>NC_042618.1:214969991-217369991 GCF_901001135.1 Rhinatrema bivittatum | reverse complement strand
AATACCTTACCTAAGAAAAGGCAACACTGAAAATATTACACCAGGCCTTAAGACACCAATACACTTCCTATTAGGAAAACGGAACAAGCCAGGCTGCTATAGAGCCCTACACAGAAGCTACACGCCAGCAGAAAACCTCACCTGAGTCACATGTGCTGACCCTCACCTAACAAAGAATAAAGAAACCATAAAGCATAACTAGAAGCATGCAGACAAAACTTGAATTGGAAACCGCAACAAGCCAGAGTCTCTGTATGCAGTGTAACAAAGGAAAAAGAGAAACATCACCAGTCCTTATAAAACAAATCAAGAAATATAAAATCAATAGCAGCAAAACCATATTAACAAAAAGAACAGATTATTTCGAAACAGCTGATGAGTGGAATATCCAATAATTAAAAACTCATATAAAAAATTTCTAGATACCAATAAAATATTTCAAAATAGCAGATACAAAGACACAGTAATGAAAATAATGATACAAAAAATATTTTGCTCTCATACCTGGGAACATTTGATATCCAGGTGCCCTGAGATTGTTTTGAATTAGCAGGAGGAGGGATTGTTTGCTTGCAACTTTCTCCTTTCTCTCTCTCTCTCACACTGGCTCTCAATCGCTCACATATACACATGCTTTTTCTCTCTCACTTATATAGACTCTTAATTACACATTTACACACATGCTGTCTGTCTTTTCACACTTACACACACAGGCTTTCAATCACGCACATACATGCTGTCTTTTTCTCTCACACACAGATTCTCATTCACACACAGACACACATGCTCTCTCTCTTTCTCTCATTTACACACAGGCTCTCAATCACATACTCACATGCTCCCTCACCTAAACCAGCTCTCAGTCACACACAGACACACATGGTCTCTCTCTCTCATTTAAACACAGGATCTCAATCACATACTCACATGCTCCATCACCTAAACCAGCTCTCAATCTCACACAGACACACATGCTCTCTCTCTTACTTATACACAAAGGCTCTTAATCATACATACACATGATCTCTCTCACACACAGGCTCTCAATCACACACAAAGGGGCAGATTTTAAAAGCCCTATGCGCGTAAATCCAGCTTACATGCGTAGGGGGGTTATGCGCGCAGAGCCTATTTTGCATAGGCCCGGCGACGCGCACAAGCCCCGGGACGTGTGTATGTCCCGGGGCTTTGTGAAAGGGGCAGGGCGGGGCAAGGACCGAGGCCTCCGGAACAGCGGCCCATGCTGGCGGATCACACATCGGCACTTGGCCAGTGCGCGCAACCTACACCTGCCCAGAGGCAGGCGCAACTTATGGAACAAAGGTTAGGAGGGGGTTTTGGTAGGGCTGGGGGGCGGGTTAGGTAGGGGAAGGGAGGGGAAGGTGGGGGGGGGGTGGTGGTGGAAGAAAAGTTCCCTCCGAGGTTGCTCCAATTTCGGAGCGGCCTCGGAGGGAATAGGAAAAGTCATCGGGGCTCCCCTAGGGCTTGGTGCGCACAAGGTGCACAAGTGTGCACCCCCTTGTGTGTACCGACCCAGGATTTTATAACATGTGCGAGGCTGAGTGCGCATGTTATAAAATTGGGCTTAGATTTGTGTGTGCCGGGTTGCGCATACAAATCTACGCCCGCGCGTAGGTATTAAAATCCGGCCCATACTCTCTTTCACATATACAGGCTCTCAATCATTCACATATATACTGTCTCACTCACACACACACACAGGCCATACTCACATGCTCCCTCACCTAAACCAGCTCTCAGTTACACACAGACACACATGCTCTCTCTTTTACTTATACACACAGTTCTTAATCATATATGCACATGATCTCTCTCACACACAAAGGATCTCAATCACACACACGCATACTCTTTCACACAAATAGGTTTTCAATCACATACTTACACATACAGGTTCTCAGTCATACACTTCCATTCATACTATCTCTCACACACAGGCTCTCAATAACACACATACTCTCATTCACATATACAGGCTCTCAATCATTCACATACATGCTGTCTCACACAGCACCTCAAACACATATACTTGCTCATTCACTCTCTCCCCACCTCCTGAACTAGCAACAGCAGCCGCCTCCTCCACTTCCAACCCTAAAGGCAGCAGCAACCTCCTTCACTTTCAGCCCTCATGGAGAAAGGAGTCCTATCGGCCGCGGGGGTTGACGTTGTTCTTCGTTTTTCTCCGAGCCACGCTGCTCATTCTTCAGGCTGCACTGCTCTTCTCTTCTTCAGACCGATGCTGCCTGCACTAGCATGGTCTCTTCTTCCCGCACATGCACCCGCTGCTCACACTTCCTCTTCCGGGCCGCGGGGGGGGCGGCGGGAAGAAGAGAGCATGCCGGTGCCGCTGACTCCAGCTGCCCTGCCACATTCTGCCCGAGCTATCAGCATTTTAAGCCTGGGTGGAGGACCTATTTCGCTTGGGTAGGGGGAGCAGCTGGGTCAGTGGGGGACCAGGAAGTGTGGCGACACACGTGCGTGTGTTGGCGACACACTGGTTGAGAACCGCTGGATTAGAGTATCCCATTTGCAGAAACAGTTACAGTTAGAGAGATAGATTCATTTCAAAGTACATGACTCAAACAAATGATAATATAACCCACATGAAAGTGGCATTTACCAATGGAGATAGTGTTTCCAATATCCACAGAGGTTCGTATATGAGCTGAAGTAATCATTAGATAGTATGGTTCAGTAAGTATGGACCCTCTAGGTCGCCACAATCTAATTTTGTCTCTTGCTTAAGCCTGGAGGCTGCTTGGCTCAGTCAGCCATTCTGTACAAATGCAGACAGAGCAGAAAAATGGTGTGCCAGTTTTTGGTTAGAGTTTGAGGAAGGAGAAGAATCTTAGAGGGGCTCCCGATTTCAGACCCAATAGCCTGATACTAGGGAGGAATGAGGAGGCAGTTCCCAGGCCCAATACCCAACTGGTCTGGCAGGGGTTGTCTCAAGAGTGGGAGAAGATTTCTGGAGAGTCTAATTTTAGTGAAGAGGTTTAATTGTTATGTGGGTCCTGGTCCTGCTTCTGAGAGGATTTCTCTCCTTGCCTGGAGGAGGTCAGGGTAAAGAGCTGTGTTGACCTGCCTGCATTACAAGGAGAGACAGCATTGTCTAGCTATCAGATAAGTGAGTTGAATATTTTAGAAGATTTGGTTCTTGTTTTGTTTGGAGGAATTATTTTTTTTGTCACCATTCCTGCCCATGAGAGTAAGGACTTTTATTTTTGCTGAGCTTTGGGACTTTCTAACCTAGAGGTCCAGTTTAACACCAGAGAAGACTTAGGATATCCCAGTTCCCCACTAGGAGCCCACCTTCTATCCCTTGGAGTGTTGAGTATTTTTCCTAGTGCCTGCTACCTGAAGGGACTGCTGTACAGGCCTGAGACAATCAGTACTATTTGGTTTTTGAGAAGATCAATTGGAGAGTGGTTGAGTAGTTTAAAGATATTTTTGGTTGCAGTAAATTTTGTTGGAACACCCTACCAGCATGACCAGTGTCTTTTTATGAATAAGCAAGGGCATCCCGTTTGTGAGTACATCGGTGAGAAAAAGACAGGGAGACTGTTTTCTCTTCTGTTTGCCTTGGGCCTTGGAGAATTATCTTTCCCTCTCCCTGCCAGAAAGAACCCTGGCACCTGGGGGCCTGTGGACAAAGAGAGGGAGAGTAATTGGCCCCGGAACATATACTTCTGTATTAAGGACACCCACTGAAAAAGAGGTTACAAATATAAGAGAAAAGGTACAGAGAAATAAAAAAATGTAGAGACCCTCTGGGTCCCCATTATCCAGTTGTCCCTAGCTTAGTTCCTAGGCTGGGATCTTAGGTAAAAAAGTAGGAATTTACAGACCATCCTTTGCAGGCGCTTCCTGTGAGGATGCCTGGATTGGTCAGTATCCCGTAAAAAAGCAGGCAGAGCATGAGGAGGAGTGTGAGTTTTGGCATAGCAGGAGAATTTTGCAGTATTTTCCCCATTCTTAGGCCCCACCAGTCTGATACCAGGGAAAGAGACATATTTCTGACCAGTACCTCTTCTATCTGGCAGGTAGTATCTCTGGAAGTTGGAAGACTTGTTCTGGGAAAGTGTTTTGTGAAAAGACTTTGATTTTGTGTGGAGCCTGGTCCTGCCTCAGGAGGATTTTTTTCCCCTTGCCTGGAGGAGGTCAGGATAAGATGCTGTGATTTCCTGCCTGCAGTATAAGGGGGGACAGCAGTGTCTTGCCAGAGAAGAAGAGAGAAGTATTTTTGGAGAAGAGTTTTGTTTCGGTTTAGTTGGGAATAATTTTTGCCACCAGTTCCAGCCCATGAGAAGGAGAAAATATTTTGATTTTTGCATTTTTGGGGAACCTTTAAGCTCAGCGGTCCAAGAAAGTCATCAGAAAAAGAGATCAGAAAATCCCAGCCCATCTAGGAGCCCACCTTCCATCACTTGGAAGTGTCTTGGGTTTGTTTCTTAGTGCCTACTGTCTGAAGGGACACTAACGTAGTTGTGCAGATCTAAGACAAGTGCTACTTTTTGGAATTTTGTTTGAGAAGATTAAATGGAGAATTTTGGTAGCTAATTAAATAGAAGGTATTTTTGGATGCAGTTAAATTCTGGTTGGAACACCACCAGCAACATGCCCAGTGTCTTTTGTGAGAATCCAAGGTGCTCCAAAAGCAAGGGACATATCAAATTGTGAGAACGTCTGTGAGAGAAAAAGATTGAGACACTCTGGGGCAGATTTTAAAAGGTACGCGCACGGGGTACATTTGTGTGCGCTACCCGGTGTGCACAAATGTACGCCCAATTTTATAACACGCGCGCGCAGCCGCGCGCATGTTATAAAATCAGGGGTCGGCGCACGCAAGGGGATGCACACTAGTGCACCTTGCGCGCACCGAGCCCTCGGGGAGACCAGCTGGCTTTCCCCGTTCCCTCCCCCCCACCTTCCCCTCCCTTCCCCTACCTGTCCTGCCTTCCAGCCCCCAAAAAAAAAAACCTGTACCTTTGTTTTAGAAGTTATGCCTCCCGGACCGCCCAGCCATGCCCGTCCAGTCATGCCCCCGGGCCGTCTGCCCTGCCCCCACCCCGCCCCCTGCCTGCCCATTCAGAAAAGCCCCGGGACACACACGCGTCCTGGGGCTTTATGGACGCTGCCGGGCCTTTTGAAAATAGGCCTGGCGCGCGTAGGGCTTTGAAAATCTGCCCCTTTGTGTTTCCCTCCTGCTTTGCCTTGGGTCTTGGAGGTTTATCCTCCCCACTCCCCACTGGAAGGGGCCCCAGCACCTGGGGCCTGCGGACTGTGGGAGAGAGAGAAAGGGAGTTTGTGGTTCCAGGATAGCCGTGCACATTGTGAAACCCCTTTTTTGGAAGCTTTCAGATCCTCCAGGGCACATAACTAATTTATAACCTTCGGGGCTGCTCCGGCTACCTGACTCCATCCCAAACTCAACTCTTGATCCCTTGGGTGGGGGGAGATTCTTTTTATGGGGGGAACCTCATCTATGGCCCAGACAGTGGTGTGTGATCCTCTGAGTGCGTGCGCGTGTAGCTGTGGCAACTCCTGGAGGGAGATGCTGTGAAAGGACAGGCAGAACCAGGAACTGGGTGTTAATTTATAATTTACTGATTAGTTTAAAGTCCATCTTTAAATACTTGTGCAGTTACAGCTGAATTTGTTACAGGTAGGGTGTTTCACTTCCTTCAGAAAACTGGTCAAGTTGGTGGTATAAAGTGTGCCCTTAAAGCTCTCCCAGTGGCTTAACCAGGATTCCTATGTCAGGAATCCTTCTAGCATAGCAAAAATCCTACCTGATGATCCGTCATCTTCCCGAGCTCCCAGCCCTTGTAGAGATCCAGAGGGGTCTCCTTGATCTTAGTTTACTCCTTGTATTTATTATGCATTGGTGACTCCTCAGGTAGAGAAGTCTGTGGTAGGAACCTGCTGATCCAGCCAGGCTCCCAGTGAGGAGGGATGGCCAAAAACTTCCTCACAACACAAGAGTTATACTTTCTTCTACAAAACCTTCCTAGACGGGTACTTATACTGTGATAAGTGCTTGCCACATTCATGGGGGAATGGGATCACTGATTTCAGTCCCTGTCCTCTGTGTATAGCCCCAGCAAGGATGACCTTCCCCAAGGGAGCAGGGTGAAATGCAAGACCCTTTTATGTAGAGTTCTTCCAGCCTTCAAGCTTCTCACACAGCTAAGTCTGTTACAAGTGCTTGCTACATTCAGGGAATGAATGGGCTGACTGGTCTTCAGTCAAGGAATGCAAGTTACAAAAGGATTCAGGCCAAAAGCTTTCCTTAGAATCCACTGGCAGGATGTGCACAGTGAGCCCCCTCCAAAAATGGAAACTGGCGAGGCAGGGAGGCCTCACTAGGAAGGGAAAAAAAAATCAACATCTTGACTCTTTGGTGTCTGCTCTAGCCACATCTTAAAAATGTGAAATGGCTGGTTATATAAAGGGCATGAGCAACCAATCCCAGCTCTCCTAGGTGGGAGCAGGGCAAGAGGGGATGGATAGCGCAAGATGTTTAAGAAAGGGAAATGGAACTGAGGCCTACAGTGACGGACTGGAGGGTCTGGTCACAACTGTATTTAGGTCACCCACCGAAAAGGGGATTACATTAAGGTCAGAATCCTAGACTTCAAGAGTACGTGAAGGAGATGCTGGTGACTGCAGCTGCTTGGGAGGGACTGGCAGGAGAAAACAATGTTGGCAGAGTAGCAATGGCATGGCCCAATCCTGATGTTCAGAGTCAGAACCAGACGTGGATAGCAGGGACTCTCATGCCTCTGGGAGAAACACTTATTGTGAAATAGAAAATTACTTAGCACTCTTCACGTGGTTGCATGAAAGAAACACTTTACTTGAATCTGGGATGGAAAACAATAAATATTATATACATGGTTACATGGTTCTATTCAAAGGGATTGTGCTGGTGTGACCAGACACAAAGGCAGGGAAGAAGGGCAGCAGACTCAGACTGACTAATTCAAGTTACTTGCTATCTACCTCACTATTACAGCCCCTTCCCTTCCCAAGCAGGGACAGCTGACACAGCCAGATAACTTTAACTCCTTGCTGTCTGATCTAGGGGATGACCTTTTGCTATTGTTCACCCTGTAGGGATGCTTGGAGCCAGACTAGTTAAATAAGAGATCATAACTGCACTGTGATCATAACTGCACTGTGAAATTACACTGATCAGATTTGTAAAATCTATTCAAGGTTGCTGACATGCCAGAATATGCTGACATGCTGGAATGTATGCTAAAAGTTAAAAAGATGCCAAAGGTCAGCCTTAAGTTTCATTCCTGCCTTCTAGGCTCAATTTACAAAAAAATCACATGATTTAGGAGAATCTCCTAAATCTCCTAAAATGATAATGCCAACCAATTAGGAAAAGGTTATGCAAACAAACAAATTAATTGGTGTATAAATTGGAGGTGCGACCTATTTAATCTATTGTGTCAACAGTGTTCTCTGAAACTGCTACTGAATTGCCTTGCTGAAGCTGCTGGTATTTAAATGATTCTTTTACAGCCCACAACAATCCTACAAATAGGAGGGGAGAGACTGGATTAGGGACCAGACTAGCCCTTGTTTATTCTGTAGGCTTCAGCCTCACCCCCTCCCCTCCAGTTGCCTGCACCACAAGCTAAACCCTGGTAACAAAGTTGAAAGCTCAGTTCCTGGCAGGTATAAGCATAAAGTGAGTCAAACCATTTTATAAAACCTAAAATCCTAAAACACATAAGTAAAACCATGTTTAAAAGCAGTCATTGGTGTGGCTGTTTATTGGTATGTATGAAAGATGAGATCTATATTCAGCACCACTTGCCTGGATAAATTTGGACTAATCCGGCTAAGTGGTGCTGTTTCAATAATCGGCCATGTTCAGCGGCTACCACTTAACTGAGTAACTTTTTATCCAACTAAATAGCCAGTTAAGTAGGGGATAGGACAGGTGAGTACCAGGGTGGAGCTACTTATCCAACTAATTTAGCCATATTATTACAGATATTCAGCTTCATCCAGCTAAATTAGTCAGATTAGTTAGACCTGCTTCTAAAGATAGCTGGATAAACTTATCTGGCTACCTGCTGGATAACTGGACATATTCAGCAGCGTGGCCATGTCATTCAATATTTTGGCCAAGTTAGCTGATACGTTTATCTGGCTAACTTGCTCAGTTGCATACCGGCAGAATATGGAACTTCTGAAAGTAAAATGATTAAAAAAACTCTAAATAAATAAATAAACTCTAAATAAACTAAATAAATAAATAAATAAACTAAATAAATAATCTAAATAAACTAAATAAACTAAATAAATAATCTAAATAAATAAATAAACTCTAAATAAATAAATAAATAAATAAATGCTGATGGCTCTGTGAGTTTGTGTGGCTGTCAGTTGCTGTGACTGTTGCTATTCTTTGCCACTCCCCATCCCCAGAAGCTGGCACTTCATCTACCTGCTGGTTAAGCAGACCCTGCCAATTAACTTTAAAGACCGATAAAGGAATATTTCCTTCAACAGAAAATGTTCTATTGTAGTTTAAAAGTTTGAATCTTGGGAGATATTGCCTGAAAAACTATAGGGTCCATTCTATTTAACTTTGGCTTCCAGAAGCAGCAAGCCTATTCGCTTTTCTGAGACACAGGTATCACTGTAGAGTACCTGTTAGACAAAACAGTTGCATGAATGAGAACTGTTCTGTTTGATGGGCACCAACTAGTAATGCCTTAATTTGACAGAGGAAATGCTTTAGTAGCATGTGGAGGTTCCAGCTAAGGAAAGAGTAAAAGGTTATGCCAGAAAGGTAGGACAAAGAGAAATGGGTAGAGATAGAAAGTCAGATATGTCACAGGTGAGGAAGAAGAAAATATAAAGAATGGAAGATTGTGAGGAAGTCAGGACCAGAAAGAAAATTAAAAAAACCAGAAGCAAAATACAAAGCAGAGTAAAATAAAACATATAAATAATGATGGAAGGAAATGCAGTATCAGATTCTGAAAGATGAGTTGAATGGTGGAATGTGTGTGCATAGAAGAGGAAAAAGACTAGAGACATGAAAGGAGGATTTCATAATAGAATTCACAGAAAAGAGCACCAAATGATTGCCAGTATGGTTAAAAGGTGAGGTGAAAGAGACTATTTTAGCCAAAAGATCTTCCTTCAAAAACGGGAAGAAGGATCCATCTGAAGAAAATAGGAAAAAGTACAAGCATTGGCAAGTTAAATGTAAAACACTGATAAGATAGGCTAAAAGAGAATTTGAAAAAAAGCTGGCCATAGTGGCAACAAATCATAAAAAAAAACTTTTTAAAATATATCCAAAGCAGGAAGCCTGTAAGGGAGTCAGTTGGACTATTAGATGATTGAGGGGTCAAAAGGGCACTTAGGAAAGATAAGGCGATCACGGAAATACTAAATGAAATCTTTGCTGCAGTGTTTACTGAGGAGGATGTTGCGGAGATGGTTTTTAAGGGTGGCGATTCAGATGAACTGACCCAAATCAGGGTTCTGAAAGAACTCAAAAACACAATTTCAGACCTATTACAAGTAATTCGTAATCTATCATTAAAATCATCCATTGTACCTGAAGACTAGAAGGTGGCAAATGTAATCTCTCTATATAAAAAGGGCTCCAGAGGTGATCTGGGAAACTATAGACTGATGAGCCTGACTTCAGTGCTGGGAAAAATCATGGAAACTATTATAAAGAATAAAATCACAGAACATATATAGGTAGACATGATTTAATGGGACACAGCCAGTATGGACTTACCCAAGGGAAGGAAGTCTTGCCTCACAAATCTACTACATTTTTTATAAGGGGTAATTAAGCATGTGGGTAAATGTGAACTGGTAAATGTGGTATCTTTGCATTTTCAGAGGGTGTTTGAGAAATGCCCTCATGAGAGGCTTCTAAGAAAACTAAAAAGTCACTGGACAGGATGAGATGTTCGTTTGTGGATTGCAAACTAGTTAAAAAACAGGAAACAGAGTAGCATTAAATGGTCTGTTTTCACATTGAAAAAGGGAAACAGAAGAGTGCCTCAGGGATCTGTACTTGGACTGCTGCTTTTTAATATATTTATAAATGATTTGGAAAGAGGCATGATGAATGAGTGATCAAATTTGCAGATGACACAAAAGTATTCGGGGTAGTTAACTCGGGCAGATTGCAATAAATTGCAGGAGGCCCTTGCGAGACTGGAAGATTGGATGCTCACATGGCAGATGAAATTTAATGTGGACAAGTGCAAGGTGTTGCATGTAGGGAAAAATAACCCGTACTTGTAGTTACATGATGTTAGGTTCCATTTTAGGAGTTACCACTCAGGAAAAAGATCTAGGCATCATAGTTGATATTACATTGAAATTGTCGGCTCAGTGTACCCTGGTGGTCAAAACAAGCAAACAATGTTAGGAATTATTAGGAAGGGAATGGTTAATAGAACGGAAAATGTCATAATGCCTCTGTATCGCTCAATGGTTAGACCGCACCTTGAATATTGTGTGCATTTTTGGTTGCCACATCTAAAAAAAGATATATTTGCACTGGAGAAAGTAGAGAGAAGGGCAACCAAAATGATAAAGGGCATGGAACAGCTTTCCTATGAGGAAAGGCTAAAAAGGTTAGGACTGTTCAGCTTGGAGAAGAGACGGTTGAGGGGGGATATGATAGAGGTCTACAAAATCATGAAAGGACTTGAATGGGTAAATGTGAAACAGTTATTTACTCTTTCAGATAACAGAAGGTTTAGGGGGCACTCCATGAAGTTAGCAAGTAGCACATTTAAAACAAATGGGAGAAAATTATTTCAGTCAACTCACAATTAAGCTCTGGAATTCATTGCCATAGGATGTGGTTAAGACAGTTAAGGGTAGATTTTAAAAGAAGTGCGTGTGCTTCCCGGCACACACAGATGGACGCACTGATTTTATAACATGCGCACACCGTCATGCGCATGTTATAAAATTGTTGGGCCACGCACACATGTGCACCGTATATGCGGGTGGCGCGCACAATGGGGGTAGACTTCTTCGAATTTTGCATGGTGACACATCACAGCCTTTCCCAGGTCCCTCCCAGACAACTCCAATTA
Organism: Rhinatrema bivittatum; assembly: GCF_901001135.1. Classification (NCBI taxonomy): domain Eukaryota; kingdom Metazoa; phylum Chordata; class Amphibia; order Gymnophiona; family Rhinatrematidae; genus Rhinatrema; species Rhinatrema bivittatum. The sequence continues at coordinate 217,358,856 of NC_042618.1, read as the reverse complement.
AGGAGCGGACTGGGAGGGAACTTCCCTATCCCATTAGCTAACCTCCCTTACCCTTCCGCTCTCCTCCCCACCCCCTAAACCCTTTCACCTACCTTTTTCTTTTTAAAAAATTTGTTGCTTACTGCTCTGTTGGAGCAATAGCAACTTATGTGCGCTGGCAGGCCCTTTCCCGGCACAGCGGCAAATGGACGCTGTACTGGCCGGCTCCAACCCCGCCCCTCCCCGCCACTTTCCTTTGGCCCAGCACTTCTGTGTGTATCAGGAGTTACGTGCGTGGCCAGGCCCCTTTGAAAATGTGTGCTGCACGTGCAAGGCCCAGCCACGCGCATAACCCCCGTTTTTTATACGTGTGGCCGATTAAAAATTCAGCCGTTAATGTAACTGGCTTTAAAAAGAGGTTTGGATAAGTTCCTGGAGTAGAAGTCCATAAACTGCTATTAATCAATTGGGAATATCCACTGCTTGTTGCCGGCATTAGTAGCATGGGATCTATCTTAATGTTTGGGTACTTGCCAGGTACTTGCGACATGGATTGGCCACTGTTGGAGACAGGATACTGGGCTTGATGGACCCTTGCTCTGACCCAGTATGGCATATCTTTATGTTCTTATGTTCTATGTTATGTTCTAAATTTCAAAATAGCACTACATTTTGAAAAACATGCCCTAAATGAAACAGGGAGAGTGATTTTAGCACAGCCCGTGATGGAATAATGTCTGTGTGTAGAAATGTACACCCAGACTTTAGCATGAATTTTCGAAGCAGACTTGACTATCTCGATGGAATCACATCCAAAGTTTTTTTCAACTGAACACAATGTTTATCTTGCTTCATATGCCTTTAATAAGCTTCCTAAGCAATGTTCCCCATCGTAATATTGTATCATATAGTCCCTAAATAAGACTCTCTGCTGTATGGAGATCGGATGTAGCTCTTTTAAACTTGGAGACATTTTATTGTTCCTGTTATCAATCTTACAGCTGAGTTCTCTGTCAATTGTAATACTTAGATCAAGATATTTAGTGCTACAAGATAAATAATTTAGCATACGTAAGACCATTATCTACATGACCACTCCCAAATCAGTACCAGAGATAAAAAGTGCCTTTGCATGCACTCAAATCCCACTGTAAACTTCATTGTAAACAGCACTGATGCTCACTTTCAAGTAAACAACAGCACTAATCAAGCTGGAAATATTGGATGGTTTCCAACATAACTTTTACTGATAAATTATGTAGTTGATGGAAAAAAAAGTTCTTTACAGCTTTTGTTGTTCCAAAATACGTTATTACAAATTTAATTCTTGAATACATTTGTGATCGTTCTTTAAATTATTTTTCCTAGTTTAATTCAATTCTAGTTAATAAGTCCAATTCGTCTTCCTTTCCAATAATTTTAAGGCAGTTTGTAATCTCCTTCCCAACTGATGGGACATAATCTGTTTAATTTATGTGGTCATATTCTTATTGAAAGTCCCAACTTCTCCCACTTCTCCTGTAGTCCTTCTTCCCTCTCCTCCATACTAGTCATATGATTCTGTTTTATTTCTCCTATCTCCTTGAGATGGCAGTGAACCCTAGGATGGGTCCATAAAGTCTCCATTTCTCCTCTCCTCTCCTTCCCCCAGAAATGAATGAAATCCCATTCCTCTCCAGAACTCCTTTCAGTCCACCTGTGCTCTCGGACTGAGACACGCCACTCCTCTAGCTAGCATGCACCGAACCCCCAGCTGAGTACTCAGCTATATTATAGCACACAAAATTCAGGAAGGGAAACCAAAATATAAGACGGGGAGGGTGGGAAAATGTATTGCAGGAAACACAAAATAAATGACAGATTTTCAGATACAGTCTTTCAAAAGGTGAAATCTGTCTGTCTTCTTTCTGAATCCAAGCCTCAATCAAGAGACCTCAGATGCCTTCTTCCTTAAAAATAAACAAAACCAAGGAAACAGTCATGCTGTCCCTGGAAGGGTCATCTTAAGATTCCACACCTTAAAATGATGGCAGGGTTTTTTAATACTTTAAAGGGCGGATTTTCAAAGGGTTACGCATGTATATTACATGCGTAACCTCGAAAACCTGCTCCTGCATGCGCTGAGCCTATTTTCTGGGACTTTGAAAAAGGGGTGGGAATGCCGTTCCGGGGCAGGGCGGGGGCGTGGCCAGAGGGCTCCAAAGGTCCTGTAGGCCAGGGGATTGCGCACTGGCACTTGGTCGGCATGCACAACCTACGCCTGCCCATAGGCAGGCGCAACTTATCTAACAAAGGTAAGAGGGGGTTTTAGATAGGGCTGGGGGGCGGGTTAGGTAGGGGAAGGGAGGGGAAGGTGGGAGGGGGGGCAGAAGGAAAGTTCTCTCCGATTTCAGAGCGGCATCAGAGGGAATGGGGAAAGCCAACGGGACTCCCCTAGGGCTCGGCGCGCGCAAGGTGCCCAAGTGGGCACCCCCTTGCGCGCGCTGACCTCGGATATTATAACATGCGCGCGGCTGCGCACGCATGTTATAAAATCGGGCGTAGATTTCAAAATCTGGTCCTAAGAGCACACCCTTTTAAGCTCCCACATGGGAGAACTACAATCCCACATTAACTACTTTTCCATTTCCCCTATAAGAACATAAGAAGAACATAAGAAATTGCCATGCTGGGTCAGACCAAGGGTCCATCAAGCCCAGCATCCTGTTTCCAATAGAGGCCAAACCAGGTCACAAGAACCTGGCAATTACCCAAACACTAAGAAGATCCCATGCTACTGATGCAATTAATAGCAGTGGCTATTCCCTAAGTAAACTTGATTAATAGCAGTTAATGGACTTCTCCTCCAAGAACTTATCCAAACCTTTTTTGAACCCAGCTACACTAACTGCACTAACCACATCCTCTGGCAACAAATTCCAGAGCTTTATTGTGCGGTGAGTGAAAAAGAATTTTCTCCGATTAGTTTTATGCTAATGGTACAATCCTTGTGTTTTTTTTTTTTTCAAAATCATTTTTATTAAAGAACGTGTGTCTACAGCTACATCAACCTCGATAGAGGCAATTCATGCCAACCAGATACAAGAATATAAGAGAAACATGGCTCAACAGAATCTGCTGTACAGTTAACAATGCAAGGGCTGCAGCCGCGCACACGTCCCTTCTTTTCTCCATGTATACAACTCCCCCCACTCAATTCACAAATCACCCACCACTAGCACACTCACACTTCTACCCATACATCCTCCCTCTAACTCCCTTCCCCCCCCCCCCCCCCCGTTTCTGGTAGAAATCTCTACACATTAATAAAGTTTATAAAATACTGATTTTGCCACCATTCTTACTTGTGACTTTGAGTTTAGAGTCTATGATGAATCTGATATCTCGTATCTCTCAAAAGTAGATATTGATGCTCTCCAATTTCCAAATTTGCAGGGAAAAAGTCTACAGGCAGCAAGGATTTGGAGGTCATCCATCCCCTGTCTCTCATAGTAGAAGGAGTGTAAGGCGTACAGATGGAGTATTACTAATCTAGTAATTTTTATTCCATTCTAAAAAGGAATAATAGGAGCAGAGGAAGGACTGCATGCACCTAACCAATGACACATAAGAACATAAATGACACATAAGAACATAAAGCCCAGTATCCTATCTCTGACAGAAGCCAGTCTGGATAGCCTAGAAGTAACCGTCAAATCTCAATATAAAAGTCTGCTTCATATTGCTGTCTTCAAAAACGGAGAGATGGAGAAACCAAATATCTGGCTAATAATTATTTATGGACCTTTTCTCCAAAAGCTTGACAAACCTTTATTTTAAAAGCTTAGCCTCAGTTATACTACTAGCCTTAACCACATTTTTTGGCAACAAATTCCATAAATTAATTGTTCGCTGACTGAAAAAATACTTTCTTAAATTTGTTTTACATCTCCTGCCTGTTAGTTTCAAGATGTGTCCCCTAGTTCTAGTATTATTTGATAATGTAAATAACCATTCCCTATTCCATAACCCACATAATTTTATAAACCTCAGTTATATCCCCTCTGAGGCATCTGTTCTCCAAGCTGAAGAGCTCTAAATTGTTTAGACTTTCTAACAGGCCCATACAGTAAACCGTGTGGGAGAGCCGGCGCTCTGAGGTGAGCGCCCACTCTCCCAACACGCGCCGAGGCACCTCTCCTGGGCACGCGATTCAGTATTTAAATTAGGGCCCGCGCTAATAAGGAGGCGTTAGGGACACTAGCGCGTCCCTAGCCCCTACTTATTGGCGGAAGCGGCAGCTGTCAGCAGGTTTGACAGTCGACGCTTAATTTTACCGGTGTTGGTTGTTGAACCCGCTAACAGCCACGGGTTCGGAACACGGACGCCGGCAAAATTGAGCATCTGTTTTCCAACCCGCTGGCCGCAGGCAGATTTTTTTTTTTTTAATAAGATTTTTATTTTTTTTATTTTTGGGGCCTCCGACTTAATATCGCTATGATATTAAGTTGGAGGGTGTACAGAAAAGCAGTTTTTTTCTGCTTTTCTGTACACTTGCCCAGTGCCGTCTGAAATTAACTCCTGCCTTTGGCAGGAGTTAATTTCTGAAAGTAAAATGTGCGGCTTGGCCGCACATTACATTTTGCTTTCTGTATTGCAGGTGAATACCTAATAGGCTCATCAACATGCATTTGCATGTGATGAGCGTTATTAGTATTGGGGGGGGGGGGGGGGGGGGGGGGGGGGGGGGTTGGCCACGCGTTTTCCATGCGCTATTACCCATTACTGTATAAGGGGTAATAATAGCGCGTCAAAAACGCGCGTCCAAACGGGGGCTAACGGTGTGCTCGGCCAAGCCCACCGTTCTATATTGGCCTGTTGCCTGTTTATAAGGGAGCTGATCTCTCTCTCAAATCATGTTTGTTGCCCTTCTCTGTACTTTTTCTAGCTGGTATATCTTTCTAGAAGTGCGGTGACCAGAACTGCACACAATTCTCAAGGTGTTGCTGCATCATGGATTGATAGAGGCATTATGATATCCCAGCTATGTTTTCTGTTCTTTTTGCTTTCTAGGCTGCTGCCGCACACTGAACTGTCCACAAAGACCCCAAGGTCCTTTTCCTGGATGGAAACTCCTGATATAGACCCCAGCATTGTGTATATGGAGTTGGATTGTTTTTCCCTCTATGCATCACTTTGAACTTGCCCACTTTAAATTTCATCTGCCACTTCTATTCCCAGTTCCCTTGTCTCACAAAATGGTTTATGGTTTCTTTATTCATACACTGCTTAAAATCCCTAAGGAGCTGACATAAAGGGGCATTCATAATAAAAGTTCTCCTGCAATTTATTTTAATTTAATATAATTTACTTATTTATATTCTGCTTTATATAATTTCCAGGAAATATCAACGTGGATTACAATATTATATGAAACATTAAAACCAGTACATAAAAGAAATCTCACACTCAGCTCATGTTTAACTACTTTGAATAAATTTGAATCTGTAAGTTTGATTACCTTACTCATTTCTCCTTTTTCTAGATTATTTGGGAATATGTTAAACACTGGTTCCAGTACAGATGCCTGGGGCACTCCACTATTCACCTTTCTCTATTGGGAAAACCGGCCACTTAGACCTACTCTCTGATTGTTATCTTTTAATCAGTTACTAATCCATAACATAGCTTCATAGCCCATAACTGTTGCGTTCGTGCCTCTTCTTGCCCCTCGCTCCACCCTCTCTACCTGGGATGCGACTCCCTTCGGCTCTGACGGACAGTTGCAGCCGCGGCTTCTCTCCACCACTTGGTCCCGGTTCCCCCGGACTGGCCTGACGCTACTGATCCGCCATGTTCCCGATGACATAAGGGCGCGTGCGCGCTCCAGACTTTGTACCAGCAAGGGGGTGGACCTCGGGGGCGTCCCCCCGTAGTGACATCATCCATTTGTACTTTAAAAGGTCTTTGTTTGCTAACCTCTAACGAGTTAGCAAGGAACTCCAACGGGACTTGCTTCGGCAGTCCACGATACTTGCAACAACGATCCGAGTCAGCCGGGGAACCCGTCCCCACTGCTCGGCCATTTCAAACTTACCAGGAGTACCCGCTCCACGGGGGCTCCGCTCTCTCTTCTTGATTTCAGATTGCCAGAACACTCGGAAGACTCATCATTGCCTGGAAGCGATCGCGGACGTGAACACAGTGAGTTCTATTGCATAGGAATCGGTACTCGTTCCACGAGGGCCTACATTCCTATTTGTTCTGAAGACTCCCTTCTGTCCAAGACGTTATCGCAGGTACAGAGATCAAGAGTTACATTGGCAAGATTACAGATAGGAACCGGTACTCGCTCCACGAGGGCCCATGTTCCTAGAATCTTATACAGACTCTCTTCTACATTAGAAGCCATTTCATTTACAACTATTGTGAGTTCATATTACAGACTGTTTGTGGGACCAGTGCTCGCCTACGGCTCCTGTTCCTGAATGTACTGAAGACACTCTGTGGCATAGAGACCATTACAGACATCTACTATTGTGAGTGTACCATCTTGGATCCAGTATACCTTGTCTACTCACTACTTCTAGTCTCTCTACAGCTCAGCGACCCAGAGATTATATTCCAGTATTAGAAGGACTTCAGCCTTGCCGAACACAGCAACTCACTACTGCCACCTCTGGTGGTCCAGCTTCCTGTCTAATAAAGAACTATTGTGTTTATCTCATATTCTAGCCTAGCCGGTGGTTCCTCTCAGGATCTCCTCCTGGGGGCGCTGTCATCTGCCATCGGCCCAGGGATTCACCATTTCCTCCAAGTGGTCATTCCTTTCACTACTGTCACCCTGTGGGAACCAACCACTACCGACCACTAACTCCGCTCACGGAAGTATTATATAGACAGCTACTACTCTTACTTGAGATTTGCCAGCAGCTTATATATATATATACAGATTGCTACTCCGTAGCGGAGGCATGATAGATTGCTATCTCAGTAGTGAAGTACAATATACCTATTTTTAGCTCCTCTCCTCAGAAGAGTATCCTTATACAAGATTGCCAACTCCTCTTCCTTGGAGAGTTGACCCATAACAGATTGCTACTCCTTAACAGCTTGATATCAGATTGCTACCTTCTTCCATACAGGAGCATCTAACAGCAGCTCGCTACAGATCTACAGATAGCTAACTCCTCCCCTCTGGAGGAGCAGGTCATGTCATATCTCTACTCCTTCCCTTCTCAGGAGAACAGCAGAATAGCTTGCTAACTCCACCCTCCTGGCGGGGTGAGTGACAGCAGATTGCTAGCTCCTTCCCTCTGGAGGAGGAAAGCGTAACAGACTGCTAATTCCTTTCCTCAGGGAGAGGAGAGCATAGCAATAACTTTATAACTTCCTTAGGATTCTCTCTTGTAGGACTTTATCAATTGTCTTCTGAAAATCCATGCACACTATCAGTTGGCACACTCTTATCCACAAGTTTATTTACACCTTCAAAGAATTCTAATGGATTAGCAAGACATGACTTCCCGTTGCTAAAACCATGTTTGTCCATATGCCCAGTAATTCTGTCCTTAATTATAGTTTCTACAATTTTTCCTGGCATTGACATCAGGCTTACTGGTCTGCAGTTTCCTGGATTAACCCTGGAGCCCTTTCTTTTCTTTTTCTTTTTTTTCCAAATTAAAGTTTATTGAGCCACCAGTACCACAGAGAATCAGAAACGCAAATACAAAAAATTAAGATCGACAATTACAGTTTCCCCAGTATACAATCCCTCTGAAACCCTCTCACCCGTCCCCTAAATACATAGCAACAACAATTACAGCAATAGTACACTGAGGAAAAGAGCGTCTATAACAGTGCCCTGGAGCCCTTTTTAAAATTTGGCATTGCATTGTCTACCTTCCAGTCTCCAAGTACAACTGAAGATTTTAATTAAAAGTTACAAATTAACAGGATCAGATCTGAAAGAACTCAAGTGTGAAACTGCAGAATATCATAAAGTCTTGGTGCTTTGCTATTTAGACTGTAAATTTTCTCTAATTTACTGTCTAGTTTAACAGTGATTTGCTTCAGTTTCTCTCATCACCTTCAAAGCACAGTTCCAGTGTGCAACTCCAAACATTCATTTCAATAAAGAACGAAGCAAAGAATTCATGTTGTTTTCTGTGCTGACTTTGTCTTCTCTGAGTTCACCTTTTACCCCCTGGTCCCTCACAGGCTTTTCGTTTTAATGTACTTGAAAAAGTTTTTATTAGTTTTTACCTCTGTGGCAAGCTTCTTAAATTCTTTTTTTGCCTGCCTTACTAATATTTTACATTTACCTTGCCAGTGCCTACAGTCTCTCTTATTCTCTTCAATTTGGACTTGCTTTCTGTTTTTTAAGAGATGCCCTTTTTGGCTTTAATAGCCTCTTTCACAGTACCATTTAACCATGCTAGCACTAATTTGGTCTTTCTTTGACCTTTTATAATGCTTGGAATTCATTTTATCTGGGCTTCTATGATGGTATTTAAAAAAAAAAATCACTCTAAAAAAGTCCAAATACAAATGTAAACGAAATAATAAATTCTTACATTTTAAAGGTTTTGATTGCAATGTTTTGTTCACTTTACATTTTTAAAAAACCTCCATGCCTTATGAAAATTTTTAACTCTTTTTTCCTTACTAATTTTATCAATATTTCTCTTTTTGAAGTTGAATGCTACTGCAGTATTTTTACTTAATATTTTCCCATTGGTAATTATTACAAATTTGATTGCATTATGATCATTTCTGCCAAGGGACTCCACCAGTTACCCTTTGCACCATATCCTGCAATCCACAGAGAACTAAGTCTAAGGGGTCATTTTCTAAAGGGATCGCATGCGAAAAGTCCCTTTTCGCATGTGATACCTAGATCGGGGCAGAGTCGGGGCGGAGTCCGCACCAGAAGGGGAGGAGTCGGGGCGGCATCAGGGCGGACTCGCTGACGGCGAAAGGTAAGACTCCTTATCACCGCCAGTAGAGCGCCCAATAGCACCACCTTTTACGGTGGTGCTATTGGGTGCGAAAGCCAAAAGCGATAACACTGCGGTGGTGCGATTGCTGCCGGCTTTCGCAGGCCCAGTACTGCGCGATTCTCAAAGGCCTGCGATTTTAGAAAATCCAGGCCTTAGTCTATAGCAAGGGATTCAGTTTTGCTCTCTCAGTCCCCTTTCCCCACCCACATGAGTTTCCCGTCTGCCCTCCCTACTCCCCGGTCTATAACAGTCTCAATCCCTCACCCCCCTCTCCCCTAGATTCAAAAGACACATGGAACCCATATGGCATTAGGCCTGTTGTAACATGTAATGGGTATGGGCTTGGCCCTCAGAAAGCCATGAATAAACAATTGCAATATAGTAAACTTCCTATATCAAAAATAGCACTAAATGCCAGCACTCAAACTACAACCTTACCTACAAAAAGGCAACACTGCAAATATTATACGAGGTTCTAAAATACCAATATGCCTCCTATTTAGAAAACAAAACAAGTCAGGCTGCCTAAAATACCCGTAAAATAAAATTAATTCATATACCTAAAAATATTGTATAAAAGCTTTTAAAACTATGTAAGTCCCTTCTTCAGATGTCAGATCAGAAACATTCACATCTAAAGACGGATCCTATATTGTTTTAGTAACTCACGTACAATATTTCTGAATAATACTTTCATAGCTCCAATAAAAGCTATCACAGACTGCCAAGAATACAGTTTACCCCAAGAGACAAATTTGCCATGTCAACACAACACTAACTCCCAGGATTCTACAGCAACAGCCCTACCCAGGAAAGAACAGTATTGCAAAATATTACATCAGGCCCTAGAAGACCAATACACCTCCTATTGAAAAAAGAAAGAGACGGACTGTTATAGACCACTAGAAACCATAAACTCGCAGAATCCTCGATCACACATACAGAACACAGACAGACCCTTACCAAAAGGGGGGTCACAAAAAGTATGGCAAACCCCCATGAATCCAATGTATCACTAATGAATAAACCCCCACCCTCCTGACCCCCCCAAGACTTGCCAAAAGTCCCTGGTGGTCCAGCGGGGGTCCTGGAGCGACCTCCTGCACTCGGGCTGTCGACTGCCAGTATTCAAAATGGCGCCGAAAACCTTTGCCCTTACTATGTCACAGGGGCTACCGGTGCCATTGGTCGGCCCCTGTCACATGGTAGGAGCAATGGTACCCTCTGGGGAGGTCCTCCCCAGAGGCTCTCTCTCTCTCCCTCCCCCGCCTAGCTCAGAAATGGCCAAACACGTTATTGCGTGCGTTAACGCCATAACGCATTTTGATGAATGATGCGGTAAGTTAGCTGGATAAGTAATTCTGCCCTGAAATGCACATTTCCTACCTACCACTTATCCTGATCGTGGCGGCTGTTAAATGCAGCTAGATATTCAGCCATCACCACTTAGCCGGCGAAGTGGTATTGAATATCAATCTCTAAATTTACAATTTATAAACAGTTAAAACTAGAAGCTGTATGTAGAGAGAGAGAGAGAGAGAGAGAGAGATTTTACTTGGTGCAAAAGACCAGATAACCCTTGTTTCCCTGCTGGACTGCTGTCTGCAACCTTTTCTTTTAAGATATAACATTTTATTTCTTTAATTTACTTGACTTTTTTGTTTATTCTATACCAAAGACTTATAATCGTCCTACTATTTATTTTTAAAATTTGTGTGAGGATTTATTTTGCGCTTATTTAACAAAGTACTAAATGTATCCTTTTATGCAAATTTTTCCCAAGTCTCCTAATAGGGAAATTGTCTATAAATGTAGATTTGAGACAAGGGTGGATGGGAGGTGGGGAGATAAAACAAACAAGGAAACAACTCTATCACATTCCCAAAGAGCAATTATACTTTAAAGCTAACCTCAGCAAGTAAAATAGTTTGGCAAGTTAGATCCCATTTTTCATCCAGTACAAAATCCTGCTCTCACCAGCTCTTGCTTCAGCAGCACACCCTCAAGACTAAATTTATTCTACCCTTGCCTTCATATTTATCTATATTGCAACAGTTCCTCCATACAAGTGCTTTGGTGATTCATGCTTCACTTCAAACAAATAAACCCCTTCTTCAACTACAAACAAGAAACAACTCTCACACTCTCAAACAGCTAAACAGTATGATTTTAAAACGCGATTACACTCTCAAACAGCAAATAATATACTTCAAAGCTCAATCACAATGTATTGCATTTTGCCAGGAATGGATTCTGAGCATTAAAGAATTTGTTTAGCTGCTATACCTTTTGCTACTGATAGAACGTTTAGAAGGTAATTTTCAAAGGGACTTCTGCAGGTAAAACAGTACTATACCTGCAGAAAGTATCCTTTTAAGAATTCACCAGCCAATATTTGCATAAGATTACACATTCACCCTGTATGTGCATAATTTGAAGCACATTTTGGAGAGACATTCTGGGGAAGGAGAGGGGACTGGATTCTGGATAGACCTGATTTTCAAAAGCATTTACACACTTAAAGCTGCGTTTTACATGTGCATACGTGCTTTATCCGTGTAAGTGGGCTTTTGAAAATTGCTACAATATATGCCATTGAATAGTCAATATTTATCTGTGTTAAGTGCACTTTTGAAAATTGCTATGAGAGTATGTTACATTTACGTGCATAACTCCTTTGAAAATTCACCTGAATGTTCATAAATTGTACTGCAAACTTTCTCCACACAAAGTTGCAGGTGAAACTTTGTATGGATTGTTTTCGGGGGATAATTTTCAAGTGAGCTTATGAGTTTAAGTTTGCTTTGAAAACTGCTGTAACTTAGGAATATCACTGCGCACAAATTTCTGAGGGTGTTATACAATTACCCCTTACTGTGGAAGCCTTTTAAAATCTACCTCACTAGGTAGATTTTAAAAGTGTTGCTTGCGCAAAAATGGCCACATACAATGCGAATTTTAAGGCTCTGCGAAGTACGCACGCACATACCCATGCACGCATCAAGAATAAGAGGGTGGGAAAGGGGCGGGGCATGGGCAGCCATGGGCGCTCTGGGGCGGGCCTAAGACTTACGCGTGTAACTTCGAATTTTAAAAAAGCTGCACATGGCGCACGTCCATGTGTTATCCGCGTAACTCTGCTGCAGGCCCTGATGAGCAGCAAGTCTAGAGATCTCAAGTTTTAGGGCTTTCTGCACAGCGTAAAGGTTTGGTGTCGTGGTGGGGGGAGGGGGGGTTTACAGGACGAAGAACCAGAGGGGTCTTGAAGGCCTCAATATCAACTGGGCAAACTGGTGGACTAATTGGAAAAACTAGGTTTTCCCTCGCGCGAGCATGTTTTAAAATCCGCCTGCATATGTGCGTAAAAGACGCTAAAGCCTAGCGGAAAGACGCGCGGGTCATTTACTCGAGATGCCTCTTAAGATTACAGGCACACATACGTGCACAAGGGGATTTTAAATGACACGAGCATATTTGCATGCATGATATAAAATCGCAGCGTATCACCGCTCGCGCGTCGATACGCGTGCTTATGGGCGCACGCACGTTCCCTTTCAAATTAGCCACTAAGTATTTTGTTAAATAAATTTGCCATTATTGGAACCATCAAATCCCAGATGTGGACTAACTTATTCCAGGGTCCGGATTTGCCTGAGGTGGAAGTTGCCAGTGAATTGTTATTGCTCAGAAAAAGCCATTCACATGGGGGAGTATCTGTTCGGGAAATAGCTTTCTCTATCCAGTAAAGAAATTCACCAGGAAATACTCTGAGCCAAATCCACTACACCATCTGCTTGACCATGTTTCAAGAGCCCTAGTAACCAGTGAAAGGTAGGAACTGACTCCCAGCTACTGGTTCTATTTCATGTACCCTAAGTTGAGGTTATACATCTGTAGCTCTGAAGCAGCATTTTAATCTTCCTAAAACTATGGGTGAATATTAGTTTAAGCTGATTGTCATTTTTGGAAAAATCCAGGAATTTATGGGTGAAAATCAGTTTAAACTGAAAATGAAGGCCCCTATACATATCCAAAGAATAACTTCATCTTTGGGTGCCACACACCACTGTTGACACAGTATCATAGTCTGGTCTTCTCTGAACCAATATTTACTCCAGCTACACGTTTGTTGTTTTTTTCCCAGCTTTCAGCTCAATTGAAACCTTTGGGCTATAGACCTCAGTGCCATGAGCCTTCTATCGTAACTACCTTGGCTTTCCCCCCCCCTTGTTATATACATTCCCCTCCCAATTCATTTATCCCAGCTATTGCAGCACAATCCTCAGCCAGAGGCCATGCAGCAGGATTCCCCTCCAGAATCCTGGAATTTGTGGGCCTTAAATCCAGCCACAGGATTGTTGCCATTGCACGATGACTGGGCTTCTCTCTCTTCCTAGGGACTATGAATGCTGCCTCTGCAGTATCCCTAGGCCTGGTCAGCCTGGGGGACAGAACACATATTCTGGAAATCCAACCTGGGTCCAGGTCATGGCAGTATGCTGCACTTGGAACTAAGCTACCCAGGTCTGTCCCCAGCTAGGTTTTTAAAGTAACTAAAGAATATGCTCTGTAAAATGCTTTTTCAAGTTATTTTCACTTCAGGCTTTCTGGGATGATTTTGATGACTGAAACACAAGATTGGCCTAAAATGTTTCTCAGTGATTTTATTTGGCAATTATATTTCCTTTGTTTCCATTAATTTTATTCTCTGGAGTAAAAAGGAAATCCATAAATTTGGAGAAGGGTGTGGTCATGGGGAAGCCTAATCCCCTTTCAGGGAGTCTGGTTTAGCTCTTAGATGCCATACATTGCACTGTGACAAAGGTTTGTTAACACAGGTTGTATCACACATCCTACATCTTGGCTAAATAAAGTACCAAAATACTTTAATTGTCATGCCTGATAAGTTTAGAATTCAGTTGATTGCAGATGGGACATGCACTATATTTAAACATTGGGATGGCAACTTTCAAAGCTGCGTGCGTGTGCATGTGTGTGCCCAGGGACGCAGCTATTTTATAACGTGCTCGTGTATATGTGTGGATGATATAAAATAGCCTGACCATGCGCACATGTGCACTCAAATTTAAGTGGGCACGCGCCTATGCGTGCAAATGCTGCTTCTACCGCATACGTTGGGGGATTTTAAAAGGCACACACGCCGTCATTGCCCATTTTACCAGTTCATTCCCAGTTTGCCCAGTTAAGGGATAGGACTTCCAAACCCCTTTGGTGTAATAGTCTTCCTCCCCCCCCCCCCCCCCCCCCCCACCGTTAGCCCCGGCCATTAAATCCTCACTGATCTGCCTAGCTTTGTTTTATAAGTTACGCGTCATTCATAGCAGAAATAAACTTATGCAGCAGGGGGCCCCCAGCGCGTGCCAGTGGGCGTAAGTATTTGCACGCAAATTTTACTTTAAAATCACAGAACGCACATGGCTCGTCCAGACCATGCCCATGCCCTGCCCCTTTTCCAGAAACTATTTGTGCGGGCAGCGGCATGTACCTGCGTACCCGGGCAGCTTTTAAATTCTACTCGGCGTGCGAGAGCCTGACATATTCACACATCCCCTAATGTTCATCGCACATCAGGCTTTTAAGTCTCATTACATAGGGCTTTGGTTCAGACTCCAAATTATTTTGGCAGCCCTTTTCTGGATTGCCTCTAATCTGTCTGTACCCTTAGGAGATATGATCTCTAGAACTTCACACAGTACTCCAAGTTCAGTCTCACCAAGGCACTATTACCCCCTATATTCTACAGATTATACCTCTCTCTTTGCATCCTAACATTCCCCTGGATCTTGCCATTGCCCTGTCACATTAGTTTACAATCATGAAAATCAGATAAGATCAATCCAAGATCTCACTCTTGTTTGATGCACATCTATATCTCAACCACCACTATGAACTTTTTCCTTGGATGGATATCTGTACCCTAAATTAATGATTCTACACATTTTTTGCACTGAGTCTTAGCTGCCAATCACTTGTCCATGCCAAATATTTTCTTAGATTGCTCCTCTTTTTGTCTACTCTATCAGGAGTGTCCACTCCATTAGAGGTATTAATATCATCTGCAAACAGACACACCTTTCCTACTAAAGTTTCTGCAATATCACATGAAAATATTGAACAGAACTGGCCCTCAGACTGTTCCCTGAGGCATTCCACTGATAATCCCTCTTTCTTTGGGGTGAACTCCACAAAGCCCTGTTGCCCAACACTCAACTAGATCATAACCTGTCAGTCACCTTGGGACATTGAAGATTCACAAATAAACTGAGTATTCTATGTAGGACAGTGTCAAATGTGCTACTGAGTCCAAGTATATGACATCTAGTCTTCTCTCCTGATCTAATTCATTGGTCACCCAATCAAAGAAATTGAGTAGGTTAGATGCTGCCTTGAATCCCTCAACTGGTTGGATTCAAGATACTCCACTATTTTTCCCTTATTGACGATTCTATTAATTTATCTACCATTGAGGTCACACCAACATCCTACATATTTCCACTATCATGAAGAAAGATGTCATTTGACCATTGCTATTCTTTTGAAACTAATCCTGTCTCTAAAGGATGATGGAAAAAAATGGTCAGTGAACTTCCAAACTTTCTTGGAACTCCCTTAATGTAACCCCCAAGGGTGGAACAGAAAAGGGAGAGCTTTGATATTTTCATAGAGCTAAAGTTGATAATCTCCCTCACTTTTCCTTCAGTGGCAGTCACACATGAAAGAATACTTTTTCTCTGTATTGTGATTATTAAGAATACAAGTGGTTTCCCCGGAGGAAGGGGAAAGAAGTAAGTACCATAGAATTGGTTTTGAAAACTAATCAAAGATAAAATTCCGAAATACGATAGATGCTAATTCACAGTAGTAATAGTAATTACTTAAACTCACATTAAATGTTATTTATTTAAAAAATTATGAATTGGACAAGCTTCTTTTGTTAACAAGTACATTTTCTTTAAGTTCTTTCCAGAAACACCTGTAACAAATTCAAGTGGAATATTCAAAGAAGATATTTTGTAAAGACCCCTGGGCTCATTACCATTATGGCCTAAGAACTCCTTTAGCTAGGGACAGTGTAGATTGGAATAGTGGGGGAGGACCCTTTGGTACAGCTCCTCCCTTTGAGGCTGCTGGGATGGTTATCCTCTGGAGGTTATATAAGCAGCTCTCTGAGAGACTGGAGGCAGTGCTTTGTGTTTGAGTTAGGTGGCAGTACAGGTGTGTTTTTCTGTGTTTGGATTTTTGGCCTACTTGGAGGATCCAGGCAAAGCCTGCCTGGGGATCCTGAGCAAGGTCGGGAGGGTGCACTACCAGTCCACTACCTGGCTGGTTGGGCTTACCTCTGGGTTATTTTACCAGGTTTTTGCCTTTTTTGATAGCAGGAAGCAGTGAGAGACCCTTGGTGTTGCTTGGGGTCAAGGCACGGGCAGCCCTGCCCTGCCCTTGAGGGGCCTAGGGTAAAGAAGACCTGCCCTTCTGTAACCTATTTTAGGAAGTAGAGGAATGGCAGTGACACGATTTAAGGTCATTCCAGTGGGTTTTTTTTAACTCAGTTCAGGGGAAAGATTTTTTTGTTAAAAGAACCAGTAGGAAGTTTTCGGCTGCCCCTTCCTGACTGAAGAGGAACACAGAGCTGCAAGCTCCTGAAAGGATCCCTCCCATCATGAAATTTGAAAACAAGCCAGCTAGAGAGAAACTCTTCTAACAGTGAGTGGTAACATCTTGAGACCTTGGAGGATACCCACTTGGAGTCTTCACCCCCCCTGGGAAAGAAGATTTTGACTCTCTCTGTAGAGACTGTGAGTTACCCTTTTTACCAGTGTAACCCCCATCCCTTGGTGACGATTGCTACCAAATATTTGCATAACTCTTTGGGATTGGTACCTTCCCAAGCTAGCTGTTGGACAGTCTCTTCTTTTCAGGGCCTGGCTTCTTTGTTGAGTTGAGTTGAGATTACTCCCAAGGCCCTGAGTGCTAAGGGTGGCCCTGTGTGTCCTTTGTTCTTATCGCTAGTGTATGTCCCAGTGGGTGCTGGAGGTGCCAAATAAAGTTAACAGAGCCAATGTGTTAGTGTCCAAATAAATCATTAATGTTGCAAATGAATGAAAATGGCACAATACTGATCCTCAGCACCACAGAATATGTTCTTTTTACAGTATCTGCCTCATTATGTGCAGGAATATCAACTGTCAGAACCAGGGGAACTTCTACCCTGCAGGCCTTTGGAAAAACAGAATCCCCAGGTGGGCAGGACACTCTTCCAACTGGCAAGATATAAAGTTACTGTCTCTGCACAGAGAGATAAACTCTCTCTCTCTCTCCCCTTGGGTTAGAAGCACTGAACGGGTCTTCAAAGATGTTAGGCTTTGCCTGTACTCACAGTTAGTTGATCCCCGATGGGAGGGACTCCCCTGAAGCAGGACTCTCTGTGCTCCAGTCAGGAAGGAAGGGCAGCCAGAACTTCCTCCTGGATCTTGAAAAAAACAATTCTTCCAAACAACTGAAGATAACACCGGACAGTATCCTTACAGCAGGTCACTGGCACCCCTTTCCTCGTGGAGGGTATGGAGGGCAGGTCTTCCCTCATCTGCATAGCCCCAGAACCAGCATTCCCCATTTCCTGGGCCCAGCAGGTGAGCAGGCTCTAGTAAGGCTCCTGACACTTAAAATAGTAAATTCCAACAATGTACCCAGAGGGAAAAATCCAGACCAGCCAGTGAGTGGACTAGAAAGGAAAGACCCCTCCTGACCTTGGTCAGGATCACCAAACAGGGTTTTTGAATATAACCAATTAAGCCTAAAGTTGTCTGGGTACAATACCCGGATAACCTTAAATCTAACTAGGGATATTCAAAGATAGCCATTTAAATCAGGCTAAAGGAAGCTTGATAACTTTATTTGGATAAGTTGAGAGGGATACTTATCATGCTGACTATCCCTGATAATTTATCCAGCTAACTTTAGCCACATAAGTTATCCATTATACGGTTTCTGAATATTGTCTTCTAGATTTATAGCTAAGCTGATCATGTAGCTCTATGTGCAGTCCTGTGCAAAGTCCTGGGTTTACTCTTTGCCCAAATGGACTTTTAGTTACAAGTTTTTTTAAAAATGTGGACTGCATGTTCATGCAAGAAAATGGTTGGAAAACCAGAACTGTCTCAGCCGCTTCGATAACCACGGAACTACTGAGCTAGGTCTCCCTAATCTTGGACCCTTCCAGGGCTTTCCAAACCTGTCCTGGTGATCCCACAGCCAGTCAGGTTTCCAAAATATGACAATGATTAAGCATGAGATCAATTTGTATGCATTGAAGACCCAGCATAAGCAAATTGATCGCATGCATATTCATTGTGGATAGCCTGAAAACCTCCTGGCTGTGTGGTCATCAGGACAGGTTTTAAAAACCCTAGATTAGCCTATTTATTTGCTGCAGTGAGATCAGTCTAGACTGGTGTTGCAGAAGCCACCCTACAATACTAATCAAAGGCCAGTGGCACAGAAATATTTCTTCAGCTACACTATTTTTGACATTTATCCGTTAAATGCAGTGCCAGAGTAATCAATTAGGTCACTACTTGGAAGAAATTTGGCTAACAGGGCAAAGGAATGGAAAGGAAATTTATGGAGACAGCGGTATTATCTTTGGGTTCCCCATATTAAGAGACATGACAGTTAAATCTAAATTTATCTGAAAGGAATCTGAAATATTCAGTCAGGGGAAACTTGTCTTCATAAAGCAAGATGATATAAATGATTATATATGCTAGCTATTGCGCCTCCTTTATATGGCAGTAAACCAGTATGATCGGTGGCTGTCTGCATTTTGACTGCTTGACAACTTGAAATTACATCTGAATAAGGCATTGGACTATTAGAGGGAGATATCTTGAGCCCAATACTGAATCACTGGATAGCCGGATCAGTAGGACGTATCCGGCTATCTAATGGCTGCTGAATATCCTTTATGTTCAGTGGTGCTAGATAGCCAGATAAGTGACTTATCTAGCTATCTGGCTAGCCAGCTAACTTGGGGGTGGGCGATGGGCGGATCGGGGTGACGCTACTTATCTGGATAACTTATCTGGCTAAGTAGCGATTTTGACCCTTAGCTGGATAAGTTAACCAGCTAAGAGCTGGATTTTCTAAGGTCGCAGACATTAGAAAATCTGGCGGTAACGGGGGGCGGGGCAAAGCGGGGGGCAGGCCTGGGAAAGCCGGCAGCCATCGCACCACTGCGGTGCGCTAGCTGCTGGCTTTCGCACCGAATAACTACACCATAAAAGGTGTAGTTATTCGGTGCGAAACTGGCGGAATTAAAGGTCCTTACCTTTCACTGCCAGCGATGTCTGAGCAGTGTCGGCCCTGGTGCCGCCCTGACTCCTCCTCTTCCAGGGCCGACTCCGCCCCCTTAGTCTAGATCTGCTATTGAGCACATCTAGACTTAGCTGGATAATACTTATCCGGCTAAGCAGCGTTTCTATGCGGATATTCAGCTTTATTGTTGCGTTCGTGCCTCTTCTCGCCCCTCGCTCCACCCTCTCTCCTGGGATGCGACTCCCTTCGGCTCTGATGGACAGTGCAGCAGTGGCTTCTCTCCGCCTCCAGAGTCCCGGTTCCCCCGGGCTGGCTGACGCTTCGGATCCGCCATGTTCCTGATGATGTAAGACGCGTGCGCACGCTCCAGACTTTGTACCAGCAAGGGCGTGAACCTCGGGGGGCGTCCCCCCGAGGTGACATCATCCATTTGCTCTTTAAAAGGTCTTTGTTTGTTAACCTCTAACGAGTTAGCAATGAACTCTAATAGGAATTGCTTCGGCAGTCCAAGATACTTGCAACAACGATCCGAGTTAGCAAGGGGAAGCCTTCCCCACTGCTCGGCCTTTTCAAACTTACCAGGAGTACCCGCTCCACAGGGGCTCCGCTCTCTCTTCTTGTTTTCAGATTGCCAGAACACTCAGAAGACTCCTCATTGCCTGGAAGCGATAGCGGATGTTAACACAGTGAGTTCTATTTCATAGGAATCGGTACTCGCTCCACGAGGGCCTACATTCCTATAGTTCTGAAGACTCCCTTCTGTCCAAGACATTATCGCAGGTACAGAGATCAAGAGTTACATAGGCAAGATTGCGGATAGGAACCGGTACTCGCTCCATGAGGGCCCAAGTTCCTAGAATCTTCTACAGACTCTCTTCTACTCTAGAAGCCATTTCATATAAAACTATTGTGAGTTCTTATTACAGACTGTTAGTGGGAACCAGTGCTCGCCTACGGCTCCTGTTCCTGCATGTACTGAAGGCTCTCTGTGGCATAGAGACCATTGCAGACATCTACTATTGTGAGTGTACCATCTTGTATCCAGTATAGCCTGTCTACTCACTACTTCTAGTCTCTCTCTACAGCTCAGCGACCCAGAGATTATATTCCAGTATCAGAAGGACTTCAGCTTTGCCGAACACAGCGACTCACTACTGCCACCCCTGGTGGCCCAGCTTCCAGTCTAATAAAGAACTATTGGGGTAGATTTTCAGACCGCGCGAATAGGCGTACTTTTGCTGGCGCATCAGGCGCAAGCAAAAGTACGCGGGATTTTAGTAGATACGCGCGTAGCCGTGCGTATCCGCTAAAATCCTGGATCGGCGCGCGCAAGGCTATCGATTCTGTATAGCGGCCTCGGAGGGAATCCTCTAACGCCCTCCCCTCACCTTCCCCTCCCTTCCTCTACCTAACCCACCCGCCCGGCCCTGTCTAAACCCCCTCCTTACCTTTGTCGGGGGATTTACGCCTCCCGGAGGGAGGCGTAAATCCCCGCGCGCCAGTGGGCCGCTAGCGCGCCGGGACGCAACCTGGGGGCGGGTCTGGAGGGCGCAGCCACGCCCCCGGACCACCCCGGGCCGTAACCACGCCCCCGGGCCCGCCCCCAAAACGCTGCCGACACGCCCCCTAAACGCCGCGCGGCTCGGGCCCGCCCCCGACACGCCCCCGACACGCCCCCCTCACCAAACCCCGGGACTTACGCGAGTCCCGGGGTCTGTGCGCGCTGGTAGGCCTATTGAACATAGGCCTACCGGCGCGCAGGGCCCTGCTCGCCTAAATCCGCCCGGATTTGGGCGGATTTAGGCGAGCAGGGCTCTTAAAATCCGCCCCATTGTGTTTTTCTCATATTCTAGCCTAGTCGGTGGTTCCTCTCAGGATCTCCTCCTGAGGGCACTGTCACCTGCCATCGACCCAGGGATTCACCATTTCCTCCAAGTGGTCATTCCTTTCACTATTGTCACTCTGAGGGAGCCAACCACTACAGACCACTAACTCCTCTCATGTAAGTATTATACAGACAGCTACTTCTCTTGACAGCAGCTTATATATACAGATTGCTACTCCGTAGCAGGGGGCATGATAGATTGCTATCTCAGTAGCGAAGAGTATCATTATACAAGATTGTCAACTCCTCTTCCTTGGAGAGTTGATCCGTAACAGATTGCTAGTCCTTAACAGACTCGTAATAGATTGCTACCTCCTTTCCTTACAGGAGCATCCAACAGCAGTTCGCTAACAGATCTACAGATAGCTAGCTCCTCCCCTCTGGAGGAGCAGGTCATGTCATATCTCTACTCTTCCCCCTTTCAGGAGAACAGCAGAACAGATTGCTCTCTCCGCCATCCTGGCGGTGTGAGTGTCAGCAGATCGCTGACTCCTCTCTGGAGGAGGAGAGCGATAACAGATTGCTGACTCCTCCCTCTCCTGGACGAGAGCGATAACATTTATCCAGCTAAGTTATTTAGCTGTCTTGCTTTAAATATCTACCCCATTATCTCCACAGTTACCATGTTTACAATATCACAGCTGCATATCCATACCTAATAATGTCTGCTCAAATGCAGTGGGAAATTTAGGAATTTAAACAGACAGAACCGATATACTGTATATTATGGGGCGGATTTTAAAACCCCTGCGCGCGTAAGTCCCGGGGCTTCCTGTCGGGGGCGTGGCGGGATAACGCGGTGTTTAGGGGGCGGGGTGTGGCATTTTGGGGGCGGCGACGTGGGCTTGCTTTCGGCCCGGGGGCGTTCCGGGGGCATGGCCGCGGCCTCCGGAACAGCCCCCGGGACCGGACCACGGAGCGGGGCAGCCGGCCGACGCGCGCAAAGTTACGCCTGCTGAAAGCAGGCGTAACTTTGCTGACAAAGGTAAGGGGGGGTTTTAGATAGGGCCGGGGGGGTGGGTTAGGGAGGGGAAGGGAGGGGAAGGTGGGGGGAGGGCGGAGGGAACGGAGGCAGGCTGCGCGGCTCGGCACGCGCAGGCTGCCGATTTTGGGCAGCCTTGCGCGCGACGACCCCGGATTTTATAAGATACGCGCGTATCTTATAAAATTTGGTGTACTTTTGTTCGCGCCAGTGGCGCGAACAAAAGTACACGATCATGTAAGGTTTGAAAATCTACCTCTATATTATTTGTCAGTTTCAGACTATGGGGCCTATGTACTAAAGTATGTTAAAAATGTATATTAATGTGAATTTTTAAAAGCACAATAGTAATGTGAGGAGAACATGGAATTTACTAAAGGACATTAAGCCCTCTATGAATCCTACTTTCATGGCAGTAATGCATGTTCCTGAAGCTTTGGGTGGCTCCCAGTGTGGAACCTTGCATTGTGTAGCTATAATTCAGGTTACTCTTCCTTACATGCATTACTTTGCACTTGTCCACATTAAATGTCATCGGTCATTTGGATGCTCAGTCTTCCAGTCTTGTAAGGTCCTCTTGCAAATTCTCACAATCCTCCTATGATTTAAAAACAACTTATCCAAACCTTTTTTAAACCCAGCTACATGAACTGCACTAACCATATCCTCTGGCAACAAATTCCAGAGCTTAATTGTGCGTTGAGTGAAAAAGAATTTTCTCCGATTAGTCTTAAATGTGGTACTTGCTAACTTCATGGAGTGCCCCCTAGTCCTTCTATTATCCGAAAGTGTAAATAACCGAGTCACATCTACTCGTTCAAGACCTCTCATGATCTTAAAGACCTCTATCATATCCCCCCTCAGCCGTCTCTTCTCCAAGCTGAACAGCCCTAACCTCTTCAGCCTTTCCTCCTTGGGGAGCTGTTCCATCCCCTTTATCATTTTGGTTGCCCTTCTCTGTACCTTCTCCATCGCAACTATATCTTTTTTGAGATATGGCGACCAGAATTGTACACAGTATTCAAGGTGCAGTCTCACCATTCCCTTCTTAATAATTCCTAACATTCTGTTTGCTTTTTTGACTGCTGCAGCACACTGAGCCAACGATTTCAAAGTATTATCCACTATGATGCCTTGATCTTTTTCCTGGGAGCCATGTGTCATTTAGCACCATTTTGAATTTTGGCATTGCAGGGAACAGCAATCTGGGTTTGCTTCTGTGATGGAGAACCTTAGGAGTGTAATGAAACTAGCCGCCTAAATGTAGGCACTCAGCCTTAGTAAATCTTCAAAAGGGCTAATTTAGGAGCCTAACTCCAAAAGTTAGGAGTCTTAACCCTTTGAAAATTGGCCCTAGCCTGGGGCTTAGTTCATGTAAGGATACACGCGTAACTGGCTTACACTTCCAGGGGACAGAGGTGGGGAGGGTCGCACTTGTGTGCATACGTTTTAGGTTTTAAAAAAGTATATGCAGAAGCGCACATGAATAAGTTATGCCCTCTGAAGAGGAGGTATAACTTTCCGCAACTGAGTGTGTACACCAGTTACCCAGATATGTGAAAATTATTCTTCCCCATGACTTGAAATGCAGAACAAGGCTGACTTCATTTCTAAAAAGCTGGGTAAACATGCAGAAATATGATTTGCATTTTGTTTATTTTGTCACAGATAATGCCTAGCAATACAGATCATTTTAGCTGAAATGCTGAATGCCTGTAAGATGCATGAAGAGTGTCACAAAGCCTATTCTAATCCAGGGCTTCTGAAACCAGTCCGGTTTTCAGACTTATCCACAATAAATATGCAGGTGAGGCATTGACAAGTGCTGGGCCTCTGCTGCATGCCACGTGTGTCTTATGCAGATTCAGTGCAGGTAGTCTGAAAACCCTGACTGGCTGTAGAGTCATGACGACAGGTTTGGGAGCCCCCGCTTGAATGAAAACATCTAAGGAAAAGCATGCAAGCAATGCAGGCTCTCAGATTCTATTTCTGCCTGTCTATGGGTCTGCCCTTTGAGCGATTTCATCTCGCTACTCACGTGCACAGAGTCCGTTCAGTAAGCTGCTCACGACCTATTCAACAGACAGCAACTTATGGATAAAATGGAGCACTCTTCTACTTCCTTAGGATTTGATTGTTTCCCTCTCTCTCTCTCTTTGTGCCTCGCAGGAGCTCATTAAATTATTTATTCTTGGCCCGGCAGTTTCTCCTGCTCCTTTGTGCTTCCAGTTCAATCAGAATCAGCCCCCTTGTAGGACTACATGAGCCTTCATTCACAGCTATCCTGGTTTTTCCTCCCCTTCTCTTTACTCAGCCTAAGCAGTCAGCACGGTGCAGTCTTTGGCCAAGGTCCACAAACTGTAGATAGATACTTCTGGAATCCAGCTAACGAGGGCCCTAAGCCTGGCTACTAGGTATTGCCATTGTGCAATGACTGCAGAGCCCCCCCCCCCCCCCCCCCCCAGGGACTGCGAATGCTGCCTCTGCAGCAAATTCCCCAGCCTCGGCTGGCCTGGAGAGCAGAAAGGATCTTTCCCAGGAATCAAATCCAGGTCTTCCATATAACAGCACACAGCGTTGCCACTGAGTCACTGGGGTCGATCCACCGGGGCTAATTTATTACAGTTTTGGGCCAGTTTAGCAATATGATTTTCACCACTGAAAATACCAGAGTCCTTCCATTGATAAATCTGGGTGCAGGTTTTGCACCAGAGCCAAACTGGTGCAGATCTTTTAATAAGTGAGCTCCTCTATCCTGTCAGTTCTCTTGCTTTCTTGCTCTCAGAAACGAGAGAGGATAAATGGGCTCGGTCGAGCTCTCTGTCTAGACACTGCCAATTTCTGAAAAGACATTTATTTTCTCCCTGCTGAAAGCCAAAAAGTGAGTCTGCAAACAGGGTTAAACTAAAAGTCGGTCAAAAGTTACATTCGGCCTGGAAATGTATCAATCGAGTTAAGGGGGTTTAGGTGGTCTGCGCTGCAATTCACCAAGTGCGGCCAGGGGAGAGGATGTTTTGAATTTATTCCAAACCAACTCGCCCATCCCACAAACCTACGCTTCAATTTTTTTAATTTTTTTTTTTTTTTTGTCTAAGTAAGAGCTTTGCATGGTTTAAGTCTTTCTGGAGCTCATTGAATTCTATTTTGCCTGTAGACGCCAAGCACATTTTACTGAATGTGGTACTTAGTGGATGTAAGATGAGAAAATCGGATGATGACGAGAAATAAAGTGACCTGGGAAATATCAGGCCTAACACACAAAACTGACTCCATAATCTGAAGATATTGCAGTACTTTTAAAAAAATATCATAACGCATTCATCCTTTTTGTTATATGTTATGATGAACAGACCATACTAACCATTTTGTAAATAAGACTAGAAAACTGAGGCCATACAATTCCAATAGCTTGAACACTAATATATTAAATTCACTTGTAGTTGTGATGCCTTTTATTGGGCCAATGTGTAGAGAGTATTTTTAAAATTCTGACTGTAACTGTTAATAAAGAGGGTAACTTTCAAACAACAGTACGCGGCGTCATACATGTGTGTATAAGAACATGCCATACTGGGTCAGACCAAGGGTCCATCAAGCCCAGCATCCTGTCTCCAACAGTGGCCAATCCAGGCCATAAGAACTTGGCAAGTACCTAAAAATTAAGTCTATCAACCCAAAAACTAAGTCTATATGGCCACACGTAGATCAATGTAGTATTCTATAACCCGAGCGTATCACAATATACACAGATCTCTACACCGCAACATAGGATAAGTATACGCATTCAGTGCAAGTATACTTTTGCTATCTATTTAAAAAAATATACGCATATATATTTTACACATGAAAATAAAATAGGACTTGTGTAAACACGATTTACGTGCGTAAGTCGGTAATATTTTAAAATGCATGCATGGAATTGAATTCTCCAGGTCATTGAGACCCTCCTCCCCCTAGTTCATCTAGACCTCCCACTCAGCCAATAAACACATTTGCAATAGCTTACGCCACATAATTAGCAGATGTAAAATTACGCGAGTAAGTTGCCAAATGTACACGCACATCTTTTAAAATAGCAACTCCTGCGCAAAACCATTGGCCCTGCCCCACAGTGCCCTCAAACTGCCTCTTTTTAATGCACGCATAGCTGCGCATGAACCTTAAATTACGCGCAGACTTTTAATCTTGACAAAATAATGATTACACGAGTACAGGCTACCGACGCGCGTATATGCTAATTTTTACGTGTGTAACTCTGAAAATTCATTCCCTAGTGTGCAGAAATGTTAGTACTTATGAGTTGGGTCTAATATGCAGTACCATAGTAATAAGACATTATTAGTACATCATATATAATCTTTTTAGAGATTTCCAGAGACTACTGACGTGTCCCTGAATTTACTACTGTTTTGTCAAACCTTTACCCCCAAAACTCACTTAAGAGATAGAGCAGAAAGTACAAAAGTACACGGTGCAAAGCACCTTCCCCAAGATGAAGATTTCGTTTTGTATCAGAATTTTGAAGCGAACTGCAGTCTAAGGGGGCAATTTACTAAGCTGCAGTAAGGCTTTACCTCACACTAAACAGCATTTACAGCATGGTAAATGCCTTATCGTACAGATAATATGCAAAATATGAAATTCCACATGTTATCTCCTCCCCCCCCAAAACCCAGCACAACACTGGTATTAAAATGAACTAATTTGCATGCAAATGCATGCAAATGTGCCCGTTAATATATGCATCAAATATAATGGCTTGCACTGACATTGGCAGGCCATGATATCCTAACAGAAGTTAGTTATACTACCATAGATGTAGCTATGTTTCTACCGGAGCGTCAGGACATTAACGTATGTACTGATGCTCCCAGGGTCTTTCTTTAAAGAGGCTGGGTAGCCCCAAGACCCAGAACCCACTGGTCATAGTGCTTAAATCAATGGGGGTCTAGTGAGACCCTCTCTCCCATCCCTTGAGGAGACCTAAATGTAAAAAATAAAATTAAAAGATCACGGGTGCCCTGACGCTCAGTTTTAAACCCCTGACCCTCGGTAAAACAAAAGTGACTCCCCACCCTCTCTCCTCCACCTCTGGCCCACCAACCCATCTGGACCAGTAGCTTTAAGTAGTTGGTGGACTAGCCAGTCTAATATTGCCCCCTAATGATCCGAGTCCAATGCCTTCATTTTCATTGTGCCCCTACCCTACCCTAACTGCCCCTGTAGTCACCCACTTTCTAGGCTCCTAAATTTAAGAGCCTAGTGAAAATTGGCCTCATAGTAATATTAATATTACAAATGTATTCATTACTTTTTTCTAAGTCGGATGCCACTGCACATTCCCTTTTAAAGATGGATGAATTTGACAGAACCTTTGTGTACCTCCACTGCACTGACCAACTGACCAAATGCATGTTCAGAAGTCAACAAGTATTCTTGACTAGGGATGTGAACACTACTTTTTTGATCTTCATTTCATTTTTCAGAGATTTTTTGTTTGTTTTTTGTTTTCAGGGTTTTTATTTATTTATTTTTTTGGTATTTTTTTGTTTTCAGGAAATAGTGCACATTATTCGTAAATATGGCACATTATGTGATGATAGTGCACATGTCCCGGGGCTTTACGCGCGTCCCGGGGCCTTTTTAAAATAGGCCCAGCGCGTGTAACCTTTTGAAAATCCGGCCCTAAGTGTGCAAAATTCTATGCTTGTCTGCCCAAAGTAGAATAGAACCAGCAGGGGTGGATCAAGACAGTCTGCATCCGGAGGTGAAGGATGAGATGTTGCCCCCATCCCAAAGGCGCAGCTCAGGTTGAATTATTGGAGGGGGCCAAGGGAGGGATCTTTCCTTTGGAGTCTGGCCCCTTCAGAGATTTGATATGCTGGGGAAGGGGGAAAGGCAGGAATCAAGTTTTGCAGAGGAGTGACACAGAATGTCAGTAATAATATTTCTAGGGAGCTGCCAGTCCTGCCACACTCCCAAGAACTCTACCACCTGCCAACTGGCCTATCCAGTCAACTCAATTGTCTTCCTGTCTGGTTCTCAAGGGCAGTTCTATAACAAAACAGGGTGAGATGGCCACCTCAGCTGACAAAATTTTGTAGGGAGCAGAAAGTTCCCACAAAATAACCCAGCAGTGGCCACCCTGTCAGCATGAAGAGGCCCTGTGCAATGGTGCAGTTTAATGATGCACTGGCAGACAATGCATGGAGATTTCATTTTGAAATCTCTGTGTGTCATTTATGGTATGGACTGAAACTGCCACAAAACAAGTGTGAATCTCGTAGCTGCTGAGGTACCCGCAGCGCCAGCCAGCTCCGTATTTTTAAAGTTAAACACCATGGGGCCGTTCCCTTTGAAAATATACTTGCAAGTATGCTAGCTGCAGGGTTTAAAAATTAAACCCTAAATTAGAAGTTTAACATTGCACTTTTTCTTCTTATTTGTAGCAGCAGTGCTGGTTCCGTGAATGCAGAGTAATGAGTATCAACAGAGCGAGGGAACAGAAGACCAAAATGAGCAGAAAAAGAAACTGAAAGTCATTTGTGCTAGTTAGATGTCAGAGGGCTGTCAAAGGCATTACCTGGAATGTAAGGTTGGGAAAACATGTGCTCTGCCAGACCAGATGAATCAAGTGAATCTATAAAAGCTTTCTATGGCAATGTACTACCGATTATGGAAATGAAAATAGAAGCCAAGGAACACACGTGAGGGAAGACAATGTCAGTTCAAGAGCATTATGAAAATCTAAGGCAGTCTCATAGGAATAATAAATTGATCTTAGAAATTTAGAAGATTAAGTGCTGAAGTTGACAATGTAGTACACAATTCCAAGTGTATGTATGAGGGAAGGAGAGAGGGAGAGGATGCAAGATATTTAGAACCTCAGATATGCCTTTTTTTAAAAAAAACAAAGGATGTGATTATATTTCTTTGATGAACTTGAAAAACTTTTGACCATACATTTTTTAGTCATTAATTTGGAAGAACTGATCTTGTATGGAGAGCAAGAACTCTTTCCCCCCCAACCACCACCCCCAGCAAATATAGACAGATAGATACAATATTGAAAGTGCGAGGCTGATTAGGAAACTGAGATATACTACATAGTGTACTATTAGAGGACACTATAAAAGTGCAATAAATACAAATGTTTTAAAAGGCTAATATTAGTTACTTGAGGTGAGTAAATGTAGTAATTCAGATTAGATTTGATTTATGAAGAAAATAATTTAAAGGTAAAATAAAAACAATCAAAATACATAAACCATTAAAAGTGGCTGGCAATGACAATATATGGAGATTATGATAGTAGTCTATGGCTACAGCACTTGTCAAACTGTTTTGATAGGTGATTGACAGATAGCTCAGCCAATTAGCATTCACTTCTTGGTTAAGTCTCCCTATTAGCCCCTCCTCCCAGCCAATTGGTGTTCACTTCCAGTCAAAGCCACACCCCTTGCTCCCACTTAGCTCTGTCCCTTTGTTACCATCTCATGAATATTAGCATAGCCCCACAAAACACGCCCCTTTTGCCCCTTTTGATGATGTCACAATGAGACAATGCCCCTTTTTGCTATTTTACAAATAAAAATAAAAAATGAATGACTACCATAGCCCAAGTTCAAACCAAGGTCTTTAGATGTTAAGACTAAATCACTTCCATCTGAGTTACCGTAGTTTTAGGCAGAGGCAAGAGCTTCAAAACTGATATAAAACTTTCTTTCAGCACATTTTCTTTTGTAAAAACAATGCGCATGTGCAAAACTACAGTGAAGTTACTGCGCATGCTCAGAGTGATGTCATACATTCAAACATGGCTGACTCTGCATGGTCCATCTCTGTTAACAGACATAGCTAGTGTCTGAGCATGCTTGGGGTGATGTCATTCACTTCAAAGTGGATTATATCCAGGTACTATAGTTATTGTCCTGTCCCCAGAAGGCTCACAATCTAAGTTTATTCCTGAGGTAATGAAGGGTAAAGTGACTTGCCCAATATCACAAGGAGTGGCAGTAGGATTTGAACTCTGGTCTTAAAAATCAAAACTTATTTTTTCCATAAAGTCAGACCCAGCATGCAGACATCAGGTTAATCATTGAAAAACATCTATTAACAGCAGGAAACGACATACTGCCAAGATGGCAGTTTTTGTATGGGGTCACGAAATGACATCACAGCCACACATGAACAGTAAAACCAAGATAAGTTTCGATTAAAATAAAAAACTTTTGATGTTTTACAAGCAAAATTCAAAAAATGATTCTCAAAAAATAGAATTATGGGCTCATGAGACCAATGATTATAAAATATGAGGACAAAATAGAGGAGTAATATCAAATTAAAATAATTGATGCAATGCTCCCAGTAATCTCTCAAGTGATGGTCTCTAGATATTGGTGGTAGTACACCTTTTTATTTAGAGTGGTTTTTTTGTCCACCTATCAATTGACCAATCAAAGTTTGATAAGTGCTGTTGCCATAGACTATGTTTAAAAAATGTCAAACCAAGTGCTGTAGCTGAATTGCATATCTGCATTATCCATTGACTGCACCAATGCCACCACATTTCAGAAGAATGTGCAGAGTAATATACATTTTTAGAAAAGCATTGCCATGCATGGTCTCTTGGTATCTAATGTGATCTTGAATTAGCAGCCATTATGATCCTTTGGCAAGCCACACTACAGTTTTACACTTTGAAAGGCCCTTTACAATTTTGCAGTCTCTATCACCTTTGTCAACCCCGACCCATCTGTTCACTGAGCTGTAATGGCATAAGCAGACAGCCTCAAGCCTAACTGACACTGTTCTTTTTAAACCCAGTTTAACTGAGATGTTTCTTTACTGACCTGATGACATTAGTCAGAGTTGTATTGTGTTAGTCCAATAGGAAGGCATCATCTTCAACTTGTCTGTTAATCCTTATTTATACATAACAATGTGGAAATGAAGGGGATGGCTTAGCTGCCCAGCAATATACACTACTGTGTGTTTAAATCTGTTATCTGACTCCTGTTCATTAGGATGGCAGTGACTGAGTTCACTGAGGTACCTGGTGTGGGGTTGTCTGGAGAAAAAAAAAAGTCCCAGCTGTTGTATAATAGTGACGCATACTGGTTGACTTCATGGAGCCCTTGCATTAAGCTCAGAAGGAAACCATTGCCTACGGTTCTTAGCTGAGAAATGCTGTGACTATGGCTAGGCTAAGGGAAAGGTGGCCATGAATGAAAGACTATAGGTCAGCCTCAGCCCCCACCCCCACCATCCCATTGAATAAATATACCTAGGAGTCCATTTTCAGCTGCTGTGTGGCACTGCTAGTGAGCCGGATAAACATAACTGGCTAACTAGCAGGGTATATTCAGCAGCACGATCATGCTGCTGAATATACCCGGCTATCTTAAAGTTAGCCAATTGAGGTCATGTGATATGGTGGGCTTGATTAGACGTCCACAAGTCAAGCTCCGGGTGCCCCTTTCAAATTCAGCATTTCTTCTGCTTGCGGTTCTGGGTTGATTGGAACCGAAACTGAGGGGAGCAAATCTGCAAACTATGGGCAATTTTTTGTAAAAAGCCTAGTAGCGTAATAGCAACAAAATCAATTAGAAAGGAGAAAGACAAGCTGAAGGCTCCTGAATCTAAAATGGATGCCACAAGTGTGGAGGCGCCAGACATTCCCACCAATGACACACAAGAAGAGAAAATAACAGCGGTGGTGGTAGCGGCTTTGGATCCCAAGCTCTCATGTATCTCTGAGCAAACAAATGAGGTACAAATCTCAATGGCTGAATTTGGGGGTCGGATGGACATGGTGGAAGATCAGAACACAGTGATTGAGGATGGGCTGGTGAGTCTGGAAAGAAAAGTAGCAGTATTAGAGAAAGAGGCCCAGAACCGAGATGACAAAATTGATGAACCTGAGAACCACCCCCATAGGTCCAACTTAGTCTTCATCAGGTTCTCAGAAAGCATCCCTGAACAAGATGTGGTACATATATTGAAGTCCAATATCCACAAAAAGTGCAAGAATAATCTCAAGTCCTGGTCAATAATTTCACTGTAAAAATTATACTTTTATTCCGGCAACTCCTTTGAGAAATTTATACTGTTTCTGACACAGATCATCGTTGTTAAAATTAATCCTCCCTGAAGCAGCCGGACTGGCGAAACACGGGTCCGTGTTGGGGGTCTGTCTGCAAGATTTTGCGTGTAATTTGAGGAGTTGCCGGAATAAAAGTATAATTTTTACAGTGAAATTATTGACCAGGACTTGAGATTATTCTTGCACTTTTTGTGGATATTGGAATTTTTGAGTGCAAGCGGTGCTCCAGTGAATTTCTGGATTTGACATATATTGAAGTGCAAGATAGCTTCCGAGTTCTTTCTCTCAGACTGCATGGCGGCTGTGCTTATTGAGTGAGCATACTGGCCAGGCCCAAAAATGGTGGTCAACCAGAGGCCCAGAGTTGTCATTGCGAGGCTGCTCAACTATGCACAGAAGTTGCAGATATTGCAAGGCTATAGAAAGAAAAGAGATGTGCACTTTGAAAATCGGAAGATTTTAATATTCCAGAACTTCTCACTGTGGGTTTCTAATCAGAGGAAGGAGTTCTCCCTGATGTGCACAGAGTTAATGCACAGGCACGTATGCTTCACGTTGCAATACCCAGCTCAATTGCAGATCTGGCATCATGGAACCATACATGTATTTGATACAGCGGTTGCTGCAGTGGAATTTGTGAAGTCACTGCCAAGCAGTGTTCTCGGTGGGGAGCATGACTGACAGCACAGGAACTCTGGAAAATCGTGTCCTAAGCGCTTAGGACTATAGATAAACACAGCGTTACAGATGAAGGAGATGAGCAGTAGGGATGTGCATTCGGATTGACCGCATATGGAAAACGCAACTCAAATTTTTTTTTTTACTTAAAAAAAAGATGGGGCGTATACGAGCAGATTTCCGACATAAATGAACATAGATATGTCGGATACGGCGAATCGCCATGCGCGCGCTTTCTCGCCGCCATTACCTGCGACTCGAGCTCGGAGCCCCGGATTACCTGAAAATGGCGGCGCCCCTGCGGTAACCATGCCAACCTGTCTGACCCTGTCCTGTGAGTTTCAGTGACTCACAGGAAAGGGTGGGACAGGTCGGCATGGATACCGGAACGCAGCGAATCTGCGTTCACCTTTTCAGAGAAGCACTGAATGCAGCGAATCGCGCTGTCATTCCGTGCTTCTCTGAGGATTTCCTGACGAGCCAGCAGCACTATAAAAGCAGCAGCAGCACGAGGACTGACGGACATTTTCAGCGATTCAGTGGGGAGGTGGGATCGGGATCGTGCAGGGTGGGCTTAGGCAGGCTGAGGCAGAGAAGATAGCAGAACCCGATTTGATAGACAACACAGAACAGAACCAGATTTGATAGACAACACAGAACAGATTCTTTGTTAGGGAAAAAAAAAAAAGAACATTCTTATTGAGTGAGTCTGTACATTTTATCCTGGGCAGTGCCAGGCAGGGCTGGCAGTACTCTGCCTCATATTTGCTATTTTTAAACAGACTTAAAAGCATTCTCCTTGAGTGGTTCAGTGCTGGCTGGGCAGCAGTTCCAGGGCTGGGAGTACTCTGCCTCATATCTACTTTAGTTCTATGTGCACTGCAGTGCACACAGACAGACACATTCCGTGCATTGCCAGGCAGACAGTGAGGCAGTGGGCATTGTAAACAGAGTGAACATTGCCCTTCAGCAAGTCTGTTACATTTGCTATTTTTAAAACAGACTTAAAAGCATTCTCCTTGAGTGGTTCAGTGCTGGGTGGGCACTGGGCAGCAGTTCCAAGGCTGGGAATACCCTGCCTCATATATACTTTAGTTCTATGTGCACTGCAGTGCACACAGACAGACACATTCCGTGCATTGCCAGGCAGACAGTGAGGCAGTGGGCATTGTAAACAGAGTGAACATTGCCCTTCAGCGAGTCTGTTACATTTGCTATTTTTAAACAGACTTAAAAGCATTCTCCTTGAGTGGTTCAGTGCTGGGTGGGCACTGGGCAGCAGTTCCAGGGCTGGGAATACCCTGCCTCATATATACTTTAGTTCTATGTGCACTGCAGTGCACACAGACAGACACATTCCGTGCATTGCCAGGCAGGCAGTGAGGCAGTGGGCATTGTAAACAGAGTGAACATTGCCCTTCAGCGAGTCTGTTACATTTGCTATTTTTAAACAGACTTAAAAGCATTCTCCTTGAGTGGTTCAGTGCTGGCTGGGCAGCAGTTCCAGGGCTGGGAGTACTCTGCCTCATATCTACTGAAAAGGAAGCTTGTTCTCTGTGCACTCACTGCACACACACAGACACATTCCGTGCATTGCCAGGCAGGCAGTGAGGCAGTGGGCATTGTAAACAGAGTGAACACATTCTCCTTCAGTGGTTCAGTGCTGGGTGGGCAGCAGTTCCAGTGCTGGGAGTACCCTGCCTCATATCTACTTTAGTTCTATGTGCACTGCAGTGCACACAGACAGACACATTCCGTGCATTGCCAGGCAGGCAGTGAGGCAGTGGGCATTGTAAACAGAGTGAACATTGCCCTTCAGCGAGTCTGTTACATTTGCTATTTTTAAACAGACTTAAAAGCATTCTCCTTGAGTGGTTCAGTGCTGGGTGGGCAGCAGTTCCAGGGCTGGGAGTACCCTGCCTCATATCTACTGAAAAGGAAGCTTGTTCTCTGTGCACTCACTGCACACACACAGACAGACACATTCCGTGCATTGCCAGGCAGGCAGTGAGGCAGTGGGCATTGTAAACAGAGTGAACATTGCCCTTCAGCGAGTCTGTTACATTTGCTATTTTTAAACAGACTTAAAAGCATTCTCCTTGAGTGGTTCAGTGCTGGGTGGGCAGCAGTTCCAGGGCTGGGAGTACCCTGCCTCATATCTACTGAAAAGGAAGCTTGTTCTCTGTGCACTCACTGCACACACACAGACAGACACATTCCGTGCATTGCCAGGCAGGCAGTGAGGCAGTGGGCATTGTAAACAGAGTGAACATTGCCCTTCAGCGAGTCTGTTACATTTGCTATTTTTAAACAGACTTAAAAGCATTCTCCTTGAGTGGTTCAGTGCTGGGTGGGCAGCAGTTCCAGGGCTGGGAGTACCCTGCCTCATATCTACTGAAAAGGAAGCTTGTTCTCTGTGCACTCACTGCACACACACAGACAGACACATTCCGTGCATTGCCAGGCAGGCAGTGAGGCAGTGGGCATTGTAAACAGAGTGAATATTGCCCTTCAGCGAGTCTGTTACATTTGCTATTTTTAAACAGACTTAAAAGCATTCTCCTTGAGTGGTTCAGTGCTGGGTGGGCAGCAGTTCCAGGGCTGGGAGTACCCTGCCTCATATCTACTGAAAAGGAAGCTTGTTCTCTGTGCACTCACTGCACACACACAGACAGACACATTCCGTGCATTGCCAGGCAGGCAGTGAGGCAGTGGGCATTGTAAACAGAGTGAACATTGCCCTTCAGCGAGTCTGTTACATTTGCTATTTTTAAACAGACTTAAAAGCATTCTCCTTGAGTGGTTCAGTGCTGGGTGGGCAGCAGTTCCAGGGCTGGGAGTACCCTGCCTCATATCTACTGAAAAGGAAGCTTGTTCTCTGTGCACTCACTGCACACACACAGACAGACACATTCCGTGCATTGCCAGGCAGGCAGTGAGGCAGTGGGCATTGTAAACAGAGTGAAGATTGGCCTTCAGCGAGTCTGTTCAATCTGCTATTTTTAAACAGACTTAACCGCATTGTCCTTGAGTGGTTCAGTGCTGGGTGGGCAGCAGTTCCAGGGCTGGGAGTACCCTGCCTCATATCTACTGAAAAGGAAGCTTGTTCTCTGTGCACTCACTGCACACACACAGACAGACACATTCCGTGCATTGCCAGGCAGGCAGTGAGGCAGTGGGCATTGTAAACAGAGTGAACATTGCCCTTCAGCGAGTCTGTTACATTTGCTATTTTTAAACAGACTTAAAAGCATTCTCCTTGAGTGGTTCAGTGCTGGGTGGGCAGCAGTTCCAGGGCTGGGAGTACCCTGCCTCATATCTACTGAAAAGGAAGCTTGTTCTCTGTGCACTCACTGCCCACACACAGACAGACACATTCCGTGCATTGCCAGGCAGGCAGTGAGGCAGTGGGCATTGTAAACAGAGTGAACACATTCTCCTTCAGTGGTTCAGTGCTGGGTGGGCAGCAGTTCCAGGGCTGGGAGTACCCTGCCTCATATCTACTGAAAAGGAAGCTTGTTCTCTGTGCACTCACTGCACACACACAGACAGACACATTCCGTGCATTGCCAGGCAGGCAGTGAGGCAGTGGGCATTGTAAACAGAGTGAAGATTGGCCTTCAGCGAGTCTGTTCAATCTGCTATTTTTAAACAGACTTAACCGCATTGTCCTTGACTTGGTCCGTTCATTTTGTTATTTTAAACAGACTGAGCATTCTTCTTGAGTGGGTCTGTTAATTTAGTTATTTTAAACTGACCGAACATTATTATTGTGGGACAGTGGGCAGTGTTACCACTAGTACTCATTGACATTAAATCCATAATGTCAGGGAAAGGGAGATGCAAGCGACTTAGTGGGAATGGCAGCGGAGGCACCGCAAAAGACACCAGCGCAACACCACCAGTACAGGTAAAAAGGCAACTGTCGCAATCAAACGTCTTTGTAGGGGATGGCAGTTCCATGGCAAAAAAAAAGAAATCAGACCATGAAACTTTGCAATCGCCAGCACCTGTTTCTGGCACTGTAGTTTTGGAGGAGAGTGAAGAGGAGGCAGAGTCTAGCCAGACAAAAGTTACACACCCAAGAGCAGCCAGGGGACAGAAGTGTCCTGCAAAACTTTGCGGTGACAAGGTAGCGCTGGCACTGTTAGCTTCTGATTCAGAAGAAGAATCTTCTTGGATGGGATTCTCATCAGAAACGGAAGATGTTATACCTGAGCAATCTTCGGTAGAATTGTCAGTTAGTCCTGTTTTAGCCTCCACCTCCAGAAATCTGCGGCAGGGGAGACATTCCACTGATATCGAGGAGGAGGAAGAGCTGTCAGAAGGGAGACAGAGGGTGACTGTTGCCCCCGCTGGCATTGCTTCGCCGGGTGCAGTGGGTGCACCACCCACACCCAGTAGTACCTCAACTCCAGTGCCACCATCCACCCCCAGGGCGGGAAAGAGAGGAGGATCACAAAAGAAATCTGCGATCTGGGCACATTTTAAAGTGACAGAAGACCCGCGTTATGCTCGGTGTAATTACTGTGCCAGGGATATTAGCAGAGGCAAGCAACTGGGACATCTGTCAAATTTTGGCATGGAGTATCATGTTAAGAGGCAACACCCAACAAGATTACTGCCATCTGGGGATGGTAGCATTTTCCGTCAGGGGACCCCTTCCCCTTCCAACCAGGGTGCAGTGGTAGGAAAGCAGCAGAGTCAGCCCACGCCCTCATACCCTTCTAGCAGTCAGGCGGCAGGCCAGAAACCCACTGACATGTGGGAGAAGCGACAATGCACCATGGAGGAAATGGGGTGGAGTGCGGTAACGCTATCCCGGGGTAGGAGGCAGGCAGCCGCAAAAGTAGTAACCAGGAGCATTGGGGAAATGATTGCCCTTGATGACCAGCCCCTGCAGTTAGTTGAGAATGTGGGTTTCAAACGTTTCTTGAAGGTCGTACTTCCAAATTACAAAGTCCCCTCCAGAACCACATTTAGTAGAAAGGTCATCCCCAGCCTGTACAAGCACTGTGTCAGTCGCGTGCAAGCAGTGCTAGGTAAGGCAGACGGAAGAGTGCATTTCACCTGCGATATCTGGACCGCCATGAATGCTGCACACTCTTACCTCTCTCTGACAGCACACTGGTGGGACATGGCAGAGGCAGGGGCAGCCAGCAGCTCTATTACTGAACAAGCATCAGGGTGGAGGTGGGCTTTACTGAACACCCACCTGACGGACCATGCCCATACCGCTGCCAATATTCTAGCATGCATCAGAAAGATGCTGGCGAGCTGGAAAGTACACCAGCGAGACAGTAAAACGCGGGCAGGCTTTTTTGTCACAGACAACGGTGCAAACATGGTTAAGGCAATAAGCGATGGGCGGTTTAAGAACATCCGATGTTTTGCACACACTCTGCATCTGGTAGTGAAGTCAGGTTTGGGCTTGGAGTCCAAGGACAAGGAGACTGAATACCTGCGTAGGTTAATACAGAAGTGCAGGAACATAGCAGCACACTTCCACAGAAGTGTCAGGGCGGGGCAGGTTCTCCGAGAAAATCAGACTGCTTTGGATATGCCCGAGAAGCGTCTCATTCAAGACGTTCCCACCCGGTGGAATTCCACCTTTATGATGCTGGAGAGGTTATTGGAGCTGCAGACACCCCTTCATGAACTTTCTGGTACAATAGACATAGGTGTACAGAATCCCCTAGGGCATCACGATTGGTTAGTCATGAGTCAGCTGGTAAAAATCCTGCAGCCCTTCAAGGACGTCACGGAGGAGCTGAGTTCCAGAAGTTCCACCTTGGCTGACATCATCCCTATAGTGAAATTCCTGGATGACCATTTGGAAGGCATTAAACGGCAAGAGGGAATGACTGCTGAGGTGCTGCAGTGTGTGGACGTTTTGCAGCAGCAGGTGAAAGACAGATTAAGGCCTTTAACAGAGGACAGCACATACATGCTCGCCTCTGTCTGTGATCCCCGTGTGAAAGGTAAAATCGCCCTACAGACCAATTGTCTGTCATTTGTGAAGGAGCTGTTGTTAGCACAGGTCCGTGAACAGGAGCACCATAGGCGGAGACAGATTAGGCTTGAAGCACAGGTGGAAACATCAGGCACGTCACAGAGTTGTGCTGCTGCTATCCCTGGCAGGAGAAGGACTGTGTCAGTGACAGATACTATTACTAGTGCCTCTACCTCAACGTCAGAACGCCCAAGGCATGTTGGCCATAAAGATACATCAGTAGTGCAACAGGCGAGAGAGAAAGTAACTGGATTGAGTGACTCTCAGCCCTCCCAAGCACAGGAGGAGACAGCAGCAGAGCTGTCAGTGAAACGGTATCTCTCAGAGCCGATAGAGAATACGCAGACAGATCCGCTGGCATATTGGGCACACAAGTCCACTGTCTGGCCACACCTAGCCAAAGTGGCTGAAGGATATCTGTCATGTCCACCAACAAGTGTGCCCAGTGAACGTGTTTTTTCAATGACAGGGGATATCATGAGCCCTCACCGCTCAAGGCTTTCACCGGTCTTGATGGAAATGCTAGTGTTTTTGAAAGTAAACCTGCCAGTGCTTGGCTTTCCCGATTTTCCTTGTGAATGGCAAGATGAATAAAAGCTATTGAAAGGAGCCTTGCAGCAGTTCCAATTGCCTCCTATGCTCAAGATAATGTAAGCAGTAAGCACTGCAGCACATGTTCTTGACATGAATCGCTGTGTCTGACCGGCATCTACTGTGCAGCCCTAGTGTTCCCACAAGTGTTTTAACTCCGTTGCTGTTCCTGCCTGTACCTCCAGGCCTTGTGTCCCTAGCTGGGCAGTTCCATTTTGTTATTTTAAACAGACTGAGCATTGTCCTTCAGAGTGGGTCTGTTGATATTGCTATTTTAAACAGACTGAGCATTGACCTTCAGAGTGGGTCCGTTAATTTTCTTATTTTAACCAGACTGAGCTTTCTTCTTCAAGGCCGAAGTGGAGAAGGGTTCCATGTGAACAGCAGTTCAACATGGGTCAGCCGGTCCTAACAGATAGGCGAGCGCCGTTCGGAAGGGACGGGCGATGGCCTCCGTCGTCCTCGGCCGATCGAAAGGGAGTCGGGTTCAGATCCACGAACCCGGAGTGGTGGAGAATCGGCGCTGGGCTCTTCCCTCTTCACTCGCCGTTACTGAGGGAATCCTGGTCAGTTTCTTTTCCTATGCGACTTGTGTCCCTAGCTGGGATTGACCTCTGTCCTCCAATGATGTGCCTGTTCCTCCAGGCCTTGTGTTCCCACAAGTGTTTTAACTCCGTTGCTGTTCCTGCCTGTACCTCCAGCCATTGTGTTTCTACTGGTGTTTTAACTCCATTGCTGTGCCTGCCTGTCCCTCCAGGCCTTGTGTCCCTAGCCGGGATTGACCTCTGTCCACCAATGATGTGTCTGTTCCTCCAGGCCTTGTGTCCCTAGCTGGGCAGTTCCATTTTGTTATTTTAAACAGACTGAGCATTGTCCTTCAGAGTGGGTCTGTTGATATTGCTATTTTAAACAGACTGAGCATTGACCTTCAGAGTGGGTCCGTTAATTGTGTTCTTTTAAACAGACTGAGCATAGTCCTTGAGTGGGTCCGTTAATTTTGTTCTTTTAAACAGACTGAGCATTGACCTTCAGAGTGGGTCCGTTAATTTTCTTATTTTAAACAGACTGAGCATATTCCTTGAGTGGGTCCGTTAATTTTGTTCTTTTAAACAGACTGAGCATTCTTCTTCAAGGCCGAAGTGGAGAAGGGTTCCATGTGAACAGCAGTTCAACATGGGTCAGCCGGTCCTAACAGATAGGCGAGCGCCGTTCGGAAGGGACGGGCGATGGCCTCCGTCGTCCTCGGCCGATCGAAAGGGAGTCGGGTTCAGATCCCCGAACCCGGAGTGGCGGAGATTCGGCGCTGGGCTCTTCCCTCTTCACTCGCCGTTACTGAGGGAATCCTGGTTAGTTTCTTTTCCTACGCTGCTTGTGTCCCTAGCTGGGATTGACATCTGTCCTCAAATGATGTGCCTGTTCATCCAGACCTTGTGTTCCCACGCGTATTCTTATTTCTGAGAGATTTTCCGATTCCTTTGTCATCAGCTAAAGTGCATAAGATGCGTTGATGAATAGT
The DNA here is from genome assembly GCF_901001135.1 of Rhinatrema bivittatum. Taxonomy (NCBI): domain Eukaryota; kingdom Metazoa; phylum Chordata; class Amphibia; order Gymnophiona; family Rhinatrematidae; genus Rhinatrema; species Rhinatrema bivittatum. The sequence continues at coordinate 217,317,791 of NC_042618.1, read as the reverse complement.
TTTGAAGATGACACATATGGCTTTATAGATGATACGGAAGTGGACGGGTAGCCAATGTAACTCTTTCAGAATGGGAGATATGTGGTCTCTCTTTCTTGCGCCTGTTAGTAATCGGGCTGCTGAATTTTGAACCATCTGTAGTGGTTTGGAATAGGATGAGGGCAGACCTAGCAATAGGGAACTGCAGTAGTCTAATTTCACAAAAATGACTGCTTGGATGATCGTTCTGAAGTCTTGAGCATGGAAAAGAGGTCTTATCCTCTTCCGAACCTGGAGTTTATAGAAGCAGTCTTTGGTTGTTTTGTTGATATGTGCCTTGAAGTTTAGCCGGTTGTCTATTATCACTCCTAAGTCTGTAACTTGTGTGGTAGGTAGGTTGGTGGGAAGAGTAGTGTTGGAGATATTGTTTTCAGGAGAGATGAGTAGGATTTCTGTCTTGGATGAGTTTAAGATGAGGTGTAGGTTGTTTACTACTTGTTTGATTTTCTGGTGGCATGTTTCCCAGTAGTCAAGAGTTTTAGAGTATGTGTCTTTGATATGGATGATGATTTCAATATCATCTGCGTAAAGGAAGTACTTTAGATTGAGGTCGGTAAGAAGTTGGCAGAGAGGAAGAAGATAGATATTAAATAGGGTCGGAGATAATCAAGAACCTTGAGGGACTCCTATGACAGAGTCAAATCTTGAGGATTCCTTGTTTTGGAGTTTAACTTTGTAACCTCTGTTATCGAGAAACGTTTTGAACCAGGATCGGACGGTGCCGCTGATTCCTATGGACGAAAGCTGGTTTAGGAGGATGGCGTGGTTGACCGTGTCGAACGCTGCGGAAAGGTCTAACAAGATCAATAGGAAAGAGTTTCCTTTGTCGAGGCCCATTAAGATATAATATTATATCTTACAGTTGTGGTTTGGATCATATTCTTTAGGTCAAGACGGTTGTCTATAATTACTCCCAGGTCTCTCACATGGTTGTGGGTGAGAAGGTGTTTGTGATGGATCTGAGATGGGAGGTTTTCTTGCTTGTAGGAAATGAAGAGGAGTTTAGTTTTAGAGGCATTGAGGACCAGGTTTAGACTGTTGAGGAGATTAGTGGTGGCTTCGGCTTGTAAGCTGTTGTTCCAAAGTGCGATGGCTTTCTTAATAGATTCTGTTATGGGAATAAGAATCTGAACATCGTCTGCATAGATGTAGTGAATGAGGTTAAGACTACTTAACAGTTGGCAAAGGGGAAGGAGGAAACGGCGGGGGTAACGGCAAAGCTGCTGCCAGGGGGGGCTATAACACGCGCCGCCGGAGCGGCGGGCCACCTGCCCCCCCTGGGCCTTCCCAGCCGACACGGAGCCGGTTGCGGCGCTCCGCCGCGGAGGAAATGCGCCCTGCGGCCGTCCGGGAGGCGTTCCCCGCCCCCCCCGCGAAAGGGGTGGGGGATGCGCCGAAAGCCCCCCCGGTCCCACCGAACCCGCCGCCGGGTTGAATCCTCCAGGCGGACTGCACGCACCCCACCCGTTACCTCTTAACGGTTTCCCGCCCTTTTGAACTCGCTCTTGAAAGTTGTTTTCAACTTTCCCTTACGTACTTATTGATTTTACTGCTTTACTTTATTTTTTTATTCCTGGACGGGGCCGGGGCCGTCTGGGAGGCGTTCCCCGCCCCCCCGCGAAAGGGGTGGGGGATGCGCCGAAACCACCCCCGGTCCCACTGAACCCGCCGGGTTCAATCCTCCAGGTGGACTGCACGCACCTCACCCGTTTAACTCTTAACGGTTTCCCGCCCTTTTGAACTCGCTCTTGAAAGTTGTTTTCAACTTTCCCTTACGTACTTATTGATTTTATATATTTACTTTATTTTTTTATTCCTGGACGGGGCCGGGGCCGCGGACTGCACGCACCTCACCCGTTTAACTCTTAACGGTTTCCCGCCCTTTTGAACTCGCTCTTGAAAGTTGTTTTCAACTTTCCCTTACGTACTTATTGATTTTATATATTTACTTTATTTTTTTATTCCTGGACGGGGCCGGGGCCGCGGACTGCACGCACCTCACCCGTTTAACTCTTAACGGTTTCCCGCCCTTTTGAACTCGCTCTTGAAAGTTGTTTTCAACTTTCCCTTACGTACTTATTGATTTTACTGCTTTACTTTATTTTTTTTATTCCTGGACGGGGCCGGGGCCGTCCGGGAGGCGTTCCCCGCCCCCCCGCGAAAGGGGTGGGGGATGCGCCGAAACCACCCCCGGTCCCACCGAACCCGCCGGGTTCAATCCTCCAGGTGGACTGCACGCACCTCACCCGTTTAACTCTTAACGGTTTCCCGCCCTTTTGAACTCGCTCTTGAAAGTTGTTTTCAACTTTCCCTTACGTACTTATTGATTTTACTGCTTTACTTTATTTTTTTTATTCCTGGACGGGGCCGGGGCCGTCTGGGAGGCGTTCCCCGCCCCCCCGCGAAAGGGGTGGGGGATGCGCCGAAACCACCCCCGGTCCCACCGAACCCGCCGGGTTCATTCCTCCAGGTGGACTGCACGCACCTCACCCGTTTAACTCTTAACGGTTTCCCGCCCTTTTGAACTCGCTCTTGAAAGTTGTTTTCAACTTTCCCTTACGTACTTATTGATTTTATATATTTACTTTATTTTTTTATTCCTGGACGGGGCCGGGGCCGCGGACTGCACGCACCTCACCCGTTTAACTCTTAACGGTTTCCCGCCCTTTTGAACTCGCTCTTGAAAGTTGTTTTCAACTTTCCCTTACGTACTTATTGATTTTATATATTTACTTTATTTTTTTTATTCCTGGACGGGGCCGGGGCCGCGGACTGCACGCACCTCACCCGTTTAACTCTTAACGGTTTCCCGCCCTTTTGAACTCGCTCTTGAAAGTTGTTTTCAACTTTCCCTTACGTACTTATTGATTTTACTGCTTTACTTTATTTTTTTTATTCCTGGACGGGGCCGGGGCCGTCTGGGAGGCGTTCCCCGCCCCCCCGCGAAAGGGGTGGGGGATGCGCCGAAACCACCCCCGGTCCCACCGAACCCGCCGCCGGGTTCAATCCTCCAGGTGGACTGCACGCACCTCACCCGTTTAACTCTTAACGGTTTCCCGCCCTTTTGAACTCGCTCTTGAAAGTTGTTTTCAACTTTCCCTTACGTACTTATTGATTTTATTTATTTATTTTATTTATTTATACCGGCATTGCATCCGCTGTAGGCTTCCCTGGTCGGTCTTGTGCATTTGAATAAACGGAGAGGAATTTGTAGGTCGATAATGGTGTGTTGGTGAATGATTTTTTATATCAAGGTGATGGATTTGTAAATGACTCTGAACTGAATTGGTAACCAGTGGAGGTCTTTTAGGACTGGGGAAATGTGGCCTCCTTTCCTAGTGTTTGTTAGTAGACGGGCTGCTGCGTTTTCAACCATTTGGAGTGGTTTCGTGTATGAGGAAGGGAGTCCAAGTAATGTAGAGTTGCAGTAGTAGAAAATGAGGGCTTGGAGGATGGTTCTGAAGTGTTTGGCGTGGAAGAGTGGTCTTATCCTTTTTTAAACTTGCAGTTTATAGAAGCAGTCTTTGGTGGTTTTATTGGGGGGCCACTACCGGCCTAACACCGTCCGCCGGCTGATCCTCCATCAGAAGGACTTGGGCCCCCGAGCGGCGCTGGGGAGCCGGTCTTCCGTATGCCACATTTCCCGCGCCCGCCGGACAGGCGGGGATTCGGCGCTGGGCTCTTCCCTCTTCACTCGCCGTTACTGAGGGAATCCTGGTTAGTTTCTTTTCCTCCACAGCTTGTGTCCCTAGGTGGACCCTGCGGGTCGGTACGGCAAGAGCGGTATTCAAACAGCAAGCAATGGGGTATGAAAATACAGACCCCTGTGTACTTACTTGGTATAGGTTTTGCTAGGAGTAAGAATTTGTTGAGGATAATGTCAGTTTCTTAATAAGATCTCATGCTTTGACTGTTGAGGAGATTAGTGATGGCTTGTAAGCTGTTGTTCCAAAGTGCGATGGCTTTGTTAATAGATTCTGTTATGGGAATAAGAATCTGAACATCGTCTGCATAGATGTAGTGAATGAGGTTGACTACTTAACAGTTGGCAAAGGGGAAGGAGGAAACGGCGGGGGAAACGGCGAAGCTGCTGCCGGGGGGGGGGGGGGGGGGGGGGGCAATAACACGCGCCGGAAATGGTATTTAACCTTAGATGGAGTTTACCACCCACTTTGGCCTGCATTCCCAAACAAACAGACTACGAGAAAACCCGGTCCCGGAGCGCCGGGGGCCGCTACCGGCCTAACACCGTCCGCGGGCTGAGGCTTGATGAGAAGGACTTGGGGCCCCGAGCGGCGCCAGAGAGGCGATCTTCCGTGCGCCACATTTCCCGCGCCCGCCGGACGAGCGGGGATTCGGCGCTGGGCTCTTCCCTCTTCACTCGCCGTTACGGAGGGAATCATGGTTAGTTTCTTTTCCTCCGCGGCTTGTGTCCATAGGTGGGATTGACCTCTGTCCTAGAATGATGTGCCTCTTCATCCAGGCCTAGTGTTCCTACTGGTGTTTTAAGTCCATTGCTGTGCCTGCCTGTTCATCCAGACCTTGTGTTCCCACACGTATTATTATTTCTGAGAGATCTTCCAATTCCTTTGTCATTTTCTGAAGTGCATAAGTAGGGTAGCTAAATGAGGAGAATATTGGAGGGGCGAAGTTCCATATTGAAAGCTGAGTAGCTTTACTTATCTAGTGAAAGTTTGAAGGATCAGGGAAGGCTTGTAAGAATAGCCAAGTTTGTTAATAGATTCTGTTATGGGAATAAGAATCTGAACATCGTCTGCATAGATGTAGTGAATGAGGTTAAGACAAGTTAACAGTTGCCAAAGGGGAAGGAGGAAACGCCGGGAGGGGGGGCTATAACACGCGCCGCTGGAGCAGCGGGCCACCTGCCCCCCCTGGGCCTTCCCAGCCGAACCGTAGCCGGTCGCGGCGCACCGCCGCAGAGGAAATGCGCCCTGCGGGGGCCGGGGCCGTCCGGGAGGCGTTCCCCGCCCCTCCCCCACCCCCCGCGAAAGGGGTGGGGGTGGGGGATCCGCCGAAACCCCGGTCCGACCGAACCCGCCGGGTTGAATCCTGCGGGCGGACTGCACGGACCCCACCCATTTACCTCTTTACAATTTCACGCCCTCTTGAACTCCCTCTTCAAAGTTGTTTTCAACTTTCCCTTGCGGTACTTACTTATTTATTTTATTTATTTAAGGTTTTTTTATACCGGCATTCATGAAATCGTTCACATGATGTCGCTTTACAGAAAACAGGGGTGCAAAGAAAACAACCTATAACATAAATACACGTGGTGAAGAGATGCAGTTACAATTAACTGGGGCTATGAACTGGGAGTGTAAGAAATAAAGAGGGATAGAGGAGGTTAATTATATACATGTGTAGAATATAAAAATATACAAGAGTACATTACAAATATGGCGTCCAATATATACAGCTTCTGAGCTGAGAATTTATTGATGGTGTGTGTTAGGTGCAGTTCGGGAAGGCTTGCCTGAAAAGCCATGTCTTGAGTCTTTTCCGAAAGGTTAGGAGGCAAGGTTCATTTCTGAGATCTGGGGGGATGGAGTTCCATAACGGTGGACCTGCTGTGGAAAGGGCTCAATCTCTAAAGGTGCTGTGATAAGTGGTTTTGGAGGGTGGAACAAGGAGGCATCCTCTGTAGGCTTCCCTGGTCGGTCTTGTGCATTTGTATAAACGGAGAGGAATTTGTAGGTCGATTATGGTGTGTTGGTGAAAGATTTTGTATATCAAGGTGATGGATTTGTAAATGACTCTGAACTGAATTGGTAACCAGTGGAGGTCTTTTAGGACTGGGGAAATGTGGTCTCTTTCCTAGTGTTTGTTAGTAGACGGGCTGCTGCGTTTTGAACCATTTGGAGTGGTTTTGTGTATGAGGAAGGGAGTCCAAGAAATGTAGAGTTGCAGTAGTCTAATTTGGAGAAAATGAGGGCTTGGAGGATCCTGGTTAGTGTCTTTTCCTCCGCGGCTTGTGTCCCTAGCTGTGATTGAACTCTGTCCTCGAATGATGTGCCTCTTCATCCAGGCCTTGTGTCCCTAGCTGGGATCGACCTCTGTGCTCGACTGCTGCGCCTCTTCATCCCGGCCTTGTGTTCCCACAGGTGTTTTAACTCAGTTGCTGTACCCATTCTTCCGGGCCTTGTGTTCCCACAGGTGTTTTAACTCAGTGGCGGTGCCTGTTCATCCAGGCCTTGTGTTCCCACAGGTGTTTTAACTCAGTGGCTGTGCCTGTTCATCCAGGCCTTGTGTTCCCACAAGTGTTTTAACCTGGTTGCTGTGCCTGTTCATGCAGGCCTTGTGTCCCTAGCTGGAATTGACCTCTGTCCTCGAATGATGTACCTGTTCATCCAGGCCTTGTGTTCCCACACGTATTCTTATTTGTGAGAGATCCTAGGCTCCAATTCGTTTGTCATCAGCTGAAGTGCGTAAGTACAGTCTGAATTCACTAGACGCCAACGGAATTCACTAGACGCCAACGATATTCACTGGACGCCAATGTAAACACCGGGTACACACAACTCTAGGGGTGGACCCGTTCCAGGGAGTCCTTCCCTGAACAAGCATGAGGGTGGAGGTGGGCTTTACTGCACACCCACCTGACGGACCATGCCCATACCGCTGCCAATATTCTAGCATGCATCAGAAAGATGCTGGCGAGCTACCAGTGTTTTAACCTAGTTCCTGTGCCTGTTCATGCAGGCCTTGTGTCCCTAGCTGGGATTGACCTCTGTCCTCGAATGAAGTGCCTGTTCATCCAGGCCTTGTGTTCCTACTGCTGTTTTAACTCCATTGCTGTGCCTGCCTGTTCATCCAGACCTTGTATTCCCACACGTATTCTTATTTCTGAGAGATCCTCCAATTCCTTTGTCATCTGCTGAAGTGCGTAAGTACCGTCTGAATTCACTAGACGCCAACGGAATTCACTAGACGCCAACGATATTCACTGGACGCCAATGTAAACACCGGGTACACACAACTCTAGGGGTGGACCCTTTCCAGGGAGTACTTCCCTGCACAAAGGAAAGGGAACTCTCTCCTGGGCCAATTGATAAGAAAACCACAATTCTGCAGCCAAAAATAGGCTGGAAATCCTTCCCCCATTGACTTTAATGGGCGACATATGTACATATACCCAACTCATTAGATTTTTTTATGTCCATATTGGCCGCAAGTGGGACCCACTTTCGGACATAAGAAATATGAACATAAAATTTTGCTCTGCACATCCCTAATGAGCAGTGATGCGTGCTGAGTTTGGTTAACTGAGTTCAAATGTGTGGCATGTTTTTTGTCTTGAGTAGCATGGGGAAAAGAGCTGGGAGGATAAATGAATTATCTGCTGTATATATCCTCCATGAGTAAAATGCCTGCTCAGGTTTATCCAACTATGTTTCTAGGGAAGTTGGCACCTGAGCACTTCATGTTAGTGATATGACCTCGGGTCTTCTAAATGGAGATGATTCTGTGGTATTTGGGTATGGGGCTGGAGGGGTTGGGAGGGGGGAGGGATGGGTAGGAGGTTTATATACAGTCTTTATGGAAAGGGGGAAGAAATAAAAGGGACGAAATGGGGGGAATATAGCTTGGGAAAGTCCATATCCAATGCTTTGTCCAGTGTGGGATAGGATGGAGAGTGGAGTTAATGAACTGATTATCCATGCCATATTGGGAAGCAATGAGAAGGACGATATACAATGTGTGAATTCTGGAGAAAGAGGGTATATCTTTCATCTCCAATTACTATTTCAATATGTTGCTTAATGTAGTAACATGGAATGTGGCTGGACTGGGCACCCTGATAAAGCGAGAAAAGGTAATGAGCTGATTGAATAAATTACAGGCCAAAATAATATTCCTTCAAGAAACCCATTTAACTAATATTGAAGCTGCAAAGTTAAAGAAGCATTGGGTAGCACAAGTTTATTCCGCTACTGGATCTACAAAAAGTTGTGGTGTAGCGATTCTAATCCATAAACAATGACTTTTAAATTAATAAAAAATGTGGCAGACTCCAAAGGGAGATTTTTCATGATTATAGGGGACCTTATGGGTTCTAGGCAAATATGAGCATGCATTCTTTGTAGATCTCTTTTCTCAAGTGTCCCAATTGGAAGATCACCCAATAGTAATGGGAGGGGATCCAGGCTAGGATAGCCACCCTAATTTGGGTGGACTCATGATGAGCAAACACAAAGGTATCTAGTTTTTTTGAAACCATTTGCAGTTATTAGATCTCTGGAGAATATTGCACCTGGGCAAAAAAAGAGTTTACCCAAATTGCTAGGGCCCACAAGACCAAGACAAGGATTGATTATCTGTTGATTTCTGAACATTTGTTGCCTCTGTTTACCAAAGTTAGCATAGAGGATCTGGTGATCTCAGATCATTGTCCAGTACTTGGTACTATGGTTCTGAGCGAACCCACAGGTTCTAGGCAGTGGAGAATGCCACCAGACTTAATTAATGATCTGGAGTTTCCAAAAATGTTAAAGACTAAATGAAGGGACTATTTATTTATTTATTTATTTTATTTATTTATTAATTTCTATACCGGCTTTCACGACCAAAGGTTGCATCAAGTCGGTTTATTTGAAGTTTAATGCCCAGCAATTAGACACACCAGTATTGTTGTGGGAAGCAGCCAAATCTGTATTAAGAGGGGAAATAATTATTTTTGTCCAGTATAAGCACAAGAAACTAAGTGCTGACATAATTGAGTTAGAAAAATATTTAAGGGCATGTAAGTGTAAATTGAATAGTGATGTTGATAGGAAGTTCTTGGCTGAATATAAAGCTGTGCAAATGGCTTTGAATAATTTGCTCCACTCCAGGGCGATGGTTTCAATGCGCCAAATAAAATACAAGCTCTTTCAATTCGGGAGTAAACCGAAGCGACTCTTAGCAAACCTTTTGAGGAGTCAGGAGCAATCTAGGTTTATTCCATTAAACAAAAATGGGCAGGGCAGTATTTCTACCTCCACAGAGGATATTACCAGGATGTTCTCGGAATACTACTGAAACTTATACACAGCTGAAAGTAATGATAATGCCGAAATGGATAGCTTTCTCGCAGAGACAGGGTGTGCTAAGGTGTCGATGGAGGAACTACAGAAATTAAATTGTCCACTTGAGTTGGGGGAAGTTAGAAAATCCATTAGAGAAGCCTTATCAATGAAGGCGTCGGGCCAGATGGACGGGATGCGCTTTTTAATAAGCCCTTGACAGACGAGGTACCTGAATGTTTACGCTTAACATTTGAAGCTATGAGTGCTGGGGGCAAAATGCCAGATGTGATAGGGGAAGCAACCATAGTTGTTTTACCAAAACCTGGAAGGGATGAGCAGCTTCCTTTGTCATATAAACCTATATCTCTCCTTAACTTGGACATCAAATTATATGCAAAAGTAATAGCGGCCCTCCTCAAATTCATTATGCCTAAGTTGGTATTCACTGACCAGGCGGGTTTTGTATGTGGGAAGCACTCCACGGCTAATATTCATAAAGTTTGTGTTGGCCTGGATTGTTGTATATAGGATGGCTTGGCCTTTTTTGCTTAAGGTCCTTTTTTGCTTAAGGTCCTTCAGAAGTTTGGATCCCAAGGAAAGATTTTTTTAATGCATTGCCTTGCTGTATACCAATCCTTTGGCTAGAATCTTAGGGGTAGATTTTCAAACATACACGCACATGGACATGCCGATTTTCTAACATGCGTGCACTGGCACGCGCATGTTATAAAATCCATTGACCACACGCACTTGCGCACCAGATTTTATAATCCGTGCGCACATGTATGGGCAGAGCGCGCAAGGGGGGAGTTGAATTTTTGCGAAGTCCGTGCTGCGACGCAATTGAGCCTTCCCCCATTCCCTAACCCTTGCCTAACATTCCTTCCCCTTCTTTATGCGCGCAGGCAGCTGGTTGGCGCATGCTTCCCTGCGAAAGCAACTAATGGCCGCTGTCCCAGCCGGCCTCTATCCCACCGTGTCTCACCCCTCCCCACCCAGAACACTCCCCTCCGGCCCGCCCGTTTCTCAGGGCCCAGCACTTGTGCGCGTATCGCCACTTATTCGCTTGGCTGGGCCCTTTTGAAAATGCACACAGTGGGCGCAGGGCCCGGCCTTGCACGTAAGTGGTGATTTTTACACATGTGGCTGATTTGAAATTCAGCCGTAAGTGAGTTTATTTATTTATTTATTTAAACTCTTTTCTATACTGTCGTTAAGCTAGAAGCCGTCAAAACGGTTAACAATAAGGCACTTAAAATAATGTTGTTTAACTATTATTTTAACATCTAGACAGGTGCCTGTAAGGTACGGTACAGAGTTTCATAATAGCTATAAGATGCTAGGTGAGGTTGTGTGTTTAGGTTTATCAGGTCGGTTCAAAATTATTAATATTTTACATGTTATCTGTTACTGCTTAAAAGTAAAAACACTCATTATGAGTAGGGGTATTGTGTCAAAGCACAAACTCATCGCTTTCTACAATTCTTTGGATTCTACTCTCCCTTCTCTTTGTGGTATGATTGTTTAAATAGCCATGTTTTTAGGCTCTTTTTGAATAGTTTGATGTCTTTTTGCAGTCTGATTTCTGATGGCATGGTGTTCCATAATGTAGCATCAGAAAGTCTTATATTGAATTACCGCTTCCCAAAGCGGTAATTCAATTTAAGACTTTCTGATGTGACATTTCCTTTTTTGTATACAGTTTGGTGTTGTGGAAATTGTCTTTGTTCTTTTTGATACGTTCCATAATGTAGGCCTTGCTAATGATAGGGCTCTATCCCTTACTTGAGTTAGTCCTGCAGTTTTAACGGAGGGAATAGTTAGTAATGCCTTGTTTGCGGATCTCAGGTTCCTGTTGGGGACATGTACTTTCAGTGCAGTGTTTAGCCATTCTGTTTTTTCGATATGGATTAATTTGTGTATGGTACATAGTGATTTGTATTGTATTCTCTGTTCAATGGGTAGCCAGTGTAGTTCAATTAGGGTGTCAGTGATATGGTCCCTTCTACTTTTTCCAGTCAGAATTCTCGCCGCTGTGTTTTGCAGTATCTGGAGTGGTCTAATTGTTGTGTATGGTAAACCCAGGAGTAGGGCATTACAATAGTCAGTGCTTGCAAAGATTAATGATCGGAAGTTGTTTGTTGTTAGCATGGGTTTTAATCTCCTAAGAGTCATAAGTTTGTTGTAACCTTCTCTTATTTTGAAAGATATATGTTGTTTCATATTCAGTTCAGTGTCAATTATCAGTCCTAGGTTGTGTATGTTTTCAGCTAGTTCAATCTTTTGGTTGTTTTTGAGTGTTATAGGATTTTGGATGATTTCTAGATTTTTTCTTTCTAGATGTAGGAATTCTGTTTTCTCTATGTTAATAACTAACTCCATTTGGTTGAGAAGCTGTTTGATAATATCTACATACATATTGGCTAGGTCCAGAGTTTTTTCGATTGTATTGTATTCTTTCCACTCTTATTGTGGTTAAGTGAGATTTTTGATGTTTTTATTGAAACCATGTCTAATTACAGAAAAATGCATCTTGCGCCATTGCATAAAGCCATCATCAGCCATGGTGGAAATGTGGAGATCATTAATGTCAGAGCTGTTTCAGTTGGAATATGGATCATTATATCAGAAGTTTTCTTGAGGAAAGAAGTTGTATTTTAAAGAAATCTTGAATATATTTTTTCTGACGATACCTGACAGTGTACGAGCTGCTTTTCCACTTGAAGACTGAAGAGTCTCAGGAGTCTCAGGATATACCAAAGGCTCAAAGGTATGCCTGCATGAAGTTTGCAGTTTTATTTGTATTATTCACGTTCTGGAGGAGTTGTGGACATTGGTGGAAATTCTACAGATTTTGGGCTGGGGGATGGAGGGCGGATGCCAGGGGTTGGGGACAGAGGCTAAAAATAGGGGAATATTTATTGGAGTACTTATACATTTGGAAAAAGTTGAACTGTGTTTTGTGTTGCCATGCATTCCTTAATAAAGAGATATGAAAAAAAAAGTTAGCCAATTATGACTAAGTGGCTAACTTTAGAACAGCTTTATTGCATACGTTAAGCGGCTAACTCTGAATAACTCAGCTCTGCCCAGAAACACCTTTGACTTATTCAGATAAATTCTAGCCCATATGGTGAATGAATATTGCCACTTTGACATTTAGACAAATAACTTTTCAGTTATCCATCTAAATGGCTTCTAAATATCGGCCTCTATATATTTTTTTGATTGTATAATAGTTTCATATTAGCCTTGTGATCACTCCTTATTTAGCATGGAAAGTTACTGATAAGCCTTTTCTTTAATCATAAATCTGCAACCAGCTTGCCTAAGCGTTACTTATCTTATTTGCTCTTGTATGTACTCTTCTGGTCAAACTGCCTCCAGGAAGGTTTCCCAATCTTTTTTCAACAGAGCAATGAGGGCTTACTTGAGCAATTGTATATTCTTATGACCATGTATCTGTCTCATCTGTATATAATGACTGTCTTCTACATTATATGATAAGCATTAGTAACTAGGGATGTGAATCGTGTCCTCGATCGTCTTAACGATCGATTTCGGCTGGGAGGAGGAGGGAATCGTATTGTTGCCGTTTGGGGGGGTAAAATATCGTGAAAAATCGTTAAAAATCGTTAAAAATCGAAAAATCGAAAAATCGAAAAACCGGCACATTAAAACCCCCTAAAACCCACCCCCGACCCTTTAAATTAAATCCCCCACCCTCCCGAACCCCCCCCCAAATAACTTAAATAACCTGCGGGTCGTTAAAAATCGAAAAACCGGCACATTAAAACCCCCTAAAACCCACCCCCGACCCTTTAAATTAAATCCCCCACCCTCCCGAACCCCCCCCAAATAACTTAAATAACCTGCGGGTCGTTAAAAATCGAAAAATCGAAAAACCGGCACATTAAAACCCCCTAAAACCCACCCCCGACCCTTTAAATTAAATCCCCCACCCTCCCGAACCCCCCCCAAATAACTTAAATAACCTGCGGGTCGTTAAAAATCGAAAAATCGAAAAACCGGCACATTAAAACCCCCTAAAACCCACCCCCGACCCTTTAAATTAAATCCCCCACCCTCCCGAACCCCCCCCAAATAACTTAAATAACCTGCGGGTCCAGCGGCGGTCCGGAACGGCAGCGGTCCGGAACGGGCTCCTGCTCCTGAATCTTGTCGTCTTCAGCCGGCGCCATTTTCCAAAATGGCGCCGAAAAATGGCGGCGGCCATAGACGAAAAAGATTGGACGGCAGGAGGTCCTTCCGGACCCCCGCTGGACTTTTGGCAAGTCTCGTGGGGGTCAGGAGGCCCCCCACAAGCTGGCCAAAAGTTCCTGGAGGTCCAGCGGGGGTCAGGGAGCGATTTCCCGCTGCGAATCGTTTTCGTACGGAAAATGGCGCCGGCAGGAGATCGACTGCAGGAGGTCGTTCAGCGAGGCGCCGGAACCCTCGCTGAACGACCTCCTGCAGTCGATCTCCTGCCGGCGCCATTTTCCGTACGAAAACGATTCGCGGCGGGAAATCGCTCCCTGACCCCCGCTGGACCTCCAGGAACTTTTGGCCAGCTTGTGGGGGGCCTCCTGACCCCCACGAGACTTGCCAAAAGTCCAGCGGGGGTCCGGAAGGACCTCCTGCCGTCCAATCTTTTTCGTCTATGGCCGCCGCCATTTTTCGGCGCCATTTTGGAAAATGGCGCCGGCTGAAGACGACAAGATTCAGGAGCAGGAGCCCGTTCCGGACCGCTGCCGTTCCGGACCGCCGCTGGACCCGCAGGTTATTTAAGTTATTGGGGGGGGGTTCGGGGGGGGGGGGGATTTAATTTAAAGGGTCGGGGGTGGGTTTTAGGGGGTTTTAGTGTGCCGGCTCACGATTCTAACGATTTATAACGATAAATCGTTAGAATCTGTATTGTATTGTGTTCCATAACGGTTTAAGACGATATTAAAATTATCGGACGATAATTTTAATCGTCCTAAAACGATTCACATCCCTATATAGTAACATAACTAATTTATACACTAAATGTTAGTAACATATCATTTACCCCAAAGTCTTCTCCTCTTCTATCCCATCCTTCCTGAAGAGTGGGATAAATCATAACTCTTCCTCAATGAAATGGCTTCGTTCTTGGAGCATCTCCTGATAGATAGCAGGGACTGGGGCCATTGAGGCATGCAAAAGGGTGGAATCAACCTTTATGGCAGCAATAGGGCTGGTGCTAGTGGTCAAGTGTAGTGAGGGTCAGGGACAGAGGTGACAGCACAGTAAAATGACCAGGACCCAGAGTACAGGAACCAAAGCTAGTAAACGTATAATTACAGCTCTTGGCCAATCCCATTCTGGGAGAGTACTGTAAAAAATGTTGTCCCATCACACCTTCCATTGGATTGCTTTGACAACATATTCCCCCTCTTCATGAGCATGTTTGAACTGTTCTAGAGTACGATGCACAAAGATTACCACTTGCTTCTTATGTTTGAGCTGGGTTGTTTAACTAGACCCATACATATGAGTGGGTGCACTGGACTATATTTAGGATTTCATTCCTAAGAACATAAGAACAAAAGAAATTGCCATGCTGGTTCAGACCAAGGGTCCATCAAGCCCAGCATCCTGTTTCCAACAGAGGCCAAACCAGGCCACAAGAACTTGGCAATTACCCAAACACTAAGAAGATCCCATGCTACTGATGCAATTTATAGCAGTGGCTATTCCCTAAGTAAACTTGATTAATAGCAGGTGCTATTAAGGATAGGTCTACTCGATCAGGGATCTATATCTCTAGAGCTGTGTGCAAATGCAAAAGAGGTAGCAGAGTGGTACCATCTAATCGGGTGGGAGTCTCTGGGATGATAACAAAATCGTATGGTATGGGACACTAAAGGGTCTGATTTCAAAAGCATTTATGTGTGTAAAACTGGGTTTTATATGTGTAAATACACCTCACCTGTGTTAAGTGGCTTTTAGAATCCAACAGGATAAAGATCATACAAGAGACTAAATGCACAATAGAATCTTTATGGGTAGAAATCCCATGTGTGTGGGATAAGAGTATAGTGATAGGAGAATACTACCATCCATCTGGCCAAAATGATGAGGCAAACCCAAGGCAGCTTGGATTCACCAGGGGAAGGTCCTGTCAGACATATCTGATTGATTTTTTTGATTGAGTGACTAAAGAATTGAATTAAGGAAGAGTGCTCAATGTGATCTACTTGGATTTCAGCAAAGCTTTTGATATGGTCCCTCATAGGAGGCTTGTGAATAAAATGAGAAGCTTGGGAGTGAGCGCCAAGGTGGTGGCATGGATTACAAACTGGTTGATGGATAGAAGACAGTGTTTAATGATAAATGGAACCCACTCTGAAGAGAGAACAGTGTTAAGCGGAGTGTCACAAGGATCGGTATTGGGATGGGTTCTGTTCAATATCTTTGAGAGACATTGTGGAAGGGATAGAAGGTAAAGTTTATCTTTTTGTGGATGATACTAAGATCTGCAACAGAGTGGACATGTCAGAAGGAGTAGAGAGAATGAGACATGATTTAAGGAAACTTGAACAGTGGTCAAAGATATGGCAGCTGGGATTCAATGCCAAGAAGTGCAGAGTCATGCATCTGGGGTGCAGTAATGCAAAAGAGCTGTATGTTATGGGGGAAAGGCTGTTGTGCATGGATCAAGACAGGGACCTTGGAGTGATAGGGTCTAATGATCTGAAGACAGTGAAGCAATTTGACAAGGCAATAGCTAAAGCCGGAAGAATGCTGGGCTACTTAGAGAGAGGAATAACCAGTAAGAAAAAGGAGGCGATAATCCCCTTGTACAGGTCCCTTGTGAGGCCTCACCTGGAGTACTGTGTGCAGTTCTGGAGACCGTATCTCAAAAAGAACAGAGAAAGGATAGAGGCGGTCCAGAGAAGGGCGACCAAAATGGTGTGTGTGTGTGTGTGGGGTGGGGGGGGGGGGGGGTTCTCCATCTCCATCAAATGACTTATGAGTAGTGGTTGAAGGACCTAAATATGTATACCCTGGAGGAGAGGAGGTGCAGGGGAGATATGATACAGACCTTCAGATACCTGAAAGGTTTTAATGATGCACAATCGACAAAACATTTCCGCTGGAAAGAAATCAGTAGAACTAGGGGTCACGAACTGAAACTCCAGGGAGGATGACTCAGAACCGTCAGGAAATATTTCTTCACAGAGAGGGTGATTGATGCCTGGAATGCCCTTCTGGAAGAGGTGGTGAAGACAAAAAAAGTGAAAGAATTCAAAGGGGAATGGGATAAACACTGTGGATCCCTAAAGGCTAGAGGATGAAAATAAAAAAAAAAAAGTGCATGGGGGTGACTTGCTGGTACAGCATTTACTACCCTTAACCAATATGTCTTCATACTGTTAATGAAACTCCATCATTGCTCTCTGCTTCAGTGGCAGGGGGAAAAGAGGAAATGGGGAATTGGATTCAATCAGCAACCAAAAAGAACACTGACTTTTATGGTCTGGGGAAACAAATAAGCATGCAGGTTACTTGCTGATGCAGCTGTTACTACCCTTCACCAATAAGCCTAATTCTTTTGATGCAACTCCAACATTGCTCTCTGCTTCAACGGAAAGAGATAATGGGGAATTGGACTTAAGACATCAATAAGCAAGGCCCTGTCTTTTACAGTCTGAGAAACAGTTAAGTATGGGGGTGACCTGTATGGTGTGGTAGGTGCTGCCGAGGGCTTGTTGGGCAGACTGGATGGACCGTTTGGTCTTTTTCTGCCATCATTTCTATATTTCTATGAATGATTAAATGCTAAGAGAAGTCAGGGGAACCTAACCAATTTGACGGTGCAGTAATAATGGGAGATTTCAATGATCCCAATATTGCCTGGATAAAAGTAACATCAGCACATGCTAGAGAAGTAAAGTTCCTGGATGTAATAAACAACTGCTTCATGGAGGAATTCGTTCAGGAACCCATGAGAGAGGAAGCTATTTTAGATCTAATTCTTAGTGGAATGCAGGATTTGGTGAGAGAGGTAATGGTGGTGGGGCCACTTGGCAATAGTGATCATAACATGATCAAATTTGAACTAAAGACTGGAAGGGGGACAATATGTAAATCTACGACTCTAACACAAACTTTCAAAAGGGAAACTTTGATAAAATGAGGAATATAGAAAAAAAACTGAAAGGTGCAGCTGCAAAAGTTAAAGGCCAAATTTTAAAAGTACAGCGCACGCAAATACTGGGAGATATGTGTGTGTGTGGCCGGCTGTGCGCGTGCTGAGCTCATTTGAGAAATGGCATGGCCAAGTGCGTATCGGGAGATATGTGTGGAAGTGCCAGGCACAGTAAAAGGGACGGGCTAGGGGCAGGGTCTGGGCGGGGTGGGAGATGGGGAGGGGGCATGACAGGACTGCACCATTAGACGCTGTCCCGGGGAAGCACGCACCAGTAGCCGGCAGGTGCGTGGAACTTACTTCTGCTCCAAAGGAGCAGTATGTTATTTAACAAACAAATTTAGACTAGATTGGTAGGGGTTAGGCGTCAGGGAGGAGAGGAGAAAAGGTAGGAAGAGTAGTTAGGGGGATAGGGAAGTTCCCTCCCAGTCTGCTCCTTAATTGGATCAGACTGGGAGGGAACTGGGGAAGGCCCTATTGTGTCACCGTGCATTTTTTTTAGAAAATCCCCCCGCCCTGTTGTGTGTGCGAGTCTGAACCCGCCTGCACATGAGCACTAATTATAAAATTGGGTACGCATGTGTGTGTGTGGGTATCACATTTTTAACATGCATGTGGCGATGCGTGCATGTTATAAAATCGGCGTGTCCATGTGCACATGCCGGGAACTGCGTGCACATGGAAGCGCGCGCACGGGTTTTAAAATTTACCGATAAGCGTGTACAACAGACGTGGACATTGTTTAAAAATACCATCTTAGACGTGCAGTCCAGATATATTTCATGCATTAATAAAGGTGGAAGGAAGGACAAATGATTGCTGGCATGGTTAAAAGGCAAGGTGAAAGAGGCTGTTTTAGCCAAAAAAAAAAATGTTCTTCAAAAACTGGAAGAAGAATCCATTTGAAAAAAATAGGAATAAGCATAAGCATTGTCAAGTTAAATGTAAAACATTGATAAGACAGGCTAAGAGAGAATTTGAAATTAAGTTGGCCACAGAGGCAAAAACTCATAATAAAATCTTTTAAAAATATATTCAAAGTAGGAAACCCTAAGATCCTCTCAAAATTTTTTTATGGAAGGCTCCATCTATTCGTCAAGTACAGCTAATGGAATTTCACAAATGTGTCTTTTCTGTTGCTGCAGTAGCATATTGGAATCCCTTACCATATGTACGAGTCAATGCTCCAAACTTTTCAGAAAGCAATTACATTTTCCTTTTCTTTCACACTTTATTTTATAAAAAAGAGAGTTTATCCAAAACTTTTATTCTATTTTTGCTGTTCAGCTTTGTTTCAATCCATTAATATTTTATGTCAGTTTTAATGCTGTTATTTTAATCACTTTTAATTCTTTTGATTAAGTACTGTACATATTGATTGTAACTGTTTTCACTATGCATGTTCTTTTGTTAGCTGCTTAGGTTATCAACATAAGCTACGAGGGAGTTGGTTGAGCCATTAGATGATCGAGGGGTTAAAGGGGCGCTTAGGGAAGACAAAGTCATCACGAAAAGTCTAAATTAATTCTTTGCTTCCATGTTTACACTTGAGGATGTTGGAGAGATTCCAGTTCCGGAGACAGTTTTCAAGGGCGATGGTTCGGATGAACTGAATCAAATCACAATGAACCTGGAAGATGTAGTAGACCAGCTTGACAAACTAAAGAATAGCAAATCACCCCGATCAGATGGTCTATACCCCAGGGTTCTGAAAGAACTAAAAAATGAAAATTCAGATCTATTAGTAAAAATTTGTAACCTATCATTAAAATTGTCAATTGTAACTGAAGACTGGAAGGTGGCCAATGTAACCCTATATTTAAAAAGGGCTCCAGGGGTGATCCAAGAAACTATAAAGACTGGTGAGCCTGACTTCAATACTGGGAAAAATAGTGGAAACTATTCTAAAGAACAAAATCACAGCACATATAGAAAGACATGGTTTAATGGAACATAACCAGCATGGATTAACCCAAGGGAAGTCTTGCCTCACAAATCTGCTACATCTTTCTGAAGAGATTAATTAACAATTGGATAAAGGTGAACCAGTAGATATAGTGTATTTGGATTTTCAGAAAGCATTGACAAAGTCCCTGATGAGAGGCTCCTAAAAAGTTATGGGATAGGAGGTGATGTTTTTTAGTAGATTGGAAACTGGTTAAAAGTCAGGAAACAGAGTAGGATTAAATGGTCAGTTTTCTCAGTGGAAAAGGGTAAACAGTGGAGTGCCTCAGGGATCTGTACTTGGACCGGTACTTTTCAATATATTTATAAATGATATGGAAAAGGATTCGACAAGTGAGGTGATCAAATTTGCAGGTGACAACATTATTCACAGTAGTTAAATCACATGCAGATTGTGATAAATTGTAGGAGGACCTTGCAACACTAGAAAATTGGCTGTCCATATGGCAGATGAAATTTAATGTGGACAAATGTGAGGTGATGCATATAGGGAAAAATGACCCATACTGTAGTTACACAATGTTAGGTTCCATATTAGGAGTTATCACCCAGGAAAAATATCTAGGCGTCACAGTGAAAATTGAAATTGTCAGCTCAGTGTGCTGTGGCGGTGAAAAAAGCAAACAGAATATTAGGAAATAGGAATAATTAGGAAGGGAAAGGTGAATAAAATGGAGAATATCATAATGCCTCTGTATTGCTTCATGGTGAGACTGCACCTAGAGTACTGTGTGCAGTTCTGGTTGGTACATCTCAAAAAAGATATAGTTGCACTGGAGAAGGTACGGAGAAGAAAGACTAAAATGATAAAAGGGATGGAATGGCTCCCTTATGAGGAAAGGTTAAAGAGGTTAGGGCTGTTTAGCTTGGAGAAGAGAAGGCTGAGGAGGGATATGATAGAGGGTTATAAAATCATAAGCGGACTAGAATGGGTAAATGTGAATCAATTATTTACTCTTTCAGATAATAGAAGGTCTAGGGGGCACTACATGAAGTTAGCAAGAAGCACATTTAAAACAAATCACTGAATATACTTTTTTCACTCAACATACAATTAAGATCTGAAATTCATTGCCAGAAGATGTGGTTAGGGCAGTTAGTATAGCTGGGTTTAAAAAAGGTTTGGATAAGTTCCTGGAGGAGAAGTCTATAGACTGCTATTAATCAAGTTGACTTAGGGAATAGCCACCAATGTATTCTCGAATACTGGTATATAAAAACAAGTAAATAAACAAACAACTAAATAAATAAATAGTAGCATGGGTTTTATTGAATGTTTGGGTGTTTTCTAGGTACTTATAACCTAGATTGGCCGCTGTTGGAAACAGTAAGCTGGGCTTGTTGGCTCCACAGTCTGACCCAGGATGGCAATTTCTTATGTTTTATGAAAACTGCTACAAAGTATGCTATTGAATTGTCCTTAGGTTTTACCTGCATTAAGTGCACTTAATGCAGGTAAAAGGCTTTTGAAAATTGCTACGATAGTATGTTACATTTACATGTGCAGCTCCTTTGAAAATTCACCTGCACTTGGTCTGAGTGTATGGCCTTCCCACTCAATCATTTCTCACTGCAGTTATTTTTTATAGGTAGTGAGAAGAGATGCTGAACATGTCTGCTCTTTTTCCGTATCTGAGGAGATAGCTCCCAATGCTGCCAGCAACCTCAAGGTGATTTGGGACAGAAGGTCTATAGAGATTTTGCCCCTCGCTGAAAGGGTATCTACAGAGTCAGGCCCCTGCAATACTGCTGTGGCAAGGCTACTTCCCAGTCCATAGGCTTCTTCTCATCCAAGAACTATGTTCTGGGTCTTGAGGGCGGTATGCTCACTAGCTATGGCCATGGAGTTAAGGGCTGTTCCCCCGATACCCAGCTACTGTTTCACATCTCCCATGGCCAGGTCCCTTCGTTTCCTAGACCATTTGGCTTTGTTTCTGGTATAGGAGTTAGGCTGGGGAAGGCTAGCCACCAACTTAATCATAACATCCAAAACCTATTGGTGCACAAGGTTTGAGATGTTACACCAGGTAACCCTGGGCTGCATATTGACCTCCACTGTTAAAACTGCTGGCTGGTCCTAAAATGTCCAGCAGCAAAGGTTTGGGGTTTGACCTTATTAATGTTTCACTCTCAGCGATTGACCAGCTTGTTGGGCATAAGAGGGCTTTAGGAGCGGGAGGGGCAAGGGACAACCTGGGTTTTGGGTTTAATTGTATATACCTTTACAACTTGGGTTTTTCTGTGGGCTCAGTCCACCAGTGGCATGTTTGTCTGATATTTATTTTCCACTTAGGATCCCATGGCTTGGCACACCACCAGGTGCAGGTGTGATTCAGGCCTAAATCCGGGAGTAATTGCAACCTCTTGGTTGGAAGATAAGAATTTGAAATCAAAGGGACTGAGCCAACAGTAGCACCTAGCTGCCAACAGGGTCTGTGAGTGCTACTGTTACAGAGATCTCAGAACTGCTAGTGCCAAGGAGAAAAAGCCAGAGATTGGTATCAGACCTGGACCTCATAAATGCCTCATACATAGCTCTTGGCCATGAGGCCAAATTAATGTATTTTGTGGTTGTGCTCTGATTTTCATAGTAGTGTCATCTGAGGTGAAACAAATCTTTTCCAGCAGATGTTCATCTATATTCATGATGTTGAAGGAAGGTTTTATAATTTGTTGACACTATGCAAAAAGTCTTAATATGGCACAAATAAGACCTGCTGCACTAAGAATAAATAAGTGCTGGGATGTGTTTTATTTGCCAACACTTGTATCATGTCTGGCAAGTATTCTACATAGACATTATCACATATCTGGCGTATAGTAAAATTGCTAAGCAAAAGCAATTTTCAGGAATTGAAATTTGCTTAATGTTTTAATGTAAACTCTGGATCCAATAACACTTTGCAGTTCTCTAATAGAACAGATGCTCTCAGTTTATAACTTAACAATTTTGACTTTTTAAGCTTTGATATCATTGGCCTGTATAGATTGTTCTGGTTACAAGTTTAACAGTGATGGAACACATAACATTGTTTTGTATAAAAAAAAAAAAAAGACTTGCACATGCCTGCCAAGTCTCCCACATCTTACTAAGCCACATGTTTAGAGGACATATCGTCCTTATCTAAAGAAGAAACTGTTATAACTCTTCCATTGCCAAGAGTTCAGCAGTTCAGGCTATACAGTACTGCTGTACCATGTACAAATACTCCAAGAAATAATTCAATACAATTTGTTACCGCACTACTCCCAACTCTCTAAAAAAGATTTTTTGAATTATATTCCGCCTGATGTGACCGGCCACCCACTTCAAAGTTGATTAACATTCAAGTACCATGGGTATTTTCCAATCTCCCTTACAATCTAAGGGCGCATGTTATAAAATTGGGGGACGGCGCACGCAAGAGAAGTGCACAATTGTGCACTTTGTGTGCGCCGAGCCGCGCTGCCTTCCCCCGTTCCCTCCCAGGCCGCTCCGAAATCAGAGCAGCCTGTGAGGGAACTTCCCTTCCCCCTAGCCTGACCTTCCCACCCCTTCCCCTAACCTTTCCCCCTCCCCAGCCCTACTCTAATCCCCCCTGACTTTTATCTTACCTTTTGCGCCTGCCGGCACGCGATCCTCCAACACAGCGGTAATGGCCGCTGTGTCTGAGGCCTCTGGCCCAGCCCCTGGACCTCCCCGCTCCCACCCTGCCCCCGGACCGCCCCTTTTTGCAAGCCCCGGGTCTTACACGTGTCCCGGGGCTTTACGCGCGTCGCTGGGCCTTTTTTAAATAGGCCCGCCACGCGTAACCCCCCCACACACACGTGTAAATCCTCTGGATTTACGCGCGTAGGGCTTTTAAAATCCAGCCCTTAATGCGGAGATAATTCACAGTACTTCAGATACCATGCATTTTCTTCTCCCAAAACACCCAGCACAATGCAGGAAAGGTAATGAGCTGATTTGCATGCAAATACATGTAAACCAAATGTGGCTTGGCTCAAAATTTACAAGCTATGTTATTTGGTCTAAAATGATCTACAACTCAAGAGTAATAGCTAATGTGTCCCAGTGCTCCTGGGGGTGTCATTTAAGGAGAGCAAGTGGCCTGAAGAAACCCCGCCAAGTATTTAAAAAAAATCTAGGAGGTCTCAAGATTTACCCCATCCTACCCCCCTGCTACCCGTTGAGACTGCCTAAATAAAAATAAAAAGATTTCAAAGTTTATCCTCCATGGTGCATGCTCCAGCCTCCTCCAATCCCCTCTCCCTTTTTTTTACCCTTTTAGACCTCAAACGCTCTTTGGCGCCTTTGTCCACCCCTCCTGACTCCCCCAGCCCTTCCCAAATAAGTCCTTGGAGTTTTCCACTAGAGCCCGGCATCACTATTTTCAAAGTGGCAGCTGGCCAAGGTCATACCTTTGCACCTATCATGCTGGGAGAGGTGAGGCTTCGGGGTCCAGAGGAGGTTAAACATGGGAGAGAGAGGATTGGGGGAGGGGTGGGTCCTGTGCCTGAGGAGAGTAAACTTTGCGAACATTTTTTTAATTTGCAAACCTCAAGGGCGGGACAGGAGGTCTCTCGAGATCCTTGGGCGTTTTACAGCATCCGAGTGGGGGACTGTTTGGGTCTCTCAGATCCCTTCAAAAAACAGTGGCCCTGGGTAGGGGGGCATGCCAATTTATGCAAATTCTGGGGGTCAGCTAAGCTGTGGGATTTTTCCTGGGACTGATGAAGCTGTAGAACCGATTACCACAGCTTTGTGAATCCTGTTTTCTCCTCTGGGGAAAACAACGCAGCATGGTAAATAGATGCCTAAGTTTGTACCTGAGGCAATGGGAGGTTAAGTGACTTGACCAAGGTCACAAAATTATAAGACACACTATAGTTTGGTCCTGGATTCTGGATGATACGGTAAAACCGCAGTCAGGTTTATTTATGGCCTTGTATTTATAATTTAGTACTTATTGTATAGTGACCGATGAAAAACCAATAGCACTGACTTGCCACACCTTTACAATTGAGGAAAATAATTATCCTTACTATAAAGGGGTCAGGCTTTCAAAACTGTAGGAGCAGATATAAAGTCCACAGGTACTTTTCTCCCTGGATTTTGTGCAAGTATGCATGTTTTGCTTTTGAACAACTGCTCAAGAAAAAAAAAGGTACCCACAGAAAATTGCACCTGCTTTTTCTGTGGATATTTTTTCCAGCAAAACCAATGCATGTCGCTTTGAAAATATAAAAGAATGCGCGCTGTTGCTTTCCCTGGTCTAACCATGCTCTGGGAAAGCCTCCATAAGAACTTGTTGTGAAACAATGTGTGCACTTTTACCCATAATCAGAGTGGGCAGTTTTCAAATAGCTCTTTTACCCATGTAAATGGTTTTGAAAATTACCCTCCAATATACAAAAGAATATATATAGGGAGGATAACTTTCAAACAGCTGCAGTCCCCCCCCCCCCCCCAATACATGTGTGTATATGGGCAAGTAAAAATCTACTCCTGTTTTTTTACCCTGCTCATATATGATATACACAGGTTATAAAATATGCACAAATATACCCTGCAACATGTGCGCGCATGAAAAAAGAACAACATATTGCACTTAGCTAGTTAAGTTATAACCTATCCGGCTAAGCAGCAGCACTTATCTGGAAAAGTTCCAATCTTTCCGGCTAAGTATTTATTTATTTATTTATAAACTTTTTTTATACCGATATTAGTGGTTACATCATATCGGTTTACATCGAACTGCAGGTAGAAAGTACGGTACATAGAACAACTAGAAGCAAAGCCCTGATTCAAGAATTCATACATTATACAGCAATACTGAACATGTGTAAAAGTACTTAGAAACTATACAAGAACATTATTTAACACTGCAGCACTCGTGGGCCCAGGTTCCCTTTGTATCCCTTACCCACACTACCTAATCCCCCCCTTTTAGCTCTTGCCTTCAGCAGACCAGAAAAAAAGAGGCCCAAGGCCACATTTGCATGGCCATTTAAACTCACTGCAGACTCTGCCCCAGTTTTCCCCGCCCCTATAGAGGTCACCTCCCATCTTCCCTATTTGGCCCAGCCTCCTTCCACCCTGCAGGGGGACAGCTGGTTTGGGGGTCAGAGGTTGGGTTCTCCTCTTGACACCAGGCCAAGGACACTCCGAGTCACATGGCTGCTGGCCATGCTACTCCCTTGGCACTAGCATATTGCGGCCTCAGGGTCTTATTTTTCATAAAAGCACACCTAAGATGAATAGCGCTAATACAGAATGTTACTGGCATGTTTTTCTAAATACCATCTTGTAACATTCGATTGCCCATTAGTTCTCTACATTTTAATTCAGGGGGGTAGCATAAACAATTCTCAATATGCGTGTGTAGCCTTAGTGGGAAAAAGACAGTTTCAGCTTCTGGATCAGCATTTTTCCCCAATGTATAATAATATTATTGCACATTTCTGTTTTTCCTGGGAAAACTCGTATGATTTTCTTTTGAAATTTAGTGTTGAAAAAACTACGATAGTCTCCATTGGCAACAAGTTCCGAAGTTTCACAACTTGGTGAGTAAAGACTTCTTTTAACCAAAGGTGGGGAAATCTTTAGCCTGAGGAGATGTTGCTGTCAATGCTGAATTTTGTTTACTCTGGGCTATAAAATATCTCCTGGATGTATCCGTACACTAATTAAATAGCACTTTCCCTCTTCTTTTTCTAAAGCACATAGCCTCATCCTGGGCAATATTCCAGAATTGCCAACCCCTGCATTCCCTACTTACTAAACCTCTCTAGACTTTTTCCGATGTACCTGTCACATCTCCATCAATTTATCATAGATGTTTCATCAATGTAATTATTAATAGTATGATAGTAATTTACAAGCAAAATTCTTCTTCCTTCATCTTCTGAATTGTGTATTATGGATTACAGAATACCATTTTTCCCACATTTCATTATATCCCTTTAAACATTAGAACATAAAATCCATCAAGCCCGGTATCCTGTCTCTGACGGTGGCCAGTTGTGAGGGAGGTGGACACTTAGTGCTGTCGTGTGGTTGGCGCAGCCTAGAGGGCGAAGCCCCTAGGCCTACACTGACAACAGGCGAGCACACCCTGGGACGGGACTGGGTCTGGAGCTTCATATTTATCAGCCCTTTTCCCCGCAGGTTGAGCCCTTGGGATCTGGGGGCAAGCTGGACTTAGGGTAAGGAGAGACAGAAGGTCTGGAGCTGGGCTGGGTTGGGGCCAGGGCCAGTGCGACCTATTAGGCGAACTACATGGTTGCCTATGGCGCCAACCATTAGGGAGCACCGAAGAGCAGCCGTGTCGGGCTGCGAGCAGAGCCTATCTCGCCTAAGGCAAAAAGTAGTAGAGATTTGGCGGTGGGCCACGAATGAGGTAGGACTGGGAGTCGGGACTGAGACCACGGGGTGGCTCGACAAGGGGGGGGGCAGGTGTTAGGCAGAAGGTGCCTACGGTGCTTAATACCCTTGCACCGGACCTGGTCAGGGCAGGCAGCAAGCCAGAGTAGTCAAAGTCCAGGCAAGAGTCAGAGTCTACGTTAGCTGCTCCCCTCACAGCTATGACTAGAAAAGGAACCAATCTTCGGGTTTGGAGTCCCAAGGCTCAAGCTGCCTTCCATGCCTTAAAAGAAGCCTTCTGTTCCGGTCCCTGCTGCGACATCCAGACCCAAACTGCCCATTCGTTGTTGAGGTCGATGCGTCCGCCATCAGAGCCGGAGCGGTATTGTCAGTACTCCTCCAAGGGTACATTGGTACCATGCTCATTCTACTCCCACAAATTCTCACCCGCAGAGCAGAATTACACGATTGGAGACCATGAACTCTTAGCCATCAAGCTAGCGCTCCAAGAGTGGTGCCCATGTTTGGAAGGAGCACAACACAAGTTTACTATATTCACGGATCATAAAAATCTTGAGCATCTTAAAGAAGCACAACTATTGAATCCAAGACAAGCCTGATGGGCGTTGTTCTTCGAATGATTCAATTTCGAGCGGTGCTACCGGCCAGCCTCAAAAAACCTCCGCGCAGATGCACTCTCACGCTCCCTCGAACCAGAGGATACACCAGATATCCCAAGACATATTATTGATCCAGCTTGTGTGTCACTCGCAGTTACCACCACAGTACCCGCCGGAAAAATAGTCGTCCCATGCCAACTACGTGAGTGTGTACTCCGCTGGGCCCATGATTCAAAGCTAGCCTGACATCCTAGCTGAGCCAGAACCCTCGAGATGCTGAGGAAGTTCTACTGGTGACCCAGTATGGTAAAAGATTCATGCAACTATGTTGAGTCTTGTCCTATATGTGCCCAACAAAAGCCCCCAACTAGTCGACCTTGGGGACTCTTCCAACCGCTTCCAGCACCCACAGAACCCTGGTCAAGTATATCAACGCATTTCATTACCAACCTGCCTCCTTCTCAAGACAACACCGTTATCCGGGTCATCATTGACCGCTTCTCTAAGATGGGTCATTTTATTCCTCTGCGCAGCCTTCCATCAGCTCCAGAACTCACCAAGTTATTCCTGAAACATGTCTTCCGCTTGCATGGCCTACCCAAGGAAATAATTTCAGACCGAGGACCGCAATTCGCCGCTAAGTACTGGCGATCACTATGCAAAAAGTTCAATATCACCCTGAACTTCACATCGGCTTACCACCCTCAGGCAAATGGCCAAAAGGAGAGAACCAACCGTACACTGAAGACCTTCCTAAGGGCTTATGCAAATGATCAGCAGAATAACTGGGCCGACCTGTTACCATGGGCTGAGTTGTCACACAACATGCACATTGTCGCTGCCATCGATGTCTCTCCGCTCTCTGTGGTGTTTGGCCAACAACCACGTCTACCTCTGCCAGTGCCCCTCTCTATGCCTTCGCCAGAGGCGCAATTCAAGGCTGAAACCATCCGACTTGTATGGAACCAAGTTAAGGAGCATCTAGCCCAGGCCGCAGAACGTTCTAAGAGAGTTGCAGATATGCATCAACGCTCGGCTCCACTCTTCCGACCAGGCCAGAAAGTATGGTTGAGCACCGGTAAGGCCGGTAAGGGGGAGGCCTAGAAGGGGGGGTACTGTTGCGCTTCCCAGCTGCGTATGCTCCGCATTCAGGCCTGCTCACCTCTATCAGCCATCCATGAGCTCAGGATTCACTGCCACTGTCAGTCCCGGCCATCCCCGTCGCCCCCCTCAGCATGCTCCAACTTTGGCATCATCACAGGCCTCACAGCGGAGCTCCCGCCAGGGCTCCATGTCCAGCATCTCCTCGGCTCTGCCCCTAGGTGCACTTGCAACCGACCTCCTGCCATTTAAAGGGCCAAGCGTGGGAAATCCAGCCGAGTCGCTCCCTGTTGACATCACAACTCTATAGTATATAAGGCAAGGCCCGTTTCCTGGAACGATGCCTTGGTAATCGGGTCGATCACGTTGTGATAGCAAGTTTGCCTTCCTGTTCCTGTGCCTTGTTCCAGTTTCCTGTTCCAGTGTCTTGTTCCAGTCTTTTGTTCCAGGATCCTCCTGTTCCAGCATCCTCCTGTTCCTTTGTCTCCCCAGGTAGTACCATTTGGACTGTCTTCTCAGTACTGACCTCTGCCTGTTTCTTTGACTACATTTGCCTGATGCCTGGATTTGTCCTTTGCCTTTTTTCTCGACCATGTCTGAACGTTTCCCGGAACTGACCTCTGCCTGTCCACTGACCATGTCTGCACGCTGCCTGGGACTGACCTCTGCCTGTCCACTGACCATGTCTGTACACTGCCTGGAACTGACCTCTGCCTGAACACTGACCACGTCTGACTGCCGCCTGGAACCTGACCTTTGTCTGATTGACTATCTTCGGACTGACCACTGATATTGACCCCTGCTTTGGCTGACTACGGTATCCTTGACTCTGGCCTTGATCCTCACTCTCCATTCAGAGACTCTGTTCTGGCCGTCTCTGGCTTCTGAGCTCCCTGACCTGAACATCGACACTTGTTCATGGTGGGCACACCCCTGAACTTTATCTCTTGGAGATCCTGCAAGGCCCACCTAAGACCAGGTGGCCCAGGTAACCAAGGACTGAACCTTAGGGAACCCCAGGTCGCTATTGGTGAAGCTCCAGCTAGCCTCTGTCTTCTCCTGTGCTCCGCCTCCTGGTGGCAGGCGCTCTCTGCCTCCCGGCGCAACATGATCTTGAATTCTCCAGCTTCTCCTCTTTTCTCTTATGTATCCTGTAGGCCCCTCATCAACTCTCCTCTATACACCGAATAAGTATCTGTTTTGGATGAACACCTGTTGGATGCCATGTCTCCTCTCTCCTGCTTCCTCTGCCTCTGCTGGATACTGAATGACTCTTTCTCCTTCTTTTCCATTGTTTTTCCGGGTATCTCTTAAGCTACAAGACACTAAGATGATCAAGAAACTTCTTTTATGCCTCTTTATGTAGGCAGGAAGGGTGGATAAAAGCTTCCTCTCAAACAAAAATGACAGAATACTTATTTATTTTATTTTATTTATTTATTTATTTAACTTTATTTACCGACATTCGTGCAGCACATCATTCCGGTTTACAAAGAACTCAGATGGGCGATACAATAAAACATTAAAACAAAACAATGTACAAAGAATAAAATAAAGTAAAACCATAACAATGTAACCTTAGAACAAAATACTATTTCTTACAAAAGTACACATTAACCGATCATGATCAAAAAATAAATTAAATTAAGCCGTAGGGGGAATGTTGTTTCTTCTAGGGTATCCAAGGGAGGTGCGGGGGGAAGCGGGGGAAACATAGGATGGGGTGGGGGAAATTCGAACAGAGGGGGCTGGGGAGAAATTAAATTTGGTTTGTGTCGGGATAGGCCTGTCGGAATAGCCGTGTTTTGACTCCTTTCTTGAAAATTTGCAGGGATGTCTCTTGGCGTAGATGTCTCATCAACCAGTGAGTGTGGGTTGAAAATTACTTTTTACTTTTTAAGACTTTTCTTTTAAAGGCTTTGGGCCTTTAATCTGAAAATTAAAGAACTGAAAGGAAACACCCCTTCTCTCTTTAAACCCAAGCCAAAAATCCACAGACACTAGAAGTCACTTGCTTTTATGCAAGCAGGAGTAAACCAATACAGTAGCCTCTAGTGGGGTTGCTGTGACAGATGGTACATTCCTCTACTCTACACTGCCCTGACCTATGTATTTGGCCATACTCCTTTGTAGGGATTCCAGTGGGGCCCTAACATGAAAATTTGCAACATAACATTCTCTGCCTGTAAATGCAACTTTCCTTTAGCCATCTGAAGAAGGACATGTGAGGTCTTGAAAGTTTGGGTGCTACAACATTGGGGGTAATATTCAGCTGCTGAGTGGCTGGGCTAGTTAGGCAGATACACTAACTAGCAGAGTATATTCAGCAGTGCAGTTGCATGATCAGAATTAGCCAGATAAATTATCCGGCTAAATCTGAACATCAAAAATAGCCGGATAATTTATCTGGTTAATGCTGCTCCTCCCTGAAATATCTCCTACCCGCCTCAGGAACACCCCTGACTTATCTGGCTAAATTCTAGCCTGGCTAGAATTTAGCCAGATAAGTCTCTTAATATGCCGGTTATGCCATTTAAATGGTTACATTTTCAGTTAAATATTCCTCATTAATTGTGTTGGTTCAGTGAAAGATTCCAGGTTTCTTTAGGAACAGTATTATCTGTAGCTAAAACTAATCCTTGCAAATAAGAAATTACTAAGAGTAGTGTTTCTTTAAGTGCAATATGCATGCAATAAATAGCAGCAAGAGGTTTACATTATGTCAAATAGTATAAAGCACCTTTTGGCAACTCTACAGAGCCATGCAACTACTGTTCATCATACTTAGAATTTTTTTTTTATATGTGTATATTTTTTTCTTATACTGAATTGTTGCATCAGAGAAGATATAAACCTCTCCCGTGACACTGCAATTCTGAATTCCTGGAAACCTTTGTATTTGGTGAAGACCTTACTAAGATATATTCTGATCAAAGATCTGTTGGATTCATATGCAGAGCAGTTTCAAACTGTCAATGTTTGGGCTATGTTGTAAATAACCTATCCCAATGCCAGACTCTGGTTTGGAGTCACGCTATTGAGCAATGCCACGGAAGAGAGAGTTCTCACAAAGTAGGCTGCCAACAGTAACAAGTGTATTTTTTTTTAATTCAATATATTTCTTTATTGGCTGAGGCACGAGCCTTCCAAATTTTTTTTTAGACTTTTTTTTTCTAAAAGTTTACGTGAATTGGTGGGCCACTTGGACAGCAGTTCAATTCTTTGATGGCTGCTGTTCTGCTGCATCTGTTATTTTCTGGTTTGTGACAGAAGATGGGCCAGCCAGGCTGCACTTTAAATTAAAGCAAGTTAGCAGAACACAATCAAGAGTCCTGTTTGTGTGAGTCAATATCAAGCAGAGTCCATTATGTCATTCCCTGCCAGATTATGAACACAGATGGTTTGTTATACCTACAGAGCAGGATATCAAGGATACGGATTATAAATTATAACCCACCAAGGAAACTGAGAAGGGAGCCCTGTACTTCTCTTTTGTCTGCCTTAACACAATCAGGACAAAATGAAAAAGGCAGTTTGATTTTGATTCTGCCAATACTGCTGATGAACTTAGAGTGGTAGAATTGAGCCATTTATTGGAGTCACTAATCACATATTTTCTATAGCTATAGTACCATAAATGCATCATAGATTGTGACATATTATATGTTATACATGCCATGTAAATTGTAATGTGTGTATCCCATGAATAAATGTGAAAATCAGTTCTAGCACATATATCTCCAAGTTTCCTTAAATCTCACTTATTGCAATTTTAGCCCCATCAAAGAAGGAGTAGACCTTCCTGAACATAACTTAGTAATTTTCTCTTGAAATAGCCTGGCCACAGATGTTGGATCTGAAATTGGAATACAATGGGTATAATATCTGTCATATTCATAGGAACATAACCAACAGTATATGGAAATCCCATTTATCACTTTTGTAATCTCTGGACTGTTAATATCTGTTCATCAAGCAAAATACAGAAAAGGCAAAAATAGTCTCGGACTAACAATCACCAATTTTCTCACTTGTGATGGAAAGACAGGTTGTATAAACACACTTTTTTCAACTCTTGCTCATCTAGTACAACCTCTTTTTTTTTTCTACACAGGACAGAGATATAAAAAAAATTAATACAACTTTACAGCTTAATTAAACTTTAAAAAATATATTTTCATAGTTTAATTAAGTGTGCTTCCAGGACCCACAATTTTGTTATTTCAGTATCTGTTCATTCACATTTGTAGTTTTTAGAGAAAAAGGCTATCAAAGTATGATGATCTAGATCAATGGTTCCCAAACCTGTCCTGGAGCATCCCCTGGCCATGAATATGCATGAGCTAGATTTTTATGCACGGTCTGCATTGCATGCAGATTTATCTCTTAGATATTCATTGTGGGTATCCTGGAAATCTGACTGGCCTGGGGGTTCTCCAGGGCAGGTTTGGGAACCATAGTACTACATAAATACATGCTAGAGAAAAGTGCTGATCATTATGCTTGAGGCTGGGAAGGAATTGCTTTCATTACTGCAGAACTGCATACTGATGTACAGTGTTTGCCTTCCACTGTATTACCATGTTCAGAGAGCTATTAGACAATCAGGAGAAAACTGGACTTTCTGGAGCTCTGGTGTTCTTTCAAATTAAACCAATGATGCAAGTGAGATTTAGGCGCCCTTTAATAAGCAAAGACAAAGAATCAGAAAAAGAGAACTTCTGGTCACCTTCTAAAGAACTCAACAATTGATGATAAAAAATTGGTGGCTAGCTTGAAGAAGCGAGAATTTGTGTTTTTCCAATACAGGGATTCCTAACAATTATCTTTTCTTACACAATAGACCTGTTTTATTAAGGAGGGATTTTTTCTCTCATTCTCTGTCTGTGGTAATTGCTTTGATAAATTAGTCCCCAAATATAGTAAGAGAAACAGAAGAAAAGTGGTGAAAGAAATTAAGAAACCGAGGTTATATTCAGGATCAGCATTGTAAAGAAAGCATCTTGGCACAAGAGGACTGGACTAGGACTCATCATCGATCATGGGTTAACCTGTTCCAGCTTCATTATAGAACACCACTGGGTCATCAACTCGGAATCAAGATAATACGATTTGCTTATCAGCAAACATGCCATTTAACTTTGGGATTTTTTAGCTTGCCTTTCCAAATAATGCTAAAGTCCCTTGCCCCAAAGAGCTTACAATCTAAAGTGGGTGCCTGAAACAGGAGAATAAGCAACTTGCTCAAGATCACAAGCAGTTTTCCCTCCTGCGATGGAGGTGAAACATTGTAGTGTTATGTTAATTCAGAAGAGCGCCACCAAAATGGTGCATTTCCTTCCATGCCCTCTAGAAAAAAAAAAAGAGAGCAAAGGTTTAGACCAGTCAAATGCCTAGCAGGCTTCAATAAAGGAGCAGAAGGCAGCATTTTCTACAGCATCAGCATCATCAGATGAAACTAGAAGTCCCAAGAAACTGGGAAAAATACTTCAATGAATCTTCCAGCAGAGATGGTAGGAGCCAAAACAGAGAGAGACAAACACAAACAGGCCTTAGTGGCAGGGCAAGGGAGGCACGAAACCAAATGTCTGCTCTCATCTTCTGCATTCCTACTGTCATCACCTTCATCATTCTTACTGCATAGTTACCTTAACTATTGCGTACTGCAAAATGATCTCACCACTGGATGAATCCAAATTAAGCTTTTCAAATGACTGAAGCGTACCCAGTCAAGATTGCACAATTATTTCATTGTAAATACATGATTTTCTTTATTTTGGGATAGACAGAATCTAAAACAGTCAGTGATAATTAGGGATGTGCAGAGGGCCCGCATACGTTACATTCGGTATTCGTGGGGGGGGCAGATACGTTGCATTCGGCAAGGGGGGCCCCGATCCATTCATGCGTTCCATTCTTATTCGTTTCCCAGCTAAAATTTAATTAATTACAACCCCCCACCCTCCTGACCCCCCCCCCCAAGACTTACCAAAACTTCCTGGTGGTCCAGCGAGGGTCCAGGAGCCATCTACTGCACTCACGCCGTCGGCTGCTGGTATTCAAAATGGCACCTATAGCCTTTGACCTTATTATGTCGCAGGGGCTACCGGTGCCATTGGTCGGCCCCTGTCACATGGTAGGAGCAATGGACAGCCGGCACCATCTTGTGCTCCTACCATGTGACAGGGGCCGACCAATGGCACCGGTAGCCCCTGTGACATAGTAAGGGCAAAGGCTATCGGCACCATTTTGAATACCGGCAGCCAACGGCCCGAGTGCAGGAGATCGCTCCCAGACCCCCGCAGGACCACCATGGACTTTTGGCAAGTCTTGTGGGGGTCAGGAGGGTCCCCCAAGACTTGCCAAAAGTCCCTGGTGGTCCAGCGGGGGTCCGGGAGTGATCTCCTGCACTTGGGCCGTCAGCTGCCAGTAATCAAAATGGTGCCGATAGCCTTTGCCCTTACTATGTCACAGGGGATATCGGCGCCATTTTGAATACCGGCAGCTGTCGGCGTGAGTGCAGTAGTTGGCTCCCGGACCCCTGCTGGACCACCAGGGAGTTTTGGCAAGTCCTGGGGGGGTCAGGAGGGTGGGGGTTTTGTTTAAATTCGCTCCTTTAGATGGCCGAATAATTCAGTGAAGATTTGTTGTATTCGTGGGAATTGTGATACGTTTCGTTTCCCCACGAATACAACAAATATGGCCCTATACGATGCGGATTGCCAATACGTTGCAAACAAATGCACACCCTTAGTGACAATATTTGACAGCCAGAAGTGCTGCAGTACTGTCCTGTGCATAGACACCGGTTCATGGCAAGGCTAGACATGCTGTGGCCTTAAGCTATGTCAAGTTTAAGAGGTTCCAGAACATTACCAAATAATGTAAAACTTGAAATTTAGTAATTTGTTTTGTATTTAGAGGCCCCTCATAATTTGAAGCCCTAAGCTCAGCTGTGCCTTAGTATTAGGTATGTCTAATCATAGGCAAATGGTACATTAGGAAGAGGCGTACCTGAAGAGATTGGATGATCGGATGAAGATTGAACTATGGCTAGTAAAACTAAGACTAGCTTGGAAGATGTCTAGGCATGCAGCTATAACACTGGATCAGGATCCTGTTCAGAAAGCCAAGAAAATGTATAGAGCAGGAAAAGGAACAGGAACACTAAAGCAGGACTGCAGAACTGTATGCAGAGCAGGAACACTGGAGCAAGACTGCAGAGATGGGCAGAGATGGACAGAGAGTGGGAGCAATGTGAGATGAGGTTGCAGAGAATATATCCCAGAAGTCTTTTGTACCAGCAAGGGTTTGTCTCTGTTGCACCTTTTGTACTTGCACCAATCTGGGCATGTCCTAGGTTGAACCAATGCAACCAGGTTTGGCTCAAACCACTGTGCAAGCTGTGTACTTGCACAGGATGGCATCTCAGAGAGAGTAGTGTCAGTGGCTCCCCAAGATTGCAAAAGGCCTTGGGGCTGCCGGTGGTTGAAGATCACAAGAGGCCCTGTGGCCACTGGTAGACCCCATCTTGCTGGCGGCCGAAGATTACGAGAGGTCCTGTAGCTGCTGGCAAGCCCTGTCCCTACAGAAAATTATAAGAGTACTCGGAGCCGCTGGTGGCAGAAGAAGACGAATGAGGGAGAGATAGGCCTGAGAGTGACCATGTCATGTATGAGAGAGGGATCCTGCCTGTGTTTGTGAGAGAGGAAGTGAGTTTACTGTGAGGAAAAGAGAGGGAACATGCATAGTGTGCGTGTAAGCATCTACATATGTGTGTGAGAGAGAGGAAAGGAACCTGTGTATGAGCGTGTTTGTGAGAGAGAAGGAGCTTGTGTGTGTGTGTGTGTGTTTGTATAAGTGAATGAGCGTGTGTGCATGCGTGCATGTTTGTGAGAGAGAGATGGAGTGAGAAAGAGGGAGTGTATGTGTGTGTGGAAGTGAAAGAGTGAGAAAGGGTGCATATTTGTGAGCATATGTGTGAGAGAGGGTGTGTGAGATGATTCACATGTGAGTTAGAGAGTGTGTGTATGTGAAAGAAGAAAGTTTGCATGCCCCCTTTCTCCCTCCCTACAAATTCACAACAATCTCAGAATGACTAGGAATCAAAAGTTTCTAGGTATGGAGAATGGGGGATTTTTAAATCTTAAAAGTTATAATTACTGGGTATTATTTGATGTGTCTTCTCTTTTAAAATATTTTTTTATTATTTGAGAATTTTTTTAAAATGTTGATATGAATTTTTAATTACTGGATGTTCTATTTGACAGCTGTTTGAAATATTTATTCTTTTTCTTAGAATGATTTTATTATTATGTTGCTTTATATTTCTTGATTTTATAATTCCATGTTTTGTGAGGAAAGGTGATGTATCTGTTTTTCCATTGTTGGACTGCATATGGATTCTGTTGGTTTCCAGTTCAGTTTTTGTTTGCATATTTCTATTTATACTTTATGGTCGCCTTTTCCTGTATTTAATGAGGGTCTATCAGTGTTCTGCATGTATGTCTGAGGTGATGTCATCTGCTAGGATGTATTTTCTGGCTTGTTCTATTTTCTTTATAGGAGGTGTTTTGCTGTTTTAGGGCCTGGTGTAATATTTGCAGTGTTGTTTTTTCATAGGTAAGGGGTAACAGGGAATTGGATTCAAACAGCAACCAAAGAGAGCCCTGACATTTATGATCTGGGAAACTGATAAGCATGAGGATAACCTGCTCGGCACAGCAGATACTACCATAAGCTTGCTGGACAAAGTGGCTGGACCATTTGGTCCTTTTCTGTCATCATTTCTATGTTTCTCTGTTTCTATGAATGTTGGCAGTTAATGCTATTTTAGTATGGGAGGTTTGCTATATTGTAATTGTGGTCTCATGGCTTTCTGAGGACCAAGCTCACATCCAACATGTGTTACGATAGGCCTAATACTATATGGCTATATGTGTCTTTTTTTGCTTTTTGTAACGTACTACAGCACACCAACCACCAACCACTAGGCAGCAGCCATGATTACTGCTTCTGAGGTAATGGAGGCAGCATGTTCAACAACTGATTCTGAGGAAGAATCTGGGTACAGGTGCTCAGATGCTGCATACCCAGGTGATTGATAACCCTCATACCGCAGGCAATATCCTACTAGCCATAAGAAAGATGCTGGAGGGCTAGCAGTTAGACTGGAGAGATAGGAGTTTTCAGGTAGGTTTTTTGTGACAGACAGTAGTGCAAATATACTAAAGGCAATGGAAGATAGGGGCTTTTGGGGGATCCATTGCTTTGTACATTTGCTGCACCTGGCAGTGAGGGATGCCCTGATGCTGTAGCATAAGGACCATGGGATTCCAGTCCTGAAAGACCTGATAGAGAGGTGAAGAAAAATAGCAGGGCATTTTCACTGAAGTGTGGGCAGTTTCTCCGTGAAAAGTAGGATGTTTCATAAGAGTCAGAGTCAAGATGTTGGTACCTGCTGGAATTATGCAGTACTATTCTCCCACCAGCAGGGGCACTCAGTGGGCTATGTAACCTGCTGCCTTAATCCTCTAAGCCCTATAGCTTGGAAGACCTGCTGGCGGCCATGATCCTAGTGCTGACTCAGCACTATTACAGGATATAAACCTGCCTCACTGTAAGTATCATGGCTCATCATGGAGATCTCTTACTTTGTGTTGTGGTCCATGTTTTGATTCCTGGCCTTGCCTTGCCTTGTTCTGCATGTTTGGCTCAAGTATAATGGCCTTCTGTTTTTTGTGTTTATCCTGTCCTGTTTGGCTGTTCCTGTTTTGTTTGGTTTTGCATTCTGGCACACGTTTCATGGCCTTCTGCTTTTGTCTGTCTTGTCTGTGGCCTTTTGGTATCTGTCTCAATCCTGTTTGTCTTAATTACTGGGCATCCTTTAGTTCTTGTCCCAGTTCCAGTTCTGTTTGCTCCTTAAGTCCTGCCTGTAAAATCTGGCTGGGTGCAGGACAGCCCTGTGACTGGCTGCACTCACCCCCAATGCCATTGCCTAAAAATGCCGCCGACATAGCCAGGACATCTCCATGCTGCTTCTCCTCTGGACCCTCCTAGGTATAAGTGTGCGCTGTACACTGCTAGTAATGGGCCCCACAGTGGGAAACATCATTGCTGGCACCCAGTGATGACATCACATGGCTGGATATTTAAACCCCAGTCGTGCTACAGGCCAATGCCTCAGCAACAGGTTTCCTACCTAGCCTGCAGTGCATGTCGCTCTGTGTTCTCGCCTATTCTCCAGCCTTGTGGTTGTTCCAATCCCTTGTCTCTTGCCTGCTCCAGTCCTGCCTTGCCTATTCCCTGGTCCTTTCCCTCCGGTCCTGTCCTTGCCTAGCATTCCACTCCATCGCCTCCATCCTGTTTCTGTCTGTGTCTTGTCCGTTCTCTGACTAAAGTCCTAATTCTGATTTCTGTCTTGGATTCTGCCTTTGCTGCTTGATCTACATCTGCCCTGATCTCCACCTGGACCTTGACACTCCTCTCTACGGGACCCTCACCTAAGCCATGCCAGTCCCTGGAACCCAAAGGCTCAACCCATGGGGAACAGGGCTGGTATAGCTGAAGCTCAGTCCTTGTCCCAGTAAAGCATGTCCATCTGATGTTGATGTGGGCCTAGTGGGTTTGCCTGCTAGGCTATGTCAATCATGCCTCAGCCAAGGGCTCAATTTCCATGATAGATTGCTGAGGCCAAGAGCTCGGTGGATTTGCCCTCAGCCCAGGCCATACCTGGATTGTTCCACTGAGTCCAGCAGCAGGAAGAGTAGCTCAACCAGATAGCTGGATTACTTTAGGGCCTTGTCTTGCATACGGATGACATACAGGCTCGGCTTCCAGGTCCTGTACCCACTGCAGCACCAGTGGCCATGCCAACCTGTGCTCCAAGACCCATATCACACTAGCACCCCCTCCGAGATACAATGGGGATCCCAAGACCTGCAGAGGGTTTGTCAATCAGTGCTTAATGCACTTTGAACTGCAGGCTGCTAATTTCCTGTGTGACTGGACCAAAGTGACATATATCCTCTCTTTCCTGACTGGCTTGGCCCTAGCCTGGGCCTTACCCCTGTGGGAGAGGAATTACCTTCTCATGGGGAGCTTGGAAACATTTTTGAAATACATCAAATACCTTTATTTGATGAACTTGGCCAGGCTTCCTCAGCGGCTATGGAATTATTTTGCCTCAAGCAAGTCACCAAGTCAGCTGTGGATAATGCCATCTATTTCCGGACTCTGACCTCCAAGTTGTAGTGGAATGAGGAGAGTCTGGTTGCCATCTTTTGGCAGGGCCTCGCAGAAAGAATCACGGACAAATTGACTGGCAGGGATTTTTCAGTCGACCTTGAAGACCTTATCACCCTCACCATTCGTATTGATATCCACTTCCAGGAACGGTCCCATGAAAGGGAGGCCTTCTGGTGCTCTGTGAAGCTTGCACTCAAATTTCAGCACCCATTGATGACTACCAAGAAGCCCATGTCTGCTCCCACCATTGAAGAGCCCATGCAGCTTGGGAAGGCTCGTCTCACTGAATAGAAGAAGCAGAGGTGCTGGCAGGTTCATCTGTTTGTACTGTGCTGGCCAGAGGCACTTTGCCACCCAATGTCCCAAAAAGGTGAGGAACTTCTATGTCTAAGGTTGATGGAAGAGACAACCCTAGGCCATACTCCACCCTCTCCTCAACTACAAATTCCTGTCAGTCTCACCTTTAACATAAAAAAGGTTCACGCAGATGTTTTTTTGGACTCTGATGCCAGAGGTAATTTCATCAAAGAGGCCCTCGTGTGACAACACAACATACCTGTGTGATCCCTGGAATGACCTGTTAGGATTTCCTCACACTATGCAGACTCACTTCCAGGTCACTTGACCATGACTACTGCTCTGCTAACCCTCCAGATAGAAGTACTACACAAGGAACAAGTTACATTCTTTGTGCTACCAAAGGCGGTGAACCTGATCATCCTTGGATTTCCCTGCTTAACCCTACATAATCCTTTTGATTGCCAGACAAGGGAGATCATCCATTGGAGTCCTTCCTGTCAACAAAAATCCCTCTCAGATCTCCCCACTTATTCCGGTGATCTGTACTCTGACTTCAGTTCTCCCGGGACTCATGCTTCAGTATGCTGCATTTGCTGACGTATTTAGCAAAAAACACATGGAGATGCTGCCATTCCACAGGTCTTATGGCTGTCCAAATGACCTACTTATAGGGAAGAGCCCGCTAGAGTAGAATCTATTCCTTGTCCACCCTGGAGATGAGAGCTATGTCGGACTGCATTAGAGAAAATTTGGAACATGGATTTATCTGTATCTCCTCATCCCCAGCAAGGGTAGGCTTCTTTGTAGGCAAGAAGGACAGGTCTCTCAGATCATGTATTGACTGCAAGGGTCCCAGTGCCATTACCTGCAAGAACAGATGCCTGTTACTGTTGATATCTGAACTTTGAAAGGCTACAAGGTGTTCAGATATTCACCAAACTGGATTTTAGGGGCGCCTAAACCTCATCCACATACACGAAGGGGATGAATGGAAGACAGAATTCAATACCCATGATGGGCATTATGAATATTTAGCTATGCCGTTTGGGCTTTGTAGTGCCCAATCAGTGTTCCAATTCATGGTTAATGAGATTTTTCAAGACCTCTTATGCTTCCATGTCCTTGATTATCTGGATGACATCATCATCTTTTCATGTTACTTGGCCCAACACCAAGTACATATCAAACAGGTGCTTCAGAGTAGGGATGTAAATCATTTTTTGACGATTTAAAAAAATCATCCGATATTTTTTAAATCATCAAAAATCGGTACAGTGCACTCGAGTGCTCCTACCATGTGACAGGGGCCGGCCAATGGTAAGGATATCCTGTCACATGGTAAGGGCAAAGGGCCATCGGCGCCATCTTTATGAGTGGCAGCCGACGGCCCGAGAACGGGAGATCGCTCCCGGGACCACCACTAGACCACCAGATAATTTTTAAATGTTTTGGGGGGATCGGGAGGGTGGGAGGAGCTGAGGGGTCATCTTTAAAGGGTCGGGTGGGGGGTTTTTTAATCGGGCCATCGGCACCATTTTTGAGTGGCAATCAAAATGGCGCCGATGGCCCGAGAGCAGGAGATCGGTCCCCGCGCCACCACTGGACCACCAGGGGTCGTAAAAAGTTTGGGGTGGGGGTTCGGGGGGGGGAAGGTAAGGGGAAGGTAAGGGGTCAATTTTAAAGGGTCGGGCCTCACTAAAAATTAACGATGTGAATCGGAACCGATTCCGATTCACATCTCCAGCGAACAGATTTTTTTGTCCCTCCAGCCGAACCCGATCGTTAAGACAATTGGGCACACGATTCACATCTCTACTTCAGAGACTACGTGAAAATTATCTCTATGCCAAACTTGAGAAATCATCTTTGAGCAGGAACTACCCTTTTTGGGGTATATCTCCCACTATGTCCTTTGCATGGATCCTGAAAAGGTAAACATCTTTCAGGAATGGCCCCAGCCCATGGGACTCAAAGCCTTGCAAAAGTTTCTAGGTTTCACCAGCTATTACCAGCAATTTATACATGGCTATTCCACCTTGGTGGCACCTCTTTCTTCTTTCACTAAAAAGGGCATTGATACTAAGAAATGGTCGGAAGAAGCTGTTCAAGTTGAAATCCAGCTTAAAGCAGCATTTCTCAGGGCTCATTGTCTTCAGGTAGATGCCTCTTCCACTGGGGTGGGGACTGTCCTCTCCCAACACAACGATAGAGTGACCCTTATGCTTTACTTCTTTTATTCAAGAGGTTTACTTCTACTGAGGGCTGTTAAACTCACCCTGGAGAAGTGGCACCATCTGCTGGAGGGAGCTGCACATTCAATCAATATCTACACTGATCACAATAATCTACAATACCCCCAGCAGGCTCATCGATTGAATCCCTGACAAGTGTGTTGGTCCTTGTTTTAACCGCTTTGAATTCAACCTTAAGTACCATCCAGTGGAGAAAAAATCTGTGCAGATGCTTTGTCCAGGTCCTTTGAGGCAGAGAATATTCAGGAACCCCCTCATCATATTATTGCAAAAATCCTGGTAGACGCCAATCTCCCAGTACCCCAGGAAAACCATTGTTCCAAATCCTTTATGAAAAAGTGCTTCATTGGGCATATGATTCCTGATTAACTGGACATCCTGGTACAACAAAGACTGGACTTGTTCCTAACCCACTACTGGTAGCCCTAAATAAAGCATGATGTTTGTCACTATGTGGAATCCTGCCCTAACTTCACTCAACAAATCCACTCGTACTTGTCCCTGGAGACTGTTGTAGCCATTGCTAATCCTTGAAAGACCATGGTCCCACGTGGCCATGGACTTTGACATGGACCTTCCTCCCTTGAATGGTTGTACATCTATTTAGATCATAGTGGACCGGTTCTGAAAGATGGACTACGTCTTATCACTCTCTGGGCTTCTCATAGCCCCAGAACTGGCTCATCTCTGTTGTGAGCTGTTATCTGTTGGGAGTATCAATCAGATAGGAGTTAACAATCTGTTGTTATTTAGGAGAGTTGTGGGGGGATCCTTGGACCGGTGGCAGATGATCACGCCCCCGGGGGAAGATCCCGAGAGGGACCACCGGTCAGGCTCAGAGTTAGGAGACAGACACAAACTAGTTCTTTTATTAGACAGTATACTGAACCACCAGAGGTGGCAGTAGTGAGCTGGAATGCCCGGCTGGGCTGTAGTCCCTCAGATACTGGAACAGCGATCTCTGGAGGTTGAGCTGTAGAGAAACTGAAATATAGTGAGTAGGCAGGGTATGCAGAGTTCATGTACCGAACCTGATGGTAACACTCACAAAATGTCTCATAGAAGCCCAGGAGCTGGAATGTATAGGCCCTCGAGGAGCGAGTACCTGGTTCCAGGGAAAGCTCTGAGAGAGCGATGGTAACTCACTGATGTAGTTGGCAGTGATGACTTCTAGGCAGAAGAGAATACGGAGCAAGTCTGGGAACGAGGGCCCTCGAAGAGTGAGTACCGGTTCCAGACTGTCACCAGAAAAACAAAGGAGAGAGCGAGGCCCCCGAGAAGCGGGTACCCCTGATAAGTCCGAGGAGGCAGAGTAGCTTAGGTAGAGTAACCCCCTTGCTAACTCGATTTGTTAGCAAATCCTAAGACTTTATATATCTGTCGCGGGTGACGTCATCTCAGGGGGACGCCCCTGAGGTTCGCGCCATCTCTGGTACTTCAATCGGGGCAGCGCCGCATGCGCGCCCCTAGGCCTCCAGGAAACATGGCGGGTTGCAACGTCTAGCTGGTCCGGGGACACCGGAGGACTTCGGCAGAAGGACGCCGCGGCAGCCAATCTTCCCGCGGGCGAAGAAGGAGGCGCCAAAGAGGTAAGGAGGGCGGAGAGAGGGCGTCGGGAACCGATGGACACAACAATCTCTTCTTTCAACATGTCTTCTGACTTCATGGCCTGCCTGAACACAAACTCTCAAACCATGGAGTGCAATTTACCGCAAAATTCTGGAAGAACCTTTGTCAGAAATTCAAGACCTCACGAGACTTTTCATCTGCCTATCATCCCCAGACCAACAGGCAAACCAAATGAACCAACCAGATCCTCAAGGGCTTTTTACGAGCCTATATAAATGAATGACAGGATGACTGTGCATCCTTACTCCCATGGGCAGAGTTCTGCCATAACAATCACACTGGGGAGTCTGCGGGCTTGTTCCCTTTCAAAATTGTATATGGCAGACATTCCCATATTCCTCTTTCTATTCCACTAACAGTCTTTTGTCCCACAGTGGTTATTGAGCCAAAACCTAGGAAAACTCTGGCACAGAACTCACCAGTTCCTCACCCTGGCCTCTGAGAGGTACATACAGGCAAAGAAGAAACACTGCCCAGCTCCTCACTTTAGACCAGATGACTTGGCATGGGTCAACACTTGAAACCTTCAGTTGAAAACACCATCTGTGAAATTTGCACCTCATTCCATTGGAGTATTTCCTGTCTCCTGCCAGTTGAACCCAGTTTGCTACCAACTAACTATCTTCCACACTCAAAATCCATGACACTTTCCACGTGTCCTTACTCAAGCTTCTACTTCTGTTGTGGCCATCTCGATTCATACCTCAGCCTATCAAAATAGTGTCAGAAAAGGATACCGAATATGAGGTACAAAATATCTTGAATTCCAAGCATATTAGAGGCAAGC
Organism: Rhinatrema bivittatum; assembly: GCF_901001135.1. Taxonomy (NCBI): domain Eukaryota; kingdom Metazoa; phylum Chordata; class Amphibia; order Gymnophiona; family Rhinatrematidae; genus Rhinatrema; species Rhinatrema bivittatum. The sequence goes on along the minus strand of NC_042618.1, from coordinate 217,273,304 downwards.
TATATTATCTTATCTCATGGAAGGGCTTTGGCCCTGAAGAAAACACATGGGAACCCGCATCCAATGTTCAAGTCCCTATCTCATGAGGAGTTTCCCTTTAAGCCCAAACCAAGAGGCCTGGGGAGGGGGCTTAGAAGGGGGAGGACTGTAATGCCTGGCCGGCCACAGAACAGCTCCACAACCAGCCGTACTAATTTTCAATGTCATTGCTTAAGAACATAAGAACATAAGAACATGCCATACTGGGTCAGACCAAGGGTCCATCAAGCCCAGCATCCTGTTTCCAACAGTGGCCAATCCAGGCCATAAGAACCTGGCAAGTACCCAAAAACTAAATCTATTCCATGTTACCATTGCTAATGGCAGTAGCTATTCTCTAAGTGAACTTAATAGCAAGTAATGGACTTCTCCTCCAAGAACTTATCCAATCCTTTTTTAAACACAGCTATACTAACTGCACTAACCACATCCTCTGGCAACAAATTCCAGAGTTTAATTGTGCGCTGAGTAAAAAAGAACTTTCTCCGATTAGTTTTAAATGTGCCCCATGCTAACTTCATGGAGTGCCCCCTAGTCTTTCTATTATCCGAAAGAGTAAATAACCGATTCACATCTTGGAAATGCTGCCAATGCAGCTGGGACGCCACCATGCTGCTCCTCCCTCGGACCCTCCTAGGCATGTATGCACATGATGCACCACAAGTTAAGGGTCCCATGGCAGGAAACATCGTTGCTGGTGCCTAGCAATGACATCATGTGGTTATGTATTTAAACCCCAGCTGTGCTACAGGCCGACCCTCAGCAATGGTCTCCTGCCTAGCGTGCAGTGCACGTTGCACTGTGTTCTTGACTCTTTCTCCAGCCTTATGCCTGTTCCAGTCTTTTGTCTCTTGCCTTGCTCTGGTCCTGCCTTGCCTCCTCCCTACTCTTTGCCCTCCAGTCCTGTCGTTCTTGGCCTTCCACTCCATTGCCTCCATCCTGTCCTTGTCTGTTTGTGTCTCGTTCGTCCTCCAACTGATTTCTCAGTTCTGACCTCGGCCTTGGATTCTGCCTTTGCTGCTCGATCCTTATCTGCTCTAACTTCTCCCTAGACCTTGATGCTGCTCTCTGTGGTACCCTCACCTAAGCCCTGCCAGCCCCTAGAACCGAAAGGCTCAACTCATAGGGAATGGGGCTGGTATAGGTGAAGCTCAGTCCTTGTCTCAGTAGAGCATGTCCACCTGTTGTCAATCTGGCCTAGTGGGTTTGTCTGCCAGGATGTGTCAATCACACCACAGACAAGGACTCACTTTCCATGACACGTCTGGCCACCAGAACCTGAAGGCTCAACCTGAGGGGGAGGTGGCGGGTGCCAGGCCAGCCTTGTTCCTCTTCGAGCCTGCTGTTCCTGGATCCAGCTTTGCTCTTGTGCTATGGGTCAGCAAACACCAGCTGTTGCCACGACAAGTGGAGCAGCAGATAGCCCTTCATGATCAGTTTCTGGACATAGAGATAGGTGTGGATTGCCCTCGGAGCATCATGCTTGAGTAGTGATGAGGCTGCCGATACAAATCCTAAAGCTCTTCAAGGATGCCAATGAGGATCTTAATTCCAGAAGTGCCCCCCTGGTTGGGGTCATCCCCATCATAAATATTCTGGAGAAAAAATTAAAGGGTTTCCATTAGCAAGACTGAATGGAAGCAGAGGTGTTGCAGTTTGTGCACTCTGCAGCAGCAGCAGGTACAAGAGAGACTGAAACTCTGACAGAAAACAATACTTACAGGCTTTCCACACTTGGTGAAAGGGAGTCTTGTCCTCCAGTCCCAGTGTTTCACATACATGAAGAAGATGCTGGCATCTAGGATGCATGAACAGAAGTGCCAGAGGCAGAGGTACAGTTGGGATGTAGCACAGGAAAGAGTGGCTACCCCAGACAGTAGTGCAGGCATGAACAGCACCCTGTCAGCTAGCACTTAAGAATATAAGAACTGAAGAATTTCCATGCTGGGTTAGACCAAGGTCCACCAAGACCAGCATCCCGTCTCTGACAGTGGCCAATCCATATTGCAAGTACCTGACAGATTCCATAAAGGAGATCTAATTCCTGTTACTCACTTCCAGGGATAGCAATAGCTTTCTTTAGTCTATCTGGCTAATAATGTGATATGGACATTTCCTCCAGGAACTTGTCTAACCTCTTTTAAATCCTGCTATGTTAGTCACCTTGATCACTCCCTCTCCCTCCTCAATATGCCAAAGCCATGTTGACCCTACAGACCCGTTTCTCCTGACACAGGCCATAGCTAAACAGCCAGCAAGAGAGACCCTTGCCCTACCCCAGTAAAGGAGAACCCAGCAAAACTCTTTGTGACATGCTATCTAAAAGAGCCTATCCAGAACATGGACACAGATGCACTAGCATATTGGGCATATAAGACCATAGTCTGGCCAGACCTGGTCAAGGTGGCTCAGAATTACCACCCACAAACCTGCATGCCCAACGAATGTGTCCTCAATGGCAGGGGACAATGAAAGCCCTTATTGTTCAGCTGTGGCACCAGAGTTGATGGAAAAGTTGGTCTTTTTGAAAATCAATCTGCCTTTCCAGAATTTCCATATGCATGGCAAGATGATTGAAAGTACTTTGGAGATCTTGCTGCAGCTGTGCCTAGCCACCATGCCCCTGATGTATAACCTTGGGGGTCTTGCTGCACTCATCCTGGCTTCCGTACCTCAGACTCTCTACACTTTTTCTGTCACTCAGCCTTGCTGACATCCAAGACTTTACCACCTTGGGAGTGTTGCTGCCACTTTACATCACTAGGATACCCCTCATACTATACCTTGGGGGTTATTTCACCCACTCAGACTTGCTGCCATAACCAGACTTTATACCTTGGGGGGAGGTGAACTTGCTACCATACCCAAGAAACGACTACTGGTGTGTTCTTGCCACTGGTGGGTAGTTGTTTTGCACCTTTCATGGTGTCTTGGAGTCCTTCATGCCATTTGTGCTTTGTCCCAATATCAGTGCATAGGTTTTTTTTTCTCTGCCACCTTTGTTGCTTTGTTTCCCCTTTATGGAGCCTTAGGATATTCATGCCACTCTTGGTGCCAATTTGCCCCTTAGTGCTGCCTTTGGGATTGATGCTACTGTTATTAATGCCCTCTTTTGAAGCTTTAGGTTGTTCCCGACACTCTTGCTGCTGCTTTGCTCCTCCTTGGAGAACTTCTGCCCCTTTACAGTGCCTTAGACTATTCATGTACTTTTGATTACACTTGCCACAGTCTTGATGCCTTGGAGTTCTCTTTTCCCTTCTGATGTTGTCTACCCACATATTTCATTAGAATTGATTAGAAAACTAAAATTTTGAAGTTAAAATAGGCTGCACTACTTCCCCCCATTGATTTTAATGGGAAGCGAATGCAACAAGTGGAGGTGATATACAGGAGGTTCACAAGTTCAGAGATGCCACTATTAAAGACAAAACTGCATTATCCAGAAGAGTTGAACTTCTAGAAAACTGGAATTGCCATCTCAGTCTCAGACTTGTTAACTTTCCTAGAATCATGGGGGAATACCCATGTCCACTTTGAAGAGATATCTACATGAAGTCCTTCTTCTATCAGAAGCCGAGTTTCCCTCTATTAACAAGCTTCATTTTCTTCCATTAGCTTCGAGTGAAAGGCGTTTTCCTTCGGTTTCTAATCAAGTTCCCTTAGATATGCAGAATTTAACAAATTTCCTTGAACAATCTGAACCTGAAGTTATAGACTGTCCAACTATACTTGTTTCCTTGATTGCAGAGCAAGATAGTAGTAAATTAATATCTCGCTATTTTTGTCATTTGGATTTCTTCTTTCATGGTTCCATTGTTAGAATGTTTCCTGATATTTCTAAGATATCTCAGGAAAGGAGAAAAGGCTTTCTTTCGATTAGACAGGAAACAATTTCCAGTTGCGCTACTTTTCTTTTGAGATATCCCTGCAAGTGTGTTAAAAAAGATAATGATTGTTATATTTCTTTATTCTGGAACAATTAAGAGCTTTTTTAGATTCTAGAGCCCAGTTTAGTGACTATTAATGGTTTATTGTGTCTAGTAGTAATCTTAGATAACAGCTCTAGGCAGGTTAAGAACTTTGATTTATATGTTTTCTTTATTATTCTCTCCTCATTGTCCTTTGCCCTCCGTCTAGTTGTAATATTAATCATATATTGTGCCAATATATGGACTGTTTTTTTTTTTTATTTCCTTTTTTTTGTTTAGGATTACTTCTTTTGGCTCATAGAGTATTTCCTATTTCTTAGTTTGAATAATGCAATGTTTGTATGCATTGGAATTCAATAAAGATAACTGAAAGATAAACAAAAAACAAAAGGCATGCATCCTGGGCTGCCTATGCTCCTCCTTCCCATGACCTCTCTTCTACATGGAGAAGGGATTTGGGGAAGAGAGGCTGCTGCCTGGGCAGGGAAGAGGAGGGAGAAGAAGACTGGTGTTGGGTCCCTGGGGATACATTCAGCCTTCCTGCTGGGAGGAAAAAGGTAAGTGACAGGACCCTGGGAAGGGGGGACAGGGGAGGGGTGAGGGGAGAGGGAGCAGACAAAATAGTGTGAGGAGGGTGGGAAATGTTCGGGTAAAAGCCCCTGAGCCCTTGTCATCGTTCTTTTGTGTGTGTGTGTGAGTGTGGGGATGTGTGAGGGTCTTATCTTGGGGCCACTGAACCTCCATCTTAATCCATTTCTGTGTGTGTGTGTGAGATCTTATGTTGGAGCAGCTGAGAGAGGGGATGTTATGTTAGGGTCCAAACTGAAAAGTCAACTAAGGAAAGGAAAAAATGCCCTTTCCTTTTGGTTTGGCGATTTCAAATATGTCACCTTTAGAAATGTGAGTTGTGCATGGTACAGAAGGAAATGTGTCTGCTTCTCCAATGTTGCACTGCATGCAGACTGACTTCTTGGAGTTTCCCATTTCATTTTTGTCTGCATATTTCTATTTCTAATTTGCGGTAATTTCTTCTGTATTTTATGAGGGTCTATCCCTTTTCTGCCTGTGTGATCATGGTGAAGTATTTTGCTAATGTACAACAATCCGGCTTGTTCTGTTTTCTCAATAGAAGGTGTATTCATGCCTAGGGATGTAATATTTGCAATGCTGTCATTTCAAAGGCTCTGTAGTCAGTTGCAGGGGGCTGTTCCCTGGGTCATTGCCCTTTTGCATTCCGCTCCAAGGAAGCCATGGATATGAGTACCGGCATCTTTTTCCAGACAAAAAAGCAGTGTGAAATACTGTATTGATTGGAATATGAGGTTTTTTTTTTTTTAATTGGAAAGCTGTAAACTACCAGAAACTCTACCTCCCTGATCATTATAAACACACTGCACTTTGCTCCCCCATCAAAACTGTTGCCTCCAAAACAGATCAGTGGGGAGAAAAACAGAGACAGTACTGCCGTGAAGCAGTTCCTAGCTACCCCCATGGACACACTGCTTTCTGCCATGAAACAGACTGTTGAAACCTTGTGACAACAGGAAACAGCACAGTCCACCTTACTTTAATTTTTCTCCTTCTTTCCTTCTGAATCTATTTTTTCAACTTTTTCTTTAGCTCTGAGAAAGCTTCAGAAACACATTTCCATCTAAAATCCAGCAGAGAAATAACTCAGCACAAAATGGGGACTTCTCAAAGTTATAGCTTACTTTCAGTTTCAAGTTGCAAAAAAAAAAAAGAGGGCCTCATTGTCAATCCATGCAGGTGCCAGCTGACAAAGGTTGGTTAAAAAATGCTTGACTTTGATTGGTCCTGCTCCTTCCTTGTCCCTTTCCACCTTGGCTCTGTTCAGTCTAGCTTCAGTGACTTCACTGACTTGCCTTGAGTAGGAAAAACAAAACCTGAAATTTTCTTGCCTTGACTTGACTTGAAAGAGATCCAAAAATGAATGAAATTTTAAATTTACATTATTTTCATGCTGACTGTCCATTTGTTTTCTTTCTAATGAAATGAAACAAAACAAAATAGAACTATTCTTAGCCTAAGCGTATGTGTGGGCTGGCTAAATGAACCCTATTCACATATTTTGATTTCATCTTGTTTGTATCAAACCTCCAGAAACATGCTTATTTTTAAGAATTTGGAGCTTCGGAGCCCAGAATACCATTATCCTGTTCTTTCTAGAGACTGGCAGCCATTGTACTTAATTCTTCTTTTGCCTTGGGAAAAAAAGTATGAGAATTCTCATGTTTTGGACACTTTTCTGTTTTCTTCTTCATCAGTTTTGCTAATCCTTCTTAAACCATAGTTACTGCTGTACCAAAAGACATTAGAGGTGTGCAGTCATTTTTAACAAATCAGAAATAACAATGAAATTGTCAATTCGTCTTGTTTCAGTAAGGCCATGAAACGAAAAAAATGTATGGGTGACAGGTGGGAGAGTGACTGGTTGGGGTGGTGACTAGTGAGAGAGAGGCAGCCTGGTATATGTGGGGGTGATTGGTGAGAGGGGTAATGATTGGGGAGACTGTATGGGGTGACTTAGGTGGGGTTTTTGCTGATGGTGTAATGGAAGGTCCATAGTAGTTAGTGTCATAGGCAGGAGGCATTCAGGCAAGTGACTCTATGGGGTGAGTCTATGGAGTGACTCTATGGAGAGTGACTGGTGGAGTGGTGACTTGTGTGAAAGAGGCAGCCTGGTATGTGTGAGGTTGACTGGTGAGTGGAGTAATGACTCCTATGACTGTATGGGGTGACAGATAGAGAGAGGTTGGTTGAGGTGGTGAGTGGTGAGAGGCAGCCTGGTATGTGGGAGGTGACTGGTGAGTGGGGATATGACTGGGATGACTGTATGGGATGACATGTGGGAGAGAGACTATTTGGGATGGTAACAAGTGAGAGAGATGCAGCCTAGTGTGTGTATATATTGGGGCGGGTGACTGGTGAGAGGGGTACTGACTGTTGACTTATGGAGAGAGGAGGTGGGAGAGAGACTGGTTATGGTGGTGACTGGTGAGAGAGGAAGCCTGGTGAGAGGGGAAGTGATTGGGGTGACTGTATGAGTTGACATGTATGAGTTGATCATGAGAGGTCTTGAACGAGTAGATGTGACTCGGTTATTTACACTTTCGAATAATAGGACTAGGGGGCATTCCATGAAGTTAGCAAGTAGCACATTTAAGGACTAATCGGAGAACATTCTTTTCACTCAACGCACAATAAAGCTCTGCAATTTGTTGCCAGAGGATGTGGTTAGTGCAGTTAGTGTAGATGGGTTCAAAAAAGGTTTGGATAAGTTCTTGGAGGAGAAGTCCATTAACGGCTATTAATCAAGTTTACTTAGGGAATAGCCACTGCTATTAATTGCATCAGTAGCATGGGATCTTCTTAGTGTTTGGATAATTGCCAGGTTCTTGTGGCCTGGTTTGGCTTCTGTTGGAAACGGGATGCTGGGCTTGATGGACCCTTGGTCTAACCCAGCATGGCAATTTCTTATGTTCTTATGACAGGAGAGTGATTGGCTAGGGTAGTGACTGTTTCGAATCAAACAATTACCATCAAGTGCCCTGAACTTGGTGGTCAGTGAAACAGATACATATGGGAAAATAAGTGTGGGAGCTTGCTGGGCAGACTAGATGGGCCGTTTGATCTTTTTCTGAGGTCATTTCTATGTATCTATGTATCTATATGAGAGAGAGAGGCAGCCAGGTTTGTGTGCAGGGCACTGGAGTGACTCTGTGGTGACAGGTCACCTTCCACACACACCAGGTTGCCTCTCTCTCCTATCTGTCACCCCATACAGTCACCCCAGTCACTCACCCTCTCTCACCAGTCACCCCCTTACCCACCAAGGAAATTCAAAGTATGCATATCCCAAAATGCCAGGGACCCTTTCCTAAAATACAAAGGGATTGACGAATTCAAAATATGCATTTACATTACATGCTTTTTCTGACTAGAACTTGTTGCTATTATTACATCACTTGGATGTTTAAACTTGTTACCAGGCACTGACCATCCCCAACAACCACCACCTTGGAACCTTGGCAACACAGACAATGGGAATGTAGAACCCTACCTCTAGATAACGAACTGCTCCCCCAGTTGACACTTTTTAACATATCAGTAACATTTTCAGTTAGTGCACGCTAAGGGCCGGATTTTCTAAACTACCACAGCTTCCTGAATCCCGGCACTAACGGGGGGCAGAGGGGCGAAGTGGGGGGCTTCCTGCGAAAGACGGCAGCGATCGGACCTCCGCGGTGCTATCGCTGCCGGCTTTCGCACCCAATAGCGCCATCGTAAAAGGTGGTGCTATTGGGCGCGCAACCGGTGGCGATAAGGGGCCTTACCTTTTCGCCGTCAGCGAAGTTTCCGCGGCGTCCGTCCTAAAGCCGCCCCGACTCCTCCTCTTCCGGTGCTGACGCCGCCCCCCGACTCCGCCCCGATCTAGGTATTGCAGGCAAAAAGGGACTTTACGCGTGCGAAATGTCCCTTTTCGCGTGCAATATCAATAGAAAATGACCCCCAAGTCCTGTTAGTGTGCACTAGGTCAGAATTTAGGGAAAGCCAAAAATAAATACTCCCCAAACCATTTTAAAAACAAAATCAAAGAGATAATGACCTGAAACAAAATGACACAAAAAAAAACCAAAAAACAAAGCATACCCCCAATGTACATCATTCTCAGAGAATATAATATCATTTACCAGTTCTCAGATGTTATGGTATTGGGTCTCAGCAGAGGCTGGCATGAATCACCAACAATGAAGGGGTTTTTTTTTCCCCCCTCACAACCTTTTTTTTTTTTTTATCCCAAAATTTTTCCTAGAACTTATTTCCAGCTCATTTTGATTTGGCCCAAAGAAAATTTCCCTTTGTGAGTTTCTCTAGTTTGAACTGAGGAAGCTAAATTGGGTATGACTGGCTATGTTAATTTGTTGGTTTTTTTTTAAGTTTACCACTCTTCAGCAGATTCCCAGAAGTCTTTTTAACTTTAGACTGTAACAGTTCCAAGCATGGAACATTATCTTGTTTATTTATAATAAGGGCTTTTTTTTTTTTTTTTTTTTTTACTAGTTCTGCAAACAACTGCAAATTGCCTAATTTTTCTCAAATAACCTTGCATGCTGTGGATTGCTGTCAGCTGTCTTTCCAGAATGCTGCAGGTGTAACTTATTATAGCCCCTTTCACACTATTGCTGCAATTTCCGTTTCTTTTAGATGGTATCCACATACTGTATCTTTTGGCAGAGTTTCTTCTAATAACGACTTGCATTTTTACCAGGTGGCTGGACAAATTACAAAAAATTGTCCCTTTGGGACAAAGTCAGTGGGTACTTGTTGCCATGCTTTAGGGAAAAAATGCAGGCCTATTATCGCTTTGAAAAGTACCCGTTGATGTTTGCGCCTGCTTTTTTTTTTTATGGGCAGGCGGATTTTCTGAGGAAAATACCGCTCTTGATAATGCGATCCATGCATGTTATTTTGCGATTCCATCCAAAACACGCCCTCGGGAGCATCTCCTCTAAATGCAGCTGAAAATACGCCCGTTGTAGAATAAATCGCTATTTACCTACATGGGAGGGCTTGATAATAAACTGCCTTCTCCAAGTCTTCTGAAGCTGCAGCTGATCGTTTGCTATGCAGGGTCCCCTTCGGTACCTCTGTGCACAGGTCTTCTGTGAAATGACATACTTTTTAAATATGTTTTTTTTTTATTTATGTATTTCTTTTTAGAACTGCTTCTTTTTGCAGGGGGGCTGGCCACATATCAGCAGGACTAAGCTGAAACGTCTTATTTTTTTTTACTGTCATACCAGTGCATTTACGGCTCAATTCTGTCCAAAAGTTAAGGCTTAGGGAAATTTCCAGCAGAAAGCTGTTTGCTGATGTCAGCATATAAAAATAATCACATCCTATGTTAAAGACACAAACTAACCCAAACCCCAGCCGCTGAGGCCCGATTTAGCAGTTTAGACAAAAAAAACTGAGGCAAGTCAGTCTGATTACAGTTAGACCACAGGCTGGGCCATTTCAGGTCACCCATCCCTGCTACACACAAACATCTCTGGGATGAGAACTCTTGCAAATAATTTCAGTGTTATCCCGCTGCATAACAACTTCTGAATGCAGCTGTGGGAAAATGAACAAGATCTGATAATACTGCTATCTAACCGTAATTCTGAAGCAAACGTTAATGTCGAAGGTAGCAGTGTTTTAGGGTCCAAATCACTAAACTTCATGCTAATTTGTTTAGTGCGAAGGCACTAAATCCTTTAGCATGCAAGCTAAGACCACATTTAATGCACGATTTTCAAAGCTATGTGCCTGGTTTTTAGGAAAAATGTTTTCACAGATAAAGCAGGTGCAAACCTCCGGGGGTACTTTTTCCACTAGGCTAATTTCAAAAGGAAAGTATATGTGTACTTTTCTTTAGAGAATTGTCACAAAGTTCGAGGGATAAAAGTACCCATGGACTTTGCAAGAACCTGCATGGTTTTTAAATTTGAATTGTTAGAAAGAGATTTCGGGGTAGCAAAGCAATGAGGAGATCCATATTCAGTAGGGCCGTTTGTGGACAAGTTAGCCGGCTAAAGGTAGCCAGATATCTTCTCCCATATATTCAGCGGGATAAATGCCCCGCGGAACAGATTTGCTTAATGTCATTCAGCTGCATGTAGCGAACAACTTCACATAAACAGCTATTATTTGAATATAGCCATTTTTGTTTTTAAGATACCTGGCCTTGTATGGCGGATAACATGCTACTTATCCGCATATTTTTAAAAGATATGGCGGCTAAGCAGCATTGTCCTCACTTAAGAATCAGTATCCCATCACCTTTCCTCCTCCAAAGCTAACGCTAAGGCCCTGACAGGCCTTACTCTTCTAACTCCCCCCCCCCCCCCCCCCCCCCCCCCCCCCACACACCACATACACCTCATTTAAAAATTTAGGTTGTGCCAGCATTTAACCCCGGTCCCGAATATTACATAAAAATAGGACCCTTTCCCTCCCCCTGCACAAGGATGAATCGGGCCACCTGCCCCCGTCTGCCGGACCCTCCCCCATCTCCCCTGTAACCTTTATGCGAGCCAGGAGCGAGGAACCCTCCGCTCTGCTCCCAAGGCTCCTCCGGCGCTGCTCTGACAGAGGCAGCGCTGGAAGCGTAAACTTCAACGTTAGCTTATGCTTCCAGCGCTGGAGGGGCCAGGAGCGGGGACAGAGGGTCCCTCGTTCCCGGCTGACATAGAAAAGGCTACGGGGAGATGGGGGAGGGTTCCGCTGGGATAGGGGAGGCAGGTGGCCCGATTCATCCTACATTCATGCCTACAACTTAACAGAGTCCTAGCATTCAGATTACTGAATTTATAAATAAGATGCTCCAGAAAACATCCCTCTGGAATTTTTTTGTATATGCTATTAATAATCCTTTATTTTATATGCGAGTTTACCTTGCACGTATTTTTATCTTTAAATGTTTCCATGTAAACCGTTATGATCTTGTGAACTTCTGGTGGAATGAGGGCACATAAAAACATGGACATAAATAAATAAATAAATCCTTGTGCGTGTGGGGGTGGGGAGGGGGGGGGAAGCGGCCAGATCCTTTTATTTAGCAGACTTAAAAGAGATCTCCCTGGTGCAGCGATGCCAATTAACTGAAGAAACAAAAAAAAAAAAAAAAGGGTATCGCTCATTTTCAAGGAAAACAAATTTAGAATCGATTTGGCAGGCACAGTAGTGGCACAGGAAGAGGCAGGTTCCGCCACTCAAATTCTTCATGATATATTACAACCGTAAACCCCGAAGAAGACAAGGCGCCTGGTGCGTCTCCTACCCTTACAGAGCTCACAAGGGATTTACCCCAAGGGAAGTCTTGCCTAACAAATCTGCTTCATTTTTTTTGAAGGGTTAATAAACATGTGGATAAAGGTGAACTGGTAGATGTAGTGTATTTGGATTTTCAGAAGGCGTTTGACAAAGTCCCTCATGAGAGGCTTCGAAGAAACCTAAAAAGTCATGGGATAGGAGGCGATGTCCTTTCGTGGATTACGAACTGGTTAAAAGACAGGAAACAGAGAGTAGGATTGAATGGTCAATTTTCTCAGTGGAAAAGGGTAAACAGTGGAGTGCCTCAGGGATCTGCACTTGGACCGGTGCTTTTCAATATATATATATATATAAATGATCTGGAAAGGAATACGATGAGTGAGGTTATCAAATTTGCGGATGATACAAAATTATTCAGAGTAGTTAAATCACAAGCGGATTGTGATACATTACAGGAGGACCTTGCAAGACTGGAAGATTGGGCATCCAAATGGCAGATGAAATTTAATGTGGACAAGTGCAAGGTGTTGCATATAGGGAAAAATAACCCTTGCTGTAGTTACACGATGTTAGGTTCCATATTAGGAGCTACCTCCCAGGAAAAAGATCTAGGCATCATAGTGGATAATACTTTTAAAATCATCGGCTCAGTGTGCTGCAGCAGCCAACAAGCAAACAGTATGTTAGGAATTATTAGGAAGGGAATGGTTAATAAAAACAGAAAATGTCATAATGCCTCTATATCGCTCCATGGTGAGACCGCACCTGGAATACTGTGTACAATTCTGGTTGCCACATCTCAAAAAAGATATAGTGCGATGGAGAAGGTAAAGAGAAGGGCAACCAAATGATAAGGGGATGGAACAGTTCCCCTATGAGGAAAGGCTGAAGAGGTTAGGGCTGTTCAGCTTGGAGAAGAGACGGCTGAGGGGGATATGATAGAGGTCTTTAAGATCATGAGAGGTCTTGAATGGGTAGATGTGAATCGGTTATTTACACTTTCGGATAATAGAAGGACTAGGGAGCATTCCTTGAAGTTAGCAAGTAGCACATTTAAGACTAATCGGAGAAAATTCTTTTTCACTCAACGCACAATAAAGCTCTGGAATTTGTTGCCAGAGGATGTGGTTAGTGCAGTTAGTGTAGCTGGGTTCAAAAAAAGTTTGGATAAGTTCTTGGAGGAGAAGTCCATTAACGGCTATTAATCAAGTTTACTTAGAGAATAGCCACTGCTATTAATTGCATCAGTAGCATGGGATGATCTTAGTGTTTGGGTAATTGCCAGGTTCTTGTGGTCTGGTTTGGCCACTGTTAGAAACAGGATGCTGGGCTTGATGGACCCTTGGTCTGACCCAGCAAGGCAATTTCTTATGTTGTTATGTTCTAACTGTAACATTTTATTGTGTTTTATTTAAAAATGGACAGGTAATACGCTGAAGAGGGGGAGGGGTAAATATTAAAGCCATTTATGCAGATAAATGCCAGTTGTCCGCACGTAAATGGCTGCAGTGAAAGAAACCGATGCTCTATGTGTGTGTGTGTAACTGTTACATGACTTATTCCCGGGGGGGGGGGGGGGCAGAACTGAAAACATTCATGCATATTTTTTTAACAAGGGTGCGTGTCAACGTATATGTGCAGAAGCTGTGCCTTCTGACGAGGAGGTGAAGCTTTATGTGAGATGTGAGGTCATTTGTGTGTGCACTCAGCCAATTATTTATTTATTTTATTTAAATTCTTTTAATATACCGATGCTCAAGACCAGGTCTTATCGTACCGGTTTACAGTAAACTAGGGGTAACCTAACCAGTTAACAGAGCAAACAACAAAAAAAATTACCCAATTACCCCAAGGATTTTTAAAGTGAATGTATGCGCACGCATGTTCCCTTTGAAATGTACACAGAGACATTTGCCGCTATGTGAGGTGTTGTGAACTTACTCTCTGAATGGCTTCAGGGGCCTGACAGCCGAGGATAACCCTCCCTGAAGAATTTTGCTGTTACTGAAATTTTCTGGCACATATTTCAAAACACAATTTATAATGTAGACCTGGTTCATGTTGATAGAATGGAGAGTGCCTTATTCATGTTTACATTGGGAGCTCCATATTCAAAAGCATTTAGATGCATAGAAGTTATCCAGCTAAGGAGATTTGTGCACTTATCGGGCTAAGGGCCAGATTCATTAAGGCTTTTCTCCCATTTTGGGTCAATGGGAAAAACCCATAAGGGTGGATTTTCAAAGGCCCGCTAGCGTAAAAGCGGGGGTTTTGTACGTGGCCGGGCCTTGCGCGCACTGCGCGCATTTTAAAACAGGCCCCGGCGGGGTGAGAGGTGGGCCGGGACAGCGCCCATTGTATGCTGCACCAGGGAAACGCGTGCCAGCAGCTGGTCAGTATGCGTAACTTATTTTTGCTCATCAGAGCAGGTCAGGGTGGAGAGGGGAAAGGGAAGGAAGGTCAGGCAGGGGAGTAGGGAAGTTCTCTCCCAGTCCGGCACGCATGTACGGACGGCCATCCGATTTTATAACATGCACACGCCAGGATCCACGAGCACATGGACACCCGCACGCTTCTTTGAAAATCGACCCCTTAGTGAATCAGGTACTAACTTTGATATCCGGACCGTGACTGAATATGGACCTCTGCATTTCCCTGTTCAAACAGCTGAAAACTTGCCACTATCCAAACTGCATGCTCAGTTTCAAAATTGAGTCACACTTGCCATGGTAACCTCTTTCTTTGCAGTCAATAACAGCACATTATTAATCTAACTTTATAGCTTCAGAAACCCAAGCTATAATTTTACTTAAGAAAAAAAACAAAAAACTTTTGGTGCTGGCAAATGATAATATATTTCTGCCCCATCAGCAAAACCAAGGTTTTTTGGGGTTTTTTTTGCAAGAACAGTGGCAGGGCGTGTACGTTAGATGGAAGAAAACGTTGATGTCTGATGCCTGATTGTTCTTTTGAATGATCCCTCTCGTAACTTCCAACAGGAACGGAAAGAGGGGGCGGAGTGGAGTACATCTGCTACTGATAAAAAAAGAAACCCAAAAAACATACAATTCTGTCAGCGCTTCCAACATATGCACAACTATTGTGAGCATAATGATTTTAGAGGGAATTCTTTTTGGGATGGGACACCTCCCCTCCCCCCACTTCTTCCTCACCCTCCTTCCATTTTTTTACACCAAATTTCCATTAACGTTGTTCATGTTAAGCCAACTCATATTTCCTTAGTCAGCTTTTCTCTGTTTTCTCCTGTACCACTATTTTCTTCAACTTCTCTGTTTTAATTGACTTCTTCTAAACTTTAAAGACTTTTGTTGTTACTAGCTTTATTTTTATTTATTTATTTTTTTCCTTTTCGGGAGTTCTCTGCACACCAGGTGGATTTCTTTGAAGTCCCCAACTCTGATTATGACTTGAGCACGAATAACAAAGGAACGTAACATGAGAGGAGCAGAGGGTCCATTCGTCTTCTCACGGCAAAGATAAATCATCCTTTTTGTTAGTGCTATTCTCTGGCTGTTCCAGAAAAATGAAAATGCTGGAGGATGGAAAAAAAAAAAAAAAAAAAAAGTAAAAACAGCCACCCTGGAATAGATCCAAGCAACAGAAGTTCACTTTCTAGCCCTGAGAAGTGATTGGGAAATTGTAAGCACAGCAGTTAGTATTTCTACTTCCTGGAGGGTCGGTTAGTGGGATTACCTTTGGAGCAATTCTGTGCTAGCTTGGAGGCTAGCCCGTCCCCCTTACCCCACTGCTCACCCTTCTCCCAGAGAGCAAGAAATGAGGACTTAACTGCGTACTGTGGAATCCGCACATGGATCAGTAATGACCTTATTTAGGATTTGGTATCCTTTGCCTTTAGTGCACTTCTGATAACTGTGCATAATGCAGGGCCTTGGTATGGCTGGTCCAGTGGATTAGTGGCAATGCTGTGCACTGGCATTCAGTAGACCTGGGCTCGATTCCTAGATTTGGCTTCTGCTTATCACATTATCAAAGGCTGGGAGGTACTCTAGAGGCAGCATTCATTCCAAGCCCCCAGGGGAAGGGAATCTCAGTCAATGGGCGACCTGAAACCTACTGGTGGGATTACCAAGGCCTGTGATTATAATGGCTGGATTATTGAAGAGGAAGAGGAGGAGGACAGGAAAAAAAAACCTCTTGTAACTGAAGGCTCATGGTGCTCAAAAAATAAGATTGTACACTGGCCAATGATTAAAGTTACTCACACCATATGAATTATTACAGTTTCGGTTTGCAGTGTCAGGCATAATATGAAGGTCACTGTTTACATGATTTTTGTATCAGTGTTTCGTGTGGTTGATGGAACGTGTTTTTAATGAGTGTTTACCACGCCAGAGGTTTGTTTCTTGACACACTAGTCCTAGTTACATAGTTGGCTTACTTGAAAGAAGATGAGAGATCCACTGAGTGAAAGGGGCTACAATAAGATCCTGAATATATATTTGTAGTTTAACAGTCCCCCTTACCCTAGTTTCTCCCATACTTTTATCACAATATAGTAAAAAAGGTTCACAGTAAAAGACAGCAGATAAAGACTAAAATGGTCCATCCAGTCAGCCCAGCCCAGATTTGTCTACCTTACATTAAATCCCCTTCCCCATGTCTTCTATCTGACCTCTCAAACCTCCCGACCCACTCCATCATCACCACTGCCATCACTATCACTGCTGTATATGGTTGTAACCATGTGATATAAGGGTTATCCCAATCCATTCTTTGAGGCCCAATGCAACCATACCATTGTTTACGGTTGTAACCATTGTTCCATGCTGGTTACCCCCATGCTTCATTACCATCCTCATGTCACTAGAGATTCTCTGTTTTAATCCCATGTTCTTTTTTTTTTGTTGTTGAAAGATCACAATTTTTAAAGAATGGGAGGCAGTCCATTTTCTTGGACAAGGTGAAAAGACAATGGATTTAGTTCACCAAAATATATTCCGAGCAGCTTAATGGAATTACTACTAAAGGGAAGAATGGTGGAGCACCTTGAATCCAGCAGATAATAGGAATCAAGACAGCAGAGGAATATCATGCCAAGTAAATCTGATTGATTTCTTTGAGTAGGTGACCAAAGAATTACATCAGATGGTAGCACTGTATGTAGTGCACATAGATTTCAGTAAGACCTTTGATATTGTTCTACACAGAAGGTTCATAAACGAGCTGAGTTAGAAATTACTTAAGTGATAGGCAACAGAGGCTAGTGTTAAATAGAGTTCATGCCAAGGAAATGGGTGTTACTGGTAATTGGCCTCAGGGATCAGTCCTGAGTTAAGTTCTGTTTAGTATTTTGTAGAGAGTCTAACTTGAGAGCTTTGACTTTTTGCAGATGGTACTAAAATCTGCAAAGGCTGGACATTTCAGGTGAAGTGGAAAAAAACAAGGCATGATCTAAGAAAGCTGGAGAAGAGGTCAAGAGTTTGCTAACTAAGGCCTGGATTCATCATTCCTCGCAGAATGATGAATCCTGCGAGAACGGGGCGCGGGCCTGCAAAAGCCCTCCCGGCGCGCAGGGCCCTGCTCGCGTAAATCCGCCCGGTTTTGGGCGGATTTACGCGAGCAGGGCTCTGAAAATCCGCCCCTAAGGTAATACTGTCCACCCTGTCTTTCCTCCCTCCCTCCCCTCCCCTCCCCCCGTCCCTCCCATCCCATCCCCCTACCCTGAACGCTATCAAATTGAAACAGGAAAACAATAGAGGTACCACAAAAATCATGAGTCCCAAAGTGTACAGACAGCAGACAAGGAGAACTGTTATAGAATCTGCTTCAGGTAAGTAGCCAGGGAACAGCAGAAGCCGACCAGTTTCTTCCTGAGCATCGGCAACGGACTTTCTTTGGAGTTGACCCTGCCAATATTAAGGGCTTGAGCAGGTATATTAGGAAGATCTTATACATAGTGGGGTAGATTTTCAGACGAGCGCGAATAGCCTACTTTTGTTTGCGCTCCAGGCGCAAACAAAAGTACGCTGGATTTTAGTAGATACGCGCGTAGTTGCACGTATCGGCTAAAATCCTGGATCGGCGCGCGCAAGGCTATCGATTTCGTATAGCCTGCGCGCGCCGAGCCGCGCAGCCTACCCCCGTTCCCTCCGAGGCCGCTCCGAAATCGGAGCGGCCTCGGAGGGAACTTTCCTTGCCCTCCCCTCACCTTCCCCTCCCTTCCCCTACCTAACCCACCCGCCCCGGCCCTGTCTAAACCCCCCCCTTACCTTTGTCGGGGGATTTACGCCTCCCGGAGGGAGGCGTAAATCCCCGCGCGCCAGCGGGCCTCCTGCGCGCCGGGCCGCGACCTGGGGGCGGGTACGGAGGGCGCGGCCACACCCCCGGGCCGTAGCCACGCCCCCGTACCCGCCCCCAAAACGCTGCCGACACGCCCCCGAAACACCGCGACGACCGGGCCCGCCCCCCCGACTCGCCCCCCTCCGAGAATCCCGGGACTTACGTGAGTCCCGGGGCTCTGCGCGCGCCGGGAGGCCTATGTAAAATAGGCTTCCCGGCGCGCAGGGCCCTGCTCGCGTAAATCCGCCCGGTTTTGGGCGGATTTACGCGAGCAGGGCTCTGAAAATCCGCCCCAGTGAGTCCTGGTTAGCATATATCGATGAGTGGGGAAAGTCTCCAAATGTACTTGGGGAGCAATGACATAGTCAGACTTAAGAGGCCAAGATTTTGCTGCGGGCCCTAGGGTTAAGGGACAACAAATAGGGGTTCCAGATGGCCAGGTAAAGATCATAACGTCGTTGAGAAGGTGACGTCTTTGCCGACATATGCTCGAAGATGGCCAATCTGTGCAATCTTAATCGCCAGTGCGTTAGTGATGGAGATTCCTTCGCCAGCCATTGAGCAAGGATTGTCTGTGTCGCCAACAAGAAGGCTTTGCATAAGAATTGGCACGTAGAATACTTAGGCGGACCTTCTGCCTTACTTTTTAACATTTATTTAGCTCCCTTCTGCAACTATTTGGCTGACCTCCATGTTGACTTCCAAATTTATGCAGACGATATACAATTTTTGCTACCCATTGAAGATTCTTGGACCGAGACATCTAAAAGGGTTTCCTGTTGCATGACATCTATTAAATCCTGGCTTAGTGAAAACAGATTATCACTCAATTTTTCCAAAACCGAATTTGTAATTCTCCAGCATCAAGATGCTATTCCAAGGCCAATGTCTATTTCAGTTCATGGAGATATAGTGAAAATAAATACCCAGGCCCAAAACCTCTGTGTCTCATCAATTCAACTTTATTGTTTATTCCTCAAATTAAGGTTGTTGTAAGATCCAATATTTATAAGCTTCGTCGCTATGTCCCCTTGAACCTTTGCTCCTTCCATGTGACTTCCATACTGTGGTTCATTTGATGATCATGCCTATCCTAGACTACTATAATGGGTTATACTTAGGCCTTCCTCTGATGTTAATAAGCCAATCCAATACGTACAAAATGCAGCGGCTCACCGTATATCTGGACTTTCCATTCACGATCATATATCTCCTGTGCTGGCAGACCTTCATTGGCTTCTGATACAAGCAATGATTAACTACAAAATTGCTAGCCTGGTTCATGATTTTCATAACTGTCTTTCCATTCCTTGGATCTCCACAATGTTAAAACCTGATTGTCCTACAAGAACCCTAAGATCCTCTCAAAAATTCTTATTGGAGGCTCCTTCTGTCCATCAGGTATGATTAATAGAATTCCATAAAAGTGCCTTTTCTGTTGCTGCAGTAGAATATTGGAATCACTTCCAGATGATTTATGTTTGATTCAATGCACCAAACCTTTTAGAAAGCAACTAAAAACCTTCCTCTTTATTCATGCTTTCTTATAAAAAGAGTTCTTTTAAAATTTTTTATTCTACTCTACCACCCAATCTTGTTTGTATTCCCGGATGTTTTACAGTAGCTTCAATATGGTATTTTAACTGTTCTTAATTTTTTTAAGCTGTATTTTTTTATGCTGATTTCAATTGTTTTGTTTTAATTGTGCATGCTCCTTTTGCTAGCTGCTTAGGATTATATAATATAACATAACGTAACATGAAGCAGCATATGATTGGGGATGAGTTTCTGATGTGCACCAAACTGGAAAGGAATCTTGGGGAATTTCAAGGTATATCTGGGGATTTCAAGGTTACAAACAGTGTGACAAAGCAATGAAGTGAGCCAGAGTAATGCTAGGGTGGACAGGGAAAGATATAAACAGGAGAAAAAGGAGGTGATAGTGTCTATACAAATCATTGGTGAGACCTCATCTGTAACACATCTGGAACACTGTTTTACTTCTGGAGATAACATTTCCAAAAGGATATAGAAAAAGTAGAGGCAGTTCAGAGCAGAGCTACTAAAATGGTGCAGTCTGTATCATAAGCCTTATAAGGTGAGAAGAGAGGGGGGAGAATAATAAAAGAAACATAGTCAGATACCTCAAAGGTATAAATAATGTGAGAGGCAAGCACTAGAGCAAGGGATCGTGTATGAGGCTGGAAGGAAATAGACATGAATAATACAAGGAAGTATTTATTCATATAGGGGCCGATGTAATAAGACTTGCACAGAAATCCGTGTGGATTTTTGTGGCATGAACTGCATAAACCAGCGGAAGCGCGGGATGTAATAACGGCCATATATGTTAATTAGCTACATAAATAAAACCTGTGCACACCAAAAATAAGCAGCATAATGCATGCAAGTAACGTGTGCTAATGGCTCTTTGTAGTAAAATGCACTGATATCCACACAGAAACCCATGAGGACACCCATCGGCGTATGAATTCCTGAGATTGATTCTCGAGGCGAAAGGCTCTCTTTTTCAAAAAAACGAATAAATTAGTGGTCCAGAAGTTGTTGTGAAGGTGGGTGGAGCCATATCTAACCCCTTCATGATCAGACTCCAACTGCTGGTGATAGCATGAAATGCAGATTGGCGATTCTGCCTCATTGAGAAGCTGCCTTCTCTCTACCTGTTCTGTCCACCACTAGGCTGACCTGCATAAGCATCAAAAAACCAGTCTCCACACCAGCGCTTTCACTTCTGTCCTGCCTTGTCCCAGGCGCTAAAAATCCACATTAAAAAATTTGGACCAGCTCGATCTCCCTGCTAGCGCAGCTTCCTGCATTGCCCGTGAATAGATAATTGTCTCCTTTGCATGCCATTAGCATGCACTCATGCAGGAAAAACCACAGGTCAATAAGTGCGCTTCCATATGCACATAATAGAGACATTTAAATATCAATGCACAGGAAGTGGGTCTCTCAATGCAAAGGAGAATCTTGAACAAGGGGTCATGGGATGAGGGTGAAAGGGGGTAAACTGAGGAGCAATCTGAGGAAGTATTTTTTTACAGAGAGGGTGGTAGATTCATGGAACAGCCTCCAAGAGTTGGGAGACTTAAATGCTGCTGTTTTTTCCATTTAAAGTACTTATCGTCAGTCATTCAAGGAGTCACATTGTAATGCTGGGCTATGTGCATGCATATTTATTTATTTGTTTGTTTTTATATACTGGTGTTCGATTTTACATATCGCATCGGTTTACAGAAAACTGAGTGGTGTGGGAAACCAAGTGGTTCCTTTTCTCAGTTACAAAGAACATCTATAACAGAAACACGGTTAAACAAATATCAAAGGAGTAGATATTCTATATTACAAGGGAACATCTATAACGGTAAACGGTTAAACAATAAACAGAGGTATGCATATTACGTATCTTGTCAGTATACAGAGAACTGGGTGGTGCAGGTAAGCTCAGCGATTCCTATTTTCTGATACAGAGGACAACTACATCAGATAAGCAGTTGAACAGACGATCATAGGAGTAGATATTACAGGTAAATAACTATTATTAATGAGCAATTAGACAGGGATTCAAGGTGGTGGAAAATAGAGGTAGATGTTAATTAAGGTGGTAGCAGAAAGGTTTTTCCATAGCGGGGGGGGGGGGGAGGGGTTAGGGTCGGGTTTGGGATTCGGTCACGTTATTGCTGCAGAGGCTTTGTGAAAGAGCCAGCTTTTAAGATTTTTCTTGAAAAATTGGGTTGACGGATCTGTTCTTAGTTCTACTGGGAGTTTATTCCACAGGGTGGGGCCGGCGAGTGATAGCTTTCGTTCCCTTGCTGATAGTCTGTGTGTTGCTTTCAGTGACGGTGTTTGTAGAAGTCCGGTGTTTGAGGAGAGAAGGTTCCTTTGGGGAGTGTGGAGGTGAAGGGGAGTCGGCAACCAGTTGGATTTGTTGTTGTGGAGAATTTTATGTATGAAGGTTAAAGCCTTGTATTGGATTCTCTGTGGAATGGGCAGCCAGTGTAATTCTTTGAGGATGGGTGTGATATGATCCGATCTTCTGCTATTTATGAGAGCTCTGGCCGCGGCGGTTTGTAGTAGTTGGATAAGTTTAATGGTTGATGCAAGAAGACATAGTAGTAGTGAGTTGCAGTAGTCGAGTTTAGAAAACAGAAGGGCCTGTAGGACTGTTCGAAAGTCCTGTGGGTATAGAAGTGGTTTAAGTTTTCTTAGTATCTGGAGTTTGTAGACTCCGTCTCTTAGCATGTTGTTAATGTGTTCTTTGAAATTAAGTTGGCTATCAAGGACGATGCCTAGGTTTTTTACTGAGGTAAGTGTTTGGTTTTTTAGTTGGTGTGTGGTGGGGTCAGTGAAGGGAGGAGGAGTGGGTTTTTTGGATATGTAAAGTAGCCAGAGCTACTTTAATAGACCAACCGTAAAGCAGGGATGCACATATGTGGCCCATATATTATGCAATACTGTATGCTAGTTGCACTTGACAAAGGGGAAGAACATCGCAAGAGAGGGCAGAGGTGTACGACCTTGCACAATGGCACAATAACTAAAGTGCCAGTGAGTTCCCATCTCAGACTGGCAGAAGGAAGCAGACCCAAGGGGGGGCTTGAGTGAGTGAGAAGGGGAGGAGGAAGGATTGTGGAAGGGAAGGGGAGAGTGAGAGGGCAGGGAAGGAAAGGGGAAAGGAAGGGGGGAGTGAGAAGAGGGAAAGGAAAAAAGAAGGGGGGAGTGAGAGAGAAGGGAAGGTGTATGAGTGAGAGGAGGTAGGTGGGAAACACAGAAGGGAAGTAAAGGGGATTGGGGGTGTTAGTGAGATGGAAGAGGGGAATGAGAATAAAAAAGGACAAAAGGTGGAGGAGAAAGGGGCGGGAAGTAGCGAGGGAGCAAGTCTGAATGGGAGAGAATGTGTCGCAGACATTCATCCTTACTATGGGCACATGGAACACTGCCCCACTCAGTTACACCCTGCCTATTTAATTACATAACCCCCCCCCCTCCCCACACACAGCAGCCTACTGTTCCCACTCAGATGCACACACTCGCACACCCCCGCCAGCAGCAGCAGAAGGAGTCCTGCACAGTGGTGTGGTGGAGGTGGCAATGCTGGTGGGGTCCCTATCAGCAGCAGAAGTGGGAGCCCAGGTGAGGTGAGGGGAAAGAAAAGAGAGCTAACCAGAAGGGAAGGGAGTGTGAGAAGAGGGGAAGGAAGTATGTGTGTGTGTGAAGGACAGCATGAGAGGATGGGAAGGGAGTGTGAGTGAGGAGGGGAGGGAAAGAGAATGGAGAGGGGATTGTGGAAGAGCAAGGAAAGGGAGTGAGTGAGAGGAGACAAAGGAGGAGAGAACATGGTGGAGAGCAACGCATAAGAAGGAAAGCATACAGCATCCAATCCATTCCTTTGCTCACACATGTAGACACATTCCTCTCCTCCAACATAGACACTGACCCACAAACAAACCCACACCCCTCACTCAAATAGACAACCACTCTGCCAAATTCTCACACCTCTACTCACAGAGACACACATCCTGTACCACTTCTCACCATACACATACCCCACCCAAGGATACACACCTGCACGTTCACTAAGAAACATATCCACACGCTCCACTCACTCACACAGACAGACATACACATCTCCTCCATGTCCTCCACTCACTGAGATACTAACATCTACATCACCCACTCATACAGACATATATACACACACACTCACTCGGCCCCATAATACATTAAGTACTGGGCTTGGATGTCTTAGGGGATTGGGGGTCCTCTTGTTGTTATTTTTGGAGGGGGGTGGAAGGTGAAGTCAGTGTTTAGGGAAGAAAAAGGGCTAGGAGATTACTGGAAGATGGTGCTGAACTGGGGCATGTATTTGGGATGAGTGACTTTTGAGTGTGGGGAGGCTCAGTGAAGGGGCATTAGTAGCTGACAGGGTTGAGGCTAGGGAAGAGAACCTTACAAGGCTGAGGGCACATATTTGAAATTCATTTTACCCCATAATTTTTGATGGGCTTTTCTACTAATTATTTAGAATCTATATGTAGACACAATTGTGATCCTGGTCCCAAAAGTGTAACTCCTAGGTCTGTATGGATATGATCCTTAACCCCTAACCAAAGTGCCCCTTAAAATCTACCCAACTGATTAATAATCTCTCCCTTGTAGGGTTGAAAAGGATGTGATTTTTGGTTATACTGAACTAATTAGATTCAAGCAAAGTAAACTCCCTCTACTACTAGGGACATTGTGATGCACCACAAAACCCTGTCAAAAACACAATCAGGGAGACCAAGATGGTCACTGCCTGAACCACACGATAAGGAAGCTCTCTCCTGGATTTCCTTTGAATTTTTTGTTTCCATATCCACGGCCGGATATGCCCTGGGCCCCACCTGATGACTGTTTCCTGTCTCAGCCCTATAAAAGGGCTTCTCCAACACTTCTGCCTTGCCTTGCATTGAAGTTACTTGCTCCTGGAAGTCTCGTCTTCCAGCGCTCCATCAGGTCTTCGTTGGAGCTCCATGTCTCATCTGCTTCCTGATGTTCCATGTCTTCAAGTCTTGAGGTTCCTAGTCCAGGCTTCCTGATGTTTTTCTCCCTGATGTTCCAGGCTTCCTGATGTTTCACTTCCTGATGTTCCGAGGTTCCACTTCTCCCTCGCTCATTCCAAGTCCTTCTGACCCTCCAGCTCCTTTGGTTCTCCAGATGACACCTTGTTGGGGTAAATCCATCTCGTCGGTTCCTGTTCCCATCATTGGAGTTTCCATCTCAACTGGATTCCTTTCCTGCGCTTGTCCCGCTCTCCACGTGGTCCGTGACCAGCCGGTCCAGGTTGTGTAGGGCACGCAGTGGGACAGGGTGGTCTGCGACCAGTCCCGCGGGTGGGCTGTGTAGGGTGCCCTGAGAGACAGTGCCAATGTCTCAGCTTCTCATCTCGTCCAAGAGTCTTCCAAGTTCCTCATCTCGTCAAGAGTCTTCCAAGATCCTCATCCACTTCCAGAGTCTTCTTGTCTTGTCTTGAGTCTTCTGTGTCACAAGGCCTCCGTCTGCCCTCATCCTCAGTCTGGCCTGCTGCTTCTTGCCGATATATAGCAAGAAAGGGCTGGGAACGGTTGGAGGACTGTTCAAATACCAACATAGTGTTGTTGGCTTCCAGAAGCATGCAGGTCCGGCAGAGGGTCAGACTTAGTCTTCGTCCATGCTGGGACATGCCTCGCCAACCCTCGGTGCTGTCTTGGATTTGTCTGGGTTCATGCCGAGGCTCAAGAGCACACATTCTCCTCAAGTTGAGATCGCTCTCCTAGCGTTCCTGAACATAACAATATGTCACTTAGCCCCTGTGCACCAATGGCACCTTTACCTCTACTTGCTGCGCTTTCCAACTTTTTTGCAGCTCGGTGCCCCAGGCTTGGGACAAGGAGGACAGGCTAGAACTGAGACTCCGAGAAGGGATACTGAGGCTGAGGCTGTATCTTCTTCGGAGAATCCATACGAGAAGGATTCCATGGGCCTTCCCATTGCCTCGATAACACTTGGAGCTGAGGAAGGCAGTTATAATCCTGCGAGTGTAGGTGATGGAAAAGTCCAGGTATGCCCGACATTCAAACCTATTCTTGAAAAAACCCCTGTGATAACTTTAGATTCTGTTTGGATTGCTTTGGTATTGTTGGAAACTGCTATTAACTCTTTCACTCCTATATCCTTGGATACTAATTGTTGGGTTTTGGCTACAGAGGGTCAAGTTTCTACATATAGTGTAAAGTTGGGTGACTTGGAATCATAAGAACATGCCTATACTGGGTCAGACCAAGGGTCCATCAAGCCCAGCATCCTGTTTCCAACAGTGGCCAATCCAGGCCATAAGAACCTGGCAAGTACCCAAAAACTAAGTCTATTCCATGCTACTGTTGCAAGTAATAGAGTGGCTATTTTCTAAGTCAACTTAATAGCAGGTAATAGACTTCTCCTCCAAGAACTTATCCAATCCTTTTTTAAACACAGCTACACTAACTGAACTAACCACATCCTCTGGCAACAAATTTCAGAGTTTAATTGTGCGTTGAGTGAAAAAGAACTTTCTCCGATTAGTTTTAAATGTGCCACATGCTAACTTCATGGAGTGCCCCCTAGACTTTCTATTATCTGAAAGAGTAAATAACTGATTCACATTAACCCATTCTAGACCTCTCATGATTTTAAACACCTCTATCATATCCCCCCTCAGCCGCCTCTTCTCCAAGCTGAAAAGTCCTAACCTCTTTAGTCTTTCCTTAGAGGGGAGCTGTTCCATTCCCTTTATCATTTTGTTCGCCCTTCTCTGTACCTTCTCCATCGCAACTATATCTTTTTTGAGATGCGGTGACCAGAATTGTACACAGTATTCAAGGTGTGGTTTCACCATGGAGCGATACAGAGGCATTATGACATTTTCCGTTTTATTCACCATTCCCTTTCTAATAATTCCCAACATACTGTTTGCTTTTTTAACTGCCACAGCACACTGAACTGATGATTTCAATGTGTTATCCACTATGACACCTAAATCTCTTTCTTGGAATATGGAACCTAACATTTTGTAACTATAGCATGGGTTATTTTTCCCTATATGCATCCCTATATGCATCACCTTGCACTTATCCACATTAAATTCCATCTGCCATTTGGATGCCCAATTTTCCAGTCTCAGAAGGTCTTCCTGCAATTTGTCACATGTATCTCAACAGAGGAGACAGTGCAGCATAAGCTGGTTCAATCTGATATGACATATTTAAAAAAAATTGGAGAATCTAGAGAATTCCTTAATAATTTTGAATTTGAGAGTTTTACATTTTCCATATGTTAAATTGATTCCGTCAAAGGATCTGTTAAAGAACTATATTATTTATTTATTTATTTAGTACTTTTTTTATACCGACATTCATGATACAGACCATATCATATCAGTTTACATGGAACAAGGGGTAATAACATTAACATAGAAGAAGAGGCAAAGTTACAATAAAACAAGGGCAATGGAACTAGGGAGATGAAGAAGCCAGAAGCAGAAGATAAACTTGGTAACTATAACAAATAATATAGAGGGTCAGAAATGGAGTGCACTGATTAGGTGGCAATTAGTATATGAACTGTGGAATGTCTGAGACGGGCCTGAGTTAGGGGAAGGCTTGTTGAAACAGCCAGGTCTTGGAATATGATATTACTCAAATTCTTAAATTTCCTGTAGAAGCTACTCCTGTTATAAATAAGGCTTATTATTTACCATCATCAGAAGAGGTAGCATTAGTGGATCATGTACCGGACCCTACTTTAAATTTATCGGACATATTGGAATTGTCTCAAGAGACGATTATTCAAAAAAAGGGGAACTTTATTGATTACTTTTGCCTTTGTATCTGAGAGGAATTCAGTTTTGAGATTTTTTTCTTCAAAATCATCAGCAGTTATTTCATGGTCAAAAAGTCTGGCTATATCCTGACATTATTAGGTCAACTCAAGAATGACGTAGAAAATTCCTTTCAATGAGATCAAAAGTGACATCATGTGGGGCTAACTTTAATTTGAGATACCCTTGAAATGTTTGCTTGAATATCAAAATTCTAATTATTTGTTTATTGAACATTCGCAGTTGTGAATGTTCCTGGATTCCCATACCTGATATTCCTTGCAGGATGTTTGGCTAATAGCAAGTTAGGGATTGGTGTTTAGGAAAGCCATTCTTACTGTTACCCATGCAGAGCACAGACAAATCTTCATCAAATTCAGAATAAGGGTCCACAAATTAGAAATAGAAGCATGCAAACAAACTGAAATGGAAACCCCAGGAATCCAGACTCTGCATGCAATGAATACCAGAGACACAATAACAAATGCCTTTCCTCCTGTATTGGACAAATTAAAGATATTAGAGATGTACATTCCCAATACCAACATATTCCATTCACCAGACTAAAAATAAAATGTTTGTTTTCTACCTTTGTACTCTTGATATTTTTCTGATCACTTTTGAATTCATCTGTTTTTCCTGATGTTCTCTTGTTAGTCTCCTGACTCCTTTTTCAGGGTCTCCTGTCCATTTTCTATTTATTCTCTCTCTTCCTGTCATCATTAGTTCCTTCCCTACATCTCTGTCTGACATTACGCTTTCCCTGTCATTTCAGTTTTCTCCATTTCTCTCTATCTCTGCCTCACTATATTACACTTATAGCTAAATGTCAACCTTTTCCTTCCCCTCCATTTCTCCCTGTCCAAATTCTACATATACCCAACTATTGGACTCTAAACCCTGAATCTCCACCTTGCTAGGTTGCTTCCTTTACCATCTTCAGCTATCGAGCTCCCTTGTCTTTTCCCTTAAAAGCTGTCTCTGTTTATGCTTTCTCAACCCCCACCACCCCATATCATTCTCCCACCTCTCACCTTTCACTCTATCTCTAGCCTTCATCTTCCTCCTTCACTTTCCAACCCCTGCTCAACTTCCATTCTCCCCTCCTTTTTCTAACTTTCAAACCCCCCTTAATTTCCATTCTTTTATTCCTTTCCCTCACCTTCGAACCCCCAACTTCCATCCTCCCTCTCTTCTTCTCTTTCCAATCTCCCAACTTTTATCCTCTGCTCTTTCTCATATTCTAATTCCCCCTCTTCATTTCCCTCATCTTCCAAGCCCCCTCCTCTTCCTCATCTTGTCATCTTCCAAGCCCTCTCTTCCATGGCCTGACTAGCAGGAGAGTGCAGCTGGAGGCCCAATGCGTCTAATCTTCTCTTGCTGCTGGGTCCTCTTTCTCCTACACAAATCGTCTGTTTAAACCATATGGAAGGGAAAGGAGTCAGTAGAAGGAGGAGGTTAGAAGTGTTGGGTTTCCAGCTGAGCTATGGGGGAGAGAAGGAAGGGAAGGGGACACAACAGCTGATCTCTGGCCCTGTGGGACAGGTCACAGAACAAGGCAGTAGCTGCTGCTCTAGGTCATCTTGAAAGCTGGAGTGCCCATATTGACCTCGCACACACACTTACCCTCACTGAGTTCCCCTCTCTCAGATACATTCACCCTTCCAGTTGATTCTCTTTCTTGCCCACCAGCTCATTCCTTTCTCAATCCCCAACCCCTCCTTATCGCTCCATTGATCCCCTCTCAAACCCTCTTCAGTACCCCCATGCACACATCATACCCCTTTCATTCCTTAGTCCTCCTCACCCTCCCCAAACAATAATCCCTTTCATTATCCTTCCCCCTTAATTAACTTT
The DNA here is from genome assembly GCF_901001135.1 of Rhinatrema bivittatum. Classification (NCBI taxonomy): domain Eukaryota; kingdom Metazoa; phylum Chordata; class Amphibia; order Gymnophiona; family Rhinatrematidae; genus Rhinatrema; species Rhinatrema bivittatum. Next base: position 217,243,922 of record NC_042618.1, on the reverse strand, counting down.
CTTGCCCCAACAATGATTCCTAGCCATATTTCCTCACCTTGCTATTGCTGGTCTTGGTGCTCAGAAGAACAGCTAATAAGCAGCCATTTCTCTGCCAGCAGCACGACATAGCTCTTAAAGTGTGAGTCTGTAGTGCCTGAACTTCCATGTTGTTCTCAAAGTCTTGCAAGAACACCATAAGAGTTCAGGCACCTCGGGCTCACACTCTAAGAGCTGTGGGGTTTATTTTATTTATTACTTAATTAATTGCATTTCTTAAATTGGTAACACAAAGCAATACACAGAAAATTAAACTCAAATAACATTAAAATAACTAGCCAAAAAAAGTACAAAATAAAATCAACACCAAAATAAAATCAATAAACAGAAAATATCATAACCTAAAATATCATAAAAACAAACATCAAACACAAAAATTGACATAAAATAAATATTAAAAATATGGTACTAGCAGAGGAGCATAACGCTCAAACAGTTGTCCCTGCCACAGCAGCTTGCAAAGTGAGGAGAGAGGGAGAAATCTTGCTGGGGCCCCGCATGGCCTAGGCATAGAGATGGCTCGGTGGGGACACGAGTACTCCATTTGTTGGTAGCTGCTGCAGCAACAGCATAGAAATGAAACACATCGAAATGATGATAGAAAAGGACAAAACGGTCCATCCAGTCTGCCCAGCAAGCTTATGGTAGTATCTGCCGCACCATACAGGTCACCCCCATACTTATCAGTTTCCCAGACCATCAAAGTCAAGGCACTTGTTGGTTGCTGTTTAAGTCCAATTCCCCGTTACCGCTTGCTGTTGAAGAAGAGAGCAATGTTGGAGTTGCATCAAAAGTATCAGGCTTATTGGTTAAGGGTAGCAACCACACCAGCAAGTTACCTCCAAGTGCTCTTTTCTTTATTTCTATCCTCTAGCCTTTAGGGCTCCACAGTGTTTATCCCATGCCCCTTTGAAATCTTTTACTGTTTTTGTCTTCACCACCTCCTCCAAAAGGGCATTCCAGGCATCCACCACCCTCTCCATGAAGAAATATTTCCTGACGTTGGTTTCCAGCTACTATAAGAGAGTGTGGCCTGGAGGGGAGCCAGTGAATGTTGGTACTGCTGAGGAAGAGTTGTTTTTTTTTTTTAAAGGAAGTCAAGGCCAACTCAATTGGGAAATATGCATAGCACCTATAAACCAGCCCTGGCGGTTCCCAAAGCATATTGGCCATGGGATTGCTATGGCTCTGGACCTTGAGTAGCCTAGTGATTAGAGCAGAGAGAAAGCTAGGGTTCGAATTATGCTGCTGCTCCTTTTGACTTTGGGCAACTCATTTCATCCTCTGTTGCCTCATGTACAAACTTAGGGCCCATTTGCTAAAGGTTTTCTCCCATTCAGTGTCTAAGGGAAAAATGCCTAGTATATAGGGCCCTTGGATTGTAAGCCCTCTGGGGACAGGAAAATACCTACAATACCTGAATGTAATCAGCTTTGAAGTGGCTGGCCAGTCACAAAAGGCAGAATATAAATAAAAGGTCTAGGTCAACGGGTGTAGGTCTTGGCAATGAGTATCATAAACGTGATAAGCATATCTAACAGCTAACTTTAGAAAATACTTGCCCCTTGCATAAACCGAGGATTGTTGCAATACATTACAATTATTTAACGCGTGAAGGGTATGTGCATATTGTTTTTTATAAAGTACATGTATAAATTATGTGGCTCTCTGCATTAAAAAACGTGCTGATACTGACATAAATGAACACATTTTCCAGGTGATGATAGTTGGTATTTCATCAACTGTGGGACTCCCCCTGCAGAGTTTAGAAAACACAGGTGTAATATAAGGTGCACTTACTTATGCATATATGTGCTGAGCATTGCATACATTTGGAAATTACCCTCCAATGCTAGGAACAGACCTCTCAACTGAGGGGATGCGATTCCTCAATCTTTTATTCTTAGGATGTTTGAAATATTCAAATACATACAGAAATGAATGCTTTTTCTAGGGAATTAATTTTTTTTATTGATTTCTATTTTTTGGTATACCGCTTATCAACATTTGCTTCTGGTTACTAAGGAGGAAAAGTGGGAGTTATTTTTGCAAATTATTTATTTATTTATTTTTATTTAAAATCTTTTCTATACCGTCGTTAAGCTAGTTGCCGTCACAATGGTTCACAATAAGGCACATAATTTAAAACTTAAATGAGCTGAGTTATATTAAACAGGTGCCATCAAATACTGTAACATAGTTTCATATTAAATAGTATTCAGTGGTTGATAAGTCATGTCTACTTTAAGTATATCAGCTGTAAGATAAATTAACATTTAAGTCTGGTCCTCTGTTGTTGCAATCTAATAGAGGTAAAGTTAAATAAAAATATACACACACATGCAACTGCATCTTAGCCACTAGCAAAAGAATACGAAAAGCCTGAAGGGTGGGGGCACCCTTCCTAGTCCAGTTCATAGGCCTAAAAGCTGCAGGCCAGAAAAATGCTTCCTTTGATAAAGCAAGTTTATCTGGGTTTGCTGAAGCAAAAGAAAGAAATGATTTAACCCAAAAGAGACACGCTGAAAATGATTTTAATTTGGCTGTGTGTTTTTTACCCATTACCTCTGAATTTAGGGATTTGCCAACAACAATAGAAAAAGTCTTAAGACTTCAAACAAACTAAGGACTTGGAATTCTGCTATAAATTTCAGGGTTCAACAAAGTATCCTTACAGAATAAATCACTGGGCAGTGACGGATCTGACTCGAGAAAGAAAAATTGGATATATTATCAATAGCTTGCTCCCAAATTACACAAGGAGAAATCGGATACATTTTCAGTAGCTTCCTCCCAAATCTCTTCATTCCATGAGTCACTGACACATCTCTGCCAAGCTAAATATGCGTGTTGGAAGCTGGAAGCTTAAATGGAAAAAAAAAAATTGCAATATATAGGAAGAAGTAAGCTTCTGCATAGAAGATCTATTAACTTAGATTTGTTAATAAAAGTTAAGATATTGCTATTAAACTAAAAATGTAAACTATTTTATGTTATAGTATCTACTTTAAGTAAACTACATTGGTCAAGTCATCCAAAGAATCCCAAGAGACCCACAGAGCTATAAAACTTTATAACTCTTACAGCCCAAAGATAAAAAACAATTGTTGCAATGATGAAGTTTCTAATGTGTAATAATAATAATAAATAAATAAATAAAATTGGTATCCACAGAGCTCCAGAGTACCTTAATCCAATCTAATGTGCTTTATTACAGGAAGTGGGAAAGGGCTTGTGGTGGAGGTGCGGTAGCCTCTGTTGTGGCCAGTCAGGCTACTGGGAAAACCATGTTACAGCTGCAATTTTTATAGCCCAGGGCAATGGAAAGGAGCCAATGATTGTGGCCTTGCGAAATGAACACTAGTTGACCCCACTGATTGGTCTACAAGTCATAATGACTGGAAGGAAAGGTTGTTAATGTATGAAGTGCGGATAGTGGGATATTATATCTATCCTAACCAAGGGGTGGATGAAACAAACTGTGCATTAAAAACTGAAATTCAGTGCACAGTTTCCTAATGCAAGCTCTAAAAAATTTTTTATTCCCGGCACGGTAAGCTAATGGTATACTAAATCACTGGGAATTAGAAAAGCACACTCACTGGAAAACTGGCATTAAAAAATGCTTAGGAATACATAAAAACATGGTTTATGCATAGAAAATGTAACGCCCCTTACCTCCAGACACTCCCAGCATAGCCTCTTGCAGCATGCTGCATCCTAGGGCCTGGCTGAAGCTACCTGCATTTCCCCGAAGCTCTTTAATTGGCCATGCAGCCAGCACTTCCTGTGGGCATTGACTGATGATGTCATCTCAGCTCTAGTATAAAAGGAAGCTCAGACTACCATCCAGTTGCTCAGCAACAGGTCTCCTGCTGTTCTCCTGCCTGCAGTACTAGTTGTTTTGTGGTGCTGTCCTGCTGAGGTTCAGTTTATTTATTTTAAATATTTTTATGCGCACCCTCCATAGTTCAAGGTGGGGAACAAAGTAACAGTAGTGGGTCCCTGGTTTGGGCAGTTTGGCCACATCCAGGCTTGCTATGGGTCTGGGCCCAGTCCGGAAGGGGAGACAGAATTATCTTTCCAGGCCCCTGTTGCTGTCAATCACGATCTCAGCCACAAACTCACACTCTGGTTCTAGGATTCCAGAAGGTTCCAAATTGTCCAGAACAGGAACAAGGAAGGCAGAACTAATAAAAGGGATATAAACCAAACTTCTGACCAGTATCCATCCATTCAATTCTTGCATTGGAATTGTAAGAAAAAATCAATAGGAATCCAAAATGGTGCTGAAAATAAAGTCTTTACTGCAACTTAAAGAAAAGAATCTAGGCCAGAATCACAGAGGCGATATGGGTGTTATGGGAAAGTTCTGCCCATGGCAGGAGGTCAGCCCAGTTATCTTGTTGGTTGTTGACATATGATCACAGGAAGGTTTTCAAAGACCGATTAGTCCTCTCAGCCTGGCCATTTGCTTGTGGATGATATGCTGACATTAAATGTAATGTGATATTGAACCTCTTACAGAGAGACCTCCAATATTTGGCGGCAAATTGAGGGCCACGATCGGAGACGATTTCTTGAGGTAGTCCATGTAAACGAAATACGTGGGTTAAGAAGAGTCGAGCTAGTTCTGGAGCCAATGGAAGTCCAGGTAAGGGGACAAAGTGGGCCATTTTTGAAAAACGGTCTATTATGACCCAGATTACAGTATTCTCTTTTGAAGGCAGCAGATCTATGATGAAGTCTGTGGAAAGACTAGTCCAAGGCTCGGAGGGTGCTGGAAGTGGTTGAAGAAGCCCCCACAGACAGCCAGTCTGGGGTTTTTGCTGTGCGCAAACCGGACAAGAGTCCACATAATCTTGGGAGTCCTTAATCATACAGGCCACCAATAGTGCCTTCGGAGCATCTTGAGAGTTTGGGCTTGGCCGGGATGGCCGGCCAGCTTGGAGTTGTGAGCCCAACGAAGTACACGTTCATGGAGACGGCGGGGGACCACCATCTTCCCAGCAAGTACCGTGGTGGTAACTGCAATTGATATGCAGGCTGGATCAATAATGTGCATGGGGGTCTCGGGTGTGTCTTCTGGCTTGACGGAGTGAGAGCGCGTGTGCACGAAGATTTTTCGCCGCTGGGCGATAGCGGAGTTCAAAGATGAAGCATGCAAAGAATAGAGCCCAGCGGGCTTGTCTCAGGTTGAGTAACTAGGCCTCTTTTAGGTGCTCCAGGTTTTTATGGTCGGTATATATCGTGAACCTGTGTTGCGCCCCTTCAAGCCAGGAACACCATTCCTGGAGGGCAAGTTTAACTGCTAGGAGTTCATGGTTCCCTATGGTATAATTTCATTCTGTGAGAGAAAATTTGAGTGAATAAAAGGAAAATGGAACCATGGTTACCTTGATGGAGTATTGACTCAAGACTGCTCCTGCTCCAATAGCGGATGCATCGACTTTGACTATGAAGGGGTGGTTTGGATCCAGGTGATGCAGACACGGGCCGGTGAAGAAGGCCTCTTTCAAGGCATGGAACGCTATTTGGGCCTTCGGGCACCATACTCGTGGATCACATTCCTTCCTCATCATGGCGGTGAGTAGAGCGACCAGCATGGAGTAATTGGCGATGGTTTCGATAGTAATTAGTAAAGCCAAGGAATCTTTGTAGGGCTCGGAGACCCACTGGTGGAGGCTAATCTCGAATACCCTAGAGTTTGTCAGGGTCCATGGGGAACCCATGGCTAGAGATGATGTAGCCCAGGAAGGGGAGACTGGGTTGCTCAAAAAGTCACTTCTCCAATTTAGCTTAGAGATGTTGGTCTCTGAGATGCTGGAGGACTGTTTGAATGTCGGATTGGTGAGACTTTGGATCTTTGGAGAAGATTAGAATATCGTCCAGATACACTACGACGAAGGAGTACAAAAGATCCCGGAAAATCTTGATCATTAGCCGCTGGAAGACTGCAGGGGCATTGCATAGCCCGAAGGGCATTACTATGTACTCGTAGTGTCTGTCTCTTGTGTTGAAGGCGGTCTTCCAGATGTCTTCCGGTTGAATCAGTACTAGGTTATATGCCCCTCATAGATCTAGTTTAGTAAAGATTTGTGCACCCTGCAGGCAGTCTAAAGGTTCACTGATAAGTGGCAGTGGGTACCGGTCCTTACAGGTTACTGCATTCAAACCTGGTCTTACACTGCCATCCTTTTTCTTTACAAAGAAGAACACGGCGCCTGCCGGGGAGGTAGAGGTCTTATGAACCCTTTGGCTAAATTTTCTTTGATGTATGCTGACATTGCTTGAGTCTCTGGGAGTGAAAGAGGGTATGTTCTGCCCTTGGGAGGCGTGGCACCAGGTAGGAGTTCTATGGGGCAGTTGAACTTCCTTAGCGGAGGCAGCATATCGGCGTTCTGTTTGGAGAACATATCTTTAAATTCCAGGTATGGAGCAGGTAGCCAGGGAAGGGTTGTAGAACATAAGACTGATATAGATGGAGACACTTGCCGTAAACACTAGGTTTGGCATCGAGGGCACCACTGGGTGAGTTGCAGGGATTGCCAGTCGAAGTGGGGTGTATGTAACTGGAGCCAAGGAAGTCCAAGGACTACGGGGTGTGTTGATCGTTTCAGGATCAGGAGGGAGATCTCCTCATCATGGAGAGTCCCAACGGTGAGGCGGATGTCCAGGGTATGGTGTGTGATACAATCAGGGAGAGCTTCCCCCTGAATTGATGCAATACGTAGTTGTACATCCAATGACTGAACTGGTATTTGAAGGAGTGTGACAATCTCTTCTAAAATGAAATTTCCACTCACCCCAGTGTCCATGAGGGCGGTGGTGTCGAACAAACGGGACTCCCTGCGGAGGTAGACTGGCAGCAACAGTTGATTGCCAGAAACTGTAGCACCCAAGCTCGGGATCCCCACCGGGCTCAGGCTTTGGAGTTTCCCAGATGCACTGGACAAGTCTGGAGAAGACGACCGGAGTCACCACAATACAGGCAGAGGCCAAATTTTCTTCGTTAGAGATGTTCTTCCTAAGTCAGGCTGCCACGGTTGATCTGCATTGGTTCCTCGGAAGGTTGAGGGGCCGCTGGTAAGACCTTCAACCAGGGGCTCGCAGAACGGGGTGGCCATAGGGCAGGAGGTCGAATAGCCCTTACCTCCTGATGCCGTTGCCGAAGACGGTAGTCAATCCTTCTGACCAGTGAAATTAGGTCTTCCAGAGAAGCAGGGATTTCCCAAGTGGCCAGCTCATCTTTAAGGAAAGGAGACAGTCCCTCGAGGTAGAGTGCCCGCAGGCAGTCCTTCTGCCATCCCAACTCTGTTGCCAGAGTTCAGAACTCCACCATATATTCGGCTAGCAGTTGTGAACCTTGACGGAGGTGGAGTAGGTGGTGGCCAGCAACCGCCTGTCGGCCTGGGTCTTCGAAGATGCATTGGAAGATGGAGATAAATCGAGGGTGCTGGCGTAGAATTGCGTCGGACGCTCCCAGAGTGGGGAAGTCCATGCCAGGGCCTTCCCCTCAAGACACGAGAGGATGAACGTGATCTTTGTCACTTCATCTAGGAAGAGTGAAGGTTGCAGTGAGAACTGCATGTAGCATTGATTAATAAAACCTCGACAGAGACGAGGATCCCCACTGAAACGAGGTGGAGCTGGGAGGGCCAGTGGTGCTTGTGAGGACAAGGTATGGGCAAGAGCCCCTGTGTTGGCCATGGCTGACTCCTCCAATTGAGAACGCATCTTTTCCACGGAGGAGGCCAATGCTTCCATGATCCATTGTTGTTCTCGGACATGAGTGACCAGACCAGGGATGGCCTGCAAGTCCATTCTCCGCCGAGTCCATGGCCTTGGCAACCTGATGCACTGGAGGTGGACCCTTGGCCTGGTGCAGGATTGGTACAGCCCCCTGGTTGAACCCAGAGAGCACCTGCCACCAGGAGGCGGAGCACATGAGGAGACAGAAGCTAGCTGGAGCTTCGCCAATAACAGCCCGGGGTTTCCTCAGGTTGAGCCCTTGGGTACTCGGACCGCCTGGACTTAGGTGGGCCTCAGAGGGTTTCTCAGAGAGGTAGAAGAGAGGTGTGCCTACCACGAGTAAGGGTGCACGGCTGATGCAGAGAGGATGCACCAGACCTGAACTGGAGACTCTGGAGACCTCAGGGAGGTAACAGTTCAGGAAGGCTCTCAGGGCGGAACAGGCAGCACTTGTGGGTCTGGTCGGAGGAAGGCCATGTGTAGAGTCCAAGCAGGTTGGTCTGGTGGTCACAGCAGGCAAGAAGAGAGTGTCCAAGTGAAGCTCAAGGGTCAAAGACAGGGTATCCGTCCATAAGTGGTCAGCCAAAGCAAGGGTCAAATCCAAGGTCAGTTCGAGTGTAGTCAAGGCAAGCGAGGGTCAGTTCCAGGCGGCAGTCAACATGGTCAGGCAAGCAGAGAGTGTTGTGGTTATGTGTGTTTTGGTGGAATCTTGGGTGCTGTGGAGGGGACCACGCCCATGGGGAGGAGCCCCATGAGGAGCCACAGCACTGGGCTAGACTCGTGCTACACAATACACAGGAAAATGTTCTTTTTTTCAAACAGCTAGATGGTAGCCACCAGGTGGCAGAAGTGAGGTAGTCTGTAGTTGCAGTCCCAGGCCCTCGGCAGAGGGAGCCCTTCTCTCCACGATGACGTCAGGAGGTTCTGCAGTAGGTCTCCCAGCGAGGAGATACTGTGGGTGAGACAGATTGAGAGGTTAGAGTACTCACTGAGAAAAGCTGTTGGTATGCGACTCCACCAGATAAGTATATGAAGGTACAGGCACCGAGGCAGGGTGAGCAGGCCCTAGAGGAGCGAGCACCCGTTCCCTGAAAGGCACCTGAAATAAAGCAGAGGGCCCCCGAGGAGCGGGTACCCAGGTTAGTTGATACCCCGAAGGGCAGAGAGAAAGCTTCCAGTGGCAGCACGGAAGCGGCAGAGTAGCATAGACAGGAACGGATTCGAGTCCTTGCTAACTTGGGGAGCTAGCAAATCAATGATGCTGATATACCCAGATGGCGTGATGTCAGCATGAGGGAACACCCTCTAGGTTCGTGCCAAGGGTTGTATAAAGACGTGGGTTGCACACACACGCACATCCTAGTAGGTACCTGGGAGGTGTGATGGCAGGAGGCTGCACCATAGCCATTCTTGGGACGCCAGAGAGGTCGGCTTGTAGGTGCTGCGGTAGCCATCTTGCCCAGGTAAGCGGAAGGAGACGAGATTAAGGTGAGGCAAGCGGGGCGAAGCCGTCGAAGACTGACGGACACAACACAGAGGTCAGTTCCAGGCAGCGGTCAATGTGGTCAGCAGGCAGGCAAAGGTCGGGTCCAGACAGCGGTCAGTCGTAGTCAGACAAGCAGGGGTCAGTACCTATGCGATAGGTATGATTTGTGAGTTATGTAGTATTAAACAGTATCTAGACTACCTTGAATAAGGTATTGGATATTATAGTTTCTATGAAACTAAAGGTATTTATTGTTTAAGTCTATTGTCAATAATGTCAATAATGTTATAATTTCATATTATGCATGTTTTTTACTGTATATCGCCTAGGCCTGTTTGTGATAGGCGATTAATAATTTTTAATAAAATGAAATTTAAAAAAAAAATGAAATGAAGAATCAGTCCAAGGACCACGGGAACACTGGAACATGGAATGGCTGGAACAGGGAGACACTGGAATGAGGAGACGCTGGAATGCAGGATCAGATACAAGGAACAGGCAAACTAGTACACCAAAGTGTTGACCCGATTGCCAAGGCGCGGCTCTGAGGAAAGAGGCTCGCCTTTTATACTAGGGCTATGTGATGTTATCGGGGAGCGTCCGAATTGAGTTTCTCACTCTTGGCCCTTTAAAAGTGGAGACATCGGCCACACGCGCGCCTGGGGCAGAGCTGAGGTGATGAAAGACGCAGAGCCTCTATGGGAGCGCTGCTGCTCTCAGGTGTGGAAGAGGCCGAGGACGCCTGGAGAGTGCGTCGGGGACGTCGGGAGCTGGCGGCAGCGGCAAGACCGGAACTAGTAGAGGGCTGCGCGAGGTGAGCAGGCCCGACCACGACACCAACACGGCCGGGACACACAACACCTCCTGCAATTTATCACAATCCACTTGTGATTTAACTACTCTGAATAATTTTGTATCATCTGCAAATTTGATTACTTCAGTTGTCATTTTCCTTTCCAGATTATTTATAAATATATTGATAATTTTGATTCATCTGCAAATTTGATTACCTCACTTGTCGTATTCCTTTCCAGATCATTAATAAATATATTGAAAAGCACTGGTCGATATACAGATCCCTGAGCACTCCACTGTTTACCCTTTTCCACTGATATAATTGACCATTTAATCCTACTCTCTGTTTCCTGTCTTTCAACCAGTTTGTAATCCACAAAAGGACACCGCCTCCTATCCCATGATTTTTTAGTTTCCTTAGAAGCCTCTCATGAGGGACTTTGTCAAACGCCTTCTGAAAATCCAAATACACTACATCAACTGGCCCAACTTTATCCACATCTTTATTAACCCCTTCAAAAAAAGAAGCAGATTTGTGAGGCAAGACTTGCCTTGGGCAAATCCATGCCAACTGTATTCCATTAAACCATGTCTTGCTATATGCTCTGTGATTTTGATCTTTAGAACAGTTTCTACTATTTTTCCCGGAACTGAAGTCAGGCTCACTGGTCTATAGTTTCCTGGATTGCCCCTGGAGCCCTTTTTAAATATTGGGGTTACGTTGGCCACCCTCCAGTCTTCAGGTATTTATTTATTTATTTATTTATTTATTTATTTAGAGTTTTTCTATACCGGCATTCGTGATAAAGAATCACATCATGCCGGTTTACATATAACAAGGGGGTGTGAACACAGAACGGAACATTAACAAGTACAAAGAGTTCATAAAGTTACATTACAAGGTTAATATAACTGGGGAGAGAATTAGAGTAAGATAACCGAGCAGTTAGGATTTAACTATTTACATTATATTGTGAAGTCTCTTATATGATGTTGCTGTCATTCAATTAGGATCTGGGAAGGCTTGCTTAAATAGCCAAGTCTTAAGCCTTTTTCTGAAAATAGGTAGGCATGGTTCTTGTCTCAGATCCAGGGGAATAGAATTACATAGTGAAGGTCCGGCTGTGGAGAAGGCTCGGTCTCTGAAAGTTAAATGGTGAGTGGTTTTGGTTTGGGGAACGAGGAGTGATCCTCTGTAGGCTTCTCTGATGGGTCTAGTGGATGTGTGTCGTCTGAGTGGGATTTGTAGATCAAGCGTAGCATGGTGATGTATAGCTTTATAGATGATAGTGAAGGATTTGTGGATAATTCTAAAGTGTATTCTTAAGAGTGGGAGAGATGTGATCTCTTCTTCTGGTGTTTGTCAGAATTCTCGCCGCTGAGTTCTGGAGCATCTGAAGGGGTTTAATGGATGCGGAAGGGAGACCAAATAAGATAGAATTACAATAGTCTATCTTAGAAAAGATAACTGCTTGAAGGACCGTTCTGAAGTCTTGCACGTGAAGGAGAGGTTTGATTCTTTTCAGAACCTGTAGTTTTTAGAAGCCGTCTTTTGTAGTTTGTTTGATGAAGGATTTTAAGTTAAGACGGTTGTCGATAATTATTCCTAAGTCCCTTGTTTGGGTAGTAAGTGGGTTGGTTGGAAGACACGGCAAGGGGTTACTATTTTCTGGTGAGATGATAAGAAGTTCCGTCTTAGCCGAATTTAATATCAGATTTAGACTAGTGAGAAGGAGATTGATTTCTTGAAGGCAGATTTCCCAAAATTCAAGAGTTTTGGTGATGGTTTCTTTAATGGGTATCAAGATCTGCACATCGTCGACGTATAGGAAGTGAGTTAGTTTCAAGTGGGTTAGCAGTTGGCTAAGCGGAAGAAGGTATATATTGAAGAGCGTAGGGGAAAGGGAGGAGCCCTGAGGAACTCCTAAAGATGAAGTATAGCAGGAGGATTCTTTATTATGGATTTTGACCTTATAGCCTCTATTGCTGAGGAATGTATTGAACCATGTTAGTGCAGTTCCTGTATTTCCTATGGGTATAATGGATGATTTTAATGATAGGTTACAAATTTTCACTAATACATCTGAAATTTCATTTTTGAGTTCCTTCAGAACACTGGGGTGCATGCTATCTGGTCCAGATGATTTGTTACTCTTTAGCTTGTCAATGTGGCCTGCTACATCTTTCAGGTTCACAGTGATTTGGTTCAGTTCATCTGAATCATCACCCTTGAAAAGTATCTCCCCAACAACCTCATTAGTAAACACAGAAGCAAAGAATTAATTTAGTCTTTCTGCAATGGCCTTATCTTGCCTAAGAGCCCCTTTAACCCCTCAGTCAAACCGACTCCCTCACAGTTTTCTTGCTTTGGATATATTTTTAAAAGCTTTTATTATGAGCTTTTGCCTCTATGGCCAACTTCATTAAAAATGTTCTCTTCGCCTGTCTTATCAATGTTTTACACTTAATTTGACAATGCTTATGCTTTTTCCTATTTTCTTCAGATGGATCCTTCTTCCAATTTTTGAAGGATGTTTTTTTGGCTAAAATAGCCTCTTTCACCTCACCGTTTAACCATGATGGTAATCGTTTGCCTTCCTTCCACCTTTCTTAATGTGTGGAATACATATGGACTGCGCTTCTAAGATTGTATTTTTAAACAATGTCCACGCCTGTTGCACACTTTTAACCTTTGCAGTTGCACCTTTCAGTTTTTTTCTAACTATTTTCTTCATTTTATCAAAGTTTTCCTTTTGAAAATTTAATTTTAGAGCTGTAGATTTACATATTGTCCCCTTTCCAGTCATTAGTTCAAATTTGATCATCCTGTTTATATCCTTTTAAAGGTGCAGTCTCCAGAACTGTACATATTAATCCAATTGAAAATCTTCAAATGTCTTGAGTTCCTGACTCAAAAGTCTTAGTTCTTCTCTTCACAAACACTGTTATCTGGTCGCATGAGCAAAAAGATCTTTGATCCAGCCCTTTGGGATACTGGGGGTATGCCCTTCCCCTGGCACTGGTCAATCACATTAAAAAGGAAAGGGGGGGGGGGGTAATAGATAAAGACATCATTACCATTAAATTTATATCGGGAGCACTCACATGTATGCACATAATTGTGTGTACATTTTTTATGTGCACTGAAGGTAAAGTTTGCGCACAAAAAATGTACGCGCACCTACAGTTAAACCTGTGTGTTATCCTGAGCGCACCTCGTTACATCATCCCCGATTTACTAAAGCACAGTTTAATATGTACATCCATGCATATGGCCCTGCATGGTCATGGGTTTACCCATCCCCCCTACCCTTCCTGCCCTAGTGTGCTCAATATTGTGATGTGCAGCGCTGTTACAGGTGAATTTTAAAAACCCGCACTTGTGTGCACATGTGTGCGTGTTTGTCGGCTCGCGCACATGGACACAGCGATTTTGTAACATACATGCGTACATGTGCGTATACTTGCGCGTGTTATAAAACCAGCTGTACACGAGTACATGTGCGTACAACTTTATAATGACACGCGCATGTACGCGCAAATGCCGCCTCGCTCGCGTAAGTTGGGGGATTTTAGTAGATATGCGCGCTGACACAGTTACCTGTTTCCTCAGTTTGTTCCCAGTTCATCCAAGTAAAGAAGAGGACTTCCTAAACCCCCCTGGCTAACTTCCCTTCCTTTGAACCTATTAGCTCTTCTGACTAGCCTAGGCTTTTGTTGTTTTATTATTTATTTATTTATTTATTTATTTATTGTTTTTATATACTGACATTCGATCGAGATATCACATCGGTTTACATATAACTAAAACAAATAAGACATGACCTGCTTATTTTACATTATAACATGGTAACTGTTTGTAACATGGTAACATGAAGGAACGAACAAATGACTATACATGGTATTTGATGAGAACGAACAATTGACTGAACATGTGGCTAACTAAGTAGCACGATCTACTTATTTATTTATTTATTTATTACTTATTTATTTATTACTTACATGCCATCCATGTAAGTAATAAATATTTATTTATTACTTATTTATTACTTACATGCCATGCCATTTATTACTTATTATTTATTACTTACATGCCATCCATAACAGACGTAAAGTTACTCAGTAGGGGACCCCGACGTGCTCTTCATGTAAGAGACTTGGCCCGCCCATGCCCCGCCCAGGTCCCCCATGCCCCATCCCTTTTTTGAACTTTTAATTTGTGCGCATACCAGGAGATATGTGCATACTCGCGCGATTTTTAAAATCCACGCGGCGTGCACCGGGCCGAGTCACATGCGTATCTCCTAGCTTTGGCAGGCATAGTGCTTTTAAAATCCACTAGTTAGTGCATGCTGCCCTAAGAGGTGTGTGATGACGGATGAAGTTGCATTGTTGTAAAATGCAGTTATGTTGTTTCTACAGAGAATGGGCCTCCTTGATACACAGCATTGTTCATAAGACAGTGAGCAGACTGTAAAATGGACAACGAAGTTTGAGATAAGATTCTTCTTCTTGTTACATACTGCTGAATAGCATTTTCATTTTTTTTTTTTTTAAATAAAGGAGCTGCCCCCTCTATCTCCAGGTTAGGGGGGTGGGGGAGGCTACAACCATGGAGGTGCTCTGCCTCCAGATCAGGAGGGAAGGGCAGAGGCTGTGAGGTGGGCCAGCAATTTAAGCATGGAGCGGTCCATCCACCAGCCTCTTCTTATCTTTCTGTCACATTTGCTTGGACCTTGATGGCATATCTTGGTAGTTAAAAATCCTTGCTGTCCTTTTAGGATTCTCAAAACTTTCAATGAGTGCTGACACCTCTTGCCCCAATGCCAATTTGCTGGTATTCTCCTCTACTACAAGTTTCTTTTGCTAGCATTGATCTTCTCATTGGTTGGAAAATGGGAGTGGTCATGTTTGGACATATCATGGGCATACAAAGGATGGTGTCCATTTAAAAGGACATGCAGTATTATGCAGGTAGTTGTCTTTACAATGAGC
This sequence comes from Rhinatrema bivittatum, assembly GCF_901001135.1. Lineage (NCBI taxonomy): Eukaryota > Metazoa > Chordata > Amphibia > Gymnophiona > Rhinatrematidae > Rhinatrema > Rhinatrema bivittatum. The sequence continues at coordinate 217,228,855 of NC_042618.1, read as the reverse complement.
ATAGACAGCTTTGGCAGGCTTCACCAGCACCTGTACTGTGTCTGGCCCTTAGAGTCCGTTATCGGCATGCAAGTCTAGAATTGTCAGTTATCAAGTTGCTAATTGCATTCTAGCTATTGCTAAGAAGTGAATAAAAGTGCAGCAGTTGGATGTTTGATCAGTGCAGCTATACGGTCATAGAAGGGCATAAGTCCCTGTAGTAGGATGCTTGATGATTTATAGCCCGAGACATACTGGCGCAGCCTTAGTCATAGACTTTTCTTTCACTGGGACCTGAGCAGATGTTTCAGGGTTCACTCTAGAACCCCAGTGTTTGCATGTGAATTCTAAATATTTTTGAGTGCCTCCAGGATTGCCTTCTGGGAAATAAGTATTTTATGCTTCGAGTAGTCATTAATGGGTCAAGCAACATTTAATCCCAGAAAGGGCCACTTCATGTCACTGGTCAGTACAAAATTGCTGTAGATTTTGCATCAATTGTTGATTGCCTCTGCAATGGCCTGCCTGGCAGTGGCGCGTGCGTTGCTTTGCCCTGTCTGACAGCGGGAGCACCTTCGCGAATAGGCTGGGGCCCTATCACAATAGCAGTTTCCACCAGCTACTTTATTCATTTATCAAGCCATTTTTGCAACTAGGTATCTGCTGTCTGCTGTGCTTTGGCCTATGGCATCAGTGGTCACGTCACGCTTCCATTATCACAGCACCGGGGGTGCTCATATCGCTTTGCTGTTAAGTCAGCTCATACTTGTCTGGCTCTCTTGTATATGGTGGTAAATTTACATCCATTGTCATACGATCCCTTCAGCAAGTCTTTTTACTCCTAGGCATCTGTTTCCCTACACAAATATATCTTGTGTCTGCATTTCTAGTGGCTCTTCAGAGACTGTTCCTTATAGGGTATCCTCCACAATCGCCTCTCAGAGTCTCTCTCTGCCTGATCTTGCATATATCCTTACAGAGAAAAGAAACCAAAGCCCCTTGTCCTATTACTATTTTCAGATGGCAGTAAAATGGGAAGACATGTCCTTCTGCCCGCATGGCTTGTTCTTGAGTAAATTCAGCAGTTCCCACAGCACTTCTCGGGATGCGGTTGCTAGTGTTCTCCCTGCTAATGGCGGATTGCTATCAGATTTCCATACCGGGCACTATCAAGTGTATCATCTCCAGCACTCATTTGTTGTCCTTTTTTTTTCTCTTTTCTTCAGCAGGTCCCCGATGACATCCAGGCATCTGTTACCTGCTGTGACGTGCCTCGTTGCTGTCAGGTTTATGGCCATGGCTCCCCCCAAAATTTTAGTCAGCAAGCATTGGTGTTCCCCCCACTCCCCTCACCTGCCCCGGAAGAGTGCATTTCCCCTCTCTTTCCCATCCACCCCGGAAAAAGACAAGATTGTGCTGTCCACCGCTACCAACCTTCCCCTTCACTCTCCGGCTCATATCATTTTGAAACAGAAAGAAGAGCTCCTCCGTCACGTCCTGAGTCTTCCCTCCTCCCTTCTCCCTGCCGGGGCCTGAATGGTGCACTCTGAGCCACATGGCTCTAAGCACAATGCTCAGCCCTGCCCCGGGAGGAGAAAAGGGAGGACTCGATGGATGAGTTCTTTCTTTTTCAATATGATATGAGCCAGTGAGTGAGGAGATCAGAGGGGCAGGGAGGAAGTGAACTGGGGATTGTGAGAGGATGGGGGGGGGGGGGATTGAGCTAGGGTGAATAAGGGATTTGATGGGGGGGAGAGTGAACTGGGGAAAATGAGGGATTGGAAGAGGGAGTGGACTCGGAAGGTGAGGAGTTTGTGGGGGAGGGAGGGAAGGAAAAGGTGTTTATTGGGGGGAGGAAGGGAAAATACCAAGATGAGTGGGGTGGCTGTTGTGCATGCCGGCCGCAGCAGACCCGCGGCTTGGCCCCCTCACCTCTCTTTGCCAAATCCAGTTCCACGTCTCTGGCGGCGGTGGGCCGCTGGCTCCGTCCTTGGGCCACCTCCGGCCCACCTCCAGCTTCTGCTCCAGCCACCTCCAGCCACCTCCAGCTAGGAATTTTGGTAGGAGCCAAAGGAACCGAGAACATAACCAATTCTCCACCATCTACACTGGCCCCCAATCAAAAACAGGATAACTTTCAAAACTTTCTGCTTTTTTTTTTACAAGTGCATGAATAAACAAGCTCTTGAGTACCTTTCTCAACTTCTCCTCCTACACACCCTCAAGAGATCTCTGATCCTCGCAAATGGCTCTTCTCATCTCCCCCTCTGGCCTCTGCCAGATTGTCCAGCATCAGACTGCATGCCTTCAGTTGTTACGCACCAAATATTTGGACAAGGTACCACTACCCTTATGACTTAAGCCTTGCTGGCTTACTTTCAGCCAAAAAGCTAAGGCATTGCTTTTCAGCCAGGTCTTCCTGGCTGAGACCCCATTTCCCCTGACCTAACTCCCAGTACCTTTGATCAAGGAGAAGTCATATTCCCTGCCGTGAAGTAGATCACCACTGGAAGTTATTTTCATACTGTTGATGTAACTTCATCATGGCTCTCTGCTTCAATGGCAGGTGGAAAAGAAGAATTGGATTTGATCGGCAACCGAGGGCCCTGACTTTTATGGTCTGGGGAAACAAATAATCATGTGGATAACTTGCTGATATGGCAGTTAGTACGCTTAACCAATAAGCCTGATACTTTGATGCAACTCCATTGCTCTCTGCTTCAATGGCAAGAGGTAACGGGAAATTGGATTCAACAGCAATCAATGAGAGCCCTGATGTTTACAATCTGGGAAACTGATAAGCACGGGGGTAACCTGCACAGCGGAGCAGATACTACTATAAGCTTGCTGGGCAGACTGGATGGAGCATCTGGTCCTTTTCTGCCGTCGTTTCTATGTTTATGTTTGTTTTAAATTGATTGTAATCTGCCTTGAGGGCAGTCTTGGTAATTACGGCTAAAATTACATGCATGGAAGAACAATTTATTTCTCTAAGGCATTTATAGTCTGCTCATAGCAGAATACAAAATAACATGAATCATAATTCAGATACCTTATAAAAAAAAATCTATCCACACCCCATCTACAAGAATCCAGAACAAAACTCAGAATCATGGAAAACCATAAACAGGCATGAAGCATATACAACTGAGCGTAGTCCATAATAAAACACTTAAATATAACCAAAATGTTTTAAAATCTTCAAATTATCTTCAATTATCTTAAAAGGGAGTAAAATAAGTCAAATTACCACTAAAGTCAGTAATAAGACCCTCAAATATTATCAGAACATGTTGACAATAAACCTATAATCATGAAAGGAGAAAGGTTTAAATCAAATTATTGGTAAAAACTACTCCTGCAAAGCAGAGTTGCAGGAAAACAATCATGGTTTATCTGCATTTTGAGAACACAAATAATCTTCCTCTATCTAACCATGCAAGTACTTTGTGCTGCAGTGAAGAAGGGCAATTTCAGCCAGACAATTTATGTACGTAAATCACTCTCCACCCATGCAAACGGCTTTGAAAAATCACCTCTAAATGCAGGTATTTTCATCACTGACGGTAATGAGTAGGAACATAGCCCAAAGTAAGCAATGCCTTTCCTTGAGTGCCACAAACAGGTCTGGTTTTCAGGATATCAACAATGAATATGCATAAGAAATATTTGCATACAATGGAGGCAGGACATGCAAATATAGCTGATGCATATTTATTATGGACATCCTGAAAACCTAATAAGGAACACAAAAGGCACCACCAAATCACTTCAGGCACGCAAAAGGAATTTCAGTTATGTAAAATGAAAATTATTAATGAAGTAATAATTTCATGTACCGGGCTGTGAAGCCTATTGTAGTTGTTATGGCTGTTGAGCCTAGAGAAAGTATTTGAAATGGATAACTTTTATCAATAACTTTTGAAATGCATAACCAATGTCACATTGTCCCGTTTCTGTAAGTAAACAATCTCCCCGACAGCGGCCGGTGTTTCGCTGCACAACTTGCAGCTTCGTCAGGGGTGAAAACCTCCTGTATCCGGACGCAGGTCTCTCAAAAAATGTTCAGAAAAACGCGTGATTGTTTACTTACAGAAACGGGACAATGTGACATTGGTTATGCATTTCAAAAGTTATTGATAAAAGTTATCCAATTTCAAATACTTTCTCTAGGCTCAACAGCCATAACAACTACAATAGGCTTTAGCGATGTGAATCGTGTCCTCGATCGTCTTAACGATCGATTTCGGCTGGGAGGGGGAGGGAATCGTATTGTTGCCGTTTGGGTGTTTAAAGTATCGTGAAAATCGTGAAAATCGTGAGCCGGCACACTAAAACCCCCTAAAACCCACCCCCGACCCTTTAAATTAAATCCCCCACCCTCCCGAACCCCCCCCAAATGCCTTAAATTACCTGGGGGTCCAGCGGCGGTCCGGAACGGCAGCGGTCCGGAACGGCCTCCTGCAATTGAATCGTGTTGTCTTCAGCCGGCGCCATTTTTCAAAATGGCGGCGCAAAATGGCGGCGGCCATAGACCAACACGATTCGACTGCAGGAGGTCGTTCCGGACCCCCGCTGGACTTTTGGCAAGTCTTGTGGGGGTCAGGAGGCCCCCCCAAGCTGGTCAAAAGTCCCTGGGGGTCCAGCGGGGGTCCGGAAAACGATCTCCTGCCGCGAATCGTTTTCCGTACGGAAAATGGCGCCGGCAGGAGATCGATTGCAGGAGGTCATTCAGCGGGGGTCCGGAACGACCCGCTGAACGACCTCCTGCAGTCGATCTCCTGCCGGCGCCATTTTCCGTACGGAAAATGATTCGCGGCAGGAGATCGTTTTCCGGACCCCCGCTGGACCCCCAGGGACTTTTGACCAGCTTGGGGGGGCCTCCTGACCCCCACAAGACTTGCCAAAAGTCCAGCGGGGGTCCGGAACGACCTCCTGCAGTCGAATCGTGTTGGTCTATGGCCGCCGCCATTTTGCGCCGCCATTTTGAAAAATGGCGCCGGCTGAAGACAACACGATTCAATTGCAGGAGGCCGTTCCGGACCGCTGCCGTTCCGGACCGCCGCTGGACCCCCAGGTAATTTAAGGCATTTGGGGGGGGGTTCGGGAGGGTGGGGGATTTAATTTAAAGGGTCGGGGGTGGGTTTTAGGGTGTTTTAGTGTGCCAGTTTTCCTGCCCTCCCCCTTCCCCCGATTTACGATTTTTTGACGATAAATCGGGGGAATTGGTATTGTATCGTGGCCCTAACGATTTTTGACGATTTAAAATATATCGGATGATATTTTAAATCGTCAAAAAACGATTCACATCCCTAATAGGCTTCACAGCCCGGTAAGAGCCGCAAATGAAGAAAAGACCGGACGGTTCAACCTGGTGAGTTTGAACACGTTGACAGGCTTGCAGATGCGGTTCTTACTTCATTAATACTTTTCATTTTACATAATTGAAATTCCTTTTGCACGCCTGAAGTGATTTGGTGGTGCCTTTTGTGTTCCTTATTTGATTTCAAGGACCTATTTAGTGCTCTTTGTTGTTTTGCCATCCTGAAAACCTGACATGTTTGCGGCTCTTAAGGACTGGAGTTGCCTACCCTCTGACTTAGCCGATTAGGCCATGACTCACTTGCGTCACATTCAGACAGATATTTCCCCATTACCTATCACTAGTAAGACAAGTGTTGCTTCTATGCAAGTAGACACATCATCCCTTCTTTAGTACATCTGTCCATCTAAAATCCTGGCAGTTATCAGTCTTCCTGTCAGTTACCAGGAGCAGCTAGAGAACAGAGTGAGACAATGTGTTCCACTTTTGCTTTTGCTTCTTTACTGCTAAGTATAAGTACCATCTCCATTTTGTTCCTGAAAGATGCAGAGATCCTACAGAACCTGAAACCAACATGAAATGTTCTGTGGGAACTGGTACTGCTTTGGCACTCAGCTTGTCAAATTTCATTTCTTCAAGAAGAAGGAGGACAATTAGCACACAGAGAGGTGATTGCCATCACAAATCCAATAATATGAATTCCTTTTAATTTACCACTAAGCATTGGATATTACAGTGAAAATAAATCATGCAGCACTCATGCTCCTATCCTAAAGTATAATGTATAGAGGGCATTTCAGGTGAAGATGATGGGGAGAAGGCTGGCAATTCCTGTGGTCCATCAGTGTCAGAAGTACTAGACTTACAAAATGTCACAGGGACCAGAAAATCTCTAAATAATCCTACCCTTAACAGTGACAGAAATGGCATTAATTATAAAGTTGTAAACAGCTGCACCCATTGACGGCCGGGGGGGGGGGGTTTAACTGAAAAGTTTAATCAATGCACTCATTTTGAAAATCTGCCTCATTAGGTTACATTGACTACTATAGATTAACAAAGCAAAATATATTATACAATGCCTCACCTTTTGAAATAATAAAATATCTAGTTTTATGTTGGATCTATTTAGTGTTGAATTTCACATCTAACAGAAGGAATGAACAGTAAAATATGCTCTATACAATTTGGGGTACATTATACTCCCCTAGTAAATACGACTCAGTACGTTTCTTTTTCAATGTGGTGCAGCGCACGTCCCAATAATTCCTAATTTCCATTTTACTGATGCTCAGCAGTGAGACTGGAGAGAGTAAGTGCCGTGTGTTGCAGTGCTAAAATTATCGGAAGTAAAGAAGGCAAGTGTCTCCAGAGAATGAAGAGTTTACTGAAGCCTTATGTATAGTATATTATATTAAATACCTGGAAATAAAAATACATTATATTTTCCTTTGGGTCAGATAATTGAGCAATCAGAATAATAGCAAAGTCTGAAGTAATAGTTACGTGTATAGCATGCTCCAGCATGTATTGTTTGGGAAAGTGCACATTGAAATCCCTACACTGAGGCATTTACTATGCAGATTGCCTCAGATATTTTATACTATATGCAAATGGTTTTAATGAAGAGACTGTGTGGTCTCTGTCATTCCTGTGACTTGGCTCTGTGACGGTAGCAACTAATCAGCTATATTGCAAGGCAATTATGTCAGGACAAACTGCGAGGCAAGCACATGGGATCTGGCTAGTTACACAGAGCAATGTGCCAGAAGTACAGCAAGTCAAGGGTTTTTCTTGGTATTTCAAGTTCAGTGAAAAGTAAGAAGGACAGCTATGCCAAGAATTAATGGTGAACTTGCCAAGTGCTTCTTTAAATGACTTTTGCCAACATGACAGCAAAGAACTCACTAAATTCATATAAAGCCAATAGTAGCTCAACGAGTCGGATATTGATTGGCAATTTTTGCTAAAATTTTCAAATTGGTCTTGCATCCAGAGGGACAAATATTATAAAATGCAGAATCATCTTTTTTTTCGGCCCATCGGTTAATGAGACCGAAAGATTTGAACTTTAAGAGAACCTGCTATAGTTGCGTCCTGGCAGCACACGGGAGGTTCATTTTAAGGCGATGTCAGCACAGAGGTTTGCCAATAGCTGCAGCTGAAATGTGAAAATTACAGCTGAGCTCAACAGTGGTTGCAGAAATGCCACTGGATATAAAGTCAATATACTCAAGTACATTCAGTTCAGTAATGGCCACCGAAATCTTGTAGGCACATCAATGCAGAGTGGCACATTTCTCTGCATGCGGTTCAAGAGGAAGTGAATATATGTCACCAGACTATGTGGGCTATATACTTATAAATATTTAACCACTTCATTATAAAACCCTGGCCAGTAAATCCTTGCTCAAGGTAGAGACAGTGCTTAACTAATCATGGAGAAGAAGGCGTGGCTTGGTGAGCAATAGGCTGAGAGCCAGAGAAACCAGGCTACAAATCCCACTTCCCCCACTGACACTTCTTGTGACCTGGGGCATCACATCCAAGAATTATTATTATTATTATTTGTAGATATCTAACCATTGTTGAATAGGATACAACTATCCATCTTTGTTCTGCATGCTGTCCATGAAAACTTGCCAGTTGTCGGTGACTGGCACTATAGAGGAAACATTTATACTGACCCCAGTGATTATTGTGAAACAATACATCTCAGCATGCCAAACAGTCTTATACAGTTATCAGAATCATTGTCTTGTAACAACTGTGTAAAAATTGCCAGTGTTATGTTGGTTATAATGTCCTCTAGAAGACTCAGGATATACTGGGTACGTAAGTTGGTTCGGCAGTACAAACTTATTTCCAGGCGTTACATGGAGCTGGAATCATGTGGTGTCTCACATTTATTGCCAGTTGAGTTTTCAGGATATCCACAATGAATATGCATGAGAGAGATCTGCATACGATGGAGGCAGTGCATCCAGGTCTATCTCAGGCAATATTGATTTCGGATATCCTGAAAACCCAACTGGCTAGGTGTGTCTCAAGGGCTGGGTTGAGAACCATTGGTCTAGAATAACTCAGCCCAATTACTTTTCTGAGAGGCTTGCATTCTACCTTGTTCCTCATGACACAGAAGAATGCAACTGAGGGCCTCGTTTGCTAAGTTTTTTTTCCACCTATAGATACAGAATGGGAGAAAGGCCTTAGTAAATCAGACCCTGAATCAGTAAAAACTTGATGATGGTTGAGTCAGCCAGGACAACACTCAAATATCTGCTCTGATTTGTTGTGTTCTGGGTCATGTGACAGACAGGTGGCCAGGGAACAAGTTTGATGTGGATTTACTTTGACTCAAACATATTTATAGATTTTGACTGTGTTTCAAGGCATAGGCTTTGAAATTTTGATTCTTCTCTTATGCTTCACCTCTTTAAATCTTTCCTTTTTGAGAATCTCTTTGTTTTGTTGTTTGGGGGGGGGGGGGGGGGGAGGGGAAGTGGCTTTGGCCAGCAGTTTCATTCTGCTCCTTTGGGCTTTCAGCTCAGTCAGAACTAGCCTCCTTTTGGGCTATGGCACCATGAACATTTGTTTGGGCTGCAGCATCTTGAAGCTACACTTTTCCCATTTATTTTATAGCCCCCTCTATACTCACTTAGGCCAGTCTTCATAGCAACAACTTTCAGCTGGGAGTAATGCACCAGGGCTTCCCCCAGAACTCTACAATCACTGGTCCTCAAGCTGGAAGTCTGACCATTAGGTGCCGCTATAGCGCAACGAACCCCCAAGGACTGTGAATGCTATCTCTGCAGCATCTCCAGCCCCATTTAGTCAAGGGAATGGAAGACAAGACCCAGGAGATAAACCCAGGTCCTGCATTGGCACTGAGGCACCATGCCAATCACTTTCTGAGAATTTTCTTCATCAAGTATTACCAGTGAATGGCTGATGCCTTGCCTTCTTTTCTCTTCCTGCCTCTTGAGTTTGATTACACATTAAATCTGACCAGATCTGGGAAGATTTGTTCTTTTGTACTGAATTAAGTGGAACATTCTCTGTAACACATTGGGATACTGTTAGATTGGGAGCCATGACCCCCTTTTAAATACAAAGGCAATAAAGCTGGATGCTTTAAGTTTATATCTGAGACTACCTTCTTTTACAGTCTCAGATAAGATATTAAGGCACACAATTTTGTTTGCAGGTACTGGAACATCATAGCTACAGAACATGTGAAATATGGAAGGCCCTAGAAAGCTAAACAGCCCTGAAATTAAAAGCAAAGCCAGCTAAAGAGTGTTAAGGTGACTTCAATGAAGCTTGCATGCTCTCTTCCCTATAAGAATTTAGCTATGCTTCAGGTTCTGGAGATCCTAGGCAGAAACCAGGAGTTTTGTCCTGAGCAGATGACAGCTTTTCATTGTACGTATTACAGATACGGAGCTAAACAAAAATTAAACTTACTGAAATAAAAGCCTCGCTCGCCACACACGAACTGAAGAGCGTCCACCAGTTCAGCCCCACAGAGTGTCTCCGAGCCAGCGGCTGCTGAATTGGTTAGGGCAAGCAAACACAGGGTCAGGTAGAAGAGATGACCATAGGGCACAGTGCGCATCTTCATCTGACAAAAGAAATAAAAGGACCAGGTCAGATTTTTTTCAGTGCAGTCTGCGTGAAAATGAGACGTCAACTGACCAGTGTGCATTACTGTACCCGAAGGAAGGATCCACCTAGTGCTTGGGAGAGAGAGGCAGTTCTGCCTTGTGGATCATTGGGGTCTGACTTGGGCAAGTTCCACTATTTCATTTGCCTTGGTTTGATTTGACATTGCCTCAGTAGAAAGGAGAGACATGTTCCTCCCCCCTCCCCCCCCCCATCACTACTGACACATAACGCCCCGAACACACATTGTAATAACTTTTCAACCTCAGGGCACCTATATCTATGCCACAGCTCCTGGCAAACAACCTTGCAGTTGGTTGCATTGAACTGCAAAGCACATTAGGATACTAATCAGATGAATGATGCTGAAATGTAAATTACTAGATGTTAAGAAATGAAAAGTACGCTGTAAGCCATTACAAGCATGCTGCCATATGATAATACAAGACCCCTGATATATTTTCTATAGTATCTTTCAAGCTAAGTCTGTATCTGGTTCTCACATCCAGCATTACATGACACCAGAGGGAGGGACTTGACTAATTGTAGTTGGAATGCAAAGAATTACATGGGCAGAAGGAGTCGGGAGTCTAAACAGGGATTCTTAAAGAGGGAAAGGAATTGTGGGGTTATAGTGAGCTAAAGTGGCAGGAGTCTGAAGACAGATTTGGGATTAGGTTGCTAGTTAAGGTTTCCAGGTATCGAGGCACGCATTAGCACATTCTCCTGCAAAAGTTAATATGCACCTCTTACTGTACAAGTCTTACCATGTGCGTATCTGGCACGATGAGGCAAATGCAGCAGTGATGTCTTAGCAAGAGGTATTCTGCAGGGCAGATGCTGCCTTATAAAGCACCTGCACATTTTGCAGTTGTAGAGGACGATCAATGAATTACATTTTTTTTTTTTTAACAAAACTATGCCTGTGAAGAAAATATTCCCGTCAGCTCATCGTGGAATGTCCCTGTTGCCTTTCTGCTGCATGCAACACCATTGCACGTCAACAAAAGGCAGGATTTGTGTCAGTGAAACCATTGGACTGGATTGACTTGATGTTCCTGGTGCTTTATACTTTACTTTGTGGTTACATCATCTACACTCTGTCATAGGTTGCATGAATATTTAAATGAGCCAGCAATGCGAGAGAATCTTCTTGTGGTGCCAGCTCATTGCTGCAAGGGAATTTTCAGTTTAGTACATCGGCCCCATGGTATGTTAATTCTTTTAAATCAGAAACTCTAAGTGGGAAAACACAAGTATTTTCATATGGCATAATGAACAAGACTGCATCATTACATAAACCCTAAACAGCCTGAACCTCTACATGCCTTCCTGCTCTCACTACCATAAATGCATGTAATGGTACCACTACTTAAGGACTAGTACCTCACCATTGACAGAGAGATGCCATTCTAAAGTTCCATGCCTGTCAACATCAAACTAGTAATGAACACACTGGTCTTCAGAAAAGCACTGAAAAATGTGGGCTTCTGAAAATGTCTTTCCAACTCATGGTGCAACTTAAGTCGTGTATCTGACAACGCTACTCTCTGAATCTGAAATAATAAGGCTATAGAACAGGGGTGGGCAAATCTGGTCCTGGAGTACCACAGACAGGTCTGGTTTTCAGCATATCTACAATGAATATGCATGAGATGTATTTGCATACAATGGAGGCAGCGCATGCAAATATACCTCATAGATAATTCATTGTAGATATCCTGAAAACCAGACCTGTTTGTGGCACTCTAGAATCAGAGCTGCAAACTATTAGTATAGAACAATGTTTCTTAAAAACTTATGCTGCCAACAATGACACCTCCCCAGATGTATACCTCTGATTTCCAGTAACCTGTTCTAAGTGACACCCACCCTAATTACACTACGAATGCACCAATTCATCTGCATATGCCAATTATATTTTAGGTGCCTTACTTGATGCAAACCTTATTTACACAACTATCATGTACCCTCTGATTATATGTGGGATCCTGTTAGATATCATCCTACTAGAGTTAGGTAAAAGAATAAACCAATTGGTTTGGGGAAAGACTCAAGGAATATCATTCACTGTAGGTTTGCAGCTCCCCAATGTGGAAGCTGGTAATGGTCTGTCCCTTTAGCACTTAGAGCCACGGCACCATTTTACATTGTGGATTTTCCCTTTTGACTTGGAGGAGGCAGTGCTGTTCTCTAATTTTTCTATTGATTAACTTCTGCCTCCATGGAGCATATCATTTGGATATGAGTTCTTTCCACCCTCTCAATCGACCCTAATTTATTTGGGTTTGGAGAGCCAAACAATATGGGACTCAGTTAAGCTAAGTTATTTTCCCCTTTCCTATAGACTGGGAGAGGTTCACTTCATGCAAGATGGACCTAAGATCACCAAGATCCAAAGAGAGGATGACTTCCAGCCTCCTGTGTGTGAGATGAAGAAGGAAAAGGAGGAAAGAAGGAGAGGAGATGGACTCTCTAAATGGCCCATAAATATCTGCTAAAAATTGGGAGATGAGGAGAAAGAAAGGTATCACCCTTGATACTACAGGAGGAGGTAGGAGATAAAAGACTAAACATTTAAAATACATTTTGATGCTTCATCTGCATTGGGAGGGAAGCCGTTAACTTGCCTTTTATCCAAAGGGAGGGAAGTTATAAATTAACTTAAGAAGTAAATTAAATTGCTTTGCCATCAAGGACTTAAGAAAGATTGTAGGAAGCCATAAAATGAGAGAACTGAAATAAATGGCTTTAACATCTGACTCGAGGAAGACTTAGGGAAGTCATACGTTTGCTAAAAGCATTTGTAACACCTTTAAAACAAAATACTCAGATGTAAAGACTCCAAATCATCATTTGCATCTTATCAGAGAAAGAGAAATATTAGAAACCAGTGCCACCAAGCCACTCTCAAGTATTCTTGGGTATTACTTTATTATTCTTTGAGCTGTGGTTATCAGTGCTGTTTGCAAAAGACTTAAAAGTGAGAGACATAAGAGCAATGTGAGGGTCTTGAAAGGAAACTCCCCCCCCCCTCCCCACAACACAGAAAACCCTGGAAATTACATCTTGTGGCATAACCACACTGTCCACGTAAATAAAAATCTGAAATGTGGCCCCTTGAACTGTTCTCTGGGTTTGACCATCACAGGGGTTACATATATATTTCTGATCTGTTATAACACGCTTTGAGCTCTCTTGAAGAAAAAGTATGAAATAAATAAATGATGATGAGGTTCATTTGAAACAAAAATTGGCTTGACATTTATCTGGCTGTTCACGTTTGTACGTTATCAATGATTTTGGTTGACGGGTACATTCTTTTTATGGCCCATTTAGCAAATAATGCTGCTACTTTAAGCACTTACATTTGATGGCTTCTAAAATACCATTTGAAACAGCCCACACAGTAGTGAAGTTTACATGTACACTGTACACACAGATACATAGCACCAAGTATTTTCCAAGCGAGCTTACGCACTTAAGTTCATTTTGAAAATCCTCGGATAATTGGGCAAATATACATTGACTTACATAAAGTGACACCTCCTCTTCGGAGCGCGTAACTTTACAAGTGTACACTTTGGCGCATACTTTTTAAAATTAAAAGTATGCACATACGAATTGAGTCCACCCCTGGAATGCCTCTGGAATGCCTTCCTTAGGTACACATAAAAGTCCACTGAAAACCTCCTGTACTTTTTACATCCACTGAGCCTGTCAGTTTTAGGACAGCCATTTACTTCTCCTCTCTCTGTAAAACTCTTTCTTGTCTCGATGTAAACTATAAAATGTATGCCGATGACATTCAGGTTTTTTCCCCAATAAGATTTATGTGGTCTGATAGGTTTCAATTTGCCTCTGTCTGCTTGAAGACAGTTCACTGCTGGCTGTTACATAACAGGCTGACCTTTAATATTGATAAAACAGAGGGAATTATTTTAAGTAGATTTGTGTTGAACGATGCTCCTAAAACATTAGATTTCGAAGGCCATAAGTTGTGAATTTCAACGTACGTGAAAAATCTCGGAGGTTTTCTAAATTGTAGTCTCTCAATGCGTGAACACATAAAATCTATAGTGAAGGCAGCTTTTTTAAAATTCCACGTGCTTAGGAGGCTGAAACGGTTGTTAGACCCACAAAACGTTCACATTGTTTTGCAGAACCAAATTTTTTCAAGCATGGACTACTGCAATTTCTTTTCTATGGGCCTTCCTTCAAAATCATTGAGATCTTTGCAAATAAGAAGGTTGCCGCTAGGATCCTTATGGGGTCTCAAGTTCTAGATCATATTACTCCATTTCTGTATTCACTTCATTTTTCTCTCTGTTTATTGGAAGATCCATTTTAGATTTTAAATGAGGTTTCAGCCTCCTGGATTAATTCTATCTTGCACACGAATAGCCCACTATGGCGCATTGAGATCTGTTCAATGGGGCTTATTGGAAATGCCCTCTTCTTGGCTGACTCATTTGGAAGAAACAGCTTTCCCTGGAATTCATTATTTATACACACTATCATTTAAGCAGGCACTAAAAACCTACTTGTTTAGACAGGCGTTTGAACTTGAATAAAGGAGCAGCAGTGAGAAATGAATGATTGACAGTTGGCCACCTTAGTTTCCATCAGTAATGTTGTGTTGTTTTGGTAGTGACTTGTTATATTATCTGTCTATTTTATTGTTTTATATTTTTGAAAGTATATTGTTTTATTGTTTTTGTAATCTGATTTGTATGTTAAATTGTATCCAGCTGAGAACATATTTGGAGGCAAGCATGCAATAATTTTGTAAACATAAATAAAATTGGGTTTTATGCACCTAAAACAGTTTTGAAAATTACCCCCCTAAAAGTACCCTAATATTTTGCAACTGTGCTGCTGTCTATTTGAAAATTGTGACTAAAGTATCTGTTTAGATCTGGTATTCCCATTTATGATTTTAGAAAAAAAGTTTTCTTTCAGTTATGTTGTTGCTATTTTGTACAGTGAAAATGTTTGCTTCTGTCTTAAAAGTCTTTGGACAATCTTATTATGAAAATTATATATATGCATGTACAATATACAGTATATATATATATATATATATATATAGTCAAAATTCAGCAGTATTTATCATGATAACTAGTAGGTTATGAAGAAATCAAATGCTAGACCGATGCCCTTTCATTATCTAATAAAATCTTTCCAAGGCATCGGTCTAACTTTTGATTTCTTCACTTCGTGACTTTTCTAGACCGTCTGCCGTCCTGTTTTTTGGGTCCTTAACTAGTAGGTTATCCAGCTAAATGCAAATTTTTGAATATTTCCCCCACATACCTGGATAGATTGTAGTGGGATAACTTATTATCCATCTAAAATTTAGCCTGATGATGTAGGGGCATTCCGGGGTGGAGTTAAGTTAGCTGGCTAAGTAATCTGGCTAATTCAGATAGTCAGAGTTAGCAGGATAACTCTGAATATATACAGTACATGTTAACCCTATTCAGAATTAGCAGGCTATCTTTCTCGCTCTCTCTCTCTCTCTCTCTCTCTCTCTCTCTCTCTCTCTCTCTATATATATATGTTGTTAGAAACCACTGGAGCCTTTCACGGTATCTATGTTTATCCTAGGGGAGGACATATTGGAGTCAGAAGAGTAGGAAATAAGCATATCCATTTTGCTAAGGAATACCTCCAAATTAGTGACCTCAAAGTTCACTCATGGATTTTGTCTAGTGGAACCCAGAGAAAGTTCTAGGGGATTGCAGAAGCAGAAGAAGAAGGACTTAAGCCCCCTATCTCCCTGCCCACAGTAGCTTGCAACTGGTACCCTACAGTTGCCACTGTAATGGTACATTTGGCAGTCCATTTTAACCTTCTTGCTCCTGTTCCACAACATCTTTATTTATTTATTTTATTTATTTAAAAATTTTTCTATACCATCGTTAAGTTAAATACCATCACAGCGGTTTACAGAAGGGCACGATAAAGAGAAATATGGGTGGTATAGATTACAAATTACTCGTGTGCCATCATGGTACGGTAACAATGTAAAATAATAAACTAGGTGTGTAAATTAAACCTGATTGTTAGGAACAAATTACTGGGCAGTTTGATTTTAATATTAATATGCTTATGTAGGTTACTAAAAACTTCTAGCTTGGTGCATCCTTATCGCTCAACTATTTTTCTCCTTTTCTTTATCTTTATAAAATGCTTGTTTAAAAAGCCAGGTTTTCAGATTAGTTTTGAATAATTTCAGATTTGTCTGTAGTCTTATTTCGAGTGGCATGGTATTCCAGAGTACAGGACCAGCCAGTGACAGTGCTCTTTCCCTTACTTGCGTGAGATGTGCTGATTTGACAGAGGGGACAGTTAGTAGAGCTTTATTTGCAGATCTCAGGTTTCTTTGTGGTACGTGCACGCGCAGTGCCGTGTTAAGCCAGTCGGCTTTATCATCGTGGATTAGTTTATGGATTATACAAAGTGCTTTAGTTTATATTGTATTCTTTGTTCAATTGGAAGCCAGTGGAGTTCAGCAAGTGTTCCTGTAATATGGTCACTCTTTTTTTTGCCAGTCAAAACTCTGGCAGCGGAATTTTGCAATATTTGCAGAGGCTGAATTGTAGATTGAGGTAGTCCTAAAAGCAGGGAGTTACAATAATCTGTGCTAGCGAATATCATTGCTTGTAGAACTGTGCGAAAATTGTTAATCGTTAATAGAGGTTTTAGTCTTCTTAGGATCATTAGTTTTGCATAACCTTCTTTTATTTTCTGTGAGATGTGTTGTTTCATGTTTAGCTCAGGGTCAATTATTACTCCTAGATCCCTAACTTTTATTGCTAACTCGGTGGTTTGAATATTTTTGATTGTGAATGTTGGTTGTGGGTGGTGAGTGTTTTTATGTTCAAGGTGTAAGAATTCAGTTTTGTCAATGTTTATTACCAATTCCATCTGGTTTAGGAGCTGTTTGATTATTTCTAGGTACATATTGGCTAGTTTCATTGTTTCTTCAATGGTGTTTGGAATGGGTAATTGTATATCATCTGCGTAAATGTAATGTATGATTCCCAGTCCTGCTAGTAAGTGACATACTGGGAGGAGGTAGATGTTAAAGAGTGTTGCAGATAGGGCTGATCCCTGTGGGACACCAGTTAGTAGTTTGACTTTGTCTGAAAGTGCATTTTTGATTTGTACCTGAAAATATCTATTGTTTAAGTATGACTCGAACCATTTTAGTGTTTTGTTAGTGAGTCCTATTTCTTTCAGTCTATTGATTAGTATTCTGTGATTTACAGTGTCAAATGCTGCAGAGAGATCTAATAGAACCAGAATGTAGTGTGTTCCTGTATCGAATCCTCTTAAGATATTATCTGATAGAGCTAATAGCAACGTTTCTGTACTGTAGTGTTTGCGGAATCCATGTTGTGCTGGATATAGTATGTTGTTATTTTCAAGGTGGTTCGATAGTTGTTTTTGAACTGATTTTTCGATTAGTTTGGCTATTAGGGGTAAGTTGGAGACTAGTCTGTAGTTGCTAAGATTTAAGGGGTCAAGGTTCTTTTTCTTAATAATTGGCTTGATTATGGCTCCTTTCAAGGTATCTGGCATTACTCCTTCGTCTAGTGATAGGTTGATGATTTTAGTTAAGGTTGGGGTTATTGTGTCGGCTATTTTTTTAAGTTCTGTAATGGGTATGGTGTCGCTTTTGTGGGTAGCAGGGTTTAATTGCCTAATCATTTTCTCTACTTCAGGGTGTGATACCTCCTCAAATTCAGACCAGATACTGACGTCTCTAGTGGGCATCCTAATCTCTTGTTTTGTAGTTATGGGGATTTTTTTCCTTAGATTCTCAATTTTGTCTTTAAAGAATTGGGCTACATCATTGCATTGATTTTCTTGTAGGGTTAGATGATTGATAGTGTTGTCGCATGTTAGGTTGTTTACTATATTAAATAGGGTTCTGGCGTTGATTGCAAATTTTTCTATTTTTGAGCTGTAGTATTTTTTTTTGGTGTCTAAGATAGTTTTTTTGTAGTATGCTAGTTGTTTTCTGTACTTAGTTAGATTCTCGGTTGATTTGTTGTTTTTCCATTCTTTTTTCTTTTTTTTCTAAGTATCCGTTTTACTTCTTTGATTTGTTCACTGTACCATGGATTGTTTGACTTTGGTTCTTTAATGCGGGCCATTTGTAGAGGATTTAGTTTGTTAGCTAAAGAAGTTATTCTGTTTAGCCAGTCAGTTGTAGCGTTGTGGCTATCTACGTAGTTGATATGTGTTAATTCTTTGGATAGTTTGTCTTTAAGAATTTCAGTGTTATAAGGGGGGTGGTATGAGAATTCGGCTGGTTCCATGTTCTGTTTTTTTATGGGTCCTTTGTGCTTTATCCGGGAGTTAATGAGGAAATAGTCTGACCATGGGATTTGTGTGTATTCAGTTTTTATGTTTTCAAGGAGGCTACTGTTAATAAAGATTAGATCTAATGAGTGGCCTGCTTTATGTGTTGGTTTGTCTGTGATCAATTTAAAACCTAGTGCAGTCATTATGTCTAATAGTGTTTGGCAGGTATTAGATAGGGGGAGGGCATCTGGAGTAGAAAGTTTCCCTTTGTCTCCTCACTCTAGAGTTTGACTTAAAGGAGAGAAAACCCTTGGTCAAAGTTTTAGTCTGAACTGAGACTTAGAATAGGAAGTCTGCAGCCCACCAGTAGAAGGGCGGCCATACCATTTTTGCCTTTACAGAGCAGGGCTGTGGATTTAGCTGATGGTATGTTTGCAATGTGGTATGGTAGGTATGAAATGTGTCATGTTTGGAAATGAATCTGTTGAGGTCTACATTCAGACACAGGCCAGCCAAAAACTCGAGGTGACGTTTTGGTGGTGTTTAGGGTTTTGGAGCCAGTTTGACATGCAGAGTAAGACATACAGCACAGAACACCTCAGTGAAGATTTGATGTCATTTGGATTAGATTTGACAACTATAACAGGGTACTATCAAGCTAGGGTGAGAGAACATTGTAGAAATCTCATCTTTGTGAGACTTTCCTCACTTCAAATGGCATCAAATCTTCACTGAGGTGTACTGTGCTGTTCATATGTCTCACTCTGCATGTCAAACTGGCTCCAAAACCCTAAACTACCACCAAAACCTGAACTCGAGTTATTAGCTGGCCCTCCTATAGTAATATAAATGTTATGACCGTCGGTCGCAGACGGCTGTGACCGCGTCTACTCACGTCCTGCACCATCCTACTTCCCTCTCCAGGCCTGCTCGTGGTACGGGCTAGTCCCTACCACCGCGTTCACCATGGCTCCTCGTGGCAGTCGAGACACCGCTGCCTTCCACGCCGACTCCGGGCCTTTCTAGGCATGAGCATGCGCCACCAGCCCCTCTTTTAAAGCCTCTTTGACGGGAACCTCGGGGGTGTCCCTAAGTGATGACGTCATTACATCAGAGTACTTAAGCTCCACCTTCGCCCCCAGCCAGCCAACTTGGCAATGAGTTCCATTACTTCACTACGAGCTCCTGTCTCCATTGCTCCTGTGGTGACGCTACTGGACCTTCTTGGACTCTGGACCCTGCCTGGTACCTGCTCCTCGGGGGCCAGTGTGCGCATTCTATGGGGACTTGGTCTCCTGGCCTCCACCGCCCCTCAGGCTGGCCCTGCGCCTTCCAGAGGTTCTATCCCACTGGCAACCTGCTCCTCAGGGTTGCCTCTGAGAACGCCTTCACCACTTGGGAATTCTATCACCGGGCTTTCCCGCTTCTTGGGGCAGTGCCTACATTCTATACCGTGACTGTCAGTGCTTCCCCGCGCCTCGGAGAAGTGCTTATGTCTCATACCGAGACTCTCAGTGCTTCCCCGCTCCTCAGAGTAGCGCCTACATTCTACGCTTGGGACTGCTGGTGCTCCCTGCTCCTCAGGGCAGTACCCTTGATTCTACCACTGGTCACTGCCGGCACCGCCCGCTCCTTGGGCTGTTCTACGTCATCATCTGGAGACCTGACTCGGGCTTCCTCGCTCTGTGGGTTGGCCTACGTCATCGCATCAGTACTTCCTTCATGGAGTAGCTCTGCCCCTCGGGCTTGCCTCTCTGGAATACCTCCTGTATGTGCTCCCCGCTCCGTGGGCCTGCTTAGCACCATCCCCTTTGGAGGTCTCTGCCCAGGTACTGAACTCCAGCCAGCCTACGAACTGTGGGGATCCCTCCTAGCTATGTCTCTTATCCCACTCCTCGGGACTTCTCCACAGTTTCTCCCAGACCTCTCCGCTGTGCCTGACCTCGCATCCTGACTGTGTAGACCTTTGGGGCTCCTCCCCACAGGTAGTTACAACTCTTACCTTGGGCCAAGGTTCCACAAACCCACAAACTATTACAATAAATAGTTGAATTCTGTGAAGGCCTCTCTCTCTCCTCAGAAATGGCTGAAATGCAATTTGCAATCTTTATTGCGAATTGCGTTATGGCCGTTTCAGGCATATCACACAGCTTAATTCCAGGAAAAGGGTGTAGTTATTTCCGGCATTAAAAATGTGGAAGTGTGTGTTACTCTATCACACAGTGTGAAAATCCCCTTCATTTTACTTAACCCCTCCCTAATCCCACCCCTATGAAAAATTTGCATTTGTGCAATGAGATAGCATTACTATCATAAGAACATAAGAACATGCCATAGTGGGTCAGACCAAGGGTCCATCAAGCCCAGCATCCTGTTTCCAGCAGTGGCCAATCCAGGCCATAAGAACCTGGCAAGTACCCAAAAACTAAGTCTATTCCATGTTACCGTTGCTAGTAATAGCAGTGGCTATTTTCTAAGTCAACATAATTAATAGCAGGCAATGGACCTCTCCTCCAAGAACTTACACAATCCTTTTTTAAACACAGCTATACTAACTGCACTAACCACATCCTCTGGCAACAAATTCCAGAGTTTAATTGTGAGTTGAGTAAAAAAGAACTTTCTCCGATTAGTTTTAAATGTGCCACATCCTAACTTCATGGAGTGCCCCCTAGTTTTTCTATTATCCGAAAGAGTAAATAACCGATTCACATCTACCCGTTCTAGACCTCTCATGATTTTAAACACCTCTATCATATCCCCCCTCAGCCGTCTCTTCCCCAAGCTGAAATGTCCTAACCTCTTTAGTCTTTCCTCATAGGGGTTCCATTCCCCTTATGATTTTGGTAGCCCTTCTCTGTACCTTCTCCATCGCAATTATATCTTTTTTTAGATGCGGCGACCAGAATTGTACACAGTATTCAAGGTGCGGTCTCACCATGGAGCGATACAGAGGCATTATGACATTTTCCGTTTTATTCACCATTCCCTTTCTAATAATTCCCAACATTCTGTTTGCTTTTTTGACTGCCGCAGCACACTGAACTGACGATTTCAATGTGTTATCCACTAGGTTCTTATGGCCTGGATTGTCCACTGTTGGAAACAGGAAGCTGGGCTTGATGGACCCTTGGTCTGACCCAGTATGGCATTTTCTTATGTTCTTCTTCTTAATTCGCACTTGGATAGCTGATGTTCTCAAAGTCTTTGTAGTACTTGTTTGATGTCCACTAGATGAGTAGACAAGTCCTGAGAAAATATCAGGATGTCATCTAGGTTCACTACGACACTCTTGTACAACAGGTCCCGGAAGATGTCGTTCATCATGTTCTGGAACACAGCGGATGCTGCACCGGCCGAAGGGCATTACTAAGTACTTGAAATGACCATCTCGAGTGTTGAAGGCTGTTTTCCATTCGTCACCACTGCAAATGCGAACTAAGTTATAGGCTCCCTTCAGGTCAAGTTTCGAGAATATCTTGGCACCTTGAAGCCGTTCGAACAGCTCTGAGATTAAAGGCAGGGGATATTGGTCTTTGATTGTGATCTCGTTCAGACCTCGATAGTCGATACAAGGACGTAAGGTACTGTCCTTCTTCCCAACAAAGAAGAAGCCTGCGCCGGCTGGAGATTTTGATGGTCTAATGAATCCTTTCTGTAAATTCTCCTCGATGAACTCGGACATAGCCTTATTCTCTATTACAGAGAGTGGTTAGATACGTCCTTTAGGAGGTTCAGTGTTCGGTTTCAGCCTTATGGCACAGTTGTAAGATCTATGTGGAGGAAGGATGTCAGCAGCTTCTTTAGAGAACACATCACAGAATGATGCATATTGCGGCGGCAGTCCTGACATCACTGGAGTTGTAGGCATGCAGAGGCCAGGATAAACCTCCTTATGCCATGACAACCTGGGCCCCAGCAGGAGAGTTCCAAGTTAGCCCAGTCGAATTGAGGCTGATGCAACTGCAATCAGGGTAACCCCAGAACGATAGGGTGCATGGCCTTCTCTAACACAAAGAAGGGAATTGACTCAGTATGGAGGGCTCCGGTGCGAAGGGTCACCGGTTCAGTGTGACAGGTAACGTCACCCGGCAAAGGCTCTCCATGGATAGATGATAAGAGCAGTGGAACCTTCAAAGCGATGAGGGGAATCGTCAAATGTTACACTAGGCGTCGAAGTATAAAGTTGCCTCCTGCCCCTGAACACACCAGTAGTTGGAAACGAACTGTAGAAATAATGATGTATATAGTAATACTTAAATCAAAAAGAACATCACCAATGTAACTGTGTTGTTTGGATGTGATACCTCATATTTTATAGGGAGCCTCTCAATATTTCTTAGAGGGTGCTCTCATAAAGTCATGTTTCAAGCGTTAACCATGATATATGGGCACAGTTATACGCTGTATGGACTTTTGTATTTGTAATCACTGGTATCAACAATCCCTGGTTTTGGAACAATGCGTTTTGCAAACAGAAAAAGTTTTTTTGAAAGAATTCTTCTTTTTAAAGTAAATTATATGATGGAAAGCATTCACTTATCGTATTATGTTGAGCGTGCATGGGTGACAGCTTTTTTCAAGAACACCGGACACGTCTGTGTTTCGTGGACTTCTTCAGGGGTTTTACTTTTTCAACGGTGTCTGAATACACCAGGGCAAGAGTTTGAAATTCAGACGGTCCGCAGATCAGGGCGACTGGGAGAGAGAGCGGAGGAGAGGGCATAGTAAGGCCTAAGAACAGTCCTCCCACAGGACTTAGGCCCGTCCATTTTCCGGACAAATTGGGCATGTTGGGACATCATGACCAGCTTGTCCACAGTACATACCCAGGCCATGCCTCTTCCGAAGTCTTCTCTCTTTTGAAGTCAGGTGACTGCGACCAAATTGCATCGGTTCCTCTCCACTGGCGACGGGTATTGCTGGAACCATCCGAAGGCAGGTAAAGCACGAACCTCCTTCTGAACCGGTCCTTTACTAGGCTTGAGTTCTTTCACCTTATCACAAAGCTGGTGGTCAATTCTAGTAGCCAAAGCCACTAGTTCATCCAGCGAGTCAGGTATCTCACGAGTGGCCAGCTCGTCTTTCAAAGCGAGTATCCAGACCTCTGAAGAAGAGGGTTTTCAGACATTTGGGATCCCAGCATAATTCCGTAGCAAAAGTCTTGAACTCTATTGCAAAGTAAGCCAGTGGTCGGTTGCCTTGCTTCAGGTCCACCAGAGCAGAACCAGCAACAGTAACTCGAGCAGGATCATCAAAAACAGATTTAAACAAATTCAAAAATCCATCAATATCCTGCAGAATTGAATCCTTACGTTCCCACAGCATTGAGGCCCAAGACAAGGCCCTTCCATCAAGATAAGATAGAATATAAGTAGTCTTGGCGTAGGCTGTGGGGAAGTGAGAAGGCTGTAATGCAAAATGCATGCAGCACTGATTTAGGAAACCTCTAGTTCTTTGAATCTCTCTAGAGAAATGAACTGGAGCAGCCAGAGGTACCGTAGTCTTTATAGTTACTTCAGATAACTGACCTTCATTACTGGAAGTAGCGCTTTGATTCTTCTGTGCGTGAAGCTGATGGAACGCAGAAGTGAGTTTCTCCAATGCGTCTTGTTGTTCAGCTATGCGTATGGCCAGGCCTGGAATGGCCTGCAGGGTATTGAGCTGTGCCGGATCCATGGAGTTAGCAATCTGTTATAATTAGTGAGGTTTAGGTGGACCCTTGGACACTGTGGCAGCTGACCACGCCCACGGGGGAAGTCCCGTGGAGGGCCACAGGTCAGGCTGAGCTCTTGGACACACAAACACAGATTTATCTTTATTTAGACAGTTTGAGAAGCCAGCAGAGGTGGCAGTAGTGAGTAGAAGATGTAGCCCGGCTGGACTAGTATTCACCAGGTGCTGAAACAGTGGTTCCTCCGGTAGCGGTGCTGTAGTTGAGAGAACTGAGAGTATGAGTACAATAAGACATTCACAGAGTCCCAAATATGGAAAAGCCCTGAGATAGGGAGAGCTGGCCCTCGAGGAGCGAGTACCAGATCCCTGGGAGCGGGGGACTCGTTGGCAAAGTATTCACACAGCAGTTCCATGTAGGAGATGGCACTGGCGCTGGAACGGAGGCAGGCCCTCGAGGAGCGAGTACCTGGTTCCAGGGAGACAGCTCTGAGGAGTAGATGATGGTAGTACTCACTGATGGTGTCTGTAGAGAATTCTTCCAAGTAGAAGAGGAGATAGATGCAGGCAGCGGGTCAGGGAACATGGGCCCTCGAGGAGTGAGTACCGGTTACCTGATAGCGACCTGAAAGAAGCAAAAGAGGACCCCAAGGAGCGGGTACCCTGTTAGCAGAAAGAGTCCAATGGAAGTTGGAAAGGCAGAGTAGCTGGGTTCGGAGAACGAATCCCATCCGTAAGAATTCCCCCTTGCTAACTCAATGGCTAGCAATAAAGTGTAAGCTTAAATATCCAGGCAGTGTGACTTCATCACAGGGGGACACACCTGAGGAACGCGCCAATGAGGAAATAAGAATGAGGGCCACGCGGCGCACGCGCCCTCAGGTACCTGTAGGACCTGGCAGAAGGCAGCACCCAAACCGGTCCGAGGACACCGTAGAGGGCGGCAGGTGGACGCCACGGCGGCCAGGTGTCCGTGAAGAGCAGGAGGAGCCACAGAAAAGGAAAGGTAGGCGGAGTGAAGCCGTAGGGAAGTGACGGTTGCAACAGCATTTTAGCTTTTATTTTATTTATTTATTTAACATTTTTTATATACTGGTATATAAAAATCACGAAATAAATAAATAAAATAAATACCGGTAACCGTTTGCACATCGTACTGGTTTACAAGGAACAAGCAGGCGGCCAGGGGAAACGGCACAGCCGTTACATGAAACGCTTGAAACGTTTGATAACATAAGAAAGATTTGATAACATAATAACAAAATGACATAAATAGCTTTTGTGTGTGTTTTCCTGCTACATGTCTATGTAAGTCTTGTTGCTGCTCCAGGTACTTAAGCATCTATTAACAAGATCATACATCTGTAATATAAGTTGCTTCCAGAACACTAAAGCTTTGTAAATATAGTGGGAGACCACAAAAGTCATATCCAGCCTTAGTGGTAAGAAATACCTTCCATTAAAAAACACTATAAGAACATAAGAAACTGCCATACTGGTTCAGACCAAGGGTCCCTCAAGCCCAGCATCCTGTTTCCAACAGAGGCCAATCCAGGCTACAAGTACCAGGCAAGAACCCAAACACTAAGTAGATCCCATGCTACTGATGCCAGTAATATCAGGGGCTATTCTCTAAGGGGCAGATTTTCAAAGGCGATGCGTGTAACATACGCACGTAACCTAAGGAAATCTGCCCCTGCGCGCGCCTAGCCTATTTTGCATAGGCTCGGCGGTGCACGCAAGCCCCAGGACACACGTATGTCCCGGGGCTTGCTAAAATGGGTGGTCCGGGGGCATGTCCAGGGGCGTGTCTGTGATCCAGGGCGGTCCGGGGGCGTGGCCGAGTGCCCCAACACAGCGGCCTGTGTCGGGACTTGGCCAGCCGGCGCACGCAAGTTACGCCTGCGAGAGGCAGGCATAACTCCATCGAACAAGGTGGGGGGGGGGGATTTAGGTAGGGCCGGTGGGGGGGTCGATTAGATAGGGGAAGGGAGGGAAAGGTGGGGGGGTCAAAAAAAATGTTCCCTTCGAGGCCGCTCCAATTTGGAGGGAACGGGGAAAGCCATTGGGGCTCCCCTTGGGCTCGGCGCGCACAAGGTGCACATGTGTGCACCCCCTTGCACGCGCCAACCCCAGATTTTATAACATGCGCGCAGCAGCGAGTGCCTGTTAAAAAATCAGGTGTACATTTGTGCGCGCCGGGTAGCGCGCACAAATGTACCCCGCGCGTGTAGGAATTAAAATCGGCCCCTAAGTCAACTTGATTAATAACAGTTAATGGACTTCTCCAAGAACTTATCCAAACCTTTTTTAAACCCAACTACACTAATTGCACTACCCACATCCTCTGGCAACAAATTCCAGAGCTTAATTGTGCATTGAGTGAAAAATAATTTTCGCCAATTAGTTCTAAATGTGCTACTTGCTAACTTCATGGTATTTCTTAGTGGTAAGAAATACATTCCATTAAAAAACAATATGAGATAGATGTACTAATGTGCAATAAACTGCTCACCCCTCACCCTTTTACAAACCACTCATCATATATCTTAAGATACAATAAGTAGAGTTATTGCAACAGAAAAAGTATTTTTCACAGTAACCTATGCAAATATGCTAAATATACAAATGTAGAGTAATGAGCTGGCTGGAAATGTCACCAGTATGTACTAATGTGTGATAAGTGGTGCTGTATTTATTGCATGATATTCAAGTTGCAAAATATCTTTCCACCTGCCACAAACTGCCTCAAGAATGGCTTTTTTTCACCAACATCGAGCCTCTTATTTGCTTCTGGCTGCAGCAGCTGAGGCAAAAGGAAGTAAAAAAAAAAGGAAGCAAAAAAGACAGAAAAAGGAATGGGAGAAAGAAAGAGGGGAGGGAGTTTGGGAGCAGCAAAAGAGACAGGAGGTGAAGCTTCAGAAAACCCCACTGCTGAGGAAGTTATGCAGAGCCAGGGATTTTAGGCCTGGGAACACTCTCTTAGGCCTTCTTGAGGCAGGAGTCAATCAAATACAGAGTGAGCTCAAATGCCATTAGGGCCTTATATGGAGAAACTAAAGATGACATTGATCCTCTGACATTCAGATCTCATGCCATGCCTGGCCTTGTCAAGCTTTTGCACTTGCTACATTTTTTAGCTTATTGTTCTTTTCAATCCATACCAGCTATAATTGGTGGAATGAAGCAGTCCACCTTCTCTAGGTGTTTCAGCTAAGTCCTATATGCCCCGCTAAGATAACTTAGGAATGTTAATCATTTTCTAATCAGAGGACAGAATGGCATGACAAAAGATTTCTAGGACATCACCAACCTACCTAACATTGAGTGATATCAATTGCACACATCATAAGAACATGAGAACATGCCATACTGGGTCAGACGAAGGGTCCATCAAGCCCAGCATCCTATTTCCAACAGTGGTCAATCCAGGCCATAAGAACCTGGCAAGTACCCAAAAATTAAGTCTATTCCACGTTACCGTTGCTAGTAATAGCAGTGGCTAATTTCTAAGTCAACTTAATTAATAGCAGGTAATGGACTTCTCCTCCAAGAACTTTTTTAAACACAGCTATACTAACTGCACTAACCACATCCTCTGGCAACAAATTCCAGAGTTTAATTGTGTGTTGAGTGAAAAAGAACTTTCTCAGATTAGTTTTAAATGTGCCACATGCTAACTTCATGGAGTGCCCCCTAGTCTTTCTATTATCACGCTGGTACTATTTCATGATAAGACATTTGTCTTTCGCAGTCAAAAGTGTGTTCATTCCCTGAATGTGCACATGGTTTTCAGTATGCACAGGAAAATTCTGAATGTGCTGATCAAGGCCCCTGGGCATTACCATGGTTCTCATATCTTGTCTCACTCTGTCTTCTTTGAGGAATTTGAGGAGGGCATGGATGGCCAAGGATGGTTGCTAGACAAGTATACTTTGTTTCCATTAGCAGTTTACCTACACATATTGTCTTTTTGGCCAAATGTAGGGACACATCATCACTATGCATGTATGGAAATGCTACAAAGACTACATACCTTGCAATGGTCACACCATTAGGATGATAGGAACATACTGCATTACATGCACCAATACATTCCTAATCCATACTCTTACTGTAGCACCTACTTTCTTGGCAGGTAATTTTTTGATCAAAAGCAATGTGCGTAGATTTGAATAACCAAAATCTACATGTGGTGTGCCTCTCTCTGCCTCTGGGAAAGCCTCCAGAGTCTGTGCATAAAAGCATGCACGTTGTCGAACAATGTGTACACTTTTACCCATTGGAAATGTTGGTCAATATTAAAAGTCCCAATTTCACAGGTAAATGCTATTTTACCTTTGGAAAAGGTTTTGAAAATTGCCCTCCTAATGTTTTCCAGATTTACTGGGCTGAGGAGGGATGTCTATTAATTTCACGATCTCCAACACTCTACCACTCAACCCCCAAAACAATCAGATTACATATGATTTTCCACTGCAGACATCTTTTATTGCAAAACAATGCAAAGATCTTACAAATGAAATGTAAATTTTATACAAATAAAGTTTAGAAAAAAATGTACAAGGCACAGACAATTAACATATAATCATTGTAGTCTATGGTAGGGAAACACTGCTACAAAATACAAGGCATATAAATTTCAAAGGATGGATGTGGCAATATATATAGCATGACAACTCTGAGAAGTCCACTCCCCAGCAGAGAGTCCATAACAAATCCTTTCAGAAAAGGAAACATGGTGAGATGGGGCCTGCAGCAAGTAACTCCAGGGAAGGCAGTTATTAAAGGTTTCCTCAGGATTGTGTCTTTTTCCCCTCATAATGACATCTTAAGGTTTGCAGGCCAAGTCTGATAACCTCTCGGTCAGAATTCCGAGTGCTTTAGGCCGCTCTTTTCTGTAGAAAGGGTCTGGGTAGACCCAGTTGAGAGAATAGAAGGGAACTCCAGTAGATTGCTCTATACTTTGCCTATTGGTATTATTTATATTGCTCATTTAGCAGACTATGTTGTCTTCAGGCAGCCAGACAGTTGAATGAGGACATTCTATACTTCAGAGACATTTTGGTCAGATGTCTTTTGACAGTCACATGATTTGTTTTTTTACTCTTTTGAGCCTACTGTTGACAATACTTCTCATCTATGTCTGTCCCATGACGATGTCATGCTCCTGAAGATGGGCACCAGCTACTTGTAGGTCCGGGGCTGGTGCTGGGAAACTTTCAAATGAAGTGGGAGGAAAGGTCCGCAAGGGACTGCTAGGTTAGCCTAGAGAGGTTTTTTCCTTACTCTGGCTTCCTGTATATATATCCTTGTGCTCTGTCTCCTGCTGGGACTCAAGGAGCAACAGGCAGAAGACTTCAAGGTCATGCCATTCAGCTTCCCCCTCTTCCTACTCCATCTCCATTGTTGAGCAGAAATCTGCCTCTGGCACATCCTGGGCTATAGCTGCAGGAGATGGCATCACAGTTTGGCTGACCCATATATCATAGGATCAGTGCCAGTGCAAGGCACTGATCGTATGATCTGCAGCTTCCCTAGATAGTGATGATGTCATCTCTCTCTCTCTCTCCCCCAACTCTACCCAACCGCCGCCGCATACTGCCGCCGTCCCCCATCGTACTTCACAGGTGTCTCCCCGGTTGCTGCTCCGCAAACGCCGCCCTGACCTGACTCCACCGCCCCGCCCACTTCCGTCACCCTAGCAACCACCTAGTCCACCTAATGCTCCCATTGGCTCTGCATACGATAAATAGTTTTACAGCCTACTACATGGTAATACAGTAAACATAATGCTGAATAATTTTGTTTATCATTAAGGTCATACAATACATAAGATTAATCTTTTTTGTACAATAATTATAGTAAGGAACCTGTGGCAACTTGCTCAATTGCATTTTAATGTACTATTCCAACAGATTTTTCTTTAATACTTCCATAACTGCAAACTATACAATTAAAATATAAAACTAATGTATTTAATAATTCAAATTTATGAAAACATTTTCATTAGTTTGAATTCAAATGTTATGACTACTACAGAGACAAGTTAGATTTTTCTTGATGGTTGCAAACTAAAATAACTTTAAAAGTAACAGAACTACAAAACTCTAGAAAGTATCCCAACTTTATGTAAACTGAGAAAAATAAATAAAGCCAAAAGTTTGGATCCTGGTTTCAGTATGGTTTACTGTAGTTCCTATACTTCCTTTTCAGTTCAGCTTGCAGTGCATTCAGGACAGTTAATTAGAAACATCTTTAAAAATAATGACTGGTTTTCTTATTTCTATTAAAAGTATAGTTTCATTAGTTGATTCAGTCTGTTCCCCATTAGAATAAAAATACACTCTCTGGATTCTGAAAGAAACATTGGCAAGAAAATACTCACATTACATTAATGCAACCACGTTGTGAATCTATTACAGCAAGTCAAGGTGCACACTGGATATCTACGTCGAAAAGGAAATCTGCAACTTTAAACGGATACCTGCTGACATGGGGGCGTGGCTTCTGCAAACAACCGCTTACGTTTGGGCACCAGATGCCGTTACTGGCTTGATAAAGTCCCTGCTTTTCAGCTGATGTTTGGATCACATTTCCAGTGCCAGCTTTTTTTTTTTTTTTATGCCGTTCTAGTGAAGCACGAGACTTTCAGTGCATTTCCATAATGGCACTGAGTACTGAGATGTTAAGAGAAGAGCTGCTTGTGCTGCCACTAACCCTTCGATCCGTTTGTACATTGATTCCACCCTGCATTTACGTGGTGACAACAAATGCTTAGGCGTTTGGCTGTAATCAGATTTCAGCCTTTCTTGAATTCAACGTGCTTCTCGTTACCCAGATCGTCTTCATTTCTGCTACGGTGAACCAGAATCCGGATTTAAAAACCACCTGTCAGGCTTTAGCCAATCCTACCCCCATCCTTAAGTGATTCCCAATCTCCAGGAGCAAACTGGAGTAAATTGAGTGTTTAATGCCTAAGAACAGGAAGTACACTTGGCAGTTTCAAGAGGAATAACCCACAAGAACGTATACAATACTTGCCTTAAAATATACCGTTTCCTGAAGTTTAAAAATGTTTTAAATTTAGGTATCAACAAAGCATCTCTAACAATGCAACACCATGCAGCAAGAAAAAAAGAAATAGGAAAAAGACCTATGGTAAGAAAATGTGTCATCGTCTTTGCCTGAAAAGGGTGAAAGACCTCCAAGAACACGCAGGGCCAGCAGATTGCGTCAGGGCCCCAGACAGATTGTGGCATTTTCTGTACCAGCGCTGGAACTCAATTCCTGAGAGTTATTTCCTGAAATGAAGCACTGAGCTGAGCTACCATCAACCTCTTGAGAACTTCAAGTCTCTTGAGTACATGAGCATGAAATGTCCACTTGAAGTGGCCCCTTGTAAAAAATAGAATTCTTGAGCTTGACATTTCCTCTTTCGCTCAGTAAAATGGTGTTCTCTACTTCTTCTTAGATAAAGGAACAATTTTGCAGGAGCTAAAGGTGCATTTATTTATTTTATTTCTGTAATGACTCGGACCTTACGTCAGTAACAGCAGCAAAGGTTGGGTCAATTGCACAAAACTGCTTTCAGATTAGAAAAAAAAAAAAGATTGGTCTTGAAGGATACAGTTTTGCTGAGAATGGAAACTTGAACCACAGCCAGTAATAGAAACAGAGGTCAGTGCATCTATTCCAGCCAAAGTTGTCTAAAGAGAATTTGAACTTGACTGCAGAAACCATAGCATTATATCGAATGAAATTTCACATCAGAACTATGCCTGCAAAATCCTCCCTTCCCACCCAAGCAATGGCTGGGCAAGCAAATACGAAGGGATTTCTAATTCCTTTAGAAAAAAAAAAAACAATCACATAATCTATATAAATATGTAACATCTGTAGGAGCTCTTAATAGGTCTGAGCTCTGAAAACAGAGACTCAAGCTCACTGTAAGTTTGGGGAACAGAACTCTAAAATTAAGTTAACAAAATATACGGCAGTGCCAGCATGCTGGCATCAAAACTAGGTCTCCAGGTAGGCATATTTTAACATGTGTAAGGTCTGCACATTTACTTGTAACATACTCATGCACACTGTACTTGCAAACACATGCAGATAATGTCCTAGTTTCATCATACCAGGTACAGTCATGCAAAACCTGCACCTGTAAAAAAAAAAAAAAAATCTCTCACTACATCCTTATTCTGCTTCACAGTTTTCTCTAGAAATAATAGTGCAATTGAAAGCTGAAATAATGTTAGAGCAGGGCTAATTCTAGCAGCAGAGACATGCATGTCTAAGAATCTATAATAGTTTTTAAGTTTACATTTTCCTCCTGGGTAGTCACAAGTACAACCATGCACCCCCCCCCCCCCCAAACTGCACATTCAGCAGATTTATAAAGAATTCCCTTCATACCAGAAACAAATACCTGCAAGGTACAGATTATACTGTCAAGTGGCAACCAGGACAGGCATTGCAAAAGAAAAGCAAACTGCAAAATAGAAATAAAGATTTACCTTCAAGAAATCACAAAAGTAGCACTTTAGTAATTGTGTTGAAAGACTGCAGATTTTTTCCATTGCTTCTCAAGAGCAAGATCTGGGAATAAATTTGTTAAGCAAGTAATAATGAGGAAAACAAAATCCAGAGAGATGTGAGATGTTGAGAGCAATGTCACATTTCAATATTGAGGACTTTATTCCATTGCGCAGGCTCTGTCTGCTCTGATTTTAGCAGTGACAGTGAGATTTAGCAAACAGAAGAGGGATTTAGAGAAAATCCTCACATTTATGTACATTACACAGACACTGTAGACAGGAAACAGCTGGAGGAACATTTGCCTTCTCTCTCTCTCCCTCTTCTGGCAAAGTGATTGAGTAAGGATTTTTTTTTTCGGGCAGGGTGACAAATAACATCATACCTTTTGTATTTTAAAATACCAGCACAGAAGCATATTTAAACCCATCCCCTGCCCCTGAAAAAAAAATGTGCATTTACAATAAGGTTAGAAGTCAAAGGCTGCTTTGCAAAAGGTCTTCTGATCTGAAGATTTCTGCTGGATATATTCACAGTTTCTTGCACATCTCTGCTTTGTGAGGAATAGTTAAAATTGGCACATTGACATATTTGGTGCTCATTAAAACCTTAAGCTCATTATAGAACCAACCTGAAAAGAAGTTACTGGTGAAATCCCATAGACGTGAAAAAGGAATTACTGAAATTAGTATATCATGCACTGGATATAAAATAGGGGGCTTTATTTCTACATTTTTTGACAGAAAAGAAAAGTTGTAGCATTTTGCAGACTATTTACTCAACAGATTGTAAAAAAATGCCCTTATTGTTCTTGCCTGCATTTTGTTACATTTTGAAAATCTCACTTATTTGAATCTTTTTTTTTTTTAATTGTCTAAAAATGCTACATAGTGCTTAATGGCAAGGTAAAAGGCAGAAAACAAAAATGCATATTTAAAATTTTTTTTTTGCTTTTCAGTTATCTTTCCTCATAAATGTGCCGATTATAACTAAGGCCAGCTGGACAGTAACATGCCCTCATGGGCTATGATGTCATTCAAATCTCTCCACAAAGTCAGTGACTTGTAGTGTTCTCCAGGCCAGCTGTCTTTTCTGTTTACAGCACATACTGCATTTGAACATTTAGCGATTGAGAAGAAGGCTGTAACTTTAATTTTATAGGTACAGCTCATTCTTTTTGCTTGGTAATTTTGTTAGGTGATACATAAAAAGTAAATAGCAGAAGATTATGTGGGCCAAAATAAGCAAACAGACGCTGCACCAGATATTCTTTTATGATTTCATTGTTCTGGCATCATGCAGTGGGTGCCTATAGTTGATAGCTTCAGCAAGACTTAGACAATGAGCAGTGCACTTAATGGGGGTGGGGTGGGGCAATTATTCACAAGATGCAGGTGCCTTTAGCTTGCCTAGTTCATGCAGATGTTCAAGAGAAGAGCAATGCATATCGTTTTGCCTTGAAAATCAGCAGCTATGAGATCCACGGGCTGCCATTCTTTGCACCTGCCGTTTGTGCGAGCGGCTGAGCAGGAGTAAAACAAAGAGCATGTGTACGTTCAGAAACTGTGAATGAGCGTGCACGACTTCTCTCCCCCCCGACCTACGCGTGCCCATCAGAGTGCCTCTTGTCCCAGCAGCTGAAAGTACGCATGCTATGGAAGTCCGCGCACACATTAAGCTGGGAAGAAGCGGGCAATTTGTTATCAGGCCAAGTATGTTGATTTAAAAATTATTCTTAAAATTATCTGAAATCACAATTCATTTTCTTCACAGTAAAGGTGATGATTATATTTTTAACTTTCTTTGTAAATGTTAAACTTGAAGTCTTTAAAAAAAATGCTTTTGGATGAAAAACACATATTCTGCTCTTTCCATCAATCAGAAGGGTCAAGACTGAACCGACCAAGCAATGTGACCTTCTCAATACAGACAATTCCTAAACTTTATTCTTAACTGCACCCCTATTGGATCAGATGATACTGATGTATTGATTTTAGAACTCTTTGCATATGATACCACAATCTTATTAGTTAATGGTTATCATGCAGATATGTCATGAAAAGTGAGTAGATTTGCTGGCAAATTTTCAAACATTTGGGATCCATTTTCGCTGTCTAGTTCACTTATCCAGCTAATTTTGACAGGATATTCAGTAGCACAGCCGCACCTTGCATATACCCAACTACCTTAAAATTAGCAGGAAAAGTTTATCCAAATAACTTTAGGACTACTCTATGGCATGACCAGAGTTAGCCAGATGAGTTAGCTGGATAAATTAGCTAGATAACTCCAGCCAGAAATGCCCCCAAAACATGTACAAGTTATGTAACTAAGTTTTATCCCAATAACTACTTAGCTGGAAAATTTAGAGGTCATTGGCCAGTGGGAATTTTCAAATCCCACCATTAACTAATTCAGCTAAGCCTGAATTTATTTATTTATTTACAACTTTTCCATACCGACATTCGTTTGCCAATGGCACTGAATATTACATTTTTGTCTTTCCCTTTTAGCTATTTCATACCAGGAAATCCTTGTGTTTGCAAAGACAATTGTAACTTTTGCTTGGTTGGATGAAGAAACTTTGGCCTCATTCTGGTGTATAATAGGGATGTGCAATCGTTTAGGACGAATTAGGCAATTTTGTTGAAATTTCCTAATTCATCCTGGTTCGGGGAACCCGAAAACCGAACCAAATTTTCCCGAAATTTTGGGAAAATTCGGTTTTTGTGTTAGTGCGCACTAACGGGAGTTATGTTAGTGTGCACTAACTCCCGTTAGTGCGCACTAACACAAAATTCAGGTCTCCCTGAATTTTAAAGGCCTGAACCTCGGCAAATATGACATTTCCCGTGGTGGGCTGAAAATGAAGCTCAAGCTGAAAGGTTCGGGCTTTGCACATCTCTAGTGTATAATACTCTTCCATAAAGACATGACTTGCTCAGGCTTTTTGCTTACTGTAACACTGGTGCACAATATTCTTACTACAATGATGATCCTTATCTTTCATTTCAGGTAAAAAGCAAAAACTACATTTCTGTGATTGACAGTACTTATTTATGCTATTAGGGCCTTCAATGGGGTGGGCAAGATATGCGCCCTAGGGATGTGAATCGGAATCGGTTCGGTTCTGGTTCCGATTCAAATCGTGCATTTTTTTTCGTCCGGCCCGATTGGTTTTTTTTTTATCGGCTGCGCCCGATCCGATAAACAAAAAACCCACACCGATCCTTTAAAACCGCTCCCCTAGCCTCCACCACCCTCCCGACCCCCCAAAAAATGTTTTAAAATTACCTGGTGGTCCAGTGGGCCCCGGGAGTGATCTCCTGCCCTCGGGCCGTCGGCTGCCACTAATAAAAATGGTGCCGATGGCCCTTTGCCCTTACCATGTGACAGGGTAACCGTGCCATTGGCCGGCCCCTGTCACATGGTAGGAGCACTGGACGGCCAGCGCCATCTTTAAAAATGGCACGGGCCGTCCAGTGGACGGCCGGCGCCATCTTTAAAAATCGCGCCGGCCGTCCAGTGCTCCTACCATGTGACAGGGGCCGGCCAATGGCACGGTTACCTTGTCACATGGTAAGGGCAAAGGGCCATCGGCACCATTTTTATTAGTGGCAGCCAATGGCCCGAGAGTGGGAGATCGTTCCCGGGCCCACTGGACCACCAGGTAATTTTAAAACATTTTTTGGGGGGTCAGGAGGGTGGTGGAGGCTAAGGGAGCGGTTTTAAAGGGTCGGGGTGGGTTTTTTGTTTATCGGCCGACAGCCCGAGCGCGAGAGAACGCTCCGGGGACCCCCACTGGACCACCAGGTAATTTTAAAATGTTTTGGGGGGGGGTCGGGAGGGTGGTGGAGGCTAAGGGAACGGTTTTAAAGGGTCGGGGTGAGTTTTTAGGTTGTGTCCTAACTCCCGTTAGTGTGCACTAAGCCAATTAACGATTTTTTCATGATAAATCGGTGGAATTTCTATTGTATCGCACTCTTTAATGATTAATGATGATTTAAAAATATCGGACGATATTTAAAATTGTCAAAAAATGATTCACATCCCTAATGCGCCCATCCAGAATACCAGATAGGGGTTGAGCGGGGAAGTACCAATATGCCATACCATTGCTTTCACAACAGTGGTGCGAAGTTAAAAGTAAGTTCGATCTGTCTGCATGGCATGAGGAAAGTAAGCTCTGGACTTCTAGAGCATCTGCATGCTATGTCTTTGGGAGGGAATCTCTCTCCAGCAAGCCACATCATCAGAGAGGGATCCCCTGTGGCTGCCTCATCAGATGGCTTCTTCCCCTGCTGGGATATTGACCAACTGGCCATGTTACGGTCCTGTATGCTACATCTGCCTGGTTAACAATTCTCTTACTGTGTATGTTCATTAGGGATGTGAATCATTTTTGAACGATTAAAATTATCGTCAGATAATTTTAAAATCGTCCTAAATTGTTAGAGTGCACGATACAATACAAATGCCCCCGATTTATCGTCAGGGGCATTTGTATTGTATAGTTAAATAGGGCACGGGAATTAGTTGGGGGAGGGCGGGAAAACCGGCACACCAAAACAACCCCTAAACCCACCCCGATCCTTTAAAACCAATTCCTTACCCTCTCCCACCCTCCCGAACCCCCCCAAAATGTTAAATTACCTGGTGGTCCAGTGGGGGGGGGGGGGGGGGGGGGTCCCGGCGCGATCTCCCGCTCTCGGGCCATCGGCACCATTTTGGCTGCCACTAATTAAAATGGCGCTGATGGCCCGATAAAAAAAAACAACCCACCCAACCCTTTAAATCGACCCCCCCTTAGTCTCCCCCACCCTCCCAACCCTTTTTTTTAGGGAGGTCCGCGCCACTAAAAAAAAACCCCCACCCGACCCTTTAAATCGACCCCACCCTCCCGACCCCCCCAAAACCTTTTAAAATTACCTGGTGGTCCAGGGGGGCCTCGGGGAGAGATCCAGGGGGGCCTCAGGGAGAGGAGAGATCCAGGGGGGCCTTGGGGAGAGATTTCCCGTTCCCAGGCATCAGCTGTTCTAAAAACAAATGGCGCCGATTCCCCTTTGCCCTTACCATGTGACAGGGTATCCGTGCCATTGGCCGGCCCCTGTCACATGGTAGGAGCAATGGCACGGATGCCCTGTCACATGGTAAGGGCAAAGGGGCATCGGCGCCATTTTTTTTTAGAACAGCTGATGCCTGGGAACGGGAAATCTCTCCCCAAGGCCCCCTGGATCTCTCCTCTCCCCGAGGCCCCTCTGGATCTCTCCCCGAGGCCCCCCTGGACCACCAGGTAATTTTAAAAGGTTTTGGGGGGGTCGGGAGGGTGGGGTCGATTTAAAGGGTCGGGTGGGTTTTTTTTTTTTTAGCGGCGCGGGCCTCCCTAAAAAAATAATTAGCGATGTGAATTGGAATCGGAAACGATTCCAATTCACATATCTTAACCATCAGATTTCCCCCCCCCCCCCCCAGCCGAATCTGATCGTTAAGACGATTTGGCACATGATTCACATCTCTAATGTTCATGTCACCAGTTAATCTGTGCAGTTATCGGGAATGTCTCTTGATGGCACCTTGACCTTTCAGGAACCCCTAAAGGAAACAACAGCAAAGGTCAAAACCCAAAACAATATGCTAGCCAAGATTTCTGATCATTGTGGGTAGCTGTAGCTACTTCAGAACTCAGCTCTTGCTCTGTTGTACAGAGCAGTAGAGTACCACAAACTTGTCTAGCAATTTAAGATCATCACATACACATCTTGGTGACACCCAAATGAATACAAAGATGTGAATCATAACTAGAATTGTCCATTCAACAATTCTGTCCTCTCTTCCTATTTTGCAAATTATCACTCCCACACATATCTGACATCTAATGATAATCAAAAGCTAGTTGAAATCATTCATGCTACAACTTACTTATGACTCTACAATTACCTTTTTAACCCACTCAAATCTCATCTTTCTTCACAAAGGAAAGAAAACAATAGCTCTACTCCCTGCTCCAGCCCTCTTCCTTCTTGTTCCCTGTAGACTGCCTGGAGGGAAGGGATTGGACCAGTAAAGTGAATAGATGTTTTCATCTGCCTGAAATTTGAGATACTGACCAACAGATTTGGGGCATAAACCTTGTGTGCTGATGGCAAGCGACACCCCTGAATAGAGACAAGGGCAGAAAATGAGAAAAGAAAGATGCTAAGCCAGAAAATCAAGCCAGAGACTTCAAAAGTTGGAAGCTTTTATTATCTGATAGAGAATATTAATTAAGAAGAAAGTAATTCGCCAAGGGAGAGAGAAAGTCTATGCAGCCCCCCTTGTCTTGCAAATCTTAGGATGAGCAGAACTCAAACCTACAGTACCTGAATGTAAACCGGTGTGATATCTCAATTGAGATGAATGTCGGTATATAAAAAATAATAAATAAATAAATAAATAAATAAATAAAAGGTTCCCAGGCAAGGTGATTAGAGAAGAGCTGATTGAAATTTCAGGAAACAAGAGCTGGGATTCATGTGGTGCTTTTAAAAACCTGCTGAATCAGTCAAAATTTGATGAAAAAATGATGACTTGCTTAAAGAAGCTTGCACTGATGTTTCTTCAGCAATGTGGGCATCATAGTCCATTTATATATGCCACACAGTGAAATTGAATCATTCAGGGTTTCCTTTTTCCTTACCCTTCTGTCTTTATGGTGAAAGCCTTGAAAAGCAAGCCCTCTCCACCCAAAAAAATATTCACTCAAAAGAAAGTGCAATCCATATCTGTGCTGCAAACAAAGCAGGTTACATATACTAGGTAGACAAGAGGCAGAGCCCTAGAGTGTAATTAGCATGAACAATATAAATAGTTGTAAGGAAGGTGGACCTTTGAGCCGAAACGAGGTTGACGCTACCACCAAGAGAGGGCCCCTAGTGGTCTTCATTGTCGGGAGGCAGAGCAGGCAGAGATGAACCCACAGGAACTTCACCTTGTTGGGTTTGTGACTCAGAGAGCAGACGCTTGGAGATGGAAAGCTTTATTGTACTGCTGTAGATAGATGGTATGAGGCAGGAAGGAATGGCACTGAAGTCCAGCAAAGTGCCAATACGTTCAGACATTCTCAGATGTAGAAGTCTCACCCAGATGTTCAAGGTTGATAGGGTTCCGCGGTGCGGGATAAGCCGAACCTGATGTGTGGAGTTGGAGAACTGGATCATAGAGGTATTCACTGAAGTGTAGTGCAGAAGTCTTCCTGGCAGATGGTGAAGATGGGACCCGAGGTCCGTGGTAGGCCCTTGAGGAGCGAGTATCTTTAGTACAGATGATCCTGAAAGAGAAGAGAGACCCCCGAGGAGAAGTTGTCTAGTTAGAAGAAACCCCGAAGGTTAGTTGGAAGTGAGAGGCCCCTGAGGAGCGGGTGCCTAGAGCTTCATTAGGAGTGAAGTATCCCGGAGGGTAGCGAGGCGTCTAAGCAAGCAGCTTAGAGCGGTCAGAGTAGCTAAACCGAAGTCCTTGCTAATTTGTTTGTTGGTAGCGTAACGGAGGCTTAAAGACCCGGAGGTATTGATGTCATGCGGTGGGGAAGCCCCTGAGGTTCCCGCCATGACGTGTACATAAGCATAGTCAACATGCGCACGCGTGCCCTCGGAGGCCACGGGAAGGAGCATGGCGGACGGGGACGCCCATGCTGAGTTGGAAACACTGAGGGTTTCGGCTCTCGGCACCGGAGGCAGCCATCTTGCCCAAGGAGGAAGAAAAAGGTAGAAAAGAGGTAAGAAGAGCGGTTGCAGCTGCTGCGACTGATGGACGCAACACACCTATACCAGCCCTCGTTCCCCGCAGGACTTAGGCAGGAGTCTCTCAAGGTGTGGAACCTGAGGAAGAGGCTGAGGCAGCATCGGGCAGGAAGAAGTCGAGGCGGGCAGTGGACAGGCAGATCCAGGAACAAGCCAGAAGTCAGGACAGGACAGGCAGCAGGCAGGGTGAAGACGGAGAAGCAGGCTGGAGGTCAAGGCAGGCAGAGATCACTCAGAGTCAGATTACCAGGCAGAGGTCAGGTAGGCGGTCAGTCCAGAAGGGCGAGGAGCAGGGAAGCAGGCATGGAAGACAAGGATCAGGCAGGAACACTGGAACAGCAATCAAGGCAGGTATGCTGGAACAGGAATCAAACAGGAACGCTGGATACGCACTCTCACAGAGCAGTACCAGTTGCTGAGGAGAAGTGGAAGAGGCAGGCCCGGGTATAAATATCCAGGGCATCTGACATCATCTCAGTGCACCGACAAGGCTTTTCCTGCCACTGGGTCTTTAAATCCAGCAACGCGATGCGTGCGCGTGCCTAGGGAGTTGGGCCGAGTGCAGCGCGGCAACAGCGTGGGATCGCCAAGAGAGTAGGCCGTAGTTGCGGCCTCCACTGAGGAGAGGCAGCAGGAGAGGTTGGCACGGGCTTCCTGCCCATCCAGGTGAGAGGCCCCGGCCGTGGTCTCCAATGGGCAGGGACCCTAACAGTACCACTTCCTTTATGCCCCCTTTTAGAAGGACCAGGCTTCCTCGGATGGGCGACATGGAACTGCTGGAGTAGTGCCTTGTCAAGGATATTGGAGGTGGGTTCCCATGTATTTTTGTCGGGGCCGAACCCCTCCCAGGCGATCAAATATTCCCACCTTCTGTGTCGACATCTCACATCTAGGACTTCCTTGATTTGGTATATTTGTTCCTCCTCTGCCAAGACGTCCTGCAGTTCAGGAGTCTTGCGCTGTGGCCAGGATAACACTAGAGGCTTCAGGAGAGATACATGGAATGCACTGTGAATCCTCAGGGAAGATGGAAGTCTCAGATGGTATGAGACAGGAATGACTCACTCAGTGACAGACAAGGGGCCAATATATTGAGGGGCTAGTCTCATCGAGGGCACCCGAAGCAGATGTGGCGGGTACTGAGCCACACCTGATCTCAGGGTTAAAGTGAGGTGCTGGACGTCTATGTTTGTTGGCCGCCTTCTTTGCCTCCTCTGCTGCCTGGCGGAGATTGTTCTGTGTGTCCATCCAAAGAGCAGTTGTTGGACCGTGAGCTGAGTCACAGGCAAGGGCACTGATAGAGGTGTGGGAAGTAGTGGCACCGGTTGTCTGCCATAGACCAACTTGAATGGTGAGGAATCGGTAGCGGAGTGGGTGTGAGAGTTATGAGAGAACTCTGCCCAAGGAAGAAGGGTGGACCAATCATCTTGTCTGGCATGCACAAAGGAGCGGAGGAAGGTTTTTAAGATCGAGTTGAACGCTCAGCCTGACTATTGCCCTCTGGGCGGTATGCAGTGGTGAAATCGAGCTGGATACCAAATTTCTTACACAATGATTACGAGATGTTGGCCGTGAATTGGATCCCTTGATTGGAGGCAATGTGTTGCAGGAGTCCATGAAGGCAAAATACGTGCTGGGTGAACAGTTGGGCCAGTTCGGGGACGGTGGGAAGTTTTGGAAGAGACGTGAAGTGGACCATCTTCGAGAACCTGTCAATGATGAGCCAGATGACATGGTTGCCCCCTAACGGGGGCAGGTCCACTATGAAGTTGGTTGAGAGATGGGTCCAAGGTTCCTTAGGCATGGGTAGCGGCTGTAGAAGGCCCCAGGGGCATCCGGTCAAGGGCTTTTGCTGGGCACATGTCGGGCAGGAGTCGACATAACCCCGGACATCCTGTTCCATCCGTGGCCACCAATAGTACCGCTGTAATAAGTCCAGTATGCGTGCCCTTCCAGGGGGCCCAGCGATGAGATAGTCATGGGCCCAGGCCAAGACCCTCTGCCTTAGGCGGAGAGGAACTATGGTCTTCCCAGGAGGGGCTGCTTGGGTGGCGGCCAGGCAAACCTTT
This sequence comes from Rhinatrema bivittatum, assembly GCF_901001135.1. Taxonomy (NCBI): domain Eukaryota; kingdom Metazoa; phylum Chordata; class Amphibia; order Gymnophiona; family Rhinatrematidae; genus Rhinatrema; species Rhinatrema bivittatum. Next base: position 217,186,514 of record NC_042618.1, on the reverse strand, counting down.
TCCTGATCTAGGATGTATTGTGGTATTACAGGAGTATCTCTTGTCTCGAAGGCTCTGGAGAGTGCATCCACCCATACATTCTTGGAGGTCGGCCAATAATGCAGGGTGAAGTTGAACCGACTAAAGAACAGTGACCACCGGGCTTGGTGGGGATTTAAATGTTGGGCTTGGCTGAGATATTCCAAATTCTTGTGGTCTGTCAAAACCGTAGTGGAATGTTGGGCCCCTTCAAGCCACTGTCGCCATTTTTCAAATGCCATCTTGATGGCAAGGAGTTCTTTGTCCCCGATGCTATAGTTCTTTTAGGCCGGGGAGAACCAATGTGAAAAGTACGAGCATGGCAGTAGAGGCCCCTTGTTGGAGTACTGGCTTAGCACCACCCCCACAGTGGTTTCGGAGGTGTCTACCTCCACCACGAAGGGGCGTGAAGGTTCTGGATGTCGAAGGCATGTGTCTTGTAGGAAGGCATTCTTCAGGACCCTGAAGGCCTCGATTGCTTCAGGTGGCCAGTGTTTGGGGTCAGCCACTTTCTTGGTGAGTGTGGTAAGGAGTGCCACTAGTCTGGAGTACTGGGGAATGAAGCTCCCGAGAAGTCAGCAAACCCTAAGAACCGCTGCATCGCCCATAGTCCTGATGGTTGTGGCCAGTTCTGGATGCTTGTAGTCTTTTCTGGGTCATGTAGAAACTGGTGGTCGAGACGATAAAGCCTAGGAAAGGCAGGGATTCTTTTTCAAACAAGCATTTCTCCAACTTGGCATACAGCTTATGATCCTGTAGCTGCTGGAGTACTTCTTACCGCTCGGCGATGGGATGGCAGATCCCGAGAGTAAATTAGTATGTCATCTAGGTGCACGATGACGCTGGAGTGGAGCATGTCCCAGAAAACCTCATTCATGAGATGTTGGAAAACTACAGGATCATTGCATAAGCCGAATGGCATCACCAAGTATTTGTTGTGTCTGTCCCGGGTGTTAAAGGTGGTCTTCCACTCATTGCTGGGTTTTATTCATACAAGGTTGTAGGCCCTTTGGAGGTCCAATTTTGTGAACACTTTGGCCCCATGAAGACGGTGTAGTAGTTTTGGAATGAGGGGTAACAGGTGGCGGTCCCTCCTGGTGATGGCGTTAAGTCTGTGGTAGTCTATACAGGGCCACAAGGACCCATCCTTTTTTGCCATGAAGAAGAAGCCGGCGCCAGCCAGCAAGGTAGAGGGGCAAATGAATCCCCAGTCGAGGTTCTCCTGGATGTACTTGGACATGGCCTGGGTTTCAGACAGCGATAGCAGGTATACTCAACCACGTGGTAGAGTGGTAACAGAAAGGAGATTGATGGCGTGGTCAAACGGATGGTGTTCGGGTAGCGTCTCCACCCTCTCTTTTGAAAAGACATCTGCGAACTCCGCATATGGCAGTGGCAGGGAAAGTGGGGTGGTGTCCAGAGGAACCGTGGGTCGCGATACTTCTTGGATGCAGGTGGTGTGGCATTGGGACCCCCAGGAGGCGATCTGCAAGTTCTCCCAATTGATCCGGGGAGAGTGTGTCTGGAGCCAGGGCAGGCCCAGAACTACTGGGTGTATGGCCTTCTCAAGCAAGAAGAAGGAGATCTGCTCTTCATGGAGATCACTCATGTGTAGCTTCACTGGGGTGGTCATGTGGGTGATCCTTCCAAGTAGGGTGTCCCCATGGATGGAAGAAATCACCAGTGGAGGCGTCTGAGGCAATGTGGAAAGACCCAATTGGTGGGCAAGGTCCGCAAGGTTAAGTTTCCCCCGGCTCCAGAATCAATCAAACCTGGGTCAAGAAAGCCCCCTTGGGGTGAAGGATAGTCACTGGTGTGATGCATTGGGAAGCAGGAGTTGTGTAGCCCAGGATCATCTTCCCACTGACGCCTAGGCTCTGGAGTTTCCCGGCCTCTCGGGACATTGTTCCAGCAAGTGCCTTTTGCCGGCGCAGTAAAGACACAGTTCTAGAGCGCCTTTGAAGTTTCTCCTCGGGAGTAAGTCGGCTGTGGTTGAGCTGCCTTGGTTCTTCTCCTCGCATTTGGCCTGGATCAGCCACTGTCAGCGGCGTCCAGGGTCAAGAGAAGGATGGTGCTAGGAGCATGGTCCTCCAGGCAGGCCGGACTTTATGGAGGTGTTGCTAAATACGGTGGTCAATACGCCCGGAGAGCTCAATGAGGCCTTTCAAGTCTTCTGGGAGCTCCCGGGCAGGAAGCTCATCCTTTATCTTAGGGGACAGTCCCTCTAAGAAGATGCTGCTTAGGCTATCCTCTTGCCACCCTAGTTCTGATGCTAAGGTGTGGAATTCCACCGTGTCCTCTGCAATGGCTGTGGCTCCTGGCGAAGGTGGAGGAGGTCGGAGGCCACTGCGCTCTGTCGCCCAGGCTGTACAAACTGTGGAAGGTCTTGAAGCAAACTTGAAAGTCTGTACAAACTGTGCAAGGTCTTGGAGCAGCGGATCTCTGCGTTCCCACAAAGGGGAGGCCCAGGCCAGGGCCTTCCCATCCAGGAGTGAAAAGATGAAGGTAGTCTTGATACCGTCGCTAGCAAACTGGAATGGCTGCAGGGAAAAATGCATAAAGCAATGACTTAGAAATCCCTGATACTGCTGCAGATCCCCTGTCTAGCGCAGGGGAGCAGGTAGGTGGCTGAGGGCATAGGCAGCACCGCTGGAACAGGAGGATGGGCATTGGATGCCGGGATGGCGTCTAGTCGGCTTACCAGCTGCTCCACTGTAGAAGCCAGCATATCCAGGCATTGTTCTTGCTGCTGGAGTCTCTGGGCCAGTCTGGGGATAGCCTGCAGGTCGGACAGGTCCTCCAGGTCCATGGCCTCAGCAAACTGTAAGGAAGATGGACCCTTGAGCTGAGATGAGGTTGACGCTACCACCAGGAGAGGGCCCCTGGTGGTTCTCGTTGACAGAAGGCAGAGCAGGCAGAGATGACCCCACAGGAACTTCACCTATACCAGCCCTCATTCCCCGCAGGTTGAGTCCTTGGGTACCGGGGCAGGCAGGACTTAGGCAGTGGTCTCTCAAGGCATGGAACCAGAGGAAGAGGCTGAGGTGGCATCGGGCAGACAGAAGTCGAGGCGGGCGGCAGACAGGCGGATCCAGGAACAGGACAGAGGTCAGGATGGGCAGCAGACAGGGTGAAGATGGAGAAGCAGGCTGGAGGTCCAGGTAGGTGGAGGTCACTCAGAGTCAGATTACCAGGCAAAGTCGGGGGGCATAACCAATATGGCTGCCTGAAGGGTTGCTGCTCCCGATCGCTCGGCGTCCTATTTCTTAATTTCCTCAATTTTTTGGATTATGCCACACAAAAGAAAGGGAAGGGTTAGGGTTTTTCCATCCGAACCCAACACACCCTTGGACCAACGACTGATACGGGAGTTCACCTATCCTACGACAAGATTGAGGGCAATAACCCCTTGCTGGCGGAGCACAAAGAGGAGTTCTGCTCTCGCCGGGGGAAATATCTCTGAACCCTCCAGACCCATGACAACTGTTTTTAGCGGCCCCCTCAGGAGGCATCAAGGCCACTGGAGGAACTGGAAGGAGTCCTACCAGAGTACCTCAGTCGGATGGAGTCAGTGGTGCCGACCCTGGGACTGTGAGAACTTCGACCCCAGATCTGGTATGGGAGGTCTCCGGAGAGAGAGTGGAAGTACGCAGAGACACTCTGTCTGAGGCGGCAGATGGAAGTGATTCCATGGCTGGAACTAATGGAGTGAGTCAAAGCACAGCTGGGATAAGAAAAACAACAGTTGTTACACTGGACTCCCTTTGGGATCTTATGGCAGGGTTTGCCACCAATCTTCAGGAACAGTCACAAAGATTGCACGGAGTTGCCTCAAAGTTAGATTTGGTAGCCCAAGAACACCAACAAATTTTGCAGGAACAAGGGACTGTACTTCAAAGATTGGAAGAGGAGGTAAAAATTCTAAAAGATACAATGGCAGTGTTTACCAGAGAACAGCTGTGAGGAAAATGGAGTTTCTTGAAAACTCAATTCGGCACTTGAATCTGCGGATTTTAAATTTCCCCAAGATGAACTGAGCTTGGTTACATTAAAAAAAATATATGGGGAATATTTTAAAAATCCCACATGATAAAATTCCAGTGGTGAAGAAAGTAATATACCTCTCTCAAAAGCAAATTTCATTAAGATTTAATCCTGTGGAGAACCTCGGCAATCTGACCCAATATTTAGAAGAATCTGGAACTGAAGTTACAAGTAGAGAAGCACTACTAGTGACATTTCATTCAGAGTATGATTTGAATACAGTCATGCGCTCCTATTTTAAAAATGTAAATTTACCTTTTCAGGGTGAATTGGTAAGAATCTATCCTAATCTGGCCAAATCCACCCAAATTCACCATAAGGCATTTTTGGAATTAAAGCCCGAAGTAATGTCTTTGGGTGCAAGCTTTCTAGTTAAGTATCCCAGTAAATGTATTGTGAAATCGCAGGGGAATACCTATATTTTCTTCGATGTATCGCGATTAAGGGATTTCCTGAATGCTAGTAGGCATAAACCTGTCATCAATTTGAACAGTAGTGGTTCTAATTGAAATAAGTACGTAGAAACCTTCGGGCAGCCATATACTCTTTTAAGTAATATTTGGTATAGATGTAACTCCTTTGTTTTTCTTTATGCTTCCCTCTCAATTTTCCTCTATGATGATGAGAAGTGTGAGATATAAATTATTTTTATTTCTTGTACAAGTTTTCTAAATGTTTAATTATGTTACACTGATATAAGCACTTGTATTTCTCAAACAAAGTGGAAAGATTTTGTTGTTAAAATGTAAAAAGCAATAAAGAGAAAATAAAAAAAAGATTACCAGGCAGAGGTCAGGCAGGCAGAGGTCACACAGAGTCGGCGTACCAGGCGGAGGTCAGGCAGGTGAAGGTCACTCAGAGTCAGATTACCAGGCAGAGGTCAGGCAGGCAGAGGTCACACAGAGTCGGAGTACCAGGCGGAGGTCAGGCAGGTGAAGGTCACTCAGAGTCAGATTACCAGGCAGAGGTGAGGCAGGCGGAGGTCACTCAGAGTCAGATTCAGGTCGATCCAGTAAGGCCGCGGTAGAAACAGTGCGGCAGTGTCAGGCGCACCCTTCCTCCCCGCACCCACAGTTCTCTTCACTAATTCCCCGATACTCTCCTCTAATCGCATGCAAATGCATGCCGCGGCTTTAAAGCGGTAGGGAAGGGTTATGGCCGCGTAACCCATTTTACTGTATAGGCGCTTAATACAGCGCCTATACAGTAACCAGGGTGCGACGGTACCTGTCATTTCAAATGTCATTTCAAATGGCATTTGGAATGACAGGAACCAGGAAGTGTAAAAAAACACGAAAAGTCTTTGTTGCTTCGTCGCTGTGTCTCTCCTCCCGGAGCAGGGCGCGAAAGCAGCCTTGCTCCGGGAGGAGGTGAGGCACAGCGGCGAAGACAGACGGGAGAGGAGAAAAAGCAGAGCCGAGCAAAGCGAAAGCGTGCAGCAAGCCGGCGAAATAGACCTGCGAGCAGAGGCAATAGCAGCGGTTCGGTAAGCCTGGCACCCTCCTTGATGTAGTACGTCCCGGATGCCCCCCCCCCCCCAGCGCGCCCGCCACTACCCCTTTCATCAGCTGCATCCACTGCGACCCGGCAGTCCCGTGAGGCCTACAAAAAAAAAAAAAAATCCCCGGCTCCCGCGCCCCCGCACTGGCCCGCCGACTCTACCCCCCCCCCCCCCCCCTCCTCCCGATCGGGCAAGGAGGCGGCAGCGACGAAAACCAAAGCAATTTTTTTTTTTCAAAAAGCAACATCACACATTGCATAAAATAATTTCTCCAGCCTTAAAGCGACTTACTTTTGGGATCTGTCAAGTAAGTCGCAAAAGTAACTTACTTTTCTGAAGCCATCACGATCGTAGCTCAAGACGAAGATGGCCGCCTGCACGGGGGAAAGCGTGCAATTGGCCGCTGAAGACGTGAGGTCACGTCTTCAGCGGCCAATTGCACGCTTTCCCCGTGCAGGCGGCCATCTTCGTCTTCTTCCGGAGGAGCTAAGATCATGTTCCTGATGGCTTCAGAAAAGTAAGTTACTTTTGCGACTTACTTTTGGGATCTTGACAGATCCCAAAAGTAAGTCGCTTTAAGGCTGGAGAAATTATTTTATGCAATGTGTGATGTCGCTTTTTGAAAAAAAAAAAATTGCTTTGGTTTTCGTCACCGCCGCCTATCTGCCCGATCGGGAGGAGAGGGTGGGGGGGGGGGGGGGGGGGGGTAGAGTCGGCGGGCCAGTGCGGGGGCGCGGGAGCCGGGGATTTTTTTTTTTTGTAGGCCTCACGGGACTGCCGGGTCGCAGTTGATGCAGCTGATGAAAGGGGTAGTGGCGGGCGCGCTGGGGGGGGGGGGGGGGGCATCCGGGACGTACTACATCAAGGAGGGTGCCAGGCTTACCGAACCGCTGCTATTGCCTCTGCTCGCAGGTCTATTTCGCCGGCTTGCTGCACGCTTTTGCTTTGCTCGGCTCTGCTTTTTCTCCTCTCCCGTCTGTCTTCGCCGCTGTGCCTCACCTCCTCCGGGTCGCAGTGGTAGCATGGCGCTGTGAGGGGGGCGAAAGGGTATATACCCATGAACGGATTTGAGTGGGAGTGCTCTGTGAAGCGGGACATGCCCGTGAGGGGCATAATGGGTGGATGCAGCTGATGAAAGGGGTAGTGGCGGGCGCGCTGGGGGGGGGGCATCCGGGACGTACTACATCAAGGAAGGTGCCAGGCTTATTGCTTTATTGTGTTTGAGTATCTTAAGCGGTGTCGATGGATTTGTTACACAGTCCTAACTCCTACTAGGGGGAGGCGGTAAACTAACAGGTTAAGGCCGCGGCAAAACAGCGCGTTCCTAAGGAGATAATATCAGCGCCCGTTACAGTATCGGAGGGGAATAGCTAATTCCTTCATTATACAGCTTTTTCGTTCATTTACATGCTGGGTGCGGAAAGGATTAGGTGTTTATTTTAGGAAGCGCTAAGGACGCGTGAAACTGGAGACTGTATGGCTGGATGGCCTTACTCGTCTGTATTGTGCGCTCCCAGCACGTTACAGACGGGCAATCTTTAACTGCACGTTACTGGATCGACCTGATTATTAGGCAGAGGTCAGGCAGGCGGTCAGTTCGGAAGGGCGAGGAGCAGGGAGGCAGACACGGAAGACAAGGAGCAGGCAGAAACGCTGGAACAGGAATCAAGGCAGGAACGCTGGATACTCACTCTCACAGAGCAGGACCCATCGCTGAGGCGAAGTGGAAAAGGCAGGCCCGGGTATAAATACCCGGGGCGTCTGACGTCATCTCAGTGCGCCGAGAAGGCTTTTCCCACCGCAGGGCCTTTGAATCCGGCGATGCGCGCACGCTTGCGCCTAGGAAGTTGGGTCAAGTGCAGCAGGTCGGCGGTGTGGGATCGCCGTGAGAGTAGGCCACGGTCACGGCCTCCGCTGAGGAGAGGCAGCAGGATAGGTTGGCGCGGGCTTCCTGCTCTTCCAGGTGAGGGGCCTCGGCCGTGGTCTCCAACGGGCGGGGACCCTAACAATAGCTTCCTCCTCAGTGGCATCTTTATGTTCATATTCACTATCATCAGCAGCATCAGTATTATTGTTAATCCACATCTTAATAAACAAATGTGTAGATTGTCTTCTGGTATCTATCCTGAAAGGCAGGGGTCAAACGCAGCTCTGGGGCTAAGTCCTTACACAGTCCTAAGAGCCACCCTAGGGCATGGATTCTCTAATAGGCAGTTGAGATGGGGGTAGAATATACCTCCAGTGCCCAAGGTATAGGGATGATATCTCTTCTGTGGGTGTAAATCATAGTGGAGGCTGTCTGATTACGTGTGGGTACCAAAAAGAAGACTGGACACTCTGGATGGGTGTTCCAAATCAATTTGAAGGAAACAGATCTTCCATGGTAATAAACTGGCACCATGTGCATTTAATTCTGGTTAAATCCATATCCCAAAGTTGTTCCTCAAATGCCTCAATATCTTTAAAGGTGTCCCTCAGTATTGGTGTCCTGAAATGTTCTCACTCTCTAGGGCATGGATTGGTAAATATCCTAAAGGAGGGGTCTACTGTGTGAGGCTGCATCCTTTCCCAAACAATACCTGAGATCCAAAGGATTTATCCAGAAGATCCAGCTTCTTCGGTGTTCCAGGGGTGAAGACTCCAATAGGGGGTCTCCAGATGAACTTGTTCTCCTCTCCAGATGATACCTTGGGAACTCTCAGGTTGAAAGCTCCAATGTAACAAGGAAAGAAAATCATTTCCTTTCTCCACTCTTGGGGTTGAAGGGTGGCAGCAAATTTCCTACCAAAACACAATGAAAAACAAAAAAATCTTCACCAAAAAAAAAAAAATCACTTAGCACAGAATTACCACAGCCCAGCAGATTTTCTCTCATCCTATCCTTCTCCAAAGGTGGGGGGGATTTTCCATCCTTGAGCAAGAGCTAGGGCAGGGGTAGGCAACTCTAGTCCTGAAGTTTCACAAACAGGCCTGGTTTTCATGTCATCCACAATGAATATTCAGGAGATATATCTGCATACAGTGGAGGCAGTGCATGCAAGTATATGCAAATATACTTCATGTAAATTGATTGTGGATATCCTGTAAATCAGACCAGTCTGTGGCGCTTCAGGACTGGAGTTGCTTACACTTGGGTTAGCAGATCCAAAAAATTACAAAAGGCAAAATCTAAAATTCCTTAAATAATAGCACATAAGCCTTAAGACAACCTAACCAGTCAGGTTGCAGATTAGAAAGGGATACTGCCTCCTTCCTATTCTGGATCACAGGGGCATGAGGCCTAGCCCACCAAGAATAGGGGAACAAAGAAAGTCCACTCCTACTCTTTTGATTACGAATTCAAAATGCCACACGGAACTCTTGCTTTACCTGCCTTTTAACGGACAGGAGCTCACCACTCCAGCAGCCACACAGGGGATGCTGGAAAAGTAGTATGCTCCTCTCCTACTTCCTATACCCCATGTCCTAGACTAGGGCCATCTAGTGAAGATCTCAAGGGCGTTTCTACAGCTAGAAGCTCAATGGCTCATTGCCACTTGAATTCCAAAATGTCCTAAAGCATCCAGATAAGATTAATGTGAGCAATTGGATAATTTTGGTAGCCAGTGCCTAGAAAATACTGAATTTCAACAACTAATTTTCAAGCATTCACTAATGGTACCCTTCGGTTATCCATGATAGATGTGTATCATCACCGGAATGCTTGTATGGGATTCTGATGAGGATTGACAGCAGCAGCTTGATTTGCCTAGAGTCATGATGGTATGAGTATTTAAGTAGATGTTGCTTACCTGGACTCCAGTAAAGCTTTTGATACTGTTTCACTTAGAAAACGAGTAAAGAGGCTGGACAGTATGGGAGCAGGCCATAAAGTTATAAATTAGGAGAGGAGCGGGTTGATCAATAGGATGCAAAGAATGGTGTTAAATAAAGTCTTCTCTAGTGAAGACAAACTGACAAAGAAGGGTACCTCAGAGCTTTACAGGGACTGGATCTTTTCTAGATCTTTATTAGTGACATTGCTCAGGACCTTGAGGAAATATATACTTGTTTGAAGATGATACAAACAATCTTTATAAAGTAAATGTGCTGCAAGGGTGAAAAGTGATAGGGGATTTGGAAAAAGAAATGGAAGAGTGTTCAAAGGTTTGGAAAATGAGCTTCAGTGCTAAAAATTAAATCCTACATTCAGGACTCAAAAATCCATTAGCCACATATCAATTAGAAGGAAATGAACTGGAAATTTTCAAACAAGACAGAGGTAGATATTCAGCTTCTATCTGGCTCAGAAAGTTAGCCAGGATATTCAGTGGCATGGCTGCACTGCTAAATACATCCAACTATCTAAAAATTAACTGTGTAAGTTTATCTGGCTACCTTTAGACCTGCTCAATAACAGGTCTAACTTAACTGGTTAGCTTATTCAGCTAAGTGCCTGATTCACTAAAGTTTTTTTTACCATTCTGTGTCTATTCACTAAAGCTTTTTTTCCCATTCTAATTCTATGGGGAAACAGCTTTGTGAATCAGGCCCTAAGTTAGCTGGATATGTAATCATGCCCCAGAAAGCCTCTGTCCCACCCACCACTTATCCATATAACTATTTAGCCAGATAAATAGTTATCCAGAAGGCCCAACACGACCTGAATGTAGGACTGGGAGTGCAGCGGCAGCAGAAGAACCCTTGGGGCTGCCGGCGGAGCCCAACCCACCATCAGACAAAGAAGAGGAGAGGATGTATGACTGCCAGCGGAGCCCAACCTGCTGGTGGCAGAAGAGGAGAGGCTGCCGCGCTGCTGGCAGAATCCATCCCACTGGTGGCCAAAGAACAGTAGAGACCATGCAAATGCTAGTGGAGTCAGTAGCGGAAAGAGTAGAGGCTACAGCATTTCCAGCTGTCATGGAACAACCTACCTCTGTGTATGTGAAAGAGAAAGCCTGAGTGCATGTGTGTGTTTGTGTGACAGAGGAAGACTGCCTGCATATGTTTTTGCGTGAAAGAAGACTTGCCTGCATGTGTGTGTGTAAATGGGAACCTGCCTGCGGTATATGTGTGTGTGTGAATGGTAGCTTCCCTGGGTGGTTTGTGTGTGAATGGGAACCTGCCTGGTTTGTGTGTGTGTGTGTGTGTGTGAGAATGGAAGCTTGCCCGGGTTGTATGTGTGTGTGTGTGTGGGGGGGGGGGGGTGTTTATATGTGTATGAATGGGAGATTGCCTGGGTTGTGTATGTGAATGAAAGCCTGCCTGGGACATGCATGTGTGTGTATGGGAGCTTACCTGGGTTGTGCCTGCCTGGTGTAATATGTGCAGTGTTGCCTTTTCATAGATATACGATTGTTACTGTTTGAATGCTGGCAGTTAGGGCTGTTTTGGTATGGGAGGTTTATCATATTGTAATGGTACTTCCATTTATTCATGGCTTTCTGAGGGCCAAGACCATACCCAACATGCATTACAAAAGGTCTAATTCCAAGTAACTTTTTTGCAGAGATTTCTGGTTGGCACTATAGCAGTGCATGTAAATATAATATGCACGTTGTAAATGATAATTTTGCTTCAGAAGACAGTACTTTTGAATGTTCTTTTTCATGTAAAATCTGTTATAAATGCATAATTTAATTGTGTGTGTGTGTGACTGTAGAAGGAATGGGGGAGGGAGGCATGTGTGCAAGGCTGTAAGGTTTGCCTAGGGCAAGGCTTCCCAAACTTGTCCTGGGGAACCCACAGCCAGTCAGGTTTTCAGGATATCCACAATGAATATGCATGAGATACATTTGCATATACTGAGTCTCCGTGGTATGGAAATGTATCTCATGCATATTCATTATGGATATCCTGAAAACCCGACTGGCTGTTGGGAAGCCATGGCCTAAGATATTAGGGGAGGGGGAAGGAGAGGGGGCCGAAGGTGTCAGTTATTACAATTATAGATTGCTGGAGGGAGCTGGACTTTGATGGGTCCAGGACAGAGACTGAATGAATTGGGGTGGGGGTGGTGGGTAGCACAGTAATTGTTTGCACAGGGCAGCAACTCTAGCTAAGTGGTAGGCACTGAGTACCACTTAGCCAGATACGTTTGGACTTATCTGGCTAAGTGGTGCTGAATATTGACCTCACAGAGATCTAGAAGTATACATCTCAGATGTTTTTCAGGTAGCCAATCAATGAAACACAGAAACTTAGTAGATGATAGCAAATAACGACCAGTTGGTCCTGTTGTTCATGCTGCTAAGGATATTTTCCAGCTGCCAGCTAGAGACTGCAACCTCTTAGCACTTATCCAAGGTAGTTTTGACACCTGCTTCCTCTATATCCTACCATCTTGGATAGCTGAGCATACAAGATACGCTATCAAGAGTGCAAATTTCCAAACAGTAAAGTTGATAAAAGCTTTTAGATAGCTTGACTAGTGATTCAAGTTTCTTCTATGTGGCAACTGACTTGCACTACAATTATTTTACTAAATGTGGGTTTGCTTCTCTTTTTTTATTATGCTGCCTGGTATCAGTGAAGCTATTAGTTCCTGATTTAGGTTCAAAGCACTAATTTGAGAAGTCCCCACCTCTTGATCACCAGGGATCTTTCAAAATTGATGAACTAGGTCATAAAGCATAAAGGTAAATTATGTCAGGAGACTGAGGATTAAGACTATAATTAGAAGCAACAAAGTCAGTTAACAGGAATGCAATATTCTAAAAATAAAATTAATTTGTTCAGCTGCTTTAATTTGACAGAGTCAAAGTCATACAACAGAACATACTATGCTACTGCAGTAAAAAGAGCATGTCAGAGGTTTTAGTATCATTATGACTATATTAATTACATTTTCCCTGCAGCGGAGCATACAAGTATTCCATATTTTGCATAATTTGCATTGGCATGCATATATGTACCCAAAAGACTGTGAATGTTGCTCTGCATAGGCAGCTTAAATTGGAATCACCTCTCCATTTTCATTGCCTTGACACGTACATCTCTCTAGGCTTTTGTGCACATAAGTAATTCTAAGGACGCCGCTTTTGGGCTTAAGTGCACAATTTGGCGATTTCAGCACTCCAGCCATTTGAATACTATATCTCAAGGCACGTAATAAGAGGTTTCTCATGACTAAGGTCAGAACACTTGCAAAAGTCCTGGAAATGTCACAAAATCACAGTCCTTTTCTAAAAGTCATACTCCAAAAACCCTTTTGGGACCATGTTTCAACTAGAAATGATCTCTATAAAGTGGCTAGTATTGGAATATGGATGACAAATCATGAGACACCCAGCACCAAATTACGTAAAAATAAACATGTAGCCTCTGCTTTGGGGTTCTAACCAAGAAGATGTAGGCATCACACACCTTCCTGGAGCTAAGCCCTCACACAACAGCCCCAGGATGTGGATTCTCCAAATAGGGAGGAGGCTGAACCTTCAGGACCCAAGATGTAAGAGAAAATACCTCTCTCTCTCCCCCCCCCCCCCCCACCCCTCTCTCTCTCTCTTCTACTTACATTTGCTGAATCCTCTGAAATGCTTTCACTTCAATACCAATAACTCACTGGACTCTTGAGTGGGGTGTTCCAAAAAATAAATCCTATTGCAAACCAGTCAGCAAAGTGAATCATTTGATCTTCAGAAACAAATTCAAGGGTAACCACAGTCTCAGTCCAAGATGGCAGGCACTAGGGAAAACCTTTCTTTCTAGGAGGTGAAAGCCGGGCTCCTAGTAGGGTAATGGGGCCTCCTGTTTGTCCTCTGATGTTTGTTATATCTCTCAGACAGAAAGTCCCAACTGCATCAAATGATGAAATCCTAAACTCCTTCTCCCGGGATAGGAATGGTGGGCAAAAATCCCTCCCAACAAAAAGGAACAAAAATCTTCTCCCAGACTCAAACTGTGTCGACTGTGGCAAGTCACTGTTGCCCCTTTACCGTGCGGCAGGATGGGAAGAATAGATAGATGCTCTATTCTCTGTGGCAGGACCAAAAATGCACCACCACACTGGGACAAATCCTACCAGATCGGTTGGGTACTGGACTAGGATGAGTCTCTCCCCTCTTCCTAGGTATCTGGCTGTGGGACCTGAAACTGGAAGCTCCAACCAGGGGACACTCCTTTTTCTCCACAGTCTAAACCAAAATGCCACACACTAGTAAGCACCCACCTGCAACATTCTTGGAGGTGGTGCTGATTATGAAAAGTATGCCCTTCCTCACTCCCTAACGGCTAACCTATAACCTAAACTAGGGACATCTCCTGCTGGAGACCTCTTTACAAACAAGCCAATTCTGCTGCTAATATATGACTGATAAGCATTGCAAAATGTTCAACCCATTTCTAGAATAAGCTCCAGAAATCTAACAGAGAGAGAGAGAGAGCTACTGAATTTTCTTTCCTACTGAAAAATGTACAATATTTATGTCAAATGTTTCTCTTGGCTTAATAGGTTTCCATATGCTTACTTTATTGTAACTGTTCCAAAAAGTTTTCTTGGATAAGTGAAAATAGGTTTCCTATTTAAGCACCACTGAAATATTAAGTTATTAGTTCCTCAGCTATCATCTATGTTTCTAGATAATACTACTTGGCTTGTTCAAAAGACATAGATCAAAGAGTTTTTTAATCCTTTTGTTCTTCATTTGCCTATTACACAAGTGAGACAGCAAAGTTTAAACAAGATTTTGAAGCAATTAAAACTCATTAACGAGCATTCAACTAAAGGGTAAAATCTAGGAATAATCATTTTGTGCTGTCACATTGCCCGTTATTAGGGCAGTGGAAAAAGAGGTAAGGAAAGCATTCAAAGAAGCTGAGTGCACATATAAAGTGAGCAGGGATCGGGCTAAAAACTCATGTTAAAGGGTTTTATATATGTAACCACTCTTCTATGCTGTACTATGAAGGCTGGGGTCACACTCTGTCCTGGGGCTAAGTCCTAAGCAAATCCTGCATAAACCCCAGTATGGATTGTTCGATAGGTGATTGGTCCAAGACCCCTTACTGTGGGTATGATCTTAGTAAACTGGTCTGATGGATGCAAGCACCAAATAATTATACTGGGCCCTCAGGGTGGGTGTTCCAACAAAAGAGTTTACGGTGTATTATATCTTCAGTGGTGCTAAACTGGCACCATACACATTTCCGTAATATTACATCCATCTTCCAATATCAAATGCCGATGCAATGATGTCCCATATAAGTATCCCTCAGCAGTGCAGGCTACGAAAGGCCTTACCTTCTAGGGTATGGAAACAAGGCTCCCAGGGTGGAATGGGGGTCCCCTAACTAAAACTGGTTCTCCATTCCAAAAAGCAGAAAAAATACCCGAGGTCACCAGTGTCCTCTAACAATTCTCATTCTCCCAGTTGTTTATTTTTTCAGGGGCAGAGGCTCCTACGTTTGTGAACTCCTTTTCTCCTTCAACTCTCAAATGTTAAATGTATCTTACAGGCTGAAAGTTTCAATACAGCAGGGAAAAAAAATTCTCTCTTTCCCAATTACTGGGCAAGAAAGATGGCAGAAAACTTCCTCCCAAAACAAAACAAAACAAAACAAAAAAAAAAAAAATAGAAAAAAAAAATCAAAAAACTTTGCCAAAAGGCAGAGTCACCCATATCAGCCCTGGATGTGAGATGGAAAACAAATGAATTTCTCTCTTCCTAGCCTTTCCAGAGCAGGGTACTTCTTTCCCTGAGCAGAACTAGGGGAACCAGGAAAAATCTTCAGAATAAAACTTAAATCCAAAATATTGAGGCACCCTTACTGGCAAGGATCTGGACTAGAAAGGTGCTGCCTCACCTCCTATTCCATTTAGCCTGAGGTGTGAGGTCCAATTAGCAGCTTTTCAATACCTCTCTCTCCTCTCTGATTTGTCTTTACACCCTCATCATGCTCTCCGCTTATCAGATAAGCCACTCCTATCTATGCTCTTCTCCTTTACCACCAATTCCTGATTCTTTGCTTTCCATGTGCTTGGGATAGACTTCCTGAGATGGTGCATCATGCTCCCTCTCTCGCCTTGTTTAAATCCCATCTAAAAACCCACCTTTTTGAAGCTGCTTTAAAATCATAAGCCTGATTGTCCACCTTCAGCCTCATTAACTAATTTTAACCATTGTCTTACTGTATGACCTGCATGTATGTATTGATTAGATTGTAAGCTTTATTGTGCAAGGACTTTTATGTGTTGTTTGTACAGCTCTGTGTATGTCGAGTAGCACTATCAACCGTTAAGTAGTAGTACTAGTAGTAGTAGCAGGTCCAGCCAAACAGGGTCATTCATCAAAATGCGTTACGGCATTAATGCACGTGATAACACGTTAATGCATGCGTTAACGTCATAACGCATGCAATAATAGTGGTAGCTGATCTCAAAACATGGCTTTTTATCTGTGCTTACACAACTTCTATTTAATGTTTTAATTGTGCTGTTAATGTCTTAAACTTAGTGTTTTATAACCTCTTAAGATAACCGACTATGATTATTGTTACATTGTTTTAGCTTAAATTATGTATTTATTTGAAATTTGCACTTAGTTTATATTGCTCTTATTACTCTTAGTACTGTTGTAGAATTATGCATTGTTTTTTCCTTAACTATGTTTTAATGATACTTGTCGATTGTTTTTATGTTTAAGCATTGTAAACCTATGTGATGGATTCCCGATATGTCGGTATATAAAAAGTAATAAACTAGAAACTATTAGAGGTGTGAATCGTGTGATCGATCGTCTTAACGATCGATTTTGGCTGGGGGGAGGGGAGGGAAATCTTATCGTCGGGATTTTTTGTTTTAAAAAATCGTTAAAAATCGTAAATCGTGGGAGGGCAGGAAAACCGGCACACCAAAAAAACCCTAAAACCCACCCCGAACCTTTAAAAGAAATCCCCCACCCTCCCGAACCCCCCCAAAATGTTTTAAATTACCTGGGGTCCAGTGGGGGGGTCCCGACGCGATCTCCCTCTCTCTGGCCACGGCTGCGTTGAGAAATGGCGCCGGTGGCCCTTTGCCCTTATGTGACAGGGCAAAGGTAGCGCCGGTGCCATTTTTTTTCCTGGCTCCCGACGTCACGCCTGCTGGAGATCGCCCCCGGACCCCCGCTGGACCCCCAGGGACTTTTGGCCAGCTTGGGGGGGGGCCTCCTGAACCCCACAAGACTTGCCAAAAGTCCAGCGGGGGTCCGGGAGCGACCTCCTGCACGTGGGCCATATTGCCAATCTTCAAAATGGCACCGGCGCTACCTTTGCCCTCACTATGTCATACGGGCGACGCCATTTTGAAGATTGGCAATACGGCCCACGTGCAGGAGGTCGCTCCCGGACCCCCACTGGACTTTTGGCAAGTCTTGTGGGGGTCAGGAGGCACCCCCCAAGCTGGCCAAAAGTCCCTGGGGGTCCAGCGGTGGTCCGGGGGCGATCTCCAGCAGGCGTGACGTCAGGAGCCAGGAAACAAAATGGCGCCGGCGCTACCTTTGCCCTGTCACATGATAAGAGCAAAGGGCCACCGGCGCCATTTCTCAACGCAGCCGTGGCCAGAGAGAGAGAGGGAGATTGCGTCGGGACCCCCCCCACTGGACCCCAGGTAATTTAAAACATTTTGGGGGGGTTCGGGAGGGTGGGGGATTTCTTTTAAAGGTTCGGGGTGGGTTTTAGGGTTTTTTTGGTGTGCCGGTTTTCTCGCGCCCTATTTAATGATACAATACAAATGCCCCTGACGATAAATCGGGGGCATTTGTATTGTATCTGCACTCTAACGATTTTGGACGATTTTAAAATTATCTGACGATAATTTTAATCGTTCAAAAACGATTCACATCCTAGAAACTATATTGTTTTCATTCCAGAATTTGGATGACTTGAGGCCAGGATGATTATTATGTTCTGGTTTTACCTTTACAAGTCCATTTGAGCAATGAGGTAAAAACTGGGACTGGCTCTGTCTGTCCTGTAAAATTGAAGCCAGTTGGCAACTCCAGGAACTTTCAGTTTTCATCGGAAAACAAGACTTTTTGTCACTCTGGTTAAGGCAATAAGAAAAAGTATCAATTATCTGGCTGGCAATAGGCATCCAGTGTGAGCCATAAGCCGAGTCATTTCAGTTGCCGAGAAACATTATAGTAGCCAGATGTAAGGCGACCAGAAGTACTTTAAATCATGCCAGTATTTATCAGGTCATAATGTTAGAGCAGACTATAAAAATATGAAAAATCAGCAAAAGTCTGGACTATGATCAGAATCTGATAGCTCCCACCCAGGTAATGGGCAGAATTCCAGATTACAATTATGCATTGCAAATTTTCAGTTCATCATTGTTTTGTTTATTAACCCTGTTATACAACCTATTTTGCTGGTTTGGTACTACTGCTGTAGGTTGGGAACCTGAGTGTATTCTGATAGCTGTGATTTTACTGTATTTACTTTTTCCTACCTTAAGAGGACAATTTTCAAAGCCATTTGCACAGGTACATAGCGGTGTACCCATGTAAATAGACCATCTGGAAATGCCTCCTAAGAGATCCACAGCACAAGGACCTTTAGCCACATTTAAGGGAGGTGTTACCGAGAGGGGCGTGTCTTAGGTGGGATTGTAAAATAACACGCATAGATTGCGTTTTCACGTCAAGGCACATTATTTTCCCTTAAAAATCAACCCCCCACAAAAAGTAGGTGCAGAAGTCTATGGGCACTTTATAGCCACAGAAAATTTCATAGGGAAACACTTTCTCTTTTAAACTCAGTGCAAAGTCCATCGGCAAAATATGCCAGGTCACCTAGTTACATATTCAGAGAGAAAACAAAATACAATTTGAAAGAATTTGGAATAAATATCAAATTAAGTTGATTAACTGTGTTTCATTAAGCTTTTGAAGCAAAGGTCTGACTGTTTTTAAACTGTGTTGAGGGCACTAGTTGTTGGCAATAAAGTTTTTCAACAAAGGCTCAAAACTGGAGACATTCCATACTGAATAAGGGCTATGTTAAGAGACTGGTAACTACAGATTCTTCCTGTGGTTGAAAAGAGTTAATGGTTCCTGGAATTCTGTGAGCTGTTTCAGGGGATAGCCCAAGATATATAATTTGGGTGATGAAAAATATTAAAAAATATATCTTAGGAAAATACCTTAAAGGGCAACTGTAATGACTCAGCTGTTAAAGAGAGACCAGAGGGTGCCAGCTCAACAGTTAGTTAATCCAAACTTGTAAATCTTTAGGAAAAAGTCTCTAAGAACTTTTCTTAGGGAAAATATAAATTACAGGAGGAGAACCTGTAGTCCAGTGCTACAAATAAGTACTGTTTTATATTAATATGCTGAACTTGGCGCTATTAAGAAGATCGCTTTATTTTTACAGATGCGGCATTACGTACAACTGCAAACTCTAAGATGCTGGTTGGCTGACTGTCCTGGTCAGAGTACTCTAGCGCTGCAAAGCTGAGGTGCAAATGCGGTGCCGTAAGAAAGAAATAATGCCCTTAAGCAGGGTTTACTTTCATACGAGATTCACCCAGCTTTACTAATTATTTGCATTGTGAAGTGTCTTGTCTTTAGATTAGACCAGTTTCTCAGGAACCAGAATTACTTCCTTCAGTGGAAAAAAAAAAGGCAGGCGATTAATGCAGGCAATGCTTTCAAAAGTCAGTTTGAAAATGAAAAATCATATTTCTTGATGCTATTTTGTGTTTTATTTCAACACTCCTTTCTTAAATGTTTTCCATGTGGTAAATAACTTTCCCACACTTAATTGTGGCACCGCAGTTTGCAGGTTTAATGTGGATTTCACCTGTGCATTGATTTATTTGTTGGGGGGGGGGGGGGTGGGGGGAGGAATGGATGTGCTCGATGTGTTATCGATGACGCATTCATTCCATTCTGCTTCGTGTTTAATGACTTACTTCACAAGAGGAGTTTGTAAATCAAAGCACTGCCACTATGTAAAACACTGGTATTATTAATGGGGGTGCCCAAATGGGATTAACATTATAGCCACAAGATTTCTCCAGCCTATCTATCTATCTTCAAACTGTACATGAAAAAATGGCCATGAGACTGTGCATTCATATGTTACTGATTGACACAATATAGTACACCTTTGTGACTTTGCCAAAGCTATAGCTGTTTGCACTTCACACTTTAGTACTCACATGCAATGGCTTCTAATCTGTGTTCACGTTCATAGGTTATCACCATTGCTTGCACTACAGTCAGTCTCCCACAGTTGCACAGTTGAGAAAGGGCTACTAAATCCAGCCCTGGCATCAGAGTTGCGCAATCCCCCACAGAATCGCATGAGACCAGGGGCTGGGTCTATGAAGCCCTGGCTGGCTGGGTGGGGCAGGCATGGTTGAAAACAATCTCCCCCATCCCTGTACATTCACCAGCTAACAGAAGGAAAGCATAGGCAATGAGTACCTTGGGCCATGTTCTCCATCTCTGCAACTCCTTCTTCTTTGTGCAGCCGTAGGGCCCCATATGCATTAGAGGGAGGACACGGACTGAGGCACTGCTGCTCGCCACCTCCTCCTGCCAATCGAGATTGGCATCGTAGGGATTGACAGGGGAAGAGGATGGGTCAGAGGAGTGAGAATCAACAGGAGATAGGGGAAGATGCAAGGAATAAGAATTAAGCAGGAGAGGAAGATGAGAGGATGGTGAATCGGCATGGGCTAGGGAGGGAGAGGATGAAAAAGGGTGGGGGTTGACAGGCTGAGCGAATGTGAGTGATGAAATTGGATGGAGGTGAGAGAGGATCTGCTGGGGGGCGACAATGAGAGAGGAACTGCTGGGGGGGGGGGGGAACGAGAGAGAGAAGATTAGCTGGGGGTAAGTAATGAGAGGGGATTGGTAAAGGGGGACAGATGAGAGGGTTTCTGGAATGGTAGGTGGCCATTCTGGAGGGGTTTGTTGGGGGTTGGGGTAGCCCTGTACTGGATTTCTTAATTTTTGCATTGAGAGGGGGGATCAGGACTTGGAAGGTGGTGGTGTTGTGGTGGGGGGGGGGGGGGGGGGGAGGGGGGGGTTTAAGAGCTGCTTTGGGTATTTATTTTTTTTATTTTATTATTCCACTTTTCAAATGCTTCAAAGTGGATTACATTCAGGTACTGTAGTTATTTTTGGGGACTGGGGGGCAGATGAAATCCTTCATGTTAACTGGTCCTTTCATTTTAGTCCAGTTAATGGAATGGATGTTGTGATCTATTGCAAACATGCTTAACTTTTTGGGTTTGGGTTAGCATGTATGTGTGAACTAGCTTACATGAGCTATGAGGATTTTTTTTTTTTTGCATGCATGCATGAGTTAAATAATAGTAGCCTGCTAAATGGCATTTTAGTGTGCATGTTACGTTTTTAGCTCATGCAAGTATAAAACATTTTCCCACAAATTTTTAGTTCATATGGCTCAATGTAGGGCAATTTGAAAAGGTTACTCGTGGCTTTACAGATTCAGGATGAAGAAAGGTAAAGCAGCAGAAAGGCAATCAGAAAATTCAGGGAAAGAAATCAGAAAGGCATAAAAAAGATGTCCATAGAAATGAATGTTGCATTGCAGTGGCTCCCAGGGTCACACAAAATCTGCATCCAGGGAAAGGCAAGTTCTTGGGCAATGATGACATTGTTAGAAAAGTGTCTGGTGCTGGTCCCTCCTCTTACAAAGCATACATATCTTTATGGTATGCACAAAAACATTTTGCTTCATTTTATTTTTTTAACTTTTTAATTTCATTTTTTAAATTTTTGTTTTGTTTTGTATGTTATTTGGTTCATTTAAAATGAAACAAACAAAACAAAAGGGAAAAAAAGAAATGGTGCATGAAGTAGGCCGAAACTACCCCCAAAATTTTAAGAAAGGCAGCCCTCCCCCAGGTTTAATGGTAGTCCTTCCCCCCCCCCCCCCAGAACCTCATACCATCCATCTACCCCATCCATGGGCTGAAATGGGGGCAGGAGTGATCCCCAATTACTCTTGTCCCGTCAACGTTGTATTTCCAAACAACACAGGCTGACCCCACAGGGGCAGGAGTGACTGGGAACCTCTCATCTCCCATGGATGGGATAGAGTGGGGGGAGGGTGATGGAGTTGTGGGAGAGGAGCTACTGCTAAACCCAGAGAGCGGCTTTGTTTTCAGTTTTGTCAGCAGGGGCAAGGGGGTCCCATTTCAAAATGAAATAAAAAATGAACACAACTTCATTCATTTTCCTTTCGTTATTGAAACAAAATAGTACATTTTGCTAATATTTCCTTTTTCCTTTCCAACAGAAGCATATCCCTAGAAATAAAGGAGCCTACCTTCCAGAATGTGGTCATGTGTATGCTTTAGGTCAGTAGACATGTGCAGAACCAAGAAAAGCGCCCCTGTCAGAGTCCTCGTGTGCCCCCTGATATGTCCTAAAATAAAAAGTTATTAGGGACATACATTCAGACACAAACCCATCTCGTACACTTTCTTCCCCTTTGAAAAGCAGGCTGAAACTTGACTTGCAATATCAGAGGGCAAGAAAAAAAAGTATAAATCATTAATAGCATTAAGATTGTGATATTTTGGCGCATTAACCGAGTAATTCTTAGGGGACATGCCATAAGGAAGCTCCTCAGTTTCAAGCTTATTCCTAGTACTGCTAAAAACCCAGTGCTGTCTCTCATTCCTCCCTGCTCAGGTGAAGAGGAAATGCCACAGAGCACTCAGGCTGTAGGTCTGAGAGTTACCTTGGGTTGAGCATCTTGCTAACTAGCTGTACTTAAAGCCATTATACTTATTAGTCCTAGCGTAACATTTATTTCTGTTGGGTTTAAACATATTAAATGTGTCAAAATTTATGTGATATCTTAACCGCATTTATTTGTGGCAATTGATATTTAAAAAGCACATTACACCCAACTACACATTTACATCATTTATTCAGGAGGTATATAAAATGATTGTATTTTATTTATTGCTTTAAAAATCATTTATAGTCTGCCCTTCCCCAGACAAGCAGTTCAGGGTGACATTCAGATAAACCACAAACCTGGATGAAGTAATGTTATTCCAGATGCACTATCTTCTATTCTAAAGGAAAAACAGATTTTGCAGGGAATAACCATTAAAATCGTTGGCTGAAACAGGCTGAACCTCTGTTAAGCTTCAGTCTAATAAAAAGAGCAGACAGTGTCTAAGTGTGGAAAATCTAACTAAGCACAGACAGAGCCTCCTAAGCAGCAATGTTAAACCTGGACTATAATTTCTCATAAAAGATTAGAGGTTTTTGTTGGAAGGCTTTAAACAAAAATCATATATATATATATATATATATATATATACTCGTTTTTAATTGTTCAGTTATTTGGAAAATGTTTTGGAAGATCAAGATGTTGCACAAAGGGGTGAGCACAAATAAAACCCCTGATATAAGCACAGAGGTTATTACACTAGGTTCCAGCAGTTGTTTCTGGTTTGATGGCACCATAGCATTTATTGCAGTTTTGCAAATATACTTCCTGAATTTCATAAAATGCTTTTTCCTTTCTGCTGGCACATGTTCTGTGTACATTAAGAGTTAGCAATAAATGAACTCAGTAAAAAGGCTACAGCAATGTTCTTTTTTTTTTTTTTTTTTTTAGTTATGCATTTTTCAAACTTACAAGCATCCACTTGTTAATGAAATATACTACAATACAATACTTCATTTTATAACATAAGAATAGGTTATATCTATACTCTTTACAATCTTAGTATTATAGTTAAATAGAAGAAAAAAAAATAGGGAGAGCTTAAAGAAAATGAGCGAACAAAACAATAGAAAATTTTCAATAGTTATATAGCGGCCTGAACTATATCCCCCCTCCAATCTCTTTTACTCCAACGCATCAGGATCATGGGGGCTCAGGTCGTGCTTTTATGAAGGCATGCAGTTGTACAGGATCAAAAAATACATATCGCTGCCCCTGATATATCAGACAACATTTGCAGGGAAATTGCAATTTAAAAGTTGCACCCTTCTGCAATGCATCTCCTCTTAAAGCAAGAAATGCCTTTCTTCTTAATTGGGTTTGTTTTACTATATCTTGAAAACAATACACTTTAAATCCAAAAAACAAGGTCTGATTATTTCTAAAATAATGTTTAAAGACATTATTTTTGTCCATAAGAAAAGTAAACGTGACCGATAAAAGTCTACGAAATGAAACAGTCAAATCCTGCGATGAATTCAGAAGTGATGTCATATCTGGGATATCTTGATCTGGAACATTTTCTGGGTTTTGTTCTGAGGAGTATAAATAATATGCTTTTGAAATCATAGGCTTAAGTTCTTCCGGTATCTTCAGAACCTGTGTCGCATACAACTTAAATAAATCAACTGGAGCAATATTCTTGAAAACTGGAAAATTTGTAACTCTTAAGTTGTGTGCTCTTAAGGCGTTTTCTACTTTTTCTAGCCTATTATTTATTTCTGATTCATTCAAAATCATTTCTGTATTAACTTTCTCAATTCCCAAAACTCTCTTTTCCAAAGTCTCTATTTTTCCACTTTGTGATTTTATTTCAGTTGCATTATCCTTGCCTTGTTGTTTAACTTCCATTATTTCTTTAGTTAGACCCAATATAGCTTTCTCTATAGACTGGAGAGCTTTCCAGATAGAGTTCAACGAAATCTCAGTTTCAGGGAGTAGCATTTTCGGCTGCATGCCTTCCGGGTTCACTCCTGTGCCCCCTCCCGATGCTGAGCCGGCACCACTATCAGGAACAACGGATCTCGCCCTTACTACAAGGGTTTGCCCCAGCTCACCCTCCTTCCCGTCAGGGCTCACCTTGTCCTTCATCTCCTGCATGGTAATTCCTTCTTTCATTTGCGCCGATGTTTCAGCCTCACTGCGGCTTCCACCCGCTAGGCCCTCCATGCCCAAACTTCTAATCTCCTCGTTGTATCCTGGCGGCTCTGGTCTTTTTGGAGACCGGGGACTTAGAGATGTTTCGGTCGGGGAGATATTTTCGCGCTCTAGAAAGCTCTCCCCAGCAACCTCCTCACCCGGTAATAATGGAGGGTAGTGGCGAAAAAGCTACCAATTCTGGGTTGCGTTGGATCCGTAGGGGTGGAGGTATTCTCTCCTCCCCTCACCCGTGCTTTTCGCTTCGTATGTGGCATCGTGAAGCAGGAAATAAAAAAAGAAATGCTTGAAAAAGCCGGAGCTCTTGACGCCACAACCGTTCAGGTCGCCATCTTGAAAAGCTCTCAGCCTACAGCAATGTTCTACCTATCACTCTGGTCTGGAAACACAGCAAAGTGAGGGCGGGTTATCATCAACAGACCTATGTGAAGATTTGATGTTTCAGACTGACAGACTACGTATCGTTCACCAAAGGGATATTTCATTTTATTTAGATGACATTCACTTTCACTTTAACTTTGTATATAGATGAGGGGTGGCCAACCCCAGTCCTCAAAAGCCACAAACAGGTCTGGTTTTTAGGATATCCACAATGAATATGCATACAATGGAGGCAGTGCTTAGAAATCTATCTCATGCATAGTTATTGTGGATAATCTGAAAATCAGGCCTGTTTGTGGTCTCGAGGATCAGGGTTGGTCACCCCTGAACTAATCAATGTTATAGCTTTCCTACTCTTGTTTCAAGACAATTTCAAAACAAGTTATACAGTAGTTTGTGAATACATCAGTCAAACTACAATCACCGTGAACATATCAAATTCCACTACTGCTCCAGGTGACCTAGGAAAGTCACTTCATCCTCCATTGCCTCAGGTATACAAACTTACCCCTGGATTCGTCAAAATGCTATAAATGTAGCAGAAATAGCACCTGCGATAAAAAAGGGGGAGTAGTTAGGTACATTTCCTTGCTACCACATCACATAGGTATTTTCTGCAACACGCAATACATTTATCTCACCCATGTTATTTTTCGCATCGCACGTTAAGTAATCCACTGCAGGCCCATTACGACCAAAAAGATGTTTATCTCAAATGCTGGTTCGGGCTGCTGGAGAGAGATAGGGAGAAAGACCAAATGACAGAAAATCTTCACTGATGTCAACTGTGCTGTTCGTACCTCTGACTGTGCATGTAAAACTGCCCCCCAACCCCCCCAAAACCTCACCCCGAGTTACTAGTGCCCCCTCTTATAGTGGTATAAATAGTAAACATATGTGAGTCTCTCTCTCTCTGGCATTTGCGATAAAAAAACCTTTTCGCATTTGATGTTAGGAGCTGCTCATTACCTTGAACTTCGCCTAAACGCCTCCCACTTGCATAGCAAATGTAAAATTTGCAAACTAATGCACAATGTGGTGAATAACACATGCATTAGGGCCTTAATGCTAGTGCAAAATGATAAATAACCCTCTTAGATTGTGAGCCCTTTGGTGACAGGGAAATACCTACAGTACCTGAATGTTTCTTGCTTTGGGCTACCAATGGAAAGGTACGAGGTAAATGTAAGTAAGTAGGAATCTCCTAGAACACCCTAAAAGTAGAACTCGTGTAGAAGCTTTTAAGGAACATTACTGTAAGCGTGGCAGAATTTAAGCAGGTTTGGGACAGATATAGAGGAAAGTGATCAGAATAGGGTTGAGAATTTGGTTGAAAGACACGGCAGTGAAAAGGGGAGGGGCATGGTTCTGAGTATTGCATTAAGTATGGAACCTTATATGCTCCTCAACATATCTAACTAAAAGGGACAGATATCATGTGGGCAGTCAAGCTGACAGGTGAAATATATTCCTAGCTAGAACGGTGTATTTGGTAACAAGCAGGCAGATTGGACAGACCAATTTTTCCTTACCTTCTATCATCTATTGCGTTGCTACGTTACTTATCATACACGGGCGGATTTTAAAAGCCCTGCTCGCGTAAATCCGCCCGGATTTATGCGAGCAGGGCCTTGCGCGCCGGCGCGCCTATTTTCCATAGGCTGCCGACGCGCGTAGGTCCCGGGGATTTTGGACGGGGGCATGTCAGGGGCATGTCGGGGGCGGGGCCGAATTATGCGGCGTTTCGGGGGCGGGACGCGGCGTTTCGGGGGCGTGGTTTCGGGCCGGGGCGTTCCGGGGACGTGGCCGCGCCCTCCCGAACCGCCCCCGGCTCGGGTCTCGGCGCGCCAAGCAGCCCGCTGGCGCGCGTGGATTTATGTCTCCCTCCGGGAGGCGTAAATCCATGGATAAAGGTAGGGGGGGTTTTAGATAGGGCCGGGGGGGGTGGGTTAGGTAGAGGAAGGGAGGGGAAGGTGAGGGGAGGGCGAAAGAGAGTTCCCTCCGAACGATTTCGGAGCGGCCTCGGAGGGAACGGAGGCAGGGGGGCGGATTTTAAAAGCCCTGCGCACGTAAATCCTTCCGGATTTACGCGCGCAGGGCCCTCGCATGCCAGCACGCCTATTTTGCATAGGCCGCCGGCGCCCGTAAAGCCCCGGGACGCGTGTAAGTCCCGGGGCTTCCGAAAAGGGGCGGGAGGGGGCGTGTCCGGGGGCGTTCTTTTGTATTGAGAAACAGCTGAGATCACACTAAAAGCGCAGGGCACAGATCTTACCAACAGCAGCTGCACAGAAGAGCCCCTAGATAAGCAAGTTCTGAGAACATGCAGCATCCACACAGCTGCATGTGGCAGCCAGGACGGGAGTTAACTCCTGACCCCAAGGTAAGAAATGAAGGGCGGTATGGGAACAGGTAATTCAAACTTCCATGCAGAACATTTTGTGCTGCTGATTAGTGATAACTGGAATAAGTGCAGGAATTGGATCCCCAGTGCAAGTATAAAATTCAGAAAGACCATTTTGTGAATTTTAAAAATAAAATTGATAGGGTATTGTGGCACATGAACAGAAGAAGCCTGTGGGATCTTGCAGGTTCATGTGCTACAATGAGGGTAGGCAACTCCTGGCCTGGAGTGCCACAAACAGGTCTGGTTTGCAGGATATCCACCATGAATATCTATACGGTATATTCACATACACTGCTTCCGTTATATGAAGATTTATGTCATGCATATTCACTGGGAATGTTCTGAAATCCAGATCCATTGGTGCCACTTCATAAGGCAGCAGGTTGTTGCCGCTTAGCATTCTGGTCACCGTTCTTTGCACTTTATCCAGTGCAACTATATCTTTTTTGACATGTGGCAACCAGAATTGCACACAGCATTCAAGGTGCGGTCTCACCATGGAGCGATACAGAGGCATTCTGACATCCATCATTTTATGTTCCATTCCCTTCTTAATAATTCCTAACATTCTGTTTGCTTTTTTGATCGCCACAGCACACTGAGCCGACGATTTTAATGTATTATCTAGAGATGTGAATCGTGTCCTCGATCGTCTTAACGATCGATTTCGGCTGGGAGGGGGAGGGAATCGTATTGTTGCCGTTTGGGGGGGTAAAATATCGTGAAAAATCGTGAAAAATCGTGAAAAATCAAAAAAACGTAAAATCGCAAAACCGGCACATTAAAACCCCCTAAAACCCACCCCCGACCCTTTAAATTAAATCCCCCACCCTCCCGAACCCCCCCCAAATGACTTAAATAACCTGCGGGTCCAGCGGCGGTCCGGAACGGCAGCGGTCCGGAACGGGCTCCTGCTACTGAATCTTGTTGTCTTCAGCCGGCGCCATTTTCCAAAATGGCGCCGAAAAATGGTGGCGGCCATAGACGAACACGATTGGACGGCAGGAGGTCCTTCTGGACCCCCGCTGGACTTTTGGCAAGTCTTGTGGGGGTCAGGAGGCCCCCCCCAAGCTGGCCAAAAGTTCCTGGAGGTCCAGCGGGGGTCAGGGAGCGATTTCCCGCCGCGAATCGTTTTCGTACGGAAAATGGCGCCGGCAGGAGATCGACTGCAGGAGGTCGTTCAGCGAGGGTTCCGGCGCCTCGCTGAACGACCTCCTGCAGTCTTTCCTGGGTTTTAACTCCTAAAGTAGGCCCTAACATTGTGTAACTACAGCCAGGGTTATTTTTCCCTATATGCATCACTTTGCACTTGTCCATGTTAAATTTCATTTGCAATTTGGAAGCCCAATCTTCCAGTTTCGCAAGGTCCTCCTGCAATTTATCACAATCTACTTGACATTTAACTACTATGCATAATTTTGTGTCATCCGCAAATTTGATTACCTCACTCATCTTACCCCTTTACAGATCATTTATAAATATATTAAAAAGCACCGGTCCAAGTCCAGATCCCTGAGGCACTCCACTGTTTATCTTTTTCCACTGTGAAACAGACCATTTAATCCTACTCTCTGTTTCCTGTCTTTTAACCAGCTTGCAAACCAGCTGTCACTGCCTGACGTCTCCACTACGCCCACCTTACCTCTTTGGCAACTCCCTCTTTGCCTGTTGGACGTTTGGCTGCCACGGCATCTTCTTGCTGTTCCCCTCCGGTGTCCCCGGACCAGCTGGATGCTGCACTCCGCCATGTTTCCCAGCAGCCTAAGGGCGTGCGCACGGCGCGGCCCCGACTCAAGTACCAGCAGTGGTGTGAACCTCAGGAGCGTCCCCCTGAGGTGTCGTCATCCTCACCGCATATTTAAGGTCTCTGATATCGCTAATGAATCGAGTTAGCATGGGCTTTCCTCCAGGGAATGATGGATGGGATTCGCTCTCCGCATACCTTGCTACTCTGCCTCCTCGGACTTACCAGGGGTACCCGCTCCTCAGGGGCCTCGCTTTCTCTTTTGCTTTTCAGATCGCAGTGTGGAACCGGTACTCGCTCCTCGAGGGCCTACTTCATTCCAGCTCCTGGGCTGCTTCTAAGAGACTATTGTGTGAGTGTTACCATCAAGGTTCTGTTCCTGAACTCTGCATACCCTGCCTACTCACTATATTCAGTTTCTCTACAGCTCAGTTATCCAGGATCGCTGTTCCAGTATCTGAGGGACTACAGCCCAGCCGGGCATTCCAGCTCACTACTGCCACCTCAGGTGGTTCCATATACCGTTTAATAAAAGAACTAGTGTGTGTCTGTCTCCATTCTCTGAGCCTGACCAGTGGTCCCTCTCGGGATCTTCCCCCGGGGGCGTGGTCATCTGCCACCGGCCCAAGGATCCACCACAACTACCACGAACACTAACACCCATGACATTTTAATTTTCTTAGAAGCAGGACTTTTTTGAATGCCTTCTTAAAATCCAAATACACCACATCTACTTGTTCACATTTGTCCACGTGTTTATTTACCCCTTCAAAAAATGTAAGAGATTTATGAAGCAAGACTTCCTTTGGGTAAATCCATGCTGGCTGCGTGCCATTAAACCATGTCTATCTATATGTTTTGTGATTTTATTCTTTATAACAGTTTCACAATTTTTACTGGCACTGAAGTCAGGCTCACCGGTCCATAGTTTCCCGGATCACCCCTGGAGCCCTTTTTAAATATCGGGGTTACATAGACTATCTTCCAGTCTTCACGTGCAATGGATGATTTTAATGATATGTTACAAATTAACTGAAATAGGTCTAAAATTTCATTTTCTAGTTCTTTTAAAACCATGGGGTGTATGCCATCTGGTCCAGGTGATTTACTACTCTTCAGTTTGTCAAGCTGGCCTACCACATCTTCCAGATTCACCTTGATTTGGTTCAGTTCATCTGAATCATAGGGATGTGCAAAGGGACCACATACATTGCATTCGGTATTCGTATTCGTCGGGGGGCAGATACGTTGCATTCAGCAAGGAGGGCCCCCGATACATTCATGTGTTCATTCTTATTCGTTTCCCGGCTAAAATTTAATTAACTACAATCCCCCACCCTCCTGACCCCCCCAAGACTTACCAAAACTCCCTGGTGGTCCAGCGGGGGGTCCGGGAACGATCTCCTGCACTCACGCCATCAGCTGCCGGTATTCAAAATGGCGCCAATAGCCTTTGCCCTTACTATGTCACAGGGGCTACCAGTGCCATTTGTCAGCCCCTGTGACATAGTGAGGGCAAAGACTATCGCTGCAAATTTGAATACTGGCAGCCGACGGCCCGAATGCAGGAGGTCGCTCCCGGACCCCCGCTGGACCACCAGGAACTTTTGGCAAGTCTTGTGGGGGTCAGGAGGATCCCCCAAGTCTTGCCAAAAGTCCCTGGTGGTCCAGCGAGGGTCCGGGAGTGATCTCCTGCACTCGGGCCATCGGCTGCCAGTAATCAAAATGGCGCCGATAGCCTTTGCCCTTACTATGTCACAGGGGCTACTGGTGCCATTGGTCAGCCCGTCACATGGTAGGAGCACAAGATCGCGCCGGCCGTCCATTGCTCCTACCATGTGACAGGGGCCAACCAATGGCACTGGTAGCCCCTGTGACATAGTAAGGGCAAAGGATATCAGCGCCATTTTGATTACTGGCAGCCGACGGCCCGAGTGCAGGAGATGGCTCCCGGACCCCCCACTGGACCACTAGGGAGTATAAGATTAAAAATCTGCCCCAAATTGTTTTTGTACTTGATTGTCAGTATAAATTTGATTGATGATATAAGCTGTTTAAATCAATAAACATTTTTTTGAATGTATGCATTTAGGTCTATTTGAAATTGATTATATACTTACTCTTATTGTGTTAATAAGATAATTTCTAGGGGAGTAATTCATCTTTAGACAATATAATTCTCTTACTGGGCTGGTAATTGAAATCTCTCATTATTACTGCATTACCAATTTGGTTAGCTTCCCTAATTTCTCTTAGCATTTCGTTGTTCATCTCACCATCTTGGCCAGATGGACGGTAGTATATTCCTATCACTATTCTCTTCCCCAACACATAAGGTATTTTTACTCATAAAGATTTGATTGTGCATTTAGTCTCATGCAGGATCATTATCCTGTTGGACTCTATGCCATCCGGGACATAAAGCACCACCCCGCCACCAAGATGCTCCTCTTTGTCATTGCAAGATAATTTGTACCTTGGTGTAGCACTATCCCATTAGTTATCCTCTTTCTACCATGTTTCTGAGATGCCAGTTAAGTCTATGTTATCATTCTCTGCTATACACTCTAATTCTCCGATCTTACTCCTTTGACTTCTGGCATTAGCATACAAACATTTCAAAGTGCGTTTTTTCTTTGTATTTACATTCTGCTTTTCAGCTGACAGGGATAAATTGGAATCTTTTACCTCAGTTGAGTTTTTAATTGAAGGCATTTGGACTACTTTTCTTATTATTGGAACCTCTCTGTTGGGATACCCTAACTCTAATGCTTCATTAATATCATTCGAAGATACCTCCTTCCGAACCATGCGCTGCTGAGCGACTGTCGGCTTTCCCCTTTGTTCTAGTTTAAAAGCTGCTCTATCTCCTTTTTAAAGGTTAACACCAGCAGCCTGGTTCCACCCAGGTTAAGGTGGAGTCCATCCCTTCGGAAAAGTCTCCCCCTTCCCCCAAAATTTCCCCAGTTCCTTACAAAACTGAATTTCTCTTCCTTGCACCACCGTCTCATCTACGCATTGAGACTCCGGAGCTCTGCCTGCCTCTGGGGATCTGCGCATAGAACAGGGAGCATTTCAGAGAATGATACCCTGGAGGTTCTGGATTTCAGCTTTCTACCTAAGAGCTTAAATTTGGCTTCTAGAACCTCCCTCCCATATTTTCCTATGTCGTTGGTGCTCACATGTACCATGACTGCTGGCTCCTCCCCAGCACTGTCTAAAATCCTATCTAGGTGACACGTGAGATCAGCCACCTTTGCAGCAGGTAGGCATGTTACCAGGTGATCCTCATGCCCACCAGCCACCCCAGCTGTCTACATTCCTAATAATCGAATCACCAACTATGATGGCCGACCTAACCCTTAGTTGGTAAAGTAAAGCATCTTGACTGTGCTAAGTTGCTGTTTGTCACTCTATATGTTGCATGGATGCTGAAATCCCACAGCTACCACCACATGTGATTGTGCAGCACTAGCTTTCTCTCTATAGGGTGAAGGTACAAGAGCTGTCAAGATAGACGAGTCAGCAATTCGTCATGTCAGTAGAAATTTATTTTCATTGCCTCTCCAGTTTCAGCAGTAGAAACATTACAATCATTAACCATAATATAGAAAAATAAGCAAATACGACATGGTAAAATAAGCAAATACACCATTAATATAAAGAGCTGTCACTGAACAGCCCAATAGGGTTATGCATGCTACCAACTTTTAGACCTGAGTGCTTTAGCTCCGCTGTCTGGATGGGAAAATCTCTGCTCTGGTTATCGTAAAAGAGGGACTCTTGGCAATAATGCAGTCTTTCAAAGCCTTTTTCTGTCCTGCTGTAGAGAGATCTCTGGCTTCTGCCTTTCTTGGGTTTTCATCCTATGACTAAAACTTCTGTCCTGAACCTGCAGCACTTCCTGCTTTCCCCTTAAGGTAGACCGCAGGTGATAGCTGAAAGAGATACTTAAGACAGACTGGCTCCTTGGCCTATATACCCCTTCAAAATCCCTAGCAAAAGTATCTGAGTATTAAAGAAGCAAAACCTGGCACTCCTTCGCCATCCGGAAATCTTATATCTGTGCTTATTTGAAACATTTGATTTATGCAAAATAATTTTTAATACTCGCAAGGGGAAAACTACTAAGCAAAGTCTGTATAAGTGTTTGGATATGTATTGCAGAAATCAAGAGTTTTTTTCTGAAGTGTCTTGGGTTTTCTGCTTGCGAAAAGGCATGAGGTTTTGTTTCTCCAGATTTTATTGCTGCTGAGGTTGTCTCTTGCTTAAAATATAAAGGACTATCTAACTGTGTCTCAGTGTTGCAGGGCTCCATTCCTACAAGATGTCAAATGTTTGCATCTAAGGGAATGCTTTAGGCAACATGATGGCTGTTTTCATTTTTGCTCATGGCACTGCTTTTGCATTGCACATCTAGCTGCTGTTGGATATTTGTTGCAGCATACCAAAAAAAAAAAAAATTAAACTGTGAATCTGGATGAATATATTAGGGCTTCTCAAACTTGTACTCGGGACCTCATAGCTAGTTGGATTTTCAGGATACTTGCAATAAATATGCATAAGATAAGTTTGCATGCATTGGAATTTCAGTATAGGCAAATTTGTCTCATGCATATTTACTGTGGATATCCTGAAAACCCAATTGACTTTGGGGAGGGAGGGAAGAAGAGCAACTCAAGAACAGGTTTGAGAAGCCCTGGAATATCACCTTTGAGAAAATAATATATACCATTTCCTCCTAACAGACAAAGGTGATCAATTTAAGAGTTCATTTTCATAAATCACAATGCTTTATCGACCACTTCTGTTTCATTAAGAATGATACTCAGCTTTATCTGATCCTTAGCCCAGTAACCAGCATGATTCATGGTTCTCCTAGGAGCCCATATTAAAAGCCGTAAAGTGATTGTTAAATGCATTAACAATTTCGATGGGATCATAAATAATGCCTGCTGTCAGGGATCCAACTTGGAAAACAACATCTCGCAGATTTGTATCCAAACAGTCTTTTTACTCACTTCCAATTATTTTTTCATGACATTTTTTTTTAACCACTAACAAAATAGTTCTTAATGTCTTAAAACGATAATTGTTGAGATGTATTTCTTAGATCCAGGAAACCCCGCCCCCCAAAAAAAGGCTGTTAAATCAGTTTTTTTGTAACTGGTCTGGTCTATGTCCTTTGTCTAGCTACAGTAAAACACTTAACACAAGGATCAATTACGTGGCTCATGTACAAATGACATTCATGCCTTTTTGTGGTAAAATATGACCACAGTTTTGTAAATGATTTTTTTTTTTTTACATTTGAAGTAAAAAAGCATGAGTATAAACACAGCAACTAACATCTGGTTATCACCTTACCACCCTCAATAATATTTTGTGCCCTAAACTAAAAAGATTGGCAGTAACCACATAAACAACCAACTATCATGACCTCCCTTAGGAGAAGGCTCCATGGCCATCTTGTCATCCTGTACAGCTGACTATGTATTCTCCCCAGCTGCCCCAAGCAGCTGAGTTCTGCTGCTGTCTCGTTCCCCTCCCTGTTACCAGATCCTCCAATGCGGTGGTAATCCTTGGAATCTAGGAATCTTAGATAAATCTGCATATTCTGCATCTCCTAGGGCAACACTGTAAAACCCCCTGTTATGCCTTTCGGTCGCAGATGGCTGCAACTGCGAGTACTCACTGCTTGCACTGCTCTCCTGCCCTCCCCGGGTCTGCTTGCAGCACGGGCCTGCTTACGCCGCCACGTTCCTTGGGACTCCTCACGACGGCATAGGTGCCGCAACTTCCTACTTAGATGTTGGGCCTTCCTAGGCGCGTGCGCGCGTCATTGGCTCCGCCTTTGAAGCCTCTTTGGCGGGAACCTCGGGGGCGTCCCTGGTTGATGATGTCATCAGACTCCTATACTTAAGCTCCACCTTCTCCCCCAGCTAGCCGACTTGGCAACAAGTTCCGTACGAGTCCTCAACTCCTGCCTTGTGTTCCTGAGACTTCACTACAAGCCTTGCTCCTGGACCCTGTCTGGCACCCGCTCCTCGGGGGTCAGTGTGCACTCCTATGGGGACTTGCTCCCCTGGCCTACCCTGCTCCTCGGGCTGGCTCTGCGCCTCTTGGGTTCTACTCTGCGACAAGCTTCTGCTACTCTGATCTCCCTTGGAACACTGCGGCAACCTGTGAGTTCTTTGGCTAGCCTTCCCTGCTCCTTGGGGATGTGCTTGTGTGCTAGCAAGACTGTCTGCGCTTTCCCACTCCTCGGGCTGTGCTCTCTACTCCAGAGACTACCTAGAGCTCCCCCGCTCCACGGGGCTTGCTCTGGTGTGTTCTACAACTACTGGCTGTCCCGCTCCTCGGGCCCCCTTCTCTACTAGACTGCCGTTACTTCTCTGCACTCTGGGTTCCTGCCTACAGCTAGAGCTGAGACCGGCTCCGGGCCTCCCTGCTTCGTGAGTGGGCCTGCGCCTCCAAGTCTACGCCCACTATGCTGCAGCTCCACCCCTCGGGGCTGTCCTCCCAGAGAACCTTCAGCGTGGATAATCCTGAGCCTACTGCCCGGCCGTCTGTCCGGCACCTCTCTCCTCAGGGTCTCACTCCAGATACAACCTACTGTTACTCACTCTACAGGGGTCACTCCCTGGTCCCTGGGGGTCTCTCCACTACTGTGCCCA
The DNA here is from genome assembly GCF_901001135.1 of Rhinatrema bivittatum. Taxonomy (NCBI): domain Eukaryota; kingdom Metazoa; phylum Chordata; class Amphibia; order Gymnophiona; family Rhinatrematidae; genus Rhinatrema; species Rhinatrema bivittatum. Next base: position 217,150,899 of record NC_042618.1, on the reverse strand, counting down.
GAGCTCCCCGCTGTGTCTATATCTGCAGATATGTCAAGCATGGCTAGTAGGTAGGATTGTCCCTTATCAAACCCAGTGAGTATGGCATTGGAGAGAGAGATGAGCAGGTTTGAATTAATCCCGTCACTTCGCAGATTGAAGTGTCTTCATAGGTTGATCAAGTATTGCTTTCTTTTATATTCATTGATATTTCTTGAGTTGGCATCTTTTCTAGGTTTGTTATTAGTATATTGATTTTATTTTTAAAAAGCAATGCTAGTTCTTGGCTAAGATTCCTATTTAATTCAGTAATACATGTCAGACTGGGTTCCTGTTCAGGACTGCCTGATGGCACTGCAAAATTCTAGTTTGTTTGTTTTTTTTTCTTTTGAGGCAACACTAAAGCAGGGCCTGATTATCTGGATTGCATTTCTATTGTTGTGGATGGGGCTGGATTGGGGGGTGGGGGGTTGTTTGCATGGAAGTGGCTTCCATAAGGTTGTTCTGGATTTTGGGGGTGTTTGGGGTTATGGGAAATGGAACGGGTCAAGGTGGATGGGAGGGGGGTGGGGGTTGTTGGGGATTGTTTGTACCATGCTGTGTTCTGTGTTACCTGAAATAGGAATGTGTGCTTACAGGGTCGGGTACTTTATTTCACTGTCAAGGATATATGGGGGTCCATGCTGGGGGGGGCTCCCATTTTGATGCGTATTATCTGGTATGTATGTCTTGTTTTCCTAGGGTGAAGTGCTCCTAGCTGCGGTACCCAAATAATATCCTGGAATGTGTGCGGGATAAACTCTTGTATTAAGCTTTCCAAAATTCTTACTCATTTAAAAAAGAAACAGGTTGAGATAGCCTTTCTACAGGACCTTCACAGACATAGAACATGAGAAATTAAGTAGGAATTGGGTTGGTGATGTTTATTTTGCATCAGCCTTAACTAAATCCGCTGGTGTGGCCATATTATTTAACAAACAGCTGCCATTTAAAGTTCAAAAAGAAATCAAAGATACACAAGGGCGTTAGCTCATTCTGGTAATTCAGGTGTATGAGCTTACTCTTATATTATGTAATATTTATGCTGCCAATAACTATGGCCCTGAGTATTTTAGAGAACTTCAATATTTGCTTCTCCCCTATCTAGATTTTATTATTCTGGGGGGGAGACTTTAATGCTATTCGAGATCCCCTTTTAGACAAGGCCCAAGCATCCACCTGCGAGTGAGCAAAGGCCCCTTAGAGCTTGAACAATCCCTCCACTTAGTGGATGCGTAGCGTATCCTCCATCCTATGAAAAAAGATTTTACGCATCTTTCGAGAGCACATGCTACCCTATCCCGATTGGATTATTTTTTAATTAGCAGTCACCTTTTCACTAAAGTTAATGATGCTTGTATAGGGGATATTGTTATTTCTGACCATGCGCCAGTATGGCTAGATCTTCAGCTCTCCACCTTTACTTCCTCATCTCGCTTGTGGCGCTTTCCCTACTACCTGGCGAATGATACTCAATTTCACAACTACCTACTGGCCAAGTGCCTTTACAGAATTAATAAGAACAGGCTCCTTTCCGGCGCATGTTAACAATGCTCATATTACTCATTGCAAAACCTGGGAAAGACTGTCTCTCTCCGGCCTCATACCACCCTATTTCCTTACTTAATTTTGATCAGAAATTGCTAGCCAAAATTCTGTTGGATCTGTTGGCAGAGATATTGCCCTCCTTGATCGGCCCGGTACAGGTGGGCTTTGTTTGACACCGCTATACCCTGACTAATATTCAAAAGATATTGCTGGCTACGGCTATGTGCCGGCAAACAGAATCCCCCTATCGTGATTAGTTTTGGTGCAGAGAAAGCATTTGATATGGTGGAGTGGAAATACCTCTTTCATATTTTGCAGGTTATGGGGTTTAATGGCCTTTTTTATGTTGCTGTCCAATTGCTATACCGCGACCCCTCCGCCCTTATTGTTGCTAATCGTTCACAGCGAGATATTCTCCATCTCATGGGGCACGAGACAGGATTGCCCACTATCTCCCCTTTTATTCCTACTACAGCTTGAACCTCTTCTTTGGCAAAACAGTATACCCCTGAGGTACGTGTGGTTAAGCTGCAGATGGATGTGTTTAAGTACGTGGCCTTTGCAGATGACATTTTGGTTTTTCTGATGGACCCCGTCCACTCCCTTCTGGCCCTGATGCAATTAATTTGGGAATTTGGGCTTTTTTCGGCCCTACACCTTAACACTGACAAGTCGGAGGCCTTGGCGTTTCCAGACTCTCTCCAGGAGCAGTGGGATGAGACCTTTCCTTTGCAATGGGCTAAGGGGTCCATCCACTATTTGGGGATTATCCTTCCCTGTTCCCCAACCCATTTATACAAATGTAATGTCCCACCCTTGATTCAATATTCCCAGGAAAGACTGCGTACATGGAAGACCCTGCCCCTCTCTTTAGGGAGTTAAGTGAACTTGTTTAAGATGGTTCTCCTCCCGAAGTGGCTATATGTTTTGCAAAATATACCTCTTTCGCTTTCATGCAAAGATCTGGTTAATTTGGATAAAGTGTTACATGCCTATCTGTGGAAGGAGGGGAAAGCTAGGATACCTTTGTCTGGCCTGCGGGAGAGGTGGGGGGAAGGGGGGTTGGGAGTGCCGGATCTGGGTATATATAATCTGGCTGGAAACTTACATCTTATTAGAGACTGGCTCTTGAGCCAATCTTCATATGTTAATGTTTCCGCCGAACAGGGGCTGATAGCCCCCCTGGATTTGAAATTTGTACTGCAGTCACCCTCAGACAAACTCCCAACCTTTTTGACCCAATCTTCCTCGATAGCGCCCCTTCGAAAAACATGGCAAGCGGTAACCAAAATGTTGCAGATCCCACGGATTTCTTCCTATTTGCTGCCCATTCAGGAGAACCTGGATTTCCCTCCGGGTTCGCAGATGGTGGGTTTTCGCCTGTGGGATTCTATAGGTATCACTCAACTAGGTCATTTACTTAATGCGGAGGGTCATTTGATGTCATTCCCAGATCTGCGGGATTTGTATAATTTGCAGCCTGTCCAGGTGTTCCCCTACCTCCAGATTCAACACTATATTAAATCCTTGTCTCCTGAAACCATCCATCCCAAGGTCTTTCACTCACTGGATGCTTTTATTTTTGTTTGATGGATCACAGCCTCCTTCCCTTTCCCTTTATTATAAAAGACTTAAAAACCTTGTACAGAAGGACACGTACTCGATCCTAGTGGATCGATGGAACGGAGATGGAGTGTTTGTTCTTACTGTCCCTATCCTTCAGGCATGCTTTAAACGAGTGTCCCAATTATCCTCAGGCATGTATTATAGGGAAATGCAGTACAAATTTTTACGGAGGGCATATGTGTCAGCCCATATTGCCTACCACTCCCAAATTTCTTCCTCTGCTAGGTGTGATAAATGTAAGCAGGCTACGGGCACATTATCTCACTCTTGCTGGGCTTGCCCCTATAAGACGCTTTTGGGATAGCATTGCAAACTATATCAAGAATTTACTGGGGTTTTCCCTTCCCATGTCTCCATTACTTTTTCTGTTTGGAAACCTCCCTCCATTACCGATTAGAGGTGTTGGCCCTCGTTTATTCATCCTGAAAGCCTGTTTAGTAGGCAAAAAAGTGATATTGCTGCATTGGAGGGATTCGGATGCTCCTTCTTTCTGATCATGGCGGAACCATCTTCACCATATGATGCATATGGATGACCTGATTTCTCGAGGTTCCCCACTTCTGCGCTGAAAGTTCTTGTTGATATGGGACCCGTATGTCCAGGCTCTTCCGCACAGATCCAGGAGTTTGATTCTCAATAGCTGACTTATAGGTTCTTTGCTGGGATCCGGACCTGCTTCAGCTTGTATAGAAACATAGAAACATAGAAATGACGGCAGAAGAAGACCGAATGGCCCATCCAGTCTGCCCAGCAAGCTTCACACATTTTTTCTCTCATACTTATCTGTTTCTCTTAGCTCTTTGTTCTATTCCCCTTCCACCCCCACCATTAATGTAGAGAGCAGTGATGGAGCTGCATCCAAGTGAAATATCTAGCTTGATTAGTTAGGGGTAGTAGGGGTAGTAACCGCCGCGATAAGCAAGCTACACCCATGCTTATTTGTTTTACCTAGACTATGTTGTACAGCCCTTGTTGGTTGTTTTTTCTTCTCCCCTGCCATTGAAGCAGGGAGCTATGCTGGATATGCGTGAAGTATCAGTTTTTTTCTCCCCTGTCGCTGAAGCAGAGAGCCATGCTGGATATGCATTGAAAGTGAAGTGAAGTATCAGGCACATTTGGTTTGGGGTAGTAACCGCCGTAACAAGCCAGCTACTCCTCGCTTTGTGATTGCGAATCCTTTTTTTCTTCACCCCTGTCATTGAAGCTATGCAGGATATGCGTGAAGCATCAGTTTTGTTTTTTTTTGTTTTTTTTGTTTTTTCCCCTGCTGTTGAAGCAGAGAGCTATGCTGGAAATGCGTGATGTATCAGTCATTCTCCCATGCCGTTGAAGTAGAGAGCCATGCTGGATATGCATGGAAAGTGAAGTATCAGGCACATTTGGTTTGGGGTAGTAACCGCAGTAACAAGCCAGCTACTCCCCGCTTTGTGAGTGCGAACCCTTTTTCTTCTCCCTTGCCGTTGAAGCAGAGAGCTCTGCTGGATGTGTGAAGTATCAGTTATTCTTCTCCCCTGTCGTTGAAGCAGAGAGCTATGCTGTATATGCATTGAAAGTGAAGTATCAGGCATATTTGGTTTGGGGTAGTAACCGCCGTAACAAGCCAGCTACTCCCCTCTTTGTGAGTGCAAATCCTTTTTTCCATTTCCTCTTGCTGTTGAAGCTTAGAGCGATGTTGGAGTCACAGTAAGCATGTGTATGTTTATTGAATAAGGGTATTGTGTCCAGGCAGTAGCCATCATTCTGGCGAGTCACCCACTCTCCATTGGCGACCTCTTGACTTTATGGATCCACAGTGTTTATCCCATGCCCCTTTGAAGTCTTTCACAGTTCTGGTCTTCACCACTTCCTCCGGAAGGGCATTCCAGGCATCCACCACCCTCTCCGTGAAGAAATACTTCCTGACATTGGTTCTGAATCTTCCTCCCTGGAGCCTCAAATCGTGACCCCTGGTTCTGCTGATTTTTTTCCTACGGAAAAGGTTTGTCGTTGTTTTTGGATCATTAAAACCTTTCAAGTATCTGAAAGTCTGTATCATATCACCTCTGGTCCTCCTTTCCTCCAGGGTGTACATATTTAGATTCTTCAATCTCTCCTCGTACGTCATCCGATGAAGATCCTCCACCTTCCTGGTCGCCCTTCTCTGTACCGCTTCCATCTTGTCTTTGTCTTTTTGTAGATACGGTCTCCAGAACTAAACACAGTACTCCAGGTGAGGCCTCACCAAGGACCTGTACAAGGGAATAATCACTTCCCTTTTCTTACTCGATATTCCGCTCTCTATGCAGCCCAGCATTCTTCTGGCTTTTGCTATCGCCTTGTCGCATTGTTTTGCTGTCTTCACATCATTAGACACTATCACCCCAAGGTCCCTCTCCTGCTCCGTGCACATCAGCCTTCCCCCCCCCATCGAATACAGTTCATTCAGATTTCCACTCCCCATATGCATGACTTTGCACTTCTTGGCATTGAATCTCAGCTGCCATATCTTTGACCACTCTTCCAGTTTCCTTAGATCCTGTCTCATTCTCTCCACTCCTTCCGGCGTGTCCACTCTGTTGCAGATCTTAGTGTCGTCCGCAAAAAGACAAACTTTACCTTCTATCCCGTCCGCAATGTCGCTCACAAAGATATTGAACAGGACCGGTCCCAACACCGATCCTTGCGGTACACCACTTAAAACCGCTCTCTCTTCAGAGAAGGTTCCATTTACCATCACACATTGTCTTCTGTCCGTCAACCAATTTGCAATCCAGGTCACCACCTCGGCACTCACTCCCAAGCTTCTCGTTTTATTCACCAGTCTCCTGTGCGGAACCGTATCAAAAGCTTTGCTGAAATCCAAGTATATGATATCGAGCGCTCTTCCTTGATCCAATTCCTTGGTTTCCCAGTCAAAAAAGTCAATCAGATTAGTCTGACAGGATCTTCCCCTGGTGAATCCATGCTGCCTCTGGTCCATCAATTCTCCAGACTGTAGATAGTTCACTATTCTCTCTTTCAGCAGTGATTCCATTACTTTTCCCACCACCGAAGTGAGGCTAACCGGTCTGTAGTTGCCTGCCTCCTTCCTGTTCCCACTCTTGTGAAGCGGGACCACCACCGCTCTTCTCCAATCACTCGGCACCACTCCCGTTTCTAGGGATCTATTGAACAGGTCACACAGTGGACCCGCCAGAACATCTCTGAGCTCCCTCAATATCCTTGGATGAATCCCATCAGGCCCCATGGCTTTGTCCACTTTCAGGTTCTTTAGTTCTTCCCACACATTTTCTACTGTAAAAGGATTTTCATCTATTCCACTTCCCTCCAGTTTCTTGTTGTGTAGAGATGGTCCTTCTCCAGGGTCTTCTTTAGTGAACATAGAGCTGAAGTATTCGTTTAATATTTCTGCCATTTCATCGTCTCTCTCCACACATTGATCATTACCACCTTTCAATTTCACTATACCACTTTGGACCTTTCTCTTTTCGCTGATGTATCTGAAAAATGTTTTGTCACCATTTTTTATCTCCTTGGCAATCCACTCTTCTGCTTGACTCTTTGCCAACTTGATTAATTTCTTTGTCTCCCTCAGTTGATACAAATATTCTTCTTTGTGCTCCTCCCTTTGGGATCCTTTATATTTCTTGAATGCTGTTCTTTTAGCTTTAATTTTGTCAGCCACCTCCTTTGAGAACCAGATAGGTTTCAGTTTTCTTTTGCTTTTCTTTACATTTCTAACATATAGAGCAGTTGCCTTGGTGATTGCTCCTTTTAGATTGGTCCACTGCTGATCCACATCTCTCTCGTTCTCCCATCCTTTAAGTTCTTCCTCCAGGTAGTTCCCCATTTCCCTCAAAGTCTGTGTTTTTGAACTGTAAAACTCGGGTCTTTGTGGTTCTTTTCCCTATTCTTTTATTGATATTAAATCATACCGTTTGATGATCACTGCTGCTGAGGTGGGCGCCCACCTGGACATCTGAGACATTATCTGCATTAGTGAGCACTAAGTCGAGTATAGCTCCTTCTCTCGTGGGTTCCAACACCATTTGTTTGAACAAAGATACTTGTATGGCATCCACTATCGCTCTACTATTTTTAGTTTCTGCAGATGGGATTTTCCAGTCTACATCTGGCATATTAAAGTCACCCACGATCACCACTTCTCCCTTCTTACCTATCTTATGGATGTCTTCAACCAGATCTCTGTCCAGCTCTTCCTTTTGGTTTGGAGGCCTGTAAACCACTCCAATATAAATGGACGCTCCGTCATCTTTTTTTAGGTCGACCCATAGAGCTTCTTCAATACCCCAACTTCCTTGTAGCTCAGTTGCTTGGATGTTGTTTCTGACATAAAGAGCCACACCTCCCCCTTTTCTATCCTCTCTGTCCTTCCTTAACAAGTTGTAGCCTGGTATTGTTGTATCCCATTCATGAGATTCTGTGAACCATGTTTCTGTGATAGCAACAATGTCCAATTCTGCGTCAGCCATTAGGGCCTGCAGATCTGGGATTTTATTTCCCAAACTATGAGCATTTGTGGTCATAGCCTTCCAGGTACTCTCTTTACAGTTATTGCATTTCCTGGACTCCTTGTGAGATATTAGTTGAGATTTGTTATTCACTATTTCTTTTTGTGGTTGTGCCACTGTTGACAGAGTTATCCATCTCAATTAGATTTTTCTTTTGCTTATCGATCTTGAAATACTGCATGCATTGTGTTTTTTCTCTCTTTTCTGGTAATACTGCAATGCTTTTCTCAAGAACTTCTTCAGTTTTTAATATAGAGAAGGCTTGTTCTTTTTGCATTTGGTACATTGTGTGTCTCCTCATCACAGGTCTAATTCTACCAGAGCCCACTGTATTCCTGGTTTTTAAAGAATTTCTTAATGACCTGTTTGAGTGGGGGGGTAAACCTGTTGGCTGCTCTTCTGTCAAGAATGGGTGACTGTGGGTCCTACCTGAGCCTAATGAATCTCCTTTTCTTGACTCCTGGTTTATTTGTGGTATTGGGGAATATTTTCTGAGTAATGCAATGTGGGTGTAATTTTTTTAATTGAAGCTAATTGATCTTTAATCATAGTCAGCTCCATTTTCAAGGAAGAGAGTTGTGCACAAATTGGGCAAGCTCTAAGTTTCCAGATGCTTTCCCTCAGAATAAAGGCTCCACAGCAGTTACATTGGATAGTCCTCATCTTGGTAATTTGTGAATTGTATTTCCTTGACTGTAACCAATGTACTAATTTATCTCGCTGCCAATGGTAATCTAGGCAGTCTTTATTAGAAACAAGCCCCAGGGGTGGGTGGGTAGAGGGGTAGGCTGGGAGGGAGTCAAACAGTTTAGCCTGGGACAAGCTGGGTAAAGCAGGGCACTTCTGGACTGTTGTCTTTGCGTTTTGGTCAATTCTTTTTAAAAAAACAGTCTTTATGCCCCAATTTTTTAGTTTGTGCCAGCTAACCCCATACTAGAGAGATTTTACCAGTTTAAAAGCTGATAGCTTTGTTTGTGGTTTTTTTTTTTTTCTTTTCTAACGTTATTCAGCAAACAGCAAAACTTACTAGAATAATAACTTACTATAAGAAATGAAACAGACTCTAAAGAAAGTTAAAACACAGACAGGAAATAATCACAGAAGCTTACTACACAAGCTTTCTACACAAAATGAAACAGACTATAAAGAAAGTTAAAACACAGACAGGAAATAATCACAGAAGCTTACTACACAAGCTTTCTACACAAAATGAAACAGACTATAAAGAAAGTTAAAACACAGACAGGAAATAATCACAGAAGCTTACTACACAAGCTTTCTACACAAAATGAAACAGACTATAAAGAAAGTTAAAACACAGACAGGAAATAATCACAGAAGCTTTCTACACAAGCTTTCTACACAACTTCAGAGCAATAAGCAAAAATAAGCAGAAAATACTTAGCCAGTAAACAGTAAACAGTTCCACCAGGAGAAATCCCTTTAGCATGTGCACAGGACAACAATGGCTAACAATGGCTCCCTAGCTCTGTATGGACTTGGTGGCTGTTATGGTGTTATTAATTTGGGGGGGGGGGGGGGGGGGAGGTTGAGATAACTCATGTTTTTCCCATTCTCTTCTTTGTCTAGGGGTGTTTAAGTGTACCAACATCACTGGGATGTTGTTCAGTTGTATGATTCATTTTAAATAATAAAAAATGTTTCAGATTAAAAACTAACTCCTAGATTTATAAAAATGCTATAATACTGCATGCAATAAGAGATTGGTGTGGTGAAGTTTTCATAACCTATGATACATCTATTTCATGTGTGAGAGAGAGCCCATTTATAAGGCCTGCACAATATTCAACTATTTATATGACTATAGGAGGGCCAGCTAATAGCTCAAGGTGAGGTGTTGCTGGTGGTTTAGGGTTTAGGGGCCAGTTTTACATGCAAACTGAGATGTACAAACTGCATAGTACACCTCGGTGAAGATTTGCATAATTTGGAGTGAGGAAAGTCTCACAAAGATGAGATTTCTACTATTGGTAGGAATGATGGGTGAGAGATGGGTGAGAGAAGATAGTAGAAATCTCATCTTTGTGAGACTTTCCTCACTCCAAATGATGTCAAATTTTCATTGAGGTGTACTGTGCAGTTCATATGTCTCATTCTGCATGTAAAACTGGCCCCTAAACCCTAAACCACCACCAACACCTCACCTCGAGCAATTAGCTGGCCTCCTATAGTCATATAAATATTTGAATGCTATGAAAGCCTCCACAGAGATTCTCTCTCTCTCTCAGAAATGGCCAAAATGTAATTTGCTAAATTGCCTTATGGCTGGTTTGGGCATATTGCACAGCTTAACACCAGAAAAAAAGGTGTAGTTATTTCCATGCAATAGCATGTGTTATACTATCACATGGTGCAATATTGCCCCTCATTTTCATAAATCCTACCCAAACCCCTCCCTAATCCCACACCTTCAAAAAATTTGCATTCAAGCCATGCAATAATTGTATTATCGCATACCTTAACGCCATAATGCATTTTGATGAATGACCCTGTAAACCAGTAATTCCAATAGATTCATTGAAGGCTGGATAGTAAAAGCAAGTTTGCTTACCGTAAACGATGTTTCCGTAGATAGCAGGATGAATTAGCCATGCTGTCATGGGATCTGTCAATCAGGCCCGGGAGGTGGAGCTTGTCAAAGCAGAGAACAGAGCTTTGCTCTCTGCGGCTGCGCGTGTGTGTGTTCCCGCGCAGGAATAACGGAATCTCTCAGTCTGTAATTAAGTTGTAGTGTAGTCGAAGACTTGGTGACTGCCAGGGAGGAGGGTGGGTCAGCATGGCTAATTCATCCTGCTATCTACGGAAACATCGCTTACGGTAAGCAAACTTGCTTTTTCCCGTCGATAGCAGGGCTGAATTAGCCATGCTGTATTGGGAGTCCCAAGCTCCCGATCACGTCATTTGTGATATATATGTTCATACGGGATCATTGGCAGTGTGGCAGTCACCGTGGACAAGAGGGTAGAGATTGCAGTATTGCTTGCCCTATTGCCACATCAGTGGCTGCTTGTTGGTCAAGGCAGTAGTGAGATGTGAAGGTATGCAATGATGACCATGTGGCTGCCTTGCAAATGTCTATGGGTTGCACATTCTTCAAGTGTGCCCAAGAAGTTGCTACTGCTCTAACTTGATGAGCTTTAGGAGTAGAATGTAATTGTAAATTCTGTTTCTCATAGCAGAATTTGATGCACTGCACCATCCAGCTGGATATGGTTTGTTTAGCTACTGGTAAGCCAGGTGCCTTCGGATCGAAGGAAACAAATAGTTGAGAAACACGGGAGTCCGAGTTCGTTCTTTGTTTGTAGAGTGTGAGAGCTCTTTTGCAATCCAGTGTGTGCAGTAGTTCATCCCTATCGTTTGCATGTGGTTTAGGGAAGAAAGTTGGTAATTCCATTGTCTGATTGAGATGGAATGGGGTAACTACTTTTGGTAGGAATGATGGGTGAGTACGGAGAACCACCTTCTGGTGATGAAATTGTAAGTATGGAGGATAATGGACCAAAGCTTGTAACTCACTAACTCTTCGTGCTGATGTTACTGCGACTAGGAATACCATAAGAACATAAGAACATAAGAAAATGCCATACTGGGTCAGACCAAGGATCCATCAAGCCAAGCATCCTGTTTCCAACAGTGGCCAATCCAGGCCATAAGAACCTGGCAAGTACCCAAAAACTAAGTCTATTCCATGTTACCATTGCTAAAGGCAGTGGCTATTCTCTAAGTGAACTTAATAGCAGGTAATGGACTTCTCCTCCAAGAACTTATCCAATCCTTTTTTAAACACAGCTATACTAACTGCACTAACCACATCCTCTGGCAACAAATTCTAGAGTTTAATTGTGCATTGAGTAAAAAAGAACTTTCTCCGATTAGTTTTAAATGTGCCCCATGCTAACTTCATGGAGTGCCCCCTAGTCTTTCTACTATCCGAAAGAGTAAATAACCGATTCACATCTACCCGTTCTAGACCTCTCATGATTTTAAACACCTCTATCATATCCCCCCTCAGTCGTCTCTTCTCCAAGCTGAAAAGTCCTAACCTCTTTAGACTTTCCTCATAGGGGAGGTGTTCCATTCCCCTTATCATTTTGGTAGCCCTTCTCTGTACCTTCTCCATCGCAATTATATCTTTTTTGAAATGCGGCGACCAGAATTGTACACAGTATTCAAGGTGCGGTCTCACCATGGAGCGATACAGAGGCATTATGACATTTTCCGTTTTATTCACCATTCCCTTTCTAATAATTCCCAACATTCTGTTTGCTTTTTTGATTGCCGCAGCACACTGAACCGATGATTTCAATGTGTTATCCACTATGACACCTAGATCTCTTTCTTAGGTTGTAGCACCTAATATGGAACCCAACATTGTGTAATTATAGCATGGGAGGTGGTAAAGGCGAAAACAGCCAAAGAATCCAAAGAGGCACGGGACAAGCACTGTGGATCTCCAAAGGCTAGAGGACAGAAACGAGAAAAGCACGCAGAGGGGCAACCCGCCGATGCAGAAGCCACCACCCCCAACAGAAGGCATGGAGATCACCATTGTTCCGGTTCCGTCTTCAGCACAAAGGAGGGGCCGTTACTCGATTTACTTCATTGTGCCAAAGAAAGAAGGCTCCTTCAGGCCCATCCTCGACTTAAAGCGAGTCAGCACATGTTTGCAGATACCTCGTTTCCGGATGGAGATGTTGAGATCCGTCATTGCCTCTGTTCGGCCGGGAGAATTTCTGGCATCTCTGGATCTGACGGAGGCGTATCTGCATATTGGGATCAGGCCGGATCATCAGAAGTTTCTGAGATTTTCCTTCCTGGGTCAGCACTATCAATTTCAGGCTCTACCCTTCAGTCTTTCCATGTGAGGTATTTTATGTGTGCCGAGTTCATGGGTTCAAATGGGGACAGCATGAGCTGTTCCAAAACTATGTTTAGTAGGGATGTGAATCGTTTTTTGACGATTTAAAATATCGTCCGATATATTTTAAATCGTCAAAAATCGTTAGAGGTGATATACAATAGGAATTCCCCCGATTTATCGTCAAAAATCGTAAATCGGGGGAAGGGGAGGGCTGGAAAACCGGCACACTAAAACAACCCTAAAACCCACCCCGACCCTTTAAAATAAATCCCCAACCCTCCCGAACCCCCCCAAAATGTCTTAAATTACCTGGGGTCCAGTGGGGGGGGGGGGGGGGGGGTGTCCCGGTGTGATCTTCCACTCTCGGGCCACGGGTGCGTTAATAGAAATGGCGCCGGCGCCATTTTGGTTCCTGTCCCCCAACGTCACGAGCGCAGGAGATCGCTCCCGGACCCCCGCTGGACCCCCAGGGACTATTGGCCAGCTTGGGGGGGCCTCCTGACCCCCACAAGACTTGCCAAAAGTCCAGCGGGGGTCTGGAAGCGACCTCCTGCACTCGAATCGTATTGCCGTATTGCAAAATGGCGCCAGCCATATGGCCGGCGCCATTTTGCAATACGGCAATATGGCCATACAGCCGGCGCCATTTTGCAATACAAAATGGATGGATTGGAATGTGTGTGTAAGCATCTTTCAGGTCGATGGAGCACATCCAATCGTTGGTTTGAATGAGAGGAAGAATTGACTTCAACGATACCATTTTGAATTTCTCCTTGGTGAGAAATTTGTTCAATTCCCTTAGGTCTAGTATGGGGTGAAGGCCCCCCGATTTCTTTGGTATCAGGAAGTATGGGGAATAAAATACTGCTGAATTTAAGCATGGGTGAATTTGACGAATTGCTTGTTGCTTGTGAAGTAAAGCAATTTCCTTTCCCAATTCTGGATGAGAATTGTGAATCTTGAGTGTGGAAAGATGAGGCAGTATAGGTTTTGTGACAAATTGGAGTTGGTAACCGTGACATACTATCTCCAAAACCCATTGATCTGATGTTATTCTTTCCCAGGCTTCCAGGCAAGAACGAATTCTGCCTGGGGGAACTTGGTGTTGTGGTGGCGGCTGAGTGACTAAAAAGACGAAGTCGTTTTCGTTGTTGTAGCTGGCTGTTGTGCCTGCTGTCTCTGATTGTGTGGTTTACCTCTACGTTGGTTTGACGTATTGTGTTGTGGAGCGGGACGCTGGGAGGCTGGGTATGGCTGGGTACGAAAAGAATGATAAGATCTATAGGGTCATCTGGCATATGATTGCCTACGAGCAGATCCCATAAAACGATGTGTAGTCGAATAAATGGGATATGTTGTTAATGATTGTACTGCTAGAGCTTTTTCTTTTATTTTACTTACTGCTTCTTGGAATCTTTCTCCGAACAGGTTATCTCCTGTACATGGGAGGTTGGTTAGTTTCTCGTGCAAGTCTTCACATATGGAACTTGAACGTAACCATGCTAACCTGCGGGCTGCAATGGCCATTGCTGATGCCCTAGATGATGTTTCATGTGCTTCATAGATTGACCTCAAAAGGTGTCAAGAACACTCTTCCATGTCATGAAGAGGTTGAGGTATCTTATCCTGCATTGAGGAATGTATACCTTTCATAGCTTGCATGCACTCATATAGATATTGTACCATGTAAAATTGATGTTGCATAATTTGTGTTGTCAACATGGAGTTATGGTATATTTTCCTGCCAAAGTCATCTAAATATTTGTTGTCTTTACCTGGTGGACACGAGGAATGAGACTTTGTTTTCTTGAATCTTTGCATCGCCGACTCTACTACAATTGAAGCATGAGGTAATTGTGGTAGAGTATACAGTGGTGTGTTCTTCATGCGAAATTTTATGTCTGTTTTCCTGGAAACGGCTGGAATCATGTAAGGCGTATCCCAGGATTTTTGTAAAACTGAATGCAGGAGTTCTTGTTGTGGAAGAGATGTTGGTTCCACCTGAGCCTCGAAATTCTTTAGAAGTCCTAGAGTTTGTGCTCTAGGGTCTGCTTCTTTTTGTACTTCTAGATGTAGTATTGTACCCAATTTTTGTAGAAACTTTGGGTATGTGAGATCTTCAAGAGGAGAATATGGTTCCTGAGGTTGTTCTTGTGGATCCGACGGGAATCCCATGGATGATGATGGTGATGTTTGTATTGAAGGAGAATCAAGATATGTATCCTGAATAGGAGATGGTGAGGCTGGTCGATTTATCTTGGGAGATGTCGGCGGTTCTACCGATGACTCTCTAATAAACTGTGGTTTGAGTTCTGGAGAACTATTATCATCAACATTAGCCATCTTAAATGATGTTTGAAGTGTTTCATAAAACCCAGCTAAATACTGAGACAATTGAAAAAATGCCTCTCTTGTATGAGGGGGCATTGTTATATGATCATCTTGTTTTTGTGAAACATCCTCTTTAGGGGACACAAATTCAGTATGCATTGTATTCTTTGCATCTTCTGAATCTGTGGAAGTGTTAGAGGAATCCACTTGAATTACTTCTCTTTTTGAGAAGGTAGTGGAAGGCAGTTTACGAGATGATTTAGACGTAGAAGGACTTATTTCCCATGTAGTAATCTTCTTTGTCCTTTTCTTATGGCTAGAGTGTCTTGATTGTTTATGATAATCATTAAGGGAGGAGTCTGTATGACTCATAGATGATGACAGTTCCGTGGTTTCATCTGCAGAAGAAGAGCTTTGTAAAGGATAACATCTTCGTTTTTTGTCCTTTTTCAATAGTTGAGTTTTATGTTTAGATTTAAGTTTGTGCGCAGATTTTGAATTATACGCAGAATCATGTGGATGCGCAGATGTATATCTTTGCGCGGATACAGACTTATGCGCAGATGTATGCGCAGATGTAGATTTGTGCGCAATTTTAGATTTATGCGCACGTTTATGCTCGGATGTAGATTTGTGCGTGGTTGAATCTCTGTGCGCAGACTTGGAGTTATGCGCTGATATGGATTTATGCGCGGATCCCGATTTATGCGTGTATCTTTGCGATTCTGTGCGTGCAAGGGTTATCGGTGCCGAAGTCTTCGGCGCCGTGCGTGCAGATTGTATTGAAGTCGGCGCCGTGCGCTCAGAGATCGACGGCGCCATGCTCATATTTGCTCTGTGCTGTGCTTTCACCTGCGCTGTGCGCGCCGGTTCTTCCGGGTTGAGCGTTGTTCCATCTTTTTGCACTGTCACTTGTGTGTGCGCAGACGGGTCTGCAGGCGCAGAAGGTGACGACGCCGAGGCTTCCTGTGCCGATACTGTTCGTTGCGGCTCTATAGGCACTGAGGATTCCTTAGAATCCAATGGCCTTCGTCGTTTTGCTTTCTCCTTACCTTCCAGTGTGGAGGGTTGTGGAGCTGACGATAACGATCTCTTTCTCGATGGAGCCGATAAAGTTAACGGGCCAGGCGATGAATGAGCCTCCGATGGCTCGCTCGATTTAAAAAGTTCTTGAAGCCTGTATGCCCTTTGTTTAAGTGCTCTAGGTGACATCTGAGAGCAATGGTTACAGTTTTCACGGTCGTGCTCTGGTCCTAGACATTTATAGCAGCGATTGTGTCCGTCGGTAAGTGACATTACTTTGCCACATTGACAGGGTTTAAAACCCGGCTTTGACATTTTATTTAATTTTAGAAACGCTGAGGAGAGAATAGCTCCGCGTACGATCCCGCTCGCAGAAAAAACAGACTGAGGAGATTCTGTTATTCCTGCGTGGGAACACACACGTGCAGCCACAGAGAGCAAAACTCTGTTCTCTGCTTTGACAAGCTCCGCCTCCCGGGCCTGATTGACAGATCCCATGACAGCATGGCTAATTCAGCCCTGCTATCGACGAGAAATATGAGTGATCAATGGTATCGAATGTAGCTGAAATGTCTAGTAAAACCAAGATATAATCTGTATTTGAATCGAAACCTCTGATTATTGGTCAAATGAAAATATAAGTAGAGTCTCTGTACTATGTCCTTTCCGGAAACCATGCTGATTTGGGTGGAAGATGTTATTGTCATTGATGTATTCAGTTAATTGGTGCAGTATGACAGATTCAAGGATTTTTGTAAATGAAGTTAGTGTAGCAATTGGTTGTAAATTACTGAAATCAGATGCATCTTTTTTCTTTGGAATAGGTAAAACAGAAGTTTGTTTTAATAGATCAGGGAAGGTACCTAAATTGAGAGATATTTACAATATGAGCTAAAGTTGGGGCCAAGAGTTTTAGAGCAGCATTTAAAATATACCCTGGGCAAGCATTAAATAGAGTGGATGACATTTTCATTGTGGATAATATCTGGATGATGGTGGGAGGATCAATATTATCAAAGGAGGACCAAGTACTAGTAACTGCAGGTAAATTTGAGTTAGGTATTGGTAAGTGAGAAAATTCTTTTGAAATACTTGTAACCTTGGCCTTAAAATAATCAGCTTTATTATTACAGATCAAATTGTCAAGATGTATAAAAGTATTAGTTTCTTGAGTTGTCAAAGACTTTAGTATGTTAAAAAGAATCAAGGGGTTACCATTCTTGGCTTGAATTTTGTTTGTATAGCAATTCTTCTTGGCAAAGTTAAGTGTTTCCTGTATTTATTTAGGTAGGAATAAAAAGTGTTCTTTCTTTCAGTTGTGAGATGCTTGCACCATTGTTGTTCATGTCGCCGTAATTCAGCTTTATGAGATCACCACAATATGTATGTACGTGTACTTGTGTATGTTCACCTTAAAACTTTGGTGTTAATGCACTACCCATGCCAAATTTTTTGTACTATGTCAGGAAGTGGATTCTATATATCTCAATGTTAATCTCACCCTCCTATGCCTAACAATTTTTTGTGTGTCAATTTTTATACATTTTTATATCTTTTAATTAAAAAATAATATGGAATGGAAAAGGTAAGTTTCATACATATGAATGCATGCCTCCTCGGCCTTGCTTCAATTTTGTAATGTAATCATAAGCTTACCGACCTTCCAATCCCTTTTTGTTTATATTCCTTCTTTATTTTAATCAATGTGTGAATAAATAATAAAATTATTCTCTATATGACGCCAGTGATGGCTTTTTTATCTCCCGATATTTATAATCAAAACGCCATTAATATAAACCTATTCAAGGTAAGATTTTATACTAGGAAAATGTCCGTACTAAACGCCATGATGGCAAGGTATAGAAAACGTGTCACTTATCTCCTTGGGAGATAAGTGACACGTTTTCTATACCTTGCCATCATGGCGTTTAGTACGGACATTTTCCTAGTATAAAATCTTACCTTGAATAGGTTTATATTAATGGCGTTTTGATTATAAATATCGGGAGATAAAAAAGCCATCACTGGCGTCATATAGAGAATAATTTTATTATTTATTCACACATTGATTAAAATAAAGAAGGAATATAAACAAAAAGGGATTGGAAGGTCGGTAAGCTTATGATTACATTACAAAATTGAAGCAAGGCCGAGGAGGCATGCATTCATATGTATGAAACTTACCTTTTCCATTCCATATTATTTTTTAATTAAAAGATATAAAAATGTATAAAAATTGACACACAAAAAATTGTTAGGCATAGGAGGGTGAGATTAACATTGAGATATATATATTAGCTAGGTCTCACTTGTAGCGGAGATTGGGAGTTAATTAAAGGAAGTGGATTCTGACAGGGGTACTTTATTTTGGATTCACATAGAGATGCGTGGATGTATCCCTGCAGTGCTCACCCTAGGTGGTGTGTGTGGGATCTGTGGTGAATTAGTCAAGAGATACCCCATTACCCCTGAAAATTTTATTTATTTTATTTATTTAACGCTTTTTATATACCGGCATTCGTAGGACACATCATGTCAGTTCACAAATAACTGAGAAAGGAAATTACAATGAACGAGGATGGGGGGCTAACTGGGAAATAATTGATTAATATACAAACTGGATAACATATAAAGTACAGGAGAGAGAGTCAACGAGCAGGGATACAACATTGTTGAACGACATGGAATTTACTTATCCATGTTAAGATTAGCTATGCATAAGCAAAGATTAAATATGCATAAGCAATGTTAAGGAGGCGTGTGTGTGCACTTATAGACTTAGTATATGAACTTATTTACAGTATAAAGGAGACATGTGCACTTATGTACAATTATATGCAGGGGGACAAGGGAGGGAGAGAGGGGGGGAAAGGAGGAGGGGGAGGAGGGAACAAGGAAACAAGATGGCAAGGTACTTTCAAGCAAAGGTTGCTAGTGGAATGAAGGGCGGGGTGAAGGGGAGGCTACGGGGTGCAGGGGAAGGGTGTGGGTGAGGGAGCAGGGGGGGGGGGTACTGGGATGGTAAGAGGGAGGTCAAGGAGAAGGTATGAAGGCTGTGCGGGGGCTAAGATGGTTCAAAGGTGAACTGTGACTAGGGTTGAGAAGTGTTAGGGTAAGCCTGTTTAAAGAGCCATGTCTTGATTCCTTTTTTGAAATGGCTCAGGGACGGTTCTAAACGGAGTTTGGCAGGGAGGGAGTTCCAGAGGGTGGGACCCGCAATGGAGAAGGCTCTTTCCCTGGTGGTGGTGAGGTGCCCGATTTTGAGTGAGGGGGTTTGAAGGGTGCCGGTGAGGGAGTTTCTAGTAGGGCGATTAGTTTGACGGAACTGTGGCATATCTTCAAGCCAGGGGGAGTTGCTTTTGTATAATGTGTTGTGGAGGATGGTAAGTGTTTTGTATTGGGAACGGAAGGCAATGGGGAGCCAATGTAGATCTTGTAATATGGGAGTGATGTGATCAGTTTTTCTAGTGTTTGTTAAGATTCTTGCCATAGCATTTTGGAGGATTTGAAGGGGTTTAATAGTAGAAGCTGGGAGGCCTATGAAAAGGGAGTTACAATAATCGAGTTTAGATAATATGGTAGTTTGCATAACAGTACGGAAGTCGTGGGCGTGTAGGAGGGACTTCAGTTTTTTGAGGGTTTGAAGTTTATAGATTTGTAAGAGATGGTAGGGAGGGGGGGGGGGGGGGTGCCTCTCAGGATCATATGCCATTGTACCTGCTGGCTACTGAGGTTTCTGCTGCCTCACAGGCCTCCTGAAACTCCTGGGCCGATTCATCCCCCCCCACTAAGGATAGCCCTGTGTCCTGAAAAGTAGGCCCCATTAATTCTTGTTTCTATATCCAGTTTACCTCATAAGATATAGTTACAGTAATATTTGCATAGGTAAGCTTGTGTGAGTGTGTGTGTGTGTGTGTGTGTGTGTGAGTGTGTGTGTGTGTGTGTGTGTGTGTGTAGGAAGGGAGGGCTGGTCTAGAGCAGTTCAATGGATCTTGGCATAAAATGCAAGACCAAAAGTGAAGAGAATTAAGAATGTGATACATTAGTATGCCAGATGGCATTGAACAGGAGATAGCTCAAATTGACACTGGCACCTGGAAGCTTAGTTTGTGTTTAATTTAGTCCCTTTTTTTCCAGGGAAGTTTGCATACAGATAAACTGCTTATGAGTAAATAAAACCTTCAGGCTGGTTCCTGAGAAATCCAGTGTTACATAAAGAATTTATCTCCAAGTTTAGTGACCTACAACCCTCTTCAACCCTTGCCCCCCCCCCCCCCCCATACACACATTTTTTTTTTTTTTTGTTGTTGTCTCATCCAAACCTTTAGTAAATTTTCATGCTCATGGAGACCAGTTAGCCTAGTGCCAGGTAGAGACTATGATTAACAGAAATGGGCACACTAGGTGCTGGTTTAGTGGCGGTGCTGTGCTCTGCCCTGCAAAGGATTCCCTGTTTTAATTTCCTTTGCACCCCAGGTCGGCTAGAGAGCTGGTTACTGAATGGAGTAACATAAGCTGGGTGGGGACATAAAATAGAGGAAAAAAAAATCTCTAGTTAATTTCAAACGAAGGCTCAGGGTGCCAAATCCCAGCCCTGGAACCAATTGACCTGGAAGCCCAATAGGAGCAGCAGTAAACTGCTGGGCCCAGAAGCACGAAAAATCTCAAGCTTTTCTCAGCATTAATGTGGATGAATGTTTAAAATGTAATTGAGCTGAAAAAATATGCAAATCAGCTCATTTAAATGCAGCGTGGTATATTTTTTTAGAACTGGTTTGATTTAAGAACTGTGTTTCTACTTGGGGATTTTTTTTTTTCATTTCCCCCCCCCAGCTTATTCTGGAGCTACACTCAAGCTACCCTGCCCCTCAAGGAGAAGGACTCTTAATCATGGATGGTGCTGCAAATAGGAGAATAACAACTGTGAGGAACAAAATGGACAGAGAAATAATGCTTTTTCATATTTTGATATTTTTCATGCTGTTTCTTATTTGTTTCTATACTTACCTAGATCCTTATCTTTAAGCTCAAGTAAATAGTTTTACTTTGAACACCATTTGGACTACTGGACTATCTGTTATGGTTACGTGTGTTTTGGTGGATCCTTGGGTGCTGTGGAGATGACCACGCCCATGGGGAGGAGCCCCGTGAGGTGCCACAGCATTGGGCTAGACTCGTACTACACAAACACACAATTAGTTCTTTATTTAGACAGCTTGAAGAGAGCCACCAGGTGGCAGTAGTGAGGCAGTCCATAGTGCAGTCTCAGGGACCTCGGTAGAGGGAGCTCTTCTCTCCTAGATGACATCAGGAGGTCCCGCAGCAGGTCTCCCAGCGAGGAGATACTGTGGAAGATATAGACTGAGAGTTAGAGTACTCACTAGGTGTCTGCTGTAGCTGTGCGATTGCACCAGGTATGTTGTAGATGGTACAGGCACCAAGGCAGGGAGAGCAGGTCCTCGAGGAGCGAGTGCCTGTTCCCTGTAAGGCACCTGAAAGAAAGTAGAGGGCCCTGAGGAGCAGGTACCCAGGTTAGCAGTTACCCCGAAGGGCAGAGAGAGAGCTTCCTGCGGCAGCACAGAAGCGGCAGAGTAGCATAGACAAGAATGGATTCGAGTCCTTGCTAACTCAACGAGCTAGCAAATTAGTGAAGGTAATATACCTGGATGGCGCGACATCAACATGAGGGAATGCCCTCGAGGTTCGCACCAAGGGTGGTACAAAGACATGGGTTGCGCACTCACCCTAGTAGGTACCTGGGAGGAGCAATGGTGGGAGGCTGCACCATAGCTGTTCTGGGGATGCCAGAGAGGTTGGCTTGTAGATGCGGCGGTAGCCATCTTTCCCAGGTAAGCAGAAGGAGCCGTGAATAAGGTGAGGCAAACGGGGTGAAGTCGTCTAGGATCGATGGACGCAACAGTACCCCCCCTTCAAAGGGCATCTATGCTGTCTCCTACCAAGTCTTGGTTTTTGAGGATGCAATTGATGGAAGTCCTGTAGCATCTCTTTATCCAGGATATTAGACATTGATGTCCAAGAGTTTTCTTCAGGGCCATACCCTTCCCATGACAGGAGGTATTCCCATACTCTGCCTCATTTTCTCTACTTTGTATTTGATGTCTTCTTATGCATCTATAGGTGTTGCATCAGGTATCTTGTTGGAGAATTCACTAAGGATCAATGGCTGTAATAGTGAGACGTGGAATGCATTGTGGATCTTTAAGGTAGATGGTAGCTTCAGACTGTAGATGAGATTGCCCAGTCGTCGGAGAATGGGAAATGGTCTAACGAAACGAGGAGCGAAGCGAGCTGAAGGAAATTTAAGTCTTAAGTGCTTCGTGGAAAGCCAGACTTTATCACCAGGCTTGAAGTCTGGAGTCTCGCAGTGATGAGCATCATATCCTTTCTTTGCTCGATGTCCTGCTTTAACAAGCATCTCTTTTGTCTGAGTCCAAAGTTGTTGGATATCTTTGGAAGTAGATTGAACTGCCGGGGACGACACTGATAACGGAATTGGCAATGGTGGCAGTGGTAGTCGTCCGTAGACCACTTCAAATGGTGTTGATCCAGTGGATGTTGCTGGATGAGAATTAATGGCAAATTCTGCCCAGGGCAACAGTTCACTCCAATCATTCTGGCGAGTGTTCACGTAGACACGAATGAACTGCTTGAGTGTCCTGTTCATCCTCTCTGTTTGCCCGTTGGATTGAGGATGGTATGCCGAGGTGAAGTCGAGGGCAATCTCAAACTTCTTACATAGGGCCTTCCAGAACTTAGCTGTGAATTGGGCTCCACGATCGGAGACTATGTGCTTAGGCATGTCATGCAGGCGGAAGATGTGCACAATGAATAGCTTGGCGAACTTCATGGCGGAGGGTAAGCCTGGGAGAGCCACAAAATGAGCCATCTTTGAGAACTGATCTATGGTTACCCAAATGGTGTTGTTTCCTCCTGAAGATGGTAAGTCTACCACGAAGTCTGTGGCAATATGTGTCCATGGTTCTTCTGGCACTGGCAAGGGTTGGAGTAGAGCCCAGGGACAACCCGGCGGTGTCTTCTGTTTAGCGCAATTTGTACAGGAAGCGATGTAGGCGAATGTGTCTTCCTTCATGGTGGGCCACCAATAAAATGTTTGAAGTTTAGACAGGGTTCTACGTTGACCAAGATGTCCTGAAAGTTTAGAGTTGTGAGCCCAAGCCAATAACGTTTTTCTGAGGTTCGTGGGTACGATTGTCTTTCCTGCAGGTACTGAGTGGGTAGCTGCCAATATGACCTTCTCTTGGTCAATACTGTGTTGCGGTTCTTCTGGGATGTCCTCGGAGAGGAATGAGTGAGATAGAGCGTCAGCTCTGATATTCTTATCTCCAGGGCGGTATTTGAGCACAAAGTTGAATCTATTGAAAAACAGAGACATAAGAACATAAGAAATTGCCATGCTGGGTCAGACCAAGGGTCTATCAAGCCCAGCATCCTGTTTCGAACAGAGGCCAAACCAGGCCACAAGAACCTGGCAATTACACAAACACTAAGAAGATCCCATGCCACTGATGCAATTAATAGCAGTGGCTATTCCCTAAGTAAATTTGAGCCATTTATGGACTTCTCCTCCAAGAACTTATCCAAACCTTTTTTGAACCCAGCTACACTAACTGCACTAACCACATCCTCTGGCAACAAATTCCAGAGCTTTATTGTGCGTTGAGTGAAAAGTAATTTTCTCCAATTAGTCTTAAATGTGCTACTTGCTAACTTCATGGAATGCCCCCTAGTCCTTCTATTATTCGAAAGTGTAAATAACCAATTCACATCTACCCGTTCAAGACCTCTCATGATCTTAAAGACCTCTATCATATCTCCCATCAGCCGTCTCTTCTCTAAGCTGAACAGCCCTAACCTCTTCAGCCTTTCCTCATAAGGGAGCTGTTCCATCCCTTTTATCATTTTGGTTGCCTTTCTCTGTACCTTCTCCATTGCAACTATATCTTTTTTGAGATGCAGCGACCAGAATTGTACACAGTATTCCAGGTGCAGTCTCACCATGGAACGATATAGAGGCATTATGACATTTTTAACCATTCCCTTCCTAATAATTCCTAACATTCTGTTTGCTTTTTTGACTGCTGCAGCACACTGAGCCGACAATTTTAAAGTATTATCCACTATGATGCCTAGATCTTTTTCCTGGGTGGTAGCTCACTAGTCTATGATTCAGGCGCTGAGCATTGCGGAGGTACTTCATATTCTTATGGTCTGTGAAGACTGTTACTTGATGTTGCGCTCCTTTGAGCCAAGGGTACCATTCTTCAAATGCCATCTTTATAGCCAGAAGCTCCTTATCTCCTATTCTGTAATTTTTCTCTGCAGGAGAGAAGCGACGGGAGAAGAATGAGCATGGTTGTGGAACCTTTGAATCACCAGCCTGGCTTAATACAGCCCCTATGCCAACGTCTGAGGAATCGACCTCCACGATGAAAGGCTTGAAAGGGTCTGGGTGTTGAAGACACGGCTTGTTTGAAAAGGCATCTTTTAGTTTCTGGAATGCAGCTTTAGCCTCTGGAGACCAATTAGCAACATTTTGGCACCTTTCTTCATCATAGCTGTAAGCGGCACTGTGAGTGAAGAGTAATTCTTGATGAAGGTCCTGTAATAGTTGATGAAACCTAAGAAGCGTCTGAGAGCTTTTAACCCGGTGGGTTGCGCCCATTTCTTGATACTCTCCAGCTTCTGTGGATCCATTTGAAAGCCTTAATTGGAAACAATGTTGCCTAAGAAAGGCACTGACTCTTTGTGAAATTCACATTTGGATAGCTTGGCGTACAGATGATTCTCACGGAGCCTCTGTAGTATTCTCTTAACATCCTCCTGATGAGTGTTCATGTCTTGAGAGACTATCAAGATGTCATCCAAGTAAATAACAATGCACTTATAGAGGAGATCCCGGAAAATGTCGTTCATTAAATTTTGAAAGACAGCCAGGGCATTGCACAGGCATTGCACAGGCCAAAGGGCATCACTAGATATTCAAAGTAACCATCCTGATTGTTGAAGGCTGTTTTCCACTCATCACCAGCTCCAATGCGAAGTAAATTGTAGGCTCCTTTCAGATCCAGTTTGGAAAAGATTTGAGCGCCTTGTAGTCTGTCGAATAGCTCTGAAATCAGAGGCAGGGGATAATGATCCTTTATTGTTATTTTGTTGAGACCCCTGTAATCTATACATGGGCGTAATGTTCCGTCCTTTTTGCCCACAAAGAAAAAGCCTTCACTAGCAGGGGACTTGGATGGTCTTATGAAGCCTTTTTGGAGGTTTTCCTGAATATATTTGGACATGGCTTTATTTTCTGCCATGGACATGGTTCCGTATTAGGCTTCAGATTAATAGTGCAGTCATAAGGTCTGTGAGGCGGAAGTACATCTGCAGCTTCTTTTGAAAAGACATCTTGGAAAGATGCATATTGAGGCAGCAACCCCGGCATTACTGGGGTGGTAGGCATACAGGGTAACGGAGCTACCTCCATCAGGCATTTACTATGGCAGTCTGGACCCCATCTTGACAGTTCCAGTGTAGCCCAATTGAATTGAGTCTTATGCTGCTGCAGCCAAGGTAATCCCAGTACTATAGGGTGTATGGCCTTCTCTAAAACAAAGAAGGAAATGATCTCCGAATGGAGGGCACTGATCCATAGACACACTGGTTCGGTGATTAGTGTTACTTCACCCGGTAAGGGTTCTCCATGGATGGACGAAAGAAGTAGTGGAGGCTTCATAGTGAAAGTGGGGATCTGTAGGTGCTCCACTAATTGTTGTAGAATGAAATTGCCTCCTGCCCCGGAGACCACTAGGGCAAGAGTCTGGTATTCTAAGGGTCTGCAGACCAAGGATACAGGAAGAGAAAGTGGAGGAGAAGGAGTGGTGAGACCTAAGAAGAGTCCTCCTGCAGGACTTAGGTCTGCCAGTTTCCCTGACATATAGGGCAAGTTTGGACAGCATGAACAGCTTGTCCACAGTACATACACAGCCCCAATTTTTTCCGTGTTCTTCTCTCTTTTGATGTCAGATGGCTGTGGCCTAATTGCATAGGTTCTTCTTCGCTGGCTGCTGGGACCAAAGGAACAGGCCTGGATGTGGACTTGACTCGAACTTCACTCAGAAACGGTCTCCTGGGAGTCTTGGTCTCTTGAACCTTGTCGCGAAGTCAGCGATCGATCCTTGTTGCCAATTTCACTAGTTCAGCCAAGGACTCAGGCATCTCACAAACGGCGAGTTCGTCTTTCAGACGGGAGTTCAGTCCTTCAAAGAAGAGGGTCTTCAGGCATCTCGGGTCCCAGGATAATTCAGACACCAGTGTCTTGAATTCAATAGCGAAGTCAGCTAGTGGTTTGTTCCTTGCTTCAGGTGAACCAAAGAAGATCCTGCAATGGTATACCGGGCAGGATCATTGAAAACTGACTTGAACAGTTCGAGAAATCCTTCAAAGTCATAAAGAATCGGATCCTCAGACTCCCACAGCGAAGAGGCCCAAGACAATGCTCGTCCATCTAGATACGACAGGATATAGGTGCTCTTGGCATACACTGTGGGAAAGTGGCCAGGTTGTAATGCAAAGTGCATGCAGCACTGGTTAATGAAGTGTCTGCATCTCCAAACTTCTCCCGAGAAGTGGGTAGGAGCTGCTAGAGGCACAGTAGTCTTGACCGTCACCTCAGAGGTTTAGCTTCTTTACCTAAAGTGGAAGGCGAGTTCATCTGTGTGTGCAGTAGATTAAATGCAGTGGTCAGTCCCTCCAGCACAGTCTGCTGTTTGGAGATCCGCTGGGCCAGGCCTGGAATGGCCTGCAACGCAGTGAGCTGAGCCAGATCCATGGAGTTAGCAATCTGTTATGGTTACGTGTGTTTTGGTGGATCCTTGGGTGCTGTGGAGATGACCACACCCACGGGGAGGAGCCCTTTGAAGAGCCACAGCACTGGGCTAGACTCGTACTACACAAACACACAATTAGTTCTTTATTTAGACAGCTTGAAGAGAGCCACCAGGTGTCAGTAGTGAGGCAGTCCATAGTGCAGTCTCAGGGACCTTGGCAGAGGGAGCCCTTCTCTCCTAGATGACATCAGGAGGTCCCGCAGCAGATCTCCCAGCGAGGAGATACTGTGGAAGATATAGACTGAGAGTTAGAGTACTCACTAGGTGTTTGCTGTAAGTATGCGATTCCACCAGGTATGTTGTAGAAGTTACAGGCACCGAGGCAGGGAGAGCAGGTCCTCGAGGAGCGAGTGCCTGTTCCCTGTAAGGCACCTGAAATAAAGTAGAGGGCCCCCGAGGAGCGGATACCCAGGTTAGCAGTTACCCCGAAGGGCAGAAAGAGAGCTTCCTGCGGCAGCACGGAAGCGGCGGAGTAGCATAGACAAGAATGGATTCGAGTCCTTGCTAACTCAACGAGCTAGCAAATTAGTGAAGGTAATATACCTGGATGTTGTGACATCGGCATGAGGGAACGCCCTTGAGGTTCGTGCCAAGGGTGGTACAAAGACGTGGGTTGCGCGCTCGCGCGCGTCCTAGTAGGTACCTGGGAGGAGCAATGGCGGGAGGCTGTATCATACCGTTCTGGGGATGCCAGAGAGGTCGGCTTGTAGATGCGGCGGTAGCCATCTTTCCCAGGTAAGCGGGAGGAGCTGTGAATAAGGTGAGGCAAACGGGGTGAAGTCGTCTAGCACCGACGGACGCAACACTATCTTTATTCCTACTCCTTTTGTGTTTACTGTTGTTCCTCCTGAATCTCCCAAACCTAGATAGGTAACACCACCAAGAAGTGAGAGTCGGATTTTCTGACTGTACCAGGGCCCAGAAAGTTCACCTTTCCCCCCATCCAGACTTGGAGCACCTCTGGAATGTGTTCTTGTTCACAGCACAAATGGGGGATGGGTTATTTTAATTCAATAGTCTGTCTTTAATTTTCTACTTTTAAAGTCACTCTCTTGTTTCTGTCTGAGTCCTGTGTGCTGCTGTTTTGGAATTTGCTCATGAAATATATTTTTAGGTGCTCCAAATGAAATAAAAATCTGTGGGCCTTATTTACTAAGACAGTAACTTTCAAATGGGCTTGCGGGCGCACATATATGCGTGGGCATTGGCGCGCGACCAGAGACAGGGCAATTTAATAACATGTGCACACATATGTGCGGATGTTATAAAATAGCCTAGACATCTGTTTATGTGCGCTTTATTATAAGCTTCTGCATGCCCAGAAGTGTAAGGCAATCTTGATCCATAAGTGAGAGAATTTTATATCAGGCACACATCCAGACTATGACCAGTTTCAACAGTTCATCCACCAGTTTGCCCAATCTACCAATCTAGAGCTAGGACCTCCAACCCCCCCCCCCCCCCCCCCCCCCCCCGGTTCTTTAGCATGTACTCCCTCCAGTTACTCAGACCCCTTAAACCCCTTACAGATGCCTGAACATAAGAACAAAAGAAGTTGCCATACTGGGTCAGACCAAGGGTCCATCAAGCCGAGCATCCTGTTTCCAGCAGTGGCCAATCCAGGCTACAAGTACCTGGCAAGTGCCCAAACACTAAGTAGATCCATTGCTACTAATGCCAGCAATAAGCGGTGGCTATTCCCTAAGTCAACTTAATTAATAGCAATTAATAGACTTCTCCTCCAGGAACTTATCCAAGCCTTTTTTAAAGCCAGCTACACAAACTGTCCTAACCACATCCTCCAGCAATGATTTCCAGATCTTAATTATGCATTGAGTGTAAAAGAATTTTCTCTGATTTGTTTTAAATGTGCTACTTGCTAACTTCATGGAGTGCACCCTAGTCTTTCTATTATTCGAAAGAGTAAATAGCTGATTCACATTTACCCATTCTAGTCTTCTCATGATTTTATAGACCTCTATCATATCCCCCCTCAGCCATCTCTTCTCCAAACTGAACAGCCCTAACCTCTTTAGCCTTTCCTCATAGGGAAGTCGTTCCATCCCCTTTATCATTTTGGTCACCCTTCTCTGTACCTTCTCAAGTACAATTATATTTTTTTTGAGATGCGGTGACCAGAATTGTGCAGTTTCACCATGGAGTGATACAGAGGCAATTTGACATTTTTCATTAGGGATGTGAATCGTTTTTCAACGATTAAAATTATCGTCCGATAATGTTTATATCGTCTTAAATCGTTATAGAACACGATACAATAGAAATTCTAACGATTTATCGTTAAAAATCGTTAAATCGTGTTAGTGCGCACTAACTCGAGTTAGTGCGCACTAACTCCCCGTTAGTGCGCACTAACTCAATTTAGTGCCCACTAACGGGGCGTAACTATGGCAATGATACAAATAAACACTTTCCAGGTCACTGAAGGTCAGTTAGGAATGAATATGTGTTCCTATTGGCTGGCTGCCCTCTTATCTATTGATATTACCAAGGTTACCACTGAGGTGATGGTTGGGGGGATGGGAAATGGAACTGGAAACTAACGAACACCAACAGAAAATGAAACAAAGTGTTCACACTTCCCAGGTCAGTAAAGGTCCCTTAGGAATGAATATGTATGTATGTATTCCTATTGGCTGGCTGTGCTCTTATCTATTGATGTTACCAATATGGTTGGGGGGATGTGAAATGGAAACAGTTGGAAGCTTGACAAAAAAAGTAATGTAATGATCAGCACTCACGTGACTAGAACTTGTTTGTTTATTATTTTTGTTAGCAGGCACCTGAAATGCTAGTGCATGTTGAATTTGCCAATCACTGGGCATTTTAGAAAGGTGGTCCTGGCTGGAACTGTACACAGTTCAAATATATGTAATTGATTGTTGGTAAGTGTATTTTTTAAGTAGCCACACTGGCACCAGTATGTTTACTTTTCCTCCTACTTAACTCACTAGCTCAGCTTTGTAAGAAGGGCTTCTCTGCTTGTGTGTTGTTTTTGTTTGGTGTGAGGAGAGCAGAAACATCAGATCTTTATTCAATCTACTACAGTCATCTCTTACAGTGCCCTATCCCTATTAATACCAGGAGTGTTGTGATCTTCCTGCACACAGTGCCCTAACCCTGATACCAGTCTGAGACAGCTCCCTCCCTGCATTACTAGTGAGAGGCTGGCTTCACAGACAGGGGGGAGCTGCCTGACCCTCACTCCTGACTTCCCCCATGTCCCAGCTAGTGAATGGTGTGTGGGTGAGGGGGGGGGGGGGGGAGGATGGTGAAGTCTGAGACAGCTCCCTCCCTGCATTACTAGTGAGAGGCTGGCTTC
This sequence comes from Rhinatrema bivittatum, assembly GCF_901001135.1. NCBI lineage: Eukaryota > Metazoa > Chordata > Amphibia > Gymnophiona > Rhinatrematidae > Rhinatrema > Rhinatrema bivittatum. Next base: position 217,120,701 of record NC_042618.1, on the reverse strand, counting down.
ACAGACAGGGGGGAGCTGCCTGACCCTCACTCCTGACTTCCCCCATGTCCCAGCTAGTGAATGGTGTGTGGGTGAGGGGGGGGGGGAGGATGGTGAAGTCTGAGACAACTCCCTCCCTGCATTACTAGTGAGAGGCTGGCTTCGCAGACAGGGGGGAGCTGCCTGACCCTCACTCCTGACTTCCCCCATGTCCCAGCTAGTGAATGGTGTGGGGGTGAGGGGGGGGGGGGGGGAGGATGGTGAAGTCTGAGACAGCTCCCTCCCTGCATTACTAGTGAGAGGCTGGCTTCACAGACAGGGGGGAGCTGCCTGACCCTCACTCCTGACTTCCCCCATGTCCCAGCTAGTGAATGGTGTGTGGGTGAGGGGGGGGGGGGGAGGATGGTGAAGTCTGAGACAGCTCCCTCCCTGCATTACTAGTGAGAGGCTGGCTTCACAGACAGGGGGGAGCTGCCTGACCCTCACTCCTGACTTCCCCCATGTCCCAGCTAGTGAATGGTGTGTGGGTGAGGGGGGGGGGAGGATGGTGAAGTCTGAGACAGCTCCCTCCCTGCATTACTAGTGAGAGGCTGGCTTCACAGACAGGGGGGAGCTGCCTGACCCTCACTCCTGACTTCCCCCATGTCCCAGCTAGTGAATGGTGTGTGGGTGAGGGGGGGGGGAGGATGGTGAAGTCTGAGACAGCTCCCTCCCTGCATTACTAGTGAGAGGCTGGCTTCGCAGACAGGGGGGAGCTGCCTGACCCTCACTCCTGACTTCCCCCATGTCCCAGCTAGTGAATGGTGTGTGGGTGAGGGGGGGGGGGGGAGGATGGTGAAGTCTGAGACAGCTCCCTCCCTGCATTACTAGTGAGAGGCTGGCTTCACAGACAGGGGGGAGCTGCCTGACCCTCACTCCTGACTTCCCCCATGTCCCAGCTAGTGAATGGTGTGTGGGTGAAGGGGGGGGGGGAGGATGGTGAAGTCTGAGACAGCTCCCTCCCTGCATTACTAGTGAGAGGCTGGCTTCACAGACAGGGGGGAGCTGCCTGTCCCTCACTCCTGACTTCCCCCATGTCCCAGCTAGTGAATGGTGTGTGGGTGAGGGGGGGGGGGTGGATGGTGAAGTCTGAGACAGCTCCCTCCCTGCATTACTAGTGAGAGGCTGGCTTCACAGACAGGGGGGAGCTGCCTGACCCTCACTCCTGACTTCCCCCATGTCCCAGCTAGTGAATGGTGTGTGGGTAAGGGGGGGGGGGGGGGGGGTGGTGAAGTCTGAGACAGCTCCCTCCCTGCATTACTAGTGAGAGGCTGGCTTCACAGACAGGGGGGAGCTGCCTGACCCTCACTCCTCCGGGGTATTGTGATCTTCCTGCACACAGTGCCCTATCCCTGATACCAGGGGTGTTGTGATCTTCCTGCATGCAGTGCCCTATCCCTATTAATACCAGGAGTGTTGTGATCTTCCTGCATGCAGTGCCCTATCCCTATTAATACCAGGAGTGTTGTGATCTTCCTGCATGCAGTGCCCTATCCCTGATATCGGGATGTGTGCAAGAAGATCACAACACCCCCGGTATCAGGAATAGGGCACTGTGTGCAGGAAGATCACAACACCCCCAGTATCAGGAATAGGGCACTGTGTGCAGGAAGATCACAACACCCCTGGTATTAGGGATAGGGCACTGTGTGCAGGAAGATCACAACACTCCTGGTATTAATAGGGATAGGTCACTGTGTGCAGGAAGATCACAATACCCCTGGTATCAGGGTTAGGGCACAAGTTCTAGTCACATTGACTGATCACATTACTTGTTTTGTCAAGCTACCAACTGTTTCCATTTCCCATCCCCCATATACTGTCAGTAGGAAACTTGGTAACATGAATAAATAAGAGGGCAGCCAATAGGAATACATATTCATTCCTAAACTGACCTTAACTGACCTGAAAAGTGTCAAATTGTATCATTTTCAGTTAGTGCGCACTAACTCCCAGTTAGTGCGCACTAACTCCCGTTAGTGCGCACTAATCGGAAAAAAACGATTTTTAACGATTTTTTAACTAAAAAATCGTGCCTAAGACGATTTTCTTGCCCTGCCACACAATTTCTATCGTTAAGACGATATGGAAAACGATTCACATCCCTATTTTTCATTTTATTCACCGTTCCTTTCCTAATAATTCCCAACATTTCTGTTTACTTTTTTGACTGCGGCAGCACACTGAGCAGACAGTTTCAATGTATTATCCACTGTGATGCCTAGATCTTTTTCCTGGGTGGTTGACTCCAGTGCTGTATGTTATGTTTAAAAAACATAATCACAATGACAAAGCTTAGCTTGTAAAAAAGCTTTATTATGGTATTATGTAATCAGCATTGAACAATTTGTGGAAAATTGTGGAATATAAGCAACCAACCTTGCAGAACTTGCCCTGTGTGCATCGTATTTTCCAGATTTTCTAATCTCTTATTTATTACTTCTTCTTTAATAATCTGATGGCTTTGAATCTTTTCTATTTGGAGTACCCGTTTATCTATCTTATTTATATCCTCTCTTTGTTTACCCAGTTCACTAGTATTTTGATATAAAGAATTTGATGTCTTTAGTACTACTTCAGTTAATTTACCTATAGCAGTATCTAGTTTTTCCATATATGACCATAAACTATCCATAGTTACATTTACAGGTTTTGACCATTTCTTATTTGTTTTTATTATTACCTCAATATTATCAGTTTTACTTCTAACAGAGTCAGCATTTCCAGGTGTACTAGTTTCTATCGGTACTAAAGAAGAATTTTCCAATATACCCAATCTTACTTGTTGTTCCAAATCACTTAAGTCCAACTTCCCATTAACTTTTCCTTTTTCTGTTTCTATTTCTTCTCCAGAATCCTTTGGGTTCAAAGTTCCCTCTAATATACCGCTCGGACTAATTGGGGACACACCCCCTTTTCCGGGCGGAGATGGAGGAGCCGGTTCCCCTGGGCTCAAAGATATCTCAGGGAGGAAGCACTTCGTTCTAGTGGATTTCCTCCAGCAACTAACACCTGTAGGGGATTCTGTGGGTCAAGCCAGTCCAATACTGTCTTTTGTCCTGCTTCAGGAACTGTCACTTCACTAGGAGGCCGTATTCTGGCCTTTCTCTTAGTGTGCGGCATTTCAAAGGAAAATATATAAGATCACCAGGAACAAGAGAAGTATTCAATGGTAGATGTATATATATTAAATAAGATTTCACTTAAGGAGTCAGAAGGATGTCTAACTCTTACCTAAAGGTATTTGTTCTTCAGTCTGTTCAGAGCAATTTCTATGTAGTAAACATCCAATCTTCTAAAGCGAAGTCCCAGCGAAGACCCGGCGAAGCCCGGCAAAGCCCTACTTTGCCGCGTGCCCCTTAAATGCTCGCGGCTTTAGCCGCGCGCCGGCTCTGCTGCGCGCTGCTACAGTACTTGAATTTAAAAGTCGAAGCCCTGGTCCCGCCTCCACTGGAATCGCCCCCTCAGACTCAGCAAATGAAGCAGTTGATGAAAGTCAAGCCGTCGGGGCAAGCTACCGCTTACCCCCGGTATCCGCTTCAGGTAGGAAAAAAAGAAGACGCTTAGCTCTCCTCCCGGCTCGGGTTTCAAGGCACAGCGACAGCAATTTAAAGGTCCAAGCCCTGGTCCCGCCTCCACTGGAAACGCCCCCTCAGACTCAGGAAATGAAGCGGTTGATGAAAGTCAAGCTGTCGGGGCAAGCTACCGCTTACCCCCGGTATCCGCTTCAGGTAGGAAAAAAAGAAGACGCTTAGCTCTTCTCCCGGCTCCCGCTTAGCTCTCCTCCCGGCTCTATCGTAGCAATTTTAAAAGGCCATTTATGCGTGTAAAGTGCACTTTCCTATGTATAATCTAAGGCCAATTCAATGGCATATATTGTAGCAATTTTCCTAAGCCCACTTACGTGGGTAAAGTGCATTTACACGTGTAAAACCCAATTTTAAGCACGTAAATGCTTTCTAAAATCAGTCCCTAAGACTGTTGACATGGGGAAAAACAGGCCAGATGTATTAAACACATTCCCACAGATACAAAGTGCTAGGACTCCGTTAGTACATCTGACCTAAGTGCCTTAATGTGCTTATAAAATATTTATTGTTCATTTTTCAATGTTTATTTTAGGCAATTTAAGTGGACACAGTTTTATAGCCCAGTCTTTGGCAGCTATTGGGCAGCCTACTTATAACATTACATATGCAAAAAGACTAATTTATGATAGCATCTAAACATAATTAGGTATATACTTAGGTTTAGGCACTGTTCAGGCCAAAAATCAACACGCAGCTGTCTGTGCATTCATAGGTCCCAGTTCTATCCAAAAAGCAGGAGCTGCAAGCCCAGAGAGGCAAAGGGGCCAGCAAAGGACCGGAGCAGCCTGGCAGGGCCGACTGGGATCAGAGCACATAGATCAGAAAGAACCCATAATAAAGCAAAAGAACAGGATGTAAAATAATTTTAGCAGCAACAGAAACCATTGTGACTCAAAAGAAGAAAAAGATCCTCTAGCACAATAGAGCCCAGAACTCGGGGACCACCCAGCAGGTAGGGTTTTCAGGATATCTTTAGGGAGCATGCATGATACTTATTTGCGGGGCTTTTTTTTTCAAGTGGTATGTGCTGATACTGACTACTGGTACCTTTTCCCCTGCCTGATTGGTTTGCCCCATGTTCCCCAAGATATAAATATGAACTCAATATAGACGATGCCTTTGCTATAAGACCCCCCCCCCCCTCCTCTTGTATCTTCTCTCCTGTGCAGGCTGGCAGGAGAATGTAGCTGCGGCACCTCCAGTCAATCCCTGCAGGCCTCCAAGAGAATGCAGCATCTCTGGCCTTTCTCCATGGGCTCGTGTGAGAAGTATCCTTTGCCGGCATGCTGTCCCTGCCATCAGGAGCGGAGGCCCCTCTCCTAGGGCCGAAGAGCTTCAGTAACTGCTGCTGAAGGAGGAGTTGGGATGTTGCCCCCAGGAAAGGTGGAGATCCTGTGTCAGACAGCAGAGATAGGAGGAGGAGGAAGGATTTGGGGGGAAGACTTACTGCCTGGGCAGGGAAGTGGGGGGAAAGAGAAGAGGGATGATGTTAGATCCTTGGGGGAAAGAGGGAGAGGATTCAGCCTGCCTGCTGGGAGGAGGGGCTCAGGCAGAGACAAAGAGTGCCCCCCCCCCTCTTTGTAGTTTACACTCTCCTGCCAGCAGGCAGGCAAAATCTCGTCTGTCTTTTACCAGGAGCCCAGCATCACCTACTGAGTCAACAGAAGGGGGCTGAGAAAAGAAAGGGGAGATTTAGCAAAGCTGCACACCCTGGCACGTAGGCACTCTGGGTGTAGGAAAACCCTCCCTGGGCACTTACTCTGGTACCTACTCTTCTGGATACAGGCTATGGAATTGAATACATAGAAACAGATGAGTCTGATACTTTCCTTAGACAGCAACTCAGGGACCTTCCCCTTTTAGACAGTCTGATGGCTGACCACCTGCTATATTCTCCTGTCTTCTTTATGTATGACATTTGGTTCAACTTTTCTAGAGTATATTTTCCCTCCTTTTGTCCCTCCGGGTAATAGAAAGATTAGGGGGCACTCCATGAAGTTAGCATGTGGCACATTTAAAACTAATCGGAGAAAGTTCTTTTTTTACTCAACGCACAATTAAACTCTGGGATTTGTTGCCAGAGGAAGTGGTTGGTACAGTTAGTATAGCTGTGTTTAAAAAAGGATTGGATAAGTTCTTGGAGGAGAAGTCCATTACCTGCTATTAATTAAGTTGGCTTAGAAAATAGCCACTGCTATTACTAGCAATGGTAACATGGAATAGACTTAGTTTTTGGGTACTTGCCAGGTTCTTGTGGCCTGGTTTGGCCTCTGTTGGAAACAGGATGCTGGGCTTGATGGACCCTTGGTCTGACCCGGTATGGCATGTTCTTATGTTCTTATGTGTATTTGTGTGTTGTGGTGCTATCTCCTTTCTGTGCTGGAGGTCCTCTGTTGCATGCATTGGAAAGATACATGCTGTTTCTGTGTTCCCTGAATGGTATCTGTCATGGTGCATGTATTTCTTATTTAAATTGTATTTCTTCTCCCTTCAGTGCATTCCTGTTTTGTATTCTTTGTTCATGCTTGCTACTGTAACTGTTACCTGCTTGTAGCTTTTCTTCCCACATTTTCTCTTTGTTTTTGACTACCCTGACTATCTATTAGGATGCTTGCCCAGATAGGTAAGGATAGCAAGCTGCTTTTCAAAAGATGAGTGCATTGATCTGCTATGGCACACTTTTAAATGATGAGAAATGGTCTGAAACAGGACTTTTTGTAAGCTCCTTCCCAAAACTTTTTTTTTGTGATTCTGTTCCAGTGGAATTTAATAGAATACAAGAAAAGAGGGTGGCATGGACCAGATCCCATGATTTTCCATGTGAGCAAAACAATATTAAAAATACATTTTTCATGTGAGGTAGGAAGGTAAAAGGAAGGCCACCAAAACTTATTCTGGAGAAAATCTATGTCGGGTAGAGGCCTCAGGGGGAATCTGTGTATCTATTAGGGATGGGCATTCATTAAAAAATGAATGAATTAATTTATTAATCACCTCACACTAAAAGGCTGAAATGATGTACATAAATAAAATAAGGACATCAAATAAAAATAGTTAAAACAACTACAATAAATATATATAAGAACGGTTAAATTAATTTAAAAGTCATCTGTATCAAATGCCTATGAGAAAGTAATAAAAAATCTTCTAGGAGGCCTGTTACAGAAAAAACTCTTGAGCATCGCCTTAAACAACTTGCCGCAAGGATTCAGTCTCAATTCAATTGGTAGAGAGTTCCATATCATTGGGGCTGCTACAGAAAACGCTGAGTCTCTAGTAGAAGAAAGACGAGTAAGCTTCACTGAGGGGATGTCTAACAAACCCTGCTGAGACGATTGAAGCACTCTGGGTGGTTTATACACTTTTAATATGTTTATTTATTTATAAAGCATTCACCCAAGAACAGGTATTTGGGTTCAGCAGTTTAGCAATAAGCATACTGACTTTATAGGCAATGTATTGTTTAATGGGCAACCAATTTAAATCCATTAGAACTGAAGTCATGTGCTGATTATATTTAGTACCAGTAAGGAGACGAGCTGAAGAATTGAGAGGGAACTGCAGAGGTTGTACTGTAGAGGCAGGTAGTCCTAAATACAAGCTAAATATAAGAGACATGGTGGAAAGAAGATAACCAATGGGATAGTGCTATACCGGGGTACAAATTATATTGTAATGACAGAGAGGAGCATCTTGGTGGCAGGGTGGCACTTTATATCCGGGATGGCATAGAATCCAACAGGATAAAGATCTTGCATGAGACTAAATGCACAATTGAATCTTTATGGGTTCTTCGGTGGTGGGAAAAGTAATGGAGTCACTGTTGAAAGAGAGAATAGTGAACTATCTACAATCAGGAGAATTGCTGGATCAGAGGCAGCATGGATTCACCAGAGGAAGATCCTGTCAGACAAATCTGATTGACTTTTTTGACTGGGTAACCAAGGAATTGGATCAAGGAAGAGCACTCTGTCATCTACTTGGATTTCAGCAAAGCTTTTGACACGGTCCCACACAGAAGACTGGTGAATAAAATGAGAAGCTTAGAAGTGAGTGTCAAGGTGGTGGCCTGGATTGCAAACTGGTTGAAGGACAGAAAGCAATGTGTGTTGGTAAATGGAACTCTCTCTGAAGAGAGAGCGGTGTTAAGCGGGCTACCGCAAGGATCGGTATTGGGACCGGTCCTGTTCAATATCTTTGTGAGCGACATTGCGGACGGGATAGAAGGTAAGGTTTGTCTTTTTGCGGACGACACTAAGATCTGCAACAGAGTGGACATGCTGGAAGGAGTGGAGAGAATGAGATGGGATTTAAAGAAGCTGGAAGAGTGGTCGAAGATATGGCAGTTGAGATTCAATGCCAAGAAGGGCAGAGTCATGCATATGGGGAGTGGAAATCCGAATGAACTGTATTCGATGGGGGGAGAAAGGCTGATGTGCACGGAGCAGGAGAGAGACCTTGGGGTGATAATGTCTAACGATCTGAAGTCTGCAAAACAATGTGACAAGGCAATAGCTAAAGCCAGAAGAATGTTGGGCTGCATAGAGAGAGGAATATCGAGTAGGAAAAGGGAAGTGATTATCCCCTTGTACAGGTCCTTGGTGAGGCCTCACCTGGAGTACTGTGTTCAGTTCTGGAGACCGTATCTCCAAAAAGACAGAGACAAGATGGAGGCGGTCCAGAGAAGGGTGACCAAAAAGGTAGAAGGTCTTCATCGAATGACTTATGAGGAGAGATTGAAGAATCTAAATATGTACACCCTGGAGGAAAGGAGGAGCAGAGGTGATATGATACAGACTTTCAGATACTTGAAAGGTTTAATGATCCAAAGACAACGACAAACCTTTTCCGTCAGAAAAAAATCAGCAGAACCAGGGGTCACGATTTGAAGTTCCAGGGAGGAAGACTCAGAACCAATGTCAGGAAGTATTTCTTCACGGAGAGGGTGGTGGATGCTTGGAATGCCCTTCTGGAGGAAGTGGTGAAGACCAGAACTGTGAAGGACTTCAAAGGGGCGTGGGATAAACACTGTGGATCCATAAAGTCTAGAGGAAGTGAATGAACGTGGAAAAAAGGATTTGCATTCACAAAAAAGCAGGGAGTAGCTTGCTTGTTACGGCGGTTACTACCCCAAACCAAATAAGCCTGATACTTCACTTTCAATGCATATCCAGCATAGCTCTCTGCTTCAACGGCAGGGGAGAAAGACTGATATCTGGGGCCCCGTTCAATCTTCCACATCTCACCCTAGACCAGTGGACTTATTGCATTATTTTTCATGATCAAGTAACCTGTAATTAATCTGTATCTCATCAGAGCTCATTTTGCATCCCATTGTCTTTCCCTCAACCAGCATGTCAAAGTTTTAAGCCCTCCTCCTAATATTCAGCAGTATTCCTAGTTTTCTCGGTTCTTTAGTTTTTACTTGATTGTTCCCTGATTTTTAAACTGTGCTGCAGTTCTCAACCCACTTGTGTTAAATGTTCCTTGTTTTTAAATTGTTCCATGTAACGCTCCCATGCGACTGTTCTGTTTCATTGTAAACCGGTGTGATCTGTATTCTATTCAGGAACGCCGGTATATAAGAATTCAAAATAAATAAATAATAAATAAATAATTTAAGACTTCAAAAAGACTTACAAGACCTATCTTTTTAACAGGCATATGAGTAGATGTGAATTCTCCTTATTAGTTATCTCATAAGGATTTTCTTACCCAATTTGATGTGGGGGGGGGGGGGGAATCTCAGTATTAAAAGAATTGGAAGTTAGTTATCCTATTTGTAATGGCGGAAAGCATATGCTGATTGAGCGCCAGCTATTATTACTGATATAAGTGGACCCTTGGGCCGGCCATGCGGATGAAGAGGGAACTTGAAGAGGAGTCCGCAGTGATGAGATGGCCGGGATGCGGCACGGATCTGAAAGACCAGACAAGAGCTTTGCCTTTGGAAGCCCGAGGTCCCCTCGGGAGGAGCCTGTGAGGACCCGGGCCGCTGGGACTTAGGAGAGGTCTCCCGGAGCAGAAGAACAGCAGGACAGAGGATGGTCCAAGGTCGGTGTTGGCAGCAGACAAGGATAACAGCAGACATACCAGAATCAGAAACCAGGAAATCAGTCCGAGGGTAAGGCAAGGCTGAGTCAGGAATGGAGGCTGAGGTAGGAGCGGAGGCTGGAACAGGAGCGGAGGCTGGAACAGGAACTGCAACTAGACGACTCCAGGAAAGAACCTCGTTGCAAGGCAAAGACTTCATGCAGACGCCGAATTTAAATGTCCTGCTGGTGTCTGACGTCATCTCGGGGGCCGGCCGCGGTTTCGTGCCACTGCACCTTTAAATTCTTCCCCCTTGCGCGTGCACGCACCTAAGGGGGCAGAGTTGAGAGAGGAGCGGATAAAAGATAAACTCTACCCCGCGGAGGGGTGGCTTCTGGAATCAATCGGATAGCGCAGTCGAATTCACGATGCGGAGGTAAAATATCCGCAGCCTCTTTGGAAAAAACGTCAGTGAATTGTGCATACTGTGGGGGTATTCTCCACAGTACCGAAGTGCAGAGGAAGCTAGAATCGGAAATAGATTTCTGTAAGCAAGTCTCCTGGCATCTGGGTCCCCATTGGGTAATTCTCAAAGATGTCCAGTCGAATTGTGGATTGTGGCGTTGAAGCCAGGGAATTCCAAGCACAACTGGGTGGATGGCTTTGCTGAGGACGTAGAAGATGATTTGTTCGGTATGATCAGGTGCAATGTGGCAGGTTATAGGTACCGTGTGATGTGTGATCCTCCCTGGTAAAGGTTCCCCATGAATGGAAGAGATGATCAATGGCGTGGAGCAGAGTTGAGTGGGAATCCGGAGTTGATCCACTAGTTCCTGTAGTATGAATTCTCCCCCTGCACCAGAGTCTATTAACGCCAAAGTGTTAAATACATGTCCACTGATGTCCAGATTGACTTGTACAGTGAGTGGGGGAGATGGAGAGGCAAGACCTAGAGTGACTCCCCCTGAGCACCCTAGGCTTTGGAGTTTCCCGGCCGAATAGGGCATGTGGCAATACGATGGCCTGCTCCCCCACAGTAAAGACAAAGGCCCGCCTTGCGACGTCTCAGACGTTCTTCTGGTGTTAGAGGTCCGCGGCCCAATTGCATAGGTTCGCCCACAGGTCCCTCAGGAATGGAGGATTCTCTTGATGTAGCAGAGGTGAAAGGCGGAATGTAAGGGGTAGCCGGGCGTCTCCGTGATCCTAATGTCTCGCGGGCCCTTTCTTGTAAGCGTCGGTCGATTCTGGTAGCTATTTCAATTACCGCATCCAAAGAAGATGGAAGTTCGCGAGCGGCTAGCTCGTCCTTGATTCTGGCAGATAGTCCCTCTAGATAAATAGATCGTAGAACAGATTCTTCCCAATGAAGTTCCATTGCCAGAGTCCGGAACTCGATGTTGTAATCTGAAATAGATCGTCCTCCTTGTCGAAGATGCAACAGATCTGTACTGGCAGCCGCTTGCTTCCCTGGTTCCTCAAAGGCAATTCAGAATAGTTCAAGAAATCGTGATAAATCCTGTAGTACTGGATCTGAGCGCTGCCACAGCGGAGAGGCCCAGGTCAGAGCTTTACCCTCAAGTAAAGAAAGAATATAGGTGGTCTTCGTTATGTCATCCGGGAACAGAGATCGTTGAAGACGAAAGTGCATGCTGCACTGATCCAGAAACCCCAAGCATTGACGAGGATCCCCGCCATATCGGGGTGGTGTGGGTAGAGGAAGAACAGGCGGATGGTAGCTTTGAGTAACCGGTGGAGCTGGTACTGGCAGAAGAATGGGAGCCGGAAGACTAGACTGCGTTGCGACTACCGTGTCCAGCCGGGCGTTGAGTCGTTCTATTGAGGCAGCCATGGATTCTAACATGCTCTGTTGCTCCATGATCCTCTGAGCCAATCCAGGGACTGCTTGTAGGGCGGAGGCCTCGGCCGGGTTCATGGCCTTGGCTTACTGTTGTGACTTGAGAGGTGGACCCTTGGTCTGGCGAGGAATAACGTCCCCTCGTCGGTGGGCGAGGCCAATCACAAAGGTCACTGGAGGTACTAGAAGAAGATCTGGATGCACGCGCCTCCTGTAGGTCGTTTTGTCCAGATAGCTGGTGCCTCCAGCAGGTCGAGAAAATGGGGGTGAGCACCTCCGGTGGGCCATAAAAACAGAAGCTGGCGCCTCCAGCAGGTCATGGAAACCGAAGAAGAATCAGAAGTCAGTCCAGAAAACACGCACCAACGCACTCCACAGCCAGTCCAAGGATCAAGGAGCCAGAAGAATCTGCAGCCAGTCTAGGGGTCGAGAGCCAGAAGAATCCGCAGTCAGTCCAGGGGTCGAGAGCCAGAAGAATCCGCAGCCAGTCCAGGAGACGAGAATCAAAGAGGGTCTGCAGCCAATCCAGAAGTCAGGAGCCAAACAGGAACGACAGCCAGTCCAAGAAACAAATGAAGAAGCAACCAGAACAAGAGCCCCGAAGCCAAGGCAAGGTCTGAAGGCCCAGACCTTGCCTTAAATAGTGCAGGGAAGATGGAGTCAGCAGGAAGGAACCCCCTACACTTCCTGTAGGGTTTCCTTTAAGGCTGGGCACTTGCCGCCCGCGCGGCTCTAGGAGATCTCCGGGGGGCGTGGCTTAGCCGCGTCAAAGACGCCGTGGCCATCTTGCAGAGCAGCAACGCTGCCTCGGGAGCGGCTTGCCGACGATGGCCCCAATGCTGTGAAGGTGAGTGACTGGCCCCCCGGTCGTGGTTTGCCGCGACCGGCGGTCACAACAATGTGACATGCCAAGGTCACAAGTTTTTGCATTTTTACAAGCACGTCACTATTTGGAATCACTGCGGTGGTCTGCTACAGAGCTTAAAGGTGAATATGATGCCTTGTCTGAATTCCAATCAATGGGGGAGTCTAAAAGTTCTATTTCACAATGGTATGCAATCTGTAAGCAGCAGAGACCATCAGGCTTGATTTCAACTTTGAGTGATTTTTGGTCCAGGTAGCTTAATACTGACATCTCGCAGGTTAGGATGAAGGAATGTTATAGATCCTGACACATACTGATGCGATGCTGTGTGAAACCCAGTTTAAGATATTGCATTATGCTTATTAGGGATGTGAATCATTTTTTGACGATTTAAAATATCGTCCAATATTTTTTAAATCGTCATTAATCGTTAAAGAGTGCGATACAATAGAAATTCCACCGATTTATCGTGAAAAAATCGTTAATCGGGTTAGTCACACTAACGGGAGTTAGGACACAACCTAAAAACCCACCCCGACCCTTTAAAACTGCTCCTTTAGCCTCCACCACCCTCCCGACAGGGTCCAGGAGCCATCTACTGCACTCACGTTGTCGGCTGCCGGTATTCAAAATGGTGCCGATAGCCTTTGACCTTACTATGTCACAGGGGCTACCGGTGCCATTGGTCGGCCCCTGTCACATGGTAGGAGAAATGGACGGCCGGCACCGTCTTGTGCTCCTACCATGTGACAGGGGCTGACCAATGGCACAGGTAGCCCCTGTGACATAGTAAGGGCAAAGGCTATCAGAGCCACTTTGAATACCGGCAGCCAATGGCCCGAGTGCAGGAGATGGCTCCAGGACCCCCGCTGGACCACCAGGGACTTTTGGCAAGTCTTGGGGAGGTCAGCCATTGGCTGCCAGTCATCAAAATGGCGCCGATAGCCTTTGCCCTTACTATGTCACAGGGGCTATCGGCACCATTTTGAATACCGGCAGCCGACAGCGTGAGTGCAGTAGATGGCTCCTGGACCCCCGCTGGACCACCAGGGAGTTTTGACAAGTCTTGGGGAGGTCAGGAGATTGGGGGTTTTGTTTAAATTCGCTCCTTTAGATGGCCAAATAATTCGGTGAAGATTCGTTGTATTTGTGGGAATCGCGATACATTTCGCTTCCCCACGAATACAACGAATATGACCCTATACATTGCGGATTGCCAATACGTTTCAAACGAATGCACACCCCTAGGGGTACATTTTAAAAGATTGCACGCATGCGTACTTTTGTTCGCGCATCAGGCGCAAACAAAAGTACACTGGATTTTATAAGATATGCGCATAGCCGCGCGTATCTTATAAAATCTGGGGTCGGCGCGCGCAAGGGGGTGCACATTTGTGCAACTTGCGCGCACCGAGCCCTGCGATTTTGGAGTAGCCTCAGAGGGAACTTTCCTTCCACCCCCCCCCCCCCCCCCCCGCACTTTCCCTCCCTTCCCCTACCTAACCCACACCCCCGGCCCTATCTAGAGCCCCTCCTACCTTTATCCAAAAAGTTACTACTGCCTCCGGGCAGAAGTAACTTACGCGCGCAGCTGTGTCGGGGCCGCTGTGTCACGTGCCGCTGTGTCGGGGCACTCGGCCACACCCCCGGACCGCCCACATGTCCCGAATACGCCCCCGATCTGACACCATGTCCCCTGGCCACGCCCCCAACCGTCCCTTTTTGCAAGCCCCGGGGCTTACGCGCGTCCCGGGACTTGCGCGCGCCACCGAGCCTATGCAAAATAGGCTCGGCGCGCTCAAGGGGGTTTTAAAAGGGTTACGCACGTACCTTATGCGCGTAACCCTTTTAAAATCCGGCCCTTACTGTTTACTTCTCTCCACTGACCATTTAATCCTATGCTCTGTTTCCTGTCTTTTAGCCAGTTTGCAATCCACAAAGGTACATTGCTTCCTATCCCATGACATTTTAATTTTCTTAGAAGCCTTTCATGAGGGACTTCGTCAAACACCTTCTGAAAATCCAAATACACCGCATCTACTGGCTCACCTTTAGCCACATGTTTATTAACTCCTTCAAAAAAATGAAGCAGATTTGTAAGGCAAGACTTTCCTTGGGTAAATCCTTGCTGGCTATGTCCCATTAAACCATGTCTATCTATATGTTCTGTAATTTTGATTTTTAGAATAGTTTCCATGATTTTTCCCAGCACTGAAGTCAGGCTCATCGGTCTATAGTTTCCCATATCACCTCAAGCCATCGGGGTTATCTTGGCTACCCTCCAGTTCTCAGGTACAATGGAATGTTTAAATGATAGGTTACAATTTATTAGTAATAGATCTGAAATTTCATTAGTAAACACCGAAGAAATGAGTTAATTTATTCTTTCCTCGATGGCCTTATCTTCCCTAAGTGCCCCTTTAACCCCTCGATCATCTAACGGTCCAACCAAATCTCTTGCAGGCTTTGGATATATTTAAAAACATTTTTTTAATGAGTTTTTGCCTCTACAGCCAACTTCTTTTTAATTTCTCTCTTAGCCTGTCTTATCAGTGCTTTACATTTAACTTGACAATGCTTATGCTTTTTCCTATTTTCATCAGATGGATCCTTCTTCCAATTTTTGAAGGAAGATTTTTTGGCTAAAATAGCCTCTTTCACCTCCCCTTTTAACCAAACCTTCAGGTGCTTGGGAACTTCTTTCCACCTTTCTTCATAAGTGGAATATGTCTGGACTGCATGGCTGTGGGATTGCAAGCTCATTTTCAAAGGGAATCTCTTCATAGAATGTGTATACAAATTGCTCAGATACTTTAGTACACACCAGAAATATTGCGAGGAGATTGATTATGCAATCTCTGTGTGTAATACCCCTCCCCCGCTCACTTGTTCCAGCCAGTAAAAATAGGTGCGCTGCATCAGCATGAGTAGTTTTACTTCCTCGGAGAAGATGGGGGGGGGGAGGCAATAAACAGCCCATGATTTTACACAAATACACACTGGTTTATCTGCATAAATCATTCAGATTATTGCCTCCTAATCCTACACATTTCAGAAAATGACAAAACCATTGCTTACCCTTATGTACTCCATGTCACTGTCTACCCAACAATGCTATTTCCAGAGGCCCATTTTCAGCCTCCCCGCTGAGCTTGCAGGCCCCATGGGCGAATCGTATGCTTGGACCTGCAAACCAGGAAAAAAAAAATCCCTACAGCGTTTCCCTTTAAAAATCCGATGGATGGCCAGTGCTGCAGAGGTACAAAGAATACGGGGTAAATGAAATCCCAGGGCATACTTCAGCTGATCCACACTGGCTCCACCCAAGGATCTACCTCTTTTCCCTCCAGAACAGGGAGGTCAATTTTTTAAAAGGATGATTTTCCATATTTAAATACCTGTTTACCCACAGATACCCCTTTGAAAATTGCTCCCTCAGTGTAGTGACAAATACATAATACATAGCTGCCAGGAGAGCCAATTACTGGAGGGAGATTTCAGGCAAAGCTTGGATTTCTGACAAAACCCATCCTGATAATGCATTCTGGTACCTGCAGCATTGATTTCAGATGGCAGAAGCAGGAAGTTTATAAAGATTTTTAATGAAAAGATAAAAAAATATGATAAAAAATATTTTTGAGATTTAATAAAAAAGAATTTTCCTTTTGAAAGTGATGGTGAATGATTAAAAGACTGGTTGGGTTCTTCTTTAGAAATCACAACATCAGGCTTGCTGACACCGTCACTTAGGCTATTTTCTATATATTTTCTTTTTGGTTTCCCTCATTGTTTCCAGTTATTTTCTGGGTTACTATATTGACTCTCCATGATATGTGTAAATTAATATATTGCAGCATCCTTATTTTATGTGCCCTATTGTAAACCGTTGTGACGGATCCCTCTTAACGACGGTATAAAAAAGATTTAAACAAACAAACAAACAAACAAATAAATAAATAAATAGATAAATGATAATTTTGTGGTTCACTTCCTAATCCCTCCATCATATGTACCTTCCTTTTTACCCTTTTAACCCTGATCCTTAAAACTCCAACAGACTTGCCAAGATTTTTTTATTTTAATACTTTCACATCGGCCACAGCAGAAGTAGTGTCACGTGACAGGGAACCTCGGCATGCCCTTGTGAGTGTAAATACTTATGTGCATGTTTCAAGGCAACTTCCTGGGACACCCATGTCCTGCCCATGCTCCGCCCAGACCACGCCCACACCCCCTTTTAAAAAAAAAATTTGATTTGTGCACGTCAGCTCGAGACACGCGCGTATCTCCCGGCTTTGGCACGCAAGATCTTTTCAAAATCAACCTTTAAGCTCCAGTCCTGTATTTTACAATGACTCCTTCCCAAAATCATGCTGGGATGTTTAATTCTTCAATTTTTATTGAGCCCATAAAACATTGTCAACCCTAATAGGGGCTCATAAAATCAAGAGTCCTGACGCTGAGGTATCCTGTTCTGGCACCAGCTCTGTGGGTTTGCAAATAAAATGGCCAGGTATAATGTTGGCTTGGACTTGGCTCATGTGGGCATTTCTCTGCAGCACAGAGAAAAATGAAACAAAACACTTTTCCCCCTAACACCTAACTGCCTTCCCCAAAGTGGATCTTTAACACTCCTAGAAATTCTTGAGAATGTCTTTTCTTTATCAAATCCACATCCTGGGATCCACAAAGATAGTTTCACACAATAAAGTATTGTTCCAACTTGTTAAACTTTAATCTGTTCTTTTGGAACACCAGCAGTAAAAAATAGCATTAATGTGAGACACAGAATTCTACTGCAGAACTCTTACACAGATCTCCTTGTATACATACAGATTCTACACCATGATAGTAGCAAAACCATTTTAAGGATCTGCATTCTTTGGAAATGAAAGTGCACAATGTGGCATTTCGTTGTGTTTCAAATAAACAAAAAAAATTTGTTTTTGTCAATTTTTCGTTTTCAGGAATAGTGCACACTACAAATAGTGTGCATTATTTGCAAATAGGGCACATTATTAGCAAAATGATATGTAGCATTTGTAAACAGAGTGCACAATTTCCAGAAACCGCCCCCCCCCCACAAAAAATGAAAAAATAAAAACCACAAAAATGAAAACTAACAATAAATCTCTAAAAACTGAAAAAACAAAATGAAGATGGAAAAAATTAGTGTGCATATCCCTACTCCTTAGCTCTATGTCCACACAAGAAAAATAATTTTAGCCCTGACCTCATTGATAAGCTAGGTACAACTCACTAATAGCCTGATCTCATCAGCGAAAGGGCCCTTCTGGCAGGAAATTGCTCTTGCAAGCATTGTCTATAATCCCTATAGGGCTCTTGATAAGATGCTAGGCATCTATGCCTAGAAGCTGGTCTTTGGTACACCAGCATCCACAATAAAAGGGAGAGGCCCTGCTTGAATGGAAGTACCAACAATAATACGTGGAATACACAAATTTTATTTAAAGATATCACACAAATATACCTATATAGACAATAAAACTGAACTAACACACTCACACATTCATACCCACAAATTAAAAAATATGTTGTATTGAGATACAATATATAACTTTGTTTATGTTACCAATTAAGTTTACAAATAAGATTTCAATTAAAACTCAATAAATTATTATAAACTTTAAATTGGAATTGTGTACTGTTTGTGTCCGACAAAAGCAGATGCAAGATCTCTTCGTTTCACCCCCGTCTTTTGGGGCTTCCTCAGGGACTGATGTAAATATACACTTTACAAGTGTATTTCCACACTGCAAAGCACATATCAACAATTAATTACACAATTCAAAAAAACATACATTGTCTTAACTATTGCACTTCAAGAACATATACCAACCCAAATTTGCTAAAACCTGTAGCCACTAACAAACACATATCCACAACACCACTAGCCCCTTCATTAATCACCACAAAGCATGTTACCCACCACACATAAAAATAAAACGCTTTTCTGTATATCTTATCTCACTTTATTTTTCTATTATTTAAATCCTAAAATCTTCTCCGCTTTTAATGACAACAACAATATATCATTATTTCCTATACCGAAACCCAAATATATTTAATACAAGCTGTACCTACCTGAATCACAACAATTTATTCAACCTCTTATACTTCAAACTCCTTGCAAAATTCCTTCAGCACAGCGTTCCCCTATATTCATTAATCATGACTCTCGTGTTACGTCACTTCCGATCAGACGTGAGTGTTGAAAGTCTTTATTTCTGTAAACCTGGAAGTTTGGGGTGGAGGATTCACTGCTCTATTTTTTATAACAAATATATATTTATAACAAATTTTTGGTTATATTGTTGCAGAATATGTTTGGCTTGAGATCATAGGTTGGCGTATTCTATTTGATCAACATGTAAGAAGGAAGGAAGTATAGAAAACTACAAGGGTTAAAAGAAACGCCGCTAAATACAGATGGCCGAGAGTCATGATTAATGAATATAGGGGAACGCTGTGCTGAAGGAATTTTGCAAGGAGTTTGAAGTATAAGAGGTTGAATAAATTGTTGTGATTCAGGTAGGTACAGCTTGTATTAAATATATTTGGGTTTCGGTATAGGAAATAATGATATATTGTTGTTGTCATTAAAAGCGGAGAAGATTTTAGGATTTAAATAATAGAAAAATAAAGTGAGATAAGATATACAGAAAAGCGTTTTATTTTTATGTGTGGTGGGTAACATGCTTTGTGGTGATTAATGAAGGGGCTAGTGGTGTTGTGGATATGTGTTTGTTAGTGGCTACAGGTTTTAGCAAATTTGGGTTGGTATATGTTCTTGAAGTGCAATAGTTAAGACAATGTATGTTTTTTTGAATTGTGTAATTAATTGTTGATATGTGCTTTGCAGTGTGGAAATACACTTGTAAAGTGTATATTTACATCAGTCCCTGAGGAAGCCCCAAAAGACGGGGGTGAAACGAAGAGATCTTGCATCTGCTTTTGTCGGACACAAACAGTACACAATTCCAATTTAAAGTTTATAATAATTTATTGAGTTTTAATTGAAATCTTATTTGTAAACTTAATTGGTAACATAAACAAAGTTATATATTGTATCTCAATACAACATATTTTTTAATTTGTGGGTATGAATGTGTGAGTGTGTTAGTTCAGTTTTATTGTCTATATAGGTATATTTGTGTGATATCTTTAAATAAAATTTGTGTATTCCACGTATTATTGTTGGGCTCTCTATATTATATGTAATTATACGACAAGTGGATAGAGAGTTGTAGTTATTTACCCTTTTTGTATATTTACCGTGTTGGTTACCTAATTAAGGGTTTATGGACAACATGCATTCCTATACTGAACAAGCGGCTAGTACCATTCTTTCGGGTTTTCATTTGTTTGATTCGTCGCATGAAAATACTGCACACAATGATACAGGTAACTGGGATGATTATGCAAAAAATCGCAAAAAGGCAGTACGCATGGAATTACATGCTTCAACATTAGCTGAGTATTGCTATGTTAAACGCATACCGCGTGGGTTAAGGGTTAATAAGGTGCCTTCTCTTTTTGCAGATGATGAAAGTTTCGTTCAGAAATGGAACTCTGTCCTAAATAAATGCTCACATGACTTGATGATTTTAATTATTGAAACAACTAAAATTAAGCTTGAAGAGCTAAAACAAGATATGGATCTTGAATTAGTGAAAATTCAGAATGAATTATCAACTGATACTTTATCGAGTCAGATGAGTGATTTACAAAAACAATTGGACGAGTTTCGTGAAGAAACTAAGAAAATAAAAATTAGTAAGTTTTATAGGGATGAAAAGGATTATAATGGTGGTTACGTGTATCATTGGATGCAGACTAATAGAAAACAGAAATACAATAAAAAGAAGGGAGACTTTTCTTCCTCTGATGACTCGACGGATGATGATTCCCATAAGGAACATAAGAAGGATAATAGGCAAGTACGATTTGTGGAAGGGGATAAAACTAATTGTCCTGATGAATCTCATTTATCACACAATTCTAATTTTTTAGAACAGCGTGCTCGGGGGGCCGCGAGCAACAGAGGGGTTCGGGGATCCAGATTCCAAAAAAACAGGCCATACAACGCCAATTACAATCTGCGCCGGTAGGGGTGCATGGAGGAGAAATTGGCAATATGTCAGTTTTTAATTTATCTGACAAAGTTTTAACTACATCCATGTTAGAAGTGTTAAATAAAGGGTTTACATTCATTCCAGCTTGTAGACATGACTCATTTCTCACACGAATTGAACTTCATAAGTTTTTTCGACGTCTTCATATTAAGGAATTCTTTATGGATGATGTTAAAACTTGTGATAAAGATGGTCTTTATAAACCCTCCAAATGGATTCCACCATCCCCGCCAAGCCACTTGCTCCAAACATTTCAAAGTTTGGTACTTCGGGATTTGGATCAAATAGAATGTCAAAGAGATTTTATTAAGTATAATCTCTCCAAGGAGCAGTGGCAAGCTATGCTTGATTTACGCAATGACAATTCTATACGTATTATGGCCGCAGATAAAGGAGGAGCAGTTGTGGTTATGAATCAGAGGGATTATGATAATGAAGTTTTTCGTCAATTGTCAGATTTACAGGCTTATAAAAAATTGGATCAAAATCCTACCCCGAGGTTACATCAATACGTTACTGAGGTTTTGGAAATAGCTTATAAGGACAAAATTATTACCAATAAGGAACATCGATTTTTACAGGTATCACATCCTACCACAGCTTATTTGTACATCTTACCAAAGATTCATAAAACACTGGTGAATCCGCCAGGGCGACCAATTGTGGCGGGCATAGGGACAGTTTTAGAGCCTCTGGCCCAGATGATTGATCACTATTTGCAACCTTTAGTCCGTAGTGTATCTTCTTATGTAAAAGATTCAACTGATTTTATAAACCAGTTGACAGTGTTGCCGGATATACAGTCCCATTGGATGTTACTTACAGCTGACATAACGTCGCTTTATACCAACATTCCCCAGAGAGAAGCCCTACAGATTATAAAAATGGAATTGGCTAATTTGGATATTTCACAGAGGAGGTTGAATTTTCTCATCTCCATTGCAGATATTGCCTTGACACAGAATAGCTTCAGTTATCAATCAGATCATTTTTTACAAACTCAAGGTATTCCGATGGGGTCCCCTATGGCCCCGAGTGTAGCTGGATTGTACGTTGCTGGTTTTGAGAATCAATGGGTTTATAAGTCGGATTGGTTT
This sequence comes from Rhinatrema bivittatum, assembly GCF_901001135.1. Taxonomy (NCBI): domain Eukaryota; kingdom Metazoa; phylum Chordata; class Amphibia; order Gymnophiona; family Rhinatrematidae; genus Rhinatrema; species Rhinatrema bivittatum. Next base: position 217,099,087 of record NC_042618.1, on the reverse strand, counting down.
CAATATATTATATGTTGGAAACGTTATATCGACGACTTGTTTGTCATTTGGAGTGGTGATGAGGTACAGTTAGAGACATTTTTGACCGTTTTAAATACTTGGGATGAACATTTACAGTTTACTTTCACTAAGAGCCATCATTCAATAACTTTTTTGGACATGCAAGTGTATGTTTATGAAAGTAGATTGGTCACGACGGTATATAGAAAAAGTACGGACAGAAACACATTGTTACATTATCAGAGTTATCATCCAAAACAGCTTAAGGACAATATACCAATAGGTCAATTTCTACGATATCGTCGGTTATGTACCTCCACTGCTGAATTCAAAACTCAGGCGTCTCAATTACAGGAAAGATTTATAGCTAGAGGGTATTCAAAGTCTGTGGTAAAAAGAGCCTATAAACGGGCATTATATTCTAATAGGGAGAATTTATTGATCCATACCACAAAGGAAACTTTAAATCGCATGATTTGTACCATTCCATTTTCTCCAAAAACTACTCAAATTAAGGAGATTATTTTGACTCATTGGCACATCTTATCCACGATGCCATGTTTTGTAGAAAACCCGATTTTTGCCATTAAAAAACGTCAATCTTTACACAATAAACTCAAGGGTGGGAGGGAATCTGAGGATTCAGTTCCTCACCACGGACAAATACCATGTGGATCTTGTTCAGTGTGCTCACTGACACTTCGGTGTCAGTTGTTTAGTCACCCCAATTTGAGATATCCTTATTCAATTCCTAGCTTGTTTGATTGCAGTACTAGTGGTGTTGTATACGCCATTGTATGTCCTTGCAATTTAATTTATATAGGGCAAACAATTCGCCCCATTCGATGTAGGATCATTGAGCATAGGAGTCGTATTAATGCTTTGCGTGAAAACGCGCCCTTAGTAAAACATTGGGTTGAGAATAAGCACACTGTGGCAGAGATCAGGTTTTTTGTGATTAAACAAGTCACGCTCCAACATGGGGGAGATTTGTCCCTAAGGTTAAGGAAAATTGAACAGCAATTTATTTATAGTTGGCGTACGATTGCCCCTTTGGGGTTGAATGGACCAATTGAGTGGAACGCATTTTACTAACATATGGATATGAGAACCTTTGGATTTTATTCAAGGTTTATTAGGCAAGGTCCGTGGTAAGTTTTAGGGGTAAATTCTATAAAGTATTTTTTGAGATACATGGGGATTGGAATGATGTTGGTTAAGGTTTAATAATTTAATCAATTACTCGACGGCTTATTGCTCTGCTTATATAAGCTTGTTGGGAAGCTTAGTAGTTTACTTTTCAGCGGGTGACGTCGTGTTACGTCACTTCCGATCAGACGTGAGTGTTGAAAGTCTTTATTTCTGTAAACCTGGAAGTTTGGGGTGGAGGATTCACTGCTCTATTTTTTATAACAAATTTTTGGTTATATTGTTGCAGAATATGTTTGGCTTGAGATCATAGGTTGGCGTATTCTATTTGATCAACATGTAAGAAGGAAGGAAGTATAGAAAACTACAAGGGTTAAAAGAAACGCCGCTAAATACAGATGGCTGAGAGTCATGATTAATGAATATAGGGGAACGCTGTGCTGAAGGAATTTTGCAAGGAGTTTGAAGTATAAGAGGTTGAATAAATTGTTGTGATTCAGGTAGGTACAGCTTGTATTAAATATATTTGGGTTTCGGTATAGGAAATAATGATATATTGTTGTTGTCATTAAAAGCGGAGAAGATTTTAGGATTTAAATAATAGAAAAATAAAGTGAGATAAGATATACAGAAAAGCGTTTTATTTTTATGTGTGGTGGGTAACATGCTTTGTGGTGATTAATGAAGGGGCTAGTGGTGTTGTGGATATGTGTTTGTTAGTGGCTACAGGTTTTAGCAAATTTGGGTTGGTATATGTTCTTGAAGTGCAATAGTTAAGACAATGTATGTTTTTTTGAATTGTGTAATTAATTGTTGATATGTGCTTTGCAGTGTGGAAATACACTTGTAAAGTGTATATTTACATCAGTCCCTGAGGAAGCCCCAAAAGACGGGGGTGAAACGAAGAGATCTTGCATCTGCTTTTGTCGGACACAAACAGTACACAATTCCAATTTAAAGTTTATAATAATTTATTGAGTTTTAATTGAAATCTTATTTGTAAACTTAATTGGTAACATAAACAAAGTTATATATTGTATCTCAATACAACATATTTTTTAATTTGTGGGTATGAATGTGTGAGTGTGTTAGTTCAGTTTTATTGTCTATATAGGTATATTTGTGTGATATCTTTAAATAAAATTTGTGTATTCCACGTATTATTGTTGGGCTCTCTATATTATATGTAATTATACGACAAGTGGATAGAGAGTTGTAGTTATTTACCCTTTTTGTATATTTACCGTGAATGGAAGTACCAGCAGGTCTTAAGGGATATACTTGAACCCAGGATGGGTCCTTCTCCCTCCTAGAATCTAATTCAGGAACTCCTACATCATGCAGAATCTCAGATTTATATATATATATATATAGGTCATACCCCCTTCTAGGGGTCATTGTTCCACAAACTTATTTAAAGAAATAATCAATGATAAGATTATCCTGTACCAGAAACCTCCATCCTATCTGACTAATGATTGAGGTTAAAACAATTATGGTAGAGCACAATTAAAAGTATACCTACATTCTCCAAATTTAGAGCTACACTAGAGATTAGAATATTGAAGGTGAAGGACTAGAGTAAGATGTCTTTGGGTCATTGCTACTACTACTCATCATTATATATTTCTTTATTTACAGTCATTTGTTTTCTGCCTATTACCAGTACATCTGTTCTAGGTGGATCACAAAAGATAAAACATAAACATAATAAAACATACAAACACACAAACATTCATAAAAACATCTCAAATAAAATGAAGCTAAAATACTTCTAATTAAGCAACCTATAAAGCTTCCTAAAACAGGTGAGATTTCAATTGCTTCATAAAAGATTTGTAGTTTTGCACTAGATATTAAGGAAAGTAATATAATGAGGTTCCAGAAGGGCATAAAAAAGTGGCATATGCCAAGTAGTTTTTTAAGAGCTCTGAGCAGCAGTTTGTAGAAATTAATGTGCAGATAGTTTTTATATAGTTTTAATTACTGTGTTATTTTTATCATGTAAAGTATATATTTAAAAAAAAAAATTATCATGCTGTACTCCGCATCAGAAAGAATCTTTGAGAGATAGCTAATAAAAATATTGTAAATAAATAAATACTTGACACACACAGCACTGTACAAATGCACATAAAAGACAGTTCCTTCTCCATAGAACTTACAATCTAATCACCCTAATCTAGTGTAGGGTTACAAGTTGTTTCCATGTTACCATGACCAGCTCTGCTTTTCCCTGTTGTATCCATGGACATGGTAGTCTTGCTTTTAGGGAAATTAGATCTATCGAGGCCATGAGGCAAAACCGGAAATGGCTCAACATGCCCCTGATGACTTGAAGTTATTTGGCAATCCTAGTCTTATTTTTGGGTACTTGCCAGGTTCTTATGGCCTGGATTGGCCACTGTTGGAAACTGGATGCTGGGCTTGGTGGACCCTTGGTCTGACCCAGTATGGCATTTTCTTATGTTCTTATGTTCTTATGTTGTGCCTCAAGTAACATCGAGGTCCATATTCAAAGGCATTTACTGAATAACTCAGAAGTTATTCAGCTAAATGAAGATTTGAGCACTTATCAGCTGGCTATACTTTAGCTAGATAAGTTAGGAGCATTCCAGAGGTGTAACTGGGAGGAGCTGAGTTAGCTGGCTAAGTCTGATCAGACCAAAGAGCTGACCTAGAGTTATCCGGTTAAAGTTAGCCGGCTATATTGCACTATTGAATATACCTCCAAAGTCAGTCTGATAAATTTATTTGGCTAGCTGTGCTATCCAGACAGTAACTGAATATGGACCTCAATAAAAAAATAGAAAAGAGAGATCCATATATAAATGCCATCTAGACAGATAATGTAATAGGTATCTGTCTAAATGGCTTACCCAGCTATATTCAGCCGTGTCCAGCTAAATTCTAGCCGGGTAACTAGTTTATCCAGATAAGTTGGGCATTCCAGGGAGGAGCAGAGTTAGCTAGATAAGTTAACTGGCTAACTCTGATATTCAGAGTTAGCCAGTTACTGAATAACTCTGATATTCAGAGTTAGCCAGTTAACGAATTCGGCTAATTCTGGTTGGGCTATAGGGGTGCCCTAAAGTTAACCGTTATGCATAACCATCTAACTTTAAGATATCTGGGTATATTCAGTGGTGGAGCTACACCACTGAATATAAACCACTAGTTACCCAGTTATGTATAACCGGCTAGCTAGCACTGCCATGCAGTAGCTGAATATGAATCTCAGATATTCTATATGTAGTAATCTTATTTCACTTACTGACCTCTTAACTACTGCTTTCTTCTGCATTCTAAATATTAAAAAAATAGAACAAAAAGTGCTTTCTTCATTCAAGACTATTAAAATGGCGGCAGTGCACACTAACTGGAACACTAGCTTTAAAACTGAAATTGCATAAATACTGGGACTCCTGTTGTAGTCTGTGTTGTCATTTTGTCTTGCATGAGAACATGCTGTTATGCAGTTTGCATTGGTTTTCTGAAATATGGAGAAATGCTCTGAAGTGACTAGGCAGAAACAAAACAAAATTGCAGGTGAAAACTAATCTTGATTATGGATAGTAAAAAATAATTATTTTACCTGCTATCCCTAATCCAGGTACTTTCCTTCCTCAACAAACTAATTTTGGATAGTTATAGCATATATAACAGTGCCACTCCGGGTGATAAAGAAAACTCAGAAGTAGTACGAGGAAGCCCAAGTTTGACTTTCTTTCAGTTCATGTGCCAGGAAAATTATTTGTGTTGGAGCAATTTCATATTTAATATGGCAAGCTCTGTGCAGATCTGAGTTTTATATATATAAAATCACACAAGATTCTTTAGAAAATCTAAATTGTAATATACGGCATAATGTTTGCCTATGCCTAAGAGCTTTTTCACTTGCTCTTCTAGGATAATAAATTATTCACATAGAACTAGCAAGTTCCACTTTCAGAAGATCTTCCCTCTTAGTCCTGTACATCTCTCACAGCTCCCTACTCTTACCCTTCATTCTTATTGAATAAGGCTCCATGGATCTTTATTCAATAAAGATTTTTTTCCCCATAAGCACAGAGTGAAAAAAATCCTATTCTGAACAAGGCTCACTACCTCTGATACAAAGATATGTAGGTAGCCTTCTGGACTACAGTGCTGAAAATATGAAACAAAATGGAAGAAGCAACACAAAGAAAAACAATGCATTGTAGTCAAGATATGGCATTGTTTTTCTTTGTGTAGCATGAATGGGGGGGGGGAGGGGGGAAAATCACGAATTATAAGTTATGAGTTATGATTGTATAATGCTGTTCAATGTTTGCTTCTTGCTGATACTGATTACAAATGTTTATGATTGACAGCAATAAAAATTACTAATAAAAAAAAAAAGAAAAGCAGAGAAAAATTAAGCAATTTCACACAAGGAGAGCAGGAAAGAGGGTGTCCAACTGCCCAGTTTTGGACTGAGCAGCCCGGTTTTCTAGCCCTTTGTACAGTGCCCAGTTACAAGGGTGGCTGGACTCTAATATCTGGTTCAAAAAGGCTTGCTCAAGTGCTGGCCAATCAAAGCAAGCTTGACTAGCTATAATGGCCTCATGCTAGGTAGGTATTTATACCACTATATGAAGCCTACTTAGTCACTCGAGGTGAGGTTTAGGTATTAGTGTAGGGGTTAGGGGCCACTTTGACATTCAAAGTGAGACATATGAACAGAACAATGCTCTCTTGTGAAGATTTGATGACCTTCGGAGTGAGGAAACTCACCCAAAGATGAGATTTGTGCAATGTTCTCTCAACCTAGCTTGATGGATGCTCTGCCTGGGTAACATCAAGCTAGGCTGAGAGAAAATTGCACAAAGATGAAAATTTGTGCTATGTTATCTCGCCCTAGCTTGATGGTACCCTGTTATAGAGTCCATCAAGCTAAGGTGAAAGAACATAGCAGAAATTTCATCTTTGTGAAACTTTCCTCACTCCAAATGAAATCAAATCTTGGGTGTACTGTGCTGTTCATACGTCTCACTCTGCATGTAAAACTGGCCCCTAAACCCTAAACCACCTCTGACACCTCACCTTGAGCTATTAGCTGGCCCTCCTATAGAGATATAAATAGGTGAGTACTATGAGTATCTTATAAATTATCTTTTTCTCTCTCTTGCTTTCTCTAAAATAAGATGTGTACCTATACAAAGTGGTATATTATCATACCATGTGGTAATTAAAAAATTACCCTAAACATGGCTCTTTTTGTTATTAACACATTTTGATGAATCTAGGGGTTAATTAATAGAGTCTGCTTCAAGCATCTGTGGTAGAGGCAAATAGGCTAAATAAGGGTTGTTGAGAAGCCTATTGGCTAAAGATTTTCTTAGATTTAGTGCCTATGGGAAAAATGCTCCATACACAGGGATCCTAAATACAATTCAAACATACTGCATAGGTACTGTTTAGTGTGTAGAGGATATGCATTTCAATGTATTTCTGTGCTTTTACTTATACAGAATTAAGACTCTCTAAAATGAATTCCAAAAAAAACATAAAATCTGATGGAGGATTATGACTGCTGGGCACATCAGGTCGGACCATTATTCCTTCCTGTTGCAATACTGCAGATACAATTTGATCTCCAGCTTTACTTTTGCATCCCTGCAACTAAGGATCCTTTGTGCTTAACCCCTGGTTTCTTGAATTTTGATACTGTTTTTTTTGCTTCCACCACTCTGTCTGTAAAGAAACATTACCTAATGTTACTGCTGAATGTATCTCCTTTGAGCCATTTATCATGACTCTCTTCCTTGTCATAGAACTTCTTTTCCGTTTGAAAATGAATACCTCTTGTGCATTATTTATGCCTTCCAGGTCTGATGTCTTCCATGTACATTACGACCCTGTGTGATATCTTTTGCTAGCCAGTCTTGCATATTTGACTGCATGGTGGAAGTCAAACAGACCCATATCAAAGATAGGAAGGATTCCACACCTTGTTACATTTCTGCTGCTGGATAGGTCACTCAAGCCACCAAACCCATGTTTATGTTTTATATTTTGCCTTTCGTAACACTTCAAAATGGATTTCATTCAGGTACTGTAGGTATTTCCCTATCCCCAGAGGGCTTACAATCTAAGGGGCTTATTTACTAAAGATTTTGGCTCATTTTGTGTCTGTGGGAAAATAGGAACCTAAGTTTGTGCCTGAAGCAATGGGGAGTTAAGTAACTTACCCAAGGTCAAAAGGAGTGGCAGCAGGAACTGACCCTTGGTTTCCTTGGTTTGCAGCCTGCTGCTATAATGACTGGGCTACTCTTCTATTCCAACTTCTTCCCTCCTTTCTAAAGCAACCCTATAACCTGTTTTGGACATCCTGAGCATGGAGGAAATGGCATGCTCATGGGAATGCTGTGCTGATGCCTGTCAGGAACCTCTGCACTAGTGTCACTCCGATATGGTAGATCCAAAGTATAACTTCAGCGTGAACAGTCAAGGAGTGATCTTAGGAAATGAGGTTTGGCAAACCTTATAATATGTATAATATGTATAAGAAAAGATGAATGATTTGAAAAGCAAAAATATAAGGAAACAATGTGGTATGTGTTAAAGACCGGCTCCCCAAAGGGGAGGAGTTAGCAATCTGTTATAGATCTGCTCCTCCAGAGGGGAGGAGTTAGCAATCTGTAGTGAATCTGGCTGCTAGATATTCCCATTGAAGGAGGAATTAGCAATCTGTTAGTGAACACCCCGCCAGGGGGCGCAGTTAGCACTCTGTTACGGATCTTGCTAAGGAGTAGTGATCTGTTAGTGCTCTGCTCCTCCAGATGGATGGAGTAGCAACTGTTATGCTTTGTTCCTGTAGAAAGATGAGCCAGCAACCTGTACGATCCCCACGGGAAGATAGCTATGTGATATGAATCAGCTTCCGCAGAAAGAGGACTAATGGTCTGATGTGGGTTGGCTCCCACAGAGTGGCAGATGATAATACCGCTCTATTAGTGTAAGAAGTAACACTTAGTAGAAATTAGGGATGTGAATCGTTTTTTGATGATTTAAAATATCGTCCGATATATTTTAAATCGTCAAAAATCGTTAGGGCCACGATACAATACCAATTCCCCCGATTTATCGTCAAAAAATCGTAAATCGGGGGAAGGGGGAGGGCAGGAAAACCGGCACACTAAAACCCCCTAAAACCCACCCCCGACCCTTTAAATTAAATCCCCCACCCTCCCGAACCCCCCCCCAAATGCATTAAATTACCTGGGAGTCCTCCGTAGCGGCGGTCCGTGGCTAAATCGGGGGAAGGGGGAGAGCACGAAAACCGGCACACTAGATCGTGAGGTCTTCAGCCGGCGCCATTTTTCAAAATGGCCGCCGCAAAATGGCGGCGGCCATAGACGAAAATGATTCGACGCAAGAGGTCATTCCGGACCCCCGCTGGACTTTTGGCAAGTCTTGTGGGGGTCAGGAGGCCCCCCCAAGCTGGCCAAAAGTTCCTGGGGGTCCAGCGGGGGTCAAGGAGCGATTTCCTGCCGCAAATCGTTTTCTGTACGGAAAATGGCGCCGGCAGGAGATCGACTGCAGGAGGTCGTTCAGCGAGGTCCGGAAATCTCGCGAGGGTTCCGGACCTCGCTGAACGACCTCCTGCAGTCGATCTCCTGCCGGCGCCATTTTCCGTACGGACAATGGCGCCGGCCATACGCGTATGGCCAGCGCCATTTTCCGTACGGAAAACGATTCGCGGCAGGAAATCGCTCCTTGACCCCCGCTGGACCCCCAGGAACTTTTGGCCAGCTTGGGGGGGCCTCCTGACCCCCACAAGACTTGCCAAAAGTCCAGCGGGGGTCCGGAACGACCTCTTGCGTTGAATCGTTTTCGTCTATGGCCGCCGCCATTTTGCAGCGGCCATTTTGAAAAATGGCGCCGGCTGAAGACCTCATGATCTAGTGTGCCGGTTTTCGTGCTCTCCCCCTTCCCCCGATTTAGCCACGGACCGCCACTACAGAGGACTCCCAGGTAATTTAATGCATTTGGGGGGGGGGTTCGGGAGGGTGGGGGATTTAATTTAAAGGGTCGGGGGTGGGTTTTAGGGGGTTTTAGTGTGCTGCTGGACCACCAGGTAATTTAAGGCATTTGGGGGGGGGGTTCGGGAGGGGGGGGATTTAATTTAAAGGGTCGGGGGTGGGTTTTAGGGGGTTTTAGTGTGCCGGCTCACGATTTTAACGATTATGACGATACTTTACACACACAAACGGCAACAATACGATTCCCTCCCCCTCCCAGCCGAAATCGATCGTTAAGACGATCGAGGACACGATTCACATCTCTAGTAGAAATAGTGAATCCCTGGGCCAATGGCAGATGACAGCGCCCTCAAGTGGAGATCTTGAGAGGGACCACCGCCTAGACTGGAGTACTGAGACAAACACAGATAGTTCTTTATTAGACTGGAAGTAGAACCACCAGAGGTGGCAGTAGTGAGTAGATATGCCCATCAGGGCTGAAGTCCCTCTGATACTGGAACTACAATCTCTGAGCTGCTGAGCTGTAAGGAGAGACTATAGGTAGTGAGTAGACAGGGTATGCTGGACATAACCTGTGATAGATGATATACTCACAATTGTAGATCTTTGAAGTGTCTTCTTTATGCAACAGAGAGTCTTCAGTATTCAGGAACAGGAGCCGCAGGCGAGTACTGGTTCCTATAGGCAATCTGAAATAGAACTCACAATAACTGTGTATGGGATGGCTTCTGGAATAGAAAAGAGGCTAGAAGAGATTTAGGAACGTAGGCCCTCATGGAGCGAGTACTGGTTCCTGTCTGTTAATCTGAAATAATAATCCATAAGATATTGGTATGCGATATCTTCTGAGAAAGGAATTAGGAACATAGGCCCTCGTGGAGCAAGTTCCAGTTCCTATCTGCAATCTGCAAGGGTAACTCACGATCTCCGTACCTGCGATAACGTCTTAGACTGAAGGGAGCCTTAGCGATTAGGAACAAGGGTCCTCGTGGAGCGAGTACCGGTTCCTGTCTGTAATAGGACTCACTATGTTCACGTCTGCAATCGCCTCCAGGTAATAGGAGTCTTCTGAGTCTTCGGGAACGTAGGCCCTTGAGGAGCGAGTACCAGATCCCATCCAACAATCTGAAAACAAGAATAAAGAGAGCGGAGCCCCCAAGGAGCGGGTACTCCTGGTAAGTTTGAAAAGGCTGAGCAGTGGAGAAAGGTTTCCCCTTGCTGACTCGGATCATTGTTGCAAGTAGCGTGGACTGCCAAAGCAAGTCCCGATGGAGCTCCTTGCTAACTCGTTTGAGGTTAGCAAACAAAGACCTTTTAAATTGAAAACGGATGATGTCACTACGGGGGGACGCCCCCGAGGTTCGTGCCCTTGCTGGTACAAAGTCTGGAGCACACGCGCGCACCCTTACATCCTCAGGAACATGGCGGATCCGTGGCGTCAAGCCAGCCTGGGGATACCGGGAACAAGAGGCGGGGAGAAGCCGCAGCTGCATCTGTCCGTCTGAGCCGAAGGGAGTCGCCACAAAGGTAGAGAGGGTGGAGCAAGGGCGAGAATAGGCATGAACGCAACAGTATGAAAAGATACAGCGATGTGTTACACCCATCAGTTGCAGATGGCTGCGACTACTACTGCTCACCTCTTTCTTTGCCACATTGTCATCCATTGGAGGAGTGGCGGCCTCTGCCAGTCACCGCCAACCAGCCTGGCGTTCCTGGGATGGTGTGGGCGCTGCCAACCACCATCTTGCTCCAGAAATTACCTAGGCGCGCATGCATGGGCTACCTTTGTACACATCATGGCGGGTACCTCGGGGGCATCTTCTCCGGATGATGTCACCCATCTCTTGTACTTAAGCTGGCTAGCCCTTCACTGTGATGAGTTAGCAAGGCATTCCCTCTTGCTGAATTCCGCTGCTTGGACTTCTGGTTCCAGTTTCTTCGTTGGCATGAGACACTCTGGGTACCCCCTCCTCGGGGGCTCTATCTCCTCTCTGGTTATCAGCTCCTCGGAGGACCTTCTGCCTTGGTCTGCTATCGGTTCCACTAACCGGGACCTCTCCTGGAACTACTTCTGTAAGTACCTATTTCTATAGACTTCAACTATCTAGCCTCGTTGTGGGATTCTCTACAGTGTACCCCGTGCTCGGGCCACTACCGCTTCATCCCAGAAGAAACCACTTCGGTATCATTACTGCATTACCGCTACAGGAACCTCATTGGGGTTCCTGCACCTCAGACAGATTTCTCATTCCATCACTGAGACTCATCTCTGGCATACCCCACTCTGCGGGCCACTACTGGATCGACACGTCTGAGGCATCATCTGGGTATAGCCCTCTGCTCAGAACATTTACTTTAATGCATCACCCATGGAGCATGGGTGAGCAATCCCAGGAGACTAAGGGATCCAAGAAGTTATCTTCGGGGGTTCCATGCTCTCGTCCAACACCGGTCACCCAGACTACTCCCACACCCAGTATCGAGGAGGAAGAACTCATGCAAATGGGCCACAGTCACCTATCTGCTAAAGAGAGACTTCACCAGCAAAGATTAGGCCTCTGCATGTACTGCGGTCAACCAGGACATGCTGTGCCCTCTTGTCCTATCTGTCCGGGAAACTCTCAGACCTAGGATCCGCCAGAGGACTCCTCCTAGATCTCACCTCTCCATCTCTTCCATTGACACTTCCAGTCTCCATTAACTTGGACGCCCTTGATTCCATACTTTAGCTCTGGTGGGGAACTTTATACTCAAAGAACTCGTGGAGCACCTATGAATTCCCACCATTCGGACACTTACACCTCTGCTATTATCATCTATTCATGGCGAGCCATTGCTTGGCGAAGTCACCTATTCCACGCAACCTATCAGACTCCGCACTGGATCTCTACACACAGAGACCATCTCCTTCTTGGTCTTAGATAAAGTAATCCACCCAGTGGTACTCGGACTGCCATGGTTACAAATGACCACACCCCACTTCGACTGGAGTACCCTGCAGTTGTCTCAATGGGGCAAGTCCTGCCATGGAAAGTGCCTAGAGACTGTGACTCCTATGCCTTGCCTGACCACCACCACAAACTCTTTCGGGTTTACCTCCACAGTACTCCTCTTATCAAGAATTATTCTTCAAGAAGGCAGTGAATGCTTTGCCACCTCACAGATCTTTTGACTTCCCCATAAATTTATCACATAACACCAAACCCCCCAGAGGAAGGGTGTACCCACTTTCTCTGATGGAGACTAAGGCAATGTCCGATTATATTCAAGAAAACTTGGCAAAGGGTTTTATTCGGCCTTCTAAGTCTCCTGCTGGAGCCGGGTTCTTTTTTGTGGGAAAGAAGGATGGATCCCTTCGCCTGTGCATAGACTACCGCGGCTTAAATGAGATCACCATGAAGGACCGCTACCCATTGCCATTGATCTCTGAACTTTTTGATAGGCTCCAAGGGGCCAAAATATTCACTAAATTGGACCTCAGAGGGGCGTACAACTTGGTCCAGATACATCAGGGTGATGAATGGAAGACCGCGAAAGCCATTTTGAATATTTAGTCATGCCCTTTGGCCTTTGCAATGTCCCGGCTGTTTTTCAAAACATGATGAATGAAATCTTCAGGGACATGCTTTACAGCTGTGTAGTAGTATACCTAGACGACATATTGGTCTTCTCTCAAGATCTCCGGAGCCATCAATTAGATGTCATTAACGTTCTGCAGAGATTACGAGACAACTGCCTATATGCCTAATTGGAAAAATGTTCCTTCCACCAGGAGTCTGTTCCCTTTTTAGGCTATGTGGTATCCAGCAAAGGGTTTCATATGGATCCGCAAAAAACCAAGAGTATTCGGGGTTGGCCACAACCCACTGGCCTCAAGGCTCTGCGAAGATTCCTAGGTTTTACTAACTATTACAGATCATTCATTCACCATTATTCTACGTTGACCGCACCTCTTACAGCCATGACTCGAAAGGGAGCCAATCCCTCTCACTGGTCTCCAGAAGCCGTGACCGCCTTTCAGGAACTTAAAGAGGCGTTTCTCCAAGAGCCATGCCTATGCCACCCAGATCCTCGACGACCCTTCATCGTAGAGGTGGATGCTTCCAACATCGGGGTTGGTGGTGACCTCAGCCAACATAATAAGAACAACATCTTACATCCCTGCTCGTTTTTTTCTCGATGCTTCACCCCAGCCGAGCGAAACTATGGGATTGGAGATAAAGAGTTATTGGCGATTAAATTGGCATTTGAGGAATGGCGTCCATGGCTTGAGGGTGCACAACATCAAATTACAGTTTACATCGACCACAAAAACCTCGAATACGCGCAACACCTGAACCATAGGCAGGCCCGCCAGTTTTTATTTTTTAATCGCTTCAACTTCCTCTTGCAATACCGTCCCGCAGACAAGAATACCTGCGCTGATGCACTCTCCCATTCATTTTCCACGGAAGATATACCTGATACTCTATGTCACATCATTGACCCTACAAGAGTACTCCTCTCTGCTACCCACACAGTTCCAGCTGCGAAGACGGTGGTTCCCCCAGACACTCAGAAAAGAAATCCTCAGATGGGCACATGGTTCTCTGCTCACAGGTCATCCTGGACAAGCCAGAACACTTGCCACTCTGCAAAGGTTCTACTGATGGCCCACCATGAAGAAAGATGTCCAGACCTATGTAGAGTAATGTCCTACATGTGCTCGACAAAAACCACCGGTTGGTCATCCCTGGGGACTTCTTCAGCAACTCCCCGCACCAAGTGAACCGTGGACGCATATAACCACGGATTTCATTGTTGACTTACCCATATCCAATGGCAACAATGCCATCTGGGTCACTGTGGACTGCTTTTCAAAGATAGCTCATTTCATGGCATTACCTGGATTACCTTCAGCTCCTGAATTAGCAAAGCTTTTCATCCACTATGTCTTTCGCCTTCATGGCCTGCCAAGACATATACTCTCCAACCGAGGGGTCCAGTTTACAGCAAAATTCTGGAGATCCCTATGGAAAAAATTTGACATCTCCCTGGATCTCACATCAGCTTACCATCCGCAGACCAATGGACAGACTGAGAGGATGAACCGTATGCTAAAACAGTTTCTCCAGGCAAACGTTACCTCCAGACAGAGTGATTGGTCCGAATTGCTTCCCTGGGCCGAATTTGCGTATTTTTGTAATTTCCGCTCTTTAGTTCAATGTAAACAGATATGATGTCTGCTCTAATATCAATGTAGAAGACTCTTTAAATAAATAAATAAATAAATTCACACCAGTCTGCTTCATCTAGATCTTCACCTTTCCAAATTGTCTATGGACGTCAACCTCTACCTCCTCTCCCAGTGCCTTTGTCGGTATTGTCCCCCCCAGCACAGGCTTCGGCACAAGAACTGCACCAACTGTGGGAGCATACCAAGCAACTACTTCAAAAGGCTGCTCACCATCGTGCAGCTCCGCAGTTGAATCTCGGAGAAAAGGTGTGGCTCAGCATCCGTTTCATCTGCTTAAAGCTGCCCTCTACTCGATTCACGCCCAGATACATTGGACCCTTCTCTGTACTTCGCTGCCTGGGTCCAGTCAGTTTCCAAATCTCTCTTCTAAAACCACTCATTCTCTCAGAATTTTCAAAGAGAACACCTGAACCTCAACCTCTGACTGCAGAAGAGGACATCACTTATCAAGTCGAGGATATTTTGGATGTAAGAAAATGAGGAAGGCGTTGGGAGTATCTCATCTCATGGGAGGGATTTGGTCCTGAGGAGAATAGTTGGGAACCTGCAAGCAACATTCTTGACAAGGAGTTGATCAGACAATTCCACATTTCTCATCCTAGGAAACCAAAACTCCCGGGGAGGGGCCATAAGAAGGGGGGTACTGTTATGCCTGTCGGTCGCAGATGGCTGCGACCACTACTGCTCACCTCTTTCTTTGCTGCATTGTCATCCATTGGAGGAGTGGCGGCCTCCGCCAGTCACCACCAACCAGCCTGGCATTCACGGGACAGCGTGGGCGCTGCTGACCACCATATTGCTCCAGAAATTACCTAGGCGCGAGCATGCGCACATGGGCCACCTTTGTACACATCATGGCTGGAACCTGGGGGGCGTCCCCTCCAGATGATGTCACCCATCTCTTGTACTTAAGCTGACTGGCCCTTCACTGTGACGAGTGAGCAAGGAGTTCCCTCTTGCTGAATTCCACTCCTTGGATTTCCGGTTCCAGTTTCTTCGTTGGCGTGCATGTCTAAGTTGTTGATTCACTACTGCAAGACTTCCTGGCATTCCCAGTCCGTGGGCCACTACCGGATCATCACGTCTGAGGCATCATCTGGGTATACCCCTCTGCTCAGAACTTTTACTTTACTGCATCTCCCGCTCCATGGGTGGTGCCTTTCTCTGTTATCAATACAGACTCTATTCCACAGCTGTATCTGACATCGCTGAGACCACGCCTACCGGCGGTGAGGCTCACAGGGCTCCTCCCTGTAGGTGGAGACACCTCTCACCTTGGCCCAGGGGTTAACACTTGTACCAAACATAACATGATGTAAAAGTAGAACCATTAAGAGTATTGATATTTTGAGGACTATAACAAATCTTAGCTTCTAAGAAAATGAAGGATGGGCTATATAGAATTGTGCATGTAATACAATATACTATAAATATAGTGTTGTAACTTTCAGTGCTAAATATCTTCAGTACCTGAATGTAATCCACTTTGAAATGCTGAAAAGCAGAATATAAATCAAATAAATAAATAGTTGCAATATATAGTTTGTAAGGCATATGGTGAGTATAAATGAGACAGTCTCATCTATACCACCATCATGTGGACAACATGTGCATGGCCATGAAAGCCACATCATATAGTACTGCGGAACATTCTGAAACAGCGAGATTGTGTTTTATTTGAGAAGGAAACATAAGATATTATTAAAACAACTTGAACATCTGGTTTAAGGATAAAAGTCATTTTACTGTTTTATTGCCAATGGTCAGGGCCAAGCTCTCAAAGAACAGTCTCCCTTCCAACCTCTTCATAAAGCACAATATGAACCTGTAAAAAAGCATATTCTACAACACAAATGAGTAATAAAATATACTGAAGCTAGATTTATGCAAATCTGGGGGAATTCACTTGCTGGATTAATAAAAAAAAAAAGGGGGTGGGGGAAGATATATTTGTTGTATTTCATTCCTCTGTGCTTTTAAACCTCACTTTTTCTTTTCATACTGCTGTCATCCTAGGGATGAAGTAGTTAGCATGCCATGCAAGAGATCTGAGTTTGGGAAGAGCTTTGGGTCTCCACCTGCTCGACATGATGCTCACAGAACCTCATGGAAAATGCTGGTGGTGTGGCTTTGAAGCAACCCCTAGCTGCTACTGGCACTCCTCTGGAGATGGAGAAGAGATGGAAACACCAGTTGCTGATGACACTTCCTTCACCTTCAGACTTGACGCAGTTTAAAGTAGAAGCTGAAAGAGAACTACTGCAATTGAAGAAGAAACCCATAATATTTAACCGTGTAATTAAACTGAAAGCAGACAGGGCAGACCCCAATATCCATTAGAGTGATGCTTAAAGTCAATAGAGCATTAGAAGGGGACAGGCTGCAAAGTTTGTAGTGAAATCTTGGAGAGAAATTACAATTCATTGCGGAAATAAAAGCAGGGAGATGACAGTGGAAATTCCAGGAATAAAGATGATTTCTTTAAGAAACTGTAGTTTTTAAAATGCTTAAGAGTTCTGGATTTTTTTCAGATCTTGCTGTCAGGCAGCTTCACTTCCTACCAGATAAATGAAATAAAGTACAGCGCTTGCTACAATTAACTGTCAAGGAAAATTGTATGTTTAATGCCTTTACTGAAACAACACAAAACTATTTAGTCGGGCTAATCATACCGTTCCCAGCACCCTTGGGAAACCTCCAACTTGTAGTCTGAAAATGGCTCCATCATCTCATTCCATGCCAGCTTTAGTGCAGCTAAGGTCCCTCCGATCAAGCCATACAAACTCTAGACTAAACTTTGGGACCAGGGCCGATGTGGAGAACTACAATTCCCAACATGCCCTCTCCGTTTCCTCTGTTCAGTCCTCTTCCAACAGGTCACTTGCTCTCTCCTCTGATGAGCTGTGAGCAGCAGCTGTTCACACAATGCTTACTTGTGGGACCCGGTATGCAGATGCCTCCCAAATGGCCTCCTGTGCACCTGGTCTTTTCTCTCTCCAAGCTTTGCAACAATGTTCATTGCCTCTGCAGCTTTTTAAATATGATCTCTGCTTTTGGCAGATCTGTTTTGTCCAATATCAAAAGAGGCCACCCTTGTTGCAAACTAACCTCCAAGTCTGCTTTCCCAAATGACCCCAGATCCCTCCAAAATCTCCCCTCCCCTCCATCTCGTCTGTTCTCACAGTCATGGAAGTAACTACCAAATGCCATTTAGAATTCCATAAGAAAGCTAAATGTGATGTTGCAAAGGGGGCAGGGGCATTCCCTCCCCTTTGGCTACCCTCCCATCCAGTGTAAAACTTGTATCCCAACCACTCAATTATGGGGAAAAGGATGCTGTTGATCCGGTTGCATTCGTAGAGGTGGTCATGTCTGTTATTGTAGTTTCTGGACATCAAGAAGTCTGACTGTAATTTCCCGGCATAGTCTGGTGACCTAATTTATATCACAATATACAGCATCAAAGAGACAGATGAGGACTGCTTTAACAGAGACTAAAACCAGTCCAACACAGAGGTGCACGTGGGAAGGCTAAGACAAGTGGGAAAAATATTTTTGGTTTTCGTAGGATAACTCGTTTTCATGCTGTATAAAATTTTGAAATATACATGATAAAGGTGAGCTGGTCATAAATAAAGATGTTCAAAGGGCAGCTGTTTTACATGCAAATATTCACCGAATAGTGGTAATCTGGAAGGAAAGACCTGGAGTAACTCTACAGGTTGTGAATGAAGACAGTGAAGAGTCTGGCTCTCTACTGTAGAACAACAATAGTGCACCATAGAGATCAGCAATTCAGTGTTGCATTCAGAATCCCTTCCTATTCCCACAGAAAACAAATTCTTTTTATGGTTACATTGCCTCATACAGCAGAAGACCAAGGCTCCCGAGCTTGGTTTCTGGTTCTTGGGTCCCTCCAGGATGGGGGATGCTACAGCGGCAGCATTGGCAACCCCTGATGGGGTGGAGGAATTTAGCCACTGTTTAATAGTGACACAGACTGACTAGACCTGGGTTGCCTGTGTGGTGGGCTCCGGAGAGAGTTATGGTCTGTGATCCCGCCCCAGCCAAGGACCGTCACTCAGATGACTGGACCAGGCAGTCATCTGAAGAAAGGATCTGTGTACTTTGGGAAAGCTGATGTACTGCATCATCGCCTCAGGATGATTCTTATGATGGCGGAGTAAAAGGTGTCACAACCAGGAAAGAATCAATTTTTTCCAGAATTAATGTGACTGTTAGCAGGCATTTTGTTTTTTTTTTACCAGTATATTGTGCCCCTTTAAATTATTAACGAGGGAGATTGCTTTGTAAGCACAGCTTTCAGAAATGTCAAGTGCTTATTTCTCATCAAGAATGAAATATATATCAAAACTAGGGACAGCTTTTATCATTTAAAAAAAAAATAAAATCCAAACCATAAATCACATTGCATTAATCATAACGGCCTTTGAAACACAAACTACAAATCACAAGCCACAAATTATTAGATGGAATCATATAAATACAAAACAGCTCATGGTGGGAGTTTATTTCATGGTTACAAACTTCCCATTTAGACTTTTTTGGATATAGGATGCAGGAAAAAGAAAACAATTGTCTGATTTCCTCAGGCAGTAAACAAACATAGGATCTAATTAGCTTTAGTCACAAAAGGAGACATCTGTCCTCCAAAAAGTCTTCCGAGTCCTGAATTTGGGTGATCTGAAGTACCTTTAGAGTTACAGTATATTGTAACTTTACTGGGTAGACCAACTGTAAAATCGAAAGGTTTCAGCAGCCATGAGATCAGACCTACAGCAGAGAAGGTTAGTACAGACCCTACTTGCAAACCCAGGCCGTTGTTTATCCCAGCTCACTATAGACTACAAGAACCACCCTCAGCTGTGGTACATGTACGTCCTCTCAACCATTTCAGGGCCTGAAAGGTTTGGTTGCTTCAGTTTAACAAAGTTAGCCACTACTGAGAATTGCTATGGGTTTGCATAGCAGGAAATCCAACAATCATAAAATATAAGAAGTATTTGGATAAAAGTTCAGTGGTGTTTTTTTCGATGAGATAAACCTGAGCTGATAAAAAGTGAGCTACAGTTCTTCAAATTCAATGTAATGCTACCACCTTGTGGACAAAAGAGAAATAGCCGTTAAATCCATGATCGTCCCACATTCATGTTATTGTTGTGTTTATTATAATTATAATTTATTCTTTAAACAATAATGCTGTACAAGTGAAGGGAAATAAAGTGGACAAAAATTATGCAAAGTTGTACCTGGACCATAAAACATATCTAGGTATAGAGAATGGCAATTCATTTTTCTATTTCTGTTGTAGGGTGCTAGAACAGTTCCTCTTTAGGTACTTCACACTGCCATGTGTCTGGAGTAAAGTGACAGAACTTGCTCCCTTAATATAGCCTTATGAGGTCTGATATTTATCTAGGAAGGCAGGGGTGAGACTCAGTCCCAGGCTGAAGTCCTTGCACAGTCCCAACAGCCTTGGGGCATGGATTCTCCAAAAAGGGAGCTCAAAATACAAGGGGGAAATCTTTTCCCTGGATATAATCACAGTCTCTTGGGCATTCTCTACACCAGTTCCCAAATAACCCGGCTGGACATTCGAGTAGGGTGTTCCAAACAGAGCTGGCAGAAGAATTAGGCAGGGTAGGCGGTGGCCTAGGGCACCGTAAGTGGGCAGGGCAGCAGAGTAGCCAGTAAAGGTGGCAATTTTGAAAGGACAGACGAGGTGAGAAGTGGCGTGGGTGAGGCATGGGGGCTGGAAGGCATTTTCCATTTATTGGGTATGTATTTCTTTGAGGAGCTGGGGTCGTTTATCAGTATGCGATGAGAGAGAGAGAGAGAGAGAGAGAGAGAGAGAGAGAGAGAGACATCAAGTGACGACATCACCGCCTAGGGCAGCTGGACAGCCTTCCAACAGCATTGGTTCCACAAGTGAAGTTAACTTCAAAGTATCTTCAGTGGTTATCAAATGACATTCAAAATTCTTCCTTCTTATTTACATCCATGATTAGTTCATGCTCTTGATTCTCCTTCTGTGTCCATGTGGCTCCCAGTATGGCATGGATCTGCCAGCTGGCGATGGGTCTCCCTTCCCAAGGTAGAAAAGTACCCAAGGTCACAGATTTATTTTAAAAGATTTTTATCCTGCCTATCTGTAATTCTAGGTGACTTACAGTAAAACATACCCAATCATATAAAACAATTACAGTATCAAGCCAATAACATAATGGACATGGGCTGAAAAAACTGACATTTTCTGTGGAATCGACCATCAAGTTAAATAATGACATAGTGCAGTAAAGAATTAGCATTCCCTCAGAGCCTGTTCAAACAGAAAGCCTTTGAGCTTTTTTTCTCAAAGACAGGGAGGACAACTTTAAAACAACTGCACACACATGCCCCTATACACGCATATTTTTATTTCAAACTTTAAAAATATGCATGTGGAGATTTTACACGTTTTGCATGTGTACGTCGGGAGATTTTTCTAACACGTGAGCAGCAATAAAATTACCAGTGTTACCAATTAGTCTACCAGTTCGCCCAGTCCATCTGCAGGTCAGTGAGACCCTCCTGGCTCTAGAACCTCAACTTCTCCGCTTTTTACCCAGATCCCTCACCTAGGTCAGTATTTCACTTTTAAGATGCTTGCAATCATTTATTTCAAATAATGAGCTGGTGCAAATATATGTCAGTAAGCTGCCAAATGTACATGCGTAAATCTCTTATAATATAGTAACTTGCACATGTAAATGTTGGCCCCTCCCAGGAACACCCCTGGACCGCCCCCTTTTTGCACACACAAATTTACTTGTGCAACCTTACGCATGTATGCCGCAGGATTCTGAAGTAGCATATATGCGAGTATGTGCTATTTATACGTGTATATGTTGATGTCTATGCATGCAGCTTTTCAAAATTCACCCTTTAATGATTACCTTGGCCTTTAGGCCATCGGGTAATGAATTCCAGAGGGCCAGACCGGCGACAGCAAAAAACGTATTCTCCTGTTTTGCACAATCTGATAAGGCACTTCTGAGAAATTCTGCCCCTGTTAGCGAAACTGGCAGGCAGGGGCATATAATTTCAATGTTCTTGCAGCCTCCGCTTCTCACAGTCCTTCCTGTTCCTGGGTTAGAGACTTCAGTGGGGGATCTTCAGATGAAATATTTTTCACTCCCAAGCCTCTTCTCCGATGTTAACTGGATCTTTCCGGATGAAAGTCCCAAAAAATCAGCACAGAAGGGAAAACTCCTCTCTTCTCCACTCCTGGCTAAGAAGGCTGGGCGGAATGTCCTCCTGAACTAAAAGGCAAAAACACTCAAGAGTTCCCAAAAATGGCTTCACGGGCACAGAGTCACCACTGTCCAATCACTGAGTGTGAGCTGGAATCAGCAGGCCCTATCCTTCACAGGTCAGGGTGATTTCCCCCCCCCCCCCCCCCCGAGCCAGGGCAAGGGTTCCAGAAAAGCCTCAAAAAAATCAAATTTTAAAATCCTTAATCAATCAAAACACTCTGAGGCACCTTACTACCCAGGATGTGGATGAGACAAGTATCGCCTCACTTCCTATCCTGTGTAGCTAGGGATGTAAGGCCCAGTTGCACTAGAACAGGGAAAGCAACACAAAATTTCCTTCTCATTCAAAAGCTGAACTAAAATGCCGCACCAATCTCTAATCCCATCTGCTCTTCAGCAGGCAGGAACCTCCATTCCAGCAATCACACAGGAGTGCCGTAGAAAGAGGTATGCTCCACTCCTACACTTCCCACAGGTCTTAAACTAGGCACTGACTAAGGATAGTCTGTAAGACACTAAGGGGTGGATTTTAAGAGCCCTGCTCGCCTAAATCCGCCCAAATCCGGGCGGATATAGGCGAGCAGGGCCCTGCGCACCGGTGAACCTATTTTACATAGGCCTACCGGCGCGCACAGAGCCCCGGGACTCGCGTAAGTCCTGGGGTTTTCTGAGGGGGGCATGTCGGGGGCGGGCCCGAACCGCGCGGCGTTTTCGGGGCGTGTTGGGAGCATTCCGGGGGCGGGCCCGGGGCGTGGCTACGGCCCGGGGCGGTCCGGGGGCGTGGCCGCGCCCTCCGGACCGGCGACCCCCAGGCCACGCCGGGACTCGGCCTGGGGGTCGCGTCCCGGCGCGCTAGCGGCCCGCTGGAGCGCGGGAATTTACGTCTCCCTCCGGGAGGCGTAAATCCCCCGACAAAGGTAAGGGGGGGGTTTAGACAGGGCCGGGCGGGTGGGTTAGGTAGGGGAAGGGAGGGGAAGGTGAGGGGAGGGCAAAAGAAAGTTCCCTCCGAGGCCGCTCCGATTTTGGAGCGGCCTCGGAGGGAACGGGGGTAGGCAGCGCGGCTCGGCGCGCGCCGGCTATACGGAATTGATAGCTTTGCGCGCGCCGATCCAGGATTTTAGCGGCTACGCGCGTATCTACTAAAATCCCGCGTACTTTTGCTTGCGCCTGATGCGCCAGCAAAAGTACGCCAAATCGCGCGGTTTGAAAATCTACCCCTAAGGGCTGGATTTACTAATACCGCCGGGCTCTTTGAATCCCGCCGTAACGGGGGGTGGTCCTGCGATAGCTGGCAGCGATCGCACCTCAGTGGTGCGATCGCTGCCGGCGTTGCGCCAAATAACTACACCATAAAAGGTGTAGTTATTTGGCGCGAAACTGGCAGCGAAAAAGACGCGTACCTTTCACTGTCGGCGAAATCTTCGCGGCATCAGCCCCGGTGCCGCCCCGACTCCTCCTCTTCCGGGGCTGACGCCGCCCCGACTCCACCCCCATCTTGGTATCGCACGCGAAGAGGGACTTTTCGTGTGCGAAACGTGCCTTATCGTGTGCTGTCCGCTTGGAAAATGACGCCCTAAGGGAACCACTGGTATCAAAAAAATATCCAATAACAAGAAATGGCCATTGTATTCTATTTGTACTACCCCCTGCTTTATTGGTTTCTTTCTCTATTGCTAAACAGAAAATTTATTTTTTGAGAGAAAAAGACCTCAGTACTGGTAGGAAACTTGAAACACTGATTCCAAATCCAGTTGGTACAGTCACTGGTCTAGAAAAACCTCTCTTTTTTTATTTTAAATTAAAAAATCCAATACTTTTCTTTTAATTCTTTAGTTCAGTCCATATTCCATTTAAACTCACATTAAGCAGAAGTATGCCCGCCAGAGGAAACTGATTTCCATATGAATCAGAAACAACAGCGTTTACTTATCTTAATATCCCAGATTTCTTCTTGTTCAACTGTCAGGGATCATTCTTCAACGCCAATGATTAGAGTTCTGAAAAATGCCAACATAGCCTATGTTTCACAGATGCTGCATCAGGGCAATTTCTATATTCTAAAGAGTATTTCACAAAATATCATTGAGCATTCACTCACACTTTCAAATCAAACTTTTGTTCAAAAAGATTTTTCTACTCACTTTTTGTTGATCATGGAATTGCACTTCTTATTCCATATTCCGTCGAGATATACTGATTAACATATGGCTCCAGAGTCTCTTAAAAGCACTCCCAATAGCTTCAAAATAGACCAAACAGATTTCTCTCACACTTGCGTTCAATCGTCATGATGTAAAAAATGTCTTGACGTCATAACGCATTGCTCCTCACTAGCAAAATATTTCTGGTGACCCCGCTACATTCAACTATATCTTGCTTTCAATTTGAAACTTTAATAAAGATTTTTAATGATTTTTTCTGATGTTTTTCTCTTTATTTTATTTTCATATTCAGATGTAGCTTCAATAACAATTCTACAAACAACCATCTATGCAATCACATCGTCCTATTTTTTTTCTCTAAAGCGGGGTTTTCTAATGAAACTTGTGAGTAGACGTCATCAGAAGAGGGAAGAGCATTTGAAGACATTAAGGTGGTGTCAGAGTGGCACCAAAAATGGCATGAATAGCTCAAAGCATCATGACAGGGCAAAGGAGTTCAAACAGAAGCAGCCATACCCAAAAGCACCGTGAGAAGCAATGCAGCTGAAATATTCACAAAGACTCTAAAAACCAGATACCAATGACTGAGTGTATAATGATGTCTTTTTTTTTTATAATAAAAATGCTTTAAAAAATACAAAAAAGACCGTGGAAAGGGGGTATTTTTAGTTAGGATCAGAATAACATTCTTGATAAGAAACACACATCTGGGGATTATGAAACAGGCTGGGCAAAGATCTAGACAGGCATCATTTTCTCTACATTTTTTTTTTTTTTTTACAAAACAAAACACTATCTTATCGTTTTGCATTACGTTTTCAGAATACAATTGTAAAATATTTTCAAAAGACACTCCTTTTAGAGCGATGAGGAAGGAAAACACACAATGATAACCATATACAGAAGATGCTGCAACTGCTTGTTTTGGTATAAAACATCCTCACAATGTTTATTTAAAAAGTTCATAATCCTGGTAGGAAAAAATAAACTGTCTGGGGGTGGTCCTTAAAAATTGAAAAATTCTCCTACACCATTCTCATTCACATAGATGGCTAGCCAATGTTCTCCAGGAAAGTCATGAGAGTATTTACCATCAAACTCGTTTGTGGATTGTTTTTTGTTTTTTGTTTTTATATTTGTGCATTTGATAGCCAGTCGCTGGGCAGAACAGCTAAAAATGATTCTGCAATATGTAAATCCTCCTTTTAAATAAAAATGATCTGTACAATATTCATTATCACAGATAATCAAAAAGGGCAATCCTTTTATAAGTAATTTCTATCACATCGATAAAAATGCCATACACAGTCATATTCATCGTGTGGGGCAAAGCTCTGGCAAAAAAGATTTCAGCCAACATGTTACTGTTTTAATCAGTGAGTAGTGTTTGTATACTTCTGGTTAGGTGATTAGTCAAAGACCATTAAGGTGTAACACCTGTAAAACTCGTGACGGTTAATCAGTAACATACTGCCTTTCAGATGTTCACCTGTCGCTTGAACCAAGTGCATATATTCTGACACAGCTTCCCTTTCAAAGTCAGGTTGGAGAGGCTTTCATGGGAGTTGCTCACCATCCACATACAAAGCAGCAAAATTAATATCAGAGATCCTAATTTTCAAGCCTATTTGCGGAACTGGATTTGTTTGTGCAAATGAAGGTGTGGAAATTTATCCTAGTATTTTATATACCATGCAGTGGGTTACTGCCCACTTTATAAAATATAGTGCAGTTCTGCTCTGAAAGTAGGTGCATGTTTATTTATTTAAAAGGATTTATATTCCGCTATGTTAAAAAAATGTTCATATCGGATTATAAATCAATACATAATGCACGAATGTTTCAAAATGCATGAATATTTGCAATGCAAGTAAAGCACTTACTTTCTCTACCTATTTTATAAACATATGTATGTATAATTTGGGCCAAATTTTAATACCTACGTGCATGCACAAATCTACGCTCGATTTTATAATATGTGTGCACGGCCGCGCGCATGTTAAAAAATCCGAGGTCGGCACGCGTAAGGGGGTGCACACATGTGAACCTTGCGCGCGCCAAGCCCTAGGGGAGCCCCGATGGCTTTCCCTTTTCCCTCCGAGGCCATTCCGAAATCGGAGCAGCCTTGGAGGGAACTTTCCTTCCGCCCCCCACCTTCCCCTACCTTCCCCTACCTAACCTGCCCCCCAGCCCTACCTAACCCCCCCCCCCCCCCGATGTTTATGTCAAAACCCTGATTTTTATGCAGAGGCAGGCATATTTTAAAGTTTGCATGTATACCATTTTGAAAATATTTGCAGTGTTCTTGAAATCACCAGTTTGCCAATATCTATTCCAGTTCACTCATTTGACTCCAGTTTACCTAGGCCATCTAATACTTTATCCTGAACTACCCCCAGTTTATCCAGACCTCCCTCCCAAAAATTGCAGACAACAGACAAGTTTGATTTCACATGCACTAGTTAATTATCAGGCATACAATTGTAGAAATAAATTCAATGATTTATGCATGTATATCTCTTTTAAAATAGTAACTTCCATGTGTACCTCTTGACCTCACCTAGAATGCCCTAGACCACCCCTTTTTTTGTGTCATTGTGCTTGTGAAACAAAATATGTGCACATACTTTCGATGCTTATCAAATAGGTTGTATATGATTATATGCTTCTTGCAAGCATATATGCTATTTTTTTCCATGTACAATCCCTTAGAAAATGTACTCCATAATGTTTAAAATAGAAGGAGTTTCTAGCATAATTAGCACTGAAAGTGTTGTTATCTCAGCATGCTAAGCTGAGTGTCTGCCCCAAAACAGATTTTCCTGGGTAGTCACATGGGCTCTGGCAAACATGCTAAAGGCCTTCAACTCCACATGGTCCACTACATTCTTGACGTTAGCTATCAAAAGAGCTTCTGCATGCCCCAAATGCACTCCTGTGGACACGTTTACTCTTTTGACGAAGAGAGCTGTGGATATGATAAGAAAATTGCAGTGCTTATCAGCAACTCCACTCATTAAATGGAATGTGTCTATGTTCCATTTTAGTTTAATTTTCACATTTCATTTCTTGTCATTTATCAATCACTTTCTAGATAAAATTACCCAACGCGATATACAACAGAAATATAACAATTACCTTAAAATACATAAAATAAACATCCACCACATTTATCAGTATTTGCTCTTGAAAAACACAGATGACTATATAATTGCCCAGCAGCTCCACCTTGTGGCTAGAGGCTGGAAAATAAGACCTTTCAGTAAAACTGACATAGGGGCTGATGCAATTCAGTGTGCTCAGCCGAGCGCACTGTATAACCTGCACTCGGACGCAGGCTAAATAGGCGCTAATCCACCCCCTAATGCAATAGGGGGATTGCACCTATTCAACGTGTGTCCGACGCGGAGTGAATGCGATAGCGTTCATCACGTGCAAATGCATGTGAATGAGGCTATTACTCATTAACTCTGCATTAAAAAAAAAAGTGTGCGTTAGTAGCTGAGAGCATGTAAAAGAAGTACAGAAAAGCAGAAAAAAATGCTTTTCTGTACTTCTTTTCTTAAGTAAAAAAAAAAAAAAAAAACAAACCTCAGCAGACCGCCAAGTTATGAAGACCGATGCCGAGTTTACTGGTGTTGGTTTTCGTAACTGGCAGCCGCGATGGGGTCGTGTTTGCAAGGAGCCTCCTTGCTAGCGCGACCCCATAATTTTTTATTTTTTTTTTTTTTAAACTTTTCTATACCGTCGTTAAGTGATATACCATCACAACGGTTTACAAATAGGCACATAAATAAATTTGAAATAGATTTTACTTTAAACAGTGGGTGCCAAAATTGTTCAGATACATGATTCAAAATATTATAAGCTATATGTAGTGTGTATTGAAGTTCCCTTAATAGGCTATCCATATATGCGATATACTGTAATTCTTTAACTTAAAACTTAAGTGTGATAAAAATAAAGGTAAGGAATGTATATATGTTATCTGGTGACTTTTGCCTGTGTGTATAAGTCCTTTTCTAGTTTCTTAGTACTACCTATTCCCCATTCTCATTATGAAATGCTTTTTTGAAAAGCCATGTTTTTAGGCTTTTTTTTGAAGAGTTTATGGTCTCTTATTAGTCTTATTTTGGGTGGCATTGAGTACAATAATATAGGGCCAGCTAATGATAATGCTCTTTCCCTTACTTGTGTCAGTTTAGCTGTCTTTACAGAGGGTATGCTTAGTAAGGCTTTATTTGCTGATCTGAGATTCCTTTGGGGAATATGTAGTCTTAATGCAGTGTTTAACCAATCTGTATTTTCTTCATTGATTAGCTTGTGGACTGTGCAAAGTGTTTTAAATTGTGCTCTTTGTTTGATTGGGAGCCAGTGTAATTCCGCAAGAGTTTGAGTGATGTGGTCCCTTCTGCCTTTTCCAGTCAGAACTCTGGCTGCAGAGTTCTGTAAGATTTGGAGTGGTCTTAGTGTTGACTGTGGTAATCTAAGGAAGAGTGTGTTACAATAGTCTGTGCTAGCGAAAATAAGTGCTTGAAGAACAGTTCGAAAGTGTGCTAGGGTTAGTAATGGTTTTAGCCTTCTAAGGACCATTAGTTTTGCATACCCCTCTCTGACTTTCAATGATATGTGTTGTTTGAGGTTGATTTCACTGTCAATTATTACTCCTAGGTTTTGAGTTTTTTCGGTTAGTTCCACTATCTGATCGTTTCTAATTTTGATGGGATTCTGGATTAATTCAGTTTTTTTTCGTTCAAGGTGTATGAATTCTGTTTTTTCAATATTAATTACTAGTTCCATTTGGCACAGCAGTTGTTTAATTATATCTAGGTACAACATTGCTAGGTTCAACGTTTTTTCAATTGTTTCGTCTACTGGTAAAATTAGCTGGATGTCGTCCGCATATATGTAATGTATGATACCTAGACCTGCCAAGAGGTGGCATAGGGGCAGCATGTAAATATTAAATAGAGTTGCCGAGAGTGCTGATCCCTGGGGGACTCCGGTTTTTAGCTCGATTTTGTCTGATATAGTGTTTTTTATCTGTACCTGAAAAAATCTATTGTTTAGGTAGGACCTGAACCATTCAATTGTTTTGTTTTGTAGTTCTATTTCTTCAAGCCTGTTTAGTAGTATGTTATGATTTACTGTGTCAAATGCTGCTGATAGGTCTAATAATATCATAATGTAGTGTCTTCCGCTGTCAAACCCACGTAGTACATTGTCTGTTAGAGCGATAAGTAATGTTTCAGTACTATAGTGTTTCCTAAAGCCGTGTTGTGAGGGGTAAAGTATGCCGTTGTTGTCTAGGTGTTCAGCTAGCTGTTTTTGTATCGTTTTTTCTATTAATTTAGTGAGCATGGGTAGGTTTGAAACAGGTCTATAGTTACTCAAGATGTTTGGGTCGCTGTTTTTTTTCTTCAGTAACGGTTTAATTATTGCACCTTTAAGAGAGTCTGGCATAAGGCCTTCACTAAGTGATAGGTTAATTATTTTTGCTATAGTGGGGGAGGTTATGTCAGCTAGTTTTTTTATATCCATGGTGGGAATGGTGTCAATTTTATGAGGGGTGGGGTTCAAATTTTTATCATGGATTCCACTTCGATCTGGGATACTTCGTCAAATTTGGACCATGGTGTTACATCTCTTTTGTGCATCTTAATTTCTTGCTTTGTCGATATTGATATCTTAGCTTTGAGGTTAGTTATTTTATCAGAGAAATAATGTGCAATTTCATTGCATTTATTCTCTTGTGGGGCATGGGGTTCTTCTGTTTTATCCGTAGTCAAATTCTTTACTATGTTAAATAGATTAATTTGTTCATAGCATGGCGCCCCCCTTGTGGGGGCTAACTCAACTCCTCCCAGTTATGCCCCCGGAATGCCTCTAATTTATCCAGCTAAATTCTATTCCCTAATTTATTATCCAACTAGTGTTTAGCCAGATATGTGCCCTAATATTTATTTAGCCAGCTAACTTCTCAGTTGGCCAGCTAAATGCTTTTGAATATGGACCTCAATAAGACCAGAGTGGAGTCAATACCTTTATCAAAATTCCTGTGAAGCATGTCAAAATATAACTACTAGATAGAATATGTCTCTACTATAATTACCTCCAAATTGCCATCTGTCAAGAATCGAGTTATCTTCAAGAAAGCAATTTAGCTGGTCGGCTAGAACCTTCTCTATACCTTTTTACAAGAATGGAAAGTTGGACATAAGAAAAAAATTGGCTAATACCATAGGCTATAAAGTAGATTTCTTCATTAAAGTTTTGACAATAGCATCTTTTTAAAATGTTGCAATATAATTGTGGTGACCCATAGGTCGGCCACTAGATGTCACTATATTCTTATTCTTAGGATTTAACAGCTTAGAGGGAGACAACATTCTTATGCAGTACCTCCCCTTGAGGTTGCCTGTGATTGGTAGTCTCTTAGTCCACTGGGGCGGGGGAGTTATGTGGACAATTTAAGTTAGCATCCGAGGATTAAGGAGCTATTTTGTGTTTTCCCTGGTTTTGAGTGAGGCCTATTCACCTCACTCAATAGTTTTTGTCAATGAGGAGATTCCAAGCAGTGCACTCCCTGACTGTGAGAGTCTGCCTCCTTTTTGATAGAGACTGTTTAAGATTTTTGACTATTTCTTTGAGGTTTGATTGATGTGAAACCTTGAGCCCTTTTGGTGATGGTCATCCCCTGGATTCAGAGGATAAGGACTGAAGATCTGTGAGCCATCCTTCTACTTCAAAGAAGGAACAAGACTAG
This sequence comes from Rhinatrema bivittatum, assembly GCF_901001135.1. Classification (NCBI taxonomy): domain Eukaryota; kingdom Metazoa; phylum Chordata; class Amphibia; order Gymnophiona; family Rhinatrematidae; genus Rhinatrema; species Rhinatrema bivittatum. The sequence goes on along the minus strand of NC_042618.1, from coordinate 217,068,449 downwards.
TGACAGCATCACTCTAGAATGAGAGTTTTGGTTTTGAAGAGTGTTCTCCTTTTGAGTTGTGAGGAGATTTATGGATCCACCCCTGCTCACAGGGAAGCTGGGATGTGATAGATAGTTTCCTATGTACATCAGTCTTTTCCTTCAGAGAAGTCACAATATCAGAAGGTCAGGAAGAAGGAGCAAGATCTGGAGACACCCCAATAGTATCTCCACTCCAAGGGACCAGGACACAGGCTAGGTACAAGAGTCTGAATATTTGGACTCAGGTAGGATTTTTCCAGGATTTAGGGGATTCCCCACTAGCAGGATTTCCTTGGCCCACTGGGACAATTTATGCATTCAGCAGAGGAGTGATAAGCCACCTCCCAGGATCCTGAGAGATAGGACAGTGAGGGAGTCTATGGGAAACTCTCTCAGACTACCTTAAGGGACTGGGCACAGATGTTTTGACCAGTCCTTCTTAAGATCCAGACCCACAGAGAATCCTGGGTAAAGGAAGGAGCCCTTCACCAGAGTATAAGAACTCAGGGCCTAAAAGGGTTAATAATGTCTCAGGGAGTAGGCAGATAGCCACAGTATGCCAAGACCTGTTATATTTAAGGACTGTGTTACCTGAAGTTAAGGTGAGCTGCACTGTTTGTTTTCATTTTGTTTTTTCCACTGTAAATAAAATGCATCTAAGGAACAGCCAGGATCTGCCTCCTTATTTCTCTGGCTGTTTCCGAGTTGCTATCGCCCAAGTTACCACAATGACACTTACCTAGAGAAAGAGAGATCACTGTAAAAAGAGACAGCTGTAATTTCACACTTTTGGACTTATTTTGGACATTGATTGCACATTGAAGAATCAGTAAATTGAATTTGAACACCCAATCTGTGTCCAGCCTATTTGTCCCAGCTGCAGCACAGCATCACAGAACTGAAATAGAGAGGTGTTGTAACACAACCAGAAGAGAAAAATCACCCCACCACCTTAGCCATAAGCATCATCTTCCCCCCACAGAAAGAACTCACATCTTAAGACGTATTTGGAGGGGAAAGAGACAACCCAAGATACAAATACTTTTGTGTGCCCTTAGAAACAGTAAGAAACCATGAAAAAAGGATTACACAATGCTACATTAATTAGCATCATGTTATCCACTTGCTTTGGCTTGCTTTAAGAGCCAGGAAGGGCATAGATTTGACAGACAACAACGTGGCCTAACATATAGGGAGGAAAGACACTGCGCTCACTTGCTGCCCCGTGCAGCCCCCCAAGTAAACACTTGACAACCGTTTGGTTTTAAAATAGGCCACAGTTTATTTACAAACTAACCCGAGCCCTTACAATCAACATTAACTCATAAAACATGCCCCTCCCCCAAGTACCCCCCCCCCCCCCCCCCCTTTCCTTTCTCCTCCACCACCTTGACCCCAGTGGTGGATCAGCCCCTCCCCCTGTTCCACCTGCTCCGCCTCGAACCAGCGAGAGCAAGCTCTACCGTGAACCTTAGCCCTATGGTTCTCCGGGCCTCCCGTGTAGCAGCCCCCTAACTACACGAGGCCCTCCCCCCCTCCACCAACCAACTCCTCCCCCAGCATTACAACATAACATGGGCTCGGGTTTTCTGCCACTAAACAAGCCGATGCAGCCGGCTTGTTCCCCCACTGCGGCCGCTTACCACTTGCTAAGTTCTTTCTCTAAACCCTCTTGCAGGGAGTTATTAAAACAGGTCCATCCTCACTTCTGGGAGATGGACCTCATCCCCCGCTAAACAATCCTGCCTCTACCTCCCAGGGCGATGGGAACCAAAAATCCCCCTTCCCCTCCCATCCGTTGCCCCATTTGCCTATTTAATTTCTTCACCCCCGAATTCTAAATCCTCCTCCTTATTCCTTAACCGGATTGTGATGCCTGACCACCCCACCTGCACCTGTGGCCATCAACTCACAACCCGAGCCAGGTCCTTCTTGATATGTGAGTAATGCTCGGCGTTTTGGAGCCGATATCAAGTACCCCCTAGGTCAGGGGTGGGCAGTTCCAGTCCTCGAGGGCCACAAACCAGTCTGGTTTTCAGGATATCCCTAATGAATATGCATGAGAGAGATTTGCATGCACTCTGCCCCAGTTGTATGCAAATCTATGTCATGCATATTCATTAGGATATCCTAAAACCTCAACAGGTTTGTGGCCTTCGAGGACTGGAATTGCCCACCCCTGCCCTAGGTGAATCCTTAAAATGTTGGGTATTCCACACATTTCAATTCACCCTTGTTTAAACGGCAAGAGATCATCCCACCGCGTGCCCCGCCGACTGAACCACGCCAACTGCTATACCATGTGCTCCTTGGTCTAAGTTCTCCCCGTACGGGCGTTTCAAAGCTCTTCTCTGTGTGCTGTGGATATACGGATGTCCCACGATCCTGGCATTTCCAAGTCCCCCACTTTCTCCCTCATAACTCTGAAAACAGAAAACAAACAAAACATGTACTCTGTTCCCCTCCTCCCCTGCTCCCGCCTTTTTTTAAATTATTATTCCCCTTTCATTGCCGCCCTACTGACCCCCCCCCCCCCTCCGCTCTAATGTATGCCCGAAAGGCATTAGGACTTCCGACCGGCCTATGCTTTGAATCCCTGCTGCTGCTGAACTCGCTTCAGCGGCAGCCCCGATGCGGAATGGGTGCGGGCTGAGTTGCCTTGGATCTCGGCCCTCCATTGCTAACTGCCATGCATAACACCTGGACGAACTGATATCTTATTAGCGCTGTTCCATCTTCGTGTACCAGGAATGCACCCTCCGCTTCCGGACGTCTCCGCCACTAATGTGCTACGGTCTGCACCGGCCGCACTGCTGCCCGCTTGGCTGGTAATGATTTAATGAGTGTACCCTTCCCTTATTGGTCTATCTTGGACCATGGGAGAAACAATGTCACCGACGCCATCGAAAACCTACACGCATTGTACGGTAATTCCCGTTTCCTTGGGTATTCTGCCACGATTTTGACACCGACACACTGGTCCGCATGGCACCGAAGAACGCCCACGAAAACACCACTCGGAATAAAGCCACTTTATCCCATGAACCGCAGACTTGTGAACGCATGAACATCCTTGCTGAACTGCCTTCCGTCCCGCCCACATTTTTGCCAATAACCCGTCACCGCTGCGTTTCCCTTTAAGTACGCCATCAGCACGTTCGGTGCCAGGGAGCTCGGCATCAATGCCCACTCCTCTTCCTCCTGTGGTTCCTGAAAGATTTGCTGGCAGCCCCGAGCTTTGTGAACCTCGAACTTTCGTGAAACGAACAAGGCATCCGCCTCACCTGTTCCTATTTGACTCCCCATTCTCGCCCCTTTTGCTGTCCACTCTCTTAGCCCCTTGCTCCACTAGCCACTCCCCTCCCATACTTTCAGGCCGACAATATTCATATTGCGATCTGCGCCTCGGAATATAGACTATTCTTGTATCCTTTGCTTTTTTGTTTTTTGTAAACTGGCTAAGATAAGCCTAGCCCAAAGCCCATTAAACTCTGTTAATTCGGGACCGTACCTGTGATTCTGCTGTGTTCAGGGCTCCTGTGATCGCTGACCTGCTGCCTGACCCCTTGCCCTATCGTCTCCCCCTCCTCCCACTGTTCGTTGTCCTTTTTTTGGCCACCCAACCCCTATGATCCCTATGTCCCCTTTTATTTACTTTACCCTCCTAACCCCAAATACTTGCTCCCGCTGGCCTTATCGCCTGCGAAAAGCCCTTATGATTTTTGCTCCCTTCCTGTGCACTTTGGCATTGGCCAGTGTGCATTTTTAACTGGGGTGGGCGCCATTGCAAGCCGAACAGGCATGGTCAGAACTTGCACTCGGGGAATAAACATGTTAAGTTTCTTAAATCGCCAACAAACATCCTTGCTTCTTCTGTAACCTTTTGCTCCTTGCCCACCTAACAACTGACCCCCGTCCCTTTAACCACCCACGCGTTACCACTCGAACTTCCTGCTCCTACACCGGATCCTCCTGGTGTCCCTGACCCTGTTTTCGCTAGCTTGGCGCTCTTTTCCGTCATCTGTGAAAGCCAAAGGTTACTGTCCTGCTTGTCCCAGGACATGACTATATTCCCCGCCATCCATACCCTGAACTGATCCTCGTAGTTGAGGTGTGCCCAACCTTCGTAAATCCTTAAAAGCCCCGGGGATGATGTCTCTGTATGCTAAAAGCTCCCCGTGTTGCTCCGGCTGGTAATGTCCCACTATGCAGGCCAGCAGTAAGAATCCCCGCCTCCAAGTGAGGATAGGTTTTTGTTGTTTTTTTTTTTTTTTTTGCCACTTTGATTCCCGAATCTCTATCCCTTCTTCTTGATACCCTTCCTCTGCCTTTTCTGACCCCTTTCTGACCTTCCAATGGCATATGCTAGCTCGGCCCGAATCCACTATTGTCATCTCTTCCCCTGGTACAGGAATCCGAAGAATATTCCGTTGAAGAACTGCTATCTGTGGAGGGACTGAATGAAGTACGTCTTCTTCTCTTAGAACCCTTCTTCCGCCTCTCAGGTATGGAGCCCTCCCCTGCTTTATCTTCCTTCCTGCTGGTTGACCTGCTCGTCGCCACCTCTCCTCCTCCTCTGTCCCGGAAAACCACACGCTGAGGCTCTCGTCTTGCTGCACTCTCCGGCTGCCTCTCCCTCCAGGCCTCTTCCCTTGAAGTACATGGATACTCCTGCTCTTCTGCTCCTGCAAGACAAAAAAAGACTGGCTGCAGCACCCATCCCAGGCTTCACTTGTGATTCACCCCGGCTTCACCTCCCTGAGCTTTCCTGTAACCTCCCATAATCACCCATTGTGCCCAGCGCTACCCCATCCCTTGTCTCATCCGACTATGCAGCATGATGCCCCTGAGTCCCCTCCCGCCACGACGACCACACAGGCCATCCCATGAATCCCATGCCCTCCAGGATCAGCTGGTAGGATGGAACACTTGCTCAGCGCTACTTGTACTCTCTCTGGGCGCATGCACCCGGCATTCTGCTTGCCTCCGTCCGCACTCACCACACGCCATGCTGGCCGCTCCTCTGTGTTGGTGTCTGCTCCGGTTCCCCCTTATCCTCGCTCCATGAAGACCTCCGCTCCGACCTCGTCCAGCTTCCCATCGACCGAGTCTCTCCTCCTCTCCTCTCGGCCGTCCTCTCCGCACGCCGCATTCTGCCAAGCTGGTCCCTTGCAACTCTGTCCTCCTCCTGACCGCCCCTCCGCGCGCGATCTCCTTTGCTCTTATGACCTTTTGCGCACCCGGATCTACGGCCTAACTCGTCTCCTCTCCTGCTGCCATAGTTGCTTTGCGCTCTGTGGAGGTGCTGCATCTTTTTCCTGCATCCTCTGACTCTGTGGCATGCCCACCTCCCTTTCATGCGACTAAGGGCAATTCAAGGTGGTGCTTCGCTAATACGCTGGCATCTCCTTGCACTGGCTCTCCTCCCTAGCTGGGCCCCCACCGCCGGCCCGCTTACAGCCTGGCTGACTCCCTGCCGCGACTCCGAGTATCCGCGGGGGGATGGAGGACGCCATAACCGCTGCCGGCCTGGTGAGACGAGCCGCCGCTGTGTCGCGGCGTCTGCATTTCCTTATTAGGACCCAGCTGGGCCCCCACTTACTGCTTCTATCGCCGCTTTTACATCGTATCTCTAGATATTCCTTTATTTATTTTTCTATCTATTTATTTATTTATTTAAGCGTCGAAAAAATTGCCTCACAACAACTAGCGTATTCCTATCAAACAAAGAAGGGAAGCAAACATTTTTTAAAAATCAAGCGGTCAGCCCTGCACAAATTCCCAAAGGTATCAACAAGCCCGTTTATATCTATTAACCCAACGATGGCTGGTGTTTCGCAAAAAGCTTCCTCGTGCCATTCAGAAATGGGTAGACTGTTATGTTCTTCCACGGACATAAGGTCTCAGACGTCAGCAGATACAGGTGACAGAGGGACCAATTTATTTTCACAGGCAGAAAGGAACTTACACCCCCCCCCCCCCCCGCCTCCAAACAAAGAAAAAAATCTCCCACCAGTCCAGGCATCTCCTCTCCTCCCCATCCAACCTGCAAAAATAAATGGGAAAATTTTCCCCTTGACCCCCCCCCCCCCCCCACACACACACACAGAACCTCTCTACTGCACTACCACCCCTGCCCCTTCTGTGGTTTTAGAAGGGTGGAAATGGAGTAGGAGCCGGTCACTCCTGTCCCACCATTGCCCATTCCAAAATGGAGCTAGCCAACCTAAGGCTAGTGCCATTTTGGAGGGTGCCCATATTCCAAAATGATGCTGGCCTCGAGTAAGCTGGTGCCATTTTGGAATAGGCACCAGCGGGGCAAGGGCAACCTGGGATCTCACCTTGCCCTATTTCGACCCCACTCAAATCCACAGCAGATACAGGTGACAGAGGGGCCGATCTGTTTTCCTAGGCAGAGGAAAAAGGCCCCACACAGAATTTGGTTTGGTTTTGGTTTTCTCTTTCTTTATTTAACATTCCATACGCAGCAAACAAACCCAAAAGCGAATCAAAATACAACTTTTTCCACTGTAAACCACCACTACTACTCTATACAAAAATATAGGAAACTACATGGAGGCACCCGCCCCTAAAATTGCCAGATGCAGGATAGGTAATAAAGTAGAGGTATGGATAGAAAAGAAATGCTTGTTTTCTGTGGTTATGTGTCATTGTGTTTTAGATCTACACTTCTATCATTTTGTTTTCCTGTGTTTGTGAGTGTGTTCCTTAGTTTTGTCTGAGCGCACAGTGCCTCACGCTATCTTTCTGCAATGCTTGGCACTTTTATTTTTTTTTCCAACCTGCCTGCTTTTCTAATAGTGCAAGCTAGAACAGTTTGGCACACTCCAAAATGCTTCAGCATGTGCGAAAAGAACATAACAAGACGACATGAAATTTCATTGGATTTTCAGGTGGTTTCAGGTGGGAAATGGCTGCAGTTCCCTGCAATAAAGGAGGAACACAGGTGCTGCCATTTTTCACCCACTTATTTTAGATATTATTTATGTGAATTGAGAGTTTCAAGTGCAACATACAGCAGTCGATATAATCTGAAAGCATTTTATATGTAAGACAAGATTAGTAAGGTAAATGCATTCTATAAAGCGTCCCGACTGCATATTCAGTACGTCAAACATTATTCACCCAGTTTTCACAATTATTTCTACATAGCGCTCTAGGTTCAAGCCAAGATTTAACTAAAGGGAAATTCACAAAACTCTCTCCAAGGCACAACAAAGGCTCTTCAGTTCATCTTTCATTTGGCTGAGTGCATTCTTGACTTTTTGGGGTGAATCGAGAACTTCAATACTGCAGGTAAATGGATCATAATGGACAGAGAAGGGCTTTTTAATCTTCAATGCGTATTGCCTATGGAAAACAGAAGCACAAGAAACGTTTTGATTTTTCTGCGGATCTGAGTATGCCTGAGCATGTTCAGACTTGGTCTCATTTGCAATTAAAAGCCCTATTTCATTCAAATAAAAGCGTAAACAGGATTCCGATACCTTGTGAAAATCATAAATCCTTCAGACAGGCCAATACTGTGAAGTGCGCGGGAAAACTGGCGCTCAGTGTTGCGCGCCCGCTTTCCCAAAGCGAGCCCAGCCACCTCCCCCGGGCGCGCGACACTGTATTTAAATGAGGGGTCGCGCTAAAAAGGAGGCGCTAGGGACAACAGCGTGTCCTTAGTGCCTCCTTAGCAGTGGAAACCCAGGAGAGGTGGCTGTCAGCGGGTTAGGAAAATGGACGCTCGTAAAATAGAGAGTCCGTTTTCCTAACCTGACCCACCTGCACTTTTATTTTTTTTAAGCTTTTTGGTTCCCCTGATTTAATATCGTTAGGATATTAAGTCAGAGGATGTACATAAAAGCAGTATTTTCTGCTTTTTCTGTACACTTTTTTGGGCTGCACATTTTTTTTACGGTATCTGGGGCGAATGACTAATAGCCTCATCAACATGCATTTGCACGTGATGAGCGCTATTAGTTTTGTGGGGGTTTGGGCGCGCGTTATGGACGTGCTAAACCCCTTATTGTATAAGGGGGTTGGGTACACCGCTTCCAAAACGTGCGTCCAACAGCGTGTTAAACAGCGCGCTTAGTGGAGCGCACTTTACTTGTATCGGCCTAGAGTGTGATAAAGAGAAAGAATAACTTTTTAATCAGGAAACAAAAACTGCTTTATCCTTACAATAGGTCTTGGATGGATTCTGCCCATGTTTCATGATTCAGTGAGTGGCGATCTGTGTCTGTGTGTGTGGATTAGGGATGTACATTCAGTTTTTAATGAATGGGGTTTTGGAATGAATAAGTCTACCAAAAATAAACTTGCCTGAAAAAATCTGAAAATGTAAGGGTATTTTTGGTTCATTACAAAGAATCTAAAAAAATAAAATAAAATGGAGCCTCCCTGGGCCTTACCGCTGCTTCCTAAAGTCCTGAGAGCCTCCCCTGGCACCTCTGCTCTTCCACTCCCCCAGTCAATAAGAAGCAAGCCCAGCCATGGCCTCCCCAGGCCCCCTCAGTGCCCTTAGCTCCACTTCCCTCCACAAAGAAGCAGAAGTCAGGACCAAGGCCTCCCCAGCCCGCACTTACCCCCTCCTGTGGGAGTCTCTATCCTTGGAAGGGTCAAAAGCGATCCCCACTCGCTCCTGCCCCATTGGTATCTCTTTAAAAATTGTACTGGTCAGCGCTGAGACTGGTGCCAAGCTTGATCTCAAAATGGCACCAGTGCCATTTCATTGCTTATTAATACCTAATGAGCCTATGCATATTAGTGAAATTAGAATAATGCTAATGTGCATCAAATAGTGCATATTAACTTCCTTCTTACACACATGTTAGCTAACACCTACGTTAGTATAGATTTAACACCCATTAGTACATAGGCCCCTCAAGTGATGAACAAGTGCAAATATACATAGACTGGCCACTAGATGGTGATACATTCCCATGATGTTTTCTTTCTTCAGCAGGAGGTTTGTCCTCGCTGCTCAAGTAAGCAAAATGCTGAAAAGAAACCAGGAAGAGGGCCCAGAGAGAGACTTAGCAATATAAGGTGGAATAAGGGTCGTTATTTTTATAGAGTGCAGTTGGTAAACAATGGTTTTTAAGTTCTGAAGCAAAAGTTATTTCTACAAAAGGGTATTTGGTGGGGAGGAGATTCCCGGGAAATATACTTGCAGAGAAGAGGGAGAGAGCGAGCCACCACACTCACCTCAGTTGGTGTTTGGCATCATCAAAGTTTTCAGAGACAAAATAAACGGGCTGAAAAGTTTGATCCTGATATGGCTGAACTGCTGCTACTTCAGGATCGAAGGGCCTGCATTCTGGTTTGCTTGATAAAGCATACTTAAAAAACAAACAGAAAAGCAGGGTTAGAAAGCAGGAAGTAGGGTAGCTGTACACACAAAAGACCATAGGGTGAGGCTCCAAGGGAATATCATTTCACAGAAAGGGTGAGAAATAAATGAAACACCCTCCGAGGGGAGGTGATGGGGTTAAAATCTATACTGTGATTCAGAAAAGGCATGGATCCTTAGTTAGGAGGCTCTAATGATAAAGTCGGGGGTAAGACGGCCTGTGCAATATTGCAGTGGGAAAGGTAAAATGGACAGATTCAATTGGTCAAGCAGTCTTTGTATAACAGCATCTTCCATGTTTCTCTGTTTCTCATCCTGTGGCTCCTTACTTAGAGGCTTTTTTTTTTTTTCTGGAATTAGCATTGTGACAACATCTGAAGTCCACTGGGAATTTACACCAACGATTTATAGACCTGACTATAAGATATCACCATTGTATTTTTAATAGTTAAACTCTTCTGCCCATCGAGGACCTTTGCCATGGAAAAAAAAAAAAGAGAGAAGAAAAGCTTTGGTGAATAGCATCCTTAGTGCTGTAAGAGTCGAAAAACAGGGCAGAGCGGAGAGAAATGTAAATCCCCGGCCTAGTGACACATTTGGTAAATCAGCAGATGCTACAGCCCTCCTGTTTAACACTGTCCTTTGCAAACAAAGGTCAAGTCCTTCGTTTCTCATACCCATAAACATAGCCCTAGGACTTCAGTATATCTGTCCATTGTGCTTGAATAAGGAGATTTAAGGCGCTACCCAAACTCCCATGGGACCCCCAATAAAACTGCTGCTTAACCTCTGGTGTTCTTCTGACCTTTAACCAATCTTCGCTATTCTTTCCACATTTAATCTAAGCATCTCAGAACGAAATATACTATGGCCAAGGACCCAAACCCTTTATTAGTTTGATTACAATCCTGCTCAATGTAATTTAAAACTATAAAATTCCTTAAGAAATTGAGTAACTCGACAATTCTATCCTTACACGGTGCTTTTTCCGCTAGAGGGGAGGATGGTGAGTGAGGCAATTCAGCATGGGCATTTATAGTTGATTTTGTGAATACTGTGAAAGGAGCACAGGATGACCACACAGTTTGAAAAGCCCAGCTTTGTCATGAAATTGATATTGTGCAAGCCCAAACCAGAAAAAGAAAATTATGTTACAAGGCTAAGAAAACATACCTAGAATGAATAGACAATAAAAAGAAACCGTTAAACCAATAACAAATACATGATTAGGGAGATCAATTGTCCAAAGCCATTCATTTACTGGCCTAAATCAGCTGTCTGAAAATCACCATCTCTCAACGCGCCTAAAATTACAAGCGTGTTTTGGTTGGGGGTGGAAATGAATGCGTGCAGATTGCATTTTCTGCTCTATGCATGTTATTTTCCATGACTATGTACCTGTACAGGACACAGTATCCATGGGTATGTTGCACCCGCTGCACCTTCCAAACTGAAAATAACGGGCATTCTTTCACTTGGAAAATTGGAGTAAAAGTCCACAGGCAAGACGTATCCATCGACTTTGCCCCAAATTGCAGCATTTGAACCCTTCCCCCTAATCTCATTCCTTATAGCAATGTTTCTCAGGCCGGCCCTAGCCAGTCAGGTTTTCAGGGTATCCACAATGAATATGCATGAGATACAGTGGAGGCAATGCATGGAAATCTATGCAAATGTATCTCTTGCATATTCACTGTGGATATCCTGAAAACCAGACTGGTTTGGGATTGGTTTGAGAAACAATGACTTATAGAAACCCTTCACCTGTCACTTGATCCCTGAGAATAAAACCTCTTTCGAATGGGTAGTCATTTTGTTTTATCTCTTTCATTCTTCTCTCTGCCTTGTGCTGTCTCTCTGTTTTTTTTTATTTTTCTCACCCTCTCTTCTTCTGTTGTGTTTTTTTCCTAGTTTTGGCCATCCAAAGAGACACTGACTCAACTAACTAAACTGAGAAAAAGGCATTTTTGAACTGCTAATTTTGTGAATTGGACTTTTAAGCATTTTTGGTTACAGTAAATTTTCGTTGAACATCCAATCAGAGTGTCCTGCAACTTCATTCAAGTTAAGAGGTGCCCTAAAGCAAGGACATTCCGAACATGAGTATTGTGATCCAAGAAAGATCAAAGGAAGTGAGAGATTGTGTAGGTCCCCAGCCGTATGAGCCTAAGGCCTCAGAGCTTTATCCTCTTCCCTACCAGAACGAATTCCAGCACCCTGCTGGCCTGCTGCGCTCTGTGCTGGTGAGAAGAAAAAGAGCTGGGAGCAGAAATGGCCCCGGGGACAACAGTGAGCCCCTGCATTCCGGGAGGTCAGCAATTAGGGTGGTTACATCTGTCTCTACGTCTCTTCTATCTGGCTTGTTTTTTCTCTCTTTCTCACTTCTCCCTTCTCTGTCTTTTGAACGTTCTCTCTCCCTCCAACTCATCCCTTGTCTCTCGCTCTGTTTCTTGACCTCTCTCTCCTTCTTTCCCTTCTTTTCTTTTTCTCTCTCTCATTTTTCTGTCTCTCTGTCTCAACTGGAAACTACAGGCCAGTTGGCCTCACCTTGGTGGTGGGGAAATTAATGGAGATGCTACTGAAGGAAAGGATAGTGAACTATCTACAATCTGGTGGGTTGCTGGACCCAAGGCAGCATGGATTCACCAGGGGAAGGTCCTGTCAGACAAATCTGATTGATTTTTTTGATTGGGTGACTAGAGAATTGAATGAAGGAAGAGCGCGCAATGTGATTTACTTGGATTTCAGCAAAACGTTTGTTACAATCCCCCATGGGAGGTTCGTAAATTAAATGAGAAGCTTGGGAGCGGGCGTCAAGGTGGTGGAATGGATTAAAAGCTAGTTAACTGACAGGAGACAGCATTTATGGTAAATGGATTCTACTCTGAAGAAAAATGGTATTGAGTGGAGTGCTAAAAGGATCAGTTTTGGGACCGGTTCTGTTCAATATCTTTGTGAGCGACATTGCAGACTGGTTAGCAGGTAAAGTTGGTCTATTTACGGATGATACTAAGATCTTCAACAAAGTGGACATGCCTGAAGGAGTAAAAAGAATTAAAAGTGAGTTAAGAAAGCCTGAACAGTGGTTAATGACTTGGCAGCTGGGATTCAATGCCAAAAAGTAAAGAGTCATGCATCTGGGGTGCGGTAACCCAAAAGAGCTGTATGTGATGGGAGGTGAAAGACTAATGCACACATACTGGGAAAGGGATCTTGGGGTGACAGTGTCTGATGATCTGAAGGCAGCGAAGCAATTTGACAAGATGATAGGTAAAACCAGAAGAATACTGGGCTGTATAGAGAGAGGAATAACCAGTAAAAAAGAAAAAGAGATCATAATGCTCTTGTAAAGGTCCTTGGTGAGGCCTCACCTGGAGTATTGTGTTCAGTTTTGGAAACCGTTATCTCAAAATGGCTGAAGGAATATGTATGTCCTGAAAGAGAGGAGGTGCAGGGGAGAAATGATACAGACCTTCAGTTACCTGAAAGGTTTTAATGTTGCATGTTCTTAAACCTTTTCCATTGGAAAGCAAACAGTAGAAATAGGTGTCATGAAACGAAATTTATGGGGGGATGACTCAGAATCAACATCAGGAAATATTTCTTTATGGAAAGGGTGGAGGATGCCTGGAATGCCCTTCCGGAAGAGGGGGTAAAGATGAAAACATGGTAAATGAATTTAAAAAGGCATGGGATAAACACTGTGGATCCCTAAAGGCTGGAGTTGAAAATTAAGAAAAGGGTGCATGTGGGTAACCAGTAGGGATGTGAATCGTTTTTTGACAATTTAAAATATCGTCCGATATATTTTAAATCGTCAAAAATCGTTAGGGCCACGATACAATACCAATTTCCCCGATTTATCGTTAAAAAATCGTAAATCGGGGGAAGGGGGAGGGCAGGAAAACCGGCACACTAAAACCCACCCCGACCCTTTAAATTAAATCCCCCACCCTCCCGAAGCCCCCCCAAATGCTTTAAATTACCTGGGGATCCAGCGGTGGTCCAGAACGGCGGCGGTCCGGAACGGCCCCCTCAATTGAATCCTTTTGTCTTCAGCCGGCGCCATTTTGCAAAATGGCCACCGCAAAATGGCGGCGGCCATAGACAAAAACGATTCGATGCAGGAGGTCGTTCCGGACCCCCGCTAGACTTTTGGCAAGTCTTGTGGGGGTCAGGAGGCCCCCCCAAGCTGGCCAAAAGTTTCTGGGAGTCCAGCGGGGTTCAGGAAGCGATTTCTTGCCGCGAATCGTTTTCCGTACGGAAAATGGCGCCGGCAGGAGATCGACTGCAGGAGGTTGTTCAGCGGGGGTTCCGGACCGCCGCTGAACGACCTCCTGCAGTCGATCTCCTGCCGGCGCCATTTTCCGTACGGAAAACGATTCGCGGCAAGAAATCGCTTCCTGAACCCCGCTGGACTCCCAGAAACTTTTGGCCAGCTTGGGGGGGCCTCCTGACCCCCACAAGACTTGCCAAAAGTCAAGCGGGGGTCCGGAACGACCTCCTGCGTCGAATCGTTTTTGTCTATGGCCGCCGCCATTTTGCGGCGGCCATTTTGCAAAATGGCGCCGGCTGAAGACAAAAGGATTCAATTGAGGGGGCCGTTCCGGACCGCCGCCGTTCTGGACCACCGCTCGATCCCCAGGTAATTTAAAGCATTTGGGGGGGGGTTCGGGAGGGTGGGGGATTTAATTTAAAGGGTCGGGGGTGGGTTTTAGGGGGTTGGCTCACGATTTTAACGATTTTTCACGATATTTTTAAAACCCAAACGGCAACAATACGATTCCCTCCCCCTCCCAGCTGAAATCGATCGTTAAGACGATCGAGGACACGATTCACATCTCTAGTAACCAGTATGCAGCGGCAGTTACTACCCCTAACAGAAGGCATGGGGATTACTACCATTAACCAATTAGCTTACATGATTTTGACATAGCTGCAGCATTGCTCTCCGATTTGCCAGCAGAGGGAAAAAAGAGGAATTGTATTCAGACGATGGCCAACGCTGGGCCCTGACTTTTATGGACCAAGGTACTGATGCACAGACCATTAGAGAAAAAGCGCAGGACTGCTTCTATGGCCAAGTCCAAAAGCAAAACACATTCAAGCAGCAGTTTTGTATGAATTATCAAGAAGGCTGCTCACCCTGTAAAAAAGTTGCTAGCAGTAATTTTGGTATGGGTTTGACAGTTGTTTAGTTTTGATTTTTACTATTGTGACCCTTAACGTAAGGCTTGGGGGTAACCTGCACAGAGCAGCAGTTACTACTCGAAACATGGGAGTATCCTCCACGGACTGACAGTTACTACCATAAGAAACTTGCTGGATGGACCATTTTGTCTTTCCTCCGTCATTACTATGTTACTATGTTTTTTCTCTCTCTCTCCCCATCTCTTCTTCTCTCTTCCTTTCTTGTTGTCTCTCTGTCTTTTGTTCTTTCTCTCTTCTTCTGCCACTGTCTCTTGTTCTGTCACCATCCGTCTCTTCTTAGTTCTATCTCTTCCTTCTTTTTCCATCTGTCTTTTTTTCTCTCTCTGTGTCTCTTCTCCCTCTCTCTCTTTGTCTCACTCTGTCTCTTGTTCTTTTTCTCTTCTTCTGACACTTTGTCTCTTGTTCTTAGTTCTATCTCTTCCTTCTTTTTCCTATCTGTCTCTTGTTTTTCACTTTGATTCTTGTTCTCTCGCTCTGTTTCTTGTTTTTTCTCTCTAGTCTTCTTCCTGTCTCTTTGTCTCTTGTCCGCTCTCTCTTCATTTCTTCTTCTCTCTCCCTTTCTTGTTGTCTACTCTCTCCTTTCTGGCTCTTGTTCTCGTTCCTTCTGTCTCATCTTCTCTCTGCCTCTTCTCTCACTCTTCCTTGTTCTTTCTTCTGTCACTGTCTCTTGTTTTCTCTTTCTTCATCTCTTCTTTTCGCACCCTCTCTTCTTTCCTCTCTCTCTTGTTCTCTCCGTTCTTCTTTCTGCTTATTTGTCTCTTGTTTTCTCTATGCACAAATGAAGTATTGTGCATGCAAATGTATCTCATGCATATTCATCAGGGATATCATGAAAACCCAAACAGTTTGCGGCCCTCAAGGACTGGAGGTTCCTCGTGCCTGCTATAAGAAAATACATGATAGGATCAATATTAGGAGATCTATAGATTTGCATAAATAAACCTGGACGTTGATATTCAGAAGCCATTTAAATGGATAGCTGAAAAAGATATCCGTCTAAATTGCTACCCAGCTATATTGAGAGCCGTATGCAGCTACATTTTAGCCACATAAGTCGGAGGCATTCTGGGGGTGGGTGGCAGGCATTTCAGGGTGGGCCAAAGTTAGTTGCATAAGTTATGCAGCTAACTCTGATATTCGGAGTTAGCCACTTAACCAATATGGCTAACAATCAGGCCTTATTCAGTAAGGGGAGGAAAACGCGCGTCCAACCCGCAGCACCTAATAGCACCCTCAACATGCAAATGCATGTTGACGGCCCTATTAGGTATGTGTGCGGGATACAGAAAGTAAAATGTGCAGCCAAGCCGCAAATTTTACTTTCAGAAATTAGCGCCGACCCAAAGGTCGAAGGGCCGGTGTGCGCTCAGGGAGAGCTCTCCCGCGGACTTTACTGTATCAGCCCGTCTGGTCAGCCCATAGGGCTGTCCTAAAGTTACCCGGTTTGACATAACCAGCTAACTTTAAGATAGCTGGAAATATTCAGCGCCTATATCCGGCTAACTTAACTAGCCACTCCATGGCTGAATATCGACCTTCTGGATTTTTTACATGTGAAATGTATTTCTAAAAAAATGTTTTTTTGTAAAAAGTGATTAATATTTTGGTCACTAACCTTTGATAATCTATAGAATTTCTACAGGACCACAGAGCCTCCCAAATTTATAAATGCAAGCCTAAAATCCAGGGTAATGTTGTGAGGTACAGGGCCAAAGGCTGAGTGACTCACACCTGAGAATTACATGCATACCTGTACCATTATACAACCTGGAATGCTTTGTTCCCCTTAAAAATGGTGAAGGTTAAAATAATTATAAATAAGAAAAACTTAAATTACAAATAGTTTGGTAGAATATATAATAATTTTGGTAGCTTTTGTAGATTATAAGAAATTGCTGTAACCAATGCATTCCAAATTTTAAACAATACTTTCATTAATTTCAGTGACACAAGCTGCCAAAGATAGTTTTAAAGCTCATACTTAAACATAGAAACATAAACATAGAAACAGAGAAATGACGGCAGAAGAAGACCAAATGGTCCATCCAGTCTGCCCAGCAACCTTTCACACTTATTTTTTTCATGCTTTTCTGTTACTCTTGTCCCATTAAATAACTTTTTTGGTTCTATTTCCCTTCCACCCCCCACCATCATAGATAGCAGTGCTGGAGCTGCATCTAAGTCAAGTATCTAGCTAATTGATTTGGGGTAGTAATCGCCGTAGTAAGCAAGTCAATAAAATGGGGTGTACACTTTCCCTTTACAGGTGAAAGGCAGCTTAGTTTAAGGAGCTGTGTCACCCAAAAAGTACCAGCAGTTGGACTTGGGTTATTTTTATTATTTATTTTTCCCCACCATATTTTGCTCATTACCGTAAATCCCCTGCCCCAGATGGCATGCACAGATAGCATCACTGGCCCCAACAGCTGAAGGAAAGTATCTTCTGATACTATTCTCAGCACCATTCTATGAGTTGACGGGGTCTGTGATAATACAGAGAGTTGCTTTCCCTGTCTGAGCTTGAAAGCATCACCTTCATGGCGCACCAGAGCTCTGCTTACCCCAGACATTAGACTTGAACACTGCACTTAGTTGATATGCTACTACAAGAAGTTGACCCTGTCAAGAGCCTGTCAGTGGTTTCTTCTCTGGGCTGGTTCATCACACTGATATGTCGTCTATTCTTGGAAACTAGAATTTTCAGCACCCAGATGCTGTGTGTGTGTGTATATGCGTATATGGTGGCGGAGGGGCTGTGAGGGGATATTTAATTTGCCAGTTTCTTTCTGCTCCTTTGTACTTCCAGCTCATTCAAAATCAAGACTGAGATCCTGGAGCCATGATGATATTAAGTCGGAGGAAGTAAAAAATTAGAATATCCGGAAAAAAAAATGTAAAAGTAAGGGTGCCGGCGGTCAGGTTATGAAAAGTGACACTCAATTAATGAGCGTCCTCTTTCCTAACTGGCTGACAGTCACCTCTCCCGGGCACCCACTGCTGAGGAGGCACTAGGGGCGCGCAATTTCCCCTAATGCCTCCTTTTTACCGCGGCAACTGATTTAAATATTAATTCAGGCGCTTGGTAGAGGTGGATCGGCACGCATTAAGGGAGCAGGCGCTCAATCATGAGCACCCGTTTAACACGCGCCAGTATTGCATTGGCCTGCAAATGGGGCAAGAATGATCCCTAGTTGCTTCTGCCACTCCAGGTCAGTAGTTTAAAATGGCCCTGGTCAGCTTAGAGGCAGCTGCCATTTTGTGGTACGAATGTTTTGTTCTGCATCTGTATAACAAAATGGCACCGGACTCACGGCCAGCCAGCGCCATAAAGGCAGGAACGAATAGGGATTGCTCCTGCCCCATTTGGACTGAAGACCAATGATGGAGCAGGAGGCCTCCGAGGAGTGGGGGCAGACCCATGGAGGCCAAGAATTTTACAATTTTTGTTGAGGTAACAAGGAGAAGCAGGGCCCCGGTCCAGGGATGATGGCTGCTCAGTAAGGAAAAGGGATCAAAAAAATGAATGAAATTTTGTTTGTTTCATTTTCCAAACAAAATGAAACAAAAATAGAAAATTTAGCTAAAATGTCATGTTTCCTTTCAAATAGTGGAGGAGTAGCCTAGTGGTTAGAGCAGGAGGTTGCAAACCAAGGATTCAAGTCCCAGTGTCACACCTTGTGACCTTGGGCAAGTCACTTTACCCTTCATTGTCTCAAGTACAAACTTAGATTGTAAGCCCTCTGGGGATAGGGAAATGCCTACGGTACCTGAATGTAATCTGCTTTGAAGTGCCAAAAAGTATAATATAAAAATCTAAATAAATAAAATCACAACTCTACTACACTAGATCCTAGCCAAAATGGCTAATAGTCCCAATGTTTTTGCTTACCATAAGTTCTCCGTATGATGAGAGAAGGCCGGCCCCATAGGCTTTTGTAGTTCCATTTTGTTTGCAGAGACCAAATTCAATTGTGAACCAATACAGCTAAAATGCAAAATAGCAGAGACAGCAGTGCTGACTGAGAAATACATATGCAGTGCCCTGCTTCTTTCTGCCAATGTAAGCAATTTTGCACAGATGCATTTTGAGTTCAGAATATATATGGTGTACAAAAGATAATCTTCCACTTGTTGCCATGGTAAATGTGTGCTTTAGAAAATTTCTAGGAAATCTATGTGCCAAAATCAGACCCACAATCATGGAGGGCATTGGAAGGCAAGGCCCCTCCCCCCCCCAGTTCTGACCCCATGCCAAACCCGTCACTGCACAATCCTCTCTCTCCCTCTCTCTGGCCAGCAGGAGGAGAGAGCGCTTGCCTGCGCCATCCTCCGTGGCCAGCTGGCTTCCCTCTGGTGATCCCAACTTGCGGGTGCCCGTAGGCTCGTGGGACCGCTTAGCACCCCGCGTTCAAACTGAAGAGTGGAGCTGGCTTGAAAAGCACAAGTGGCACAAAGTATTGATCTCCTGAATGGAGGGAGGGGGGGGGGGGGGGGATCACGGGAGTGGCAGCAGAGGGGGGAAGGGAATCGTGCAAGTCGGGGAGAGAAAGGATCACGCAGGGCGGAGGGGCAGAAAGAGTCACGGAGGGTACAGAGTGCGGATGAGAGAAAGAATCACGTAGGGGAAGGGAAGAGAGAGAGAAGATTGTAGGGGTAAAAGGGAGAGGTATCCAAAATAACTGGAGGGCCTCTCCCCACAAAGCCTTCATATTACAGTCAGCTCTGGTCAAAACATTTAGCTGCAGTTAGAATATTTTCACACATGGGCCTCAATACAAATTTATGTTAAATTTAAAAGTGACAGCCTATGCAATAATATTTTTGCTAAAAAAAAAAAGTATTACCATGGAACTCAGTAGAACTTTTACATGTACATAAAAAAAAAAATGTGTCCCTGGCTTTTAAAGCATGAAAAGGAGTAGGTTTGCAGCAACTGAAAAACCTCTTAAGTTGGTACAAGCCTAGCAGAAGTTTGAGATCTATGAAAGGGCATCTTTTGAGAGTTCAGGAGGTTAAAATGTTTTGACATTCCGGCCTGAAGGCAAGATCTTTTTCAGGAATGATCCCTCAACTCTGGAATAGTTTACCATCCAGCTTGAGAGAAGTGGATGGGTTCAAATTCAGAAAAGCTTTAAAAACTTGCTTGATGAAAGAAATTATTCAGCAAGGTTGATTGAGTTGTAGTGCTTTTATTTTTAATTGCTTGAATTTATGTTGTAAATCGCTTAGGAAGATATCATCTGTTAGGCAATAAATAAATGATTGTAAATAAATAAATAAATAAACAGTACAATTTTTACATGCACGGTTAAAATGGGCTTTTGCAAGGGCCCGGTAAAAGTTGCCCTCAATAATGTGGTCGCAATATTAACATGGATGTTAACACAATAATGTCCGCAGGGTTTCCTGCTGTGTGCTGGGGGATATCTTTCAGGGGGTTCTTACTATGTCAGGAGAGAAGGGAAATGGTGTTTGATTTGGGGAGAGGAGGAGTTCAGGAGGGAACCACTTTCTGTTCACTGGGTTAAGGAAGAGAGGGAATCCCCCAAGCTAACTAGTCCAGAACGAAAGGACTAGTTAATGGGGGATTACAGGAAAAAAACGGAATATCTGGGTCAATGCAGGTGTTAAATATTTGTCTTCACTGGGAGGAGGCTGCATGCCAGACTATTTTCCATGGATGCAGTATCCATGTATGCTGTCAAGTCTCATTTGCATATGATGCTTCCTTACTTACATGTACTCAGTTTAAAAATGGGCATCAAAGTGATTAGGATTAGCTCAGTAGAAGTAAAGGAAATAGCCCAAGCAGAGGATTACAACACATGCAAATGTTTCATTGCAGGTTGAACGGTGGCAAGATATAATTTTAGTCCTAGTATGCAAGTTAAGCTTTAAAGAGTCAACATTCAGACAATTTGCCCAGCTAAGTTCAGGACTTTTCCTGACAAACCGTGGGATTTAAATTTCCTGCCATTCTGAACATTCCAACACCCGGCTAACTGTTCATCCAGATAAATAATATTAGCCAGATAAGTTTCAGGCGTTCTGGGGTGGAGTTATGTTAGCCAGATAGCTTATTTGGCTAACTCTGACATTCTAGCTAAGTCTGGTTGTGCCTGATAGCAGTCCTTATTATTTATCGTATTTTGATAAATCCAGGCCTTAGCCAGATACATTTTATCCAGCTAAGTTACAAGGATATTCAGCGGCACAACTATGCCACTGAATATCCGTGTAGAATTTGCTACCTAGTCGGATAAGTTATATCCATCTAAGTTTAGACCACCTACTCCCCACCCCAAGTTAGCTGGCTAGCCAGATAGCCAGAAAAGTGGCTATTTAGCGGCCGGCCACTGAACATAATTGGATATTCAGTGGCTGCTAGATAGCCAGATAAGTCCTATCCCGTATCTGAATAACAGACTCCAGAATTTTAAGGATCGAATCTCATCTGAAATTGTGAAAATATGTTTTCAATAGTTTATTCATATGATAGCATTTTGATTTACATCATTAAAAATACCCTTAGGGAGGGTAATTTTAATTTATAACAGCCCATGTAGGGATGAAGTCTTCAGCTACTTTGTACTGAACTCACAGATTTTAGCCAGGAATTTGCAAAGCAGACTTATGAGCATAAGTCTGATTTTAAAATTCATGGGTTCTCCCACTACATGCGTACACCTACGAGCATAATGTTACACTTGCTCCCGAGCAAGTATAACTTTGTATGTACATTTATTTACATGATTTTGAAAATTGAAAGTGTTTATAGGTGCATTCTCCTCCCTAACTCCATCCCTGGAATGCATCTTGGTAGTGCAGGTAAATGTTTGCATGGAAATGGGGTTTCACTCATACTTTTAAATGCACAACCCCCTGATTTTCAAAGCATCACGCATATAAAACAGGTTAATGCATGTAAAGCTGCTTTGTGAATCAAACCCTAAGAGGCTAAAATAGCATGTGTTGGTGTTGCTACCTCTGACCCAGGTAAATAGAATGTTGTCTTAATTTTTACTTACTGTGGCCAGCTTCTCAATATCAGCATCTGAGGCTCCGAGTGAAGCAAGTCCAATTTCCTACAGATAACAAAATCCAAGCTGTATTTGTGTTCCACCTAGCATGCTCAATAATGTTCTCCATGTTATTACCAATTATGGACTTGAGGACTCTAGTCACTTGATGATCAGGTGATCTTGTCATGGTATGCCAAATAGTAATTAGTGAACTCATGGACCACAGAATCATTACATATATCGAGAAAAAAAGGACAAACACCACAGGATTATAACTCCATGCACATAATAGGATGAAACTTGAATGGAGTCAGCCTGACTCTTTTGATATAGAGTTATATGGTCACTCTATATAAAACTAAAGAGGGAGGCTAAAAACAATCTTAGATTAACATGTCCCCACTTATCCAGCTAACTTAGGCCTAGATTCCTCAATAACACATTTGAGAGAGAGAGAGAGAGAGAGAGAGAGAGAGAGAGAGAGACGACCTACAAGGCCCTCATAGTAGTTAAGCATTTATATCTCTATAGGAGGGCCACCTGATAGGTTGAGGTAAGGTGTTAGTGGTGGTTTAGGGTTTAGGGGCCAGTTTGACATGTAGAGTTAGACTACGAACAGCACAGTACACCTTGGTAAAGATTTGACATCATTTGGAGTGAGGAAAGTCTCACAAAAAATGTTCTCTCACCCTAGCTTGATGGTACCCTGTTATAGAATCCATCAAGCTAGGTTGAGAGAACATAGTACAAACTTTCATCATTTTGAAACTTTCCTCACTCCAAATGACATCAAATCTTCACCAAGGTGTCCTGTGCTGTTTGTATGTCTAACTCTACATGTCAAACTGGCCCCTAAACCCTATCAGGTGGCCCTCCTATAGAGATATAAATAGGTGCACACAGTGAGGTTCTCTCTCTCTCTCCCTCCCTCTCTCTTTAAAACTGTGCAATAGCACCCCTAATTTAACTAATTCCTGCCCAAAACGCCTCCCCAAAAATTTGTATTTGTGCTACAGTATTTTTTGCATGCATTAACACCATAACACCCTTTGATGCCTGACCCCCTTAGCCAGATAGGTGCTGATATTCAGCCTTATCTGGTTAAGTAAAATTAAACAGCAAAGTTTTGGTACTACAAGATTAATATGCTTATGTTTAGAGCCCTCAATATGTGACTTGGGCACAGATTAAAAATCTGTACAGTAAAACCACAATATTGGTGATAAATTGTGACATTGAGCCCCTATCAGTTCACAACTGTAGAGGAATCTTAGTGTTTGTTGTTGAGTTAATATTGTTAATTTATTAAATATTAATTTATTAATTTATTACATATTTTTAATTTATCAAAGAAAATAAAATAACAGCAGAAGTAGAGTAGATAAATAGTAAATACCTGTGAGAACTGTGCAAATTCCTTATCTGCTAACATGGGAATATGACCCAACAATTCATGACAACAGTCACTGTAAAAATAAAATCACATTTTTATAGACATTTGAAGAACCATAGGATGCTAGAAATGAGTGATTAATAGTAGGGAAAAGGAGGTAATATATTATCACAGAACTAGTCTATGGTAAGGAATACTCTGGAATACGGGGTCCAGTGCTGGTCACCTCTGTACCAAAAACATGTGAGTAAAATCAAGGGAATACAAAGAAAAGTCGCTAAGATATTAAGGGGAATGAACTAGCACTTCATACATTTCCCGAGAGGTTAACAAGACGGCACATTCATTTTTCTCTATATAATTTCCTAGGTTTGTGTGTTGATCAGGCTGTCAGTCATGCTCAAAAATGCACTGGCTTTTAAGGCCATTTAATTCTTGATTTCATTTCTTTAATGGGTACATACATTATCCCATCAAAATTGTCACTTTCAAATCATAACAAAAAAGAAATTGCAATTAAAATCTTTTTGCCTTCTCTGAATTTCTCATGGGCACGCATGAGTGTATGGGCATAAGTTGTACTTCTGAATATTGTCCATCATTAAGAACATAAGAACATGCCATACTGGGTCAGACCAAGGGTCCATAAAGCCCAGCATCCTGTTTCCAACAGTGGCCGATACTTGCCAGGTGATAAGAACCTGGCAAGTACCCAAAAACTAAGTCTATCCCATGCTACTGATGCTAGTAATAGCAGTGGCTATTTTCTAAGTCAGCTTAATTAAAAGCAGGTAATGGACTTCTCCTCCAAGAACTTATCCAATCCTTTTTTAAACCCAGCTACACTAACTGCACTAACCACATCCAGTAGGTACAAGTATATGCACTGTATAACAGCTTGCCTTCTTTTACCCCCTGCAACAATTATGCGCACGCATTGTCTATTTGTAGTAGAGAAGGTGTTCCCGGAGGTGAGGGGAATTTGGGAAAATTTTGTACGCGCGTTTATGCTGCTTTGATCCTGTCATTTTTCGCAAACCTTTATACTAGTTATGGAATTTGTAAAGCCCGCTAGGCTTCACCAATTGTGTAGAATGTGGAAACTTCCAGGGTGTGTAGTTCTTTGAGCGATAGGGTCTATCCCTTTCAGAGTGGGTTTGCATTCAAATTCTTTATAGGTGACACCATGAGTCACTAATTGAAGTTCATTGATGAAGGGGGCTATGGAGAGACAGCAAGAGCTGTGGCTCTCCAGGTTCCAGGAGGGGAAAGGGTATTTGCCTTTCATCTCCAAGAGTGAATACATTTGCTCTCTCTCTACCAGCTAAAGGGAATGCCAGGAGGTACTTTGAAAGCACTGCCTATGAGGGTGAATATTCCCAGGTCTTGGGGATAGGATACTTTTCTTTGCTGCAGTGTCTACCAACAAGGTATTTGAGAACCTATCTTGCTGAGAGGGGGAAGAGGAGCTTCTAGTTCAATTTGGGGTTCTAAAAGATAAAGGGCCTTGTGAAAAACCAGAAGAGATCCCAATTTTCCTACTAATTTTCTCAAGCAATATGAGACACTGTACTTTTCTATTTTTGGTAGGAATGTACATTTGTTGTTTTATTCATTTTGGCAGTAGGTGTGTCTCTCACAAATGGATAGTAGGTGTGCCAAAACAGATGGTGTACGCATATCTAGTCGGTGCATACATATGCGCATACCATCCGTTTTGGCGTGCCTATTATCCATTCGTGATACCGTGCCTTCTGCTGAAACGAATGGAGAAACCAATGTACATCCCTAATTTTTCGATTGTTGACCTTCACAATTGTCTTTTATATTTTGGTAATACTGAAACATTTTGGAGTTTGTGTTCAGTAAAAGCATATTTTGTTATGGAACATAACCCCACTGTGTGGAAATTTTTAATTGAGAGATTTTGCTTCATCCCCTTGGGTCTTACAACTTTAGCTGTTCCCCATTGGAGAATCCTAATTCCAAAGTTGTACCTAATTGGTCAGTACTTTGCAGCTTTGGAAGGGGGTACCTTACCTAAACAGAGAATGCCCTGAAGAAAGGGGGTTACAAATTAAAGAGGTATAAGTGTATTAATAAGTGTCATACATATATTTATGTGACATACTATTCGAGACAGATTGAACTGGTAGGACCAGTGGCATAGGTTAAAATAAATCAAAGAAAATTTCTTTTAAAACAGTGATAAAACTAGAATATTCTTTCATTTAATTTAATGCATGTTCCATAGAAGTATTCAACAGCAAATTCGATATATGCTAAATAATAATAATAATATCAATGGGTAGAGGAATCTCTGTAGAAATCTTCCAGGATCTCTACTAGAACCAGATTTCTACTGGAAGGAATGATGTATTTACTGAATGGGAGGAAACAATAGTTAATGTGAGTATGTAGTTCCCCCAATGTGGGAACCTAGAATGATGTACTCTTTCATTATATAAACCCCTGCTCCCATTTTAAGGTATCTTAAGTTGACCTTTCCCAGGACAGCATGCTCTTGGCTGTTCCCTGGTTTTGTTTATTTTTCAGGAGGAAGACTTTTGGGGTTTTTGGATCACGATCTGGGTTCAGAAAGGTGACAGGGAGCTTTCATCCTGTTGAAGGACTGTGTCTGAAACAGCGCAAACACCTGTTAATGTCTGGACACCTGTTAATATTTTGAGTTTCAGAGATAGGAGTTTTTCCACCCT
Source organism: Rhinatrema bivittatum (assembly GCF_901001135.1). NCBI lineage: Eukaryota > Metazoa > Chordata > Amphibia > Gymnophiona > Rhinatrematidae > Rhinatrema > Rhinatrema bivittatum. The sequence continues at coordinate 217,042,721 of NC_042618.1, read as the reverse complement.
CCTCGTCATATTTTTTGTTTGCCTTTTGAAACATTTTTTTTTTTTCAACATGTCAGAGTAAACACCCAGAGGCTAAGTGTATATAAAGCAAGGGTGTTTCTCAGTCTGAGAACATGGGTGAATTGTGAGGAGTTCTGAAGAAGATTGGATTCTCATCCATTCCTGGGTGAGGGGGTGGAGGTTAGAAAAGGCCTGCCTAAACCCAGTAGTAGGTGGACTATCATCCCATGGAAATTCAAGGAGGAGTATAAATATGCTCTACTGTGAGTAAAGAGAAGGAAGAAGAGCTTCAGGAAAGGTAGGAGTGACTGGGATTTTTCTATTTGGAATTTGATTAAAATTAAAAAGCTTAAAAACTGGAGAGAGAGAGAGAGAGTGAGAGAGACCTCTACAGAGAATAATATGCCACTCTACTATTTATACTAGTGTAAGAGGGGGCATTTTTAACTCTGTGTGGGGTTTGGGTGATAGGGTAGGTTTTGGGGGGGGCAGTTTTACATACACAGTAGGAGGTATGAACAGCAAAGTTGACATCACTGAAGATTTTCTGCTGTTTGAATCGATGAAAGGTATAAGAAGAGTTGTTTTGTACAATGCACTCTCTGCCTAGCTTCAAACAACTGATAAAAATCTTTTGGTTGTAATGCACCCACGATGGATTCATCAGCGTGCGAAGTGAAAATTAGCACATGCGGGAGTAGGGAAATTAGCCTAACCACTCCCTTTTTTATTGCGGGTGCTATTTCTGCTATAAATGTAGCATTTTGATAAATCTAGAGGTAAATCTGTAACAGTTTATTTGAAACACAAAATGCTGTAAAAAACTTTCATCTATTTCAACATTTATCAGTAAAATTATGTTGAAAACTATCTAATGCTTCCAGTGAGATTATTGCTGCTGTAATTGTTAATGCTGTTAAGAACTGACTTTCACATTGGGATTTACTAAATGCAATGCACTGGGCCTAGAAAAGAATTCCTCTCCCCCATTCCGGGAATCCTGGAAATAAACTTAAAAGTAACAGGGTGGGAAGTTTGGAAATCAGAAACCGTGTTTGAGGTATGGTTCCTGGGGCCTTTGTTTGGGACCATCAGCCCAGGGGTTACATATACAAAGACTTGTTCTAAATGCTTGGTTCAAAAAGCACAATTTTATAGCCACATACACTGTCATCACTTTCTCTGTTTCTTAATCTGAAGTTCTTTCTGAGCTACTTTAGCTGAATGCAAAGAAAAAAATAATGCTTACGGTTCTGGAGAATGCATGGGGGAAGAGTGATGTCTTGTGTATTGTGTGCTTTGAAAGACTCGAAATGCCAGACTGGCAAGGAAATCACGAGCTGAAAGTAATCCCGCAGCTGGTCTCAGCTGAAATCCAGTCCTTTCTGCAAATGATAAAGGAAGAGCCTAGTTGATGAGGTCTTCTAAATTTTGAGGCTTTTAATTTTAGGCATCAAATTAAGGCTGTCATGAGCAGATATGTTATCTTCTTAAATTTAGCTTTCTCAAAGGATATTCAGTAGGAGAACTTTCCCAAAAAATATACTCTCTTAATATTATGTGGATAACTTTAGTTAGATATCTTTAAACCTAACTGATAGGGATATGCAGCAGGGACGGATTCGTCTGATTCAGTATTCGTATTCGTCGGGACCCAAATCCGGAGCACAAGATGGTGCCGGCCGTCCATTGCTCCTACCATGTGACAGGGGCTGACCATTGGCACCGGTAGCCCCTATGACATTGTAAGGGCAAAGGCTATCGGCGCCATTTTGAGTACTGGCAGTCGACGGCCCAAGTGCAGGAGATCGCTCCAGGACCACCGCTGGACCACCAGGGACTTTTGGCAAGTCTGGGGGGGGTCAGGAGGGTGGGGGTTTTATTCATTAATAATACGTTGCATTTGTGGGGGTTCACCATACGTTTCAGAACCCCAGAATGCAATGAATAGGGACCTATATGTTGCGGATTGCGCATACGTTCAAAACGAATGCACATCCCTACTAACTGAGTAGGTTTAAAGGTATTTGGGAAAGTTTACCCAGGTAAGTTTAATCCCTATCTGGTTATATTCAGAATATAGCTCAGTACCTAAAACATAAATACCTTCTGGGCCTTCCAGCTGGATCCCCGAAACCCCTTCCCACAAAATATTGAAAGGAACTGCAGGTTAGCAACCTTCCCAACCACCAAAACTTTAATTGTGACCCAAGGCCACGCCCCCCCCCCTCCAATGCTCCCTCTATCATATTACATGAACATTCACCAATCCCCCTCCTGTCCCCCACTCCACATTCCCATCCACACAGAAAATCAGCTCCACCCTCCCCACCCCAAATCCCCCAAAACCCCAGTCGGGAGCATGTTATGATCTTGCCCACTCCCAGCCACCTCCTCTGCTACTTTGACAGAAACATTGTTAACCTGTGCTGTCAGAGCAAAACTGGAAGTGTCTGAGAGCAGGTAAGACAGTACCACACTCCCAGCTGGGGGGGGGGGGGGATGCACAGGGGTACAAAAGGGTTAACATTGAGGTATCAGGAGTGTGAGGTGGGGGTAGGGGGAGTAGCTGTGCCTCAATTTTCATGTAATATCAGGGAGAGAGGGGGGCTGGCCTTGGGTCACTATGACTTGTATCTTTTTATTCAATTTTGGTGTTTAAGAGAGTTGGGAAAGTGATTGGGTGCTACCCCACAGTATCATTCAGTATTTTGGGGGCAGGGGGCAGGGGCCCAGAAGGTATTTTTTTAATAGGCTATATTCTGAATATAGTCCAACTACTTAGTTATCCAGGTGCAGACTCCTGGTTAATTTCAGGACTGTTCTGAAGCAGTCCTACAGTTATTTGGCTTGCTTACCCCTAGATTAATCAAAATGCTATAATATCACATGTATAAAACCCACAGTAAAGGGGTATATTTAGGATTACCACAGCACTTTGTAAGAGAGAGAGAGCAAGAAATTTATAAGGACCTTATAGTAGTCAACAGGGAACCATCAAACTAGGCCAAGATAACATTGTAGAAATCTCATCTTTGTGAGACTTTCCTCATGCCAAATGACTTCAAATCTTCACCAAGGTGCACTGTGCTGTTTGTACATCTTACTCTGCATGTAAAAACTGGCCTCTAAATCCTAAACCACGACCGACACCTCACCTCGAGCTATTAGCTGGCCCTCCTATAGAGACATAAATAGTTGACTACAATGAGGACCTTATAAAAAGTCTCTCTCTCTCTCTCTCTCACTCTCTCTCTCTCTCTCTCTCAAAAAAAAAGGTATAGTTATTTCCAGCATTAAAAATGTGTTATGCTATCACACAGTGCTTCTCATTTAAATTAATCCTACCCCTTCCAAAAATTTGCATTCATGACCCTATTAGTCAGATAACATTGGTCTGCTCCAGTATACCCCCATACCACTGCATTTTTATTTGGCTAAGTTTTAGCCAGCTAATGACTTATCCGGCTAAAACTTGGCTGGACAGTGGGGGAACATATTTAAAATCCAAGATTGTTCAGCTAAAGTAGGGAGTTAACCAGACAAATCTCTCCTTTTTAAATTAGGGAGAAAGGCTATTTTTCTGGAGTCCTTTCCAAAACAATCATCAACAAACAATGGAAGAAAAATGGATTTTCCAATTATGTTCAGATCCCTCTGATTCTACCATTTATTCCATCTAACATTGCAATATCATTTGTTTTTGAAGAGTTAAAAACATTCAAAAAATTTTCAGTGAGCGAGAACATTCTAGAACAAAAGGAGTCATAGTATAAGGCAGAAAGGGAGCCAGACACAAGAGTAATGTAAGGAAATATTTCTTCAAAAAAAGGTTGGTGGGGGCAATGAAGCAGCCTCATAGCAGAGGTGATGGAGGCAAAAAAAAGTATCAGAATTGAAGAAAGAAAGGGAAAAGCACAGAGGATCCTTAGATATTAGAATTTGTGTGTAAAGCCTGAGACTAGAATTATGCATTTGTTTGAAACAAATGGGTAAAGTGCAATGAATGACACCATTTTCATTTCATTCATGAGCCCATGAAACAAATGAAAGGTGCCTACAAATTAAACAATATTAGTTTCATTCATTTACAGTATGCTTCCCATTCATGTTACCAGCCTATTGAAAAGTGCTGCAGTGAGACTAGTAAGTATAGCAACCAAGAAATTCCTGAGTGAAGCAGTAGCCAGGACAGAGCAAAAGTGGGAGAAGAAGGCAAGAGACTAGACAGGACACAGAATTAATCAAGGCAAAGCTATCCTGTTTCTGTCAATACTTCTGAGGTTCTTCTCACACAGCCTAGTTGCCAGGCCCCTGGGGTCTGATACTCTGTGTTGCTGCTATACCCATTATGCTACACCTTGGGGGTCTTTATGTTACTCTTCCTTGCTGCTTTACCCCTTATGATACACCTTGGAGGTCTTGCTGCAACTATGCCTTGCTGCCATATTCCAGACTCTACACCTTGGAAGTCTTGTTGCCTTGCTGCCCTGCTCCTTGCACTACAACTTGGGCATTTGCTGCCACTCTGCTTGCTGCCATCAATTACCCTGATGCTACACCTTGGGAATTTTGTTGCCACTCTTGTTTGCTGCTATGTCCGTTATGCTACACCTTGGGAGTTTTTTCTGCCACTCTGCCTTGCTGCCATTCCATAGACTCTCTATACCTTGTTCTTGCCATTGTGGATGGCTCCTTTACATCTGTCATAGTTCTTTGGGGTCTTCATGCCACTCTGTCCTGCTTTATCCCTCTGTCAGTGCATGGGGTTTTCTGCGTCTTTGCTACTTTGTTTCCCCCTTCACGGTACCTTAGGATGTTCATGCCAGTTGATACCACTTTGCCCATTTTGTGCTGCCTTTGGGGGTTCATGCCATTGTTATCAGTGCCCTCTTTTGAAGCCTTAGACGTTCTTGATGCTCTTACTATTGTTTTGCTCCTCAAATGGTGCCTTGGAGAACTCCTGCCATTGCTGGTACCCTTTTGCCCCTTTACTGTGCCTTAGGCAATTCATGCCACTTTTGGTGGCACTTTGCCATGGTGCCTTGGGGGTTCTTATCTACCTTCTTATGCTATCTATAAACAGGTTTCATTAGAATTGATTAGAAAATCCAAATTTTGAAGCTTTAATGGAGAAATGAAATGAATGAAACAAATAAACATATTTTTTTTTATTTGAAACTAATGAAACAAATGGAGATGACTTACAAATGAATGAATGAAACAAATTAAAATTTTGCTTCTGCACATGCCTACCCGAGAAGGAGTAGGGGCTGCAGTATTGTAACAAGAAGAGAAAGTTGGTAGATTAATGGGCCTTGCAGTCTTTATGTGCTGTCATATTTTATATTTCTATATGAGATTATGTAAAGGTGCATGAAAAAGTACGTGAAGTACAAACCACTCAAATTTCATTAAAAAAAAAACCATGCATTTTTTCCCTTAAACCCCCATACGCTAAAAACTGTGATTAATTGTACAGTCTACACTATACATTGCACACCCATACATGTGTTCAGTGTCATCTTTCCTTAACTTGGAAAACAATCAATAACAGTATTGTGATCAAAAACTGCTAATTGGATATTCAAATTAATTATGATAGTCACCAATGAAGCAGCCTTATATCAAACCAAACTCTGTGGCTGTGCATCACAATGTATTAAAAAAAATACAAAAATACAGCTATGCAAAATACTAACTGAAGACAATCTCTTGCCTTTTAGAAACTTGGACACGTCCTGCAGTTGAGGGATATTGTCCTCTCTGTATCCACAATATTTCTCCAGCTGTTGAAAAGCATCCAGGTACTGCTTGCAGGCGTGGGTGGGATACAGGCTGCTCAGCTTTCCGTAAACCTCTCTCCTGGATGGACAACAAATGCATTATTGGCTGCACCTGGAGCTCTGCTCCCATAACTTCGTGATCCCAAGTGGTCTCTACAAGCTAAAGGGCCAGTGCGCGATTTACTGAACTCCAGCAGCGTGCTTGTGGGTGGCTCATGTAGAGCTTCAGATTGCAGATGTGGAAGAGGGGTTAAAGTGTACGACCTCATACAATGGACGTTTTTTTTTTATTTTAATTATGCAGACAACACTATAAAGTCCTGTAAGGACAGTTATGTCTTCCTGAACACAGCACTGGGGTCTTTTGAACACATTTATGAACATCGTTTAATGAAAACTGAGATCATTCTTGGCAGCCCATTCTTGGCGAGAACGAGCTCTTCATGTTCTTACATTGTAGTTTGTTTTACATTGTTGCTAGGAAAGTAATAGCCACTCTATGGTAATAATAACTTCACGCCACTCTGACATTTATTTTGCTAATCAGGGAGTGTAATTGGGGTGTGAACTGAATATTTTTTGTTTCATTTTGTTTTTTCTTTCTTTCAATTTTTGTTGAATTTTGTTTGCTGTTTTTTTTTTTATTTTGTCTATTTATAATGAAACAAAGCAAATGAAAAAACCAAAAACAAACAACCAAACAAACAATAAACAAAAATTTGGGATCCACCCCGCCCTTTTCCCCTCTACCTCTATGACAACCAAAGTCTGCCACAACACCCTCTATACTCCCTTGGAGCCATACTCCAACATTGTAACAAACACATCTGAGAAGCAGAAGCAATCACCAGTCACGCCTTCCCCGCTGGGTCTGTGTTTTAAAATAGTGCCAGTGGGCCCTGAAGCCAGTGCCATTTTGCTGAATGAAGGTATCTTTGTAAGGAGGTATAGATACACCTCTGTACAACAAAATGGCACTGGCCGCAAAGCCCGCTGGCACCATTTTGAAATGGAGACTCAGCAGGGCAGGAGCAACAGGGGTAAGTGGTTGGGAGGGCTCTGGGGCAACCCCGGACAGGGCACTGTAGGGGGCTTTGGTGGTGGCATTGTTTTCCATTTGAGAATGAAAAGAAACAAAAACAAATGAAATTTAATTTGCATTTGTTTAGTTTTATTTTCAAAATGAAATGAAAGCATACCCATAGGACGTAACAGAAAAAAATACGTACAAAACTCAGAACTAAACAAAGGCTACTACTGGCTATACTTGTCAATGTACTTAGAAAATGTTGCCTGTTAATTAGACCATCTAGACTTTTCTTTTCGCTTTGTTTGTTTTAGGGGTGCAAGTTTGTGGGCATTAGACATATATATGATTCTGCAAAAATATTGTATTCACATTCTTTTGGTCTTGAGATGGGGGGGAAAGATGATTGTGAATAGTTTGCTACCCATCCATTCTGGATTGCTATTAAAAAAAAAAAAAAATTCACAAATCACTTTACTGGAATGGAGCAATTCTGTACAAGAGCAGAAAAGGACTTGGCACAGAATGTCCATTTCTACTTTGATGTGTACTTCATCATCTTGAGGGCCAGTGATACAGTATACAATGAATCAAATACACTGGGATCTTTGTTGCATCAGGGAGCTTCAATGGGTTACTGGCACAAACACTTCCACTAGGCCATCAAGCTAGAGAATCCTGATAGTCCGCCAGCACATAGAGCTTCATGTAGCTACCAATTCAATGTCCCCATCTCTTTCCTCAGTGTGAAGAGAGCTCCCGCAATCCAATTTATGATCTTGGATTTTAGACAATTTTTGGTTTGCTTGCTATCTCTGGAGACCCTGAAAATAAAATGCCCTACAGTATACACAATAATGTGTAATAATCCTTTAGGACTCAATTTTTGAAAGCATATATGTGCATAAAATATCATTTTGCACACATATATAGACCTTTTGAAAATTACCCCTGGGCTATACATGTAAAAGTATGCATGAAAACAATTGTATGTGCACATTTACGCAACTTGAAAGAGGCATTCCCAGGAGCAAAGGACGGGAAACTATTTATATTTATACTTTGTAAAACTGAAAGTGTGCGTATAAATGTACATGTGAGCATTTATACCTGAACCCATGCAGGCATTAATGTGCATGCACAAGGGTTCACACATATTTGCTAATTTTAAAATCAGATTTATGTGTGTAAGTACACTTTGAAAATGATACTATTATTTTATAAACTGTATGGCAGGCGCTGCACAGTTTATAAAATACTGCATTAATTTCCATGCATCCACTTACACATGCAAATGCTGTACTGCAGATAGGTTTGTAAGATAGGCTCTGAGAGGCCAATATTCAATAAGCCATTTAGTGAATAAGTTATCCAGGTAATGTTAGCCAGATAACTTGTCCTGTATATTCAGCTGCTTAGAGATATAGAGGGATCACTTCTGCCCTGCAATTGCCACTATTGCAAATGGCACCAACAGACTGAGGGTAGCACAATTTTAAATTTTTGCCATTACAAAATGGTAGCAGTCAAGTCCAGGCCCAGGCTGGAACCAGTTTTTAAGCAAAAATCTACAATGGCACTGGCCTCAGTTTTCCATTGCCTTTTGTAATAGTGGCAACTGCAGGGCAAGAGTGATTGGGATCCAGTCCTTGTCCAGCCCTAACCAATCCACTCCTTGTCCTGTCCTGTTCAGTCCCTGTCTCCAGTCCAGGCATTGCCTTGTATTATCCCATCTAGCTGTGCCTCCAGCTCTAGCCTCGTCTCTGATTCCAGCTCCTTCTGTATCTACCTCTTGCCTACCTCCAGCACCGGCCTTGTTCCAGCTCCCAGCAGATGATTGGTTACAGCTAAGTCCTGCCAGCCACCGGAACCCAAGGGCTAAACCTGAGGAGGAGGTGGCTGGTCCAGGCAGAAGACTTTGCTCTGCTCTGCCTAGAAGTCCTGTGCTGTCCCTGTGGGAGTTCCTCCAGTCCTAGCCAGACCTCCATTTGTGACAGTGCTTTATGGCCATAAATTTAAGAGGGCTCAAATTTGGGTTAACATTTATGTTCCATGTCATAGAAGAAAGACAGAGCCAGTCCTGGTTTTACTCCACTGCATCAACAGGCTGTACTTTATGATACTGGAAATACAAATGCATAGAGGCAATGAGGTCAATATTTAGGTGCCAAATAGTAGTGTAAGCAAGGACATAGCTTCCATAGTGCATGGTGGTGTACAAGCACCACCAACTTTAGAAAGGAGTTTGCTGTGCACCACCATCTTTACTCCCAGGGGAATTCTACGCTACTGCACAGCATTTGGAGATGCTGGGTGGGCCATGAGCAGAACCCATCCCACTCATGACTGAAGATGATGGAGGCCCCAGTGGGCCACTAATGGAGCCCATCCCACTCCCAGATGAAGTGAAGAGAGGCCTGATGAGCCATGAAAAGAGCCCATCCCGCTCACGGCTGATGTAGAGAGAGTCCCAATGGGCCACGAATGGAGTCCATCCTGCTCACAGCTGAAGATAATTAAGGCTCTGATGACTGCAAGTGGAGCCCATTACACTTGCAGCTGAAGTGGAAAGAGGTCGGGTAACTGCAAACAGAGCCCATCCCACTCACAGCTGAAGATAATTAACATTCCAGTGGCCACAAGTGCAGCCCATTCCGCTTATACCTGAAATGGAGAGGGACCCAGTGGCTGCAAGTGGAGCCCATCCCACTTAAGACTGAAGATAATTGAGGCCCTGGTGGCTGCAGGCGGAGCCCATCCTGCTCGTGGCTGAAAACATTGGAGGCCCTGTGTGAGTGTGTGTGACTGTGATTTGGAGTCTGAATGAGGGTGTGTGTGTGAGAGAGGGATATTATGAAGGTGCATATTTATGTGTGTGAAAGAGGGAGTCTATGTGAAGTGGTGTGTGAGTGTGCAAGCGAGAAAAGGAGCCTATGGGAGTGTATTTTTGCAAGAGAGAGAAGGAGTCTGTGTGAGTGTGCATTTGCAAGAGAGAGATGAAGCATCTGTGAGGGTATGTGGGTGTGTATATGAGAGAGAGGGGAGCCTGTGTGAGGGTGTGTGTGTGCTTAAGACAGTGGGAGCCATAGTGTGTATGTGTGCCTGAGAGAGGGAACCAGAATGTGTGTGTGTGTGTGATGGGTGCATGCCTGATAGGGAGCCAGCGTGTGTGAGCTTGAGAGAGTTGGAACCCATGTGTCTGTGTGTGTGTGTGCCTGAGAGAGAGGGAGCACTTGTGTGTGGGTGTGTGTCTCTGTGTTTGTGTACCTGAAGAACAGGGAACCGGCATGTATGTATCTATGTGTGCATGCCTGAGAGAGAGGGAGCCAGTGTGTCTAAGTGTGCCTAAGAGAGAGGCAGAGCCAGCGAGTATGTGTGTGTGTATGCCTGAGAGAGAGGGATCCAGTGTGTGTGTCTGAAAGAGAGAGAGCAAGTGTGTGTTAGAGATGTGCAGGGGAAAAAATGTCATTTTGTTTTAATTTCATTTTTGGGAGGTTTTTTCCCACAAATTTCAGTTTGTGGATTGTTTGCCATGTTTCATTTGTGTGACAAAAATTAATCAAACAATAAAAATAAAAAAAATAGCCAAAACAGTCAAAAACCGAAAACGAGGCCTCCCAGGGCCTTCTACCCACCCGCCCAGAAAAATGCCAGGGCCAGGATCGACTCCAGCCCCTAGTTACCCAATCCAGTGGGGATCTTCCGGCCAGGCCTAGGCCCAGGCCAAAGCCTCACCCTTGTATTGGCCCGAGGTGAAAGTAGGTCATCGTGACCTTGGCCTTGGCCTACTTAAGGCTGAAACCTCAGTCAGACCCAGGCCTGACACCAGGGCTTGGCCCGGACACCGAGTCCTGATGCCTAGGCCTCGGCCCTGATCCAGGCCCAATGCCGGGGCCTGGCCTGGCGGCTGAATCCCAAAGCCTGTGTCTCAGCCTAAGCCGGAGCACTAATCCAGGCCTGATGCCATGACCTGACCCAGAGGCCAGGTCCTGATGCCGGAGCCTCAGCCCGGACCCAGTCCTGACAACATGACCCAACCTGGAGACCGGGTCCCAACACTGGGGCCTTGGCTCAGACTCAGGCCCGATCCTGGGGCCTGGCCTAGAGTCTGTATCCCAATGCCTGGGCCTCAGCTAAGGGTCAGGCCCAGGCCTTGCTGCATCATCCTCTTTTTTTCTTCTGATGCCGTGTGTTTGAGTTGCTCCGGAATGAACTCCAGCACATTCACTCCAGCAGACAGTGCCAATTTGATGTATGGCATTGCCATACAATTGCCATATACTGAAATGTTACCATCCACTGGGGTGAATGCACTGGAGTTAATTAACTTCATTGCAAACCCAACACACAGCATGAGAAGAAAGAAGAGGATGAAGTGGGAGTTGCTGCGAGGCCTAGGCTCTGGGCCTGGGCCTGACCTTAGGCCGAGGCCCAGGCATCTGGGCCTGGGCCTGACCTTAGGCCTCCATGCCAGGCCCCAGTGTTGGACCTGGGTCTGGGCCAAGGCTCCTGTGTCGGGACCTGGTCTCCGGGTCGGGTCGCAGTGGTGGGCCTGTGTCGTGGCCGAGGCCCTGGTATAGGGACCCGGCTACTGGGGCTAGGTTGTGGTGTTAGGCCTGGGTCCAGGTCCAGACTCTGGCCTAGGCTGAGGCCCAGGCATCAGGACCTGATATCCGGTTCAGGTCATGGTTGTGGGCCTGGGTCTGGACTCCAGCTTAGGCCCAGGAGTTGGGACCCAGCCTCTAGGTTGGGTCGCAGCAGCAGGCCTGGTTCTGGGCTCCGGCCTAGGCCGAATCCCAGGCATCAGTACCTGAGACTCAGCCTTGCAATTGGATACCCGACGGATCAGGTAAGCACGTATTCATCATTTCCAGTCTTAACTGAGGCCCTGGCATTGGGCTTGGCGTAGGCTGAGACCCTGGTGTTGTGCTCAGGGTTAGGCCACAGCTGCGGCCCCTTCTTTGGGCCTCAGCCTATGCCCTAGGCAAAACCCTGGTGTCGGGCCTAGGCCTAGACCCAATGTATTAATTTCAAATGAATGAAACAAATAAGGTCTGTGTCATTTGGTGGGCTCCAGATTTGTTTTGGGGCCCCTGAATAAAATGAATTGCCTTTATTTGTTGCATTTTTTTAAATTTGTTTGAAACAAATGCACATCCCTATTAAGGTGGATTTAGGGAAATCCACTGCTTATTCCTGGGATAAGCAGCTTGGAATCTATCTTCCCTTGGGATCCTGCCATGTACTTGTGACCTGGATTGGGCACTGTTGGAAACAGGATACTGGACTTGATGGACCTTTGGTCTGACCCAGTATGGCAAATCTTTTTATTTTCTTATTGTATTGCAACTATGTTTTCTCATGGCTTTTCTCATGCCCAAAATGCATTAAAGTAGGCCTAATATCACATGGGTTCCAAGTGTCATTTGCTTTTTTTGCAGGTTTTTCTGGTTGGCACCACAGCAGTGGATATAAATATAATATTCATATTGTAAGTGATACCTGTACCTCAGCAGACTGTACTTGGAATATCCTTTTTCATGTAAAATCTGTTATTATAAATGCATACATTTTAATTGTGTGTAGGGAGAGCATAACGGGGGTGTGGGTGGGGGCCGGGACGCAATGCTGTAAGGTTAACCCTAGGGCACCTAATATCCTTGCACCGGCCTTGGACATTGCTGTACAAACATTTACTAGAGTCTCCCAACTTGTGGTATCATGTTGTGAGTAATAGGTGAGGGCAAAGTTTTTCACTTGGCCATAGATGCCAAATTGCCTGGCTGCGGCTCTGCTGATTAGAAAAAGAATATAAATTGTTTTTAAAAAAAAACCCCAAAAAAACCAGAATGAGAAGGAGTCAACACAGTAATTGTCCATGCAGGGCAGCAAAAAAGCTAGCACTGGCCCTGCGCAGCAGTGCCCTGTGGTGATGCACTAGAGGGGTTCCCATCCCTCCTCAGTAAGAAGAGACCCCATGCGGGGGTGAATATAAGGGAGAGGTTGAGTGACTGAGAAGGAAGAGAAGGGGGTGAGTGGCAGGGAAGGGTGAGTGACTGAGAGGGAAGGGGAGGTAGGTGAGTGAGCAAGAGGAAAGGGGGAATGAAGAAGTGGAAGAGGGGAGTACCTGTAAAAGGTTTTTGGGGGGGTCGGGAGGGTGGGGGAAGCTACGGGGTTAGTTTTAAAGGGTCGGGGTTGGTTTTTGGTTTATCGGCTCGGGTGCAGCCGAGAAACAAAACCGCGATTGAGCCCGATGGAAAAAACTCCACATGTGAATCAGAACCGGAATCCGAACCGATTCCGGTTCCGATTCACATCTCTAATGATGATGATAATCTTTTCTATGCCAGGATGTCTTTTGAAGAAGTCAAGATCTAGAGCCCAATCAAATTTTTCAAAGATTGTCCTAGCTCATTTCTGGCTTTCTTTGAATATTTTGACAATGAAAATGAGTCAATTATTGCATACTATCTAAGGGGCGGATTTTAAAAGGGTTACACGCCTAAATTATGCGCGTAACCGCGAGTACCCGCTCCTGCATGCGCTGAGCCTATTTTGCATAGGCCCAGCAATGCGTGCAAGTTCCAGGATGTGCATATGTCCCGGGGCTTGAAAAAAGGGGTGGGAAGTGGGCGGGGTGGTCCGGGGGCAGGGGTGGGACTGAGGCCTCCGGCACAGTGGCCATGCCGGGGGATTGCACACCGGCATTTGGCCTGAGCGCGCAACCTATACCTTCCCGGAGGCAGGCGCAACTTATGGAACAAAGATTAGTGGCGGGGTTTAGGTAGTGCTGGGGCGGTTTAGGTAGGGGAAGGGAGGGGAAGGTGGGGGGAGGAAGGAAAGTTCCCTCTGAAACCGCTCCGATTTCGGAGCAGCCTCAGAGGGAACAGGGAAAGCCATCGGGGCTCCCCTAGGGCTTGGCGCATGCAAGTTGCACAAGTGTGCACCCCCTTGCGTGCACCGACCCCGAATTTTATAATATGCACGCAGCTGCGCATGCATGTTATAAAATCTACGCCCGCGTGTACCTCTTAGAATCCGGCCCTATGGATGCAACACGAGATTTTTTCCCATTAATCCCAGAATATATATTTTAATTTTTTTTTAAATGTAGTCAGTCTTAATAAAGATTTATAAAGCTATATGCTCACCATGTGGCAGTTTCTTGTGCTGTATATTCAACTCTGGGTAAAGGATCGCCCCTAAAATCAAGCAAACAATATTTTCATTTTAAATATTTGTTTTAGTACTATTTATATGCAAGAACCAGGACTCATAATTCTAGCTTTGACTCATAGAATATTGGGAAAGATATTACATTTAACATACAAAAATATCTGATTTTTCCCATGATAAAATGTTCTAAAATAAAAACAAATCTGAAAAATAGAGGAGAAAAGCTAATTAACAAGTGCTTTTCATTAAGAAGGTGACAAATAAACTATGTTCCTTCCATATCATAAAATCATTCTTCTCCTCTTTTTACTGATCATCTTTGCCAGCTCAAGGACCACCCTTCTGTAAAATCCCTATGCTTGTGAATAGTTCAATATCTAGGGATACTTTGTGTTAAATTTTCTCATGCTGTATAACCGACACTCGGGCCAGCTATGGAGATATTGGGCTCAGAGTCATGCAATCTTACTTGCTATTGTGCATAATTTTTCGCTTATTGTGGCATTCTGCAGAATAGGGATCAAAGTACATTGTGCATGCACCCTGCCCTCAGCTCTTCTCCTCCATGTTCTTCACCAGAGTCCTGCCTCTACCTATCCATAGACAAAATAATTTTCAGAGAGAATCTCTTTTCTTGTAATTAAATGGAAAGCAAGGAAAGCCTAGGAACCTTTGAGTAAAACTCAACACAGATGTTATAGATCTCCCTATGACTCTTAACGATTTAGACAACCCTTGAAAAATGACCAATAAGTATGCCTTATGTGACATTCTTGATGAAATGTCATGGCTTTTATATTTTACAGTGATTTTTTTTTTTTGCCACTTTTGTTTTTTTCTTTTTGTAAAAAAGTATGAATTATCGAATTAAACTTGTTAGATGATAAGAGATTTTTTGATTGATTTGCACTGTTGACTTGACCAAAGTAGATGCAAATTGCAATGCTTACCAATGGTTTAATGAATAGAGAACAGCTCAATTATATTGACAATCGAAAAGTTTGGGATGTTTGCAGAGTGACTTCCACAAATTTAAATACTCCAGCATAGAGGAGATGTGAGGAGGCTCTGATCTCATTTGAAACTGACAGATTGAAAATGAAAAGCTCTAACACTGAGCAAAAAAAAAAAAAAAAAAATCATTTTCCATACTTAAGACAGCAGCTATCTGTTTTAGTCCAATGGAAAACCTTCTTTCTCAAAATACAGTATTTTTTGTTGTATCGAGAGACTTGTTCAGCTCAAAGTTGTGCAAGTTCATGGTTAAATTGAATAAAAATGAGTATTGCTCGCTGACTATTTTGTGCTGGGATCCAAGTGTAAGTAATAAATCTAGAGAGAGAGAGTAATAAATGAATAAATAAGTAAATAAATATATTGATAAGTGTATGGTCTGAGCTATGAGCTGAGAATGGCCCCTTGTTGACCTTTTGGCTAAGATTGAGAACCTGTACAATACTTAATTTATTGTTTTAATTATATTTAAAATGTACATTCCACCTTTTGTGACTGGTCAGCTGCTTCAAAGCAGATTACATTCAGGTACTATAGATATTTCCCTGCCTGAGGGCTAGAATCTAAGGAGACTGTATATCAAACCCAGTACTGCGGGTTTATGAATCCCATGGTATTTTTCCCAGTGTTAAGATACCACTGAGAAAAACATTGCAGTTCAGCTGACCCTCATAGTGCGCCACCTAAAGACAGCCACACATCCCAGGTCTACCATATTTTTAAAAGGAACATGCGGCCTGCTGGATACCACCCCTAGCAGAGTAAAAATCCCCAGAGGGTTTATGAAGCTCCCTTTCCCCCAAACCCACTGCCACTTGAGAAGGCCAAAGTAGTTAAATGTCCCCTCCAAAAAGTTACAAAGTAGCAGTGGTGGACCAGCCCCCTCCATTCTCAAACTCTGCTGCCTTGTGCTAAAAAAATAATGGCTCATCCTGCAGGACTTCCTTTCCCCAGGACTCACCTACTGTACTTCAATCCCCAGGATCCCCTAGAGAGCACTAACTGTTACCTCCCTGGAGGTTAGTGGTTCCTGGAATGCCCTTTAGGCACCCAGGTCTGGTCAGCCATTTTCAAAAGTTTCTGATTGACATTTGCCCCATCATGCGATCAATTAAACTGGACCTGGATTTGGATTTGAAGACCAGAAGTGACCTACCTATGGAGATAATGAAGGTCAGTCTTTACCAGATTCTGAGCATGCTCGAGACTAATAAGGAGGTCAGTGATGGGAAAGGGATTTAAAATTCAGGTAAAAAGCAACGTGTGGGAGGAAATGCTGGTGTTGGGTTGAGTATGGGAATTTATATACGCATCAACTCAAAATGGAAGCATAGCAACTGGGCAGACTGGATGGGCAATTTGGGGGTTTTTTTGCCATTTTTTTCTAAGTTGTTACCTAAAGAAAATTGTGCTATCTAGGGACTATGAAGATAACTTTCAAACAACTCTATACAGCTGCATATACATGTGTATATGGCCACATGGAGATCTACGATAGTATTTATAAACTATGGGGGTAATTTTCAAAAGGACTTACGCGCATAAATGTAACTACTATTGTAGCAATTTTCAAACGCTATTTACTCACGTAAAGTGCATTTATGTGAGTAAATCCTATGGACAATTCAATGGCATATATTGTAGCAATTTTCAAAAACCCACTTACTCGAGTAAAGTGCATTTACTCGAATAAAGCCCAGTTTTACTCAAGTAAATGCTTTTAAAAATCAGGCGTTAAATGTGTATCAGATATGTTATAAAATAAGCATATGTCTACCCCAACATATATGCTTATGTATTGCTTATGTGCAAACACGTGCAATGCATTGAAATCAAGTATTTCAATGTATTGAACATGTGTACTTTTCCTACCAATTTAAAAAATATATGCACATAGGGGGTAATTTTCAAAAGGAGTTACATGCGTAAATGTAGCTACTATTGTAGCAATTTTCAAAAGCCATTTACTCAAGTAAAGTGCACTTATGTGAGTAAATCCTATAGACAAGTCAATGGCATATATTGTAGCAATTTTCAAAAACCCACTTACTCAAGTAAAGTGAATTTACTCCAGTAAACCTGGTTTTTACTCGAGTAAATGCTTTTTAAAATCAGGCTCATATATTTTATGCATGAAAAAAAGGTAAGACTTGCTCATATAGTTGCCTATTTACGCGCATAAGTTGGTATATTTTAAAACATGTACACGTAATTGAAGTTTCCACCAGTTTGCCCAGTTCTTCCGTGGGTCCTGGAGCCTCCCTGGTTCTTCAGCCTGAACTCCCACCTGTTCACCCAGACCTCCAATCCAGCCAATAGTGTATCATAAACAAGTCTGATATCACTCATGCAAGATAATTAGCTGGTGGAAAATTACATGAGTAAAATGTACACATGGAAGTCTTTTAAAATAAGAACTTGCACGTGTAACTGTTAGCCCCGCACTGGAACGCCATTAGACCACCCCTTTATTTTGCACGTAATTTTGCACGTGAAACATAAAGTACATGCATACTTTCAGTATTTATAAAATACTTACACACCTATATGCTAATTGTTATGCATGTAACAATTCTTTGAAAATTCACCCCATGTACTCAAATCATGAAAAGTACTTGGAGTCTGATGCAATTTATGTTTTGTTTTTTTCAAAGTTGACTATTGTCATTTTATCTATTGTTTTATTTTATATGATTATATATGTTATAATTGTAAGCTATGGTTGATAATTTTTTTTAATAAATAAATTTGATATACAACAGATTTTCATGGCTCTTTAGCTTAACTGCATAAAAAGTTGACTCATTTGTGGTTTTTTCTTATTCAATCACTTACTCTTTGTAGTTAAAAGCCAGGTCTGTAATGAAATTCCTCCTTTTCCTGTATTCTAAATCAGTGTAACCCTAAAGTGAATTAACAAAAAATCAAAATAAAGCGTTAGAAATGTTAATTCTATCCCTCCATTAGTCCTACACAGAGATGGAAAAACCTCTAGAGATTGGCATATAATGCAACTGAAATCTTGTGAATAATTTCAGATCTCTATATTGGTTGGATTATTTATTTACAATATTTCTATACCACATTTCCAACCACATAATGGCCAACCAAAGCGATGTACAAAAAAATTCTAAAAGTACAATACATAAACAATCAACAAATAGGTCAAACCAAATAAATGTAATTGTACACCAATAAACGCCTGAAATCTAGAAAATCATTAGCCAACCTACACCCTTTATGTGCTGTATATCTAGACCAGGGGTTCTCAGTCAAGTCCCCAGAACACACCTGCCAGTCAGGTTTTCAGTATAGCCATACAAAATATGTATGAGGTAGATTTGCATGCACTGCCTCCATTGTATGCAAATCTATCTTATGCACATTCATTGTGGATATCCTGAAAACATGACTAGCAGGTGTGTTCTGAGGACTTGGCTGAGAACCCCTGGTCTAGATGTACAGCACAGTAAGAGTGTGGATTGGCTAACTTGCTTCGCCCCCAATCTGCCCAGTAAATGCCTACTTTTTGATGTAACATTTAACCATATAAGGGATTTATATGGCTAAGCAGCAGCTGCTGAATGTAAGTGCGTATTCAGTGGCCGCTACTTAGCCACATAAGTCACACTTATCCGGCTAAATAGCAGTGAATGTGCTTTGAATATTGAGCCACTTAAGTTTATTCTTACTCTTCTTCTCTTCATATTTTTTTAAATAAACTATGTATTCCCATTCACCCTAAAATGTTTGGCTTCTCTGGAGGGCAAATATCAGAAAAAGCCTGAACTGTAACTAATGTAAAAAATTAAGGACCGGATTTTAAGAGGTACGCATGGGCATAGATTTGTGCGTGCAACCCGGCGCGCACAAATCTACGCCCGATTTTATAACATGCACGCGAAGCCGCACGCATGTTATAAAATCCGGGGTCAGCACGCACAAGGGGGGCGCACACTTGTGCAACTTGCGCGCGCCGAGCCCTAGGGGAGCCCCGATGGCTTTCCCTGTTCCCTCCGAGGCCGCTCTGAAATCGGAGCGGCCTTGGAGGGAACTTTCCTTCCCCTCCCCCACCTTCCCCTCCCTTCCCCTACCTAACCCGCCCCCCCAGCCCTACCTAAACCCCTCACTAACCTTTGCTCCATAAGTTGCGCCTGCCTCTGGGCAGGTGTAGGTTGCGCACGCCGGCACTTGGCCGGCGCGCGATCCACCAGCACAACCACTGTGCCGGAGGCCTCGGTCCCGCCCCCGCCCCACCCCACCCATTCCCCGCCCCTTTTTTCAAGCCCCGGGACATACGCACGTCCCGGGGCTTGTGCGCATTGCCGGGCCTATGCAAAATAGGCTTGGCGCACGCAGGAGCAGGTACTCGAGGTTACGTGCATAATTTACACACGTAACCCTTTTAAAATCCGCCCCTAAGGGTGGTATATATGTGTGTTTGAAAACTGCCATTATATCCGACTTC
The DNA here is from genome assembly GCF_901001135.1 of Rhinatrema bivittatum. Classification (NCBI taxonomy): domain Eukaryota; kingdom Metazoa; phylum Chordata; class Amphibia; order Gymnophiona; family Rhinatrematidae; genus Rhinatrema; species Rhinatrema bivittatum. The sequence continues at coordinate 217,023,250 of NC_042618.1, read as the reverse complement.
AGTAAAGAAATATAGTCCTTAAAGGGATGAAAAGTCTAACAAGAGGAGTTGATTTTTACACTGCAGTGCTAGCTGCATTGTACAAATCTACTCCTTTTCATCACTTATAAGGGCTCTAATTCTTCACTGATGTCAATTTTACCATGAACACCTCTGAATGTGTCTGTAACAACGCCCCACCAACCCCAACCCACCTCCTGTGGCTTCTTAAAATTTGAATTGCTCGCACGTGGCTCACAATCAGGTGTATCTGGCCTTTTTTGGGCGAGCAACGCTTTTAATATTTGCCTCTTAACATTTAATTATACCCGCATAAAATGGGAAAGCTGGTTAAAGATTACCTCTCGCTGATCTCAGGAAAGTATTGCAATTGCTGTGTTAGTCCACTTAAATTTCTAGAAATAAGGGGTTAACAAATAAGCTATAGGTGAGACCTTTATATTAGACAAAGAGAAAACATCTGTGTGACTAGCTTTGGAGAACTACATGCTTGACTGATCTGGAGCATGGTTCACCAAAGCTAGCCACAGGTGTATTCAGTTAGTCCAATAAAAAGGTCTCAGACCCTTATTTCTACATGCCCAAAACTAAAACATTTTTAAACAACAATAATGGGAACAGATTCATGACATCATAAAAGAATCAAATGAGGATGGGATAAGACAAAATCAGAAGAAGAAATAATACAGTTGGGAAATAGTGTACTGCTATCCTACATTTTATTACAATAGCCAGGTTCCATATTACATACATTAGCAGTTCTCAACCGGTGGGTCGCAACACACCAGTCTGTTGCCAAGCACACGCAGGTGTGTCGCCACACTTCCCGGTCCTCCGCTGGACCAGCAGCTCCCCCTGCCCCAGCGACATGCAAACTCATACTCCACTGGGCTTGAAATGCTGATAGACCGGGCGGAACGCAGCAGCAAAACTGGAGTCAGCGGCACTCACAGCACGGTCTCTTCCTTCCGGCCCCCGCCACCTGGAAGAGGAAGTGATGTGCAGTGGCTGCGTGCACAGGAAGAAGAGACCATGCTAGGTACAAGTGCTGCAGCATCAGCCTGAAGCAGAAGAGCAGAGCGGTCCGGAGCAACGGCAGCCCCCGCAGCCGATGGGACTCCTTTCTTGAGTCCATGAGGGCTGGAAGAGAAGGAGGCTGTTGCTGCTGCTAGGGGGGCGAGAGTGAATGAGTGAGCATGTGTGTTTGAGATCCTCTGTGTGTGTATGTGTGTGTGAGTGTGTGTGTGTGTGAGAGACAGCATGTATGTGTGTGATTGAGAACCTGTATGTGTAAATGTGTGATTGAGAACCTGTTTGTGTGAGAGAAAGCATGTGTGTGTGATTGAGGGCCTGTGTGTGATTGAGATCCTTTGTGTGAGAGACATGTATGTAAGTGTATGATTGAGAGCCTGTATGTGTAAGTGAGAGAGAGCATGTGTATATGTAACCTGTATGTGTAAGTGAGAGAACCTGAATGTGTAAGTGAGAGAGAGCATGTAAGTGAGAGAGAGCATGTGACAAGAACCACAAGTAAAATAAAACTAGTCATACCATCACTTCCCTCAGCTAAGCTATCCAACACAAGAAACAGAGCCATCTCAATTGCAGGACCGAAATTATGGAACTCGCTCCCAGATTACCTGAGCTCACAAAACAACATCAAAACTTTTAAAAAAGAGCTCAAAACATGGATATACAGTCAAACTTTCAAAGATGGTATAGGTTAAACACACATAAACGAGATAACACATAACCACCTACGGTTATGATAGATCAATACCAAGACTATTATTGAGGACAATTAGTCTATAGGTCACGGAAAAGAATGTTACTATATTATACTCGCAGTCTTTCTAAAATTAACTATTATAAACTCATCTCATTTTTATGATCCAACTTATCCTATCTCCCCAGCTATATTATTTATTGACAAAATGTATATTGCCAAAATGTATTAATCTGCAGATATTTAATTTAAGCTGTTAACCGTTACCTGTTATGATTACAGCTATACCTTGTTTGTTTACTTATTGCCAAATTGTATTAAGTTGTTATATCTGTAAACTGGAATGAAGGCAGCTAGCTAAATTTCGGTCTATAAAAACAAATAAGTAAATAAATAAATAAATAAATAAAAAAAATATGATTAAGAGCCTGTGTATATAAGTGAAAGAGAGAGAGAGCATGTGTGTAACTGTGTATTGAGAGCCTACATAAGTGAAAGAGAGCATGTATATATGTGTGTATTTGAGAGGCTGTGTGAGAGAGAGCTTGTATGTAACTAAGAGAGAGAAGAAAGTTGCAAGCAACCCTCACCCCTCCTTCTAATCCACAACAATCTCAGGGCTCCTGGAAATCGAACATTTCCGGGTATGAAGAACAGTGCTTTTTTTTTTATTCTTATTTTTAATTATTGTGTCTTTGTCTCTGCTGTTTTGAAATATTTTTTGCTATGAGTTTTTAATTATTGGAAATTCCATTCATCAGCTGTTTTGAAATAATCTGTTCTTTTTGTTAGTATGGTTTTACTGCTATTGATTTTATATTTCTTGATTTGTTTTGAGGACTGGTGATGTTTCTCTTTTTCCTTTGTTACACTGCATTCAGTCTCTCTGGCTTGTTGTGGTTTCCAGTTCAGTTTTTGTCTGCATGTAGTTTCTGGGTAGGGCTCTATAGCAGCCTGGCTTTTTCTGTTTTCCTAACAGGATGTGTTTTAAGGCCTGGGGTAATATTTTCAGTGTTTCCTTTTCTTAGGTAAGGTGGTTACTGTTTTGAGTGCTGGAAGTTGGTGCTGTTCTGGTTTACTAATTAGGTAATTTCTATTCAGAAAGAGTACTTATCTTTCCCTTGTGTCATTCTTAACAATAAAAATAATACTGGGCCTTATTTTTTTTTTTGCCCTGGATTATAATGAGCAGTGTGTCACACATGTGAGCATTGTCCGTCAGGTGTGTCACAATGCGAAAAAGGTTGAGAACCACTGATTTACATAGTGGTATATTCAGAAAAGGTCAGAATTGCAGGACTAACAACAGACATATTGCAAGGCTAATTAGCAGTATGCAAGCTGTCACTATGTGAAAAACAACAATCCCAAGACTTAAGTGGTTTTCCCCAGAGACACTAAAAATAGACATCTGCTCACTCTCTGGCAAGGAAGAACCAAGCTTTACGGCTGTCAACTCCATGATTTCTCTGATTCTCATATGTATCTACTTAATCATCTAAAGCCTACCCTAAGATGTAACCTTTGGATGCCGCATCACCTTTGCATTTTCTTCGTGGGCCTAAGTGCATGGAATGCACCTCAAGTCTGACGTAAATGTTTTCTCTGGAGAAACTGCAACTCACTTCCCTACTACTGTGCCACTCAATGACAGATTTAAATTATGGGCTCTTCTTTTGCTCATAGTTTCTCCAAAACAAGTGGTGGAAAAAAACCAACAGAACAGAAAAGACATAAATATTTTGACGAAGAGAAACATCTATAGGTACTAAACTATTGGTCCTTGCATTAGTTCGACGCTATGAGGCCGATACAGTATGGATGTGCTAAAAAAAAACATCCATTCTTGGTGCCCGTTCTTTGAATGCCCTCTCCTGGGCACGCGATATTGAACACAAATGAGGGATCATGCTAAAAGGAGGCACCAGGGACAATTGTGCACCCCCTAATGCCTCCTTGGCCCAGGAGAGGTGGCTGTCAGTGGCTTTGGAAAATGGACGCTCAATTTTACGAGCGTCCGTTTTCCTAATCAGTGCACAGCCATGGGTTAGGAAAATGGACACTCGTAAAATTGAGCGTCCATTTTCCTGGCCTGACCCGCCGGCACATTATTTTTTTTAATCTTCTTTTTTACTTTGTTTCTTCCGACTTGTCGGAGGATGTAAGTTCACTTTATTGGGCCACACATTTTTTTCCCTGTATCCCAGGTGAATGACTAATAGCCTCATTACCATGCATTTGGATGTGATGAGCGCTATTAGTTTCGGGGGGGGGGGGACACCCCTTATTGTATAAGGGGTTGAAGACGTGCATCCAAACCGGGTTAAAAAGTGCACTTAGCTGAGCGCACTTTACAGTATTGACCGTGTATGTCTGGTTTTGAGCCTGAAGATATTTATTTATTTATTTATGAACATGTGATATTCCGCCTTTTACCAAAGTTGGTCTCAAGGCAGATACATTGAAAAGAAGAGATACATTAGAACAGCTTACAATCAAATCAGAATTTTCAATTAATGTAGCAATGGGATCCAGCATAGGAAAACCCATTTGTGAATAGTTTCAACACTCTGTTGTGCCCTAGTTCTGTATAACACAGTCTCTCATGGGGAGCTCGGAACAGTGGAATACAGCCCCTTTCAGGTTTCAAGTTTGAAGTTATTTAAACAATAGAATAAAAAGCAAAAGTATACAGGTTCTATTCACTACAAAGATTCAACTTACATGCAAACTCCTCTAGAGCAGGGGATATAGCACATCCAATAACAATTCCACGTATCTTCGGTTCTAATCTCAAGTAAGTCACAGTCAATTTCAATTTATTAAAATTTATAACCAGCATTCATCACCTAGGTTTGAAGGGGCTAACAGAATCAAATGTGCTTATTAAAATATACAAAACCAAAACAAGAACATACACAAGAACTCCTCTGCCAAAATGAAGGAATTATAGGCTCGTCATTTAAGGGTCTATGAATGCCTTCTTGAATAGGTATGATTTTAAGGGCTTCAAAAAAGATTTCTCACAGACCAAGGCCCAGATGGCATCGGGTAGGAAGTTCCAGAAGATAGGTCCAGCTGCTGAAAACGCTCTAGCCCTTGTGATGTTCAGGTGTGCCAACTTTAGCAATGGAACCTTTAGAAGGTTTTTTCCTTCTGATCTCAAGGACCGGGATGGCTTGTAAATCCTGAGGACTGAGCTCACCCAGCAATCAACGTTGCAATGAATTAATTTAAAGAGGGTCAAGGCAAGCTGGTATAAGATCCACCACTTGATAGGCAGCCAGTGGAGCTTGAAAAAGATAGATGTTACATGTTTTTGCTTTTGCGTCCCCATCAGTATATGGAACTGTGGTGTTCTGAACTACCTGGAGTGGGTTTGCAGGAAGCCCCATATGTAAAGAGTTGAATAGTCCAAACTATAAAAAATCAAAGCCTGGAGGACCAAATGGAAGTTCAGGATTACAATAATGGGTGCAGTTTTTTAACCATCCATAACATAAAGAATGAGGATTTAGCAACTCTTTTTATCTATGGTTCAAGTGATAGACTTGCATCAATCATAACCACAAGGCGACATACATGTTGACTCAGTGGAATGTTGTAGTTGTTAAACTGGAGGTGAGATGGAACATTATACAAAGGGAATTTACTTAAAATGATAATTTTGGGTTTTTTTCAATGTTTAGAATAGCAATAACTTGTTATCAAATAGCCAGCCATTGGCACACTGTAGACAAAGAGAGACATATTTCATTGTGTCTGACCAAGAGGTCAGAAAACAAGTATTCACAGACTGGTCAACATCAGTTACAACTTTGGGTATCATGAACCACTCTGTATCTGGGCTCCACAGTGGCTCAACTGCCTTCATGTTGCTGGGAACAAATTCCCTTTTGCTAGTAACCTGTTTTTCTAGTTCTGAGGGCCAATCTGATTCTTCAGGGGAAAGATTACAGGTTCTGTCAGCAGACTCTGTATCAGGTCTCCTCATTTGTATCAGCATACTTTCCTTCGTTATTTGAGACAGCAAAGTAGGTCACAGTCTGAGGTCTACCAACAGGTCTGGCTAGTAGTTGGATGGGTTGGCTACCAGGGAAGACCGGGTGCTTGCACTGGAGAAGGGAATGGCAAACCTCTGCGGTATTCTGCCAAAATAAAAGGTCATGGGCACTGTGGTGGGGCCATGATTACCCAACCGTCAGCACTCAGATATGGGTGGGTAGTGTTGCAATTCCAGCTGCTGCACAGCCTCCCCTCCATCAGAGAATCCCAGTGAGCTTGGCTCTGAATTATTCTCCAACATTCTCTGGCTCCTGTCTTCAGTCTGTGCTTCAGCCTCCATGCCAGCAGGGGACCTCCATAAATTAATTTTCCTGGCTGGCCAAGCCCTTCTCTCTCGCCTGCACAACACCCAGACTCCAGCCCTACTTAACTCTGTCTCCCCCATGCCCTAGTGCTTTGGCATTGAGTCCTTCTTAGCTCCCTGCTCTAGCTACCTCTGCCTTGCAGCTTTCTCAAGTTATTCCTAGCTTTGTCTCACAGTCTCCAGGTCTTCTTACTCCAGCCTTGCTTTGCCCTATCTCCTGACATTATGATGCTAGCTTGCCTTTGTCTTGCCTTGTGGCCATCCGACCTTCTGTTCCAAGCCTAGCTCTGTGGTCTGAAAGCTTTCTGACCTTTCTTTGCCTTGTGGTCTAACCTAGGCCTCTCCTGTTCCCTGACCCCTGGCCTAGCCCTGAGACTCACAGGTCTCTCCTGTGATACTAGGCCCCTCTCTGTTCCCTGACCCCTGGCCTAGCCCTGAGACTCACGGGTCTCTCCTGTGATACTAGGCCCCTCTCTGTTCCCTGACCCCTGGCCTAGCCCTGAGACTTCCTAGGTCTCTTCCTAGTTTCTAGGTCTCTCTGCCTTGCCTTTGCAGCCTTTTGGCTTTCTTGTTCCATGTTCTGTGTAGCCCTTGTCCTGGTTTGCCCTGTCTTGTCCTAGTCTGTCTTGCCCTAGTCCCTGATTCCAGTGTCCCACTTCCATGCTTGCTTGTACTTAGTTCCTGTCTCTTCCAGCGTTCCAGTTCCACATATACCTGCATTCATTCCACTCTTACCTGCACCCGATCCAGTCTGTTCCTGCTGTTCCCAATCCACGCTTACCAGAACTCAGATCCTGTCTGTTCCTGTAGTTACCTGCACTCTACGTCAGAGCTCCATACCAGCCAACACCTCGCTCCAGAGCTCCATTCAAGGCTCACCCGACTGCCCACACTCAGCCTCCAGCCTTGCCACCCTGCGCCACTCCAGGAGGTGGCGTCTACAACATCCCCTCTACAGTTGCCTCTACAACAAGTAGAAAGAGGACAGGAAAAGCAAAGGACCTGCCTCATATAGTGCTGTGGAAATTAGATCAATTATGCTATGTATCTGAAAGAGTACTTCAGACTAATCTACTGAAAAACAATTGATCTTCTGAAAGTGCATTCTATTAATATAGTTGAAATTCCATTCAGTTGTAATTACCTGCATGCATCTTAATGAAATTGTACTTTATAGTTTACTATTTTAATTTTCTTGGGTTTTTTTCTTTATTTATGTGGTTAATTTTATCGTTTATATGGCATTTTAAACAAAGGTGTCATATAACATCCTCATAATACCATTTAACAGCTTCATAGCTATTAAACAGCAACATTTTCTGCTGTTAGCCTTTTGTACAATAAGGACATATTTGGTTAGCTCTGATCATGTATTACTAGCGGTAATTGTTCACATTAAAACCCAGAATTATTATAGTTGGCCATTGTCTGAGGCTCTTATCATGACAGTGATTTATTATTCCAATCTGACATTTCACTGGTCCAGCATTGCATTGGCTCCAAAACTAACTTCTCCAAGGTTTAGTTCTGCATTGTTCATGAAAACATGCAAAATAAAAACGAAGATAAATAACTCAGAAAATACTGTTGCAAGGTCAGTCAGTAACATATAGCTCCCAAAAGCTAGTCACAGATGTACCTGACACATTCAGGTAACTCTAACAAAATTATCTCACCTACAACTTGTTTGACCGTAATTTCTACAAATTCAAGTGCACTACCACAACATACACAATGCTCTATTTTGGTCATAGGAGGCATGTTCATACTAGCTTTCCTATTTTAAGCACATGTAAAATGTTAAACAGGCTAAAATTGCTCCCATCAGATGTGATGGCAGTGCTCTGCTCAGGCCCACATCTATACCCACTATATTCTGGTCTAGAAGCTGCAATTCAGGTTTTTTCTGATATTTGTCCTCCAGAGAAGCCAAAATTATGTAATAAATAATGTGTGTGTGCATGTATTTGTGTGTATATATATATATAAATAATCTATTTTGTAACCTTTGGAATAATAATTCAATGCTAATTGTTTATTTATTAATGGAGGTATTATTTTATGTTTTTTTGGGTGTATATATATGTATATATATATATATATATATATATAAAATTTTTAAATATATATATATATATATATATATATATATATATATATTTATATACATAATTTTTAAATAAATTAAAATAAATGTATCAATATGTTAAAATCTATAACAGATTATTCTCTTATTTATCTATATCTATATATCATACATATGCATATAAATATGGGGAAAGAGGGAGAGAGAAAGATTGATTTTTAATTGATTTTAACATTGATACATTTAATGTATTTAAAAATGTGATATAATATGAAAGTCTTAATTTTCCTAATGGTAATTTAATTCATGGCATTTGAATGTATCATCTGATTCTCTGACCCACAAATGTATATCCTGGTTCACATTTTGTGAAATATTAATTGATAGAAAGTTAATATCTTCCAGTGTCTGATTTCAGAGAAGCAGCGGGGCTCATTCATTTCTATAGATACAGTAAAATATTCCTTTGCTATAAGACAAAAAGCCATGCCTCCATGGAAACAATTTACAGAGGAGGATCAGAAAGCAATACATTATTCTTCTGACTGGCTTGTAAGTCTTCAATTAGTGTTAGTGTATACTGAATTTGCAATTATCTCATACTTACAGGATGATCGTGGTCCAGATCTGGTTCATATTTGCTGATCAGGTGATGACACTTGTCAAGATCTCTAACCTTCTTGGGAAACCAGGGAACTAGAAGAATAAGTAACATCCTTGTATCTGGCATACAGTATTTGTAGTTACTTCTTATAGCAATATTTATGAGGGGTGTGCAAATTTTGGGGATTTTTTTGGGGGGGAGGATATGTTTTCATTTATTTGAAATGAAATAAACTACAAAAGGAATTAAATAATGGCACTGAGTCTGAGGCTCCTCCTATCTGCCCACCATTCAACCTCTATCTTTGATTAGGAAAACCCCCACCTCTGATCCCCCTGGACCCTCCAGAGCTCCTGGACTGTTTCCCCTGCCCTGCCTCTTACCCATCCATGTTGTCTCCAGCCTCAAAATTGAGTAGGAGCAATCCCTAGCTTCTCCTGCCCCATTGGTGTCATATTTCAAAATGGTACCAGCTGGCCCTGGCTATTACTAGTGGTGTCAGTAGTGGGTTAATTCCTTTTGCCACTCAGCCAAAAAAAATTGACTAACAACCCAGCCATGACAAATTGTCAAAACTATGGAATGATTAAACCAGCTGTTATCAGAGGGACAACAACAACTCTAGACATTTGTGTAGGGTGAATGGGCTCAACAGTAAGTCCTATAAGAATGTGTAAAGCAATGAGAGGATTCCCTGATCAAATGGCCCAAGCAGTACAGATTGCCAAAGTGAGATGCCCTCCTGGGAATCCAGCTTTGTTAAAACTCACCTGAGGAGAAGATATTGAAAGTTTTTGTAAAGACTTTTTAAAGAGCAGCCACAGTAAAAGAAAGGCCAAAGGAATTATGGGTGAGTTACCTGGACAACCTCCTGATCAGAGACTGCCAGGTGGAATATCAGGCAGCCAATGCTAACGGGCAAGCCAGCTAACGGGCAAGCCAGCTAACGGGCAAACATCAAGATGGTGCTAGAATTTGTGAGCCACATGCCCAAAGTCTACTGGTTATGGTTTAGGACAACCACAAGACTGACGTAAGACATGGTTTGGAAAATGCTTTGAACAAAGAACAGGCTCCAAGATAGCCTATAAAATCTTCTTAAGCAGATACTTTTTAAACAATATTTACATTCTTGCTGGATATTTGCCATGTGGTTCTGCCCCACAGTTTGCTGCAGCAGCTCAGGCATAGATTCTGTGGCAAAAACTGGCAAATATTTCCAGCATTTATATTATAAAACTCCAACCTTGCTTGTGTCTGTATAATGTTTTTTTTTAATTGGGCGATCAAAAGGAATCGTAAGTATCAGTACAGGGATGAGATCTGAGGGATAGGCAGAAGAGAAGGAGAGGGAGAGAAGGCCAGGGATGGGGAGAGGAAAGGAAAGGAGAAGGGCTAGGGAAGGGGTGAGGAGAAAAGACTGGGGATAGGAGGGAGGAGTATGAGAAGGAAAGAGGACTGGGGATGGGAGGAGAAAAGGTAGTAAGGGCTGGGATGGGAAGGATAGGAGATGGGGAAGGTGGAGGAAAGGGAGAAAATCAAGAATCTGGGATGGGAGGGAAGAGTGAGAAGGAGGGAGGTTCTGGGATTGAGAAAGAGGAGGAGAGGGTATCATATGTTGGGGAAGGGGGGGGGGGGGGGTTCCAGGATCTAGAGAGAAGGAAGAGGAAGGAAGGGAGGTTCTAGGATCTGGGGGACAGAATCCGAGATCAAGGGAGAGAGAGAGACTGAATTGTACTGGGGGTAGGGGAGGGGGAAGGAGAGGAGAGGAGGCAGGGGTCCCTACTGTGCTCTGCTCCTGCTCTCCTTGCATCCCCTCTCTTAATCTGGCACATACACCAGCATCAATCCCTCCTCCTTCACACAAACAAACACTGTCCCCTTACCCCCCCCAGCTAATTCACTCACATCCCCCATCTCACCCTCCAATCATTCCCCTTCACCCTTCCTAACCATACCAAAATGATCTCCCTTTGCTCTCTCTGCTCCCGGCTCACGTCTCTCCCATTTTGTTCCCTGCATACTGCTTGGGGAGGGAGGGGGCTAGATTAGGTAGTAGAGGCCTATTCTGAGTGAGACTCAGCAAAGCTTGAAGGCAGTAAATTATTCGGCCAGCCTATTGCAACACCCCTGGTTTTTGTATCACCCTAGACACAGTACCAGAGTGCCTATTGATTAATCCAGGCCTATCTACCATATTGATTTTGTACATTCATGTTTCTTCTTTTACTAGCTATCCTTACCCTCTTTCCTACAGGTCTGATTTAATTGGCTACACTTATTACTCTTTCCTTCTTTGGCCACTCTCATCATCTGACAGCTTTCTCATATTCTCTGTAGATGTGATTTTAACAATGCCCATTGTAAATGATTAGGTAGGGTTTAAGCATTTGTTATCTCTTTTCCATGCACACAATATCATGTTTAGTCCTGTGACCCCAAAGCCAAGGTTCCAGCAGCAGAAGCTGAGGAGAAATGGAGGGGCCTAATCATTCACAGTAACATGGTAAATGATGGCAGAAAAAGATCAAATTGGCTCATCCAATCTGCCCAGTTGCAATTCTTCCACTTGGGCAAGATGAGCACACAAATTCCCATATTTAGTCCAAGCTACCATGTCTTTTTTTCCTGAACTTTCAACCCTTTTCCTAGCACTGCTTTCTGTTTCAGTCCCACGAACACCCAGAATCTGTTAAAGTACTGGTTTCCACCACCTCCACTGGCAGGTCATTTCAGGTCTTATTACATACTAGGGATGTGAATCGTTTTAGGACGATTAAAATTATCGTCCGATAATTTTAATATCGTCTTAAACCGTTATGGAACACAATACAATAGAGATTCTAACGATTTATCGTTATAAATCGTTAGAATCGTGAGCCGGCACATTAAAACCCCCTAAAACCCACCCCCGACCCTTTAAATTAAATCCCCCACCCTCCCGAACCCCCCCCAAATGAGTTAAATAACCTGCGGGTCCAGCAGCGGTCCGGAACGGGCTCCTGCTCCTCAATCTTGTTGTCTTCAGCCGGCGCCATTTTCCAAAATGGCGGCGAAAAATGGCGGCGGCCATAGACGAACACGATTGGACGGCAGGAGGTCCTTCCGGACCCCTGCTGGACTTTTGGCAAGTCTCGTGGGGGTCAGGAGGCCCCCCACAAGCTGGCCAAAAGTTCCTGGAGGTCCAGCGGGGGTCAGGGAGCGATTTCCCGCCGCGAATCGTTTTCGTACGGAAAATGGCGCCGGCAGGAGATCGACTGCAGGAGGTCGTTCAGCGAGGCGCCGGAACCCTCGCTGAACGACCTCCTGCAGTCGATCTCCTGCCGGCGCCATTTTCCGTACGGAAACGATTCGCGGCGGGAAATCGCTCCCTGACCCCCGCTGGACCTCCAGGAACTTTTGGCCAGCTTGTGGGGGGCCTCCTGACCCCCACGAGACTTGCCAAAAGTCCAGCGGGGGTCCGGAAGGACCTCCTGCCGTCCAATCGTGTTCGTCTATGGCCGCCGCCATTTTTCGCCGCCATTTTGGAAAATGGCGCCGGCTGAAGACAACAAGATTGAGGAGCAGGAGCCCGTTCCGGACCGCTGCCGTTCCGGACCGCCGCTGGACCCGCAGGTTATTTAAGTCATTTGGGGGGGGTTCGGGAGGGTGGGGGATTTAATTTAAAGGGTCGGGGGTGGGTTTTAGGGGGTTTTAATGTGCCGGTTTTGCGATTTTTCAATTTTTCGATTTTTCATGATTTTTCACGATATTTTACCCCCCCAAACGGCAACAATACGATTCCCTCCCCCTCCCAGCCGAAATCGATCGTTAAGACGATCGAGGACACGATTCACATCCCTATTACATACCGCAAATCATCCCGTCAGACTGCCATAAGACAACTGAGGACTTAGTTTTATGCTGAGTTTTTTCTTTTTGATAAAGTTTTATTATTTTATTATTCTTATATTTCTAGGGTGTGGTATCAGTGATTGCATGGAATATTTTGCACTGTAATGTTGTAAACCACTGTGATGGGAAAACCGAACGACGGTATATAAAACTCGATAAATAAATAAAATAAAATAAATAAAATGTGTATAGACTGGAAGATTTGAGTGTGGATCTGTGAGTAAAGAAGTTATGTATGTGGTTGTAAGGAGGGGTGAAACTAAAATGTTAGAGTTATAAGTGGATGCAGTAGTGATAACTAATGGTACGAGTACTCCTTGTAGTTGTGTCATGCTTGTTAATATAGCTCAGCAATATCATTTCTGATCTGACATAACTGCATGTATGTTTGCCCTATGTTGTAGATGCTGATAGGTAGATATATGGAAAATGTTTTGTATGCATGTATAAGATGTGTGAAGAATAAGTATAAGCATATGAGGTATGATTGTATTGGTGGAAGACAAAGGGAGTACATTAAGATAAGGGAGATGGTGTATATGTTATAGATAAGATTATAAATGTTAGGTTATGTCAAACATGCTTTACAAAAGGCAAGCACTATGATCCCTAGTGGGGAAATCAAAACTGGCTCTTTAAAACTGACTTTTGTCTTAGTTAATATTTTGTTTAGTCAATATTTTAAATTAGGGAAAAGGCATTAATATTTTCATTGGGGCGTTACCTGATGGACTTAAAGAAGGGGCTTAAATCCAGTTGGTTTTCCTGTTTTCCCAAATCATAAACTTGGGTGAAACAAGCCTTATGTTCATGTGGAAATAAGATGCATACTTGTAGGCATGAAACCAAAAACTGACTGTCAAAAATCATGTTGAAGGCCCACCAAGTGATAAAATTCAGAAGAGCAGGAACTCAGTATATGTGGGAATCAGTAAAGGTAAGTGATTAAGCCACACAGTGTGAAGATTTGTACCTAAAGACTCAGAGCAATCACACATCTTTGTACATTGATGCAAGTCAGTTTTATATAGTTTTTTTTAATCTAAGCACTTAAAATACATCAATGAGAAAGCAAGTACACAGTCAGGCACTTAATCAAAGCCATAAAGGAGGTAACCAAAAGGCAAAGGAAAGTAGGAATTTCATGAAGGTGGATAAATAAGTAGCAGGAGATATTTATGGAACAGAAATTTAGCAGGTAATTTTCAAAGGCATTTCCATGGCTGTACCCCTAAAAATGGCTCATTAGAAAATTACCTGACTGGTAAGCAGGTAAGCTTACATGCTTATAACTTGTATGTGCATAAAATGTATCTGGACTGTGCAGAGGCATTTCCAAATTTGGAACTCGGGAGCAGTTTGCACTTATTTGCCTACTCTTAGATTTTCAAAAGTGCGTGCAAAGTTTCCTGAAAAACTTCTGTGTGCAGTTTAGCGGATGTAATTGTATGTGGGTGGTTTGGGGGGGGGGGGGGGGGGTAATTTTACAAGTGAAAATGTGTATAAGTTTGCTTAGAAAGTAGGGTTTATGCAGATTTTTTTTCATGAGGGCTGTTATAAAATGCTCCCTTTAAATCTGGTAGTGAAAATGCGATCTGACAGGTAAGGGCAATTCATTGAACTTACAGAATAGAGACGACAGTTAATGTACTAATTATTATTGGTGACATGTATTTAGAATATTATCTGACTAGAAATCATTTTTTGACAATGTATCCAGATGGCATTGGAGAGGGCTTTGCAAATCTCTCCTGGGGATCCCACAGCCAGTCGAGTTTTCAGAATAGCCAAAAGGAACACGCATGAGATAAATTTGCATGTACAGTGCCTCCAATGTATGCAAATTTATCTCATGCATATTTATTATGGATATCCTGAAAAAAAACAACCTGATTGGCTGTGGGGACTTGGGACAGGTTTTCGGAAGCCCTGGCATAGGAATTATCTCATCATGCATTGCTTACAGAGATACAGTAGTCAAACCAACCAACCAAGCAAGCATTGCTCTAGGATTTATTGTCTTGTATTTTATTATTATTTATTATTATTATTATTATTATTATTATTATTATTATTATTATTTGCATAGGTGAGAATGGGCAAAAACTTTGGAAAAAGAAGATTCTCATGGCATTAAAAAAAACCCCACTTCACCATAAATAACCACAGTATAATCAAACTTTTCCAGAACATAAAGAGTACCCTAGATCTAAATGGGTCAAGCAGCAAAATATAGACAAGAGAGGAACTCGGCATTTTACAGTTTAACGGCAATTTCATTATTTTATGTTTGTGAGAACGGTTCAAGGTAGTTATGTCATATAAATGCCAAACCCAGTATCACTGCAAAGCCTGGATACTGGATTCTGCGCGCGCAACACACATACACACCCACCTTAAAAGACGAAGGGACATACATTACACGTACCTTTTTCTTCTCTCACTGAGTTCACATCGCCTGCTACTCTTTTCAGGGAGTTCATGAGCAGGCTGGTATCAGAGTTATGAATTTCGCATTTCACAAAAAACTCCAGATCTTCTTCCGTGCTCCCGGACCCCCTTGCTGGTCTACTTTCAATGTGCTGAATTCGAGCTGCAAATGTCTGCAATGGAGAAATCCGTTCCAGGTTGGGACATTTATTTTGGCTGCAGTTGAGTATAATTTGAACAGAGCAAAACTCCAACTCTCAAAAGAGACTTTCTGTCACGCCGCTTGAGGAGTGCCGGGGTAGAAGGTGATGGGAAACAATATTCTGATAATGTTTGGTATAACAGCAAGCCTGCCTGTTTTTAATCAGGACGCTAACCTGCATATTCTCCTGCACAGTACACTAAACATGATGATTAAGCATACATTTTCATATTGGATTGAAACAGAAATCCCACTCTTCCTCCACACCCACCCGAGAAACTCAATTACAACTGAGGCAAAACCACTGTAAAATGCAAGTTGCATTTATCTTATAAAGTTAGACAATCTAGATGTGTATAGAATAGCAGAACAAATGATTCCAGGAATAATCCTGTGCATTCAGTTCACATGCATGATTCATTCTATCTGTTTAGATTATAATAAGTATTCTATCCTTTGTATAGGTTTCCCCCAACCCCATTAGTTCCCTGTTATTTTCGGATAGAGAAAAGACTAAAAAAACAAAGAAACAAAGAAACAAAAAAAAAAAAAAACCAAACCAAACCACCCCAAGCAGGAAGAGACACACACAGATATTATACCTCAAAGATTTTGATAGTTCTGGACAATCCAGCCTTTATGTCATTTCCGAGAGTAAAGAGCAGATTCAGAGAGGTTTTTGCTTCTTCCGCCTGGAAAACAGGATCATCCTGGTCCTCCAGGGCACCCAGCGAAGAAGAATCTGAGGTGTCTTTCTCCTTTCTGGCATCTTCAATGAGGCTCTGCCTTCTGCCTTGGTACGGGGCACCCTGGAAACCCCCTGCGTCGGTCTTCATTGAGCACCCCGTCCCAAACTCCAGATCTCACCCAACACACAACACAGTGTATCGACGAGAGGATTCCTTTTCAGAAAGATTTAAAGTCAGCCAGAGGTGTCCTTTCCAAAATCTTAGTTTCTTTTATATTTCAGCTCATTACAAGAAATTAAAAGCTTAGGAAGCTTTCCTGACTTGATAGGTAGCTGTGGTTTTTCTTTTGATTCATATCGTGAGGACCAGATGACGAAACGACCAAGGGGCATGGAGAAATGTGAATTTTAGTTTTGCACATTGATTGGCAATATTTTGAAATCTTTGGGATGAGAGTGCATCCGAAACCAGAGACCCAGATGCAGAATGAGGAGCCTTTTAAGGGACCATAAGCAACCCTCTTCAACAATGGGCCTCCTTTAAGTAGACTCTTTGCTGCCAGTTGAAAGGGGTTTTTGAATATTCATTTTTATGTTGTCATTCATTTCATCTGTACGTATCTTTTGTTTACGGAATACTGCGTGACATTCTCTACTTTTCAAAAATAGGGTCTTGCATAGGAAGATCAAGTGGGATTTCAGTGGGGACCTCAGTCTTTGAACATGGTCTTCAGCATTTTATGGTAATGGACTTGCACTTTGAAACTGTTTTACTTTATTTTTATTGGGTTGTATAATGACTGTTCAGTGAAGAAAAATGCATTTTCCATAATTTCAGTGCCACTCATTAATATGCACCATACATATATGCATTGTGTAACAAGATTCTTTTCACTCCATTTGCAGCAATTCTGCTATTTCTGTTCTGTTTTCCAACAATTGGATAAAGTACACTGTTATGTTTCAATATCTTAAGTGATTATTTTAAATTTCTTGGAAATAATGTTTAAAAAATTATGTGTAGAAAAGGGCGTGCGATCCTATATCTATGGGTTTTTTTTTCAATTAATCCCAAATTCACCTTATCGGAGTAAAACTTTCATAAGAAGGTATGCACAGTGGGGCACTCGGCTTTAGATTCTGTTTAGAGCCATCCAAACACACACACACACACACACACACGTATGTTCGTGTATATGTATCTATCTAATCTTCACAGGAGAAAGTAGGTGACAAAGTTTTATTATGATAGGCAAATAATTATGCTAACAATACTGATAGAAATCTACTTTGTGATGAATCCTATTATGTTGCTGACCTGATGCTGATGGTCTAGAGCCCATGTTTGCAAAATGACCCGGGGCAGCACCATTTTCAAAGCCCTCCCTTTCAAATCCAGCAAGGGGGAAAGATCCAGCACTAAATGAAACTAAAATTCTCTCCAGTTCAAATCCCAGAGCCTCGGGCATCCTGCTTCAGGGCCCGCAATCTTCCGTATAAAGAGTTGTGGCAAGCTTATCTGTCTCCGGGATCTGCTGAAGGCAACTTCTGGAGACTCTTTCCTTTTAGGATCAGTTATTGCCGCTGTTTGTATCTGCCAAACCAGGGGCTTAAGGAGTCACACTTTTAGCAGGCTTCTAATGAAGCACACAGTCAATGTGAAACGATGTTGGACAGCTGAAATTGAGATCCCATAAGCTTCTGATTTATCAGCTAAAATTATCAGAGGTACTATGCCTATTAGAAGGGTTCTTATGCTTATACGACCTGCACACAACTGCATCCAGCAAACTCCCGAGGACTGATAGCTTGCCACAGCTCCATACGGAAGATTGCAGACGTGGCAGCAGACCCTTGTGGTCCTGAGATTTGAACAGGAAAGGCAGCTGTTTGACTCGAATTTTTCTTCTGTGCTGCAGGCTTCCTTCCTTGGACTTGGCAGGGAGGAATAGGGAACTGATGTGGCAGCTGCAAGTCAGTCACCTAATAGCATCCACTACAGAGAGAGGGCAATTATTATTATTGTTTACATATTTATCTTAGGAATAACTACCGCAAACAAACTAAAAATCTTTGTTTCAGGATGCCTATATGATGTAACGCTTAGAAACGATGTTTGGCTTCCCGAGGATAGAATGTATCGCGCTATTTTTATATAAAGAAAGAAGTATTTGATTTAAAAAAAAAAACCTCGCTTGATATTGAAAACTCAAAAGCTGAACATATGCTACATCAAATACAAGTATGTGTATAGTGTTTTTCAAAGATCTTTTTAAAATTTCAAGTAGTTTTTCAGGTATTAACTGAGGGTTTAAATAAAGAAAAAAATAAGAATCATGATTCTACAGCTACAAATCATACCCATAATTTATTTAAGTTTGCTTTGTGGATGTAAGTTTGGTTTTGCACACTGTATACCATTGCAATGAATCAAGAGATATCGCTTTCTTCCTTTATATGTCCATTTTAGCTCCCGTTATGGTTATTCTCACTTTTCAAAATATAGTACCCAGGTTGTTATTATCTAAATTTGGCACCTCAAATCTTCCTCATATTTATTTTTTTATTTATTTACATTTTTATATCTCCTTAACTTGCATTAGCCCAATCAACAATTCAGCAAGTTTCCTATGAACACAATGTCCCCCCCCCCCCCCCCCCCAATGAATGATGTTCTGATGTTCTGTAAAGGTTTCTTCACGTTGGCTACAATTCATAAGTTTTAAAGAAAACTAATCAACTGATATATTTTTTTGTAGGTACTTAGCACAATTGACTTCAGAATATGAACTTGCTCTCTATTTTACTCATCGACAGAAGTGGAGCTTTCTAGCCAAAAATATCTTCGTGCACCCTGTCTTCCTTGAAGATGAGTTTAGAAAAATCTGTTATTTGTAATTGCATATTGCAATTTAACCGAAATAAAATGCTTATTTATTTATTTAAGCTAACACCATAAGAAGAAATAGACCTTGATTAAGGAAACCGCAATCAAGAATAGAATACGTTTTGCCCCAAGCCTCTTTAGTTGTGAGTGCTCAGTACTTTTTCTTCATTATTTCTTTTTTTTTTTTTTTTTTAATAAAAATTAGTGTAACTAACGCTCTTTTAAAAAGCAGGAAAATATGACATTCTTTAAATATACCTTGCTATTTGTACACGTAGGAGAGGAATTCAAGAAGGGGCAATAATGAGAGCGAAAACTTGAGAAGGGCGAACGTGTTAGTTAACTCCTTGTGTTCCAAAAGTAATGCTTGTTTCTTTGCCATGTATGTGCGATATGGGCAACATGTTCATCAGAACCAAGGCAGTCTTAGAAGTAAAGAACACAACTGGATAAACCACGCGATTTAGTATTCTTATCAGCTAGGAGTCTAATCAAGCTGAACCAAGCCTCCACTAAGCGAGTGAGCTTGCCGCCGCTGTCCTAGGTGCTGATTCCCATCGGTTTGCCTTCCATTTTGACATTCTCAACAAGTGACAGATGATTCAACCCGCCGCCTCCAGTCTTAGATTTCGGATAAGGGAACTTTCTCTTTACCTGTTATTTCATCTGCCCTTCTGCAGCGAATGCAAAAAAATAGTATACTGGTTTTCTTGGTATTCAAGAAACCTATCCGGCCTTGTGAATTTATGCGAAATGTTGCTTTGTGCTCGTCGAGCTACATTGAAAGGATCTCTGTTTATCGTTACGAAATCATCCATAGGTGCATAATGTGGAGGCTAACATGCTTACATTAAAGGAGACAACGATAATGTTACAATACTGCATTTCCACTGAAATCCAACAGTATTTTATAATATTTTATTAGTTCCATCTTCTAACAATACTGTATAAGACAAACCGCCAAATAGTAATAATGCCATATGTATATTCGACAAGAGAAATATCTTTACAATACACACGGAAACGTAGATGAAAAATTCAAATTACAATAAAAATATTAGTTTGAAACAAAATGTATTAACATTTCCTCTTCATTTTTTTCTATAACAACTTTCTTTCTGTTCAAATATTTGCAAAAGAAAATGAATGGAAAGTAACATAAGTGTAAAACACGGTCTTCCATAACAGAACAGAAAATAACAATTAATTTAGATAGTTTTCTGTTACACAATCACATCTTGTAAATTCTGGACACCTCTGAATGCAGAGCTCCAACCCAGCAGTACTGTAGCAAGACAAAGCAATGTAACCAACCAGTAAATAGACTGTAGACAAACTTGCAATTAAATGACCTTCAGACTGCACTGTAATTTGATTATGGGAGGACCTCCCTTCTTTCCTCTATTGGAGTTTAACTGAAGTTCAAGTTCTGGTAAGCCTGAAGACCGACGGCTAGTTTCCGATTCTCTGAGAGGTTCCCGAGACGGGAGTGGCAGTACAATAGATGTAGAAATGTCTAGAGATTGTTAAAAGACACATATGATGCGTTAAAGCTAAAGACAAGGGCACTGTTTTTGAGGAAACTCAGCATGGCACGGTTTCCCAGTGCAAACAAACTGCCCAGTTGAATTTTTGATAGGTTTCAAGGTTTGCTATTTGTGCTCTGGCATTTAAGGGGGAGGGGCGCTAGTTAATTGTCGAAATTTAAAGAATACACTCTTTTTTTTAGGCTTCAAGGTTTGTTCTTACCTGCAATACTTAAATGCCAGAAACTGTAGTAATAATAATAATAATAATAATAATAATAATAAAAGCTCAAAGATTTCCTCTGAGGGAAGATATCCATTTTTGGCGATTTCTGACTTTAATTTAGTATTTCCCTGTGCTTTCCTGTCATTTTCAGAATGTCTGACTCCCAATATTTACAGATATAGTAAGTGAAGAGACAGATCTTTTATTAGAGAAACGTAAATTGTGTTTGGATCGGGAATACAGGTTCTTAGTCACACATTACTCGGAAGGTCAGTAAATTATAGCATTACATTATTTCTATGATATACAATAATACATAATAATAAACGGATATATATTGTGAAAAGAAGCACGGATGTGCGAAAGTCATCAATTTATAATCTAACCATGCTAGATTCAAGGCTGGTTCTCAAGCGTGCAATAGAGAAACGATTTTTTTGCAACCAGGTACCAACAGATGGAGGTTATTACATACGATTTTGTACGAGAAAACATAAGCACTCTTGTGGCTTTACTGTTATCTTTAAGGAGCTTACTAAAAATTTCAAGGAGCTCTCCACAACATAGAAAAGTTTGACTCCTCTTCCACAGCCTCCCCCTCAACCCCCGTAATTCCAAAATTGAATTTGCTAAATTTTACGTAGAATAGGCAAGAAAAGTCAAAGGCTATGGTGCACACCAAGTAACAAATTGTGGCTTGGTTGTTTCGCTCGTGTTCATTGTTGCCTGAAACACAAATTGCTGAACAAAACCTTTCGTTTTCTTTTACCAGTTTGTTAACGAAAATCCTCCGGGATTTGCAATGGACCTGTGTCTTTTACCACGGAACGGAAACCTTGAATAACTTAAAAGTGCCAAGGTGGTGAACATCACATTGCCCTCATTCTTTCAGGGGGTGTTACATTTCCTAGAGAGCGCCTATAACTTTAGGGCATAGATCCACCCTATATTCCTTCAGCTTTATCTCGTTCTGTAAAGATTTTCACTCAGAATTTTTATATTTAAAATAAACACCGATATGACTTCTGGCTGAACGGCCTTTGCATATCTGGATATTACCCGTTTGCCTATCTTTCTCTTATAAGAACGTAGTCCATATTTATTGTGGAACGTAGATCATTAGTCTCAGTGGTTGAAATCCCTATCGATACATGTAAATTATCAGCATATGTTTATCGTACAATCCTTATATAAAGACACAAATGCGAGCCAGAATTTGGCGTCCTAAGGGGGTATATTCTGGCCCCAGCCGATACATATTCTCAAGATTTTTTGTTTGACTTCAGTACTTTGAAGGAAACACACACTTGACCCGATTCACAATAATTATATTTGCTTGAACCATTGCTGTAATCTTGAGCTTTAGTTGTTTAGTGTTTACCAGCTCACGGTTATCCTTAATGTTAGCTTTATGTTTTACTATATTATTGACCATGGACCCCTGAGTATTCTCTAGAAAATATTAGAGCAGTAACCCGACAGATTTATTAGTATTGCAAAATCATGGGAATGAGTGAGATACTGATTCGGATTTAAGATTCTTCTACTTTATTTCACTTCTAGTGAGGCTCAATTTTTACCTGCCAGTGGCTTTGGCCCGCATGATGTACTGTGTGCTAAACCGGGCAATATGGATATCTCTTCAAATGTATATAACACAGCCTGGGGCTTCTGTATCGTCTGGCTTTGCTTTTTTTAATCGGAACAAAGGGAAATTAGTTTATCTGGTGTATATATGCTTCTTCTCTTATTAAAACTTTGGGGGATTGGTTATGACATCAGTTAAGGTACTGAGTAAATGGAAAGATGTTTCCATGATTAATGAGTTGTTTGCTGGAGCTTAGTATGGGCTGCTTGGAGATAGGAGGGTAAAACGGTTCAAACCTTTAGCCCCCATCTTACCCCATCACCCCCCTGCGGCTACACACACACACACGTTTATGTGTGTTGAGATCTGGAGACAGTTTCCCTGGTTTGTATTATATAACAATAGGTCATCAGTGTGCAGACTACATCTTCAGATGTGCTAAACCGTGAGACATTTTTTTTTAAAATTTTCACGTTGCATCTTGAGCTTGCCCTTTCCAGTGCTTTTCCTTAGAAAAAAAAAGAAAAATGCATATTGTTGAACGCTAAAATAAACATTGATAAATTACCAGGAAACACTATACAAATCAAAATCTGAAAATAAAGAGCCTTCTGAATAATACCTAAGCCCTAGGCGTCTTCTTTTAAAGGAAAGTTACCCTGTTTTTAAAAAGTATTTCTTTACACTTCTGGGACAAACCAGCTGGAGGTCTCTAAGCAGGTTACCCTATCAATTAATGTTAAAAACGGAATAGGGTCCCTTGAAGATTCATTAGAACATCGATCGTCATTTCGATGATATATTGAGGGGAC
The DNA here is from genome assembly GCF_901001135.1 of Rhinatrema bivittatum. Lineage (NCBI taxonomy): Eukaryota > Metazoa > Chordata > Amphibia > Gymnophiona > Rhinatrematidae > Rhinatrema > Rhinatrema bivittatum. The sequence goes on along the minus strand of NC_042618.1, from coordinate 217,000,212 downwards.
TGGTTTATTAAAGGTTCCTTCCAGTATTGCTCCCATGCATAACATGCACCAGGTTTAAGGATGACAAAAAAAAAAATACAGTTCTTTTCAATGGGGGGAACCAATCTATATATATAAAAAAAAGACTATTTCAGAACCCCATCAGATGAAAAAAAAATGTCATCAATGAATCTATACTAGAGATGTGAATCGTGTGATCGATCGTCTTAACGATCGATTTCGGCTGGGAGGGGGAGGGAATCGGATCGTCGCAGTTTGGGTTTTTAAAATATCGTGTAAATCGTGTAAATCGAAAACCGGCACACTAAAACATCCCTAAAACCCACCCCGACCCTTTAAAATAAATCCCCCACCCTCCCGAACCCCCCCAAAATGCCTTAAATTACCTGGGGTCCAGTGGGGGGGGGGGAGGGCGGGAAAACCGGCACCCTAAAACAACCCTAAAACCCACCCCGACCCTTTAAAATAAATCCCCCACCCTCCCGAACCCCCCCAAAATGCCTTAAATTACCTGGGGTCCAGAGGAAGGGTCCCGGTGTGATCTTTCCCTCTCAGACCTCCTTGCGTTGTAGAAATGGCGCCGGCGCTACCTTTGACCTGTCATATGACAGGTCAAAGGTAGCGCCGGAGGAGATTAGGAGATCGCTCCCGGACCCCCAGGGACTTTTGGCCAGCTTGGGGGGGGCCTCCTGACCACCACAAGACTTGCCAAAAGTCCAGCAGGGGTCCGGAACGATCTCCTACCGCGAATCGTTTTTCCATTCCATCCCCTTTATCATTTTGATCACCCTTCTCTGTACCTTCTCCAGTGAGATGTGGTGACCAGTATTGTGCACAGTAATCAAGGTGCGGTATCACCATGGAGTGATATAGAGACATTATGACATTTCCATTTTATTCACCATTCCCTTCCTAATAATTCCTAACATTCTGTTTGGTTTCTTGACTGCTGCAGCACACTGAGCTGATGATTTTAAAGTATTATCCACAATGAGGCCTAAATCTTTTTCCTGGGTGGTAGCTCCTAATATGGAACCTAACATTGTGTAACTACAGCAAGGGTTATTTTTCCCTATATGCAACACTTTGCACTTGTCCACATTAAATTTCATCTGCCATTTGGATGCCCAATCTTCAAGTCTCGCAAGGTCCTCCTGTAATGTATCTCAATCCGCTTGTGATTTAACTACTCTGAATAATTTTGTATCATCCACAGATTTGATAACCTCACTCATCGTATTCCTTTCCAGATCATTTATAAATATATTGAAAAGCACCGGGTCCAATTATAGATCCCTGAGGCACTCCACTGTTTTACCCTTTTCCACTGAGAAAATTGACCATTTAATCCTACTCTCTGTTTCCTGTCTTTTAACCAGTTTGTAATCCACGAAAGGACATTACCTTCTTTCCCATGATTTTTTAGTTTTCTTAGACCTAAACACACCCCTGGGAATGCCTCCCCTCAATGTTCCTACAGTCAGCATCTGAACATTTAGCTGTTTTTAGGGAGGGCAATTTTCAGACAGCTGATTAACAGGGATAAAATGTTGCTGTTGTTTTTTTAACCAGTATAAATTACTTCTAACAGTTGTCCTCCCAAGACATCAGGGGATTGTGTTGAAAAAAAATAAGTATGTGGAGGAATCATTTCTGCTGTACACTGGAGCACACTGGGCCCGATGTTGAATAACTCACTTTGTTTACAGTGTGCCTGGGTTATTTTAGCCTGAGTAAATTGCAGCCAATATTGAAAAGGGAACTGACCACATTGTTGTCCTTTGAAAATTAGCAGCTGCTGAATATGCACAAAGTGTCTAGGTTATTTTGCACCTTCTATTTGTGCTGGGCAGGGGCAAAATGGCGAGTGTGCATTTGAAAATCAAATGATTGTGGCACCGTTTTACCTCTCCTCCAGTTAAAAGCATGTGTATTGTGGAAACCCATGAACAGTTTTAGCTGGGCAGGGTAGAGTAATTTTCAGATAAGGCTATTTCATCCAGAAATTGTTCTTATTTAAGAGACCTCATATACTAAAGCTTTTCTTCCATTTTTCCCATGGGAAAAATGCTTAGAGGTAAATTTTAAAAGCCTGGCATGCATATCAATCAGTGGCTGTGCAAATAAGGCGGGCTCATGCATACCGACCGTATTTTAAAAAGCACCCAGATATGTGTGTAAATGCCGCAGTGCACACATCTCAACAGTTTTCCAAAAGGGGCAGGGCATGGGTGTGGTCTGGGCACGGACATGGGCATTTCGATGTGTACGTAAATGCTTGATGCAACCCAGCGCGTACCGAGGTCCCCTGCCGTGTTAACTTTACCTCTGCTAAGGATGCCTTGTAAGTTAACATTTAAAGAAAACTAGGCAGATCTGCGGGTTTTAAGGGTCGGAGCTAACTGGGAGGAGTGAAATCTATCATAGGGGGGGGGAGGGTTGGAGGACTTATCTCTCAATTGGGCGAACTGGGGATGAATTGGTAAAACTGGGAATGGTGTCGGCGTGCACCCCTCTCAAACCCCTCGATTTATGCGGTAGAAGTGGGATTTGCACACGCCCACTTAAAATTTGGTGCACATGTACGCACGGCCAGGCTATTTCATAAGATACGTGCCTATGTTATAAAATGGCCATGCCCATGGGTGTGGGCTGGTGCATGTGTGCAAATGTGTGCACTTGAACCAGTCCTAGAAAGTAGGGCCCAAATGACTGCAAGAAGGAAGGAGAATGCTAAGGGTATGCGAGGCAGAGAAAGCAGAACTAGTTTTATTTTTAAAGTAAATCTCTGGTGTTAAAAAGCCTTCATACACACAGGGGATTTTCAAAACCCGGCACGCGCCAATATCGGCTGATACGCGTGTGGCTGGGCTGCGCAGGCGCCGAGCGCATTTTCGTAGCAGCCTGGCTACGCGCGTATCTGCCAGTACGCACAGAAGTGCCGGGGTGTGGAAAAGGGGAGGGCTGGGGGTGGGGGCGGGGCGGGGGCCAGCGCCATTTTGTGCAAAGGAGCAAGTTTTGAAACAAAAAAAAAATAGGGTAGGTAGGGTAGATTTAGGGGTCGAGGTGGAGAGGGGAAAAGGGAAAAAGGTGAGTTAGGGGGATAGGGAGTTTCCCTCCAAGTCCCCTCCTTAATTGGCATGGACTGGGATGGAATTGGGCAAAGGCCCAGTCACTTCGCCGTGCGTGAGTTAAAAAATTCCCCTCCTGCACGCGCAAGTGGGCACCCATGCGCGTGCCAATACAACATCAGGTGCGCATGTGCGTGCAGGTATCGGATTTTATGACATGCGCATGTTACCGCACGCATGTTATAAAATTGGCACGTCCATGTGCTCGCGCCGGGAACCACGTGCACATGGACACCCACGCGGGCCTTTAAAATTTACCACATAGAGAGCATAACAAATAAACATACTGCAGAAATCATCTCCAAACTTCAAAGCACCGAAATTATATGCTTTTAAATAAGGGTCAAATCTTTAAACTTACGACAGGGAGCAGATTTGTTCGCGCAACCCGGCGCGAACAAATCTACGCCCGATTTTATAACATGCACATGCTGCTGTGCGCATGTTATAAAATCCAGGGTCGGCGCACGCAGGGGGGTGCACAATTGTGCAACCTGCACGCGCCGAGCAGCCTGCCTCCGTTCCCTCGGAGGGAACTTTTTTTTTGGTCCCCCCCACCTTTCCCTCCCTTCCCCTATCTAACCCACCCCCCAGCCCTAACTAAATCCCCCCCTAACTTATTTCGTGGAGTTACACCTGCCTCAGGCAGGCGTAACTTGCATGCACTGCCGGCTCCCTGCCCTGCACAGGCCGCTAGCCAGAGCACTCGGCCTCGTCCCCAGACCGCCATCATGCCCAGGACACGCCCAGGCCCATCGACAGGCCCCTGGCCAGCCCCTTATTCGAAGCCCCGGGACTTACGCGTCCCGGGGTTTGCGAGCGCTGCCGAGCCTATGCAAGATAGGCTCAGCGCGCGCAGGGGGAGGCAGGGGTAGGTTTTCCGGGGTTGCGTGTGTATCTTGAGAAGGGTTCCAGCTGGTGACTCCCTAAATGCCTGATTTACGAAGGTTTTTACTCCTGTTCTGTGTCTATGGGAAAAAGCTTCGTAAATCAGGCCTTAAATCTGCTGGAGGCAGCTGTATTTTCCATATCCCTAATGGATGCAGGCTATATTAAAAATATCTTTGTTCTTCAACTACATATTCTCTAGGGATATGTGCCTTTAAGATTTTGTAGAGATTCGAAATGTGTTGTGAAAGAACCTTTGGATGTCATCATCCATGTTGCATCATGGTTACCAGTATCATTAAAAATACCATATCACAAAACGTTATTTCTTATTTTTAATGGGGCCTATGCACTAAGGGGTAGATTTTAAAACCTACGCGCGGGCGTAAATGTGCGCATGCTACTCGGCGCTTGCACATGGATGCCCAATGTTATAGCATGCGCGCGCAGGTGCACACGTTATAAAATCGGGGGTTCGGCATGCGCAAGGGGGTGCACATTAGTGCAACTTGTGCGCGCCGACACCCGCAGCCTTCCCCTGTTCCCTTCCAGGTCGCTCCAATTTAGGAGTGGCCTGGGAGGGAACTTCCCTACCCCCTAATTTAACCTTCCTACCCATTCCCCTAACCTCCTAGCCCTATCCTAACCCCCATCCCAAAAAAGTTATCTTACCTTTTGTGCCTGCTTGAAGCAGGCGCAGGTTGCAGGCACCCTGCCGGCATGCAATCCCTTGGCACAGTGGTAAATGGCTCTAATGGACTCTCTACCTGGGTAACATCAAGCTAGATTTAGAGAACATTGAACAAATCTCATCTTTGTGTTCGTTTCCTCACTCCGAAGGTCACCAAATCTTCACAAGAGAGCACTGTTCTGTTCATACGTCTCACTATGAATGTCAAAGTGGCCCCTAACCCATACACTACTACCTAAATCTCACCTCGAGGCACTAGATGGGCCTCATATAGAGGTATAAATACCTATGTATAAGGGCCTTATAGCTAGGCTCTCTCTCTCTCTCTCTCATTGTAGGTAGGAACCGCAACAATTGTGGTACAATATTTACTGCATTTTGATAAATCCAGGCCTAAGTGTGCTAAATCAGATGCAATGTAACAATGACATTCCATCTCTACCAGCCTAAGCAAGACCTATTAAATGAATGTGTTACAGTTTTGGCTGCAGTGCAACCGCCTCACCACCAGGGGTCCCTCTAGTGCTGGCTCTCCTGACAGGCCCAGGCCATCTCCCCTGTCCACTCTATGTTCTGGGTTGGCCCTTATAACCCTGCCTGACAGTTCCCTCGGTGCTTCGGCATCGAGCTCACCTGGGCTCCCTGCTCTAGCCTTGCGCGGCCTTCGGGCCTTTCCTTGCCTTGCGCGGCCTTCGGGCCTTTCCTTGCCTTGCGCGGCCTTCGGGCCTCCTTCCTCGTTGTTCTCACCTGGCCTACGGGCCTTCTGACCTGCCCTGCTCTGCTTATGGTGTGTGGCCTACGGGCCTTCTGTCTGTGTGTGTGGAGCCTACGGGCCTTCTGACCTGCCTTGCCCCGCTTATGGTGTGTGGCCTACGGGCCTTCTGTGTGTGTGTGGCCTACGGGCCTTCTGACCTGCCTTGCCCCGCTTATGGTGTGTGGCCTACGGGCCTTCTGTGTGTGTGTGGCCTACGGGCCTTCTGACCTGCCTTGCCCTGCTTACTGTGCCCTGACCCAGCCTGAACTTAGACTCTGCTCATTGCCGCCTGCCCTGACCCAGCCTGAACTTAGACTCTGCTCATTGCCGCCTGCCCTGACCCAGCCTGAACTTAGACTCTGCTCCTTGCCGCCTGCCTCTGACCCAGCCTGAACTAGACACTGCTTATTGCTGCCTGCCTTGACCCAGCCTGGAACCAGACACTGTTTTTAGCTTCCTGTCTCTCTCCACCTGGAGCCACCCTGCTGGGTGGTGTTCACGCCTCCTGACCGGAGCCCAAGCGTAACAGAATGACTTGGAAATAAAATCTCATCTCTTTATCTTCAGGACAAAATATTGAGAAAAAAAATAACATTTCTAAATTTTGATAAAAGAAATACAGACAATGTTAGCATTGTGAAAATGCTAATTCTTTGTTGGGAAGTAGTAATAATCTAAAAAGAGATGTGATACATTATCTTTATAGATATTTTCAATGTGAATCACCAAAGGCATGAATTTATTTTATATTTATTAAACATAGAGAATGAATGAATGTTCACAAATCATATAAATGCCAATAGCATATGGTTGACATTATTAGAATTAAAGGAATAGGTAACTGTGTTTATACACACACACAAATAGAAATCTTATATATTTCATATACAAAGTTAGCATTAATTTTCAGCTTAAATGATAGGAGATGGTTAAACACAACATTATATCTGAATACATCTATATGAATAAGCAGTTAGTGGTAGACATGATTGATACGTAATCTTCATTCCAGCTTGCTGAGAGCACTGCAGAGAAGTCCCATTTCACCTGAAATAAACCAATACATTTTGCCTTGTTATATTCATGTTCTATACTTAAAGGGCAGTGGAATTGCAAGCAAAAGCAATCATGCTTCAATGAAAAGAGAGCATGTAAAACGAAATGACAGAAAGAGCCTCTCCAAAAGCAATGATGATTGGTAGGAATGACCTGATTCTGAATGTTCACCACTCTTCCAACAAGATAAGCTGACTACTCACAGAAATATACAAAAGACAGTCTCCTTTTTATCTCCCCTTAGTCCATTTGAGGGTTTGCAAACAATGGTTTATTTATTAATGGCTTTAGTGCTTATTCTCCTATGACATCATCAGGAGATATGTATTCCATGCCTGGGATCCACAATACTCTATTAAATAATATGTGTGAATATCTCTACCTGCTCCATAGGAAGGGTAATTTTCGACAAATCACGCAGGGTTAAAGTCTGCATGTACTTTTTACCAGCAGACTATAGCCCATATTTTGAAAGTGGATTTATGTGCATAAATATGCTATAAAAATTTGTGGGTGTGCTCAGAACTCAGCGTGGCAACATGCTCAAAGTTATACCTGCTCAAAGGTATGTGTGCCCCAGCTCTATCCTCAGGAACATCTACTTTCTATGGGGCAGATTTTCAAAGGGGTATGCGCGTTACTTATGATTGTAACCCCGAGAATCTGCTCCTGCGCATGCCGGACGTGTGCAAGCCCCGGGACGCGTGTATGTCCCGGGGCTTTGAAAAAAGGGCAGGGGTGTGGGCATGGCGCCGGTCCGGGGGTGGTCCAGGGGCAGGACCGAGGCCTCCGGCACAGCGGCTGTGCTGGGGGATGGTGCGCCAGCAGCTGACTGGCACGAGCAAGTTCCGCCTGCCAGAGGCAGGCGTAAATCCTGCAACAAAGGTAGGGGAGGGGATTTAGGTAGGCCTCGGGGGTAGGTTAGATAGGGGAAGGTGGGGGGGGGGGGGGGGGAACGGGGAAAGCCATCGGTGTTCCCCTAGGGCTCGGAGTGCACAAGTGTGCACCCCCTTGCGCGCACCAACCCTGGATTTTATAATATGCGCGCGGCAGTGTGCGCATGTTATAAAATCGGGTGTACATTTGTTCGCGCCGGGTAGCACATGCAAATGTACCCCGGGCGCGCAGTTTACAAAATCTGCGCCCTAGTGCATAAATGTATACGTGAAATCATGTTGCACATGTTCTTTTATATAGAGAGAGCCTGAATTTATTTTCAAATGATTTACGCTTCTATTTTGAGGCTTTTTGGATGGTTCTAACCATCAAGAGAGAGTAACCACTCTTCTAGCTGAGAAAGAAGCTAACGAAATAGCCTTGTCTTTTTAAATAAATGAAAGAAGAGCTATAAGGCTTTTCAAGAGGATTTTGGACATTCGATACATTTTTGAATTTCTGGTCTTTTTTATGGTGACATTAGTTCCTTAGAGGGCTCCGTAGAAGAATTCCCTATCCCCTAGGATGCTCCCTGCCCGCATGCACACCTGCCATCCCAGAAAAAAATAAAATAACAGCTAGCATGTGCTTACTTTGAACTATAAGATTCTCACAATGTACTTTTTAAAGCGGAGAAAATGAATTGGAAAATAATACTTACTGCTGATAGAGTCAGCCAGATTCTTCAGCTGCTGGGCACTGTCCAGAACCTCAATGCTTTGGGTGTATGAATTGTAACGAACGGAGAAAGGTCGAGGAATCGTGGCAGCAAATTTCCTACAGCAGGAAACAAACACAGGGGTGCATTTCAAAAACATATCTTGCTCTGGAATCCCCATGGAGAAGGTAACTCTACGTCAGGGCTTCCCAAACTTGTCCTGGCGACCTCACAGCCAGTTGGGTTTTCAGGATATCCACAATGACTATGTGTGAGGTCAATCTGCATACACTGGAGACCAACTTGAATTATAGAAATGGCGAGCCGGCGCACGTAACTTCGGAAACAAAATTTAGGGGGGGAAGGGGATTTAGTTAGGGCTGGGGGGTGGGCTAGATAGGGGAAGGGAGGGGAAGGTGGGGGGGATCGCAAAAAAAGTTCCCTCCGAGGCCGCTCCGATTTTGGAGCGGCCTTGGAGGGAACGGGGAAAGCCATTGGAGCTCCCCTTGGCCTCGGCGCGCGCAAGGTGCACAAGTGTGCACCCCCTTGTGTGCGCCGACCCCAGATTTTATAACATGCGTGTGGCTGCACGTGCATGTTATAAAATTGGGCGTAGATTTGTTCGCGCCGGGTTGCGCGAACAAATCTACGCCCGTGCATAAGTTTTAAAATCTGGCCCATTATGCTTACCTCACTTTTTCCTTTGCATCTTCAAAGCTTTCTGCTACATAGTAAAGAGGCTGGAACTCAGTGATTGGATACTTTTGAGCTGCGGTCTTCTCAGGCTCAAAAGGGCGAACTTCCGGTTTGTCTGTCAAACAATACTGTGAGACAAACAAAAAGTCTACTAAAGTCAGTCTCTCACAGAATTCATTCACTCTTGAATTCTTAAGGCCAAACGAGGATTAAGGAGACGTTCTTATTTAGTCAGCCTCATAATGACAACGATTCTTAAAAGACTCATCAGCAGAATTAAAATATATAGGTGGGTTTACTGAACACTGACCTCCTAATGTGCAGGACAGCAGGGAAAGGGTTAAAGGAGTAATACCACTCTTGTTCTTTGAATTTATCAGCTGATTGCATTGGTATTATTTCTTCCTCCTTGTCCTCCTTTCCATTCTGCCATCAAGCTGTTTTATTTCTTACGATTTACATTCTTTGTGGGATAAAAGCTATCCAGCTTTCTTAGTGGTCTTACTTCCTGTTTATGACTATCTCCGCTCCACAGACATCTTCATGTCTACTTGTCATGTTCATTCCTTATGTTCCCACAAGTTTCTACTGATGGTCACCCCTGCGGTGCTCTAATTTATTTGGATCATTTATATAGTGGGATAGACAAAGTAGCAGGAGGTCTCAAAGCCAGGGACTGATTTCCAGAACGCTGCTCAGAGGCCAAGAGAGCGGGCTATTATTATATAACTGACTAGATATAGTGAAGTTACAACTACAATCTTGTAACCTAGCCGGTTATCTCAAGAAAGCTAGGCCTGTGCTCAGAGGTAGGCAGCTAAATTTCGCTTGCAAGCAGAGAAAATTCACTCTGCCTGGCTTTCTCTCCCAGGAACATCTCTTTTGAAAGTGGCAAAGTATAAGTATGCTTAATGAAAATAGATGGCTACATTTAGCCATTTTGCTAAGAAAATGTTTCCAAATGTCAGGTCAAGTCACATAACTACCAAAGCCAGGTTGCTAGATCCGTTTGAAAATCAATGCCTTATTTATTTTTTTTTTGGGGGGGGGGGGGGAGGGAGGGAGAGACTAGGAGAAACAAATGAAAATAAAGAAAATGTTGATGATGCAGGGGGGTTTTTTGTTGTTGTTGTTCTAATAGCTAACTGTTTTCTAAAGCATTTTGCTATCTGAAATAAGAAAATAATTCCAAGTCTATAACAATATGCAGGGATAGCATCCACAACCCCTGGGGATGGCAATCTCGGCTATCACACAATAAGGTGAAAGTTAAATGCCCAACAAGTGCATTAATTAGGGGATTGGCGAATATGTCGGGCTCGTGCACGCCAAGTAGATTTTAAAAGCTGCCGAGATAGGCGTGCATCTCCCGCAGCGCGCACATCTCAGAAGGTTTCAAAAAGGGGCGGAGCTTGGTCTGGGTGGGGCTGGGCATTTTGGTGCATGAAGCTGGGATGTGTGTGTAAATAGTTATGCAGTCCGGTGCGTGCCAAGACCCCCCTGCCGTGCACCTTTACTTCTTCTATGGGTGATGTGTAAGTTAAAAAAATAAAGAAAAATAGGCAGATCTGCGGGATTTTAAGGGTCAAGGATAACTGGGGGGGGGGGGGGGTGAAGGCTATTAAACTAGGGTGGTCTGGAAGATCTATCTCTTAACTGTGCAAACTGGGGACAAACTGGTAAAACTGGTTATAGACTTGGCATCCTCCTTTTAAAAATCTCCCGATTTATGTGGCAGAAGCGGCATTTACGTGCACTTGTACAGGCCCACTTAACATCTGGCGCACATGTGGGCTCGGCCAGGCTGTTTTATAATGTGCACGTATATATGCACAAGTTATAAAACAGCTGCATCCCTAGGCGCATGCCGACGAACACACACACATGCACGCCCGCGCGGCAGTTTGAAATTCACCGTCAGTGGCAATAGCTGGGGCCTGATGCACTAAACTGTTTCCCTGTAGGTACAGAATGTGAGAAAAGCTTTCGTGAATCCTGCCCTAGCCAGTGGCCAGGCTCAGACTGCATGCTTAACATGTTTTGGAGGGGGGTGGCCGTCTGCGATCCTTAGCTGTGGATTCTCATTATGATGGCAGGGTTAGGCAGGCGGGAGATAGGTATTAATCCAGAAAATAGGGTAAAACATCGAGGATTTGCAAATGAAGGTTGAGGACACTGTAGGCATGACTGCAATTGAGCTGAAAGCCCACAGGAAGAGGAGGATTAAACTCTGTTGGGCCACGAAAAAGTATTCTATTATATTTTGATTTACAACAAACCTGCAGTTCTCCGAATGATGACAGCAAACCCGCACCATATGCCTTTATATGGCCTTCCTGTTTACAGAGTCCAAACTCCACGGTAAACCAGTAGACCTAGTTTTAATATCCAAAACAAAAAGGCTGTAAATGCAACCAACTGATTGAAATTATGTTTGTGGCACTGCTCTCTACTACCAGCATCAGATCGCTCGCAGCAAAACAAAGGCAGGCATGAATGGTTCCAGGAAGTAAAAACAAACCCACTTCATATTTTATTAAAATGTCTATGTTAATATTTTTAGTTTTGCAACAGATTGGGGCAAAAATACTATGATACAAAATTATTTCCTCCCTGCTAAATAAAATGCCCAGTGGATTTCCTAGATCCCTTGTTTATTGGAGCTGACATGGTAATCACGAAGACCCTGCCCAGCATACAATGTCTGTATAATGGGCACAATTTAGGTGTGGATCACTGACAGTAAACTTTGTGCCCTTTTCTGACTTGTAATCAGTTTAAAAGGAACCAAACTAAAGGAACTGAAGGGCCCAACTCAGTGTTGATTAGGAACTGATGCTTTTGCCATGCTATGGAAGTCCTTCGACAGGAGGCATGAAGCATTAATATAAATCTAAATGAATCACAAGCTCTTGCTATCGATCAAGCTATTTTTTCCTAGCAGATTATGAAAGTGATAGAGCCTGATCTGCACTGCAGTACAATTATGCTCATGATCATTAATTACAATGAGCAATACAATTACAAAAGATGAGACCTGATCCAATAGTTTTTCAGACCATTTTGGACTTGATTCATTTTGATGTCTGGAGACTGATGGGCAGGAAATACTCAGGATTTCCTGAATGGCATTTGTTGTAAAAGGAGATATTCACTAGATAAAAAAAAGAAAGATATTTGGCATGGTCTGAAACAGATATTCAAAGTATGTAGGATGCGGAGTCGCTGCTGATGCTTCATTAATATCTTCCACCCCAGCCACAAACATCTATTTACCCAAATGCATGCAGTATTTGCTTCCCAAAACCTTTAGATTCAAATGTACTGTATTTATTCCTGTTTCAGGCTGGGGTAAATCTGGGACCCAGTAGTATTGCAGTTCTCATTAATATCTATAAGAGGGATTTTGACAATTTTAAAATTTTGAAACATTTGAGCAAAAACAGGAAAGCTAAATATATTGAATCTTCTTCTTTTAATCATAGTACCTTCAACTAAAAAATAAAATTAGCTATCTCACCCATTTTGAAACATTGCCTAATGTTTTCCATGCAAAAGCTGCTTTTAAAATGCCAAAGCTGCCTTCCCCAATGGCAATGTAGGCTGCTCTACTCTTTCAAAATCTGCTTGGGCCTATAAAAGTCCTTTTCAGATCCATCCTATTGAATCCACAGGCAATCAGGTTTTCAGAACAGGGCAACAGGGCAGGGAGCTTTTCTGAACTATTTCCTCACACAAAGGAGCTGTCCCCCCATCCCAGGTAAGTGTGTGTGTAGGGGGGGGGGGGGGAGAGGTCCACAACCATGGAGATGCTCTGCCTCCAGGTTGGGGAGAGGTGCGAAGGCTGGTGGAAGGGCCAGTGAGCTCAGTTTAAGCCAGGGCCTGTCCACCCACCAGCCTCTTCTTTCAGTGGATTTTCCCACTCAGCCCAACCCATTTTGGGACAGATTGTGTGATCTTGATGTCGCTTGGCGGGATTCTGAACAGTTGTGGCATAGGGGCCAGGGTTGATCACATCCTTTGGGGGCTTGGCAGTACTATTTCTGAAAGTTGATCAGGCAAAGAATACCAATTAGGTACTCTGCTGATACGTTGCTTATGACAAGTGTGATGTGAAAGCTGGTCATTCAAGCAGCGGACAAATATTACATCTTAATCCAGCTAAGTTTTGGTTCTGGCGGTCTGTATATGTAGACACAGAAAAGCCTTTAAGGCACGTTTCAAAAATAAAAAAAATAATTTATGTCACGTTACAATTGCACTTTAACAAAGTATAAACTTCACAGCATTTCACGTAATTTATTCAAAAAAGAGGTGGAAGGTGGGTTGGTTTATGATTAAATTTAAAAGGACAGGACAACTTGGATGGTTCCTACCACAAAATATATGAAGCCACCACTTTTCACTTTATATAATTAAAAAAAAAAAAAGAGTTGTGCTGTGAAATTTATGAATAGTTTATACCAGGTTCACTTTTTTTGACAATTCTATTGAACATTTTGAACCTTCGTCGATGATCAATTGATTGATTTGGTGAAAGCTGGTCAGGCAGTGAATACCAAATGGGTATTCCAGTCATTGTGTTGCATGGGTAGGTGAGAATGTAGACGAGTTGCCTGTCAGGTCTTCAGCTTTGATGGCAGGGATTGACCTGCTCACCCCCCAGTATTTGGGCTGGATCCTCAATGAGACCTGCTCTTGATATGGACGTCATCGGAGGGGTGAGGCTATTGCATTCGCATGATACGTATTGAGTCTTTATGAGATGCAGCTCAGGCGAGGACATGATCACCCTATAGGGATTGCATACTGTGTTTAATATTTTAATGGTTGAATTTAGTTATGTAATATGATCTGTGCTGTGGCTCTCTCCATCCAATAAAGACCTTTATTGGATGGAGAGAGCCACAGCACAGATTCACCAACATTCACAATCTAAGACCTTAGATTGTGAATGTTGGTGTTCCACAGAGCTTCATTCACAGCTTAATCAAAAGAAATTAGAGGGAGGTAGGCGGGTGGCGGGAGAGTGGAGTTGGAGATTATATGGGATTGAGGGAGGAGGCAAGCATGCACCTGATACGGTTGTGAAGATACATGACATATGCTCACATATATCGGACTGCCAACACAAGCAAAATTACATTTTTGCATATACACGTGTGGTCCTGGATGACTATGTTCTTTCATGTTCCTTTACTAGGTTGCTCACTGTTCCCTGTATAGAGTAATCAGTGCTCACTACCCTAAGATGGCTTTAGTGTAGAACGATACTTATTCCTGGGACCGAGCAATAAGAAACTGAACCTATTCTTTGGGATCTGCTGAGCACTTCCTAATGATCCAGAAAGGCCACCGTAGTAGAGAGAGGATGCTGGGTACCGTGGACCTTGGGTCGGATGCAGCATGGCACATCTTATGTTTTCATAGTTGTACAGTGAAGGACATGGTCTTCCTTGGAGTGATGTAAAGGCAAAGAATGCAAAGTATTTTGATACAGGCCTCGTTTTCTTATACATGTGAGCATTCCTTAACTCCTTATTACACTGTCTTCAACGTCCTTCTACTTTTGATAGATTTTTTTTTCTACCAGGAATAAAAGATTTAGATGTTTTTTTTTTTTCTTTTCCTATTGCCCCTGAGGAGTTGAGCTGCTTAAGTGGTGCAGAGTGTATTTCAATGAATTAGTGTGATGACTGAAGTTCCCTTAGTTTGAGTTGACATTCAAGGTTGATATTTGCTTATTTCGCTTCCTCTGCCCAATGCCAGAAATTGGTGCTGCCTGCATTTGGGGTAAAGAATAATTAAATTAAAGTGTTCTATAAAACAGCTGATAATAATATATTACTAGATTTGGCTCGGGAGCTGGTCTATAGATTGAATAAAGATGGTTTATTCATTTTTGCCAAGATACGCAAGGCTCGTGAACTATACTTTTTAAACTAAGGTGTAACTCTTTCTATTTGCCGCAATTAATGAATATAGTTTACCCATTATTTTTTTTTTCTAGGCACCACATTTGGGTGAATCGAACATGTAGATAGTTTGTACCATATGACATGCTCAAATTTTTTAATTTGAAAATAATTATTGGTCAAATATTTTACAGGTGCTTTTCACAGCAGGGTGAAACAGAAGGGCAATATCATTAGATGCTAGGGATGTGAATCGTTTTTTGACGATTTAAAATATCGTCCGATATATTTTAAATCGTCAAAAATCGTTAGAGCCGCGATACAATAACAATTCCCCCGATTTATCGTCAAAAAATCGTAAATCGGGGGAAGGGGGAGGGCGGGAAAACCGGCACACTAAAACAACCCTAAAACCCACCCCGACCCTTTAAAATAAATCCCCCACCCTCCCGAACCCCCCCAAAATGCCTTAAATTACCTGGGGTCCAGAGGAAGGGTCCCGGTGTGATCTTTTACTCTCGGACCTCGGACCTCTGTGTGTTGTAGAAACAAAATGGCGCCGGCACTACCTTTGACCTGTCATATGACAGGCCGGCGCCATTTTGTTTTTTTGTCCCCTGACGTCAGGAGCATAGGAGATTGCTCCCGGACCCCCGCTGGACCCCCAGGGACTTTTGGCCAGCTTGGGGGCGCCTCCTGACCCCCACAAGACTTGCCAAAAGTCCAGCGGGGGTCCGGGAGCGATCTCCTACCGCGAATCATTTTTCCGTACGGAAAATGGTGCCGGCCATACGGTGTATGGCCGGCACCATTTTTATTGTGGGAGCGATCTCCTACCGCGAATCGTTTTTCCATACAGAAAAACGATTCGACTGCAGGAGGTCTTCTGGACCCCCGCTGGACTTTTGGCAAGTCTTGTGGGGGTCAGGAGGCTCCTGACGTCGGGGGACAAAAAACCAAAATGGCGCCGGCCTGTCATATGACAGGTCAAAGGTAGCGCAGGCGCCATTTTGTTTCTACAACGCACGGAGGTCCGAGGTCCGAGAGTAAAAGATCACACCGGGACCCTTCCTCTGGACCCCCGCTGGACCCCCGCTGGACCCCCGCTGGACTTTTGGTTCGGGAGGGTGGGGGATTTATTTTAAAGGGTCAGGGTGGGTTTTAGGGTTGTTTTAGTGTGCCGGTTTTCCCGCCTTCCCCCCCCCCCACTGGACCCCAGGTAATTTAAGGCATTTTGGGGGGGTTCGGGAGGGTGGGGGGATTTATTTTAAAGGGTCGGGGTGGGTTTTAGGGATGTTTTAGTGTGCCGGTTTTCGATTTACACGATTTACACGATTTACACGATATTTAAAAAACCCAAACTGCGACGATCCGATTCCCTCCCCCTCCCAGCCGAAATCGATCGTTAAGACGATCGATCACACGATTCACATCTCTATTAGATGCTAACACTGAACAAGTAGGATCATCAACTTCCATTTTTTAATGTGCGCTTCGTACTATTAAGTAGAAGACAGTTATCCTTTAGCTTGAGGACACAAAAAGTAGAAAAACAGTTGAATTACCGTGGCAAGTTTCTCGACGTATTCATCCGGAGCCCCCAGGGATGCAAGCCCAATTTCCTGCAAGCATCAGAGTTTCCTGCGTTACTGTTGCTTAGCGTTTGATTCACTTAAATGTCCAACACTGTCGCCCACCTGCTTTGTTCAGAAGCAATTCTTATGCTGGCCCAGGGCTGCTAACATTTCTTCTTCGGGAAGAAGAATGTACTCTTTTGTAAACCAAACGCTTTACCTTTCCTACCATTTTGCTCTGGAAAATTCCCCTACCCCAATGCATGTTATTACGGGACTAAAATATTGCTCTTGAGTTTCTTCTTCTCATTAAATCTCATTCTCAAAAACTCTCAACTGTTACCATTTCCGCAGGGCAGACTCTTAATTCTAGCCAGGGGATGGGTTCTGCATATTCACATTATTATAGTAAAAACAAACAAATAAATAAATAAATAAATAAGTAAACAACCCTTCCAGTGGGAGAGAGACATGAGAGAGAGAGAGTTTACAGCAACCATAAAATCATGAGCTCTTAAGTTAGGGGTGTAAATCTCCAATCCTGGAGGACCACACAGACAGGCCTGGTTTTCAGAGTAACCAGGCTACTGCAAATTACACTGAAAACCAGACCTCTCTGCTGTCCTGGAGGACCGGAGCCAATCATTTTTGTTCTAAGTGGATGCAGACAGAGACAGGAACAGGGCAGGGAGCCCTTTCTGAACGATTTCGGAGCGGCCTCGGAGGGAACAGGCAGCGCACACCGGGCTTGGCGCGCGCAAGTTGCACAAATGTGCACCCCCTTGCGCGTGCCGACCCCGGATTTTATAAGATACGCGTGGCTACGCGCGTATCTTATAAAATCCAGCGTACTTTTGTTCACGCCTGGTGCACGAACAAAAGTACGCGCTCGCGCAAATTTATAAAATCTACCCCTATATATATTTGACGGACCAATAAGACGTTTTCTGCACTTGTCGTGTGTACACATTTAACTTTCTTGAACCATGAGGAGCTCTGGAGTCGAGGTGGGGGCCACTAGCACCACCAGAGAATTCTGACTAAGGGGGGGGGGGGGTTAGGATGAGGTGTGATGGCTTGCACAGCCCTTTTCAAATATGGCAGCCCTCAATGTGGCCATCAACAGCAGGAATGCTTCGAGAGTTATCATGGCTGGGTACGTACAGGCAAACTCCCTGGCTGTGGCGACGTATGCAGCATTTCATGTGTGCGTGAGCTACAGATGCACATGCAACAATTTGCATTCACGGCAAATGTTCTTCCAATTACATTGGCCTCTTGGTTTGAATCTCAAATGTCTGTGGTATATGCAACTTCTACTGATTGGTTAAAACTGCTGTGCACGCATCCCATGTGTCAGCCTTTCTGACGCCCACTACCTGTTATTGTAACTATAGGGATATGACCTACCAAAAAGCAGCAATACGAACATTAAACAGCAATGCTATCAAAGCAATTCTTTAAGCAAAACAACAGAGAACGATTCAATTTCTTACCTGTGAAAACTGAGCAAAACTACGATCAGCAAATAAGGGAACATGCCCGAGAAGCTCATGGCAGATGTCACTGGAAAAAAACCCCAGCATCATTAACATGTTTTTGAAACAAAAAAAAATGATAGGACCTAATTTTTGTTACTTCTATTTCATTTGTAGGTGAGAACCTCTAACTAGCCTTGGGGGGTAAAATTCACCTGCACACAGTACAAAATACAATATTTTTTTTTTCCTTTTTTTTAATGGGAGGTGTAAACCTTCTGACTTGGCCTGGGCCCAGACTGTTTTGTGGCCCCAGTTTCACTCAAGTAAATGTTTTTTTTAAAATCAGGGCCTATGTAATGTCATGTCAGAGGACACAAATATTGTAAGTGGTATTAAATTTTTATCTTTAGCTTCTTTCTAATGAATGAAGAGTGAACCACAGTCCATGCCTTTCAGTCAGTTGCTGCAATGGCTGAGCTGACAAGCATGAGTCGAAAAGTGGCAATAAACCCCAGGTATTTGTGAATGAAGGCCCTGGGACATTAGCCCTAGTAAGGGCTTGTTCTGATTCAACTGTAAACTCAAAGGAGCAGGAGGAAACTGCTTTTCACAACAAAGAAGAGAAAAAATATATTATACCTTTCTGAATATTAGGTGTCACTGAATCTTCTTTTTTCCACAGAAATGTTTCTTAGTTTCAGTGTAATGTAATTCTGTTTTTTCATCTGTATTCAAATACTCACGGCTCTGGTGTGTACATTGGTTTTGATCCATGTCGAATATACTGTGTAGAATGAAATACCCTGAACGCCAAACCGGCCAGGAAATCTCGAGAGGACAAGAGACCAGCAACAGGACGCAAGCGGAAACCAGTGCAGGCTTGAAGGGAAAGCAAGCAAAGACAGTTGACTGAGCTGAGCCACAAGGCCCCACTGCATAAATCAAAGATACTGGATGACCAAAGAATTGTGCTTGCTGTGTTGGTCCACTTGGAATTAAAGGTCCAACAAACAGGTTGTAGGTGGATGAGATACAACAGAATATATAGGTTGCAAACCATTTTATCTAAGCAAATCTTATTATCTAATGATGAGCCTTATAAATTTGCCACCATTTGAAGGTGAAAATCAGAGCACGATTATTTCAAATTTAATAGTCTTATAAGCATCTACTAGTCATAAACAGAGAGTAGATGCAGGCATAAACCCCAAAAAAGCCATAAAGCTGGACTGGAAATAACTAATAAAGAAACAGTGCTCTTAGATTTGCAGAAATGCTTTGGCTGAAATGGTTATCCTGATAGCTAGTGAATTGTGTTGCGTAAGAACATAAGAGCATAAGAAATTGCCATACTGGGTCAGACCAAGGGTCCATCAAGCCCAGCATCCTGTTTCCAACAGTGGCCAATCCAGGCTACAAGTACCTGGCAAGTAGCCAAAAACTAAGTATATCCCAAGCTACTGATGCTAGTAATAGCAGTGGCTATTTTCTAAGTCAACTTGATTAATAGCAGGTAATGGACTTCTCTTCCAAGAACTTATCCAAACCTTTTTTAAACCCAGCTACACTAACTGCACTAACCACATTCCCTGGCAATAAGTTCCAGAGTTTAATTGTGTGTTGAATGAAAAAGAACTTTCTCCGATTAGTTTTAAATGTGCTACATGCTAACTTCATGGAATGCCCCCTGGTCCTTCTATTATCCGAAAGAGTAAATAACCGATTCACATTTACCCGTTCTATACCTCTCATGATTTTAAACACCTCTATCATATCCCCCCTCAGCCGTCTCTTCTCCAAGCTGAACAGCTTAACTGAGGGTCAGGGAAAATCTGGGCAAAAACATCATCTTTAAATTCTCACACATTAAGAGGTGAATTTTAAAAGCCCAACGCATGCATTAATTAGGGGATGCACAAAGAAGTTGGACTTGCACACGCCGAGTGGATTTTAAAAGCCACCAAGATACATGTGTATCTCCCGCAGCATGCACATCTTGAAAGTTTTTAAAAATGGGCAGGGCATGGTCATTGTCTGGGCGGGGCATGCGCTGTTTGGGGCATGAACCTAAGATATGTATGTAAATACTCACATGACTTGGCATGCGCTGAGGCACGTCTGCTATGGATGACGTGTAAGTTAAAAAAGAAAAAAAACTAGGCAGATTTGTGGGATTTTAAGGGTCAGTGACAACTGGGGGGAGTGAAGGCTGTTAAACTAGGGTGGGTTTGGAGGCCCTCTCTCTTAACTGGGACAACTAGGGATGAAGTAGTAAAACTGGAAATAGCGCTGACGCACGCCCTTTTAAAAATACCCCAGTTTACATGGTAGAAGCAGCATTTGCACGCATGCGCACACACACTTAAAATTTAGCACAAATGTGCACTTGGCTAGGCTATTTTATAACATATGGCAGCATCCCTGGGTGTGGGCCAATGTATATGTGCAAATATACACATGCACACTGGTTTGAAAGTTTGTGTCTAGATGTCCTGGTAAAAATATGATTGATGAATATAATGCAATCAGCCTCTGAAAAGGGAGAAGTGAGGGAGATGTATGATATATGTTATGAGTACCTCGCAAAACATGACCTTAAGCACCATTATAATATTGATAAACATATAGGATGTCAATAAAATCAATACGTGGAGCATATGCATTATATTCAGAAATGCACATATAACATCAATATTTTCGGTATATGTCAAAATGCGGTAAGGCGTTTTCACATGCGTTTAGGGCTTATCGCATGTGATAACAATCCGAAAAAGAGGAGGAGTGGGCTTGCCTGTCTGTGTGAGAGAGAGAGAGAGAGAGAGAGAGACTAGCCGTAATGGCCTCTCCCTAGATAGGTATTTATATCTCTATGAGAGGCCCACCTAGTAACTTGAGGTGAGGTTTAGGTATTAGTGTAGGAGTTAGGGGCCACTTTGAAATTCAACGTGAGACGTACGAACAGAACAGTGCTCTCTTGTGAAGATTTGATGACCTTCGGAGTGAGGAAACTCACCCAAAGATGAGATTTGTGCAATGTTCTCTCCACCCAGTGGTTGAATGCAGGAAATACAAGAGGTCTGGCACTTATCGCAAAGTCTGAAAATGTTATCGCAATTTGAGCTAACTTAGCTCTTCGCATAGGTAATTAGCGCAAATTGCGACAAACCGTACATTAGCATAAAACACGCCCCTTTTGCTATCGCATGCGATACTTATCTCGTTTTGATAAATCCAGGCCTTAGCCAACTAAGTCTGACTGGGCTTAAGAGTTGTCCTTAAGTTAGTCTGATAAGTTTATTTGCTATATGGACAGTGACTGAATATGGACTTTATATTTTATCCATAGGCAAACAATAGGAAAACAAGTCCATAAATTCTTAAAGGAAATCTATGCAGATTGTAACTGGGCAGGTCATTTAAAACAATACCAACAAGAGTATACATCCATTAATTTTCCATTTTCAAAAAGTTCCTAAAATACTTTTTTTTCACTTCACCCTTTACTAGAGTGTGAATTAATGTCTTCAGTCAGTACGTCACATCCTTTATACCAGGGGTCTCCAAACTCGGTACTTAAGGTTTCAGAATTGCCACAATGAATGTGCATGAGATCTGTTTCATGCGCTGCCTCCATTGTACGCAACTAGATCTCATGCATATTCAGCATAGAAATCCTGAAAACTAGACTGGGCTGTGGCCTTCCTAGAACAAGTTTAGGGACACCACCCCCCCTCCCCCGCTTTATACAGCGAGCAGTACTCGTACTTACTCTGGAGAAAGTTAGAAACATCTTCCAGTTGTGGAATATTGTCTTCATGGTATCCACAGTATTCTTCAAGAAGTGGGAACACATGATTATGTTCATAGCAGGCATGCGTAGGATACAAAGTCTTCAGCTCCTTGAACACAGTGCCCCATGTTCTCTTCTCTTCCTCAGTGTAACTCACGTGAGGAATAGGCTGCCCACTGGAAAACCAAGGGAAATTATCTATGACCTAACGTAGGTACTCTGCACCCTTTATTTTGCATGCCCAAACATTACCTCCCCAAAGCAATTTGCCCCTTCATCAGATCAGCCTCCTATTTATTGACCCTTTGCTCACCCCCTGCAGTGCTCACTTGACCTGACAGAAAACTACTTCTGCCCAAGCTATTCCACCCACCACCACCACCACTAATGTCCTGCCTTTGCTCACTGATCAATACACAAAGTTCTTCCAGTCATTACCTGTTTCAGATCAGACGCATATCTCCTTACCCCTCATGGACAGTGGCTAAGTTATGCACCCACCCACCCCCTTGTAACAATGTCTAGCCTGTATGTGAACAAAAGGAGGATCCCCTGTGGGCAACTGGGTAAAACTGAAAGGTGTTACAGTGTTTTTGCTTTATTTTGTTTTTACCAAATTTGGTGGCATTACTTATTTTATTTGAATTCTAGGTGCAGACATTAAGCACCAAAATGTAATCATTACAGTGCAAGACACATTTCAGAAAAGGCACCATTTTTGAACTATGTCTTGAAGGGTAATGATTAAGAGAGAGACGATTATTTGACCCCCTGAGGAAGGCAGATATTTCTGCCAAAACATCGGCTGCATTGGGCGCATGGGAGAGGGAGCGCTGAGATTTCAAGTGCTTTCATTAGAAGATGATAAATGACTTTTACATTACTGATTCTGAAGGCGATTGATATAATCAAAAACTGAGCTGGTAGATGATGTGAGAGAGAGTGCCACCGTCTGATCCTGTCTGGAGCCCATTGCAGGCAGGAGACAGTAGATTATTTCTTTTTAACGCTACATACAGCCCCGATACCAAATTCTTTGTAAAACTTAGCAAATCACAGTGTAAGGGACACCTTCATAAGCTGACCATAACTGAGCTCAAACAGAAAAAACCCCCACCCAATATACATTTATACTGTGTTTTCCAATAATGCAGAGGTTTCAGCATATTCAACTTGCTCACCAGTCAGGCTACTGTAATGGTCTTATAAGGTAATGCTCATTTTATTTCAGGCAGGTTTCCCATGTCATTTATTTTCCAGTTTTGAAAATTTGAGGGGCAGTTTTCGGCCCGCCTGTCGCTTTCCCTCCCTAAATGATGTTGCCTTTTGTCTTGCCCAGGGCACGCTCCTCCTTCCCGGCTCCGCCACCTGACAGCAGCGGGGCCTGGGACAGTGCTCAGAACAGGAAGCAATGATGATCCACATCTGTTAACAGAGAACACCCAAGGGATGTTTCCCCATGGGCTCTGCAGAGGTGGGAGTGGTGTTCGCTTGTGCAGAGAGTGTTGCATCCAACCTACTCGCTGCCTCTCTGCACGCACAGGACGATGCAATACGGGCGCGTAGAAAATGGGTGCTCGATGCTCAGCGCCCGCTTTCCTAAGGCGCGCCCAGCCACCTCTCCTGGGCCCGTGATCCAATGTTTAAATGCGGGGTCGTGCTAAAAAGTAGGCACTAGGGAAAATTTTGCGTCCCTAGTGCCTGCTCGGCATCAGTCACCCAGGAGAGTTGGCTGTCAGTGTGCGCGCATATTGTGCCGCTACTGGCACAATTTGACTGGTGCCAGTCAAATTGTGCCAGTCATTACCATACCCAGTTGCCCGCAGGGGATCATCCTTTTGTTCACATACAGGCTAGACATTGTTACAAGGGGGTGGGTGGGTGCATAACTTAGCCACTGTTCATAAGGGGTAAGGAGATATGCGTCTGATTTGAAACAGGTAATGACTGGAAGAACCTTGTGTATTGATACACAAGATACACAGCCTGGGCCGTTTATCTTCTACATGTATATTGGGTGCTCAGAATTGTTTTTTCAAGACTTCTTTTTTAACCTGGATCTGCTTTCTGTGGTTCCTCCTACTTAGCATCCCAACGATACTAAGAGGAGGAATCACAGAAAGCAGGAAGTTTTTGTTTTTTTCCAATGAGCCCTTGAGCACCTCAGACCTTTACGCCAGACCCAGGCTGGCGTAAAATTTGCCGCATTGGCTACATGGGAAATTTTTGGAATCGAGGGGATTAGTTAATAGCCTCACCTACATCTACATTACATGTGATGAGCGCTATTAGCTATGCTGTGGTTTGGACGCACGGTTTTGGACATGCTAACCCCCGCATTGCATTGGGGGTCATGGATGCACGTCCAAAACGCTCGTCCAATCGTGTGTAAAGCTGTGCGCTTGGCTGAGCGCACTATATTGCATCGGCCTGAAAATGCACTAAATCACTTTCCCCTTCACTAACAGGTTTCAATGCGCACGATGGGCTAGCACGCACTAAAATCTGTTAGTGTGCTGGAAACAAAGCATAAGGTATCTCTCCCTTCCAAAAAAAAAAAATGACAACTGTCAGATTCAACTACACCTATTCCCCCCTCCTGTAATCTCAAATATCAAGTCAATCCGTCCTCTGGTGTGCCTGTTGAAATGAGGTCACAGATGGACAGACAGACAGACAGATGGATAAGATCTACCTATTAGATGTTCACTCTTTTACTTTGTAAATGAATGAATAAAAAGAAGCAGCCTGCTTTCTAAAATCACCTGACAATGAAAATAAGATAGTTGGTTGTAATAATCTTTTTTCTCCCACCAGTCCTGTCTAAATTTTGCATAACACTTATCCAGCCCCGCTGCACGTTATGGTACTAAAATATAGTGGTTTCTACAACAATGCACAGAATGTCTGCAGGATCTAATCTTCTTCTGCTGTCTTCCAACCTTCTCTCTTAATAAAAAAAAAAATACTAATAAGTTCAAGCACTTTTCCAGCTAATCTATCTATATTGCTTGCTTTTTTTCAGTTGTAAAGGAAAATTGCTTGGTGCAGCTGGGTCAGGAACGATAAAAGTGGAACATTAAGCAGGGGGAATACAAGCGATTCATTAAGTTAATAGTGTATGCGGCTCCTACTATGCAAATTATACCCTCACTCTCTCTTCAGATAAAGGGAAGAATACCAGAAGCCGCATTATTCACGATTCAGGTCTTTGTAGCAGCATCAGATAATGCTACACAATTACACAACAAAGCCAGTGAGCCTAATTTGAATGTGTGTCTTATGCAATTTGGTTTTCCTTAGCTGTAATTTTTTGATGAAGGCCTTTAACAAAAGGATTTAAAACACACACACACACACACACACATATATATAAATATATCACACTGAAAATGTTGCTTGCAAGTGTTTCATTTTCCACTCATGGAAAGGATAAGCATCCAGATTTGCAAAGAATATTCAGAGACACGAAATGGGAGGTATTGCATCTCATGCCAAATCCTGTAATTTATTATTTTTTTAAATCAAATTTCAAGACCCTTCTCATGTCCAGGGTGGTGCATACTCACTGTCTGTAGTTGAAGGCAATGTCAGCAAACTGCTTCCGACGAGCTCGATATACAGAATCTGTGAATCCCTGAAAAAGAAACATTAAACCCGTCTCTCCTTTGCTTCTGGGGCAACAGGCAGGATTGCAAAACTAATACTGGTAGGGTTTAAAAAAAAAATAAACAACGAATGCGAGAAAAGTCCACCAACAAACCCACGGAATGTGTCAGCGCCTACCACAGTCCAACAGTGCTTTGTTTTCCAATTGCAAATGTATTTTTCCCACCTTTATCACTTTTAAGAATAACAGCACATCAATAATTAAAGGGGGGGATATTACGCCACCTCATCCCTGTCCTCTCCCCCATACAGGGACTTTCTTGGCATTTAGCACCCTGTCTTGAAATAACTGAACATCTCAGGCAAAGTCCAGGGTTTTAAAACCCACCTGCAGCATTTGGAAGGTAATTTCATACAACCCATGTTGGGCTGAGGTCTACCTGTAGAGAGTATCTGCAGACTTTACCCTGATTTTTCAAAGCAGACTTATGTGCATAAGTCTACTTTGAAAACTAGCTGGTGTGTGTTTTACTTTGTGTGGCATACGTGCACACCTACATTTATAGGTATACATTCGAAAATCAATGACAAATGCTCGCATAAGTTACATCAGTTTTCAAAGGGAAAGCATGTGCAAAATTTCCCATTTGAAAATTTATTCCACAAAACTTCTTGCACACAATTACACCTGCTAAATTGCATGCAGAAATTTGTCAGAAAATTTTATGCATATATTTTTGAAAATACAAAAGTATGTGCAGAAGTGCAAACCCCTTCCTCACTCCCACCCCTGGAACGCACCCACTCAGTTCAGGTAAACGTATGCATAAACATCACATATTGGGCAAGCAGTTTTTGATACGTGCAATAAGTACCCCTGTTTTATTGTAACTTTCCTGCAACTTGTTTTTGTTAAGGATAAGGTTTCTTGTCACACTGTTCATTGTAAACCGATTTGATATGATATTTTTCATGAAGGTCGGTATAAAAAAAGTATCAATAAGAAAATAAATAAATAAATAAATAAATAAATAAATGGTTTCCCCACTCCGCCCTCCTGGAGAAACTCTTTCTAGTGTGCAGGTAAAAGTACATGCAGAATCCTTCCAGCGCGTACTTTTACACGCAAAACCCCCTGGGCAATGTTTAAAAGTGCGTTTAGGTGCATAAAACTGGGTTTTAAGTGCATAAATCCATTTGAAAATCTAGCCCTGTATATCCATAAATACCCTGTCTTGAAAGATTATTGCCATTAAACAACATTTGTCTTACTTCCACCAAGTTATTTATGCTTTAACAGAAGGTATTTCTAGGGGATTAGCACCTGGTGTTCTAACTAATCAGTCTGCTCACAATCAAGCTAAACAATCTGATTTATCATAAATATCTGTTTATTCAAATGCCATTTATTATAGTCATCCCAAGGAGCTCTACATAATTTCTACACTAAAAATGATTTAATTTTTTTTTTTTTTAAATTTTTCGCAAACAATAAAGAAAAAGAAATGAACTTGCTTGAAACTATGGAGTTTATGTGAACCAGCTGCACTTGCTACGCCACAGAATTTTTCAGTTTTAAGTTAAAACTGCAAACGCAAAGCGTAACAAACAAGATCCCTATATTGAAGCAAGTGAAATTAAACCAGAAATTCTAACAAAGCGGACAGGGCCTGATTTACTAAGGCTTTTCTCCCATCTTGTGTCTATGGTAAAAATGCTTAGTAAATGACCTCCCAAGTCAAGATAAAATGCCAAAGAAGGGAACAATTAAAATATTAACAACATGCATGACGAACAACAGAGAAAACAGTACAGCAAAATAAAAATCATCAAGCAGAAGCAAAATACTCCAGTAGGACATATCATTGTCTCATGTCTGAAAGAAATCTACCTTTCAGTCATAAGATTACAAGCAGACACTTAGTGGGCTGGAATCCTTTACTCAGATGGTCTTGGACCAAGGATTACACCCATCATATAACCATAGTGCTACATGCATCATCTCCAAAATAATGTCAAATGAACCAGGAAGAGGGCATAACCGTGCATCAAGCTGAGGCTGGGTGGAGCCCAGCAGGCCCCTTGTTGCTTGGTGTTCGCCAGTTTTCAAAATTAAATTTGACATATTATTTTTTTTAATTGAATGAAGCAATACCCAAATACCCAGGAGGAAATAAATGTATGGCTTATCCACACTATAGTCTTCATTATGCCCGTTCCTACCCCGGCTCACACCAATAACTACGGCCGGTTTCGGATTCTGGGGAGAACCCAGGGAATGATAATGGCCAGAAACTGTGGCACAGTGGTTTGGAAACTACTGGTGTGGACCATAGTTGTGGACAGAGAAGAGGAAAAGAATAACCTTGTCTCCAAAGCAGTGAGAAATTGTCCTTAGTGGTGAATGTGGGTAGAGTGTCAAGTTGCTTAGGGCTCAAAATAATATAGATAGTGAAAACTATTCAGATTGATGCTTGCCATTTTTAATAAGGTTGGAGTAAAGAAGGGTCCTGCTCATAAGTAGTTAGGCCTATTCAGATGACAAAGTCTCTGGTAACATTTCCACCATTCCAACATAAGATTTCCTATCAGTAGCATAACTGATCCTTGGTGTGTCCAGGTAACCCCATGACAGTGGTCAGAACATGTTCCTCCAGGAGTTTGGAGGAGTTACAGGATAGCAGGTTTAAAACATTTAAATAATGACTTAAAGGTTTAATTTTTAAATACTAAAGGGTGAGTGTTACTGGCTTCTGTTCGTATGTTTCAAATATTCTGTAGTACAACTGTGCATCTGGCTTTCCTTTAAGACATTCTCCTTGAGATTCTCTCATTTACTATTTAAAGTTTTATGAGGATAACTTTCATAACGGCGTGCGGGCGCACATGTATGTGTGTATGCCGGCTCGCGCGAATGGACGCAGACATTTTCTAACATATGTGTATGTTATAAAATTGGCTGTACGAACGTACATGTGCGCATTATTTTACATGGATCCATGTATGTGCGCACAAATGCCACTTCCACCGTGGAAGTGGGGGGATTTTACTAGGCATGCACACCGACGCAAATACCCATTTCCCCAGTTCATTCCCAGTTCATCCCCAGTAAAGGATAGGACTTCCTAATCCCTCTAGCTAGATAGCCTTCCTTTTACCCTAATAACCCTGCCTCTTCAAACTCTGCTGACTAGCCCAGATTTTGTAATTTTACTTACACGCCATCCATAGCAGAAGTAAAGCTATGTGGTAAGAGACCCTGGTGCACGCTTGTACGCGTAAATACTTACGCGTACAAGGGTTTCAGACACGGAATACCCATGTCCGGCCATTGCCCTGTCCAGACTCTGCCCATGCCCCACCCCTTTTGGTCTTTTTGATTTGTGCACGTACCAGGAGATACGCACATGCTTGCATGCTTTTTAAAATCTGTGCAGCGCGTGCTGGCCCGAAACATGCACACATCTCCCGGCTTTCACACGCGTAGGCCATTTAAAATCGACCATTATGATTTTAGAGGCTAATTTTCAAAGGGACGTCTTTAGATAAAACAGCATTCAACGCATCGAAAACTGCTTGCCCGATATGTGATGTTTATGCATACGTTTACCTGAACTGAGTGGGTGCGTTCCAGGGGTGGGAGTGAGGAAGGGGTTTGCACTTCTGCACATACTTTTGTATTTTCAAAAATATATACATAAAATTTCTGCATACAGTTTAGCAGGTGTAATTGTGTGCAAGAAGTTTTGTGGAATAAATTTTCAAATGGGAAATTTTGCACATACTTTCCCTTTGAAAACTGATGTAACTTATGCGTGCATTTGTCATTCAATTTACACGGGCTGTTACAAAATTAGCCCCAAAATGTTGAGGGTGATGACATGCCACAAAAGCAATGGAGATTAGATACACACTCTATAATCTAATCAGCAAAGTAAGCAGAGTGTGGCAAGACTAAATAGTCCTTATGAATTTTTAGCAAAAAGACTTAATCTTTATTATTGCATAGAAACTCTACAATCTTCAGTAAAAATGGTCAGCTTAGAGAAGGTTAGTGTCCCCCGACGCAGTCACCATGTTTCACCCCACAGGCTGCATCGGAAGGGACAGTAGACTATGATTTAAAAGGCTAAAAAAGAATATATATATATATATATAACAAAAGATAAGGACTAGAAAACAAATACAGATACATACAGCAAGACAAACAATAAGAGCATACTTTTTTAACAGCGCATTCTATTTTTCGGGAGTTTGTTCAGAGCTTACTCATTTTAGAGCATTTAAGAATGCTAAGAAATGGTGCCAAAAATGTAGCCAGTCAGAAAAGGCTCATGGGAGAAGAATTCAGCCAATCAGAGATTATCTTGATGTCACAATATAAAGATGTCAACCACAGTGTGATCATGAATGGAAAGTCTATTATCATTCCGACCACGAGAGAACTCAAAAAAACATCAACCATAATACAATCATGAATGGGAGACCTATTCTGACCGCAAAGAGAACTCAAAGCTGACATGGTCACCATGTTTTGGCCCACAATGTACAACAGAAGTGACAGTAGACCATAATTTAAAAGGCTTTTTAACAACAGCCCTCATATACGGTGATTATAATATGAAAAACCAATTGAAACAGACCGAAACAAATATACTGTAACCCAAAACACTTTTAACAGACCTAAAAGCAAAAAACAAAATCAAAATCTTCCGTTACTATAAGTAAGACTAATTTCAGAATAAAGGGTACTAAAACCATAGACTGATCAAATACGTGCAGCTCCTCGCTAAATACACATAGGCAATCAGTCATAAAAAATATATCCATTTTATCTCTGAGTTCAAACCACCTGGTCTAATGTTTTAAGAGTAAATATCCAGTTCTGTTCCCTACAGGTCAACGCTTTAGAAAAATCACCACTGCACAAATGGGCAGGTAAAGCGTCAAGTACAAAACATTTTAAGTCAGAGGCAGAATGGGATATGGATATCCAATGTGCAACAAGTGAAGCTTCTGCCCGTGCAGAATGGATGCATGAGCGGCGTTCAATTACGCAGGTTCTAACCATTCCCTTTCTGAATTTGCCTTTCCGAAGGTCAGGAACTCAGTGGAGCCCCAGATGACTCTCCTGCGTCTGTTGATGGTAAACCAAGAGTATGATGGCATCACCATTCCCATCTCCCGCCTCCGATGCTCCTACAGCTACAACACTAGACACAAGTTCCTTACTTACCCTGCTGAGTTCCAACACCACTTCTTTTCTAACTACATTTCCCTAACAGATTTCATTAATTTGTTTCTCTCTTTCAAGTGTACACGCTATTTGGAACAGATGCAGCATGCAAACATGGCATTCATTTGTTTCCTTAAAAGTAATTGCTTCTCATTTCATCTTGTTTACTAGGCTACCACGATGAATATCATGAACCATTCTTCACAAAGCCTAATGCATTTTGGATTAGGCAACAGTTGGTGAATGACTAATTATTTGTAATCCTCCCACCTCAATTAAATTAATAGCAGCAATTTTTGTTGGGCCGCTTGCATTTCAATATCTTTTTCACATGAAAATAAGCTGTTAGAGGGGGGAGGCCTATTTTGTCTCATACAGTTCCTTAAAAGCGCATGAGAAATTCATGAAACAGAGTAAGCAAACAAGACTGAAATAATTCTTTAAACTTACACAGTTTGTTTAAAAGGGGAAGGAGGAGACAACACCTGCTCTAATACTATTTACGGGCAATAGTCCTATATGTTTCCCATCTGTGCTGTTAACATGTTGGGGCCCCAGCAACACTAGCCTGGGTGAGCCTGAACTTGTTAGATCTCAGGTGCTAAACAGCAGTGAGGGCCGGGTAATGCCTGGATGGGGGAGCACCAGGTGCTGTGGGCTACAGAAGGCAACGGCAAACCACTACAGCACATTTTACCCAAGAAAAGGCCACAGGCACCCTGGTGGAGCAATGGCTGCCCAAACCCCTGATACCCAAAAAGGGTAGAAAAGAGAGCGGAAAAACAAACAACCTGTAGGAGTAGATTTGAATTTCTGGCACAGATTGGGGTGGTGGGGTTATAAATTCCCATCATTGGCTTGCATAATGCTGAAAAAGCACATTTCTTGCCAGGGATTTAATTTCCTAAAATTCTGGAAGGGTGGGACAGACGATCCCAGAAAATATTGTGAAGCAAAAAGCACAGTGAAACCTTTTCTAAAAAAACAAAAAAAACCCTCAATTTAGAATCAGGTAAAATTCCAGGTTGGTTTTTGTGCAATAGTTACTTCTGGGTCATTTGTTTTTTAATGCCCACAAGATGCAGGAAATTAAATCCTTGGGCAAAAAAGGTGCCCAATCTCAAAATTGAGCAAGCAACCTGACTTGTAAGCTTTCTTCACTTTTTTTTTTTTGCTCAAAACTTAAATTTGCTTCTCAAGGACTTACTCACAGTCTCGCATTACATCACTACCACACATAAGGAGAGTAATTTTTAAGACTGGAGTGTGGCCAATGTAACCCCAATATTTAAAAAGAGCTCCAGGGGTGATCCAGGAACTATAGACCAGTGAGCATGACTTCAGTGCTGGGAAAATTAGTGGAAACTATTCTAAAGATCAAAATCACAGAGCATATAGAAAGACATGGTTTAATGGGACACAGCCAGCATGGATTTACCCAAGGGAAGTCTTGCCTCACAAATCTCCTTCATTTATTTGAAGGGGTTAATAAACGTGGATAAAGGTGAACTGGTAGATGTAATGTATTTGGATTTTCAGAAGGTGTTTGATAAAGTTCCTTATGAGATGCTTCTAAGAATATTAAAAACTAGCGGTACCCAGCCACGCGTTGCAGTGGCAGAGTCAGGTTCTTTACCCTCCCTCCCCCTTCCCCTTGCTCATTTACCTCAGTCCCTCATCCTCCTCCCTCTTGGTCACTCACGCCCCCTTCCCTCCCCTGTCCCCACTCCAACTCTCTCCCCTCACACTCACCTCCCCCCTCATTCTCCCTCCCCTCACTGTCACCTCCCCCCGCCTACTGCCTACCCTTCAGATCAGAAAACCTTTGTCTTTCTATTTCTGTGGGAACCCCCCCACCCCCCAAAAAACCCCCCGAATCCCAACCCTTTAAATCAAATAATAACCCCCCACCCTCCTGCCCCCTCCCAAGACCTGGGAAATTAAAATTGTTGGTGCTACATGTGGTCTGTCCCTGGGCGTCTGTGCGCGTTATGTAGCCAAATAGGGGAATGCCTAACCAAATTTGCACTTCCAAATTTGTTTTATGGTCTGGGAAGGGCTATTTTGGTGCGTTCCCGAGATCGTGCAAGTTTAGTGTATGTATTTGTGTGTGAACCTCCCCCTTCCCCCAAAAACAACCGTATGAGAAAAGTTCTCTTAAACTAACCACCCCACACTCTCCTGCCCCCCCCCCCCCCCAGCCCTGCGAAAAACAGTAGCCCCCCCTGCCCCCCCCAGAGTTGCTGAATGAATTAAACCTGCCCCCCCTCATGACCCCTCCCCAAGGTGTTCGCAATAAATTCATTACCACCCCCCACCCTTCAGACCCCCCGAGACCTGATAAAAATGTCTGTCGGTGGAGCAGGCGTTCAGGAGCAGTCCGGGAGCGATGTATTGGCGTTGGTCCGTCGGCTGCGAGCACTGAAACGGGTTCCGACGGTCCTTTGCCCTTACTATGTCAGTGGGGTGGAGCAATGGCAGCGGTAGGTCCTCTGACATAGTAAGGGCAAAGGTCCGCTGGCTGCCAGTCCTGAAAATGGCGCCGAGGGGCCCTCGCCCTTACTGTGTCACATGGGCTACTGCCGCCATTGGTGTCCCTGAGTGGCATAGTAAGGGAAAGGCCATCGGCGCCATGTTGAGTGCTGGCAGCCGACGGCCGTAGTGCAGGAGATGTGTCCCGGACCGGTCCTGGCCCCCTGCTGGAGACTCCCAGACTTCTGTCAGGTTTTGTGTGTGTTGTGAGGGCCTGGGAAGTAAATAAATTTGGCATGTGTGTGGGGGGTGTGAGGAGGGTGGTTTTGTATGTGTTGGGAGGCTGTGGAAAGTAAACCAATTTGGCATGTGTGTGGGGGGGTGAGGAGGATGGTGGGTGTATTTTATCTGTAAAGAAAATAGTTATCTTCCGGCGAAAAAAGTGCGCGAATGTGTTAAAATGGAAGTGAAACGTGGACCTGGACTGGCGAAATGATTAGTGTAGCGTGTGTTAGTGTAAGGTGTAAAAGATGGCGCTTACGTCCAGCAGATGTCGCTGTTTTCTCAAAAAAATTTTTAAACCTATTTTACCTGTCACAGGTGTGACATATCTGTAATGTAAGTACAGAAGAACCTTCCTGTATGCGAAATGAAGGTTGTGTCCAAATTTGAAAGCAATCGGTTCAGTGGTTTCTGAGATTAGCGATTTTGTCCAAACTATTTAACATTTTTATTTATATAGATTCATGGGATAGGAGGTGATGTTCTTTCGTGGATTACAAACTGGTTAAAAGACAGGAAACAGAGAGTAGGATTAAATGGCCAATTTTCTCAGTGGAAAAGGGTAAACAGTGGAGTGCCTCAGGGGTCTGTACTTAGACCGGTGCTTTTTAATATATTTACAAATGATCTGGAAAGGAATACGATGAGTGAGGTAATCACATTTGCAGATGATACAAAATTATTCAGAGTAGTTAAATCACAAGCAGATTGTGATACATTGCAGGAGGACTTTGCAAGACTGGAAGATTGGGCATACAAATGGCAGATGACATTTAATGTGGACAAGTGCAAGGTGTTGCATATAGGGAAAAATAACCCATGCTGTAGTTACACAATGTTAGGTTCCACATTAGGAGTACCACCCAGGAAAAAGATTTAGGCATCATAGTGGATAATACTTTAGAATCGTCAGCTCAGTGTGCTGCAGCAGTCAAGAAACCAAACAGAATGTTAGGAATTATTAGGAAGGGAATGGTGAATAAAATGGAAATGTCATAATGTCTCTATATCGCTCCATGGTGATACCGCACCTTGAATACTGTGCACAATACAGGTCACCACATCTCACTGGAGAAGGTACAGAGAAGGGTGATCAAAATGATAAAGGGGATGGAATGGCTCCTCTATGAGGAAAGGCTAAAGAGGTTAGGGCTGTTCAGTTTGGAGAAGAAATGGCTGAGGGGGGATATGATAGAGGTCTATAAAATCATGAGAGGTCTAGAACGGGTAAATGTGAATCGGTTATTTACTCTTTCGGATATTAGAAGTACTAGGGGGCATTCCATGAAGTTAGCAAGTCGCACATTTAAAACTAATTGGAGAAAATTCATTTTCACTCAATGCAAGGTTAAGCTCTGGAATTTATTTCCAGAGGATGTGGTTAGTGCAGTTAGTGTAGATGGGTTTAAAAAACATTTGGATAAGTTCTTGGAGGAGAAGTCTAGTAACTGCTATTAATCAAGCTGACTTACGGGTCGATACAGTAAGGACGCGTTAGAAAGAGTGCGGCAGTGCTGGGCGCACCCTCGTTTGCCCCACGCACTGTTCTGATCACATACCGCTCGATACTCTATTGAAATGGCATGCAAATGCAAGCCGCATCTGCGAAGCGTTAGGGGAAGCGTTAGGTCCGCGCAACCGATTTTACTGTATAGGCGCTTAATACAGCGCCTATACAGTATCCTGGGTGCGCTGGTACCTGTCATTTCAAATGACATTTGAAATGACAGGCACCAGGAAGTGGATCCCAACTTTAACCCATGAAAACCTAATAACCTAAAATCCCCTCCTCCCGAAGCGGCTCGACATGTGCCAACTTGCCTTTTGTTGTTTTTCAGCCCTTTCAGCCTTCTCTGCCGTCCTCTCTGCCGTCCTCCGGAGGGGGGGCAGCCGGCGGCAAAAACGGCTTGCAGCGGTGTAGCCCCCCCCCCCCCCCCCCGGTCCCAGTTCTCCTGGCTCTCGATGATGTTCTAGCAGGTACTCCAGCTCGACTTCTGGCTACCAGCTACCCCCTCCTCCCCCCCCCCCCCCAAGACTGCTGAGTTACGGCCTTGAAACCAAAGAGAAGCGTACTTTCCTGGGCTTGAGCGCCGTCACGCCCTCCCGTCCCTGTGCTTTCATTGGCTTGAGCGTCCAAATTGACGGGCGCTCAAGCCAATGAAAGCACAGGGACGGGCGGGCGTGACGTCATGGCCGTCCCTGTGCTTTCATTGGCATGAGCACCCAAATTGACGGGCACTCATGCCAATGAAAGCACAGGGATGGCCGTGACGTGACAGACTGCGGGTTCCTTCCGTAGCCCAGGCCAGTGCCAGCCAAAGAAAGGGAAAGGAGACCACGGCCCACAACTGGACCCCAGATAGGCGGCAGCAGGAAATAAAAGGAGACAGCGGGCTGCCTCCAGCACTCACGTCACCAGCGGCCAAGAAATTAAAAGAAGAGCGCGGGTGCAGCCAAGGGGAAAAAAAAATAAGACGTCACGCCCGCCCGTCGCTGTGCTTTCATTGGCTTGAGCGTCCAAATGGGCACTCAAGCCAATGAAAGCACAGGAACGGGCGGGCATGACGTCACGGCCGTCCCTGTGCTTTCATTGGCATGAGCGCCCAAATTGACGGGCGCTCATGCCAATGAAAGCACAGGGATGGGCGGGCGTGACGTCACGGCCGTACCTGTGCTTTCATTGGCTTGAGCGCCCATCAATTTGAGCGCCCGTCAATTTGGAGGCTCAAGCCCATGAAAGTTCGCTTCGCTTCCAAGGCTGTAACTCAGCAGTCTTTTTTTGGGGGGGTAGCTGTCAGCCAGAAGTCGAGCTGGAGTACCTGCGGGAACATCGTCGAGAGCCAGGAGAACCGGGACCGGGGGGGGCCGCTGCAAGCCGCTTTCGCCGCTGGCTGCCCCCTCCGGAGGACGGCAGAGAAGGTTGAAGGGGCTGAAAGCAACAAAAAGTAAGTTGATAACATGTCGAGTAGCTTCAAGAGGAGGGGATTTTAGGTTTTTAGGTTTCTTTTTGGGGGAAAGTTTGCTGTCTACCCTTACCCCTGCCTCTAACGTAGGGGTAGGGGTAGGCGGTAAATTAGCAGGTTAAACGCGCGGCTAAACTCCAGGTTAAAAAGGCGATAGTCGGGGCGCACGTTACTGTATGGGAGGGAATAGCTAATTCGATGGTTTACATCTAATATACATGCCGCGTGTGGAAGGGGTTACCTGGTGATTTAAAGAGGCGGTGAGGATGGGTTAAAGGGGATTGTGTATCGCAGGAAGGGCTAATGCGGCCGGAAAGTGAGTAGAAAACGGGTTAGGAGCGGGATAACCATGGCCCCACTTTACTGTATCGGCCTGTTAGAGATTAGCCACTGCTATTACTGGCATCAGTATTATGGGATCTACTTAGTGTTTGGGTAATTGCCAGGTACTTGTAGCCTGGATTGGCCACTGTTGGAAACAGGATGCTGGGCCAGTATGGCAATTTCTTATGTTCCTAATAGTGTGAAGTATAACTCAGTGCATACATGTATAAGCAAGGGTGACAAAACCTATGCCTGGAGCTGCACAGTTTATAAAATACCACATTTATAAAATACCATCCTGAAAGTCTGCACATATGTTTTAGTACATGCACATTTTTTAATGCAGAAACCCACATAGTTTCTACACACGTTTTATAAATGTGTGCAAGTTAAATAATTCTAGTATGTGCTCGTAATAACCCTCAGTTTCTGTGCAGAACAGGTATTTTATAAAGATGGATAATGTACGCTCATATCTTGCTTATGAATCTACTTACTTGTGCATGTACTTCCAAGGCTCCAGTTCACCGAAGCCTCCACCAGTTTAGTTTAGTTTATTTAAGATACCACAATTTTTTGTTACATCGAAGCAGTGTACAATAAAATAACATATA
Source organism: Rhinatrema bivittatum (assembly GCF_901001135.1). Lineage (NCBI taxonomy): Eukaryota > Metazoa > Chordata > Amphibia > Gymnophiona > Rhinatrematidae > Rhinatrema > Rhinatrema bivittatum. The sequence continues at coordinate 216,963,142 of NC_042618.1, read as the reverse complement.
TTACAATATGCACAAAATATATAAACATGATATATAAATATTTAGTTTTGTGTATTTATTTCTAACTACAATAATTAGTTATAATAAAATCAACAAATGAAAAAGACAATCAGAAAAATCTAACACTAAGGGCCGGATTTTAATAGCTACGCGTGGGTGTAGATTTGTGCGCGCAACCCGGCGTGCACAAATCTACGCCCGATTTTATAACATGCGTGCGCATGTTACAAAAACCGGGGTCGGCGTGTGCAAGGGGGTGCACATTAGTGCACCTTGCGTGCGCCGAGCCCTAGGGGAGCCCCGATGGCTTTCCCCATTCCCTCCGAGGCAGCTCGGAGGGAACTTTCTTTCAGCTCCTCCCCCACCTTCCCCTCCTTTCCCCTATCTAACCCGGCCCCCAGCCCTACCTAAATCCCCCCCACCTTTATTTTATAAGTTGTGCCTGACTCCGGGCAGGCATAGGTTGCGCGCGCCGGCCGATGACCAGCCCGCGATCCCGGGCACAGCGACAAATGGCCGCTGTGCCTGGAGGCTCTGGCCATGCCCCCGCCCCGCCCTCAGACCGCCCCACCCCGCACCTTTTTTTTTGAGCCTCGGGACATATGCGCTTCCCAGGGCTTTATGTGCGCCGCCGGGCCTTTTGAAAATAGGCCCGGCGCACGTAATTCCTCCCCCCCCCCATGCACGTAAATCCGCCTGGATTTACGTGCGTAGGCTTTGAAAATCTGCCCCTAAATGCCTTAGAAAAATAGGTTATCATGAATATGTTCACCCAGTTCTTCATCAGTTCACCCATACAACCCCCAACTTGCTATAGACTCCCGCACCCAAAAACTGCAGACAAAAGAGAAGCCAGATTTAATATCTGTTTCTTGATTAGTGGGAGTAAAAACATTCAAGCATGTTTGATGATGTATACATGTACTGCAATTATAAAATTTGTAAATGAGTGTGTATCTCCAAACTCTTACCCAAAACACCCTCAAAATGCCCTCTTTGTATGCACATACTCTTGCACTTCTGAAAATGTGTTTCTAGTGTACAGAGATGACTTACATGCATATAAGCTGATTTTATGCGCACAACCCCCTCAGAGCTATTTGAAAATTAACCCCCTTAGCTAGATACGAATCTGCTCTTCTTCATTCAAAGGCAAAATATTGTGTGATTCAGTGTTATAAATGGAGCCCACAAATTTTGAAGTATATAAGAATTTCAGGAAGGTACAACTGTTATATTCAAGGAACCAGTTTTAAAATTAATTCCTTTCCTATCCTTTGAGACAAAATCCATGACTGGTAGAGGCCACCTTTACGGCAACAAAGACAGCACCGTCTCCCCAGGTGCTGAGGAATGTGCATCATATTTAAACTGCTCAGGAGGTCAGTTAAGCTCCATGTTCACTGCCTGAAAATCTTGCAATGGCTATCAGTCTGTGTTATTAGTAAAGGCTTTAGATGCTTTCCTTCTAGCAAAATGATTCTTCATGGGCAATCTGAAGGACTTCAGAAATACCAGGTTACCAAGAAAGCAATTTATTTGAGTTTGGCGACAAAAGACTGCAATGGACACCCAGTGGCAAACCATTTCCTATTCATTCTTTGCCTGAGAAAGCCCCCATCCCCCCTCCCCACTTAGGTTTTCAAAGGTTCAAGTCCAATACTTCCTTATTTGTTATTTAAAAACATCAGCATAAGAGACGGACACACTCAACAGTCTCTCATTTGTATTTTTTATTTTGAGGGTATGTATAATTAATGGTCAGCAAATAAGTTGCAGGTGATAACTTTTTATTGCACAAACAGCAAGTTTGTTCACTGTAAACAGTGTTTTCCATAGATAGCAGGATGATTTAGCCATTACATGTGGGTGATGTCATCCAGCGTGATGTCATCCGGCGACACCAAACAGACTAGCCAGTAGAACTTTGAGCTCTACTGAGCATGTGTGGTTCCCATGTGGGCATTGCCTCATGAGCCTCCTCATTTTATATCATAGCTAAATCTAGCTAGGTAGTCAACTGTCCAGGGAGGCAGGTGGGTATTCCATGGCTAACTCATCCTGCTATCTATGGAAAACATTATTTACAGTGAGCAAACTTGCTTTTTTCCATTGATAAACAGGCCGAATTAGCCATTACATGTGGGGAATCCCAAGCTAAGGGTTGCAGCAGAGCAATTACTGAACAAGCAACTAAGACTGTACCATGGAGAGAAGACTACTATGAGAACAGGTTTTGCAAAACTGCTAGTCTGAATTTATTGTCAGACCTTGAGAGACTGGCCAGACAGTAATGAGATGTAAATGTGTGAACTTATGGCCAAGTTGCAGCTTTGCAAATGTCCTTGAGGGGCACTTCTCTAAGATAAGCAATAGTAGAAGCCAATGCCATAGCTCTGACTTGATGAGCTTTGCCACAGTTTGTGATCTGCAATCCTGTTAAGGTGAAGTAGCGCTGAAATGCATTCCGCTAACCAGGTAGACAATGTGGGGCGGATTTTCAGAGCCCTGCTCGCCTAAATCCGCCTAAATCCGGGCGGAATTAGGCGAGCAGGGCCCTGCGCGCCGGTGCGCCTATGTTCAATAGGCCTACCGGCGCGCGCAGACCCCGGGACTCGCGTAAGTCCCGGGGTTTTCCGAGGGGGGCGTGTCGGGGGCGTGTCGAGAGGTCGTGCCCGATCTGCGCGGCGTTTTCGGGGCGGGCCGTAGCGTTTCGGGGGCAGGCCCGGGGCGTGGTTACGGCCCGGGGCGGTCCGGGGCGTGGCCGCGCCCTCCAGACCCGTCCCCAGGTCGCGTCCCGGCGCGCTAGCGGCCCGCTGGCGCGCGGGGATTTACGTCTCCCTCCGGGAGGCATAAATCCCCCGACAAAGGTAAGGGGGGGGGGTTTAGACAGGGCCGGGCGGGTGGGTTAGGTAGGGGAAGGGGGGGGAAGGTGAGGGGAGAGAACGGAGGTAGGCTGCGTGGCTCGGCGCACGCCGGCTAAACGGAATCAATAGCCTTGCGCGCGCCGATCCCAGATTTTAGCGGCTACACGCGTGTCTACTAAAATCCAGCGTACTTTTGTTTGCGCCTGATGCGCCAACAAAAGTACGCCAAATCGCGCTATTTGAAAATCTACCCCTGTATGTTTGGCAACTGTGATGCCAAGTCCATTAGGGTTATATGCAATGAATAAATGTAAAGCCTGGTGACGCGGTTGAGTTCTTCTCTCATACTAGGCAATGGCTCTTTATAATCAAGGTATTACGGGTTCTTTTTCCTTCATGGACATGAGCTCTCAGAAAAAAGGAAGATAGTTTGATGGATTGATTGATATGGAAAGCCGAGCCAGCCCTTGGTAGAAATTCCAGGTGAGTAGGAATGACTATCTGATCATGGAATATTGCAACAAGGCATATAATGGACACGAGCTTGGAGCTTGCTGACATTTGTAGCTGGAGGTAACTGTGATGAAGAATGCTACTTTCCAAGTCAGGAATTTAAGCGAATCCATCTGTAATGTCCCAAAAGGCAGCTTCATGAGTTGAGAAAGTACACTCAATTCCCACAGAACTGGAGTGTTCTATGTCGGGGGGGACCTGAATGCAGCACAAGCCTTTAATAAATTTCGGTATCAGTGGGTGAGTAGAGATGAGTTTAGTGTGCACTTTAACAAGGTAAGCTGCTAGGGTGCTGTTATGTACTTTGATGGCATAGCTCTTTCTGGTGGATGGCTTTTTAGCTGAAACCAAAATGTCTTTGATCTCTCTAGGAAAAGAGGGATGAGTAACTATTGAGGGCCAGATTTTAAAAGCCCTATGCGCGTAAATCCAGAGGATTTCCCGCGTAGGGGGATTATGCGCACCGGGCCCATTTTAAAAAGGCCCGGCGACGCGCATAAAGCCCCGGGACACATGTAAGTACCGGGGCTTTACTAAAGGGCAGTCCAGGGGCGTGGCCAGAGGTCTCCGACACAGCAGCTATTGCTGCTGTGTCAGAGGATCGTGTGCCGGCAGGCTGCCGGTGTGCGCAACTTGCGCCTGTCTGGAGGCAGGCGCAAAAGGTAAGACAAAGGTCAGGGGGGTTAGAGTAGGGCTTGGGGGGGGGGGTAAAGGTTAGGGGAAGGGGTGGGAAGGTCAGGCTAGGGGGAAGAGAATTTCCCTCCCAGGCCTGGAAGGGAACAGGGGAAGGAGTGCGGCTCGGTGCGTGCAAGATGCACAATTGTGCACCCCCTTGCGCGTGCCGCCCTCCTGATTTTATAACATGCGCGTACCTGCATGCGCATGTTATAAAATCAGGCATACATGTATGCCCGCGCAACCTTTTAAAATCTACCCCTGAGTGTCCAACATCCAAGCCGTTAGACTGAAGTATGGAAGAGTTGGATGATAGAGTGTTTGTTCATCTTGAGTTAACAACGTAAGGCAGTCCCCAGATATACTGGGAGACTGCTGGAAAGTTGTATGAGATATGCAAATCATGTCTGTCTGGGTATGCTAAAGCTATAAGAATCAAGTGAACATGGTCTTGCAGCAGCTTTTGCACTGTTCTGGCAATCAGTGGTATTGGTGGAAAAACATTCATGAGACTTGTTTGCTGATTGAGGAGGGAAAATGTCTTGAGCCAGTCTGAGATCATTGGAAGGTACTGAGGAAAAATTGATCTAGTTTTCTGTTCTGTTCCAACACAAACAGGTCAATCGACAGCTGACCCCCTAATTCAAATAGTTCAGTAGCAGGTAATTGTCACAAAGACCTCTCATGCAGTCAGAATACCCTGCTGAGGCAATCCACCAGCATGTTGGATATTCCTTGAAGATAGTACAGGCCAATGTCTGGTTGCGCACTACCAAATCTTCAATGCTTCCTTGCAGAGAGGCCATGATTCTGTGCCTCCCCTTTTGCTGATATAAAACAAAGCAACCTGATTGCTCTACCCTCAAAGATGTTTGTATCAAATCGCTCTTAGTTCCAACAGATTGGTGTGAAAGTGGCTCTCCTTGCAAGAACAGGTGCCCTGGGATCGGAAAGATCCCTTGTGAGTGCCTTCTCCTTTGAAGGAGGTGTCCGTCACTAAGAAGATTTGATGAGGGAGAGTGCAAAGTGGCATTCCATCCTGAAACACGTGGGGGTTTTACCTCCAGCGTAAATCTCGTCTCGGAAAAATGGATTGTGGTTGATAATGATTGGTCAGCTGATCCCATTAACAGCAGAGACAGTGTAGATAAGGAATATAAAGATGGGTCAGTGAGACCAAGTGCAGTGGCCGCAGGCATATGACCAGATGCAATGAGAATTGCTCTGGCTAACAACGCTGAATGGTCAGTAGGTTGTATATGAGTGACATTATGGTGTACGCTTGATCTGTCACCAAAAACGCTCTCTCCTAAAGAAAGTTTATCTATTCTTCAATGGATTTAATCCTCTGAGCAGATACTAGGTTTAACTTCTTGAAAGTGCCCAGAAAGCCCAATGTTTGTAAAAGATAGACCATCTTGTGTAGGGAAAGCAACATTTACAGTATTCCTAGACCTTGCTGTGATTAACCAGTCATCAGATATGGGAAAACTTTAATCCCCTAGCAATGCAGGTGTGCAGTTACCACTGCAAGGCATTTGGGGTTGCCACTAAGGCAAACGGGAGTACTTTGTACTGGTAATTGGGAGAATCCACCTTGAAGCAAAGGTAGCACCAATGGGAATGATAGATGAGTATATGAGCATATGCATCCTTCAGACTGAGAGCACATATCCATTAATGCTTTTGGATGTAAGGAAGAATTGGGCTGAGGGAATTAATTCTGAATTTATCTCGAAGTTGATGTTTGTTCAAAGGTCTCAGAGCCAGAATGGGCCTCAGTTCTCCTGATTTCTTAGTGATGTGGAAATATTGGGAATAGAAACCCTATCCATACTGGGGCAGAAACTAGTTTATTTTATTTATTTATTAAGTTTTATATATCGTCAATAAGACAAACCATCATAATGGTTCACAAAATATAGCATGAAATACAATAACAAATGCAGTCATAAAACTCCAGTATATAAAATAACAACCATTATAAAATAACTAAACTTAAACTGTAAAATATACATTAATAAATCAAATAAATAGCAGGAATATTCATGAATTAATCACTAAAAAATACATTAAAACTAAGGTAAAAAGGGATTAAAAAGGCATAAAAGTAGAACTAGAGGTAGCATCAACCTCCACCTCAGGCCAAGGGTCCACGAAACCCACAAATCCTAACAACACTCTTCCACCTTCATAAGTGTTTGCGGGTAATAAGAACCTCTTCTTGCAGGTTGTAGAAAAGCCTACTGATTTGGAATATAGTCGTGAGGATATTGCACCATATAGAACTGGTGTGTAGAGATTTGGGCAGTAAGCAAGGAGCTTTGGAGACTTTCTTGATAAAATTCTCCTGCAGCCTTTCTAAGGGCAGATTCAATGACAACTAACTGATGCAGCATGTCTCTTAATCCCAGAGCTTTTTGGACTCTGTATTTGAGATTCAGCTTCCTAGGTATAGGGAAATCAGAGATAGCTATTTCCCACATTTTCATCTGCAACCAGTTTAGAATGTTGTGCACTGGGAGGGCTGTTGAATCTGATGGGGCATCCAATATCTGGAGGGGCCTGAAGACTTCCATGCGGGGGTCTTTGATGTTGTGCGTTCCCACCTTTTCCACAAACTTTGAATATGACACTTGTTCCAGTGTGATGTATGGTCAGGCGTATCCGGAAATGGGTTAGAAAGTATATCTGTAGACCAGAATGTGAAGATTTAATAACCTAGGACCTCACTGATACTGAAGGTGAACTACGGGCTCTGCTGAATGCCTTGGAGGGGAAAAGCCCTAGTCAGCTGCCTCTAAGTGACTTAACTCCACTACCATTGAGTGGGAAGATGAAGAACCCTGTATCAAGGGTTCTGATGAAGTGTTCAACCCAAAAGGCAATATTGGGACTGTGGTCTGAGTTATCAATGCAGCAATGCTGGAAAGGAGCAACTGGATTATTCCTTCTGTATCTTTAGATAAAGAGGTAAAGAAATCTATCACTAGACTTGAAATCTGGTCATGCGACAGATGTATCCTTTGATATGGCGTAGGCAGTGGAACATCTGGTTCAGGGACAAGGATAGAGATAGGTTCCAGTACCTCAATAGGAGGCTGGGTTTTTTTGAAAGCAAGCAACAGTATGAAGCATACTAGAGCTGGAATCTCTAATCAGATGTCCTCCACTATCAACCTAGAAGGAATGAGGGCTATGTAATTAGAGAGGGCAGAGGTAAGATGATCCCTTTCAGCAGCTGGAGTGGCTTGCATATAGCTGTGTGGGTTATGCAACTCAATGATTTTGGTTTGGGCTCAATGAATCAAATGCTTTGATGGATTGTGGAGTAAGGATGTTTTTGTCAACATTGCTTGCACCAAAGTAATTGACTTCAAATGGGCAACCACGCTTGTTTTAAACTGTGTATTAATGGGCCTTTAGGTGGGTTAATGCATCGAGATGCGTCAAAGATATGTACCAAGTGCATCGATGTTTCCTGTGCATCAATGCTTCCAGTGTATCAAGAGTTTTGATACTTCTAGTGCATCGAATGCCTCAAAGCTTCCTGTGCATCAAGAACTTCGGAGCTTTCTGTGCATTGAGTGCATCAATGCGTCAAGAGCTGACTTATGATTTTTCAATGCAGGTTCCGATGCCAGCGAATGATGCTGTTTTTTCCTTCGATGCGGGGGATTGTTGTCTTTTTAATATCTCTTTATTAATTTTAAAATAAATATCAAGAAAACACTACAAGAAAAGGAAATATCTTAACTAATACATCTTTAAGAAAAAGAAAAAAGAAAATGTAACATAAATTATCCTCAACTGAGGGAAGAAGCTTTGAGGTTATACAAAAATTATTATAAGAATGCTAATTCTACATTTAAGCAAGCTCTTGAGATTTCCTAGAAAAAACAACAGGAGTTGAAGAGGAAACTCTAGAATGAAGAAATGATTCAAGCTGTTTAGAGTCAAAGAAAAAAAACCTTCTCATTCCCAGCCTTAAGTAAACATGTGCAAGGAAATCTCAACAAAAATGTAAATCCTAAAGCAATCACTCTTTATATATCAAAAGAACCTATTTTTTTATTGCATTTCTCTTGAAACATCTGGGAATATGGCCACTCTATGACCCAAAAACTCTTAATCTGTAAATGGAAACATTGTTTCAAAGTCCATTCTCTGTCTGATTTTAAAGCATAAACAACCAACAAGGTAGCACGACAATCAATTTTTGAACCTTGCAGAAAATTTGACTAATCTAAGTTACCAGTCTGGTCCTCCTCCCTACCCAAATTCTCCCTTTGAGAATCAGATGCCATTGGAAGATAATCCAATTTAGTTAAGGGAGGAAAGGACTAAGGAGGATTTTGCAACACATCTGAGTAATACTTCCTAAGTAATTCCAGTGTGGAGATCAAAGAGTATCCAGAAAAATAAATGAATTTCAAATTAAGCCTTCTAAAATGGTTCTCATAATTTTCCAATCTATGATGGGAATATTCCTTATCCTTAATTAAAGCCAAATTAGTCTCCTGAAGCTTCTTGATACTCTCTGACAATTCTTGAATCTTATTTTCAATTTGAATATTTGTTTGTTTTTGAGAATGAATATTTCAATTTGTTTTTGAGAATGAGAAGGTACAGTTATAGAGAGATCATTAATTGAGGAAACAGATCATTAATACTAAAAGAGAGTTTTGTAGTCCAACTATTGCTGTCTCTAAAGTTTCAAGGGTAATTAGAGATGATATCACAAAAGGAAGAGAAGCAGAAATGTTCCTAGGAATATTGGGAGTGGAGGTATTACCCCCTCCCAGTATAGCCTGTTTTACAGGATCTTCTTCACCAGCGGATGAAGGTACATAAACACTTTGGTTCAATGACCCTGTGACTGAAGTGCCTGGAAATATATCCACTTCTGGCTGAGGATTATGCTGAGCTTCTGGACTAAGAGAAACCATGTTTCATTCTGGGCAGAAAGAGAAACCCTCCCTCATGTCCAGATTCTGAAGTGGTAGCCAGCATGAAGGAATCTATGGTGAGCTGTACAGGTTGGGGAGAGGAAACAAACCCTGGTGAAAGAGGTTGGATCCCTCCCTTCCTTTTTTTCCCATCACAGTTTAAAAGAAGGAAAATAAGGCAATCTGCACAGAGGCACAGTGTTCCAGGAGGTGGATTGGCTGTTGCCGATGTTACTTATGCTGGCATGGGCCTTCTCTCGCTGCAGTCTTCCCTCACTGCAGGAGGATTGATTCACTCAACCTCACAGCTTCAATTTGGGCTGATGGTGGACTTTTTGAGGAGCTCCAACTCAACTCATGTCCCGGTGAAACAGACGATGCTGCACTGTGGGAGGAGGATCTACTGTGGCTTCTGAGAGACTTACGCAGTTCCTCTATACAGTGCACCCTGGAGCACTGAGAATGCAGGGACATCAGTCCACAGGAAGAATGGTTTGCCTGGTCATGGTCTTGACCCAGGCAATGATAACATTCCGTGAGGGACATCACCTTACCACAGATGGAGTTCTGAACCTGCTTACTGTGAGTTTCTTCTTTCCAGCCATTTTGAGAAGGCAAAAGGTTTTTTTTTTGTGGTAGCACTGAAAGGTTCAATGATGCTGTAATGCAGCAAGGCAGCTACAAGTAGGAAAACTGAAGAGAGTAATGAAAAAGAATAAAAAAATGTAAAGCATTTTGAAAAAAAATATCCAGAGAGACAGAGTATATATCGGTGCTGTGCTCAGACAAAAAATGACAAGCTTCATGAGGCAACACTCGTGTGGGAACTCATGCACATGCTCAGTAGAGCTTAAAATTGTACAAGCTAGGAGAGACGAGTCCATTCAGGAACAATGGATGACATAACCCATATATAATGGCTAATTCAGCCTGCTTTATCAATGGAAAATTAGCATATTCATGGCTAAATTTCGACAATTATAGTGCCTTCGTTGAGCCTGTCAGAAACAAATTAGATTTGTTCAATAAAAAAGAATCACTTGCAGCTTATTTGCTGACATTTACTTCTACATATTTAATTTAATTTATTGATTTATAAACTGCCTTCCCACCCTTACAAATTGCCCAAGGCAGGGAAATTTAAGCAGACTAACACTATGATTAGGGAGGTCCATTTTCAAAGAGCTTCTAAGCAGCAAAATTAATCTTCAGGTGTAATTTCAGCTGAACCTAACCAGCTGAGTTTCTGGCATGTAAGTGACCTGGTTAGCATTGAAAGTCCAAGCTAAACCAGCTATGTTAATTCCCGCTTTCTAATCACATCCCATTTTCTGACCAGCTAAACGTTTGTGCCTTTTGCATTTAGCTGGTTAAATTTAGCCAGTTAGAAGGCGGTCATTTTTACTGGTGGGGTCTAAGTGGCTAACTCCCGAAGTTAGGCAATTAAACCTTTAGAAAAAGACACCATGTTACTTTTGTTTTGAAAGTATATTTTTCAGTTATAATGAAAACATATGTGTGCTTATGTTGAGTACATGGCAGTGGACACAAACAAATATGGGCTGAATTAGCACCAGTTTGAAGCTTGTGTGCAGTAGCGTCGATCGCCAAGGCTTCGACCCTACAGCAAGAGAAATGCATACAACCAACAACAGCGGCCAAAGACAGCATGAAGAATTTAAGTTCATTAAAAAAACCTGACATTGTAGGAGTATGGTATTTATAGTTACAGAAGTTTTCATTTTAGATTTTCCACTGAACACTCTGAAGCCAATTTTCAAAGGTATTTAACCCAGATAAATGGGTATGTCCCTGAGCCAAAAGGTTTGAATGAACATTGCCCTCCTCCGAACAGCTAAAGGTATGTGTGCATTATACAGCACTTGCACTTTTAGCGGTATTAAAAAGAGGCGTGCCTGTGAGAGCGTTTAAATCAGAGGGAGAAAACAGCGCACATAAACTTCATTTTCAAACGTGCATGCGCTATTTGGCTCCTTCCCCTCACTGCCCCCTGTACAAGTAGCAGGTGCAAAGTCCTTGGATGCTTTTTAACGTGCTCTTTGCACATAAGATACTGAGAAGTAAAAGGCCTTTAATGTTACGTATAAAGGGGGGGCAATTCTACATGTACTTTCGATTCTAAATTTGCCACAAGTACAGGGTCACTTGCAACTGCTTTTTCTGTGGGTAGATTCTTTGCTGGAAAAGTACACGGGAAGATCTGAACGTGCAATCAAGTAGAGCAAGGGTCGATATTCAAAAGGGATGGTCCGGCTAAGTTCGAGACTTAGCTGGGCAAACTTTTAAATATTCTGCCCACCGAATGACTACATTTTACCTGGGCAAATTTTTTTTATTTTTTATTTATTTAAATCTTTTTCTATACCGTCGTTAAGGTGGGTACTGTCACAACGGTTTACATAAAGGCACATAAAGTAATGCTATTGTAATCTTACATTTTACATGGGTGCCATACGGTTCGGTAACAGTTTTTAAGCAAGATTAATTATTAAATGAGGTTGAAAAAACATGTCTAGTTCAATTCTATAGCAGTTTGAGTACAGGACTCATTCTCTAATTGTAGCTTTATCCTTTACTGCAGAGTTCACTTAAAAACTACACACTTAGTGATTACTGTTGTGTGGTTCGGTGTTTCTTGTTCGTACCATGCACTTCCCTGGTTTCATTCTCCCTTCTCTTTTTGAAAAGCTTGTTTAAAGAGCCAGGTTTTAAGGTTTTTCCTAAATGTTTTGTTTTCTCTTTGTAATCTTAACTCCAAGGGCATGGAGTTCCATAGTATGGGACCAGCTAATGATGATGCTCTCTCTCTTACCTGTGTTAGTCTCGCTGTTTTGACTGATGGAATGGTTAGTTGTGCTTTGTTGGCTGATCTTAGGTTTCTGTTGGGGATGTGTACTCGAAGGGCAGTGTTAAGCCAGTCTGCGTTTTCGTTGTGTATTAATTTGTGTATGGTGCAGTGTTTTGTATTGTATTCTTTGTTCAATGGGAAGCCAGTGTAGTTCGGCCAGTGATTCAGTGATGTGATCATTTTTTCTTTTGCCAGTTAATACTCTTGCAGCTGTGTTTTGCAGGATTTGTAGTGGTCTTAGGGAGGTGTATGGTAAACCTAGTAGAAGGGTATTGCAATAGTTGGTGCTTGCGAATATTAGCGCTTGCAGTACTGATCGAAAGTTGGCGGTTGTTAGAAGTGGTTTAAGTTTTCTGAGGACCATGAGTTTGGCATATCCTTCCTTTACTTTTAGGGATATATGTTGTTTTAAGCTTAGTTCTGTGTCAATTATTACTCCTAGATTCCGTACTTTCTCTGCTAGTCTTATTTGTTTGTTATGGAGTGTGATTGGGTTGTGTGAGATCTCCATTTTTTTTTCCTTTCTAAATGAAGGAATTCAGTTTTCTCTATATTAATTACAAGTTCCATTTGGTTTAACAGTTGTTGATAATGTCAAGGTACATGTTCGCTATGTTTAATGTTTTCTCAATTGTATCGTCAATGGGTAATATTAATTGAATGTCATCCGCGTATATATAGTGAGTGATTCCCAGGCCAGCTAACAGATGGCATAAAGGTAACAGGTATATGTTGAAAAGAGTAGCAGCTAGGGCGGATCCCTGTGGTACTCCTGTTTGAAGGTCTATTTTTTCTGACATAGAATCTTTGATTTGAACTTGAAAATATCTGTTACATTATGTAGTCCAAACGTAGGAGGATAAAAGAAGTGGCAGGGCAGAGGCATTCTGGGAACATGTCCAAAATTTATCACAGATAACTCTGGTCTGAAAAATCGCAGATCAAAAGTTAGCTGGGTAAGTGGGAAACTCCCCCCCCCCCCCCCAAAACTCACAGGCCAACAGCAGCCTTGTTCCTCCCCTCTCCTCCCAAAATATTAAAAAAGATATCACGGGCTGAGTGGCATTATCCCCCCTTTCCCTTCTTAAAAAGATAGGGCACCACCCTAGAATCCTCAAAAGCCCCCCTATTACTCCAGCAAGAGGAGGATGAGGAGCTCTTACCTCCTCCTGTGGGGTGAATAACTAAGGGTAGGTAGCTGTCAGCTGTACTGGCACTTAGATATTCATTTATTCACTTCACTGGCACCAGGATTGGTTTTTTCACTGACAGCTGAGTAATTCTCATTCAGAACTGAGCCCTTACTAAAATATGATACATTCTTCCTGCATTTCAGTTTTTTTTTTTTACAAAGGAAAGAAATATTTACAATACATTATGTTACAGATTCTTAGAAAGAAAATAGGTTTAAGTGTCACCGAATACCTTAATTATTTTTAAAGAACAATAAGGCTGGCCGAAATCACATGACTATTCTACGGCCAGTTGACAGATATGTGCATGGTAGAATTGGTTTCTTTTCTTTGACTTCATAGAGTGGTATTATCTTGGGAGGACTCTAGAAACATAAAGATTTAAGCTTTATCAAACGTTTTACTTGGTTAGCAGCAAGAGATGTATATATTAAGAAGGTCATTTTCAGCCAGCCAGCAGGTGCAAAGCAAGCAGGGAAAAGCCGCTGAAAGCAGGAATAGGGATTTAAAAATAAAATCCTGGCGCTTACTTTCTCTGGCCCACCCTTGCCCTGTCCCGCTCGCAGCTCCGTCCCCTTTTCTCTATGGCAATTTTCAGAGGTTTTTCACTGTGGGTAAACACCTATTTACGGCAGAGAATCCGTGTGAATAGTGCCCCCTAAGTATCCTCTATTGAGATGGATAAGGCATTATTCTTACAGGATGATCTGAATCCAGTTCTGCTCCATAACTCAGGATTTGATTGGCAAATCTATCCAGCTCTTGAATGGTCCTGGGAAACCATGGTACTGCAAGACAGAAAAGAAGGCATTTTTCTAATTTCTCCTAATCATTTTTTTTAGATAAATGTGGAAAAATATAGATACATCTTAGACTAGTCAGTTAAATGAGAGGACAATACAAATTTACCAACCTTATCGTAATTTTAACATGCCCCTATGTTTCAGTTAACCACCAGAAGAGGTGACATTCTCACTTTTTAGGAGATAATTTTGTAACATTACGCATAAGTTAGCTGTCAAATATGTGCATACGTTACGCCAGTTTTCAAAGTGGACTGACGTGTGTAAGTCCACTTCGAAACATTTCTGGCAAAACTATGCATGCACAATTTCATGCACATATATATATATATTTTTAAATTTATATTCCACTTTTAATGACTAGTCAGCCACTTCAAAGCATATTACATTCAGGTACGAAAAGTATTTCCCCATCCCCAGAGGGCTTGCAGTCTAACTTTGTACGAGAGGCAATGGAGGGCAAAATGGCTCACCCAAGGTCACAAGGAGCATCAGCAGGATTTGAAGCCTGACTTCTCTGCACTAAACTACTTCTCCAGTTTCGCTGAGAGAATTTTTGTGCTTAGGGGTGAATTCTCAAAACATTTACGTGCATAAAATTAACATATATGACGGGTAACCTTTAAACGGGTGTGCAGAGGCACACACGTGCGCACGTTCATCAGCCCGCGCCCAAGGGCGTGGCCATTTCATAACATACGCGCATATATGCATGCGTGTTATAAAACAGCCTGACCACATGCACATGTGCGCACGATTTTAAGTGGACATGCGCCTATGTGCGCAAATGCCACTTTGACTGTGTAAGGGGGGGGGGGCTTTTTAATAGACAGGCAGGCTGACGACATTACTGGTTTTACCAGTTTGTTCCCATTTCATTCCCTAGTTTAATAGCCTCCTTTCTCCCGTTAGCCCCGACCCTTACAACCCCACTGATCTGTCTATTTGCCTTTCTTTTACAACTTGCACATTATCCACAGCAGAAGTAAAGTTCGGTGGCAGGGGACCCCGGTGCAAGCTTGTGCCTGTAAGCATGGCCTGCCCAGACCCCATCCCTTTTTTGGAACTTTTTATTTGTGTCCGTAGCGGCAGATACGCGTGTACTTGGGTGGCTTTTAAAATTCACTTGGCGCGCACCGGCCCAACTTGTGTGCATATCTCCTGGTTTTAGCGCACGTCAGGCTTTTAAAATTCACCTTTCAGCGTGTAAGTGGCTTGTAACTTGTGTACAGGCTAATTTAACATCGTCAAAACTATTCATGTATTTTCAGTCTTGAGCCCACATTTATGCATGAAAGGAGCAGTCTAGGGGTGTTCTGGAGCGGGGCCAAGAGCTATGTACTCAAGTTACTGTTTTATAAGAGACTTACGTGTGTACATTTGTCAACTTATAGGATCAATTTTAAAAGGAGCGCGCTCGCGTCCATGTGTGCGCGGTTCCCGGCGCAGGCACATGGATGCACTGATTTTATAACGGACGGCCGGCGCCATCTTTAAAAATGGCGCGGGCCATCCAGTGCTCCTACCATATGACAGGGGCCGGCCAATGGCATGGATACCCTGTCACATGGTAAGGGCAAAGGGCCATCGGCGCCATTTTTATTAGTGGCAGCCGATGGCCCGAGAGTGGGAGATTGCTCCCAGAACCCCCACTGGACCACCAAGTTATTTTCAAATGTTTTGGGGGGGGGGGGGGAAGCTAAGGGAGCTGTTTTAAAGGGTCGGGGTGGGTTTTTTGTTTATCGGCTCGGGCGCAGCCGATAAAAAAAACCCCGATCGGGCCGCACGAAAAAGAATTCATGATGTGAATCGGAACCAGAATCGGAACTGATTCTGGTTCCGATTCATATCTCTAGGAAAGACCCTCACACACTATTTTCAGCCAATCGTCAAAGCTTGGCTATCTGAAGCTGGATCAGAACTATAATTTTCCTCAACTGCTTCCCATCCACACATTAATGACAAGACAATAGGTTTTTAAGTTACCAGTATGAATCTGGAAGAGGTGCTAGAACAAATTGACAAACTAAATAGTAGTAAATTACCGGCTCCTGATGGTATTCACCCCAGAGTTCTAAAGGAACTCAAATACAAAATTGCAGACCTGATATTAGTAATCTATAATGTAATGCCAATTTTCAAAAAGGACTCCAGGAGAGACTCAAGTAACTGCAGACAGGTTAGCCTGACATTGGTGCTGGGTAAAATAGTGGAAACTATGCTTAAAAATAAAATCACTGCTCATATGGATAAGCATAGCTTATTAGCTAGCATGGATTTAGCAAAATGAGGCTGTGCCTTCTTAACCTATTAGAATTAAGAACATAAGAATATAAGAAATTGCCATTCTGGGTCAGACCAAGAGTGCATCAAGCCCAGCATCCTGTTTCCAACAGTGGCCAATCCAGGCTACAAGTACCTGGCAAGTACCTAAACACTAAGTAGATCCCATGGTACTTATGCTAGTAATAGCAGTGGCTATTTTCTAAGTCAACTTGATTAACAGCAGGTAATGGTCTTCTCCTCTAAGAACTTATCCAAACCGTTTTAAATCCAGTTACACTAACTGCACTAACCACATCCCCTGGCAACAAATTCCAGAGTTTAATTGTGCATTGAGTGAAAAAGAATTCTCTCCGATTAGTTTTAAATGCGCTACATGCTAACTTCTTTGAATGTGTGACTAAGCATATGGATAAAGGTGAGCTGATAGACATAGCTATTTGGATTTTCAGAAGATGCTTGATAAAATCCCTCATAAGAGACTCCTCAGAAAACTAAAAGGCCATGGGACAGAAGGTGATATCTTTCTGTGGATCGGTAACCACTGGTTAAAAAACAGGAATCAAATAGAAGTACTAAATGATCAGTTTTCCCAATGGAGAAAAGTAAATAATGGAGTGCTTAAGGGATCTGTGCTGGGATCACTGCTTAACTTATTTATTAATGATCTGGGAAAGGAAGAAATGAGTGATCGTATTTGCAGATGACCCAAAAATATTGAAAGCACAATTGGATTGTAAGGAACTGCAAAAGGACCTTGCATCTAAATAGCAGATGAAATTTAATGTGCCAAAGTGCAAAAGGAAGCTCACAGAGAAAACTAATCCTAACTATAGGTACGTGGTGCTGAGTTCCATATTAGAAACGGGAGTTATTGTGAACAGTACGTTGAAGTCCTCAGCTCGGTGTGCAGCGGTGATCAAAATCAAATAGAATATAAAGAATTATTCAGAAAGGAAAGGAAAACACCATGGGATCGATACAATATCATATGCACAAAAGAAAATGTGCGTCCAACTTGGAAGCATGTTATTTGAATGCCCGCACATCCCCCTCTCTTGGGCACTCAATCTAATAGTCTAATGAGCTGGCGCTAAAAGGGATGTGCAATGGATAATTTACGCGTCCCTAGCACATCCATGCCATCGAGCGCCCAGGAGAAGTGGCTATGCACAGCCACGGGTTAGGAAAATGGACACTCGAAAACTGAGCGCCCCTTTTCCTAACCTGACCACTGTCAAGTTGTTGTTTTTTTTGTTTTTGTTGTTGTTGTTGTTGCAGATTTCTGTGGTTCCTCCTGTTTAGTATCACAACAATATTAAGTAGGAGGAACCACAAAAAAAGCTGTATTTTTTAGAGATGTGAATCGT
The DNA here is from genome assembly GCF_901001135.1 of Rhinatrema bivittatum. Classification (NCBI taxonomy): domain Eukaryota; kingdom Metazoa; phylum Chordata; class Amphibia; order Gymnophiona; family Rhinatrematidae; genus Rhinatrema; species Rhinatrema bivittatum. The sequence goes on along the minus strand of NC_042618.1, from coordinate 216,945,620 downwards.
GTCCTCGATCGTCTTAACGATCAATTTCGGCTGGGAGGGGGAGGGAATTGTATCGTCGCCGTTTGGGTGTTTAGAGTATCGTTAAAATCATTAAAATCGTGAACCGGCACACTAAAACCCCCTAAAACCCACCCCCGACCCTTTAAATTAAATCCCCCACCCTCCCCAAATGCCTTAAATTACCTGGGGGTCCAGCGGCACACTAAAACCCCCTAAAACCCACCCCCGGCACACTAAAACCCCCTAAAACCCACCCCGACCCTTTAAAATTAAATCCCCCACCCCAAATGCCTTAAATTACCTGGGGGTCCGTAGCGGCGGTCCGTAGCTTAAATTACCCCCGGATCCGTAGCTAAATCGGGGGAAGGGGGAGAGCAGGAAATCCGGCACACTAAATCCTGGTGTCTTCAGCCGGCGCCATTTTGCAAAATGGCCGCCGCAAAATGGCGGCGGCCATAGACCAATACGATTCGACGCAGGAGGTCGTTCTGGACCCCCGCTGGACTTTTGGCAAGTCTTGTGGGGGTCAGGAGGCCCCCCCAAGCTGGCCAAATGTTCCTGGGGGTCCAGCGGGGGCCCTGGAGCGATCTCCTGCCGCGAATCGTTTCCGGCAGGAGATCGACTGCAGGAGGTCGTTCAGCGAGGGTTCCGACCCCCGCTGAATGACCTCCTGCAGTCGATCTCCTGCCGGCGCCATTTTCCGTACGGAAATGATTCGCGGCAGGAGATCGCTCCAGGGCCCCTGCTGGACCCCCAGGAACTTTTGGCCAGCTTGGGGGGACCTCCTGACCCCCACAAGACTTGCCAAAAGTCCAGCGGGGGTCTGGAACGACCTCCTGCGTCGAATCGTATTGGTCTATGGCCGCCGCCATTTTGCGGCGGCCATTTTGCAAAATGGCACCGGCTGAAGACACCAGGATTTAGTGTGCCGGATTTCCTGCTCTCCCCCTTCCCCCGATTTAGCTACGGACCCGGGGGTAATTTAAGCTACGGACCGCCGCTACGGACCCCCAGGTAATTTAAGTCATTTGGGGTGGGGGATTTAATTTAAAGGGTCGGGGTGGGTTTTAGGGGGTTTTAGTGTGCCGCTGGACCCCCAGGTAATTTAAGGCATTTGGGGGGGGGGGGGTTCGGGAGGGTGGGGGATTTAATTTAAAGGGTCGGGGGTGGGTTTTAGGGGGTTTTAGTGTGCCGGTTTTCCTGCCCTCCCCCTTCCCCCGATTTACGATTTTTTGACGATAAATCGGGGGAATTGGTATTGTATCGTGGCCCTAACGATTTTTGACGATTTAAAATATATCGGACGATATTTTAAATCGTCAAAAAACGATTCACATCCCTAGTATTTTTTGCTCTTCTGAGCATGACTTAGGGTGCCTCAAAAAGTAACAGTAGCAGACCTTGAAGAGAAGGGCAACAAAAATTATAAAGGGGATATGATGGCTCCCTCATGAAGAAAGGCTAAACAGGGTTGGAGCTCTTCAGCTTGGAAAAAGACAACTGAGAGAGTATAGGATAGAAGTTTATAAAATTATGAGTGAAGTGGAGCAATTATATAGAGGACTGTTACTGCGAATAGTATTAGTGCTAGGGAGCACTCCATGAAGCAAGCAGATAGCAAATTTAAAACAAATTGGATAAAGTATTTTTTCGCTTAACACACTGTGAAAACTGTGAAATTTGTTGCTGGAGGATGTGGTCAAGGCATCTAGTATAGTGGGGTTTAAAAAGAATTTGGACAAGTTCCTGGAGGAAAAGTCCATAAACCAGTGATCTTTACTAATTTTCAAGTGTGAGCCACTTTGGCAAAAAAACAAAACAAAAACAAAACCCTTTAATGCGAGTGCTAGGACCATTGCTGGACAAAGGAGCTGGTGCGCTGAGAAAAGCAGGCTGGGCGGGGAGGGGAGGGGGTTGTGAAGGGTCCCCCGCAATTGATGCAGCCAGCCCAGCTGCTTAGCCGCATTCAGAAACTTGTGTAACTAAAATGAAATCTGCTCCCCCACACTTGATCTTTCCCCCTCACCCATCTCCCCTAACACAGACACACACTCTCTCTCTCTCCCTCCTCTCACCTCTCCCACACACTCTTCCCTCAGCTAGTCTTCCCCAACACATTCTTCCCCCTGCACCTCTCTCCCAACCCCATCCCAGCCATTCTCAATCCCCAGCCTTCTTCTCCCACCAGCCAGCCTCCACCATCTTGCCCCCAGGCTCCGTCCCCTCCAAGCCAGTTCCCCTCCTAGTCTGTTATCCACCCAAACCTTCTCCAGATACTTGCTGCTGGCGCCGCGTCCAGAACAGTTGTCTCTTCTAGCACTGTCTGGCTCTCAGTGAGTTTGAGCTGCGCAGTGCTGGCATTCCTGCAGTCTCCTCACAGTCTGACAAGAGCGGCGCTGGAGTTTGGGCGGCATGCGGCTCTCACTGAGAGCCACGCAGTGGCAGATGAAAGCAGAACAGCTATCACTGGCTCCCAGGCCTTCCAATAAAGAGCACTGCCATAAGCAATTATTACCCAGGTAGAATTGCTTATTGCTGGGAGTGGGCAACAAGGAATGGATCTAGTTTTTTGGATCTACCTGGTACTTCTTAATGACCTGGAATGCCACTATCAGGGACAGGATGCTGGGCTTGAGGGATCTTTGGTCTGACTCAGCATGAGATATCTTATGTTCTTATTTTCTAACCCAAAATGTCAAACCTTAAACTGTGAACATAAGCCCTTTACTTCCTGTGACTTCATATTATGAAATGTTGAATATCTCACATTTTCTTTTCATTTCAGCATATTTCTCAATGTATTGAAGTAACAAAAGAGAAATCCCAGAGAAAAATATATTACTCTTTTCTGAAACTTTTGTTTTAACTACGAGACTTGTGTGTAATTATACATGTGCATGTATCTGTTTATCCCCAGCACCACCACCACCACCAATAACCTTTGAAGGTAATTTTCAAAATAGGATTTTGAAAATTACTATGATTTATGCTACTTTTATGCATGTAACGCCTTTGAAAATTTACCTCTTAACTATTTAGTGTTTCTTATCCACATCAGATTTTCAGTACATAATAGTAGGTCCTTGCAGATCCTGGCCGGGGCATTTTTTTTTTTTTGGATCAACATATCTGCACAGGCAAGTATGCACGTCCTGTAAAAATAGGCTCCATTGATTACTTGTGGAGCTTCTTGCTACCTAAAACTGTCCTGAATTAGTCTAGTCTGCGTTAGTCACACACAGATTGTTCTAAAATCCTTTCAGCTACTCACATTAGTCACTAGAGGGCAGCAGAACCAGCTGTATCCAACATTTCAATGGGACCACAAGACAGTGGATTCCCCTTATAAAGATGGGGCTACGTAAAACATTCTTCTGAGAATAAATGTTTTATTTTACCAAGAATAATTCAACAAAGCTATATTTGGAATTCTCTACGCTACCAATTGGAGCATTGTGCTCACAGCCTAGCTTTATGTAGGTGCAATGTTCTTTTAACAGGATACTTCTGTTAATATTTTCATGAAATAACATATATATACATTAACACAAACTTTTCTGAATATAAGCAGAGGTTCAATACCACATACACATATTTTTCTCTTCTGTTAGACCGTGGGATGTGAAGTTTACACTGTTTCCCTTTATTTAAAATCCATCTTTTATCCTACCATGACTGCATGAAATCTATTAGGACACAAAAGGTTCTTTGCAGGTTGCAATAGATTAATTCCCTTCTTCAGATGACATCACCGGGTAATTCGTATCTTGAAAAAATGATATCATGACCTGGCCACCAGGAACAATGCAGCAGCAAGTACTCTGCCCTTAGAAGCCACTCATGCAGATGTTCATTTTGCATTTCCTGAAAACCCAACTGACCGTGGGGTCAGGGACAAGTTTTGGAAGCCCTGATCTAAGATGTTTTGGGGTAAGGCATTTAAATCATGTGATTATTATTTATTTTTTTGTTGAGAGGATTTAGTTCTATATACAGTGGCACTAGACAAATAATTCTTATTACAATTAAGATAGAACACCAGGTCATATGTACAATATTTTACAAAGAAATGTTTCAATGTTGGAAATAGGAAATGCCACCCTGAACCAAGCCTCATGAGTCTCTATTTACTAATTTCCAGATCAGTTATAAGTTATAACAAATAATGGTCTGGAAAGTTTAGTGACTGCATTAGCAATTTATTTGCTATACAACCTCAAACAAAAAAAAAATCATTTTGTATTCTCCCAGACACTCAATTAGATATTCATAATAGATGTTTTCAAATTCAGGAAAGGAAACTCATTTCACCTCCTTAGTTTCAGAGCCAGACAACAGTTACATCCCAGATGAGCTCTGGTTTGTTGACACAAACGTGACTGCTCCCTATTACAATAAAACTCAATTAGCCAATTAGTGAATTTTTTAAATATTTGGTTTTTGTTGTTCCACCCTGCTCTGGCTATCCAGACGCGCTGACCGTCTGCGCCACTGTGAATGAATCCCTAGAGCAAGCTGGTGTAACACACAGATTCTCAGTGATGACTGACAGGGGGGAAACGGAGGCTGATCAGCAATAAATATTGATTTGTCTATAAGGGATGCACCAAGCATTTATGGGTTTGAACTGGACACCCACGTTGTGGCCAAATTAGCATGGGGTCAAATGCTTAATAGGATGCTAATAAGCTATTTATATGTTGGGCAGCAAAACGGAAGCATTTGGGAGTTTGTACAGAGTCTCGACATAGTGACCATTGTAGCAAGGGTCATACATAGGTCTATTAAATTTATTGCAGTTCATGGCACAGGTTTAGCACTTTCTGACCAGCCCCAGGCTTAACAAGCATGGCCTCTGCAACATCTTGGCCTCTAGCTTGTTGCAGAAATGCAATAAATATTCTGTTGTCTTCTTCCCATGTATAATAATATTTAATTCTTCTGTCTCTGGGCTCCTTCCAGTCTACAGAGAGTAGAATTTGTTCCAGAAAGTCATGAAAAGATGGTCTGTCCTTTTCCTAGGCACTAGTGAAGACTGTGGAACGGCTTATGTGCCTGACCATGCATCAGTCTGTATGCAGAAACCTATGGACTTTTCTTTCAGCTTATTCACCTAACTGTGGACCTGATTCACTAAGCTTCCTTTCCCCATAGACAAAGAATGGGAGAAAAGCCTTGGGGGACTGAGGCCTTAGAGAGATATACTCTTACGTTAGGTGCATGCAAACACATTTTGTAAATTAGTGTTTAAACTAAAAAAAAAAAAAAAAAAATTTGCCACAACTATTTATATCACTATAGGAGGGTCAGCTAGTAACTCAAGGAGAGGTTTTGGTGGTGGTGTAGGGTCAGTTTTACATACAGAGTGAGACGTACAAACAGCATAGTATACATCAGTGAGGGTTTGACGTCATTTGGTTTGAGGAAAGTCACACAAAGATGAGATTACTTCAGTGTTCTCTTACCCTAGCTTTGATAGTACCCTGGTTAGGAGTCCATCAAGCTAGGGTGAGAGAACATTGTAGAAATCTCATCTGTGTCTGACTTTCCTCACTCTAAATGACGTAAAATCTTCACTGAGGTGTACTCTGTAGGGATGTGCATTCGTTGTGAACGAATGCGCAATCCGCAAAGTATAGGTCCCTATTCGTTGCATTCGTGGGTTCGCGAAATGTATGGTGAACCCCCACGAATGCAACGAATCCTGAACGAATAAGCCCCCCACCCTCCTGCCCCCCCCCAAGACTTGCCTAAAGTCCCTGGTGGTTCAGTGGGGGTCCTGGATCGATCTCCTGCATTTGTGCCGTTGGCTGCCGGTATTCAAAATGGCGCCGATAGCCTTTGACCTTACTATGTCATAGGGGCTACCGGTGCCATTGGTCAGTCCCTGTCACATGGTAGGAGCAATGGATGGCCGGTGCCATTGGTCAGCCCCTGTCACATGGTAGGAGCACAAGATGGCGCTGGCCATCCATTGCTCCTACCATGTGACAGGGGCCGACCAATGGCACCGGTAGCCCCTGAGTAAAAAGTAGCACCCAATAAAAATTTACAAAATCAAAGGTGCATAAATGGAAAAGATCAAGCACTCTTAATCATATGTTACTTCTAAATAATTTTTAATAGGAAGGTTCTGTCTACAACCCAACACTTTATTGTAAAATTTTCTACTAAACGTCATAGCATGATGATCACACAGGCCAGAATTCTAGAATGAGACACATGAGAAATGTTGGCTCTCCTACAAGTTGAGAATTTAAGTCCAGAACTGAGGTGAATGAGGGTGGGTGCTTCTCCCATATATTCCTCTTATTTTTGTGCCACCTCAGCATCGTGGTTCTAGCAGATGCTTCTGCACTATCAACCATATTTTCTTCTCGTCTTTTTCTATAGCCCCTGCACTCTTTCCACAGCAGGGGACTGGAAGACATGCGTCAGCACAATGCCATCTCCTATAAATTTGCAACAACAGATTTGATACACCAACAAGTAACTATTTCAAAACACGAATCAATAAGACGTGTAAGCAGGTAGTTGTAAATAGAAAAAGGGGCAGATTTTAAAAGCCCTACGCGCATAAATTCAGGAGGATTTATGCGCGTATGGAGGTTACGAGTGCCGGGCCTATTTTCAAAAGGCCCAGTGGCGCGCGTAAAGCCCCAGGATGCGCATATGTCCTGGGGCTTTTCTGAATGGGCAGGCAGGGGGTGGGATGGAGCCAGGATGGGGGTGGGGCAGATGGTTCGGGGGCATGGCCAGGCGGTCCAGGGGTGGTCTGGGGGCGTGGCCGAGGACTCCGGCACAGCGGCTGGGGGATAGTGCGCCGACACAGCACTCAGCCGGCGTGCGCAAGTTACACCTGCCTCTGGCAGGCGTAACTTCTAAAACAAAGGTACGGGTTTGGGGTTTTTTTTGGGCTGGGGGGCGGGACAGAGGGGAAGGTGGGGAGGGAGGGAATGGGGAAAGCCAGCTGGTCTCCTCGAGGGCTCGGCGCACGCAAGGTGCACTAGTGTGCACCCCCTGCGCACGCCGACCCCTGATTTTATAACATGTGCACGGCTGCGCGCACATGTTGTAAAATCGAGCATACATTTGTGCGCACCAGGTAGCGCACACAAATGTACCCTGCGCGTATGTTTTAAAATCTGCCCCTAAATGTAGTATCTTGAGGACAACTTACACACAAATATAAAATACATCAATAGATTAAAAGTACTTTAGATTAGTTTGAACATTCCTACTTCCTTAGAAATGTTAAATCATTAACAACAACTCAACCAAATTAAGATGAAGACAGCAGTCCAGCAGCGAGAAAGGTATTTTGCCCACAGTGTTACATGCATGACTATCTACCAGTTGGTGAGGAGTTGTATGTGTGCATTCGGTGCAAAGAGCTCCTCCTATCCCTTAAAAAATAAGTCTGATCTCTGGAGGCTAAAATGGCAGAACTGGAGGAGCTAAAGAAGACAGAGAGGTATACAGACGAGACCTTCAGGGACATAGTAGAACAGTCCCACTTCCATTCTGGCAGCCCCTGTGTTGCCTTGGAAGGGAAAAGCCACCTGGAAGGAGAACATTACTTTGGTGTGGCAGGAAGCAATCCTGTAGCAAGGACCTGCCCTCATGGTGGTGTGTAGCCCCTCACTCAGAGGATGTGTCTCCAGGGGGCATGTGCCTGAGAGGGCCATTGTAGTTGGTGACTCGATCATTAGGACTGTAGATAGCTGGGTAGCAGGTTCACATGAGGATCATTTGGTAATTTGCCTGCCTGATGAGAAGGTGGTGGACCTCACACATCACCTAGATAGGATTTTAGACAGTGCTGGGAAGGAACCAGATTTCTTGGATATATGCGAGTACAATTGACATAGGAAGGTGCAGGATGGAGGTTCTGGAAGCCAAATTTAGGATTTTGGGTAGAAAGTTGAAATTCAGAAACTTCACTTTAGCATTCTCAGAAATGCTTCTTGTTCCATGCGAGGGACTCCAGAGGCAGGCAGAGCTCTGGAGTCTCAATGCATGGATGAGACATGGTGTAGAAAAGAGGGTTTTAGGTTTGTTAGGAACTGAATAGAGATCTGGCTGAAGACATCCATAAGGTGGAAAGGAAGAGAGAAGTGTTGCTCCTTGGAGATATTAATCTACCTGATAAGGATTGGAGTATTTCTGCTGCAGAATCTGCAGGAAGTAGAGAGTTTGTGGATGCCCTTCAAGGGTACTTGCCAGGTTCTTATGGCCTGGATTGGCCACTGTTGGAAACAGGATGCTGAGCTTGATGGACCCCCTTGGTCTGACCCAGTATGGCATTTTCTTATGTTCTTATGAGCTATGCAAAGACAAATGGTGATGGAACCCATGAGGAGAGGAGTGATACCAGATCTGGTACTCACAAATGGAGATAGTATCACCAATGTCTGGGAAGGTGCCCATCTGGGCACCAGTGATTATCAGACGGTATGAGAGAGGGAAGTCATATGAAGATCAAGGTCCTAGATTTCAAGAACATAGGCTTTGGTAAAATGGCAACATACCTCAAAGCAGGAGCTTAGAGGAGATGGGTGAAGTGGAACAAATTAAAAAAGAGCTATAACAAAGGCGACAAACATGTATGTAAAAAAAGTAAATAAAAGTATACCAATATGTTTCTCAGAGAAATTAAAGGAAAAAAAAAATTTGCATTCACAAAGTACAAAGGAACCCATAAACAGGAGCACAGGGAAGATTATCTGTTATAGATAAAGGAAATGAAGAAAGAAATCAGAATTGTGAAAACTGAGTGGAAGAAAAGATTGCCAATGAGGTGGTAACAAAACATTTTTCAGTTTTATCAGACAAAGGAGGAAGACCAGAGATTGCATTGTAAGATTAAAAGGAGACAAGGAGCAGGGTGTGGAGAAAAATAAGAAATAACAGAAATATTCAATAGTCACAGAGCAGTAGCACAGGCTAGAGGGATAATGAGCTGCATCAAAAGAAGAATAACCAGAAAGGAAAAAGAGATTATAATGCCACTGTACAGATCCTTGGTGAGGCCTCTCCTGGAATACTGTGCTCAGTTCTAGGCAGGAGCGACTCAAGGCCTGAGGCGAGGGATGAAATGGCGTTCCTCTCTCCCTGCTCCCCCCCCCCCCCACTTGCCCCTTCCCTCCTCCCTTCAGCTGCTGCCAGTCTGACCTCTAGCGGGGTCATTCCTCCCCCCTTCAGCCGCCACCGGCCTGGCCTCCAGAGGCATCGGTGTCGGTGTCATCATCCCTCCTCCACCCCGCCAGCCTAGCCTCCGGCGTCATCGTCCCTCCTCCCTCCTCCTATCCCTCTTCCATGCCACCGACCTGGCCTCTGGCGGCAGTGGCGGCAGCTCTCCACCCTCAGTGACCCTCCTCTTTTCTGCCGCCGCTGGCCTGGATCAGCAGCCGTGGTAGGGGCAGGCAGAGTGAGGCAGACGCCACAGCGGCATTCTGAGAGGGGCATTTTTTTGCTGCCTTAAAATTCTGCCGCCTGAAGCGACTGCCTCACCCTGCCTCATTATGGACCCGCCCCTGGTTCTAGAGACATCATCTAAAAAAGAATAAAGACAGAATGAAAGCAGTCCAGAGAAAGGCAACCAAAACGGTGTGGGGTCTGTATAGAAAGCTATGTAAAATGAGACTGAAGGACCTTAATATGTAAACCCTGGAGGAGAGAAGAAACAGGGGAGACATGAATCAGACTCTCAATTACCTGAAAGGAATTAATGATGCACAAAAATCAAATCATTTCTGATGGAAAGGAAATTGTAAAAAAGTGGTCACGATATGAAACTTCAAGAGGGAAGACATATTTCTTCATGGAAAGGATGCTGGATGCATGGAATGCCCTCCCAGAAGAGGTGGTGAAGATAAGAATGGTACTGGAATTCAAAAGGGCATGGGATTAACAGACATGATCGCTACTGGCCAGAGAATGGAAATGAAGAAATGGGGTATCTTTTCTATTATACGTAAATTTACATTCTGCATGGGGGTAACCTACAGGGAACAGCAGTTACTATCCCCCTTAGCAGAAGGCTTCGGGTACCTTGCACAAAGTGGCAGTTGCCACTACCCTACAAAACTTGCTGGGCACACTAAATGGACCAATTTGATCTTTATCTACCATCATTTACTGTATTACTATTTTGGGGAAGGGGGGGCCCTTTTTCAAAAGGTGGGTTCCATCTTAACCAGGGTGGAAGCAGGCTGCTGGCACTAACCTTTGAAAAGGAGATAACTTTTTAAATGGGGGAAAGCTGACAGCTGTTCAGAAGTGCATGGTTTGGAAAGATGCTTCTTTGAAGGATACTACAAAACAGGAAAGATAGGGCATCCCGACAGAGAGGTTGCAATAAATGCTAAAGTAGCCCAGGTACCTTTAAGATCAGACGAAGCAGAAAGATTCCAAATTACCCCTGATAAGCAGGTTGTTAATACAAACAAAACACATACTTTGAAATGTCTGTAAACAAATGCTAGAAGTCCAAAAATAAGTTGGGAGGGTGGAAGGAGAATAACCAAAGGGACACTGGGATAGCAGGGTACAAATCATATCGCAATGACAGGATGGATCAAACCAATGGTGGGATAGCTCTCTATGTTAAAGAGGGCATTGAGTCAAACAGGATAAAAGTTCTGCAGGAAACACAATGCACTGTAGAATCTTTATGCATAAAAATTCCATGCGAGAAGGGGCATAGAAAAGCAGTCAGGGTGCACTAATGTCCACCTTCGCAGAATGAAGAGACAGACAATGAAATTCCAACAGGTAATGCATTTAAAATAGGAGAAAATATTTTTTACTCAATGCACAATTAAGTTCTGGAATTTGTTGCCTGAGGATGTGGTAAAAGCCATTAGTGTAGCTGGGCTTAAAAAAAGTTTGGACAAGTTCCTGGAAGAAGTAGCCATTATTAAGGTGGACTTGGGGAAATCCACTGTTTATCCCTGGGATAAGCAGCATAGAATCTATCAACCTTTTTGGATCCTGCCAGGTACTTGCGACCTGGATTGGCCACTGTTGGAAACAGGATACTGGGCTTGATGGGCCATTGGTCTGACCGAGTATTGCAAATCTTATGTTCTTATGTACAATACTCTAGCCTATGTTGATTTGTGTTTAAGGTTCCATTTGAATAATTTGATACCTTGTAGAAGAATCCATTTCCTTTTTCCAATATTCTGTCATTGTAAAGCTCTCATGAGTGCCACATTAGGAACTTGCACAGTCACACTATGCAAATTAAAAAATTTGAGATACGATAGAACATATGCACTTATTTTAAACATAATGAAATCCAAATTCAATTTTTTAATAAAAGCTACAAAAGTGCCAGGTTCTTAGCCTGAGTGCATTGAAATCTCAGACCTTTAGATAACACAAATATACAGGCTCACTTCACCACAGGGTTTCAATAACTCAAATACCAGCTCTCCTTGAGCATAACAAATAAGTTCCATGTCAGTTCCAGGTATCTTCCATTCAATCAGCAAACAGGTACTCACCATCAGATCCAATTCCATTGTCATCTAATTAAGTTAATCATACACAGGTTCAGTTCCTTTGCTGTTAGTACTCATGTTTAGGTCCAAGTATCCAATACTTCACATCAAATTAAGAGTCTCAGAGCTCAATGATTTTGACAGCACAGCTAAATAGTCATCCAGCTGTTGGGAACATCTTCTTGTTATGTCCTTAGTATCGGTGGACCCTTGGTGCAGTGGTATGGTTGGCGCAGCCTAATGAGCGAGCCCATTAGGCCCATAATGACAGCTGGCAGACATGCCCTGTGGCAGGACTGGCTGGAGCTTTGCCTATACCAGCTGCCTCCCCACAGATCAAGCCCTTTGGTTCTGGCGGTGGGCAGGACTTAGGTGGGTCCCTAGGGTGATCAGGAGAATGAGAGTCCAAGGCCAGGCGAAGGTTAGGGTGGGCAGCAGACAGCAGATGCAAGAAGACAAGCTAGAGGTGGCAACAAACAAGAATAGTCACAGTCCAGAACTGAGGTCAGAATCCAGGAAATCAAGCCTAGGGGAGACAAGACAGGACAGGATGAAGGCAATGAAAAAGGCTGGTTCACTAGGAACAAGTCCAATCTCTGGAAGCTAGAGTAGCAGACTTGGAGGAGCTGAGACAGACAGAGAGGTACATTGATGAGACCTTCATGGACATAGTAGCCAAGTCCCAACTCCAGTATGACAGTGCCAGTGCTGCCTTGGATCAGAAAGGTCTCCCAGTAGGAGAACATCACCCTGGTGTAGCAGGAAGTGATCCTGTAGCAAGAACCTGCTCTTCAGGTGATGTATTGTCCTCTCACACTGAGGACAAGTCTCACAGGGCTACTGCCCAGGAGGGAAGGGTTAGGCCAGCCACCATTGCAGTCGATCGCCTTTGCCCTCACTTTGTCACAGGGAGCGACCGTCGCTCCCTGTGAGATAGTGAGGGCAAAGGCGATCGGCGCCATTTTGAAACCAGTCCAGCACCGGCACCGAGGGTATGATTGAAGGGATGGCTCCCAGATCCCCTGCTAGACCACCAGGTACATGTAAAAGGTTTTTTGGGGGGGTCGGGAGGGTGAGAGAAGCAAAGGGGTAATTTGTAAAGGGTCGGGGTGGGTTTTTTTTAATCAGGCCATCGGCGCCATTTTTATAAGTGGTAGCCAAAATGGCGCCGATGGCCCGAGAGCAGGAGATCGCGCCGGGACCTCCCCCCCCCCCACTGGACCACTAGGTAATTTAACATTTTGGGGGGGTTCGGGAGGGTGGGGGAGGGTAAAGGATTGGTTTTAAAGGGTCGGGGTGGGTTTAGGGGTTGTTTTGGTGTGCTGGTTTTCCCGCCCTCCCCCCAAATAATTCCCATACTCGATTTAACGATTTTTCGCAATAAATGGAGGGAATTCCTATTGTATCGAGTCCCTTACCGATTAATGACGATTTTAAAATTATCGGACAATAATTTAAATCGTTAAAAAATGAATCACATCCCTACTATTAATTGCATCAGTAGTATGGGATCTTCTTGGTGTTTAGGTAATTGCCAGGTTCTTGTGGCCTGGTTTGGCCTCTGTTGGAAACAGGATGCTGGGCTTGATGGACCCTTGGTCTGATCCAGTATGGCAATTTCTTATGTTCTTATGAATGTTGGCGGTGTTCCGTCGCAGAGTCAGAGGCCTGGGAGTGAGGAGGAGAACATCACCCTGGCTAGAAACATCACCCTGGCTAGAAACACTCCACGGCTCATGTCCCATGAGCCGTGGAGTGTTTCTAGCAACCTCTTTTACAATCCTGGGGACCAATACAGGGTGGAATGACAGGGTCTCCAAGCAGAGTCAGTAAAGAATCTCGAGGTACAGATCTGCTCCCTTGTCTCAATGCTCTCCAGTGGCTCAGAGGGAAAGGCACTGGCTTCAGAGCCACTCAGGATTCTAGTTTAAGACCAGCCAGCCTTGATAATAAGACTGGCTATATGCAGCAGATTTAGAGTTAGACAACATTTTAGTTATTTAAATGGGAATGGACATGAGAATCTCCCTTACTTTTGACTACTAGACCAATGAGTTTGGAGATGCACACTGAATGACAGAGAAAGTGTTTCCTCAAAGCAGCATGGAAGTTCAAAACACACTGCTTGTAGATGGGCAATATTCATTGAAGGATGATATTTCCACCTAGTATGCTAGTTTTTCAATCAAGTACACGTAACATAATCAGCAGGCACCAGGGAAATTTTATCACAACATTTCTATACCAGTAACAGTGCAATTAGCTACCATGCAGGCTACTTAAGTTCAATTCTTGATTCATGCCCTGCAAACCTGGCCTCCAATTATCTAGGGGGTGCTGCAGAACTAGTGCTCACCACCATAGAAAGGATGGCATGATGAATATTGCTCAGAAATGGGTAGGTGTTTTAACACCTGTTATATTTATTGCATAGTTATGGACTCACATGCCCAGCCAATTTACAGGGTCATTCAGAACGGTACACATCAGTGAAGATTGAATATGGTTTGTAATGAAGAAAGATACACAAAGATGAGATTACTACAATGTTCTCTCGCCCTAGCTTGATAGTGCCCAGGTAGAGATGCATCAAGCTAGGGCGAGAGAACATTGTAGAAATCTCAACTTTGTGTATCTTTCCTCATTACAAATCATATCCAATCTTCACTGATGTGTACTGTGCTGTTGTACGTCTGACTGTGCATGTAAAACTGGCCCCAAAACCCTAGTCCACCACCAAAACCATACTTCAAGATACTAGATGACCTTCCTATAGCGCTGTAAATAGTTGACTACTATGTGTGCTACCACAAAGGCTCTCTCCCTCTCCCTCTTTCTTGTGACTTCTGTTCTTTTTCTATTTTCTTTATCTTTTTTAAATTAAAGAAGTCAATAATTTAAGCCATTTAACCAGATAATTCACAAGTTATCTGGATAAATGGCAAATTTTTTAATGTTGTGGTACTTATCCAGCTAGATTTATCTAGCTAACTTAGCCGATTCTCACTTCTATCTAGCTAAGTTACCTGGAAAATTGCTCTGCCCTGAGGCAGGCCTAACATTATCCGGCCTTGTGTGGCCAGATAACTTGCCACTAAATTGGATATATTCAAAGATATCTGGCTAAGTGGCACTGTTTACAATTTTAAAAAATTGCAGTTCAGACCTGCAGCATAATTCCCAGGACAAGCTCCCACCTCCACCTCCACCCACACTGAAACTGATTAAAAATATTTAGATGTCCCAGGTTAGGTTGGAAGCCCCTGAGATTGCACTCATAACCTGCGATCCCAGCAGCGGGCCCTTCATACCAAAAAGTACGGGATGGGTGGGAAGGAGAAAAGGGGCAGTTTGGGTCATTTATTATGGAACGGGGAAAGTGGGGGCTGACCTGGAACCTCTATATATTTTTTATCAGTTTCAGAGGGATTTGGGGATGGGGGGGGGTTCAATTCAGGAGGGGAATTAGTGAAGTACTGGGGGTGGGAATCAGGCCACAAGCCTGACCTGAATATTTTTTAAATTTTAAACAGTGTCCCTTAACTGGATATCTTTGAATACAACTTTAAAATCTAATTGTTTATATTCCAACATTGCCGGTTAGATTTTTAAGTTATCCGGCTACATGTAGCCAGAGAACTTTAGGCTGGTATACTCAGTGGGACATTTACTCCACTGAATAGCTGGGACAAGTTGTCTGGCTAACTTTAGCTGGATAATTTCTCTGCTCACCAGTTTACTGAATACTGGTCTCCCTATATTTACCTTTCTGTGGTCACTAGCTATCATGCTTCTAACTAGTTTTACTTTCTGGCCAATATAAAGGCTGAAAATAGAACATTTTCAGGTAGTCTGTTTAGGTCTGCCCAGCTATTCCCCCTAAAACACCCTTTATGACACTGGATATTCATCTCCTGAAGTGCATCAATATGTTTCCACAAAACCGAGGACAGATGAATACCCAGATTTGAATGTTCAAAACCCAGTTTAGTCAGTCGATGACCTACTTACTTGGTCACAAATTTGATTTTCTTTATAGAAATGCAGATGACACATCTATAAGTTAACATGTATTGTTGGTGGCACTACATGTTATATAAGGATGTCACGTTTGATGGAGGTGATTCGATTAGCAAAACAAATGAGTGAAGACAAATAAGAAAAGATATTTCCAGAAACCATTAACTTCTCATAAAACACCTGTAAAGCCAGTATTTGCTGTCAGTTTTTACTAAATAAAAAAAAATAAAAATTAAAATGTGCTGAGGAAGAAGGTTCAAGGGCCCCTACAGTCTACATTGGAACAGTCTAAATGCCTTTTCACTGTGCCCAGTACCAAAACTGGATGTAAGGTCTATTTCAATAAGTCAAGCAATTTGGCTGAGTGAATATCCCTGGGTGCTTTACTAATATTATAGGACACATCAACTTATGTAGCCTTAGAATGAGCTGCACAATACAATGTTCTATCAGTATAGTATCTCGATTGTTTACTAAGAGAAGCTAAATAGTTAAATCCATTTATGGATTCCTCTTCCTACATCTGAGCCTATCATCTTCTCCAGCAGGGGAAATCTAAAGCCATTTAAAGAGAGGTCCTGATTACATGCAATGTCACGGACAAGATGAAAAAGGCAAAGGGATTGTCAGGGTTTGTCTTTCAAAGATATTAACTTCCTTCTGTGTTGCCCTTTCAAAGGAATTTAAATTGTAAGGGAAAGGATTAAAGGTTTCAGTCTCTTCAAGTCAGATCTAGCTGAAAGCTTGTTAAGGTTACTTACATTATGTCACTCTGTTCAGTAGCTAAAGAGGATGTATACGCATCACTCTCATGTATAAACAAGCAGAGCAGATACACAGAGAGAGTAAAATGAATTACAGTTCCAAACTGGACTATCCCATTATTATTTAAATTGAGAATAGCCTTGAAGCACATCTGGTTGGTGTGGTACAGTTGAAAACATGTACATGTAGGCATTTGATTTTCTGCAGAGATAAAAAAAAATCTTAAATCACTTGCTTGTGCCTTTTCAAAGGTAGCTCAAGGTTGTTAAGTACAAATACAACAGGTATTTTCCTATCCCCAGAGGGCTTACAGTGTAAGGGGGTCATTCATCAAATCGTGTTAGGGCCCTAATGCCCGCGATAACACATGCGATAAATAACGCATCTTGTGATGCATATGAAAATTCGAAAACTTCATTCAACTGGGAGGAATTAGGGCAGAGAAAGAGAGAGAGAACCTTTGGCAAAGCACACCTATTAGTCACCTTTTTATACCACTGTAAGAGGGGCTATTCTGAACTCTCGGTCTAGCTTGATGCACGCTGTACCTAGCTGTCATCAAGCTAGGTTGAGAGTACAATGTACAAATCTCATCTTTGTTTACTTTCCTCATTCCAAATCACATAAAATCTTCACTGATGTCTACTGCGCTGTTCGTACCTCTGACTGTGCATGTAAAACTGCCCCCCAATACCTAGCCCTCCACCAAAACCTCACTCCGAGTTGCTAGTGGCCCCTCTTACAGTGGTATAAATAGTTTACTTGTATGTGTTCCTTATAAAGAGGATCTCTCTCTTTCTCCAGCAGGCCTGAAACTTGAGAAAATCCTATCCAGTAGTAACACAGCATATTTTTGGGATAAAATAGCTAAGCGGTACCAGGAAAATTATCCTAACCATGCCCCCCTTTTTTATCATATGAGCAAACAAAAACAAACAATAGACCTATGCCTTAGTTATAGAGATGCCTTTATTCGTTGTGTAATTCCGTTTGTTGCCATCACTTTTTAATTCTTGGTGTATCTCTTTTTATACATTCTACAGGGCTGGCTCAGAAAGCCAAAATTCATTTAATTCACAGTATTTAAGGAGGGAAGATAATTAACATGTACATATTTTAAATTATAAGCCATGTTTTTGCTTGGCTCATGATTTTTCCACATGCGCATGAAAAGAAAGGTAGTGATGCAAGTTTCTCATAAGCATTTATCAACAACCTGCTGTCATAAAGCACCAGTCTGCTTGGCTGAAAAAAAAAATCTAATGTTAATTGCTGTGGTAGGATGTTTCACAGAGAGCTGTTAGATATTTACACTTTGTCAGGAAAGACTGTGTTTCTTTGATCATATCTAATCTTTAAAAAGCTTCTTAGTGCTTTATAGGCAAACAGTGCTCAGTTCAGCAATGAATACTGGGCAGCAGACCTGATTCAGACAACTGGATGAGGCATGTCTAATGTCCCCTGGATGAGTTGCTATTTCTTGCTGGATCAGATCACAACAGGAGAAATTCCTCGCTACATAGGGAAATAGCAAAATATTTTCACATATGACCCTTTTTTTTTTTTTAACTAATTTGCTTCAGGTCCTGAACATTTTCATCAGGTTTTTGTAGTCCTCATAATGTTGACATCCAAGCAAAATAGTGTCTGATGGCAGTATTCATTCAACATTCTTCAAAAGGAAATAATCATAGGAAACATTGTATTTACAATAATGATGTGCTGTCATATGAAACTGACAAGGAAACAGCAACAAAAATCTATTGTTTCATTTTGTGATTTCTTCTGATTGGAAATGACACACACACACACACACACACACACATACACACAAAGGGGCGGATTTTCAGAGCCCTGCTCGCGTAAATCCGCCCAAAACTGGGCGGATTTACGCGAGCAGGGCCCTGCGCGCCGGTAAGCCTATTTTACATAGGCCTACCGGCGCGCGCAGAGCCCCGGGACTCGCGTAAGTCCCGGGGTTTTCGGAGGGGGCGTGTCGGGGGCGGGCCCGAACCGTGCAGCGTTTTCGGGGCGTGTCGGGAGCGTTCCGGGGGCGGGCCCGGGGGCGTGGCTACGGCCCGGGGCGGCCCGGGGGCGTGGCCGCGCCCTCCGGACCCGCCCCCAGGTCGCGTCCCGGCGCGCAGGAGGCCCGCTGACGCGCGGGGATTTACGCCTCCCTCTGGGAGGCGTAAATCCCCCGACAAAGGTAAGGGGGGGGTTTAGACAGGGCCGGGCGGGTGGGTTAGGTAGGGGAAGGGAGGGGAAGGTGAGGGGAGGGCAAAGGAAAGTTCCCTCCGAGGCCGCTCCGATTTCGGAGCGGCCTCGGAGGGAACGGGGGTAGGCTGCGAGGCTCGGCGCGCACCGGCTATACGAAATCGATAGCCTTGCGCGCGCCGATCCAGGATTTTAGCGGATACGTGCGGCTCCGCGCGTATCTACTAAAATCCAGCGTACTTTTGTTTGCGCCTGGAGCACAAACAAAAGTAGGCTATTCGCGCTCGTTTTAAAATCCGCCCCAAAATGTTCATTTTGATTTCTTCATTTTAAATCCAGGCTAAATTGTTTTAACACATATTATTAGTATGTGCTAAACCAGTTAGTGTGTGCTAAAACAAATAAAATATAAAATGAAAAAAAAATCTAAATTAAAATGTTTTTCTACACACATTTAACACCACTCTACTGTGTCACAAAACAAATATGATAGGGAAGCAAGGGGGTTTCCAAACCCCATTGTCTGATCTGAAAGTATCATCTAAACTCCTCTGTACAGAATGCTGTACAAATAATAAGTGATTACTTCCTTTATACAGAACAAATAAAAGTGAATTTTAAAAGCCCATCGCATGCCAAAATCAGGAGATGTGTACAAAAGTGGGGTTTGCGTGTGCCCACTGAATTTTAAAAGCCACCCAGATGCATGTGTTATCTCCCACTGTGCATACATCTCACTCAGTTTAAAAAAGGAGGTGTGGTATGACCTAGGGATGTGAATCATTTTTTAACAATTTAAATTATCGTCCGATAATTTTAAAATCGTCATTAATCGGTAAGGGACTTGATACAATAGGAATTCCCTCGATTTATCGTGAAAAATCATTTAATCGAGTACGGGAATTATTTGGGGGGAGGGCGGGAAAACTGGCACACCAAAACAACCCCTAGACCCACCCCGACCCTTTAAAACCAATCCTTTACCCTCCCCCACCCTCCCGAATCCCCCCAAAATGTTAAATTACCTGGTGGTCCAGTGGGGGGGGGGGGGGTGTCCCAGCGCGATCTCCCGCTCTCGGGCCATCGGCGCCATTTTGGCTACCACTGATAAAAATGGCGCCGATGGCCCGATAAAAAAAACCCCACCCTGACCCTTTACAAATTACCCCTTTGCTTCTTCCACCCTCCCGACCCCCCCAAAAACCTTTTACATGTACCTGGTGGTCTAGCGGGGGGTCCGGGAGCCATCCCTTCAATCATACCCTCGGTGCCGGTGCTGGACTGGTTTGAAAATGGCGCCGATCGCCTTTGCCCTTACTATGTCACAGGGAGCGACCGTCGCTCCCTGTGACAAAGTGAGGGCAAAGGCGATCGACTGCCAGTATGGCGCCGATCGCCTTTGCCCTCACTATGTCACAGGGAGCGACGGTCGCTCCTTGTGACATAGTGAGGGCAAAGGCGATCGGCGCCATTTTCAAACCAGTCCAGCACCGGCACCGGCACCGAGGGTATGATTGAAGGGATGGCTCCCGGATCCCCCGCTAGACCACCAGGTACATGTAAAAGGTTTTTGGGGGGGTCGGGAGGGTGGAAGAAGCAAAGGGGTAATTTGTAAAGGGTCAGGGTGGGGTTTTTTTTATCGGGCCATCGGCGCCATTTTTATCAGTGGTAGCCAAAATGGCGCCAATGGCCCGAGAGCGGGAGATCGCGCCGGGACCCCCCCCCCCCCCACTGGACCACCAGGTAATTTAACATTTTGGGGGGGGGGGGTTCGGGAGGGGGGGAGAGCAAAGGGGTCATTTGTAAAGGGTCGGGGTGGGGTTTTTTTTATCTGCTCAGGCCTCACTAAAAAATTAACGATGTGAATTGGAATCAGAACCGATTCCAATTCACATCTCTAACGATCCGATTTTTTTCTCCCTCCATCCGAATCTGATCGTTAAAACGATCGGGCACACGATTCATATCTCTAGTATGACCAGTTCAGAGTGTGGCCAAGAGATGTGCATGCAAATATTTATGTGTGTTTGGCACTCGCCTAGGTCCACTGCCGCATGTTTACTTCTGCTATGGAGTAGGTGTAAGTTGTTATAAAAACAAAAACGCTGTTTTGGAAGGGTTTAAAATATCTGGATAACTGTGTGTAGTGCAGGCTATTAAACCAGGGGGGTTTGGAGGACCTCACTCCACACTGGGTGAACAAACTGGTGAAACTGGTCATGGCATGGACGTGGGCCGATTTTAAAATACACTGACTTATGCAGTAGAAACAGGATTTACAAGCCTAGACACACACCCAACATGCAGGTATATGTGCGCCCAAATTATAAGATCACCGTGTTCCTGGGTGCGCATCGATGCAGATGCACCAATGTGTGCCCACTCGCTGCTTTAAAAGTTACAGTCATAGAAAGCAATTTTCTAGGGGTGTGCATTCGTTTTGAACTTAAATGTAAAACGCAACTTTTTTTTTTTTTTTTTAACTTAAAAAAGTGATGAGGCGAAAACGATCGGATTTCCAACTTATTCAACATAGCTATGTTGAATACGTTGGAAATCGCGATTGTTGATCCTAAATAAAAATTTAAACCCCTCACCCTCCTTAATCCCCCCCCCCCCCAAGACTTACCACAACTCCCTGGTGATCCAGCGGGGAGTCAGGACGCCATTTCTGAACTCCTTTGCGAGGAGCACGTGACGTCGGTGCCACGTCGGAGTGACGCGGCGTCACGTGATTCCCCGCGGGTTTGCTCCGGGACCCTCGTTGGGCCCAAAAGGAACTTTTGGCCAGCTTGGGGGGGTCAGGACTCAACTTATGGAATTCTCCATATGTCCATATTGACCGCAAATGGGACCCCCTTTCGACTTATGGACTTATGAACATAAACTTTTGCTCCGCACATCCCTACAATTTTCCTACTGCCTGCATATCTGCAAAGTATGTGGATATTTTTACCTCCATAATTTGAACTAATTTTCAAAGTAAATGTATGTGCATATTTTACTTTAAAAATTCCCTATGGAAAAAGTACTTGCACACATTTGCACCTCCTTTTTGAGCTAATACATTTTTTACCAAGTAAAACAAGGCGAATACTTTTGAAAATCCAAACATTGTGCGTTGCATCAATCCCCACCCCAACCCTGCTCCTAGGAATTCCTCCTCCACGTATGGGTAAAAATATACATCTGGTGACATTACCTTCACCCATCTACCCACAAACAGATGTGGGTAATTGTAAAAAAAAAACCAACCACAATTTCGCAGCTAAAGCACTGCTTTACCTGTGGAAATGGCTTTGAAAATTGCCCCCATAATGTAATTAACCATATGTTAAAAGGGTCCTACAACTAGATTGACTTTTCTAATACTTCTAGAGTGTTGTTTTAGCAGGTAGCGTAGAGAGAAATATGTTCAAAAAAATAATAAAAATAATACAGTAAAGACATTATTTGGACTGGAAGTAATTATTCAGCCTAACTTTATTAAAAATCTCCTATTAATAAAATGAGAAATATGCATCTTAGACTAGGACTATTTGTTTCACTAACATCTCCAAGTGCACCAGGAGCTTGCAATGAGTGTCAGACTGACAGTAACTCAGCAAAAGCTCCACAGAACAGGAGAGACAGAGGCAGCGTCACCGCCGGCATTCACAGCGACCCACTGCCAACGGGCTTCAGCCTAACCAGGAGGACCTGCTCAAGAGGCCGACAAGGGAATTCGAATTCCATGCCCATGTGCTCCTGCTCTTTCTGCTGAAATTACCTACTAGGGTGATGCCAATTACAACCAAGCATGACGACTGTTTTTGTGATGACACAACCGCTGTCTAGTGAGGACAGCAACCAATTTCACAAGGAGGCCTCTGAAGAGCTATCAATGTAGCCTCTGATTTAGGTCCATTAATATAAACTGACAATTGCCTGATGATCAATGTGCTATTCCTTTTATTTCTCACCAGAATCCTTTTTCTTGTCCCGGGAAAGCTCGTGGACTGTGGCGCCAATGTCCTTCCTCAAACGCCTCACAATCTCGTCTAGGGCAAAGTTGCTTCTGTCATCCAGGTTGATGAAGAACTGATACTCATCTTTGTTGAGACGAGATGGTCTGGATTCAATGTGGGTCAGGCTGATATCTTTCTCCTATGGGCATGGAGAGACAGTACAGATATTAATAACATGGATTGCAGATGACAAAACAGAACTATATCTTAATTCTGGATCAAATGTCTTATAGCAGTGTTTCAGGATCCCCACCTAAAACTCTTTGACCTTCAGAAGATCCCCTGCTGAGGGCATAGTGTATAAAGCTATGAATTATTGTATTATCATAAGAATTATATTATCTAATCTAAAACAAATCTGAAATGTCCATTTAAGTGTTAGATTCTCCCTCTGCACTGCCAAGCTACTCTGTGACTTTACTACTAAGAAAATGCACAAAATGACATGTGCGCATGAGGTAAGATGAAAGGATTTTTATTTCCCAACAGGTTTATTTCTATTAGTTGTATTCTCTCTCATCCCCCATAAGCTCCTTGTTTCAGCTCATCCTTGTCTCCACCACATGATAGACAATGCAGGGCCGATTTATCAAAACATTTGCTCTAGTCCAAAAAGTGTTCGGTTTGCAAACACAGGTTGCACAACATAAAGCTATGTGCTACTTACATGGTGCTTTAACTCAAAAGTGTTCTGCATTTTATTTATTTTGTACATTACAGCCTCATACACCAAGTGTACTAAAACTGGTACAGAACTTACATTACCCTGCAAATTTTAATGCTTGTTAGCTTATTGCATCTAACTCCTTAGGAGCCGCTGTACTAAACTGTGATCATTTTCATCATTTACCATAATTGAGCTACCAAAATTATCATGCAAAGTAACCCCAACCTCTGATACAATGTATGTACTTGGGAATTGATATGTAAAAATATTGAGGTGAATTTTAAAAGCCTAATGCATGCATTAATTAGGGGATACACGAGGAAGTCAGGCTTGCTTGCATCGAGCGGATTTTAAAAACGGAGATACGCGTGTACCTCCTGCAAAGCGCGCATCTAAAAAAATTTTCAAAAGGGGCGAGGCATGGGCATTTTGAGACGTGAACTTAAGATGTGCACGTAAATACTGATGTGACCCTGTGCACGCTGAGGCCCCCTGCTATGTAACTTTCCTTCTGCTATGGATGACGTGTGAGTTAAAAAATAAAGAACACTAGGCAGATCTGTAGGGTTTTAAGGGTCGATGCTAACTGGGGGCATGAAGGTTATTAAACTAGGGGGGGTTTGGAGGCTCTCTCTCTTAACTGGGCAAACTGGGGAACGAACTGGTAAAACTGGGAACACCGTTAGCGTGCAGCCCTTTGAAAATCCCCCAATTTATGTGGTAGAAGCAGCATTTACGCGCAAATGCACGCGCCCACTTAAAATTTGGTGCATCTTTGCGCGCCACCAAGCTTTTTTATACTATGCATGTATATGCGTACATATGCTATGAAATGGCCATGTCCCTGGGTGTGGGCCAAGGTATGTGCACAAATGTGCGCACATGCACTGATTTGAAAGCTGCCATTTAACAGATACATTTTAAAAGGAGCGCGCATGCGCCCAGAAACATGCTTCATGTTATATCGTGCATGCAAGTACATGCATATCATTTCAGATGTCCCTGCCGCACGTATGTGTACAGCCTTTACGCACATATTTTAATAACATAATCGCAGAAGAGAGAGAGAGGGACAATAAGATACTCTATATATATCTCCCACTGTAAGACGGGCACTTTCAACTCAGGATGGGTTTGGGAGGGGCAGTGTTACAAGGGTCTACAGACCCTTGCGCTCTAGGCAGACCAATGGAACACTGCCCCCTCCCCCCCAAAACCCACCCTGAGTTGCAAGTGCTCCTCTGACAGTGAGAGATATAGAGTTTTATATTCTCTCTCTCTCTCTCTCCCTCCACCCCCCTCCAAAAAAAAACAAAAACTGTTAAATGTGTATGGGACGAGCAATGCTTGTAAGCTCTACCTGACCTGTAAGTGTGCATTTTTACTGCAGTACCACACATGATAACTTTTTCTCGCCTGGGAAATATAACAGCAGCACAGTATTTGGACTAAGCAAGACCAGCAAAATTTTGACAGAAAAGGCCATCCGTCTAGAAAAGAATAAAAGCCAGACCTTAACTGCCACTTGCTCTCAGTGCCACAAGGAGGATGTGGAGAGATACAGAAGATAGGATTGTGCTTGGACAGAGATGAGAGAAGAGAGATTGAGTTTTGAGTGTGCCGTTTCTGGATTGTCTAAGCGTTTACTGTTTTCCTTTCCTTTGGCTTCTCTTTTTCTGATGGAGTGCTGAAGTGTGCAAAAGTCTCTATTGGCTTGGTTAGTTTTTTTATCTTTGGTATGCTAGAATGGTGTGTGTGCATGTGTGCATGCGTTCGTGTTTATGAATGTTTGTGTGTGTGTGTATGTGTGTGTGCATGCATTCGTGTGTATGAATGTGTGTGTGTGTGTGTGAGATGCCGAAAGTTGGGAGAACCCCAGTCTTATCCTTTCCTTATCAACTGCTACTGCTCCCACCCCCTAGTGGAAACAGTTTGTTTTTTAACTTAAGGCTCAGAGCTGAAGCCACTGCTGCTGCATTCCCTGTTGCTAGCTCCACCCCTGTAAGGGACATCACTAGGCGTCACCATTGGCCTAAAAAAGGGGTGGCCCATAGCAGTAGCAGCACAGTGCAATTTATTCTGAACTGCTGCTGCTGAGGACAATCTGGCATGAAGCCCTTGACCTGGCACTGAGAGAGGTTTCCTGGCCAAAACCCTGTTCCAGCTGAAGCCGCTGCTGCCACATTCCCAGCTGCTAGCTCCACACCCTATAAGCGACATCACTCAGCATCTGGTGGGCCTTCGCCAAAGGGCCCATTAAAGGGCCTTCTCCTTTGTCAACACCTTTGTGAGCAACAAGTGAGCATAAAGGGCCTGAGTTTTAAAAAAAACATACTTGTTTAAAACTGGGTTTTGCATGTATAAATGCACTTTACACACATTAAATGGCATTTGAAACTTAAAATACTACATTTGCCTTTGAACTGTCCAAAGGTTTTACCCATGTTAAGTGTATTTAGTCCTACCTTCCGTTTCCGGCCCTAAAACCAGCTACCAATCCACAATCGAACACTGCCTCCTGTCCCATGACTTTTTTATTTTCTGAAGAATTTCTCAGGGGTGACTGTAATGCCCACAGGAATAGTGGACCCTTGGTACTGTGGGGTGATCGGCGCTGCCTGGTGAGTAAGTCCACTAGGCTCCCGCCGACAGCTGGCAGAGAAGCCCTGCAGTGAGACGGACTGGAGCTTTGCCAATACTAGCTGCCTCCCCTGCAGGTGGAGCCCTTGGGTTCTGGTGTCCAGCAGGTCTCAGGTGCGTCCCTAGGGCTCTCTGAAGATGCGAGACCAAATCCAGGCGAGAGTTGGGGCAGGCAGCAGATGACAGATGCAGATACTAGGCCAACGGTTGGGGCAGACGTCAGACAGCAGGGACGAGTATCAGGCCAGAAATCAGGGCAGGTGGTAGACAGAACAGAGTCAGTTCCGAAGCAAGAGGTCAGGTACGGACAGTGATCAAGGAAGATCCAAGTCCAGGCCAGGGTCAGGATCCAGGATGTCAAGCCAAGGGTAACACGACGAGGAAGATAAGGACTCAGACAAGGAACAAACAAGGCAAGGAGGGGCTACGGAACAGGACAAGAACTACAGCAAGGAAGGAGGCAGGGAACAAGCAGGGAGCAAGACAAAACAATGCAAAGAGTAGCAACTTGCAGTGGGACCGTTTCACGCCATGTTGCTGCAGCAAGGAACCAGTGCAGGGCTTTGGCTTAAGAAGGGCCGGTGAGTGATGTCATCAATGAGCGCCGGACCGTTACTTCCCGCCACTGCACACCAGCTGAGTCTGGTGGTGTTCCTGCTGCGTAGGAGCGGGTGAGTACCGCGACTCCTAACAGGGACTTTGTCAAATGCTTTTTGAAAATCTAAATACACTATATCAACCAGCTCACCTTTATCTGCATATTTATTTTCACCTTCAAAAATTCTAAAAGATTGGTGAGACAAGACTTCCCTTGCTAAAAATATTTTGACCCTTCTCCACGGCCAGTGATATTGTTTCTAAGAATGGCTTCTACCCAGCACTATCATCAGGCTCATTGGCCTGTAGTTTCCTGGTCACCCCTTGAGCCCTTTTTAAAAATCAGCATCACGTCACATTGGTCACCTTCCATTCTTCAGGAATCACAACTGTTTTAAATGATAGGTTACAGATCACTAGTAACAGGTTAGCAATTTCATATTTTTGTTCTTTTAGAACTCTGGGGTGGATGCCATCCAGTTCCAGTGATTTGTTATTCTTTAGTTTGTCAACCTGCTCTATTACATCCTCCATTATCACAGATATTAGTTTTAATTGCTCAGAATCGCTAACATTAATGAATGTTTCAGGTGAGTATGTTCCCAACATTCTCCTCTGTAAAGATCAAGGCAAAGAATTCATTCAGTTTTTCTGCAATTTCCTTGTCCTCAATGAGCAGCCCTTTTGCCCCTTGATCATCCAGTGGCCCAATTGACTCCCTCACAAGCTTCAAATGTACTCGAAAGGTTTTTATGATTAGTTTTTGCCTCACTGGCAAGCTTTTCCTCAAAGTCTCTCTTGGCCTGTCTAACTACTGTTTTACATTTAACTTGTCAGTGCTTATGTTCTTGCCTATTTTCATTTTTCCTATTTCCTATTTCCATTTTTTGACCAATGCCCTTGTAACTTTAATTGCCTCCTTTACCTCACCATTAAACCAAGCTGGCAGTTGTTTGGATTTCCTTCAGCCTATTTTAATGCATGTAATGCAGGTTATCTGGGCTTCAAAATGGTATTTTTAAATAATGTCCACACCACATGCAAACTTTTAATCCTTGTAACTGCTCCTTTTAGATCAGATGAATGTTAGGTATCCCAATGCTCAGTCTGCCTGGAAGAAAGGGACACACATTGTAGAACTAATTGTGACACGTGGTTCAGATATTCTTTTATTAAAGAGTCTTGGCATATGGAAGCAGATGGGGTGTTACTCAATCAGATGTGTCCACCAGGATTTATTTGGGAAAGTCAAGTCTGGATTGGGAAGAGAGGTGGGGGTGGGGGTGGGTTGGTTATATTTAAGTCAATTTTAATTCCTTAGAGATAACCATAAAATGTAATTTAGGGAGTGAAAGGTATACTGATGCACTTTTAAAATGGCTTTTTTGTTTGAGTTATTGCTCCCAAGTCTCTCTTCTACTGTGATGCTGGAGCTGGCTGACTTGTTATCAGGCTTAGATTTGGAGATAAATAATTTATTTTAGAGGATTTTAGTTTGCATGTAGATGATAGTGAGTCACATATTGCTGATGAAGTTTTAACTGAAAGGAGAGCTCGTGGGATGATTCAAATGGTTCATCCATCCACACATGAGGCAGAACATACGCTGGACCCACTTTTCTGCCAGGAAGAGCTGGTGAAAGCTATATTTATGTCATATATACCCACTTTTGCAATACCTTGCTTGCAAAAAGAGATAAGAACATAAAAAAAGTATGCACTAGGATAAAGAAAGTGGTAGGGCAAAGTTAAATCTACAGAGGTTTTAAAAAGAAAGGCTGCAGTCTTTTTAATATGTTTTCTGGTGGCAATGTTATTGACTTCATAGACAGCTGGAGACCAGCTAAGCAGAAAACATTTAATAAGGTGGCTCCAGAAATAACCAAGTCGGAAAAGAGGTAGCAAAAATTCTGCCCCCTGTTTTACCACAGAGTTGAGTTAAAAAAGAAGGGGATTATGAGAAAGAGAGCACCTTCGGTAACCTATCAGTCACAGTAAAGACTGTTATCTATTTACTCTGAGGATGTACAGGTTGACAATTCATGCGACAAAACAATGTATTATTCCACTCAGATAAGGAACTTTATCAACCAGAAAAAGGGTTGAATTATGTAGTTCATAAATTAATGAAGAAATATAAGAAACCATGTCATCCAGAGAATGATGGTGTGAGTGTTTCTGTTTGGCTGATAAAAGTCAAAAATATTTTTGCAGTGATACCAAAAATGAACTTAGCAGATTTGAGTTCAGCTCTGTTGTGAGATGAGCCCAGTTTAAACCTATAACATTAATGGAGGTTTCAAAAGTAATCTCTCAACTGAAAATTGCTAGCTGGGGGACTGCTTCCTTGCCCATTTTGGGTTATAAGGATTTTGCAGGATTGTTTCCTGTTTCCCCTCCTGTTTTAAAGAAGCTGTCATTCATCCCATAAAAAAGATGTTGGATTTGCCATCAGATGATAACTCCAAATACCAACCTAGCTCTCATTTACCAACACTAAGAAAAATCCTTGAAAAACAGATGTTACATTCAATTGGAGGCATTTATTGATGAGCATGATGTTCCAGATGCAAATCAATATGAGTTTATAAAAGGGCAAAGGACTGAGTCCTAACTGATTGCATTGTTGGCTTTTATTCATTTAGAAATGAATTTTCAAAGCTGTGCATGTAAAAATCAGTAAATACGTGTGTAAATAGCATATACTCGCATATAAGGTAATTTTTAAACCTCAAAATATATGCAATAAGGATCCGCGAGTAGATTTGCATGTGTAAAAAAGGGGCGGACTGGGAGTGCTCCAGGGAGGTACCAACATTTATACTTATAGGTTACTATTTTGTAAACAATTTACATGTGTAGATCTGACAGCTTACATGCATAAATTTATACACCTGCTCTATATCTGGAGTAAGTGACAGCAAACGTCTTAAAAGTGAAATACTGACTGGGTGGGGGCTCTGGGTGAAATAGGGGGAGTTGAAGCTGAAGATCCAGAAGGGTCTTGATGGCCTGCAGATGGACTGGGTGAACTGGTAGGCTAATTGGTAAAACTGGAAATTTCATTGCTGCGCGCATGTTAGAAAATCTCTCGACTTACACACGTAAAATCCAACTTATGTGGGTAAATTATGCAGGTAAAATCTCTGCCTGTATATTTTTAAAGTTAGAAGTAAAAATACGTGGTATAGCAGTTAAATTCCGATTAATCTGGCTAAGTAGGGGCTTTAAAAGCACTACTTATTCAGGTAAGTCAGATAGCCAGATAGCCGGTCGCTCCCTGTGACATAGTGAGGCAAAGGCGATCAGCGCCATTTTAAAACCAGTCCAGCACCGGCACCGGCACCGAGGGTATGATTGAAGGGATGGCTCCCGGACCCCCCGCTAGACCACCAGGTACATGTAAAAGGTTTTTTGGGGGGTCGGGAGGGTGGGAGAAGCAAAGGGGTAATTTGTAAAGGGTCGGGGTGGGTTTTTTTTTATCGGGCCATCGGCGCCATTTTTATCAGTGGTAGCCAAAATGGCGCCGATGGTCCGAGAGCGGGAGATCGCACCGGGACCCCCCCCCCCCCCCACTGGACCACCAGGTAATTTAACATTTTGGGGGGGTTCGGGAGGGTGGGAGAGCAAAGGGGTCATTTGTAAAGGGTCGGGGTGGGGTTTTTTTAATCTGCTCAGGCCTCACTAAAAAATTAACGATGTGAATTGGAATCGGAACCGATTCCAATTCACATCTCTAACGATCCGATTTTTTTCTCCCTCCATCCGAACCTGATCGTTAAAATGATCGGGCACACGATTCACATCTCTAGTGCATACTATTGATTAGCTGGATTTGTCTGTTTGCATCTGATACTATTATTCATAAGATCTTGTCTCAGCTGGGAATGTTTGGGACAGGTGATGTTCTTGGATGGTTCTTTTCGATAGGGATGAGGCATCGGGCGAGGATAGGGATAAATAAGCGTTCTTCATGGAAAGCTTTAGAGTCAGGGGTTCTGTGAGGCTCGGCATTCTCTGCAGTTTTATTTAATCCATATCCACAGGCACTCGGAAAGAGAGTGTCAGGAATGTGATATGATATATACACAGATGATATTCAGTTCTGTGTGTCCTGCAAACTTGATGGGAGTCTTCTTGAGAGTTTTCTTAATCACTGTTTTGGAACCACACCAGGTTGGATGTCAGCTAATAGCCATGGTCTTAATGTGAAGAAAACAGAGTTGATGCTTAGCAGATCACCAGTATTAGGAGGATATCTCAGAATCATATGAAGCTAGAAATTTAGGATTCTTGTTGGATTCCTGTCTAGATTTTAAAGCACAGATAAAACATATTGCTAAGATTTCTTTTTTTAAACTTCGGATGATTGCATTGTGAAGGAGGATTCTAGACTAGTTTTGCAAGCACTAGTATTAAGTTATGCAGACTCTTGTAATTCCTTACACTTAGGCCTGCTAAAAAATTTGTTATGAGCTCTACAACTAGTTCAAAATGCTTTCACTAGGAAGATTACAGGGGCAGGATATAAGAGGTGTATTTCCCCACATTTGAAGGAATTACATTGGCTCCTGTAGATCAGTGGATTCAATTTAAAATTCTTATAGTAATGTATATGATTGTCTATAATGGAGTATATTATTGTCTTTATAACCTGGTACATTTGGACGTGCCCTCTCATGAACTGCACTCATCAGGACAGAAGCTGCTAGTAATACCCTCTCATAAAATTTGTAAGCTACAAGAATCTAGGGTAAGGTAGTTTTCTGTTGCTGGTCCAGTTTTGTGGAACGCATTACCTGGCAAGCTGCGAGGGGAAGAAGACTATCTGAGATTTAGAAAGAAAATGAAAGTTTTATATTTTGGACAAGCATTTGCAAATATGGGGACGGTAACTTTTAAACAGCCGGGCCCGCGCACATGTGCGCATGTATGCCAGCTCAAGAGAATGCATACGGCCATTTTATAACGTGTGTGCGTTACATGTGGACACGCGCATGTGCGCGCAAATGCCAGCTCTATCATGTAAGTGGGGGGGATTTTTAAAAAATTGCATGCCGACATAATAGTCCTTTTTCCCAGTTCATTCCCAGTTCCCCAGTTAACGGACTGGACTTCCTAACCCCCCTGTTATGTAGCCTCCTTTTTACCCTTTTAATCCTGACCTTTAAAACCCCGCTGACTCACCCACTTTATTTTATTTTAATATTTACACGCCGTCCATAGCAGAAGTAAAGTTATGCAGTAGGGGACCCCAGCACGTGCTTGTGCATGTAAATATATAGAAATATAGAAGCATAGAAAAAGACAGCAAAAAAAAAAACCCCAAGGGATGTGAATCGTGTCCTCGATCGTCTTAACGATCGATTTCGGCTGGGAGGGGGAGGGAATCGTATTGTTGCCGTTTGGGGGGGGAAAATATCGTGAAAAATCGTTTAAAAATCGTTAAAAATCGAAAAATCGAAAAATCGAAAAAACCGGCACATTAAAACCCCCTAAAACCCACCCCCGACCCTTTAAATTAAATCCCCCACCCTCCCGAACCCCCCCCAAATAACTTAAATAACCTGCGGGTCCAGCGGCGGTCCGGAACGGCAGCGGTCCGGAACGGGCTCCTGCTCCTGAATCTTGTCGTCTTCAGCCGGCGCCATTTTCCAAAATGGCGCCGAAAAATGGCGGCGGCCATAGACGAAAAAGATTGGACGGCAGGAGGTCCTTCCGGACCCCCGCTGGACTTTTGGCAAGTCTCGTGGGGGTCAGGAGGCCCCCCACAAGCTGGCCAAAAGTTCCTGGAGGTCCAGCGGGGGTCAGGGAGCGATTTCCCGCCGCGAATCGTTTCCGTACGGAAAATGGCGCCGGCAGGAGATCAACTGCAGGAGGTCGTTCAGCGAGGTGCCGGAACCCTCGCTGAACGACCTCCTGCAGTCGATCTCCTGCCGGCGCCATTTTCCATACGAAAACGATTCGCGGCGGGAAATCGCTCCCTGACCCCCGCTGGACCTCCAGGAACTTTTGGCCAGCTTGTGGGGGGCCTCCTGACCCCCACGAGACTTGCCAAAGTCCAGCGGGGGTCCGGAAGGACCTCCTGCCGTCCAATCTTTTTCGTCTATGGCCGCCGCCATTTTTCGGCGCCATTTTGGAAAATGGCGCCGGCTGAAGACGACAAGATTCAGGAGCAGGAGCCCGTTCCGGACCGCTGCCGTTCCGGACCGCCGCTGGACCCGCAGGTTATTTAAGTTATTGAGGGGGGGGGGTTGGGAGGGTGGGGGATTTAATTTAAAGGGTCGGGGGTGGGTTTTAGGGGGTTTTAGTGTGCCGGCTCACGATTCTAACGATTTATAACGATAAATCGTTAGAATCTGTATTGTATTGTGTTCCATAACGGTTTAAGACGATATTAAAATTATCGGACGATAATTTTAATCTTCCTAAAACGATTCACATCCCTACTAACCAATCTACCCAGCTAGCTTATGGTACCATCTACCACACCATATAGGTCAACCTCATACTTAGTATCCCAAACCATCAAAGTCAGGGCCCTTGTTGGTTACTGACTGAGTCCAAGTCGCTGTTACCTCTTGCCGTTGAAGCAGAGAGCAATGTTGGAGTTGCATTAAAAGTATCAGGCTTATTGATTAAGGGTAGTAACAGCAGCCACATTAGCAAGTTACCCCCATGCTTGTTTTCTCCCAAGCTTATTTTTTTCCCAGACTGTAAAATTCAATGTCCTTGTTGGTTGCTGTCTGAATCTAATTCCCCTTTTCCTCCTGCCATTAAAGCAGAGAGCAATAATTGAGTTACATCATAGAGCAATAATAGAGTTGCATCAACAGTTTGAAGGCTTTTTTGTTAAGGGTAGTAACCATCACACCAGCAAGTTACCCCCATGCACTCATTTCCTCATTTCCATCCTCTAACCTTTAGGGATCCACAGTGTTTATCCCATGCCCCTTTGAAATCTTTCACTGTTTTTGTGTTCACCACTTCCTCCAGAAGGGCATTCCAAGCATCCACCACCCTCTCCATGAAGAAATATTTCCTGACATTGGTTCTGACTCATCCTCCCTGGAGTTTCAGTTCATGACCTCCTAGTTCTACTGATTGCTTTCCAGCGGAAAAGGTTTGTCAATTGTACATCATTAAAACCTTTCAGGTATCTGAAGGTCTGTATCATATCCCCCCTAAACCTACTCTCCTCCAGGGTATACATTAACCCAGCGAACACCAACAGCTTAACCCAGCGAACACCAACAGCTTAACCCAGCGAACACCAACAGCTTAACCCAGCGAACACCAACAAATACTATAGCAGTCTCAACAGCTTAACCTAATACACCTTCAGTCCAAACATTCCTCGTTCACCCATCCCTCATCAGAATCCCACCAAAGCGTCTTCTCCATATAGATCGCCTTCAGGACCCTCCACCTTCATAAGACTATTTCTTCAACCACAACACTACCAGCCTTACCCCTGAAGAAATGATAACACAACACATCCCTATCAGATACCACCGCCAACTCCGCAGCATGCCTCACGTGCAAGAATCTCCGGCAAGAACTCCCAGGTCTCTCATCCCAATCATGATCACGCCACTGACACATTTCCTAGGGCTAACCTTGCTCTCTGTAACATTATTCAACGCCCAATCTCTGACAAAAAAGACTCATATCCTCAACGACTATCTCTTGGACAGTAACCCTGACTTCTGTGCCATCACAGAAACATGGCTAAAAAACTCTGACATAGCATTAATCAACCAATTACCCACGCACAAATACGACTTCTTCTCAATTCACAGACACAAAAAACGAGGCGGCGGCCTGCTACTAGCTTCCAAGAAAGAATTCAGATTAACATCGCACACAATCAAGTCAGAATCCAAAATAGAATTGGGATTATTCAAATCAAACCAACTGCAGATTCTCTTAGTATATGCACCTCCAGGAGTACTAGAAGCAGACGCCTCCCCCCTCATCGAAGCCATAATGAAGCACATCAACTCAGACTTTCCCACCATAATCATGGGAGATTTTAACCTCCACATCGATGCCGCCCACTACTCAGCCAATTGTGAAACACTCCTCACCGCCATCAGTGCATTGGGATTCACCCAAATTATCAACAAGCCAACACACAAGGCAGGACATACGCTGGATCTTATTTTCATCAACTCCAATTTCTCCAGCACCAGGGAACCCACATGTTCCCCTATCCCCTGGTCAGATCACTTCCTGATAACAACCACCCTCTCCATAAAAAAACAATCACACGCTCCTCAGCACCTCTCCACTATCCACTTCAGGAAACTGTGTGCCTCAAACTTACTCAGCGAACAGCTCACCAAGGAACTTACACACCTGGATTTATCTAACCCCAACTCAGCTGTGCTCTCCTGGCACAAGATCACACAAGCAGTAGCAAACAAACTATGCCCAGCAGTCTCCAAAGTAATTAATCCAACAAAAAAAGGAAATCAACCTTGGTTCTCCAGCGAACTCAAACAGAAAAAACAAGAACTACGATACAAAGAAAACAGTTGGCGCAAAGCCCCCAACCCATCTACCCTATCAACTTACAAAGGAACTCTACATTTATACAGGTCATTAATTCTAAAAGCAAAAAAAGAATACTACGCTAATAAAATCCACGATCTCCAATATGACGCAAAGGCTCTCTTTTCATATGTTGCACAAATCACAAAGCCACTACCACCAACGATCCCTGACGAACAGGCTCAATCTAAAGCAAATGAACTAGCCATATTCTTTCAGCAGAAGATTGCAAATACTCTAGCACTCCTTCCAACCAAGACCATACCGCCCGCTCCGGTCAGCAACACACACACCCTTAAGGGAGTCAAGTTGGACAACTTCGAATTAACTTCCACCAAAGAGATCGAATCCATCCTTAAAAAGCAGAAACCATCCAGCCACCCCGCAGACAGCATTCCTTCCAAACTACTGCTACTTATCCCAAACACAATCTCTGGAGCACTGACCAACATCATTAACTGCTGCTTAAGTCAAGGAATGTACCCAGATAGTCTAAAAAACGCAGCCCTTAAACCCCTCCTGAAGAAACACAACCTGGACCCTAGCGAATTAGCTAATTTCCGCCCCATCTCCAATCTTCCTTTCTTAGCCAAACTTACAGAGAAACTGGTAAACTCCCAGCTCTCAGATTACCTAGAGGATCACAACTTTCTGTACCCTTCCCAATATGGTTTCCGCAAATCACGCAACACGGAAACCCTTCTCATTTCTCTAACAGACCATATTATTATGGGGCTGGACAAAGGCCACTCATTTCTTCTAATTCTCCTTGACATCTCGGCGGCATTCGACACCGTCAACCACTCCATCCTCCTGAATCGCCTGTCAGACATAGGCATTTCCGGAACAGCCCACAGATGGTTCAAGTCTTTCCTTAGTAATAGAAGCTTTAAAGTCAAGATTAATAATAAAGAATCGCCGTCGACATATTCTTCCCGTGGTGTACCCCAAGGATCATCACTATCTCCCACTCTATTCAACGTCTACCTCCTCCCCCTCTGCCATCTGTTAACTAGTCTCAACTTAATTCACTACATTTACGCCGATGACGTGCAGATTCTGATTCCCATAACAGAATCCATTACCAAATCACTCTCGATCTGGAACAACTGCCTACAATCTATCACCAGTCTCCTCAGCAGTCTTAATTTAGTTCTCAATGCCTCAAAGACTGAACTACTCCTCATTTCCTCCAACCAAGACAACCTCACTCCACAGACCCAACGCAACTCACACCACAACTCCCATCTCACCCATACTCATGTAAGAGATCTCGGGGTCATATTAGACAACCGCCTCAATCTAAAGAAAATGATCAACACCACAACCAAAGACTGCTTCCACAGACTACAGGTACTAAAAAGACTCAAACCTCTCCTATTCTTCCATGATTTCAGGACAGTTCTCCAATCCTTAATATTCGCTAAAATAGACTACTGCAGCGCTCTCCTCACAGGTCTTCCCAGCTCAACCACTAGGCCGCTGCAGATGATACAGAACGCCGCGGCCAGAATTTTGACCAGCACCAGCCGGAGAGAGCATATTACTCCCATCCTCCGAAACCTACACTGGCTACCAGTCAACTTCAGAGTCCTGCACAAATCACTCACTTTAATATATAAATCCATCCATAATCACCTTCACCTCGATCTCGAAATCCCTTTCGGACTCCATACCTCCAGCAGACCGATTAGAGAAAACTACAAAGGAGCACTTCAACCCCCCACAACCAAAGCCACGCGCCTCATCACGACCAAAGACCGAGCGTTCTCTATAGCAGGCCCAGCCATCTGGAACAACCTCCCAGCAGATCTCAGGCTGGAACCCTGCCTAGTAACATTTAAGAAAAAACTCAAGACTTGGTTGTTCCGCCAAGCCTTCCCGGACCCCTCAGACACACATTAGACGATGAACCGGCTCATGAGCAATGGAACCCAGATCCTCTCTAAATACTTCACAAGCATCAGTACTTTCATAACAGCTCAACTAGCACTAACACGGACTTTTAGGTCTTAGTTTCTTAACTTACTACCCTTTTAAGCCTTCTTTCCAGCTGTTCTAAGCTTCCAAGTTTTGCAGTCCTTGTTAAATGTAACTTTGTTTTTCTCCTGATTATAATAAGTTGTTTATGTTTACTGTTTATGTCCCTGTTCGATGTAAACCGACCTGATAAGGTATTTAACTTTGAAGGTCGGTATAGAAAAAAATGCTAAATAAAATAAATAAATAAATATTTAAGTCTTTCAATCTCTCCTCATAAGACATTTGATGGAGACCCCTCCCCCCCCCCCCCATTTTTGTCGCCCTTCTCTGGACCGCCTCCACCCTGTCTCTTTCCCTTTTGAGATATAGTCTCCAGGTGAGGCCTCACCAAGGACATGCACAAGGGGATTATCACCTCCTTTTTCTTACTGGTTATTCCTCTCTCTATGCAGCCCAGCATTCTTCTGGCTTTAGCTATCGCCGTGTCACATTGCTTCACCATCTTCAGATCATTAGACACTATCAGCCCAAGGTCCCTCTCTTACTCCATGCACAACAGCCCTTCACCCCCCATCACATACAGCTCTTTTGGATTACCACACCCCAGATGCATGACTCTGCACTTCTTGGTATTGAATCCCAGCTGCCATATCTTCGACCACTGTTCAAGCTTCCTTAAATCATGTCTCATCCTCTCTACTACTTCCAGCATGTTCACTCTGTTGCAGATCTTAGTGCCGTCCACAAATAGACAAACTTTACCTTCTATCCCTTCTGCAATGTCTCTCACAAAGATATTGAACAGGGCTGGTCCCAAGACCGATCCTTGTGGCACTCCGCTTAACACCGTTCTCTCTTTAGAGTATGTTCCATTTACCATCACACGTTGTCTTCTGTCCGTCAACCAGTTTGTAATTCACGCCACCACCTTGGCATTCACTCCCAAGCTTCTCATTTTATTCACAAGCCTCCTATGCAATACTGTATCAAAAGCTTTGCTGAAATCCAAGAAGATGACATTGAGTGCTCTTTCTCGATCCAATTCTTTAGTTACCCAATCAAAAAAATCAATCTGATTTGACTGAGAGGACCTTCCCCTGGGGAATCCATGCTGCCTCACGTCCAGTAATCCTCCTGACTGTAGATAGTTCACTACCCTTTCCTTCAGCAGAGTCTCCATTAATTTTCCACCACCGAGGTGAGGCTAACCGGCCTGTAATTTCCAACCTCCTCTCTGCTCCCACTCTTGTGAAACGGAACCACTACTGCTCTTCTCCAGTCACTCGGCATCACTCCCATTTCCAGGGATCCATTGAATAGGTCGTGCAGTGAACCCACCAGCACATCTCTGAGCTCCCTCAGTATCTTTTGATGAACCTCATCAGACCCCATGGCTTTGCCCACTTTCAGTTTTCCTAGTTCTTCCCATATGTTCTCCTCTGTAAACAGAGTTTTGTCTACTGCACCCCCATCCACAGTCTTGTTAGCTAATGATGGTCCTTCTCCAGGGTCTTCTTTAATGAATACCGAACTGAAGTATTTGTTTAATATTTCTGCCATTTCTTTGGCTGTATGGCTGTATCCCAATCATGAGAGTCCATGAACCATCTCTCCATAACAGCAACAATGTCCAAGTCCACCTCCACCGTTAGGGCCTGCAGGTCTGGGATTTTATTGACCAAACTACAAGCATTTGTAGTCATAGTTTTCCAATTTTTCTCCCTTGATTTGTTGCATTTCCTAGACACTTTTTTCTGCTTTTTTGTACTGATTAATTTTGTTATTTTCTCCTCCCACTTCCTATATTGCTTGGGGCTGACATTTCAATTTCATTGGCCATCTCCCTCCATTCCCATTCTTTAGTTTAAATGTCTGATAATATATGATCTGAATTTCTTTCTTAGCATCCTCCTTCCTGTTACAGACAAATGTAGGCCATTCTTACCATAAAGCCTTTTACTGCTCCATACACGACCCTAGCCACCAATGTACCCCAAACCACTTTCTGTGCACCAGGTTTTTGAGCCAGGAATTGAAATTATCTATATGGCATTGCTTCTCATTTTCCTTTCCATGAACAGGTAATACTTTCAAAAAGACAATAGTCTTTGCAGTGTGTCTTATCAGCATTTCTAGATTTTGGAAATCTTTTTGTACTTCATGGATGCCATTTCTATTGAGGTCATTGGTCCCCAGATAGATGATA
This sequence comes from Rhinatrema bivittatum, assembly GCF_901001135.1. Taxonomy (NCBI): domain Eukaryota; kingdom Metazoa; phylum Chordata; class Amphibia; order Gymnophiona; family Rhinatrematidae; genus Rhinatrema; species Rhinatrema bivittatum. Next base: position 216,906,455 of record NC_042618.1, on the reverse strand, counting down.
ACACTGATAACAAATGTCCTACTTTCTTCTTCAATGAAATGGCTTGCCTTTCTACTAGCTGAGGAACCTGGAAGGCATTTAACTGTTGTTTCACCATCAAAATGTGCTCCCAAATTGGTTCCTCTGATTATTGAGTCTCCCAGCAGAAGCAGCTTTTTTTTTATGACATTTGATTCTGTTGAAGGGCTTCTGGATGCATTGTGTGTGACTTCACTTTTAGAAATCACTTCATTATCTATTGCTGAGGTTTCCTCATTCTCCAATGCAGAAAAAGCATTTTGTAGGGGTAACAGTGGGGAGAGTGGGTGTCTCTTCATCCCAGCATTATTCTGCCAGAGCCCACTGTTAAATACTTCTCGCACATATTTAGGGGCAACTTCCTGGAACACCCATATCCCGCCCGTGCTCCGCCCAGACCACGTCCATGCGCTGCCCCCTTTTTAAACCTTTTGATTTGTGCGTGTACCAGGAGATATGCGCGCACTTGCGTGTTTTTTTTTAATCCGTGCGGTGTGCGCCGGCCTGAGATACCCACGTATTTCCCGACTTTGGCACGCGTAGGTCTCTTAAAATTCATCTTTTAATGTTTTTATCTTGCTTTTTGTGTTTTGCATTCCTTTGTGCAGATGTGTGAATGTTTTGTTATCCGCTTTGCTCAATTTTCATTGGAATTTTGCAGAATACAAATTTGTGGAAATAAATTGATAAACATATAAGAGAGCTTAACTGGGTCCATTAAACCAGGGGGATTGTGCCTCTCACTTATTCCTTCTCTGTTAATAATTGTTTCTGCCTGACAGGACACATCAGTATGCCCTGCCATAAGAGATGAGCATATGAAAAAAAACCACAGTTTCAGTGGAAAAAAATCTGAATAGCTACAAGAGACTGTTCACTGAAATGACTAAGGGCCTGATTTACTAAGACTTTTAACCCATTCTGTGTCTATGGGGAAATCAAGGTCCTAAGGGCACCATGACTGTTTTCTGTTGGTCTTGTCTTTAGGGGACAAGACTTGACTTAACACACTCTGGCAAGGCAAAGGATGATATCGGGTCAAAACCTGGGTTATAATATCCTTCCATGTTCTTCGCAGCCACAGAATGATTAATAGTAGTTCCCCCAACCCACCCGCCCTGGCATTACTGGTGAACTTAAAGAGTTTGCTGAGCTGAAAAGGTCAAAAGCACGTTCACCAACTGTTGTTTACAGCGATGTCAACCCAGTCTGAGTGCCTGAGATGCAAAGAATCAATTAACGATGTTAAAAGCCCTGAGAAACAATTTGTTGTACTTGTATAAGTTTCTGTACTGCAAAAAAGATGTCCTTTTAATTATATTATAGAATATCATTACTTTGGTTATGAAGTACATGGGGAGGGGGCTCAACTTTTTAAGACAGATTTATTTACTAAGTAGTAGAGACCTCCTCGTTAATCTTTATTCTTATCTAGCCGTCTCTGCTGATCATTCGCTGAAGTAAAACTTGCCTGCTTGTCTTTTAATATGGTTAAGCAGAACACAATCCCTAAATTCATTTCCCTATTACATTTTAAAACAGCTGTCAGATTAGGAAGTAACTCAGAAAGGCAGGGTTTCAGTTAACCAAATGCTGGTTTTGTTTTCTTCTTCTTTTTTTTTTTTTTTTAAGCTCTAAAACCTTCCAGAATGGAATAATTCTTTTCCTTTGAAAAATGAAAGACTTTTTATTCACAAACATTACAATCCAGCTAAGATCCTGCACAGAAATATGGGATATTCCTATGAGATATCCACAAAACTTGAGATGTACCTGTGTAGAACGAGTCCCTTACATAGAAAGACAGCCATATCCTCAACCCTTGGAGTGCATTACTACAGCTCACAAATTACATTGTTGCATTTTGACAATTTGCGCTATTTATTAGGGATGTACTATGGCTTTAAAATGACATGAAAGCAATGCATCACAATATTAGTTGTATCATTGTATATTAGTTGGTATCATTTCTCATCTGAAATGACAGAAAAAAACGAATGAATTATTGTTTGCCATGTATGCTATTTTAGTGCACATTTTTTTTTTTTCACAAAGCCGATGCAATACCATGCACTCGGGCTAGCGCACAGATTAACCCGCAGTTGGATGCATGTTTTGGACGCGCCTCCATAATCCCTTATGCAATAAGGGGATTAGTGCATCCAAAATTAGTGCGTAGCTAATAGCGCTCATCACATGTAAATTCTATGTTGATGAGGCTATTAGCTAGTACCCCCTTATGTAAAAAATAAATGTGCACCCAACGCACACATTTTTACCCTCAAAAATTAACGCCAGCCCCGGAGCTGATGTTGAGTCTTGAGGAGCACCAAAAGTTTACAGAAAATATTGCTTTTCTATTGTTCCTCCGACTTAGTATGATGATGATATTAAGTTGGAGCAACCACAGAAAGCAGCAACATGAAAAAAAAAAGTCTTGACAGCAGTCATGTTAGGAAAAAGGACGCTCAATTTTTATGAGCGTCCATTTTTCTAACCCATGCACAGCCCATGTGTTATGGGCTTGATCCTCCAAAAGCCCTAAAACCCTTCCTATTAGGAGAATGGCTCACATCAGTCACTCATGCAGAACATAAACAGACCCTCATCAAATACAGAATACAGAAACCATAAAGTAGAAATATAAACGTGACAAAACCTAAACTGGAAACCACAAGAAGCCAGACTCTCTATGCAGTGCAGTAGTAAAATACTAGAACCATCACTATACCTCAAACATCAAACAATAAAATCAAGAAATAAAATAAATACATAATCATAATAGTAAAAACATACTAGTAAAAATATTCCAGAAACAGATGACTAATAAAAGATCGAATAATTAAAAACTCACAAAATTTTTTTGAAATGTCCCAAACACCAATAAAATATTTCAAAATAGCAGACACATTAAATAACACCCCAAAAAATAAAACTAAAAAGGATTTTAAGAATTCACGCTCTCCATACCTAGGAACTTTTGATTTCCAGTCACCTTGAGATTGCTGTGGATTAGTGGGCATGGGATACACAAACTTTCTCCTCTTTTTCTTATATATAAGCACACACATCCAAGCTCATACATACATACGCTCCCTCTCAGACAAACCCCAGGTATCTTCAGCTTTCTTTGGTTGGGATCTGCCAGCAGCCCCTGACCCTCCTCTTCATCTCAGCTGCTGGCAGGTTGTGATCTACCTGCAGCCCCATTCTCTCTCTGACTCACACACACACACACACACGCATACAACCCAGGCAACTCACACACACACACACACACACTATCCAGAGAAGCTCCCATTCACACCTACACACCCCAGGCAGGCTCCCATTCACATCCTCCCAAATCCCAGGCAAGCTCCTATTCTCACACACACACACTCTGCCCATCCCAGAAAGGGTCCTATGCATGCATGTGCACACACACACACACACACATCCATCCATCCTAGGCAGGCTCCCATTCACATACACACACCCATCCCAGGCAGCCTCCCATTCGCACCTAAACACCCATAACAGGTATCCTCCAATTCACTCACACACATATGCAGACCAGGCAGTCAGGGCCCATGGGTCTTTCCTCATCCACTGCTTCTGCCATTGGGGAGAGTTGCCATCCTGCAGCTCCTCCTGTACTTTATATTCTCATCGTGTGCATTGCAAGATGAGAATGCAGGAAGTGATAGCACTGCGGGTGTTGAACTACTGCAGAGCCAGCACATAAGGAGCAGCTGCAAGACAGACGTCATCTTCTGGTCTGGCCACCTGCATCTTCTGCCGCCAGTGGGGTGGAGCATGCCGGCGGATACACGAGCCTTCTGTTTCTTCCACTACTGGTGAGATCGGGGTCTACTGGTGGCCGCACATGCTTCCTGCTTCTTCCACCGCCGGTGAGATCGGGTTCACTGGTGGTAACATGGGCCTCTCCCTGTTCCCAATGCCAACTCCTGGGTGTGCCGCCCAGGAGTTGGCATTGGTGATGGGCCTGTGTAGATCTATTTGCTGCCTTAGCAAGCTCACCCATAGTTAGTGCACTCTTGGCAATTTTTCAAATGCAGGCACTTTTACAAAGACCAATTTACATACATTTTCAAAGAGAAACTACCTGTATTGTTTCTCTTTGGAAATTAGCAAGGACAAATTAGAAATGCAGAAGTAGGATAGCAGAAACAGAGCCTATGGCCTATCTAGTTTGCCCATCTACACCAACTGTTCAGCTTTACAATCACTACCACTCTGTTGGAAATCTCCTGTGTTTATCCCTTGCTTTCTTGAGTTCAGATACATACTGTCCTTGCCTCCAGGCAATATTTCCAAAGAGTGAAAATATTTCTTTGCAGAGAGGATGGTGGATACATGGAACAGCCTACCCATGGAAACGGTGGCAGAAAGGACAATATGTATCTGAACTCAAGAAAGCATGGGATTAACACAGAGCATTTCTAATGGAGTGGTAGGCGTTGTAAAGCTGAATAGCTGGTGTAGATGGACAGACTAGATAGGTTGTATGATCTTAAAATGGGTGCCTATTGACAAATCCAGGGCTGTAAAGGAAGGCAATTTTTCAAAGAACAATGATAGAAAATTGCTTTCCTTTTCAGCCCTGGATTTGTCAATAGACACCGATTATGTCTGTGCCTAGGGTGGCAAACATTTAGGGGCAGCAGGCAGGCTAAGATTTGCTGCCTTTCAGCTCTGCTGAATCTCATTCAGCAGAAAACAGCCCTCTGCTGCCCTGTAACAGACCTTGGCAAAAAACAACAAAGGGACAACCTTATGCCGTGCCCCTGTGCTTCATTTTAACATGCAATTCTGAAGTTTGACTCCAACCGACTTATATCCTTTTGAGGGTGTGGACTCCAGAATTGTACACAGTACTGCAAATGAGGTCTCGCCAGGGATGAATACAAGGGTATTATCACTTCCTTTTTTCTGTTGACCATTCTTCTCCATATGTTTTCTGCAACTCTCCTTCCTATTAAGAATTTGACCACTTTTGCAGTAGTTCATGGGAAAACACTGTAACATAGTAACATCAGATCATGTCTGGTGGTAGATAAGGACCACCTGCCTACTGTGTCTTTGAAGACCCTACCTGATCTCCAGCCACCTCGCTCTCCCTTGCCCTTACTACCGTGTTCTATTATATATCTGTCTCAAGCAAACCTGAATACTGTCACCATTTGGTTAATGAGCAAATCAGGGCGTTATTGAAACTATCCAAGTGGTATTGAAAACAACATCAGATGAGAAACGTATGTATAGTAGGATATCAGACTGATTTCGGAATGCTATATACACACAGAAGGTAATTTTATAACATGCGGACTTCAACCCTCATTTTCAAAGCAGACTTGTACATATAAATCCGCTTTGAAAATTATCCAGTATCCATAACCCTGAGCAACATATGCGCACACATTCACGCCCGGCTTGGGAGTAGATGTAAATGTGAATTCATGCATTTTCACACATAGGAGTGAATTTTCAAAATATTTGTGTGCGTAAAATTAGCATACATGTGCATAAGTAGCTTATACTCAGGTACCTGCTGTTTTAAAATCATCAAAAGTACGCATGCATTTTTGGTCTCACAAGCACATTTTCGTGCAAAAAATGAGTGGTGGTCTAAGGGATTCTGGGCAGAACCAAGAGCTGCACATGCACGCTCTTATTTTAGAAGAGACTTACACACATCCATTTGCCAACTTATTCAAGTAATTTGACACCTGCTAATTATCTTGCGTAATCAATATCAGTCTCATCTATTGTTTACTGTTGGTTGGGTGGGAGGTCTGAGAAAATTGAGGGGAGTTCAGAGTGAAGAGCTGGGAGGGTCTCCATGACCAGGAGAAGGCCTAGGTGAACTGCGGGAGGTTTTGGCAAACTGGTGATTTCAATTTCGCATGCATGCTTTAAAATATACTGAGTTTCTGCATGTAAACAAGGTTTTACGCAAGCAAGTCATGATTTTTTCTGTCCGTAAAATATATGCACATGTTTCTAAAATAGGCAGGAAAAGTACACACTTTCAATGCATTGAAGCTATTTGCGTGTAACTATATATACACATGTAAATCTGAGGGTAGACATATGGATATTTTATAATCTGCGCGTATGTCATAAGCGCAGGTTATAAAATACCGTCAATCATCTCCATGCAGCCATATACACATGTATATGGGGCTGCACAGAGTTGTTTGAAGGTTACACTCATACGTTTGAAAACAGAAAGCATGCATGTAAATTATTTCACTGTCCTAACTCTGCCCCAGGCACAAAATTGCTTCCATATGTATTTTTATATGTATAATTCCTGGGGTAATTTTCAAAAACCCCATTTATATGTGTAAATGCTTTTGAAAATTACACCTAGAGAGCCCAACTTTCAAACATATCCATGGTAACATTTGCACATGTAAGTGGATGCGTGAAGATTAATGCTTGTATTTTATCAATTGCGCAGTAGGAGCTGCACAGTTTAGAAAATACTGTGTATTTGTACTTCATAAGCGCAAGTGTATGTTTCTGTACCTGTGAACATTTCCAATGCAAGCAAACACATACTTTCTCTACCTGTTTTATAAACATATGCACATGTAGTTTATGTACGGCACAATCATGATACTGTGTGAATAAACACAAAGAGGTTGATTTTAAAAGCATTACTCGCTCAAAATGCCCACTATACATGTATGTGGGCATGCGGATTTAAAAAAGCCACGAAGTACGCGCCTATATACCTGTGCACACGTCAAAAATAAGGGGGTGGAAAAGGGGCGGGGCATGGTTGGAGCATGGGCATTCTGGGGCGGAGTCAACAGTTACACACGTAACTCTGCATTTTAAAACTAGAGATCGTGGCGTGCGTTGGCTTGTTATCCACTTAAATTTACTGCTGCTCCAGATGAGAAGCAAGTCTCTAGATCTCGAGTTTTAGGGCTTACAGGACAGGGTAAGGGGTCTGGGTCAACTGTGAAGAATGATGAAGAAACACAGGGACCTTGAAGACCTCAATATTAACTGGCAAACTGGTGGACTAACTGGAAAAACTGGACTGTCCCTCACACAAGTATATTTTAAAATCCACCTACATACATGTGTAAAAGCTGGCAAAGTCTTAGGCAAGATATGCGAAGGATATTTTCTTGAGCAATCTCTTAAGATTAGGCACATACTTGAGTGCAGGAGGTATTTTTTAAAACATATGTGCACATATGCATGCACGATTTAAAATTTCAGCGTATCTCTGCTCGTGCACTGATATGCGAATGTTTGGGAGCATGTGCACGCGTTTTAAAATTAGCCTATGAGAATTAATGTGCATGCAGTATTTTGTAAAGTATGAGCGTAACTTTCAAACAACTCCATGCGGTGGCATATATGTGCATATATGGCCACACATAGATCTACAATAGTATTTTATAACCCACATGTAATAGATATGCACATATTGGAAAATACGCATCTCTCTACCCTGCAACATACACGCATATATATGCTTACACGTGAATACATGCAGTGAATTGAAAGCAAGTATTTCAATGCATCGAATGCACATACTTTTATTTTCAAAACATATGTGTGAAAGTAAAATAGGACTTACTCCTGTAAAACCAATTTATGCACATAAGTTGGTATATTTTAAAACATGCATGCATAATTGAAATTACCAGTTTAACAATTACTCCACCAATTCATCCAGACTTTCTCCAGGCCATCGTGATCTAATTGGTTCTTCAGCCTGAACTCCCTCCATGACATGTGGCTGATGTCATCTGGAATTACCAAACAGACCTACTAAGCATGTGCAAGAATTCCTGCTTGGACTTTGCCTCATGAGCCCCCCTCAGTTGATTTGAGAGCTAACTCTAGCTAGGTAGTCAACTCTCCAGGGAGGTGAGTGGGTTTTTAGAATGGCTTTCATTGGTTATCTACAGAAAACATTGTTTATGATAAGCAAGCTTGCTTTTTCCATCAATAAGGTCTATATTAGCTATGGCATGTGGGGAGTTGTAGCAGCATGTTTACTGAAAAAGCAGCCAAGATCCCACTATGGACTGTGGACTACTAGGTCAACAGGCTACACAAAAATGCTTGTCTGAATTTACTGTCACTGTTTGTTAGATTGTCCAGTCAGTAATAGGATGACCATGGATGACCATGTTGTAGCTTTGCGTATGTATTCAATACATACAGCTCGTAGATGAGTTACTAATGCAGCCATGGTTCTCACTTGATAAACCTTGATAGAGTATGTGATCTAGATGCCTGCTAAGGTATAACAATATGCCATATAGTCTGCCAGCCAATTGGACAATGTTTGTTTGGCCATTGATATGCCAAGTTGGTTAGGATCATAAGAGACAAATAACTGTAAAGCCTGACAATGTGGCCAAGTTCTTCTTTTGTAAATAAACCAAGATATGAAGGGCTTTTTCACCTTCATCTTTATGCAGCCTTGGGAAGAATGTAGGGAACATGATGGCTTGATTAATATGGAACGACGATACTGCTTGTGGTAGGAATTCTGGATGATGCGGAGCATTACCTACCCTATTGTGGAAGAAATGCAGGTAGAATGTGTAATGAACTAGAACCTAAAGTTCACTAAACCTTCTGGCTGATGTTACTGATACCAGGAATATTACTTTCCAGGTTAGGAGCTTGAGAGAATTTGACTCAACAGTTTAAATGTGTTGTGCTAGAACCATGTTTAGATCTTATGGAACTGGACGTTTTGTAACTGGAGGTTTAGTCTGCCACAAACCTTTCATTAATTTGGTCTCTTAATGTATGAGTGGAAATAGATTTATTATTGATTTGCGTATGGTGAGCAGCTATAGCGCTTAGATGTACTCTCACTAATGAAGTGCTGAGACCTGAAGCAGAAGGACAATCCAGTGATTTGCCTGCGCCATGTTGGAGCTATGAGTATCAGTTGGGCCCTGTCTTTGAGCAAGGTTCTGGATAATAGTGGGATCGATGGAAAAGCATAAGAAGATATATAATCCAATTAAGCAGAAAGGTGTCCTGTGCTGTTCTGAGTTTTCTGGGAAGTATGGCATAAAAATTATCTGCATTAGTTTGTAGACAAAAAAGAAGTGGAACTGTGGAGTGGGGGAAAGGAGGAGGCAGAACAAGACCAAGTATGATCTGTGCTTGGCAGAGGGGCCAGTGTGAACACCCTCTCTCCCCCACACTCACACGCTGTCTCCCACACACACATATGCAAACACACTATTCCTCTTCCTCCTTATCCCAGTGATCCTCCATCTTCAGCCATTCTTTGCTTGATGAGCACTAATTAGTGGTTGAGCACTGCTGGGGGCTGGGAATGAGGAGGAGAGTAGAGAAATAGCGGCCCTTTCTCTCTACTCTTCTCCTCCTCCTCCTCTCTGTTCTGGAGATCCTGGTCCTCTATTCCCAACCCCCTCCCCCCCCCCCCCCCCCCCCCCCCCCCATGAATCCCCAGTGTTCCTAGGGCTCCCAACCTGACTTATTAGAAGAACTGCCTTCAAATGCTCATACATGATATGCATCAAGTTGACCCACTAACTCCAAAGCCTTGTAAAAAGCAATTTCTATTGCTCCACCCCATTATAAAATCTGGTCCCTGAAAACACAACAATGTTATTATGGAATTAGCAAAGAAGCAAAAGGTGCAGGGTAGGGATGAATGCACATCCCTAGTTCAGGGTCAGTCTTAGAATCAAACTGTAAGCCCCCGTTGCTCAGATACAAAGTCCACTGAGCTAAACGTGCTCCTGAAATAGTTCCCTGTTCTGCAAATGTACCTTGAATAAGATGCTTAGGGCAGTATGTCCACTCTGAACAGTTACTGGAGCAAAACCTGTAATAGCCTCCGTGTGCTTAAAAGCCCATACTGTGGCCCCACAAATTTGTTCACATTACATTCCACAGGCTCCCCCCATTCTGTAGTAGTCCTTGAGCCCTCTCCGGCAACTCTCCTCTTCTCCCCTCTTAGCCAGTAGGACACAGGCCTCCTCCCCTTCGAGCCAGAGTCGGTTGGGCTATATCCAGCCTTGGAGGATAAGGCCAGATTGCTCTCCTCAGCCTCCTTGGACTGGGACCTTAGAACGCAAAAGCATGGTCTGCCTTTTGCCTTCTTGAGTAAGAAGAGAAGGGAGTAGCAGTGCATGCCGTCCTCACTTACCCCTTCTTTTCCTGCCCCTCATCCACTTTCCCATTGCCTCATAAACTGGCCTCCGCAGAACAGGAGAACAGCAAAGGAGGGGGGGAGGGGAGGGGGCGGTAGGAGCAAGAGGGGCCTCTTAAGTCTGAAAAAGAAATGCTGGAACTCAGTTTCCAAGCTCTGGTCATCGGCTAAATGGCAAGGTCTGAATGAATATCCCCCTTACTTAATAGGCGAAAAGTCATTATCCGGATAAGATGTAGCCAAATACGAAAGAAATGTGTTGGGGTGTTCTGGGGTGGGGGTTGAGTTGGCCAACTAACTTTTTGGCTTACTCCGATATTTGGCTATCTCTTGACGTAGCTAAGAGCAGATCTAAAGCTATCCGGCCCCATGTAGCCAGATAACTTTATTCTTAACCAGAGCTATACTCAAAAGATCGTAGCCAGTAAAGTGCCGAACTGCAGGTTTATAAAAAAAATAATGTTGCAAGACTTGTGGCCCAGTCATTGCCCCCACCTGAGCTAGAAATACATAGCCCTGCTGGACCTCACCTGTATCCCCTCCCCCACCTCTCAGTCTCAGAACAGCATCTGAATGGGCCGGTGCTGCCCGTCCCCTCCCCTGCATGCCCCCGGGTCTCCGAAAATAGCACCAATATTTGGGCTTCCTGGGCCTCCTCACTGTCCCATCCCATCCCTCACCCTCCCACCCTCCCGGTACCTTTACACTGTTTCTCTTCAGCTCGGATTGCGGTAGCAGATCACTGCAACCAGGCCCAGCTTTTCCAGCATTGGAAGCATCAGCTCTGATATACTTTACACTTACTTTAGACTAAACTATCGATATTCAAAAGACAGCCAGTTAGGTTTAAAGATATCCGGCTACAGGTAGCCGGATAACTTTAATCGGGGATATTATTGAGTGGGATGTTTATCCCACTGAATACCCAGGACAAGTTATCTGGCTAACTGTAGCCAGATAGCTTGTCCGCTCACTGAAGATTGACCTCTCTGATTTTATTTTAGTACAACTGCTACCCCTAGTGGCCATCTTTTGACCGTGTAATTCTTGGTAATTTAGCCATGAAATGCAAAAAGCCCTAGGGTACTGGCTTACAGATCTCTAAACCTGCCATTCCAATGCCAAGACTCAAGAAAAAGGTACAGAAAAACCCTTACTGCCATTACAATGATTTAATTAAGGAGTACAACTGGTTCATTTCTTTCTCCCAGACACTTTCCTCAGCTCTCAGGATTTGTTTTGCAGCTCCCTTATCATTAAATGGTGAATATTCTTATTTATTTATTTATTTATTTGAGTTTTTTTCTTGACCGACCATCATCAGAGATATCATGCCAGTTTACATATAACAGGGGTACAAAAACAAAAGCAGGAAGAGAGTAGTTACAAAAAACAGGTTATAAGAGAACTGGGAGGTGCTGAGTTAGATGCACGAGGGAGAGATAGCTAAAGGCATGAAATCTGAGAAACTAACTTATGTACATAATCTGAGTAGCAAACTTATGTACATAATCTGAGTCTGCTTGCTAATTTGAAATGAAAATCTGGATGGAGAAAAGGAAAGAAATGTACAAAATTCATGTATTTTAAGAAAGTTAGGTACATTTTAAAATTGCATATCTTTAAACCCTTAGGAAGTAAGCTTAGAGAAGTAAATATTTACACTCAATGATTGTTTAGCTGGCATCTCTCGTTGGCTTCATGATAATAACAACCTGAAACTGAATGCAGAGAAAATTGTGATCCTGTGGCTGAACAAAAACTGAAACTCGAGATATTTATCCTCAGATTGAGGAACCAAAAATTATACCAAAAATATGAAGCTCACAGCTTAATAACAGAGTCATTTATCAAAATGCGTTATGGCATTAACGCTCAAGATAACATCATAACACACACAATAGATATCGCAACGAGCATGCAGATTTTGCAAATTTATCCAAAGGGGTGTGATCAATGAAAATGAGGTGCATTGTTGCAGCGTGCGGTAGTGTATCATACACATGTTTAACGCCAGAAATAGCTACACCTGTCGTTAAGATGTGCGATATGCCCAAAACACAATTAAATTCTGTTTTGAAGGAGAGGGGGGGGGGGGGGGGGGGGGGGGGGGAGAGAGAGAGAGAGAGTCTCTGGGGGTGGCACACTTAGGAGGGTCAGCTAGTAACTAGAGGTGAGGATTTGGTAGTGGTGTAGGGTTTTGGGGCCAGTTTTACATGCAGAGTGAGACATGCAAACAGCACAGTAGCCCTCGGTGAAGATTTGATGTGATTTGGAGTGAGGAAATTCAGACAAAGATGAGATTTCTACAAAGTTCTCTCATCCTAGCTTGATGGACTCTCAACCAGGGTAAGGTAATCCACTTCTGCTTGAACGAGAAGTGGTAATGTGTTGCACAGAACAGGGCCTGCTATTGATAGGGATCAGTTCCAGGTGTCAACCAAGTGGAATTTTTTGAAAAGTGGGAATGACTAATCATAAATTCTTGGTGAACCATAGAAGATAAGCATTGAATATGGGTCAAAAAGACCCCTAAGATAATTTGGGCTCAGACCACGAATAGCCTTTTCCCCTTAAGGGGACCAGAGCACTTTACATCAGAAAATGGCATACGATATAATTCATGCAATAATAATCTCTGATAATCTCTTTCTTCCACTCTCACTAGGGCAAGTGAATAGGTTACATCACCCAATGGAAAATAGCATTCCATTCTACTTACTTAATATTAGATCTAAACATTAGCAAATAAATTCAAGCATATCAAAAGTACATAATAATAAAACATAATATAAGGAATACTACCCTAAATAAGAATCATATACTTCCAGGAAGGCCTATGTCCCCCTTAGCAGAAACAGAATAAAATATAGCCAAAACTACTGGAGGAAAATATAAATACATTTTATCACAAAAGTTTAATAAAATAAAATATAAAAATAAAACAAACATACTTGGATCAAAAACAAAATACAGACATTACGAGGTCAATATTAAAAAAACATTTATTTATTTATTATTTCTTATATACCACACAACAGAGACCAGATCTGGCCAGAGTGGTTCACAAATACAACATTTAGATGGATAACTTTATCCATCTAAATGGCAAGGTTTGGGATATTCAGCCCCTTATCCTGCTAGATTTTAGCTGGATAAAATCTAACCGGATAAAAAAAGAGGTATTCAGGGGCAATTCAGCGAGGAATTAAGTTATCTGGCTAACGTAGTCAATTTTAAAGATCTAAAGTTATCTGGCCTTGTGTGGCTGGATAACTAGCTATTTACCCAGGTATCTTCAAAGATTCCCGGGTAAGAGTTCTCTGAAAAAAAAACCCTTAAATGGACTTATGGCCCGAGTTTCTCCTTCCTCTCCTATCCCCAATTTCAAATAAAGCTCTGTCAGGCCATGCTCTCCCTACCCTCTTATCCCATCCAAGGGTCCAAAGCAAACATTGGTCTGTAGGCCTGGTCCCCTATCCCTTTGCTGTTACTATAAAGGATCTAAAATTAAGGCCTTCTCCACCCTGGATCCCCACCCACCCCGAAGTACAAATGCTGGGCCAGCACCCATTGTTTATGCTTCCATCAGCGCTGTTAAGAATTCCTTTAGGTTAGGTGACCTTAGTGAGATGTGGCTAGATCTTGATCTTGTGTGTTCAGTGTGCCAAGTGATCTGTAGCCATAACCTCAATGAGATCTGCAAGGTACCACTTGATTGAACTCTGGGTAGTGTTGATAGGAAACCTCTGCCGCCAACTACTGAAGCTATGGCCTATGTAAGGAGAGCCCATACTGTGGTGGCGAAGGGAGACTGGTGGCTCAGGCAGAGAAAGGTGGTGGTAGCTGATGGACTGCTGCTGAAACTGACAGTGCTGCAAGGAATTAATCGACATTCAACAATGCCAAATACAGAAGCAGGTTACTCTCATAAGTTATGATCTAATAAATATTTTATAGCCTTCATGAAGTTAATGTAAAGCTTCAGTCATCTCCAAGCTTCAATATGCATCTTAGGAATCAACATGGATTATCACCCGTAGGCAGCAGGTAGGCCAAAAACTGGTCATGGACATTGTACTATTGTTTCATTTATTGTGCTTGTCTTTTTCAGAAAAAAAAAAAAGCATTGCCACACCTCCATGTACGTTTGTAAAGAAACAGATGACTTTATTTTCTAGCATCTTCTATGTTCAATGGCCAATTTTTTAGGAGGGAAGCAGAGAGGGCAGAGGACGAAGAGAAACAATGTTGCACAGACGTTTAATGATTTAAGAGAGGCATGCATGTGGAAGATAGGTTGCTTATTTTCCTCTGTTCTCTCTCCAATAGGTTGTGCAAGAATTGTCTGGAGGTGGACCCCAGCTCTGAAAACCCATAGGCTGCTTCTAACCATCAAATTGCTCAATGTGTTTTACTATGGTCTGCTGACCTTCTTGCAATGACCTGCCCAAAGGTTGCAGTTTCAAAAGCCATCTGAAACTTATTTGCCCAAGACAAATGAGCCTCCCCTCCGAACAACAAAGAACACGCAGAGGTAAGCACAGAACCAAAATAGAAGAGAGCTGCAGCATTGTTATGGGACAAATTTTCAGAATGCTGAGTAATGAACACAAGTTATTTCTTGCTAGCAAGCAGCAAAATGAGCCAAAGGGAAGAACTGTAAATTTATGAGAAAACTCTGAATTATTCAAAGCTTGCTTCCATTCTGTCAGTCCTGCTAAAGATTTACATCTAAGAAGCCTAGAGACCAAGAACAACGCATGATTTTTATTTTTTTTTTTACTCCTGCATTTCACATTATGTAATAAGATATATAGGGCCCTATTTTAAGGACAGTTTCTTCTCTGCCTATGGGAAAAAAAAAAATCTTTTGGAACTAGGGCCTCATCCAAGTACCTTGCAACTTAGGTTGTAATCTCCGACAATTCTAATACATTTGGATCTTGCTTGTGTTCCTCCAAATGTATTTTCCATGTGCTGCATTAGTGTGGCAACCTTTATTTATTCATTCATTCGGCTCTTGTTCCTATCATGCTATTTAATTCCTTGTTTTCTTGTTTTTCAGGTGAGGATATAAAATTGCCTCTGAAAAAAGTTGTGCCAACCAAAATAAGCCAACATTATAAAGGAAAATATCCTTTATAATGTTGACAATTCAATAAAAAATGTAGGACAGCTTTATATTGTTTGCCAAAGCGGTAATGGCAATAATGAATATTCAACACAATAAACTTTGGGGATAATATAGTAAGCTGTGTTAAAACTGGCCATTAACATACAGCATCAAAATTGGTGGGGGGGAGGGGGCAAATGACTGCATGAGGATAGTTGGTGCCATTTTGCATGGTAGGCCCAGCGATGCAAGAAACAGGAATGTTCTCCTGATCCACTGCAGCTGATAGGGTAGGCCTGAGGGTCCCAGTCTGGAGCAAGGGAGAGAGATGCAGTGAGGAGGGCTTGAGCTAGCCCAGGAACAGCCTTACTGTGCTGTTCAGAGGGAAAGAGGAGACATTGCAGACCAAGGGCTAATGAAAATGTTTAGCTACAATTTGGGGAGATGTAGTTCATTTTTTTAATATTACCAGATGGTTATCGCAAATCAAGTTGATTAACTCAATTTGCATTACATCTATTTGAATTTTAATGAGCTCCTTTGCATGCTTTTGCATGTGATGTAGCTCAGTAACAATTTTGTGGCAAAAGTCCACATTGACATTAACACAAGTTTAGTATAGCATGAATGCGTATTGAAAAAACATGTTAAATGCATGTTAACATGCTTAACACTGCATTAGCCTTAAAGCACTATAGTACATTGGTCCTACATTAGAAAGATGTTACAATGAGAGCATAAGAACTTGCCATACTGGGTCAAACTGAGGGTTCATCAAGCCCAGTATCCAACAGGGGCTAATCCAGGTCACAAGTACCTGGCAAGATCCCAAAAAGAACACATGCTGCTACCACGCAGTGCTAAGTTATGGCTATTGTGCTTCCCGGCCGCGTCCGCTCTGCAGCCAGTCCTGCTCACCTCTCTCTCCGGGGTCACTCCCTCTGCTGCTGCAACGAGTTCATGGAGTCCCCGGCTCCCCGTCTCCAACGCCGGCCTCACAGCGGAGCTCTACTTAAAGTGCCAAGCACAGGAAACCTGAACCCGGCGCTCCCCGATGACATCACACTCCCTCTGTATAAAAGGGAAGGCCCGTTCCCTTGAACGGTGCCTTGGCAATCAGGTCATACACTCCAGTGTCTCTAGTTTGCCTTCCTGCGTTCCAGTGTCTTTGCTCCTGTGTCTCCTGTTCCAGTTCCTTTGTTCCAGCATCTCCTGTTCCAGCATCTCCTGTGTCTCCTGTTCCAGTGTCTCCTATTCCTTCGTCTCTCCATTCCTGGTAGTACCCTTTGGACTGATCTCACGGTACTGACCTTTGCCTGTTCTCTGACTACTCTTGATTGCTGCCTGATCTGACCTCTGCCTGAACTGCGACTACTCTTGATCGCCACCTGGAACTTGACCTTTGCCTGTGACCTGACTATTCTTGATCGCCGCCTGGAACTTGACCTTTGCCTGACCTGACTACGCCTGGATTGACCTCTGTTACTGACCATGCTTTAGTTGACCATTCTAGTCTGATACTCTGGCCTTGATCCTCGCTATACACTGGGACACTGTCTTCTGGCCTCCTGTGACCTCTGGACTTCCCTGTTTGCACACCGACCGCGCACCCTTGTTCATGGTGGGCACTCCCTTGAACTTTCTCTCTAGGAGACCCTGCGAGGCCCACCTAAGACCAGGCAGCCCGAGTAACCAAGGGCTCAACCTGAGGGAACCCCGCGTTGCTATTGGTGAAGCTCCAGCTAGCCTCTGATCCTCCTGTGCTCCGCCTCCTGGTGGCAGGCGCTCTCCAGGTCTGACCGGAGGGCCGTACCAATCCTGCACCAGGCCAAGGGTCCACCTCCAGCGCAACAGCTATTTCTTAGTCTACTTGGTTAATAACAGTTTATTGATTTCTTCTCTAAGAAATTGTCCAAACCTTTTTTAAACACAGCTTTGCTAGCTGCCTTAATCACATCCTCTGGTAATGAATTCCAGAGCTTAATTGTGCGTTGACTGAAAAATAATTTTCTCTTATTTGTTTTGAATGTGCTACTTACTACTTCATTGAATACCTCCTAGTCTTTGTATTTTTTAGAAGAGTAAATAACGATTTACATTTACCCATTCTATTCCACTCATGATTTTATAAATCTCTATCATATCCCACCTCAGACATCTCTTCTCCAAGCTGAACACGCCCAACCTCTTTAGCCTTTTCTTGTAGGAGAGCCATTCCATACCCTTTATAATTTGGGTCACCCTTCTCTGTACCTTTTCCAATGCAACTATATCTTTTTTGAGATGTGGTGACCAAAACTGCACAAAGTACTCTAAAGGATAGATTTTTTAAAAATACATGCTCACCTCCATGTGCACGCGCTACCCGGTGAGCACGATTTTATAACATGCGTATACTGGCGCGTGCATGTTATAAAATCTGGGCCAGCACACGCAGGGGGGAGATGTACCCTGTTTATGCTCAATGATGAGATCGGGCCTCCCCCAGTTCTCTCCCAGTCCGCTCCAATTAAGGAAAGGAGAGGACTGGGAGGGAACTTTCCTACCCCTCTCTTCCCTGACCCCTTTAAAGTCTCTACCTTTTGTTTTTTTCTTTATTTTGGAACTTACACCAGCTTCTGAGCTGGCGTAAGTTGCACGCGTCGGCAGGCTGCCAGTGCACAATCCCCCGGCACAGCAGCAAATGGCCGCTGTACCGGCGGCCTCCAGCTCCGCCCCCACCCCACCTCCTGGACCGCCCTTCCCTGCTCCCGAGACTGCCCCTTGATAGAGGCCTGGCTCCTGTGCATGTAACATGGGTTACACACATGGCCGGGCCTCTTCTAAAATGCACATAACCCCCATTTTTCCCGCATGCAGGGGATTTAAAATTTAGCTGTAAGTGCGGCCTCACATACAGCAATACAGAGGCATTATGACATTTGATATTTTATTCTCCATTCCTTTCCTAATAATTCCTATCATTTTGTTTGCTTTTTTGACTGCTGCTGCACATTGAACTGAGGATTTCAAAGTATTGACCACTATGATGCCTAGGTACTTTTCCTTGGCAGTAACTCATAGTATGGAATCTAACATTATGTAACTACACTGTGGGTTACTTTTTCCCGTGGGCATCACTTTGCACTTGTCTACATTAAATTTCATCTGCCATTTAAATGCCTAGTCTTCCAGTCTCACAAGATATTCCTGGAATGTTTCCACAATCCACTTGTGATTTAACAACTTGAAATAATTTTGTATCATCTGCAAATTTGATCACTTCACTTATTCCCTTTTCCAGATCACTTATAAATATATTAAAAAGCACCGGTCCAAGTACAGATCCCTGAGGCACTCCACTGTTTACCCTTCTCTACTACGAAAACTGACCATTTAGTCCTACTGTCTTCTTCCCATCTTTTAACCAGTTTGCAATCCACAATAGGACATTGCCTCCTATCCTATAACTTTTTAATTTTCTCAGGAGTCTCTCATGGGGCATTTTGTCAAACGCCTTCTGAAAATCCAATTATACAACATCTACCTGCTCACCATTATCTATATGTTTATTAATCCCTTCAAAAAATGTAGCATATCAGTGAGGTAAGATTTCTATTGTGTAAATCCATGCTGGCTATGTCCTATTAAACCATGTCTTTCTATATGTTCTGTGATTTTGTTTTTTAGAATAGTTTCCATGGTTTTTCCCAGCACGGAAGTCAGACTCACTGGTCTGTAGATTTCCGGGTCACCACAGAGACCTTTTTAAAGTTTAGAGTTACACTGTCTACCCTCCAGTCTTCAGAGATGGTGGATGTTCCCAACTAAGGGTTACAAATTACCAATAACAGATCAGCAATTTCATTTTTTAGTTCTTTCAGAACTCAGGGGGGGGGGGGGGGGGGAGATATCATCTGGTCCAGGTAATTTGCTACTCTTTAATGTATAAATCTGTCTTATTACATCTTCCAGCTTCACAGTAATTTGTATCAGTTCTTCTGAATCATCACCATTGAAAATAATTTTCAGCACAGGAATCTCTCCAAAATTCTCTTCAGTAAACACCAAAGACTTCATTCAGTCTTTCCACGATGGCCTTATCTTTTCTAAGTGCTCCTATATCCCCTCAATCATTTAATGGTCCAATCGACTCCCTCACAGGCTTCTTGTTTCAGATATATTTGTAAAAGATTTTACTATGAGTTTTTGGCTCTACAGCCAGCTTCTTTTCAAATTCTCTTTTAGCCTGTCTTATCAATGTTTTTAAATCTAACTTGCCCTATATTCCTCAGAAGGATTCTTTTTCCAATTTTTAAAGATGTTCTTTTGATTAAAATAGCCTTTTTCACTTCATCTTTTAACCATGCCGGCAGTTGTTTGGCCTTCCTTATATGAAACACATGTCAGGAAATTCAGCATTGTGCACACCTCTGAATCTACATCTTAGAACCCTTTCATGCTGTCATGACAGAAGTTTAGAATTTTGTGGCACTATCACTGCATTATAAACATGATCAGCATCTGAAAATTCTATGAAATATAATGGGCAATTCTTTAGCAGCAATAATAATAAATCATTCTTAGTACAAACTTGTGCCTTACCCAGCCAATTTTAACTGTGTGCTTACTGAATCACATTATTTTTATAATATGTTATCGAATGATTATTGGCAATCACTATTTCCAAGACATTGGAATAGCTTTACACAGAGAATATTTCTAAATGTGGAAAGCTGCAACCTTCTGGTCTTCATCTAGAGAGTATAATCTCCTACCATGGTCACTACTTTTATCCAAGAAGGATGCTGAGACTTATACCCTTTGTACTGTATTTTCCCAGAATTGTGAGTTGTCTTACTAGAGAAAGTGGACTACTGGCTAGCTCTTCCTATTTACCAAAGTGTAATATCTATCAACTACCATACAGTATTCCTAATTACCAGATGTACAAATGTGGGTTGGAAAAAATGCATTATGGACCACAATGCCATTATATCATTGACACATGCTTTTAATTTTCTCATATCATTTAACACAGTGTGTACTGATGGATAGATGGCGGGATGGATGGCTGGATGGAAGAACACTTGCTTATAGGGATTTTCATTTTCATATCAAATCTTGTAAAATGTGCATTGCTCCCTAAAACAACAGCACCAAGGAAAAGTGTCTTAGAGAACAAAAAGGCACAGCAGGTTTTCAGTAATCTAGCATCCCTTACATATTTCATGTAATATGTTGTTCTTATTCAATAGTCTTTGACACTAAGTGGTCAATATTCAAAAGATTTACTTGGCTAAAACTGAGTTTTAGCAGGGTAAATGTACCAGGTTAAAAATATGGCCCCTCTAAACATATGTCTAGTTAATACCACAAGCCACACAAATTTAGCCAGGTAAAAAAGAAAGAGGCTGGGAGAGAGGCATTCCAGAGGCAAGTCTTCAAATTTAGGCCTGGATTTATTAAAATGCACTAAATATCGCATGTGATAGTGCAAAAAAGTGCACCCCTTTTCCTAAGGATGTGAAAAGGTAGGAACTCTGTGTGTGTGTGTGTGTGTGTGTGTGTGTGTGTGTGTGTGTGTGTGTGTGTGTGTGTGTGTGTGTGTGTGATAGAGAGAGAGAGACCATAATGCTCTCCCACTAGATAGGTATTTATATCTCTATGGGAGGCCCACCTAGTAACTCGAGGTGAGGTTTAGGAAATAGTATTAGTGTAGGGGTTAGGGGCCACTTTGACATTCAAAGTGAGACGTACGAACAGAACAGTGCTCTCTTGTGAAGATTTGATGACATTCGGAGTGAGGAAACTCACCCAAAGATGAGATTTGTGCAATGTTCTCTCAACCTAGCTTGATGGACTGCTAGGTTGAGAGAACCTAGCAGTCCATCTAGGTAACTAGGTTGAGAGAACCTAGTTAGAAAATGACCCCCTTTGCTAGTAACTGGAAGATAAGTACATATAAAGAAGTTTGAAGAGAAGTTCCTACACGTAGCAAGCATAAAATTGGTTTTGACAAAATGTCTGATGCACATCATATACAGAAGACACATATACAGTGTTTGTGAAGAAGTTAAAAAAAAAAGAAATTGTTCTTAAACACAACTAAAATAATACAAGCAAACAGGGAGGAGGAATAGCCTCGTGGTTAGAGCAGTGGGCTACAAACCAGGAGACCAGCAGTTGAGTCCAGCTGTCACTCCTTGTGACCTTGGGCAAGTCACTTTACCCTCTATTGCCTCAAAACTTAGATTGTAAGCCCTCTGGGGATAGGGAAATACCTACAGTACCTGAATGTAAATTGATGTGATATCTCAGATCAAATGTCAGTATATAAAAAAAAAAATAAGCAAGCAGTAATGAAATCTACTCAAATCTTCATTAAAGCTCAACATCAAAGCAAACCAGGCAGAGGAGAAAGTTGATAGCAATAAATGATTTCAATTTCACATTTATGACTTGCCCTCCTGTAATAGGTTACAGAGGAATATAAATGCCTCCTACACTGAAGTCAATCCAAGCTTTACTTATTGAATTTAGCTGGTTTCCTGAAGCAAGGCCAGTGGTTACACTGACCAATGTCTATTGTCCTTGAGCAGGGTTTGACTAATACACAAATATTTGTGGAGCAGCTAGAACACAAATATTTGCAGTGCAGATCCTGAACTTATGGCAGCCCGCAGTACCAAAAACCTGGAAAATCCAAAGGGTCATATTTCTCAGGACGACCGTGACATTCTAAAAAGATGTTACAGCATCTCCTCCTTTGCAGTTGCTTCTGACACAAAATTGTATGAGCATGACTGTTAATCCAGTGCAAGTTTCTTAATGCAAATAAAAATACAGAGCTGCAATAACTCGGTTACCTCAAACAGCCGAAGTACTTTGGCCAGGGCCCCGACTTCTTCCTTCAAGGAGACAATCAAAGAAATCATTCCATTTTTCTGGGTGCTTTCTTCAATGTACATAGAGTCCTTATAAAAAAAAGAAAATAAGTAATTTAGATAAAGACTCAGTTTATACTTCATTGTGTTCCTTTTTTTCTTCTCTGTTTCATATTAAGATGATGCATTCAAATCATCTAACAGTATAGACATATTCACAAATGTCATTCATTACCAAGTCAAAAGAAAATTCCATCCAAAATGGAGGATAAGCATGAGAGAGACGCCATCAATGCCTGATGCAGAATACCTTGAAACACAGATCTGTGACAGGATGAGAGATGAGTTTAGTGCTTCTAATCAATAGCAATTAAATTATGGACTAAGAGTAAAACTGTGGCTGTATTAATAATTGTAAGCCCTCTGGGGATAGGGAAATACCTACAGTACCTGAATGTAATCCACTTTGAAGTGCTGAAAAAAGTGTGAAAAGCGGAATATAAATATAAATAAATAACAAAATAAATAAAATAAATAAGTTTTACACACAATTAAATAAAAGCATGAAAAGCAGAGACCCTATGGACTTATAATTATATTTTTGAGCCAAAATCATTAAGAAGAGTTAGATGGTTCCTGAATATGATGGTCCATTAATTTGGTTACAATTACTCTAGGTGGTGCACATTAAAATAAGATGGTGAGAAAACAGTTTTGTATGGAATTTTCTTTGATTTAGAAATTTCACTTTTCAGTCCTAGTGTGGAATTGTTAAGTATCCATTAGCTAGTAGTATTCTTTAGTAGTAATTGAAAATTAAAATACCAATACTGTTTATTGGCATTTTAGCATTCAAATATTAGTATAGAACTATTAACTAAAGCAATAACAATTTTTCCCCCCAACATTAGCCTAATACTAATGGATTCTGGTGCACTCATCTGCATACCTACTTTCGTTGTTATTCTCTTGTTTTGCACTTTTAACTTGTCCTGTACAGATAGTTTTGAGCATAATTCATAGCACTATAGAACCAACAGATGGAAAAAAAGAATAAGAATACTAAAGACACACTGGTGATATTTAATACAAATTAATCAACCAAAACATATTTTTTATCTACTATATTTTTTTTAAACTTGTTTTAAATTATTTTTAATCTTCAATATTTATATATATTATTTTAAAACCTTTTCTAAACTATTTGTTACCCTACCATACGTCCCAAGCATCCATCATTTATGTTATGCTCAGGCTTGTGGACCCTTGGGCTGTCAAGGGGATGTACACCTTGCGGAGGATCCGTAGGTTCTCTCGTCGGGTGGCGAGGCAGGACAGAAGAGGAGAGTAGCTGACCCTTGGCACTGAAGACAGAATCTACTGTGGAGATGGACAAGGAGATGAGCAGATGAGCGATCTTCACCACTGATGGTCTGCGGTCCCCCCGGGAGGAGCCCATAGGGACCCGACCGCTGGGACTTAGGTGGACCTAGCGAGGTCAGGGTATTGGTGCAAAGGCCAACTGGAGCTTCGCCCTGGAAGCCCGCGGTCCCCCCAGGAGGAGCCCGTAGGGACCCGGGCCGCTGGGACTTAGGTGGGCCCTTGGAGACGATGGTCTTGAAGGAGTCCTAGGTCAAGTGCCAGAGGGTCGACGCTCACCAGTCCGAAGTCGAGTACCAGAGAATCACCGCTTGCCAATCCAAAGTCAGGGACCAGAGAATCACCGTAAGCCAATCCAAAGTCAGGAACCAGGAACACCAAGACGAAACAGGAACCAGAGTCCGAGCACCAGGAACTCACCGAAGGAAGCAGACTAGACAGCGTTGGAAGACGTTGCCAAGTCGAGGAATGGTCAGAGGAAGTCTCCTTATATTCTTCCTCTGGCCCTGGAGGTAAGAATCAGCTGTGGGCAATTAAAGGGGCGAGGCCCCTTTAACTCTGGTGAAGGGGTGTGGCCTCGCGTCCAAGGATGGCGGCAGCCATCTTGGATTCGGGCCACGGAGGAGAGCAGCAGTGGCCGTGCGGGAGGAGCAGGGACGGCTCTGATCCCGATGGCCAGCCCGAAGGCCCGCGCCGTCACGCGGGGGTGTGGAGCTCGGGGCAGGGCAGTCAGCCCCGATGCTGCCCTGGTCGCCAGAGGAGGTAGGGGGCTGCACTCACGGCTGTCCACGGGCACGGAACACAACAGTACCCCCCTCTTTAGGGCTCCTTCTCGGAGGCCTGGGTTTATCTGGATGATCACGGTGAAACTGCTCCAGCAATCCCCGATCCAGGATGTTGGCCAATGGTTCCCAGGAGTTCTCCTCTGGGCCGAAGCCTTCCCACGCTAGCAGATACTCCCACTTCTTTCGATGCTTCCTCACATCTAAAACCTCCCGGACCTGGTAGGTGAGATCATCCTCGGAGGCAACTGGCTGAGGAGTCGGAGGCGTGCTGGAAGGCCATGACAGTACTAGAGGCTTCAGGAGGGATACGTGAAAGGTGTTGTGTATCTTGAGGGACGGGGGAAGACGAAGCTGGTATGAGACTGCACCCACCTGCCGGATGATGGGAAACAGCCCAATGAATGGTAGCTTCAGGCGTATGAATTGCGTGCTTAACCAAACTTTTTGGCCTGGCCGGAGAGGTGGGTAAGGCCTTCTTCGTTCGTCAGCATACCTTTTTTCCGCCTGAATGGCCTTGATTAGGGCGTGTTGTGTGGATACCCACAGGCGGTGTAGTTCTTCGGCAGAGAGCTGGTCTACCGGGGATGGCATTGCGATGAACACGGGCAGAGGCGGACGCGGCTGTTTCCCATACGCTATTTGGAACAGGGAAGATCCGGTAGCCACGGAGAGATGGGAGTTAAGAGCGAATTCGGCCCAAGGTAGCAAGCTAGTCCAGTCATCTTGCTTCTCATTAACGTAGATGTGGAGGAACTGCTTCAATGTCTGGTTGGTTCGCTCCGCGAGACCATTGGTCTGTGGGTGATAGGCTGACGTATAATCTAACGTGATGTCAAATTTCTGACAGAGGGCCCTCCAGAACTTGGCAGTAAACTGAGGCCCTCGATCTGACAAGATACTTTTGGGCAGGCCGTGTAGCCGGAAGATATGCTGGACGAAGAGCTGGGCCAGCTGTGGAGCGGATGGCAATCCTGGCAATGGTACAAAGTGCGCCATTTTTCTAAAACAGTCAACGACCACCCAAATCACTGTGTTGCCGCTGGATAGTGGCAGTCCACCACGAAATCAGTTGCCACATGGGTCCAGGGTTCTGAGGGTGCTGGTAAGGGTTGAAGTAAGCCCGGAGCTGAACCGGGGATCCTCTTGTGGCGGGCACACATCTGTCAGGACTCCACATACGCCCGGACATCTTTGTTAATCTTCGGCCACCAGTAGTACCGGCGCAGGGTCTGTAGTGTCCGGGATTGCCCTGGGTGACCAAAACAGCAGGAGTCGTGGGCCCATGCCAAGACTTGTTTCCGCAAGCTCGGGGGAACTAAGGTTTTCCTTGGAGGGATTGTCGTGGTAGCAGACAAGAAGATGCGGGACGGCTCGATGATGTATCGTGGTTCCTCTGAGCCTTCCGTTGATTCAAATACCCACGATAGGGCATCGGCCTTGGCATTCTTCTCGGCCAGTCTGTAGCGGAGCACGAAATTAAACCGGGTGAAAAACAGGGCCCACCGTGCTTGCCGTGGGTTGAGCCATTGTGCCCGGTGCAGGTATTTGAGATTCTTGTGGTCCGTGTAAATCGTGAATGGGTGCTGTGCTCCCTCCAGCCAGGGGCGCCATTCTTTGAGGGTGACCTTGATCGCTAGCAGCTCCTTATCTCCTATGGCATAATTTCTCTCTGCCGGGAAGAACTGGCACCCGAGGGACCCGGGCCACTTGGACTTAGGTGGGCCTCGCAGGGTCTCCTGGAAGGATGGAAGTCTAGCGTGCCCACAGACAGAAGGGGAGCATGGTCAGGTTCGAGACTGGAGGTCAGATGGAACGAGGAGGACCAGAATAGTGTAGGTGATGACAAGGCTAGGAACAGAGCCAGAATCTAGAGATGTGGTCAGGCAGGCAGAGGTCAGAGTCCAGGGGTCAGTCCGAGAAGTAGTCAGCAAAGCAGAGGTCAGGTTCCGGAGGTCAGACAAGGTCACAGGCAGGCAGAGGTCAGAAGGCAAGCAGCAGGCAGATGTAGGAACAAGCTGAGGTCAGAAGGCAGGCAGCAGGCAGGCAGGTCAAGGAGCAAGCCGAGGTCAGTACCAGTGAGACAGTCCAGAGGTACTACCTGGGGAGATGAACAGACGAACAGGAACAGGAAGGCTCTGGAGAACTAGGATGCAGGAACAAGGCAGGAACAGAACTGGAAAAGAAGTATCCTGGAACGAGACTTGGAACAGACTAGAGCAAGATACAGTGACAATCTAGCATACAAGCCGACCCGATTGCCAAGGCAAGGAAGTACAAGTGGGGACTTCCTTATATCGGGGAATCAATCAGGGCATGCCACGGAGCTAGGACCCGCCTTTGGCCCTACAAGAGGCCGGGCGGTCTGTGCGTATGCACGCGTAGGGGCGTGGCCAATACAGCCGAGGACGCCGAGCTCCGGTGTGAGGCCTGGTGTACAGTGGAAGGCCCGGGCGACTGCCGCCGCGGGACGCCGAGGCCTGGAAGCGCTTGTAGCTGCCGCTAGGGAGGCTGACCCGGGACCTGCCGTGGAACCATGGAGGTGAGCAGGCCCATGTGCGGGCCAGGCACAGACGGGGTGCATAACAGTTTGTCTGAGGTTTTTCCTTTCCATGAAGAAAAATTCTTTAAGTTACATTGAAAAAATATATTAAGGGAAATAAATGATGGATGCTTGGGATATATGATAGGTTAAAAATAGTTTATAAAGGTTTTTAAAAGAATACATTAAAAATATTGAAGATTAAAAATACTAAAAAAACTGTTTAAAAAATATAGGGGCAGATTTTAGAAACAGCGCACGCGGGGTACATTTGTGTGCGCTACCTGGCGCGCACAAATATACACCCGATTTTATAACATGCGCGCACTGTCGCACGCATGTTATAAAATCCAGGGTCGGCGCGCCCAAGGGGGTGCATACTAGTGCACCTTGCGTGCGCCAAGCCCTAGGGGAGCACCAATGGCTTTCCCTGTTCCCTCCGAAATCGGAACGGCCTCGGAGGGAACTTTCCTTCCACTCCCCCCATCTTCCCCTCCCTTCCCCTATCTAACCCACCCCCCAGCCCTACCTAAATCCCCCCCCCCCCACCTTTTTTTCATGATTTACACCTGCCTCTGGCAGGCGTAACTTGCACACGCCGGCCGGCTGCTGGCACACCATCCCCCAGCACAGCCACTGTGCCGGAGGCCTCGGTCGCACCCCCGGCGTGCCCCCGGACCGGCGCCATGCCCATGCCCCTGCCCTCTTCCCACCCCTTTTTCAAAGCCCTGGGACATACATGCGTCCCAGGGCTTGTGCGCGCTGCTGAGCCTATGCAAAATAGGCTCTGCACGCGCAGGAGGGGTTTTAAAGGGTTACGCGCGTATATTACGCACGTAACCCTTTTAAAATCTGCCCCATAGTAGATAAAACATATTTTTTGGTTGATTAATTTATATTAAATATTACCTGTGTGTCTTGAGTATTCTTGGATGTTTAACAAATACACTGAAGAGCCTTTTAGGTTGGTGATTTATCATTTGGGAAACAATAAGAGACATAATCTCATATATACATGCAACATTTTTTAAGTAGGCTCTGAAAAATGTAATGGTTGAAGTAAGATTACTGATCGAGTACAAAATTCCAGGTAAGAGGGACGTGAAGGTATACAGGAGAAGTAACCACTGCCAGCCATCATTCTTTACATCAGGGTTGGCCAACTCCAATCCTCAAGAGCTGCAAACAGGTTTGGTTTTCTGGATATCCACAGTGAATATGCATGCATGCACTACCTTCATTGTATGCCCTTATATCTTGTATGCATATTCATTGTGGATATCTTGAAAATCAGGCTGATTTGCTGCTCTTGAGGACTTCAGATGACCAACCTTGCCCTACTTAAAGCATAGCAATCCTATCACAATCCATGTTGATATTTTGCAATAGGCCCATGTCATTACTATCTGTTGACATGCTGCTTTAACCTTACATTTTCCTTAGGAATATATCAATTACATGGTGTGCTGCAACAACTCATCTTTCTAATCTCTCACTCTGAGTAGTTTCTTTTGTTTCCTGCCATTCCGTGGTATACCAATATGATGGGATTTCTCTGTGCTATCTACAAAGAGAGCCATCAAAGGTGGTAGCTAGTTGTCCTCTCCTATTAACATGAATGGGATGCCTGCAAAGTCCATAGGCAGATACTTCACAGTTGCTCATGAATAAACTGGCATTTGCAGCTTTCTTTTTGTTTGAACTTTCTTTTTGTTAAAATTAATAAATGTTTATACAATCATGAAGACACAAATGTAATAAATCATCAAAGAGAAGAAAAGGAAAAATGGTTGCATACTTGACTGTCCATATAGGTAATATATACCACAAAAGAACATAGTCCCTCTCTGAGTTAATTCTATTATTTGACTCCAGTTACTTTGTTACTATTGTTTCACCACTTCCTTGCCTATCCTTCCTCCACTATCTTTTAACCTCTACTCGTTGCCATATTATTTCAACCAGTTATTTGTTATAATGTAATTTTTCTACCCTGATCTTTTCCATTTCCTCCTCTCTATCCATTCTATGTAAACTGATGTGATGTCCATACAAACTTCGGTATATAAAAGTTTTAAATAAATAAATAAGATATGCCATACTTGGTCAGACCAAGGATCCCATCAAGCCCAGTATCCTGTTTCTAACAGTGGCCAATCCAAGTCTCAAGTACCTGACAAGTACCCAAACATCCCATGCTTCTAATGCCAGAAACAAGCAGTGGCCATTCCATATTGATTAATAGCAGTTTATGGACTTCTCCTCCAGGAACTTATCCAAACCTTTTTTAAAGCTACAGTAACTTCCTTAACCATATCCTCTGGCAATTAATTCCAGAGCTTAATTGTGTATTAAATGAAAAATTATTTTCTCCAATTTGTTTTAAATGTGCTACTTATTAACTTCATTGAGTGCCTCCTTGTAGAATGCAAAAGAGTAAATAACTGATACATATTTACCTTTTCAAGTCCTTTCATGAATCTGTAGACATCTATCATATTCCCCCTCAACTGTCTCTTCTCCAAGCTAAAAAGCCCTTATAGGAGAGCCATTCCATGTCCTTTATCATGTTGGTCACGCTTCTCTGTACTTTCTCCAGTGCAGCTATATCTTTTTTAAGACACAGCATACAGAATTGCACAAATTATTCAAGGTGTGGTTTCACCATGGTGTGATATAAAGACATTATGACATCCTCTGTTTTATTTGCCATTCACTTCGTAATAATTCCTAACATTCTGTTTGCTTTTTTGACTGCCACAGCACACTGAACCGACGATTTCAATGTATTATTAACTATGACACCCAGATCCTTTTCCTGGGTGGTAATGCCTAATATGGAACCTAATATCATGTAAATACAGCAAGGGTTATTTTTCCCTATATGCATCACCTTGCACTTGTCCAAATTATATTTCATCTCCCATATGTAAGCCCAATCTTCCAGGTTTCAAGGTCCTCCTGCATTTTATCACAATCTGCTTGTGATTTAACTACTCTAAGTTTGTGTCATCTGCAAATCAGATCACCTCACTTTGTTGTACCCCTTCCAGATCATTTATAAATATATTAAAAAGCACCGGTCCAAGTACAGATACCTGAGGCACTCCACTTTGTACCTTTTTCCACTGTGAAAACAGAGCATTTAATCCTACTCTCTGTTTCTTGTCTTCTAACTAGTTTGCATTGCAATCCACAAATAGACATTATGTCCTATCCCATGACTTTTTAGTTTTCTTAGAAGCCTCTCATGAGGGACTTTGTCAAATGCCTTATGAAAATCCAAATACACCACATCAGCTGATTCTTCTTTATCCACATGTTTATTCACCCCTTCAAAAAAAATGTAGCAGATTTGTGAAGCAAGATTTCCCTGGGTAAATCCATGCTGGCTGTGTTCCATTATAAACCATGTCTATCTATATGTTCTGTTATTTTATTCTTTATAATAGTTTCCACGATTTATCCCAGCACTGAAGTCAGACTTACCAGTCCATAGTTTCCTGGATCACCACTGGAGCCCTTTTTAAATATCAGGGTTACATTGGCCACCTTCCAGTCTTCAGGGACAACAGATGATTTTAATGAAAGATTACAAATTACTTGTAATAGGTCTGAAATTTCATTTTTTAGTTCTTTCAGAACCCTGAGTATATACCTTCTGGTCTAGGTGATTTGTTACTCTTCAGTTTGTCAATTTGGCCTCCTACATCTTCCAAGTTCACTGTGATTTTGGGTCAATTCATCTGAATCATCACCCTTGAAAACTGTCTCTGCAACGGGTATCTCCCCAACATCCTCATTAGTAAACACCGAAGCAAAGAATTCATTTAATCTTTCCACAATGGGTTTATCTTCCCTAAGTGCCCCTTTAACACCTTGATAATCTAATGATCCAAACGACTCTCACAGGCTTCCTGCTTGGGATATATTTTTAAAAGTTTTTATTATAAGTTTTTGCCTCTATAGCCAACTTCTTTTCAAATTCTCTCTTAGCCTGTCTTATAAATGTTTTACATTTAACTTGCCAATGCTTCTGCTTTTTCCTATTTTCTTCAGATAGATCCTTCTTCCTATTTTTGAAGGAAGAGCTTTTGGCTAAAACAGACTCTTTCACCTCAACTTTTAACCATGATAGCAATTGTTTTGCCTTCCTCCCACCTTTCTTAATGCATAGAATACACCTGGACTGCACTTCTAAGATGGTATTTTTTTAACAATGTTCATGCCTATTGTAGACTCTTGACCTTTCTAGCTGCACTTTTCAGTTTTTTTTTTCTAACTATTTTTCTCATTTTATCAAACCCTTTTGAAAGTTTAGTTCTAGAGCCGTGGATTTACTTATTCTCTCCTTTCCAGTCATTAGTTCAAATCTGATCATGTTATGATCACTATTGCCAAGTGGCCCCACCAGCTTTACCTCTTTCGCCAAATCCTGCACTCAGTTAGATCTAAAATAGCTCCCTCTCTCGTCTGTTCCTGAACCAATTGCTCCATAAAGCTATAATTTATTCCATCCAGGAACTTTAACAAACAATAACAAAAATCTTGCCACATTGGAAATATGAACCACTAAATGAAAAGAAAGCTTTAGAACAACATGGCTTGTAGAATAGCCAAGATGGCATGCTGGAAGAAAGAGAATAGAAAGGAAAGATAACAACAGCAAGAGTTTAAGAGGGCTTAGAAAGGAATAACGAAAGACAGCTTCTTTTTCTGTAACATGCAACAGCATGACTGGTGTTTCTGCTGAGTTTTCTAGATTTTGAAAAGCAAGAGCCATACATTGTTCTCTATATACTTCAGGACAACCATACTACGGGACAACTTATTTCTAATTAATTGTGACAATTTCATTTGGTAGTAACCTTGTGACGGCAGGAAATCATTAACTCCTGTCACCACTGCAAGTGACCTAGATTTAAAAGTGACCTCATATCTCTTGTTTTCTGGGCTTGCTAGGACAGGCAACATTGGCAATATGAATCAAGATTGTATTTTTCACACCAGCATAGATCACCTTTGTACACCAGCATGCATCAACAATGGAAAGAAAAATAAAATAAATAAGCTATTAATTTTGTTTAGAAATAATTAAAATTTCTTACAAAAAAAAAAATATCCCGCTGTCTATCCTGTTCAGTAAATAGTGTTGATACCAAGTTTTTACTAAGCTAAGGGGACATGAGCATTTAGAAGCAGAAAAGTCATCAAAAAACAATGTTGCAAATCTTTAAAAAAACATCTTTTGTTATTGTCCAAGAAGCTTGCTTGCAACTTCAGGTACAGAACCAATAAAAGCAGATATCAATCTTTCAAGTTAGGTTGCACTCTGTTCATAATACACTGATAGTTCTCTTATGGAATAGGTGGTCAATATAATCATTTCTAAGGGTACACAAAATACAGAGAAGAACTGAAAGGGAATGAAGTCCCATCACTAATATTGCTCCCTCCTCCCCCATAATCACCCATCTAGAATTTCTAGATGTCTGATACTTTATCACACTCGAACTCAAAATATTAACATTGTTGCATACATGGAAATGCAAACCCTCTTCCCAACTCCTGTTTTTCAAGTTTTAAGGGGCATCTTACCTTCCAGGTAAATGCAGGCATATCTCCAACAGGTACTCTCACCTGCTCCTGGACAGGTATGATGCTTGTGCTCAGCCTACCTTTTGCAGGGAAACCATTTACTTTCGACACATGGGGTAGATTTTATAAAAGTACGCCTGCGTGTACTTTTGTTCGCGCACCAGGTGCAAACAAAAGTACGCCAGAGTTTAATAGATACGCGCGTAGCCGCGCATATCTTTTAAAATCTGGGGTCGGCGCGCGCAAGGCTGCGCAAAATCGGCAGCCTGCATGCGCCGAGCCACGCACCCTGCCTCCGTTCCCTCCAAGGCCACTTCAAAATTGGAGTGGCCTTGGAGGGAACTTTCTTTCCACACTCCCCCCCCCCGGCACCTTCCCCTCCCTTCCCCTAACTAACCCGCCCCCCGGCCCTAACTAACTATGCTCCCTCTCAGATAAACCTGCAGGCGTCTCCAGCTGTTCTTTGGTTGGATCTACCAGCAGCCCCAGGTCCTCATCTTCATTTCAGCTGCTGGCAGGTTGGAATCCACCTGCAGCCCCCAATTTTTCACACACACACATACAGCCCAGACAGCTCCCATTCTCTCTCTCTCTTTGTCTCTTTCTCACACACATGCACACCCCAGACAAGCTTCCATTTACACTCTCACACCCCAGGCAGACTCCCATTCACATCCACCCAAATCCCAGCAGGCTCCCATTCTCACACACACACATACCCTGCTGATCCCAGGAAGGCTCCCATGCATGTTTGTGCACTTACACACATCCACCCACCCCAGACAAGCTCCCATTCACACACACACCCATCCCAGACAGTCTCCCATTTACACACCCACTCATTCCAGGCAGCCTCCCATTCTCACACACACACATACCCTGCTGATCCCAGGAAGGCTCCCATGCATGTTTGTGCACTTACACACACATCCACCCACCCCAGACAAGCTCCCATTCACACACACACCCATCCCAGACAGTCTCCCATTTACACACCCACTCATTCCAGGCAGCCTCCCATTCACTCACACACACATGCAGACCAGACAGTAAGAGTCCATGGGTCATTCCTCCTCCGCTGTTGCTGCCAGCCTGTTCCTTCTTAGTGGAGAAAAGCCGTTCTGCAGCTCTTCTTCATCTGCTGGCCCCAAGGTAATTCAAAACTCGCGGTGCTAGCACTTCCTGCATTCTCATCTCGCGGGTGTGCCACCCTGTGAAATTGCACGGTTTTCACACCCGGTGGCACCAGGCCTGCCGTGGAGTTTCATTTCATGACCACTAGTTCTACTGATTTCTCTCCATCAGAAAAAGTTTGCCAAGTGTGCATCATTAAAACATTTCAGGTATATGAAGGTCTGTATTATATCTCCCCTGCACCTCCTCTCTTCGTGTATACATATATAGATCTTTCAGTCTCTGCTCATAGGTCTTCTATAAAGATCCCACACCATTTTGGTCACTCTTCTCTGGACCGCCTCTATTCTGTCTTTGTCTCTTTTGAGATACGAACTCCAGAACGGAACACAGTACTCCAAGTGAAGCCTCACCAAGGTCCTGTACAAGGGGATTATCACCTCCTTTTTCTTACTGGTTATTCCTCTCTCTATGCAGCCCAGCATTCTTCTGGCTTTAGCTGTCACTTTGTCACATTGCTTCACCATCTTTAGAGCTCTAGACTCTATTACCCCAAGGTCCCTCTCTTGGTCAGTGCACATCAGTCTTTCATCCTCCATCACATACCACTCTTTTGGATTACCACATCCCAGATGCATGACTCTGCACATCTTGGCATTGAATCCCAGCTACCAAGTCTTCGACCACTCTTCAAGCTTTCTTAAATTATTTTTCATTCTCTCTACTCCTTCAGGCATGTCCACTCTATTGCAGATCTTAATATCATCCGCAAATAGACAAATTTTAACTTTTATCCCTTCTGCAATGTCGCTCACAAAGATATTGAACAGAACCGGTCCCATTACCGAACCCTGTGGTATCCCACTTAACACGGTTTTCTCTTCATAGTACGTTCCATTTACCATTACACTCTGTCTCTTTTTTAGACAACCAGTTTGTAATCCACAGCACCACCATGGCACTTATTGCCAAGTTTCTTATTTTATTCACAAGCCTCCCATGGAGGACAGTATCAAAAGCTTTGCTGAAATCCAAGTAAAATCCAAGTAAAACTAATCGGAGAAAGTTCTTTTTTACTCAACGCACAATAAAGCTCTGGAATTTGTTGCCAGAGGATGTGGTTAGTGCAGTTAGTATAGCTGTGTTTAAAAAAGGATTGGATAAGTTCTTGGAGGAGAAGTCCATTACCTGCTATTAATTAAGTTTTTATTTTATTTTATTTTATTTATTTAAGGTTTTTATATACCGGCAATCATGAAAAACATATCTTAGATAATAACCACCGCTATTACTAGCAATGGTAACATGGAATAGACTTAGTTTTTGGGTACTTGCCAGGTTCTTATGGCCTGGATTGGCCACTGTTGGAAACAGGATGCTGGGCTTGATGGACCCTTGGTCTGACCCAGTATGGCATGTTCTTATGTTCTTAGATCACATTGCGCGCTCTTCCTTGATCCGGTTCTCTAGTCACCAAATCAAAAAAATCGATCAGATTTGTCTGACAGGACCTTCCCCTGGTGAATCCATGCTGCCTTGGGTCCAGCAACCCTCCAGATTGTAGGTTGTTCACTGTTCTTTTCTTCAGCAGAGTCTCCATTAATTTTCCAGCCGCTGAGGTGAAGCTAACTGGGCTGTAGTTTCCGGCCTCCTCTCTGCTCCCACTCTTGTGAAGTGGGAGCACCACTGCTCTTCTCCAATCCCATGGCACCACTCCCGTTACCCGGGATCTATTGAACGGGTCCTTCAGCGGACCCGCCAGAACATCTCTGAGTTCTCACAGTATCCTGGACTGTATCTCATCCGGCCCCATGGCTTTGTCCATTTTCAGTTTGCCTAGCTCCTCCCATACATTCTCTTCTGTAAATGGAGTTTCATCTACTCCATTCCTAACTACGGTCTTTTTAACCAGCAATGGTCCTTCTCCAGAATCTTCTTTATTGAATACCAAACTAAAGTATTTGTTTAATATTCTCTACATTTGTTTGCTACTCCTTCTCACCTTTCAGTTTCACTATACCACTTCTGACCTCCCTTCTTTCACTGATATATCTGTTCAAGTTAGGGCCAGGTATACTGAGCATTTTTCCCATAGATACAAAATAGGAAGAACCCTTTAGTACACCTCTCCCTTCCAGGCTGATGTATTAAGCTGAGTTATTACAGCAAGATTTTGTGCAAAACTGAAGAATTAACTTGCAAAATTTGCCATAAAGATGTTCATGGAATATATTATCTAAATGAGGTTTGCGATAGCAGTTGTGCGCTATTTTCCACAAAACAAAATAATGTGTGTAATTTAACTATTTTGTGGTATTTTTCACATAATCAGGGGGGAGCATTACTGCATGAAAATTATTGCAAAGCGTGCTTGAGAGGGGTATTAGACGTGCCTGGTGAGAGCATAGAGACTGATGGTGGTATGTCTGAGTGTCAAAGGATTATGACTGGGGTGCATGTGGATAGGGCAGGGATGGATAAGGAGGGCGAGGTGAAGGGTGAAGAAGTGGCAGAGGAGCACCAGATGGCAGCCTGTGGGGAGTGTAGAAATGGAAAGCAGCAGAAAATAGGGCAGCCAAAAAGGGGAAGCGGGGAGAGGGGGTGCACAAGCCTGCAGAATGAGAGGGGTTGGAGGCAGGCAGGATGGGCATAGGAGAAAAAGGAAATAGAGGAAGGGCCAAATACAAGAGCAGGGTGGAAGAGAAAGAGAGTGGAGCTAAGAGAGGAAGGAGACAACAGGCAGGCAGAGGCCCACAGCTGACCACACAGGCAGAAGCCAACCAGCAGCCTGGGCCCAGTTCACAACAAGAGTCTGCACATCTGCACAGTTGCAAGTTTACCAAAGCTGAGAATAAGCTGCTTCGCTTCTTCAGGAAGTCCTGGCAAGCAGCAGCTGTCTGTATGGGAAGTACTCTCAGAAAAAGAACAAATCAGCAAAGAGCCACATCTGGCAAGCCATTCCTACAGAATACTAATCAATAGGGATGTGAATCGGATCCGATATCGGATCCGATTCTGGTTCCGATTCACATCTCTATAGATGTGAATCGGATCCGATATCGGATGTGAATCGGATCCAATATCGGATCCGATTCACATCCCTACTAATCAAGCCAATCACCCGGACGTCAAGCACTTAGATGTAGCCCCACCACAGCACAGGGGCTCATATTGGTGCCAGTGGCCCATTTGCTGCAGTGGCCTGTGAACTGAAAAGATTAGAGTCTCCCTTGCCCACTCTCTCAACTGGGAGGAGTTGAGTTAGCCAGCTAAGGGGGTCATTTTCAAAAGCGATCGCATGCGAAAAGCGACTTTTCGCATGCGATCACTAAATGGGGGCGGAGTCGGGGTGGAATCAGCCCCAGAAGAGGTGGAGTTGGGGCGGCACTGGGGCCAACTATGCGAAGATGTCGCTGACGGTGAAAAGGTAAGGTAAGGGCCCTTTTCGCCGCCAGTTTCGCGCCCAATAGCACTACATTTTACGATGGCGCTATTGGGCGCGAAAGCCGGCAGCGATCACACCACGGAGGTGCGATCGTTGCCAGCTTTCACAGACCCGCCCCCCACTTCACTACCCCGCCCCCTGTTATCGTCGGATTTTCTAAGGTCTGCGACCTTAGAAAATCCAGGCCTATGTCTGGTCCGGCCAAAGAACTGTCCTAAAGTTAGCCGGCTAAAAATAGCTGGTTAACTTTAAGATAGCCGGATCTATTCAATAATGTGACTGCACTATTGGAATATACCTCCAAAATTAGCCAGATAGGTTTATCCGGATAACTTTGGTATCCAAACTGTGTCTGAATATGGACATCGTGGTTCATACAGTGCAGAATATAATGACTGCGCACAGCCATTATGAAAAAAAGCTTTTTGCATCCACTCTGTTTAAATAATACTAAACCATGTATGTATGTAGAAGCATGAAATTATTTAAATCTATATTTATTTATTTATTTATTTATTTATTTATTTATTTAAAAACTCTTCTATACCATCGTTAAGTTAATTCACCATCACAACGGTTTACAGAAAGGCACAATAAAAATAGTATGATTGGTATAGATTACAAATTAAACATGTGCCAACATAGAACGGTAACATATTTTAATAATTGCGACTATGTGTTGAATACAGGTTAAATGTTGGTTAGGAAACTATAAAGTGGTTCAAATCTACGTTAATATGTATTGGGAGATATAAGGGAAAAAAGCTGATTGCTCGGTGCGTCCTTATCTATCAACTGTTTTCCTCCTTCTCTTTGTTTTTCAAGAAAGCTTGTTTAAAGAGCCATGTTTTCAGCTTAGATTTAAATAGTTTCAAGTTTGTTTGCAGCCTTATTTCGAGTGGCATGGAGTTCCATAGTACAGGTCCACTCCAGCCAGTGAGAGTGCTCTCTCCCTTATGTGAGTGAGGCGTGCTGATTTAACAGAAGGAACGGTTAGTAGGGCCTTATTAGCAGATGTATTTATTATAAATGCAGATGTAACACTATGTTCAATTTTACTATCTCATAATAAAATACTATGCAGTGTTATTTTTAAGTAATATTAAATGTTTTCTAAGTTGAATATTCTAATGGAAAAAATGGTCAGAGGTATACTTTTTAGCACATTTTATAAAATAAAACAGGGCCTATGGTTTCAATTTCTTCATCTGTCCTTCAGCACATCTGTCTCACTGACATCACAGGCCGGGAGTAGGGGCAGGTGGACAAAGTGAAAACAAAAGCTCTGGTGCAGGAACTCCCCAGACCCTGCCAGCCAAAGAAGAGGATGGGAGCAGTGGTCTGAGCAGCTTTGTTGGGGGGGTGGAGCATGAGGAGTGATGAGATGACTGCATGAGGAAGCGTGAGTGGAGCAGCAGTGATGGGGGTGAGGAGTATGTATAAAGATAAGGAGAGGTAGGGGGATGTACCCATCACCTCCCCCCTCAGTAATTACAAGATACACTGGGGTTAAGCTACATCCACCCACCACCCTCTCACTTACACCCCTCTCCCACCATCCCCATCTCTCCTGCACACTCTCTCCAACAAGCACAAGACACACACAGGTCATGGAGACATCAAACACTTTCTTTTAAATTGCCATGCTGTTACAACTTGTTTAACCTTTTTTTTTTTTTTAACCTTTAGGTCAGTGACACACTGCATCAGTACTTACATTTAGCCTCTTTTGTTTGCATTCCATGTTAGTAAAAAAAAAAAAAAAAATGCATTTCCGCCAGTTTACAATGTGTGGTCCTTGCTGTCCGCATTGCACAGTGCCTAAATCTAATAAACTTTCAACACAGGTACAGCACAACACGAACAGGTCCAGTGGTATTATATAAACTGCTACCGTTCCTAACTTGCACTGGCTGACGTTAAGTGATGGGTTTCCCCAGAAGAGAATATCATGAAATGAATTGTCAGGTGCCCTTGGATGCAGGAGTTCAGGACGCGCGCTTCTCTCACCTCCCTGC
Organism: Rhinatrema bivittatum; assembly: GCF_901001135.1. Taxonomy (NCBI): domain Eukaryota; kingdom Metazoa; phylum Chordata; class Amphibia; order Gymnophiona; family Rhinatrematidae; genus Rhinatrema; species Rhinatrema bivittatum. Next base: position 216,867,373 of record NC_042618.1, on the reverse strand, counting down.
TGGCCAGCGGGGAAAGTGACTTTTATGAGCTGTCTGGACGTGTGCGGGGGTCTCCCCAGTCTGCAGCACCCCCCCTTACCTGGGAAAACACCCCATTCAGTTTGCAGATGCCTGCGTCCATGCCCTTTGCTGCTGCTGCTGCTCTAACCGCACTGCGGGAGACCAAGCTTGCCCTGCCCCGTCGGAGCCTGCTGCACTGACAGCCCTGAACGCTGTTTGAAACGAAGGCCGACGACCCAGGTCCACCCCCTTCCCTCGCTCCGGTCACCTGCTCCGTTTCAAAGCATGGGCGGCCAGAGGGCCTTCCCGCCCCTTTTGGATATTCAAGAGACCGAGGGGGGAAAAAAAAAAAAATCCGGTGTCTTTTTTTCAGGATAATGAGCTCACTTTGAATTAAGGCCACTGCCTAGTGCCAGATGGATTTGAATCTCACAACAAAAATAAATACAGAAGGAAACATTTGCCTGCATTTGTGTCTGTGTTCTCCCTTTCCCCGAATCACCCCAAGTCATATAATAAACTAAGGGGGGGAGGGGGATCCTGGGCTATACATCCCTATATAGGGGGGGTGGGGAGGGGGGAGCCTCCAGATCCACTCCTGCCCTCATTTATAGGGAAAATATGGAAGGGGGGGGGGGGCACCACTCTGTGCCACCTTTCCCATCAACCACCGCTTGCCACTTGTAGGACACCTTTTTCTCCTGGGGGGGGGGGGGGGGGGGGGGGGGGGCTGGCCCCCAAAGGGCAGGAGGGGTGAATGGAGGGGAAGGGTTGCTGACCTTAAAGGGAGAAGGGGAAAACCAAAGAAGGGGGCCTCCCTGCTCTACTTCTCAGGGGAGGGGGAGGGGAAGGGGGGCTCACCCTAAAATGAAGAAAGAAACAATTCAAAAGAAAGAACTTCATCCTTATTCAGGAATAAGGTAAAATGGGGAGGAGAGCAGAGCACCCTGTCCTGTCCCACTGTCCACCAGTGGGCGAACTCCTCCACCAGGCTGGCGGTGGATACGGCACAGAAGTGCTCCGCTTTTATCCGGGCATGCAGCATGGCCTTGAGCAGGGCCCCACACTCCAGGCCAGGGCTGGTGCAAGGGGATTAGGCAGCCTAGGCCCTTGCTGCCTTATGCTGCCCACCTGCCCCCCCCCCCCCAGTCCCCTCTATCACGCTGACACCTCCACCCCCCCCCCCGGCTCCGCCCCCGGTCGCAGCCCTGACTCCTACCTCTCGCAAACGGCGGCGGCATAGAGGAGGATTGGAGATTCAAATCCCCACTTCCCTTCCCTGCCGCCATTCGCAGCCCGACACGACTCGCGAGCAGCAGCAGTGCCCCCCTAATGGTTGGCACCCTAGGTGCAGGCCTAGCTCACCTAGTGCTTCCGCCAGCCTTGACTCCAGGGGACTGCCCCTGGCCAACCCTCTCCTGCCTCGAGTGCCGCTCCGCCTGTTTGGTAGTAGACAGGAGAAAGTTGACTGGTATGTCCCTCGCGCGCAGGGGCCCCTTCCTGGCCACGCGCCCGTATTTCAGGAGTTGTGGGGCAAAGTTTCCACCAAAACCCCACAAAATAATGCCTTGAGAAAAGAGAAGAATGGGGTCAACCTGGGAATTTCAGTCCCAGGTGAAGGAGATCCTCCTCCTGTCCACAAAAAGGACAGGAGGAGTTTCTTTGGGTGAACTTGGCTAACAACCTGCCAGTGGCCATGGCTCCATGCACCAGCAGCCTCCAACTGCGGTCCCTTCATACTTTGGGAGTCAATTCCATGTACAACAACTCCCAGCAGGGACTCCCCCCTCAATCTTCTCCCCGTCCCAACACTTCCCTCCAGGTCGTGTCAGGATGGAAGCCGAGGGGCGAGGCGGCGCACCGTAAGGGCCATCAGCAAGTACAGGTTTTTTTCCCACGAAATGGTTCGGAAGTCCTGTGGCGGCATCTCCCGCAGCTTGCTAGGACCGCGAGCCCGAGGAGGCAGAGCATGAGAGGGTTCGCTGTCCGGCAGCCTAGGCATATCAGCAAGGCCAGCGGGGTCAGGGGGTGCAGTTGGGGCGGGAACCCCAGCCCGTGGCACCTTCTCAAGCAGACTGACTAGCAGTCACTGTTCGGATGGTCCTGGGAGCCTGGCCATATAGCCACTCCTCGGTGGGGAGGGGATCGGGACCTCTAGCAGGTCTCTGACTCACCTGCAGTGAGGGGGGTGTGTTTGTCACGTGGCCAGGGGTGCGCATTCCATCCTTTCCCTGCTTGCAGGCCCTTTTCATCGGAGGAGCCGAGGCACCCTCATGCGAGCTCGCTTTCATCCTTGCAAAAGCAAACATTTGCTGAGCATCTGTGAGCAGGATCAGGGGATAGCAAGTTTTTAATGAGAGATGTTTAGGAGTTGTTTTTTTTTTGTCCTGGCATGAACCTTCAGAGTTGTCCCTGTAGAAATTCTTTTCAGGTACTGTGTGGAGTTTTACTAGGAATCCATTGTCTTGAAATAAAACTCTTCCCCCCTCCCTCACGTCCTCCCATACACCACCACACCAAGCCAAGTCTGCATGCAGCCGCTAGTGTTCATTACAATTGTGAACCCACCCCCATCACCCCATTTTTATAAAAGAGCTGCTACACCCCTCTGTTCACTTGAGTAAATTTGAGCTGCCTCTCAGTGCTTTTCATGTAGTCAATCTTTCCTATATTTATTTACCAGTTTGTATTGATCTTGCTTGAAATAAATCTCAGTGTACCTGGAGAATGCAATTGGGCAAATTGAGAAACAAAATAACAAATCACCTCGACCAGATGGTATATATATATATCCCAGAGTGCTAAAAGAACTGAAAAATGAAATTTCAGACCTGCTATTAGTAATTTGTAAACTATCATTAAAATCATCTATGGTGCCTGAGAAACTGTATAACACAAATTTTTAATAAGGGATCCAGGGTGATCCAGGAAACTACAAACCACTGAGTCTGACGTCTGTCTCAGGCAGAATGGTAGTAACTAACATAAAGAACAAAATTGCTGAACATATAGATAGGCTTAGTTTAATAGGACAAAGCCAATATGAATTTAGCCAAGGGCAGTCTTGCCTCACCAGTCTCCTATATTTTTTTGAGGGTGTAAATAAACATATGGATTAAGGTGAGCCAGCTGATATAGTGTACCTGGATTTCCAGAAAGCATGTGAGAAAGTCCCTCATGAGAGGCTTCTTAAGAAATTAAAAAATCATGGGATATGGGGCAGTGTCCTATTGTGGATTGCGAACTGGTTAAAAAATAGAAAACAGAGAGTGGGGCTAAATTATACATTTTCCTAATGGAGAAAGGTGAATAGTGGAGTGCCCCCAGGGCTCTCGTCTGGGACCATTGATTTTCAATATATTTATAAATGACCTGGAAATGGGAACAATGAGTGAGGTGATTACATTTTCAGACAACACCAAATTATTCAATCACATGATGATTGTGAGAAATTGCAAGAAGACCTTGCAAAACTGGGAGACTGGGCATGCAAATGGCAAATTAAATTTAACGTGGACAAGTGCAAAGTGATGCACTTAGGGAAGAGTAACCCCAAATTATAGCTCCACAATGCAAGGTTCCACATTGGGAGTCTTCATTCAGGAAAAGGATCTAGGGGTCATTGTTCATATTACATTGAAATCTTCTGTTCATTGTGCAGCACTGTGACATTTGCCAGCTCACAGGGGCCGACACAGCCTCGCAGTGGGGCTGCTGCCATCATCATCGCCTCGAAGCTCTCCTTGAGGCATGTGCGCACTGCTTGCACCTAAGCCTTTTAGTCTCCGTGTCACGAATCCCTCCAGATATCTCAGGAAGATGATGTCACAAAGCCGGGTATTTAAACCCTGGCCATGCCACAGACCGACGCTTTCAACAACTGTTCACCTGCCTTCCACAGCAGTGAGTTGCTGATCCACATTCCTGATCCTGTCATCCCGCCTGCTTACCTCGAAAAGGAAATTTCAGACATATTACAATTAATCTTAAAACTATCCTTAAAATCATCCATTGCGCCTGAAGACTGGAAGGTGGCCCGATATTTAAAAAGGGCCCCAGGGGCGATATGGGAAACCATAGACCACTGAGCCTGATGTCAGTGCCGGGAAAAATTGAAGAATTAACAGAAGCAGGGATTTTTTTTTAAAACAGGATGTGGTCATAAAATGCAAATCATTCCAAAATAGTATATAAAATCCCCAAACCCTAATAAATGAGGACCAAAAGCAGTTCTGGGCATGCAGGAAAATTGGTTCTGAACTGCTAATTTTCGTTCCAGAATTAACTCAGATCAGTTCAGACAAGTGGGCCCTGCATCCCCACCAGCAGATGGAGATAGTGAACAAAAACCTTTTTGTTCTCTAAATGTGTTCAACAAAGTCCCTCATGAGAGGCTTCTAAGAAAACTAAAATGTCATGGGTAGGAGGTAATGCCCTTTCCTGGATTAAATGGTCAGTTTTCACAGTGGAAAAAGGAAAACAGTGGAGTGCCTCAGGGATCTGTACTTGGATTGATGCTTTTTAATATATTTATAAATGATTTGGAGGTGATCAAATTTGCGGATGATGTTGCGGGAGCGCTAGGGAGCGATCCTGATTACGGGAAGATTTAGTGTGCCCTGGGCCATGGCACGACCCCAGAGAACTCCGAAGGAGAGCCGAGGCAAGACATGCTCAAGCAAGGGCGGACAGGCTGAAGACCGGGAACCCTGACCTCTGCCAAACCCAATCGCACCAGAAGAGACCCAGCAACGCAATGCTGGTCTCTGGGGTAGACCTCTGGCCACTCGATATCCCTTTCGGACCTGCAGTTGGGAATGGCAGATGCGATGGGATGGACAGAGATCGAGGACATGCGATGGTACTGGAACAGAAACAAGATGAGGCACTTGGACGAGACGAGGAGATGTGGAGACTTGGATGAGATGAGGAAACAGCGCAGGAGAGGGAAGTGAGCGGTCTCCTTGCCGCAATGGCAGAACGGCGGCAGCTCGACCGCTGTGGAAGTCAGGCGGCAGCCTCCAGGTCGCAACAGGCGTCGTCGAGATGGCAGGCCGGCAGCAGAGAGGTGAGAGGCTGCTTGGGGGCCTAGCCCGCACGCAGCATCGTAACAGATGACACAAAATTATGCAGAGTAGTTAAATCTCAAGAGGATTGTGATAAACTGCAGGTAGACCTTGTGAGGCTGGAGGATTGGGCATTCAAATGGCAGATGAAATTTAATGTGGACAAGTGCAAGGTGTTGCATATAGGGAAAAATAACCCTTGCTATAGTTACATAATATTAGGCTCCATATTAGAAATTACCACCCAGGAAAGAGATCTAGGCGACATAGTGGATATTGCATTAAGAAGAAAAAAAACAATATTGGATAATACATTGAAATCGTCAACTCAGTGTTCTGTGGTGATCAAAAAAGCAAACAGAATGTTAGGAATTATTAGGAAGTGAATGGCGAATAAAATAGTGGATGTCATCATGCCTCTGTATCATTCCATGGTGAGACCACACCTTGAATACTGTGTGCAATTCTGGTTGCTGCATCTCAAAAAAGATATAGTTGCACTGGAGAAAGTACAAAGAAGGGTGACCAAAATGACAAAGAGGATGGACCGGCTTCCCTATGAGGAACGGCTAAAGAGGTTAGGGCTGTTCAGCTTGGAGAAGAGATGGTTGAGGGGGAATATGATAAGAGCAAAAAAATTATGAAAGGACTTGAACAGGTAAATGTAAATTGGTTATTTACTCTCTCAGACAATAAAATGACTAGGGGACAGTCATTTTATGTTTTTAAACCCAATTGGGTTTAAAAAAGGTTTGGATAAGTACCTAGAGGAGAAGTCCATAAACTGCTATTAATAAATAAGGAATAGTAGCTTGGGATCTAGTTAATGTTTGGGTACTTGCCAAGTACTTGTGACTTGGATGCACCACTATTGGAAATGGAAACAGGATGCTGGGCTTAATGGACCCTTGGTCTGACCCAGTATGGCATGTCTTATGTTCTTATGTACCTCGTCTCTCTAGCCCTACCTGCCTACTTTGTCTCTCCAGCCCTGACTGCACACCTGCTTGTCTCATCTTTTCTAGCCCAGCCTGCCCTTGGACTGACTCTCAGATTTGACTTCAACCTGGACCTCGACCATTTTCGCCTGCCCCCTTCCTCTGACCTTAGCCCGAACCATGACCATTCTTCCCTGCTGTCTACTTCTGACCCTAGCCATGACCGGGACTTCCCACGCTACTAAGCTTCAAGAGACTAAGCCCTATGTCTTGTAGGTCTTTGGAACTAGAGGGCTCGACCTAAGGGGAAAGGGGCTAGTAGAAGTGAAGTGGTAGACCACTCTCGCACTAGCCTAGTCCCGCCAGCTTTGGGGAGGATCTACAGGGCCTTCCCTGTAAATTGAGTCAACCTCCTCACAGCAACAAGGGTCCACAAACTTTACAAGCTGCAGCCAAGAAAATAAATAGAATGCTAGGAATTCTTAGGAAAGGAATGGAGAATATAACAGAGAGTATCCCAATGCCTCTGTATTGCTCCAAGGAGCAACCTCATCTTTAATATTGTGTGCAGTTCTGGTTACCACATCTCAAAAAAGATAAAGCAGAATTAGAAAAGGTACAGAGAAGGGCAACCAAAATGATAAAGGTGATGGAATGAGTCCCCTATGAGGAAAGGCTAAAAGGTTAGGATTCTTCAGCTTGGAGAAGAGATGACTAGGGGAGATATGATAGAGGTCTATAAAATAATTAGTGGAATGGAATGAGTAAATGTTAATTGGTTGTTTATTCTTTCAAAAAGTACAGGGGACACACAATGAAGATACTGGGTAATAAATTTAAAACTAATAAGAGAAAATAGTTAAGCTCTGGAATTAATTGCCAGAGGATTATTTATTTTATTTATTTATTTTTAATTTTTATATACCGAAGTTCTTGTAGGGACTACAAATCACTCCGGTTTACATACAACGAAGAACTGCTCAACAAAGAGCGGAGCTTTACATGGAACCGTATAACATATGGAACAGTATAATTGGTTGACAATTTAACATAGTGCTAAATAAAGTAATAATATTTTAACTGGTAATAAATAAAGAAATATAATATTTTATATAAGAAGTATAACTATTTAACATAGCAATAAATATAAGCAGTGCCTAATATATATATGAAATAAAGTGAATTTTTGAGCTCAAAGATAATTGTCCAGTTGCAGATTGTGGTGAAAGCTATTAGTGTAGCTGCATTTAAAAAAGGTTTGGACAAGTTCCTGGAGGAAAAGCCCATAAACCATTATTAAAGTGGAGTTGCAGAAATCAATTTCTTATCTCTGGGACAAGCAGCAAGGAATCTACCCCTTGGGATCCTGCCAGGTACTTGTGTCCTGGATTGGCCATTGTGGGAAACAGGATACTGGTTAGGATCTTTGGTCTGATCCAGTATGGCAAGTCTTATGTTCTTATGTAGTCTTCAAAGCCAGCTGTTCAAGGAACAGCAAGGCCTGTTTAATATCAGAAGAGATCTGTATCAGCAATCTTATTGCAGACACTTGCCATTTGAATGATGTTGAATGAACTATTTACCTTTCTGTTTATATTATTTTGAGATTATATATCTGTAATCAGTCCCCTGTTTGTGCTGTTTTCCTCATCCAGAGGTGCTACAGGTTATCAGAGTTCAAGTCTGGTGGGGGAAAAGTTATCTTTCTGGGCCCCCGGCATAGTCACTAGCTCTTAAGTATACAAACTCACATGCCAGCTTTTGATACCCACCAAGTGCGTTAGAGTCCAAAACAGTAGCAAGGAAGAAAAAAAATTAAGCAGCAATCATCATCCCAATGTCCATCCATACAGCAAAGGCACTGTGAAAATAACCAAACAGATTTCTGAGTGGTGTTCAAAATAGCAGCTAACATTAGCTTAAAATTGTGTATCCATGCCAGAATTAAAACAATTAAGAATGGCATAAAAAATATTAAAGTTATGAAAACCATTGTTTCCTTGTCCATTCCAGATCTCCTTACTTCTCTCTCCTGCACCACCATCCATGTTAAGGAACCCCTCCCCTTAAAGGGTAGGATAACTGAAGTGTAATTCCAGCATACACTGATCAGAAGTTGGAAAAATATCCCCAGGCTCCAAAAACTTAGTAAGTCCAACTGGTCAAAAAACTCTGAATACTGTAATCCATTCTGGTCAAGAGTCCCAACTTTTAGTCACCCTTACTTTCTCTGTTTGCTAAGAAGGAGTTGAAAAGATCTTTGATTGATTACAGCCTTTAAGGATCCTGGGAGAACGCCATTCCCTCCAGGCTGAATCAAACTTCTTCCTAAAACCTCATCCAAAAATCTCATCCAGGGATGAAGAAAAGATCCAACAGTCAAGCTCCTACTACTTTTCCAACTCTAGACATTTCCCAGAAAACAGAGTAAAGCTAAATGGTACATTTTCCCAATGGAGGAAGGGAACAGTCCCAGGGATCTGTTCTGGGACCACTGCTTTTTAATATATTTATAAACGACCTGGAATGGGAAGAATGAGTGAGGTGATCAAATTCGCCGATGACACAAAATTGTTCAAAGTTGTTAAATCATAAGAAGATTGTGAGAAAATGCAAGAGGTCCTGGCAAAACTGGGAGATCGGGCAGGCAAATGGCAAATGAAATTTAATGTGGACAAATGTAAAGTGATGCACTTATGGAAGGGTAACCCAAATTATAGCTATACAATGCAAGGTTCCCCATTAGGAGTCACCATTCAGGAAAAGGATCTAGGGGTCATCGTTAATAATACTTTGAAATCTTCTGCTCAGTGTGCAGCAGCAGCCAAGAAAGCAAATAGAATGCTATGGATATTAGGAAAGGAATGAAGAATAAAACAGATATTATAATGGCTCTGTATCGCTCCATGGTCACCACATCCTGGGTAACTTAGCTGGATAGGAGTATCCGGCTAACTTATCTAGCTGCTCAGCAGCTGAAAATGGACCCCAATATTTTTTTACTCAAAGCATAATTAAGCTCTAGAATTCATTGCCAGAGGATGTGGTGAAAGCTATTAGTGTAGCTGCGTTTAAAAAAAGTTTGGAAAAGTTCCTAAACCATTATTAAGGTGGAGTTGCAGAAATCCACTGCTTATTTTTGGAATAAGCAGCTTGGAATCTATCTAATCCTTGGGATCCTGCCAGGTACTTGTTGCCTGGATGGGCCACTGTTGGAATGGAAATAAGATACTGGGCTTGATGAATCTTTGGTCTGACCCAGTATGGCAAGTCTTACGTTCTTATGTTTTTATGTAAAAATTTTATCTGTGTGAATCACTATTAAAGCTGGCCTGTGTGTATGCACAGTAACATTTTTAGCTTATGAACAGTAAAATAATTTTAGTCCAAGTTCTAATGCATAGACTCCTATGTAGCATTTTCTCTGTTTATAAAGTGGTTACTGTATAGGCTATGTGAATTTATGTAGTACTCTAAGCTAGCTTTCAAGAGTTGATTTGTTTTACTTAGAATCCCAGCCACATCACTTCTTGTTTTTTCTTGTATGGACTTTATAGAAGGACAGAAGCCTGGTTTCTTGCAGCTTTAATAGGTTAATAAAGTAGTCCCTTTCCTTAATTCAATCACACCTGAGGCCTGAAAACATGGAAATACAGAGCTCGTGCCCGAACTCTATTGGTCAGTCTCCTAAATCTCACTCAGCAGAGAACAGCCCTCCATGGATAATTGTGCAAGAGAAGTGAAAAGGGAGGTAACACCTAAGATGGACAAAGTGACAGTAATCTTCATTGCTTTTATATTTCTGATGCTATTTTTTATTTTTGGCATTGTAGCCTGGATTATTCTTTTTAAGTTACAGTAAAGACTATTTTATTTGAACACCATGCTTAGACTCCAGAGAGTATTTTTTTCCTGATTTTTTAAACTCTGGAATTTGTTACCAGAGGATGTGGTTAGTGCAGTTAGTGTAGCTGGGTTTAAAAAAGGTTTGGATAAGTTCTTGGAGGAGAAGTCCATTACCTGCTGCTATTAATTAAGTTGACTTAGAAAATAGCCACTGCTGGGCTTGATGGACCCGTGGTCTGACCCAGTAAGGCATTTTCTTATTACTAGCATCAGTAGCATGGGATAGACTTAGTTTTTGGGTACTTGCCAGGTTCTTATGGCCTGTATTGGCCACTGTTGGAAACAGGATGCTGGGCTTGATGGACCCTTGGTCTGACCCAGTATGGCATGTTCTTATGTTCTTAAGTTCTTGAACTGTATGGCTGGACATTGGTGTGAATCCATTTATTTACCTTTGTTGCTGTAATTCTCTTCATTGTTCCTTCTCTGGACTGTTTGGCACCTGTTGGAGGTCTTCTACCTCCAGTGTGAGCATTGAAACTGGATAGACGCACCAGGGGCTCCGGAATATTATTCTTCCTCCCCGTCCAGACTCAACTCGAACCCGTATCACCCTTTAGTGACAGATAAAGCAACAAATGGGTGGACCATTTACATTTACACATGCATGAGAGTTCCCGTGTGCGCACACTGCCTCATAAGCCTCTTAGGCTTTCTTCATTCAAGCTACCACATATACAAGCCCCAGTCTCTTAAATGTTTTCAATTTTGGCCTCTTTTGGCCTGTGTTTTATGCCTCATTGCATCTTTCTTTTTTGCTGTTGCCTTTTCAGTTCCACCAAATAAATAAATAAAAGAAGATTCTTTAATATCGAGAAGCCCAAAGCCAAGAAGTCTGTGGTTAGCGGTTTCAAGGCCTGCATTTGTGGATGCCTAATGTCCATCACGGACACACATGCTGCATGTTATCACGACCTGTGTTCAAACCACAACTCCTCCAACTGCTATAATTGTGGTTGGATGTCTCCATGGGTTCTGCAAAACCATGCCTGGAAGATGAAGCCCTGAAGAAGGTTCTGGCAAGTAAGAGTCTGAAGTCTTGAATCGAGGCTGATCAGCGGAGCCAATCCTTGTCTAAGAGCAAAGTGTTGTCGAGCTCTTGTCACAAGAAATCAAGGGAGACCTTCCCCCTCCTGTTCCTGCAAACATGTGAAAGCTCCCACCCCTCTTGGCACCGGTTCCTGGATCCATCACAGGTCAGGGGTTGAGCAAGATACAGAAGCTTGTGGTGCTGGTGGATGTGCTGAGAAGAGCACCTAAGCAGCACAAGGGGTCCCCTCTGGGGCCATGGCCCTCAGCACCAAAGAGGAAATCAGTATCATCAGCGCAGAGCTGTGCCAAGCTGGGGCCATCCATGATGATGAAAGGAACAGTAGCCTTGTTGCCACAGGTGCCATTGTTCTTCATAGCATGCAAGGCACCCTGGAACTGAATTACCTGTTCTACCCAGATCCGGTGCAGACCAGGGTTTCTTCGGTGCAGAACATGCACCTCCCTGATGCAGTTTTCTTTTCCAGGGCATCAATCCAAGGTGTTTTCATTCTCATTGGATCAAAATGCTTGGGTGCAGAAACCCATGAGTCTCATTCCTGAGATGGCATGAACAGATGAAAAGCATTGTGTGTTCAACTGGTGCAGCTGGCGCAGACCATCTTGGAGCTGCCTATGGCCTCAGCTGAGGCAGCTGTTTGAGCACCGAGTTCCTCATTGGCTCTTCCAGTGGCTCTTAGTGAGGATGAGCCTATCTGGGTCTTGGAAGAGGATGTCTCTCATCTAACTGATGCACAGAGGACTCCTCAACCAGTGGAAACTCAGTTGTCAGAGCTGGTGAAGACTTTCATTGCCTCTTTAAGCCCTGCAAACAGAGAGAGAGAGATTGGAGCTTCTCCTGTCCAAGATGGACATGCAGGAACAAGTGTCCCCTCAAGGGCTTGTGACACTGGTAATTAGTGCTCACCTTTTGAATTCCCTTCTGTGGCCCAAGGGACTTGCTTCAGTATCTGTTCTTTCTCTCATCCTCAGTTCTTAGCGCCTTGTGTTACAACCCGAAGGCTTGAGGGCCTTTGGATCCTGTTACAAGCCAAAGGCTTGAGGGCCTTCGGATCCTGTTAGAGCATGATCTCTGGCAACTGTTATGAACCAAGGGCTTGGAGGCCTTCAGCTATAGTTACGGGCGTGGAGGCACGGTTGTTTCTGAAGCAGGTGATGTGAGCCCTTTGGCCACGGCATGACTCAGGGAGGAGCCCCAAGACACACCACGGGAGGTGAGCTGGTGCGAGCATGGGTAGCAAAGAGCAGGACAAGACTGAAGTGAAAACTAGGATACAAGGTCTGACCCTCTACCGGACCTGCACGCCCCGGGATGACCAACAACGCAATGTTGATTGCTGAACAGTCCTCCGACCGTTCCAAGCCCTTTCGGACCTGCTGCTGGGTATGGCAAGAGGCAGCAGGCCGGACAGAGGACAAGGGCAGAGGGAGTCCTTAGAACACAGAAGACTTGGGACGAAGACTCAGGTGAGGACACTGTAGACGAGGATTCGGGCGAAGACACTGTAGACGAGGACTCGGGCGAAGACACTGAAGACAAAGGCAAGGATCAAGGCACTGTAGTCGAAGGCAAGGATCAAAGCGCTGGGTCAAGTCTGAGACGCAGCGCGCCCTACATAGTCCACCTGCGGGACTGGTCGCAGACCAGCCTGAGCTCGAAGCAGACTCTAGGAGAGATAGTGGAAGCTGATACCAGAACATGACGAAGATACTGAACAGGCCTGCACCGGGGCGCGCCCCACACAGTCCACCTGAGGGACTGGTCGCGGACCATGCTGGTACGGAGCAGAGTCGAACAGAGTCTTGACATGGACGGACACGAATTGCAATAGGCTCCGAAGACCGGGACAAGATTCAAGCACAGGATTCAAGATTCTCAAGGATTAAAAACTTAGGTCTGAAGCAGAAGTCTTCCGGAGGGTTGCACTGTGGAGATGAAGATGGCCTTGTACCGTGAGGCGCCCTACACAGCCCACCCGTGGGCTGGTCGTGGACCACAACAACAGCATGCCAGGAAGGTGGACATCAAGGAACCAAGGCATGGAGGCAGAGGCAAAGACAAAGGTATCAGGAAGAACATCGGACATCAGGAGGTACAAAGGAAGAACATCAGGAAAATGAAGACATCTGAAGACACGGACAAAGGAAGTCAGGAACCTGACGACACTGAAGGCACGGATGAAGGACATCAGGAACATGAAGACAACTGAAGACCTGGACAAAGGACATAAGGAACATGAAGACGATTGGAAACCTGGACAAAGGACATCAGGAACATGAAGACGATTGGAAACCTGGACAAAGGACATCAGGAACATGAAGACGAAGCTGTCAAAGCAGGAGAAGACCATGGAGGACCTGGACCGGAGAGAAGACACAGATGACTGTGGAACCCAATCCGAAGGCCAGGAGTGACTGAAGAGGAACCCTTATATATAGCTGAAGCAGGAAGTTGTCATCAGGTGAAGCCCGGGGCATATCCAACCGCAGGCCCTTTAAATGCAGAGAAGAGGCGTGCGGCACCTAAGAAGAAGCGGAAGAACAGACAGGACCCTGGACAGCGGCACCCAGCCGCATGAAGGAGACAGCGCAGGGAGGAGCAGGCAGGCTTCGAGACGACCTCCTGCCGTCCGATGAGGACTCCAGCGATGACGTCACGGCTCCCTGCCATGAGAGGAGCTGGCTTGTGCGGAATCCAGGCTGCATGAAGATGGCATCAGCGGTGGCCCTGCCACGGAGGTCCCGGTGTCGGCAGCAGCAGCACTAGCAGGCGGCAAAGACGGAGACAGGGCTCAGCAGCACGGAGGACCAGGCTGCCTGAGCTTTGGCGGCTTCCCAGCCACGTGAGAGGTCCCAGTGGCATGAAAGCTGAGAGGCCTGATTGCGGAGAGTAGCTCTGCGGGCAGGGATCATAACACCTTGTCAGTCAAAATTCATCTGACCGCTATGTGACATACTACCAGCAGGTGGAAGGGGCTTCAATCTCTTTCCACCCTTTGATATCAAAATTCATGAAAGGACTGTGGCATTTTAAGCCTCCAGTTAGTAAACCTCCAGTACCTTGGAACTTCAATATAATCCTAGCTCAGCTCATGAAACCTCCTTTTGAAACTTGGACTTTAGTTTCCTCATCTAGAAAGCAGTGTTTCTCATGGCCATCACTTCAGTATGATGAGTAAGCAAGCTAAAGTCTCTGGTTTCATATTCATCATACCTTCAGTGTTATCATAATCAAATGTTTTTTCTGAAAATGATGTAATTTTCTGTTCCTTGTTCTGTGTAAACCGAAGTGGTATGCACAAGTGCATGAACTCCGGTATATAAAAGCCTTTAAATAAATAAATAAATAAAATGTTATCTGCGTTCAACATTAGTCAAGTTATTGTGCTACCTATATTCTTTCCAAGATCGTATGCACACAAACAAGAATTAGATCTTCACTCTTTGGCCTATAGAAGAACCCTTGCATATTACTTAAAGAGGACTCTTCCTCACCATCAAACATCTCAACTGTTTGTATCCTTTGATCCCAACAAATTGGGAAGAGCAGTTGACTAATTGGCTAGCTGAGTGTATCACACACTTTTATGCTCTGGCTGACTTACAGACTCTGTCAAAGATCATCAAGCCAGAGCCATGATAATTTCAACAGCTCATTTCAGGGCCACTTCTATTGAAGACATCTGCAAAGCTGCTACTTGGTCATCTCTTCACACTTTTCATCCCACTACTGTATTGACAACATGTCCTGGGGTGACAATGTCTTTGGACAAGCAGTTCTGCACATCTGTTTGCCTAGTAGTCCATTCTCCACTGGTGGGGTCAGGTTGCACCACTGTAGCCCTCAGCTTTGGACTCCCCACATGTTATAGCTAATTCATGCCTACTTGTCGACAGAGAAAGCAAGTTTGTTTACCTGTAAACAGGTTCTCCCTAGACAGCAGGATGAATTAGACATACTTAATTCCTACCTACCTCTCTGGATAGTCGACTGCCTCACTAAGGGGCCAATCAATAGTGCTAAAGCTGCCGTGGGTTTTTGTGCATACTTGCACACGTTTTTGCACACGTTTTTCCTGTTCAAGTCTTACGTGTTTATGTAATAACATGTTCAGTGTGTGAAAAACGAGTGCATAAAACCGCTTAAAAACCCGTGGCTAGTTTTGCGCACGTGCATGCAACTGGCTTGCAAAGTAGCAATTAACTATTCATGGGCTATGCAGGAAGCCGTGCATCACTTAGTGCAGGTTTTTGTACGTGGGTATTTTAGTGCCTGGGTCAGGGCAGGAGTTAAGTTAAAGCATGTATCTGGAGGCTGGTTTACTCTGCTGCATTTCCCATGCTTACCAGCACTCACCAATACAGCTGCCACGCAATCAGAGATGGAATATGAAGCAGTAAGACATTGCTCCACTCCCAGACCTCTAACTTCTTCACTGTTTTATGAAAGGGGAAGGCTTTTACCATGAGAATCACTCACGGGTCACCACATTAAGAACATAAGAACATAAGAAAATGCCATACTGGGTCAGACCAAGGGTCCATCAAGCCCAGCAACCTGTTTCCAACAGTGGCCAATCCAGGCCATAAGAACCTGGCATGTACCCAAAAACTAAGTCTATTCCATGTTACCATTGCTAATGGCAGTGGCTATTCTCTAAGTGAACTTAATAGCAGGTAGTGGACTTCTCCTCCAAGAACTTATCCAATCCTTTTTTAAACACAGCTATACTAACTGCACTGACCACATCCTCTGGTAACAAATTCCAGAGTTTAATTGTGCGTTGAGTAAAAAAGAACTTTCTCCGATTAGTTTTAAATGTGCCCCATGCTAACTTCATGGAGTGCCCCCTAGTCTTTCTACTATCCGAAAGAGTAAATAACTGATTCACATCTACCCGTTCTAGACCTCTCATGATTTTAAACACCTTTATCATATCCCCCCTCAGTCGTCTCTTCTCCAAGCTGAAAAGTCCTAACCTCTTTAGTCTTTCCTCATAGGGAAGTTGTTCCATTCCCCTTATCATTTTGGTAGCCCTTCTCTGTACCTTCTCCATCGCAATTATATCTTTTTTGAGATGCGGCGACCAGAATTGTACACAGTATTCAAGGTGCGGTCTCACCATGGAGCGATACAGAGGCATTATGACATTAATGCGGATTTCAGCACAGGTTTCTGCATGGTCTATTTCATAGGGCCTTGACCATGTGAAATTGCACGCATTTCTACACCTGTTTTACTTCTGCATGAATTTTCTGCATATGGTTCCTTCATTACAACCCTGCTTTTGCTATGTGCACTAAAAGAAATATAAGCAGACAACTAGCGCCAATTTCACTGCGGGTCTTATTACATCAGCCCCTAAAGCTTAAATTCTGGAAAAGAATGAGGGGCTCACGAGGCAGCTTGTGCACATGGGAAATCCTGTGTATGCTCTGCAAACATTTTAGTGAGCTCTATGAACTGGGTTCATGTCATCAGCACCCTCAGATGATGTCTCCCTCATGCTATGGATAATACATCCTGCTGCCTGCACGGGACCCTAATTACAGGTAACAAACTTGCCTTGATTAGATTGCAAGCTCCATGCAGCAGGAGCTGTTTCTTCATACAGTACAACATTGCATGCATCTGGGTAGCACTATAGAAATGGTTAATTTGTCATGGAATAGTTTTCTTCAGCTATGGGAAACAGATTCCTTGTTGCAAGGCCCTCAAATTATCTGCTAGCTTCAGTAAATTATCAATGTGTGACCAAGCTTGACAGTGGCCTGAGGACTCTGAACACTGCCACTGAGTTAGCCCTCACTGGATTCTGCAAGTCTTGCATTCGGTTATACCAAACATTTGTCAAATTTTGATTGTTTTCCTGCCTCAGCTTTTGCCTGCATACTACTCACTTATAACTCTGCATTTTGTAGCGTTTTTGTTGTGCCCTGGTTAAGGTGCCCTAGAAATGTCTAAATAAATAATAAATAATTTGCATCAGGCAAAGATTGCTGTGTACCACAATACTGAACACCCATTTGCACCAGCAAGGTCAACTGAAACGAGCTCTGACAAATTGCTCTGATAATGTTTTGCTCTGTTACAAATCTCAGCCTTTTGCCATGTTTGTGGAGCATGATAAATGAAGCCCTTTGTATTTTAAAGATTTTATTGGGAAAGAAGGCCTCATTTAAATTATAAATGAAAGTGTCAAAATATTGAGCTACAATATTTTATAACTGAATTGCTCTTCCTTTGTTTTTCAGCTTTATGATACCTGCTCTGGGCTTACAAGTGAGTTTTTCCTTCTGTCCTTGTTAGTTCTGGTTTCCCTCATAATTAATTATTTTTTCTATTTGTTCGTTTTTGGTTTTGTTTTTTTTCATCTGCTGTGCATTTTGTGTCTGTGAAAAACACACTTGAAACAGAATTGCTTCTGTCTATCCAAGCACCAGGTACTATGCAAACTGATTCTTTCCTTTCCACAGCTGTAGAGATTCCTGATTGGTTGCAATATTTTTAAGAGGACCATCATAAAGTAGGCTGTGGTACACAAACTTTCCAGACCACATCTTTAAGATATCTGGAAGGCCAATGTCATTTCAATAATTTGAGCCCGATATTGGGTGTTGACCAGTTAAGTAATTTAGCTGGATATGTACAAGGGATATTCAGCGGTATGGCTATGCCCCCGACTACCTGCATATATCTCACTACTTAGCAGGATAAGTTATATCTGGCTAAAGTAGACCAGCTCTATGGCTGTTCTAACTTATCTGATTAACTTAACCAGATAAGAGCAAATATAGCTATTTATCCAATTGAGAGAGAGAGAGAGAGAGAGAGACTATCTCCAAGGCCCTCATAGTAGTGAAGTATTTATATCTCTATAGGAGGGCCAAATAATAGGTCCAGGTGAGGTGTTGGTGGTGGTTTAGGGACCAGTTTCTCATGTAGAGTGAGATGTATGAACAGTACAGTACACCTTGGTGAAGATATGACATCATTTGGAGTGAGGAAAGTCTCACAAAGATGAAATTTAGTACTATGTTAGCTCACCCTAGCTTAATGGTACCCTGTTATAGAGTCCATCAATGCGTTATTAACACTTTTTGATGAATCTAGGGGTCAGTTAATTGGATAAGTAGCTCCTCCCTGATCCGCCCAAAGCCCGCCCACCCACAAATTGATCGGCTGAAAGATAGCAGGTTAAGTCCTACTTAACTGGCTATCGAGTGCTGAGTGCGCTTTCAATATTGGGCCCTTCAATATTAGCAGGTCAACTATAGGGGTTGTGCATTTATTTTGAAACAACATAAAAAATGCAATGAAACACTGTTTTGTTATGCATCATTTCAAAACAAAAAGAAAACCCCAATGCTTTTGTTGGGTTTTGCCTTTTATTTCTGAATGCAGCCTCTGTCTCTCTGCCACCACCAAAGCTCCCTGCCCCCATACTGCTGCAATGAAAAATGTAATACCCTCTTCCTCTGTGCCTTCCCCATCTCCCTACCCATCTTACACCATCATGGGGTTGTAGAAGTCAAAATGGGACAGGAGTGATCCCCAGTTGCTCCTGCCTCATTGGGTCCCATTTTCAAAATGTGCCAGCTAGGCCTGAAGCTGGCACTATTTTGTTGTATGGATGTATGACAGAATGGCCCAATTTTGAAAACATAGCCAAGCAGAACATGAATGACTGGGGATCCCTCCTGCCCCATTTTGACTTTTATGACCCCATGGATGGGGTAAGATGGCTATGGGAAGGGTGAGGGTTAATTTCTTTTATTGCAATAGGGAGAAACGTAGACCCTTCCTTTTGTTTTTTGTGTGAAAGGGTGTGGCTCAGAAGCTGAACTGAAGAAAAAAACAAAAAACAAAATATAAAGTTTCTGGAAGAGAGGAAACTGTGAGTGGCCTGGTTGCAGGGTCAGCCAGGAAGTGGAAAGTTTGTACTGGCTAACAGAAGAAGCCCGACTGGAGGTAGATAAGGAATTAAAAGTGATTTAGTTATTGCTGGTTATGCAGGGGGATTTTACCTTTATTTTGCCTTGAAAAAAAAAGAAGAGAGGAAGGAACACTGGTGCAGCCCTGGAAAAACTGCCAGAGTGGGCTGTAAGTGTTGTGAATGGAAACAGGGTGGGGCCCTTTTCCAGCAAACAAGTTACTCTGCAGGGAAGGTGTGCAGCCATGAATGTCTAGCTGGTAGGAGTTCCCTTCTCTCCAGAGCCAAGGGGAAGAGAGAACCTGAGGTTGGAGGTTCAGGTGCTTGAGAGGAAAGCTGAAGCTGGGAAGCCAGAAAGCCCGCTCTCAGGTGCCCTTGCTGGGCAGGGAGATGGATAGGTGCAGATGGTGGCAGAGATAAATGTGATTGCAGCAGAGATTGACCAGATGCTCAGTGAGCTCTGGCAATGTGCTGTTGGAGGAGAGGCTGCAATGAGCCCAGAAGGGGGCACATTGAGAAGCCAGAGGTTGGCGCTATAGATGATGCTGATGAGGACCCTGTAGGGTGTCCAAACACTAGTGGGAGTCCTGATACACTTCCCGTGAGAAGACCCGAGAGGGGGGCGGTGAAAAACCCTAAGCGAGGGATCACAGAGAGCCCTAGGGATGGCAACAAAGACAACCCAGGGGGAGCAGTATTGAGTGGCCAATAGGCTGCAGCACCGATCGACCAGAAGGAGATGCTGCAAGAGGTCCGGAGGAAGATCCTGGAGGGTGTCCAAACACTGCTGGGAGCCGAGAGCCAATTCCTTTGAGAAGCCCAGAGAGAGAGGGCATGGCAAAGCAAGCAAGAGATGCTATGGACAGCCCAGAGGGAAGCGCTGTGGAGCTATCAGTGAGCGAGGCTGTAGAGGATCCAGTGACTGGCGTGGGTGAGTGGCCAAAGTGTACAGAGGTGGAAACTGCGGAGAGCCCAGAGGGAGGCACTGCAGACTTTAAAGATGAGAAAACTGCAGAGAGTCTAGGGGGAGGTACTGCAGAGTGTACAGAGGAGGAAACCATGAAAAGCCAAAAGGGAAGAGCTGCAGAGAACCTGGAGAAAGAGTCCACAAAGAGCCCAGAGGATGGTGCTATGGAGACTCCAGAAACTGAAGATACAGAGGAGCCAAGAAGAGGCTCTATATCACAGATACCAGTTGCCAGGAAGTGGGTGTAGCTGGTTACAGACGAACCAGCACTGATGGTTCCCCAGTCAGTCCATAATGTTCTATCAGGGTGGAATTCAAACCCAGATCCAGCAAAGGACTTAAAGGACTGGGGATGTGCACTGCGAGAATGGCACACAGGGTGGTGGTCATGATGCAGTCGAGGGTAACCCTAAGAGATGAGGGTGAGCATATCATGAGGTCCCTGCTCCCAGGCATAGTTGGTGAGAAGCCAGAGGAAGGAGACTATGAGATCTTGGAATCTCCTGGATGGGATCCAGAAGGGAGTAGGGTTGCTAGGCCCAGGTGCAAGCTGAGAGGAAGGATATGTGAGGCAGGGCCCCTAGTGTTCCTCTATTTACCTGTGCAGGATTGGGCTAGATGCCTAGTCCATCTTAAATGCCTTAAAAAGAGAATGCTCTATGGTGGGATCCTGCGGGGCAGGTGGGCCTCAGGGTGTAATCAAAGACTGGGTGTTATGATTTGGTGGTGTTGTGGGCCCTTGGTCGTAGCAAGAGATGGAACCTCCCACAGGGAGGAGCCCTGTGGGGACTTGCTGCGATAGGCTGACTCTAATGGTACACACACAGCAGTCAAGAGAGTCTTTATTATACAGCCGATGATGGAAATAACCCAAGGAGCGGGCAGAGAGCCTCTGCACAGAGGAGGGTGGTCCCAGAGGAGTGGTCTCACTGACACTCCACAGCATGACCCACGGAGATGAACTCTCACCAATAGATTGTAGATTCGGTAGTGGTCCGCAGAGTGGGGTACGCCATAAATCCACATGTAGATGGCAGACCTGTAAGGTAGATCCGGTAGAGGTCCGCAAAGCAGGGTACACCGTGAATCCACTCTGTGGAAAGGTGAGAGAAAGAGACATGCTGGAAAGCTGGGGTACTCACTCTGTAGAGATAGGCTCATGAAGATAGGGACCTCCGAGGAGTGGAGGCCCAGGACAAGGCAAGGCCCCCGAGGAGCGGGTACCAAGGGCATCCTTAGCTAGACCAAACTGACCCCGAAGGGTAAAACAGGAACGAAGCAAGGCCCCCGAGGAGCGGGTACCTGGGTCGTCTGAAGTAGTGTACAGAGCGAAGGAGTCTGTAACCTGAGCAAAATCAGCAGGAACAAATCCTTGCTAACTCGTAGCTGAAATGGAATTTGGAATTTAAATACCCAGAGGTAGTGACGTCATGCGGAGGAGGCGCCCCCGAGGTTCCCGCCATGACGTACGTAAAAGGAGATCATTGCGCGCGTGTGCTCTAGGTGATCCCAAAAGGAAAATGGCGAACGCAATCGCCCTTGCTGGTCTGGGGATGCCAGAGCAGTCGATGTGTGGAAGCGGAGGCAGCCATCTTGCCAACTGGAACGGAGAAAGGCAGAAAAGAGGTGAGACAGAGAGGCCGCAGCCATCTGCGGCCGACAAGCACAACAGTACCCCTCCTTCTTAGGGCCCCTCCCAGGGGGGTTTGGCTTCCTAGGATGTGTTTGATGAAAGCGTTGAATCAAGTCTTTATCTAGAATGTTGACAGCTGGTTCCCAGGAATTCTCTTCTGGTCTGTATCCTTCCCACGAGATTAAGTACTCTCAGTGTTTATCTCACTTGCACACATCAAGGACATCGTGAACTAGATAAGCAATATCTTCTTTAGCATCTAGAGGTGCTGGTTCAGGAATCTTGGTCGAGAATTCAGAAAGGATAAGCAGTTTCAAGAGTGCCACATAGAAGGCATTGTGAATCTTCATGGAGGAAGGTAATTTCAGATTGTAAATTAATGCTCCCATGCGTCGGAGAATAGGGAAGGGTCCGACGTGGCGTGAAGTAGACAGAGGATAGTTTTAGGCAAAGGTACTTAGTGCTGAGCCAGACTTTGTCACCTGGCTGGAACTGAGGTACCTCTCGGTGATGAGCATCATAGGTCTTCTTAATTCTCTGCCCTGCTTTGAGTAAGAGGTCCTTGGTCTGTCTCCAAAGTTGTTGCAGCTCTTCTGCAGTGGTTTGAGCAGCTGGTGAAGCTAAGAGGCTAAGAAGCTAAGAGCAAAGGTAGTGGAGGTTGATGACCATAGACGATCTGGAATGGAGTTGATCCAGTGGTGGAAGCAGGATGGGAGTTCAAGGCAAATTCAGCCCAGGGAAGTAAATCTGCCCAGTCGCTTTGCCACAAGTTCACATAAGAACGTAGGAATTGTTTGAGTGTCCGATTCATTTTCTCAGTCTGGCCGTTGGATTGCGGGTGATAGGCCAAGGTTAGATCCAATAAGATGTCAAATTTCTGACACAGTGCCTTCCAGAATTTAGCAGTGAACTGCACACCTCTATCTGACAGGATGTGCCTCGGCATGCCGTGAAGGCGGAAAATGTGTTTCACGAACAACTTGGCTAGTTCCGCAGCTGACGGTAACCCTGGTAGTGGTTATCTTCAAGAAGCGATCGACAGTTACCCAAATCATGTTATTCCCATTGGAAGGTGGTAAGTCTACCATGAGGTCGGTTGCGATATGTGTCCAAGGTTCTTCAGGCACTGGTAAGGGTTGAAGGAGACTCCAGGGATGTCCGGCTGGGGATTTCTGCCTCACGCAGGTAGCACATGAGGCTACGTAAGCTTGTACATCTGCCTTCATCGTGAGCCACCAATAGAAGCACTGAAGCATGGCTAGCGTGCGGGCTTGGCCAGGGTGACCGGCCAATCGAGAATCATGTGCCCACATTAATAGCTTTTTCTTCATACCTCGAGCCACCACAGTCTTACCGGCTGGCACCACTTGGGTGGCAGCCAAGACCACCTTCTCAGGGCTGATGATGTGGCAAGGTTCATCAGGCACATCTTCTGGTAGAAAGAAGTTTTTAGTTGTTTTTTTTCAAAAAAAAACTAAAAACCTGGCTCTTCCGCCAAGCCTACCCAGACACTTAACACAGCCTAGATGCTCGCATTCTTGCGTAATATACAACAGAGTTTTCAATCAAATCAACGCTTCCACATGTTACCCCATTAAGATAATATGCTTTTTGTATATACTGCGCTTATTACTTTGCATTTTTTCTGTTTTAATGCATTACTTTTACCTTTATTTATTTTAGCTCATTTTCAAATCTACCATACCCATTGTTATTTATCGCTATAATATGATATTGATATCAAAAGTTTTTCCTTCTCTTGTAACTATCTCTATACCATGTTACAGTTGTACATTGTTATTATAGTTTTATAGTTATATGTAAAGCCCCTTCCGTTTGGGCATCTCACTGTTTTATGTAAACCGGAGTGATTTGTATCTGATACAAGAACTTTGGTATATAAAAATTAAAAATAAATAAATAAATAAATAAATAAATAAATAGAAAGGATCGCGAGAGGGCATCCGTCTGGACATTCTTCTCCGCAGGACGGTATTTGAGCAGAAAATCGAATCGGTTAAAGAACAATGGCCACCTGGCTTGTCGATGATTAAGTCGCTGCGCATGCCGTAGATATTCCAGATTTTTGTGATCTGTATACACCGTTATTTGGTATTGGGCCCCTTCCAACCATGGACGCCACTCCTCAAAGGCCAGTTTAATAGCTAACAGCTCTTTATCTCCAATTCCATAGTTTCTCTTGGCTGGAGAAAAACGTCAAGAGAAGAATGAGCATGGATGAAGGGTGTTGGACGCCCCAGAGGTTCCCGCCATGACGTACGTAAAAGGAGAGCAACATGCGCACGCGTGCCTTAGGTGATCCCAGAAGGAAAATGGCGAACCAAATCACCCTTGCTGGTCCAGGGACACGGGAGCAGTCGGCGTGTGGAAGTGGAGGCAGCCATCTTGCCAAATGGAATGGAGAAAGGCAGAAAAGAGGTGAGACAGAGAAGCCACAGCCATCTGCGGCTGATGGGCGCAACACTGGGGAATAATAGCTGGGATCCAGGTGGGGATAACCAGACCAGACCCAGGTCTCAGGGAGGAAGGCAGTTCCTGTAACGTAACACTGCAAACACCAAACTGAGATGACGAAGTACAAACTGTGAGTAGACAAATTACACTGTCTGAAGATAAAGGCCATCTACTGTTGTGTATATGACTGAAGCGTGAATAAAGATTATGCTTTAAGAAAGGCTGGAGGCAGAAATTCTGCCTCCAGGCCTGTGGGAATCACTGCTCATTCCCATACCGCTTATCCAGATAAGTTAAAATTTGTTGTACTCCGCTGGCAGCCCCACAGCCTCTCCTGCTGCTGCTGCCTCCCCCCAGGTGTGCTGCCCCATGCAAATGCATGGTGTGCACACCTGGTCGTGCTGGGCCTACATGGCAGGCTGGGGGATCTGGGTGAAATAGGGAGACTTTAGTCTGAAAAGCCACGAGGGACTTCATCATTTGCACACTTAGTCAGCTAAGTTCCGATGTAACTGTGTATTTGTATTTCAAATTTTAAATGGATATACTAGTAGATTTTACTTACATTATTTAAACAGATGTACTCCCTATAAGTTGGCTTTTATATGTGTAAGTCAGGGGATTTTCTAATATGCGTGCGGCAAGGAAATAACCAGCTTTACCAATTAGTCTATCGGTTCTCCCAGTCCATCTGCAGCCATGAAGTCCCTCGTGGCTCTTCAGACTAAAGTCCCTCCATTTCACCCACATCCCCAGGTCTGCATGACCAAGTGTGCACACCGTGCATTTGCATGGGGCGGCACACCGGGGGTGGGGGGGGGGAGCTCAACTCACTGGCCGCCAAATATGAGAAAAGTTCGCTTACAGGCAGACCACCAGCATAGCTCAACCCGCCGGCGGCCAAAAATGAGGAAAGGCAGTTCCCCTTTTAGCTGTGTGCATGCGCCAACAGTTTTATGGCTCTCAGCCCCCTCCCCTCTTTGCAGAAAGGCCGGTGAGGCTGAAGGAAAGAGTAGCCCATGGAGCCGCAGTAGAGCTCATCCCACCATGGCCCAAACTTAAGGGAGAAGGAGGCTGGCAGGGCCGTAGTGGAGCTCATATTACTACGGCCCAACGTGAAGAGGAGGACAGAGGGAGCCGCACTGGAGCCATCCCACCATGGCCTGGAAAAAGAAAGCCATGTGTGTGTGTGAGAACCTGTGTGCATGTGTCTGTATGAGAGCTTGAATGTGTGTCTGTGTCAGAGCTTGTGTTAATGTGTATGTGTGTATGTTTGTGACAGAGCTTGAGTGTGTATCTGTGTCAGAGCTTGTGTTCATATATCTGTGTCAGAGCTTGAGCGTGTGTCTACGTCAGAGCTTGTGTTTATGTGTCTGTGTCAGAGCTTGCGTGTGGGTCTGTGTCTGAGCTTGTGTGCATCTGCATGTTTGTGGGTCTATGTGAGAGCTTGAATGCATGTGTATATAGTGTATCTGTGTGAGAGCTTGAGTGTATATCTGTGTCAGAGCTTGTGTTCATGTGTATGTGTGTGTGTGTGTGTATGTGAGAACAAAAGAACATAAGAAATTGCCATAGTGGGTCAGACCAAGGGTCCATCAAGCCCAGCATTCTCTTTCCAACAGTGACCAATCCAGGCCTCAAGTACCTGGCAAGTACCGAAACACTAAGTAGATCCCATGCTACTGATGCCAGTAATGGCAATGGCTATGCTCTAAGACAACTTGATTAATATCAATTAATGGACTTCTCCTCCATGAACTTACCAAACCTTTTTTAAACCCACTTACATTAACTGCACTAACCGCATCCCCTGGCAACAAATTCCAGAATTTGTGCGTTGAGTGAAAAATAATTTTCTCCGATTAGTTTTAAATGTGCTACATGCTAACTTCATGGAATGCTCATAGTCCTTCTGTTATCCGAAAGAGTAAATAACTGATTCACATTTACCCATTCTAGACCTCTCATAATTTTAAAGACCTCTATCATATCCCCCCTCAGCCATCTCTTCTCCAAACTGAACAGCCCTAACCTTTTTAGTCTCCTCATAGGGGAGCTGTTCCATCCCCTTTATCATTTTGGACACCCTTCTCTGTACCTTCTCCATCGCAACTATATATTTTTTGAGATATGACGACCAGAATTGTACCCAGTACTCAAGGTACAGGCTCACCATGGAGCGACAGAGGCATTTTGACATTTTCCGTTTTATTCACCATTCCCTTCCTAATAATTCCTAACATTCTGTTTGCTCTTTTGACTGCTGCAGCACACTGAGATGATGATTTCAATGTATTATCCACTATGATGCCTAGATCTTTTTTCTGGGTGGCTGCTCCTAATATGGAACCTAATATTGTGTTACTACAGCATGGATTATTTTTCCCTATATGCATCACCTTGCACTTGTCTGCATTAAATTTCATCTGCCATTTGGATGCCCAATTTTCCAGTCTCGCAAGGCCCTCCTGCAATTTATCACAGTCTGCTGGTGATTTAACTACTCTGAATAATTTTGTGTCATCTGCAAATTTGATTACCTCACTCGTCATATTCCTTTCCAGATCATTTATAAATATATTGAAAATCACTGGTCCAAGTACAGATCCCTGAGGCACTCCACTGTTTACCCTTTTCCACTGAGAAAATTGACCAATTAATCCTATTCCCTGTTTCCTGTCTTTCAACCAGTTTATAATCAATGAAAGGACTCCGCCTCCTATCCCTTGATTTCTTAGCTTCCTTAGAAGTCTCTCATGAGGGACTTTGTCAAACACCTTCTGAAAATCCAAACACACTACATCTACTGGCTCACCTTTACCAACATGTTTATTAACCCCCTTCAAAAAAATGAAGCAGATTTGTGAGGCAAGACTTGCCTTGGGTAAATCCGTGCTGTGTTCCATTAAACCATGTCTTTCTATATGCTCTGTGATTTTGATCTTTAGAATAGTTTCCACTATTTTTCCTGGCACTGACGTAAGGCTCACTGGTCTATAGTTTCTTAGATTGCCCCTGGAGCCCTTTTTAAATATTGGGGTTACATTGGCCACCATCCAGTCTTCAGTTACAATGGATGATATTGATGATAGGTTAGAAATGTTAACTAATAGATCTGAAATTTCATTTTTTTAGTTCCTTCAGAACCCTGAGATGCATGACTGTGTGAGAAAATCTGTGTGCAAGTGCCTATGTGCATGTGTGTGTGTGCTGTGAGAGCCTATGTCATATATAAGTTCTCACAGGCATGCTCACACATATGTGTCTGTGAGGTAGCAAGTGTGTGTGATAGCATAGGCATTTATATAAGAGATGGAGTGTGTGAGAGAATGAATGAATGTGAGAGCAGGAGATTTTTTAATTCTTATTAGTTTTAATTATTGGGTGTAATTTGATGTTTCTACTGATTTGAAATAGTTTATTGCTTTTTGGGGGAAATATTAGAACATATTTTAATTATTTGATTTTTTATTCATTAGATGTTTTGAAATATTGTATTGATATTTGGGAAATTTGGGATATTCTATTAACTGGTTTGAAATGTTTATTCTTTATATGACTATGATTTTACTATTATGATTGATGTCTAATAATTCTTGATTTTATTTTTTAATGTTTTATGAAGAATGATAATGTTTCTATTTTTCCATTGTTGCTCTGCATATAGAGGCCGGCTTGTTGTGGGTTCCAGTTCAGTTCTTCTCAGCACATTTCTGTTTATACTTTCTGATCTCTTTATTCTGTATTTGATCAGGATCTGTCTGTGTTCTTCATGTGTGACCGAGGTGAGGTATTTTGCTACCATAAAATCTATCTTTAGGGATCTATAGCAAATGCAATCTGATTTGTTCTGCTTTCCTAACATGCAGTGTATTGGTAATCTAGAGCCTGGTGTAAGATGTGCAGTGCTACCTTTTCATAGATAAGGTTGGTACTGTTTGAGTGCTGGCAGTTAGGGTTGTTTTGGTATGAGAGATTAACTATTTTATAATGGCAATTCCATTTATTCATGACTTTCTGAGAGCCAAGCCCACACCCAAAACACATAACAAAAAATGAAATTCCATAGAAGTTCCAAGTCTCTTTTGTACAGGATTTTCTGGTTGGCACCACAGCAGTGCATGCAAATATAATATGCATGTTGTAAGTGATATTTTTTCCCTAGACTGTACTTTTGAATGTTCTTTTTTCATGTGAAATCTGTTATAAATGCATAATTGGATTGTGTGTGTGCATCTGGAGAGGGTGTGTGTGTGTGTGTGTGTGTGCGTGTGCAAGGCTGTAAGTTTTTCTTAAGGTACCTAAAACCCTTCCCTTGAACATGGGTTCTGTTTTGGGAGGGGTGTCAGTTTTTAAAAATATAGATTCCTGGAGGAAGCTTGGCTTTCTCTGATGGGTACGGGACAGAGACTGAATGATGAGGGGGCAGGGAGGCAGCACAGTAATTGTTTGCACAGGGCAGCAAAAAAGCTAGCATTGGCCCTGCTGCCATGCTTTCACTTTTAAGATGTTTACAAATACTTACGCCAGATAATGACCAGGGGTAAATATATGTGAGTAAAAGACTTAGGCAGGTCACTTTGGCAGGTTGTAAAATAGCAGCTTACTCGTGTAAATGATGGCTTCACCCCAGAAGCCCCTGGCCCGCCCCTTTCTCACAGGTGCAAATTTACTCGCAGGCCCTGATTTATGCGTGCATGTTGAGGTTTTTAAAATAGCATACACTCACATACATGCTATTTTACGTGCACAAGTGCTATGTTTTTCTGTGCACAATGTTTAAAAATTCACTTTATAGGAGATCATTTTGTAACAGCTTGCATAAGTCCACTCTGAAAATTACCCTGGCAAAATTACTCGCATGCCCCCTCTCGCCTACTACTTGGTGCAGATAGTTTAGCAGTGAAAATGTACACGCGCACTTCTTTAAACCAAAAAGCGTTTACATAAATGAAAATTCCATCCAGACCCTACTCCTCCCCTCCAGAAAACCTCTCCCGAATTTGGGTGAAAGGTCTCAGGGACAGCAGAACATCTTTATACTTAAGTGAAGAGGGGCAAGCCCACCAAGATTTGCCCCTCCCTACTCTGTTCCTTTGTTTCCATGACCCCACTAGCTCTCTCTACCCTGCTCGCACACCTCCTCTCTCTGGCCACTGTTCTTCCCTCCCCCCACCCCTTCTCCCTCTCCCCCATCTGCCTCTCACTTTCCCTCCTTTCTCCCCACTAACATCCCCCTTTCCCCCTCCCATGCTGGTCAGTGGCAGGATGAGGAGAGTGATGGTGCCTGGTTCCTAGCCCACTGCTCAAACCACTAGGCTACTGCTACTGGCTATTCTGAGAAGGCACAAGTACTAAAAATCTCAGGACCCTGTGGAGTAAATTTCAGGATGCTTTGATTTTCCAGTGAAATATAATTTTTAAGTTGCTGGTCATTAATATATTTATGTTTCTGCTTTTATTTATTTTTGTTTGATGTGCCCTCTTTGATGTTTTTAATTATGTATGTTACTTTGTGAACTGCTTCGAGTTATACAATACAGTGCGCGCAAGCCCCGGGACGCGCGTATGTCCCAGGGCTTGAAAAAAGTGGCAGGGAGTGGGTGGGGCAGGGCGGTCCGGGGTGGGGCAGGGGCGGGACCAAGGCCTCCGGTACAGTGGCCATGCCGGGGCATCGCGCACCGGCACTCAGCCGGCGCGTGCAACCTATGCCTGCCCGGAGGCAGGCGCAACTTTTAAAATAAAGGTAGGGGGTGATTTAGGTAGGACTGGGGGGCGGGTTAGGTAGGGGAAGGGAGGGGAAAGTGGGGGGGGGGGTGGAAGGAAAGTTCCCTCCAAGGCTGCTCCAATTTCAGGGCTCGGCGCGCACAAGGTGCACAAGTGTGCACCCCTTTGCGCGTGCTGACCCCGGATTTTATAACATGTGTTCAAATGACTGAGATTTATAAAATCATAAGTGGAGTGAAACGGGTAAATGGGGCCTGGTTATTTAACCTTTCAAACAGCACTAGGACTAGGGGACACTCCATGAATCGAACAACTGGCAGATTTAAAACAAATTGGAGAAAGAATTTTATGATTCAGCACACAATCAAGCTACGGAATCTGTTGCTAGAGGATGTGCTCAAAGCAACTAGCGAAATGGGGTTCAAAAGAGGACTGGACAAATTCCTGAAGGAAAAGTCCATGAACAGCTACTAGCCAGGTAGTCTTGGGAAAGCCGATACTTATCCCTGGAGGTGAGATACAAGAAATAGATGAACTATTTTGGATCTGATGGGTGCTTGTGACCCAAACTGGCCACTGTCAGAGACAGAAGGCTGAGCTTGAGTGACCTTAGTCTGACCCAGCATGGCACTTCTTATGTTCTTAATATCATTATGCCTTTGTCTGACCGCATCTTGAGTATTGTGTGCAGCTCTGGTCATCCCATCTCAAAAAAGACATGGCGGACATAGAAAAGATGCAGAGAGGGTAACAAAAATGATAATGATAGAAAAAAACTTCTATATAGAGAAAGGTGAAACAGATTAGGGTTCTTTAGCTAAAAGATGACTGAAAGGGGATATGATTGAGATTTTTTTAAATCATGAGGTGAGTGGAACAAGTAAATAGAAAATAGGTATTTACCCTTTCAAACAAAACTAGCAACTGGAAGATTTAAAAAAAATTGTAGAAAGCATTTTTCACTCAGTGCACAATCAAGCTATGGAATCTGTTGCCAGAGGACATGGCCAAGGCAGCTAAAATAGGGCTGGATGAGTCCCTGAAGGAAAAGTCCATAAATAGTGATTAACCAGGTAGACTTGGGAAAGCCATTTCTTAGCCCTTGGAGTGAAATATATCAACTATTTGGGATTTGCCAGGTACTTGTGATCCGAATCGGCCACTTTTGGAGACAGAGTGCCGGGTTCAGTGGACCTTGGTCTGACCCAACATTTCCATGGATAAAATGCTGCTTTACTTGTTGAAATGACTTTTAAAATGGTTGTCTTAGAGGGTAATTTCCAAAGGGACTTCTTTACCTGTACAAATGGCCCTTTAGAAAAATGTGTGATTGATATATGTATAAATTTACTTGCACTTGTTGTATGTGTGTAATTTTATGCACATGGGGAGAGATTTTCCATGGGGTGGAATCTGGACAGGGTTGGAACGTATGCACAAACTTTTTGATCTTAAAAATGATCAGGATAAATTCTCTTGACAAAACTTCGCACAACAAATATCAGGTATGCTCGTGTGTGTATAGCTTTGTCGGGATAATTTTCAAAGCAGACATGTGCATAAGTGAACTTTTAAAAATTGGTGTAACTTATTTGCATTTTGTTAGCTAACTTCTGCTCGATTTAGCAACATTATCTCTTTAAAGTTTAAGCCATCTGGGATATTGACTCGTACTTATGTAATTCATTGTAAAGGACTCTGGCTTCTAGTGCTATATAAAAGCCCAATTAATAATAATTGGAACTAGACTGATGACTATAAGGAGACAGTTCTTTTGCCTCTAGTGCTACATTATCAAAATTTGTGTTTTCAAAAATTCAAACTGGTTAGTTATCTGAGTCCACACCCTAGTGGCCAAAAGGTTGTATAACTTTCCAAATAGTATAATTCAACCCAACCCCCTTTAATATGATTGTTTTGGTCTGATTTAAAAGAAAGGAAGAATATGTTGCTCAATTTCTCAAATCTATAATTTGAAAGATAATACAGCAATGGAATCTTAGTAAAAATAAACTGGGCCTTGTAAAAATCTTCACACCCTTGTATTTTTCACATTCCGTTGTCTAAAATATACAAATCAAAATGTATTAAAGTAGTTTTTCACTGATCTACACAACATACTCTATACACTTTGATCATGAAATAACAATTATAGAAATATTCCTAAAGTACTTACCATAAGGAAGCACTTGCCCCCCCCCCCCCCCCAAAAAAAAAAATAGTCTTGATTGCACATCTTCACATTCTTTGCCATAGCAAACCCAAATGAGCTCTGGTTCAAAACATTGCCTTAATACTCCTAGTTGCAGAATTAAGCTGTTTCTGTTGTATGAAGTGAATCTGAAGCAATAGTCAAAATGTGCCAAATAAGGAGCTACCGAGAAAACTCCAGGATACCATTTTCAAAGGTGCAGATAGGGAAAGGCTATAGGAATAGTTCAATGCATCTGAACATCCCTTGAGGGCACCGTCAAGTCTACCATTGGAAAGGGGAAACTGGCACCACCAAGATACTGCCGCAATCAGCTTGTCCCTCCAAAATCAGTAGCCATGGGTTAAGGATTCTGCTGTGGAAGGTCACTACGACACCTAAGATTACTTTAAAAGAATTACAGATGTCTCTGGCTGAGACTGGGGAAAATGTTGACTGTTTATCAATTTCAAGATTACTCCATAAACTTGGCCTATGAGAGGATGGCAAGAATGAAAAGCCATACGATGTGCCACATAATGTTTGCAAAGAAACACTTAGGGGACACTGCAAGCATGTGGGAGAAGATTTTGTGGTCTGGTGAAACCAAAGTGATTGTTGGCCTCAATGCTAAGCAATATCACCCTGCTAACATCATCCCTACTGTAAAACATGGCGGTGGTGCCACTAGGTTGTCGGAATGCTTTGCAGCAGCAGAGACAGGCAGGCTATGAACATAAGGGAAAGATGGATGGTGCAAAGTGCAGACAGATCTTGGAGGAAATCCTGTTCCAGTCTGCCACAGACCTGGGATTAGGGAGAAGATCACCTTTCAGCAGGACAATGATCCTAAGCACAAAGCAAAAGCAACAATGAAGGAAGGGGCTCAAATAAAAAAAAAAGAAATCCCAGACCTGAATTCTACAGAAAATTTGCGACAAGACTTGAAGACTGAAGTTCACAAATGATCCCCAGCCATCTTGAAAGAACCTGAGCTCTTCTAACAAGAATGGCCAAAAAGGCAAGGTCATTTCAATCCACTGTGCAAGCCATGCCCTTGCATAGGGCAGCAGATCTGAGGGGGTGGCAGCCTGGCACTGCTGAGCGGGCAAGTGGAATCAGCAGGGGCAGGGAGCCTGATTAATTAGGCCCCAGTGGCAGGATGCGCAGGGGTCTTGTTATTTTCTTCCCCTCCAGGCCAGCAGTAGGAGCAGGTAGTGCTAAAAAGAGCATTAACGTCTAGAGTGCAGGGCCAATTTCATGGTATGAGGAGCTCAAAGCACAAGATTGCCTGGCCTCATGCACTGGAAATTAACTCTATGACAGGGTTCACCCAAAGTACTCTCTGCCATGCTTCCCCTAGGGATGTGAATCGTTTTAGGACGATTAAAATTATCGTCCGATAATTTTAATATCGTGTTAAACCGTTATGGAACACAATACAATAGAGATTCTAACGATTTATCGTTATAAATCGTTAGAATCGTGAGCCGGCACACTAAAACCCCCTAAAACCCACCCCCGACCCTTTAAATTAAATCCCCCACCCTCCCGAACCCCCCCCCAAATGACTTAAATAACCTGCGGGTCCAGCGGCGGTCCGGAACGGCAGCGGTCCGGAACGGGCTCCTGCTACTGAATCTTGTTGTCTTCGGCCGGCGCCATTTTCCAAAATGGCGCCGAAAAATGGCGGCGGCCATAGACGAACACGATTGGATGGCAGGAGGTCCTTCCGGACCCCCGCTGGACTTTTGGCAAGTCTTGTGGGGGTCAGGAGGCCCCCCCCCAAGCTGGCCAAAAGTTCCTGGAGGTCCAGCGGGGGTCAGGGAGCGATTTCCCGCCGCGAATCGTTTTCATACAGAAAATGGCGCCGGCAGGAGATCGACTGCAGGAGGTCGTTCAGCGAGGGTTCCGGCGCCTCGCTGAACGACCTCCTGCAGTCGATCTCCTGCCGGCGCCATTTTCCGTACGAAAACGATTCGCGGCGGGAAATCGCTCCCTGACCCCCACTGGACCTCCAGGAACTTTTGGCCAGCTTGGGGGGGGCCTCCTGACCCCCACAAGACTTGCCAAAAGTCCAGCGGGGGTCCGGAAGGACCTCCTGCCGTCCAATCGTGTTCGTCTATGGCCGCCGCCATTTTTCGGCGCCATTTTGGAAAATGGCGCCGGCCGAAGACAACAAGATTCAGTAGCAGGAGCCCATTCCGGACCGCTGCCGTTCCGGACCGCCGCTGGACCCGCAGGTTATTTAAGTCATTTGGGGGGGGGTTCGGGAGGGTGGGGGATTTAATTTAAAGGGTCGGGGGTGGGTTTTAGGGGGTTTTAATGTGCCGGTTTTGCGATTTTACGTTTTTTCGATTTTTTACGATTTTTCACGATATTTACCCCCCCAAACGGCAACAATACGATTCCCTCCCCCTCCCAGCCGAAATCGATCGTTAAGACGATCGAGGACACGATTCACATCTCTAGCTTCCCCACCCCCCTCCTGGATGATTCTAGCCCATGCAGGATGAAATTTTTTTTTCACATGCAGCAGTGGCAGGAGAAAGGCTGATGGGGTTTCCAAAGGCCCATCAACAAAAGACTATGGAGAATGCATGGTCGCGACAGAAAGGCTGGTGGGCTTTCCCAGGTCGCACCAGCGGAAGACTGTGGAGATGCACCCAGGTGACAGAAAGGCTGGTGGAATGAAAGGAAGGGAAGAGAGTTAATGAGCAAGAGAATGGGAAGGAAGGGGGTGTGTGACAGGGAAGGGAGAGAATGAGGGAGCGAGGGGGATAGACGATAAAGGAGTGGAAAGGGCAAAAGAGTGGGAGAAGGAATGAGGGAGCCTGCCACTCCCACGCCTCCACCCTGACAGGTAGAAGATGCAGGGGGAAAGGGGATGGCAAAAGGGCAGAGCTTCTCAGGGCATAAAATAAATGTATCTTGCCAGGCAGAGAGGAGCGTGGGGGGGGGGGACCAGGATTTATTGAGAGTTTTCTGGGAGGCAGGAACATGGGGAGAGCTTTGAGGGAACAGAGCAGATTGTGGGGAGAGCCTTCTGAGATAGAAAGGATGTGGGAAGAGCCTTCCAGGGGTGGTAGTGGGGATGTGGGGTGAGTTTTCTTTTGGTTAGTGAGAAGAATGCAGGGAAAGCTTGCTGGAGATTGAGAAGAATGAAGATTGAACCTGGGATGAGGGCACAGAAAGATAGGGAAGGGGAGGAAGAGAGGACACAAGATGGGAGGGAAAGGATGCAAAGAGAGGGAGAGAGGACTAGATGGAGGGATGGGTAGGGTTGCCAACTGGCTCTGGATTTTCAGGATAGGTGATCCAGTCCTGGTTTTACTCCTATGCATACAGGTACTTATAGTCTTGCTTTTCTTAGGGAAATCAGAATAAGTTCAAGCATGCAGTGGGGTAAAACCAGGACTGAATCAACCTGTCCTGAAAATCCAGAGACAGTTGGCAATCCTAGGGATGGGGCCCAGGAGGAAGGAGAGAGAGAGTACACTGGATTGGAGGTGAGGGGGGGGAGGAGAGATGAGGGAGAAAAAATGAGGATACAGGGAGAGGGAAAGGGAAAGGGAAATGTTATTGAGTGGACAAAAAGGGAGAGAGGATGAGGGTGAGAAAGAGAGAGGGGACCCTGGATGTTGTTGGGATGGGGAAATCCAGGAAGATAATGTAGGAGAAAGAGAAGAGGAATGGGAGGAAAGAGCACAGAAAGGAAGAAAAATGGGGAAAGACGCAAAGGAAGAGGAGACAAGAAGGAAGAGAAGAAAGGAGAGAAGCAGGAGAAAAAAGCAGAAAGAGAAGGAAGAGAGAGTGAGAGAACAAACAGAAAAAAGGACATCAAAGAGTGAGGGGGAAAAAAAAGAACAGAGACAAAAGCAGAAAATGAGAAAGAGAGGATGAGCCAGAAATTCAAACCAGATGCACCAGAGGTTGGAAACTATTATCTGATAGAGAATATGAATAACTCTACATTGTAAAATATTCTGGGTCCCAGTTCAAAGTCCATGATTGGTACATGTCTCCCACACAGAATTTGCATTCTTTGAAGTTTTTGGATTTTGTTGGCTGATTTGAATGTTATATTGTATAATTCCCAGGTATTTAGGCAACACTCACTATCCCTGAGGTTTGTGTATTGGGTTTGAAATATTTAGCAGTAACAAAAGGTAAAGAATGTGCTTTTAGGTATATTTTGAGAGCAGATTACTACAGTTTTGCACTGGGACAGTCCACCAGATAAACCCCTTTCCCTCCCTTCCTCCCCATTCCCCTCAAATGAACTGCTTGCCCACTATTGGCACTACAGATATTCAAAGATATTGTTAGGAAAAAAAAAGGACAAGCTTGTGAAGGCTCCGTTGGAATCCATGTCTGTGTGGGTGGGCGGGGGGGGGGGGGGGGGGGAGGGACAGCACAGTAATTGTTTGCACAGGGCAGCGCCAGCCCTGCTCCCCCGCTGTAGGTTGTTTGGTGGCATGAGACTAGTTTGCTCCCCCGGGCTGGCCAAGGCTGGGATGTGGAGGCGGGGGTGGGGATGGGGGGAGCAGGCTGAAAGTGAGTCCCAACCATTGCTGAATGGCAATATCTCCTGCCAGGCTTAGGATGAGCATGAACTGCTTTCCAGAAGGAGACATGGTCTGGGTTTCCTGCCCACGGATGGGGCACTGCCACAGCTGGGCCAGGGGTAGGATTCTAAAATTGGGGGGAAGGGAGGGGGGGGGGGGGGAGAAGAAACTGCAAAGCTAAATAAATAACAAAATAAATAAATAGATAAATAAGAAGAAGTCTAACCAATTAGCCTGTTTGTCTGATTTTTTACCTTTTTCAACAAATAAAATCTTAATACGAGTTGGCAAGGGACGGGGAGTAAGAAAATCACACATATTCTCCTAGGTCTTCCAATCTCAACGATAAAGCCTTTACAGCTTCTACAAAATGCAGCAGCTAGATCTTTATCCAACTGCAAAAGAACAGAACATATCACTCCGATTCTTAAACAACTTCATTGGTTACCAATCTCTGACAGGATAATATATAAAACCCTAACTCTAATCCACAAAGCTCTCGATAATAATAAAACTGAATGGATGAAACACACACTTCTTTTTAAAGGCTCACTTAGAAACCTACGTTCAACAAATACTGGGCTTCTCTTAACTTCTTCACCAAGAATGATACACCATCAATTTACAAGAGAGCATGCTTTTTCCATTGCAGGACCAGCTTTATGGAATACTTTACCCACAGAAATAAGACTTGAAGAAGCTACTAAAACTTTCAAGAAAAAATTAAAAACTTGGCTTTTCAATAAAGCATTTACACAATAGGGCGGATTTTAAAAGCCCTGCTCGCTGGCGCGCCTATTTTCCATAGGCCACCGATGCGCGCAGAGCCCCGGGACGCGCGTAAGTCCTGGGGCTTTTTTAAGGAGGCGGGACGGGGCGGGGCCGAATAACGCGGCGTTTCGGGGGCGGGACCGGGGGTCGGGTCTTGGCGCGCCAGCAGCCTGCTGGCGCGCGCCGATTTACGTCTGCCTCCGGCAGGCGTAAATCCATGGATAAAGGTAGGGGGGGGGTTTAGACAGGGCCGGGGGGGTGGGTTAGGTAGGGGAAGGGAGGGGAAGGTGAGGGGAGGGCGAAAGAAAGTTCCCTCCGAGGCCGCTCCGATTTTGGAGCGGCCTCGGAGGGAACGGAGGCAGGCTGTGCGGCTCGGCGCACGCAGGCTGCCCAAAATCGGCAGCCTGCACGCGCCGATCCAGGATTTTATAAGATACGCGCGGCTTCGCAAGTATCTAATAAAATCCAGTGTACTTTTGTTTGCGCCTGGTGCGCCAACAAAAGTATGCGATCGCGTTATTTTTTAAAATCTACCCCAATGTCTTAAGATCAATAACCCTTCTTTCACTTTCAATTATACCTTCCCCTTTACTTCCCTTTTCCCCATCCCCCTTCCTTTTATTTTATCAATCACTACACTCTTTAACCCATCCCTCTCTTGTTTCTCCCTCTTCTCAACCCCCAATCTTTCACTGATCACACTCCTATTTTTATCATATATGATAATTATATATTGTAATACATATCCCATTTTTCCCCTCATTTGTTATATTTTATTACATTGTATCCATTTTTTAGTTAAAATTGTTATATGTAAACCAACGTGATGGCATTGCTGAATATCGGTATATAAAAGCAAATACAATCAATAAATAAATAAATAAAGTTCAAGATGCCAGAACAGAATGTGTGATAGAGATGTGAATCGTGTCCTCGATCGTCTTAACGATCGATTTCGGCTGGGAGGGGGAGGGAATCGTATTGTTGCCATTTCGGTGTGTAAACTATCGTGAAAATCGTTAAAATCGTGAGCTGACACACTAAAACCCCCTAAAACCCACCCCCGACCCTTTAAATTAAATTCCCCACTCTCCTGAACCCCCCCCCCCAAATGCTTTAAATTACCTGGGGATCCAGCGGTGGTCCAACCCCCGCTGAACGACCTCCTGCAGTCGATCTCCTGCCGGCGCCATTTTCCGTACGGAAAACGATTCGCGGCAAGAAATCGCTTCCTGAACCCCGCTGGACTCCCAGAAACTTTTGGCCAGCTTGGGGGGGCCTCCTGACCCCCACAAGACTTGCCAAAAGTCCAGCGGGGGTCCGGAATGACCTCCTGCGTCGAATCGTTTTTGTCTATGGCCGCCGCCATTTTGCGGCGGCCATTTTGCAAAATGGCGCCGGCTGAAGACAACAGGATTCAATTGAGGGGGCCGTTCCGGACCGCCGTCGTTCTGGACCACCGCTGGATCCCCAGGTAATTTAAAGCATTTGGGGGGGGGGTTCGGGAGGGTGGGGGATTTAATTTAAAGGGTCGGGGGTGGGTTTTAGGGGGTTTTAGTGTGCCGGTTTTCCTGCCCTCCCCCTTCCCCCGATTTACGATTTGTTAACGATAAATCGGGGGAATTGGTATTGTATCGTGGCCCTAACGATTTTTGACGATTTAAAATATATCGGACGATATTTTAAATCGTCAAAAAACGATTCACATCCCTAATGTGTGATAATCAGTGAAACTCTTCTCTGAAAGGCAATCACTCCAAGCGAGAGGCTCTTTTTAATATTCAAGCAGACAAGTTTATCCAAAAGTCTTCGTATGCAATGTGGTCCCCCAACACAGCCGTGCCTCTCTGAATCATGGCACAAATGAGCCGATGCAATATTTGTGCGCAGACAACAGGTGGCCTGTTTCCCTAACGCGTGCCCAGCCACCTCTCCTGGGCACGCAATGCAATATTTAAGTTAGGGGTCGCGCAAAAAGGGAGGTGCTAGGGAAGCTTTGTGCATCCCTAGTACCTCCTTGGCATCGGGCACACAGAAGAGGTGGTTGTGAAGTGGGTTGGGAAAATGGACGCTCAATCTACGAGCATCCGTTTTCTCCCTCTACCGGCATAGACACACACAAGATACATGGCCTGGACCATGTATCTTGTGTGTGTATATTGGGCATCCAGAATTTTTTTTTAACTAAATCTGCTTTATTTGGTTCCTCCTACTTAGTATCGCTATGGTACTATTAGCAGGAATCACAGAAAACAGGATTTTTTTTTTTCAATGACTCTTCAGTGTGGCATAACGCCAGCCCCGGGACTGGCATAAAATTTGACGCATTGCAATGGGCACATTGGCTGTGTGGGAATTTTTTTGCATTGCAGGGATTAGCTAATAGCGTCATCTTCGTGGAATTTGCATGTGATGAGCGCTATTAGCTATACTGTGATTTGGAGGCATGTTTTGGATGCGCTAATCCCGGTATTGCATCAAGGGTTATGGATGCACATCCAAAAAGTGCATCCAATCGCGTCTTAAGCCGTGTGCTAGTCGCTGTCCATGGTATTGCATTGGCCCCAAAGATATTATACCTATGCCCCCTGTGCAAATGTACTGCCTCAGTCTGTGGGTTACTTACCTTATATTGAAATATGCTCTGCACCAGAATGTCTTGTTTAAGATCTAATAAAGTACCCTGTAAACTTCTCACCTCCATCTTGTATTGTGGATCCCTCCCAACACAGCAGTGTTGGGGGACTGCATTGCATATGAAGTCTTTTGGATAAACTTGTCTGCTTGAATATTATAAAGAGCCTCTCCATTGCAGTGACTGACTTTCAACAGAGAACAGTTTCACTGATTTATCATACATTCTATTCTGACATCTGCTTAAAGTTGTCATATAGGTCCCAAATCCTCCTGTAGGGTAGACTGCAACAGCTCTTTCTATTTCTTTAATATTGTCTCCTCTTTACTTCAGTGAACTTTGGGACTTCATCATGCAGAGGACATGTAATAAAAAAAAATAGATTTCAAGGGCACTTGCAAATGCTAACCCAGAAAATGCATTATGGTTCCTCACACATTTTCTGACTGGATGAGAAAAAAAAAAAGTGGTTCATGGTCCTATAAGGAAAATGTATATATCTTTAAAGAATAGCTCCTTGGGAATTTTCATGGATGGAAGACTTGAACGCCATCTTCCAAACCTGACAGCAGAAGCAGTGCAATAACTCCCTCCTACACTGGGAAAGCATCCTGCAGTGAGGATGGGTGCACAGTACATCTTCATGTCAGAGTCAGGACAATTCTGGGGAAAACGGAAAAGGACAAAGTGAAACAAATGTTGTCTCTTCCAAAGTCTGTGAGAGCAGGTGCAAAGTCCATGGGCACTCTTACCTGTGAACTTTGCCCCAGTTCTCAAAAGAGACCACCGCGCCAAAGACCTTAAAGGAAAACTCAAACCAATCTAGGGACATAAAATGAACCTCACACACTTTGAAACTGCCAGAAAAGAACTCAACGGGGTCCTAGGCATGAGCCATAAAATTCTACAACCTGTCAACGTGTGACCTTAACTCATTATGAGCCATTAACCACCTCCCCCCACCCACCTTCTAATTTACTCTATCACTGGGATGCTTTCAAAATTCACTTGTATTTTCCAGTAATGTCTCGTATTCATTATGCTCCTACCAGAGGTGAAGAGTGCTAGCTCCCAAAACCGAATCTAATACAACGGTGTCATCTTATATATGCTTTTGTTTTTATTTGCTAACCTTTATTTTCATTCATTCGCCATCATCAGGATTTCAACAATTTGAGAAAGGACATTCCGTTGACCGCATAACAGAGTGGTTTTTAGTGATCCGGTGAAGCAGCCCGGTCATCCCTTCTGATGCACTTTTGGAATACAAAGTGTCAGATTCAAAGTGGAAGAAGAAAGACCAGTATCACCACAATACTGGGCCATCTTTAGGCTCGTGCAAGCCATTCCCGGATTTAGGCTTAGGCACACAGGCAACCACCGGGCTGCAATAAGTTAAGTTAATAAGCATGTTATATTGTAATACTATCTTGTAAAACTGTTACATGTATTTAGGTAGTTACTCAATTCAGCTGTTATACTGTATAATGTCATTAAGGCTAGCCTTAGACATCTTGTTATATGTAAACCGATGTGATATATCAAATCGAATGTCGGTATAGAAAAATAAATAAACAAACAAATAAATAAATAAATAAAAGGATAGGGCTGTGCACCGGTGCCACGTCAGAAAAAAAAAAGCAAAAACCAACCCCACCACCGTGGTCCAACATCCCTTCTGATTTCCAGGCTTTGGGGGGTGAACGCCCACCCAGCCACCCACTGTCCCCAGCCCTCATTCTCTGTTCCAGCCTAAAGGCGCCAAAACTCTTAAATTTAGCCCTGCTGCAAGTGCTGTGGTTGCGCCGGACACCAAAGCTGGAGGTCCCCTGCAGCCGTTGTACCTACAGAGGCAGGCAGGGGGAGCAGTAGAGAGGGAAGGGTGAGAGCTAGGGAGGAGGGGCAAGGGGGGGGGGGAGATACGAGCAGTGGGTGGGAGGAAGAGAGGTGACAGCTGACAGTAAGGAAATGGGGGCGTGTATGTCATTATTTTGTTTTTTAAATGTATATACTCCGTCTTCGGTGGCACTTTGGAGTGGATCGCATTCAGGTACTGTAGGTATCGCCACTCCAGACCCAGCTCCAGCCTTAAAATACGGCTCTGACCAGGCTGGACTGTAAACTGAAGAACCCCCAAAACGGCCATAACATTTCTTCTAAGCTGGGTCTCTTGGCAGCTCTATATGTATATATATATATTTATTACTGAGTAAAAGAAAAACGTGAATGAAGAAAATCTAACCAACCTGCATAATAAAAAAGCTAGCTCAGGCTAGACGTGATTTGGCCTGCATCAAATTTTAATTCCGTTTGAAAAGAGCAGCATGTGCTTAGGGTGCAAAGAGAAAGCTGTGTCTAAATCTTAGCTCCTATTTGTGCCTCAGCGCTTGTCTTCAGCAGCACTGGCACAGATTCCTCGGTCTTTTTCACACTTCGTCATGATGCTTGGTTGCAGTCCGGCAGTAGATGGCGGTCTATACCCATAAAATCTGCCACTCGTTTTATATGACTTTTATTGTCCAGATCTTGAAACGCAAGATGATCGCTGAAGAAAAAAAATAAATAAATAAATCTCCATCGAGCCAATTAATCAATCCAAGGTTTATTGTTCGAGGAAGGAATTCCAGCCCTGCTGCACCTGGATTAGCACCTGTTCCACGCCAATCGTTAAACAAAGTCAATAAAAAAAAAAAAAAAAGTCAGATTGGTGCATAGCAACATTCTGCCTCTCTGCAGGTATTTGGTTTAAAGCATAAATCACTGCGCTTTTAAGAAGTTAGGGGTCGTTTTCAACAAGCTCACTGTGGGAGCAGGATCAATGGAAATATCCATTTTATCCTGATCCAGAGTTATCCAGGAAGTCAAAACCAGGGCGTCTTTTTAATTAGCAGCAGCCCTGAAAAGCTGGTTCCAGGCGCTACCCAAGAGTTTCACCATTCGCGGAAAGACGGAAGGAGAACTGGAGCGACAGAGGCTCCAATTGCCCTTCCATGTTTGGGTTTTCCTGAAGCTTTTCTTTCCCTTGAAAGAGAATCGCAAATGGGCGGCATACATAGTCAGTTATCCTGCTTCTAAATCCAATTGTCTTGTTAATTGCATTGTATGAGCACCTCTAGACTCGTTGCATGTAATGTTTGACATTTGGTTACATCTGCCCAATATTTACTTTGCTCAGGAAAAAAAAAAACTAAGGGAGCAACATCTGTAGGTCGTGCGGAGGAGCTCCGCACACTGAACAGAGGTTAAAAAGGTCTGTTTTCGGGCCGCTGAAGGTGTCCGTGGGTATCGGGTAGGCCCCCGGGAGGAAGCGAGAGAGCCGAACTCATGGGTGCGGCGGCGGCGGCGTCGGAGGAGGAGGGGGCGCGCAGGGTGGCGTGGCCTGTGGACTCTGGGAGATGATGGACACGAGACACGTGGCCGCACAAAGGGGGGCACACGACCGGCTCCAGCCACTAAGGCTAACGTGTTACTTTTTCAAAACATTCCCAGTTAGGCAAAGAAAACGAAAACAAAAAAAAAAAAAGGTGGGACAGTGCCTGGGGAAAAAGCAAAGAGGCAAAAGCAATCCCCTTCAAGACCTGGCTCGGAGAAGGAATGCAATTTTTATTTATTTATTTATTTATTTACGGCTTGCATTAATCGGGTGTTGCAGATCAGATCGGTCTGATTTTTCACCTCGTTAAGAGAACTAAACCTGCAGCCTGGGAAGCTTTAGCAAGTGGAAACCGGAGCAGCAAAACGTTCGCCCGTCCTGCGGGTTAGTTCCAATGAACCCTTTCCTGTCGAGCTCTTCCATCTTCTATCACACAAGACGGAGGGTTTAGCTGCCTCTTAATAGTTTAGAGTCTGATCAGCTACAAAAAAAACCAACAACAGCTATATAGAAATGTATTGAAGGCTTCTGAGATCACCAAGCACAGCTTTTACTGAAAGATGTATTACTATTATTATTATTATTTATTATTATTAAAGGATCAGTCAATGAGGCAACAGCAAAATTGCTTGCAAGGTTTTCTTTCTGTTTTTTTAAGGTTTATATGCAAACTGTCACATTCAGTTTAAGGTGACAACTTCTGCAGGCTCATTAGCGTGAACTGTGTCTAACGGGCTTAAAAAACATCTAATTATTTATTAGGCTCTAATGGGATGGGTTGCCTTTCTAATTCTAAGCCCGAAACGGCTCTGGAGTGCCTGCCTGCCTGCGCTCATTTGTTTGCGTGCCTTGCCTGCGATCGGAGCTCTCCTCCCGAAAACAAAACAAAAAAAAAAAAAACCAAATCGTGATGTGGTTGGGGAAAAAAGAAAAAATCAATAGGGACTCTCCGAGATTGTGTTCTTCTCTCCCCGCAAGTGTTCCACCTCAGAAACCCCAACGCTTCTCTGGCACAAGTGCCTCGTTTTGTTTTCGTTCGCCGCGCCTGCAGCCACAAACCTGTCCCCTGGCAGGGAAAGAGACAGAGCCTCGGACGAATGAAAAGGCGCATCGTCCTCCGAGTTAGCGCATCGTCCTCCGAGTTAGCGCATACCTGAGGCTCAGCTCTGATAATATCATTAGAGAATACAAGGTTTGGAGAACGCCAGCCTACTGTTAGCTCTCACGCTGCTACATTCAGCCCTTGCGAAATAAGTTAACCTCTCTGCTTCTAATTGTTTTTTTTTTTCTCTCTCCCTCTCTCGCCAGACTGTTTTATGTTTCCTCTTTTTATGTCTCCTATTTTATCTTTCCTCCCCTTGCCTTTTCCTCCTTTCATTCTCCATTTGAAAGCAGCTCCGTCTGATCCCCCCTAAGCTTGCTACCACCCACTGCAGGCTCTCCTCTCCCGCGGCCGAGGTGTTTCTTTACAAAGTTAAGCGTCCAGTTGTCATATTAATTATTACACCGAGTAATGACTGAAATA
The DNA here is from genome assembly GCF_901001135.1 of Rhinatrema bivittatum. NCBI lineage: Eukaryota > Metazoa > Chordata > Amphibia > Gymnophiona > Rhinatrematidae > Rhinatrema > Rhinatrema bivittatum. The sequence continues at coordinate 216,822,614 of NC_042618.1, read as the reverse complement.
GTCAAATAAGGGGGGAGAGTCGAGAGCTTTTTTTTTTTAATTCCTCGCTCCTGAAAGATTCAGTAAAGAAGCCCGGCAAACAAAGCACTAATTGGTCCCCAGAAATACTCTGACAAGGCCTGGAAGATAGGTTTCACAAAGCCCAGCAGTTGTGAGGAGGGGAAAAGATCCTTGAATAGACCCCACGCTTCTTTTCTAAACTCTCTTGCTGAGCAAAAAAAAAAAAAAAAAAACCGGACTGCATCTTGAATACAGGCTTGATCTTGAATGCTATACCCAGCAGAGAAAAAAATGCACCATTTATTGTAAGTTTTTTTTTTTCTCCAGCTATTCATGTGTTCTATGGGGAGAATCAGCTGGTTTTGTTTACCATGAAAGACCTTTACTTTATTTTTACTCTCAGGAGAGGGGGGGGGGGGGGGGGGGAAGGTGCCCAGACCCAGTGGAGCTCGCCTACTGTAACAAAATGGAGTGTAACAAATCCTACAAAAGTTCAGAATGTATTGATTCTTTCAAGACCCATATAGATTAACGACCCTCGTTATGCTTATCCAAGAAAGGTATTTAATCATAATGTAAATGGATGTTTAAAAAAAAAAAAAAAGCTTAGCCTAATACAGAGAACTTCAAAAGGACGCCACAGTTTGGCTGGAGTTTTCTTTAAAGACAATAAAATAATGACAGTTTAAGATAAAAAAAAAAAAGGGGGGGGGGGGGGGGTAACCGAAAGGGAAAGGAGAGATTAATCATTATGGTTAAATGAAGAACCCTTTAAGTGCAGGTGCTCACTGCTACACAGCACGCAAGCCTTTTCATACAAATATTTATCGCGTTTACGTTTAACATGAGTAGATGCTTTACCTTGATAAGACAACGCTTGGATGTGCAGACCCTGCTAAGCTTTTTTTTTTGTTTTTAAAGTATGACATCAATAGTTCACCAGATATGACTACAACTTCTGATACTCTTAGCGAGGACAAACAATTAACCTTTTTCCTAAAGAAGGCCCATAAGTCGTCTTTAAAACCATTCAATAGGCTACTCCGTACTTAAGTTGCTGTTTTTTGTTTTGTGGGGGTTTTTTTTGCAGATTCAATCTTGGGGCATCTCTAATTCTGAGGTGTACAGTCACGTGATTAGGAAAGTGATTCTATTACTGTCCCTAAAACTTTGTTACAAACTCTTCGGGTGTTCTCTAACCAGCCTTTTTAATTTATGAAGGCATTGGGGGTTGGGTTTGTTTTTTTCCCCCTTTCGGGTTCTGCAAAAGAAGGACGTCGTTTGCCACCATCCATTAGAGAATTCTAATAATTCCCTACACGATGGCGATGGGGGGCAAGAGATTTATGAAAATTTAATTAGATCTTAGCAAACTGTTCCTTCTATGAAAGTTCCCTGTCCTGATTTTGACTTTCTTACATTTTAAGTATCAAGATCTTAATATATTCCAGGCATGTGTACTTTTCAGTCTCGGGCCAAAATGGGAGAATACTCCCAGTACATCTGGTTCTTTGTGCAAATTAGAGCTGGTACATAAAACTGGCATTCACATGTATTGTTTATTTTATTTTTTCTTACCTGACAGTTTCCCTCTGCCTCCTTTTGAGTTTCCATTTCAACTGGAACTAGCCTCTACTGTGCTATGGTACCATGAATCTTCATTGCAGTTACCAGAGTGATTTTCCCCATTGTATATCCTTTCTCAACTCATCCCAGCCAGTACAGCAATAGTCCTAAGCAGGGTCATCAAGCAGCAGCTTCTTCCAGAACCCAGCTAACTCGGACCTTGAGTCTGGCCACTGGGCATGGCCATTGAGTGATGGCTGAGACTCTCTTCTCCAGGGGCTGTGAGCACTGCATCTGCAGCATCCCAGCTAGCCCAGGGAGCAGAGTTGTGGTCCACAGACAAACTCAGTTCCTCCTCATGGCAATACACAACAATATTCCTGAACCACCAGGTCAGCCCTATTGTTCTCAACCCAGTACTTGGGACACCCAAGCCAGTCAGGTTTTCAGGATCTCCATAATCAATGTGCATGAGATATTAGGGATGTGAATCGTGTTTTGACGATTTAAAATATCGTCCGATATATTTTAAATCGTCAAAAATCGTTAGAGGCGATATATAATAGGAATTCCCCCGATTTATTGTCAAAAATCGCAAATCGGAGGAAGGGGGAGGGGGAGGGGAAGGGGGAGGGGGAGGGCGGGAAAACCGGCACACTAAAACAACCCTAAAACCCACCCCGACTCTTTAAAATAAATCCCCCACCCTCCTGAACCCACCCCAAAATGTCTTATATTACCTGGGGTCCAGTGGGGGGGTCCCGGTGTGATCTTCCACTCTCAGGCCACGGGTGCATTGATAGAAATGGTGCCGGCGCTACCTTTGCCCTGTCATATGACAGGGCAAAGGTAGCCATTTTGGTTCCTGTCCCCCGACGTCACGAGCGTAGGAGATCGCTCCCGGACCCCCGCTGGACCCCCAGGGACTTTTGGCCAGCTTGGGGGGGCCTCCTGACCCCCACATATTGTGGCCATATTGCCGGCGCCATTTTGCAATACGGCAACACGATTCGAGTGCAGGAGGTCATTCCCGGACCCCCGCTGGACTTTTGGCAAGTCTTGTGGGGGTCAGGAGGCCCCCCCAAGCTGGCCAAAAGTCCCTGGGGGTCCAGCGGGGGTCCGGGAGCGATCTCCTACGCTCGTGACGTCGGGGGACAGGAACCAAAATGGCGCTGGCGCTACCTTTGCCCTGTCATATGACAGGGCAAAGGTAGCGCCGGCGCCATTTCTATCAATGCACCCGTGGCCTGAGAGTGGAAGATCACACCGGGACCCCCCCACTGGACCCCAGGTAATATAAGACATTTTGGGGTGGGTTCGGGAGGGTGGGGGATTTATTTTAAAGAGTCGGGGTGGGTTTTAGGGTTGTTTTAGTGTGCCAGTTTTCCCGCCCTCCCCCGATTTACGATTTACACGATATTTAAAAAAAATAAAACCGCGACGATCCGAATCCCTCCCCCCCAGCCAAAATCGATCGTTAAGACGATCGATCACACGATTCACATCTCTATGAGATATATTTGCATGCAAATTTACTTCATGCATATTCATTGTGGATACCTTGAAATCTTGTCTGGCTAGGTGTGTCCCGAGGACTGGGCTGAGCACCACTGTTATGAAGTAGTCAGGTCTGGATGAACTCAGTTCTGTAGCATGTGCTACCATTGAAAATATGGTTCTGTTCTGAATAAAAAATAGGCAGCAGAAGAAATGAACTGTGTTTTACTTTTTTGTCTGATCACCAGTTTTAATTATGTATGTAAATGTGTAATCAGCCTCAAACCATGGATGAGAGTGCAAACCTTACCACTAAAGGTATTTACAATCCAGTGCTAAGACAAAGAATCACATGCACTGTACTGCACAAAGAGAGCTGGGTCTGATGGTGATACTATAAATAGAACTGACATTGGCCTCAACCATGCAGATTAGAGATTGGTGAGGAAAAAAATGATTTTTCCCACAAACAGAGCAGATGCTTAGGAAGATCAGAAGACTGTCCCAAGATGGACAGTTTTGTAAGGCAACTCTCAAACTTTGAAAAACAAAATACATTTTCAAAGTTGAGGAAATTTTAAAAAATATCGAGGAAAAAAATTCCCCAGTAAATCTGGATTACAAAAATTCTAGCATGTTAGCAACTTTTGCAAATCGTACTGAAATGCATTCAGAGATTTGCGCTCCCCTTGCAATTAATTTGCATATTATTTGACTCTTATGTGTCTTTATTTCTTTATGGTACTGAAGATGCATAGAATTCAGGCAGTAAAGCCACTAAATTTGTATTTCCCAACAGTCTTCTGGAGATACATCTAGCCAGTCAGGTTTTCTAGATCAGTGGTCCCCAACCCTGTCCTAGGGGACCACCAGCCAGTCGGGTTTTCAGGATATCCACAATGAAAATGCATGAGAGAAAATGTGCATACATGCACATTTCTGATCTTCCTAAGCATCTGCACATTTTCTCTCATGCATTTTCATTGTGGATATCCTGAAAACCCGACTGGCTGGTGGGCCCCCAGGACAGGGTTGGGGACCTCTGTTCTAGATCACCACAATGAATATACACTGGAGATCCAGTGTATGCAAATCTATCTCATGCATATTTATTATGGATATCCTGAAAACCAGAGTGGTTAGGTGTGCCTGCAGGAGAGGGATGGGAAACACTGAGCTACAGGTTTTAACAGTGATCTGTAAATACATTGCTGCATTTATGCTATGGCTGAGCTCTCATGGCCGAATTTTAAAATGACCACTCGTGTAAAAATCACCACTCACGCACATGGCCGGGCCTTGCGCACGCCGCATGCATTTTCAAAAGGGCCCGGCCACACGCACAAGCCCCGGGCCCTGAGAAATGGATGGGCCGGGGGGAGGCAGGGCAGAACGGAGGCTGGCAGGGACAGCAGCCATTAGCCGCCCTCCCGGGGAAGCGCTCACCAGCAGTCGGCCAGTGCACGTAAATTACTTCTGCTTCCAAGGAGCAGTAAGTAATAAAATAAAAACATAAAGCCAAGGTAGGTTAGTTTAGGAGATGGGGAAGGGGAAGGAAGGTTAGGCAGGTGCTTAGGAAAGTTCCTGGGAGGGACCTGGGGAAGCCCGATTGCGTCGCTGTACAGACTTTGCAAAAATTCACACACCCCCCTTGCGCGCGCTGCCCACACATGCACGCACAGATGATAAAACCCAGTGCATGTGTGAGCGCCAATGGATTTTATAACATGCGCATATGGCTATGTTTTAAAATCTACCCCTTCGAGTTTATGCTAACACTTTGTAAATGATCCCCTACATGTTTCTTCATTTTATTCCAAACTCCTTTGGTTTTGGACCATAAATATTTTCAGACCCATATATGATGGTGTAGCATTGATGCAAAGATAATTTTCCTAGGGATAAATACCCGGTGATGGATTAAAAGGGGTGGAAGACAGATGGAGCAGTTACCCGGGGCCCAAGCAGGTCAGACTAAGGGTAAGGGTTAAGGGTAATGGAGGTAGGGAGAGCCTATGACACCTTAATCCAGGGAAATCATTAGGGATGTGAATCGTTTTTTGACGATTTAAAATATCGTCCGATATATTTTAAATCGTCAAAAATCGTTAGGGCCACGATACAATACCAATTCCCCCGATTTATCGTCAAAAAATCGTAAATTGGGGGAAGGGGGAGGGCAGGAAAACCGGCACACTAAAACCCCCTAAAACCCACCCCCGACCCTTTAAATTAAATCCCCCACCCTCCCGAACCCCCCCCCCCCCAAATGCCTTAAATTACCTGGGGGTCCAGCGGCGGTCCGGAACGGCAGCGGTCCGGAACGGCCTCCTGCAATTGAATCGTGTTATCTTCAGCCGGTGCCATTTTTCAAAATGGCAGCGCAAAATGGCGGCGGCCATAGACCAACACGATTCGACTGCAGGAGGTCGTTCCGGACCCCCGCTGGACTTTTGGCAAGTCTTGTGGGGGTCAGGAGGCCCCCCCAAGCTGGCCAAAAGTCCCTGGGGTTCCAGCGGGGGTCCGGAAAACGATCTCCTGCCGTGAATCGTTTTCCGTACGGAAAATGGCGCCGGCAGGAGACCGACTGCAGGAGGACGTTCAGCGGCGGTCCGGAACCCCCGCTGAATGACCTCCTGCAGTCGATCTCCTGCCGGCGCCATTTTCTGTACGGAAAACGATTCGCGGCAGGAGATCATTTTCCGGACCCCCGCTGGACCCCCAGGGACTTTTGGCCAGCTTGGGGGGGCCTCCTGACCCCCACAAGACTTGCCAAAAGTCCAGCGGGGGTCCGGAACGACCTCCTGCAGTCGAATCGTGTTGGTCTATGGCCGCCGCCATTTTGCACCGCCATTTTGAAAAATGGCGCCGGCTGAAGACAACACGATTCAATTGCAGGAGGCCGTTCCGGACCGCTGCCGTTCCGGACCGCCGCTGGACCCCCAGGTAATTTAAGGCATTTGGGGGGGGGGTTCGGGAGGGTGGGGGATTTAATTTAAAGGGTCGGGGGTGGGTTTTAGGGGGTTTTTAGTGTGCCGGCTCACGATTTTCACGATACTTTAAACACCCAAACGGCAACAATACGATTCCCTCCCCCTCCCAGCCGAAAATCGATCGTTAAGACGATCGAGGACACGATTCACATCTCTAGAAATCATAGCCTGTACTTAGATTTGGGTGCTATTTAACCAGTGGGGCTAAATAGAATCTGGTTTGTGGTATCTTACTCTGCATCTTCTTTGTACTAGGTATGAAAAGGTCCAGCAGTTAAAGCAAGCAGCCATGGAAAATCAGGTGTTTAAGGAAAATGGATTTTCTAAAAGCATGAATGAAAACTGACCCCACAGAAACCCTGAAACTTTAGCCCATTTAAAACCGGAGGTAAACTTCAGTGCCTGTTCTTGTAAGGCCTCCATTTTCAGATAATTTTTTTTAAATGAAATAATATCTTTGTAGTGATTGGATTAAATCGAGTAGAACATGCATTGAACAGCCTTCCAGAGAAGGTAGTTGAGGCAAAGACTGTAACGTAATTGAAGAAAGCATTAGATAGGCACGGGGGATCTCTAAGTGCGAAGAAATGAAGGCAGAGAAAACCCAAGATCAACCTTGGTCTATGGCATTGCACCAGGAACGAAACTTGGCAGACTTAGGGAGGCTTTAGAGTTCATATCTATGAACATAGTCCATTTCTATCAGAACTACAACCCTACTGGAATTAGTTTTGTGCTGCTGCTGAATCAATGCTCATCTATTTATATAGCACCAGTGCCTCGGAGCCTATGAGTGATTGAATAGACCTTTTTTTTTAGTGCCGGATTATACTTTTAACTAGCACTAAAATATTCAGCCCAGGACACTGCTGTGCCAGACAGTGCTAGTAGTGAGTACAGTCATGTTCCTCCTTTATTTCTTGAATTTAGATATTTGAAAGGAGTTAGGAGTGTGCTCCGCAGACCTCCTGTTCAATCAGATCTCTCTCCCATAGATAATTCTTCACTATAGTCATATTTTGACTGTAGGAGCACAGTGCCAGCATAGCTTTTGACCGCAAGCTGCACAGTAACACCTGTACTTTTTTTTTTCTTTCTTTCAAAGACCATGGCAGCGATGGCTAAGACATCCAACCACATATGTTTGGGAACAGTACATTCAGAAGCGTAATAACTGTTCAAAAAATGAATTTGTTGTGCCCACTGGGTGATGGTGAAAGGCATGGGTTTTAATAATACTGCTTTATCGGGATTCTTAGAGGAAGGCACCATGCATGTTGTGCATGCCTGCCAGATCCCCTTCCTCCACTCCCTATGCTGTGAGCCACTGCAAGGTGCTGAAATGCATGACTAAGAAAAGTTAGATAACTCACCGCACTAGGTAAGTTATGAATAAGAAGCATTTCTATTTATTAAAATACATCTGAGTTTAAAAAATTCAAAGGTAAACTCCAAGGCAGTTTTCAGCCATCTCATTTCTGAAAGGTGCCTCAGAGAGAGGTAACTCACCCCAGTTTTTTAAATGTATTTATTTAACAACTTTTTTTTATACCGACATTCGTGGGTACATCATATCGGTTTACATGGAACTAAGAGAAATACAAAGAATGGGGGGGGGGGGGGTGGAAGAAACGGGGTATAACAGGGTAAAAGGCATAACAAGAGAAGTGTAATGGATGCAACTAGCAAGGGAAATAATATTATATAATGAAAGTTATAGTAATAATAAACATAAAATAATATAAAAGAAACATAAAATAGCATAAATGCAAGGATACTGGCAATTTGGCCTCAAGAAGGGATAGCCAAGGTCATGGTTTAAGGTAGAGAGTGACTTTTCATGTCTGAAAGATAAAATGATACAGTGGTGCATGTTGATTGGGTCCAGTGCTGTGATGTAAAAGTTGAACAAATGTATATATTCACTGACCTTTGCCATAAAATGTCTTGTAGGAGCTGTATGACAAAGGGGTGGAGTTCACCCTACCTTTTACTGTCTGACATTACACTTGAACAGAGAACAGAGGTCCTTGCAATCTGATTCTGTTCTTGGACTTAGAAGCACGGATCTGAAAGGAGGAGTTAAAACTGGGTTATCTATAATGACTTCCCAGTTAGAATTGGCAAAATCACAACGCACAGAGGGTGAAAATACAATGTGCCTAATATAAATCATTTTTGGAAGCAAAAGAACAAGTTTGAATCCCTAGTTGGTTCCTTGTGCTCCAAACCCCTTCTACTACAAAGTTGAGAATTGGTCTCATGATGTCATCAATGCTTTTCTTCCCTTAAGAATCTTGTATTTCCATTGACCATAAAAACATAAGGCGTGCCATGCTGGGTCAGACCAAGCTCCATTGAGCCCACATCCTGTCTCCAGCCATGGCCATTTCACATCGCAAGTACCCAGCAGATCTATTTGGTTAGGCTCCGCTGGTGACCCGCAGCCTCGCCTGCTGCTGTACGGCCCATCGCCTCCCCAGGTGGGCCACTCCTTGCAAATGCATGGAATGCACACCCAGTCACGCATGCCCGCCCGCACACAGCTTCCACTCCCAAGCAGGAAGATCATTGGGCTGCAGTGGCGTGCTAAGGGGGGGGGGGAGGGGGGTGGAAATACAGGAAGGTCCCGCAGCGGCGCGAAGTAACGTGCTGGTGGAGGTCCTACTCCCCGCCAGCAAAAGCGATGTCCTGTGGTGCCGCCAGCATTTCCTCCAAGCCGGCAATAGAAGAAGAGGCCCCGCAGTGCCGCCTGCCTTTCTCAGGAGCCAGCGGCAGATGAAGAGACTCTGCCGTGCCGCCAACCTTTTCCCGGAGCCGGTGGCAGATGAAGGGGCCCTGCTCTGTAGCCAGCGACCAAAGAAGAGGTTCAAAATGTGAGTGAGAGAATGAGAGATTGGACTTGTGACAGTGAGTACCTGTGTATGAGAGGGTGTGTGTGTGTGTGTGTGTGTGAGAGAGAGAGAGTGTGAGGGTGCCTGTGTGTGTGTGTGTTAGAGACTTTATAAGAGCTTCTGTGTGTGTGTGTGTGTGTGTGTGTGAGAGAGAGAGAGTGTGAGGGTGCCTGTGTGTGTGTGTGTTAGAGACTTTATAAGAGCTTCTGTGTGTGTGTGTGTGTGTGAGCGTCTGTGTGAGAACCTGTGTGCCTGTGAATGAGTCTGTCTGAAAGCTTATGTGTTTGTGTATGTTTTGTGCCTGTGGGAGCCTGTCTGTCACATATAGGCTCTCACAGGCATGCATACACACAAACATAATGTATCTGTGAGGGTACGGGAGAGGCAGCCAGTGTATGTTAAGAGAGAAGTAGTGTGCGAGAGAATGAATGTGTTATTGTGCTTGTGTGTGAGAGAGAAGATAAAATGCATGCGACCCAACCTCCCCCAATCCATGACAATCTCAGGGTGACTGGAATGAAAATCATATCCCAGATATGGAGAGAAGATTTTTAAATCCTTATTAGTTTTATATTGGGTGTAATTTGATGATTCTGCTCTTTTGAAAAAAAAAAAAAAATTTTTTGGTGGGGGGGGGATAAAACATTTGTAATTGGATTTTTATTCATCAGATTTTTGATACTTTTTTTTTGGTGTTTGGGAAATTTTCGATATTCTATTCATTACCTGGTTTGAAATATTATTTTTATGAATATGACTTTACTATTATGATTGTTTTATATTTCTTGATGTTATTGTTTAATGTTTTATGAAGAATGGTAATGTTTCTGTTTTTCCATTGTTGCTCTGCATATAGAGGCTGCCTTCTTGTGGGTTCCAGTTCAGTTCTTCTCAGCACATTTCTGTTTATACTTTCTGATCTCTTTATTCTGTATTTAGTCAGGGTTTCTCTGTGTTCTGCATTTGTGACTGAGGTGAGGTATTTTGCTGGCATGTAATTTCTGTGTAGGGATCTATAGCAGCCTGATTTCCTAATAAGAGTTTTATTGGTGTTCTAGGGCCTGGCATAATATGTGCAGTGCTGCCTTTTCATAGATAAGGTTGTTAGGGTTGTTTTGGTATAGGAAGTTTACTATATTGTAATGGTAATTCTGTTTGTTCATGGCTTTTTGAAAGCCAAGCTCATGTCCAATATGCATTGCAAAAACTCTAATTCCATAGGAGCTCCAAGTGTCTTTTTTGCAGAGTTTCCTGGTTGGCACCACAGGAGAGCACGTAAATATAATATGCATGTTGCAAGTGAAATTTTTGCCTCAGAAGACTGTACTCTTGAATGTTTTTTTTCAAGTAAAATTAGTTATAAAAGCATTATTAAATTGGGTGTATCTTTATAGGGCATGGGAGTGTGTGTGTGTGTGTGTAGGGGAGTGGTGTGTGTGCAAGGCTGTAAGGTTTGCCTAGGGTACCTAATATACTTCCTAATCCATGGGTTCTGGGCGGGGGTGGAGGGGCTTGTCAGTTTTTAAAAATATAGATTGCAGGATGGAGTTGGGCTTTGATGGGCCCAGGCAGACACTGACTGAATCGGGGGGGGGGGGGGGGGGGGGGGGGGAGCACAGTACTTTTTGCACAGGGCAGCAAAAAAGCAAGCACCAGCCCTGCTCGTAAGGTTCTTGTGCAATTCTTCACAATCTGCTGCTGTTTAACAAATGTGATTAATTTTGTGTCATCTACAACTCTGATCACCTCATTTGCTGCTTCCTTTTGCAGATCATTGATGAATATATTAAACAGCACAGGTCCCAGTATAGATCTCTGGTGCACTCCACTTGACCTTTCTCTATTTGGAAAACTGACCATTTAGTAGAGATGTGAATCGGAACCGGATTCGGTTCTGATTCTGGTTCCGATTCACATCGTGATTTTTTTTTTCATCCGGCCCGATCAGGCTTTTTTATCGGCTGTGCCCGAGCCGATAAACAAAAAACCCACCCCGACCTTTTAAAACTAATCCCTTAGCTTCCCCCCCCCCCCCCCCAAAACCTTTTACAGGTACCTGGTGGTCCAGTGGGGGACCCGGAAGCGATCTCCTGCTCTTGGGCCGTCGGCTGCCACTAATAAAAATGGCGCCGATGGCCCTTTGCCCTTACCATGTGACAGGGTATCCGTGCCATTGGCCGGCCCCTGTCACATGGTAGGAGCACTGGATGGCCCGCGCCATTTTTAAAGATGGCGCCGGCCATCCAGTGCTCCCTCCATTGTACAGGGGCCGGCCAATGGCATGGATACCCTGTCACATGGTAAGGGCAAAGGGCCATCGGCGCCATTTTTATTAGTGGCAGCCGATGGCCCGAGAGCGGGAGATCGCTCCCGGGACCCCCACTGGACCACCAGGTACCTGTGAAAAGTTTTTTTTTTTTGGGGGGGGGGGTCGGGAGGGGTGGGGGAAGCTAAGGGATTAGTTTCAAAGGGTTGGGGTGGGTTTAGGGATTATTTTTGTGTGCCGTTTTCCCCGCCCTCCCCCAAAATGATAAGAGAACCCCATGAACAATATCGTGGGGTTTTCCTATCAGTTTCGGGGAGCCCCCGATTTCTGATGATTTTGAAAATATCGTACGATATTTTCAATCGTCTGAAATACGATTCACATCCCTACCATTTAGTCCTACTCTCTGTTTCCTGGCTTTTACCCATTTACCAATCCACAATAGGATACCACTTCCTATTCCATGACTTTTTAATTTTCTGAGGAGCCTCTGGTGAAGGACTTTGCCATATGCCTTCTGAAAATCAACCTGCTTGCCATTATCCATTATAGCCATATTTGTACTTTCAAAATGCTGAATTAATCAATAATATTCCATTCTGAAGCCTATATACCACCTTATTCCCTCTCCAAGGGGCCCCAAAGCGGTTTACATGGTATAAAATAAACAGAAACACTGTTTATTTTGTGGGCTATGACCAGGAGAATAAGTTTCCTATCCACATATTTTAAAACTTTTTTTTTCTCAATTTGTGTTTTGGCTTTTTCTAGTTTTAGAACTGCTGCACTGCCCCCCTGAGGAAACAAGAGCAAAACCGGTAATATTCTGTACAGCCGTTTCAGCACAGGACCCCTCCAAAATGCGTCACTCACATATCCAATGTTTTATATTCTTGATATCCCTTTATTTACTTACTGTGTAGTACATGCGCCTTTATTTTGCTGGGGTTTTTTTCTCCCCATGAGTCATTCATTCACTGCAAACAGTTAGAGGCAAAAGAGCCACTTTGCTATCGCTTGCTTTGTGACGGTTGACAGGACCACTTACAGGGTAAACAGGAGAAATGTTTTCTTTTAGGTCAACCGGATGCAGTCGATGATTTGTCTGAATGATCACTGATTATTTAAAGAAGAAAAGTACCTCTGAATGATTTTCTAAACGATTAAAGACAGTCGGTTTGTGATGTGAAGGCAGCAGGTGAGGTGCATTATGCCAAATAACCACCAAGATAAGGGAACTTGATATCAACTTTCCCTTGGCACGTCAAGCATTGGGTTATCTCCTAACTCAGGCAACGTCTAGACTTTTGCTTGAATATGTTCCTTCGTTTTAAGGATGTGAGGTTTGCTAGAGTGCTTGCATGCAGGGCTGGACAGGAAAACAATAGTCGCGTGTTATGCATGCAGCGTGCTTTTCTAATTGCCTGTATTACTGTATTTACAGTAAGAACGTGTGATTTGATTGATTTGGATTCGGTGATCTTGGGGGACGGATTATTGATTCTTCTCCTCTACGCCAATGCATTTCACTTTCAAAAAGTTATAATAAAAGATGGAAATGTCCTTGAGAACTATTAATTTAGGCTTGCTTTTTATTGTAAACCACATTGAACTTGACTATTAATGATGCAAAAGCAATAACCCCCTATGTATTCAAAAGTGCACTTCCTTTCAGAATCATCTACAACTAATCAAGTTTTACTCACAACCTGAAGAACTGATGAATGCAATAATCGAACAAGGTACTCAATATATTTTGGCAGGTTTGAAGGAGCCAACAAAACCAGTAATGCCTTTGGAGTTTCCAGTTCTTCTTCAGAATGGAAGCTTCCCGTTCTTGTAAAATATCTTCACAGTTTAACCACTAATTTGCTAAATAACTCTTTAGGTCGATGCATCTTAATTGAGGATAGATTTCCAATGTCATCACAGGCACCACAGAAGTAACCTTTAAGGGCGTGGTCTAATGCATAAACAATATGCATATCTTATAAACTGTTTTATAAACCTATCCCGGTGCCAGAACATTGAAAGAAAGAAAATAAGGCATGTCTCATCGCCACCGTCCCTCCCTCAGCTTCAGCCTCTACTCTTCTCCCCACCCCCACCCACCGCGCCCCCAACATCACCACCATCAGCATCACCCACTGTGGTGTATTCAAGAGACTTGATTGCGTGTAGGGTGGAGCACATCTGCCTATCACTCTGAGAATGAATTCCTTCCTTCCTTTACTAGCGTCACTGCCAAACCTCCTTCCCGAGTACTGAAAGAACAGCACCAGCCTGGACAGCAACAGCAAGCGCTCTCCCAGCCACGCGTTGTTTTTATTATTAGTAGTAGTAGTATTATTATTCCCGCTAAAAGAAAATCTGGCTGCAGTTTTCCGATGCGTCGTCTCACTACTATCGGTTGCAAGCGTGGGCTTTTGCGGTTGTTGGGGGGGGGGGCAATGCGATTGCAGGAAACCTCCTCCGCCCGTCCGCTTGCCTCTCTCTCTCTCTCTCTCTCTGTCGCGCGCTCGCTCTGTCTGGCGTTGTTTATTCAGCGCTCCGAGCGGCACGCGCCAGGCGCACGCACTGCAACAACAAACCGAGTGAATGGAGCCCCGTGAGAGGGGGTGGGGCCACGGCGAGCGCGTGGGGCTTGTGTCCATTGAAAAGGCGGCGGCACTCCCGACCCCAGCACTCACTTCAGCCAGGGAACGTGGAAGGCGCAAGGGGAGAGAGCAGGAAATCGCCTGCGAGGCACCCACTTGCAACGCTAGCCCAACACGCGAACGCCACGAGTCTCCCAAAGCCATCCAAGGAGAGGGGGAGGGGGGTGGAGGGGGGCGGGGGACGTTCAACTTTTGCCGGCCGCTTCTGGGTGTTGGGGTTGGTTTTTTTTTTTCTATCACCCCCCCCCCCCCCCTCCACTACTTTTTTTTCTTTTTTTTGTTATTCTCCATCTCTTTGCACCGGCGACTGCCAATGGATAGCGCTGCCAAGATGGAGAGCGGCGCCGGCCAGCCATTCTTGCAGCCCGCCTGCTTTTTCGCGGCCGCCGCTCAGAGCCTGCAGCTGAGCCCGGCCGACAGCCAGCCCCCCTCCGGCCACAAGTCCGCGCCCAAGCAAGCCAAGAGGCAGCGGTCCTCCTCGCCCGAGCTGATGCGCTGCAAACGGAGGCTGAACTTCGCCGGCTTCGGCTACAGCCTGCCCCAGCAGCAGCCGGCCGCCGTGGCGCGCCGGAACGAGCGCGAGAGGAACCGGGTCAAGCTGGTGAACCTGGGCTTCGCCACCCTCCGCGAGCACGTCCCCAACGGCGCCGCCAACAAGAAGATGAGCAAGGTGGAGACCCTGCGGTCGGCCGTCGAGTACATCCGAGCCCTGCAACAGCTGCTGGACGAGCACGACGCGGTCAGCGCCGCTTTCCAGTCGGGGGTGCTGTCGCCCACCATCTCTTCCAGTTACTGCAATGACATGAACTCGATGGCGGGGTCGCCCGTCTCTTCCTATTCTTCCGACGAAGGGGTCGTACGACCCTCTGAGTCCCGAGGAGCAAGAGCTTCTAGATTTCACCAACTGGTTCTGAGCTTTGGGAAGCAGGTGAGTTTGGAGCTTGGCTGGTGGGTGGGTTTTTGTTTGGGTTTTTTTTTTTTATTTCTTCTTCTTCTTTTTACATCTATTAAGAGCAGCGTTTTACGACGTATCCCATTTATTAGCTGTCAGTCACTACTTCACGTGGCTATGCGGTGTACTACGAGACCCCGGAGAGAACAAACGCTGTATTGTTGACTGCTGGTCAACTTTTATGAATGAAATGTTGGGGGGTTGTTTGTTTTTTTTTTTTCCCTGCCATTAGTCAAGTTGCTGAAATGAGAACTGGTAGGTCTGCTTGGTTGTATTTAAGTAATGCACGTGAAGTCAGAAATGTTCTTTATGCTGACCTTTTTTATTATTATTCTTTCTTTCTTTTTTTTTTTTTTTGCTGTTTCAGGACGATTGCAAATATCTGCATATTCCCAGCCTAGTTGCAAAAACAAAAACAAAAAACAAAACGTGAAGCACACGGGAGTTTGCATGCCTCTCCACGAATTCCGAAGCACTGCCTTTTGCACTCCGGTCGGTCCCCACGAGAAGGACAGAGACTTGAAAGCTGTGGGAGGAGCGTGATAAAGCGTGTGCTCGCAGAGCTGCACCATCCTATCCGGATAGGAAAGAACATTGCCTATGGCACAAGATCCTCAAGACAGCCCAGAGCATCCCCCTAAAAAACAATGCAGTTTGAGCCCTTGAGACTGACTTAGATTAGTCTATGGACAAAAACGAGTCCCCTGTTAACAGTCTGTGGAGTTTCGATTCAATCTATGCTGTACTCAAAGAACCCTTTAAAAATCCTTCTTTGACTATTTTTTCTACCATTTTCATCATAGAATGCTTCCAATCTTTTATGAATTTTTTTATTACAAGAAAATATTTGTATCTATCCTAACCAGGTTTAGGATATATTAAGCTATTTTTGTATATAAGAGAGAAAGAGAAAGAGAGATTTATAGAAGTTTTGTACAAATGGTTTTAAAATGTGTATATCTTGATACTTTAAGATGTAAGGCCCATTACCTCTGCATATTTAGACGTGTAGTCTATTACCTTGCAACTGCCATTGTTTTTGTATGTGGTTTTGTAAAGGACACTCCTTAAAGGTGGAGCTGAAATTCCTCCAGATGTACTTTAGCACCAATGTGTCTTACTCTAGAGAAACTTTGTTAATGTATTAATAATGTTATTAAACGATGTTCAAAGTGAACAAAGTTTATGCAGCTATTGTCCAAACGAAAAAAATGGTGGCGCTCGATTTGTGTGCGGCCTGTTGAGAACTTATAACACTGCCTTTTCCTTATTGTTTTATTACAAACTTACAAAGGCCCCTGTATAACCATGTTTTATACGCACTAGTTTCGTAATAAAACTTTTATATGTATATATATATACATACATATATATATATATTAACATGCTGGCTTGTCTCCTCATGTATATTTTCCGTAGCCACTTCTACAGGCATACTTATAACAATACAAGATATTTGAATAATAAAATGACAGGAATATATGGGGGGGGGGGGGAGGGAGGGAGAGGGAAGCAGTACTTATGCAAGATTTTTCTCGTTGTGGACACAATGCAAAGCAAAGATGGGTTACAATTGTTTTTGTCCCTTTTCTGGGTCGCAAATGTATATACCCTAACGCTGAAGTGAGAATGATTAATGGCTTCATTGTCCTGGTTGAAATCACCCCCTCCTACCCCCATTAAAGAATGGCCTAAAAAGAATAAGCCTTGAAAAGGGGGCGCTCCACCCTAGACTTTTCCCTATTCAGTTCTCCGCTCCTCACCTTATTGCATGTCCACTGAAGCACACATAGGTGTCACATGGAATCCAGCACAGAAAGGAGCTCTGGCCATACCAGACCCCAGACTAGCCTAGGCATAAGACAAAATAAATACATATCTGAAAACCAGAAATGTGTGGCAGATCAGAAGACAGTGATCCCCGCTAAGCTTGCTATTCTAGTCAAATAGCGTGATCTGGGTGTAAAAGTACCCAATTACCAAGATTCAAAAAGAAATTGGTGGGTTTTTGGCTGGGCCGCTTGTTGTCAGTTAGCAGGGACGTGACCAGAATGACAGTTCTGCTTTAGCCTGGCTACTTGCTCGCCTCCTGCATTACTTGCAGATTCTGTTTGCTTGCGTCAAGCCAAGCGGAAAGCCAAGCGCAAAATGCATCTTACAAAACCCAACAAAGAGCAGGGAGCCGGCGTGGCTCACAGAGTTAAAACCTGGCCTCTGTACATTTATGCCATTTATTTGCATAGATTTTAGGAGATGCGACCTGCCGTTTTCTTTGCACTGATTAAATGATGTATATATATATATATATATATATATATATATATATATAAAAAAAATTACAAACATTCTTCTACATTCAAGCCATGTGTACGGCTTTAAAATGCTGCTTAAAAATGATTCCATGTGTATTTCACAATTTTCAGAATTATTTTTTTTTCTGTAGATCATGCGTATTTTTGGTTTAATCTGTAACTTATATTCATATCTAAATATGTACATGATTTTGCCTCTCTCTTCAGAACATTTCAAGTTATTTTTTCTTTGTGTGTGTGTGTGTGTGTAACTTCCCATTTATGGCCTGCAAAGAAAGTATAGCATGTAATTTATGGCTATGAATATAACATTAGGATAATGTTTCATTCTCCACAAAGGCGAAATTTCTCTTCCTTGTGTAGACAGGTGCTCTTTCACTCATTTCTGAATAATAAATATCCAGACTCATTAAACTAAAAGCAAAGTTAAGCTGTTGTTTGCTACAATCTACAAGGCAGACTCAGAAATTCACGAAAACACACAATTTTACTTAAGATAGGAAAAGGCATAGCTAGATTGGGGTAAATCTCATTACATCTGCTCTAATCGCTTAGCAACACGTAACCCTTTTCATGTACTAGTAGGGAGAGCTATTCAGTGTTCCCTGACAAGCAGTATGTTAGCATTGGTAAACTCCATAAATCAGGCCCTTCTACACTTGGCAGTGCAAGTTTTAGAAGCTAAAGAGAACCACTGTAATACAAATCAAATATCTATCCTGGTTGATGGCTAGGATTTTTTTTTTTTTTTTTAGATATATATAGATGCTATTTGCAAACTGTAAATCTCACCCAATTCTTTATCACACCCATCACCGGGGGAAAAATTTGTTGTTAACAGTAAAGTTGAGACTTAAATAGTTTTCTAGTACAAGACGAGAATGCATGCCACACACAAAGAAGGACACAAATAAATGATTTTTTTTTAAAGTACATTATGGGATTATTTTCAGAGTGATAAAATTGGAATATGGTTCACAGACTTTTTTTTTTTTTTTTGGAATCCAAATACAAGGTTTGAGCTATGAGATCGATCCCTTCTTGGTCTATTGTCAGAGATTGAGAGTTTGTATAAATGGGGAGGGAGAAGGTTTAGGATTAGCCATTAGATGCCATTGGGAACATGATGATAGAACAATTGTTGCCAAAACAGGAGAATTACTCATCTTCTAATTTAGAAAGAAAAAAACACACCTTTTGGATTAAACATATTCCTAAATTCAGTAATTATTTCTATACATTTGTGATTTTACACTCTATTTCTTGTCTTTCCCATTTGTTTTAACTCTGAGTAGGAGAACAAAACTTAACATGCAAGCTCAAAGTGCAGGCTATTGAGAATAAAGCCAGTCCTCCTGAACTCTTGTGGCTAGGACTTAACTTCTGTCTATAAAATAATGGTTTTGTTTTGTGTCAACACAAGAGGAACCAGGTAAAGTACTTCACAGTGAATTATAAATCTTTTTTTCTTTTGTATTTCGGCAAAAGGAATGCTATACATATTTTATAGCATGGCAAAGGTCGAGTCTACATTTCATGTCAACCTTAAAAAGTAGCCTTGCTTTCAGCCAGCACAAAACATGCATGGAGTGGAAAAGACTATGGAGCTGATTTATTAAACATTTGCATCACTTTTCCTTCGTATAAAAATTGTACCAGGTTATTAACAAAAGCATCCGCTTATTTTTAATGGGGAACATGCTGGGGCAGAACGTGAATAAATGAACCCCTGAGGGTACTGGAGTGTAGGGATGTGCTTTTATTTGAAACCACATAGATAGTATGGATGACATGGTCTATAATCTATATTGTTTCATGCTGTTTTTTGTTTTTTTTAATGAAACAGCAAAAATCACATATCATTTTTACCTTCTTTTGTTTTTAGAGTGCACTATTTCTGAATAGTGCACACTATTTGCAAATCCAGGTAGCACCTTGAAAGTCATGGAAAGACAATGAGTGTGGTGCCTATGCCCCTTGCATGGGTTTTCTTTGAAATGGGAAGTCCTGTGCTGTAGGAAGGGGTGGGATAGTTGCAAGGCCTGGGATGATAGGCCGGTTTATAGGCCTCATGCTCTTTGGCTATTTATGCTTCCATGGGCAGGAGGTGAGGGGAGAATCACAAAAAGTCTACGGTGGAGGCGCGTGTGTGTGGAAGGGAGAACCTGTGCAACCCCTCTCCCTTGCTCTCCAATTCCACCTCACCTTGGGAGGGACAGCCACTAACCCAGAGGGCACCTATAGGCTCCACAGCCTTAAAGCCAGTCCTGATTACAGTATGGGCTCCTTGATTGCTGTATGAGGTGGTATACACAAGGTGTTAAATTTACAGCCTTAGGACTCAGAAAGAAGCATTAGTTAATGATACTCAGCACCTCATGCTAGTGGTTACATATCTGCAGAAAAATACATTTTTCCTGTGATCTCTGACTAGATCCTATCACTGCTTTTACCCATGAGTTTAGAACTAATTCTCAAAGGAAAACTATAAGCATAGGTTTCCTTTAAACCATATGTATTTTAGGTGCTTTGGGGTTGGGGGGGGGGGGGAGTTTTCAAAAAGCCCTTTTACTAGGTACATTAATTTTAGCCATATAAATAGCTTTTGAAAATTGTCCTCCTTATATGTTTTTATAGGATTGATCTGGGAGGGGTGATGGGGTCATTATGATTTTTTAATTTAAGTATCAAAATCTAATGGAGAAAGGAAGTGACCTATGGGCATGAAAGTTAATTGTATGGGGAAGGGGTGCAAGGCTGAAGGTTCACCTAGGGTACCTAATACCCTTGCACTGGTCCTGCTTACATCTAAATATAGCTCATTAATAATCATTGTGGATAAACTGAAAATCAGACTTGCTCATTGCACTCGGAGACTGGAGTTTGCCAACACTGTTTTAGGTAGTATTGCTGCTTTAATGCTTTGAGGTATTTTTAAGGCTGCAGTCATTGCATTTAACTACATTTTCATGATTCCACTATGCATTTGTTCAGCCATTTCTATCCTTATATCTTGCTGTTTCTAGATGAACCACTTGTTATTTTATATTTGATGATATGAAGAAAACAGACTTGTTTCATGCAAAGTAACACATTTTGCTGTTATGTGGTTATTTTTACATTATTTTAATCAATTCCCTGAATTCTTTTCAACAGCAAGAAGCAGCTATAGAAGAAAATGCCACAAATGGCATCTAATTGGTTCATGCACAGTGTGGGCTGTCATTTGTGACATCATAACCATAATGGACCAATATGATACAACTGGAACACCAATAAGATCAAACTGGAACACCCTCTCAACCGAACTTAGAACACAGCAAAATTTAAGAACCTTCAAAAAAGAACTAAAAACTTGGATGTTTACCAAAGCCTACCAAAACACCCAATGACTCTCAGATATTACTTCCCTCCTACTGGCCCTATGCAAACATGTGGAACCAATGCAAGCACGTAATAGAACCTGTATAATTTGACATCCGAACTACGTTTATAAAGCCTACAATATCTATGTTAACAATCGCATGAATCTTTTGGACACTCTGTTAAACATTAAAACTTTGTAAACCGTTGTGATGGCGAAACCAAATGACGGTATATAAAACTCGACAAATAAATAAATAAATAAATAGATAAATAAATAAATATAATTTGAAATGCTTTTTAGCCTGCTGTTGTAATGGAGCTTATTATTAAAGATAATAATAACTGCTGTTGATATTTTTATCACTTCCCAATCCTCCTTCATGCTTGATTTGTTAGGGCATCTTCACTAAACAGAATGAAAGGTAGTCTTGGGAAATGTAGCCTTTGTTTGCTTTAATCCTGTTACTAGTGTTGTAACCAGGACTGTGGACCCTTGGGCTGACCTTGCGGAGAAGAGTTGGAAGAGAACTTGGACTCCGCTGAAGAGAAGACCGGGTTGGCAGGCTGGCTGACCGAGTACCGTGTAGAAGCTTCACCCTAGAAGTCCGTGGTACACCCAGGAGGAGCCCGTGAGCACCCGGACCGCTGGGACTTAGACGAGAGTAGTGAAGAGGGAGTCTTCACCCTGGAAGTCCAAGATCCCCACAGGAGGAGCCTGTGAGGACCTGGACCTCTGGGACTTAGGTGACAGTGGTGTGTAGCGATAAGAAGACGATCCAGAATTCGGCACAAGCAGCAGACAGGAGAACCAGAAGAGGAGCTGAGATCAAGAGCCAGAGAATCCAACAAGGGAATTTGAAACAGATACCGTGGAGAAGATCAGGATCAGCAGGGCAGGAGTCACAGGAGCTGGATTCACAGGAGCTGCAGTCACAGGACGGCAACAGTGCCCTGAAGAGGAACTTGTTGCTAAGCAATTCAACGCAGGCAGTCGCCGGCTTAAGTATCTTGCCAGCGTCTGACATCATCCTGGGGGCTGTCCTCTGCCTGTGGGTGCTGAACCGTTAACAGGTTCTCTCTCGCTCGTGTGCACATGCCCTCGGAGGGGTGGAGCTAATTTGTCCTCAGCGACTTGGCACGGTTTCCCAGGAGAGAAAAAGGTAAGGACCCGGTTGCTAGCCTAGCGACCGGGACTGCAACAGTACCCCCTCCTTTATGCCCCCTCTTCAAGGGACCCGGTTTTACCAGTGGAATTGTTGCAAAAAGGGTTTTGTCTAAGATGTTTCGAGCCGGTTCCCAGGTATTGTCCTCTGAACCGCAACCCTCCCACGCCAAGAGGTATTCCCATCGTCAATGGAAAAAATGAATATCGAGGACCTCACGGACCTGGTATGTCACATCATCTTGGACTGGAGCTTCCGCAGGCTCTAGAGGTCGACGATGGTACCTGGAAAGGATCAGTGGTTTTAACAAAGAAACATGAAACACATTATGTATACATAGACTAGTGGGAAGGCGTAGCAGGTAAGATACTAGCCCTACTCTCTCCGCTACTCGAAAAGGACCACAGTACTTGGGAGATAATTTTTTAGATGGAACCCTAAGATGAAGATTCTTCATACTCAACCAAACCCTATCGCCAGGAAGGAACACAGGTGCTGGTCATCAGTGTCGGTCTGCACATTTTTTGGCTATTTCTGCAGATCGAGCTAGCCTCTGTTGAACTGAGTTCCAGAGGTTTTACAACTGTAGCGTGGACATATGAGCAGCTGGCGAAGAAACGGAAAGTGGAAGAGGCATAGGAGGTCTGAGTTGCCACCCATACACTACTTGAAAGGGTGACCTTCCAGTAATCGAATGCGTGTGATTGTTGTAGGAAAACTCGGCCCAAGGGAGTAGTGAAACCCAATTGTCTTGTTTCTCCATAGAAAAGATGCATAGGAATGTCTTCAAAGAACGATTCATCCGTTCGGTCTGCCCATTGCTTTGAGGATGAAAGGCTGTTGACAGGTTGAGCTGGACTCCAAATTTCTTAGGTAATGCCCTCCAGTATCGGGCAGTAAACTGAGGTCCCCGGTCTGATACGATGCTTTGCGATAGACCATGGACTCGAAAGATGTGCTGGGTGAATAATTGGGCCAACTCTAGTGCCGAAGGTAATTTGGGAAGAGGCACAAAGTGGGCCATTTTGGAGAAATGGTCCACTGTTACCCAGATGACTGTATTTCCCTCAGAAACAGGCAAATCCACCACAAAATCTGTGGCAATGTGAGTCCAGGGCTCTACTGGTATGGGCAAGGGTTGTAAAAGGCCCCAAGGTTGTCCTGTTTGATGTTTCTGTTTAGCACAAGTGGGACACGACCTAACGTAAGTGTGAACATCCCGTCTTATACTAGGCTACCAATAATATCAGTTCAGAAGGACCAGAGTTCTTTTGCGGCCAGCATGACCACTAGTAAGGGAGTCATGGGCCCAACTAAGAATCTCCCGACGATTCCGTCTAAGAACCACTGTCTTCCCGAGGGAGCTTATCCTCGAAGAGGAAACATTGATCTTTGCTGGATCGATAATGTACTGAAGAGGTTTCCCCTCCTCCTCTAATTCAGAAGTGCGAGACAAAGAGTCTGCCAGGATGTTCTTATTTGCAGGTCGGTATCGTAATGTAAAATCAAAGTGGTTGAAAAAAAGAGACCAACGAGCTTGCCTAGGGTTTAGGCGTTGTGCTTGACTCAAGAACTCTAAATTTTTGTGGTCGGTATACACTGTGATAGGGTGAACAGTGCCTTCAAGCCATTGTCTCCATTCTTCGACTGCCAATTTGATCGCCAAGAGTTCCTTGTCTCCAATACTATAATTACATTCTGCCGCAGAGAACTTCTTGGAGAAGTATGAACAAGGCCACAACTTCCCAGTACTGGATAGCTGACTGAGGATGGCACCTACCGCTATATTGGAAGCGTCCACCTCCACTATAAAAGCACGTAGCGGATCGGGATGGTGAAGACAAATATCTTGTAAGAAGGCTTCTTTAAGATCCTCAAAGGCCTGACAAGCTGTTTGTGGCCAATCCACAGCATCAGCCCCCTTCCTGTTAAGAGCGGTAAGAGGAGCAACCCTGAGGGAATAGTGAGGAATAAATTGTCTGTAAAAATTCGCTGTAAAGCCTTTATTCCTCTAGGGCACGGCCAGTCCTTTATAGCAGACACCTTTCCGGGGTCCATTTGGAACCCTGTTACAGAAACAATGTATCCAAGAAATGGTAGGGACTGCTGCTCAAACATACATTTCTCAAGTTTTGCATACAGATGATTGTCCTGAAGAATTTGTAGCACCTGCCTCACGTGCTCCCGATGCAATTCTAGATCTCGAGAGTAAATTAGTACATCATCCAAACAGACTATGACGGAGGTTTGTAACATTTCGCGAAGCACCTCATTCATCAGATGCTGGAAGACTGCTGGGGCATTGCATAGTCCAAATGGCATTACTAAATACTCATAATGCCCGTCTCTAGTATTTAAGGCAGTCTTCCATTCATCTCCGGGTCTGATGCAGACTAGGTTATAAGCACCACGTAAGTCAAGCTTAGTGAAAATTTTGGCTCCTTGTAGTCTATCCAAGAGTTCAGGAATTAGCGGGAGTGGATAACGATCCCTCTTAGTGATGGCGTTCAGTCCTTTGTAATCGATACATGGTCTCAGGGAGCCTCCTTCTTCCCTACAAAGAAAAATCTGCTCCAGCGGGCAATTTAGAGGGTCTGATTAACCCCTTAGCTAGATTCTCAGAGATATATTGTGACATTGCTCGTGTTTCAGGCAAAGATAAAGGATAAACCCTTCCTCGATCGGTGTGGAATCTGAAGACAGTGGTTGAAGCAAAAGGGACTCCATTGTGCAATTTGTAAAGTGTCCCTTTGGATGATAGGAGAGTGCTGCTGTAACCATGGTAATCCCAACACTACTGGATGGACTGCCTTCTTCAGAATAAAAAAGGAGATCTCCTCCGAATGAAGAACTCTGGTTTGAAGCATGAGAGGAGCCGTGCAAGCAGAGATACTTCCTGGGAACACAGTTCCTCGAACAGATGTGATCCGCAGCGGGGGGTTACATGGAAGAATGGGAATCTGAAGCTGCTGCACAAGATCAGATAAAATGAAATTCCCCCCGGCCCCTGAGTCAATGAAAGCAAGAGTCTCGAAAGTCCCTCCGGGATATTCCAAAGTGACAGGAACAGTACATTGAGGAGCAGAGTTTATGCAGCTTAGGAGTATCTCCTCCGTACAGCCTAGGCTCTGGTGTTTTCCGGCCAATCCTTACACTGGGCTAGAAAGTGGCCCTTGCTGCCACAGTACAAGCACAAGCCCAATGCTCGACGGCATCTCCTCTCCTCCGCAGACAGCGGTGTTTGCCCTAACTGCATGGGCTCCTCTGCCGTTGTCTCTGAAGAGGCGGCTCCTTGAGGACCAGAAGAAGTCAATGGTCGGTTGAACACAGGTGCCAATGATACAGTCCAACAAGGTGGGCGTACCTCCTTTGCCCTCTGCTGAAGACGATGGTCAATTCTTCCAGCCAAGTCTATTACTCCATTGAGGTCATCGGGAATGTCCCTGGCGGCCAACTTGTCTTTGATGCATGCTGACAGCCCCTCTAGGAAAACTCGCAGACAATCATCCCGCCAACCTACCTCAAGAGCAAGGATTCAAAACTCAATGGCATAATCTGCCAAGGAACGGTAACCTTGACGTAACTGCAGTAACTCCGAAGTTGCGGTGGATAGGCGTGCTGGTTCATCAAAGGCCTGCTTGAAGCTGACTATAAAATGCTGCAGATTATTTAGAAGAGGATCATTTCATTCCCACTTGGGAGATGCCCAATTCAGCGCCAATCTCATGGTGTGGTATCTGATGGCTAGTATGCAATGTAAAATTAAATTTCTTATGAGCAGCAAGTAATAACCCTCCCCCCCTTCTATTTGCCCTAGGTATGGGAAAAATATCATAGAGAGATTTGGGAAGATGATTAGTTAGAACAGTATCCGTACTTTTAAACCGTGTTTCAGTGATACAGCAAATATCAGGATGATTATCAACAAGATGGTCAATTAAAACTGGAACCTGTTTTACAAGTGACTGAGCATTCATGAGAGTTAAAGAAAGAACTGTTAAAGCTACTAACTGGGGGTTAGAAATTGTGGGAATCGTTACGAGGGTCCGTGAATCATTTCTCCAATTTGTTTTCTTAGTTTTTCTTCTGTATTGGCTAACAATAGTGTCTATTTGTTTTATCTCCATATTTTTAAGCCTTTGTTACTCACTGTTTGAGAATTCTAAACGAAAGAGGTTAAAGAGGGTGGCCTTCAATTGTTGATTCTTCGTTGGGTTTATGGAAGCCGCAGTGGGAAGCACAAAGTGGGTGCACTAAGGGAGAAGTTCCCAGCGCTTTAAGATCCGCGCTGAAAGATGATGTCAGTGGGGGGAGGGGCTAGCCCTCGCGGATAGCACAGCCGAACTGTCTGAGGGGATTCCTGTAGACCAGATTCGCAAGCAGGATTGGTGGAGGCCTCGGATGGTCAATAGAGGCAGCAGAGGCAGGATCTCTCTTTTTATTTTCTTTTAATCACTGAGATTCCTAGAACTCCATGAGGGGGAGTGGCTCAGCTACTTTAAACTTCTTGAAAAACAGGATCTCAGTTTGCTGTTGAAGAGCAAGCAGCAGATAATTCTACAAAGTAGAGGTTATCACAAAAAATGCCATTTTCCTTGTTAATTGTAAATACCAACCACACAGTCTTAAAAATAGGTATATGCATATCCAGTAGATCTTTCTCAGCTGATCCCAAAATATGACTAGGAACATATTCCTTTATCAGACTTTTAAAATAAAATGGGCCCTTATCTTTCAAAGTTGTAAACAATAATAGCAACAGCTTGAATGAATCTGCATATGCACTGGCAAAGCAATGCAACTAACTGAACTGGAGAGTGACATGGACACATCTAGGAAGACCTGCAATTAGACATGCTGCAGAATTTTGAATAAGTTACAGAATATGCATCTGACACTTTGGCAACCCTGAATAAAATGCGTTACAGTAATCTAATTGAGCAAATACCAAGGATTAAACTAAAGACCTAAAATCCATAGGGGGCAAAAAATATTGACATCTCACTAGCCTCAGCCTGTAAAAAGCAGACTTTTAGAACAGCACAGATTTATGGCTTAGGACTAATTGAAGAATCAAGAATTATACCCAAATCATGCACCTGTGACAACAGGAAAACAGTGGCTTACAAAGGAACAATTTAGAACATAAGATCTGCTATACTGGGTCAGACCAAAGGTCCATCAAGCCCAGAATACTGTTTCCAACAGTGGCCAAGCAAGGTAATAAGTAGTTGGCTGCTTATTCCTGGGATTTCCTCAAGTCCTCCTTAATAATGGTTTATGGACTTTTCTTCTAGGAAGTTATCCAAAATGTTTATAAATCCAACTACACTAACAAAATAATTCATAGCAGTTAAATCACAAGCGGATTGTGATACATTACAGGAGGACCTTGCGAGACTGGAAGATTGGGCATCCAAATGGCAGATGAAATTTAATGTGGACAAGTGCAAGGTGTTGCATATAGGGAAAAATAACCCTTGCTGTAGTTACACGATGTTAGGTTCCATATTAGGAGCTACCACCCAGGAAAAAGATTGAGGCATCATAGTGGATAATACATTGAAGTCGTCGGCCCAGTGTGCTGCAGCAATCAAAAAAGCAAACAGAATGTTAGGAATTATTAGAAAGGGGATGGACGGAAAATGACATAATGCCTCTGTATCGTTCCATGGTGAGACTGCACTTTGAATACTGTGTACAATTCTGGTCACCGCGTCTCAAAAAAGATATAGTTGCAATGGAGAAGGTACAGAGAAGGGCAACCAAAATGATAAAGGGGATGGAATAGCTCCCCTATGAGGAAAGGCTGAAGAAGTACGGCTGTTCAGCTTGGAGAAGAGACGGCTGAGGGGGGATATGATAGAGGTCTTTAAAATCATGAGAGATCTGGAACGTGTAAATGTGAATTGGTTATTTACTCTTTCGGATAATAGAAGGACTAGGGGGCGCTCCATGAAGTTAGCAAGTAGCACATTTAAAAGTAATCAGAGAAAATTCTTTTTAGCTCAATGCACAATTAAGCTCTGGAATTTGTTGCCAGAGGATGTGGTTAGTGTAGTTAGTGTAGCTGGGTTTAAAAAAGGTTTGGATAAGTGCTTGGAGGAGAAGTCCATTAACTGCTATTAAACAAGTTGACTTAGGGCCGGATTTTAAAAGCCCTATGCGCGAAGGGGAGGTTACGCACACCGGAAGGGGGGGGGGGGTACGCACGCCGGGCCTATTTTATAAAGGCCCAGCGACGTGCATAAAGCCCTGGGATGCGTTCAAGTCCCGGGCTTTTAAAAAAGGGGCAGTCCGTGGGCGGGGCCAGAGGCCTCCATCACAGCGGACCAGAGGCACAGCGGACACATTTTCTGCTGTGTCGGAGGATTGCATGCATGTTATACAATTGGACGTCTATGTGTGCGTGCTGGGTAGCACACGCACATGTACGCCCACACACTTCTTTGAAAATCTATCCCTGTTACGAGCCGAAGGCTTGGAGGCCTTCGGATCCTGTTACGAGCACGGCCTCAGCTGCTGTTACGAACCGAGGGCACGGACTGGTCGCGGACCACACTGGACATCGAGGAACCAAGGCAAGGAGGCAGAGGCAAAGGCAAAGGCATCAGGAAGGACATCGGACATCAAGAGGTACGAACGAAGAACATCAGGAACATGAAGACATCTGAAGACATGGACGAAGGGCATCAGGAACATGAAGACAACTGGAGGCACAGACAAAGGACATCAGGAACATGAAGACGACTGGAGGCACAGACAAAGAACATCAGGAACATGAAGATGAAGCCATCAAAGCAGGAGAGGACCTGGACTAGAGAGAAGACACAGACGACTGTGGCACCTGATCCGAAGGCCAGGAGTGACTGAAGAGAAACCCCTTAAATTGGGCTGAAGCAGGAAACTGGGTGGAGCTGGATTCCGGTGGAGCCAGGAGCACTTCCTGCTACTGGCCCTTTAAATGTTGAGCTGAGGCGCACACCTGCGCCTAGGGTGAGGAGCTGGAGAGCAGAAGAGAAGACAGGTATGTCGGCAGCATCCCTGCCCCGTGGGAGTGAGGCTCGGCAGCGGCATCCGCCTGCCGAGCCTCACTCCCACGGGGCAGGGATGCTGCCCTGTGGCAGCATCCCTGCCCCGTGGGACAGTGGCAGGAGCTTCGGCAGCTTCCCAGCTACAAGAGGTGTCCCGGCGGCGGCAGTAGGCCGCGAAGAAGACAGAGAAGAGACGGGCACAAGCAGGGACAGCCTTCCTGCTGTGCGAGGACCCCGGCAGCGGCTCCAGCCACGAAGAGGAAGCAGGAGCGGCAGCGGCGGCTCAGCCGCGGAGGGGAGAGGCTCCCGATGGCATCAGCCCTGCTGCGCAGGGCAGAAGATGGTCACGGCCTCCGGGCTGCAGAGGACAGAGTCGGCAGCGTCTGGCCACGCAAAGAGAACAGGTGGGTGAAGGGGCTGCCCGCAGCTCACTGCAGGCAGAGCCGTAACAACCCCTTAGGGAATAGCCACTGCTATTAATTGCATCAGTAGCATGGGATCTTCTTGGTGTTTGGGAACTTGCCAGGTTCTTGTGGCCTGGTTTGGCCTCTATTGGAAACAGGATGCTGGGCTTGATGGACTCTTGGTCTGACCCAGCATGGCAATTTCTTATGTTCTTATACCACATCATGGGTAAAAAATATTTTCTCCTATTTGTTTTAGATGTATTACCTAATAACTTTGTAGTTTTTGAAAGAATAAACAACTGATTTACGTTTACCTGTTCCACTCCACTCCTTATTTTATAGACTTCTATCATATCTCCCCTCAGTTGTCTTTTCTCCAAGCTAAAGAGACCAAGCCTTTCCTCCTAGGGGAATTGTTCCATCCCTTTTATTATTTTAGTTGTCCTTCTCTGTACCTTTTCCAATCCTGCTGTATCTTCTTTTGAGATGCAGTGACCAGAATTGTAATCTTTGCATCAAATTATAATCTTTACACCAAGGGAACACAGGTTCATGACTCACCCACAGGACCTCTGTCTTATCCAAATTTAGTGCAAGCTTGTTTTGACTCAACCAGAACTGGACCCCATGCAGAAAATGTTTGCAGAGTAGTTTCGAAACACTGAGCAACAGGTAAAAACAACTGCATTATCATCTGCATACATTGGGGCACATTTTAAAAGCCCTACGCGCGCCGAGCCTATTTTGCATAGGCCTGGCGATGCGCACAAGCCCCAGGACACACGTACGTCCCGGGGCTTGAAAAAAGGGGCGGGGGCGGTCTGGGGCGGGGCCGTGGCCAGAGGCCTCCGTAGTAGGGCCTCTAGGCTGGGGGATCGCGCGCCGGCACTTGACCGGTGCGCTCAACCTACACCTGTCCGGAGGAAGGCGCAACTTGCCAAAGGTTGGGAGGGGGGGGGGGTTTGTAGGTCTGGGGAGCGGGTTAGGGAGGGGAAGGTTTGGGGGGGGAGGCGGAAGGAAAGTTCCCTCGGAGGGAACAGGGAAAGTCATCAGGGCTCCCCTAGGGCTCAGCACGCGCAAGGTGTACAAGTATGCATCCCCTTGCGCACGCCGACCCTGGATTTTATAACGTGCGCGCGGCTGCGCACGCATGTTATAAAATCGGGCGTAGATTTGTGCGCGACGGGTTGCGTGCACAAATCTTCGCCCACGTGTAGGTACTAAAATCTGGCCCATTTTGTATTGCAGTCAAATGAGGAGATAATGAGGAGATAATCTTTCCAAGAAAACTCAAATACACATTAAAGAAAGTGCAGACACTTGAGGAACACCAGCTTCAACAAAATAAGGTTGAGACAAGTTGCTATTAATACATATGTACCTGCTGTGAATGGCCAGACTTGAATGACTTAAACCATGATAAAACAGATCTACTACTTCCCATTAATTCAAGTCTTTTCAATAACCTCAGATGGCATATAATGTCAAAAGCAGAAGACACATCCAATAATTGGATCAAAAGAGGGCTTTTTCTGATGGGCAGGCCTGAACCAATATGGGTTTGGCTATGATAATGTGGGCCCCGATCCTTGCTGCACGCATCCCAGGGGGGGTTCTGGGAAAGGAGAGTAGAAGTGAGGTTACACGGTGGGCAGTTCTAATTTCCCAGTGGAGCATTCAAAGCACGCTTTGAAGTGCTGAAAAAAGTGTGAAAAGTAGAATATAAAAAAAGAAAAAAAATCTAAAAAAAACAAAACA
Source organism: Rhinatrema bivittatum (assembly GCF_901001135.1). Taxonomy (NCBI): domain Eukaryota; kingdom Metazoa; phylum Chordata; class Amphibia; order Gymnophiona; family Rhinatrematidae; genus Rhinatrema; species Rhinatrema bivittatum. The sequence continues at coordinate 216,791,749 of NC_042618.1, read as the reverse complement.
TGCATGGTTTGCGGTGCTTTGATTGGCTTCACTGGGAGTGTTAAGGGTTTCGTATGTGGGCACATGGGATTGGGTATATAAGTGCTTGGGTTCATTGGACTGTGTTGTTTCTCTCCTCTCTCTTCTTATTTTTAGGTCACTTCTCATGGCTGGTCATTCAGGGGCTTCCTCAATTGGTCTGTCAGCAGGTAGCAGTCATCGGGGAGAATTGGAGGTGGCGTCCGTGGTGCGCTGGAAGGAGGATGAGACCCAGACTGGAGGCGGTGAGAGTGTTCTCGGAGTGCCTGCAGCAGCAGTTTTTGCCATCTCCATGGCACCTGCCCTTAGTGATACCTTGGCTGGGGCTTCAGCCAGGTTGCCAGATGTGGGCCCCAGGAGCCAGGGCAGATCTCGCGATTGCTCGCGTTCCTCAGTCATTACACGTTCTGCTGGTCATGCTGGCAAAGTGGATAATGAACGGTCTCCTCCCCCTTTGTCGGCATGGGCGATCAGATGGGAGCTGTGTCAGTTCTGGGTTTCTCTGGCAGAGAGGGAAGTCGGAGTGTGACTGGCGAATCTGGGTCTCAAGGGCTTAGTGGGCTGCGGCTGGTGGTTTTTCATGAACAGGGGACTGTTGGGGTTTTCTCTGGTGGAGTTCACCCGGTTACTATTTTTGGGGGTGGGGGTCTCAGAGTTGCCCTCTGGGTCATCTATTGGGTCATCTCTGGTTTTGCCTCCTTATGGGTCCACAGATGGGGGGACTGGCGCACCATTGGTTGTAGCGGGCTCTTTGGGGATGGGTGGTGCTCAAGCTGTGGTGGTTTCAGTTCCGGGATCAGCTCCTATTCAGGCTCCTGCTGCTTCCAGTGCTCCAAGTGATCTTGGGTCTGTTGGGCTGTTTGTTCCTGGGGTTATGCCTGCTGGGTTGGGTTTTTGGTCTAAGGGGTATTCTGAATAGTATGGCTCTCTCCCTTCTATTGGTCAGGAGTCTTGGGTTCCTAGCTAGCAGTCCAATTGGCATGGTGATGGTCAGATTGGTGGGGCTGATTGTCCAGCGGGCAGTCCAATATTGGCTCATCCTCCTCCTCCCTCTTTGCCTGCAGTAGCTGCTGAGTGTGGGGCCCAGGGGGTGTCTGCTTTTCTTTACTCGCAGGCTGGGCAGAAGCGGAGCAGTTTTGTTGGTGCAGAGGAGCATTCTGGGACTTCTCAGCAAGAGACCTGGTGGAATTCTCAGAGTACAGCTAAGCAGTGTGTGCGGCAGCCTGGGGGAATGAAGTCGAGTGCTGGGCAATCGGCAACGATGGATTCTGGAGGAGCATCTGCAGTTGCGACTGGTGAGTCTGTGTCTGGGCATTCGGCCTCTAGGGGGAGCATTAGTGTTGTGGGACAGCAGGTTTCTGTGGATGAGGGGTCATCACAGGCGGGTTCATGGGAGAAGACCAAGATGAAGCGGAGGTGTCATTGGGGGAAGAGGTCCTCTGGGACTTTAAGTTTGGGTTCCTCATCTTCTATTTCTTCTTCTTCTTTCTCTCATTCTAGTCTGGTTACAACAGTTATTCCTGAGGCACAGGATGGGGAACGGGGTGCTCCAGCTTTGGTTGCACTTATGGAATTGTGGGAAAATGTGTCTTGGTTATATTAGGACAAAATCAGGAAGCAGAAATATATTGGCATTTTCTGTTTGCTGGATGGTAGATGGGGAACACATAAGGATAAGAAGAAGGGCAATAAGGACAGTGTTCCTGTTACAGAGCGCAGGGTGCCAAGGATTATTTTAAATTGGATTTGATGCTTCCTGCGCTTGGCTATTGTGGCTGGTCATTATGACTCTTCCCAGTACAGGGCTTTGTTAGCTTATGCAGATATGATTTTGGCTGCTCAGAAGGATTATGATGGTTGGGCTTGGCTCAACTATGATGAGCGCTTAAGGGATAAAATGGAGGAGAATAAGTTTATGTCTTGGGGAACTCAGGATGTGAGCTTATGGCTCACTCAAATCACTAATAGGGCAGTGGCAGCCAATCTGTCCTTGGGGTCTTCTGCAGTGGCGGGGAAGTCCTTTCGTGGCGCAGCCCCCTCTTTGGGTTCCGGTAAGGGTGCAGTTGGGACGTCCAATGTTTGTTGGTGATTTAACAGGTCAGAATGTGCCTTTCAGGACTGTAAATTTAAACACCTGTGATTAGTCTGTGTTGCCAATCACCCAGCCACTAAATGCCCTCTAAGAGGTGCTGGAGGGGCATCTGGAGGAGCAAAGTAGGGGTGTTTTTAGCAGAACACCTACCACGATCGTTGTGGATAACATGCGTTTGTGGCTACAGCGGTATCTGTGTCATGAAGTGGTGGCACTGTTGGCTGACGGTTTCAGTGAAGAATTTTGTATTCTTTATGTGGCACCATTGCTAGGGAATTGTGCTAATTTAGCTTCTGTCCGTTAGGGATGTGAATCGTTTTTCAACGATTAAAATTATCGTCCGATAATGTTAATATCGTCTTAAATCGTTATAGAACACGATACAATAGAAATTCTAACGATTTATCATTAAAAATCGTTAAATCGTGTTAGTGCGCACTAACGGGAGTTAGTGCGCACTAACTCCCCGTTAGTGCGCACTAACTCGATTTAGTGCGCACTAACTGAAAATGATACAAATAAACACTTTCCAGGTCACTGAAGGTCAGTTAGGAATGAATATGTGTTCCTATTGGCTGGCTGCCCTCTTATCTATTGATGTTACCAAGGTTACCACTGAGGTGATGGTTGGGGGGATGGGAAATGGAACTGGAAACTAACGAACACCAACAGAAAATGAAACAAAGTGTTCACACTTCCCAGGTCAGTAAAGGTCACTTAGGAATGAATATGTATTCCTATTGGCTGGCTGTGCTCTTATCTATTGATGTTACCAAGGCTAACACTGAGGTAATGGTTGGGGGGATGTGAAATGGAAACAGTTGGAAGCTTGACAAAAAAAGTAATGTAATGATCAGCACTCACGTGACTAGAACTTGTTTGTTTATTATTTTTGTTAGCAGGCACCTGAAATGCTAGTGCATGTTGAATTTGCCAATCACTGTGCATTTTAGAAAGGTGGTCCTGGCTGGAACTGTACACAGTTCAAATATATGTAATTGATTGTTGGTAAGTGTATTTTTTAAGTAGCCACACTGGCACAAGTATGTTTACTTTTCCTCCTACTTAACTCACTAGCTCAGCTTTGTAAGAAGGGCTTCTCTGCTTGTGTGTTGTTTTTGTTTGGTGTGAGGAGAGCAGAAACATCAGATCTTTATTCAATCTACTACAGTCATCTCTTACAGTGCCCTATCCCTATTAATACCAGGAGTGTTGTGATCTTCCTGCACACAGTGCCCTAACCCTGATACCAGTCTGAGACAGCTCCCTCCCTGCATTACTAGTGAGAGGCTGGCTTCACAGACAGGGGGGAGCTGCCTGACCCTCACTCCTGACTTCCCCCATGTCCCAGCTAGTGAATGGTGTGTGGGTGAGGGGGGGGGGGGGGAGGGTGGTGAAGTCTGAGACAGCTCCCTCCCTGCATTACTAGTGAGAGGCTGGCTTCACAGACAGGGGGGAGCTGCCTGACCCTCACTCCTGACTTCCCCCATGACCCAGCTGGTGAATGGTGTGTGGGTGAGGGGGGGGGGGAGGATGGTGAAGTCTGAGACAGCTCCCTCCCTGCATTGCTAGTGAGAGGCTGGCTTCACAGACAGGGGGGAGCTGCCTGACCCTCACTCCTGACTTCCCCCATGTCCCAGCTAGTGAATGGTGTGTGGGTGAGGGGGGGGGGGGGAGGATGGTGAAGTCTGAGACAGCTCCCTCCCTGCATTACTAGTGAGAGGCTGGCTTCACAGACAGGGGGGAGCTGCCTGACCCTCACTCAAGCAGAGAAGCCCTTCTTACAAAGCTGAGCTAGTGAGTTAAGTAGGAGGAAAAGTAAACATACTTGTGCCAGTGTGGCTACTTAAAAAATACACTTACCAACAATCAATTACATATATTTGAACTGTGTACAGTTCCAGCCAGGACCACCTTTCTAAAATGCACAGTGATTGGCAAATTCAACATGCACGTGTCTGCTAACAAAAATAATAAACAAAGAAGTTCTAGTCACGTGAGTGCTGATCATCACATGTCAAGCTTCCAACTGTTTCCATTTCACATCCCCCCAACCATTACCTCAGTGGTAACCTTGGTAACATCAATAGATAAGAGCACAGCCAGCCAATAGGAATACATATTCATTCCTAAGTGACCTTTACTAACCTGGGAAGTGTGAACACTTTGTTTCATTTTCTGTTGGTGTTCATGAGTTTCCAGTTCCATTTCCCATCCCCCCAACCATCACCTCAGTGGTAACCTTGGTAACATCAATAGATAAGAGGGCTGCCAGCCAATAGGAACACATATTCATTCCTAACTGACCTTCAGTGACCTGGAAATTGTCTATTTGTATCATTTTGAGTTAGTGCGCACTAATCGGAAAAAACGATTTTTAACGATTTTTCAACGAAATAATCGTGCCAAACACGATTTTCTTCTCCTGCCACACGATTTCTATCGTTAAGACGATATGGAAAACGATTCACATCTCTACTGTCCGTTGATTTGCTGACGTGGTTGCTTGTAAATTGAGGGATGAATTGTTTTTGGCTTGGCAGGCCTTTTGCTGCTCCACTGTTTCCACAGATGATTTTTTTCCCTGCTGGCGATGGTGCCTAAGATGGATCCTGGTTCTTGTCTGATACACAATTTGTCTTATCCCAAGGGGCAGTCTGAGAATGATTTTGTCCCCCTCGAGTTTTGCTCGGTGTGTTATGCTTCGTTTGACTCTGCAGTACAGCTTGTGCAGTGATGTAGGGCGGGGCTTTGTTGGCTGAAGTGGACATTGAGACAGCTTTCCATTTGCATCTGGTACACCCTACAGTTTTCCACTTTTGGGTTTTCAATTTTGGTTATTATTTTGATAAGTGCATGCCCATGGGCTGCTCTGTTTCCTGCGCTTACTTTGAGATGTTTAGTTCATTGTACATTGGATAACTGCACGGATGGTGGGATGTGACAACATTGTTCATTATTTAGATGACTTTTTGTTTGTTGGTCCTGGGTCTTCAGCTGGGTGTGAGTCCATTGTGGACAGATTTTTCTATGTGGCGCGGCTTTTTGCCATTCTGATTATGCGCAAGAAGACTGAAGGGCACAATAGGTTGATTTTCCTGGTTATTGAGTTGGATTCTGTTGCCATGGTGTCCCGTTTTCCTGAGAAGAAGCTGCTTAAAATGAGGGAGTTGGTGGTGGTTGCTTTGTCTGCTAAGAAGCTCACATTGCATAAGATGCAATCTTTGGTGGGTAGTCTGAATTTTGCATGTTGGGCATTGCCGATGGGTCGTGTTTTCTTGTGTCGCTTGTATTCTTCCATGGCACGCATCTGTAAGAGCCATCATCATAAAAGGATTACCAGTCACCTTCAGGAAGACTTACGGGTGTGGTCCACTTTTTTGGATTCTTTTAATAGAATGTCAGTGTAGCAGGAGGAGCCTCTATACAATCGCGATTTGGATTTGTTTTCGGATGCAGCTGGGGGTGTCTATTTTGGTGTATACTGTCAAGGGGCCTGTTGTGTGGTGTCTTGGCCCAAATCTTGGGTGGAAGCAGGTACAATACAGAATATTACCTTTTTGGAGTTGTTCCCTATTGTAGTAGCCTTGGTCATTTGGGGTGATGGCTGTGTGATAAGAAGATCATATTCTTGTGTGACAATTTGGGTGTTATGCATGCAGGTTATCAATAGGCAGTCGGCTCAATCTGTAGTGATTGCAGATATGTTGGGGGAATTTGTTTTGCGATGTCTGCAGTTGAATTTAGCTGTGTGGGTGCGGCATATTCCTGGTGTTGATAATGCTATCGTGGATTCTTTCTCGTTTTAAGTGGGCATTGTTCTGGAAGCTGGCACTGGGAAAAAATCTGTTGGGAGCTGTGATACCCGATTTCCTTTGCAGGCTTGGTGCCTGGGTGCCTGAAGAATGCTGCGGGCTTCATTAGCTCCATCTACATGGACAGCATATGTTGGCGGTTGTAGAAAAGTACTTCGGTCTTGGTTTTCTAAGGGGTGAGCGTGGGGTCCATTGTCTGACAAGTTTTTAATGGATTATATTACTGGGGCTCAGTCTATGAGTTTCACGAGAGATGCGGTTTCTGAGCATATTACTGGGTTATCCTCATTCTTTAAAGCACATGGATGGGGGTTTCCATGTAACTGGTTTTTGGTGTGGAACATGCTGATTGGTTGGTCTCGGGATGTTGGTGAGTCCCCTCATGGCAGGCTGTTAATCATGCATGATTTATTGCTTCATCTATAAGTACATAAGAACATAAGATATGCCATACTGGGTCAGACCAAGGGTCCATCAAGCCCAGTATTCTATTTCCAACAGTGGCCAGTCCAAGTCACAAGTACCTGGCAAATAGGGATGTGAATCGTTTTTTGACGATTTAAAATATCGTCCGATATATTTTAAATCGTCAAAAATCGTTAGGGCCACGATACAATACCAATTCCCCCGATTTATCGTCAAAAAATCGTAAATCGGGGGAAGGGGGAGGGCAGGAAAACCGGCACACTAAAACACCATAAAACCCACCCCCGACCCTTTAAATTAAATCCCTCACCCTCCCGAACCCCCCCCCCAAATGCCTTAAATTACCTGGGGGTCCAGCGGCACACTAAAACACGGCACACTAAAACCCCCTAAAACCCACCCCGACCCTTTAAATTAAATCCCCCACCCTCCCGAACCCCCCCCAATGCCTTAAATTACCTGGGGGTCCGTAGCCTTAAATTACCTCCGTAGCGGCGGTCCGTAGCTAAATCGGGGGAAGGGGGAGAGCAGGAAAAGCGGCACACTAAATCGTGTAGTCTTCAGCCGGCGCCATTTTGCAAAATGGCCGCCACAAAATGGCGGCGGCCATAGACCAAAATGATTCGACGCAGGAGGTCGTTCTGGACCCCCGCTGGACTTTTGGCAAGTCTTGTGGGGGTCAGGAGGCCCCCCCAAGCTGGCCAAAAGTTCCTGGGGGTCCAGCGGGGGTCCGTGAGCGATTTCCTGCCGCGAATCGTTTTCCGTACGGAAAATGGCGCCGGCAGGAGATCGACTGCAGGTCGTTCAGCGAGGGTTCCGGACCCCGGCTGAACGACCTCCTGCAGTCGATCTCCTGCCGGCGCCATTTTCCGTACGGAAAACGATTCGCGGCAGGAAATCGCTCGCAGACCCCCGCTGGACCCCCAGGAACTTTTGGCCAGCTTGGGGGGGCCTCCTGACCCCCACAAGACTTGCCAAAAGTCCAGCGGGGGTCCGGAACGACCTCCTGCGTTGAATCGTTTTGGTCTATGGCCGCCGCCATTTTGCGGCGGCCATTTTGCAAAATGGCGCCGGCTGAAGACTACACGATTTAGTGTGCCGCTTTTCCTGCTCTCTCCCTTCCCCCGATTTAGCTACGGACCGCCGCTACGGAGGTAATTTAAGGCTACGGACCCCCAGGTAATTTAAGGCATTTGGGGGGGGTTCGGGAGGGTGGGGGATTTAATTTAAAGGGTCGGGGTGGGTTTTAGGGGGTTTTAGTGTGCCGTGTTTTAGTGTGCCGTGTTTTAGTGTGCCGTGTTTTAGTGTGCCGCTGGACCCCCAGGTAATTTAAGGCATTTGGGGGGGGGGGGGTTTGGGAGGGTGGGGGATTTAATTTAAAGGGTCGGGGGTGGGTTTTAGGGGGTTTTAGTGTGCCGGGTCACGATTTTAACGATTTTCACGATACTTTACACACCCAAACGGCAACAATACGATTCCCTCCCCCTCCCAGCCGAAATCGATCGTTAAGACGATCGAGGACACGATTCACATCTCTACTGGCAAGTACCTAAACATTAGATAAATCACAAGCTACTATTGCTTATTAATTACTGTAATAGCAGTTTATGGATTTTTCCTCTAGGAACTTATCCAAACCTTTTTTAAACCAGTTACACTAACTGCTGTAACCACATCCTCTGGCACTGAATTCCAGATTTTAACTATGCACTGAGTGAAACTTTCTTTGATTTGTTTTAAATGAGCTGCTTGCTAACTTCATGGAGTGCCCCCTGGTCCTTCTATTATCTGAGAGAGTAAATAACCAATTTACATTAACTTGTTCAAGTCCTTTCATGATTTTGTAGACTTCTATCATATCCCCCCTCACTCGTCTCTTCTCCAAACTGAACAGCCCTAACGTCTTTAGCTTTTCCTCACAAGGCAGCCATTTCATGCCATCATTTTGGTCGCCCTTCTCTGCACTTTCTCCAATGCAGCTATATCATTTTTGAGATGTGGTGACCAGAATTGCATACAGTATTCAAGGTATGGACTCACCATGGAACAATACAGAGGCATTATGACATCCTCCATTTTATTTGCCATTCCCTTCCTAATAATTCCTAATATTCTGTTTGCTTTTTTGATCACCACAGCACACTGTGGTGATGATTTCAATGTATTGTTCACTATGACGCCTAAATCTCTTTCCTGGGTGGTAACTCCTAAGATAGAACCTAACATTGTGTAACTACAGCAAGGGTTATTTTTCCCTATATGCATCTCCTTGCACTTGTCCATGTTAAATTTCATCTGCCATTTGGAAGCCCAATCTTCCAGTTCAATAAGGTCCTCCTGCAATACATCACAATCCACTTAAAAATTAACTATTCTGCATAATTTAGTGTCATCCGCAAATTTGATCACTTCACTCATTGTACCCCTTTCAATCATTTTTAAATATATTAAAAAGCACTGGTCCAAGTATAGATCCATGAGGCACTCCACTGTTTATCTTTTCCAGTGTGAAAACTGACCATTTAATCCTACTCTCTGTTTCCTGTTTTTTAATCAACTTGCAATCCACAAAAAGACATCGCCTCCCATGCATTTTTAGTTTTCTTAGAAGCCTCTCATGCGGGACTTTGTCGAACGCCTTCTGAAGATCCAAATACACCACATCTACTGGTTCACCTTTGTCCACATGTCTATTCACCCCTTCAAAATATGTAGGAGATTTGTGAGACAGGACTTCCCTTGGGTAAATCCATGATGTCCCATCAAACCATGTCTATCTAAATGTTTTGTGATTTTATTCTTTCTTTCTTTCTTTCTTTATTTATTTTCTTTCTTTCTTTCTTTCTTTATTTATTAACTTTTATTTACCGACATTCGTGAAACACATCATGCCGGTTTACAAATAACTCAAAGGAGGAAAATTACAATAAAACAGTAGAACAGTAAAACAAATAAAACAGTAGAACAATAGAGCAAAAAACAGGGGCGGAGAGAGGGGAAGGAGGATACGGAAGGGTGGGAGAGGGAGGGGATAGGGGGATGGGCAAGGCTGGACTGATAGAAGCAGTGAAGAACACAATAGAGGCAACTATATACAGTTGACAATATGTACAGTTACAATCAAATTGTAGAGCTATAACAGTTTATAACAGTTTCCATGAATTTCTTGGCATTGAAGTCAGGCTCAACAGTCTATAGTTTCCCGAATCACCCCTGGATCCCTTGTTAAATATAGTAGTTACATTGACCATCTTCCAATCTTCAGGTAAATTGGAAGATTTTAATGATAGCTTACAAATTAATTGAAATAGGTCTGAAATTTCATTTTTAGTTCTTTTAGAATCCTGGGGTGTATAACATTCAGTCCAAGTGATTTACTACTCTTCAGTTTGTCAATCAGGCCTACCACATCTTCCAGGTTCACCATGATTTGGATCAGTTGATCTGAATCATCACCCATGAACACCTTCTGCGGAATGGGTATCTCTCCAATATCCTCTTCAGTTGTTATTGTTTGGGATAGTTGTGGGTGGATTCTTGGGCCTGTGGCAGATGACCACGCCCCCGGGGGAAGATCCCGAGAGGGACCACCGGTCAGGCTCAGAGTTTGGAGACAGACATGCACTAGTTCTTTTATTAAACAGTATATTGAACCACCAGAGGTGGCAGTAGTGAGCTGGAAGTGCCCAGCTGGGCTGTAGTCCCTCAGATACTGGAACAGCGATCCCAGGGTGGCAAAGCTGTAGAGCAACTAAGTATAGTGAGTAGGCAGGTTATGCAGAGTTCAGGAATAGAACCTTGATGGTAACACTCACACAATAGTCTCTTGAAGCAGCCCAGGAGCTGGAATGGATTAGGCCCTCGAGGAGTGAGTACCTGGTTCCAGGGAAAGCTCTGAGAGAAATATGGTAACTCACTGGTGTTGTAGGCAGCGATGACTTCCTGGCAGAAGTGGTATTCAGAAGCAAGTTCGGGAACGTGGGCCCTCGAGGAGCGAGTACTGGTTCTAGACTGCGACCTGAAGGGCAAAAGAGAAAGCAAGGCCCCTGAGGAGTGGGTACCCCTGGTAAAGTCCGAGGAGGCAGAGTAGCAAGGTATGCGGAGAGCGAATCCCATCCGCAGAGATACCTGGAGGAAGCTAGGTATGAAGTCCTTTGCTAACTCGATTAGTTAGCGAATTCAGAGACCTTAAATATCCGGTGCGGATGATGTCATCTCAGGGGGACGCCCCTGAGGTTCGCGCCACTGCTGGTACTTGAGTTGGGGCCGGGCAGCGGGCGCACCCTTAGGCTTCTGGGAAACATGGCGGAGTGCAGCGTCTAGCCAGTCCGGGGACGCCGGAGGAGGTCGGCAAGTTGCCAAACATCCAACAAGCGAAGAGGGAGTCGCCAAAGAGGTAAGGTGGGCGGAGTGGAAACGTCGGGCAGTGACAGTCGCAACATCAGTAAACACTGAAGTAAAGAAAACCTTTAATCTTTCCGCGATGGCCTTATCTTCTGTAAGTGCCCCTTAGAGATGTGCTGGCGGATCCGCTGTGTGACCTGTTCAATAGATCCCTAGAAAAGGGAGTGGTGCCGAGTGATTGGAGAAGAGCGGTGGTGGTCCCGCTTCACAAGAGTGGGAACAGAAAGGAAGCTGGTAACTACAGACCGGTTAGCCTCACTTCGGTGGTGGGAAAAGTAATGGAGTCACTGTTGAAAGAGAGAATAGTGAACTATCTACAGTCCGGAGAATTGATGGACCAGAGGCAGCATGGATTCACCAGGGGAAGATCCTGTCAGACAAATCTGATTGACTTTTTTGACTGGGTAACCAAGGAATTATATCGAGGAAGAGCGCTCGATGTCATCTACTTGGATTTCAGCAAAGCTTTTGATACGGTTCCGCACAGGAGACTGGTGAATAAAACGAGAAGCTTAGGAGTGAGTGCCGAGGTGGTGACCTGGATTGCAAACTGGTTGACGGACAGAAGACAATGTGTGATGGTAAATTGAACTTTCTCTGAAGAGAGAGCGGTTTTAAGTGGTGTACCGCAAGGATCGGTGTTGGGACCGGTCCTGTTCAATATCTTTGTGAGCGACATTGCGGACGGGATAGAAGGTAAGGTTTGTCTTTTTGCGGGTGACACTAAGATCTGCAACAGAGTGGACACGCCGGAAGGAGTGGAGAGAATGAGACGGGATTTAAGGAAACTGGAAGAGTGGTCGAAGATATGGCAGCTGAGATTCAATGCCAAGAAGTGCAAAGTCATGCATATGGGGAGTGGAAATCCGAATGAACTGTATTCGATGGGGGGGGGGGGGGGGGGGGGGGAAGGCTGATGTGCATGGAGCAGGAGAGAGACCTTGGGGTGATAGTGTCTAATAGGGATGTGAATCATTTTTTGACGATTTAAAACAATCATCAGATATATTTTAAATCGTCAAAAATCATTAGAGCCACGATACAATAGCAATTCCCCTGATTTATCGTCAAAAAATCGTAAATCGGGGGAGGGCGGGAAAACCGGCACACCAAAACAACCCTAAAACCCACCCCGACCCTTTAAAACAAATCCCCCACCCTCCCGAAGCCCCCCAAAATGTTTTAAATTACCTGGGGTCCAGTGGGGGGGGGGGGGGGGTCCCGGCGCGATCTCCCGCTCTCGGGCCACGGCTGTGTTAATAGAAATGGCGCCAGTGGCCCTTTGCCCTTACCATATGACAGGGCAAAAGTAGCACCGGCGCCATTTTGGTTCCTGTCACCCAACGTCACGAGTGCAGGAGATCGCTCCCGGACCCCCGCTGGACCCCCAGGGACTTTTGGCCAGCTTGGGGGGCCTCCTGACCCCCACAAGACTTGCCAAAAGTCCAGCGGGGGTCCGGGAGCGACCTCCTGCACGCGGGCCGTATTGCCAATATTCAAAATGGCGCCAGCACTACTTTTGCCCTCACTATGTCGACATAGTGAGGGCAAAATGGCCCGAGAGCGGGAGATCGTGCTGGGACCCCCCCACTGGACCCCAGGTAATTTAAAACATTTTGGGGGGCTTCGGGAGGGTGGGGGATTTGTTTTAAAGGGTCGGGGTGGGTTTTAGGGTTGTTTTGGTGTGCCGGTTTTCCCGCCCTCCCCCGATTTACGATTTTTTACCAAAAAAAACCATGACGATCAGATTTCCCTCCCCCTCCAGCCAAAATCGATTGTTAAGACGATCGATCACATGATTCACATCCCTAGTGTCTAATGATATGAAGTCTGCGAAACAATGCGACAAGGCGATAGCAAAAGCCAGAAGAATGCTGGGCTGCATAGAGAGAGGAATATCGAGTAAGAAAAGGGAAGTGATTATCCCCTTGTACAGGTCCTTGGTGAGGCCTCACCTGGAGCACTGTGTTCAGTTCTGGAGACTGTATCTACAAAGAGACAAAGACAAGATGGAAGCGGTACAGAGAAGGGCAACCAGGAAGGTGGAGGGTCTTCATCGGATGACATACGAGGAGAGATTGAAGAATCTAAATATGTACTCCCTGGAGGAAAGGAGGAGCAGGGGTGATATGATTCAGACTTTCAGATACTTGAAAAACTTTAATGATCCAAAGACAACGACAAACCTTTTCTATCAGAAAAAAAATCAGCAGAACCAGAGGTCACGAGCTAAGGCTCCAGGGAGGAAGACTAAGAACCAATGTCAGGAAGTATTTCTTCACAAAAAGGGTGGTGGATGCCTGGAATGCCCTTCCGGAGGAAGTGGTGAAGTCTAAAACTGTGAAGGACTTCAAAGGGGCGTGGGATAAACACTGTGGATCCATCAAGTCTAGAGGGCGTGAATAAAGAGGAGGCAGCAAAACACTGCACGGAGCGGCAGTAGCCACAGAGGCATTCACGGAGCGGGATGCCAGTGGCTGGTGTTCCACCTTCACGGAGCGGAAGGATGGAGGGCTGCCATCTAAAAAAAAAAAACAACCAACAAAAACAAACAAACAAACAAAAAAAAACAAAACAGGGGTGGGTAAGAGTATGGGGCAGGGGTGTGGCCTGCTTGTTACAGCGGTTGCTACCCGTAATTGAGCTGGATGTTCACTTGGATGCAGATACGGCGCTGCTCTCTACATTGGTGGTGGCGGTGGAGGGGAATTAGGGCTGGAGGGTACTGGAAGCCAATAGTAAGAGGTGGGAGAGAGAAAAAGGGAAATAAAAAAATGGATAAAGTGCATAGCTTGCTGGGCAGACTGGATGGGCTGTTTGGTCTTCTTCTGCCGTCGTTTCTATGTTTCTTTAACCCCTCGATCATCTAATGGTCCAACTGACTCCCTCACAGGCTTTCTGCTTCGGATACATTTTAAAAAGTTTTTAATGTGAGTTTTTGCCTCTATGGCCAACTTCTTTTCAAATTCTCTCTTAGCCTGTCTTATCAATGTCTTACATTTAACTTGCCAATGCTTATGCTTTATCCTGTTTTCTTCTGATGGATCCTTCTTCCAATTTTTGAATGAAGATCTTTTGGTTAAAATAGTCTCTTTCACCTCACTTTTTAACCATGCTGGTAATCATTTTGCCTTCTTTCCACCTTTCTTAATGCATGGAATACATCTGGTCTGTGCTTCTAGAAAGGTATTTTTTAACAATGTCCATACCTTTTGCATACTTTTTACCTTTGTAGTTGCACCTTTCAATTTTTTATAACTATTTTTATCATTTTATCAAAGTTTCCCTTTTGAAAGTTTTGCGCTAGAGATATGGATTTACTTACTGTCCCCCTTCCAGTCATTAATTCAAATTTGATTATATTATTAACACTATTGTCAAGCGGCCCTACCACCATTACATCTCTCATCAAATCCTGCGTTCCACTAAGAATTAGATCTACCGGTACTCACCATTTATACAGTGCATACCATCTGCACTGCGCCGGGCTCTCCGTGTTGGACGGATTATGCCGCTCTGCCCCCCTACGTCATCATCTGGGCAACAGCAGATAAGGCCCGAGGTGACACGCACCAAAGGAGTGCAACAAAGTGGTACGCCCCTTCGTATGACGTTAGTGCGACTTATTCTGAGTTACTATTGTTATATTTGTGGGCATTTGCATTTATTTATCCTTGTTCTTTAAAACCTGTTCTTTGAAATATAACTATGGAAATTATAACTATCTTGGGACAAGGTAGATATGGTAATCTGGTGAAAACTAATCATCAATCTAAACTATGAGGAAATCATTGAAAAATATCACTTTATCTTTAACCGCATGACTGTTTCTTCTATTGTCTATTTCGCTGTTTCTATGTAATTCACAATCAGTTTGTAAGAAAACTGCTATCATCTATGATATTGTAACAGATACAAAACCAGATTTTTTTCTAATAACGGAATCATAGTTAACCGAAAACGATGTAGCAACATGAAATTCTCTTTGCCCTCCCAACTACCAATCTTTTCTGAACTGAGACCAAACCAACAGGGCGGAGGACTTTTAGTCCTCTGCAAATCCTCTTTGCTTCCTAGAAAAAGAAGTTTATCCTCCATTTATCTGTTTGAAATCTTACTAATCTCTACCACTTTAATAGAAATTCTTTTGGTTTATTGCCTACTGGGTACTTTATTAAAGGATCATTCTCCTCTGTTTGAAATCATTTCTTCATTGCCTACTGATTTGACCAAAATAATTATTGCTGGAGACTTTAATATCCATTTAATCGCAGATAATCTTCATCCTTTCTGGAAGCCATGAAAGGCTTGGGTTGGGAGCAATTAGTTGATTCTCCCACTCATAAACTTGGCCAAACTTTAGATTTAATTTGTTAAAACTCAGACAGCTTTATGTATTCTTCTGTAGCTGTCACGATGGGAGGGAGCGCTAGGGGGCGCTCCCCATTGCGGAACGAGATCTGTGGATGTGTGCCCTTGCAGTGAGATGTCCCTGCTGGAAAGAATGGAGGAATCTGGAGACACTGACACTCTACCGGACCTGCATGCTTCTGTGAGACCACCAATGCAATGGTGGTCTCTGAATGGTCCTCCAACCGCTCCAAGCCATTTCGGACAGCCGCTGGGAAGCAGCGAGAAGCAGCAAGCCGGACAGAGAACAAGGCGGTCAAAGACATCTGACACAGGACCAGAGTCAGGATTGAGGAAGACGAAGACTCAGACGTTGATTCAGACGAAGACTCAGACGTGGATTCAGACGAAGATTCAGGACTCGGAAGGAGTGCTGCCATGCCATGCGCCCTAAACACCCCAGGTGGGATGGTCGCGGACCACGTTGGAGGCGAAGCAGACAACAAGCTGACATCGACTCAATTACAATAGAGTTCAAGATGGCGATGAGTACTGAAGAGAAGGACTGGAAATCCAAGATGAAGGATGTCAGGACAGACAGATGAAGGTAACCGGCCATGACTCCTGGTAACCACGTCCTGGACTGAGCCTCGGAAACCCGGTGTAATCGATGCACCTGACAGGTCAATAGAAGGAGGACGAAACCTCCGACCCGGCGTGGAAGATGAATCTGAAGGTATCCCGAAGTTGGACTGAAGACGGACAACAAAGAGGTAAACTCCGGAACCCGGAACATGATGAAGAACAGATGGACGAGGTCAAGAATGAGAGGAACAAGGCAAGTCAGACGAGGGATGAGAAGACTCCTCGGCACCATCTGCTGGAAGGACCCACCAGCGCCCTACACACCCCAGCAGGGGTGGTCGCGGACCACTGGGCCACTATGTGCCCTACTCAACCCAACTGGGCTGGTCGCAGACCACAAGGGACGAGTCAGCGCAGAGCTGAGGACATCTGGACGAAGACATCAGAGTGGATCGGAACATCAATGGAGAACATCTAGAAAAAGGTTGAAGACATCAGGCTGGAACGGAACATCAATGGAGAACATCTGGTACAACTTGGAAACATGAACATCAAGGAAATATCAAAGACATCAGTGCAGAGACCGGAACACGGAACAAAGACGAGGGATCCCACATGGAACATAGTGCCTAGGAGAAGCTGGAAGATGTGGAGTCCTAAGGAGGACTTGCTCCTTGGAAAGGCGAGGAAGGACTGACCTGAGGAGCCTTTTGTAGGCTGAAGAGGCGGATCCAGGAAGTGAGTTCATCCAGGGCCTACTCCCTCACTTGGCCCTTCAAGAAGGGCAGAGAGACGTGGGCCCGTGCCTAGGGAAAGGCAGGAAGCGAAAAGCTCACCAAGGATTGTGGCCTCTGGGCCGTGAGCGAAACTGAAGCCTGCGGCTCCCAGCCGCGGTGAAGAGACATTGGCGGCGGCCTCCCGCCGTGTGGAACCCCGGCACGGCACCTGCTGTGCCAGCAAGATGTCAGCCTCTGGCCACGGAAGCAGGACCAGAGTGGCTCCACGCCACAAGGAAGAACCCTAGCGTGGCTCCTACTGCTGCAGGGAACCCCGATACAGCTCCTGCCGTGCCAGTAGGACAACGTCAGGGTTCGGACCGGCTGGAAACAGGAGGTAAGAGCCCGCTCGCGGCCCTGCTGCAAGCAGGATCGCAACATCTTCCACACAAACTACAATTTGTCCCATACCTGGTCAGACCATTATCTCATACACATATCTGCGATTATAGACAAACAACCAACAGCACATGATATTTCTGTTAAAAATACTTACCAACAAAAAAGGAAAAAAATCACACTGGAACAAATTTGTTGAAACATTTATACCTAATGTACAATCTTGTATTGGCCCTGAGATAAATTCCACTGTTTCGCTATGGTATAATGCCATTATATTAACTTTAGATTCTATAGCACCACTAGGATCTATCAAAATTAAATCAAAACAAAATTCAGATGCACCATGGTATACCATGTCACTTCACCTATTAAAAACGAAATTAAAGTGCTATGAACGTAGATGGAGGAAATTAAAAATGAACACAGCAAAAAAATGCTTACTTTTGCTGCTTGAGAAGATAAAGAATCAAAATTAATTCCGCTAAAAAGAATTTCTTCTCATCCAAAATAACTGACGCTAATGGCAACCCTGCCATCCTTTTCAATATAGTTAAAAAACTGACATTTCCTCCAATGACAATAAACTCAACTATTGAGAAAACATTATGCAATCAGATGGCTTTACATTTTAAAGATAAAATAACTAAATACTGTCAATACTTTTGTACATTTTCCATACCCAAAGAATATTGTACCACTTCCCATCTGCTCATGGTCACATTCATCTACTATAGTCAGGATTCTAAATAAGAATAACATTTCTACTTCACCTTTTAATCCACGTCATGGTTCCTACATCAAAGCTGCCTCAGAACTATTTATTTATTATTTTTTATATACTGACATTTGATCTGAGATATCACATTGGTTTACATTCAGGTACTGTAGGTATTTCTCTATCCCCAAAGGGTTTATAATCTAAGTTTTGTACCTGAGACAATGGAGGGTAAAGTGACTTGCCTAAGGTCACAAGGAGCGACAGTGGGACTTGAATCCTGGTCTCCTGCTCTAACCACTAGGCTATTCCTCCTCCTTGCAAAATTAGTGAATCAATCACTCTCCTCTAGAATCTATCCTGATTTCTTTAAACATACGTCAATTTTACTCATCCCAAAGAAAAAAAAATGAAGATTTTACTAATCTCGCAAACCTTCGTCCAATAGCTTCATTGACAACCTTAGTAAACTCACAGAGTCTATTGTTCTACATCAGCTTTCTGATTATCTCAATGGCAATGATATTTTACACCGTAATCAATATGGTTTCTGAAAGGGACATCGTACAGAAACGCTTTTACTCTCCTCATTCGACACATTAATCCGTGGCTTTGATGCCAATATTGATTATATACTAGTCTTACTTGACATATTGGCAGCTTTTGACACACTGGGTCACTCAATTTTACTTACAAGACTTCAAAGCATTGGAATAAAAGATACTGTATTAAACTGGTTTAAATAATTTCTAACTGAATGCTCGTATCAAATAAACATTAGCTCACAGACATCGAATCGATTCACCTTGGGAGTGCCTCAAGGCTCTTCGCTTTCTCCAATATATACATGATTCCTCTTTGTCATCTACTAAGTAATCTAGGAATTCAATTTAAGATATATGTGAACAATATACAGTTTTTTGTGCAATATACTAAATCTTGGTCTAATACTTTATCTTTGGTCAATCTCTACATTAAAACAATCAGTAGCTGGCTATCTAATAATTGCTTAAAGCTTAATACAGCCCTCAGCTCCAGAGCTGGCCAAATTATTCATCAGACACATTTTCTGTCTTCATGGACTTCCAAAGCACATCCTGTCAGATAGGGACGTCCAGTTCACAGCCAAGTTCTGGGGGTCGCTGTGTAAGATGTTTGACATCGCCCTGGACCTTACATTGGCCTATCATCCACAGGCCAATGGACAGACAGAAAGAACCAATCGTACACTGAAGTAATTCCTCTGGGCGTACGTCAATTCCCAACAGAATGATTGGTCTGAGTTATTGCCATGGGCCGAGTTCAGCTTGAACTCCCATCAATCATCAGCCACAGGATCATCCCCTTTCCAAGTGGTGTACAGATGTCAGCCTTTACCCCCTCTTCCGATTCCTCTATCTGTGCCCTCTCCAGCGGCACAAGCCTCCACTCAAGAACTGCACCAACTCTGGGAGCATACCAAGCAATTGCTACAACAAGCAGCTCTAAAGGCAAAATAATTTTACGACGCTCATCACCGAGCAGCTCCTCAGTTAAACCCGGGTGATAAGGTGTGGCTCAGTACCCGCTTCATTCGTCTAAAGTTGCCTTCAGCCCGCTTTGTTCCCAGATACATCGGGCCCTTTTCTGTACTTCGCCAGCTGGGGCCAGTCACTTACAGCCTTCACCTACCCACATCCCTCAAGATCCACAACGCTTTTCACATCTCGCTGTTAAAACCACTCATCCTATCAGAGTTCTCAAAGAAACCTCCTGAACCGCAACCCTTAACCTCAGAGGACGACATCACCCTATCAGGTTGAGGACATCGTAAATGTCAGGAAGTGCGGGAAGCGTTGAGAATACCTAATCTCGTGGGAAAGATTTGGTCCTGAAGAAAACAGTTGGGAGCCTGCTAAAAGCATCCTTGACAAAGACTTAATTCGACAATTCCATGCTTCTCATCCTAGAAAGCCAAAACCTCCTGAGAGGAGCTCTAAGAAGGGGGGTACTGTTACACCCGTCGGTGGCAGATGGCTGCGACCACTTCTGCTCACCTCTTTCTTCACCTAACTCCATGGGGTAGATTGGCAGCATCCGCTAGCAACCTACGACCTGCCTACCACTTCCAAGCCTCCCGGCTCGGCATGGACACCGCCGACAGCCATCTTGCCATCTGATCTCTATAGGCGAGCACGCACACAGGCCGGTCTTATCCACGTCATGGTGGGAACCTCGGGGCATCCCTTCCAGGTGACATCAGGAACTGTGGATATTTAAACCTGCTGGCCCTCTCCAAAGACGATTTGGCAAAGAGTAACATCCTTGCTATTTCCGCCTCGCTTCCTGAGGACCCTGCGTTCCAGTTCCAGTTCCAATGTGGACGTCTCAGGTACCTGCTCCTCAGGGGCCTCTCTCTCGTCCTGGCTATCTGCTCCTCAGAGGGCCTGACGCCTGGAACTCCGTCTGTTCTGTTCCTTGGGGCTTCCTGGAACCAACTCGCTCCTTGTGAGTACTCCGCCCTGCAGATCCCTTTCTACCTACTAAGTGCCTATCGGGTGTACCCCGCGATGCGGGCCATTACCACCACTACAGAGAGCTCCATCAGAAGTGCCTGCTCTACGGATCTTTACCACGCTATTGAGGACCTCACAGGTGCACCCGGACTGCTACCAGACCAACCGAGGACCCTCACTGGTGTACCCCGCGCTGCAGGCCATTACCATCTCCATCTAGGGCCTCGACTGTGCTCCTCTCTCTATGGACCGCTGTCACCTCTCCTGAGGACTTCATCTGCATTTCCTACTCTGCAGATTTACCATCCGTACCGAGGTCATCATTGGTGTACCCCGCCCCGCGGGCCACTACCATCTCCTTCAAGGTCTCTTTGGCGTACCCCGTTTCGTAGGCCACTACCATCTCTACAGGAGACCTCTCCAATATATTCGCTTCACGGACTACTACCAGCGCTACGGAGGTATTCCCTCAGGGCACTACCTATCTCATCAACCCTGTGTTAAGGGCCTGTGTGGACTCTCTCCCTGACTCCCCCCACTCCATGGGTAGTGCTTCTATCTCTTTAATAAAGACTCTATTCTTTTTGTGCCTTCCTCTGCTGAGACCTAGCCTCCCAACAGTGAGGCTCACGGGGCTCCTCCCCATGGGCGGTACCATCTCTCACTTTGGCCCAGAGTTCACACCCCTTCTGACATCACAGAATCCTAACATAAGTTTCACAGGATCCATCGAAAATCCCTGTTGGGAAATTATATACCAAAGAAAGGGCAAACTGGACTTTTCAAACAAGCACTTATCCAGTTTTGTGAACAGATGATTCTCAGGGAGACATTGTAGAACAGTATAAACATCAGTGCGGTGCATATCCAGATCCTTGGAAAAGACAAGGATGTCATCCAGATATGCCACAACTTTAACGTATAACAGATCTCTGAAGATTTCATTAATCATTCATTGGAATACTGCGGGTGCATTACAGAGGTCTGGTGTTGAAAGCTGTCTTCCAGATGTCATCAGGATGAATACGCACCAAACTGTAAGCCCCGCGTAGATCCAACTTGCTGAATATAGATGCTCCGTGCAGTCGGTCAAATAGTTCAGAGATGAAGGGCAAATTATATTTGTCTTTGCGGGTAATCGCATTTAAGCCATGGTAATTGATACACGGCCTAAAGATCTGTCTTTCTTTATAACGAAGAAGAATCCTGCACCGGCAGGAGATATAGAGGGACGAATGAACCCTTTTGCAAGGTTCTCTTGGATGTACTCCGTCATGGCCTTGGTTTTGGGAAGAAACAGAGGATAAGTGCGCCCTCGGGGAGGCATGGTTCCAGGCAGAAGGTCGATGGGGCAATCAAACCTCTGAAGAGGTGGTAGGATGTCCGCCTTTTGCTTCGAGAACACATCTTCAAAATCTGCATAGGGGGCTGGTATGCCGGAGGAGGTGGTCACCAAAGAAACCATGGGTGGTGGTGGCGCCACTTTATGCAGACAAGTCTGATGGCAGGTGGAACCCCATTCCACCAGCTGGAGCGATACCCAGTCAAATTGGGGGGAGTGATGTTGGAGCCAAGGTAGTCCTAGAACTATCAGGTGTATGGATTTCTCTAGTACCAATAGTTTGATTTCCTCAGAATGAAGGGCACCAGTAAGAAGTTGAATTGGCTCTGTAGACAAGGAAATTTGACCGGGTAATGGTTCTCCATAGATTGAAGCAATGCACAAGGAAGTCTCTAAAGGATGGGTATTTATACCCAGGAGTTGAACTAGATCCTTGAGGACAAAATTGCCTCCTGCTCCGGAATCTACCAGAGCAAGAACTGGAAAGGACCCGGCTCCCAAAGGCTCAACCCGCGGGGAATGAGGGCTGGTATTGGTGAAGCACCAGCTGGCCTCCGTCCATCAGCCCTCTTTGCCTGCTGATAGTGGGGACCCGTAGGATCCCTCCTATGGGTTGCTTCAACCCCATCTCAGCCCAAGGGTCCACCTCCAGCACAAAAGTTTGCAAGGACCATGGACTCGGCGGAGCTGCGTGCCCTCCAGGCTATTCCTGGCCTGGCCTCAAAGGTACAAGAACAGCATCAGTTTCAAGGCTCTGGCCTCCTCTCTTGAGTATCTACATATTCGGCTTGACGCCATATCCAGCAACCCAGTTCCAGTATCGGCTTCCTCTCACCAGCAGCTGTCTCCTTCCACTCCTAGAGCCTTGTTGGCTCTTCCAGCTCCACCTCATTTCAATGGTGACTCCAAGCTCTGCAGAGTGTTTATCAACCAATGCTACATGCAGTTTGCTCTGCAGTCCTCCGTCTTTCAAGATGAATTAACGAAAGTCACCTTTATTTTGTCTCGCCTAGAGGGGAAGGCACTGGCTTGGTCTTCTGCCTTGTGGGAGCCATCAGACTCTCTCCTACAAGAACTGTCTCGGTTTGTGGCCATGTTCTGGTGAACGTTTGATGATCCTGGGTTCTGGTAAAATAATGTCTCAAGAAATTAAGATAAAGAATTTAGAGTCTCTAGTGGATTTGCTGGATCAGGTACAGAAACAATTGGTACAATCTGAAATAAAATCTTCTAACAAGATAGAGAATATTGAGAATGGGATACGGTCTCTCAATTTGAGAGTCCTTAATTTTCCTATTGTACAGAAGATTGCTCCGATAGATTTATTCCAGAATTATGTGATCCAGAATCTTAAGGTTCCTTCCTCTGCAATACCTATCTTAACTAAGGCTTACTATTTGCCTCAAGCTCAAAATGAAGAGGTATCCAGAGATGATATGCCTTTGGAGTCGTCATTAAATTTAAGCAATTAACTTCAAGATTCACTTACAATAGAGATTAAACATTGGGGAACTTTACTGGTGACGTTTGCTTTTCCTGCAGATCGTGATACTACTTTGCGTTTTTTCCTGCGTAACTGATCAATGATGTTCTATGGTCAGAAGCTCTGGATGTATCCAGATTTAACCAGGGTTACACAACTTCATCGCAAGAAGTTTCTTCTTATGCGAGCAGAAGTTATAACTAAAGGGGGTCATTTCTTGCTTCGTTATCCCTGTAAATGATCTGTTAAAATTAATAATGTAAATTACTTTTGAACCATCGTAACTAAGGGTCTTACTTGACTGTACCTTAATAGACTGGCTATATAATAGGTAACTAGCTGTTTCTCAACCTTTCTTGTTTCTTTATTCCCTTTAACTGCTCCTTTGGCCCCTCCCCCCCCCCCCCGTTTCCTTTTAATATATGAGGTAGAAATATTTTTTATGTACATTTTCCAAGTATGATGTGTAAATGATTATTTTTTATTTTTATTTCTGTATACCTCTTTATTCCATGCAAGGAATTATTGTATGTATAATTAAAATTGCATAAATAAATAAATAAAAAATTGGCCCCTGGATGCTGGAGACCATGGCTAGGCCTCTGGCTGGAGCCATCAGAACTTGTAATTTTCATGGGGAGGGGAGCAAGAGGAAGCAGTGCAATCTCAGTTTTTGCATCTCCAGCTTTGACCCTGCACATGTCTCATCTTTCCTGGTTCTCTGAACCAACTCTGATCTGGTTTTGAAACTTTCAGAATACTACAGGGCCCTCCCTGAAATTCCTGAACTCCGGGGACTTTTCGGGCTAAACTCTAACACATTTTCGCTGTCTACTGGGTAAACGTTTGTGAAAACCTCGATCATCCAAAAATATTTCAAGGCCCTTGCCACACAAGTTTTAATCGTGCTACGAAGTGAAAGTTCCTGGTGGGAAAATTCAGCGGAGAAAACATGCCCCACCAGGCTCCATTTCAAGACGGTCATTTTTAAGAGGAAGACAGTTGAATAGTGTCAACATTGCAAGTCTGTCTGTGTCTGGACGGAAGTTTCCCAAGCTTTCGTCTCTCTTCTTTTGCCGCGAATAAGTAGTGCCTGGCAGGAAGGAGGCCCAGGGGGGCGCGCGCGCGCCAAGATTAATCATTTACTGCAGTGATTGGGCTCCTCGCCGCGTCCGGGCGCTGATTGGCTGCGAGCGTACGCTTGCTGTCGGTGACGCAGTCTGGGCAATACTAGAGATAACGCTAGTGTAAGGGTCGTTCTGGTATAAAGTAACACAGCTCATGATAAACAGCCATAAAAAAAAAAATGCTTGCAGGCTGCAAACTATGGGATCATTAAAAAACAAACAGTGTATATCCAGCAGTTTGCAGCACCTACTTCGAATTTACTAGTGCTATTGTCGGAGACTTGAGTCAATATGGTAGAGTAGCAATCGAGTTTAGCAGAACTCGTAAATGTGGCCCACGTACAAAGATCTATGGATTTTGCCCGAGTTGCAAAAAAAAAAAAATAATTCAAGAACATAAAAAGTTCAGCTGCACCTGCCAAATGCAAAAAGTGTGGCCAACATTTCTTTACCATTTGTAATTATGTATTAGAACTGTGCCGCAAGACTCGGTTACCACGCTCTTCCGGAGAGGCACTTAAGGCATTAATATAGATCCAGAAATCTGCCTCACAAAAAGCTCTGTTATATAAATAATAGCGATACCCACTATCTATCTATCTATCTAATAAAACCAGAGACTTTTGGGTGCCACTGTTATTTAGGATCCAATTATTATATTTGCACTGCGATTCCTATTAATTTTCTTAGGATAATCACATAAAGGATTTTTGGGTTTTTTTTGCCCACTGGCTCCCTAACTTCCACAGTATTCAAACCAAATAAAAGTCATCCAAATGCCGAGCGCTATTCATTGAAAATCTTTGTATTAAGTTTCCTCTGCATTTGTCCAACACTGTAGTGATAATCTCAAGCAAGCGCTGGCTAACAAAAAAAGAAGAAAAAAAAAGCATGAAAACCATTATTTCTGTGAGTCTGGAGATTAATTTGCTGCATGCAGAATCCAACGGAATAGTTATCTCCTGAACGGGACAAACAGTTTGGCTCCATTGTGCAGTTGCCAGAGCTGTATTTGGAGAAAGGGCAGCCCGGGTAAGTCTTCTGATCAAACTCAAAGGTTAGTTAAAAAGACTGGGGAAAAAAAAAAACAGCAGAAAATCTTCATGAATAATGCTGGTCCCCTTTAGCTCAGTGTCGTGCAAGCGCAATGTCTCAATGCCGTAACACTTTGTTATGCTGCTCGCCTAAGTCAGAATTTCACAGAAAAGGCAGAGAAGAAAAGCTTTAACAATTAGGGGTCGCCTGTCAGAAAATATTAACGCCTTCCTCTCTCTGCCTGTCAAGAGGGCTGAAAATAAAAGCTGCCGTAGCCAATTGTGCCTCCACCCCTTTAAGCACAGAGTGGGGGAAACATTTACAATGGCAACTCGATGCATTCTGCCCCTGCTCAGAAACGCAGGCAGGGCAGACAGTGTGCAGGACGAAATCAACCTTCCCTGCCCCTGAAAGGTAAAATATCACCAGCAGTTGGAGACACAAGTGACTTTGAGCATAGTCCACCCAGACAGATGAGATGCATAGCTTTTTGTGGCTGCACACCTGTAAATATTTTGTATATGCAGAAGGATGGGTTGGTTTGTTTCAAGGTAAATTTATCTGTAAATGTTCCGTTGGGGGATGGGTGTTGCCCATTGGAAAAACCTTTCAATAGTTTTACCGAAGCTTATACCTCTATAGAATTGTTATCTGTAATATTTGTACTAATAAGGACCAAGTTAACAGTCCCTTAAGAATCACATAGGGATTAGCTGGTTAAATACTATAATGCAAATACCCAAAGCATCCTTTTATTTGATCAAAAAGGATCGATATGAGTCCTAATGAAACAATTCTAGAGGATTTAAAAAATGAATAATACTGAAAAGTTAAGATTATCAAAATTCATATTAAATCGGTTTGGATGCACATTTCATCTGACTTCCCCATAACTCAGTTTGCCAAAGAAATAGAAACGTGGATATTTCTAATGAGATGAAGATTCAGATTTGGATCTTATTTATTCATTTATTTATTTAGCATTTTTATATACTGATATTCACGTAACATAGTTACCAATCACGTCGGTTTACATTCCAACAATAACCATGACATGAGAATGTCTTGCATTAAACCGGGGTAATCAAACTTGGATACAAAGAACTGGGTTTAACACAGTATATCTTCCACCACCACATTTCATAAACTGGTTGGAATGTTTTACAACCTTTGGTGATCTTGCAGAAATGGAACATTTTCAGCCTGCAAATGTTTAACTCTGGACTTGCTTGTTTTGAATTTGTCTTCCACCAACTTTGAAAGGTTTCACAGGCCAAGGAGCATTAATGTGGTATTTACTAAGGTGTGTTAATGTTGGTTTAACATGCATTAAATACTGAATTTAGCATTTAATGCATGTTAAATAAACAGTAATGTGTTATCAGTGATGCCTGCTTAAGTACTATTGATAATGCTAAAACAATCCATTAATGCTAGAAAAATATGTCACATGCAGAAGTGCTAATGTATTGTTAGTCCAATAAAAAGCTATCACTATATGTATATATATATAGAGAGAGAGATGTGTCTGTTTTTTATTTGTTAACCTTTATTTCTGATGATCTCAAGGTGGGGAAACAGGGTAATAAGTTAGTGGCCAGAGTCACTGCCATGTTAGTTCACCTGAATGCACAGAAATAACAAGCACCCCAGGATCTCTTTCCTGATCAGTGCACCTCAGTATTTCCCTGCCCCCTTCTCACTCCCATGAATACTGCTTCCTTGGATTTTTGCACTCTAAATACATTATTTTGCACTTTTTTGCATTGTGCCAATCATGTGATCACATTTCCTTAGATTGCTTTTCATTCTGTTTGTGCCCTCAGGAGTATCCACTCTTGTTACAGATTTTAGTGTCATCTGAAAAAAAAGAGGCTTCATTCGAAAGATCTCTGGTTTGTCCTCTATTGTTAATCCGCTGTCGGTCAGTGCGCTTCAAGGCTCTGTCATAGGCCCTCTTTTCTTTTCTGTCTACAGTTCTTCCCTCGATGCCGTGATCTCCTCCCATGGCTTTCAGTGCCACTTTTATGCTGATGACGCCCAGATCTACCTCACTACACCAGAAATTTCACCAAGAATCCAGTCCCACAGCTCAGCCTGCTTGTCTGAAATCACTGCCTGGATGTCCCACCATCATCTAAAACTTAACTTGGCCAAGACGGTACTTCTTGTCTTTCCCGCCAAATCCACTTCCCTCCTCCTTTTTTGTCTCCGTGGATGATGTTCTCATCCTCCCTGTTTTCTCTTCCCATAACTTTGGGGGTCATGTTTGATACCTCTCTTTCCTTCTCTACACACATCCAAAACTTTGCTAATGTGTTTTGCTTCTTCCTTTATAACTAATACAATCTGTCCTTTTTCTATCTGAGCATGCTACCAAAATGGTCATCCACTCTCCTATTACCACCTCCTTAAACTACTACAACTTGCTGTTTGTGGGCCTCCCACTGAACTGTCTTGCTCAAATACTTTTGTCGCTATGACCCACATAACTCCTTTTCTCAAGTTGCTACGTTGGTTCCCTGTCTGCTTACATATACAATTCAAGCTTCTTCTGCCTATAAATGCAGCTCCTTGTTACTTGTCTTCTGTCTCCCCACACCCTTCCTTGTAAACGCTGTTCATCAGGCAAGTTGCTGTTGTTGGTGTCCTTCTCCTCCACTGTCAACTCCTGACTCCGTGCTTTCCACCTTTGCTGCACTGTATGCCTACAAAGGATTTCCTGATTGAGGGCATCAGGTTCCCTCTCTGTCCATGTTCAAATCCAATCTAAAAACTCACCTTGTTGAAGCTGCTTTTAAATCCTAAGGACTTCTCTAAATTAATACACTTCCCACAAATTCTGGTTTGTCATGTATGTTTGTCTTGGCTAGATTGTAAACTCTGTGGAGCAGGACTGTCTTTTACATGTATCTGTATACCATTACATGATGGTGAGTATTGCTTTAACAATAAGTAGTCGTGGTAGTAGTGGTCATCTCTCTATTAGAAGGCCAGTTTACAGGGCCAGCCCTGTGGCTCAGTGGAGGAACCTGGGTTTGATTCCTTGCTCGGGTCTTCTGCTCCTCATGTTGGTAGGAGGAGAGGGGCACAGCTAGGAATGCAGCAGAGGCAGTGTTCAGAGCCCTTAGGAGAAGAGAGGCCCACTCATTATGCAATTGTGCCGCCTAGTGGCCAGCTTTAGGAATCACAATTGCGGAGATCTGGAAGAAACTCTGGGGTGTGGTCGGTTTCTGGCTGAGGACTGTTGCATCAGTAACTGGACTAAAGTAAGGTGGGAAGTGATATAAAATGGGGGGAAATGCCCAGGTAGTTGTGAGTGAAGGCTAGAGATGTGTAGAGACAAAACAACTGTTTCACTTCATTTATTTGTTTCATAGTTCACAATCAAGTGCAGCAGATACTTAAAATCCAGGTTCTCTACTATCTGCAGGGACTAATTATCCAGGGCAAACATTTTCCCAGTGTGCCTCATCACTACTTTGGATGCTGCCTGCCTCTTGCCCTGGGCCAGTGATACAGAACACCACTCCATTGCCTCTGCAGATGCATGGTAGGAGGTTAATGGTCTGCCAACTGACTGGAGGAAGACGCTGTTGTTACACCCGTCAGTCACAGACAGCTGCGACCACTGTTGCTCAACACTTGCTTCCCTGCTTTGACTTCGTTGGGTGAACTGGCCGTCTCCGCCAGCTATCACTAGAGATGTGCATTTGTTTATCACGAATTAGGCAATTTCAACGAAATTGCCTAATTCGTCGTGGTTCGGGGGACTCCGAAATGGATTTTCCCCGAACTTCGGGGAAAATTCGTTTTTCAGGTTAGTGCGGGGGGAGGGGCACATTTATTTAAAAAAACCAAAAAACAAACAAAACACCCCAACCCTTCAATTTTACTTTATTACAATCCCCCCACCATCCCGATCCCTCCCCAAGACTTACTAAAAGCCCTGGTGGTCCAGCGGGGTCCCACGAGCGATGTCTCCCTCTCGGGCCGTCAGGCCTACCACAAATCAAAATGGCGCCGGTTCTTGTGCTCCTACCATGTGACAGGGGTCAACCAATGGCACCAGTAGCCCCTGTGACATCGTAAGGGCAGAAAGGTAAAAAAAAAAATAATATTTTGAATTTTTAGTGATTGGCATAGTTTATCTTTGGGAATGTGCGTTACATATTTATATTTTGTTCTTTTTTTAATATGCCACTGTTCAAAGTCTGTTTCTCAGATATTTCCATTATATTTTTGTCTGCATGTTTCTAATTTGTAGTCCCTTATTCTGTATTAGGTAAGGGTTTGTCTGTATTCTGCATGCATAACTGAGGTGCAGTATTTCTGCTGGCAAGTAGTTTTTCTCCAGGGCTTTGTTCTGTTAACACCAGTAGGTGGTGTATTAGTGTCCAAGGGCATGGTGTAATATTTGTATTGCTGCCATTACATAGATAAGGCTGTTGCTGTTTGAGCCTTGAGGGGTTTGTGTTACTTCTCAAAGCGTTTGGCAGTGAAGGGTTTGCAGTTATTGAGATGAGTGTGTGTGTGGACGAGGAGAAGAATTGAGTGAGTGTGCATGCGTGCGACAATCTGGGGAGTGAATGAGAGTTGAGTGTGTGTGTTTGTGAAAATGAGCATGCATGCATGTGAAAGAGTATGAGAGTGAATATACAAGTATTTCAGTGTGTGTATGTGAGAAAATGTGTGTGCATGCTGCTCCAATATTCCCCCTAAGGAATGGGTTGCTGGGAGCATAAAACTTTTTCGCATCAAAGAAAGTAGTGCTCATAGGGTAATGAAACCAATACGTTTGGCTCAAGAGCAAACGTTTTTGCGCATGGCAACCCAATCCTTACAGGGAACATTGGTTGTAAGGAGCTTGGGGATAAGTCTTCCCTTTTTCAACTTGGTTGCTACAGCTTCTGCTTGGATGGCAGAGGGAGACCCCAGGCTGGTACTGCTGCGGCTGCTGCCCTTCCCCGATGCCAATGCCAGCAGATGGTGTTTCTGTAGATGATGTAGCATACCGGTGTTTGTCAGATGCCCCGATACCTCCCCTTGACTGATGGCCTTACTGCAGTGAATACACTGTGCAAAACGCAGGTCCTCTCTCACAGAGTCGTAGCCAGACAATGTGCAAGAGTAGCACTTTCTCTATGCGGATCTCACAATGTACGAGATCAGCATGGAGGAACTGGAAGCCCACGGGGCCTGCAGAGAGGAGGCAGCAGAATGGGCTTCAGTGTCAGTAGCAGCAATCAGCGCCTCTCCAATAGCCACGCAGCAGCAGTGACAGTGGCAGCAGAGGAATGAGAAAGGCTTGGAGGTTGCTGGCAAAAGAAAGAGAGGGGGTCTCTGCCTTTAGTGTGTGCATGTGTATGAATGGGAGTCTGCCTAGGGGTGTATGTGTGTGAATGCATGGGGGCCTGCCTGAGGGTGTGTCTGTGTATGAGAATGAATGAATGTCTTCCTGGGGTTTGTATGTGTGAGAATAGGTGCCTGCCTGTGTGTGGTGTATGTGTGTGTGTGAGAATGAATTGGTGCCTGCCTGGAGTGTGAGAATGACTGTGAGCTTGCCTGTGTGTGTGTGTGTGTTTGTGTGAGAATGATTGGGAGCTTGCCTGGGTGTGTGTGTTTGTGTGTATTTGAGGGAGCCAGTGAGAGTGAGCGCATGAGTGTGTATGAGAAAATCCAGGGGCGTAAGAGTATGTGGGGGGGGGGGGGGGAGTGTGTGTTGGGGGAGCGAGTGTCTTACACCTGAGAGTGTGTCAGTGTCTGTGAGAGCGAGAGGTTATGGTGGGTATAAGAGCATGAATGTGTATGTATGTGACAGTGTATGTGGGAGAGAGAATGGACATGTGAGTATGTGTGAGAGAGAAAGGATAACCTCCTAATCCTCGACAATATCAGAGTGACTGGAAATCAAGAGCTCCCATGTATGGACAGCAGGGGCTTTTAAAAATCCTTATTAGTTTTAATTATTGTGTGTTATTTGACATATGTACTGTTTTGAAATATTTTATTGGTGTTTAGGAAATTGTAAAAAATGTATATGATTTTAATTAATAGAAATTCTATTTATCAGTAGTTTTAAAATATTCTTTTATTAGTATGGTTTTACTATTATAACTGATGCTTTATGTTTCTTGATTTTATTGTTTTATGAGGAATGGTGGTTCTGTTTTTCCATTATTAATACACAGAGTCTGGCTTCTTGGGGTTTCCATTTCAGTTTTTTCTAATGTGTGCTCCTTTATTTTGTATTCTGTATGTGGTGAGGGTCTGTCTCTGCTCTATGTGTATGATTGTGATGAGAGATTCTGCTAGCATGTAGTGTCTGTATAGGGATCATTAGCAATCGGGTTTGTTTTGTTTCCTCAGTAGGTGGTGTATTGGTATTCTAGGACATAGTGTAATATTTACCCATGCTTATTCACAGGTAGGGTTATTGTTGTTTGAGTCCTTGGTGTTATTACTGTTATGTTACGATGGGACTGCAGTATAGATTTTGAGTGTCTTTTTGGTGGGGTTTTGTGTTAGTTCACAATGTGCCTGGCAGTGGAAAGTGTTTGTGCTGCTGTTACTGTGAGGTGACACCAGAATTTGAAAATATCTTTTAGTATGATGAGCTGTAAGGGAAACATCCAAGCTCCATTGCTTGGGGGAATTTGTGGATGCACAGAATTACAGAACTGGAGGTGCAGGATTTATATTGACATTCTGTCCCTTCCTATAAATTCCAGATTTCACTCTCATAGCCATATAGAATTAGTTGAATGGAACAAAGTCAGCATGACTTTACCCAGGGCAAGTCTTGCCTCACAAATCTGCTTCACTTTTTTGAAGGAGTTAATAAACATGTGGATAAAGGTGAACCGGTATATGTAGTATACTTGGATTTTCAGAAGGCGTTTGACAAAGTTCCTCATGAGAGGCTTCTAGGAAAAGTAAAAAGTCATGGGATAGGTGGCGATGTCCTTTCGTGGATTGCACACTGGCTAAAAGACAGGAAACAGAGAGTAGGATTAAATGGACAATTTTCTCAGTGGAAGGGAGTGGACAGTGGAGTGCCTCAGGGATCTGTATTGGGACCCTTACTGTTCAATTTATTTATAAAGGATCTGGAAAGAAATACGACGTGTGAGATAATCAAATTTGCAGATGACACAAAATTGTTCAGAGTAGTTAAATCACAAGCAGATTGTGATAAATTGCAGGAAGACCTTGTGAGACTGGAAAATTGGGCATCCAAATGGCAGATGAAATTTAATGTGGATAAGTGCAAGGTGATGCATATAGGGAAAAATAACCCATGCTATAATTACACAATGTTGGGTTCCATATTAGGTGCTACAACCCAAGAAAGAGATCTAGGTGTCATAGTGGATAACACATTGAAATCGTCGGTGCAGTGTGCTGCAGCAGTCAAAAAAGCAAACAGAATGTTGGGAATTATTAGAAAAGGAATGGTGAATAAAACGGAAAATGTCATAATGCCTCTGTTTCGCTCCATGGTGAGACCGCACCTTGAATACTGTGTACAATTCTGGTCGCCGCATCTCAAAAAAGATATAATTGCGATGGAGAAGGTACAGAGAAGGGCCACCAAAATGATAAGGGGAATGGAACAACTCCCCTATGAGGAAAGACTAAAGAGGTTAGGACTTTTCAGCTTGGAGAAGAGACGACTGAGGGGGGATATGATAGAGGTGTTTAAAATCATGAGAGGTCTAGAACGGGTAGATGTGAATCGGTTATTTACTCTTTCGGATAGTAGAAAGACTAGGGGGCACTCCATGAAGTTAGCATGGGGCACATTTAAAACTAATCGGAGAAAATTCTTTTTCACTCAACGCACAATAAAGCTCTGGAATTTGTTGCCAGAGGATGTGGTCAGTGCAGTTAGTATAGCTGTGTTTATAAAAGGATTGGATAAGTTCTTGGAGGAGAAGTCCATTACCTGCTATTAAGTTCACTTAGAGAATAGCCACTGCCATTAGCAATGCTTACATGGAATAGACTTAGTTTTTGGGTACTTGCCAGGTTCTTATGGCCTGGATTGGCCACTGTTGGAAACAGGATGCTGGGCTTGATGGACCCTTGGTCTGACCCAGTATGGCATTTTCTTATGTTCTTATGTTCTTATGAGGCTATCAAATAATTTTATAGTGTGAAACTGGCCAGCTTTTTTAAATTACGCAGAAGACCCTTTGGACTTTTTTATTAATACTTTTTTTATAACCAATTTTAAAGCAGGATCCATGCTATAGAGGTGGGTGTGATGAAGAAATATAATTTTGGCTCCTCCCCCCCCCCCCCCCCCCAAATTCTTCTGTCTAGAGATGCCACAGATTTTCTGTGACCTTAAGCATTAGTACAAGAAGGATTAAGGGGGGGATGCTGGAGAGGCACACACATGGATTAGCCCTCGGGTGCTGGAGACCTTTGATCTGCCATTGGGTACAAGCCATATGGAGCCGCAAGCGGTGGCAAAGAGGAGTGGAGATTTGACGGGCCACAAGCAGTGCCCAATCTGCTCGCGACCCAGAAAGCCACACAGTCAGCGGGAGTGATCGAGAATGAGGTAGGAATCGGGGCCGAGACGGGGGGAGGGGGGGGGGGGCCGGCGCAACGGGGGGGCGCAAGGGAGAAGGCTCGCCTAGGGTGCCAAATCCCCTTGCACCAGCCCTGCCTACGAACACATCGAATATGGCCCTATACGTTCCGGATTGCCAATACGTTGCAAACAAATGCACACCCCTTCTGCCCGATAGTGACAGTAAAAGAGGCACATGTGGTATTACACTTAATGGCCTACCTAGCACAGTGTGGCCTGCGAGCACTCACCAGAGGACTTCATTCTCCTGCTCACATGTGGATGACATAGTGGCATAAGTGTGCTGGTGCCTAACATGGTCCTCGACCCTGGAGAGCTACACCTATACTGTTACAGTTTTGGCTGCAGTGCAACCGCCTCACCACCAGGGGTCCCTCTAGTGCTGGCTTTCCTGACAGGCCCAGTCCATCTCCTCTGTCCACTCTATGCTCTGGGTGTGCCCTTATAACCCTGCCTGACAGTTGCCTCGGTGATTCGGCATCGAGCTCACCTGGGCTCCCTGCTCTAGCCCTGCGCGGCCTTCGGGCCTTTCCTTTCCTTGTCCTGCGCGGCCTTCGGGCCTTCTTCCTCGCTTTTCTTACCTGGCCTACGGGCCTTCCGACCTGCCTGCTCTGCTTACGGTGTGTGGCCTACGGGCCTTCTGTCTGTGTGTGTGTGGCCTACGGGCCTTCTGACCTGCCTTGCCCCGCTTATGGTGTGTGGCCTACGGGCCTTCTGTGTGTGTGTGGCCTACGGGCCTTCTGACCTGCCTTGCCCCGCTTATGGTGTGTGGCCTACGGGCCTTCTGTGTGTGTGTGGCCTACGGGCCTTCTGACCTGCCTTGCCACGCTTATGGTGTGTGGCCTACGGGCCTTCTGTGTGTGTGTGGCCTACGGGCCTTCTGACCTGCCTTGCCCCGCTATTGGTGTGTGGCCTACGGGCCTTCTGTGTGTGTGTGTGTGGCCTACGGGCCTTCTGACCTGCCTTGCCCTGCTTACTGTGCCCTGACCCAGCCTGGACCCAGACACTGCTGACTGCCGCCTGCCCTGACCCAGCCTGTACGTAGACACTGCTACTTGCCGCCTGCCCTGACCCAGCCTGAACCCAGACTCTGATACTTGCTGCCTGCCCTGACCCAGCCTGGAACCTGACTCTGTTTCTAGCTTCCTGTCTCTCTCCACCTGGAGCCACCCTGCTGGGTGGTGTTCACGACTCCTGACCGGAGCCCAAGCGTAACATATACAAATAGCACTGAAGGTGCAACGTGCATGGCAAAGTAACAAGTAGAGACTTAAATTCTGGACTGCCAGATTGCAAATATTAGACCCTCATTCAGAAGGGCTTAAAGGTGTGCAGCTGAGGTAATACCTCTCTAATGGGTGTGCTTACAGTCACATAGGCATTCCTAGACCAACATCACACCAGTGCCTCACCACTTAGAGTCTGTGTTCACTAGGATTTATAACTGTATACTGTTTTGCAGCATATCTACATCTAGTCATCATCTAACTGCCATGCCTGCAGGTATAGAGAGTCATGGTTTTGCTTCCATTACATTTAGGGAGATGTGATGAAATAGCAGCATGTACATACCTCAAATTCAGGACAGGATGCCACAATACTTCACACATCACACTGGTTTGGGATCACACCTTTCATTACAGCCTGGCTGAGAGCGACTGTGCTACCTGGTGTGGTTTAGAGTGTGTGCACAGCTACTTCAAAGGATAGCCTTCCAGTTTCTCATTGCATGCACCCCTACACGCATGCACCCTACTAAAGAAAGCTAGGCACTTTATCACAATTTATGTGCAAAAGTTGAGGGCCTTGCCTGTCATGATGTCATGTAGGTGGCGCTGCCTTCTAGGCAAAGCTTACAGGAGGATGAATGTGGAGCTGAGTGAAGGCAGGATTGGGGAATCTGGTAGTGTCCTGCCTTCACCAGTAATTTCCTCTGATCTCTGACATGTCGCCATGACAGTATCATTTATAAGCACTCTTACCACAGCCACATCTATCCTCATCAAACGTTCACATCATACATTCCAAGAGTTTACTTACCTTAAAATGCTGTGTCACACATAGGCTCGCTGTGATCTGGAGATGGCAGGTGGCTGGAAGGTTATAATGCGTTATGCGTCACAGATAGTCATGGGGTGCAGCAGTATGCATATATGTTTCTGCCCTCAACATAATCACAATGTTCACCTTTCACCTACATCTACTACCTGCAACACTGCTCTTGTGGTCTTAGAGGCCCGTTAAAGCACATTGGTTCAGCACTCCTGTCCCAAAGAATTTTGCAGATAGTACCATTACCAACATCAGTGCACACATTTCCATGTTTTCATTCTTGCGTGCCATAGTTGATGCACAGGCGTGTGACCATGTGTGTGGACTGCTGAACAGTTTCTGTAGTCTAGGCTCAGCAGTAAGTGGTGTTACAGACATCTACAGTTAGTCGTGAGCCGGTCTCCTCTGTGTATTGCACGCTCTGTTGAACTAGTGTGTTCAGCTGAACAGGTTATGAGCACGCAGGCTAGCTCCATAGTAAGCAGCGCACAGTCCAGATCCTACTGCTCCCACAGATGTCATGTGCTTCCCATGATTGCTGATGGCCTTTATGTATTGCGATCTTCACTGACAGATTTTTGTGTCACCTAAGCTCTTCAGGGGCCCATAAGAGCATAAGAAAATGCCATACTGGGTCAGACCAAGGGTCCATCAAGCCCAGCATCCTGTTTCCAACAGTGGCCAATCCAGGCCATAAGAACCTGGCAAGTACCCGAAAACTAAGTCTATTCCTTGTTACCATTGCTAATGGCAGTGGCTATTCTCTAAGGGGCGGATTTTCAGAGCCCTGTTCGCGTAAATCCGCCCAAAACCGGGCGGATTTACGCGAGCAGGGCCCTGCGCGCCGGGAAGCCTATTTTACATAGGCCTCCCGGCGCGCGCAGAGCCCCGGGACTCGCGTACGTCCCGGGGTTCTCGGAGGGGGGCGTGTCGGGGGGCGGGCCCGGTCGTCGCTTGCGTTTCGGGGGCGTGTCGGCAGCGTTTTGGGGGCGGGTACGGGGGCGTGGCTACGGCCCGGGGGCGTGGCCGCGCCCTCCGTACCCGCCCCCAGGTCGCGGCCCGGCGCGCAGGAGGCCCGCTGGCGCGCGGGGATTTACGTCTCCCTCCGGGAGGCGTAAATCCCCCGACAAAGGTAAGGGGGGGGTTTAGACAGGGCCGGGCGGGTGGGTTAGGTAGGGGAAGGGAGGGGAAGGTGAGGGGAGGGCAAAGGAAAGTTCCCTCCGAGGCCGCTCCGATTTCGGAGCGGCCTTGGAGGGAACGGGTTAGGCAGCGCGGCTCGGCGTGCGCCGGCTATACAAAATCAATAGCCTTGCGCGCGCCGATCCAGGGATTTTAGTGGATACGCGCGGCTCCGCGCGTATCTACTAAAATCCAGCGTACTTTTGCTTGAGTCTGATGCGCAAGCAAAAGTAGGCTGATCGCGCTTCTTTTAAAATCTACCCCTAAGTGAACTTAATAGCAGGTAATGGACTTCTCCTCCAAGAACTTATCCAATCCTTTTTTAAACACCGCTATACTAACTGCACTAA
This sequence comes from Rhinatrema bivittatum, assembly GCF_901001135.1. NCBI lineage: Eukaryota > Metazoa > Chordata > Amphibia > Gymnophiona > Rhinatrematidae > Rhinatrema > Rhinatrema bivittatum. The sequence goes on along the minus strand of NC_042618.1, from coordinate 216,754,558 downwards.
CCACATCCTCTGGCAACAAATTCCAGAGTTTAATTGTGCGTTGAGTAAAAAAGAACTTTCTCCGATTAGTTTTAAATGTGCCCCATGCTAACTTCATGGAGTGCCCCCTAGTCTTTCTACTATCCGAAAGAGTAAATAACCGATTCACATCTACCCGTTCTAGACCTCTCATGATTTTAAACACCTCTATCATATCCCCCCTCAGTCGTCTCTTCTCCAAGCTGAAAAGTCCTAACCTCTTTAGCCTTTCCTCATAGGGGAGCTGTTCCATTCCCTTTATCATTTTGGTTGCCCTTCTCTGTACCTTCTCCATCGCAATTATATCTTTTTTGAGATGCGGCGACCAGAATTGTACACAGTATTCAAGGTGCGGTCTCACCATGGAGCGATACAGAGGCATTATGACATTTTCCGTTTTATTCACCATTCCCTTTCTAATAATTCCCAACATTCTGTTTGCTTTTTTGACTGCCGCAGCACACTGAACCGACGATTTCAATGTGTTACCCACTATGATGCCTAGATCTCTTTCTTGGGTTGTAGCACCTAATATGGAACCCAACATTGTGTAATTATAGCATGGGTTATTTTTCCCTATATGCATCAGCTTGCACTTATCGACATTAAATTTCATCTGCCATTTGGATGCCCAACTTTCCAGTCTCAAAAGGACTTCCTGAAATTTATCACAATCTGCTTGTGATTTAACTACTCTGAACAGTTTTGTGTCATCTGCAAATTTGATTATCTCAGTCGTCGTATTTCTTTCCAGATCATTTATAAATATATTGAAAAGTAAGGGTCTCAATACAGATCCCTGAGGCACTCCACTGTCCACTCCCTTCCACTGAGAAAATTGTCCATTTAATCCTACTCTCTGTTTCCTGCCTTTTAGCCAGTTTGCAATCCACGAAAGGACATCACCACCTATCCCATGACTTTTTACTTTTCCTAGAAGCCTCTCATGAGGAACTTTGTCAAACGCCTTCTGAAAATCCAGGTACACTACATCTACCGGTTCACCTTTTTCCACGTGTTTATTAACTCCTTCAAAAAAGTGAAGCAGATTTGTGAGGCAGAATCTTGCACTAAGTAGGGTTTATATATGCCTGTCAAGAAGTTTTACTTGTCGGCAGCTATAGATAATGTTTGTGGAGTAAGGATTCACACAGTCTCATTAGCTGTTACAGCTAGCTGTCACACACCTCTATGTTTAGTGCCAAACATTGCTGGAACATAGGCCTTGCACATGTGTACGTGCAGGAGCTGTAGCATGTAGTCCTTACTGCTAACAAAAGTGAGTGTGTGACTCGGTGACTGATGTGGTGTGTGTGACTTGCTCACTCGGGGGCAGATTTTCAAAGGGTTACGCGCGTATATTATGCACACAACTTCGAAAACCCGCTCCTGCATGCGCCGAGCCTATTTTGCATAGGCTCGGCATTGCGTGCAAGACCCGGGACGCACGTATGTCCCGGGGCTTGAAAAAGGGGGTGGGGCCTGGGTGGGGCAAGGCGGTCCAGGGCGGGGGCGGGGCCAGAGCCTCCAGGCACAGCAGCCATTTGCTGCTATGCCCGGGATTGGGGGCTGGCCGTCGCCGGCACATGCAACCTACACCTGCCCGGAGGAAGGCGCAACTTCGCAAACAAAGGTGAGGGGTGGGGGGTTTAGATAGGGCTTGGGGGGCGGGTTAGGTAGGGGAAGGGAGGGGAAGGTGGGGAGGGCGGAAAGAAAGTTTCCTCCGAGGCCGCTCCGATTTCGGAGCGGCCTCGGAGGGAACAAATCTGCTTCATTTTTTGAAGGGGTTAATAAACATGTGGATAAAGGTGAACCTTTATCCACATGTAGTGTATTTGGATTTTTAGAAGACGTTTGACAAAGTCCCTCATGAGAGGCTTCTACGAAAACTAAAAAGTCATGGGACAGGAGGCGATGTCCTTTCGTGGATTACAAACTGGTTAAAAGAAAGGAAACAGAGAGTAGGATTAAATGGTCAATTTCTCAGTGGAAAAGGGTAAACAGTGGAGTGCCTCAGGGATCTGTACTTGGACCGGTGCTTTTCAATATATATATAAATGATCTGGAAAGGAATACGACGAGTGAGGTTATCAAATTTGCAGATGATACAAAATTATTCAGAGTAGTTAAATCACAAGCAGACTGTGATACATTACAGGAGGACCTTGCAAGACTGGAAGATTAGGCATCCAAATGGCAGATGAAATTTAATGTGGACAAGTGCAAGGTGTTGCATATAGGGAAAAATAACCCTTGCTGTAGTTACACGATGTTAGGTTCCATATTAGGAGCTACCACCCAGGAAAAAGATCTAGGCATCATAGTGGATAATACTTTAAAATCGTCGGCTCAGTGTGCTGCAGCAGTCAAAAAAGCAAATAGAATGTTAAGAATTATTAGAAAGGTAATGTTTAATAGAACGGAAAATGTCATAATGCCTCTGTATCACTCCATGGTGAGTCCGCACCTTGAATACTGTGTACAATTCTGGTCACCGCATTTCAAAAAACATATAGTTGCGATGGAGAAGGTACAGAGAAGGGCAACCAAAATGATAAAGGGGATGGAACAGCTCCCCTATGAGGAAAGGCTGAAGAGGTTAGGGCTGTTCAGCTTGGAGAAGAGATGGCTGAGGGGGGATATGATAGAGGTCTTTAAGATCATGAAAGGTCTTGAATGAGTATTGGGATCACTGGCAATGCCTTCGCCTGGATTCAATCGTATCTCCAAAATCGCTTTTTTACTGTCCTAGTGGACAACTATGAATCTGATCCCATCAGTCTTCCCCAAGGCGTGCCCCAAGGTTCTTCACTCTCCTCGACGCTATTTAATATATACATGATTCCCCTTACCACGCTTCTCACTAACCTGCACATCAAGCATTTTATTTATGCTGACGATGTGCAACTCATCTTCCCTTTCTCTGACTCTATCCAAACTGCTTTACAAAACTGGGAATCCTGTCTTTCCTCCATCAACCAACTCCTAAAGGACATGCACCTATCTCTAAATTCCAACAAGACTGAGCTATTAATCATATCTAATAGGCAACCGCTCCCAGACATCCCACTTGTTTACTCGTCTACCAATTTCCCATCACACACTCGTAATTTAGGAGTCATTATTGATAATCACCTTTCTTTTAAACCATTCATTAAATCCATCATAAAGGATTGCTATTTTAAGCTACAAACGATAAAGAAACTCAGACCCCTACTACACTTCACTGATTTCCGTACAGTACTCCAGTCTATTATTTTATCGAAAATTGACTATTGCAATGCACTCTTCCTTGGCATTCCCGCAACACACACTAAGCCATTACAACTCCTACAAAATGCTGCCACTCGGATACTGTCAAAAACAAAGAAAAGAGATCACATCACTCCCACACTTATCGAACTACACTGGCTCCCTATACAGTCACAAATTCTATATAAAACACTATCTATCATACACAAGAGTCTATTAAATTCCAACCTCAACTGGCTTAATCCCCCCCTCCTACCTCGCACCTCCAAGAGACCTACCCGCCCAGCCCTCCAAGGAACACTTCGTGCCCAATCTATCAAATCTTTTAAACTCTCCTCTACTATAAACAGAGCCTTTTCTCTTGCCGGCCCCACCATATGGAACACCCTGCCCCATGATATTCGCATGGAGACATATACCCCCACTTTCAAAAAGAAACTTAAAACCTGGCTCTTTCAACAAGCCTACCCCATGTCACCCCCTATTACATAAAACCTCCCTGTGAATTTTACAATGTTATTTTGTTATGAACGACTTATGTCCGCTGATTTTGTACTGTGCACTCTCATGTATATAGTTATAGTTACAGTTCTATTGCTTTGCATCTACCCATTGATGTTTGTTATATGTAAGGGCTCCTCCCAAAAGTTAATTGTATTTTTCCTAGTTCACTAAGTTATCTGTTACATGTAAGGGCCCCGCCCAAAAGTTTTTGTTTATTGTGAACCGATGTGATGTGCGAATGGATATCGGTATAAAAGAGATGTTAAATAAATAAAATAAAATGAGTAAATGTGACTCGGTTATTTACACTTTCGAATAATAAAAGGACTAGGGGGCATTCCATGAAGTTAGCAAGTAACACATTTAAGACTAATCGGAGAAAATTCTTTTTCACTCAGCGCACAATAAAGCTCTGGAATTTGTTGCCAGAGGATGTGGTTAGTGCAGTTAGTGTAGCTGGGTTCAAAAAAGGTTTGGATAAGTTCTTGGAGGAGAAGTCCATTAATGGCTATTAATCAATTTTATTTAGGGAATAGCCACTGCTATTAATTGCATCAGTAGATTGGGATCTTCTTAGTGTTTGGGTAATTGCAAAGTTCTTGTGGCCTGGTTTTGGCCTCTGTTGGAAACAGGATGCTGGCCTTGATGGACCCTTGGTCTGACCCAGTATGGCAATTTCTTATGTTCTTATGTTCTTAACAGGGAAAGCCATTGGGGCTCCCCTAGGGCTCAGTGCGCACAAGGTGCACAAGTGTGCACCCCCTTGTGCGCGCTGACCCCGGATTTTATAACATGCGCGCGACTGCGCGCGCATGTTATAAAATCAGGCGTAGATTTGTGCGCGTAAGTTTTAAAATCTGGCCCTCTGTGTGAGAGGGTGGTGTTGCATTCAGAGGTTGCTCCCTTGGCCCTGAATTCTAATACCCCTTAGTAGGCAGTGTGTGTCCCTAAATTGAACACAGACACCTTTTGCACAGTTTTGATGGAGTGGGTGCCCTCTGGAGAAGGTGTGCCTCTGACAGGGCAGCATAGGAACAGCAGTAGGAATGGTCTTAGCCCTTTAACTGCCACTCATTTTCCACAAGTACACTCACAGTTTATATGTAGTGTTCACTGAGGGGCAGAAGTGTGCAGGTGGCCATGATGACACATCCAGTGTGCTGTTCAACTTGAATGTTTTACCTAACATTTGGCTGTTTTTCTCACCGTTGACTCCTCCCTGCACTGAGTTTTTAATTGGTACTAAGGCAGCATTGTCAGGCATATCAGAAAAACCTTTTCAACAAAGTGTAAACATATTTCGCCAAGTCGCAGCATTCAGGACTTCAGCAAATGTCATAGCGGGAACTGCAAACCCTTAAATCAATAAATATAAATAATTTCAGCTTTCTGTGATTTTGCTTAGTGTTCCTGCTTTTGCATTTATGGTATAGGAACACTATTAATTTGATTCACTGCCTTAGATACATTTTCTTAATATATATATATAGTGTATATATGTGATGTGAGAATGTCACTCTTCTACACTCTCTTCTTCTCCCTCTCACTCCCCCTCCCCTTCCCTCTCAGTCACTCAACCCCCTTACCCCACTCTCGCCTTCCTTCCCTTCCACTCACTGTTTTCCCTCTCCCGCCCTCACTCACTCAAACCCCTTCCCTCACTGTCACCCCCATCCTCCTACTGCCTCCCTCCCCCCTTCCCTTTCAGGTCACCCAAACCCCCTTCCCTCACTCTACCCTCCCTTCCCTCTCAATCATTCCCTCCCTCCCCTTCCCTCTCAGTCACTCAGCCCCTCATTCTCACTCCCATTCCCTCTGTCACACACCACCCTCTCCCATTCTCTCTCAGTCACAACACGGGGTGACTCACCACTCTCACTTTTCCACACACATACACATGTGCGCTCTCTCTTGCTCTCTCTCACTCTCCCACACACATATACATATGTTGTCTCTCACTCACACGCTCTTTCTCACTCCCCCTTTGAGGCAGCAGGCAGCAGCAGTCTCCTTCTTAAGCCCCTGTGGCCAAGGGAATGACTTCCAGCCATGGGGGCCAACCCCGTTCTGGTCTTCCAGCAGGGCAGGGTGGGGTAGGATGCGCTCCTCCTCCAAAGAAGAAGCAGCATAGACCCACCAGAATCAGCAGTGTGGCCAGAGGGGCCGTGCTGCTTCGATACTAACTAAAGCCCTACCAACCACACTGTCCACTTGAACGGGGCTGTACTGCATTTTCTCTCACCGAGGCCTACCGCTCACACTGCTCTTGCTGGCACATGGCACCCTTTGGTAGCAGTGCCTATGGCCATGGTCATATTGGCCATAGGCACGCTATGGCTCTGCTCTCTCACTTTAAAGTGCCTCCAGAATATGGATATCTTTTGCAATCTCCTCTCTGCATCCTTGAGGGCTGCTGCTGGCCATGGAGTTGAGGTTGAGGGTTGACCATCATGTAAAAGACCAGGGGGCTTTGCTCTTCCTGCTGGTTGCTGTCAACACTGTCATTATCATCCCTCCACCCTCCCCCCCCCCCCCCCCATTCTGGAGGCTTAGATGCTACTGATTAGAACTCTCTTTAGCTGCTCGCTATTTGGTATATTTTGATTCAGGGAATCCCAGATTGCTTATTTATCAGAATCAGATTTTGAAAATTCTGCTTCCATTACCTCAGAACCACACTGCTGGTTTTGGATGTTGCACTTCAGCTGCCCCTGTCTATGCCCCTGTCCCACTAACAACAGGCTTGGATGGCTTTCCCCGTCTTTTGCCCCTGCTCCAAAGGAAGTAGAGGAACAGGTGATGGTGGCAAATGCTCTATCAATTTAATTTCTTATGGTGTGAGCTAGGGATGTGCAGAGGGACGCCATGTGTTGCATTCGGGATTTGTATTCATCGGGGGTCAGATATGTTGCATTCGGCAAGGGGGCCCCCCAATACGTTTAGACGTCAATTCCTATTCGTTTCCCCGCTAAAATTAAATTAACTCCAAACCCCACCCTCCTGACCCCCCCCCCCCCAAGACTTACCAAACCTCCCTGGTGGTCCAGTGGGGGGTCCGGGAACCATCCCCTGCACTCAAACCCTCTGCTGCCAGTTTCAAAATGGCACCGATAGCCTTTGACCTACTATGTCACAGGGGCTACCGGTGCCATTGGTCAGCCCCTGTCACATGACCATCTGCGCCGTCTTGTGCTCCTGGACCACCAGGGAGTTTTGGTAAGTCTTGGGGGGGTCAGGAGAGTGGGGGGCATGTTTAAATTGGCTCCTTTAGGCGGTCGAATAATTCGGCGAAGATTCATTGTATTCAAGGGGAATCGCGATACGTTTCACTTCCCCACGAATACAATGAATATGGCCCTATACGTTGCGGATTCCCAGTTCGTAGAGAACGAATGCACACCCCTAGTGTGAGCCATCTTCCAGTCCTGGGTTTCTGTGGCTAAAAATGTCTCTTTTAAGTGATGGGACAAAGGCTAGGTGGTGCCATACTGAAAAATGGCCACCACCAGTCCCAGAGCCTAGGGGATGCTTCAGGACCTCATTGGCTATTTTTTGTGAATAATAGGGGTCCCGGAGGATGGGCTAGGGTGGGGGTCCTGGTCTTTGGGAGATGGAGTTTTGTAATGAAGAGGAGGGGTAGGGGGTTGGGGCAGGCCACATCCTGTTTCCATTCACTGCACTCACAGCCCACTCTGGCAACTTTTCCAGGGCCACACCCTGTTCAGCACAACCCTGCTGCACCAGTGTTCCTTCCTCTTTTCTTTTTTTCAAGGCAAAAAAAGGAAATAAAACCAAAAAAGCCTGCATAACCAGCAATAGCTAAATCACTTTTAATTCGCTATCTATCTTGTGCCAATATAAAAAATTTATATTTATTTTTATAAAGGGCTGCTTCATGGACAGTGAAGGCAGGGTAGGACAGAGTGTCTATGGAGACCCTGGGCTTTTGACTACTTTCAAGGGAAGGTTTACTCAGAGCTAACGGCCCCATTAAGCAATGGTGGCTCACAGTCCTGGGGCTGCTATCGCACATTGTTTGGGGAGCATTTATCACCACAGTATTTTTTATTTTGGTATTTATTTATTTAAAATCTTTTCTATACCGTCGTTTAATCATACACCATCACAACGGTTTACAGATAGACACATAATAGTAATGTTCAAATCGGGTACATAGTTTCAAAAATAAAAGCTACTTGATAAGTGTCATGGATCTTTTCCATTTATATGAGTAATAGATTAACTATACATGTATAGTACTTTATACTGTCTTTTATCTAGTATTAGTAGTTAGATAGAAATAAAATAATAAAATATGCACATATATGACTGCGTGCTGTGTGTTAATGTTCTGCTGCCTGTTTAGTCATTTTCCTACAAGCAAAAATACCATAGGAATCACAAAGCAGCAGGGCCAATTACCATGTTTTTGTAATTCCCATGCTATTTTTCCCTTGGGGGGAAATATCTTGGATTATTACATGAGTACATCAGCCTCTGTCTTTCTAGGACTATCCCTCACCGTGTGTACAAAAATGTCTCTGTCTCTCTCTCTCTCACACACACACTTACCATATGTGTGTGCACTGCTCACTTCTTTTGCTGAGAAGGCTGGAAAGGCTGCACTTCTCTTCATTTTAGTCTATTAGCAGATAACCAGTGCAGTGCACTGTATGCAGATAGATACAAAAAATCAATGTTCACTGCATCTGTATCTTGAATCCACTATCCTGTTCCAGTGAACAGATAGAAAGCAGTGCCTCTGTCTCTCTGTCACAGTGAGTGAGAGCACTGTGACTGCAGCAGTGAATATCAGAATTTGCCAATGCTAAAATTCTTTATCCCCCCTTCTTTATTAAAGCTTTTCTTTGACTCTAAGAGTCAGAAACTTTCTCTATGGAATTTCTGTTCACATGTTCAGACCTTTCAGTGGGAAGATGTCAGTGTCACTTGAGCAAGATGCCAGGTATAGGCTAATTAAAAAAACCCAACAACATTGGTCCTCTGTCCTGTCTATTTGCCTACTTTTCTCACCTCAACTCTGGTCTGGTTACTACCTCACACAGGAAATGATTGGTTGCTATATTTACCTGTCTCACTGAAGTTTTCTCAGTACAGCACTATTCAATGTGCCATAGACTTGAATGGGAAACATAAATAAATGAAATGAAAATTTTTGTCTAAATTTGAGGGTACCCTCCATTTGTTTCAGGCATCCACAAATGAAAAAATAGTCTCATTCCTTGCATTTTACCCACTTGTTTCAAATGAATGCACATCCATAGTGAAGGGTCATGAGTCCAAATCCCTGCACCTTGTTCTGTCTGATCTGAAAGCACAAAGAAAGAAGAAAAAGCTGCTGGATAGAAAAAATAAGAGGCCAATTCACAAATAAATTTAACAGGTGATATAAGGAAAGATGACAACTTAAAACATAATTTATGGTCTTGTCATTTATGAGGTTTATAATGAGGAAAGAACATAAGAACATGCCATACTGGGTCAGACCAAGGGTCCATCAAGCCCAGCATTAAGTCAAAGCCCAGCATTAAGTCAAATTTTGAACTTTGGAAGGGATTAGGTTTACTGGTAAGAGAAGTGAAAGATAAGACAGAATTACTCCTGTGACTCCTCTGTTTAAATCCTGGTTCTTTTCCTGTTTGTGTATGAATTTGTGCAAGCTATTTTGTCTCCCTGTACCTTGGTTTAATCAATTGTAATTGGGTAATAATGATAACAGTAATGTTCCTAATCCTCTTTAGAAGCTGCTCTCAGGTCATGCACAAACATTGATAGCCAAATCTTCCACCAGAGTGGTGGATGCATGCATACAGGATACTTCCAAGGTTTTAAATTGCAAAGCCCGTTGGTATTCAGTATGAACGAAAGGTGCCATGTAAGACCAAGTTATTACTGCTGTGTAAGTAGCTTATTTGATGGTAAATCAAACAAAAGTTTTCAAATGATGGTCATTGATTTTACATACACTAGGGAGTCTAGGGACAAAGGTTAGTTACCATGGTAGCTAAAATTTAGTACGTTTTACTACAAATTACTGTATGGTGCTGCAAAAAGCAAACCTGCTGTTTATGGCAATGGTTTTTCCTGGCAGTGTTTATTTACCAGGTGGTGGTACTGCTACAATAATTCTTAAATGATCACAGTAAAGATGTTCTGTTTTTATTGTACGTAGTGTGTAGTATGTATAATTAACATACAGAAAGCATATTGAAAGTTCTATAAAATGCTTGTTCTTAGATTTATAATTTCTTCAAAGCTATATACAAAATCAGAACTATAGTACAAAAAACCCATCTTCCAATTATGCAATTTTCCTGAGTCTAAAATATTCTAATAGAGAAAGAGAGAGTAAGATTTGCAAACTCTGCAGTCTGAACGTCATGGATCCAATATCCTACTGTGATTGATTTTATTTTCCTTAGGTTCTTTGACCAATGCCAAATGCAATTGTGAGATGAGGCTCCACCAATCCATCTTTCCTGGATTCTGGATTTCACTTCCCCTTTCAGGAACATCAATGATCATGCTCAAGATATCCCTTTGCAATAGTATAAGGAAGTGGGGAAGTGTGAGGGAAGGAGACCTAGGGGTCAGTCCAGCAGGCAGTTACCCAGCCAGGGTTCACAATACCTAAAGCGAGATCAAATTAAAAATAATTCTTGCAAATGGTATGGGGGTGAAGAGGGAGACTTTGATCTAGTAAGCTTTGCCTCCAACCTCTTCTTCCCTTGACCTTCCTTTACTTTGTAATGTATGTGCTGTTTTATAAGGAATGATTAATTTTCTAAGAACATAGGAAGTACCATGCTGGGTCAAACCAGTAAGCCATTTAGTACAGCATCCTGTCTCCAACAGTGGCCAATCCTGATTACTTGGAAGTACCTGGCAGATATTAATTGGATAATTTCTTCACTGTTGCTCATCCCCAGGTGCAGGAGGTGGTCATCCCCAAACCTGCCTGGCTAATAATTATTAATGGACCTGTCCTCCAGAAACCGTTTATAAACCCACTTACACTCCTGACATCCCTTTCCGACACCAAATTCCACACCTAAATGGTGCTTTTGCTGAAAATATATCTTCTTAAATTTGTTTTAAATCTGCTGCCAGTTGGTTACATGGTCTCGGGGCGCACCAGAAAAGGTATTACTGGATTAAGTCACCCAATACATTTTTCAAAAGTTTGTGATAAAGGAGGATAATTCATGTGGCTATGGGCTTTCCTTCTTCAGTCCTGCCTACTAGGTAGTGCAAAAACAGAGAAAATTGATATTAAATTTTCTTTTGCCTAATTTCCTGTAGAAGGAAGCAGCCATTGCCAGCCAATGTGTTGGTGTCATCCTAACCTCTGCACAGTTCAGTTGCTCTGTCATTTAAAGCATGCTTGCCCCATCAGAAGTTTCATGGTTTCGGATATATATGCCTGTATAGTTGAAACTATTATTCAACTATACAGGCAATAATTAAGTGAGATAACTTTTCATATAAATGGTTCACTTTCTATTACCAGAGGAAAACATTTGCACAGGAATAATTGATGAAAGTGATGGGTATTACAACTCTTGGCCATTGCACTCTTACACTGTAATATTCACCTTGTCAGGTCAAATTCCTGTTTTTATTTGTTTTTATTTTAACATAAATTCCCTTCTCCCCAACTGCCTGTTTTTCAACTATCACCTGCACCGTCTTCTAACTCCGCCCCCCAACACACATGCACGCTTGTCACTCATATATACCTCCACTAGATTGACTGTTCTGGGATTCATTACATTGATAGAATATAGAATGATTATCTCTATTGCAAAAAAAACTTTAACTTTTTAGGAATGTACAGACTTCTTAAAACATTTCATGAAGACTGGCCTAGTGGCTCAGGGGCAATTGTTCTGCACTGTCATGTGGAAGACCTAGGTTTGAGTCTTGGCAAGGGCTCTGATCCCTGGGCTGGGAGGAAACTGCATTCACTGCTCCTAAGGGAGGGAGTCCCAGTCATTGCACGTTGGCAACATACAGTGTCCAGAATAAGGGGTCCACAGGATTCCCAGAAGGAACCCTGGTATGGCACCCCCCTGCAGAGGACTGTTAGTACAAGAACTGAGTTAAATGAGTTGGGAAGGGATTATAAAATATGGGGAAAACCTCCTGCACGGTTGTACCTAAAGGATCCTGGAAGTGGATCCCAGCCCCAGTTCCAAAGGAGCTGGAAGACCAGAGTAATATACAGAAACTGCTGGTCATGAAAGAAGAGGTCCTCAAACATTTAATACACTTGGAAACATTTCATAGGTTTATTGAATTGGATCCACAAAATTCTTTTTAAGGCAATGTCCATTGAAGGTAAAATTTGCAGTGGATCCCTGGAAATCCAAAATAGATGTGTAGAAAATTTGGCTTGGGTTTGCAGGATATCCATTTTGGGTCATGTGAGTTGAGAAATCTGCATTGGATGTGGACAGATGCAAACAGTCATTGCCAGAAATCACAAATTCAAAGTTTTCTGAGCAGATCTTGAGGAAATCTACATTTTTTTCAGGGTGAAATCCACCTGGTTTGAGATTGATGGATAGTTCAGGATTCCCTATAGACTTATTCTCTGCATAGGTTTCAGGCATAGCCTTGGCATTGCCTCTTTGTTTTATATTACCGCAGGGAGCATGTTACCTAACGATCCACGACACCTTTGACATTATCTCATAAGTGCAGTATACTGTATTATGACATGATGCAAAAGAACATTAAAGGAATTTTGGTTCATGGTTAGTCAAATAAGTTCATGGATTTTCAGCAAAATTGGTTCAAGCACACTTTCTTCCTCATTTCCTAACATGCCCAAAAGCATGACATCATTTTAATTTCACCAAGTTCTCATATGTCCTCCTGCTTGATTAAGAAGTGATTTTATAGCAATGCACACAAAGCCCTCTGAGTTCTGGAAGGTAATGACATGTACAGGTACTGTGAAAAAAAATGCACAGGTGATGCTTTTTTCATTTTACCTGTCTTAAAATAGCAATCTGCATTCACTCAGCTAATGCACTGTAAGGCAATAAGCCACAATTCAACCCGAAAAGCATCTGAACTCATGTCAAAATCAAAAAGTTGGAGGAAATTGCAAAGGTAGCCATTGTTTTAGTACTTAAGGACTTATTTTCCTCACAAAAGATCGATAGATTGTTTGACGGAGGTGGTAGACAAATAGAACATAACACAGCTGTGAGCTAGGGTTGCCAGCTCGCCTCAAATCATCAACCAAAAGGTTGTTGATTCAGTCCTGGTTTTGCTCCATTGCATGCATGTGTGGGAATGAGCAGTGATTCCCAGAGGCCTGGAGGCAGAAATTCGGTATGACTCCAGCCTTTCTTAAACCATGTCCTTTATTCGAAGCTTCAATCATATACACAACAGTAGACTGCCTTTACCTTCAGACAGTGTACTCTGTTCACAGCTTGTATTGATTCGTCTCAGTTCAGTGTTTGGACAGTGTTATATTACAGGAGCTGCCTTCCTCCCGGAGACCTGGGCCTGGTCTGGTTAACCACCTGGATCCCAGCTTTTATTCCCCAATCTCTGGTTATGCCCTCTAAGCCCCACCTACCCCGCAGGATCCTGTCCATGGACCATACTCTCCTTAGTGGATTTAAGGTGGACAAGGTGCCTAGCCTGGTCCTACACAGGTAAACAGGGGAACACTAAGGGCACTGCCTCACATACCCCTCCCCTCAGCTCAGAACTATTGAGTCAAGCATCCCTACTCCCTCCTGGATCCCATTCAGGAGAGTCCAAGACCTCCCAATTCCCTTTCTCTGGCTTCACACCAGCTACACCTGGGAACAGGAACCTCGTGACATGCATACCCCATCTCTTAGGGTTACTCTTGACCACATCATGACCACCACTCCTTGTGCCAATTGCTCAGTGCACATCCCCAGTCTTTTAACTAAGTCCTTTGCTGGCTCCGGGTTTGAATTCCACCCCGATGGAGCTTTGTGGACCAATTGGGGAACCACAAGTGCTGGTTCCTCTATAACCAGCTGTGCCTGCTTCTTGGCATCTGGTATCTCTGATGTAGAGCCCCTTTTTGGCTCCTCTATATCCTCATTTGCTGGAGTCTCCAAGCACCATCCTTTGGGCTCCCTGTGAACTCTTCTCCAGGTTCTCCACAGTGCCTGTGTCTGGGCTCTCTGTGGTTTCCTCCTCTGTACACTTTGCAGCACCTCCCCTTGAGCTATCTGCAGTTTCCTCATCTATAAACTCTGCAGCGCCTTCCTCCGGACCTTTCTTTTCCCTCTTGCCACTTACCCATACTATTCACTGGTTCCTCTGCAACCTCACTCGCTGGGGCCTCTGCAGTGTCACCCTCTGGGCTCTCCATAGCATCTCTCACTTGCCTTTCCATGCCCTCTCTCTCTAGGCTTCTCACAGGAGTTGTCTCTGGACTCCCAGTAGTGTTTGGGCACCCTACAGGGTCTTCATCAGGACCTCCTGTAGAGCCGATTTTACTGCCTTCTCCTGAGCAGTCTGTGTTGCCCTCTCCAAGGATCTCTGTGACCCTTCTCTCAGGGTTCTTCACTGCCCCCTTCTTGGGGCTTCTCAAGGGAGCAGTCTCTGGACTCCCGGTAGTGTTTGGGCACCCTACAGGGTCTTCGTCAGGACCACCTGTAGCACCATCCTCTGGCCAATCAGTGTTGCAGCCCGCTGGCCATTCTGTAGTGCTCCCTCCTGGGCACTCTTTCGCCTCTTTTTGACAAGGCCACGAGGCTCCATATAAAATAGAAGTTGACAATAGCCCAATGTATTTCCTGGTTCCATTTTTGCTAGCCCAGGCCTGTTGAATCTTTGCAAGGCTCTCTTGTAACATTCTATCTCTCTCCTGGAGTTTCAGGATCAGGGCTTGCCAGCTAGGGATGTGAATCGTTTTAGGACGATTAAAATTATCGTCCGATAATTTTAATATCGTCTTAAACCGTTATGGAACACAATACAATAGAGATTCTAACGATTTATCGTTATAAATCGTTAGAATCGTGAGCCGGCACACTAAAACCCCCTAAAATCCACCCCCGACCCTTTAAATTAAATCCCCCACCAAATGACTTAAATAACCTGCGGGTCCAGCGGCGGTCCGGAACGGCAGCGGTCCGGAATGGGCTCCTGCTACTGAATCTTGTTGTCTTCAGCCGGCGCCATTTTCCAAAATGGCGCCGAAAAATGGCGGCGGCCATAGACGAACACGATTGGACGGCAGGAGGTCCTTCCGGACCCCTGCTGGACTTTTGGCAAGTCTTGTGGGGGTCAGGAGGCCCCCCCCCAAGCTGGCCAAAAGTTCCTGGAGGTCCAGCGGGGGTCAGGGAGCGATTTCCCGCCGCGAATCGTTTTCGTACGGAAAATGGCGCCGGCAGGAGATCGACTGCAGGAGGTCGTTCAGCGAGGTGCCGGAACCCTCGCTGAATGACCTCCTGCAGTCGATCTCCTGCCGGCGCCATTTTCCGTACGAAAACGATTCGCGGCGGGAAATCGCTCCCTGACCCCCGCTGGACCTCCAGGAACTTTTGGCCAGCTTGGGGGGGGCCTCCTGACCCCCACAAGACTTGCCAAAAGTCCAGCGGGGGTCCGGAAGGACCTCCTGCCGTCCAATCGTGTTCGTCTATGGCCGCCGCCATTTTTCGGCGCCATTTTGGAAAATGGCGCCGGCTGAAGACAACAAGATTCAGTAGCAGGAGCCCGTTCCGGACCGCTGCCGTTCCGGACTGCCACTGGACCCGCAGGTTATTTAAGTCATTTGGGGGGGGTTCGGGAGGGTGGGGGATTTAATTTAAAGGGTCGGGGGTGGGTTTTAGGGGGTTTTAATGTGCCGGTTTTGCGATTTTACGTTTTTTCGATTTTTCACGATTTTTCACGATATTTTACCCCCCCAAACGGCAACAATACGATTCCCTCCCCCTCCCAGCCGAAATCGATCGTTAAGACGATCGAGGACACGATTCACATCTCTATTGCCAGCTTCCTTCAGTCATGATCTCAGACTGCTGCATTCTGCAGTAGCCTGGCTGCTCCACTCCCAATTTTCTCTTGGCTACACCCCTTCTTTGCCCTGCCCTGTTTCCATTCACCACACTCACAGCCCACTCTGACAGCTTTTTCAGGGCTACAACCTGTTCAGCACAGCCCTGCTGCATCAGTGTTTGTTCCTCTTTTCTTTTTTTTCAAGGCAAAAAAAAAAGGTAAAAAAGACCTGCATATGCAGCAATAACTAAATCACTTTTAATTCCCTATCTACCTCCTGCTGGGCTTCTTCCATTAGCTGGTACAAACCTACCATTTCCTGGCTGTCCCTGCAACCAAGCCCACTCAGTTTCCTCTCTACCTGAAACTTTTAAACTTTGGATTGGTTTTTTTTTTCTTCAGTGCAGCTTCTGAGCCACTCCCTTTCATAGAAGCTTCCATGCTCTATGCACCTCTGTGCTCTGTACTTTGTTTTAAAGCCACAGGCCCCCTGTGTTCTGTACTACGTTTAGAACCACAGGTCCTCTTTACAACTCTCTGTACTCCCAAAAGACACTTTTTGGATGCTAGGTTTTTTGTTTTTTTTGTGCAAAGCTTTAGAACAAAAATCCCACTTCTGACACATATGTGGGAACAAGCAGTGATTCCCTATAGGTCTGCCAGAAGAAATTCAGTCTGACTCCAGCCTTTCTTAAAACATAACCTATATTCACAGCTTCAGTCATATTCACAACAGTAGATGTATCTATTCATTCATTCATTCATTCATTCATTCATTCATTCATTTATTTATTTATTTATTTATTGTAAGGTTTTATATACCGTCATTTAGAAAAATCCCATCACAACGGTTTACAAGATAATTGATTAACATAATAAAAGCCTCTCATATGAAAGACATAGGTATAAAATAATCGTGTAGAAACAATAAAAAATAAATCAAATCGGATAACAAAACTTCTCATAAAAAGACATGGGAAAATAATCACAAAAAATACAATAAAACAAATAAGCAGATAATAAAAGCATACATAAAAGAAATATAAGCAATTTTAAATTGATTATCCTGCTTCATTTTTGTAGTTACTGGTCTGGTCATATTCATTATAGGCCCTGTGCAACAGCCAAGTTTTAAGATCTCTTTTGAATACTTTCATATTTTGCTATAGTCTTAGTTGTTCTGGTAGTTCATTCCAAAGTTTGGGTCCAGCAATGGAAATTGCTCTATTTCTCAGTGCTGATTGCACTGTTGGAATAGTAAGTAGGCCTTTATTGCTTGAACGTATACCTTCAGAAAGTGCGCTCTCTCTACTCATAGTTTGTATTGCTTTGTCTCGGCTCAGTGTTTGGACAGTGTTATGTTACAGGAGCTACTTTCCTCCTGGAGAACTGGGCCTGGTCTTATTCCACAGTCTCTGGTTACGCCCTCTGAGCCCACCTGCCTCGAAGGATCCTGCCCATAGAGCATACTCTCCTTAGTGGATTTAAGGTAGACCAAGCGCCTAGCTCACTCCTGCACAGGTAAATAGGGGAACACTAAGGGCAATGCCTCACAGCATGGGCATTGTAATTCTGATTGTCTAAGGAAAATCAATGGGACAATCAGCGCTATAACTCCATGCATGTATAGGGGCAAAATAGGACTGGATCAACCTGTTTGATCGACCTGGGTTGAGGTGTAGTATATGTCACAGATGAGCATCTCACCTGCAGTGGCAATTACAAGCACAATATATGGAAGAGCTCACAAAAGAAGATTTTTTTGGCATAAGAGTCCAATAAACTTGTGACTAGTATAGTAAGGGGTTTCCACATTTAGTCCACCTAGCCCTCAATTGTTCTGGCAATGAGAATGAACTCTGTTTTTATCCTACTTTCACAGGGCTGAAGGCTTATGCGATCTCCCTGCCTATGTGTGTGTGTGTGTGTGTATGTCTGGCCCCATTAATAACTTTCCTCTTTGGCATCCTTCAGGACATGTATAGGGGGACATGAGCATTCTGAAAGCAGTATACTATTTTAGCATTCACATATTATGCAACGGCACATATTACACCTCGTAGCTCTCATCTCTAATATCTTTTCAGATTTGCATCTGATCTACAGCCACATGTTCAGACTATATAAAAGAATTCTTGGGGATCATGACAGGATGATATTTTGCTGATCTCTGTATTTCATGAATGCATGCAATGATGCTACCTAATGACTTTTTAAAAACTTTTAATCCAATCTACACCTCATTGTCAGGAAATTTAGGTGGCCTGCGCAGATCACAGTGATGTAATTTTTTTGAGGATCCGCATATTCCACAAAGATTCATATACTTGTGCTACCTAGTAACTTTTGGATTTGCGGTCTGATTCATCCACACCAAGGGCCAGATTTTAAAAGGCTTACGCATGCCGGGCCTATTTTAAAAAGGTCCGGACGACGTGCATAAAGCCCCGGGACGCTTGTAAGTCCCGGGACTTTACAAAAGGGGTGGTCTGGGGGCGGGGCGGGGCCAGAGGCCTCCGACAGAGCGGCCATTGCTGCTGTGTCGGAGGATCGCGTGCCAGCAGGCTGCAGGCGTGCACAACTTGCGCCTGCCCAGAGGCGGGTGCAAAAGGTAAAATAAAAAGTTTGGGGGGGTTGGAGTAGGGCTAGGGGGAGGAAAGGTTAGGGGAAGGGGTGGGAAGGTCAGGTTAGGGAGAAGGGAAGTTCCCTTCCAAGCCGCTCCCATTTCAGAGCGGCCTGGGCGGGAACGGGAGAAGGCAGCGCGGCTCGGTGCTCGCAAGGTGCACAATTGTACACCCCCTTGCGCGCGCCAACCCCTGATTTTATAACTTGCGCACGCAAGTTATAAAATAGGGTGTACATGTGTGCGCGCCGGGTAGCGCGCGCACATGTACGCCGCGCGTGCTCCTTTTAAAATCTACCCCCAAATTTTTAGGAATTTGTATAGGGGATTATGAGGCTCAAGAGGGGGGTATTTCTTTATTTATTTTTAGGAATCCATGTATTCCATGAATATTCATACATATTTATACCATTTAATAACTTTTGGGTTTTGCACCCAATCTACATTACATTTTTAGGAGATATTGTGGGGGGGAGGGAAAGGAATGCCAGGAGGATTCAGACATAGGTAGTTTTTGTTAGAGACCAGCTCCCTGAGGGGAGGAGTTAGCAATCTGTTGACGCTCACCCCGCCAGGAGGGTGGAGTTAGCAATCTGATGTAGACTGGCTACCCAAGGGGGAGGAGTAGTAATCTATAATGACTCTGGATGCTGGATACTCCCGTTGAAGAAGGAGTTAACAATCTGTTAGCGATCCCCCACCAGGGGGTGAAGTAGCACACTGTTACGCTTCTTGCTAAGGAGTGGCAATCTGTTAGTGCTCTGCTCTTCCAGAGGGAAGGAGTAGCAACTGTTATGCTTATTCCTGTAGAAAGATGAACCAGCAACCTGTATGATTCCCATGGGGAGATAGCTATCTGATATGGATCAGCTTCCGCAGAGAGAGTAGTAATGGTCTGATGTGGGTTGACTCCCACAGAGTGGCAGATGATAATACCACTCTTGTTAGTGTAGGAATACCACTTAGTAGAATAGTGAATCCCTGGGCCGATGGCAGATGACAGCGCCCTCAAATAGAGATCCTGAGAGGGACCACCGGCTAGGCTGGAGTATTGAGACAAACACAGATAGTTCTTTATTAGACTGGAAGTAGAACCACCAGAGGTGACAGTAGTGAGTTGATATGCCCGGCAGGGCTGAAGTCCCTCTGATACTGGAACAACGATCTCTGAGTTGCTGAGCTGTAAGGAGAGACTATAGGTAGTGAGTAGACAGGATATGCTGAGCATAACCAGTGGTAGATAATACACTCACAATTGTAGATCTCTGTAGTGTCTTCTATATGTAACAGAGAGTCCTCAGTATTCAGGAACAGGAGCAGCAGGCGAGTACTGGTTTCTATAAACAGTCTGAAATAGAACTCACAATAACTGTGTATGGAATGGCCTCTGGATAGAAGAGAGGTTAGAAGAGATTTAGGAACGTAGGCCCTCATGGAGCGAGTACCGGTTCCTGTCTGTGAATCGGTAATAACAATCCATAAGATATAGGTATGCGATATCTTCTGAGGAAGAAGAGAGTATGAGAAAGGAATTAGGAACATAGGCCATTGTGGAGCGAGTACTGATTCCTATCTGCAATCTGCAAATGGTAACTCATGATCTCCGTGCCTGCGATAATGTCTTAGACTGAAGGGAGCCTTAGTGATCAGGAACAATGGCCCTCGTGGAGCGAGTACCGGTTCCTGTCTGTAATAGGACTCACTGTGTTCACGTCTGCGATCGCCTCCAGACAATAGAAGTCTTCTGAGTCTTCGGGAACGTAGGCCCTCGAAGAGCGAGTACCGGATCCCGTCCAACAATCTGAAAACAAGAATAAAGAGAGCAGAGCCCCCGAGGAGTTGGTACTCCTGGTAAGTTTGAAAAGGCCGAGCAGTGGAGAAAGGTTTCCCCTAGCTGACTCAGATTGTTGTTGCAAGTAGCGTGGACTGCCGAAGCAAGTCCGGTTGGAGTTCCTTGCTAACTCGATTGGGGTTAACAAACAAAGACCTTTTAAAGTGAGAAAGGATGACGTCACTACGGGGGGACGCCCCCGAGGTTCGCGCCCTTGCTGGTAAAAAGTCTGGAGAGCGCGCGCGCGCCCTTAAGTCATCAGGAACATGGTGGATCCATAGCGTCAAGCCAGCCCAGGGACACCGGGACCAAGAGGCAGAGAGAAGCCGCGGCTGCATCTGTCCATCAGAGCCGAAGGGAGTTGCCACAAGGTAAAGAGGGTGGAGCAAGGGCGAAAATAGGCACGAACGCAACAGTTTTGCCCATATCCACATAGGAGTGCGTGTGCATTCAGGAAAGAAGGCACCATTAGCTCTGCAAGGAACTTCTACTTTGACCCATGATTTTGCACTGTTCTATGCACACTTGAATAATTAAACAACCTTTAGTGCCCACTTGCCAATCTACCATGTAAACAAATTATTGTTGGGATTTACATTTATTTCAGCATCACTTGTCACCATAAAAACTGTGCCTTTGGTGAGTTCCCATGCAAGGACTGATATTGCGTTGGAGGTGGGCCCTTGGGCCAAGGTGGGGTTGATGCAACCCGTAGGTAGGAGACCTACAGGACCCCACCATCAGCAGGTGGAGTGGGCTGAAGGACAGAGGCCAACTGGAGCTTCACCAATACCAGCCCTCGTTCCCCGTGGGTTGAGCTTTTGGGTGCCGGGGCCGGCTGGACTTAGGTGGGCCTCTGTAGGTAGTCGATGGAGAAGTCGGGTTCAGCCCAGAGAGAGCAGATGAGAGATGATACAGTCTTACACTGGACAAGGTAGTGTCCCAGAGACTCAGGTGCCAAAGGAACGAAGGCAAACAGGGGGCACCCGAGCAAGAACAGGCCGAAGCCTGAATAAACCAAGTCCAGGAAGTAAGCTGAAGAGGTGTGGGGTAACAGGCTTGAGTCAGGGCTGGTGGCAATCCAGAAGCAGTGGCAAGCAAGGCTGAGGTCTGATCAAGGAGAAAGTAAAACATAGTGTGTGTAGTCAGACGAAGCAGAGGTCTGGGCCTAGAGATAGGCAATAGCATAGTCAGGTGAAACAGAGGTCCGGGCTTGGAGAAAGTCAATGGCGTGGCCAGGCGAAGCAGAGATCCGGGCTTGGAGGGAGTCAATGGCATGGTCAGACGAAGCAGAGTCAAAGTCCATGTAGTCAATCCGAGGGATGAAGCAAGACAGGAACCAGGAACAAATGAGGAACAGGAACACAGGAGTGAGACGAATCTCTAGGAGGTAACGAGTACTCAACCAGCGAAGGGACCTGTTGCAAAGGCATGCTAGGGAGTGGAGCCTGCAGTTAAATACCTTAGTTCTGTTGGTGTCATCATCCGGGGCCATGGCTCGGTTCCCACCGTGGTCCCTACTTAAACATCAGTGATGTGCACGTGCCTAGGGAGGGGCGCGGCGCCGAGTAGCAGCGTCTCTCCACGGAGCACGCGGAGAGGCCTGATGAGCAGTAATGGGTGCAGTGGCTGGACTGGGAATGCTGGGGGCTGAATCAGGGCCGGAGGCACCGGGGGAGGCCCAAGGATGGAGCTGACGGCCCACCGCCGCCAGCAAGGAGGAACCAGGAGCTGGAGTCACTGTAGAAAGGTGAGGGGGCCGTGCCTGGGGTCTGCCGCAGACAGTACGCGTAACAACTGAGATATTAGATGTTTGACCATGCCTGATGTCATAATCTGTTTTCAGTATATATTAATCAAGTCGCTCTTTTTCCCTATCCTGTGCATTCTGCCTTCCTTAATGACCATTACTTTAAAACATGAAATTATAGTGAAAATCTCTGGAATTGGCAGAGAATTAATTTTAGGGTCTAATGATGGGTCTACAACTTAAAACTAAACTCGCACCATACTGGTCCATATTCAAAAGATTTGTCCACTCCACTTTGGAAAATTGGACACATTTTTGGTTTATTTTAATAAATTAATTTAATTACTTTTAAAATATCTCTTACCCGCTCATTCATTCCAATGTTCATGGTGGGGTACATAAAATATGATCATAACAATTACAATACCAATACAAACATGAACAAGCAACATGGTGCTATAATTATCCTAAAAATGCAAATGTTACAGCCATCAGTTTAGTCAATTAATTAAAATCACATATTACAAATAGGCTCTACAAATAAAAATACAGTCCAATAAGCATGAAAGGCAAGCTCCAACTGAACTCAGTAAATAAGTCAAGAGACTCTTCATCTAGAAAAATTGCTAGTTGAGGATTAAGGACTGAAGACTTACTTAGAAAAAAAAAGGTTTTTAAATTGTTTTTTTAAAGGTTTAAATGCAACCTAATGAAAACAAATCATCTGGAAGCAAATTCCACAACACTAGGCCATCCACTGCAAAAGCCTGTGTATGAGTCTCATCTAGTCCAATCACTGGAGGTGAAGGCACAACAATTCTCCTCTTCCCACCCCTCTTGCTCTCCATTTATTACCCACACAAAATTTATCCAAAATAAAAGGAAATGGGGTGGGGCTTAACTTTAGCCGGTTAGCACTGAATATATTAGATAATGTTATCCAGGTTGTGCCAGAAGACTGTCTTAAAGTTATCTGAATGACTTTATCTAGGATACTCTTTCTTTAGCCAGGTACAATCAGTAGAACACATATCCAGTTATGTACTGCTGAATATCTGACTATAGTTACCCAAATAACGTTCCTGCATTGTAGCTCACTCAGGGGGTCATTTATCAAAGTGCTATATGGCGTTTTCGCATGTATTAAGCACCTTTAACGCATGCAAAAACACCTTTAATGCATGCGAAAGCACCATAACGCATGGTATGATGCAAATGAGAAAATAAGAGGCATGGGATATGTGGCCAAGCTCACAGTTTTGCGAAGCCATATCGCGTGGCTTTAACGCAAATTTTAACTACACCTTTTTCATTTAAGCGCGTTGCGATGTTTTCGCACATGCCATTTTTAGCTCCTGGAGAGCCAGCCTAGCTGTCAGGGCCCTTCTAAAACCACAGGGGAGAGAGAGAGAGAGGCTCACCTAGTAACTCGAGGTGAGGTTTAGGTATTAGTGTAGGGCTTAGGGGCCACTTTCACATTCAAAGTGCTCTCTTGTGAAGATTTGTTGACGTTCGGAGTGAGAACATTGCACAAATCTCATCTTTGGGTGAGTTTCCTCACTCCTAAGGTCATCCAATCTTCACAAGAGAGCACAGTTCTGTTCGTACTTCTCACTTTGAATGTGAAAGTGGCCCCTAAGCCCTACACTAATACCTAAACCTCACCTCGAGTTACTATGTGGGCCTCCTATAGAGATATAAATACCCACCTAAGTGGAGGGCATTATGGCTAGTCTCTCTCTCACTCACTCTCTCTCATATAAAACACACCTCCTTTCCTACAATATTTAGTGCATTTTGATAAATCCAGGTCTCAGTATGGACCTTTTCAATTCTACTTCGTTTGTCTCAAACATGTTTATAGTAGCCACTTTGCATAAAGTTCTAAGGGCTTAATACCTAATGCTTTTCTTCCATTCTGTGTCTATGGTAAATGGCTTACTGAATCAGGCTCTAAAACTGCTCTTTCTGATTCAGGACAAAAACATATATATATATATATATAATTTTTTGCTTACGCATGAAGGATTACATTTGTGATTATATTTCCAAAGGAAAAAAAAGATGTATGTAATAGAATCAGTATATTAATTTTGCATTTAGATGCAGAATTCTACAGTACAGAATTACTATCATTTAGAAAAGTAAAAAAACAGAGCAAAAGGAAACACGATAGCATAAGGAATCAACCAGATGAAAAGGAGGCATAAAATATCATTCAGTGTGGGACAAAAAAAAAGGGTTATTTGTCCTTCCAGAATCCTGACCATCGTATCCAAAACGAGTGCGGAGTATTTTTGTCACCTTGCTTTTCAGGGCTGCCTTTGGTACTGGCTCTTTTCTCCCCTCTGTGGAGTTGATTGTAGAAATGAACCATTTTAATTTGCAATGGTTGCACAGGGAGATCTGTATTGCTCCAGAGGAGGAAGGGGGAAAAAAAAAAGCCACACGTTTTTCAAAGTGTGAAATGCAGTTTTGATTGAAAGAGGAAGCCATTTCAACGGGATTATACCGTGACAGTGTAGATTAAACACTGCCATATGGCCTGGATAGGCTTGCTTTTATTTTCAGGTAACAATACATTGCTAATTAAGTGGTGATGAAATTACTAAATGAAAAATAAGGCCACCTGTATGTGAAATAAAGAGAGTCAAGAAAGACAAGACGTTCCAAAGCATTAGTGACATTGGGTCTCTAATCCCCTTTTATCTTTGACGTTTGCTTTGATTACAAGAGGCATTTGTTGAATTTGTGTATATTTTCATCCATTAGACAATAGGCTACACTCTTTGAAAAGATGAGAGTTCTCAAATTAGGGAAGCTCTAACTGGATACGCCAACTAAATAAATTATTAATGGATTAATTTAACAAGTCTAGTTGGAATTTTGGAACACTGCAGTCTGGGCTAAAAAGCAACACATATTGATTGCGGCTTTAAAATTGCATCATGTCTTAGAGAGAACCGATGGTATTTTACAAATATAACATCATTTCAGGAAATACGTGGGTCACCTGTAACTGCTATACCAAATGCTAGGCTGCTACCCATAGCAGCCTAGTATTTGGGCCAGATTTTGTAATCTACGCCCGATTTTATAACATGCGCGCGCAGCCGCATGTTATAAAATCCGGGGACGGCGCGCGCAAGGGGGTGCGCACTTGTGCACCTTGAGCACGCCGAGCCTTAGGGGAGCCTCGATGGCGTTCCCCATTCCCTCCAAGGCCGCTCAGAAATCGGAGAGGCCTCAGAGGGAACTTTCCTTCCATCCCCCCATCTTCCCCTCCCTTTCCCTATCTAACCCGCCCCCCAGTCCTATCTAAATCCCCCCCTACCTTTGTTGTATTATTTACGCCTGCCTCTGGGCAGGCGTAGGTTGTGCGTGCTGGCCGAGTGCCAGCACGCGATCCCTGGGCCCAGCGGCAGTGGTGAGACCTCTGGCCACGCCCCAACCCACCCCTCTCCACCCACGCCCCACCCATTTTTTCAAGCCCCGGGACATATGCGCATCCCAGGGTTTGCGCGCGTCGCCAAGCCTATGCAAAATAGGCTCGGCGCGTGCAGGATTGGTTTTAAAGGGTTACGCGCGTATATTACACACATAACCCTTTTAAAATCTGCCCCAATGCCATTTTATTTTTGGAAGAGATGATGGAACTAATGATGTCCATTCCCGGTTCTAGCAGTTACAGCAGTGGTATTCATGCCTTGCCCTCGAGGGCTGCCATCTGGTCTGGTTTTCAGTATACCCCTAATGAATATGCAGGGGAGAGATTTGCGTGCACACAGCCTACATTGTATGCAAATGAATATGCATGCATTAGGGACATCCTGAAAACCAGATCTGTTGGTGGCGTTTGAGGGCTGGCAGTGAATACCACTGAGTTGCATTGCTGGTCTCTTTGCATATATGTCCCATGAATACACAAAGGCCTCAAAAATGACCAGGTGAACTGATGAATCTCGCAAGTACATCCTGTCCTCCTAAGCAGTCCAGCAGTCAAGAATACAAAGGGCCTTATTCAATAAAGTTTTCCTTTCAATGGGAAAAAGCTCTTTCTGAATAATGCCCTCAGTTGTGCATTTTGAATACAGAATAATAGTGATTTTATATAGAAAACATTCAAGATCTGGTGCAGGGGGGGAGGGGAAGGGTATTTTATATTTTAAGACTCATTTACAAAGAGTTACCACCAGCACCTAGGATATCATGCTTGCGTTGATGCTGTAGTCATATTTTTCAAACTGCACTGAACTCTTCGGAGCTAAAAATCTGATTGTTTTCAACTACTAGAATTATAGGGAATATGGAAATCAGGACACACGCAAATCTAATGGCATGGAAGTGAGCTGCAAGAGGAGGGCAAGTCTCCACGGACAATTCAATGAGATTTACAAAATAAAATGGCTACAAGCCTCCTTTTTTATTTTTTTTCTCATTTTTTTGTAATCCCAATTACCTCTGCTAAAAATGCAAGGGCATATTTGAGCACATTGATTTTATACAGTTCCTCAGTTCTGAACATGTCTACCTTTTAATGTCCGAGGGCCGCCACACAAAAATGTCCACATTGGGACGGTTTTATAGGATCCCTATCTGTCTTTTCTTTCGCTGAACAAACATCATTTTCCTATTGGTCTCTAACAATGGCTGAGGCTTGTGTTGGTGCTATTTCTACTATCATCATCAGACCTGCCTCTTTATAAAGACTGCATGAACTTTGCTTTCTCCAGTTATTTCTCTGACAATTTGGAGTCCATTTTCAAAAAAAATCACTGACTGGGAAAGATAAATGGAAAATTGCACAAATTCTCTTTAGGAAAATTTTCAGCCAAACCTAACTGACTAGACTTGCATCTGAAAATTTCCTAGGCAGACAAATGTTGTCCACCTACATTTATTTTTATTGTTATTATTATTATTATTATAATTATTATAAACTTGCTATACTGCTTAAAACCAAATAGTCCCCAGGTGGTAATAAAGCTAACAAGAGAATAAACAATGGGCCATTAAACTAAATAAAACATAAAACCTTCTCATTTAGGCAGGGCCGGTGCAAGGGTATTGGGCGCCCTAGGCTACCCTTGCACTGCCCTCCCCCCACCCCCCGGTCATGCCCCCTCCCCCCCCCAACCTGTTTCGGCGACCGTGTGCTTCTCAGGGCCGCCCTGAGAAGCACACGGTCTCTATTTCTTTTTGTCGCGAGCGGGATAGGCCCCGCTTGCGGCACCACGTGGCTGCTCTTTGGCGCCCCCTAATGCTCGGCGCCCTAGGCGACCGCCGAAGTTCGCCTAATGGACGAGCCGGCCCTGCATTTAGGACAACTGTTTGTGCCAGGGGTCTGGCTGAATTTAGCCGATTAGTGCCGAAAATCCACGCTGGCAGGCTAAATTGGGAACACCTCCAGAGCCGCCCTGTAACTGTGAGCAGGCAAATTTAATTGGTCAGCAGAAGGGAAACAGACCCAAACCCAACTGTAAATAATCTTATGGTGCATTGTGCTCTTGCCTGGGCACTCCCGCTTCTGGTTTTTGTAAATGAGCTCATTTGTGCCGATGATGCAACTGCATTGTGTACGTCTGGTGCTCCATGACCCTAGTTTCCCTACCTGTTGCCCCGTAGTAATAAAGAAAGGGGGAGAAAACCATTTTAAAAACCATTCTGTCTTGGATCTCCTCTCCTTAACTTCTTGTGAAAGTATTTCAGAGGTATATCAGTTAAGAATTTATGTCGGCCCAAGCTTGTATGGAATCTGAGTGAGCAGATTATCTGTGCTCTCCTTTTTTATAACAGTGTAGCTGAGTTGACATGCAAGGTAGCAGTGACGAAGGCTGCTTAAGAAACTTGCAATCATTTACAATAATAATTCCATGTAGTTTTAGTGCCCAATTTGTTGATGCTTATTTAATATATTTTTTTTTACAGAATTTAATTCAATTGTTGCTAAATGATTGCAACTTGCACTCAACAGATTTCTTCATAACTAACAAGTTGAAGATTTCCAGAGGATAACCTTCTAGTGAAGCATTATGTACAAGTCTAGGCTTTTGTCTGGTTTTTAAAACCAGGAGGCTACAGGTGTAAAAGATTTCCCCCTGCGCCCCCCTCGCCTAAACTTGGTGCCATCTTATCTGAATTGTAGATTGGCTTTCGGCTATTCTTTTTGCTTTCCATTTATAATCTTACTTTTTTTTTCTTGACGCTTTTCCAACCATTTATTTAATTTTGCTTGTGTGGGTTTTGGGTGGGCTGTGGAAATTGATTTACGAGTCAACCCACTTTTCTCTTGCCTTGCTATCTCTCGCTTGAGTGGTTTGTAGGCCTTGGGTCCTTTCTTTCACTCAATGAGAATAAGGTTGTGTATGGAAGAGGTCAGCATTTCAAATTGGTGGAGTTCAACTGCGCAAATGACATAGAACTGACATAAAAAAGACAGGGGGTTTGAGGGTCATAGACTGCATAGATCCTGGTTAGGGTCTTTTTTTTTTTTTTTTTTTTTGCTTTGTGGTGGGACCTGGCATCAAAATGAATTAAATAACAGGCTTAAGGACCATTGAGGGAGGGCTGAATGCAAATCAAAGATAAGTAGAAGTTTTCTTTCCTAAAAGGGGAATGAATTTTTTTTCCTTGCCTCCCCCCCTCCATATCGGCACAGGCAAGGCCTGAATGTTAAACATGATTTACCAGGCATTATTCCGAGGCTCTTTTCATCCGGTCTCTGCAGTGATTGCCTATCTTGGCCTATGATTAATGAGCTTCTGTGCAATTTGGAGGCCATAATGACTCAAGAATCCACACGCAAACTATATAGTCACATTCCTTTTGCAGATCTGCCAAGCTGTTACCAGGGGGGAGGGGAGGGAGGAGCCCCCACAACCCAGCAGAATACTTAGAGAGATATAGCTAAGCATTTCTGCAAATGCCATTCGGCCCTTATCTTGCTGAGAAGTGCGATGGGCAGCAGGCTCATTTACAATTTTCAAAGACCAGATTTCAGTGGTTCATTTTTAATTTAATCTGGGCTGAAATAATTATTTAAAAAAAAAAAAAAAAAGGGCTGGCAAGAAAAGACCCGTGTGTGTATGGCCTCCCACTGATTATGCAGACAATATACGTTCTTTGTTTCTAAATTTTGAATCTGATTAATTGAGGCCTAATGCTATTACTGCAATTCGAAAGGGGAAAGTTAATCTTTAAGCAAACCCTTGGCATCAGCAAAATCTGACGACCTAAGCAGATTTGAGGAAAAAAAAAAAAAAAAGCCTTATCTTCACTCCAGTTTTTAAAAATGAATGGGTTATTGTGAAGCCTTGAAAACCTTTCAGAATGTCTGCTACCGCTTTAACCTGTCCTAAAAACGATTGTGGCAGAATGATTTTCTTTGCATGGCTTTTTTCTTTTTGATACAAAAAAAAAATCTTTAGAAATAACTCCTCTCTTTCTGATGCTCTTTGGATTTCTAAAGTACTTTTTTTTTTTAATTCTGTGGTAAAATGATCCTTGAAGAAGAAGAAAGCAGTTTAAAATATTTCAGAAAAGTTTATACTGTTACTTGTTTTGCACACTTTTTGCTCACTGTTAAGTTCAGCAGAAATTCAGCAGAGGTCACATAAAGTATGTTCGCCAGCTTGCCAAACATAAAACAGAATAATGCTTTCAGCCGTTGGAGATGAGAAGGATTCACATTTGGATAATTTTATATACAACTGCACTACAGATACACGCAGAGAAGAATCCAAAATTGTCACTATGGAAGAGTCAATGGATCCTTTTTTTTTTGGTGAAACACTAGCTATCAACTCAGGGTGCATGTGCAGTGTCCCTTCTCTACACTACTCTGTTAATAACCACTACAGAAAGAAACCCTTTATACAATTCAGTGGCCAGAACCTCTAACTGACCCTATCCGGGCTGATACCACAGAAACACTACAGTGGCAATTTTTAAAACCCTGACCTTCCAGAAGACAAGAAAGAGAAGATGTGTTACGAGAAATCAAATCACTGGTAGACAAGCTAGATATGTTCACCCTAGGAGTCCCTGTAAAATTGCTGCCTTTGATGTGAGCTTCTTGGAAGTGTGTTCTCTTCTCCCTGGAATGACTTTTTAGGATTCCTTATTTCCCCATAACAAGGCTCATTTTCAAAGGGACTTCCACAGGTAAACCCCTGTTTTAAGCACAGAAATAGGCTTTTACAAAATTGCTTGCCTGATATGTGGGTGAACTTGGGTGCATATATCCTTTTCATGCATAATTTTACCCAGGCAGAGCTGCGACATTCCTGGGACTGGGGGTAGGGAGAGGTTAACATTTATTCACATATCTTGCATTTTCAAAAGTGCATAAAATTTACCAAAAACTGTTTGTGCACACTACTTAGCAGGAGTAATTGTGTGATGGTAATTTTGCAGGGATAATTTTCAAAAGGGAAAGAATGTGGGCAGATGCATATATTCCCTTTTAAAAATTGGAGTAGCTTATGCGCATATTTGCTGTTTAATTTATGCAGGCTGTTACAAATTTACCCTCAAAGTTTAGTTTTATATTACCTTTAGGCGGTAAAGTTTATAGCTACTAAAGTTGCAGCAATAGCAGTATTATTCATGTTGCAGGTGCTTGATAACAGCAATGGTAAGTTAGTAACATGCAGAACTCTTAAAAACCAGTATTTAAAAGTTTCAGATATGATATGTAAATATGTATGATCAACATCTGATTTTGCCAGAGTTGTTTAAACAGGTGAGTAACAGGAGAGAGTCATGATTCTGAAGCTTGTTTCTGTCAGAGCTGTCTGCTACTGGGTCTCAGAGTGCTGGACTACCTAGAAGTCCAGTGCTTTGTTCTCTGATCCAGAAGAAGGCACTGATGCTGATACAGATGAGAAAATCTTGCACTGAGTCCGCTAGTCGAACTAGACGCCATGCCTCTGAAGAACCAGATTGACCTCAAGAGATTTCAGGGAACACTTCTTGATTCCCAGCAAATCAAGTGTTGGCAAATCACTGTGGAGCCTGAATTCTGAGATCTGTGACAACTGACCTTTCTGTGAGTATCTGGTTAATGATGATTATTCAGGACTTGGCCTGCAGGTAGATATATTTCAAACTGATTTGATCGTTTGTTATTGTTCTTGTATATATGAAAGCATACATTCACATCTTATTTCTAGATATTATGTATGCTCAGAGTGACCCTGTACATTTTTTTTAACTTTGCTGTTGCTTCTTAAGTTGTTGTTAAAATAAACCAAGCTCTGAACCTGACGGTTTCCTACTGAAAAAAAATAGGATACCCAGCTCCATTATCTTGATCCTTTTTTATCTCCTAGTACAAATATTTGGACACATTGTGGAAGTGGCTACCATACCTGGTTATGCACTCCTTAGTGACAACATGAATTGATTGTAATTCGAGGTGTCATGGTCTTCCCCTTAGGAGCATCAGTAGGCTATAGCTAATGCAGAATACAGATGCATTAGCTGTGGCCTCCAGACAAAACTATAGCTGGGGCAGAGCCAGTGATCATGTAAAGCCCATTTTATTTATTTATTTATTTATTTATTTATTTATTTATGTACCTGTTTTTCTATACTGAAGTTCATCGGACATATCACACCAGTTTACAGTGGAAACAGAGGAGTCTGTTAGAGTAGACTTCTTGTTTTACAATGGAACATTGTGTCATTTTAGATTAAACATTTTTGATATTTTACATTGAACTTTGTGATATTTAACATTGAACATTTTACTTTGAACATTCTACATTGAGCTTTATGGCATTGAACTATGTAACCTGTTGTATTGAGCTTTATGACATTATGTAGTAAGGCTATACAGTCTTTTGTGTTGAGCGTTTGTGGTAAGGGTGGTAGCAGGTTTGTGGGGAGTCATAAAGAGATATTTTAGGGGGAGAGAATATCATTGAAGGTTTGCATCCATTGAAGTGAGAAAGCTTAGGTTTTTGGGGTTGACCACAATATGTGAATATGTGGATCTGATGTGGGTGTTGAGGGAGGGGGGTGGGGGTGTGTGGGGTAGCATTTTAGTTCATGTGTTGGGTGGTCATTGGGTATGTTTTTTGGAAGAGGCATGTTTTTAGGTTCTTTTTGAAAGATTGGGTTGTGGGGTTGAGCCTGAGCTGGGGTGGTAGGCTGTTCCATAGTGTTGGACCAGCTACTGTTAGGACTCGTTCCCTTGTTGAGGTCAGGTCGGCCATTCTTGGTGATGGAGTAGGAATGAGTCCGGTGTTGGTGGATCAGAGAGATCTCTGGGAGGCTTGGAAATGAATGGCAGGGGTCAGCCAGTCGAATTTTTCTGTGTATAGTGCTTTGTGTATGAGTGTTAGAACTTTGTATTGAATTCTTTGTGGGATGGGTAGCCAGTGCAGGTTTTGAGGATTGGTGAGATGTGTTCAGAGTTTTTGGTGTTTGAGAGTGATCTTGCAGCAGCATTTTGGAGTAGTTGCAGTGGTCTGAGGGTGTTGGATGGGAGGCCCAGGAGCAGGGCATTGCAATAGTCGAGTTTGGAGAATAGGAGAGCTTGGAGTACTGTTCTGTAGTCTTGGGCGTAGAGAAGTTGTTTGACTCTTTTGAAGATTTGCAGTTTTCATTGTCTTCATTGGCTGCAGTTATCATTGTTTTCATTGGCTGCCTGCAGCCTTATGGATTAGTTTCATGGTCATTTGTCTGGATTTTTTAAATCGTAAATAACATGGGTCATGGCTTTTGGAAATCTGTTAATATCATATGTGCCTTTACAATCGTTGATGTCATCCCCAAAGAGATTGCTCTATGTTCCACCACATTCCAAGGCTAAATTATTGTGTACTAGATCACAGCCTTTTTCTCCTTCAGGAAGCCCGTCTGGAAGCTGATTTTTTTGTCATTCAGAAAAATTGTTAAAACCTGGCTATTTATTCATGCTTTTGGATAGCTCTATGGTTTAGAAATTAGCCTCATGGTCCTTACATGTTTTAATATAAATAGTAAGGGCCAGATTTTAAAACTTATGCACGAGCATAGATTTGTGCATGCAACCCGGCGGGCACAAATCTACACCCGATTTTATAACATGCACGTGCATCCGCGCACATGTTATAAAATCCGGGGTTGGCGCGCGCAAGGGGGTGCACACTTGTGCACCTTGCGCGCGCCGAGCCCTATGGGAGCCCCGATGGATTTCCCCATTCCCTCCAAGGCCGCTCAGAAATTGGAGCGGCCTCGGAGGGAACTTTCCTTCCGTACCCCCCATCTTCCCCTCCCTTCCCCTATCTAACCCGTCCCCCAGCCCTATCTAAATCCCCCCCTACCTTATTTTATTTCTTATGCCTGCCCGAGGCAGGCGTATCTTGCGCACGCTGGCCGGCCGCAACAAAGGAGGCCTCGGGACCGCCCCTGGACCACCCCCGGACTCGCCCCGGACCACGGCCACGCCCCCGGACCCGCCCCTTCCTGCCCCTTTTTGAAGCCCTGGGACATACACGCGTCCCGGGGCGCGTGCAGGGGCAGATTTTCTCGGGTTACGCGTGTAGCCTTTGAAAATCTGCCCCTATATCTTATCAGATTCAGTTCTGATTAGTATAATATTGCATTACAGGGTAATTTTGAAGTACTTTAAGCTGCTGTTGGGCTATATTTGAGTGTGTGTGTGGTGGAGTTTTGTTAGATTTTGTACTAGAATGTGTAATTTTTAAATTATTTTTATTGATGCTGGTTGGTTATTGGGATATTTACTAATTTTTTTTTTATTGTATTATTTGTATCCTATGTAGGAGCTATGTTTAATGTTGTTTATGTGATAACATCTCTAATGTATTAGTTTATTTATTTATTTATTTATTTATTTATTTATTTAAAAAGCTTAGATTCTGTATCTTCCAAGAAGGTTCCATCCAGAGTGGATTACAAAGCAACAATCAGAATAAGCACAAGCATTAACAAACATACAAATATAAGCATCAACACATTCAGATCTTAAAATATAACAAGATTGAGCACTAAAATATTTTGGGTTAAAATGCCTTCACCCATAAGCCTCTTTAAAAAACACAGTTTTTCACTGCTTCCTAAAAGCCTTTAGGTCACTCTTCTTTCTTAATTGCATAGCCAAAGTATTCCACAGTGTTGCAGCTATAATGGAAAATACTCTCAGCCGAGTCTGCTGTAATTTATATGCACAAGCGAAGGGGATTTGCAAAATACCAGCATTCTCTGACCAAAATGCTCATGAGGGGGCATACCACTCAAGTTTATCCTAATCAAACATTGGACATCTGAATTTAATAGCTTATGCACTAGGGCCAATAAGCAGAATTTAGCTCTCCACTGAATTGGGAACCAATGCAGATGTAGCAAGGCTGGACTAATATGGTTGAATCTGGACAAGCCCAATAACAAACATGCAGCTGCTTGTTGCATTAATTTCACCACTTGTAGCAACTTTAGAGGGAGCCAGTACATAGTGTACCTCAATAATCTGTGTTCCAAAATAAAGACAGTAAATTTCAAAGGGGTGCACAGGCGCGCGTGTAGATATGCTCCCAGGAACACGGAGATTTTATAACATATGCACAAATATGAGCGTACGTTATAAAATAGCCTTGGTACGTAAGATGTGCGCACAACAGGAGATACGCACACACATAGGTGGCTTTTAAAATACAGCGGGCAGGCGCCAGGCTTTTAAAATTCACCTTAAAGCTTGTAGCATTATACGAAATATGTCAGTAGGTAACCAAAAACATGAAGCTTTCAACAATTTCAATTTATGGAATGCAATTTTAGCAGTATGAGAATTATGAGGTTTTATAGTCGGGGCTGAATCTAAGATTACTCTCAGACTATGCACCTCCAACAAACTGATAACATCGCATTCTTGTAAATAATTCAATGTTTTCTAGGCAATACACCAGAGTTGAAAGAGAGAGAGAGAGAGACTCACATATAAGTTTACTATTTTTACCACTATAACTGTTACATTCGTGGACCCTTGGGCCGGTTGGGACAGAGGATGAAATGCTGTGAGGGCTTACAGCACGCGTCCCAACTAGGAGGCAGTTCAGAGACCCGGGGCAAGTGGAGTTACTGGACTTCGGTGGAGTCCTATGTGACCAAGGACTCGGTACCCACTGGAAGGATGGCTGCCGTCGGACCCTTGATGAAAGAAGAATCTTCGCCCTGGAAGCCGGCACTCCCCCGGGAGGAGCCCTTAGGAGTCCAGCCGCTGGGACTTTTGGAGATTCACCCTGGAGACCAAAGTCCCCCCAGGAGGAGCCCGTAGGGACCTGGCCTCTGGGACTTAGGCGATTCCCTGAAGATGGAAGATGGTCCGGATGCAGGTGCATCCTGCAGGTCGTGGGTTCCAGACGGCTGGCGCCTCCAGCAGGTCGTAGGTAATCCAAAGGTCGGTTCAGGTGTCTGAGTCCAAAGGATGGTCCGCAGCCAGGCCAGGGGTCGGTATCCAGAGAGCGGTCCACAGCCAGTCCAGGGGTCGAAGTCCAGAGAGCGGTCCGAAGCCAGTCCAAGGTTGAAGTCCGAAGAGCGGTCCAAAGCCAGTCCAAGGTCAAAGTCCAAAGAGCGATCCAAAGCCAGTCCAGAGGTCGGAGTCCAGAAGAATCAATCCAGCGAGGAGGGCAGAGCAGAAGCGGGACGAAGAACAAATCAGGAACACAGCTACAGCAGGCAGAAGACAAGGAACCTTGTTGCAAGGCACTGGAGTGATCAAGCTGCAGGGTACTTATCCCCTGAAGGCGTCTGACATCATCCAAGGCCAGATTGAGATTTTCCCACGCTGGCCCCTTTAAATGGGGCACCTCCCCGTGCGCGCGCGTCAGGGGGCGGGGCCAGCCGCGCCGGAGTGTCGGCGTCTCTCCCGAGGAGGGAGAGACGCCGACAAGGGCCTGCGAGCCCGAAGAAGTTCAGAAACAGGCCGGGGAAGGGTGGAAACGGCCCGGGCTGCCCCCGAGGTAGGTGGAGGGACCGGGACACGGCCCGGGACCGCAACAATAAGAGGGGGCACTAGTAACTCGGGGTGAGGTTTGGGGGGTGGAGTAGGTTTTGGCGGGCAATTTTACATGCACAGTGAGAGGTACGAACACCACAGTTGACATCAGTGAAGATTTTCTGTCATTTGGAGAGGAAAAGAAGAGTTGATTTGTACAATGTTCTCTCTACCTAGGTTGATGCACTCTCTCTGCCTAGCTACAGTCAAGCTAGGTAGAGAGTACATTGTACAAATCAACTCTTCTTTTACCTTTCATTGCACCTTGTTAATTGAAGTTACAACCACTTTGGTGTAGCACTCCTCTCTATTCTTACGACATGCTACTCTATAGCCATGCAGAGAGTTCCTATAAAGGATTTCTGACTCTGCATTTGCTTTCTTACACTAAGATCTCTCTGCTTTTTGAAGAGCTTTTCATTGATCTACCCAGGGCTTGGGAGAGCCATAGGGCACATTTAATAGCCTGACAGACCGATACCTCCTTCTCTGGGGTCAACTAATTGTATCAATTGGACAACGTGGAACGGGGCAGCTCTATAATGAGGCAGAGTGAGGTGGCCACTTCAGGTGATAGAATTTTGAGGCAGCAAAAAATGTCCCTCTCAGATAGTGTGGTCCGCCTCACACTATCTCAGTGGCATACGGGAGGGGAGGGCAGTGCACAGCAGGAGGATTGGCGGCGCTGTGGTGCCACCATGGCCTGAAGAAAAAGTCACCTCCAGATGCTCCTCCTCCATCCTACCCTTGCAGCCTCGGAAAAAAAATGTTGCCAGAGTCGCACAGGCAGGAAGGAGGAGCATTTGCCGAATGCAGAAGAGGAGCTGCATCCTATGTTTGTGGCATGGTCGCCGCGGATCCCATCTTGTGGCAAACAATAAGAGTAGACCGGTAGCAGGGCTGCTGAGTATCCCACCTTGCAGTGGTCCAAGAAGAGGAGGCCCGATAGGGCCACCGTGGATCCCACCTCATGGTGGCCCAAGAAGAGGAGGCCTGATAGAAGGGCCACCACGGATTCCACCTCATGGTGGCCCAAGAAGAGGAGGCCTGGCAGCGGGTCACCACAGATCCCACCTCGTGGTGGCCCAAGAAGAGGAGGCCAGTAGTAGGTCTACCGCAGATCCCACCTCGCAGCGGCCAGAGAAGATCAGGGCTGCTGTGGAATTCATCCTGCTGTGACCTGCGAAGAGGAGGTCCAGAGGTGAGAGAGAGGCTGAGGCCCTGTAGAGTGTGTTTGTGTATGAGAGTGACTTGAGAGATTGAGTTGAGAGACTATGTGTGAGAATGAGAGCCTGTATGTTCAGTGAGACAGCATGTGAGAGTGGTGAGAGTGTGAGTGAGACAGCATGTGAGTATGAGAGCCTGTGCCTGCATGCGTGTGTATATGTGTGAGAAAGAGAGCCAAAGAGTGTGTGTGTGTGTGTGAGTATGTGTGTGTGTGTGAGAGAGAGAGAGAGGCAGCATGTGAGAATGAGAGCCTGAGTGTGTGTTTGAGGGAAGAAGGGAAAAAGAAAGGTGGAGGGAAAAGAAACAGAAAAAAGAGACTCTGTAACAGGAATTGGCAAAAGACCAAGAAAGGGAAGGTGGAAAAAAAAGCCTATGATCATCCAATTAGAAAACTAAAATCAGACAGCAAAGGCAAAAAAAAAAATAAAAAAAAAATCATTTTTTAATTTTTAGTGATTGGCATATGTTATCTTTGGGAATATGCAAGAGTAGCACTTTCTCTATGCTGATCTCGCAATGTACAAGATCAGCATGGAGGAACTGGAAGCCCCACAAATTTTTAATACTGAGGGCCTTGCACAGAGGAGGCAGCAGAACCAGCTTCAGTGCCAGTAGCAGCAATCAGCACCTCCCCAATAGCCACACGGCAGCAGTGACAGTGGCAGCAGAGGAATGAGAGAGATTGCTGGCAAAAGAGAGAGGGGGAGGGTTTGCCTTCACGATGTGCATGTGTATGAATGGGAGTCTGCCTGGGGGTGTGTGTGTGTGTGTGAACGAATGGAAGCCTTCCTGGGGTCTGTCTGTGTGAGAATGGGAGTCTGCTTGTGTGTGTGTGTGTGAATGTGTGAGAATGAATCAGTGCCTGCCTGGGATCTGTGTGTTTGTGTGTGTATGTGAATGAATGTGTGCATGCCTGGGTGGTGGGGGGGGGGGCGGGGGGACAGTGTGAGAATGAATGGGAGCTTGCCTGGGTGGGTGAGTGTGTGTATGTAAGGAAGCCACTGAGAGTGAGAGCGTGTGTGATGAGAGAATCCGGGGGAGTAAGAGCTTGTGTGTAGGGGTAGGGGAGAGAGAAGGTCTTAGAGTCTGAGAGTGTGTCAGTGTCTGTGTGAGAGAGAGAGAGGTTGTGGTTGTGTATAAGAGTATGTATGTGTGTGTATGTGACAGTGTGAGAGAGAATGGACATATGAGTATGTGTGAGAAAGAGAGGATAAAGTTTCTGCACCTGCTCCCCCAATCCACAACAATTTTAGGGTGACTGGAAATCAAAATATATCAGGTAAGGAGCGTGGGGATTTTTTTTATTCTTATTAGTTTTAACTGATGAATGTTACTTAATGTGTCTTGTTTTGAAATATTTTATTGTTTTGTTTTAGAACATTTAAAAAAAAGGTTTTGATGTCCTGTTCATCAGCCATTTTGAAATATTTATTCTTTCTATTTGTATACTTTTACTATTATGATTTATGTTATATTTCTTGATTTATGAGGAATGATGGTGTTTCTATTTTTCCATTGTTCCACTGCATACAGGTCTGGCTTCATGCAGTTTCCAGCTCAGTTTTTGTCTGCACATTTCTGTTTATATTTTATTCTATATTTGATGTCGATCCATCTGTGTTCTACATGTGTGATCAAAGGGACGTATTCTGCTGGCATGCAGTTTCTGTGTAGGGATAAAGCAGACTGACATTTTGTTTTCCTAATAGGAGGCGTATTGGTGTTTTAGAACTAGTGTCATATTTGTAGTGTTGTCTTTTCAAAGGTAGAGTTGTTACTGTTTGATTGGTATGGGAGGCTTATTTATTTATTTAAAATATTTCTAGGCCACTTATAGCAAACATATTGTACCAAGCAGATTACAATGTAAACATAAAATACATCATAATAGGTTTACTATATTATCATTGTTATTCAGTTAACTCATGGCTTTCTGAGGGCTAAGCCCACAATCAACGTATTTTAAAATAAGCCTAATAACAAAGGTCTTTTTTGCAGAGTTTCCTGGTTGGCACCAATGCAGTGCATGTAAAAATAATATACAAATTGCTGTGATATTTTTACCTTGGAAGACTATGAATATCTTTTTTCATGTACAATCTGTTATTATAAATGCACAGTTTTTAATTGTGTGTGGTGCGAGTTAGTGTGTAAAGTTCACCTAGTGCACTTAATATCCTTGTACCAACTTAGAAAGAGTGTGCCACATACTGACCCCCCCCTCCCCCCCCCCACACACACTATTCACTGATTTCCCACTTTTCCAGGGGCAAATGCTGAAGAAATGTGGGAGGCAGGTTGTAGTGTTCCTGAGAGTGTAGCAGGGTTGCCAGCTTCTGCCATTTCTTTGGGAATTCTGACTCTTCCTTTCCTCCTTCTGCAGCATTTCCAATCACCAGAAGGGCCAGGCTCCAAGGGGACTCTCTGGGCCCCCATGACCCTCTCAATGATTTGACCTCTGCTTTGCCTTTGGGGCGCAGTGTGCTGGGTGGGGGAGCCATCTCATCCCTCGCCTCAGGCAGCAGATTGCCTTGAGCCGCCCCTGACATGGAATACCACACTTTAACAGCCTCCTTGCTGCTAAGACCCTCCCACTTGCAGCCCTGGATTCATGTCAACCATTTAGATAAAAACTAAACTGTGTTTACTGCAGGGGGCTTTAACCACTTGACACAAGGTGTACTTCCTCTGATCCATGAAGCACTCTGAACATCACCATGAAAAAAGAATGATCAGACCATAAAAATTTGTTTTGGTTAGGTATGTGTGATTTATGTTTTATTATTTTGTTGTAACTTGTCTTGGGCATCTCGTGTAGATGCACTGGATATCATGTTAAAAAAAAACAATAAACAGTATAAACAATACACATTCCATATATGCCCTTATTACTATGCCCTAACCAGCGATTTCCAAATGATCTTGTCATGTTTTTAGGAGATTCTAATGCACATTGCATGTGCTTGCTGTCAAAATATGTCTGCTCTTGCCTTTGACAACATAGCAGTACGTCCTCTCTGATGCTGCTTGCAACCTTGCAGCTCTATTCAAGATGATCTAATAATAATAATACTTATTTTTGTAGCACTACTGGATGTATGTAGCTGTGTACAATGGCAATAATAATTCAGATACGATGTTCCT
The DNA here is from genome assembly GCF_901001135.1 of Rhinatrema bivittatum. Classification (NCBI taxonomy): domain Eukaryota; kingdom Metazoa; phylum Chordata; class Amphibia; order Gymnophiona; family Rhinatrematidae; genus Rhinatrema; species Rhinatrema bivittatum. The sequence goes on along the minus strand of NC_042618.1, from coordinate 216,714,180 downwards.
TCCCCAAAGAGTTTAGAATATGTGGGTACCTGAAGCAATAGGAGATAAATCAACTTGCTCAACGTCACAAGGAGTTTCAATGGGAAAAGGCTTCCCTGGTTCTTAGCCCATTGGTCTCACCATTAGGCCACACTTCCTCTTCTGTGAGCTTGCTTGGGATACAAATGAAGGTTTTAAGGGAACTTATAGAAGTTTCGGCAGCTCCAATGGCTGACCTGTTCAGTGCTACTCTAGAGTTGGGAATAGTTCCAGAGGATTGGAAACAGGTGGATATGGTTTCTCTTTATAAAAGTAGAAGGAGAGGGCTGGAATGTACAGACGGTTTAGTCTGACCTTTGTGATGAGTAACTCTTGAATTTCTGCTAAAACAGAGGCTAGTGCATTTTGTGAAATCCAGTGGATTACGAGATCCTAGGCAGCATGGTTCTACCAGCGGTAGCTCTCGTCAGACAAATCAGATCAACTTCTTTGACTGGGTGACCAGAGAGTTGGATTGTGGAGAGCGTTAGATGTAGTGTGCTTGGATTCCAGTAAGGCCATTGACACAATCCACATAGGTGACTTACAAATAAGCTAAGTGCTGTTGGAATGCGCCCTAAAGAGACCGACTGGGTTAGAAGCTGGTTGAATAGAAAGCAACAAAGGCTAGAAGTGAATGGAGTTCACTTTGAAATGAGGGGAATTACTAATGGTGTGCCTCAGAGATTGATCCTTGGACAGATTCTTTTCAACATTTTCATAAGCAATATTGCAGAATGACTATTGGGAAAGATTTTTTCTTTTTGTGGATGATGCCAAAATCTGCTACTCAGGAAGGTGTGGAAAACAAGAGGAGGGTCTAGCAAAATTTGAGGAATGGTCTAGAGTCTGGCAACTAAGATTTAATGGTAAAAAATGTAGGATCATGCATTTGGGCTGGGGCAGTACAGTAAAGGGGATGAAATTCTTCTATGCACAAATCAAAAGTGGGATCTGGGGGTGATCCTATCTGATAATCTTATCGTGGCCAAACAGGTGGATCAGGTGACAGCAAAAGCCAGAAAGAAGAGGAATGGTCAGCAGAAAAAAGAAGGTGATATTGTCTCTGGGGCGGATTTTAAAAGGAGCGCGAATAGGACTACTTTTGTTTGCGCTCAGGGGCAAACAAAAGTACGCTGGATTTTAGTAGATACGCGCGGAGCCGCGCGTATCTACTAAAAAACCTGGATCGGCGCACGCAAGGCTATGGATTTTGTATAGCCGGCGCGCGCCGAGCCGCGCAGCCTACCCCCGTTCCCTCCAAGGCCGCTCCGAAATCGGAGCGGCCTCGGAGGGAATCCTCTAACACCCTCCCCTCACCTTCCCCTCCCTTCCTCTACCTAATCCACCCGCCCGGCCCTGTCTATACCCCCCCCCTTACCTTTGTTGGGGGATTTACGCCTCCCTCCGGGAGGCGTATATCCCCACGCGCCAGCGGGCCTCCTGCGCGCCGGGCCGCGACCTGGGGGCGGGTACGGAGGGCGCGGCCACGCCCCCGGACCGCCCCGGGCCGTAGCCACGCCCCCGTACCCGCCCCCAAAATGCTGCCAACACGCCCCGAAAACGCCACGATGACCGGGACCGCCCCCGACACGCCCCCGACATGCCCCCCTCGGAGAACCCCGGGACTTACGCGAGTCCCGGGGCTCTGCGCGCGCCGGTAGGCCTATGTAAAATAGGCTTACCGGCGCGCAGGGCCCTGCTCGCCTAAATCCGCCCGGTTTTGGGCGGATTTAGGCGAGCAGGGCTCTGAAAATCCGCCCCTCTGTATATGTTCCTGGTGAGGCTTTATTTGGAATACTGTATACAGTTCTGGAAAGTGCACTTTCAAAATGATATAAACTGGATGGAGTTGGTCTAGAAGGCAGCTACTAAAATGGTAAGTAGTCTTCACTGTAAAGCACATGGGCAGAGACTTAAAGATACAAACATGTATATCCTAGAGAAAAGCAGGATAGAGGAGATATGCTAGAGATATTTAAATATCTCCAAGGTATCAATACACAGGAGGTAGGCTTCTTTAAAAGGAAATGAGAATATGGATTGAGGGATCATGGGATATGGGTGAAAGGGAGTAGGCTCAGGAGCAATCTGTCATGCTCTGGGATTTAGTGAGCCCTTGGACTTCTGTTAATTTGATACAGCCTATCTTGTGAAAGTACAAGATAAGCTTTAGAAGGCAGTAGCTGAGACCCCACAAGGCAGAGTCAGAGTCCAGACTAAGGTCAAGGCAGGCAGAGAGCAAGGCGAAGTCAAGGTCCAGGCTGTAGTCGGCAACGAGAAATCAACCTAGGGGAGATGAGACATGAGCAGGCAAGGGAGGCTGGAGGTGAACAAGGCAGGCAGGAACAGGCAAGACAAACTGGAATGGCTAGGCACAAGAAAGAAACATGCTGTAGCAATAACACGTCTAAACAAGCAAGAGACCCATTGCAGAGGCACTGGCATGTAGTACTGAGTGAGCTTCCTATATATTCATGGATGTGATGTCATTAGCCAGTACAACAGGAAGTACTGGCTGCAGGCCCCAGAAAAGGAAGTCCAGAGCTACAGGACATTCGAGCCAAGGTCCTAGGATGCAGCATGCTGCCGATGGCTATGCTGGAGCTGCTTCAGATAAGAGGTATGGGGCATTACACATTCAAAGAAATATTTCTTTATAGAAAGAGTGGCAGATACAGGGAATAGCCTCCCAGTGGAGCTAGTGGAGACAAGGACAGTATCTGAACTCAGGAACGCAAGGGACAAGAACAGAGGTTCTCTGGAAGAGTAATAGGAATTGTATAGCTGAGCAGTTGATGTGGATGGGCAGACTAAGTAGGCCATATTGTCTTTTCCTGCCATCATGTTTCTATGTTATTTTTTTCTAATATAGTTCACGTTCTTTAAATGATCCCTTCATCTTCTGGCTTTCCCTTCTCTCTCCTTCTAAAAGGCCTCATTCATTTATAGCCTATTGCCTCTCATGTTTAGTACAAGCATAATGGAAGTACTGGGAGAATGAAGGCAACAATGGCATTAAAAAAGAAATGAACGTATGTAGACACAAAGCACTGACTCATGCTAGTCCCGTCTCCTTTCATCCTTTTGAAGGGATAAACATCTATGTATACCATCAAAGTAATCTCTTCAAGATCTCTTGTTTAACAAAGGAAACCAGCCATATCTCCTTCAATGATGATAAAACATAATTGATCATGAAACACAAAATCATCAGGTGTATAAAGTTAATTTCTACTTTTTCACCATCCCATCAAGTCTGCTAGAAACCTCCAGGTGGTGTAACTTTATTTCTTTATACTTTTGTTTAGTAAATAAAAATTACATTGTTGTATTTTTAGTCTGTATTTGATTGAACCTTCAAATGTTGTATATGTGGTACGAAGTAGAGGTGAGTGAAATGTATGTAATGTATATGTAGTGTAAAGTAGAGGTATGTGAACTGTGTATAGTGATGGTTGACTTTTAGATATAGGACTATATATAGTGCTTCTTAGTACTATGAGCAGTACAAGGGGGTGAGTCATGCTGGCTAATGTGAATGTGCAAGTAATACGAGAGCACTGAATTTCCACCCAAATGACACTCAATCTTAGTGCAAGGAAATAAAAAAATGAGAAAACTGTCTTGAAAATCTTTAAATCAGTACTGTGAGCTTCTTAAAATATACTATAGTGAAACGCATCAGCAAGCCTTGATGGCGTACCATTTGATTTGAAATACAGGCCACACAGACCTGTACATCATATGCATAAAACAAATTTTTCAAGTTTATTTTTTCATTGCATTTAAAACTTAAATTGTAGAATTGTGACACTAGGATATTGGCTCAACACAGACAGTATGAAGAGACATTGATGTCCAGAAGTTATAGAAATTATCTACATTCAAGAATTTTGTGAAAAGAAAAAGGATTATTTGGAAGAATCTGAATTGACAGTATGATCTAAGTGCTCCTGACGAAGCTTATAGCGAAACATCGGCCTGTGTCGAGCCAAGATCCTAGTATCACAAATCTGCAATTTAAGTTTTAAATGCAATGAAAAAATGAACTTGAAAAATTTGTTTAATGCATATGATGTAGAGGTCTGAGTGGCCCGCATTTAAAAGGGTACGCCATCAAGGCTTGCTGATGCGTTTCACTACAGTATATTTTAAGAAGCTGATTTAAAGAATTTCAAGATGGTTTTCTCATTTTTTAGTTTCCTTGTACTAAGATTTAATGTGAATGTGCAGCATGCCAGTACTGTATGTGTGTTTTGATCTTTTTACAGTGTTGGAATACATAGTTGCACAGATGTGGTATGTATTTGACAAGATGACAGGTATATGTGTAAAGGGATTTAAATGCCTGTAAAAAGTATATATAGCACATGTGCGAAGTGTGGCAGAGAATGTAAAGATGAAGATGTAAGGCATCTTGACTTACATTTGGATAAGAATTATGGGGTACATGTTATAGATATGATTCTAGCCATTAGGGTATTGCAAAGCAGTTTATAAAAGACAGCTATTGGGATCATGGGCAGGAAAAGCACCACTGAAAGCAGCTCTTGAATATGAAAATTTGGCAAACTTACAATTTTAGGAACAAAATTGTTTTGGGTGGTGTTAGAGTAAAAGCAGCCAGGTTTTGCCATTAGCATTCCTATCTTCCCGTAAGCAACAACAAATTTTACTATTGTCAAAATCACTCCCATAAGTGGAAGTTTTGTAGATGCAACAGTGCGCTTGCTCAGACATAAGCCATGCTGGAGCAGGAGATACATAACAAGTGCTGATGTTTTTGTGCAGCCAGGTATTTGTGGATATATCTATGGGTGGCATGCAGGGCATTAATGGAGCATCTATGATTGCTGCTTCTCCTGGGTACTCTGAATATATATTTTTTTCAGGCTGATCCTTTTTTGTGTGCTAGATATTTAACAAATAGATCCTTGTATGATCATAGCTAGTCAGCAAAACCTGAACATTTATCACTATTCAGCCTTCAGAATCCATAGTGAATTTGGGTGTGTGGTGTACTAGATTTATCGGCTAATGGTTATTATGGTCACTCGTAAAGTGGTCTGGTTTTCTTCAAATATGGCAATCTTAGCAATGCAGACTTCATGTGGACCACATGTTCACTATTTGACAAAGTTCCCCATGGGAGATTCTTCAGGAAACTAAAAAATCATGAGGTAGGAGGCAATGTCCTAATGTGTGGATTGATAACTGGTTAAATGACAGGAAACAGGGTAGGACTGAATGATCAGTTTTCCCAAATGGAGAAAGGATATTAATGGAGTATCACAGGGAATGATACTAGGACCTGTATTGTTTTAACATATTCATAAATGATCTATAAAGGGAGCAATGAGTGAGCTGATCAGATTTGCAAATGACACAAAATTATTCAGATTGGATTGTGAGAAACTGCAGAAGGACCTTGAGAGACTGGGCAACTGAATCGCAGATGAGATTTAATGTGGGAAAGTGCAAAGTGATGCAGATATGGCTTACAATCCCACCTCCAGGTATACAATGCTGGATTCTGTATTAGGAGTCACCACCTAGGAAAAGGACCTTGGAGTCTTTGTGGACAATACGTTGAAATCCACAGTTCAGTCAAAGAAACAAACAGAACGTTAGGAATGATCCAAAGAGGAATGGAGAATAAAATGGAAAATGTATTACCTCTGTATTGATCTGTGGTGTGACTGCACCTTGATTATTGTGAACAGTTCTGGTCGTCCCATCTCAAAAAAAGACATAGCGGAGCTAGAAAAGGTGCAGAGAAGGGCAATAAAATATGAAAAGGGGATGGACTTTCTCCCCTATTATGAGAGGCTACACAGGCTAGGGCTCTTCAGTTTGGATGAGAGATGGCTGACAGGTGACATGATAGAAGGCTTTTATTTTAAATAAGTAAATTCTTTATTTATAAAACAGTCCAGATACCACACCACAGATCAAAACATTGTCAGGCCTGGAGGCAAACCTGGTCTTCTTTCATAGCGATAACATCCCATACTTTTAGTGTCAATCATTCCATCACATTAACTGGTCCCAGAGTAGATTCTATGCGTTCTCATAGCTATTTAATTTCCTAAGGAATATGTGAGTTTTTTTCACCAAGGCCACTGCTTGAGTTTGCGCCCTTCATACCCCAGTTTTTGGTCTTTGCTTCCATTGCAGTGCTGTTGGAAATCTAGCTGCATGGATCAACTGAGAAGCAAGCTTTTCTCAGGGTTTCTCCACATGCCCAGTAGATATAATTTAAGAGTAAGATTTATACTACTGCCAATTATTTTCAACCAATGTCATGTGACATTTTGGCTCCTTTTCAAGATTTTAAAATTTCTCTTCTCTCACTGCTGTAATTGCTCAAGGTTACACTCATGTCATTGTATTTTGACCTGTAAGTTTTGTTTCTGAATGTATGCTATATTTGCCATTGATTTGCTTCTTCTAATATGTAGACTAAAAATCTTTTATTATGGCTTATCATTTTTTTTCCCAATATATTCCTAAGGTATTTTGTGCGGGACATTGATTATATATTCCTTGGGGTCTCTTTCTTTTGTCAACTGAATATCTGCTAATAGCATGCCAATGCCATTCCTTGTTTTTATGTCCCTGTTTCTTTGAAATTTAATTATAGATTTTCTTTTTTTTTTTTTAGACGATTGCCTCCTTGAAACAGTTTTTTGCAAAACACGTGCTGTTTCTTGAATCGGTTTTAAGCGACCAGCCTTTATATAACATGTAAGATAGTCCATGATTAAATCATTGTATCTATGTCTAGCCCCTGTTCCAGTTTGTGAGCCTAGAGGGCAGGGGTACACAAGGGTACCAGGAGGACCACTTTGCCACCTCTCTTTCCATTCTCAGTCCAAGGCCCTTGGGGGGGGGGGGGGAGAGAAATTAATCATCCAAGGTGGCAGGGTTGACTCTCAATTCATTTAAATGGGGGTGGTATCACTTAAGAACATAACAGCATTATGATAACAGTTTTATTCCTTTCCTAATAATCTCTAGCATTCTGTTTGCTTTCTTGGCTGCTGCTGCTGCACACTGAGCAGAAAATTTCAACGTATTTATCAACAATGAAGCCTAGATCCTTTACCTGAATGATGTCTTCTAATGTGGAACCTTGCATTGTGTAGCTGTAATTTGGGTTACTCTTCCCTAAGTGCATCACTTTGTACTTGTCCACATTAAATTTCTTTTGCCATTTGCATGCCCAGTCTCCCCAGTTTTTAAAGGTCCTCTTGCAATTTCTCACAACCCTCTTGCGATTTAACGACTTTGAATAATTTTGTGTCATCGGCAAATTTGATCACCTCACTTGTTCCCATTTCCAGTTTACCAACAAGGGATGTGAGTCCTAACAAAATATTCTGGAGGCTCAAGTTGTGTCCACAATAAATCCAGGTATGGTAACTTTTAAACAGGCGTGTGGGTGCAATGTGTGCATGTTCATCAGCCTGTACGGGCATGTTATAAAATAGCCTGACCGCTTGCACGTGAGTCCTCGATTTTCAGTCGGCACACACCTGTGCATACAAATGCTGCTTCTACCGCATTTTAAAAGGCACACGCTCCGACACCATTACCAGTTTTCCCAGTTCGTTCCCATCTTGCCCAGTTAAGGTATAGGACTTCCAAACCTCCCCGTAGTTTAATAGCCTCCCTTATCCCCTGTTAGTGCTGACCCTTAAAACCCTGCTGAGCTGTCTGGATTCTTTTGTTTTACAATTTGCACTTCTCCATAGCAGAAATAAAGCTATGTGGCAGGGGACCCCGACATGGTGTGTGTGTGTAAGTGCTCGTGTGCTAATTTCAAATTGAAATTCAGGAATGCCCATGCCCTGCCCAGACCATGCCCTCACCCTGCCCTATTTTGGAACTTTTCATTTGTGTGCACAGCGGGAGATACGCACGTATCTAGGTGGCTTTTAAAATCTCCTCGGCATGCGTCGGCCGAGTGTGTATCTCCCGGTTGTTGGCGCATGCCGGGTTTTTAAAATTCACCTTTTACTGTGCATACTCTTAGATGGCACAAATGGCACTCTTCACGTCAGTTTTTTTGATACAATCAGTTGGATATCACAGTTCTCCACATTTTTTTCTATCTGTGCAAGTACCTCTCAGTACTTAGGCCAGGGAAAACACTCACCCTCTAGGGTTTGGATAAGCAAGGAATATCCTAGATGGGCAGAAAAATCCCCTTCCCCAGTTAGTGGTGAATGCAAAAAGGAACAGACTCCGGCACACACTGACAACTTTATCTCCTCTCCCCAGGGTGAAGACAACGGATAGGGGCCTCCAAGTATATCAAAAGGTTCTGACTCAGTTCTCAGGGTCTTTCTTTGAAAAGGTCCAGACAGCAGGGAACACAGCAGCTCTTCGATGTCCCCTCTTCAGGGCAGCAAGGGTGGCAGCAAATTTCCCCTCCAGGAAACGCTTCACAAAAAATGGCAAAAACATCTGAAATCTCCTGCAGCAAGTCACCCCGATTCAGCCCTCTTTCCATGGGATGAAGAGCAGTGGAATCTTCCCTTCCTCCTGATCTAACCTAGCCGGTGGACTCCCTGAAATCCTTCTGCCAGGGATACCAGGGCTCTCGCAGAAAGACAACCTCAAAACAAGTCCCAAATCGTTAAATAATCCCCTGGAACTAGTCTCTTTCAGCCATTCCATTCCCACTTCAAGAACATCCCTTAACAGCCCACGTAAGAGCATTTTCCATAGCCTGCCCTATTCTCTGGAGCTCTCTCCCTCAACAAATTTGCAGCACAGCGGGCTCCAAGGAATTTAAGAGAGATTTTAAAACATTTTTATTTACTGCAGCCTTTCATCAGCAATGCACACTTATTAGTCCTGGTATGTGTTAGCTTGTTATATGCATTTTATGCATGTTTTTATGTACCTCGTCCCGAACCTTGGGGGGGGGGGGGGGGGTGCAGGCAACAAGGAATTTTAAATAAAGAAATGCGAGTGTTCTTCCTCCTCTAGATAAGTCTTCTATGAGGGCCAGTGCATGGAGTAGGGGAACAAACTTAACTCAGGAAAATGGTTTTTCCACCTTCAACTTCTAACCAAAAACTTCCACACCTAGCTACATTGCAGGCTGCTTTTATGATGGCAGGGTCTGGTTATTCCAGCTACTTTAGTGGAGCTGTTCTGCAGTGGTGCAGCGCTCCCTCTGCTACCCAACTCCTTACTCCTAGCTCAAAAGGCTTTTAGAACTAGGGCCATTTCGTAATGATTCCCAAAGGGTCGTTCATTGCATATGTATTACCTATCTGGTGCTTTCTTGGGAACATTAATAACATTTTTTTATACACCCCCTCCCTTTTCTGAACATTTATTTCTAGATTGGTTGTTTTGCTTTCTGTACCCTATATTTTTGTGCTCATAAACATGAATAACATGAAAACTGCCATACTGGGTCACACCAAACATCCATCTAACCCCAGCATCCTATCTCTGATGCTGGCAAGTACTGAAAAATAACTTGCCCACCATCACACAAAGAATTGCTGATGGAGGGAAGATTGGAACTTGAATCTTGAGTTTTCTCCTGCAGCCTTCTCCAATCCACTTAACCACTGGGCCACACTTGCTCCCTTCAATCTGATTGAAAATACTAAAGTAACCCATATATTTTCAGTGTTGAATATTAAAGAATATTTTTTTTCATACTTCACTATCCAGCATCCTTATTTAGTAAACATAGTATGAAATAGGTTCAGTGGTAGCTAAGAGCCTTTATCAAATTAAAATTGCTTGAGGCTTAAGTGTCCAGGGCTAGATAGATTAAGCATTTTTCCTTTAGTCAATAATGTAAAAAACACTTTCGTACATTTGGTCCTAAAGTAAGAAAAAGCAAAGCTATAGAATAATCATCCTCTCATTTTAAATGAGGGGTATTTTTTTTTTTTCCTGCTTGAAGTATCTTCTCTAGTGAAACTGACAAGCACATGTTGCGGACGGCATCAAACAGTTACTTGCATAAATAGAACAGGCCGCTTGGCCTAAGGGTTGCTAGGGAATACCTGGCAACCGGCAACAATACTCCTTTTTAAAGAAGCCTGCAGGGCAAACATTGACCGTGGTAATGGGGGTAGGATTTAGGGAGGCTCTCCTTCTGCAAAAGAAAAAGAAAAAAAAAAATAAATAGCCCCGTCCACTCACATTTTGGGCCTCAGCCATCGACTGTGTTCCGGAAATTCTGATTACAATACTAGAATTCAATTTAAAACATTCCAATTTGTGTGCTTTTTTTTTTTCTCCAGAGGCAGGGGAGGGAAAGAGGAGGGAAGTATAGTTTAACTTTCCTGCCAAAACGTTGGGTTTTTTTTTTTTCTTTCTTTATTTTTTGTCAAATTTAAGAGTGAGAGAAAGCGAGGCACAGAAAGGTGCTAAGTTTGTAAAAGGAGCTGGAAAGATTTAGAGAGAAGATGAAAGGCCAAAGGAACGCCCCTTGAATTTTTAACAAGAGAGCAGACGAAGGACCCTAACAGCAATTAGTGATGCTGCTTGTAAGAGAAGAGGTTTTATTTTTATAAAAGGAGCAAGAAATAATTCGGCAAAGAAAAAAGTGTGTGTGAGCGTATGCATGTGTGTGAAAGGGAGAAACTGATGCTTTCTGGGTGTTCAATAGTAAAAGAGAGACTATAAAATATAGCCATGAAGACACCCTACGAGACAGACTGAGCAGTGACTGAGGAGCCTTGTTTTAAATCTTTGCCTGATCACTTGCACTATTTATTGACTGATGCAAAACATTTAAAATGCCATTCTGCTGAGAAAAGTGACTGCTTGTTTTCCTGCTTTATTTAACATCCCTTTTTATTTATTTGGATGTACTCATGTCTTTTCATTGGTAGCTCAAGGTAAGTTGCATTCAAGTATAATAGGTCTTTCACTGATCCAGAGAGCTTACAAATCTAAGAGCCTGATTTTAAAATGCATTTATATGCTTAAAATTGTGTTTTGCACATGTAAATGCACTTTATTCAAGTGGGCTTTTGAAAATTGCTACAATATATGCCAGTCGTCTGGAGAAGCCAATCATCAAACACCAAGTCGAAAAAAGAGAAGGCAAGTTTGAATTTGGTGCATAAATTAGCTGTAGTAAAAGCATTCACGCAGTCTTGACTAAGGGCCTTATTTTCCAAGGCTATCACAGGCTTGCGCTAACAGCGCAAGCCTGCGATAGCTAGCGAAGGTAGCGCACACCTGCGCTACCTACATCGGGGCAGAGTCGGCCCCGGAAGAGGAGGAGTCAGGGATTCACCGGGGCCGACTCTGCGAGGACGGTGCGGACAGCAAAAAGGTAAGGGCCTATTTCACGCCCAATAACTACACCTTCTATGGTGTAGTTATTGGGTGCGATGCCGGCAGCGATCGCATCGCGGAGGTGCGATTGCTGCCGGCTAGTGCAGGACCACCCCCCCCGTTTTGGCCCCCGTCCCTCATTACCGCATTTTTCTAAAGTATCGCAGGCCCTAAGTTCACTTGTACATTCTTTATAAAATAATAAAGTATGCGAGAAAATGCTAACCACGTCGTGACACACCCACTTTGATCACACATATTTTTGCTTGTGTGACAGTGGCTTTACAACCCTCAGTAACCTTTTCTTACAGCTATGTTGAGGATTTTTGCATTTTTGAATCCTCCTCTATCTTTAGACAATCCCTTTTTGCTAATGGGACTTGCCTTTATATACCGGGCGAGCATGCCTACTAGGAGTGAGGCGTGGAGTGTTGGAGCTGAGGAAGGGGTTTTTGGAGTTCCTGGTTGGCCTCACAGCTCACCAGCTGAAAAGATTTTTATGGCTAGAGTGGGATTTTTGTGATTTTGACCATTCCCTGACAGTAGGGTCGGTACACCCTTGCTGGAAGGGCTAGATTTCCAGTTAACTCATCCCTTTGGTTTTGAAGTAACCTTACTTCCTGCTTGTGATTATGAGAGAGGAAAATGTTTCCCACCCTTCAAAGGGAGGGCATATTGGAAATTAATTCAGATCAGAGGAGAAGAGTTAAGAGGAGAAGCACTATGAACAAAGAAACTGCACCCCCTAAAAGTGGTTATTCTGCTTTAGTTAATGATTTTCACCAGTTTGGTTTGGACACTGTTCAAACTGAAGTAAACCTATTTTTGTTTGAACACCACCATTGGATTACTGGCTGTGTTTCTTCAAGTGAGTCAACTCATTGAGACCGCTTTCATAGGTGAGCACCCTCTGAGCTGAGACTGAAAGGGTGTTTGAAAGTAAATGAAGTATCCTGAAACCCAACCAAGGCACCTAGAGCCCCAGAGATTACACCTCCTCCCTGCTGGAGGAATCCCAGCACTCAGGGCTTGAAGTCTGATGAGCAAGAAAAAGAGAAGAGGTCCAGGATAGTGAACGTAAGACCTGAGATTTGTGTGGCTGCTTATTCAGGCTACATAAAGAAGAGGGTGTTACACTAGTGAAAGCAACTATATGCACATATGACACCCTTTTAAAAAATTACATGAATATGCCATTTTTTTTGTGTATAAATTCTTTGAACATTACCTCCTAAGTTTTTACCTGCAGCAAAGGTGAGTAAAGTGACTTTGCTAAAGATCACAAGGTGGGTTAACAGGAGTTCAACTGTGTCTTTCTTGCCTCTTAGCCTGCAGCTCTAACCACTAGGCTAGGTCTCCACTTGTATAAGCAGAAAAGAAAACTTTGGGTGTGTTTCCTCATTCCCCCCTCCCCCCCCTTCCGGATGCCCCTTCCACATTGTAAATATCAACAGAAAATTCACTGATATCATTTTATAGGGACTATTGCAGGGTTGGCCAACTCTGGTCCTTGAGAGTCACAAACAGGCCAGGTTTTCAGGATATCCACAATGAATATGCATGAGACAGATATGCATGCACTGCCTCTTTTGTTCTCCTCCAGGAACTGATCCAAACCTTTTTTAAACCCAGCTACACTATCTGTCCTAACCACATCCTCTGGCAACAAATTCCAGGGTTTAATTGTGTGTTGAGTAAAAAAGAATTTTCTCCAATTTGTTTTAAATGTGCTACTTACTAACTTCATGGGGGTCCCCCTTAGTCCTTCTGTTATCTGAAAGAGTAAATAACCAATTCACATTAACCCGTTCTAGACCTCTCATGATTTTATAGACCTCTATCATATCCCCCCTCAGCCATCTCTTCTCCAAGCTGAACAACCCTAACCTCTTTAGCCTTTCTTCATAGGGGAGCATTTCCCTGCCCTTTATCAATTTGGATGCCCTTCTCTGCACTTTCTCCAGTGCAACTATACCTTTTTTGAGATGCGGTGACCAGAATTGTACAGAGTTCTCAAGGTGCGGTTTCACCATGGAGCAATACAGAGGCATTATGACATTTTCCATTTTATTCACCATTCCTAACATTCTGTTTGCTTATTTGACCGCTGCAGCACATTGAGCTAATATTCAATGTATTATCCACTATGATGCCTAGAGCTCCTAAATTGGAATCTAACATTGTGTAACTACAGCATGGGCTATTTTTCCCTATATGCATCATCTTGCAGTTATCCACATTAAATTTCATCTGAGCTGATGTGGTATGGAAAAAAAAACCCAGTTTGATCATTTCTGATGAAGATCACTTGACATATTTGAAAGATGGACTCATCTTTTTCATAATAACTTTTGCCATTGTATGAACACTTTTGATCAGTAGTTCTCAAATCTAGTCTTTGCCTACCCCGAAAGGTCTAGTTTTCAAGGTAAGTAAAATATACAAATTAACTGGGTTCTTTGACCACATATATGGAAATGAATATTGCAGATCTTCTTTATGGTTATCCTGAAAACCAAACTGGATTTGGGACCTACTGAGGCAGACGGGCTGGAATTGGAGGGTGTTTTTAAAGAAAGACTTGATGATTATTTGCTTTTGGTTTTAGTATATGCAAGCTATTTGATGGTTAGGCAGGCTCAGATTACGTAAGGACCCAGCCCTCATTTCTGCCAGCTCTCCCATGCTGGAAAGTAGTGGGGAGGGGTTATTATATCCCCTTGAAGAACTGAGTCTTTTCTGTTTTTTTGCAAAGACTTAGTGTGAACACTTGTAGCTTTATTTATTTTTTTCTGAACAATCATTACGTATTTTCAAATTTGTGAACCTTTCAACATTTACAAATATCTCATCAAGGTTTGTATGGGATGATGATTCTAGGGGCAGAAGGTCAAAGTCGACATTTTATACCTGAAGGGTCATCAACATTCACAAATATATGTGAGGTCCATATTCAGCTGCTGTGTGGCTCGGCTAGTTAGCTGGATAAACTTAACCAGCTAACTTAGGGCTGGATTTTCTAACACTGCAGGGATTTGTGAATCCCGCGGTAATGGGGGGCGAAACAGGGGGCGGTCCTGCAACAGCCGGCAGCGATCGCACCACCGCGGTGTTATCGCTGCCAGCTTTCGCACCTAATAGTGCCACCGTGAAAGGTGGTGCTATTGGGCGCGCTACTGGCAGCGATAACGTGGCCTACCTTATCGCCGCCAGCGAAGTCATTGCGGAGTCCGCCCTTATGCCACCCCGACTCCTCCTCTTCCGGTGCGGACTTCACCCCGACTCCGCCTAGTAACCTATCGCGTGCGATCCCATTAGAAAATTACCCCCTTAGGGGTAGATTTTCAAACCGCGCGATTTGGCCTACTTTTGCTGGCGCATCAGGCGCAAGCAAAAGTACGCTGGATTTTAGTAGATACGCGCGGAGCCACACGTATCCGCTAAAATCCGGGATTGGCGCGCGCAAGGCTATGGATTCTGTATAGCCGGCGCGCGCCGAGCCACGCAGCCTACCTCCGTTCCCTCCGAGGCCGCTCCGAAATCGGAGCGGCCTCAGAGGGAACTTTCTTTTGCCCTCCCCTCACCTTCCCCTCCCTTCCCCTACCTAACCCACCCGCCCGGCCCTGTCTAAACCCCATCCTTACCTTTGTCGGGGGATTTACGCCTCCCAGAGGGAGGCGTAAATCCCCACACGCCAGCGGGCCGCTAGCGTGCCGGGACGCGACCTGGGGGCGGGTACGGAGGGCGCGGCCACGCCCCCGGACCGCCCCTGGCCGTAACCACGCCCCCCTGACCCGCCCCCAAACACTGCCGACACTCCCCCTAAACGCCGTGACGACCGGGCCCGCCCCCCGACACGCCCCCCTCGGAGAACCCCGGGACTTACGCGAGTCTCGGGGTCTGCGCGCGCCGGTGAGCCTATGTAAAATAGGCTCCCCGGCGCGCAGGGCCCTGCTCGCCTAAATCCGCCCGGATTTGGGCAGATTTAGGCGAGCAGGGCTCTTAAAATCCGCCCCTTAGTCTATATAGTTAGTGGCACAGCTGCACCGCTGAATTTATCCAGCTATCTTAAAGGACAGGTATACGGGCTGACCAGAGTTAGATGGATAACTAGCAGCTCTTCCCAGAATGCCCCTGACTTATGCAGTCAGAATTTAGCCGGATAACTTAGCCAGAGAAGTGCCCAAATATTCATTTAGCTGGATACCTTCTGAGTTATCCGGCTAAATGCTTCTGAATATGGACCTCCTTGAGTCTAGGCAAATCCAACCTTGATCACGCCGGCCCGGGGGCGTGATTGAGGCCTCCGGACCAGCCCCTGGGTCGGGTGATGGCGCGCCAGCAGCCCGCTGGCGCGCGCAGATTTACGTCTGCTTTCAGCAGGCGTAAATCTGCCAACAAAGGTAAGGGGGGTTTAGATAGAGCCGTGGGGGTGGGTTAGGTAGGGGAAGGGAGGGGAAGGTGGGGGGAGGGCGAAGGAAAGTTCCCTCCGAGGCCACTCTGAAATCAGAGCGGCCTCGGAGGGAACAGGCAGCGCGCGCTGGGCTCATCGCGCGCAGGTTGCACAAATGTGCACCCCCTTGCGCGCGCCAACCCCGGATTTTATAAGATACGCGCGGCTACGCGCGTATCTTATAAAATCCAGCATACGTTTGTTCTTGCCTGGTGCGTGAACAAAAGTATGCACTCGCGCAAAATTATAAAATCTACCCGTTATTGTTTTAATTTGAGTGCAGATCTCTTTTCTCTCAGCCTTGGGAGATTGTGCCATCCAGCCCTCATGGAATTTCATACTACAGAAAACTTGTTTAGTATGAAAATGTTTGGATGGCAGTGCTTTTCTGAGTCAGAACAGCTAGATTTCACCATGGATCACCCTATTTTATGCTCCCTTCTCTCACAACCTCTTCAATTACTCTTTCAAGACACTTACCGACACAGAAGACTGATAGGCATAAACATGTACTTGTGTCTAGTTTATCCTCTCCTGGAACTCTCTGTTCTTCTTTAACCTTTATTTCTAGGATCCAGTAATTTCGCCATTTCTTTCCCCAGCACTGACAAATAACCCATGACTGGTCTTACTTTGATCGAATTTTGAAGCTAAGACCTAGAATCAAGAGGGAGAGAACCGAGCATGCTCAGTTGTCAAGTTGCAATGTTTCTGCAGTAATAAGCTAGTCACGAGGTATAATATTCAATGCTAACTATTGACATACAAGCTGAACATAGGTATAATCTGTCTTAAAACTATGACAGTCACAAAAGAATAAACAATAAAGGTTAGAATGCAAATGCCTACTGTTTGGAGCTAGGCAAAATCCAATACATTAATCTGGTTCAGGTTATTAATAGATCTTCCTCTTGACAAACTGACATAGTACTTCTAAACAAGACTTCCACAATACAACACAGGGTATGAATTCAGACTACATCATTATCAATATAACATCTTCATGTATTCAGCATCAGAACTCACAGATCAGCACCAGAATCCACACAACTTCATGGCCTCCTAGCATTCCAAATTCCAGGAACACTTTTCTGATATGTCAACACCACTTTTTAGGCCCTGAGGACCAATCAGACTTCTCAGAGGTGGGGACCATGTACCAGGCTATCAGCTGCCTGGATCGGCATTTGTTAGAAACATTGAAGCTCTGCGCATAAGTCACCAGCCTTAAAACTAACAAACCTCAGTTCAAGGCTGACCAAGGCATTTTTGCCCTAACATCAGTTTAGCATGTACACACTATTTAGCTTTCCATATGCAATTGCATTTTCAGGTTAATGTTCATCCTACTATAGTGAAGATGCTATTAAGGAAATGTTTTACTGCACAGATGCTAAAATTATGGCATTGCACATTCAGTTACATTTTTGTATGCATGCTACTTTTTTACTGATCTGCATGCTAAACAACATTTTAGCTTGAGGTTTACTTCATAGACCTCATAATCTAGTAGTCAAAGTGATTTCCTAATATGCTTTTGATGAAGTTTAACCATATATCAATAGATATGTGCAGGGAAGAAACCTAGACTGATGTTGTGTGTGCTCTGCTTTTCCATGGATAGGGAGGGATTAGCCAATTCTGATTTTGAAACTTACTGTATAGTTGACTTTCTAGGAACCAAACTATATTGTAAAATCAAGACTAAACTTTTCCATTTGATAGATATGGAGACTATGGACTCTAACAGCAATGTCTTACTAATTTACCGTACTAATTGGAGGGTAATTTTCAAAGGCAGATAAAACAGTGATTTACACATGGAAGTTGTTTGCTATAAAATTGCCCGCCTGATATACATGTAAACTATGTCCTGTATGCCTGAATGCTGACTGAGACTGAGTGCTGGTGTTCTCAGGAGGGGGAAATTGAGGAGTCGTCTGGATTTATATGCATAATATTGGAGTAAAGTTTCCTCCAAATTTCTGCATACAAATTAGCAGGTGTAATTGTATGTGGATGGTTTTGGTGGGGTAATTTTCAAAGCACCATACATGTGTAAATTTGCTTTGAAAGCTGGTGTAACAAGTGCATATTTGCCAACTTTCTGCTGTTTTTAGGACAGTTTATCACCTTGATGGTTTTAGTGAAAGAAATGTAATCAAGTTTTGATAAACAAATAAAATATGCAAGCTGTCAAAAACAATTACCCCTAGTGAAGGCAATTTTCAAGTCATTTACCCAGGTAAAGCACAATTTGCTCAGATAAACTGTCTGTATGAAAATTGTCCAACTTTTCATCAGATAAAAGTACATGTGGAGATCAACACATGAATGTTTACCTAGGCAAGAAGTAGTTGGATGCTGGTATGGAGTTGGATCAGGAGAGGCAATAACGTGTGTATCTTTGCAATTTCCAGACTATGGGATCTATCTATTTATTAAGCTGCAGTGTAGGATTCACTTACCTGCAGTTTCGAGTACCACAAGTATGTGAATCCCATGTACTTTCCTTGGTGGTAAAATACCACCATGAAAAATACTGCAGTTTAGCTGACCCAACCCAGCAATGCATGCTGGTGACCTTACATCCTGGAGCTGTCATCTCATCTTTTAAAGAAGCCAATGTGGCCCCAGAGTTCCCCATACCCCCAATGGGGTGTACAAATTGGTGGGCACTTTTCTGGATAATGTTTGCTAAGTTTTGAATATCTTTCACACTTATCCACACAAATTTTATCAGAGAGAGCCTAGCTATAAGGCCCTTCTAGTAGTTAGGTATTTATACCTCTCTAGGAGGCCCACCTAGTAACTCAAGGTGAGGTTTAGGTAGTAGTGTAGGGGGTTTGGGGCCACTTTGACATGCAGAGTGAGACGTACGAACAGAGCAGTACACTCTTGTGAAGATTTGATGACCTTCAGAGTGAGGAAACTCACACAAAGTTTTGAATATCTTTCACACTTATCCACACAAATTTTATCAGAGAGAGCCTAGCTATAAGGCCCTTCTAGTAGTTAGGTATTTATACCTCTCTAGGAGGCCCACCTAGTAACTCAAGGTGAGGTTTAGGTAGTAGTGTAGGGGGTTTGGGGCCACTTTGACATGCAGAGTGAGACGTACGAACAGAGCAGTACACTCTTGTGAAGATTTGATGACCTTCAGAGTGAGGAAACTCACACAAAGTTTTGAATATCTTTCACACTTATCCACACAAATTTTATCAGAGAGAGCCTAGCTATAAGGCCCTTCTAGTAGTTAGGTATTTATACCTCTCTAGGAGGCCCACCTAGTAACTCAAGGTGAGGTTTAGGTAGTAGTGTAGGGGGTTTGGGACCACTTTGACATGCAGAGTGAGACGTACGAACAGAGCAGTACACTCTTGTGAAGATTTGATGACCTTCAGAGTGAGGAAACTCACACAAAGATGAGATTTGTACAATGTTCTCTCAACCTAGCTTGATGTTACCTATCTCTGATAGTAGGTGGAGAGAGCAGTTAAAACTTTGGCATTGGGGAAGCCCAGGTCCTGATGGGCATCGACTAGAATTTTATAGGGCCTTTCTGGAGATCTTGATTTCCACTGAAAGAATTGTTTAATTATTTGAGAGAACCTGAGGCTTCAATTGGGAATCTTATAGAGGCACTGACTGCATTAATTCACAAAAAAAAATGAGAGATCCATTCCATCATGATGCTTATAAGCCCATCTCACTAAATAATTTGGAGGTCCATATTCAAACACCATTTAGATGGATGACGTAATAGTTATCCATCTAAATGGCTTACCCGGGTATATTCAGTACTTACTTGGTTAAATTCTAGCCGGTTATATATAACCAGCTAACATTTAGATAGCCGGGTATATTCAGTGGCATGACCGCAACACTGAACATACCTTGCTAGTTGGCCAGATACATTTATTCAGCTAGCTAGCTGAGCCACTCAGAGGCTGAATATTGCCCTCACGGATATCAAGGGTCTAGCAAAACTTTTACAAATTAGCCTAGAGGAGTCAGTGCAATTATTAGTCCATGCAGACCAGACTGGATTTATCAAAGAAAGGTCTTCCATGAATAATTCCAGGAGTTATTTGATATTTTTACACTTTGCAAAAAAAGAAAGTGATATCTGGAGCAGTGATATCAGTTGATGCTGACAAGGCCTTTGACCAAACTGGGTGGAATTTTCTCTTTGTGACCCTTAAAAAGTGGGCACTTCCAGATTACTTTATCTCCTGGATTAGGCCATTATATTGTATTCCCAAGTCCAGAGTACTCACTAATGGGGGTGGTCTCAATTACATTCCTGATTCTTAGGGGTACTAGACAAAGGTGTCTCCTGTCCCCTTTGTTGTTAAATTTATATATTGATCCTTTGGCCCAGGTAATTTAGGCAGCCTGGAATTTCATGATTTGCCTGTGGGTACTCCCTACATAAAATTTCATTATATACAGAAGATATTTTGTTATATATTACCAATCTCAAAGACTCAGCTCCCATTCTTTTAGATGTTTTAAATCAGTATAGTGCGTTATCCGGTTACCAGATCAATTATACCAAATCAGAGATTTTATATGTTGAACCCAAAATATGCTTGCCGCAATGTTTAAGCAGATTTAAAGTGTTGAGGGTTTAAATATCTAGGGATTCAAGTTAGGGTAGATTTATCTAGTTTAAATGAATATAATTTTGCCCCTATTTTAATAGTATTAAACTTGACCTACAAAAATGGAAGAATCTCCTTTTTTTCATGGATGGATAGAATAAATTTAATTAAAATTGCCATTCTTCCTCATCTGTTACTTGTTTTTTCCATGTGCCTTGCATTATCTCTGCCTCAGCTTTTAATAATTTTAGGGGTTGTAGCTCCAATTTTTTATGATCCGGAAGGACTCAAAGGATTTAATTGCTCAAAAATGCAGCGTATATGGGTGTGGATAGGAATGGCTATACGACAGTAGTGGCCTCCTTTGGAAGAGGCACAGATAGGAAAGGCTGTTCTAGCCATGGCGCTACAATGACCCATTTACTACAGACAATATAGACGAACTTGTAGAGGGCATCCAGCTATGGCACAAACATTGAGAATTTGTATAGTTGCCCTCAAGAGGGTGCATAAATGACCTAACCCTAGGGTTTATCTAGCTTCAGTTTATTCAAATCTATATATAGCCACAATTTCATTTTCTTTGGATGTGCTCAGTTGGAAGGAAAAAGGCTTCACGTTTCTGGGCCAGCTGTTTGAAGGGCAACACATAAAACTGTTTCAGGAATTGCAAGTGGCGTTCTCAATACCTGATCAAACCCCATTATTTGTACTTATGTAGGGCTATCACCAGAGGTTTGGGGGAGGTAATAGATTTGAGGAATCAGAGGGGCTTGAGGATCTGTTAAGTAGCCCTGAAACAAATAGACATTTACTGGCCTACGTACATTTATTCTTTCTTCAGAGATGATGTAGTGTGGGAAGGTGCATCTAAATTCAGATGTGGAACACAGATGTACAAGAGAATTTGGAGAACAGGAATGAAAACAAATTTGGTGCTTTTCTCAAAAAATCTCCATATGCTATAAGAGCAGAGGACTATTTAGATTATTACATCAGACATACTTGCTAAATTTAGTAAGAGGGTCAGTTGCTGGAGAGACTGGGGTCATCTGGGGGGTTATATCCACATGTGGTGGGAATGTAGAGTGGTACACATCTTTTGGGTACAAATACCTGATATATGATTTTTTTTTTCTTTAATGTAGCCTCCTACTTGCAAGGATTATGGAAGAGGGATTCTATGCTAGCTTCCATTCGTAAATTGATTGACCAACTGTTACATGCAGCATTTTTGACGAGTGATCATAACTGGAAGGTGACTCCGAGGTTGACCCTAAGAGTAATAAAGTCACTGAAATTGCTGCTTTGGAGCATTTGGCATCTGCAGTGAAGAAAAGTTTAGAAATGTATGAATTGTTTGGGAAGTTACTGGATTTGGAGGAAGGAATCTTTGGTTTAAGGTGGGTGGTAATGTGGAAAAGGGAAATATATCTGGCGAGAGGCTATATTAGATATTTATCATGTCTCCTTTGAATATATTGTTGAAGTGAAAATGCATATGTGCAATTGTTAGATATTTGTCATTTTAAGCTTATGCCTTATAAATAAAAAGTTATTAAAAAAAAAAAAAGAGTTTAGCTGTCTAACTTTTCTCCTCCCTGCGCGGCTGAACATGGATTTCAATGCCCCTAAGTAAACCCCCCACCTGTTATGAAACTCCTTGTTAAAAGAAATTCACAGATCTCCCTGGTCCCCCAATGCATTTACTTTAAGCCCTGGTAGTTTGGTGTAGAAGGCCTGCGTGCCTCTGTGCTCCAGCCCCTACGCATTGCAATAATCAAAATGCTGCCAGCTGGCCTCAAGCACTTGGGGGGGAAAAAGAGCACTTGAGGCAGGCCAGCAGCATTTTGCTTATAGCAGCTGGCTGGAGCATAGGAGTTGGTTTGGCCTTCAGCACTAGACCAACAGGGGACTGGGATGGATGGTGGGGGGGGGGGGGTTGTTTGTGATGGGGGCGGTGCTTCATTAGGGGGTAGTTTGTTTAAATTTACCACCATTGGCCAGCTTAGCGGATGGATGGTGGAGTGGGGGAGAGGCTTTCAATAGATCACCACTGATTTTTACACCCCAACTGGGGGGGGGAGTACCAGGAGTTGCATTGCCCACTTTAAGGCCTCAGCCTGGGAGCACTGCAGTGTTTGTTAATGTCCCGATGTTCCTGGGGAAAGTTAGCAACACTTTCTGAGGTGTTGCTTTCAGTCAAAATAATGTGGCTTGTGAATTGTGAGGCAAGCTCGGTTATTTGATTTGCATTCCATTTCACTAGGTATGAGCTGATTTGTATGCAAATCAGCTCATTTTAATACCAGGCTAAGATAAGACATCAGAGAAATTCTCCTAACCCCCCCCCCCCCACACACACCAATAAGATCCCCTTTCCTCCCTCAGGAGCAGGAATCTCCCTTGCAGTAATAAGAACCCTCTGTGGCAAATCAAACACCCCCACACCATACTGCTCAGGAACTATGAGCCTCCCTCACCTGGACCCTTCTGGAAGGCCCACACCCCTTTCTGGAGGGTGTGAGGTCTTCACAGGTAGGAGGAATGGAAAAGCTTTTCTACCTGCTGCACCACTAGAGGAGCATCACCACTATCACATGACAGTGGTGAAGCACCATTGGGTGAACAGTGGCTGCAGTCAGGAAGACTTTGCCATCCTTCCTGCTTCTGAAGATCTTTAACCCTCCAGAAGGGTAAGTGCACTTTCTGGATGGATGCCAAGAGGCACAGGGTGGCAGGAATGCTCTTTGGAGCAGGTGATGCCTGACTTGGGGAGATGGAGGTTAGGGGAAGGGAACTGTACGCTAAGGGATGCCTGACTTGGCAGGAGCTTTTTTTGCCTTCGAGACATGCCTGACTTGGGGGATTTCCTCTTCTGTCACAGGAGACCGAGAGGGAGTGAGAGGAATGCCCTGGACAGGGTTGATTCTGTCATCGGCAGGAAAGGAGATATCCGGCAGGGAAGAGGATATAAGAAGGGGTGCATCTTAAGATAGGGTGCTTAGGCTTTCAGGTATACAGGGCATTCCCTGTATACCTGAAAGCCTAAGCACCCTATCTTAAGATGCCGCAGGTCATTTAATATTACCAAACTGATTCTTTCCCATATGATGGAGGTTATTTGATCTGACAAAGGGATAATTCCTCTGCCATGGGAATAGGGGGTTCATATTAGTGTGGGAGTAGAATTTCTCTGCCAAGGGGGAAAAAAGGGATGGGGATGCCCTCCACAGGGTTGGATATTGCTGGGAAAGGGAAAGAGGGAGTAAATCCCCGGTACCTAGGGGCACATTCATTTTGGTAGCTATAACTAATACCCTGCACGGTTCTCTCCACTGTAGCAGTTAACATGAGGTCCTAACTGGTATTAATTAGTAGCCGTTTTGTGAGCTCTCAAACATTTCAGTTGCATTTGACATTTCTTAATTTGCATGCATGGGCTTGCAGACTTTTGCAGGCCCGTGGAAAAATCTCTAAAGACCCCTTTACCATGTCCAATAAGGCCTTCCTGCAGAGTGTGCTATCTTTACCATACAATTTAAAGTTTATTGCATAGGCCCCAAAATATTTTAAGCAACATTATTCTTTAAAGAGACTGCCCATCAGTTGTTTGAATAGATTTATTAAGTATACTCTTCTCGATGACCTGTTAAGGACAATGCTGTTAGGAATAGAAGAGGATTCCTGTCTCTACTCATAATTAAGAATGAACTCATCCTTGATTTAAGAATTATAGTTTGAAGGAAGGCCTGCTCGTAATTGGGAGCACAGACATTCACCAGCAGACTTCAGTCTGAGAATAATTGTCTTTGTTCAATTATGAGTCTGCATTTTCTTGTGACTTCTCATTGAATATTCTGAATGGGGGTGTACATTTTGATTAAAATATCTGCCCCTCTCAAACAAAAAGGAAGAAAAATGATTCATGGATCTGAGTTGCCATTCATTTGGTAGACTTGCATTCTATTAGATTTATTCCAAATGTTTTATTTTTCCACGAGCGCATAGCTTGTAGAGCATACATTGGTGTATATGAAGTTAACAGTGTGTTATTCATGTTTAGCTCACGTTTGATACAGAAGAACAGAAACAAATATAGTATTACGCAGATTGAGCAGATGCTAATACTCTGAGAGGAAGAAGCATAAGCAGGCAAAGTTTTGGTTTAGAATGTGCATGCCTTGTAATACAAATTCTGCTAGTAACCTAAATATTAGGATGTCCATATTCAGTCACTGTCTGGATAGCAAAGTTAGCTGACAATCTTAAAGTTAGCCGGCTAACTTTATACAGCTAACTTTAGGACAGCTCTTTGGCCTGACCAGACTTAGCAGATAAGTTATCCAGCTAACTCTGAATATTGGAATTAGCCAGATAACTGCTCCCTGAAACACTCCAGGAATGCCCCTAAGTTAGCCAGATAAGTACCTAAATTCATTTAGCTAGATAATTTCTGAGTTATCCAGCTAAATGCCTCTGAATATAGTCCTCCAGATGTCTACATAATAAAGCAATATATATATATATCTATATATATATATATATATATATATATATATATATGCAACACACAGCATATATAATCCTGCTCACCTTTTATAAAAGCAAAGGAAAATATAGCATAAGATGTTTACCTATGTCTTTAATCTTCTATTGTACATCTCCAGAGAATGAAATTCAATCGCTTAGGGATCCGTTGCATCTCCTCCCACAATTTTGGCATACCAGTAAATCTTAGACTTACAGGGCATTTCCCAGCACTGGCAGCAACAGTTATAGCTGACGTTAGATGGTGCTATATAATAATAATAATTTGGGATTTTTAGACCATCTTTCCAATTTTAACTCAAGGAGGTTTACAACATTTTTCAGGTATGATTAAGATTTTGTGCTTTATGAACAGGACATCTAGCTAAGAACTGAAGAAGGAAAACCTGTGGTTAAAATTCTGTAAACCTTGAAGGAGAATTATCATGATTCTTTCTCACGGCTATTTCTGTTGTGATTCATTTTGTGGAAAGGAATAATAAAACTGTGAGAACAATTTTCACGCTGCCTGCAGAAGTGAACAGCCTGTGCTACTTTTTTTGCTCACAGACTTTGTACTTATTTTCCAAGGGACAAACTTTGCCTTTGAAAATTGCCTCGGAAGCAGTATCCACACAAATCTGCACCTCCTTTTTTTGCACAGTTTCTTTTTCCGACTAAAAATACACGAGTACTTCTGAAGTTTCGAAAGTACGCCTGTATTTCCAAATCTTGCCCCATTCTCACCCCCAGGAATATCTCCCTCTACTGTAAGATTTCATGCGTAGTAGCACTAACCATGTAATTATACCTGCGTACAGGGTGAACAAGTCTTCAGAAGCCATTGTCCTGGGTAAAACACTGGTTTAGAAACTGCTTGAGCAGAGGATGGCGGGAAATAGTGTTCACTGTGAGGAGAGGCAGGTGAAAGGTTGGGGTGCTGGACACCTGGAACAGATTTCTAGAGGAAATTGTAAGAAGCTGAAAAACTGGCAGAATTCAAGAATGCACAGGGAGGCACAAAGAAGACGTCAATGGCAAGAGGCGGGCGGGAGGAGACCACAGATTGAGTAAGACCCCTGGCAGCACATTAGTTAGGTACAAATGGGCAGACTGAGTGGGCCAAGTGGCCCTTATCTACTGACTTCTGTGCTTCTATGAGTGTCACAGGGACCAGTTGTGGGGCCAGGTCTGTTTAATATTTTTAGAAGCTATATTGCGGAAGGGTAAAAAGAAGGCATATCTATTTGCAGATGATACTAAGATTTGCAACAGGGTTGGCACACCTGAAAGAGAGAGAGAAAATATAAAGCTCCATCTAAAAAGACTTGAGGATTGGTCAAGAATTTTTCAATTATGATTTAATCCAAAATTATGCATCTGGGCTGCAGAAACCTGGGAGAAGAGTACATGATGGGGTGAAGAGCATCAAACAGGAGATGATCATATCTGGAAATCTCAAGGTTGTCCGTGTGTATAGTTTGCTGTTATTGTAAACAGCTTTGAGTCTTGTGGGTTAGCAGATAAATTAAATAAATTCCAATAAATAAAATTAAATTAATAAGGCAGGACCTGAGAAATACTAGCGGTCAGAGGTAAAGGTATAGAAAGCAATTTTCAAAGAGATTTTCATGCGTAAAAAAGCATGTTAGCTAGAGATATGAATCGTTTTTTTTGTTCGTGTCATTCTTCGTTTTTCGGCCGCCGCGGGAAATTTTTTTTGCAGTTTGTTTTTTTTTCGCGAAAAATCATTTTTTGGGTTAGTGCGCACTAACGGTTAGTGCTAACTCCCGTTAGCATGCGCTAACAAAAACAGTTAGATTTTGTTACTTTTTGTTAGTTTTTAGTTAGCACGTGCTAATTTCCAACAATGACCAATCCAGGTCAAAAGTACCTGGCAGGATCCCATAAGGTTGATGTATTCCATGCTGCTTATACCATGGATAAGCAATAGATTTCCCCAAATCTATGGACTTTTCTTCCAAAAACGTATCCAAATATTTTTTAAACCCAGATACACTAACTACTTTTACCACATCCTTCGGCAATGAATTCCAGAATTTAATTATGCATTGAGTCAAAAAAGATTTTCTCCTATTTGTCTTAAATGGATTACCTAGTAACTTCATTGTATGTCCTCTAGTCTTTTTACTTTTTGAAAGAGTAAACAACAGATTTACATTTACCCGTTCCACGCCACTCATTATTACTCATATCAGTCATTTCTTCTCCAACCAAAAATCCCTGTGGCATTCTACTATTCACCATTCTCCATGGAGAAAAGTTACCATTTATCCCTACTCTCTATTTTCTACATTTTAACTAGTTCTCAATCCAGGTCTCCCATCCCATGACTTTTTAATTTCCTCAAGAGTCTTTCATGAGGTACCTTGCCAAACGCTTTCTGAAAATCCAGATACACTATAACAACTGGCTTACCTTTATCCATATGTTTATTCACACCTTCAAAAAAATGTAGCAGATTGCTGAGGCAGGAATTCCCTTGGCTAAACCCATATGAGCATTGTCCCATTAAACTATGCCTATCTATATGTTCAGTAATTTTGTTCTTTATAATAGTTTCAACCATTTTTCCTGGTACTGATGTGAGACTCACCTGTCTGTAGTTTCCTGGATCAAGCTTGTAACACTTTTAAAAAAACTGGCATTACATTGGCCACTTTCCAATCTTCAGGTCATATACCTGATTTTAATGAAGGTTTACAGATTACTAATAGTAGGAATACAATTTCATTTTTCAGTTCTTTCAGCACTCTGGGATGTTTACCATCTGGTCCAGGTGATTTGCTACATTTTAGTTTGTCAATTTGCCCTATTATGTCTTCGCTGAAATTTTCTTCAGTTTCTCTGAATCATTTTTAAATATCACTTCTGGCATATCTGTCTTACATCTTCCTCAGAAAAGACCCAAGCAAAGAATTAATTTAATTTCTCTGCTATGGCCTTGTCCTCCCTTAGAGCCCCTTTTACCCCTCAATCATCTAATGGTCCAGCTTACTCCTTTGCAGGCATTTTGCTTTGAATGAACCAAAAAAAGATTTTATGAGGTTTTGCATCTACAGCAATAGGGATGTGCTAGGGAAAAAAATTAATTTCGTTTTCTAATTTTGTTATTGCTTTTTTCCATAACTTTAGTTTTGTTTAATTTGTTTTCTAAAATTTACAAAAATGAAATAAACATTGTTTTAAAAAACCTTACAAAAACGAATTAAAAAAAAAGAAATAGGGACTCCCTGCAGCCATTCCTCCCACCCTGAAAAAACTGCCAGGGTCAGAATCCTCCCTGGCCCCCACTTACGTGGTCTGGGAGGAATCTGATGATGAGGTTTAGCCAGGCTAAAGCCTCATCCTTGCATATACTGAGGTCCTGGGAGGACACCACGACTTTGGCCTAGGCCCTACACTGAAGCCCAGCTTGGCTCGATGCTGGGGCCTTGGCCTCAGCATCGAGCCAATTCCAGGTCCTGGCCCATAGGCTAGGGCCCAATTCTGATGCCAAGGCCTCAGCCTAGGCCCAGGACCAGGCCTGGAGGCAGGGTCCTGATGCCTAGGCCTTGGCCTAGGCCAGGCCCAAGGCCAAGGCCCAGCCCAGAGTCCCAATCCTAATGCCTTGGCCTTGGCTGAGGCCAAGACCCAAGCCCATGCCCAATGGTGGGGCCCAGCCAGGAGGCCAGGCTTCAATGCCTAGGCCCAAGCTTGATGATGGGACCTTGGCCTCAGCATCGAGCCAATTCCAGGTCCTGGCCCATAGGCTAGGGCCCAATTCTGATGCCAAGGCCTCAGCCTAGGCCCAGGACCAGGCCTGGAGGCAGGGTCCTGATGCCTAGGCCTTGGCCTAGGCCAGGCCCAAGGCCAAGGCCCAGCCCAGAGTCCCAATCCTAATGCCTTGGCCTTGGCTGAGGCCAAGACCCAAGCCCATGCCCAATGGTGGGGGCCCAGCCAGGAGGCCAGGCTTCAATGCCTAGGCCTCCTGGCTGGGCCCCACCATTGGGCATGGGCTTGGGCCCTGGTGTTGGGCCTAGGCCAAGGCCCATGCCCAACACCAGGGCCCAGCCTGGAGACCCACTTCCAGTGCCAGGGCCTCTGGCTAGGCTAAGGCCCAGGCCCATGTATGATGCCAGGGCCCATTCCTGAGGCGAGGTCCTGACACTTAAGCCTCGGCCTAGGCCGGGGCCCAACACTAAGACCCAGCCTGGAGGCATGATCTTGATTCTGGTGCTTTTGCCAAAGCCCAGGCCCAGACCCAGGCCCAGGTCTGGAGGCCAGAGGGCAGGCCAAGGAGCTCCTCTTCAGTCTTCTTAAAATCACATTCTCTACTTGAGGACATGCTGCAGTAACTTCATTCCGCTGCCTTCTTTCTCAGAAGAGGGCACCATTTTGATGCATAGCAGTTCATTTAAACTCAAGTGGAGATATGATTTTAAGAAACAGAAGAAAGAAGAGGAGCTCTGTGGCCTGGTCTTTGGCTTCCATGCCTGGGCCTTGGCCTAAGCATTGGGACCTGGAATTTGGACTGGTCCCTGACATCAGGCCTGGGTCTGGGCTTGGGCTTAGACTGAAGCCTCAGCATTGGGACTTGGCCTCAAGGCTGGGGCCCATTATTGGGCCTGGACTAGCTGCTGTGTTGGAATCATGACAGATGTGGCAAGTGGGGGCTGGGGAATTTCCCACCTGTCAAGTTTTCTTGTGGCTTCCGGGCCTGGAACTTGGCTTGGGTCTCAGCTGAGGCACCAGTGTTGGAACTGGGACTAGATTGAGACAAGGACATTGTGCCAGGGTTTAGGCTGTGGCCCCTGTGTCGGGTCTCGGCCTATGACTAGGCAAGGCTCCGATCTCCAGTCTGGCCCTAGTCCTAACAGGTGACTTTCTTTTCAAAAGAAAATGAGAAAACCAATAAAATGTTGTTGGATTTTCTATCATTTTGTTTTGAAAATGTAATGAAACAAAATAGAAAATATTGTTGTCATTTCCTATTTCATTACCAATTAATGCACATCCCTACAGAGGAAGCTTCTTTTCAAATTTTATCTTTGCCTTCCTTATCAATGCTTTGCATCTAACTTGCCAGTGCTTATGCTGTTTCCTGTTCTCTTCATACAAATCCCTTTTCCTTATTCGGAAAGGTCTTTTTTTGGCTAAAATAGTCTCTTTCACTCACCTTTTAACCAAGTTGTTTGATCTTCCTTCCACCTTTTTTAATGCATGGAATACATCTGGTCTGGACTTGCAAGAGGTATTTTTAAACAATGTCTATGCTTGATGTAAACTCTTAACTTTTGCAGCTGTTCCTTTCATGTTTTCCTAACCATTTTCCTCATTTGATCATGGTATCTCTTTTTATAGTTAAATGCTATTGCACTAAATTTCCATAGTGTTCCTTCTCCAGTTATCAAGTCAAATTTGATCATGGCCCCAACACCATTACCTCTTGCATCAAACCATGTGTTCTACATGGATTGGGTCTAAAATAGCTCTCCCTCTTGTCATGGAGCAGCATCAGCTGCTCCATGAAACAGTCATTTATTTCATCTAGAAACTTTACTTCCTCGGTATGTCATGATGTGACATTTCCCCAGTCAATACTGGAGTAATTGAAATCACTCATTATTAGTGTATTGCAAATTTTGTTTGCTTCCCTCATTTCATCATCTTTCTGTTCATTCTGGCCAGGTGGATGGTAGAACAATCATCTTTTACTATTCTATTCCCCTTCTCACATAGGGGCAGATTTTAAAAGGTACTCGCGGCGTAGATTTGTGCGCGCAACTCTGCGCGCACAAATGTACGCCCGATTTTATTACATGCATGCGCAGCTGCGCACATGTTATAAAATCAGGGGTCGATGCTCGCAAGGGGGTGCCCACTGGCTTTCCCCGTTCCCTCCACCCCCACCTTCCCCTCCCTTCCCCTATCTGTCCCGCCCCCAGCCCGAACCCCCCCCCCCCGTACCTTTATCTCACGTGATCCCCCGGCCTTGCAGAGGCCCCTGGCCACGCCCCCGCCCCACCCCCGGACCGCCCATTTTTTCAAGCCCTGGGACTTACACGCGTCCTGGGGCTTTATGCGC
Source organism: Rhinatrema bivittatum (assembly GCF_901001135.1). NCBI lineage: Eukaryota > Metazoa > Chordata > Amphibia > Gymnophiona > Rhinatrematidae > Rhinatrema > Rhinatrema bivittatum. The sequence goes on along the minus strand of NC_042618.1, from coordinate 216,683,153 downwards.
ACCGCCGGGCCTTTTGAAAATAGGCCCGGTGCGCGTAACTCCCTTCACGCGTAAATTCTTTAAAAATCTGCCCCATAACATTTATATTCACTACCCTGGCTGTCCTAGCCCTTCCCTCCCAGTCATGGACCTCTGGAGACATGTCCTTGGTGTGAAAGGATAAAGCATCACTTGGAGGGCAGGTCCTAGCTACAGGACCAAGGTGATGGTCTCCTGCCAGGTGACCTTGCTTCTCCAAAGCACCACAGGGGCTGCTAGACTGGATTTGGAACCTCTCTACTATGTCCCTGAAGATCTTCTCTATGTACCTCTCTATCTGCCTCCGCTCCTCCAGGTCTGCACTCTTTATCTGCCATCACATTCTATTTTTCTATGGTTTCCTGATCATTCTTTAGTTTCAGTGAACAGAAGACTATACTATAAATTCCATCATCACAGTGAATACTAGATTTCAAGTTGGCTTCACAAAAGAGGGTCCAGAGACTTAAGACAATCAAACTCACACTTAATAGAACATCTCAACAGAACATTGAAAGAAGAGTAGAATAAATGGAAGCCTTTGGTTCTTAGTACTATCAACGTGACATCTTTCTTGAAGTTTAATTGAAAGCACCCAAACTCATTCAACCCAATACATTCCTATTTCATATTTTATTACATAATACTTGTTACATACTTTACGACATAGAGTCCAAGTAGCACCGAATTTTCATTTGCTGTTCATGTTATCCTCCTGTGCAGCAAAAATAAAAGCAAATCTAATGCTTGCAACATGTTAATTTGGTGCTCAAGCTAAGTGGTAACATTTATCACAAAACAAGTACCTCCAGTAACATCCATCCATCAACTTTTGAAAAGTTATTAATAATGCTGGATCTTAGTATTACATTAAACAAAGCATCAAAAAAGTCTTCTATTACAAAAATGTTTATACTACAAGACTCTCAGTACTATGTTATCAGAAATGGCAAAAAGCCACAGCTAAGTAGATTTATCCTTGGATAAACTCATTTCAGAGATATTCAGGTCTCCATCTCCAGAGAATTTGAGGCCAGCAGTGTATTTGTTCAAGATTTAAATGGATTCTGCATAAAAGACTTATCTCTGTGCATATACTTGCCTGTCTTACCATTAGGATAAAGATGCCCTGAAAGATTACTATGACTTTGTTGCTTGCATTTACATCCTAGAAACGTAAAAAAAACCCAACAAAAAAAAACCCAATTCTGATCATTAGCCTTTCTGCTTTTAACCACAGTGTTGCCTGTCTGAGACTCTATTCAATTACAAATAGCTCTTCTTTGTGCCTCTCGCAAAGCTCTTTATCCCTCGATCCACACAAATATCAGGCTGCATGGGGTGCAATATGCACTTGTAGGATGTAAAACTTAAATCAGCTGTTCATTTAAAACTTTTTCATTTGTTGGCATTTTCAGATAAGACGATATCCACAATAAGCCCATTCCCAAAGGAGCAGCAGGAAATTGAACCACAAGCTGCAACATTCGAAAATGAACCCTGCCTGCATTGACTTTTCTCTCCTCTCATTTTGAGTAGTTGAGAACTTACTGATATGTAATGCCCCGACATTTTGTGTCAAAGAAAGTCATAAGTAGCAATTAATGAAAACAAATATACAAAATAAAATTCAGTTGAAAACAACAAAACACAAAACATAGAGTTTTGCTGGGCATCTCAGTCTGTAGGATAGTCATAGCAGCTGCTCCAATGATTCAAAGTCAATAAATGCAAATATCTGTCAGGCTTCATGGCTTGATCACCTCTAATTATGCTCTTTTGATATGATAAAGGACTATTAAACTTCATTGTATTTTTGGAACAATCCTCCTTCTAATAGGTGAAATTTTCCATTGGAAGTATTTCTCAGAGTCTTGTAAATTGGATGTCTTCCTCTGAATCAAAGTATTTTTGTTTTTTAATTTCACATGGCTGCAACTGAGTAGTGACCAATAACTAAGAGGCCAATGAGAAAAAACATGTCTAGTATTCAATACTGTTGGTGTACAGATGTAAATCAGTGCTAACCCAATCATTTTTCATATGCTTTGCATTCTCTTTATTTTATATTGATGTATTTTACAATGTTTTATTAATGTACTTGATTGTATTTACAATGTAAACCACTTTGGGTCCCCTTTTTACATAGTAACATAGTATTTGACATAGAAGAAGATCAAATGGTCCATCCAGTCTGCTCAGCAAGGTTCTTATGTTAGTAACTGCTGCTTCGTGCAGGTTTCTCCCAAGCCTTTTGTTAAGGATAGTAATATTTACAATAAAAACCAAGCAAATGTCAAACACACAACAAAATTACTGCTAACCACATTTTTACAGCATGAGCAGCCTTCCTGGTAATTCATACAATGCTGCTGCTTGAACATGCTTTGCTTTTGGACTAGGCTGTAGCAGCATTCCTGCTTTTTTTCCCTAACGTCTGCATATCATTAGCCTAAACTGTAAAAGTCAGGGCCCAGCGCTGGTTGTCCTCTAAATCCAATTCCCCTTTTCTCTCCCCCTCTGCTGCCATTGAAGCAGAGGCAGTGTACAAGCTTAAATAGAAATGTGTATTGAGCATTTCCCTCACAGATATGAAGGGGGCCATTTTGTAACACCACAGCTAAATTACACAGCAAATATGTGAATAAGTTACATCAGTTATCTGCATAAGTCCACTTTGAAAATTATCCAAGCGAAATTTACCCACACATGTTTACATCTGATATTAATATTTGGTGCATGTAAATTTTTTCAAATATTTTACGCACATATCTTTGAAATTTCTGTGGATATGCGGGAATAATCCATCACACAACTGGGTGACATTATCCGATGGATCGCGCTCTCAGAGCACTCAGAAAGACCTAGAAATCATGTATGAGGAGGAATATAGGAGTTCCTGCACAGCCACCCATGTAAGATTGCTCAATTTTTTCTGTTCTGCCTGAGTGAAAGGATCTGCTACTCACTTTTCTGAAGAGTCACCCATAATTTTTTTTAAACATTTTTGGGGGATTCTTTCTGTTGTTTTTTTTTTCCTGTTCTCAGTTCCTTTTCTTATTTTCTTGTTTTTTCTGAGTCTCCTAAAAATAAAAAACAGTCTAGTAATAGTTAGCTTCTTTCTTCTTTTTCAACTACTTTCATCATGTCAGGTAAGAGGCCTTTCAAATGTTGTCCCAAGTGCAACTTCAACATGTCAAGTTTGGATTTCTACAATTGTTGCTTGTGCTTACTTGGTCCATCACATGACTGCCAGCTTCTTGGCATGCGCCCATATGTCTCTGCGAGCCCTAATTTACAGGACCTTAAACTTAAGCATTACCTAAGTTTTCTGTTACCTGAGAAGAAAAAGATTAAAACATTCGATTAGTACCTCAGACTTCTAGGTCAGCATACTCTTGTGTTCAGTGCCCCAGTTGTCCCAAAGTTCATAAGCTAAAACTTTCTCCTTGGCATGAGGCACCACAGTGCATCTCAGGCATTTCTCACACCAAAACTCATCTGGCATAGAAGATGGAGTCGTGCACATTCTGCACAGAAGCCATCTCAGTGCCATCAAAGAATAACCCTTCAACACAGAATGCTTCCTCTCAACTCATGGCAGATCTCAGGATTTATTTACTCCACATCTGAATGATCTAATTTGCTCAGCTTGTGATGTCTTTGGCACAGCTTCAAGATTGTTATCAATCATATAAGACTGGCTTGGCTGAAAGCAACAAATCTCCAGGAAGATGTACATTAAAAACTAGCAGATGTGCCATGTTCAGGGGATAGCTTCTTTGGCAATAAAGTCAGAGACAATACAAATGACAATTGGCAACTATGACTGCTCAGCACTCTCAAAATAGGAGTCATCAACCATGACCTTACAGAGTTTCTCCTCTCCCACAGAGGGTATTATTAACCATGCCATTATCAATGGCTGTAACTGCAATAATACCAACAGCAGCCATTGCAGCCCAAAGAAGAAGTCAGACAACACATGAGAGAGAAACTTCAACCTAGATCTAGTCAGCACTCCTTATAAAAGTCCAGCACTAGTTTTTGACTACCACCCATTTACTTTCTCTCAGCCTCGTTAGAAGTCCTTCTTCTAGTGGGGAGAAGGCTTTAGTTCTTAAGTCCTTCCTGGGGTCTAATCACATCAGACTGGTGGGTAGTGAAGATTGTCAGCAAAAGATATCTGTGGGATAGCTGAGTAAACGTTTAGGCTGGAGACATAAGGGACACTCACTCCAGCCTTCTCTCTTAAAGATTCCAGCTGTATATACCTCCAGCAGTATAACTCACACAGCATTCACTTCAGGACACAGATGTGTCAGGAGCTGCCTTCTCCTAGAGATGTGGGGTCTCTCTGCTCCCAGCTAGACCCACATTTTTATTCCTGCTCAGTAGGGTCCTGCCCACAGAACTATCTCTCTCTATAACTTTTAAGGTAGACCAGGCTGGATGCCTGGTCCCACACAGGTTAAGGAGGGTTTTTAGGAACACTACTTCACATATCTTCCCCTCAGGGAAGCCACGTTTCTCCCCCATGTGCTTTATCTGGCCTCTTTCCAGTTAAATTCAGGGTAGAGTCTGTTGCGGTTCTGGCCACAAGCACTGCGGCCAGGCCCTTACCTCCGGGTTCTCGGACCCGCTCCCGCTTCCAGAGGCCTTGTTTGCGGCTTGGTTGGCGGCGTCCCCGCTGGGACTGTACCGCTGCAAGCCCTCCCATGGACGCCCGGCCCCTAGGCGCACGCGCGCACCACTTGGGCGCTTTTCTAGGCCGTTTCCCGCCAGTGGTGACTTCGCCCAACTTCTGACGTCAGACGCCGCGGCCTTGATAAGCCGGCCGCGGTCATCCAGTCTTTGCCTTGCAACGGGTTAGCTTCCCATTTTCCTGTTGCGCTGTGCCCCGGAGTGACTCGTTCGCTTCATCGCTCCGTTCCTGCTACAGTACCAGCCTGGTTCCTGCCTGCTTGCCATAGTACCTGCCTGGTTCCTGCTTGCCTGCTACAGTCCCAGCCTGCCTGCTACAGTCCCAAACTGCCTGCTACTGTTCCTGCCTGGTTCCAGTACCCGAAGCCTGCCACAGTTCTTGCCTGGTTCCAGTACCCAAATCCTGCTACAGTTCCTGCCTGGTTCCAGAATCCGAACCCAGTTACAGTATTGCTACTGTCTTAGTCTTGTTCCAGTTACGTGTCCTGATCCACAACCCGCCTAAGTCCCAGCGGCCGGGTACCTACGGGCTCCTCCCGGGGGTGCTTCAGCTTCCAAGGGTGAAGAGCATCTATGTCCTGCCTGAACATCTGCCTCCCGGCCTGCTATTCACTAGAGACATTGTCCACCTTTCCCAGTCTCCAGCAGGTCAGCCCAAGGGTCCACTAAACAGAGACTCCCATAACAGAGGCTATAGGATCATGCTATCCCCCTCTTATTGGGGTTTTGCTTAAACACTCTCCAGTTAACACAATCAGCCACTGTGGTCTTCGCCCAGTATCCACCCATAGTCCTTTATGTGAGTCCATCAGAAGCTCTGTGTTTCAATCCTCCTCCACTAGGCACATCGTTTCTGGAACCCCTTCTGCAAGAACTCTCTTGTCTCCACTTGAGTGCTGCTGCTTCCTCTAGAAAACTCTTTGTTCTCCCTCAGGACTTTACGGTTGTGATTTCTCTTCTACTTGCTCTACAACTGGTATTTCTTCAACTCTCACTGTTACAAACTCCACCTCTTTTTCCCATTTTTCCCACTGTATTTTCTGACTCTGACAGACCATCTCTGTCTGGCTACTCTTCTCTACTGTTGTTAGGCTTCTCTATGCTGCTTTCCTCAGGCCAGCCTGTGCTACCTCTATCAGGCCAGTCTGCAAGGCTCCACCATGAGCTCCCTTGCATGTAAGCCACAGTTACTACATGTTCATTCACCTGGCTTTCCTTCTCCTTTCTTGTAGTTACTTGTGCCTATTCTTGCAACTTTGGCTTCACTTTTGCCCCCTGATCCAATGGTGTATTCCCTGGCTTCACTGGCTCTTTGCCAGATTTTCCTGTAGTACTGTGTCCACAGGCTTCCCTCTGCCCCAGGACATTTGCTAAATGTATCTTCCTCTGAACTTTTGTCCATCTGGAAGATAAAGCACCAGTCAGGTGATTCAAATGGCTGATGTACTTCCCCTGCTTACAGGTGCATTGAGCCCTTGCCTGGCCTTACTTCTGAAATCACACTGCTTGCTTTCCCTTGCTTCTCCTTCTTTCATGGCACATGCCCAGGCAATCTGGTACTTACAAGGTTCTCTTGCAGTTGCCCCTGCCCTTGCAGGAGGATTTGAAGCATGGCTTCTATTTACAGCTCAGTCATTTTTTTCCCATAGAAAAGGCTAACTGACAAGCTCTTGTGCTGAGCAGGCTGGCTTGCTTCTAAAGGGCCACACCCCGTTCAAACTCTTTCTCACTTTTACCATCAACCCCCCCCGAAACAAGTCCTGCTTGTCAAGCACTAATTCACTTTATAGACCCTGTCTAGCCAGGTGGAGCTATTTTTCTTACCTACAATAATACTTTTAAAGCTACATTTTGCTTCAGATCTCAGAACATAGCTCTCTTATCAAACAAAAACGTTTTCAGTTATTGGACTTCTGTGCTTTTCCTGAGCCATACTCTATTAATCTTCTTAGTGCTCTCTTAACAAACCTAGCAACACTATTTCTCTAGGCAGGAATCCCACAAGCAACTTTTATTTTCTTCTTTAGTCTCTTATCCTCTTTTGAAGGCTTGGGTTTCTTACTGTGCAGTCACATAATGCAGAAATTCCCGAACTGACACCATATGTAGGATAGCTAAGTAAACTTTTAGGTTGGAGAAATAAGGTACACTGACTCTAGCCTTCTTTCTTAAATATTCCAACTTTACTTAATACAGAAACAGCATTCACAAAATGTATTCTCCTTACCTTCAACAGTATAACACACACAGCATTCACTTCAGGATGAGATATGTCAGGAGCTGCCTTCTCCTGGAGACACAGGGCCTCTGTTCCCAGCTGGGCCAACATTCTTATTCCTGCTCAGCAAGGTCCCGCCCACAGAGCTATCTCTCGCTCTTTTAAGGCAGACTAGGCTAGATGACTAGTCCAGCACAGGTTAAAGAGGGTTTTTAAGGACACTCCTTCACAATATTATCTAAATTTCCTTTCTTTACCTCCACATACACCTCCTGTAACTCATATTCCTCCTGAGCAATTGCAAATCCTGCAAATAGAACTCTTGTCTCTCCTTGCAGCAAATGTATTCCAGAGTTGGAAAAGAACAAGAGACCACCACTTTAGCTTGTTAAGTTTGGACTTAGCCAGCTAAGTGGCACCGTTTGAATATTTGGGAGCAGTCAGTGGCTTCCATTTAGCCAACTAATTTTTTTATCTGGCTAAATGTTACCTGGCTAAGTGAGGGGTGGGGGAAGGGTATTCCAGAGTAGAGCAGTCTTCCTGCTAACTTACAGGTACATTTTAAAAGGAGCACACGTGCACCCATAAATGCATGTATTGGGAATTTGAGCAAAGATACGATTAATTTTATATCATGTGTGCAAGTACATGCGTATCATTTAAAATATCCCTGCCGTGCATATGTGTGCAGCCTTTACGAGAGAGAGAGCAAGAGAGAGAGAGCCTCTGTTAAAGGGACAATATCTCCCACTATAAGAGGAGCACTCTCAACTCTGGGTGGGGTTTTTTTTGTTTTTTTTGGGGGGGGGGGGGGTGGAATTACAAGAATCTACAGACCTTTGTACCCTAAGCAGACCAATGTAAACCCCCCCCAAAAAAAACCCATCCTGAGTTGAAAATGCCCCTCTTACAGTGGGAGATAAGTGCCAGATTGGCCCTTTAAAAGAGTCTCTCTCTCTCTCTCTCTTTTTCTCCCCCCCAGGTGTTCTGGATTCTCTGACTCAAACTCTCCAGACTTGCACCTCTTCAGGACCAGTAGCAAAGTTACACAGGTAACATGGCGTGCGTTGCAATGTTCAGCCTTGAAAAATTCAGGGGCTATGCATGTACGTCTTGGTCCCACCCAAGAACACTCATGCCCCACCCCTTTTCCGCCTCCTTATTCTTGACGCGTGCACAGGTATGTTTGTGCGTACGTCCTAGCTTCTTAAAATTTGTGTTGCTTGTGTGTAGCCCACATACATGTATATGGGGCCATTTTTGCGTGAACAATGCTTTTAAAATCTATCAGCTGGATAAATGTCAATATGCAGCATTATCTGGCCCAGTACCTGATTCACTAAGGGGTTTTCCCATAGACACAAAATGGTAGAAAAGCCTTAAAGAATCTGGTCCTTAGTTAGCCAGATAAGTATAAGACTGCCATTCAGCTATCCTAAAGTTAGTCAGATAAACTTAGCCAGCTAACTGTAAGATAGCTGATTATATTCAGTGGTGCAGCCACACTGCCAAATATCTTGGCCAAGTTAGCTGAATATGGTTATCCAACTAACTTGTGCAGCTGGATAACGGCTGAATATTGGCCCTAATGAGTTTTACTCAAGATACTTCCTCGATCAAAGAAATCAGGAGGACTTAAACCAATTTTAGACTTAAGGAATCTGTCCAAACACCTAAAGAGAGAAAGATTCAGAATGAATTCCTTATCTACCATACTCCCACATGTAGAGTTCAATGATTTAGCAAACTTTTCTAGCCCTCCATGATGCTTGTATCCACATCTCTGTTCACAAGGAACACAGGCCGTTTCTTTGATTCATGGTAGTAGACCTCCATTTTCAATATTGTGTTCTCCCATTCAGGCTAGCCACATCACCGAAAGTGTTCACAAAGTGTCTTACAGTTGTAGCAACCCAAATCAGGAAAAGCAATATATTTGTTTTCCCTTACTTAGACTACTGGATAATATTGAGCAATATCTTCAAGGAAGCAGAGGCCTCTACTTGATTCATGCTTCATACTCTTCAGTCAGGTTTATTATTTACATATTTGAAATATTTATAGCCCGCCTCAACCAAATCAATTGTTCAGGGCAGATAACAAGTTTACATACACAAAATACATACAATCAGTAATAAGACATTTAATTTTACATTTTAAAATCACTTATTTAAAAGCTTCCAGAAATCCATCTGAATCCCAACCCAGAATTTGGACTTTCTAGAGGCTTCCTTGATCTGTGGACCCTTGCTACTGTGGTGAGATTAACTTAACCTAAGAGGAAGGCCCTGTCGGCTTTCACCGACAGCTGGCAGAGCTACACAGAGAAGGGGCAGACCAGGAGTTTCACCTGTACCAACCCCTTTCTCCTTGTGTTGATCCCTTAGATTCTGGGGGCTGGCAGGTAAGAGTCTCTATGGCTACAGTGTAGGCCAGTGCTTCTCAACCTTTTTTCCATCGCCGCACTGCTCGTCTTAAGGCGGTGCCTCTCTTCTTCAGGCCGATGCTGCCTGCACTAGCATGGTTTCTTCTTTCCGCATGTGGAGCTGTTGAATACAGCTTCCTGTTCCGGGCCACGGGGGGTGGGGGGAGCGGGAAGAAGTGGCCATACTGGTGCCACTGACTCCAGCTCTCCTAGCACGTTAGCCCAGGCAGAGGATGAATTCCTATTTCGCTGGGGAAGGGAGAGCAGCTGGGTAAGTGGGGGACCGGGAAGTGTGGCAACACACCTGTGTCTGCTTGGTGACACACTGGTGTTTTATGACACACCGGATGAGAACTGCTGGCACAGGCATCAATCCAGGACCAGGCAAAGGACAGAGGCAGGCAGCAAACAAGACTGGTCAGTGTCTAGGTAAGGGTCAGATCCAGAAGTCAGTCCAAAGGGAGGTGTGGAGACAAAGCAAGGTTGAGCTGGAGAGATGAGGCAAGGCTGGAATGCAGGAAATCAGAGTAGCAACACATATTCTACACTTTCCAGTGTAGGTGACCCATTGCTGAGGCAATGTAGGGTGTGCAGCTAGGATTAAATGGACAATTTTCTGAGTGGAAGGGAGAGGCCAGTGGAGTGCCTCAGGGATCTGTATTGGGATCTGTGCTTTTCAATATATTTATGAATGATCTGGAAAGGAATATGACGAGTGAGGAAATCAAATTTGCAGGTGATACAAAATTATTCAGAGTAATTAAATCACAAGCAGATTGTGAAAAATTGCAGAAGGACCTGGTGAGACTGGAAAATTGGGCATCCAAATGGCAGATGAAATTTAATGTGGATAAGTGCAAGGTGATGCATATAGGGGTGTTATGCTCAGGCTTGTGGACCCTTGGGCCGACGAGGGGATGTACACTTTGCAGAGGATCCGTAGGTTCTCTCGTCGGGTGGCGAGGCAGGACAGAGGAGGAAAGCAGCTGACCCTTGACACTGAAGACAGAAGCTACTGTGGAGACGGACAAGGAGATGAGCAGATGAGCAGTCTTCACCACTGGTGGTCTGCGGTCCCCCCCGGGAGGAGCCCGTAGGGACCCGACCGCTGGGACTTAGGTGGACCTAGAGAGGTCAGGGTATCGGTGCAAAGGCCAACTGGAGCTTCGCCCTGGAAGCCCGCGGTCCCCCCAGGAGGAGCCCGTAGGGACCCGGGCTGCTGGGACTTAGGTGGGCCCTTGGAGACGGTGGTCTTGAAGGAGTCCTAGGTCAAGTGCCAGAGGGTCGACGCTCATCAGTCCGAAGTCGTGTACCAGAGAATCACTGCTTGCCAATCCGAAGTCAGGAACCAGAGAATCACTGTAAGCTAATCCGAAGTCAGGAACCAGGAACACCAAGACGAAACAGGAACCAGAGTCCGAGCACAAGGAACTCACCAAAGCAAGCAGACTAGACAGCGTTGGAGGACGTTGCCAAGTTGAGGAATGGTCAGAGGAAGTCTCCTTATATACTTCCTCTGGCCCTGGAGGTAAGAACCAGCTGCAGGCAATTAAAGGGATGAGGTCCCTTTAACTCTGGTGAAGGGGCGTGGTCTCGTGTCCAAAGATGGCGGTGGCCATCTTGGATCCGGGCCAGGGAGGAGAGCAGCAGCGGCCACTCGGGAGGAGCAGGGATGGCTCCGATCCTGGCGGCCAGCTCAAAGGCTCGTGCCGCCATGCGGGGGTGCGGAGCTCGGGGCAGGGCAGTCGGCCCCGATGCTGTCCTGGTCGTCGGAGGAGGTAGGGGGCCGCACCTGCGGATGGCCGCGGGCGCGGAACACAACAAGGGGAAAATAACCCATGCTATAGTTACACGATGTTAGGTTCCATATTAGGAGCTACCACCCAGGAAAGAGATCTAGGCGTCATGGTGGATAATACATTGAAATTGTCGGTTCAGTGTGCTGCAGCAGTCAAAAATGCAAACAGAATGTTAGGAATTATTAGGAAGGGAATGGTGAATAAAACAGAAAATGTCATAATGCCTCTGTATCGCTCCATGGTGAGACCGCACCTTGAATATTGTGTACAATTCTGGTCGCCGCATCTCAAAAAAGATATAATTGCGATGGAGAAGGTACAGAGAAGGGCAACCAAAATGATAAAGGGAATGGAACAGCTCCCCTATGAGGAAAGATTAAAGAGGTAAGGGCTGTTCAGCTTGGAGAAGAGATGGCTGAGGCGGGATATGATAGAGGTGTTTAAAATCATGAGAGCTCTAGAATGGATAAATGTGAATCGGTTATTTACTCTTTTGGATAATAGAAGGACTAGGGGGCAAACTATGAAGTTAGCATGTAGCACATTTAAAACTAATCAGAGAAAGTTCTTTTTCACTCAACACACAATTAAATTTGGAATTTGTTGCCAGGAGGTGTGGTTAGTGCAGTTAGTGTAGCTGGGTTTAAAAATGCTTTGGATAAGTTCTTGGTGGAGAAGTCCATTACCTGCTATTAATCAAATTGACTTTGAAAATAGCCACTGCTATTACTAGCATCAGTAGCATGGATAGACTTAGTTTTTGGGTACTTGCCAGGTACTTATAGCCTAGATTGGCCTCTGTTGGAAACAGGATCCTGGGCTTGATGAACCTTTGGTCTGACCCATTATGGCATGTTCTTATGTTCTTATGAGGCAATGGTGTTATCTTGCTGTGATGAACTCACTGGGCATCTCCCCAGCTGTGAACTGGCTACTACTGCCGGTTGCAGGTGGCTCCCAGGACCGGCAAATGTAACACTTGGATACCATAGCAAGGAAAGTCTTCCGACTCTATCAGAAAATGGGCATTCTAGTTCATATTATTCTCCATCTCTCCCCTTCATGAGGATGTTGTGCCACATGGCAGCCATTGTTCATATTACCCCCTTTGCCTGTCTTCAAATGAAACAGGCACAATGACACTTAAAGTCCCAGTCAACATTCACAATCTCTATCTCCCTAGATACTGCTATCAAAAACCCTCTTTCGATTTCTCTGTTGGTGGACCCATTCTTCCAACCTCCTTCATGGCCTGACCTTTTAGGCCCCTCATCTACAAAAAACAGTAACTACAGATGTGTCCAACTGAGGCTGGGAGCACATATCAACCAATTTTGTTTTCAAGGAATTTGGAACAGCCAGAAACAAAAATACATAGCAATCTTCTGAACTAAGTGTGATTTTCAATGCTTTAAAAGTGTTCCAGCTGTGACTGAGGGGAAAAGTAGTATAGAGTCCAACAAACAATTAAGTGGCAATATACTGCATCAACAACCAAGGGGAGAAAGATTTCTACAAGATTTGCTAAGAGGCATGCAAATTCAGGGATTGGACAGTTGCACAAGATATATTTCTCTCTACTATTCAGCTCCCAGCAAACAAAATCTTATAGAAGTCTCTGTGTCATCGTCTTCAGCCACATGAACTCTGGAGCACAGTACATCCGAACAGCTTTTACAACTCTGGGGATTCCCATGGATAGATCTCCTTGCAGCACCATTCAATCATAAGCTACCTTTCTACTGCTCAAAAAGACCTGCATTTAGCTGTCTAGCAAGATATATATTTTCCTTCATGTGGACTCTAGGATTCCTTTGTTTTTCCTCCAGTTCCTCTCATAGTCAGGACAATCCACAAACTAAGAAGGGACAAGGATCTAATGATCTTGGTAACCCATTTTTGGCCTCACTAGATATGGTTGTCTTGTTTTCAACACCATTATATTCATCATCGTATCCATCTAGAATTGTCACCAACTCTGATCACACAGTTCAATGGAGCACCTCCATCCTAACATTTCATCTCTGGCTTTTATGGTTTGGATGTTGAAAGCCAGCTAGTTCTTAAGGTGAATATACCTCCATATATTTCTGAAATCATTATAGCAGCTAGAAGTCCTACATAAAAATCTAATTTCAAATGGAAAAGGTTTTCCATTTGGCGAAAGAAGAAGGAAGAGAATCCATTCCTCAGTTCAACCTCTGTAGTGTTTCATTACTTCAAACTGCCAAATTCTGGCTTGAAGACTAACTCTGATAGAGTCCATTTGAGCACTGTAGCTGCCTTTCATCAATGAGGCCCCTTTATGTATCAGCTCACTTCTAAAAATATACTCCAAATCAAGGGCCCTTCGCTCCGCATACAAATTACTTCTGGATATCCCTAATCCCCGGCTAATCAGGCTTCATGAGTCTCTGGAAAGGATGTTTGCTACAGTGGCTTCAGCAATATTGAATAAATTACCAGAGGTTTTAGGTAAAGAAATGTGTATATAATCTTTCAGGAAGCACTTTAAGCACTTGTTTTTCTCTGAGGCATGTAATGTAAATGTTTTTTTAATAGCTATTTTTCTTTTTGTACTTTTCTTTTTACCATTTTTATCATATTTTCTTTTATATGTTTTTACTGTTTTTTAACTTTGAAATGGTTTGTTTATGTATTGTTCTGTAAGCCGCTGAGAGCTTTGGATCTTGCGGGGTATAAATGTTTACAATAAATAAATAAATGTGACATTGGCAATCCTCTAAAACAACATCCCATAGTTGCTAAATTTATGAAGGGGCTTTCTACCTTCATCCACCAGTAAAGAATTCTCTTCCTCAATGAGACTTAAGCATTGTCCTTGCACAATTCATGAAACTTCCCTTTGGCTTCTGCAGACTTGGAATTTCTGTTGTGCAAGTTAATCTTCTTATTAGCAAAAACCTCTCCATGCTACCATCAGTAAACATTATTGTCTCAAAGAAGCTTTCCGAACAGATAGTGTTTTTGGTCAGGCAGTTAAAAGGTTTGCTCAGTTAGTTGCTTCAATTCTCTCACCAGCCTCTTTAAAACACAGGTTGCAACTCAAACCCTAATAAACTGTTAAGGTCTGCTTATATGGCAACCCTCAGCTTGGGAGTCCCCACTTGTGTGGTAGATTATGTCCTGCTTGTCCACGGACAAAATAAAGTTGCTCTCCATAGACAGCAAGACAAATCAGCCACACAATCCCACCCTCATCCCCTAGAGTTGAAGATTTGCTTATAAGGAAAATGAGGAAACATATGCGGGGTGGCTGCACAGGAATAATTACGTATGCTTAGAAAAGACTTTTAGGTATTTCAGAGACCTGTGAGAGCATGGTCTGAGTGGTGTTGTTGGAAGACGTCACCAGCTTGTGTGACTGATTTGTCCTTGTGTAGGCCCTGTCCCAATCTGGTCCTGGGCACAGGGACTCATGGGGAGGATCATGGCCTAGAGCAAGCCCAGTCATCTCCCATGGTTCCTACATAGGAGGGAAAAAAGTATAACCCCTTTTTTGGAGGATTGTAGCTCCTCAGGACACACAAGCAGTTTATTTCTTTAGGGCATGTCTGGCTAGTAGGGATGTGAATCGTGTCCTCGATCGTCTTAACGATCGATTTCGGCTGGGAGGGGGAGGGAATCGTATTGTTGCCGTTTGGGGGGGTAAAATATCGTGAAAAATCGTTAAAAATCGAAAAATCGGCACATTAAAACCCCCTAAAACCCACCCCCGACCCTTTAAATTAAATCCCCCACCCTCCCGAACCCCCCCCAAATAACTTAAATAACCTGCGGGTCGTTAAAAATCGAAAAATCGAAAAACCGGCACATTAAAACCCCCTAAAACCCACCCCCGACCCTTTAAATTAAATCCCCCACCCTCCCGAACCCCCCCCAAATAACTTAAATAACCTGCGGGTCCAGCGGCGGTCCGGAACGGCAGCGGTCCGGAACGGGCTCCTGCTCCTGAATCTTGTCGTCTTCAGCCGGCGCCATTTTCCAAAATGGCGCCGAAAAATGGCGGCGGCCATAGACGAAAAAGATTGGACGGCAGGAGGTCCTTCCGGACCCCCGCTGGACTTTTGGCAAGTCTCGTGGGGGTCAGGAGGCCCCCCACAAGCTGGCCAAAAGTTCCTGGAGGTCCAGCGGGGGTCAGGGAGCGATTTCCCGCCGCGAATCGTTTTCGTACGGAAAATGGCGCCGGCCATACGCGTATGGCCGGCGCCATTTTCCGTACGGAAAATGGCGCCGGCAGGAGATCGACTGCAGGAGGTCGTTCAGCGAGGCGCCGGAACCCTCGCTGAACGACCTCCTGCAGTCGATCTCCTGCCGGCGCCATTTTCCGTACGAAAACGATTCGCGGCGGGAAATCGCTCCCTGACCCCCGCTGGACCTCCAGGAACTTTTGGCCAGCTTGTGGGGGGCCTCCTGACCCCCACGAGACTTGCCAAAAGTCCAGCGGGGGTCCGGAAGGACCTCCTGCCGTCCAATCTTTTTCGTCTATGGCCGCCGCCATTTTTCGGCGCCATTTTGGAAAATGGCGCCGGCTGAAGACGACAAGATTCAGGAGCAGGAGCCCGTTCCGGACCGCTGCCGTTCCGGACCGCTGCTGGACCCGCAGGTTATTTAAGTTATTGGGGGGGGGTTCGGGAGGGTGGGGGATTTAATTTAAAGGGTCGGGGGTGGGTTTTAGGGGGTTTTAGTGTGCCGGCTCACGATTCTAACGATTTATAACGATAAATCGTTAGAATCTGTATTGTATTGTGTTCCATAACGGTTTAAGACGATATTAAAATTATCGGACGATAATTTTAATCGTCCTAAAACGATTCACATCCCTGCTGGCTAGCATGTCACATTAGGGATGTGCAGCAGGGACGGATTCGTCCCATTTGGTATTTGTATTTGTGGGGAGCCAAATCCGTTGCATCCGTTCTTGGGGGACCCCGATTCATTCATTAGTTACGTATGTATTCGTTTCCCAAAAACCCCCCCATCCCAACCCTTTAAATTGAATTAACTACAACCCCCCCCCCACCCTCCTGACGCCCCCCCAAGACTTACCAAAAGTCCCTGGTGGTTCAGCGGGGGTCCTGGCACGATCTCCTGTACTTGGGTCGTCGGCTGCCGGTATTCAAAATGGCACCGATAGCCTTTGCCCTCACTATGACACAGGGGCTACCGGTGCCATTGGTCGGCCCCTGTCACATGGTAGGAGCAATGGACGGCCAGCACCATCTTGTGCTCCTACCATGTGACAAGGGCCGACCAATGGCACCAGTAGCCCATGTGACATAGTGAGGGCAAAGGCTATCGGCGCCATTTTGAATACTGGCAGCCGACGGCCCGAGTGCAGGAGATCGCTCCAGGACCCCTGCTGGACCACCAGGGACTTTTGGTAAGTCTTGGGGGGGGGTCAGGAGGGTGGGGGGTTTATTTGTTAGATACGTTGTATTCGTGGGGGTTTGCCATACGTTTCATGACCCCACGAATACAACGAATAGGGACATATACGTTGTGGATTGCCAATACGTCAAAAACGAATGCACACCCCTATGTCTCATCCCACTCTGACTCTCCATCCCTGGGGTGAATTCTTTTTATGAGGGGAACTCTCGCTTATGGCCCAGACAATGAAAAAAGGTCGCCAGTGTATATCTTTAAAGGGTGCAGGTACTTCCCATGACATGAGAGGCAGTAATAAGTAGACAGGACCAGGACTGGATGTAAAATAATAGTATACTGATTCAATACATTAAATAAAGTCCATTGTCCAAAAATGATGTGCATCTGACTATTGGTACATAGTTTTCTTATTGGTAGGTAGGTGTCCTTATTACAGACATCTCAGTGAGCCCACAGTGCTCTTAAATTCACATACTTTCCCAGTGGCTGTTCCCTTGGAGTCCTAAAGATAGGGTTCCCTCTGCATTACAAAGATCCTACCTTTAGACATCTTTCTTCCTTGGACACCCAACTTGTCCTGGTCCCTTAATGGGTGGAAATCCAGATGGGATCTCCTAATTCAAGTTCTTCCTTCCTTTAGTTCAGTTGTTCCTTCATTCTTGATTATTCTTTTTCCTGAGGATTTCTCTTAGGGAAAAATCAGCAGGATCAGGCTTTACCACAGCACTGCAATCCCAGTGGGGAAGGGGGATCCAAAACCTCCCCACTTAACTCAAAGTCCAAAAAAAAATACTTTAAAGCTTAATCTGGAGACATCGTCTTAAACTGGTATTCATGCTGTCATAGGTACTTACCACATTCAGCTTGTGAATGGGCTCACTGGTCTTCAGCCCCTGTACTTGGAGTATGGCCAGCAAGGATGACTTTCTCCAAAGAAGCAGAGTGAACCCCAGTTCCTTCCAAAAATAGAACTCTTCTGGTCTTCACAATCTCTCACTGCAGGACCTGTCACTGACACTTGCCTACCTCGGGTTTAGAATAGGCTCACAGGTTTTGGTCCCCTGGATGAGAGCCCTTTCATCCCAAGGGGTATCAGGCTCAACAATCTATCTCTCTGTAATTTATAATGAGAAGGACCCTCTGGCAAGGAGTGCACTGTGAGGTATCTCTCCTAAAAGAAAACTCCTTTGGGCCAGGCCGAGAGGCCTTACCAGAGTGTGGAAAAAATACATCTTTACTCTCTGACGGCTTCCTCAAACTGAATCCCCCGAGTTTAGCACGGAGACATCCACTTCAGAGCCTCCAGGTGGGAGGGACTGAAGGGTATGGGTGGCTCCCTTGAAAACAGTATTAAGGGCAGGGATAGTGGCATTTAGTGGTCAGACCAGCAGGCTTTCTCTTTCAAGGCTCTTAAAGTTTCTCCTTACTAGGGCCGTTCCACTCATCAGCCCAGTCAAAGCAAACTCAGCCCTCCACACTGACACTTAAGCTGTTCCAAAATTAGTTCTTTACTAGCACCAATGGACAGTTAAAACAAAGTCCAAAACACAGTGACACACCAGTCTAGTGTACCACCCAGCAAAACAAAGCCAAAAAATATTTTAAAAAATACTTCATTACCACAATCTGCTGCTCTCCCTAGCAAGTCAGCTCCTATAGGCAGGAATTCATCCTCCTTTGGGGTTACCCTGGTACCTGCTATGTAAGGCAACTTTTGTTTCCTTCCCTTGGATCACTTAATGAAAATTGTGAGCTTTTGGCTGACTGTTCTTTCAGACAGGATCTCTAACAGGACCCTTCCTCTACTAGGCAGTTCTTCTTGTGAACCTACACCAAGGAAAATCCTCTTTCATAATAGAGATGTGAATCGTGTCCTCGATCGTCTTAACGATCAATTTCGGCTGGGAGGGGGAGGGAATCGTATTGTTGCCGTTTGGGTGTTTAAAGTATCATGAAAATCGTGAAAATCGTGAGCCGGCACACTAAAACCCCCTAAAACCCACCCCCGACCCTTTAAATTAAATCCCCCACCCTCCCGAACCCCCCCCAAAATGCCTTAAATTACCTGGGGGTCCAGCAGCGGTCCGGAATGGCCTCCTGCAATTGAATCGTGTTGTCTTCAGCCGGCGCCATTTTTCAAAATGGCGGTGCAAAATGGCGGCGGCCATAGACCAACACGATTCGACTGCAGGAGGTCGTTCCGGACCCCCGCTGGACTTTTGGCAAGTCTTGTGGGGGTCAGGAGGCCCCCCCAAGCTGGCCAAAAGTCCCTGGGGGTCCAGCGGGGGTCCGGAAAACGATCTCCTGCCGCGAATCGTTTTCCGTACGGAAAATGGCGCCGGCAGGAGATCGACTGCAGGAGGTCGTTCAGCGGGGGTTCCGGACCCTCGCTGAACGACCTCCTGCAGTCGATCTCCTGCCGGCGCCATTTTCCGTACGGAAAACGATTCGCGGCAGGAGATCGCTCCCGGACCCCCGCTGGACCCCCAGGGACTTTTGGCCAGCTTGGGGGGGCCTCCTGATCCCCACAAGACTTGTCAAAAGTCCAGCGGGGGTCCGGAACGACCTCCTGCAGTTGAATCGTGTTGGTCTATGGCCGCCGCCATTTTGCGCTGCCATTTTGCAAAATGGCGACGCAGAATGGCACCGGCTGAAGACAACACGATTCAATTGCAGGAGGCCGTTCCGGACCGCCACTGGACCCCCAGGTAATTTAAGGCATTTGGGGGGGGGGGGGTTCGGGAGGGTGGGGGATTTAATTTAAAGGGTCGGGGGTGGGTTTTAGGGTGTTTTAGTGTGCCGGTTTTCCTGCCCTCCCCCTTCCCCCGATTTACGATTTTTTGACGATAAATCGGGGGAATTGGTATTGTATCGTGGCCCTAACGATTTTTGACGATTTAAAATATATCGGACGATATTTTAAATCGTCAAAAAACGATTCACATCCCTAATCTCCACATGCTTTAAAATGAAGACTACTGACCATTTTAGTAGCCACCCTCTGGACCAACTCCATCCTATTTATATCCTTTTGAAGATGTGGTCTCCAGAATTGTGCATAGTATTCCCAGTGAGGTCTTACCAGGCACCTATACAGAGGCAATATTGCCTCCTTTTGTGTGCTGACCATTCCTCTCTCTATGCAAGCATTTTTCTGACTTTTGCTGGCACTTTATCCACCTGTGTGGCCACCTTAAGAGCATCATCTCCAGATCCCACTCTTACATTGTGCTTAGAAGGATATAACCTTCAATAATATCTCTCCCTTGGGTTTTTGTATTCTAAATACATTACTTTGCATTTTTTAGCATAAAATGTTAACTGCCAGACCCTAAACCATTCCTCAAGCTTTGCTACATTTCTGTTTGTTTTCCACACCTTCCTGGCTGTCTATCCTGTTACAGATTTTGGTATCATCCTCAAAAAGACAAACCTTTCCCCACAGTCTTTCCGCTACGTCACTCAAGAAAATGTTGAAAGGAACCAGTACACTGATAGTAATACTCCCTCCCTCAGAGAAAACTTAATTTACCACTACCCTTTGTTGCCTCCCATTCAACCAGTATCTAACCCAGTCAGTCACTTGAGATCCAATACCAAAGGCGTTCAATTTATTTATTTAGAACTTTTATATACCGACATTCATGTGGAGAATTACATATCATATCGGTTTACAGTGAAACAGAAACATTGCAAAAAGCATTACATAGAACAGGGGTTACATAGAACTAGGAACACGGGGGTAGAACTAAGCTAATTATTAGAAAAACTGTCAAATGAACAAAAACTAGCATGATGGAGTAAATGCGAGCAAATATATAATAGAGCTTATGTCCGATAGAACGCTATTGAGAACAGTCCCCTCTAGTCCAGATAGAGAGTTCAAACCAGACAGGAGAGGAGAGCATTCCTGATTTGAAGAAAGGATCATCTGGTTAAGGAAATGCTATGTCAAAGGCTTTAAGTATACTGCGTTTAGTGCTCGCCCTTGATCCAACTCTCTGATCACCCAATCAGTGAAATCGATCAGATTCATCTGACAAGATTTACCTCTGGTAAAGCCATGCTGCCTTGAATCTTCCAATTCATTGAATTTCAAAAACTGCACTGTCCTCTGTTTTAGCAGAGATCTGTTAATTTACTTACCATAGAGGTAAGTCCAAACCCTTCCCCACCTCTGCCCCCAAGAATGCTTCTGCACTGTTTGGGTAAACGTACGTAGATTTGTACATTTACCTGCATATTGGATGGAAAATTTTGTAAAAGGCCATTTCTGCATGTCCGTTTGAAAATTACCTTCCACATCTGGCCCCAAATCATTATGGCTTCTATGAAAATCTAGCAGTATGGCAAGCCAGTTAAATAGAGGCTTCACTTTTATTACAGGTTTTATCTTACTTTGTACCTGGAAAATTAAAGATGCATTTCAGTACCAAAGTGCCCCGGACTTTTCAGCTGGGGGGGGGGAGGATATATTTTGTCCTGTCTATTGGGAACAGATGCATTTCAGTACCAAAGTACCCCAGATTTTTCAGCTGTGTCGGAGGCCTCAGGCCCTGCCCCCGCTCTGCCCCTGGACTGCCCCTTTTTGCAAGCCCTGGGACTTAGATGTGTCCCGGGGCTTTACGCACGTCGCCGGGCCTTTATAAAATAGGCCTGGCGTGCATAAGGCACTCTACGCATGGAAATCCACTGGATTTATGCGCTTAGAGCTTTTAAAATTCGGCCCTTAAGGTTTTGTGTGTTCAATTTACTATATCGGGAGAGTAGATTATACCTTCAAGTTCCCAAAAGTGTACCTTTCTCCATAACTCAGTGTA
The DNA here is from genome assembly GCF_901001135.1 of Rhinatrema bivittatum. Lineage (NCBI taxonomy): Eukaryota > Metazoa > Chordata > Amphibia > Gymnophiona > Rhinatrematidae > Rhinatrema > Rhinatrema bivittatum. Next base: position 216,661,757 of record NC_042618.1, on the reverse strand, counting down.
ATCTATGTCATTACTTTTAACAGCATCTGTTTTGAAATTATACAGATTATTTTCCGTAATCACATTAGAAGTTGCATGTTACTGCTTTTTCTTTCATAACTATTTTTCATCTTTGCTAAGGGCTTTGGGGAATGACTCTAATTATCACATTTCATAGCTATTATAAAAAAAAAAAGGCCTATTTGTTAAAGCACTTGAATATAAAGTGTTTAATCTTTTGTTTGTTTGTTTTTTTTGCATACTCAGTTAAGACAACATTCATTATTAAAGATGGTGGTAACTTTCATGCTATTAAATATTTTAAATTTAAGGTTGAGTGTTTGGTAAAGATTGAGGGATTGCCAGTGCAGGGTACTGAGATTCTCATTTTATCTGTAGTCCTGATATGTTAAAGGCAGGTGTGAGAAACATGTTCCAGCTGTGAACCAATAATCTTGACCTCGGCATAGAATAACCACCTGCTCTTGGGTTTAAGAGATAATCTAGTCTCCAGGTTAGATCGGACCATGTAACTGTTGAATATGCACTGATAAATATGCTACAGCATTTTGTGCCAAATTGTTGTGTGTGCAATGACCTAGTCACTAAATCAATATTTACCCTGTAGAGGTGGCACCCAAAAATTCTTCCCAGAATCTACAGTTAGACATGAAACTGGCATAACCAGATTTGAAAATACAATCTTTTAATTCTCTGGCTATATATTAAAATTAACTGCATAGAGCAGTGAAAGATGTTTGCCTTATAATTACCCTTTAGGTAGTGCTTTCAGTTAAGGCAATAACAGAAATGCGAAAAAATAAACAAACCCAGACTTATTTATCATCCTCAAGGACCACAGTTTAACATCCCGGTTCCAGCTGACTGACTCGCTGGAGCTAAAGTAAAACGAGGTTGAGCTGAGTTGATATGGCTCGGTCCCAAGAATGCTTTCACATACTGAACAGGATACAAATACCTCATTGAAATGCAAAAATAACCTGTGCTTTCCCCACCCCTACAGCTGAGCTTGTGTATCTATATTTGCGGCTGACTGTTCTTTGTGGAGATGGGGAATCCTCTGTGATAAAAGAGCCTGTTATTCAGGAGAGTTAAGCTATAAGACTAGTGCTATGGGGAGCTAGCTCTTCTCTTTTTATAAAAAAAACAAGTTAGCATTAGCATGTTACTGGCATGAGCATTCACTTGAGATAAATGCAAGGGTCATGGTTTACATTTTGGTTCAAACTGGTATTTCTATGCTGCTCGATAAGCAAGGGGCTAGGCGGCTTACAGAGAAAAAAAAAAGACATTCATAATAAAATCACCAAACAAATGAAATGAATGGCTCAATGAATGCACATGCCTAGTAACTATTGGGATCACAGAATCTTCAAACTTAAAAGAGGAAGGAATGCTTATGCAAAAGACAAGCAATGCTTTGCATCATCACATTTTTTTTCTTATATATGGTTCATATTGCAGTAAATGGTCAGAGTGCCATTAGCTGTCTTAGAGATGATTCTGTACTCATACAGTATAGGGAATGATTGGCATGAGTATGTACCAATGTATGTCACTATATAAAAATATGAATTGATTTTCTTTCATGATATGATATTTATATTTGAAAACCTAGAGATATATAAGGTCACTGTCACTTAAGCACAGAATTCTCTAAGAGTAAATGAAATACAGTATAATAGAGATGTGCATTCATTTCAAATGTATGGGTCAAACAAGTAGCACATTTAAGACTAATCGGAGAAAATTCTTTTTCACTCAACGCACAATTAAGCTCTGGAATTTGTTGCCAGAGGATGTGGTTAGTTCAGTTAGTGTAGCTGGATTAAAAAAAGATTTGGATAAGTTCTTGGAGCAGAAGTCCATCCCTTACCTGCAATTAATCAAGTTTACTTAGGTAATAGCCACTGCTATTAATTGCATCAGTAGCATGGGATCTTCTTGGTGTTTGGGTACTTGCCAGGTTCTTGTGGCCTGGTTTGGCCTCTGTTGGAAATAGGATGCTGGGCTTGATGGACCCTTGGTCTGACCCAGCATGGCAATTTCTTATGCTCATATTCATTTCATTTGTGGCTCCCCAAAAAGAATGGTGGGGACACACAAAAGAAACAAATATTATTTGCCCTATTTGTTTATATTTCTCATTCATTTCAATGGCCCTTTTAAGTCTATGGCTGTGTACTGCTTAAAATAATACCCAGCTGGTAACTATAGCAACCAGTTATTGCCTGTGTGACCTCACCACCCTGTAGGAGCCAAGGTAGGACAAATTAGCAAAGAGACTCGCCAGAGACAAATCACAGTGCAGCACCTAACTAGCCTATAGCTGCTATCTGGATCAAGTAATGAATGCGGGATGCCTCACAAGCATCTGATTCAAGATGTTGGTACCCACTGGAATTCTCTCTTTCTGATGCTGTAGAGATTAGTGGAGCATCAGACACTCTTTTATGATATGTCTCTAGAAAAAGAGATAGGTGTGCATTGCTCCCTGGGGCATCATGATTGGTTACTGATGACAGAACTAAATGGAAATTTTGAAGCCCTTCAAGGATGCCACAGTGAAGCTGAGTTCCAGAAATGCTACCCTGGGAGGGGTATTCCCTATAGTAAAATATTCTGGAGGAAAAGTTAGAAGGCTTCTGTGAGCAAGAGGGGATGGAAGCAGTTTCTTGACTTCTTGCAGCAGCAGATGCAAGAGAGAATGAAACCTCTCACACAAAACAATACATACATGCTTGCTACATGGTGAGATCCAACCTGGTGAAAGAAAGGCTCACCCTCCAGTCCCAGAGTCTCACAGTCATGAAGGAAATGCTGGTACATAGGGTGTGAGAATAAGAGCACCAGAGGCTGAAAAACAGTGAGGATGTAGCACAGGAAAGAGTGGCCATCTCAGAGAGTAGTGCAAGCAGGAGCAGCTCCCTGTCAGCTACCACTTCCTCCCCATCACAATACGCCAAAGCTATGTTGCCTGCAAAGAATCATCTCTCTTGATACAAGCCATAGCTAAAGTATCAAGGAAGAGAGGCCCTCAGCCCAGCCTAGCAAAACAGATTCCAGAAAAAGATTTTGTGACATGTTATTTTGCAGATCCCATTGAGGACATGGACACAGATGTACTAGCATATTGAGCACACAAGTCCGCACTGGCCAGATCTAACCAAGGTGGCTCAGCACTTTTTTCCTGCTCACCAACCGGTGTGCTCAGTGAAATGTGTCTTCTCAATGACAGGGGACATCATAAGCCATGCTGTCATGGGAACTGTCCGTCAGGCCCGGGAGGCGGAGCTTCTAAAGCGATGTCAGAGCTTTGCTCTGAGGCTGCGCATGGTTTCCCGCGCTGGAAAATGACTCTCCTCAGTCTGTGATAAAGCAAGTGTGGTCGTGTAGTCCAGTCGACTGACAGGGAGGTGGGCGGGTCAGCATGGCTAATTCATCCTGCTATCTACGGAAACACCGTTTATGGTAAGCAAACTTGCTTTTTCCCGTCGATAGCAGGGCTGAATTAGCCATGCTGTCATGGGAGTCCTAAGCTCCCCATCACGCTATATTGAAATGAGTGTCTCTTACAGAGCGTGATGTCCTCATGTGTCTGTCGACTTTGTTGCTCTTTTTGCAAATGTCTGCAGGAGGGAGCGCCCCAGTCGGGCGTCATCTGTTGTCTGTTGATCTAAACAGTAATGGGCTGTGAAAGTGTGGAAAGACGCCCAAGTGGCCGCTTTACAAATGACTATGAGAGGTACTTGTGTAAGATGGGCCAAAGATGTTGCCATTGCCCGAGTCTGATGTACCGTGGGGCGCGTAGGCAAGGGTCTCTCCACTGTGCATGACAAAATTGAATACACTGTGCGACCCAGCTGGAGATAGTCCATTTCACCACTGGACGGCCTGGTGCATTTGGGTTAAATGAGAGAAAGAGTTGCGATGGACGAGCGGGTAGTTGCGTCCTCTTTGTATAGAGTTCTAGCACCCATTTACAGTCCAACGTGTGGAGTAGTTTTTCATGCTCTGAAGTATGCAGTTCTGGATAGCACGTGGGTAGTTCTATGGATTGATTGAGATGAAAAGGAGACACTATTTTCGGAAGAAAGGAGGGGTGCGGTCGCAACACTACCTTGTGGTGGTAGAATTGGAGATATGGAGCGTAGTGAACCAGTGCTTGTAATTCACTGACACGACAAGCCGATGTGATGGCAGTTAAGAAGACCACTTTCCATGTGAGGTACTTTGCATGTGCTGTATCCAAGGGCTCAAATGGCGATTGCATGAGTTGTTCCAGAACTAAGTTTAAATTTCAAGGAACTGGAGGTTTCGAGACCCGGGGGCAAAGGTGGTTGAGGCCCCGTAGGAAACGTGACACCATTGGGTGTAGGGAGATTGGTTGACCTTCAAATAATCTGTGGCAGGCCGCAATTGCACTGAGGTGGACTCGTACTGAAGTAGTAGCTAGGCCAGATTGGTAAAGCTTATGGAGGTAATCGAGGAGCCACGTCGGAGGGCAGGACAATGCGTCAAGACGCTCCGCGGCACACCATAAAGCGTATTGCTGCCATTTAAATTGATAATTGCGGCGTGTAGATGGTTTACGTGCCGCTAAAATCACTTCTTGCACGGTCAGGGAGATTCCTTGTTCCGATAAAAGGACCCGTTCAGTCTCCAAGCTGTGAGATGTAACGAGATATGGAGGGGGTGAAGTAAGGCCCCGTGATCTTGCGAGAGAAGGTCCACCCGGGTTGGGAGGCGGAACGGCGATTCCGTGGACATCTGTAGAAGATACGTGTACTATGGTTGGCAAGGCCACGCTGGTGCTATGAGGATCATTTGCGTTGCGTCCAGCATGCCCTTTTGTAGCGTACGTGTGATCAGTGGAATTGTGGGAAAGGCGTACATTAGTGGTTCCGTCCAGTGAAGGAGAAATGCGTCTTGCGCTTGGTGCAGTCGACTGGGCCACACGGAACAGAAGCGGGTCACCTTCCGGTTGTGTTCTGTAGCAAACAGGTCGATGGTTGGATGTCCCCATCTGGCGATGATTGAGTCTGCCACCTCTGGGTGAAGTGCCCATTCGTGTGGGTGGAACACCCGGCTGAGCCTGTCCGCTTGAGTGTTGGCGATTCCTGGAATGTATGTGGCTTGGAGATGGATGGAGTGTTGGCAGGCCCAGTTCCAGATGTGGAGGGCCTCATTGCACAGGGTCCAGGATCCCGCCCCCCCTTGTTTGTTGATATAGAACATGGCCACTTGGTTGTCCGTGTAAACCATGACTCTGTGGCCCTGCAGATAGGGCAGAAACATGCGGAGTGTGTAACGTACTGCTCTTAGTTCCAGAAGGTTGATCTGGAAGTTTTGATCTCGGTGTGACCATAGGCCTTGAGTCTGCCAGTGATCCAGGTGAGCTCCCCAACCTTTGCGAGAGGCATCCGTGGTGAGAACTGCGTTGTGTGGGAGGAGGATGAAAGGCGCTCCTCTCATTAGAGTACTGTCCTTGAGCCACCAGTCGAGCTGTGCCGCCATGGTGGTGGTAAGTGAAATCTTCCAAGTAAGTGGTTGTGAATGCTGTCTCCATTGACGCTTGAGGTGCCACTGCAGCATGTGCATATGGAGACGCGTATTGGCGACTGCATGAATGGACGCTGCCATGTGCTCCAGGGCAACAAGGACTTGTCTGGCCGAGGGATTGTGAGTCATCTGTAAGTTGTGGAAAATTTTATTTATTTATTTATTTATTGTTTTTGTTATACCGAGTTTCATGATAGGCATCACATCAACCCGGTTTACAAATAACAAGGAGTGTAAAGCATAACGTAACGTAAAATGTGGCGCATGGTCTTCTTTCTGTCCTGGGGGAGGAAGACTCTGTTTTTGGTGGTATCCAGTACCGCTCCAATGAACTGGAGTATCTGTGTGGCTTGGAGGTGTGACTTTTGGTAATTGACTCTTAGGCCCAGACTGTTGAGATAATGAATCGTGTCGGACCAATCGTCTAGGTAGGGGAAAATGATAATCCCCCATTCTCGGAGGTGTGCCACCACCACTGCCATGCACTTGGTAAACACCCTGGGTGCTGTCGAGAGTCCGAATGGGAGTACTTTGTATTGAAAGTGCCGGCTGTTGACCTGAAAAGAAAAGTATTGCCACGAAGAGGGGTGCATTGGAATATGTGTATAGGCATCCTTGAGGTCTATGCTACACATCCAGGCATTGTGTTGAATGAGGGGTAAGATGGCCTTGAGAGATACCATCTTGAACTTCTCCTTGACTATGAACTTGTTGAGTTCCCGAAGATCCAAGATTGGGCGTAGGTCCCCGGATTTCTTGGGAATGAGGAAATAGGGGGAGTAAAATCCTCTGTTCTGTGAGGAGTGTGAAAGGAGTTGAATTGCTTGTTGTTGGAGCAAGGTCGTTATTTCGCTCTCTAGTTGCCTGGGATTGGATCGAGTTCGGTTAGCAGGTGCGGTAGAGGTGGGAGGCTGTGGAATGGAATCCGGTATCCCTGACTTACTATTCCCAAGACCCATTGGTCAGAAGTAATGGTGCCCATTGTTGAAGGTGGAATGTAATGCCCCCTGCGACAACCATTGGTGATGGTGGCCTGAGTACCCCTAAAAAGACTGTGTTGGTTTGGTGGTCAATGACTGTTGTTGTGGCTGTTGGCGTTGGGGCCGTGGCCGTTCCCACCGAGCTTGGTTTTGAGGGTTTGCTTGGCAGGCCGGCGGTTGGTACGGGGGTGGTCGATAGGAGGCATAGGGTCGGAAAGGCCGACGTTGGAACGGTTGTCTACGATACTGGGGATAAAACCTCCGTCCGGAGGCGTAGCTGTGAGGTGTGGTGAGTGATTGCACCGCTACGGATTGTTCTTTGAGTTGAGCAACCGTTTCTTGTAATTTTTCGCCAAAGAGGTTGTCACCCCAGCAGGGAAGGTTGGCTAGTTTATTATAGACATCTTCACGTATAGAACTGGCTCGCAGCCATGCCAGTCTTTGCACCGCCACCGCGCTGGCCGAAATTCTAGAGGCCGTGTCGAAGCTCTCGTAAATGATACGAAGTAAGTGTCGCATGGCCTCTTCCATATCCTGCACTGGACTGGCATCCCGGAGTGGTTGATCGTCCTTGAGACGTTGAACACAGGCGAATAGGTATTGCGCCAGATAGAACTGATGATGGTTAATTCGTGCTTCTAGCATTGAACCTTGGTAGGCCCGTTTAGCGAACTCGTCTAAGGTTCGAAGATCCTTCCCTGGTGGTGATGCCGAGTGTAACTTGTTTTCCTTGCCTTCCCCATAGCTGACTCTACTACTAAGGATGCATGTGGTAGTTGGGGATTTGTATAATACTGTGACTTTTGCATCTTATACTTTAAGTCAATCTTGCGGGACATAGGCGGTAACGTGAAAGGGGTGTCCCACGATTTTTCCAGGAGTGAATCTAAGACTGCGTGTGGTGGTAAGGCTGTTGGTTCCGCCGGCAGGTCGAAAATTTTTAAGAGGTCCAGCGTGTCTGACCTGGGATCCGGAACCTTCTGTACTGGGAGGTTAAGGGCTTTCCCCATCTTCTCTAAAAACTTCGGGTATGTCAAGTCTTCCGGTGGAGAGTAGGGTTCCGCTGGACCTTCCTCCGGATCTGAAGGGTACCCCGTGGACGAATCCGGTGAGGCCCCTGAAAACTGCGACTGCTGTTCAGTAGGTGGGGTATATTGTGGATCCTCCACCGGCATGGGTTCCCGCGGTTTCTTCGACGGGAACTGCAGCGGCTGATGTTGCGGAGGGGTCAACGGTTGTTCAGCCGGAAACTGCTGACTCGGCGTCTCCGGGGAAGAGTGGATGGATTGTTGTGGGGAGCCTTGCACACTTGTCGTAGGAGAGGTGGGCATCTGGTAGGATGACTGCAATGCTTCGTAAAATCCAGCCAATGCTAGTGATAGTGTTGTAAAAGCGTCTTTTGTCTGTGAAGGCATAGGTGGCTTCCGTTGTTTTCCAGTTGGTTGTTGTCTCACCCGTGTGGTGAGAATATCGGAGTCATGCTGGCCACCTGTAGGATGGGTGCCCTGAGTCTCCACTGGCATCCTCCGCTTCTTGGTCAAATGCTCTTGCAAGGAGCTGTGGTCGGATCGGCGGTGTGAGACCAGTGATAAATCCGAGTAGACCGGTTCAGACGATGACGAGGAGGAGCGCAATGATTGATTTTTGGATCTGTCCTCTTCCGAGGGCGATAGGGGGATCGACAAGGGTTGACTTCTTGACTGGGTTTCCTGTGCCCGCATGTCATGTCGAGAGTGTAAGGTAGTCGGCCCTGTCCGCTGGTGTGCCTGCGTACCTTGGCTAGGGAAGCTCCTCGATTTTAAATTGGTTTCACACATCGGGGTAACTGCTGTATGCGTCATTTGTAGGGCAGGTTCGGATCTCGATTGGTCCACTCCTGTAGTACTCTGTTTTTTATGTGTGTATTGGTGTTTTTTCGTTTTCGGGTTTAACAATTTGCGTGTTCCGGACACTGTTTTCTTCTGCGTTGCCGGTATCGCGTCGTGCGTCGGCGTCGCAGTGTGCATCGCTCCGTGTGATGACGTTCGTCTGCACGTCATGTCGCGTATGTGCGCCGGCGTCGCTTCGTGCGCCGCGCCGTGCGTCGGCGCCACTTCATCTTCGTGCGTCTGCGTTGATCCGTGCGCTGCGCCGTGTGTCGGCGTCGATCTGTGCGCCTCGCCGTGCGCCGGTGTTGATCCATGCGCAGCGCCGTGCGCTGGCGTCGATCCGTGTGCCACGTCGCCTCGTGGATGCCGTGATTGAGATGGCGACTCCAACGGCGCGTTGTGGCCGCGGTTTCGTAAGGGGTCTCGGTCGCGACCCTTCCATTCTTCCCTTCTGCGGCGTTTGATGGTCTCGTGGCCCGGTCTGTGCGCCACTGGCTCTGCCGACCCTCCACGTTGTTTCGGTGGGGGCGTCGGCACCTTCGGCCCTGGCGAGGTTCTGGTATCTGATGGGGGGGCATACGAACCCTCCTGAAGCTGTTTTAAGGCTCCCATCCTTTCTGCTCTTATTCTTCTCGCCCTCGGGGACATCCGCCCACACGAGGGGCACGCCTGCATATTGTGGTCTGGGCCCAGACATCTATAACAACAAGAGTGGCTGTCCGTGATGGACATTACCTTCCCGCACTGACATGGCTTAAAGCCTGAGGGTCGGGGGCCTTCTTTTTTGCTGCGGTCAGCCATTTTGAGGTTCTTCGTTGTTTTGTTCTTGTGAAACTGAGGAGGTCTGAAGCTCCGCGTGCGATCCCGCGCGCGGAAAAACAGACTGAGGAGAGTCGTTTTCCAGCACGGGAAACCATGCGCAGCCTCAGAGCAAAGCTCTGACATCGCTTTAGAAGCTCCGCCTCCCGGGCCTGACGGACAGTTCCCATGACAGCATGGCTAATTCATCCTGCTATCGACGGGAAAACAATATTTCAGAACAGCAAACACATCAAATTTAACTGAATAAGGATTAAAAATGCTCTGCTGTCCATACCTGGGAAATTTTGATTTCCAGTCAGCCTGAGATTGTTATGGATTAGTGGTGATACAAAAACTTTCTTCTCTCTCTCTCATACTCTAACACAAAATTGTTCAGTCTCTCACACACACATACTCACTCACTCACACCATCCCTCATACACATATACACATATACACACATCTCACACACATTCCTTCTCACATGCTCACACATATGTTCCTACTCAGACACATTAACATGCTCTCTCGCTCACACACATAAATACACACATATATGCTTTCACAAGCACTCCCTCTCTCATACACACATACATGCTCACACACACACTTGGTTTCTCTCTCTTTCATACATGCACACCCATGCTTTCTCACACACACATGTTCTCTCTCACTAATATTCCCTTTCTCTCTCTCTCACTCTCACATAAGCTGACTCACCCTGGGTCTCCCTTTCACTTTTCTTCAGCCACAGGTCATATGGGGTCTACCAGCGGCCTGCCTGATCTTGCTATTTCTTTTCTTCAGCTGCCAGTGGGATGGGGTCTACTGGTGGCCTATAAGGCATTGCTTCTTCTTTTCTTCAGCCACCAGCAGGAAGATGATCCACTGGTGGCCTGCTAGACCTCATACTCACTTTTATTGAGCCATTGGTTGCCCTGCCAGACCTTTCTTTATGTTTCTTTTCAGTCTCTAGCAGAATGGCTCCTGGTGGTTGTCAGTCATGCCTTGCTTTCTCTTTTTATTTTGGGTAGGCAGGGGCTCAGGGCTGGCAGTTTTGCTGCTTCTCAATAGTTGGTGCCCTAGGCAACTGCCTCATTTTCCTGATGGAAGGACCGACCCTGCTCCTAAGGTGGTGGATGTGTTGATTTTGGATAGGACACCTTCTAGCAGAAGATCCTATAACTTTAGGTGGAAGAGATTCTCAATGGTGTGGACCAATTGGCTGTATCCTTTCTCCTGTAGCTCTATTCTGCATCCCTCAGCTTCAGACTCCCCATGCATTATGGCTAATTCATGCCTGATTGTTGATGGAGAAAGCAGTCTTGCTTATATGTAAACACAGATTCTCCATAGACAACAGGATAAATTATCCATATTTAATACCTGCCCGTCTCCCTGGAGAGTCTGCAAAATGCCAAATACTGAATGCTCTGGAAGTGACAAAGGGGTTCTCGAGGCAGAGTGCATGCACAGTAAAGTCTTTACTGAGCTCTGAGAGCTATCAAATGACATCATACATACGCTATGGCTAATTCCTGCTGCTGCCACGAAGAGCCGAGTTTACAGGTAAGCAAGATTGCTTTTTTGTGGACATGGCCACCAGCTACTGTATTAGGTAGAATGCATTAGCTCAGTTTTTTTCCTGATAATGCAGTTTCTTCCCTGAAAAATAGGCAAAAACAGAATTACTTATCAGAGATAACCTTTTCACAGATATTGAGGCCGATATACTAAGCCTAGTTTGCAAAATGTATCAGTTTCACAAAGAATAAAATTTCACACATAGTTTTATGCATGTAAAATTTTACTAAAATCATTGAGTTTCTGTAATACAAAACCAGGTAAAGCAGCTCACTTATTTGCACATTGCAAAACTAGCACAGAATTTGCTTCATGGGTCTCATTTCGCAAAAAAACCCCACAAAACCCTCCAAAAACTCCTATACCTCAATGAGGTATAATCTGTTTATTTTTTGAGAAATTTAGTATAGCAAAATTTCCTAACCCATTTTTCTAAGGGACTCATTAACTATATAGGTATACAGAAAAGCCATTTAGAAGGATAACTTAAAGTTATCCATCTAAATGACAAGTCTTGGTATATTTAGGCCCTTATCTGTCTACATTGTAGCTGGAAAAGTCATTATCTAGCTAAAATCTAGCCAGGTCACAAACAAGCAATCTGGTGGCATAATGGGAGGAATCTACTTACCTGGCTAATTTAGCTGGAAAAGTAGTGATATTCAAACTTATCTAAGGCCTAGATTCATCATTTGCTATAACTATAGCACATTGCAATAACTATAGCAGAATGATGAACTGCGCAAAAAAAAGGGATGGGGGGGGGGGGCAAAATTGTGCAGCCAGCCGCATTGCGGCAGTGCGAATTTTGCCCGCTGCGGTTGCGGTCACACCGCACCGTATTGCCCCAATACCGCCGATGGAAAAGCTGGTGGTAATTCCAGTGCTACTGCCGGCGATAATGTGTAAAACATTATCACCCGCAGCGGTAACCGGAATTACAATGTTTTTACCCTGCCCAAACCCCTTCTCTTTCTCAAATTTAAATATTACTGCCACAATATGGTACTTATCGCCTGCACTAAGGATGTACATGATAAGGCCATAGGGGCGGATTTTAAAAGCCCTGCACGCGTAAATCCTTCCAGATTTACGCGCGCAGGGCCCTCACGCGCCGGCGCGCCTATTTTGCATAGGCCGCCAGCGCGCGTAAAGCCCCGGGACGCGCGTAAGTCCCGGGGCTTTCGAAAAGGGGCGGGAGGGGGCATGTCCGGGGGCGTTCCCGAAACGACGCAGCGTTTCGGGGGCGGGCCTGGGGGTGTGGCGCCGGCCCGGGGGTGTGGTCGAGGCCTCCGGACCAGCCCCCGGGTCGGGTGACGGCGTGCCAGCAGCCCGCTGGCGCGCGCAGATTTACATCTGCTTTTAGCAGGCGTAAATCTGCCAACAACGGTAAGGGGGGGGTTTAGATAGGGCCGGGGGGGGGGTGGGTTAGGTAGGGGAAGGGAGGGGAAGGTGGGGGGAGGGCGAAGGAAAGTTCCCTCCGAGGCCACTCTGAAATCGGAGCGGCCTCGGAGGGAACAGGCAGCGCGCGCTGGGCTCAGCACGCGCAGGTTGCACAAATGTGCACCCCCTTGCGCGCGCCGACCCCGGATTTTATAAGATACGCGCGGCTACTCGCGTATCTTATAAAATCCAGCGTACTTTTGTTCGCGCCTGGTGCGCGAACAAAAGTACGCGATCGCGCAAGTATTTAAAATCTACCCCATATTGCGGTTTGATAAATGACCCTGTAAAATTATCCGGCTAACTTTAAACCTGCTATTGAGCAGGGATAAAGTTAACTAGATACCTTATCCAGCTAACTTTAAACTTATCTGGGTATATTTATCGGCACGGCTGCACCACTGAATATCCCAGCTAAGTTAGCCAGATAAGTCTTATCCGGCTAATTTACTTAGCTGGCTGAGTCTGAATATTGACCTCAGTGCATAAAACTCACTACACTGTGAGCAAAACATTGCTCTCTTGATATAAAATTCATGTCAATCAAATTGTCCTGGTGTCGTCCAGTGGGTTAGCAATGACAGAGTTGTGGATGAGGACAAACAATGGCAAGTAAGTCAGGAAATCAAGAATGTCCAGTGTCTTGACATGGCGAAGTTCTTTTTGCACAGCTTCTTCATGTTCCTTGCTTACACCCCCAGCCTTCAGCTCAACCAAAAATTGTTGTACAGTGATGCATTTCGACTGAGAGTCAATGTTGCATAGAAACAGTTGCTGGAAAAAGTAAGGACAAGATATTTAGAGATGTGATTTCTTTACATTTTCAATGCCCATGGTTTAAATTTCAATAAATGTATACATTTTTTTATTTTTTTTTTGCAAAAACAGAAAGTACTGACTTGCAGTCATCTATAGAAGTTGGCATCATGAAACAGTTTTTTGCTATGTAACAGACCTTCTAACGGGCCTAATTTCATGGAGAAGCGGTAGACAGAAAATCATGACTGGAATACTGTTATTCCAGGCTACAATCTATTCAGGAAGTACAGGGTAGAAAGAACATAAGAACATAAGAAAATGCCATACTGGGTCAGACCAAGGGTCCATCAAGCCCAGCATCCTGTTTCCAACAGTGGCCAATCCAGGCCATAAGAACCTGGCAAGTACCCAAAAACTAAGTCTATTCCATGTTAGCATTGCTAATGGCAGTGGCTATTCTCTAAGTGAACTTAATAGCAGGTTATGGACTTCTCCTCCAAGAACTTATCCAATCCTTTTTTTAAACACAGCTATACTAACTGCACTAACCACATCCTCTGGCAACAAATTCCAGAGTTTAATTGTGCATTGAGTAAAAAAGAACTTTCTCCGATTAGTTTTAAATGTGCCCCATGCTAACTTCATGGAGTGCCCCCTAGTCTTTCTACTATCTGAAAGAGTAAATAACCAATTCACATCTACCCGTTCTAGACCTCTCATGATTTTAAACACCTCTATCATATCCCCCCTCAGTCGTCTCTTCTCCAAGCTGAAAAGTCCTAACCTCTTTAGTCTTTCCTCATAGGGGAGTTGTTCCATTCCCCTTATCATTTTGGTAGCCCTTCTCTGTACCTTCTCCATCACAATTATATCTTTTTTGAGATGCGGCGACCAGAATTGTACACAGTATTCAAGGTGCGGTCTCACCATGGAGCAATATAGAGGCATTATGACATTTTCCGTTTTATTCACCATTCCTTTTCTAATAATTCCCAACATTCTGTTTGCTTTTTTGACTGCCGCAGCACACTGTACCGACGATTTCAATGTGTTATCCACTATGACACCTAGATCTCTTAGAAAGGGAGGAGTGGACCCTATATATGAAAAATAATATTAAAGCAACAGACCTGCATGGCTTACGAAGTAAGGAGTAGGCTGTGTGGGTTAATATGGAAAGAGGGACTGGGACACCCTTTTATATTGGTGTGATATACAGACCTCCTTGGCTGACAGAGAAATGGATTGAGTTATAATGGAGGATACGCACAAAGCTGTTATGAAAGTGGAGGTGCAAAGCTAGGGGATTCAATCTGCTGGATATTGATTGGGATATTCGGCTGCAATAACGTCTAGAAGCAGGGATATCCTGGATTCTCTGCAGGGAGAAGTGTTCTGTCAACTGTTACCAGAAACCACATGGGAGGGGGGCGACACTGGACCTGGTACTTGTCAATGGAGACAGGACTTCTGATTGATAGTAGATGATTATCTGGAATCCAGTGATCACCGTAAGGCACGGTTCAGTATTAGAGCACAGGCAGTGATGGTTCATTCTAAGGCAAGGGTCCTAGACTTCAGGAAAACTAACTTTGTTAAAATGGGGAGTACCTCACAGAAGTATTAGCTGGATGGGAAAATCTAGAGAAAGTAGAAGAACAGTGGGCTAAACTATAAGGGGCGGATTTTAAGAGCCCTGCTCGCCTAAATCCGCCCAAATCCGGGCGGATTTAGGCGAGCAGGGCCCTGCGCGCCGGTGAGCCTATTTTACACAGGCCTACCGGCGCGCGCAGAGCCCCGGGACTCGCGTAAGTCCCGGGGTTTTCTGAGGGGGCGTGTCGGGGGCGGGCCCGAACCGCGCGGCGTTTTCGGGGCGTGTCGGGAGCGTTCCGGGGGCGTGGCCGCGCCCTCCGTACCCGCCCCCAGGTTGCGTCCCGGCGCGCTAGCGGCCCGCTGGCGCGTGGGGATTTACGTCTCCCTCCGGGAGGCGTAAATCCCCCGACAAAGGTAAGGGGGGGGTTTAGACAGGGCCGGGCGGGTGGGTTAGGTAGGGGAAGGGAGGGGAAGGTGAGGGGAGGGCAAAAGAAAGTTCCCTCCGAGGCCGCGCGTATCCGCTAAAATCCTGGATCGGCGCGCGCAAGGCTATCAATTCCGTATAGCCGGCGCGCGCCGAGCCGCGCAGCCTACCCCCGTTCCCTCCGAGGCCGCTCCGAAATGAGCAGCCTCGGAGGGAACTTTCTTTTGCCCTCCCCTCACCTTCCCCTCCCTTCCCCTACCTAACCCACCTGCCCGGCCCTGTCTAAACCCCCCCCTTACCTTTGTCGGGGGATTTACGCCTCCCGGAGGGAGACGTAAATCCCCGCGCGCCAGCGGGCCGCTAGCGCGCCGGGACGCGACCTGGGGGCGGGTCCAGAGGGCGCGGCCACGCCCCCGGACCGCCCTGGGCTGTAGCCACGCCCCCGGAACGCTCCCGACACGCCCCGATAACGCTGTGCGGTTCGGGCCCGCCCCCGACACGCCCCCCTCAGAAAACCCCGGGACTTACGCGAGTCCCGGGGCTCTGCGCGTGCCGGTAGGCCTATGTAAAATAGGCTCACCGGCGCGCAGGGCCCTGCTCGCCTAAATCCGCCCAGATTTGGGCGGATTTAGGCGAGCAGGGCTCTTAAAATCCGCCCCATATTGTAAAGACAACTAACCTTTTAGGAAAGTAAATAAAGGTAAGAGGCTGCTATAGTTTTCTAAAGAAGTAGCAGAAAAAAGTAAGGAAACAAAGGGATAGAGTTCAGTTCATAAACCACAAGAAGTTGCAGAAAGAGGCAGGCAACAATATCTGTAAAAGATAAGAGAAGCTGGGAAAGCAGTCAGGAAAGCAAAGATGGAAATGGAAGAAAATAAAACAAATATGGTAAAATAGGGGGACAAGACTTTGATTTAGATATGTTAGTGATAGGAGGAAATGCAAAAGAGGCATTGAGAGACTCAGAGCAAGGGAGGAATATGTGGAGGCTTATGAGGATAAAGCAGAATTACTTAACACATTTTTCTGTCCACTGTTCACTGAAGAAGGGCCAGGAGTAGGACTAGAGAAAATGTGTTTATGAGGAGTTAGCTAAACTTAAAGTAAATAAAGCAATGGGGCCGAATGGGATATATCTGAGGGCTTGAAGAGAACTTAGAAAAGTTCTGGCAGCTCCACTGTCTGACCTTTTCAATGCTTCTTTAGAGTCGGGAGTAAGCTCTGGAGGACTAAGCACAGGCAGATGTGAGTCACCTTAGGGCCCATACCCATTTTTGGAATGCCAGATTAATTAAGGGGTAGATTTTAGTATGTGCGCACGCGCACACACAAATGTGCTGATTTTATAACATGCGCATGCTAGCGCGAGCATGTTATAAAATCGTGTGGCGTGTGCATTTGCGTGCGGTGCAAGCAAGGGGGAGGGGACTATTACAAACTCCGCACGGCGACGCAATCCGGGCTTCCCCAGTTTCCTCCCAGTCCGCTCCAATTAAGGAGCGGACTGGGAGGGAACGTCCTTAAACCCCTGCCTAACCTTCTTTTCCCTTTGCTTCTCCTTCCCACCCCCTAAATTTAACCTACCTGGCTGGAATTGTTTTTAATTTATTACTTGCTGCTCCTCTGGAGCAGAAGTAATTTATGCGCACTGGCTGGATGCCGGCACGCGCTTTGCCAGGACATCGGCTAATGGCCGCTATCCTGGCCAGCCTCCATCCTGCCCTGCTCTGCTCCTCCCTGCCCAGAACACCCCCTCCCCCAGCCTGCCCCCTTTTCAGGACCCAGCACTTATTCACGTACCGGGATTTACGCACATGGCCGGGCCTGTTTGAAAATCTGCCTGGCTATACTCATAAGGCCGAGCCACACATGTAAACCCTGGAATTTATGCACGCAGGGGTTTTTAAATCTACATTTAAGGCTTTTCCCCCATTTTGTGTCTATGGAAAAACCATAGGGCCAGATTTTAATACCCACGTGCCTGGATTTTATAACATATGCGCGCAGCCGCACGCATGTTATAAAATCCAGGGTCGGCGCATGCAAAGGGGTGCACACTTGTGCACCTTGTGCTCGCCGAGCCCTAGGGGAGCCCCGATGGCTTTTCCTGTTCCCTCCAAGGCCGCTCCAAAATCGGATCGTGCCGGTGTGCGATCCCCTGGCACGGCCACTGTGCCGGAGGCCTCGGTCCCGCCCCTTTCACAAAGCCCCGGGATATATGCGCGTCCCGGGGCTTGCGCGCATCGCCGGGCCTATACAAAATAGGCTCAGCGCATGTAACCCCCCTACGCGCATAAATCCAGCTAGATTTACGAGGGTAGGGCTTTTAAAATCTGCCTCATAGTGAATCCCTGGTTGAGTGGGAGGTGACAATGGGTAGTAGTAAATAGAGCTCACTCTGAGGAAAATGTGTTACTAATGGTGACCTGCAGGGATCGGTCCTTGGAAGGGTTGTTTTCAACATTTTCATAAGTCATTACAGAGGGACAATCAGGAAAGAATTTTCTTCTTTCAAGTCTAGTGAAGCTTGAGGAATGATCTAGAGTCTGGCAGCTAAAATTTAATGCTAAAAAAATGCAGAATTCTACAATAAGATGCAAAAACTCAAGGACGAAGTGTAATATAGAGGATGAAATTCTAAGCTTGAAAGAAGAGTAGGATCTGGGGGTGATCTCAAATTTTCAGTTTACTACAAACCTGGTAACATATTCCATGACAATGGTAGGTAGTAAAGGAAGTTAGAATGGTAAATGCGAGGTCCAATATTAAGGCATATTTATTGCACAGTTCAGTAGTTCTCAAACCTGTTCCCAGGACCCCTTAACTAGTCAGATTTTCAGGATCTCCACAGGAATGTGCATGAAATAAATGTGCATATATTGCTACACTAATTTATGCAAATATATCTTATGCACATTCCTTTGGAGATGCTGAAAACATAATAGCTGTCGTCCCAAAGTCAGGTTTTGGGAAATACACAACCTTTCATCTGTATTTCTCACAACCAAAAACTATCTAATTTCAACAGCTTATAAAAAAGCTTTAAATAATATGAAGAAAATAAAAAAAAATTTTAATGAAAAGTTTTAGCATCCCAGACCTTGAAACATGATTTCGGAAGGGAAAGATTCAGTATCTCTGTAAGTTTCTCTGTCATTATGAATATAGAGAATCATCTTTTTATAGGACACAGACTTGCCTCAATAGAAATCTAGCTACAGTTAGTCAGTTAGTTAGATACAGCCTTTGGACTGGGAAATCTGCCCTATACATGAAAGCAAGTTTGCTTATTGTAAACGTGATTCTCCATAGACAGCAGGATAAACTAGTCATGACATGTGGGTAATGTCATCCAATGGCACCGAATGAACCCTTCTCTCCTAGCTCATACAGCTTGTGTTCTACTGAGCATGCGTGGGAATTCCCACGCATGCACTGAATCATGAGTACTGAACCAAATCCTTAGGAGCAGAGGCAAATGGGTTCAGAAAGCTCCTTGTCACCAAGATGAAAATCCTTTACATTTAAAATTGTATGCTTTCTTAATGGATGGCTTCCTGGCCGAAATCATGATATTCTCAAATTTCTTGGATAGTAACAGATTAACGAGCACTCAACATCCATATTGTCAATTTTAGAAAGAGGAAGTTTGGATGACATAGGCAACCCTCCTCTTGAGTGAAGTCTGAAAGATCAGAGTGCTGACTGACAACCTGACAAGGTATGAGAACCACACTTGCCTGATCCACGCTGGAGCAATGAGGAAAAGACATGCTCAGTCTTTGAGTGCCCACTGCCTTCTGCACCATTCTCGCTATCAATGGAAGTGGAGGAAAGGCATACAGCAGATCTGCATTCCATTTGAGGAGAAAACCATCTGGAGCAGATATGATGTGAACAAGTCAATTGATGGGTGACCCCAGAGGTCAGACAACTGGTTTGTAGAGATGTGAATCGTGTGATAAATCGTCTTAACGATCGATTTCTGCTGGGGGGGGGAGGGAATCAGATCGTCGCAGTTTTGTGTTTTTTAAATATCGTGTAAATCGTAAATCGGGGGAGGGGGGGAAAACCGGCACACTAAAACAACCCTAAAACCCACCCCAACCCTTTAAAATAAATCCCTTTAAAATAATCCTGCACTCGAATCGTGTTGCCGTATTGCAAAATGGCGCCGGCCGTATGGCCATATTGCCGTATTGCAAAATGGCGCCGGCCATATGGCCGGCGTCATTTTGCAATACGGCAACACGATTCGAGTGCAGGAGGTCGTTCCCGGACCCCCGCTGGACTTTTGGCAAGTCTTGTGGGGGTCAGGAGGCCCCCCCAAGCTGGCCAAAAGTCCCTGGGGGTCCAGCAGACTTTTGTCCGTGACGTCGGGGGACAGGAACCAAAATGGCGCCAGCGCTACCTTTGTCCTGTCATATGATAGGGCAAAGGTAGCGCCGGCGCCATTTCTATCAACGCACCCATGGCCCGAGAGTGGAAGATCACACTGGGACCCCCCCACTGGACCCCAGGTAATTTAAGACATTTTGGGGGGGTTCGGGAGGGTGGGGGATTTATTTTAAAGGGTCAGGGTGGGTTTTAGGGTGCCGGTTTTCCCGCCCTCCCCCGATTTACGATTTACACGATATTTAAAAAAACAAAACCGCGACGATCTGATTCCCTCCCCCCCCAGCCAAAATCGATCGTTAAGATCATCGATCACACGATTCACATCTCTAGTAACCACGTAGTTCGACTAATGAGACACGCCGGACCTGGTGCTGAGGTATGGAGCATTGATGATTGTGAGGCTGGATGTGTTAACAAAGCGAATAGCTGTATCAGTTGAATAGAGGCCTGATGTGATGACAGATATGCAGGAGCTGAGGGCCTGTGCATGAATAGGGTTGAGGGCTGATGTGACAATTGCATTGGGGCTCAGTGTGTCAATTGTACAGGGTAGGTTGGCAAGGCTGATCCTGATTTAAACTGCCGGTTCCAACACATGGTGCCAATGAAGCCTGCAGGGTATGTGTCGAAGGACTCACCGACACTTTCGCATCTTGCACAACCCCAGTGCTACAGCAGATCAGGAAACCAGCCCTGCAGAAGGGGGAGCTTTAATCAAGGAGTTCCTGCTCAACTTAGCAAGGGGACAGCCCAAGGAGGCCCCACTCTGAGAGAAAGAATGACTCCAACTTTTCACTGACCTGCGTTCTTCCATCTTCCAAGCCCTGTTCCTTTAGGACTTTGGTGACATCCAGCTACTGTCATAGCAGTTGGTTGTATTGGCCCAGGCATTTGTAACAAATATTGTGGCCATGAGTACTGGACATCTTGCAGCCACACACACACAGTCTTGAAGCTCCTAGAGTTGACCTTCTTGGAACTGGACATTCTTTTTCCTTTTTTTGTTAGCAATGAAAAGTACTGTTGAGGAGCTGCCGAGGCAGCAAGGCAGCTCAAAGCGAATTTGAAGGAAAAGTATAAGAAAACTGCAAAGTACCAACAACAGCCAGAGAAAGGGTACATGCCTCGGTAGAAGCTCGGACAAGAAACAACTGAGGGGCTCACAAAGTAGCACACGTATGGCATAGTTAGTACAGCAAAAGCTCTATGAGCTAGGAGAGAAGGATCTGTTCAGTTGCATTGGATGACATCACCCATGTGTCATGGCTAATTCAGCCTTCCTTATCGACAGAGAACTCTGGTTGTCTTTTAGAGTGCATAGAATCCTGGGCTGGATCACTGGGCTATGTAACAAGCTCCAGCTACAGCAAGTAATATAGTGGCCTGTGGTTTACTGGAGTCCACAGAAATGACAATAAGAGCTTTGAATTTGTTAAGAGCCCTAGAAGAATACATTGTCACAGATAAATGTCCCATGGAAGATCACAGCTGCATATTTTGGCAATGCCTCTAGGATCTGTTGTGTGTACTGTGCATGCTGCAGCGGCGGTTCAACAGATGGATATCAGCTTCTCAATGTCTCTGCAGCTGTGCATCCATATGATTCTTGGTATGCAAGACAAATTAACAGTGACTCTGTCTGTTCTCAGTTTTTCAAAGTCAATTGCTTATACTGCAAAAATTGTATTAACAACTTGTTTTCTAAAGGGCAATTTTCAAAAGCCATTTACCTGGATAAATAGGCTGTCTGAAAATTGCCCACTCTGTACATAGGTTAAAGTACGGGTTGGGATCAACAATTCAGGTACTTTGACCTGTGGGAATAGTAGGCAGGCTGGGAGGCAGGATAAAGATGGAGAAGGCAATAATGCAAGTAGATTTGCATTTTGAAAACAACACTCATTATTTTGATTGGACAATGTACCTGCAGAAAATGCAAGTACTGCAAATCTCTGTTGGTACATTCCCCTTAGGCAATTTTCAGAGAGAAAGTATGGGCCAGATTTTAAAAGCCTTATGCAAGTAGGGTGGGTTATGCGCATCGCTGGGCCTAATTCCCGGGGCTTTACTAAAGGGGCGGGGAGGGGGCAGGGTGTGGGCGGGGCGGTCCAGGGGCGGGGCCAGAGGCCTCTGACACAGTGGCCATTTGTGTGCCGGCAGGCTGCTGGTGTGCGCAACCTAAAGGTTTGTTAAGACTTTTGAGGGGGTTAGAATAGGGCTGGGGGGGGGGGGAAGGTTAGGGGAAGGGGTAGGAAGGTTAGGTTAGGGGGAAGGGAAGTTCCCTTCCAGACCGCTCTGATTTCGAAGCAGCCTGGGAGGGAACTGGGGAAGCCCGTGGGTGTCAGAGCGCGCAAGGTGCACTAGTGTGCACCCCCTTGCGCGTGCCGACCCCCGATTTTATAACTTGCGCGTGCCTGCGCGCGCAAGTTATAAAATTGGGCATTCAAGTGGGCGTGCCGGGTAGCGCACGTACATCTGAAAATCTACCCCTATATGCGTGCTTTCCGGGGCGGATTTTAAAACCCCTGCGCGCGCCGGCATAGGCCGCCGGAGCGCGTAAATCCCCGGGACGCGCGTAAGTCCCAGGGCTTTCGAAACGGGGAGGGAGGGGGCGTGTTAGGGGGCGTTCCCGAAACGACGCAGCATTTCGGGGGCGGGCCCGGGGGTGTGGTGCCAGCCCGGGGGCGTGGTCGAGGCCTCCGGACCACGCCCCCGGGACCGGAGGACGGAGCGGGGCTGCCGGCGACGCGCGCAAAGTCATGCCTGCTTTCAACAGCCGTAACTTTGCCGACAAAGGTAAGGGAGGGGGTTTAGATAGGGCCGGGGGGGTGGGTTAGGTAGGGGAAGGGAAGGGAAGGTGGGGGGAGGGCGAAGAAAAGTTCCCTCCGAGGCCGCTCCGAAATTGGAGCGGCCTCGGAGGGAACAGGCAGGCCGCACTGGGCTCGGCGCGCGCAGGTTGCACAAATGTGCACCCCCTTGTGCGCGCCGACCACGGATTTTATAAGATACGCGCGGCTACGCGCGTATCTTATAAAATCTGGTGTACTTTTGTTCGCGCCGGTGGCGCGAACAAAAGTACCGGCGCGCGTATTGTTTTAAAATCCGCCCCTCCCTTTGAGAACTGATGCCAAGTCCATTGGTTTGCAAGTACCCACGTTGTTCTGAAAATTGCTCCCTTTAAGTATTTCTTTATCTGGTTTCTCACTGGCTTTTTCTTTGTCTCTTGTAGCCTCATTCTCTATAATACTTTCTTAGGTATAATGACACCTTACAAAAAAAATAGAGGGGGTCATAAAATTGGAATTTTCATAAACTCTGTCAACAAACCAATTCTGCATCCAGCAAATATTCATGCATGATTGGAATATTTCTTCCTTCTTTAGTTTCTACCCATCCATTCTAAAACAATTCATTCATCTTTCAGATCTATGAAGCTGATTTAAACCAGGGACGAAAACAGTGTCTCTGAGAGCTAAAATTGGCCAGAAAAACAAATAGTCTAAAACACATAGTTCCATCAGACTTAGAGTTTGGTGTATTTTTAATTCATAAACAGTAATTTAACTCTGAATACTGAGGATGGAGAAGGAACAATCTAGTGGAGAAAGCATAAAGTTTAGAATGGAGTTAGGGATTCATGGGATCTTCTGTTCCCGGGCTTTCTAAAACTATTCTTCAGACCCCATAGCCAGTTGGCTATTCAAGATATTCAATGAATATGCATAAGATACATTTGCATATGTTGGAGACCTATTGGGGTAATTTTTTTTAACGTCGTGGAAAAGTTAACTGGCACATATACACTTTGGGGGTGATTTTCAAAAGGATTTATACACTTACATGTGAATTTTCCAAGGAGTTGCGCATGCAAATGTAACATAGTATCATATCAGGTTTCAAAAGCCATTTACCAGCATTAAGTGCACTTAATGCGAGTAAAACCTATTTATAATTCAATGGCATATATTGTAGCAATTTTCAAAAGTGTATTTACAAGTGTAAAATACATTTTTAAGTATGTAAATCCTTTCAAAAATTACCCTCATAGTTTTGACAATAAAAAAGTATGCTTTTAACGCCCAACCCACCTGACTGCACCCCCAGAATGCTTCTTCCCATGCACATAAGAGTACATGATATAAAGGTAAATTTTCAAAGGCTTATGTGCCAAAATAGAGCGTTCGTGCATAATGCGTATTTGAAAAAGGAGTCACATATGTGTGTATATGCGCTTTAAATGTAAAAATACACATGTAAAAAAGGAGGTGTTAGGGACCTATTGGGGTGGGTTTTGTATGTATGCACATAATGAGCTATTTCAAAAGTGACATCTGCACTAACATCATCAAATGTACATGAGTACATTTAGTATTACTTATTTATGCACACAAGTCCAAACTTTCAGTTTGAATTTTACCCTGGCCTTAGGTGGGCTGGCTTCGCTGGGAGAGTGGACACAGGAGCTGGCTAAGAGGAAAGAGGGAGTATTCCTGGGACAGACTGGACCTACATGGGACAGACTGGGTCATATGGTGGTGGGGGTCACTGGGACAGACTGAGTTATATGGGGGGAGTGTACCTGGGGTAGACTGAGCCATACTGAGTGATAACTGAGACATACAGGTTTATAGGGGGGGTGGGGGAGTTACTGGAACAAATTGGGGGATTAACTGGGATATACAGGGCTATTCAGGGGGGTGGGAGTGTGTGTTATTTGGACCTACAGGGGAGGTGGGAGTCAGTGGTGGGGATTCCCTTTTCAATATGACTCTAATGGCCTTATGGATATTCATGTCACAATGGCTGAGGAGGGAGAGAGAACAGAGGAGGAGGAGAAGGCACCCTTTACAGAGAGAATACAGGACTAGGGCACAGTTTTTGGATCTGTTAGTGAGCAAGTCATACAAAGGTCCAGGTTTAACAAGGAAACCATACTGTCCCTATGCCAGCAGTTAGAGCAGGACCTGCAACCTACTACATGAAGGGGCCACACTTGCCAGTAAACATCAAGGTTAATACTTCCCAGGAGCTACTGGTAGGTCAGCAGATGATGAAGGGAGAGGTCACAGGGGGTCTGGGCCTCCCTCAGCCAGCAAGGGCTACCCAGCCCGAGTCTCTGTATGCCTAGATCCCAGGGAAGGAAAGGAGGCCCTACTGGGATAGGGAAAAGGATGGTTTGTGTAGCTGGCCTGGGGTCTCCCGTGAAGGGGAGAGGCTGGACTGCCAGGTTCCCTCCAGTTGGTGGTGGAGGGGAGGCCGATCTTGGTGGCTGCTGCTCCCCAGTGATGGTGTCAGCTGCAGCAGCAGGAGGAGGAGTTGGCCCCTCATTGTTATCTTTCTCCACTTTCTGTGGAGGAGGAGGTGCCATCTATGAAGAGAATACAACATTTGTGTCATTTCATGTGCTCATATGCTCCAGGGTGCGATGTGCATGATCTTGCAGGCAGTTAGAGGGCATTCCTTTCCTATGAGAGGTGTAGGCAAAGGGAAGTGTTTCTAGCTACAGGACACCCACATCATATAGGTCAGTTGTTCTCAACCTTTTTTCTGTCAGGACACACCTGACAGATGGTTCTCACATGCCTGACACACTGAACACATGATCATCACGGGGCTAAATGTAAACACATATTCTGTATCTACAGGAACCACCCTGACCCCCCAACAATGGGTGCAGAACAGAACTAGGACATTCCCCGTTCAATTTGCCATACAAAAAAGGTATTTCTAGTGCCATCTCAGCAACAGCAACATAAACACTCTCTCCTACCAGGTGTAATAGCCCTCCTTATGAAAAGACAGTAATTTACCACCAATACATGTCCTATTGAGAAAGCACAACAAATAATATTGATATAAAATGCCTACATACTAGCAAAAAACCTCAGTCACACACATAGATCGACCTTTACCAAGTACAGAAAGACCGTAAAGTACAAATATGGAGACAAATTGGAATGGAAACCCAAAAAAGCCACTCTGCATTTAGTGCAAAACAGAAATATAGCACCTAACAGACTCCCTGGATCTGCAATAATGTACACAAACTAATGCACTAAAAGTTACACCTGCATTATTGAACTTATTCAAACAGTAACAGCCCTACCTATGAAAAGATAACACTACAAATATTTAACCAGGCCCTAAACACCAATACACCTCCTATAGATCCCTACACAGAAACTACAAGCTTGCAGAATACACTTATGTGGGTCACACATGCAGAACACAGACAGACCCTCACCAAATACAGAATAAAGTGACCATCAAGTTCATGTTTTTGTTTTTGTGTTATTGCACTGCATACACTTAGTCTGGCTTCTTGCTGTTTCCAGTTCAGTTTCTGTTTCCACATTTCTATTTATACATTTCTCAAGTAATATAAAATAATAATTCTAAAACTAGACTAATAAATATAATACATGTTTTAAAACAACTGATAAACTGAATAACATCCACTCATTAAAAACTTACAAAATTATTACATATTCTCTAAACACCAATAAAATATTTCAAACGCATCACATAATACCCAATAATTAAAATGGCAGTCAATCAAGACCGATAAACTTAAAAAGCCACCTTTACTTACCCTCTCCAGTAACTCTCCTACTCCTTTCCCTTGTAGGCCAATAGCACACACCAGAAGCAGCAATGGCTGCTGAAGCTCTGCCCTCACGCTCCTCTTCCTTAGGGCCCATGACTAGACTATCTCACATACACACACACACACACACAATTTCTGTCTCTCAAACACCAGTCACCTCCCTGACCAATCTCGCTTTCTTTCACACACACAACCAGTTACCTCCCTGACCAATATCTTTTTCTCTCTCTCTCACATACACACACATACACCAGTCACCTCCCTGACCAATATCTTTCTCTCTCTCTCACACACATACATACACACATACACCAGTCACCTCCCTGACCAATATCTTTCTCTCTCTCTCACACACACACACACACATATACCAGTCACCTCCCTGACCAATTTCTCTTTCTCTCAAACACACACACACACACACACACACACCAGTCACCTCCCTGATCAATGTTTCTTTCTCTCACACACACACAACAGTCACGTCCCTGACCAATCTTTCTCTCACACACACCAGTGACTTTCCTGAGCAGTCTCTCGCTCTCACCCATTTTCTCCCTTACTTACACACACATTCTCAATCACACACGATCTCTCATACATTTACACACATTGTGGCTCACTCTCTCACCCCCATCCCCACCCCCAGCACACATGGCAGCTACAGCACAAGGTAGCTGGTATGCTGCTATTAAAAGCAGAGTCCTGACAGGCTGGAAACTGCAACAGGAGTGACCTCCCCCACCCCGCAGTGGTAAGAAGGCAGCACTCAGCTGTTTGCTTGTGCTGCGATCGCGGCACAGAGCAATCAGCTGAGAATGTAATTCTATGCTTTTTCTTCTCCCCAACCAGCCTTTTCTTTTATTTTTTGGCAGTTTATCATTATAAATTTTATATTTTCATGCTGGTGTCACGCTGGTGAGAGAAGGGGATGTCGGAGCCGGGCCAAGGCGAGGGGGGGGGGGGGGGCAGCGGCACCATACTCCTGCAACCCCTGGCAAAGTGGCCAGCCAGCACTGATCGTCAGCTCCGGGTCCTGGGCAACTGATGAACGGATTTCCCCAACAGCCGCGCGGCAGGAAATCCCGGCGGCCACATTCTCAGCAGACTATTCTGTGCCGTGATGATCGCAGCACAGGCAAACTGTAGAGTGTAGCAGGGCTGGGGAGAGCCTTTCTGCAGGATCAGCATGCATACATGGCCTTTTTTTCTTCCCACGTGCCCGGTAAACATCACTTCCTCTTCAGGGACACAGGGGCGGGTAGAAGAAAAGGTCATGTTCCTGTTGCCGGCTTCCACAAACCCTGCTGCCGTTCCCCTTGGGGCTTGAATGTGCTGATATCCCAGGCAGGAACTGCAGCAGTGTTCGCCTCGCTGAGGTGAGGAGAGGGGGGGTGGGAAGAGCAGCGGGTGCGCGACACATCTGCCGGTGCTTCATGATACACAAGGGTGTCGCGACACACCGGTTGAGAACCGCCGATATAGGTGGTAGCTAGGCCATATCATGGTTACTTGAAATACACAACCTTCGGTTCAGCAATATTTTACTAGGTGGTGCCTCGCTTGTGTTACGGGCTAAGAAGTGGACTCTGTGTCAGAGAAGTTAGGGTTGGGTTGTGGTCAAGGGCCAGGATGTAGCACATAGTGTATGGGTTTTTCTAGGATCGGGGGCATATACTTTCAGTGGTAAGAAATTTAGGAATGGGTTCGAAGAGTTTCCAGCTAGGCCCGAGGTTGCCTTCAAAGTAATGCTTCATGATAGTGCTGCCTGTGACCCAGAGAAATGCCAAGGTCAAAGTATGTTTTACATGAGGGTTTGTTTAAAGTCAAGGCAGAGACAGGATCTTGCTGAGTGGTAGACCAATAATGTGGCTGGTGAAGGAAACAGGACATAGACAGACTATGTGAAAATCTCACTGATGGGCTTATCATGAACTTATCTCTATCCCCATTCCACCTGGCATGCAGCCAGTCCAGCCACTTCTAATGCTTCCAGTGCAGTTCCCGGGCCTCCTCCTTCAGATCTTCAATCTATACAGAGAAATAGGAATACTAAGTTTAGTATGCACTATGACCTCTATACTGGTATGTATCCATGTTTTTTATTGACATCTGGAATAAATAGCTTGGCTCTTTGATCTCCCTTAATGTATCTAGAAGTGGTGTGCTCCCACCAGACCTGAAAGTACCCTAGAACAGGGACACTTTATGAATTATCATGTTACCCCTTTTCATAAGGGAGCAAGTCATACAGTCCAGCCAGTGGGAATACCCCTTCCTGATAATTGCTAATTAATTACTTGCTAATTAATTGCTAATAAACTCTGTTGTATAACAGAGTTTTCTGTTGTAACTCTGGGATACAACAGAGAACACATAGCTTTAGGGCGTAACAGGACAGTACAACAGGGCCAAATCTCTCTCTGAAAGAAGGACATCGGTTTACTCTGCTATCGGGGTACCATAAAATCTATTAAATGTATCAGAGAAAGTTCTAGCTCATAAATGCATCTTTACTATTCTTGTGACTATTGGTTTAAGTCATCCCTAGTTATCCTTGCCTACAATTTCACTCTTGCATTATGCTACATTGGCAACACATGTACATTGATCATGCTATTAATGGAATGTACATCTGCTATTGTATCCAGACATACCTACTGACATTTACTCTACCTGTAGGCCATATTAGCCCCCCCCCAGTGGTCCACCAAGCTCACCCTAAGCCACCCCACCTACACCCCCACACCCGTGTAGCCCCCCCATGGCCATCCTAAGCAGCCCCCATGGCTACAACCCACAATCTACTTACCCCACTTGGGTACGAAGCTCTGTGGTTTCTAGGCCTGCTTGTTTTCTTGGAGGTTCCTCCTCACTCTCAGGATGGGGAAGAGCACCCTCTCATGCTCCATTACCAGGGACGCCAGTCAGGCGACGTCACTGGTAATGGAGCATTATCAGGAATGAACCTGCTTCGAAGAACCAGACATTGCGCATCGGTGAAGAGTACACGTGTATGATATACACATAAATTTGCATGTGAATGAAAAACTACATGCAATGGTACACGCAACATCCAATTGCAAAGTGCGTGCAAAAGTTACATGTATTTTATATTGTGTGCACAATTGTGCACAATTGTGCACGTGCAATATAAAATGTATGCACATGTAGCACATTAAGCATCTAATTCACTTGGAATACATATCCAGTGCAGCTCACTGCTTCAACGGCAGGGGGGAATGACTTAAAGTGGAATTATACTCAGACAACCAACAAGGACTGAAATGCGCAGGTTGGATAAACAAATAAGCATGGGAGTAGCTTGCTTATTGCAGCAGTTTCTACCCCTAACCAATTAAGCTAGATACTTCACTTAGATACAGCTCCAGCACTACTCTCTACAGCAATTGCAGGGGTGGAAGTGAAATAGAACCAAAAAGTTACTAATGGCCAAGAGTAACAGATAAGTATGAGAAAAAATAAGTGTGAAAACTTGCTGGGCAGACTGGATGGGCTGTTTGGTCTTCTTCTGCCATCATTTTTATGTTTCTATGTTTCATACAAGCCCATATGAGCTTGTGTGCAATTCTTTTAAAGTTATCCTCAATGTATATGTATGTGTATAATTTTGGGGGTAATTTTCAAAAGCATTTACATGTGTAAATGTAACTACTATTGTAGCAATTTTCAAAAGCCATTTATACATGTAAAGTACACTTTCATGTGTAACCCTTTCTTAGTGGATGGCACATATCTCATGGATACTGCACAAATTGTGGAAAGGCGAGCAAACACACTAAATGAAACAAGAGAGCAGGTGGTTTGCAAAAGGAACTTGCATGTGGCCCATAAACCTAAAAACGTAGGTGAATAGAATAAAAAGGAAGTAATGCTGCCTTCAAAATTTGTACACAGCAAATTTTATTTGACAATCGGTCCCCAGACATGGAACACTTTTTCGCATGGACTGCATCCGGAGGGACAGCTTACATACGAACAAATGTCCTTATGACGTTGTCAAAAGATTTAAATACAGTTTCTAGAAAAGAACAAAAAATACAACATTAAATACATAATGAACGGACCATAAAAAGGGGGAAACAGCAGAGGACAGTGCATGTGAGTACATTCCGAAACTTGGAGTAACCTATTGCAATGCCATGTACATCAAATTATTGCAAGATGGTCAACTGTGAAAAATATGTATAATATAATAAGATGTGACATAAGTGATGAAAACAATTTATGTATCAAAAATTAGAAAAAACAGAGAGGGAAACAATAATTCTCCCCCAAAAAATTAATTAAAAAACATTTTTGTTTTGTCCTGATACCGTCTTTTGAGGAAAGACGGTGTCAGGACAAAGTGCCAATTTTTAATCCACTGTCTCTCGCCCACAATGGGCCTCACCAACACTACTGTTGTAATCATCTACCGTCTCCCTCATAGAATATTTTTATTATTAATCTCTATATCTTTATTTTTCATTTGTTAATTATAAAAACCACATATCTTTCTTAGCAAACTATTTCCTCATATATCTCCCTTACCCTTACCCCACATTAAAAATACCAAATACTGAGCTCCAATCATCAGGCGTTCAAAAATTTCACCCAACATGGACCATGTTTCGGCCATCAAACCTTCATCAGGGGATAGATTTTAAATCAATCATCGCTAGATGCCACGATATCTTCTCACACTTACAACCTAAAAATAAAAAACTTAATAATAACATCCGCACAAATGGCTACTCACACAAATATCACCATACAAAAACCCTTTCCCATTTACAAATCGCACCCTACACCACGGAATCGACAACCTAAATCATACCTTCTCTAGGTGTGCCCGTTCTAATGATGGCGCCACAATGCTCTCAGCTCCAACCCTTCATTTCCTCAAAATTAAATACCCACGTCAGTTTTTTCAAATTTTTGTTATGTTTGGGGAGTTGCTAGAGTCTTTATTTTCATTTATTCGTTTTTCTAGTTTTCTGTTCTGTTTCCTTTTGAACCCTGCCCTTACTTTGCACAACGCACACATTTTTGATTTCCTATTATGTTCAGAATTTTCTGTCCTAAAGTTTTTTCAATAATTTGTTTAAAATATTTTTTCAGCACTTATGTCACATCTTATTATACATATTTTTCACAGTTGTCCATCTTACTCCAAGTTTCCGTATGTACTCACATGCGCTGTCCTCTGCTGTTTATGGACCATATGCAAGTTCCTTTTGCAACACATATGCTGATGAGCCATAAAAGAATTTATAACTGGGGCTGTCTTCACACTCCTCATTCCCCTTTCCTGAGCCTCCAAGCTGTGGGTCCTTTCTGTAGGGGTGAAGTCTATCCTTCTTGGCCCAGGCAGTAAGTGTTTTCCCCTGTGTGTGTGTTACCATAGCTCTTTGGAGCAGGTACACTGACAAACCAGGCAGGACTCACTAGATGGGTGTTCAAATTATAGTTTACTGTAATTCTTTGTAACAGTTGGGCTTCCCCAGTTCCCCAGTCCCCGACGTCACGAGCGTAGGAGATCGCTCCCGGACCCCCGCTGGACCCCTAGGGACTTTTGGCCAGTTTGGGGGGGCCTCCTGACCCCCACAAGACTTGCCAAAAGTCCAGCGGGGGTCCGGGAGCACTCGAATCGTGCTGCCGTACGGCCGGCGCCATTTTGCAAAATGGCGCCGGCCATATGGCGATATTGCAAAATGGCGCCGGCCGTACGGCAACACGATTCGAGTGCAGGAGGTCGTTCCCGGACCCCCGCTGGACTTTTGGCAAGTCTTGTGGGGGTCAGGAGGCCCCCCCCAAGCTGGCCAAAAGTCCCTGGGGGTCCAGCGGTGGTCCGGGAGCGATCTTCTACGCTCTTGACGTCAGGGACAGGAACCAAAATAGCGCCGGCGCTACCTTTGCCCTGTCATATGACAGGGCAAAGGTAGCGCCGGCGCCATTTTCTATCAACGCACTCGTGGCCCGAGAGTGGAAGATCACAACGGGACCCCCCCACTGGACCCCAGGTAATTTAAGACATTTTGGGGGGGTTCGGGAGGGTGGGGGATTTATTTTAAAGGGTCGGGGTGGGTTTTAGGGATGTTTTAGTGTGCCGGTTTTCCCGCCCTTCCCCTTCCCCTCCCCCTTCCCCCGATTTACGATTTTTGACGATAAATCGGGGGAATTCCTATTAAATATCGCCGCTAATGATTTTTGATGATTTAAAATATATCGGACGATATTTTAAATCGTCAAAAAACGATTCACATCCCCTGGAAATGTCCTTCCAGGCAGGGGCTTGGAGCTGGGGTATCCTCCATGGTAAGGAAAGATGAATATCCCAAGGTGGCTGGAGAATTCTAACAGTGACCAGATTCCTTCCCATGGTACCTGAGGTCCACATTGAATCCTGACTTCACCTGGCAGTGTCCTGTTTCCCAGGATGGAAACTCCAGATGGCATCACCTGATGTTTCTTCCATGTTGATTCCTCTTTAAAAGACAAAGTTGGCCTCTCAGGAGGAAAGGCCTACACTGAAGACAGTTACTCAAAGTCTCTAGTTCAGGGAAAAGGAAGGAGACAGAAAAAAATCTTCCTTTGCCCAAGAATGGAAAAATACAACTTGCAAACTTGAATTAGGATACCTTCCCACACTGGGTACTGCAATCTTTCCTTATGCTGGTCAGAAAAATGTGTACAGTCCCTCCTGATCACCCTCAGCAGGAGATTCAGTCTGCCAGGAATGGAACAGATCAAAAAGGTGGAGATCAGTAAAACTGCAAGAACTCTCTTAATGTCCTTTTTCCTTCCAGCCCTACTACAGGAACTGCCAAGGCATGTGCCTCGCTTCCTTTTTGTCAGACTGGGGGCCTAACTCACGGGCTGATACAGTAAAGCGCGGCCGTGGTTACCCTGTTTTTAACTCGTTTTGGATGCACTATTTGGACTCGTAAGGCTAACCCGCGATTCAGTATCCGGTTTTACATGTCCTTACCGCTTGCCTGAAATGGACGCGTATCCGTCTCCGCCCGCCGCATGTATATGATATGTTAATGATCGATTTAGCTATTCCCTCCGATACAGTAACGTGCGCCCAGATTATCGCCTTTTTAACCAGCTTATTTACCGCGTCTTTAACCTGCATTTTTACCGCCTACCCTGACCCTGGCGTTAGTGTGGTGTTCAGTCAGCTTCGTACCGGACAGCGCCATGGACAACATGTATATACTGGCTCTGGCGTTATTTTTCATTCGGTTGAGAAGCAGAATGAGAAATGCTCGAATGAGAAACGCTCGAAATGCTCGGCAGATTGGAGAGGCGAACAGGGGAGCCCAGAAGCAAGGAGAACCCATCTGACCGGAGAACCCAGCAGCAAGACCAGAGGAGGTATGTGATATGTTTCAGTTGAACTGTACCATCCATCCATCTCTGGGCGTCATTGAGGCTCCGGACATGGACGCCTATACGGACGCCAGACCTTCCCGCCTGTATCCGGGCGTCCATGATCAGAGGCCGCGCTGCCTTGAGCGCCCGGCCGGACGTCCAAGGTCGCAGCTTGAATGTCCGGCCAGGCGCTCAAGGCAGCAGGGTCTGTAGAAAAGAACCATCCACTTACCTGGTGGAATGACATTTGAAATGACAGGTACCAGCGCACCCTGGATACTGTATAGGCGCTGCATACCACTCTATACAGTAAAATGGATTGCGAACGCCTACCGCTTCATTGACGCGCTTTGGACGCCGCTTGGATTTGCGTCAAATTTGAATTCTGAATCGAGCGGCTTGTGAACCAAGATGTGCGCGCAGCAAATGAGGGTGCGCCTGGCAATGCTGCACTGTTTCTTACACGTACTTACTGTATCGGCCCATCAGAGAGCACATGTGAAACACAACCTTTCCTTCTGAAAGTAAAACTACATCTGCCCTGCACTCTCCTAAACTACCCCCCTTGTGCCTAAGGGACATCCAATTCCAGACAAACTCTAGAGGAGATGCTGTCATGGATGGTTTGTCCCTCTGTAGCTGACTAGCCAAGAGCTGGGACTAGGGACATCTAGTGGAGACCCCAAATGGTCCCTACACCTGGGCATATATTGTAGCAATTTTCAAAAGCCCACTTACACAAGTAAAGTGCATTTTAACATGTAAAATCCAATTTCAAATGTGTGAATACTTTTTAAAATCAGGCCCTTTATGTACATATTGAGGGGTAGATTTTTAAAGACATGCGCATATTTTATAACACGCGTGCGTGTTATAACATACGAGTGGTGCACATGTGCGTGCGCTGCATGCAAGGGGGAGTAGAGAATTGCAATTTCCGCGCAGCGACGCATCAAGACCTTCCCCAGTTTCCTCCCAGTCCACTCCAATTAAGGAGCGGACTGGGAGGGAACTTCCCTACCCTACCCTAACCTCCCTTCCCCTTTCCCTCTCCACCCCACCCTCTAAACCCTTTCTCCTACCTGTCTTTTTTAAAACTTTTGTTGCTTACTGCGTGCCTTCCAATCCTTCCCCGGGACAGCAGCAAATGGCCACTGTACTGGCTGCCCCCTGAACTGCCCCTTTAACTGGGCCCGGCACTTCGGCACGTAATGGGGGTTACGCGTGTGGCTGGGCCCCTTTGAAGATGTGCATGGCGTGCGCAAGGCTTGCCCACGCTGTAACCCACGTTTTTTGCGCGCAGGGAGGATTTAAAATTTAGCCGTGATAGCACAATTTTGTAAAGGGCCATTTCTATGGATAAAGCATCAATTCCCCATAGAAGTCCACGCTTTATGTATGTTCTTTTATTATTGTACATTGCTTTGATTACATGTAGTAAAGTGATTCATTCAATCAATCAATAAACCATGAACCGTAAGGCATCTGAAAATTAGCCTCATTATTTGAACTTTGATCTCTTGCATATTTATCATGGACATTCTGAAAACTGGACTGGTTGTGGGGTCCCCAGAATAAGTTTGGGAAGTGCTGTTCTATTTTATTTTTTACTGTAAAACTTATGCAAAGAATGTCAAATAGAATAAACTGAATTTGTCTTTAATGCCAAAACAGTAATTTTAAATAGCTTTCTAGAACAGGATTTGTAATACTAAAAGAGATTTTAAAATGAACCTTAGATAGGTGGCTTACAACAAAATTAGAAATTATCATTGTTATTCTATACAGTGAGAATATTTAAATTGGCATTTAGTGATATTTTTTACCATAATTTCCAGAATGTATAAAGTGAAGAAAACACACTTTTTTTACTATCAGAATTACAAGAGCAAGAAAAGGACTACATTAAGATATTTAAAAAAAGAGGTGGATGAAAAGTTGTCATTGAACTATAATAGAGGGAAACTGTCACCTCATATTTAATCTAATTATTGTCTCTCTGCACAATTCAGGTTTGACTGCCTTAATTTCACAGATTCAGGGCCTGATTCATTAAGGCGTGTTCCCATTCTGTGTCTGAGGGGAAAAGACCAGGATAAATGAGGCCATTAATCCTCTCTAATAAATTACCAGTAAATTTGGTTGATCCTTTTTTGCCTCCATTTTCCTTATTTTGTTTGCCAGATCATCATAGAATACAATAGTTTAACACGGTGGAATGGATGTATTCTTCTGCTTCACATCGAC
The DNA here is from genome assembly GCF_901001135.1 of Rhinatrema bivittatum. Taxonomy (NCBI): domain Eukaryota; kingdom Metazoa; phylum Chordata; class Amphibia; order Gymnophiona; family Rhinatrematidae; genus Rhinatrema; species Rhinatrema bivittatum. The sequence goes on along the minus strand of NC_042618.1, from coordinate 216,626,108 downwards.
CCATAATTTTTATTTTGAGTATTTGGAAAAGCATTTGAATGACATCAGAAAGTGTGGATTTATCTCTCTAAAGCAAGCATACTGGGAAGAGATCTGGCCAGTGGGCAGTCATAAGCCAAAGCGAGTTTATTTTCATTCCTTGTGTGAACCTGATAAGATGTATTTTGCATACTGATCTCATGAGGTTTGACTTGTAGGGCATGCGGCTTCTTAACCATTAGGGGAAAAAAAGAATATTAAAACTGAATAAAATAGCACCCAACCCCTTCCTTTTCTTAAGGATTAACAAAAAAAGAGGGAGGAGGAAAAGGAAACATTTTTTCTCATATAGGAACAATATTTCAAATGTATTATGATTTTAGAAGCATGTCTTCCCTTCCTTGTGGAAACTTAAGGGGGCATTGTTAATGCGGCACGCAGGCGTTCATGTGTGCGCAGTTCCCGGCGCGTGCACATGGACGCGCCGATTTTATAACGTGTGCGTGGTGACGCGTGCATGTTATAAAATCGGCTGCCCATGCGCACAGGTGCGCGGGTGGTGACCTGAGCGTGCAAGGGAGGAGATTTTGTTAAAAACGTGTGGCAATGCAATCAGGCCTTTGCCCAGTTCCCTCCCAGTCCGCTCCTAACTAACCTTCCTCCCTTTTCCCCTCTCCACCCTGATTCCTAAACCCATCCTAATTAACCTTTTTTTTTTTTTTTTTGTGGAACTTACTTCAGCTGAAAGCTGAAGTAAGTTCTGCATGCCGGTCAGTGTGCGCTTCACCGGCCAGCTGCTAGCACGCGCTTCACTGGGCCGGCACACTTCCCACCCCCGCCCCACCCTCACCCCTGGCCCTCCCCCAGCCCGCTCCTTTTTAAAAGCCCGGCACTTTTGCGCATACCAGGAGATACAAGCGTGGCCGTGCCATTTTAAAAAAAATGCACTCGGCGCGCCCGGGACCCGGCCACGTGCATATCTCCCAGGATTTGTGTGCACTGGGCATTTAAAATCAGCCCCTTAGCATATATCGATATTTCTGATCATGTGCTTCATTAGGGCCAATTTTCCAAGGCGCTTCCGCAAATTTATGCTTGTAAGTGGCTCTTGTAAAATAGCCCCGGCAGGTATGCGTTTAAGAGTATGCTTGGAAAACGATTTTAAGAGTAACTTTACGCGCATACTAAAAAGACATTCCGAGGGATGGAGATGTGGTGAGATCAGGAGTTACATGCATATGTTTCAATTTTGGAAAGCATATTGCAAATACACACACACACACACACAAGCTGACACCTGCTGTCAAGCAGGTGTAGCTTTGTTCATGTATGTAGCCAAAGGTTCCACGTAGCCCACAAATTTTCAAAGTGAATTTAAGGGGGAATTTTAAAAGTCAGACGCAGAGCCAAAATTAGGGAGTGCACAAATATTGTTGGGCTCGTGTGTGCTAAGCGCACATCTCAGAACATCTCAAAAAGGGGGCGGGCATGGGTGTGGTCTGGGCATGGCATGGACGGGGCATGGGTGGTACACGGGCATTGCAGGACTTTCACCAGAAATTTGTGCCTACTTACGTGATCCGACCGCGTAACTTTACTTCTGCTATGGATGGCATGTAAGTCCACAAAAGAGAGATGGCATGTAAGTCCATTTCGGAGAGGTTTAAAAGGGTCTGGAGTAATTGGGGGCAAGTGAAGGCTATCAAACAAGGGGGGGGGGGGGGGTTGGAGGACCTATGTGTCAACTGGGTGAATTGGGTACAAACTGGTAAAACTGGCAAATGTGTCTGCAGGCGTCCCTTTTAAAATCCCTCCACTTATGTGGTAGAATCGGGATTTACATGCACAGGCACTTGTCCACTTAAAATTCAGCGCACTTGCTCATGCGTCCAGGCACGCATATACGCATGTATGTTATAAAACAGCCCATCCTTGGGCTCAGGCTGACTGCATCGGTGTAAAAGTTACCATCTTTAAGCACATAAATCCGCTATGAAAATTCTGGCTATCTTTAACTATACAGGCTGTTTGAAAATTACCCTTTCCATGCCCAGAAATGTGACTGTACATTTCTCGTGCTGATGCTGATGTACTAAAATGTGCAGAATTGCACAAAGGCTCCTTCACATGTTAAAAGGACTAATAGCATGGGTTAATAGTGGGTAAATAGCACATACTATTTGCCCTTTTAATATGAAAAATGGTATTATTTGCTTTGTAAATAGCTATTCTTTACACATAATTTTATGCTTGCAAAATTTTATTTAACGTCATAGACTGACTGAGATGCAAGTGTATGCAGATTTGCTATGAATGCATAGCTATACTACATGTATAAAAAGCCTTTGCAAATGTGATTTCTTTAAAGAAAAAAGTAATTACACTTTACTGAAGTGTAATAAAAGTGTTTTGGAAGATTTTCCATAGGAAAACTACAAGTGCTACTTTGCTCTAATGGGCTTATTTAATATAAGTCCTAGTAGCTAAATATCATGCACTAAAACGGAAAGATGGTAACTTGAATACTCATATGCGGGTGCACATAAGTGCGTATTCATTGTCCTGTGCCCATGGACACATCCATTTTATAACATACATATGTATATGCACGCATGTTATAAAATAGCCTGGACGCACGTACACATGTGCACAGTTTTAAATGGCTGTGCACATGTGCGCACAAATCCCGCATCTACCATGTAAGTAGGGAAATTTTGCAAAGGACGCGCGCTGACACCATCGGTAGTTTTCCCAGTTCATTCCCAGTCCGCCCAGTTTAGGGATAGGACCTGCAAACTCCTCCTAATCATCCTTCCTCCCTTTAGCCCTACCCTCAAAACACCGCTGCCTTGCCTATATTTTTTTTAATTTACTACTTGCAAGCCATCCATAGCAGAAGTAACTTTATGAGCAGGGAACCCCAGCACACTCAAGGACGTGAAAGTATTGAGGCTTACATCTCTTGGCCAGGCCTGACATGCCCATGCTCTGCCGTTTATTAGAAACTTTGTACTTGTGCACGCAGTGGGAGATATGCGTGGCCTCTGGCAGCTTTTAAAATCCGCTCAGTGCATGCTGGTCCAACTTGTGCGTGCATTTCCCAGTTTTGGTGTGCACAGGGGTTTTAAAATTCACCTTAAAGCGTGCATGCAGTTCTGAGCACTTTAGTATATCAGTCTCAAAAAGTCAGTAGGTTCACAACTGAAAGAACACCAGCCACTCCTAAATATTAAAGGGCTGGGGAGAGAGAAAGCTGTAAATATATTTTTTAAATTATTTCCCTAGACTTGCTAGTTGACTTGGAAAGACTTAAATAATACCTATAACTGGTATTATTTGCCTTAGGAGTCCTTAGTGGATTGCACTTAAAAAAATGTTTTTTTTTTGTTTATAGTAGCTTAAAAGTAAGGAATACTTCTCTTCTGGCTCCTGAAAAGCGCTGCTGCAGAAGTGAGAGACGAGCACCAATTGTTCACATACAAACCTTTCCTGAGACTCGCTGGTCCAATCCAAGTAAATGCAAACGCTCTAGGGAAATCCAGGAAGGGCCAGAGGCAAATGACTCCGTTTCTTGCAAAACAAGAAATCATTCATTGCTGTCCAATGTAAGGGTATGCTCATTACTTATGAGGAGAATGAAGACTCTGAAATATTATGTTCATTTTCAAGCTGTTCTCATTATTTTATCTTAGTTGGCAACTAAGGGGGTAATTTTGCGACTGCCCACATAGATTCGGAACCAATTACATTCAGACTTTATGTCAGCTTTTGAAAGGAAAGTCCAATGCATGCTTTCCCTTTGAACATCCTTCCAGAAAAATGACCTGCACGCATTTATACCTACTAATTTGTGTGGGTAGTTTTCTATTTTTTGAGGAAAAATACATGCACACTTTAGAAAATGCAAACGTGTGCAGATAAAAGTAAGCACACATAGAGGCCTTCTGTGCATCCTTTTGCCCACGTATTGGGCAGGCAAGTTTAGAAAAGCCCATTTTTGTGGGTAAAGTCCTGTTTTTTTTACCCACAGACATGACTTTAAAAATTACCCTCCCTAAGTATAAATGTAAAATATTACATAAAGTTACACTGTTGTATTCACCACCTCTTTGTATTGTCTATATTCTATTGAGCTGTTAACATAACCTTAATTTTCTCGCTTCAAGCATGTGGCAACAGAAGATACGCAAACAGGTGCATATGCACAAGAGAGTTATTTTCCTATATATTTGCTTTGTTAATAGAAAAAAAAAAGGCTGATGTTAACTATTGTAAATGAGATGTCAGAAAAAACACCACTGGGTGTGTATACTTCTGAGGAGTCACTACGGCTGCTTCTGAATTATTTGAGTGAAAAGATTTTTTGAGGTAGGGAACAATTAAGCTTGACCTCCTGTGCTTAAATTAGAATAGGGGAAATGTAATAAAGAGTTGGGTCTCCTTCCTCTAATTTTACAAGTTCAATGGTAATCTAAGCATGCCATTCACTTACAGAAACCATTAATTTTGCCATGTGGTTGAAACTCCACGGCTTTAGCTTTCATTCTTCTACTCCTTACCCCCGTTTTTTTGCTTTTTGTGTGTGCACCTGTTTGCACCACTTTAACATCCCCTTAAAAAAAAAACAAAAAAAAAAAACTTTGTGTAATCCTTTGGCACCAACCCTGGTGTGATAATACTTCTGCTATTCACAGCAGTATAATTACAAAGGGCAACACAGAGATTAAAAAAAAAAAAAGTCTTCAGGTTCAGGTTTAAATAGCTGATATGCCAAGTTTCAAGGTAAATGGTTTCCCAAATTATCTGTTTTGTTGTTTGTTTGTTTATTAACTGCAGTCTATGTCAGCCAGAGAACTGACGCCTCAACATCCAGAAGGAGAAAATATTGTGGGTCTCAACTTATCTGCTGAATGGTTTCTTTCTTCATTTCTGACAGCCAGATGCAGGGACTAGGAGACGTGTTTATAAAGGTGCAAAATAGCATCAAATAACTGGGTTACATCAGTGGACGCTGGAGGGATATCATTATTATTGCATCAGTTTACAGGTGGAAGACATGGCTGCTATATGAAGCTTCAAAAACATGATTTGGCATGGATAAAATGTAAAAAAAAACGTTTGCTGGAGAGCAAAACTGATTCTTCTGAACCAACGTTAATACTTTTACAACAAAAATATTTCACTCAATAAGAAAGTTACTAAAAGAAGCATGATTGAAGCTTATTTGCTTATTTTAACTATTCATGAAAAACATTTTTCTGTAAACACCCCCTCCATTATTTTTATAGCTTAAATAAACAGTTTGTTAGTATTGTACCAATGTTTGCAGTCGCTTCAGGAAACGACCAGTTTGATAAGATGAAGGGAAGCTATAGAGCTTTGGAAGAGGAGTGCACATTAACAGCTAGACACTGTGTACAAGTGCAACATTTTTCTTTAACAGGAAATGCAGCGTCCTGCTTTCTGAATGAGACACGAATATAAAACTGAATTACACATTTTGCAGCCAATGTACTAAGCCACAGCAAAATTAGCCAATAATGAGCATTATTGACCAATTTTACCACAGGTGTTATCTGCCAGAAAACCCCAAGTTAAATACCCTGTATACTACAGGGCATTTAACCAGGGGTTTTGCAGGACATAATACTCAGCTTGAAGAAATACAATTCTAAAGTGCCTCTATAGATTCTGGCCTCTACCACATGTGTTTACCCTGTTCCGTCCCAGGTTGACACTATTCTTGATTCCAGAGGCCTGTCCTCGATTCCAGATATGACTCTGCCTTTTTTATTTGAAAATCAATGCGGTAACACCGTCTCTCCCTTGTAAAGACAATACATTCCTCATATAGCAGAGTATTTTTCTTCTAAAACACAAGCCAGTCTCTCTTTCATGAAGTTCATCTTCCACTGTGCCGTGTGGGTGTTACGCCTGTCGGTCGCAGACAGCTGCGACCTCTGTTGCTCACCTTCTTCTTTGCAGCTTTGACTCTGTTGGGAAGACTTGCGGCCTCTGCCAGCTATTGCCGGCCTGCCTACCGCTCCCGGGCCTCCCGGGACACCATGGATGCTGCTGACCGCCATCTTGCCCTCGGAATCCCCTAGGCACACACGCGCGCGCACAGGCCAGTCTTAAGCACGTCATGGTGGGAACCTCGGGGGCGTCCCCTCCAGATGACATCATCCTTCCAGGACATTTAAGTGACTGGCCCTGCCTACCTACGAATTGGCAACGAGTTCCCTCATTGCTGAATCCGCTTCGCTCACTACGGACTTCCCGTTCCAGTTCCTGCTCCTTAGCGTGAGACGCTCTGGGTAGCCACTCCTTGGGGGCCCTTCCTTGTCGCTGGCTATCCTCTCCTGGAGGGCCTTTCACCTTGGACTACTGCTTGTCCCATTTCCCGGGTCTTCTCCTGGAACCTTCGCTACTGTGAGTACCTCTGCTCTATGGACCACTACCGTACCATCTCTAGTGTGGAACCCTCATCGGTGTATCCCGCGCTGTGGGCCACTACCATACCATCTCTAAGTGAGGAATTCTCATCAGTGCATCCCACGCTGCAAACCACTACCATATCATCTCTACTGAAGAACTTCATCGGTGTACCCCGCTCAGCAGACCATTGCCGTATCTTCACTACTGAGGTATTCCCCTTGAGTATACCCCACTACCCAGGCTCTGTGACTTTCTCCTGCACTCCCCGTTTGCAGGCAGTGCTCTTCTCTTTCTCTAATAAAGACTCTATTCCACAGCTGTGTCTGACATCAGCTGAGACCTCGCCTCCCGACGGTGAGGCTCACAGGGCTCCTCCCTGTGGGTGGTACCATCTCTCACCTCGGCCCAGGGCCCACATACCTACAAATCCTAACAGTGGGCTTGGTTCTGAGAAACCAAGTCCCACTGCCACCGACTTCCATAGTTTGCAGCTTCCACTTTTCTCTTAGCTGCAGCTACATCCACCCATGGCAGTGTCTACCCAGAAACTTTAATTTGCAACCTCTTCCCTTGTACCTTTCTCTGGAATTGGGATTGCCACCACCAGCCCTTTACATCCATCTGTTCTAGGTTTCCTTCAGGGGTTTGCAACTGAAATGGATAAAGTCCTGGGGCCAGACAGGATGCATCCCACGATATTTATTGATATCATAGGAGTTCTGGCAGGTCTGCTGAAGGATCTATTCAATAGATCTTTGGAGTCAGGCATGCTTTCATGGGATTAAAGAAGGGTGGATATGGTCCCTCTTCATATCAAGGAAGAGGATGGAAATTACAGGCTGATTAGCCTTATCTCAGTGGTGGGAAAATTGATATTCTACTAAAGGAAGGAATAATGAACTATCTACAGTCCAGTGGACTACAGGATCCGAGGCAGCATAGTTTTGCCAGAGGCAAATCATGTCAAACAAATCTGACTGATTTCTTTGATTGGGTGACTAGATAAATAGATCAAGGATGTATGTTGAATGTGGTTTACTTGGATTTCAGCAAAGCTTTTAATACTGTCCCACATAGAAGACTCATTAGCAAACTAAGGGGGTCATTTGCCAGATGGATCGCATGCGATAAGGGATGTTTTGCACGCAAAAAGTCCCTTATCACATGTGATACTAAGATGGGGCGGAGTCGGCCCCGGAAGAGGAGGAGTCGGGGCGTCACTGGGGCCGACTCCACGAAGAAGCCATGGATGCTGAAAAGGTAAGGGCCTTTTCGCATCCTATTTCGCGCCCAATAGCTACACCTTCTATGGTGGCGCTATTGGGCGCAAAAACGGCAGCGATCTCACCGCGGTGGTGCGATCACTGCCGGCTAGTGCATGACTGCCCCCCGTTTTGGCCCCCCACCCCTCATTACCTAAAGTATCGCAGGCCTGCGATACTTTAGAAAATGAGGCCCTAAGGGGGTCATTTTCGAACTCTTTTCGCGTGCGATAGCATGCGGGGGCGGAGTCGGGGCAGAGTCGGGGTGGCGAGGAGGTAGACTTGGTGGTGTCTTCCCTGGCGGCGATAAGGTAAGCCACGTTATTGTTGCCAGTAGCGCACCCAGTAGCACCACCTTTCACTGTGGCGCTATTGGGTGCAAAAGCCGGCAGCGAAAACACCGCGATGGTGCAATGGCTGCTGTCTTTCGCAGGCCCGCCCCCCCTGCCCCCCATTTTCACTAGATTCACCATTCTGCGATAGAATGGTGAATCCAGGCCCAAGCAACCTGGTGATAGGTCCCAAGATGGTGTTCTGGATTAGAAACTTGTTGCGTGATAGATGACAAAGGGTAGTGGTAAATAGAATTCATTCTGAGGGGAGAAAGGTGATTAGTAGAGTACCTCAGGGATTGGCTCTGGGGCCAGTTCTATTTAATATCATGGTGAGTGATTTTGTGGAGTAGTTATTTGTTTATTTATTTATTTATTTTATTTAGAACTTTTTATATACCGACAACCGTTTGCACATCGTATCGGTTTACAAGTAACTTGAAACTTTTCGGCAATGCCTTTACAGGGAACAATAACTATGTATACAGGAACTAACAAACTAATAAAGAAACAGAGTAACAATTTACAAGGTTTGATGGCATATAGTCGATAAACTGATTAGGGAGCTGGGTAGGCAAAAGGAAAGTTACAGGATTTTCGACAAAACATTAGGGTAGAAAATATAGGTTTCAAAAAGGAGTGTTGGCAGCAGGGGGGGGGGGGGGGGGGGAATAGAGTGGAATGAGCAGTTTAACGAAGTGTTAGCCCGGAGGGGAAGTAGAGGCAAGTTGTACAAGGTTATTCAAAGGAAAAGTACTATACACAGCTCAGGGAGTCATCAGGAAGGTGGTTAACGTAGGACGGGTAGGCCTGTAGGAACAGCCAAGTTTTTAGGTTTTTTTTGAATTTGTGTGTAGAGGTTTCGGTGCGTAAGTCTGGGGGCATGGAATTCCATAGGGTGGGGCCAGCCAGTTATACGAAAAGTTTGCCATTTTGCAAAGGATGCAAAGATATGCAACAGAGTGGACATTCCTGAGGGAGTAGACAGAATGAGCAATGATCTATGAAAACTTGAGGAAAGGTCAAATGCTTGACAGCTAAGATTCAATGCCATGAAGATGCCATGTCATGCAGTTGGGGGTGCAAAAACCTACAGTTGCATAATGAGAGAGGTGGTGAAGAGTTGGTGTGCACCAACCAGGAGAGAGACCTTGTGATGATAATGGCTGATAATGTGAAAGCAATGATTTGAGATAAGGTTAGAGCCAAAGTGATGCTGGAGTGCATAGGAAGAAACATTAACAGTAAGAAAAAGGAAGTGATAATGCTTCTTTACAGGTCTTTGGTAAGGCTGCCCCTGAAATACTGTGTTCAGCTCTGGGCAAAGGAATCCAGGCAAATACCTTTTGAAGATTGCTCTCCCTACATGTAGACTTTTCTGCTTACTCTGCTGCAGCACAATATTATTCTACTGTGCTATTGAGCATTGTTATTTAACAATAATTTATGGGATATAAAAAAAAAAAAAAGGAAAACACCATTTTGAGCTTCAGAAATGCTTTTCACTATATAGCTCCTGATACGTAAAAAACCCCCCATGATTTTAGCTAAAAAGTGAAAAGAAATTCTTCTTTCCTAAATAAGTAATATGGAGGATAATAGGTTTTCCCTCAATATTCCATTACCACTAAAGATCCTTCCAACCTTTCTTTGATGAAATAGAACATGTTAAACAAGGAGCTTTATGATCAATTGCTATAGGAATATAGAAACAATTCTGTTAAGGCTAGCGTGATTATACTGTAGAATGAATAGAGAAAGCTTTAAATGAGCCATTAGAAATATTTGCCACTGTTAAGAATCTGTTAGTGGCTTAAACTTTAGTAATAAGGAAGCTCCCTTTATGGGTCAGAACATTAGGATCTTCCCTGATGTTATGTACACAGACTCAACTTAGGTGGAAAACATTTCTTTCTTATCACTCTACCGTTCTTAGTTTGGGGGGGGGGGGGGGGGAAGAGATTTTCCTTACATTATCCAGCCAAGTGTATTGTTAAAATGGAACAAAATAGATATTTTTTTTAGATCCATCTCAATTAAAATCGTTGTTGGATAGCAAGAGTATTATTCAGCCTTCCTCTATTCAAGTACTATCATAAGTCGGCTTTAAGTCAGTTTCATTCCTTTGCACTTTGTTCCTATTAGCCTTGTGAGCTCCTTTTAGTGGACATCAATCTGATTTTTGTTGTATATCCCTTATAGTACTTATGATGTTAATACTATGCCTCTTTTTGTTTCAAGCATATGTTTGTTGCGTATAATTTGAAAATTAATAAATAAAAAGTTGAAAAATAAAATCTGTGAATGAAGCCTGCTATGCATGATCAAGATTTCCCCATTAGTGAACAGATTGCGGATTATTTTCAGCAGAAGATCACATCTTTGTTGCCTCACTTGTTCCAGGAGGATATGTTGATTGGCACATGTTGTGGAGGATGGGGGAGAGAGCTATAAATGGACGATGTTTAGCCAGTTATCCATAAGGGAAATTAAAATGGAAATGGGGGCATTGAAATCAACTACTTCTCAGTTTGATCCTTGTCTGTCATATATTGTGAAGGTATGAATGATTTAGTGTTGAATTCTATTTGATGTATAGTAAATAAATCATTAAGTGAAAGATCTAGTCTTTTAGAATGAAAATGGCTACTGTAAGACCCATTCAAAAATCCAGCATTACCAATGCAGGAATTAAGGACTCTACATCCTATTTATAACCTCTCTACATTGGGAAAACTAACTGTGCTCTAGCTCAACTCAATGACTTTTTAGAGGAACATCATATTCTCGATGATCAGCAGTATGGTTTTCGCAAGATGCATAGTATAGAGTTGCTATTGCAGTCTTTGTTCGATCATTTATATTGTCAACTTAAACATGGAGGTACAGGTATACTAATCCAATTGGATGTTTGAGCTGCCTTTGACATGGTCATTCATAACATATTGTTGAGCCAACTTTCTCAAATTGGATTGGGGTAAGGCAACAACTTGATTTGCTTCTTTCCTACAAAATAGAGTGCAACATGTTCAGGTAGAATATTCCTGTTCAAAATTAGAAAATTAGAAGTAACATTTGCCCTGGTTGAACTGACTATATTTATTTCTAGGTATGCAGAGTTTTTCTAAGAAGGTTGCTGTCGTTTATTAATATTAGTAAGAAGGTTAGCTGAATTTGTAATTCCTTTTCTGAAATCCCTACTCCCAGGTGTCTAAATTTATTCTAGCAATAGACTGGTCACTTAGCAATCAGTTTTCCTCTTTCAATTTGACTTCAGTTGCTGGTATCAGTCTTCTATTAAAGTCTACTGATCTCATTACATCTTACCTGGATCTCATGGCTTTTAAATTCTTGAAAAATCACACTCTTGATTTCTCTGGGCTCCTTTCTATTATTGGGAATACTTCTTTATGCTTAATTGCCAGGGTTCAACCTCTTCTTATGAAAGACTCTCTAGATCCAAATATTCTGTCTCTTTACAGAACAAATTTCCAGCCTCTCTGCTATCTTTAAGATTATTGAGAGAGTGTCTTGTTTGAAGAAGTCAATGACTTTGTCAGTAAAGCCAACATATTACATCTTTCTCAATCTGGTTTCCTCAAAAATTACAATACTGGGTCTGCCCTCCTCACATTGACAAATGACCTCAAACTCCATACTGAGGCAGGTGGGGATGCGCTCACTGTCTTCCTACACATGAGCGCCACCTTCAATACCGTCCACCATTACTTGCTTATTTATTTTATTTGAAATTTTGTAACTGCACTATTGACATTTCTAGGCAGCTTCTCATACATCTTAAAGATATGGGTCTTGCTGACAGAGTTTTGAGCTGGTTCAGCTCCTATCTCAAAAGTCAGTCCTTTCAGGTAGAATGGGATAATCACCTCTCAGATATTACTTCCATGCATTTTGGTGTCCTACAAGGCTCTATTCTTGCTCTTCTCCTATTTAATATTTTCTTGGCCCTAGGATCCGCCCCTTACTGTATGATGATGAAGTCCAGATCACTGCTTTTGTTAATACTAAATGTGATTTTAATCTCACCAGTCTGAATAATTGTCTTGCCAAGTAGTCCAGTGGCTTTGTAATCATGGTCCTGAAAGTTAATCCGTCTAAATAACTACAGTACCTGAATGTAATCCACTTTGAAGCGCTGAAAAAAGTGTGAAAAGTGGAATATAAATCTAAATAAAATAAAATAAATAAATAAAAATAAATCTGAGGACATCTGGTTTACTCAGAGAGCTTCCTGTTATGCGTGGCACTCCAGTTCCACTCAAAGAATCCATGACTACCTTAGGTGTCCAATTAGACTCTAACCTCTCTTTGGTTCATTACATCTCCTCCATAGTTCAGAAGACCTTTTTTAATGTGTCATATTTGCTCATTGTTAGATCATTTTAACCTGATACTTTTAGTTCATGTCATTGTAATTTCTAGAATAGATTACTGCAACTGCCTTCTCCTTGATCTCCCTAATTATTGGCTGAAACATTTACAACTTTTGCAAAACACTGCTGCAAAGGTCATCTATGGCCTTAAACATTTTTATCATGTTACCTCTTCATTAAAATCACTGCACTCGTTACCTGTTTATAATCAAATCATATTCAAAATTATATGCCTAATACTCCATGCCTTCCACTTTGGATTTCCACTTTATCTTTCTAAATTCCTGACTCCTTACTCTTCAGTTCATGTTGTGTTCATATCAAAAGTGCTTTCTTCATCGTCCATCTCCTTCAATTATTTGGCTTAAGTACACTAGAAAATCTTCCTTTAGTTATCAAGCCCCAGTCCTTTGGAACTCCCTCCTCCCCAGATATTTGTGAATGCAAATATACAATGTATATTCAGCGGCATGGTTTTGTTTTGGTTTTTTTTTTAATTCTGTTTGTTTAATGTTTATTTTGGTTTGGTTCATTTGCCAAACAAATTAAAAAAAGAAATACATGAAACAAAACCATATGCCCCCCTGCAGCTTCCACTTCCTTTTCACCCCTTTAGTGGTGCATCAAGGCTGAAAGAAGTAGGAACAATCCCCAATCACTCCTGCTCTGTTGGGTCAATGGTGTGCTTGATGCCGTATTGTTTTGCATCCATAAAGTATTATGGCTATAAAGCAATATGGCTGTAAAACAAGCTTTACTGTTGAAAAGCTCATTTTATGGCCGTAAAACCATATGATGTTGATAGACGCATGTTTTAAAAGAGGACCTAATAGGGCAGTAGGGACTAGGGACTGCTCTTATTTATTCCTTTCAGCCTTGATGCACCACTACAGAAGGGTAAGGAGATGGTGGGGGATGAGCTTTTTAAAACATTTCTCCAAAAATAGTGTGTGCTATTTGTTAATAGCACCTTATTGCTGAACTGAAAAACTCAAAAGGATAAGGATTCAATTTATTTGAAATGAATTAAATGAAAAATAACCATTTTCAGTTCGGGTTTCAGATTTGTTTCAAAAGAATCTACATCCTAATAATAGTATAATTGTGTGTACATAGTTATGCTGGGATAATTTTCAAAGTGGACTTATGTGCATAAGTCAACTTTCTGTGGCTGCTACCTTAACTCTAGTTGGTTCTCTGCAAAAGAACACACTACATTTCCCAGCAGTATTGTGCTTCCTGTTCCTTCTGGCTTTACAATCCCCTGAAGTATATCAAAAGTTACACCTTTGTAGCGAACTGCTATGTTAAACAAAAACAATCAAGAGCTACCGCTCTGTCGCTCTGCAATTCAATAAACCTTTGAATGAATGGTATGTGTGTTGTGAATTAATTTTAATAAAGTAAATGCCTACACTGTCTGTGGTGAAAACATTTTTTTCATGTGTGTAAATTTTTTTAAAAAATGTTTTATGGAGTCAGAGAAAGGTTTCATACATAGTGTAGGTGCCCCGCACCTCCGTAAGGTGAGCTTATAATCATCAACCTTCCTCCTCCTCCTCGGTAAACTTTTAATAATTATTTTTTGAAAATTTTCTATATGAACTTGTGTTGTCCCTAGCAACACATGAAGAACTCTTCCGTGGCAATGCTATTTTTAAATGCGTGACCGCAAAGGTTACTCCCTTGTGCTCAATGAGAATGTCAATAAAAGGTAAAAAACAGACTTCCCGGATTTAGGTTGGTGTGTCCATCTTCTTGTACGTTATCCCAACATGTTTCAGACGAAAATGCCTTTCCTCAGGGGGTTAGATGTTTCCCAAAACCAACTTCACGGAGTCTGCAGCCCTCTCCTCGACGCTTTCTCCAAAGCAATAAACGTTGTGCCACATGGCGATCTGTCTCTATCGATCGCCGGGAAGGATAGCCTTGCAAGTGAACTGACTCCTTATATATATGACTACTGGGACTGAAAGTAACCAATGAGGTGCTTCAACGTTGCAGCACGATTGATGACGTGGCAATCGGACCTGCTGGAGAACTCTAAAGGTTAGTAATGCGGTACGCGGACCTGAAAGGAGCACTCTGAGCTGTCAAAATGGTAAACAACGGAGTCCCGCCTCCAAACCTTAAAAACCAAACTGTTTTTTTGAATGAGAGCGAAATAATAAGCATAATCACTATGCCTTGTTGATCCTTTACAAAAGAGTATTGAAATTAAGCTCTTCATTCATACCTCGAGGTACGGAAGTTTTTAATGTAAAGATCCAGAAGGCTTCTCGTGTATTGAGTGACGATCGTATATCCCCACCACGTGGTGAGGGGTTGATTTTCTCAATAATCGTCCATTTTAAATCCAAAATGTTATGACCAGAATCCACTAGGTGTTGAACCATGGGTGCGGTGAGTTTCAATGTAGTGAACCGTGATTTGTGTTCACCGAGTCTTACTCGAATCGGTCTAGTTGTGCGTCCGATGTACAACTTGGGACATGTGCAAATAATCGCATACACAACATTATAAGACTGGCAATCAGTGTTACTCTTCCTCCAAATCTTATATCCTGAGGACGGAACTTCCCATAGAACACCTGTGATGGTCTGTGCACACCAGGAACAATGGCCACACATTTGATGACCCACTATAGGGTCCCCACTATCAAAGCCATCTATCTGAGCATGCACAGTCTGGTCTCGGATATTTTTCCCCTGTGACATGGCAAATGTCGGTGGTTCCAAAAAAATGTCATGCATGGACAGTATATGCCAATGTCTGTAAATAGCTGCCTTTATTGTACTTGCTGCCGTGGATTGTTGCAGAACGCAAGTTAACCGGGTTTCCTCCTTATGGGGTTTATATTGTAAAAGTGAAGCGCGAGTGCTAAATTTTGCTCTTTTATAAGCACAGTTGACTGCCTTCTGCGGATATCCCCGCTGTTGAAATCTGCCAGCCAAAATCGCTACCTGAATCTCAAAATCCTTCTCAGTGGAACAGATTCTTTTAGCTCTAAAATACTGACTCACTGGTAGTCCCATTTTGAAACTCCGGGGATGATGACTCGTGAATCTTAACAAATTGTTGCGATCCGTCGGTTGGCAGATATAGTGTTACATAACAATTTCTTCTGGTTCGGTCAAAATTGTTTTCATCAGATACACGGTATCCCGATGGGATCGCCCCTCGCCCCATCGGTGGCGAACCTGTATGTTGCCCAGTTCGAAAGAACTAGGGTGTACACGTCCCATTGGTGGCAATACCTTCTGTGCTGGTATCATTTTATAGACGATATTTTCCTGATTTGTAAAGGCTCTGAGATACAACTACAAGCTTTTTTAGAATGGATTAACTCTTTGGATGAAAATTTGCAATTTACATCTCATGTTTCAAAACAACAAATTACATTTCTAGATGTTTTGATTACAATAGTTAATGGAGAACTTCATACCACCATTTATCGGAAACCGACGGATCGCAACAATTTGTTAAGATTCACGAGTCATCATCCCCGGAGTTTCAAAATGGGACTACCAGTGAGTCAGTATTTTAGAGCTAAAAGAATCTGTTCCACTGAGAAGGATTTTGAGATTCAGGCAGCGATTTTGGCTGGCAGATTTCAACAGCGGGGATATCCGCAGAAGGCAGTCAACTGTGCTTATAAAAGAGCAAAATTTAGCACTCGCGCTTCACTTTTACAATATAAACCCCATAAGGAGGAAACCCGGTTAACTTGCGTTCTGCAACAATCCACGGCAGCAAGTACAATAAAGGCAGCTATTTACAGACATTGGCATATACTGTCCATGCATGACATTTTTTTGGAACCACCGACATTTGCCATGTCACGGGGGAAAAATATCCGAGACCAGACTGTGCATGCTCAGATAGATGGCTTTGATAGTGGGGACCCTATAGTGGGTCATCAAATGTGTGGCCATTGTTCCTGGTGTGCACAGACCATCACAGGTGTTCTATGGGAAGTTCCGTCCTCAGGATATAAGATTTGGAGGAAGAGTAACACTGATTGCCAGTCTTATAATGTTGTGTATGTGATTATTTGCACATGTCCCAAGTTGTACATCGGACGCACAACTAGACCGATTCGAGTAAGACTCGGTGAACACAAATCACGGTTCACTACATTGAAACTCACCGCACCCATGGTTCAACACCTAGTGGATTCTGGTCATAACATTTTGGATTTAAAATGGACCATTATTGAGAAAATCAACCCCTCACCACGTGGTGGGGATATACGATCGTCACTCAATACACGAGAAGCCTTCTGGATCTTTACATTAAAAACTTCCGTACCTCGAGGTATGAATGAAGAGCTTAATTTCAATACTCTTTTGTAAAGGATCAACAAGGCATAGTGATTATGCTTATTATTTCGCTCTCATTCAAAAAAAACAGTTTGGTTTTTAAGGTTTGGAGGCGGGACTCCGTTGTTTACCATTTTGACAGCTCAGAGTGCTCCTTTCAGGTCCGCGTACCGCATTACTAACCTTTAGAGTTCTCCAGCAGGTCCGATTGCCACGTCATCAATCGTGCTGCAACGTTGAAGCACCTCATTGGTTACTTTCAGTCCCAGTAGTCATATATATAAGGAGTCAGTTCACTTGCAAGGCTATCCTTCCCGGCGATCGATAGAGACAGATCGCCATGTGGCACAACGTTTATTGCTTTGGAGAAAGCGTCGAGGAGAGGGCTGCAGACTCCGTGAAGTTGGTTTTGGGAAACATCTAACCCCCTGAGGAAAGGCATTTTCGTCTGAAACATGTTGGGATAACGTACAAGAAGATGGACACACCAACCTAAATCCGGGAAGTCTGTTTTTTACCTTTTATTGACATTCTCATTGAGCACAAGGGAGTAACCTTTGCGGTCACGCATTTAAAAATAGCATTGCCACGGAAGAGTTCTTCATGTGTTGCTAGGGACAACACAAGTTCATATAGAAAATTTTCAAAAAATAATTATTAAAAGTTTACCGAGGAGGAGGAGGAAGGTTGATGATTATAAGCTCACCTTACGGAGGTGCGGGGCACCTACACTATGTATGAAACCTTTCTCTGACTCCATAAAACATTTTTTAAAAAAATTTACACACATGAAAAAAATGTTTTCACCACAGACAGTGTAGGCATTTACTTTATTAAAATTAATTCACAACACACATACCATTCATTCAAAGGTTTATTGAATTGCAGAGCGACAGAGCGGTAGCTCTTGATTGTTTTTGTTTTACAATCCCCTGGCCAACACTTGCCCACTTTTCCTTTCTGCTTTAAGATGGTTTTCCCTCTGGAATTGATTTTACAGCTTCCTTTCATCTTCTGGACAACCTAATGGTCCTATTTCTTCAGGCTGCTTCTGCTGTTGTGAAGCCACAATGTCATCATAGGGCCTGTTGCTTACAAAGGGCCGGATTTTAAAAGGTATGCGCGTAACCCTTTTAAAACCCCCCTGCGCGCACCGAGCCTATTTTGCTTAGGCTTGGCGGCGTGCGCAAGCCCCGGAACGCGCGTAAGTCCTGGGGCTTGCCTGGGGGGAGCATGTCGGGGGGCATGTCGGGATTGACGCAGCGTTTTTGGGGCGTGTCCGGGGGCGTGTTTCCGGCTCGGGGCGTGGCCGAGTGCCCCGACATAGCGGCCTGTGTCGGGGTCTGCTGCACCGGCGCACGTAAGTTGCTACTGCCCGGAGGCAGCAGTAACTTTTAAGATAAAGGTAGGGAGGGGGTTTAGATAGGGCCGGGGGGGTGGGTTAGGTAGGGGAAGGGAGGGGAAGGCGCGGAGGGGGTGAATGTGCACCCCTTGTGCGCGCCAACCCCGGATTTTATAAGCTACGTGCGTACCTTATAAAATCCTCTGGATATTGTGACTAGCTCCAAGGCACCTGACACATCTATCATGTTGGACAGGGGGCACCATTCAAAGCTGCTGATCAACTTATTCATATGCGGAACTGGACAAAAAACTAATGTGGAAAAATCAAAGGAATTGATGACTATTTAGTGACCAACAAGCAGCTGATACCCTCCCGTGCACTGTGTAGATGCTGAAAAACAAATAGAAACAAAGTTAATAGCTGACTAAAAACGTACCTAAAGATACCTAAAAAACGTACCTAAAGATACCTCAAGCAATAGGAATCGATGAAGCGATTCCTACTGTTTGAGGTGACAGAAAAATTCAGTGGAAGCAGGGCAGCAAATATCCATGATCAGTGGGCTCGGCAGAAAAAAATGAGACTGAAGGGGCCCTCATGTGGCTGCATGGCAGTATGGAATGCTGCACATGCCCAGTGAGGCATGCTCAAAGTTCTAGAAAGTTTAAGATAAAGTTCCATGCTAGGCTTGAATAGAGGAGGATGCGGGTCTGTTTGGGATGCTGGAGAGTAGCATGACGCCAATAGTGATCTAAGGTCTAGATTCATCATTCTGCTATATTTATAGCAGAATGATGAGCCGCACTAAAGAAAGGGATGGGGGGGGGGGGGGGGGGCGAAATTGTGCAGCCGCCACATCGCAGTGGTGCATTTTCGCCCACCGCAGGAAAAGGTATAGTTATTTCCTGTCAGTGATAATGAGGTAGATCTTAAAAACGTACGTGGGTGCGTACTTTTGTTCATGCCACTGACACGAACAAAAGTACACCGGATTTTATAAGATACGTGCGTAGCCGCCATATCTTATAAAATCTGGGGTCAGCGCGCGCAAGGCTGCGCAAAATCGGCAGCCTGCGAGCGCCGAGCTGCGCAGCCTGCCTCCGTTCCCTCTGAGGCCGCTACAAAATCGGAGTGGCCTCAGAGGGAACTTTCCTTCCGTGTCTCCCCACCTTCCTCTCCCTTTCCCTATCTACCCCACCCCCCAGCCCTACCTAAATCCCCCCCTACCTTTGTTGTGCAAGTTACGCCTGCTTGAAGCAGGCGTAACTTGTGCGTGCCGCCTCAGCATCCCCCGGCACAGGCTTGTGCCGGGGGACTCGGGACCGCCCTCCCAGCCCGCCCCCGAAGCATCGCCACGCCCCCGAACCGCCCCCTGACCCCGGACACACACCCCTGGACACACCCCCTCCCGCCCCTTTTACGAAGCCCGGGACTTATGCACGTCCCAGGGCTTTGCACGCGCCAGCGGCCTATGCAAAATATGCAAGTGCCCTGCACGCGTAAATCCAGCAGGATTTACGCGCGCAAGGCTTTTAAGATCTACCCCAATGAGTAAAACATTATTGCCCGCAGTGCTGCTGGGATTTAACCCAGCCCAATCCCCCACCCACACTTCTTCCCTTCCCCTCATTTGAATTGTACCACCGTGATGTGGCCGGTATCGCATGCGGTAGGGCGGTATCACATGCGATAAGGCCCTAACGTACGCGATAAGGCCACATCGTGGTTTGATGAATGACCCTATAAGATTGTACAATAAATGGCTCAGCACATGAAGAATTATATTGATTACATTTAACCATTCCCTCTTCAGCCCCCTGATATAGATCAACAAAACACAGCCAGTTTCAGGATACTTTGATCTAAAGATGGACTTTCATGAATGACTTTAAGATAAGTCATCTTTAATTTGCATTTAGAAAAAGACTTTAAAAAGACTTTAAAAAATGTATGATTAAATAAGAGGCAAGGATGGCATTATAGTGCTGGTAGTGCCTATTATGATTGGATAAAACCAATAGATTACACTCTGGTTTAAATGAGGGTTTTTGACAGTAGTATCTAATTTCTATTGTCCATCGCTTTGCTTTACTCATCTAAGAAATGGCGATTAATCAAATTAACTAAACTAAACTTGGTGTAACTTATGTACATATTTTCTTGCTAACTTATACATGATATTACAAAAATACCCTTTCTAAATACTCAACCAGAGTCACTAGGGGGAGACAAAGAAGTGAAGGGGTTGGTGAAAGGGAGAGTCAGCATTTGCTGGGCTATTGCCTGAAGACAGTTGGAGAGGAAGAGGAGATTGCCTTCTTTTTCCAGGTTCGAAAACTGAACTGAGCTGCTCTTGTCCTGTGACATAGGAGAAGTTTGGTGTTCTGTTTCCTGAAAAGTCTGCAACTGCACTCAGAGAAGGGCATCCATCTCAAGTCAGAGGATAGGTTACCAGTCCAAAGGAGCTGCAGGACTTGCAGGTTAAATAAGGAGAGTCTGTAAAATCATTTTCATCGAATGATGTATATGGACAGTTTTACTTCTAAGTTGTCGCCAACGCACCGAAGACTTTTCTTGGAGACCTGGGAGGTATATGTGCAGACTTTGCCACATCGGGCTCGCAGCTTGATCCTCAATGCCTGATGTTTGTTTGTTCTTCTTTTTTTGTTTTTTGGGTTAGTGATAGACCCATGCCTTCAATGTTATGATTGGACTCTAGTATACATGGATGTCTCAACTGGTTTGTCAGCCAGGCCTTGGGTAGGGGACAGGGGGGGGGGGGGGGGGGGGGGAAGGGGGGTAAAGGGGGAGAAGCGGGACAGGGAGGTTTGGAGAGGGTGAGGGTTTGGGGATAAGCATACTGGACTCCTTTTCCTTCTTGTTTAAGCAGAGCTAGCCCGCTATAGTTGTTCAATATGTCAGACTGGGGGAGGTATCAGAGTGCAGCCTCTCCTAGTTTGTTGGCGACATGAGTATTCTCTAGGGTGGCTCTAGAGATGTCTTAGACACAGTTATAGATATCTGGAAGGGGGAAAATTGAGGAGTGTTTCCTCATGGTACTGTGATTTGTGTCATCAATATCGTTTGCTGTATTATGTTTGCTTGTCTGTTATCGGCAAAGTTTCATATTGTGTCTGAGGATCACTCAATAAAAATTGTATTACAAAAAAAAACAAAACATCAATAAATACGATAGAAATAGAAATGATAGAATGCATCCAATAAAGTATCCTCCAAATTAAAAAAAAAAAAAAAAGCAATAGTGGATCCCACCTTTGCTCTTAAAGAAGTCTTGGAAGGCAAGGAAGGCCAATGGAGCTCTAAATGCTGTATTTTTGTAAGATTTTGAGAAACTGTAAATCCTGACATTTTTTTTATTGTTATTCTGGAAAACGAGATTTTTATGTTCCATCACCACATTTATAACTGAAAACTTTTCTTTAATTGTAAAAACACTTTATTGTGTGAGGACTTTTATTGGCATGACTGAGCCTCAGATTCCTTTGGGTGAGGAGCAAGTTGTGTCCCCTCATCTGGAAAGTCTCATGGAACTGTATTAAGTTACAGGAGCTCTGCATTGCCTAAAGGTGTGCTTCTTGTCTCTAAGAGAAGACCTTGAAAAGAGAATACATACAAATCTAGTCCTCCCACAGTTCCTTATAGAATGTAAAGATAAATCACTTGCAAACTGCACCCTGGATTACCAGTTCTGATGTGAATTTGCAATATCACTATCAGGGTCATCAGAAGGGCTGGGAAATGTGGCATACCATGCTGAGGGGGTTGGGTGCCAGCATACCATGCTTAGAGGGGTATCAGCATGCAATGCTGCTGCTATCAGCAGCAGTCTAAATTCCAGTGCAGTTGTTTCATTGGAGATGCAGAAGGACTAACTGGCCAGCCTTGTCTGATGATGTCATGCCCCCATTGACTGCCCGAGACATCCTTTAACCCTGTAATGGTCCCAATCACAGTCAATGATAATTTTAAAAGAATTTTTGTAGTCACAACACTTTACAGCACTGGAAATCCAGGCCATAGTTTACAAATGGAATACCTTTCCCACTAGTAAGAATTTGTGGGAATAAAACAGTTTGGACGCAGAACACTGAGGAAAAATGGATCCATTCATTATAGACCTTGAAATACATAGTTTTTAATATTATTATTGTGTTAGTGTGCAGTACTTTCCATGGGTGACTACCCTATTCTAGGTGGTGTCCGGTTCACTTTCTTCTTGCTCTAGTTGTCACCTTTAGTGCAACAGTTCACATAATGGTAACTTCATCATCAATCAAAAGAATGTTTTCAGCATAGTCAACATGTCAAACATGTCCTTCAAATCCTTTTCATGGTGGGGAAGCATTGAGAAATGGTGCTCCCTGGTGATATACTGACTGACAAGGGACCACTAGAGCCTACAAAGAGGGGACATATCCCTGCCCTGAGCCTGTCATTGTATTCTATAGAATGTATTCAAAGAAGCTGCAAAAACAAACCGATAGTAGTCATTTTATACTATAGCTACTGAAACAAGTAAGCAATAGTTTTAAATCCATGAAAGTGTTAAATGTAATATTTGGTTGGTTGCTTACACATGTAATTCCTAATAAATGTTTCTAGTCATAATTGCTTGAAGTCAGCTGCTCTGGCATGCCGGTCATACCTATAAATCAATCTAGATGAGTCCCAAATCCATCTATACTAATGGAGGATCAACACAGCAATAGATGTTTGGATTCGGTTTATGAATTTATGGTAGAAAACTAGCTTCATCCAGATAAAATGGAAGATGACACGATCATTTCTGAACACTGGCATATTTAATAATTAGTCATGATAATGAAAGAAGTAATATATATTGAAGGGAAGATATTCTTTTCATTTTATATGATTTTTTTTGTCTCCTTTCTGAAGGGAAAGGAGTTTCATGAGCTTGCTATGTTTTTGTGTGTGTCCCCTTAATAGCATTTGTGTTTGGTGCCCTATCTATACTGGGGGGACATGAGAATTCTGCCAGGGATGGGGGTTTTCTTTGGATCCAAGCATACAGGCATTCCTTGGATGCATGAATGTACATGTCCTGGAAAGTAAGCTCCATTAGTTCAGGGAGGAAATTCTTGTTATTATGTCCTGGCATGAAAAAGGCAATGTTATAACTCCTCACATAGCAATAAAATCTGCATGCACAATATACATGAAGACTTTACCGATATTCTCAAAAGAGTCAATTTTAAAAGGGGCGCTCGGGCATCCATGTGCGCGCAGTTCCCAGCACGCATACATGGACATGCCGATTTTATGACGCGCGCGAAAGGGGGGGAAATTTATTTAGAAGCGTGCGGTGACGCGATCGGGCCTTCCCCAGTTCCCTCCCAGTTCTCTCCAATAAAGAACTATGTATTATTATTATGTAGAAATATGTATCATTTACTCTTTGGAAAACAATAAATCTTTATATCCTATATATATTTATAACCTGTTGATCTACAGATATACAATGTCTCAGCATGTCTATCTATAGACATAGACATACAGAGAGATATGAAACAAGAATCCTCAATTTAGAAATAGTGGGTACATGTCAAGCCACTTCAGCAGCAATACCACAAGCGTAATAAAAAGAAAGAAAAAGAATACAAAAAGCCTCACTTGCTTCCTTTTTCTGAGTATTGACATTCTTGTGCAGCACTGGGAGAGCTAATTCATTTGCCGGTTCTAAGAATTTTTGAATCTATAGCCAGTAATTATTGGCATTCAGGGATATAAAAGAGGAAAACAATGCAGGCAAATTCTAGCACATTCATGTGGCATCAGGAGTTGAATTAGGATCGTCACACCCCATTGAATTATCAGCCCCCCCTATTACAGCCTTATTAAAATGGTAATGATTATACGGCAGCAATAGGCAGGCTTGGCGCACCTGTCAAAAAACTACACCGATTATCCTGTTCATTCAACTGTCTGGCTGCTGAATCTGTGTCTCAGGTTTACTTTTGTGTTTGAAGGTTTTTTTGGGTGGTTTTTTTTTTTTTTTAAGAAAGATACAAGAACAAACAATCCATCTGAGTGGACAAAACAAATATCCAATTGCATTTTCTTCTTCTATCTTCAATTTTATGGTGTGATACCTGGTACCGCAAAGTCACAAGGTAACTTTTCAAAGGCCTTAAGAGCAACAGACCTTTTCTTTTTTTTTTAATTTAAGAAAAAGACAAAAAAAAAACAAAAAACGAAAATGTAATCCAGGAACTTGGATTACATTATAGAAATCTAGATTAACTGTTGACTGATGACATTAGAAATTCTAATATTTTGCACAAGGAACTTCCTTTACTTTCTTTCCTAATACTCAAATCAAATGTGTATGTTATGGTGTACTAGGGATTTCTTTTTCTATTATGAAATGTTGCTGGGAAATCCTCATTAGCAATACTGAAGCGCAATTTAATTTAACGCCTCAGTCATTTGCCTCAGAGTTATAAATCATTCAGCACATTGGCCCTTATATGCTACCTGTCAGAAGATGCATTCGTAAGAAGAATGAATATATAAAAAATCAGTATCAATTTAAAAAAATGGGTAACACTAGTCACTTTAGAACTTAGGTATTCAATTCAAATATATTTCTACACACCAAAACCATCTTTTCCCTCTTAAACAGAAAAGAGAAAGAGCTACAAATGGACTTTACAAAAAAAACAAACCCCAAAAAACTGTTACATAGATTCAACATTTGATGTATACAATCAACAGCTGTAATGTTTACTATATTTTGATCCTACAAAGAACAAAGGTTATTTATTGGAGCATGAATATCTGCTTTTAAATCATTATTTCTATTAGCTCTTCCTGTAACAGAAAGGTCACTTTGAATTTGAACAGTATTATGGCATCTGCATTGGAAGCTCTGGCACTACATGCTCCAAATAATTCAGAAAGCAAAGTCATCAGTGAAACAATTCCAGATTGTTTTTTTATTTCATTTACTAGAAAATGAAATAATTTTTTTCACACCATCATAGCCTATCCAGCTGTAACAGTGGGATATCTCCTTTTGAGTTTGAATGAGAGGTTTATTGTTGTATAGTATCTGCCATATCTAGGCAGCAGTCCCAAGTGAATGGCAAATTGCTGGAGTTGGCTTGTTGCCTATTTGGAAATTGTTAAATAGTTTTGTAAAGTAGAGTTGCACACCCATAATTGGTGTTCTCTGTGAATAGTGGGGCAAACAAACCACACAACTGGTGATGTCATCCAACAGTGCTGACACGGACGTGCTCTCTAGGTCTCAGAAGGACTTAAAATTCTCACTGAGCTTGCATGGCTATTCCTGTGCAGCTGCCACTGCTTAAGCCTCTGCAGATTCTTCCCTAGTTATGCTTCAACTATAAGGGAAGGAGGGTGGAACTGTGTGGCTGGTTTGTCCCACTGTCCGTGGAGAATACAAGTGAGCAACTCCTCTTTCTACATGGATGAGCTGGACAAATCCAGCCACACAAGTGGTGATTGCCAAGCGGAGAGTTCCACTAGGAACTCTTAGTATTATTTTATGCAGCCTGGAAAACAGGCAGGAGGTGGAATTGAAGCACCTGTTTAAATACATTCTTTAGAACTGCTTCACCAAAATTGCTTTCCTTGTGAGAATCCTCCTCAAGACAGTGATGTTTAGTAAAAGTATGTTTGGATGACGATATAGCTTCTTTACAGATATCTTGAACAGAAAGAAATCAAAGATGGACAATTGAAGCTGATGTGGCAAGCACTCAATGAGCTTTTATTTTGCCAGAAATAGAATTTTCAGATTGTGCCTAACAGAAAGCGATACAATCTGAAATCCATGTTGATAATGTTTATTTCATTTTTGGTGATAAACCTTCCTTCACTGGATCAAAAGACAACAAATTTAGACTGTTTAAAAGATTTTGTTCAATCCAATTAAAATAATAATACTCTTCTAGCATGTGAAAATAACAAGTAGGAGGTAGATACTCAGCACCACTTAGCCGGATAAATTTTGATTTAACCGGCTAAGTAGCGGGGGCTGAATATCTGCCTGGGACCAGTGGCCACCACATAGCCAGATAATTATTTATCTGGCTAAATACAGTTAGCCGGCTTACTGGTGGGCAGGACATGGGCAAAACTGGGAGAAGTTGAGTTAGCTGGATAAGTAATCTGGCTGACTCTGGTTGGGCCATAGATCTGTCTTATCTGGCTAAATTTTAGATGTGATTATTCACTGATGCAGCCACGCCACTGCTTTTTATGAAAGCATCTTCTGACAGCATTACTGGCATGAGGTTCTGGAAAGAATGTTAGAAGAACAATTCATTGATTTAAGTGGAATTTTGAGACAACTTTTGCCAGAATTTTTGATGAGTTCTTAGAACCACTCTATTTTTGAAAATTTGAATATAAGGTTTTTGAATTACCAGAGCCTGGAGTTCACTTATTCTTCGTGCTGAAGTCACTGCTATCAGAAACAAGACTTTCCAAGATACAAAATTGAGATCTACTATAGCTAGAGGTACAAATGGAGAAGACATCAATGGGTGAGCACTTGGAGATCCATATTCAGAAACATTTAGCCGGATAACTCAGGAGTTATCCAGCTAAAATGAATATGTGGGTATTTATCCAGCTAAATTCTAGCCAGATAACTTTTGTCTGGCTAAACTTTGGCTGGATAAGTTAGGGGAGGAGCTGAGTTAGTCAAATAACTTATATGACTAATTAGCTGAGCCGCATAGCGGCAAAATATGGACCTCTTTGTTACTTAGATGAACTCTTTCTAAATTCAAATTTAGAGCTGCATTTGATAGATGGGAGCAGATAAAGGGATTCTTTACTTGAGAAGCACACCAATTAGTAAACCTCTTCCATTTACAGTTGTCTGAGCATCGTGTGCAGGGTTTCCTTGTTGCTAAAATAACCTCTTTTCCATTCTTGGGAAAAGGCAATGCAAAGACAAGTTTACTTTCAATATTCATGCTATCAGCTAGAGACTGAAGATTGGGGTGCAAAAGAAAGCCAAAGTTGTGAGTAGGTAAGGTTGGAAATATTTGTAGATGGTGGTTTGATTATTAATCGCTGCAGCTATGGGAATCAAAGTTGTTGAAAACAGAATAGTGCAATGAATATGATTGGGCCCTTGTCCTTCTTGAGTTTGAATACAGTTTTGATATTAGGGGAAGAGGAGAAAATGCAGACAGAAGGCATGAGTTCCACGGAATGGCAAGTGTCCATTATAGAGAAGCTGGTGTTGCTCTCTTTGAACAGTATAAAGGAAGTTTGTGGTTTGAAAGTTCATGAAGAGATCTACCTCTGGTGTTTCCCATAGTGGTGAGATGTAGATATTATTCTTGAGATTAGATGTGATGGCTTAATGAGTCTGTTAGGACATTCAGTTTTCCTGGGAGATATATGGCACTTAACTGTATTTGTCTTATAACTGGCCAGTTAAGAACATAAGAACATAAGAAAATGCCATACTGGGTCAGACCAAGGGTCCATCAAGCCCAGCATCCTGTTTCCAACAGTGGCCAATCCAGGCCATAAGAACCTGGCAAGTACCCAAAAACTAAGTCTATTCCATGTAACCATTGCTAATGGCAGTGGCTATTCTCTAAGTGAACTTAATAGCAGGTAATGGACTTCTCCTCCAAGAACTTATCCAATCCTTTTTTAAACACAGCTATACTAACTGCACGAACCACATTCTCTGGCAACAAATTCCAGAGTTTAATTGTGCGTTGAGTAAAAAAGAACTTTCTCCGATTAGTTTTAAATGTGCCCTATGCTAACTTCATGGAGTGCCCCCTAGTCTTTCTATTATCCGAAAGAGTAAATAACCGATTCACATCTACCCGTTCTAGACCTCTCATGATTTTAAACACCTCTATCACATCCCCCCTCAGTCGTCTCTTCTCCAAGCTGAAAAGTCCTAACCTCTTTAGTCTTTCCTCATAGGGGAGTTGTTCCATTCCCCTTACCATATCTTGCATGCTTCTTTGCTTACCATATCTTGCATGCTTCTTTGCAAACATTCTTTGCTTCTTTGCAAACGTTCTTTGCCCCATTCATCCTTGTTTGTTTATGTAGTATATGACTACTTGATTATCTGTCTGGATTTGTAAATTGGTTCCTATTAACCACTTCTCAAAGACTAGGAGTGCTTTGACGATGGCATTGAATAATAGATTTATGTGGTAACATTTCTCTTAAAGGGATCACATACCTTGTGCGCACATCGAATTCAGATGTGCACTCCAGCCTTGCCTGGATGCATCTATTGTTAGTGTTTGTTGTATCTGTAGTGGATGAAAGCTTTGGCCACATAAAAGATTTTCCAGAAGTGTCCTCCAATATAAGGATTGGTTGAATAGTTCTGAAATCGATATCTTGTGGGACAAAGGTTGAGAATGCTGATTCTAATGCATGACTCTGTCTCATGTGCAGATGAGCTAGCAGGACAACATGAACTGTTGCTGCCATGTGACCTAACAGTCTGAAGAAAGATCTCGCTGTGACATAATGTTGGTTATAGAATTTGTGAGTTATGTGAACCAAGTTGTTCATCTTTAGAATAGGAAGAAAAACTTTCCTTTATTTATGTATTTATTTATTAAAAATGTATAAACCACCTATCAATATTTCTAGGCAGTTTCCAGAATAACACTCATAGGGGTAGATTTTCAAAGGGTTACGCGCGTAACCTGCGAAAATCCACCCCTGCGCACGCCGAGCCTATTTTGCATAGGCTCGGGGGTGCGCGCAAGCCCGGGGGCACGCGTATGTCCCACAGCTTCGAAAAAGGGACAGTTCAGGGGCGGGCCAGGGGCGTGGTGGCGGTTTGGGGGCATGGCCGGGGGCATGGCAGTGGTCCGGGGGCAGTCTGGGGGTGGGTTCGAGTGCTCCGGCATAGCGGCCTGTGCCGGGGCATGGCGCTCCAGCAGCTGGCCGGCGCGAGCACATTACGCCTGCCTCAAGCACGCGTTACTTTCGGAGCAAAGGTAGGGGGGGATTTAGTTAGGGATGGGGAGTGGGTTAGATAGAGGAAGGGAGAGGAAGGTGGGGGGGATGGAAAAAAAGGTCTCTCCAAGGCCGCTCCGATTTCGGAGCGGCCTTGGAGGGAAAGTGGAAAGCCATCGGGGCTCCCCTCGGGCTCGGCGTGCGCAAGGTGCACATGTGTGCATCCCCTTGTGCATCCCCTTGTGAATGAGGAAATATCGGGAGTAAAACCCATTTCCTCTTTGTGAGGTAGAGATTGGCTTTATAACTCATACTCTCATAAGGGAGATAAGCTGTTTTGATAATATCTGTAGCAATTCTGTAGACAACTATTGATGTGTGTGTGTGTGTGTTGGGGGGGGGGGGGGGGTGGTGAATGGTAGAAGATCCAAGAAATTGAGAGAATATCCACTATGTATTATGCTGAGAACCTACTTTGTCTGTTATTATTATAGAGCATTGATTGTAATAGTGCATCAATCTGCCTCCCACTGGAAGATAATGGTAGTCAAAACTATTGACCAGATTTCTATTTGAGATGAGTAGCTCTCTGTTGAGATTTCTCCTTTGGCCTATGCCTTGTTTTTTGATGATTTTGAGATTGCTGTGGAATCTGTTTAGATCTACAATATCTTCTCCTGGAGTAATAATACTGCCTCTGATAAGAGTGAAGTTGAAATTTCCTCTGAGAGGATTGGTCTGATATAGCTGTCATTAAAGTTTAGAGTATACTGCAATGATCTTTAATCATATTGACTGCTTCCTTCTCTTCTCTCCAAATAAATTATCTCCAGTACATGAAGCATTCACTAATTTATCATGTACATCCTCTCTGATGCCAGAAACATTTAGCCATGCAAGTTTTCTAGATATTATTGTTATGGCAGAGAATCTTGATGATGTATCAAAGGTTTAGATAGATTTCACCAGATGTTTAGAACATTTTTCAGAATCATTAAGAAGAGGTGTTAATTTGCCTAGTATTTCTTGAGACAACAATGTCATTGTTTCTCTGATTTATTTGTATGGAATTAGTGTGCTGCAGTTCTTAACTACAGTATTGCTGCTTGGAACACTTTCTTACCTGCTATATCCAGCTGTTTAACTTTTTTCCAGGGGGTGTGCTGGAAAAATCTTTAGTCTTTTTTGCTCTTTTTAACATTGTTTTGACTTCAACTGAATCATGAGGCAGTTGGGTTTTAATATACCCTGGACATTGTTGAACTCTATATTTCATATCAATATTGTTGTCTGTAGGAGGCAAGGTAAAAAATTCTTTACAGATTTTTAATTACATTTCCTGAAGTTATTTATGAACTGGGACTGCTATGGTTGTATATTTCTGAGTATTGGGAACTCTTCTGTGGAAAATGTATTCTCTTGGAGTTCAGTGAGAATCGATGATGCCATCCTATGAAGAAAAGCAGAGAATGACAAATCATCTGATGGATTGGAACTCTTTACCAGCTGTGGTGATGGATTCAATGGCAAATCTAAGAAACTTGGTGTTGAGTTTGTGGACCCTTGAGCCGGCTAGAGACGATGAAGGCGCACCGTGAGGAGGCCCACAGTGGAAGTCGTAGCCGGGAGGCGGTTCAAGTCAGGACACCCACCGAATCTTCACCACTGGAAGCCCGAGATCCCCCCGGGAGGAGCCCTTGAGGATCCGATCTGCTTGGACTTAAGTGCGGTCTCCTGAAGGCGAGTACTTGAAGAGTAGTCCAGAAGTTATGAAGCAGAGGAGAAGCTGGAACCAGGAGACCAACTGGAACTTCACCACTGGAAGCTCGAGATCCCCCCCAGGAGGAGCCCGTGAGAACCTGAGCCGCTTGGACTTAGGCGAGGTCTCCTGGGCGGAGCAGTCCAGAAGATATCAGGCAAGAGATGAGCAGGAAGAGGAACAAACCAGGAGTCGGGGCAGGCGGCAGACAGCAAAGACTGAAGACAAACCAGGGTCAAGACAGGCAGCAAGCAGGATACCAGAGGATGAGCCGAAGTCAGGAGCCAGGAGACGAGCCAAAGTCAGGAGCCAGGAGACGTCAAGGAAGGGCTGGAGAAGGAACAAGACAGGAACTAGCAATACTCCAAAGAGCTAACCTCATTGCAAGGCGAGGTATGAAGGGAACAGCTGGGTTTAAATACCCAGCTGCGTCTGACGTCATCCCAGGGGCTGGGCTACGATTTCCCGCCGTGGCCCCTTTAAAACCCGAACCCCTGCACGCATGCGCGCGCCTAAGGGGCGGGGTTAGAAGCAGGAACTTGGCGGCGTCTCCCTCGTGGAGACGCCGCTGCAGAGAGGCTGTGCTGAGGCCTGAGAGCGGCCGGGGAATGCCGCGACTTGGCCGGCGGGGACAACAGAAGAGGTAAGGGACCCTCGTGGTCTGAGTTTACAACACTTGGAATGGATTGGAAAGATTGTGTTTCAAAAGATAAAAAAGAATCTTCTTCTGAATCTGAGATCATAATTGGGGAGTCCAAGGACAGTGGGCTTTGCCTCCAAAGATGCAGCATGAGGTTTATCTTCCACACACCTTCGTGCTTTTTGATAAGGTATAATGGATGATTGTGAATGTAATCCAGACACAAACTTCTCCAAAACAGGATGCACAATTGAATTAGGAAGATTTGTGGGGAAGTGCTTTATATAAGTATGCATGAAATTCATCTACATCTTCTATACAAAAAGAGGACATTCTGAGGAAGTTTGATGTTGGGTCAAAAATGGTGTTTTTGACTCCGGTACTAAAACTGGCAGAACGATCTTTCCTGCTTGTAATTGGTTTTTGCGTCATTGATTGCGCATGATTTTCTGCTCTGAGGTGGACAGCATGGATAACATTGGGGCCTTCAACTTTTTCAGTACCAATGAAGATGCCACAGTGTGCATCTTTGGTGCTAAAATTATTTTCGTGCCAATGTTTTTTTTTGGCCTCGAAGTTTGTGTTGGCATCATAAACTCTTCTGCATGTTTGCCCATCAGCAGAGATCGTCAGTGCTAGATTTAGATGGTGATATTGACAGCAATGTGGCTAAAGGAAAAATGGGAATATTTCTTTCTGCAAAAGAGATCACAAGGCAGCAGAATGCACTTTCCAACTTTGTGGAAGCATTTCCCCCATCACCCTCACATACATGGCTAAAGAAAAAATGGAGAATGGAGCATTTCTTTGTATAAAGCAGGCTTTTAGACACAGGAATAATGTGAAGCTGTGAAGGCAAGCCATTATCCTCTCACTGCTTACTTACCCCGGAAAGTTGGTTTTGCAGGCTGCAAGAAAGACATTTTTCAGTCCAACTGAAAGCAAAAAAGAGCTGCTTCTTCTGCTGGTAGGGCAAGCTTACTGAGGCCCCTTGATTGGTGGATATTCAACAACCCTGTTAATCTTTCCTTCTCTCTCTCCATGCCCTTCCTTCCTCTTTCTCCATTGTTTCTTCACAGACAAGGATTATCCCCAGAAGGTCCCCCTCCCAATCTTATCAAAAACAAACACACAAAAGCAGCAGTGTGCCTTCTAGGAACTTGCTGAGTTGTGCAAAGTCAACTCAGGAATCACAGACTTCATAGCTTATAAGCTTCCTAATGCTATGTGGCATTTGAGGGGGAATTTCCCCCAATAGGAAATCCTGGAAGGATTGAACTTCTGGACTTCCCTCCTGAAATTTATGCCTCTGAGTGCCCACATTCTTTTGAAAATGTACCTCTAAATCTATATGGTTTGTAATATGGCATCCTTAGTAAGAGGGGAGGTTGGCTCCTGAACCTGTTTGCTACAAGGAAAGTAAGACTAGATAGGGCCCCAGGGGTCGGGAACCTTTTTGGCTGAGAGAGCCATGAACGCCACATATTTTAAAATATAATTCCGTGAGAGCCATACAAGACCTACCAAATTAATTTACTACAACCCCCTACTCTCCTGATGCCCCCCCAAGACCTGCCAAATTAATTTACTACATCCCCCACCCTCCTGACCCCCACCCCCCCCAAGATCTGCCAAAAGTCCCTGGTGGTCCAGCGGGGGTCCAGGGCTCGCAGACAAATCTTTAATAAAAAAGTAAAAATCTAACAAACCCCCCCACGCTCCTGACATCCCCCAAGACCTCTAAAATTAATTTACTACAATCCCCCACCCTCCTGACCCCCCCAAGACCTGACAAAAGTCCCTGGTGGTCTAGCAGGGGTCCAGGAGCGGTCCGGGAGCGATCTCCTGGACTTGGGCTGTCGGCTGCCAGTAGTCAAAATGGTGCCGACAGCCCTTTGCCCTCACTATGTCACTGGGGTCGACCAATGGCAGCGGTAGCCCCTGTGACATAGTGAGGACAAAGGGCCATCGACGCCATTTTGATTACTGGCAGCCGACAGCCCAAGTCCAGGAGATCGCTCCCGGACCCCCGCTGGACCTCCAGGGACTTTTGGCAGGTCTTGGGGGGGGTTGTAGTAAATTAATTTTGGAGGTCTTGGGGGCGTCAGGAGGGTGGGGGGTTTTGTTAAGATTTTTACTTTTTTATTAAAGATTTGTCTGAAAGCCAGATGCAGCCATCAAAAGAGCCACATCTGGTTCGCGAGCCATAGGTTCCCGACCCCTGAGATAGGCTGTATCAGCATCTTTTCTTGAAATCAAAATCTTGATTTGTCAAAAACATACCATAAGCTTTAATTTTGCTCAGTTAACAATGTTGATGCATGAAAGAAAGATAATACAAAATAATATTGAGGTCTATATTCAGACACAGTCCAGAAAGCAAGGTTAGCCAGATAAACTTATCTGGCTAACTTTGGAAGCATATTTAGACAGTGCAGGCAAACTATTGAATATAGACAGCTATATTATTGGGTCATTTTTCAAAATGCATTGAGGACCTATTGCACGTTAAAAGGGGTCTAATGCATGTTAGGTTCAAGACATGTCACATTATTTTTTGCATCGCAAAGACACATGCAAATCGGCTGATCAGTATGCAAAGGGGTGGAATTTATTCAAATGAGTGTATCACAATGCTAATTGTGCCGATTTAACACACAGTAATGCAGGATTGAACATGGAAATTAACTACACCTATTATTTTTGGCGGTATGGAGAGAAAACGTTTTTAGCGCACCATAACTGCCGTTATCGCGGATCACGGCTATAAGTGCAGAACGCAATATTTTGGGGCTACTTACTGACAGTCCTCCTGGGCCAATAAAATAAAGCTTGTATTACCTGCCCTGTCTTCCTAAAACTACTATGTTTGGGTCAAATTTACTTGTAGTGGGCAACTGGATGATTCAGGCTGCTCGCCGCAGACAGCAACACCACCACCAACCGGCAAGGGACGTTCAAAGCCCTCCTAGGGAAGGGCCTACACCGGAGCATGAGCCACAGGCCCTGCAGGGAGAAGTTGAGATCCCACTACTTGGCTTGGCACTCAGGTGGGCATGACGGAGGAGATACAGGGAGTGCATCTTTCAACCACGAGCCTCCTTATTGGGCATGCCAGAAGATTATGTGATTAGCAGGTATTGCCTCAGCTGTTAGGCTATCCTGGAGTTATACAAGGAAATCCATGAAGGTCTGGATCTGCCCACGGAAAGGTCCCACACTATACCGGGCCTCACCAAACTATTGGCCACTCTGCATTTCATGGCATCTGGCTCCTTCTAGATGACAGTAGGGGTTGTTGGGGGAATGTCCCAAGGCACTTTTTTCCACTGTCTGGGACCGGTCATAACAGCTGTAGGTGACCACATTAATCGCTATATAGCATTCCCTCAGGACAGGCAGGACTTGATGGATGTAAAGAGAGGTTTGTATGTCATTGCTAACTTTCCCAATGTTGTGAGAGCTATCGACTGCACTCACGTAGTCATTATCCACCATGGAACAGGGAGCAGATTTACCGCAACAGAAAGCTCTTCCACTCCTTCGATGTGCAAGTGTTGCATGATACTCGACTGTGCATCCTCGACATGGTGGCCAGGCGTAATTCTCCAGGACCCCTACAATCACCAGCTCATTGTCCTGGATACTGAATTTCAAGGCCCTTAAACAAACATGCCCTGCTGCCTGCCTGCCTGAATGGGGTGCCGCTTCCCCCTCTGGAGAGGTGTCCTCCCTTTCCTGACTCTCGCACCCTCTCCCATCTCCCCTCCTTTCCTCTCCCCTCCTGACCTTACCAACTTCCTTCCCCTCTCCCCTCGCTGTCTATCCCTACCCTGTCATCTTCCTCCCACTGGACTCGCCTGCCTATCCCCTTCCCCCTCCCCCCTCCTGCCTCCTCCTATCCCTTCCTCCCTCCCTATCCTACTCCTGTCCCTGTCCCTACTCCTGCTTCTCCTTCCCCTAGCACTCCTACCCTAGTCCTCCCTCCTAATCTCCTCCCTTCTCCCCTTACAATCCTCTCCTCCCTCTCCCTGCTTCTCATGCTCCATCCTCTCCACAACCACCTTGCCTCCTCATTCCTCTGCAAGACCACCACCACTACAACTCCTCCACACTCCTCACTCCTCCAATCCACCACCTGCGCACCCCTCACTCTTCCACTTCTCATACCTCCTCTTCCTCACCACCTCCTCACTCTTCCACTCCACCACTCCTCACTACACTGCACTCCTCACTCCTCCACTCCTCATACTACCTCACTCCTCCACACCACCTCCTCACTCCACCACATCCTCATTCCTCCACACCACCAACACCACTCTTACTCCCTCCTCCACACAAAAATACAGAGACAAACCAAAGAAACAAAATCTTTCACACACAGATAGACAAAAGAGAAAGGCAAAGGTAAACACAAGGAAAAACAGTAAAGAACAGGACAATGCACTCAGAAATCCCTATAAGAACTCCTAATCCACTAAACCACAACTCACCTCCTCTCCTCTAACCTATGCCTCGACACACCCTCAAAGTGGCAGCTGTAGGAAGTTGATATATATATATATGGGAAAAAATAACGTGCCAAACATTAATCAACTCACGCCGTGATGATACAATGCGTACTGCGATGATGCACCGAGCCACATTGTGCTATTTAATTTTATGACTCAGGAGCAATCTGATTAGCCTTGCCATGCCCCATTTTTATCTCAATGCTTAACGTGCCATATTTCCGCTATATTTATAGCATTTTGAAAAATCTCCCAGTTAGTTAGCTGGCTAACTATAACCGGATGACTTTAAGACAGCTCTTTAACTCGATGACTCAGCCAGTTAACTCAACTCCTCCCAGTTATGCCCCTGGACCACCCCTAATTTATCCGGCTAAATTCTAACCATTTAACTTATTAGTCGGCTAGAATTTAGTTGGATAAAGGCTGAATATAGCCAGGCAAGTCATTTAGATGACAACTATTATATTATTGGTCTAATGGCTTTTGAATATGGACTTTATTATGAATTGAGGGGAGAGATATGAGGATCTAGTAAAAAGAAAATATAAAATCAGAAGATGAGTTTCGGAACTCTATTAGGAATCTGTATTTTTATAGCATTCCAGTACTAGGGTCATTAACAATCTCCATGTCATAACAGACAGGCTGAGTAGTCCTGGTTTTGTTCAATTACACTTGTGGACTTGTAGTTCTTTATTTGGATAATTGGAACTTCAAAGATGTGATGAGACTAAATTGAAACTGAGTAGTAGCACAGAAAAGTCACACTTACTTCTTAAATAAAAACCCTACAATTTCATCATGTGGACACTTGGAAGCCTTGTAAACACAATATAAAGATTTCTAAATTTGTTTTTTTTTCTTATTTTTATTTACAATGAACTTATACAGCTCCCTTCACAAGTAGCTTAATAGAGAATTCCTGTTATAGAGCCATCCCACATTACACAATACATTTCATGTATCATACCTTATTATCATGTCTAGAATGCTTTACTCAGTGTAGTTACTGTAGGATCTGTCTTACTAAGAGGATGATTTCCAGCCTACAGCTGAAGGACAGATTCAGCTGCTTAGATTCTGAGAAGCTAAATTAAGTTCATTTTGAGCTGAACCTAGGCGACTAGTTTTGTGACTGAAAATGAGATGACATCTAGATACCTGAAATCTGAATGTCGAGATATAAGCCAGCTATTGCAGTGTCTAGGTTTAGATGTCAAGGTTTGGTGCCTAGCAGTAGCACTGAAAATCAGAAGGGGGGTCAATATTTAAAAGGTCTGTCTCTCTACATCCTGAACTTAGCCGGACAAACAACAAGATTTAAAAATTCCATGAATTTGACCTACCCAGACTTGGTTGGATAGGATTTTAGCTGGTTAAAACCTTATTTAGCTAAGTTGGGGCATTCTGGGGCGAATTGGCACTTAGTCAGATAATGGCAATTTTCAGCATTATCCAGATAACTTAGGGGGCATTTACTGAGCTACATTAGGGTTTTACCATGCAGTTGTAAAAACTAAAAATCAAATTTTAATGTTGTGGTAGTGGTCCTGACCCCAGCCCACAACTCCCTTGTGTATTAAAATTTCTCCTCCCAGGCAAGATGGCTGCCAGATAGGACGTGCAGGAAGCGAGCTCCTCCTCGGCATTTTTCCTTTTGTAACCTACCTATTGAAAATGCCTTACACAAAAAGAAAAGGAAAAGTTCGGGGAGCATTGACTAGCTCCCCGTCGCTAAGTCCTTCTCAGCCGCGGATTGAGGGCTTCCTGACAGGAGTTACCACGACGCCATATGGGCTGGTCGCTGGGGGAATGCAGGAGGAGCGCGTGCACTCACCCCTGACCCTGGATGTTATGCTGAGCCCCGGTGAGCCGACCCGGCCGACACCCCCAGTGCAGAGCATTCTCTCCTCGCCTGATTCAACCCGAAGCTGTTTACATCTAGAGACTCCGGGTGGGGCCCAGGCGAGCCCCAGGACGGGAGAACTGGAAGCTACCGTCCCGAGAGGAGGAGGAATCTGTTGTTCATTGGAGGTGAAACCTGGAGAGAAAGAACTGACCCTTTTTGGGAGCCCAGGAAAACAACTAGCGGCAACTTTTGGAGAGCAGGTTGAACCTCGACAAGAACCTGCAGAGATTAATGTGAATTTGGGACAACCTGAAGATATAATGCTTGGGAAGGTATGGTACGCTTTAAAAGCTATTGATTCGGCTTTGAAATCGATAGCACAATCTATTTTTGAAGTTAAAAATCAAATTAAAGAAAATAAAGAAACTTTTAGAGGTTTCAAGGTGAAATTACAGAGCCAAGAGGAGCAGAAAATGGAGATCTCTCAGAAAGGTTTTATAACATCTGAAACTGTTATGGAAAGAAAAATTGAGAAACTAGAGAACAATTTAAGGTTATTGAACCTGCGAGTCTTAAACTTCCCTGTGGTTAGGATGATTTCACCTATTGAATTATTTAAAACATATATGAAAGAAATTCTGAAGATCCCAGAGGTGGCTTTTCCGGTTTGTACTAAAGCCTACTATCTCCCACAGGCGGGTCTTCAGGCTGAGAGAGAAGATATACCTTCGTTGGATATATCCCAAGTCTTAGAACTTTCGTTAGAAACTGAAATAAGGGAAAGGAAATCAATGCTTATATCCTTTGCGTTCATATCTGATCATAATTACATTTAAAAATGTTTCTGAGAAATAGACAAGCCCTATTTTATGGGGCAAAGATTTGGCTATATCCTGATCTTACTAGATCAACACAGCTGCGCAGGAAGAAATTTCTTGCCTTGAGAGAAAGGGTCACCAATATGGGGGCTCGATTTGTATTAAAGTTTCCCTGCAAAAGTTGTGTAAGATATCAGGGTAATAATTATGTGTTTTTTTGACCCTAAACAATTGCGGGATTTCTTGTTGGGGCATCCTAATTTAACTCCAGAAGTGTGATCGACTATAAAGAAAAATGGGTAACTCTCCTATCTATTTCTTTAGTATATATTGAAATATGAAGTTATTCGCTCTTTTTTTTTTTTTCTCTTGCCTCCAAATTACCTATATTAAGGTATATTTTAGTTATATTTCTTTAAAGATTTGCTAGGTAATGCTAACCTTGTTTCCTTGTTTCATTGTACCGAAATTTCTTTCAAATATTATTTCATGTATTAAACGTGGAAAATTTGAAAATAAAAAATAATAACAAAAAAATTTCTCCTCCCCTCAGCCCCTCCACCCTGGCTTCCTCCCCCCCCCCCCCCCCAGGAATCCCCACCCACATATCACTTGCTTCAAGCTCCCTGGGGGTCTAGTGGTAGCCAAAGCAACCCCCCCGAGGCATTTGGCTTCATCCATTTCATTGCTAAATGGAGCCACCTGGCTTCAGGGAAAAAAACCCTTAGTCTAAGTGTTCACAGGCCTCATGCATATTCATTGTGGATATCCTGAAAACCAGTGCAGTTTGTGGTTGTTAAGGACCCTTGCCTTAGAATATCAGGCCCTTAATTGGTTAAATAACTTTCTGTATTTTATATAATCCCATTAGGAAAAACAGTTATAATAAAATTATGTACTTACCTTAGCATTGTACATTTTCAGCTCTAGGGTTTTAAAATCCATACGTCCAATCAGTGATCTCATAAAATTACTGTAGAACAAAACCACCAGGAAGAAAAAGACATATTACAAGTTAAAAAAAATTCTCCTTTTCACTGTTTCTCTCTGATTGAAAGAAATGTTACTTTATATGACATGTCTATTTTTAATTTCTTTATTCAGATTCTACTTTCCTCCTGAATGTAGTTTTTGCAATGAGAGAAAATGGGGAGCTACCGCCTCATTTTAATGTACATATTTAGTACAACTGAATATTTTTAGCATCTAATCTTGAATATCTCTGGTTGTTGTGAGTTAGACTTAATAGACTAAAGTTTATTTTATTTTAAGACACCGGGTTTGAAATCCATCAAAATATATTCATTTTTCAGAACATGCAGCCCTCCCAATTTTTTTGATTTGTTTTTTTTTTTGTTTAGTTCAGTCCATTTTTTTTCATTTGGTTTGTTTGCCAAAATGAAAAATATATTAAAGCCAAAACATCTATAAAACCAATAAAAAAATTACCCTGAACCACTCAAAAATAAATTTAAAAAAATAAAAAGGACCTCCATCAGCCTTGGCTGGTTTTCCCAGGCCAAAATATTGCCCCAAAATAAGACTGGTGCCAAGGCCTAACTCCAGGGCCTGCTTGGAATGTGCCAGGGCCATATTCTTGTGAATGACAAAAATCCAGTAACCCCTCCAAATCAAATTCTTTTGAAACCAAGTTCTAATGTCTGCTTTGAAAAAATTATTCCCAATTTTTCAAAGCAAACATTACACCTTGGTTTCAAAAGAATTTGATTTGGAGGGGTTACTGGATTTTTGTCATTCACATGAAAAAGTTAACCCTAAAAGTAGTGGCGATTGTGGAGGGCCATATTCTTGACAAGTGCAGGAGCTGGGCATCTCCCACCCTGGCATCCTCTTATCCTCTTCCTGACTCCAGCATTAGGGACAAAAGTGATGCCTAGTCACTCCTG
The DNA here is from genome assembly GCF_901001135.1 of Rhinatrema bivittatum. Taxonomy (NCBI): domain Eukaryota; kingdom Metazoa; phylum Chordata; class Amphibia; order Gymnophiona; family Rhinatrematidae; genus Rhinatrema; species Rhinatrema bivittatum. The sequence goes on along the minus strand of NC_042618.1, from coordinate 216,585,575 downwards.
CATTTGTCTTGGCACTTGAAAGATGGCATTGTCCACCTGGGGACAGCGCTGAATAGTCATCATTTCAGTTCCTTCTTCTCGTGTGGCCAGCACCATTTTATGTACAGCCATACATATCTAGAGCTGTACAAAAAAATGGCACTGGCCACAGCAGAGGAAGGTGCCAAAATGATGTCACTTTTGTGCTGTCCCTAAACAGACAGCACCATCTTTAAATCACCAGTATGTGACCAGAAGTGACCAGGCATTGCTCCAGCCACCAATACTGGAGTCAGGAGGGGGTTAAGAGAGGGACCAGATGAGAGCACCCCTGCAGTTCTCAAGGACCAAGCACCAGCTCACTCCAGGCAGGGCCTGGGGCTTGGTGTGGGCACTGTGGCTAGACCTTGTCTCCAGACTCAACCTATGCCTAGGTACCAGGCATGGGCCAGGGCCAGACCTTAGCACTGGGCGAAGCCTGGTGCTAGGCCTCAGTGTTGGAGCTACACCTTGGTGCCAGACCTGGCCCAGGTCTAGGTTTTAGCACAAGGCATATGGCCTGAGGCTAGGCACCAGAGTTAGGCTTCAGCACTGGGCCTAGCCTCAAGTTAGGCCTCAATAACTGGCCCAGTTGAGGACTAAACCTTGGCATGGGATGGCCCAAGTCTAATTCTCGGCACTGAGCACAGCCTGAGGCTAGGCCTTGGTGGTGGCATAGGTCTCTGTACCCAACTCAGCCCAGCCCAGGTTAGGCCAAGGTGCAAGGCTGTCAGCAACCCATGTTTTTTTAAAGTAACAAATATTTTTGTTGTAAGCTATTTTCGGTTTGTTCCATTTGGAACAAACTAAAAATTGCATTTGTTGAATTTTTGCATATGTTAAAAACAAATGCAGATCCCTATCTATTTTATCACAACTGAATACTAATCCAGTTTAGCCAGGACCTATATAGTAAGGATTTCTTGTTGTCAAAGAAACTAACTGGTCTAAAGTGTAGTGTATTTGGATTTTCAGAAGGCATTTGACAAAGTCCCTCATGAGAGGCTTCTAAGAAAACTAAAATGTCATGGGATAGGAGGCGATGTCCTTTCGTGGATTATAAACTGGTTAAAAGATAGGCAACAGATTAGGATTAAATGGTCAATTTTCTCAGTGGGAAAGGATAAACAGTGGAGTGCCTCAGGGATCTGTACTTGGACCAGTGCTTTTCAATATATTTATAAATGATCTGGAAAGGAATACAACGAGTGAGGTAATCAAATTTGCAGATAATACAAAATTATTCAGAGTAGTTAAATCACAAGCGGATTGTGATAAATTGTAGGAGGACTTTGTGAGACTGGAAGACTGTGCATCCAAATGGCAGATGAAATTTAATGTGGATAAGTGCAAAGTGATGCATATAGGGAAAAACAACCCATGCTGTAGTTACATGATGTTTGGTTTCATATTAGGAGCTACCACCCAGGAAAAATATCTAGACGACATAGTGGATAATCAATTGAAATTGTTGGTTCAATGTGCTGCAGCAGTCAAAAAAGCAAACAGAATGTTAGGAATTATTAGGAAGGGAATGGTGAATAAAACGGAAAATTTCATAATGCCTCTGTATCACTCCATGGTGAGACCGCACCTTGAATATTGTGTACAATTCTGGTCACCACATCTAAAAAAAGATATAGTTGCGATGGAGAAGGTACAGAGAAGGGTGACCTGTTGAGTCCGTCGCTGCTCAACATCCTCACTCCGCCCTCTTTACCTCTGTGGCAACTAGAGATGTGAATCGGAACCGGTATCGGTTCGGATTCCGGTTCGGATTCACATCGTAAAATTTTTATCTTGCAGTCCGATCAGGTTTTTTTTATCGGCTGCGTCCGAGCTGATAACCAAAAAATACAGCCAACTCTTTAAAATGAGTTTGTTAGTATCCCCCCCCCAAAAAATGTTTAAATACCTGGTGGTCCAGCGGGGGTTCCGGGAACATTCTCCCGCGCTTGGGCCGTCAGCTGCCAGTAAACAAAATGGCGCCGATGGCCCTTTGCCCTTAGCATGTGACAGGGTATCCATGCCATTGGCCGGTCCCTGTCACATGGTAGGAGCAATGGATGCCGGCGCTATCTTTAAAAATGGCGCAGGCCATCCAGTGCACCTACCATGTGACAGGGGCCGACCAATGGTACCGATAGCCCCTGTCACATGGTAAGAGCAAAGGGCCATCGGCGCCAATTTGATTAGTGGCAGCCGACAGCCTGAGCGCGGGAGAATGCTCCCGGGACCCCCACTGGACCATCAGGTATTTAAAATTTTTTGGGGGGGTGTCCGGAGGGTGGGGGGATACTAACAAACTCATTTTAAAGGGTCAGGATGTGTTTTTAGGTTGTGTCCTTTCTTCCCGCCCCCCCCCCCCCATAACGATAAGAAAACACACTAAGTTATTAGAGTTTATTACTAGAGTTATTCAGATCTATTTTTTTCTTCCTTTGTTAATCAGAAATTTACACATGCTGACTTCAATGTAAAAACTTGTTTACTTAGTTTTTTGTTCAATGTAAAACTTCTTTTATTCTGTTCTATGTAAACCGCTATTTGTAGCGATAGTTACTGTTCTTTGTGAACCGGGGTGATATGTATATTATACAGGAACCTCCGGTATATAAATTATTTTAATTAAATAAATAAATAAATAAAGTAATCGTGGGGTTTCCTATTGCTATCGGGGACCCCCCGATATCTGATGATATTAAAATATCGGACGATATTTTCAATCGTCAGATGAATGATTCACATCCCTAGTGGCGACTCCCTCCGGGTCTGATGGACGGCTGGCTACCGCGGTGTCTCCATGTCATCTACTTCCGGTGTCCCCGGACTGGCTCGATGCTGCAACTCCGCCATCTTATCCTGATGCCTAGGGCGTGTGCGTGCACGCATCCCGACTCTTGTACCAGCAAGGACGCAAACCTCAGGGGCATCCCCCTGAGATGATGTCATCTGCTTCCAATATTTAAAGGTCTTTGAAAACGCTAACAAACTGAGGATATGCAAGGGGATTCGTTCCAAGCTACTCTGCCTCCTCGGACTTACCAGAAGTACCCGCTCCTCGGGGGCCTCGCTCTTTTCTTTATTTTCAGATTACAGATAGAAACCGGTACTCGCTCCTCGAGGGCCCATGTTCCTGAACACTCTGAAGATTCTCTACTGCCTGGAAGCTATCACTGCTCCAAACAACTGTGAGTTACCATCGCTCTCTCAGAGCTTTCCCTGGAACCAGGTACTCGCTCCTCGAGGGCCTAGAACTTTTCAGCTCCTGAGCTTACTTGAGACCTTATGTGAGTTTTGTCATCTAGTTCTATTCATGAACTCTGCCTTCTCTGCCTACTCACTTTCTACAGTTTTTCAACAGCTCAGCTATCCTGGGATCGTTGTTCCAGTACCTGAGGGACTACAGCCCTGCTGGGCATATCAGCTCACTGCCGCCACCTCTGGTGGTTTCTAATAACCTGTTTAATAAAAGAACTAATGAGTGTCTGTCTCTATATTCCAGCCTAGCCGGTGATCCCTCTCGGGGTATCCTCCCGGGAGCGTGGTCATCTGCCATAGGCCCAGGGATCCACCCACAACTATATCAGATTCATTACAGATTGCTACTCCTTAGCAAGACAATATCTGAGACACTACAAGATTGCTGACTCCTCCCTCTCCAGGAGCCCACTAGACAGAGTTTTCTCCACAGACTGCTCCTCCTATCTGATTGCTCCTCCCATCAAGCATCTTCTCCATAGTAGATCCATAACAGATTGCTAACTCGAGCAGCAGATATATAACAGATTGCTAACTCCCTAGCAAATCGATAACACAACCAAAATGATAAAGGGGATGGAACAGCTCCCTTATGAGGAAAGATTAAAGAGGTTAGGACAGTTCAGCTTGGAGTAGAGACAGCTGAGGGGGGATATGATAGAGGTGTTTAAAATCATGAGAGGTCTAGAATGGGTAAATGTGAATTGATTATTTACTCTTTTGGATAATAGAAGGACTAGGGTGTTACGGCGGTGGCTGCTGTGCTACCGCCTCACCACCAGGGGTCCCTCTAGGGCTGGCTTTCCTGACAGGCCCAGTCCATCTCCTATGTCCACTCTATGCTCTGGGTGTGCCCTCTTAACCCTGCCTGACAGTTGCCTCGGTGCTTCGGCATCGAGCTCACCTGGGCTCCCTGCTCTAGCCTGCCTTGCGCGGCCTTCGGGCCTATCCTTGCCTTGCCTTGCCTTGCGTGGCCTTCGGGCCTATCCTTGCCTTGCCTTGCCTTGCGTGGCCTTCGGGCCTATCCTTGCCTTGCCTTGCCTTGCGTGGCCTTCGGGCCTATCCTTGCCTTGCCTTGCCTTGCGTGGCCTTCGGGCCTATCCTTGCCTTGCCTTGCCTTGCATGGCCTTCGGGCCTATCCTTGCCTTGCCTTGCCTTGCGCGGCCTTCGGGCCTATCCTTGCCTTGCCTTGTGCGGCCTTTTGGCCTTCTTCCGTGTGTGTGTGTGTGGCCTACGGGCCTTCTGACCTGCCTTGCCCCGTCTATGGTGTGTGGCCTACGGGCCTTCCGTGTGTGTGTGTGTGGCCTACGGGCCCTCTGACCTGCCTTGCCCCGTCTATGGTGTGTGGCCTACGGGCCTTCCGTGTGTGTGTGTGTGGCCTACGGGCCTTCTGACCTGCCTTGCCCCGTCTATGGTGTGTGGCCTACGGGCCTTCCGTGTGTGTGTGTGTGGCCTACGGGCCTTCTGACCTGCCTTGCCCCGCTATTGGTGTGTGGCCTACGGGCCTGCCTTGTCCTGCTTACTGTGCCCTGACCCAGCCTGGACCCAGACACTGCTGACTGCCGCCTGCCCTGACCCAGCCTGTACTTGACACTGCCACTTGCCGCCTGCCCTGACCCAGCCTGTACTAGACACTGCCACTTGCCGCCTGCCCTGACCCAGCCTGTACCAGACACTGCCACTTGCCGCCTGCCCTGACCCAGCCTGAACCCAGACTCTGATTATTGCTGCCTGCCCTGACCCAGCCTGGTACCTGACTCTGTTTCGAGCCTCCTGTCTCTCTCCACCTGGAGCCACCCTGCTGGGTGGTGTGCACGACTCCTGTCCGGAGCCCAAGCGTAACAGTATGCCGAAGCCATCACATTTTCCAGGGGAAGAGATAAGTCTGTGTCCTGCCGGTGAGTCAACTTTTCACTAATTCAAGATGCCTCCTTCTTTACAGTTTTATACCTGCAGTTCCTGTCAAACTTTGAATTATCCTAGCTATCAGAACTGTCTAGCCTGTGAACTTGTTGGTCAGGAACACTGGTCATGCAATAACTGCAACAAGAAAAATGTCTCTGTCTATCAGGAGTGTTTGAACTGTCTGGCTCCTAAACCAGGGTGGTGGAAATGCTCCTGTCTCCCGTGTTTGTTACCTCCAGGCAAACCCTGCCCCTGTTGTTCTGCTCTAGGACCAGCTGTGCAATTAGAAAAGGCTATCAGCTCTCCTAACCAGTATTCTGTTTCTGGCTCAACTAAAACAGACATTTTTGCTGGCAGTTTGAGGGTAGAAAAACCCAGGACTTACCTGGCCAAGAAGGCTTCTGTGAGACCAGTGCTAGAGCCTCGGGAACAGGTTTCTCTACAACGGAGAGAGCTGATTAGCTCTAGCAGGGCTCAGCTTCCCACAGCTGCCAAGTGGACACTAACGAGCACCTTCCCTAGACGTCCTAGAACTGCCTGTGCCTTCTCTAAACTGCTCCTCCAGAAACAAAATCAGGAGCATCAGACTTTGGCTCGAGGTATCAAGCCCACGGCAGTACAATCTGTGTCTTCCATGCACACTACCTTTAACCATGCTACTCTGCCATCTGAACCTGCTGCACTACCCCGAGAAGAGCCTGAGTCTGCTGAACCGGCCCTGCTGCCGTCCTCGGAGGGGTCCGCACCAGCCCTGCTGACAGACTTTCTAACTCTGCCATCTGAGCCTGCCGAACCGGCCCTGCTGCCGTCTTCAGAGGGGTCCGAACCTGCTACAACGCCCTTGGAGGGGTCTGAACCGGCCCTGCTGCCGTCCCTGGAGGGGTCCATACCGGTCCTGCTGACGCCCCGAGAGGGGTCCGAGCCTGCTACAATGCCCCGAGAGGGGTCCGAGCCTGCTTCATCGCCCCGAGAGGGGTCCGAGCCTGCTACAACGCCCCGAGAGGGGTTCGAGCCTGCTTCATCGCCCCGAGAGGGGTCCGAGCCTGCTACAATGCCCCGAGAGGGGTCCGAGCCTGCTTCATCGCCCCGAGAGGGGGTCCGAGCCTGCTACAACGCCCCGAGAGGGGTCCGAGCCTGCTACAATGCCCCGAGAGGGGTCCGAGCCTGCTTCATCGCCCCGAGAGGGGTCCGAGCCTGCTTCATCGCCCCGAGAGGGGTCCGAGCCTGCTACAACGCCCCGAGAGGGGTTCGAGCCTGCTTCATCGCCCCGAGAGGGGTCCGAGCCTGCTACAATGCCCCGAGAGGGGTCCGAGCCTGCTTCATCGCCCCGAGAGGGGTCCGAGCCTGCTACAAACGCCCCGAGAGGGGTCCGAGTCTGCTACAATGCCCCGAGAGGGGTCCGAGCCTGCTTCATCGCCCCGAGAGGGGTTCGAGCCTGCTTCATCGCCCCGAGAGGGGTCCGAGCCTGCTACAACGCCCCGAGAGGGGTCCGAGCCTGCTACAATGCCCCGAGAGGGGTCCGAGCCTGCTTCATCGCCCCGAGAGGGGTCCGAGCCTGCTACAACGCCCCGAGAGGGGTCCGAGCCTGCTACAATGCCCCGAGAGGGGTCCGAGCCTGCTTCATCGCCCCGAGAGGGGTTCGAGCCTGCTTCATCGCCCCGAGAGGGGTCCGAGCCTGCTACAATGCCCCGAGAGGGGTCCGAGCCTGCTTCATCGCCCCGAGAGGGGTCCGAGCCTGCTACACCGCCCCGAGAGGGGTCCGAGCCTGCTACAATTGCCCGAGTAGGATCCGAGCCTGCTGTACTGGCCCAGCTGCCGCCCCTGGAGGGGCCTGTACCGGTCTTAATGCCGACCTTGGAAGGGTCCGGACCGGTCCTACTATCGCCTCAAGAAGGGTTACGGACTATTTTTCTGCCCCAGGTGGGGTTTGTGTTCCCCTTGTCACCCCAGGAGGGGTTATGGAAATCTGCACCGCCTCTGCTACCCCAGGAGGGGTCTAACCCTGCCGCCTTGTCCCAGGAGGGGTTATGGACTGCCTTATTGCCTCGGAAAGGAGTTGAACCTGCCGCATCACCCCCGGAGTAGTCTCCCGTTATTCTTGATTACCTCCTGCACAGATGGGATCCAGGAGGAGGGGGAGGCCTTGAGGGGGGGGGGTACTGTTACGGCGGTGGCTGCTGTGCTACCGCCTCACCACCAGGGGTCCCTCTAGGGCTGGCTTTCCTGACAGGCCCAGTCCATCTCCTATGTCCACTCTATGCTCTGGGTGTGCCCTCTTAACCCTGCCTGACAGTTGCCTCGGTGCTTCGGCATCGAGCTCACCTGGGCTCCCTGCTCTAGCCTGCCTTGCGCGGCCTTCGGGCCTATCCTTGCCTTGCCTTGCCTTGCGTGGCCTTCGGGCCTATCCTTGCCTTGCCTTGCCTTGCGTGGCCTTCGGGCCTATCCTTGCCTTGCCTAGCCTTGCGTGGCCTTCGGGCCTATCCTTGCCTTGCCTTGCCTTGCGTGGCCTTCGGGCCTATCCTTGCCTTGCCTTGCCTTGCGTGGCCTTCGGGCCTATCCTTGCCTTGCCTTGCCTTGCGCGGCCTTCGGGCCTATCCTTGCCTTGCCTTGTGCGGCCTTTTGGCCTTCTTCCGTGTGTGTGTGTGTGGCCTACGGGCCTTCTGACCTGCCTTGCCCCCGTCTATGGTGTGTGGCCTACGGGCCTTCCGTGTGTGTGTGTGTGGCCTACGGGCCCTCTGACCTGCCTTGCCCCGTCTATGGTGTGTGGCCTACGGGCCTTCCGTGTGTGTGTGTGTGGCCTACGGGCCTTCTGACCTGCCTTGCCCCGTCTATGGTGTGTGGCCTACGGGCCTTCCGTGTGTGTGTGTGTGGGCCTACGGGCCTTCTGACCTGCCTTGCCCCGCTATTGGTGTGTGGCCTACGGGCCTTCCGTGTGTGTGTGTGTGTGGCCTACGGGCCTTCTGACCTGCCTTGTCCTGCTTACTGTGCCCTGACCCAGCCTGGACCCAGACACTGCTGACTGCCGCCTGCCCTGACCCAGCCTGTACTTGACACTGCCACTTGCCGCCTGCCCTGACCCAGCCTGTACTAGACACTGCCACTTGCCGCCTGCCCTGACCCAGCCTGTACCAGACACTGCCACTTGCCGCCTGCCCTGACCCAGCCTGAACCCAGACTCTGATTATTGCTGCCTGCCCTGACCCAGCCTGGTACCTGACTCTGTTTCGAGCCTCCTGTCTCTCTCCACCTGGAGCCACCCTGCTGGGTGGTGTGCACGACTCCTGTCCGGAGCCCAAGCGTAACATAGGGGGCACGCCATGAAATTAGCATGTAGCACATTTAAAACTAATAGGAGAAAGTTCTTTTTCACTTAATGCACAATTAAACTCTGGAATTTGTTGCCAGAGGATGTGGTTAGTGCAGTTAGTGTAGCTGGGTTTAATAAAGGTTTGGATAAGTTATTGGAGGAGAAATTCATTAACTGATATTAATCAAGTTGACTTAGGGAATAGCCACTGCTATTACTGTCATCAGTAGTATGGGATCTACTTAGTGTTTGGATACTTGTGAGATACTTATAGTCTGGATTGGCTACTGTTGGAAACAGGATGCTGGGCTTAATGGACCCTTGGTCTGACCCAGTATGGCAAATTCTTATGTTCTTATATTTTCATATTCATAAAGAAAATGATTTATAGCTAAGCCATTTTTTTAAACTTCCTCTTGACAAAGTCTTAAAAGTTGCCCAAAAAACAGTTTAACTTTGGTATAGCAGATGCTACATATTTCAAAAGTCATTTACCCGGATAAATGGCTGTTTACTTGGGTAAACTGTATGTCTGAAAACTTCCCACCCTTTCTTCTAGTAAAAGCACACATGCGGGCCGATACAGTAAAGCGTGGGCCGGCTTGCACGCTTTTTTATGCGACTTGGACGAGCATTTTATACTCGTAAGACAGACGCGCAATCCAGTATACGATCTACCGCGTCCTTAGCGCGTGCTGAAAATGACGCATAACAATTGACGCCTGCCGCATGTAGATACTATGTTAATGGTGTTTAATGATGTATAATGAGCTGATTAGCTATTCCCCTCGATACAGTAATGCGCGTCCAAAATAGCGCGTCTTTAACCTGCACATTTTCTGCGTCTTTACCCTCAATATTTATCGCCTACCCTGACCCTGGCGTTAGTGTGGTGCTGTTCTCTTGACAGTCGTGAATATCCAACGGACAGCATCGGACAGCGTCATGGACTACATGTATATATTGGCTTTGGCGATCTTTTTTCAATGGGTGCAAAGGAGATTTAAGAAATGCTCTGCGAGCAAATTCTAGACGGCCTATTGGAGACAACAGCCAACAGGAGTACCCGGCACAAAGACAGACCTTATGGTGAGGTTGGCTGAGTTCTGATTGATGTAATGAGCTGCAGTGAGAGATACAGAAGTATACATACGTGGATTCTGAAGCTGCTCAGGATGTCGCAGGGAATTTTTCCACATTTCCCATTCTCGTTTCTTCTTCAGAGGCAGCAGGATATCCCACTCTTTTGTCTCTGATGAAAGTTCTCTTAGTAAAGACCTCCCTTGTGTAGTGACTGGAGCCACAAACACAAGTGAGTCATATAAGCTGTTAACTGTAGACAAAATGCCACAGTGGGTTTATGATTTTTCCTCACTTGAGACTTGGAACATGAAAGTGTGGCTCTTCAGGTCCCAACTTAATTCAAGATTATGCTGGAGTGGTTACGTGTCAACTCCCAACTCTAAGTTCTTGAGATTTTTTGCATGGTTTTCTAAAGGGAATGCTTTCATTACCATGGCCTCAGATTGGCCTCAGCTAACATCGAAAATGTCCTCTTTATCAAGTACATAGCAGCTTCTTCTGTAGATATGGATCTCAATCCATCATCCACATAGATGCCAGGCAATTTGTAGAAAGAGACATCTGTGCCATACTCCTCCTTTCCTTCTTGTGCTGAACTCCTAATTCTATAGGTAGCTACTGTAGATGATGGACTATTGCTGAAGATGCATCCTATAGCCAACAATCTTTGTTGCTGATGTTGTTGTCTTAGTACCAAAGGAATCTTAGTTTCTGTAGTCTTCTTAGACAATGAAACAGTTGAACATCTGTTAAATATCAGCCATGATGAAAATGGGCTCTTTTCTCAAATTAATTAAGACTCCTAAAAGATTTTTGGTTAAGTTGGATCCAGTAAGGCGCACATTGTTTAGAGAGACTCCTTGAAACTGAGTACTTGAGGCAAATGCAACTCTGATTGACCTGGTTTCTGAAGATGATAGTAGAGGGCCAAAGCAAGTAAAAGTGTGGCCTGAAGACCCAAAACATCATGAGCAGTGGAAAACAACAATCCAGAGTGGCAAGAACACCCAAGGCTCCAAATAAAGGGTAAAGGGCAGACCCTCACAGCAGCTATGATCAATGAACCAAAATGTTACTTGAAATACCAACTATCAAGGTTGCTAGACTTGAAATGACAAGGAACAGATCCTTTATTGAGTCATTTCTTGACTATGGAAACAGCTTACCGGATGCTGTACGCATGGCACCATCTATAGGTACCTTCAAAAAGATACTTAAGATACTTTTTTTTGAGCAGGCTTACCTGGGTCTCATTCTATCCTTAAAGATTGTTGATTCCTCATTTATTTTAACATAATAATTACTTTGTCATAATTATGTTATAATTTATCTGTTGTTATAATTATGTATGTATTTTATTGTAAACTGCTGTGAACTTCTCATGCACACACGGGATATAATACTTTTTTAAATAAATAAATGAAAGGCACCAAACAAATTGTTAGAAAGCTCTAGGTATAGCAAAGCCAGAGGAAATTCATGGATGAGGTCTTATTTTGTTTATGTATGGCATCACTAGGTGAAGGAGCTACCTGTTTGGGCTTGGAGTTGTTCTTCACTGGAGGCTAAGATGCTATTGATTAGAGGTACCAAATGCTCTTTAGCCACTAGCTGTTTAAAATTATGTGATTCAGAGAATACAGGACACAATTCTTATGAATCGATTTTTGCAAATACTGCCTCTATTAGCTCAGAAGCAGTAATCATGGAGAAGTACGGTTTTGGTTCTGGGTGCTGTACTTCTTCAGCCCTTGTATTTTACTGTGATATAATCCATTGAAGGATAAATACCGGATGAGACGATCAATCACAACAATTGTAAGGTAACAAAATTTGAAGAGAATTTCTGGAGGGCATGAAACCATTAAAGATAACTGGCCAGGTAAAGACTGTGTAAAGCATCAGATGGCAGGGCAAATCCAAGAGTTGGAAAGTACTATAAGGGAAAGTAGATTTGTAAATCACTGAGAAGACAGCTGGAGCAGCAGAGGAAGCACCTTAAGGTAGCAAGACTGGCTTGGAGTGGTGGTATCAGCAGTGGCACTAGCGATTAAAAACTGAAACAGTAGAAGCAGAGTAATGCGGCACATAGCCAAAAAACCTTCATGATAAACCTCAAAGACTGAGGTGGGAGGAGGAAGTATGGTATCAAACGTCAAAGGCACGAGGATGGGTCAACAGTATTACCTAGAGTAGCATGAAGGGCCTGAGTAGTCATTCAGCAAGCATGAAAAGTAACAGATGACCAGGGCAAGACCAAGAGTCAGCATTATAGTAGGGGAAGGAGATTTGAAAAAAACACCATGATGCCAGCCAGAGCAGCATAGGAAGCATCCTAAAAGTATGAAAACTAGTCTTGGAGTGGATGAGGGCAGCTGTGATGCTTGCAATTACTAAAAACTGAAATGGTAGAGCAGAGCAATGCAGCAAGAAGAATAGCAGAAAACCCCCCTAAGGTGTGCCTTGAGGCAGCAGGATGAAAAATGGCATGAAAACGTCCAAGGAATGGTGGAGCAAATGTGTAAAGCAATGGGATGGCCAAGATGTGCCTTGAGGCAGCAGGATGAAAAATGGCTTGAAATGTCCAAGGAATGGTGGAGCAAATGTGTAAAGCAATGGATGGCCAAGACAAGACCAAAAGTTGAAAAGGACAATCAGAGTGTGGGATACCTGTCTCATTATGAGGAATGTGGTTGATCCTACCAGTAGCATATGCTTCTGTCAAATGTAAAGATCAAGTCCATGCACATGTTATGTACACATGGCCAGTACAGTAAACTGTGACTGGCTCATTAAATCAAGTTATAGTACCATCTAAGTATCACTTGGCCTAACGTTGGTGTAATTGTAGAGCTAATATATCCAAGTGCTAACGTCCGCAAGACATGATGCAGGAATCGGCAAACAGCACAAGTTGTCACAAAACTCTAAGCATACTGTAGGGTATTCAAACGAATAGGCCCAAAGGTTATGCTAAACCCAAGGGCATAGAGTGGTGGTCCAGTGCAGTACAGCACAAGGTATCTAAACCCCAAAGGCATGTGTGGTGAAAGTCCATTGCAAACAACCATAGAGGTGCCTAAACACCCAAGGCTTAGCGGCACAATCTAACTGCCATTGCAAGCAGTACAAGCAAGGTGTCTAAAACCGCCAAGGCATGGAGTGCAGGTCCATTGGCAAACAACACAAAGGTTTCATATCCCCCAAAGCATAGAGTGTGGTCAATCACAAATAACACAAAAGCATAGATAGGCCTTGACAGCAAGATGAAAAACACCATAAACAAGGTAGGGTGGGAAGAGAAATTTATATTTTATTTCTTTTTCCTAATTATTTTTCAGAGGACAAAACACCCAGTATAAACAACAAAAAAGAAGGGTGGGAGAACTAGCTGAGAATAAAAGCAGCAAACAATTCACAGGTACAAAATCTCCCATGCTGGTAAAAGCCGGCAGCAATCGCACCACCGCGGTGTTATTGCTGCAGCGTTTTTCACCAATAGCGCTACCGTGAACCGGTGGGGGCTATTGGGCGCACTACTGGCAGCGATAACGGGTCTTACCTCATTGCCGCCAGCGATGTTACCACCGCAACCGCCCCGACTCCTTCTCTTCCAGTCCCGACTCTGCCCCGACTTCACCCCTGTCAAGCTATTGCATGTGAAAAGTCCCTTTCCGCGTGTGATACTGATAGAAATGACCCCCTTAGTGTTCTTTATATGTGAATTGGATCTTATATGATATGAGAAACTATTTTCAGAATATGAGGGTTGAGTTCATGGGTAAAGTGGTGCAGGTATTCCCAGATTTGGCCAAAGTAACCCAGGAGAGGAGGAGGGGATTCCTAGCGTTAAGGCAGGAAGCCCTCTCTATAGGCACTATTTTTACGCTCAGATATTGTGGGAATTATGAGCTTTGCCAGCAAGCATTTCAGGGTTTAACACTAATTTCCCTTCTCCCTGACCTTGCATTGAATAAAAGCATCACTTGTGCTTAAGCCTCTCTGCCTAGGAGAGGATACCTGACTGTCATGTATTTCTCTAGCTTATAATTAACCCTGATTGCCCGAAAAAAGGGCTGGGTGTTCCCTAGTCAGAGGCAGGACAAAGACAGGAGGTATAGAATTCAGCAGCCAATGAAATGATCCGTACACACCCCCTGAGCCAAGCCAATAGTGTAGTGACACGTCTGTTGCTATGTGGAAAGGAGCCAATCATGTGATGACACATCATCTGCCTTTGAATGAATGTACAATAAAAGAGGACCCTCGGAGTGCCGAGTCCCTTTCCTGCTGCCATGAAACCTGCCTGATGTGTCTTCTTTGCCTCCATATTCAATAGATATCCTTGTCATTGTGTATTAAAATTGGACAATGTTACTTATATAGTTCTTCATACTAGAGCAGTTAAAGATGCTGTTAGAAAATAGAAAGAGATTAATGCCTATTCCCTCAGTCCAAGAAAGTTCTACAAGTGAGCAATAATAATAGAGGAATAGCTGTATGCGTTAAGCTTATTCGTCTTTAATATGTTTCTTTGTTTTTGTAAGCTCCTTACAAGTAAATCCTCCCCCCCTTATCTATACTTGGGGTCTAATATTAGATGATTGTTTCCTTATGCTACAATAGATACTATGGAGATGCATTTAAAAAATTTGATTTCTTTGTTTTCTATACAAAGTGAGTATTCTTTTGTAATTTTGATTAAAACTAATAAAGAGAAAAGTAAAAAAAACAAAAAGATTTAAGACTAGAAATTGGCAAAGCCACTTCTTTCACTGTTACAGGGTCAAAACTTGACCAAGCTGAATTTGTGTGATCATTGTGCTGAATAGAATCTACTAAGACTTGTCCCATTTGATTTTGTAAGCAGGCAACTATAGAATCAAAATAGTGAGCTATAACATTCGGTTCAAGCTCTAATTCCTTACATTCCACAGGTTTGGAAGGCAATCACTTAACTATTTTGAATAATTCTCGAGGTTTATTTATGGCTGTCTTCAAGACATATATAATAATCCTTTTAGCCTGGATTCAGGTCTTCCTATATTCACACAATTAAGCTTGATAATCTAATTTCATATTAGAGCCTCTGTACTTTCTTCATTTTCTCAAAGGTTTTCCTCGTCTGTCAAAGCCTTAGAAAACCAAGGCACAAGCTTATGTGTAGCCCTAACCATTTTAATACGTGAGTCCAAATAGTTCTGATAAACCGTAGAGAGACTTAGGGGCAGATTTTAAAAGCCCTAGGTGCACCGAGCTTATTTTGCATAGGCCCGGCGACGAGCACAAGCCCCGGGATGTGTGTATGTTCCGGGGCTTTGTGAAAGGGGCGGGGGTGGGACCGAGGACTCTGGCATAGCAGCCGTGCTGGGGGATCGTGCGCCGGCACTTGCCCGGCACGTGCAACCTACGCCTGCCCAGAGGCAGGAGCAACTTATGGAACAAAGGTTGGGGGCGGGTTAGGTAGGGGAAGGGAGGGGAAGGTGGGGGGGGGGGGCGGAAGGAAAGGTTCCTTCCAAGGCTGCTCTGATTTTGGAGCAGCCTCAGAGGGGACAGGGAAAAGCCATCGGGCTCCCCTAGGGGCTCGGCGCGCGCAAGGGGGTGCACAAGTGTGCACCCCCTTGCGCGCGTCGACCACCGGATTTTATAACATGCGCGCGGCTGCGCGCGCATGTTATAAATCAGGCATAGATTTGTGTGCGCCGGGTTGCGCGCACAAATCTACGCCCGGGCATAGGTATTAGAATCCGGCCCTTAGGTTCCAATTGTCTACTAACTGAGTCGCTGAAATGTCTTCCCTATCATATTTTTCAATCTCTTTGGTCCAATCAGCCTCAAATTGTTCAGAATTCAATTGGGAATATAAGTCTTTCCTTAAAAGAAGGAATTCCTTTCAATGTTTTCATACCCATTAATTAGAAAAGAATGAGGTATGATCTGACCATAATACCTGTTTCATGCCTAACACTCAGATTCTATTAACACATCCCCACTACTAAACGACAAATCTAACAAATGTCCTGCTCTATGTATTGATTCTGTAATCAATTGCTCATAATTAGCAGCAACCAGACTTAAAAGGAAATCTTGAGCCCGATTAGCATCAGGGTCATCCATATGTACATTAAAATCTCCTAAAACTATCAGTCTAGAATGACTGACAGCCCCACTTGTTCCCTCGAAAGATATCCTTCCTACAGTGAATATATTGAGAAAAATGGTGGGTCCTCCCTCACTTTAAAGTAGGGATGTGAATCGTTTTTGAACGATTAAAATTATTGTCCGATAATTTTAAAATCGTTCTAAACCATTAGAGTACACGATACAATACAAATGCCCACGATTTATCGTCAGGAGGCATTTATATTGTATCGTTAAATAGGGCACGGGAATTATTTGGGGAGGGTGGGAAAACCGGCACACCAACACAACCTCTAAACCCACCCGACCTTTTAAAAAACAAATTCCTTACACTCCCCCACCCTCCCGAACCCCCCGAAAATGTTAAATTACCTGGTGGTCAGTGGGGGGGGGGGGGGGGTCCCCGGCGTGATCTCCCGCTCTCGGGCCATCGGCGCCATTTTGGCTACCACTGATAAAAAGGCGCCGATGGCCCGAAAAAGAAAACCCACCCCGACCCTTTCAAATTACCCCTTGCTTCTCCCACCCTCCCGACCCCCCCAAAAACCTTTTAGATGTACCTGGTGGTCTAGCGGGGGGTCCAGGAGCCTTCCCTTCAATCGTGCCGGTGCTGGAGGTTTCAAAATGGTGCCAATCGCCTTTGCCCTTAACTTGTCACAGGGAGCGACCGGTCGCTCCCTGTGACAAGGTAATGGCAAAGGCGATAGACTGCCAGTATGGTGCCGATCGCCTTTGCCCTTACCTTGTCACAGGAAGCGACCGTCGCTCCCTGTGACAAGGTAAGGGCAAAGGCGATCGGCGCCATTTTGAAACCTCCAGCACCGCACGATTGAAGGGAAGGCTCCTGGACCCCCCGCTAGACCACCAGGTACATCTAAAAGGTTTTTGGGGGGGTCGGGAGGGTGGGAGAAGCAAAGGGGTAATTTGAAAAGGGTCGGGTGGGTTTTTTTTTTTTCGGGCCATCGGCGCCTTTTTATCAGTGGTAGCCAAAATGGCGCCGATGGCCCGATAGAGGGAGATCGCGCCGGGGACCCCCCCCCCCCCCCCACTGGACCACCAGGTAATTTAACATTTTTTGGGGGGGGGGGTCGGTGGGGTTTGTTTATCTGCTCAGGCCTCACTAAAAATTTAACAATGTGAATTGGAATCGTTCCGATTCCAATTCACAATCTCTAACGATCCGATTTTCCCTCCCACCATCTGAACCTGATCGTTAAGACGATCGGGCACACGATTCACATCTCTACTTTAAAGTGCCTCCAGATCAGGGATGTCTTCTGCAATTTCTTCTCTCCTTGAGGGCTGATGCTGCCACTGGGGTTGAGGTTGAGGGGTGGACCCTGAGGAAAAAAGCCAGGGGCATCACTCTCTACCTGTGCAGCGTGCTCTTCCTGGAGGTTGCTCTCATCACCGTCAGTATCATTATCTATCTCCCCTATCATTGCATTAAAAGCTAGGCATATTGCCTAATCCTCCCAAATTTTCTTCAGCTACTAGCTCTTTAATTTCTGATTCAGGGAATCCCAGACATTGAAAAACAATTTGCATAGATTTGAAAATGCAAAACTCTGCATGCTCTTGTGTCCCCTGACTTAACCCCATCTCTGATCACACCTATTTTTCCTACTGATCCCCATCCATACTTTTACCCATTTACAGAGCGGGCAATAAATAGCTTTTTAAAAAAAAAATTGCCCTCTGGGAAGGTAATTTTCAAAGCCATTTCCATGAGTAAAATGGTACTTTACCTGCAGGAATGACCTTTAATAAAATTGCCCACTGATATGGCCTCTATGCATATAAGAACCTGCAAGGAAGAATTCCCTGGGGCAGGGCTGGGGAGGGGTTTGCATTTAAATGCATATGTTTGCATTTTCAAAGGTATGCTGGCAAATTATCCCAGAAAAACCTCTGTGCACAAATTAGCAGATGCAGTTGTGTGCAGGCAGTTTTGGTGGGATAATTTAAAAAAAAAAAATGCAACATAGATACGTACTTCCCCTTTGAAAACTGGTGTAAAGTGTGTGGGCCATTGCTTTCCAATCTGTGCACACTGTTACAAAATTACCCCCTTAATGCTCATGAACTTGCCTCTGTGAGTTTCAGTGCAGCTTAATACATTGGATTTTGCGATCTGTCCACAAATAATGATCATGACACCAGTTCTGACTTGGAATCTCTCCTTATGTTGCTCATATTTATGGGATGGGGGAGTGGAGAAATGGAAAATCAAGACAGTAATCGTCCATTTTTCAAAAATGAATCACACTGGTTGGCAGTTTGCACTTTGCCCTGATTCTAGATAGTAATCTGGCCTCCTCTTTAAGCTCTAGCTTTAAGAGATCAAAGTACAGGTGTACAAAAAAGGGAGTCTTCACATTTTTACAAGCAAAAAGTAGCAAAAGCCTTGGTTTCTAACCTTCACCATACACATAGACATTCATGTTTTACACAACCATTAAAGACCGACATATTAATCAGTAACTTTGTTATCTCTCCTACAGGCAGTTGTAGGAGTAGCTTATCAAATCATGTTTTATTACCTTTGGGGATGTGTGAATAGCAAATTGGTTGTACTCATTCATTCAAGATCAACAAAAAAATCATTTCAATACATGCAGGCATTCTGTTCATTATTAATTTTGATGTATTCATGTTCTTCATGGCAAGTCATGATTCAAAATCCAAAATGTGAATTTGTTTTGAAATACCTTTATCTTTTTATTTAAGCAAGTATTAACTCATATGCCCATACTCAGATTCTCTCTTACGGCGAATAACTCTAGAGGTTGTTTCCTATGGTAGACAGGTAAACACTGTTTTTAAGTCCTGTAATGCATTTTGTCTTTTCCTGGGCACTTTGCAATGTTTATACTTTTCTTTTATTATTTTTTTACAGTAGTTGGTCACTGACATTTCTTGTGACATAACCATTGTAAAACCTTCTTAAAATTATCCTCCTATATATTCCTACATAAACATTTGTAATAGCGTTTCTGATTAATGACATTTTTTTCCCCTGCTGGTTTATTTGTAGGTCCTTGAATTCTTATATTTTAGTGACTTTCAGTGGCTTTTGCTGCCTTTGTATTTTTAAAATAAATCTTAAAATCATGTTTTTTTACAAATTGTTCCTGGCATGCGGCTTCAAGTTGTGCTCTGACGATCTGTCTTCAGCACTGGAGGGAATTTTTTCAGGCAAGTCTGAGGCAATGACAAACTGCCTGGATGTATCATCAATTTCTCCAAAAGAAAAATACTGATTTAAAACTAGTGAAGGTTACTAAAATATCAAATAGATTGCCATGCTGCAAAGAAAAGCAAAGTTATAAAAATATCAACCAAAAATGTAACAACACGAATAGTGAGTATAAGTGCTTAACTATCAAAATGATTCTGGAGAAAGAAATGGAAAAAAAAAAAAAAAGCATCTCTTAATCAGATGTAGTCATTTACTGTATATGCCTAGTATTTCCTTTAGCAAACTTCAGAAGTTAGTGTTGATATTAAAAATGATCTCAAGGAGATAAAACATAACCCAGACTTATCAAAAACATATCTATGCCAATTTTTCATCTCTCTCCTTTTCCCTGACTCCCAAATGTAGTATATTTTAACAAAATAAATGGGATTGTCTTAGGTAATTAAAAACAAGCCAAACAAACCTCAAAGCAAACAGAATAAAATCTGTTTAGTAAAAGCCTGCCAAAGACAAAAGGTTGTTTGTTTAGTTTGTATTTCCTGCAGGTCGTGTATGAAAGCTCACACTTATGCACCTATTAACTAAAGAGCATTAATACTAACACAGATATTTATACTCACAGGGGTAGATTTTCAAACCGCGCGATTTGGCGTACTTTTGCTGGCGCATCAGGCGCCAGCAAAAGTACGCGGGATTTTAGTAGATATGCGCGTAGCCGCGCGTATCCGCTAAAATCCTGGATCGGCGCGCGCAAGGCTATCAATTCCGTATAGCCGGCGCGCGCCGAGCCGTGCAGCCTACCCCCGTTCCCTCCGAGGCCGCTCCGAAATCGGAGCGGCCTCGGAGGGAACTTTCTTTTGCCCTCCCCTCACCTTCCCCCCCCCTCCCCCTCCCTAACCCACCCGCCCGGCCCTGTCTAAACCCCCCCTTACCTTTGTCGGGGGATTTACGCCTCCCGGAGGGAGACGTAAATCCCCGCGCGCCAGCGGGCCGCTAGCGCGCAGGGACGCAACCTGGGGGCGGGTCCGGAGGGCGCGGCCACGCCCCCGGACCGCCCCGGGCCGTAGCCACGTCCCAGGGCCCGCCCCCAGAACGCTCCCGACATGCCCCGAAAACGCCGCGCAGTTCGGCCCGCCCCCCGACACGCCCCCCTCAGAAAACCCCCGGGACTTACGCGAGTCCCGGGGCTCTGCGCGCGCCGGTAGGGCCTATGTAAAATAGGCTCACCGGCGCGCAGGGCCCTGCTCGCCTAAATCCGCCCGGATTTGGGCGGATTTAGGCGAGCAGGGCTCTTAAAATCCGCCCCTTAGGGGGCAATTTTCAAAAGCATTTCCATGGTTTTCTGTGTGTGTAAATGGGCTTCTTGAAAATTACCCCAGGGTTTGTACACTGAAAAGCAATTTTGTGCATACTTGTACATGTAGAGAGAGGTGTTCCCAGTAACAGAATTAGGGATGGGTAATTAATTTAATGCATGCTTTCAGTTTGGAAAGTATGCACATAAATATTCATGTGAACATTGACACCTGCTCCATAGCAGGTACAAATGTGCACGCCTCTGCCGAACAAATGTAAATGCAGTCTTGCTAATTTCCAAAGTGGACTTATGCATACTTTGTACAAGCAGAAGTTCAGTCCTAAGGGTACTGTTACGTGAATGGCGGATCAATATTCTGGGGGCAGGTCTGAGTCTGGGCAGGATTTGGATATAGTATATGCATACTTCTCAATTTTGAAAAGGATAAATGCAAATTTTCTTGAAAAAATCCCCATACAAATTAGCAAGTGTAACTTGTATGGGCTATTACAACATTTCCTCTTAAATATCCCTATTAAGCAGTAGCATGGGTGTGAATTCATTTTGAATGTATGCACAATCTGCAACAGATTGGTCTTGGGGGGGGGGGGGGGGGGGGGGGGGGGGGGTTGTAGTTAATTAAATTTAAAGGGTTGGGATGGTTTTTTTTTTTGTTTTTCCAATTTTAATGGAAAACGAATACCGAATGCAACTAATGAACGAATCGGGTTTCCTCCTATGAAAACGGATGCAACAGATTTGTGTCCCGGTGCAACGAATATCGAATAGCAATGTATCTTTTCCTTCTGCACATCCTACTGCTTAATGAATGTGAATATGTTTGTTTTAACTTTAAAATACAGATATTGCCATTACTACCTAAAAATTTAAATGATCTGCAAATAAGCAAAATTATGCAAAAACTGCTCAAATAAATGTAACACCGATCACACTGGTGCATTCATCTGCATTAATGCTGCCATTAGCCCAGAATTTCAACTATACCTTTGGTGGTACAGTTGTTCGAAATGCACATTATTGCAGTGGCATTTAGAGCCTAGGTTAAAAACCTATTCACAGTACTGGATTTGCACGCATAAGCGAACATACAGAGATTTATTCTAATATTTTATAAACTGTGCAGCAGGTGCCTGCACTGTTTTTAAAATACAGTGTAGGTTCCGCTTTTGAAAAAACATGTATATGTTTTAGTATGTGCGAATATTTGCAATGCAATGAAAGCATTATTTTCCCTACCTATTTTATAAACATACATGTGTATATTTTATAGGGATGTGATCGTGTGCCCGATCGTCTTAAACGATCGAATTTGACTGGCAGGAGAAGAAAATCCTGCACACATCCCTGATACCGGGATGTGTGCAGGAAGATCACAACACACCCGGGAAACGGGATAGGGCTGTGTGCAGGAAGATCACAACACTCCTGGTATTAGGGATAGGGCACTGCATGCAGGAAGATCACAACACTCCTGGTATCAGGGATAGGGCACTGTGTGCAGGAAGATCACAACACTCCTGGTATTAGGGATAGGGCACTGCATGCAGGAAGATCACAACACTCCTGGTATCAGGGTTAGGGCACTGTGTGCAGGAAGATCACAACACCCCTGGTATCAGGCATAGGGCACTGTGTGCAGGAAGATCACAACACTCCCGGTATCAGGGATAGGGCACTACGTGCAGGAAGATCACAACACTCCTGGTATCAGGGATAAGGCACTGTGTGCAGGAAGATCACAAACACCCCCGGTAACAGGGATAGGGCACTGCGTGCAGGAAGATCACAACACCCCCGGTAACCAGGATAGGGCACTGTGTGCAGGAAGATTACAACACCCCCAGTAACAGGGATAGGGCATTGCGTGCAGGAAGATCACAACACACCCCGGTAACCGGGATAGGGCACTGCGTGCAGAAGATCACAACACCCCCGGTAACCGGGATTGTGCACTGCAATGCAGGAAGATCACAACACCCCCAGAACCGGGATAGGGCACTGCATGCAGGAAGATCACAACACCCCCGGTAACAGGGATAGGGCACTGCGTGCAGGAAGATCACAACACCCCCGGTAACCGGGATAGGGCACTGCATGCAGGAAGATCACAACACCCCCGGTAACCGGGATAGGGCACTGCATGCAGGAAGATCCCAACACCCCCGGTAACAGGGATAGGGCACTGCGTGCAGGAAGATCACAACACCCCCGGTAACAAGGGATAGGGCACTGCGTGCAGGAAGATCACAACACCCCCGGTAAACTGGGATAGGGGCAACTGTGTGCAGGAAGATCACAACATCCCCGGTAACCGGGATAGGGTACTGCGTGCAGGAAGATCACAACACTCCCGGTATCAGGGATAGGGCACTGCGTGCAGGAAGATCACAACACCCCGGTATCAGGGATAGGGCACTGTGTGCAGGAAGATCACAACACTCCCAGTTAATTCACTGATATAATAAAAAATCAATAAAAAATTGAGTAGGTTGATAAATAGATCTAGTAGATTGAATAAAGAGCTGATGTTTCTCCTCTCCTCACACCAAACAAAAGGAACACACAAGCAGAGAAGCCCTTCTTATAAAGCTTAGCTGGTGAGTAAAAAGTAGGAGGGAAAGTAAAGGTACTGGCCACTTCAAAAATACACTACCAACAATTACCATATACATATATTCGAAGTGTGTATAATAATTCCAGGACCACCTTTTCTAAAATGCACAGGGATTGGCAAATTCAAAACATGCACTAGCATTTCACGTGCCAGTGCCTGGTAACAAAAATAATAAACAAACAAGTTCTAGTCCACATTGACTGATCACATTACTTTTTTGTCAAGCTACCAACCGTTTCCATTCCCATCCCCCATATATTAAACCATCACGTCAGTGGGAACCTTGGTAACATCAAAAAATAAGAGGGCAGCAATAGGAATATTATTCATTCCTAAACTGATCTTATCTGACCTGAAAAGTGTCAAATTGTATCATTTTCTGTTAGTGCGCACTAACATGGATAGTGCGCACTAACAAAAAAAAAAACGAATTTTCACAATAAATCGGGGGAATTTCATATTGTATCGCACTCTTTACCGATTAATGACGATTTTAAAAATATCGGACGATGATTTAAATCGTTAAAAACGATTCACATCCCTAATATTTTATGCTAAAAAAAAAAAATCATATATGTTATTTATTTATTTGTTTTTTATTTTATATACCGAGGTTCCTGTATGTGATACAAATCACTCCGGTTTACATAAAACTGCAAATTCGCCCAATAGGCAGTACATAAAACAAGTGAATACAAGAACTAGAACAAGGAACTTAAACTAAAGTAATCTATAATATAAAACGGTCTAGAAGACCGTTTCATATTACAGTGAATTAAAGGGAGGGTATATGCAATAAAAAAAAAATAAAACGGGTATAGGGTGCGGGAAATGGTTTACCTCCGTTGAGCTATAGGATAAGGAAAGACACTAGGTGAGTGAAGATAGAAGAGCAGTATAGAAGCGCATGAGAGGTAACATAAAGATTAAGGTAGACTGCGGGGAGCTAGCAACCCTTGAGTACTGATTAACATGCATTGAGAAATTATCATAATAAATATGGCAGAGAAGTAAGTGCAGGGGAAGTCCGCGGGCAGTCCGAGTGAAGTTAAGTGTCAGGGAAAGCTTGGATAAAGAGCCAAGTTTTTAATTTTTTTTTGAAAGCCGAAGGACATGGTTCTAGTCGTAGGTCCGGTGGGAGCGCATTCCATTGATGGGGACCTGCTGTAGATAGGGCCCACTTCCTTAGAGATGTTTTTGCTGGAGGGGCATACAGAGTGCCTTTGTATGCATTTCTGATGGGTCTGGAAGTCGTGTGAGGTCTCAGTTGCGTGCTTAAAATGAGGGGGGAGGGAGGTTGTGCGTCACTTTGTGTATAACTGTGAGAACTTTAAAAAGGATCCTGTATTTGATAGGCAGCCAGTAGGGTACGGAGGGATGGGGGTGCTGTGTTCTCTTCTGTTGGAATTGGTGAGAATTCTGGCTGCAGCGTTCTGTACCATCTGTAGAGGTTTTGATAGTGTTGGTGGGGAGTGCAAGCAGAAGGGAGTTACAATAATCGATCTTCAATAGAATGATTGATTGTAGCACCAGGTGGAAGTCATTGAAGTGAAGGAGTGGTTTTAGCTTCTAAGGACTTGCAGTTTGTAAAAAACACTCCTTTGTGGTGTTGTTCATAAATTTTTTTAGGTTTAGGCTGGTTGTCCAGCCAGGCTCCTAGATCTCTGACATACAGCGATGGGTTAAGGTTTGAGATTGTAGGTTGAGAAAAGCTTGTTGGGTTGAGCAGGGTGTAATTGTCGTCTTGAGAGATGATGAGCATTTCCGTTTTGTTGGAATTGAGAACTAGGTTAAGGCTGGAGAGTAGGTGCTTGATTGACTGAAGGCAGTCATTCCAGTGGGTCAAGGTTTTATGAAGGGATTCATTGATCGGGATGAGAATTTGTACATCGTCCGCATAGAGGTAATGAGTTAGCTTTAGATTTGCGAGTAACTGGCAGAGAGGAAGAAGGTATATGTTGAAGAGAGTGGGTAAGAGGGAGGATCATTGAGGGACTCCCTGGTCAGAGAAGATGGGATGAGATTCTTTATTGTTTATCCTGACTTTAAAGAACCTGTTGCATAAGAAGGAATTAACCAACTGAGAGTTGATCCTTTGATTGCCTATGTTTGTTAGTCGTTCTAAAAGTAATGCATGTTTTACCGTGTCGAAAGCTGTGGACAAGTCTAAAAGAACAAGGATGGTAGGAATGTCTTTTCTCTAGGTTTAAGAAGATGGTGTCCGTGAGTGATTAAAAGGAGGGATTCGGTGTTTAGAGATTTGCGGAATCCATATTGAGTGGAGGCGAGTATGTTCTTTTCTTCGAGGTATTCCGAGAGTTGCTTATGACTATTTTCTCCATCAGTTTGGCAATCAGAGGTAGATTGGCTATGGGGCGGAAGTTGGCTGGATCCATTGGTGACAAATTTTGTTTTTTTAGTAGAGGTTGGAGAATTGTGAGTTTTAACTGGTTTGGTACTATGCCTTGAGTTAAGAGATATTAATAATTTCTGCAATTGGTTTAGAGATGGTGTTCGGGATGGCGATGAGCAGTAGAGTAGAGATGTGAATGTTTTGTCCTCGATCGTCTTAACGATCGATTCGGCTGGGAGGGAGGGGAGGGAATCGTATCGTCGCCGTTTGGGTGTTTAGAGTAGTCGTGAAAATCGTTAAAATCGTGAACGGCACACTAAAACCACCCCCGACCCCTTTAAATTAAAATCCCCCACCCTCCCGAACCCTCCCGAACCCCCCCCAAATGCCTTAAAATTACCTGGGGGTCCAGCGGCGGTCGTTAGCTAAATCGGGGAAGGGGAGGGCAGGAAAACCGGCACACTAAAACACCCTAAAACCCACCCCCGAACCCTTTAAATTAAATCCCCCCCCCTCCCGAAACCCCCCCCCCCCAAATGCCTTAAATTACCTGGGGGTCCAGCGGCGGTCCGTAGCTAAATCGGGGGAAGGGGGAGGGCAGGAAAACCCGGCACACTAAAACCCCCTAAAACCCACCCCCGACCCTTTTAAATTAAATCCCCCACCCTCCCGAACCCCCCCCCAATGCCTTAAATTACCTGGGGGTCCAGCGGCGGTCCGGAACGGCCTCCTGCAATTGAATCGTGTTGTCTTCAGCCGGTGCCATTCTGCGCCGCCATTTTGCAAAATGGCGGCGCAAAATGGCGGCGGCCATAGACCAACAGGATTCGACTGCAGGAGGTCGTTCCGGACCCCCGATGGACTTTTGGCAAGTCTTGTGGGGGTCAGGAGGCCCCCCCAAGCTGGCCAAAAGTCCCTGGGGGTCCAGCGGGGGTCCGGGAGCGATTTCCTGCCGCGAATCGTTTTCCGTACGGAAAATGGCGCCGGCAGGAGATTGACTGCAGGAGGTCGTTCAGCCGGGGTTCCGGACCCCGGCTGAACGACCCTGCGAGCTGAAGTGATAGCCAAAAGGAATAACACTTTCCATGTGAGATATTTAAGGTCACAGGAGTGCAGAGGTTCGAAAGGTGGCTTCATAAGGCGACCAAGAACCAGATTAAGGTCCCAAGATGGGGCCGGAGGACGTAAAGGTGGCTTCAAATGGAGCAAGCCTTTAAGAAAACGTGTTACAAGGGGTTGTACTGATATAGGAACACCCCCTATACCTTTATGGAAGGCGGCTACCGCACTGACATGCATTCTTATGGAAGAGGTCTTTAGGCCTGATTCCGATAGATGCCATAAATAGTCCAAGAAGCTAGAGATTGGACAGGAAAGGGGATCAAGGGACTGAGAAGTGCACCATGATGTGTACCTTTTCCATTTGTAGGAGTACGATTTTCTCGTGGAAGGCTTTCGTGAAGCTATCAGGACACGAGAAACTGAATCTGAAAGGTTAAATGGCTGAAGGACTAACCTTTCAACATCCATGCCATCAGGGACAAGGCTTGGAGGTTGGGATGGAGGAGGCATCTGTCGTTTTGAGTGAGCAGATGCGGGTCCTTTCCCAGAGGAATGTGCCTGTGGATGGAGAGATCCTGGAGTATGGGAAACCACACTTGGCGTGGCCAGTGCGGTGCTATCAGGATCATGGTTCCCCTGTCCTGACGCAGCTTCACGAGAGTCTTCGACAGAAGAGGAAGTGGAGGGAATGCATAGAGCAGACCGGTTGTCCACTTGAGGAGAATGCATCTCTCGGGCGAGAGTGCTGGCTCTGAATGAGAGAGCAATAATTGTCCACTTTGTGGTTCTGAGGGGACGCAAAGAGGTCTATGTGGGGAGAACCCCACTTGTGAAACAGAGAGGTCGCTACCAGAGGATTGAGTGACCACTCGTGCGGTTGGAAGACACGGCTCAGCTGGTCTGCCAATACATTGTCTACTCCCGGCAGGTAGGTGGCCCTGAGGTACATGGAGTGGGAGAGGGCTTCTGCCCAAATCTGCGCAGCTTCCTGACACAAAAGAAAGGAGCCTGTGCCTCCCTGCTTGTTTATGTACCACATGGCCACCTGATTGTCTGTCTGAATTAAGATTGCATGGTTTGACAGGCAAGTTTGAAAAGTCCTGAGAGCATAGTGAATGGCTCGCAGCTCCAGGAAATTGATCTGGTGTTTGGCTTCCTCTAGTGACCAGAGTCCTTGAGTTTGTAGGTTGGTTACATGGGCTCCCCAACCGATGTTGGAAGCGTCGATGGTGAGAATTATTTGAGGATCTGGTGGGTGAAAAGGCAAGCCCTGTAGGAGGTTGCACTGATTCGCCCACCAGCAAGAGATAGACGGAGCATGTTTGTGATGCGAACAATGGAGGACAGAGGCTGAACAGCTTGTGTCCATTGCTGTCTCAGAGTCCATTGTGGTGACTCTCATGGCCAGGCGAGCCATGGGAGTCACATGAACTGAGGAAGCCATGTGTCCCAGTAGAACAAGGAATTGACGAGCTGTTGCTGTGTGTTTGAGACTGCAGCTGGCAAGCTAGGGAC
Source organism: Rhinatrema bivittatum (assembly GCF_901001135.1). NCBI lineage: Eukaryota > Metazoa > Chordata > Amphibia > Gymnophiona > Rhinatrematidae > Rhinatrema > Rhinatrema bivittatum. The sequence continues at coordinate 216,557,796 of NC_042618.1, read as the reverse complement.
ACAAGGGCTTGAGCTCGTTGATGAGGAAGGAAGGCTTTTGCCTGTAAGGTGTCCAAGTCTGCCCCAATGAAGGATAAGATTTGAGATGGGACTAAGTAGGATTTCTCGTAATTGACAAGAAACCCTAGAGATAGCAAAGTTTGAATGGTTAGGGTCAGGGAGGACCGAGCAATCTGCTGGGTTGGGGCCCTGACTAACCAATCGTCCAGGTAGGGGGTAGACGTGGACTCCTTCCTTCCTGAGGAACGCTGCAACCACCACGAGGCATTTGGTGAAGACTCGTGGCGTGGAAGCCAGGCCAAAGGGTAGCACTCGATATTGGTAGTGATTTCGGCCCTTCTAGAAAACGCAGGTATTTTGCGATGAGATCTGCGTGATTGCAATATGGGTATATGCGTCTTTTGAGGTCCAGAGAGCAGAGCCAACCCCTCTCTGCAGCAGAGGAAGAAGCGAGCCTAGGGTTACCATCTGAATTTCTCCTTGCAAAGGTACTTGTTGAGGGCCCGGAGGTCGAGGATCGGACGAAGTCCCCCTGACTTTTTGGGATCAGGAAGTACCTGGAGGTAGAACCCCAGTCCTTGTTGTAAGGGAGGAACGGGTTCTATAGCGTGTGACTGTAGGAGAAGAGAAACTTCCTGTTCTAAAAGAACAGAATGATCTGTGTGACTCCCGCCTGTAGAGGTGGGGGAGTCGGAAGGAAGAGTCAGAAAGTTGAGATGGTAACCCCGTGCAATTATTGCTAACACCCACTGATCGGTGGTGATGTAATGCCACCTTTCCAGAAAGTGGCACAAACGACCTCCCACTGGAATGGCTGGAAGAGGGGTTTGGCAAGTGGCTCTCCAGGCAAAAGTCAAAAACCAGCAGCAGGGCCAGGTTGTGGAAGCTGCTGCAGGCTTTGGTTTTACGAGTCTGGCAAGGTTGAGTCTTATGATAAGATACTCGCTGGCCTAGCCTTTAGCTGATGGGGATAATACTTTCGTTGCCTGAAGAAAGACTTTTTGGAGTCTTTCCTAGATGGCTGTTTAGGAGGGCAAGTCAGGAGGGATAGATGAGAGCTGTCTTAGTGTCTCATGATGATCCTTTAGTTTCAGCAACGATTTGCTGAATCTGCTCACCAAACAGATTATCCCCTAGACAGGGTAAGTCAGAAAGTCTGTCTTGAACCTCTGGTCGTAGGTCAGATGAACTTAAGCCAAGCCCAGCGTCTGGCGGAGATGGCTGTAGCAGAAAGTCTAGTGGAAGCATCAAAGACGTCATAAGCGGTTTCTTATTTCGTGCTTCCCAGCTTTCAAATCCCTTATTTAGGAGGAGACTGGAGCTGCGGCTGGAACTGTTCTGGTAAAGCATCTGAGTAGTCTTGCATCTGCTTTAGAATGACCCTATTGTATTGAGTCATATATAGCTGATAAGAAGCTATTCTAGAAATCAGCATAGCTCCTTGGTACACTTTCCGTCCTATACTATCAAGGAATTTATTTTTCCTTGGTAGGAGGGTATGGAAAGAATGTGGCTTTAAGCGTTTAGCTTTCTTTGGGCTGATTTCTACCACAACAGAGTGATGATCTAATTGTGGTTTTGAAAGCCTGGTGCTGACTGTACAAGATAGGTAGAGTCAGCTTTCTTGTTTACTGGAGGAACGGATCCAGGAGATTCCCAATAATTTTTCAACAGTCTAGAAAAACCTAGTGAATGGGAATAGAGGTTAAGATTTTTGGGGCATCCAGGAATTGGAGCAATTCCATCATCTGGTGCCTGTCATCTTGTTCAGATTGAAGTTTTGAAAAGGGACTAATTCTGACATTTCCTTCACGAAGTTTATGAAAGAGAGGTCCTCAGGGGGAGAACGCTTTCTACTCTCTGTTGGAGAGGGTGGTGAAGGCAAATCATCGGTGTCAGTAGAGGTATCATCACCCCAAGTGTCATAAGGATCACGAGGAGGCTGAATACCTGAAGGCCCCGGTTGAGGCTCCGAAAACCCGGAGGGAATCACCGGGGGTATCGAGGAAAACCTCGAAGGAATCGATGCCGGTGCCGGCATCGAAGGAATCGGCGCCAGCATCGAAGGAATCGGTGTCGGCATCGAAGGAATCGGTGTCGGCATTGGCATTCTCGGTGGAGCTGATGTGTGTATCGCCCCCGAGGAATGTATCGGTGGCGAGGGACGACAAGGCATCGATGGAACTACCCCCGAAGGGGGAATCCGATACGGTTTTTCTCCACCCGATGACATCGGTGACCCGGGTAGCACTGTTGGAAGGGATTTAGTAAGCACTTCCATACGGGCGAGCAGCGGTGCCAGCGCTGCTGGAATCGGGTCGGTGACCGGTTCCACCATCGGTGCTGGAGTCGGTGCCGAAGGAGGCTGGAACCGTAGCATCGCCTTGTCGATGGCCTCCTGGACCAGCCGGTCCAGTCTCTGCCCGGAGAACCTGGGGTACAAGACCCGGCTCGATGGGAGAGGGAGCTGAGGCTGAGCCGGAGGGACCACCGTCACCGGTGGAATCTGCGGCTACCAAACCCCGAGGGGGTGAGGGTTGCCTCGGTGTCTGCGAGACAGGAGTGGACGGTGCCGTTTCTGCTCTAGACTTTTTAGGCGGTGCTCGGCCAGTGCGGAGGTCGATGACGTCGATTCCTCGACGGGCCGAGACTTATGACGTTGATGGCGATGTTTCTCCTTCCGATCCCCTCGAGCATCCAGGGGGAAGGGACGGGAGTCGATGGCCGTGAAGACATCGATGGCGGACGGTCACTGGAGGGCTGTCGATATGATGAGACCTCGACGTGCCGGTTGTCGATTGACGTCGATGCAATCGATGGCATTGGGATGCGAGCATGGAAGAGGAGCCCCATCTTCTCCATCCTGGCTTTGCGACCTTTTGGTGTCATGAGGGCACATTGGTGCAAGTCAGGACATCATGCTCACTTCCTAAACACAAAACACAGACTCTGTGCGGGTCCGTGATTGACATAGTTCGGGTAGCAGTCCGGACACCGACGGAACCCCGACGCCATGGCCATAGGCCAAAATTAGCCGCGGGACTGTCGACTGCCAACAGGCCTCGAGGGCCAAACTCGACGTAAGTCGACTAAACGACGGCAAAAACTCACCGAAGTTCCGCGGACTGAAAATTTGAAGAAGGGAGACCCCTGAGGGGCAAATTTTCTTCAGAATAACGAATTCCAAATTCTTGTCAGGAATGTGGTAAGAGCTCTTCTACCGCGTGGCTACTGCTGCGCGGAAAAAGAAGACTGAAGGGAGAACCACTGCTGGCTGCAGGGTTAGTGCCGTGCTGGGCATGCCCAGTAGGGGCCAGTCAAAGTTCCTGAAACTTTGACAAAGTTTTCCGTGGTTGGGCTCCATCCTCGATGTCACCCATTTGTGAGGACAACCATCCTGCTTGTCCTTGTGAGAACCATGGTTTCCTGTTGTCCGAAGAAGGTTGTAGAACTTTAGAGGTGGTGGGGCAGATTTGGTCTGCAATTGTATTGGTGATATTGATCCATGAGGAGGTAGCTGCGGTTGCGTCTGAGAGGTCAAGTTGAGTTAATTGCTTGGAGAGCTGCTCACTGAGTAGGTCTAGAGAGCAGGGTTTCCTGAATTGGATAGTGGTTTTCGGGAGGGCTTGAGGTGGGTGCTCTTTGATCTCAAGAGCAGTGGATATAATCCGGTGGTCCGACCAAGGGACTGGGTGCAAGTGGGTTTAGTGTGGATGAGATGCCTATCATTAATGAAGATAAAGGTCCAAGGTGGGCCCGCTTATGCGTGGGGCTGTTTAAAATTGTGTGAATCCCCCTGTAAACTGAGCGTGGAGGAGAAATGTTCACCAGTTGTGGGAAAGTGGGGAGGCAGCCACATGCATGTTAAAGTCTCCCAGGATTATGGCTGGTTTGTCTGTACATTGATATGTTTGGCTATGAACTAGAATCGTTGGCGAAGGGTCTGCTTCTAGGGTTCCTGGCGGGAGGGGGGGGGGGGGGGGGGGGGGGGGGGCTAGATAGGCGATTTGTAGATTGCTCAGATTTGAAGAAGGCGATTTCAAGCTTGGTTGTTGTATTTGTCTGATGTAAGGTTAGACCTAATCCTTTTTCATGGCTAAAAGGAGCCCTCCTCCACTTTTTTTAGGTCTGGGGACTGAGAAGAGGTCGTAGATGCGTCGGAAGCTGATTCATAAGTACTGTATCTGTGGGTTTGAACCATGTTCCGTGATTGCAACAAATGTCTGGATTAACATCAACCAGATAGTCATTAAGAAAGTTGGGGTTTTTTGGAGAGTGACTGTGAGTTGAATAGGTTAGTGTAAAGAGTGAGAGGCCAAGGAATTGAGTAATTGGAGAAATCATTATAGGAATTAGCCTTTGTTGTCGTGTGATGGGAGGGGACGCTGGTTTCACGTGAATTCTGAATTTGTTCCTGATTATGGGTATAGCAAACGAGGTCATATTGTGGAGATGCGAGAAATGAAGAGAGGGAGTAGAGCTGCTGTTGTAAGGATGGCCGACTCCTGCCGATGGTAAGCGTGGACAGTGCGAAAATGGTCCCCCATATGTGGTGGGGACCATTTTCCAGGCAGCACCTCCCGCTGAGGATTCTTGCAATGGTCCTGTCCTTGGTCCGAAGTGGGAGTCGGAGCCTTAGTGAATGTGGTTAGTTGGGTTTTGTTGAGAGAAGAGCTGATTTTTGCTTCTGCAACTGTTTGTTTGGAGACTGTCCAGTTCCACGTTGTACCCCTTGCCTGGTAGGGGCTATCCCTACCTGATAGGAAAAAGGACTTTAGTAAGATGTTTCTTAGTCCTTTCGGTTCTGCCCCGGGTTGTAATCCTGTTCCTGCTGGTGAGGCAACCCCTGTAACCGAAGGGACAGGAGGGAGAAGATCAAGTTATTTCTTTCCATCCAGTGAGAGGACTGCAATGACTCTCACCCAGTGGTGAAGTTTTGGATTTTTAGAGTTGCGTTTTAATGAGGAGGTTTTTTTGTACCACCCCCTCCTCACTGTTGGCTGGATGATAAAAGCCCTGCTGGTACCCAGAAATGTACCTTTTCCCCTAAGAAGTCAAACACAGGAGTCCAGAAGAGAAGAGTTCAAGATCAAACTGGAGACCCTAGTCAGAGCTCCACCTGGGGAACCGCTGGACCATGCTGTTAACATCTGGGGACTCTGTTGGACTGCAAGTAGGAGACTTCTTTTGAGATTTAGGGGAGTCCTCCTCAATAGATTTCCCTTCCCGGCTGGACCCTTACCCGACAGAAAAGTAAAGGGGGGTGAGCTGCTCCCAGAGAGTGTACTGAGGACACCTTCACAGAGTGAAGATGAGATAGTTCCCCTAAGTATGACACAGATTGAACACAGATGTGAAGTAAGACATGTAACACATCGATTGGACATTTATTTAATTTCTGCAAATCAAAGTAAAGTTTCATTTGAACACCCACATTGTGTCCTGCCTGTTTCTACATCACCAAAGGGGATTGTAACACATCTCAGGGAGGATTCCCATTTACTGCCTGGGTTTAAAAGTTGAAGCCTTTCCCCCATAGAAAGAATCCACTCCTTGGGACTTGTTAAAAATGGAGGAAGTGGCAAAGGCGCTAACCCCAAGAGAAATTCTTTGTGTGCCCTGGGACTACCATAAATCTGAATAAAAGATTACATATGCATAAATACACAGATTTATACATGGAGGAAGGTATATTCTCTTTCAGGCCCTTGGACGCGCATTTTCCCTTACCCCTTATTCAGTAAGGGGTAGAGGTGTGCATCCGTTTTCCACGTATTTGTAATCCGCAACTTAGTTTTTGCTATCTGTTAAATACGTGGGGAGGCGAAACGCATCGCGACTCCCCACGTGTTAAACAGATTTCTGTTTTATTCGGCCTAAATAAAAATTTAAACCCCCCACCCTCCTGACCCCCCCAAAACTTACCAAAACTCCCTGGTGGTTCAGCGGTGGGGTCCGGGAACTCACTCACACCCTCGGTGCTAGTTTCATCATGGCGCCGATAGCCTTTGTCACAGGGGCTACCGGTGCCATTGGTCAGCCCCTGTCACATGGCCATCGGCGCCATCTTGTGCTCCTACCATGTGACAGGGGCTGACCAATGGCACCGGTAGCCCCTGTGACATAGTATGGGCAAACGGCTATCGGCGCCATTTTGAGTCCTGGGCATCGGACGGCAGGTCGCCTCCGGGACCCCCGTTGGACCCACAGGGACTTTTGGCCAGATTGGGGGGGGGCCTCCTGACCCCCACAAGACTTGCCAAAAGTCCAGTGGGGGTCCGGGATCGACCTCCTTTCACGCCGGCCGGCCGATCCCAATACTCAAATGGCGCCGATCGCCTTTGCCCTCACTATGACGGCGATTGGCGCCATTTTGAGTATTGGCATTGGATGGCGATTTTTGAGTCTCAAAATGGCGCCGATCGCCGTCATAGTGAGGGCAAAGGCGATCGGCGCCATTTTGAGACTCCTGACCCCCCCAAGCTGGCCAAAAAGTGCCTTTTGGGCCCCAACGAGGGGTCCGGGAGCAGATCCGCGGGGGAATCACGTGACGCCGCGTCACTCCCGACGTGGCGCCGACGTCACGTGATTCCCCTCGGGTTCGCTCCCGGACCCTCGTTGGGCCCAAAAGGCACTTTGGCCAGCTTGGGGGGGCCTCCTGACCCCCCAAGCTGGCCAAAAGTGCCTTTTGGGCCCAACGAGGGTCCGGGAGCGGACCCGAGGGGAATCACGTGACGCCGCGTCACTCCGACGTGACGCCGACCTCACGTGCTCCTTGCAAAGGAGTTCAGAAATGGGCGTCCTGACCCCGCTGGACCACCAGGGAGTTTTGGTAAGTCTTGGGGGGGGGGGATTAAGGCGGGTGAGGGGTTTAAATTTTTATTTGCACATATGGACATAGACTCAACTTATGGAATTCTCCATATGTCCATATTGACCGCAAATGACCCCCCCCTTTCGACTTATGGACTTATGAACTTAAACTTTTGGTCTGCACATCCCTAGAATCTACTACAAATTCTTGTTATGATTCATTTAGCTCTAAGAAGTAAATTTTATGACCCATGTGTGGGTGCACATGTGCACGCATTTGCCAGCACACGTACATTGACACATTAATTTATAACATATGTGAATATATGCACATATACACTTGCGTTAAAAAATTGGCTAAATGCGCATATATGTGCACATGATTATATATTGATGCACACATCTGTTCGCAAATGGTGACTTGAGCATGTAAGTGAGGGGAATTTTAGTAGATACATGCGCAGACGCAATTACTTTCTTTCCCCAGTTCATTCCCAGTTCGCCCCAGTAAAGAAGAGGACTTCCTAAACCCCCCTAGCTAACTTGCCTCATTTTTACCTTATTAGTCCCGATCCTTAAAACTCTTCTGACTAGCCTAGTTTTGTTTGAACCTGACTTACACGCCATCCATAGCAGAAGTAAAGTTATGTAGTAGGAGACTCTAGCACACTCTTGTGTACTTACATGCAGACTTCATGGTTGCAGTCCTGTGTCTGCCCATGTCCCGCCTGTGCCCCACCCAGACCACACCCCTGCCCCTCTTTGTGAAAATTTTTTAATGCACATACACACATACTTGCGAGGTTTTTAAAATCCTTGCAGCGTGCCGGGCAGAGTCTCACACATAGCTGGGAGCTATGTGTGAGACTCTGTGTGGCACACACAGAGCTTTTAAAATCGACTAGTAAGTGAAAATTCCTCTTTCTATATAAATATTCTTTTAAAAATGTATCTTCTAGTCATATCCTTGAGATCTGAAGATCAGTGTTTATTTGAAGTTCCAAATTACAAAGTAATCCATCTGGTAACGCTTAGAGAGAGGCTCCACTCATGCAAACAAAATTGTATAAATTTTTTTTAAAAAACTGCTTAAGACTCATTTATTAAGCAGGGCTTTTTATTAATTTTATGGTAATTTTCAATCTTGTTTCTCAGATGATGGTTAAACATCATTTAGTTCTTTAAATACCTTTTAAAGGAATGCAATGTGAATAAGTGATAGACACTAAGGTATTTTTTAAATGTTATTTTATTTTTATTTTATTGTGGTTTTAGTTTTGTTTTATTCTTATGCTTTATATGTTTAAATGATGTTATATATTTGAAAGTGTAAGTCGTGTTTAATGTTTTGAAAATTCTTGTAAGCATAGTTGAAATCATTAGTTTTGCCAGGATCTCTGCCAGTTCACCTAGACCCTCTAGCACTTCACCCTGAACTCTCCCCAGTTCACCCAGACCTCCCACCCAAAACTGCAGACAAGTCCGATTTTACTTACACCAGTCAATTTGCAGGGGTAGAATTGTATGAATAAGTTGGGTAATGTTTACGCAGAATTCTGTTATTGCAACTTCTGCATTACTTTTGATGCCATCCGCCAATGCCCCTAGACTACTTTAGATGTTATTAAACAGCATGTGCGGAATACAGGCTACTTACATGCATATATGCTATTCTCATGTGCAGAACCCCTTTGAAAATTTACTTATTGATGTGGTTTTTGCAAAGGCCTTTATGCTAATTTAGATTTAAGGAGTAGATTAGAAGATGAGTGAGGGAAATTTTTGACCAAAATTTAGTTTTGATTAAGATGTAAGATGTGGAGAGGACCCAGCACAGAGCCCAAGCTTCTTGATATCTCTTCTATAGAAAACTTCCTACTACATACAAAATATTACATTTGCTTTTAGCGCTTATCATCACTGATATTTTAATATGTCCTCTGCAAGTACCTTTTTCATTTCATATTTATCAGAAAAAGATTTACTGCATTCTGAAACATTCTCTGATTCAACCATCAATTGAGTTTCATTCTTCTAAACCCCTGGGACAGATGTACTGAATGTTTTTCCCATAAAGAGAAAATGGAGGGAAAAAACCTTTTAGTAGTGCAACTGGTTCTATGTTAAGTGATTTGCTAGTCTTAGTTTCCATGTGCCTGGATCTCAACAAGAAAATGCTAAAAACACTGTCTTTCTCTGATAATTCAATACCTTACCAACGGCATGGCCCCAAATTTTGGCAGGTAATTTCACCAACAGAACTTGTGAGCTGATGATGAATGACTATGAAGGCTTTGTGATTGCTCACGCTATAATGTAGGTCAAACAATAGAGGAGGACACAAGTCTGGCTCAGGAAAGCAACGGATAAAACTGTTGGGCCGAATTGCGGGCTCCTGCCGACATGACCACTTGTTGACATTGAAAGGATTTCACAAGTTGAGCAGAAACAGAAACAATTCTGTTTGGCAAGGCTATTAGTTGCAAAGTGTGGCAATGTAGCAGTCATTCCTGATGTGTTTCTTCACTAACGAGCTCTGAATGCCCTATTAAACTGGGATACTACCCAGAGCCACCAGAACAATGGCATTCATGAATGACTTCCTCCACTTCCATTGGTTGGTCAAATGAAGGAAGCAACTGAAAGCACTCACATTTAAGCAGAGTGACTGTACAGTTAAATGATCATTAATTAGAATTGCCCTTAAAAAATAAAAAAGAATACAAAGCAATGTCAAAATAGCAGTCCAATATTACTCATTTGCAGCAAATACAAACTTGAAGCCTATAATTTTCCTTTATTGCATGCATCCTTATTTGCTGTAGTAGATTGCAGTCTATTTTTAAGGTATGAATTCCAAATGTAATATGCATGAGGATATGATGGTTAGTTGGCTACAAGCTCAAAGTAAACCTCAGCAATTGAACAATTATAACTGGCATTTAATGTTCACACTGATGTGCTGGAGTACAATAGTGTAAAATATTACAGAATCCAAATAAACTATTGGGTTTTTTTTTTTAGTATTTTAATATAAGATCAGTTGAATATAGAGTGGAAATATAGACTAAGAAAAAATGACCTCGTTCTATCTCATGCTTGCTGGTATTGTCAGTATCAAATAACTCTTAAAATGGGCCAAACGTTTACTGTACATGAAATTAAAAGGTTTGTTTGTATGTTCTTATGCACAGTACATGCATGTTGTCAAAAATAGATTAATAAGATATTTGCATTGAGGCATGGGGGAACTCCAATATGTCATCAAAGTTGAAGGAACAGTGCTGGGGTTATGAAAATGAGAATTTGCAAATCACTGGCATTTTGTTTATAATCTGTGCTGCAACAGAAAAGCTATGGAAATTTAGGCAACAGTACTAGACCATTCTGAACACCCTGATTCAATTAGTATGGGTTTGCTGATGCACCATAATCATGAATAAATGTCATGCTGGTAATAATTTTTTTAAGAGCCTGCATATATTTCAAGAAACAATTAACATAGTAATATAGTAGGGCCTGCAAAAAACAGACCAAATGATTCATCCAGTCTGCCCAGTAATTTTCTTATAGTAGTAAAGTAACTGCTGTTCCATGCAGCACTAGAGCAGACTCAGGGCCAGGCACCAGTTCTAGTCCTTGGCACCAAACCTAGCCTGGGCCTAGTCCATAGTGCCAAGACCAGGTCTCAGACTTTGGCACTGGGACCAGGCATTCTGTGCCAGGCCCAATCTACTTTTTGGCCCAGGACAGCCCAGCCAGGGTTGCCGGAGGACTGGGGTTTTTTTAGAAGTTTGTTTTTATTGTGGGGGGAGTTTCTAGTTTAATGGTGTTTTTTTTTTTTCTTTTGTTGGTTTGGCAAATAACTATTGATGGGTTCATATCTTTTTAAAATGACATGTACATACCTACCAGAATGACTTGTAGGGGGAGTTTGGAGTGGAGCTCCTTGTTTGCTGCTACTGGGGATATCTTTGTAGCCGGAGCAAGGGCGCTGACATTAATCAGAGAGGGCCAATTACAAATCGCTGCACTTGCAGTCTGATGTGGGAGTTTGAGTGGAGCTGCTTGCCTGTCTGCCCTTGTTTGCCCACTTCTGGGGACATCTCTGCAGCTGGAGTGAGGGCGCTGACATCATTGGAGGGGATCTATACAAAGCACGGTGCCTGTAGCTAGAGCAGGGCGTTTGGAATGGAGATACCTGCCAGCCATGCCCCCGGGGGGAAGATCCGAGAGGGACCACTGGTCAGGCTCAGAGTATGGAGACAGACCACACACTAGTTCTTTTATTAGACAGTATACTGAACCACCCGAGTGGCAAGTAGTGAGCTGGAATGCCCAGCTGGGCTGTAGTCCCTCAGATACTGGAACAGCGATCCCTGGAGGCTGAGCTGTAGAGAAACTGAAATATAGTGAGTAGGCAGGGTATGCAGAGTTCATGTACTGAACCAGATGGTAACACTCACACAATGTCTCATAGAAGCCCAGGAGCTGGAATGTATAGGCCCTCGAGGAGCGAGTACCCGGTTCCAGGAAAGTTCCGAGAAAGCGATGGTAACTCACTGATGTAGTTGGCAGTGATGACTTCCAGGCAGAAGAGAGTACCGAGTAAATCTGGGAATGAAGGCCCTCGAGGAGCGGAGTACCAGTTCCAGACTGTCACCTGAAAAACAAAGGAGAGAGCGAGGTCCCCGAGGAGCGGGTACCCCTAGTAAGTCCGAGGAGGCAGAGTAGCTTAGGTAGAGTAACCCTTGCTAACTCCATGTGTTAGCAAATTCTAAGACCTTATATATCCATTGCGGGTGATGTCATCTTCGGAGGACGCCCCGAGGTTCGCGCCATAACCGGAGGACTTCGGCAGAACGCCGCGGCAGCCAATCTTCCCGTGGATGAAGAGGGAGGTGCCAAAGAAGTAAGGAAGGCGGAGAGAGGGCGTCGGGAACCGACAGACACAACACCTAGGAACGCGGGGCGCATCACCGGGCCCTCCTTTGAAGCCTCTTTGGCGGGAACCTCGAGGGCATTCCTGCTTGATGATGTTATCATATCAAGGTACTTAAGCTCCACCTTCGCCCTCAGCTAGTCGACTTGGCAACAAGTTCCATACGTCTCTACTAACTCCTGATCCGGTGTTCCGGTGGCTACGCTGTTGGACTCTGTTGGACCTTGATTCTATCTGATACCCGCTCCTCGGGGCCAGTAGCGCTCTCACAGGGACCTTGTCTCCTGGCCTTCCCGCTCCTCTGGCTGGCCCCGTGCTTCCTGAAGTCCTACTCTGCAAAGCTCCCTGCTCCTCGGGGTTGCCTCCTGGAACACCCTTACCACTCGGGAGTTACTCTAGCGCTTCCCCGCTCCTCAGAGTTGTGCCTACGTGTTGTCTGGACTGTCGGCGCTCCTTGGGGATGCGTCTCCCTACTTCTCAAGAGAAGTGGTGGTAAACATTAGTCTCCCGAGGAATGGCTCCCCATACATGGAAGAGATTGTGACTGGAGATATCAGCTGGACCATTGGGAGACTGTACTTCGACACCAATTTTTCCACAAAGAAATTTCTGCCCGCATCATAGTCTAAAAATGCTTCAGGATGTATTTCTGTTTCATCAATCTTGATCATCACTGGGACCAGCATTTGCATGGGAGGAGGTGAACATGGATGGCTTTGGCTGCCTCTCCCACTAACCCTAGGTTTGGGAGTTTCCACAACTTCTCTGGACACCAGGTGGCATAGTGGCCCTGCCTGAAGCAATACATACACAAGTTGAGGCGCTTGTGTCTTAATCTCTCTTCTTCAGAAATCTTGGCCCTCCCGAGTTGCATGGATTCCTCAGGTGTGGAGGGCAATACAGATTCCCTGGAAGGAGTAATGAAGGAGTCTGGAATTGAGGCACCAGTCACAGAGATCTACAGGAGGAGTTTCCTCTCTCAGGTCCATTCCTAGAACCTCACATCAACCTTTATACAATATGTGATGAGGTTGTCTAAGCCCATTAGTGTATCCCTACCTGCCAGTTTATCTTTAATAAGGTCTGTCAGACCTTGCCAGAAGATGCCCAGATAATTCTTCTAGTTCTATTGGAGCTCCGATGCTAGTGTTTGGAACTGGATGGCATATTTACTCACTGTAATGTCCTAGGCGAAGGCAAAGTATATCCACAGTGGTGAAGGAAGACCGATGAGGTTCATCAAAGATTTTCATGAAGTACTGCAGGAATTATGCCAGGTTTCCTATGAGGGGTTCGTTCTCCTCCTACAAGGGAGAGGCCCAAGCTAGGGCAGGGCCGGAAAGTAGGGCTAAGTTGAAGGTTACTTTAGTATGGTCAGAAGTGAAACTAGCTGCTTGCAGCATGAAAAGCATCATGCATTGTTTTAAAAAAAACCTCTGCAAGAATTGGGATCTCCATCATACCTAGGTGGCAGTGCTCAATGAGAAATGGCAGGTGGTGTTTGAACAGGTTTGGATGGGGATGGTACCAGTGGAGTAGGAGGAGGAATCCAATTCTGCAGGGTGTCCATACACATAGCCAACCCCCTGAAGTAGTCTTGCTGATGCACTCAGTGTGTCAAACCCTTAAAGGCCTGAGGCCTGAGACATCTCTGCTGAGCTCATGGCCTCAGCAATCTGTTATGGTTGGTAAGTCCTTGCACTGAGGCGTGATTGGTACTGCCTAGAAGGTGAACCCGCTAGACCCACTCCATCAGTAGGTGAGCACGCTTAGGGACAGGAGCTAGACTTTGCCTTTACAACCCCTTTCTCCGCAGGTTGAGCCCTAGGTTCGGGGCCCGGCAAGTACTAGGCGATGGTCCCATAGAAAGCAGTCAGGCGGAGACTGGATGCAGGCCAAGTCAGAGGAAGCAGTGAGCAAGCAGACTGAGGTCAGGACAGGAGGCAATCAGGCAATGAAGAGGTCTAGGCAGAGGTCAAATCAGGGCACATGACAGTCAAGAAGCAAAGTCAAATCCAAGGTAGAGGCCTAGAACCAGAACCAGGCAGAGGACAAACAAGACAAAGATAGACAGGGGCAAGACAGGGTACACATAAGGGGCCAAGGCGGAGACAATGGCTGGTACAAGACAAGGAGACATGAAGGCAGGAAGATGGAGCAACCTGCACTGTAGGCTGGAAGCACGGCAGGAGGACCTGTTGCTGAAGGGCTGGCTGGTTGCAAATGGCTTCCTTATATACTCATAAGGATGTGATGCCATCAGCAAGTGCCACAGGAAGTCCCAGCTGGAGGATCTATAAAGGAAGTCCAGAGCTGCAGGAAGTCTAGCCAAGGTCATAGGAAGCAGCATGATGCCAGAGTAATTTCTAATCAAAGGTGAGGGGATTTACAATTTGCATACCCCCATTTTTTTTATTCTTAAGGAGTTTCTCCTATGAGTGCAACTTTGTTGGTCACCTTTGTTCTGGATGCTGATAAAGAATGCACCCTTTTTTTAGGCTCCAGGATAAGAGTTTCTTTGGTTACCATTTGGCTATTTTCCCTGATGTGTCCAAGGCCACCCAGCATAGAAGGAAGCTTTTTCTTCAATATAAGCTTAGTGTTCTTAAATTGGCAACTACATTTTTAAAATGAAATTCCCATGCAAGTGCTATGTTAAGTTAAATGATGCTAATTTATTTTTTATGATCCTCAGCAGCTTGAAAAATTTCTTAAAATAGGATAACAAGTTTGATTGTGAGGTTAAAATTAACAGGTTGGATGATTTTTTGCTTCTTTTTTCTTTTCTTTTTTGATTATTCCCCCTTTTTAGTGGTCTATATACTGGAGATCACATAGAAATAATTATGTTATTATTTTCTGTTTCATATTATTGCTATGTTGAATCTAACTCAAGATTTATTGAATTATGTAATTCTGAAAATTTTAATAAATAGTTAAGAAAAAGAGAATGGTTTGTAAATTGCTTCTCTACCATTTAAAGGCTGTATTTATTGATTCATCCACTACTCCTAGACTAGGATCTTTAAACATATTCTTCTGCATCCTATCTACGGGAGCTCTCTGGGTTATGATTCGCCTTCTTTCCCTGATTTTATTCCAGTTTACGACCTAGGAGTCTTATATATGTGGCGACCCCCTGGTTGGCCATTATATGTCCCTACTTCCTCCCCATCTAGCTAGACAAGGGATACCCCAGTCAGCACCTCCTCCTCCAGAGGATGTCTGAGTGGGTGGACCTATCTTATAAGTAGGGACTAGGATAAGAGAAGGGTGTGGCATTTGAGTTTGGATTTTGGAGAGTGAGGAGCTCCTGTAGTTTTGTTTTAAGGTGAGGCTTACCCTTCACTGAGTACATATTTTTGGAGGTTATTTCCTTTTTAGGCTTTTTCTTGACAGTCTGGATCTGCCTCTAGCTAAAGTAAGAGACTTTAAGATTTTTGCTATCTTTTGACAGAAGATCGCTGGAGTGGAAGTCTGGACATTTTGTGGATGGCAATTCCCCTGATCTGGATGCCAGGATACTGAACCCCTGACAGAACCCCGTCTAGAAGAGAGACAATCTGAAGACCCTCAACAAGGATCTTCATCCCCAGGGACACAGGCACAAGCTGGGTAAAAGGACAAAACAATTGTCGACTCAGGTAGGATTTTTCTGTTTTTACTTGGATCCCATGCAGAGAGGGATTTTCCCCTATACTGGACTCTATACACTCAGAGCAGGCGTGGTAAAATTTTGCATAAGGAACCTGAGCCAGCGACACTTACACAGCAAAAAGAAAACAGTCAACCTTAATTTTACTTATTCATAATCAGACGTGGGGGGTTGACTTTTGAAAGAATCAGTAAAATGCAGGGACGGTTCTATACCGAGGCAGGGTGAGGTGGGCGCTTCAGGCAGTAAAATTTTGGAGCGTCAAAAAGTGCCCTCCAAAATGCTCAGTGGCCGCCTCCCCCTACCTTCTGATCCATATTAAGCTAAACGTCGGCAGGGTTCCAACCCCCTGCTGGCAAATGAAATAGGAGATGACCCTGCACGCTGCTGGAAGCAGGAGGACTTAGTTTTTGGGTACTTGCCAGGTTCTTATGGCCTGGATTGGCCACTGTTGGAAACAGGATGCTGGGCTTGATGGACCCTTGATCTGACCCAGTATGGCATTTTCTTATGTTCTTAGGAGAAGTTTTATGGCCACAGACACTAGGAGGAAGAAAGCAGGCCTCAAGCACCACCAGTGGACCCCATCCCACCAGCAGCGAAGGCAAGAAGAGGCTTATGCATGACGCAATCGGAGCAGAAGGGAGCCCGTTCAGCTGATGCTCCTTCTCCTATGCCAGCCCCACAGTATCAAAAATCATGGGGCTAGCACTTCCTTTATGCTGACAGCTCCCTTCTGTTCCGATCACATCATGCATGGGCCTCTTTCTCCTGCTGCCAGCAGCACGCAGGGTCTTCTCCTATTTCCTTCACGGCAGGGGGTTGGAACCCATCGACGTTTAGCTAAATATGTCTTTGCCGCCGGTTGAGATGGGGTCCATTGCCAGCCCTCTTCTTTCTTTTCAGTCTGCCCTGCTCCCCCACCTGCGAGCACCAGGCCTGGGCAGGAGGAAGAGAAAAGGCTTCATGGCCACCAGTGGAGCACAGCCCACCAGTGGCAGAAGGAAAGAAGAGGCCTATCAGCGGCCAAAGAAAATAAGAGGCCCCCATCTGCCTGCTGAGCTCATCCCTCTCACCACCACAACAGAAAGGGGAAACTGAGCCTGATGGACAGCATGTGTGGGTATGTATTTGATACAGCATGGGTTGTGTGAGAGAAAGCATCTGTATGTATATGTATGAGAGAGCATCTATGTGTGTGTGTGTGTGTGTGTGTGTGTGCATGCATGTGTGTGCATGTGTGTATGAGAGCATGAGCATGTGTGAGAGCATTAATGTGTATGGGTAAAAGCAAGTGTATGTATATGTATGAGAGAGCATCTGTGTATGTGGGGGCATCTGCATGTGTGTGACAGAGAGCATCTATACTTGTGCCTGAGAGCATGTGTATATATGAGATGGCATGTGTTCGTTGTGTGTGTGTGAAAAAGCAAGCGTGAGAGTGTGTGTGTGTAAAAGAGCAAGTGTGACAGCGGGTGTGTGGATAAGAGCATGTGAATGTATGAGAGAGCATCTATGTGTACGTGAATACATATATAAGCATGAAAGAACTTGTGTGAGAGAGAGGAGACAGTTACCTCAGTCTCCCCTGTTCCCCCTCCACACTAATCCACAGAAATCTCAGGGTACCAGACTCAAAACTTTCCAGGTATGGAAAGCAGGAATTTTTTTATTCTTACTAGTTTTAATTATTGGGTGCTATTTAATGTGCTTGCTAGTTTGAAATATTTTATTGGTGCTTGGGAAATTTTTGTTATAATTTTTATATGAGATTTAATTACTGGATGTTCTGTTCATCATCTGTTTTTGAAACATTCTTTTTATTAATATGGTTTTACTATTATTATAGTTTTATATTTCTTTATTTTTTGTTTGATGTTTTATGAGGAATGGTATTTCTATTTTTCCATTGTTGTACTGCATATAGTCTGACTTGTGCTTTCCAGTTCAGTTTTGTCTACATGTTTGTTTATACTTTATGATCTCTTTATCCTATATTGGGAGAGGGTCTGTCTGTGTTCTGCATGTGTGTGTTTGGTAAATTCATTGCAAATTTGTTATGAAACTGACAGTGGATCCTTAGTCCGAGGTAGAGCAGAAGTTACTTAAGGGAGAATAAACTCTCTTAGGTCCTGTCGGAAGGCAACGCCAGGTAATCCAACGTTGAACAGTTACTTCGCCACCGGAAGCTCACGGTCCCCCCAGGAGGAGCCCGTAGGGACCCGAGCCGCTTGGACTTAGGAGACTTCCAGAAGATTGAAGATAGGTCTGGACGCAGGCGCCTCCTGCAGGTCGTGGGGTCCAGGCCGCTGGCGCTCTAGCAGGTCGCAATGCAATCCGGAAGTCGAAGCCAAGGAAAGGTCGGAAGCTGGTCCATGGTCCGAAGCCGAGAGAAGGGTCGGAAGCCGGTCCAGTGTCAAAGCCAGGAGAAGGGTCGGAAGCCAGTCCAGTGGTCGAAGCCAGGAGAAGGGTCAGAAGCCGGTCCAGTGATCGAAGTCAGAAGAATCCGTCCAACAATAGGAGAAGCAGGAACTAGGACCAGAAGGACAATACCACAGAACACCAGAAGCGGAGTCCAGGAACAGGGAAGTCAGGACAACACCAACCAGGAGCCAGGATACCAAGGCATGTCTGAGGGCAGACCTTGCCTTAAAATAGTGAACCAGCAGGGGAGTTCCCCGGAAGCAGCTGAAATCAATATCCGGTATGTGTCCTCCCTGCTTGCGGCTCTAAGCAGGCTCAGCAGGGGAGAAGCCAGCAGCAGAGAACATCGGCAGGAACGCGGCCAGGCCTCAGCAGCAGCCATGGCCGTGCGCCGAACATCGGAGCCGGCTGCCCGCTCCCACGGGTGCCCCGGGAACGTCCCGATGCCGCGGGTGAGTGGCTGGCCCGGGTCGCGGCAGTCCGCAACCGGCGTCCATAACAAAATTTATTATGGGTTTCTATGCTGATTGAAATCTATTGTTTGGAATCTGCCTTTGCAATTTTTTTGTAACATTTAATTTGTTTGTGTTCTGTACTTTTAGATATTTTGTTGATTGTTTTGCATTTTGCTGATTTTATTATGTGCATTTATTGTTATCCACTAAGGGGTAGATTTTAATAGATACGTGCACGCTACCCAGCGAGCACACATGGACACAAGATTTTATAACATGCGCCCGCATGTTATAAAATCGGGGTCAGCCACACGCAAGGGGGTGCACAATTGTGCACCTTGCGCGTGCCGAGCCCATGCCGAGCCCGCGCCGAGCCCGCGCCGAGCCATGCTGCCTTCCCCAGTTTCCCTACCCCCCACCCCACCTTCCCTTCCCCTACCCTCCCCAGCCCTTTCCCCCCCTAACTTTTTCTTCTTTTTTTTTGTTTTAAAACAAGAAGGCACAAGATGGCGCCGGCTATCCATTGCTCCTACCATGTGACAGGGGCCAACCAATGGCACCGGTAGCCCCTGTGACATAATAAGGGCAAAGGCTATCGGCGCCATTTTGAATACCGGCAGCCGAAGGCCCGAGTGCAGGAGATCGCTCCAGGACCCCCCACTGGACCACCAGGGACTTTTGGCAAGTCTTGGGGTGGGGGGGCGGTCGGGGGGGGTTGTAGTTAATTCAATTTAAAGGGTTGGGATGGGTTTTATTTTTGGGAAACGAATACATATATAACTAATTAACGGATCGGGGTCCCCCGAGAACTAACGCAACGGATTTGGGTCCCGACGAATACGAATACCGAATGGGACGAATCCGTCCCTGCTGCGCATCCCTAATATTTGCATATTGCCTTTCATAGATAGGTTTTTACTTTTTGAATTAATGCTATTTTTAGTATGGAAGACTTACTATATTGTAACTGTAATTTAGTTTACTCATGGCTTTCTGAGGACAAACCCACACCCAATATGCATTACAATAGCCTAATTCCATATGCATTCTAAGTGTGTTGTTTTGCTTTTTTTTGCAGGTTTTTCTGGTTGGCACACAGCAATGCATGTAAAAATAATATATATGTCGTTGAGATACCTTTACCTCAGAAGACTGTATTTTGAATGTTCTTTTTCATGTAAAATTAGTTACTATAATTGCAGAATTTGTAATTGTGGGAGCTGAGAGCAGGGGGATATGGGTACAAGGCTGAACAGGGCCTAGTCTGCGTTATGCCCTTGCAACAGCTCGGAGAGAGTGCGCCACACACAGACCACCACCATTCACCCATCTCCTACTTCTCCAGGGGGAAATTGCTGGGGAAATGAGGGAGGCAGGTCTTAGGGTTTCTGGAAGTATGGTGGGTTTGCCAGTTTCCTAGAAACATTATCACTCTGCCACTCCTCTGGGAACTCTGACCCCTTCTTTCCCCTTCCGTAACATTTCAAATCACTGAAAGGGCCAGACTGTATAGAAACTCCCCTCTTGATGATTTGACCTGTGCCCGTTCCCTGGCAGGGTGATGTGGGGGTGGGGCTGGGGAAGCGCCATCTCATCTCTCGCCCCAGGCAGCAGATTCTTTTCAGCTGCCCCTGGTAAAATTGTTATTTGACCGCCCAGTCCTGTATCCAGTGAATTTGTCCATGCAGCACTACAGCATCACAGACTACAGAGGGAATTGCACGTACAATGGAGGGAAAAACACACTTACCACCTAGGCCATAAGCAACAGCTTCCCCCCACAGAAAAGGACTCACCCTGGGGTCACAAGAAGGAAGGGAAATCAGCAGGGATACAACACCTGCAGATATAAATTATTTTGTGAGCCCCGAAGTACAATGCCTCTTCAAAGAAAAGGGTTAATATAAATATAATAAAGTTGATTTTGAGCAAGCCAGGGAGTGGGAAAGCTACTCAGATAATCCGAGGAACCTGGCCTAGTAAATGTTTCTGCTGATATATCCAGGTAAAGTTAAGCCAGATAACTTTAGGACTGGGATTTACTCAACCAGATGTAATCAGGTAAGTTATTCCAGCTAGTTCCGGATAACTTTTAGCTACAGCCCCCCAAGAACACCCACGCCCTCCCTCTTTTTACATGGCTACATTTTAGCTGGTAATGACTTACCTGACTACATTTTTTCCTTTCCATGCTTTAGTATGTGCTAAAACGCAAACCTGAAATCCAAATTTGTTGCTTTTTGTGTCATTTCAGAGTGGAAAGGACATAAAATAAAACCACAAATTGTCGGTGTTTTCAATGTCATTTTAAAATGATTGCATATCCCTATTTACAGGCTGCTTTCAAAGCTAAACGATTTATTTCATCTTTTCAATCAATTGTAGATAGCCGTTCAACATTCTTCTGTGGTTTTATATCACGTTAATACATTTAGCCGATAGAGTCTGCTTTTGTATGATACCTTTAAATGCCAAAAGAACAGCACCAGCCCATGCTTATGTGAATGATTCAGTTTATGGATTAAAGCTGGTCCTAATGTTTTGACGTATTGGATGGATCAAAGCGAGCTGGAATAACTTAATCAGGTATCATCAACAGCCTGTGCAATATCTCGTTTCTAGCAGAGGAAGGGGTATGCTGCTGCACTCGGGAGCCACCTAAGTCATCTAATTGCACGAAACTGCTAGGCCAGTGTTTTACTACTTGAATTCCTTTGTCACCAAGGCGTTAAAATTCATGAGTATCCATGCCCTTTGAATACTTACTCCAGCGCAGCTATTTTCTGTGCCAAGCTAGCCATCACTGCAAAGAGTCGGAGGTCTGTCAGGCCATCTGTTACATAATAGTCCACAATCTCCAAAATCTGGGGGGAAGAGAGATGGAGAGAGCAATGATGATGACGGATTTAAAAAGAACAGATTGCTGCTTTGCTTGAAAGGGGGAGGTGGAAGAGATAAGAAGTTCTGGCAGAATCAAAGGCAAGCTTTATTATTATTAGTACGGCAAATGAAACAAATTGGGGGAAAAAATGCTAACAAAGTGGCTAAGAATAAGGCTGCAGGGCGGAAGTGAGCAACACCTTGTGATAGGAGACTTACAGAGCCCTCATATATCAGGATCAGCTTCTAGGGATGTGCATTCATTGAAACAAAATGGGAAATTTTAATGAAATGTCATGTTTCATTTCAATTTGTTTTTAAAATGAAACAAGAGCAAAACAAAATGTGCTTGTTTTAATTTTGTTCTTTGAAAATACAAATGCAGTTATTAGACCTGGCTTCCCATTGCCATAGAAACCCAGTTTTGCTGAAATTTACAAACTGAACCTCTCCCCCCTCAGGCCTTCCCCGAACCCAGACCCATCTTACCTCATACGTGGAGTTAGAAAAAGTCCAAATGGGGGCAGGAGCATTTCCCAGTTGTTCCTGCCCTGATGGGCACTGTTGCATATGGCCGAACAACAAAATAGAGCCAGTCTCAAGGTCAATGCCATGTTTGTATCCCAGCCAATAAAACAATCTGAATTCACTGGGGACAGATTTATGATGACACCTTTTTTGGTTTCTAGTATGGATTTTTTTATTGTGACATACTATAATTCACTGTGAATGACAGTTACATGAGACTGGGGTAACCCGAGCACTCCTCGGGTTGCCCATAAGCTCTGGTGTTATAGGTTAGAGAAGAGGGAGGTTCCATTCAAACGCAGCTTCTCCCTTTGAGGAGTGGCCATCCCCCTATTTAGGGGCTCTCCACCGTGAGCTCAGAGAGCAGTCCTTTGGGTTGTCAGAGATTAAGGAGGTAGAGAGATTTTATCTTTGTTATTTTTTTAGGCCCAGTCAGTAAAGGTAGTCTAACCCAGCTTGCTGGTCCTGACCAGGGTCGGGAGGGATTCCCTCTGGGTCTAATTTAAGGGATTTTTGAGATTTTTATTTAGGAGCCTCACTGGCACCCGGGCCTGTCCTTGCACGTAGGGATTGAGGAACCCTGCATGTGAACTGTCCAGGGATAAGGAAGATACACCTCTGATGTGGTGGTGACCTGCTGTGAGGAGGGGACTCCATTGTTGGGCTTTGTTCCAATTTGGGGAAAGAACCTTTTCGTTAGAAGATCCAGGTGGAGGGTTTTTGGCCACCCCTTCCTTCCTGTTAGAAGCATGAGAACTGCTTGTTTCAAAGAGGGTGCCTCACAGCAGGGATTCAGGCTGTGTAGGATCAAGAAGATCCTGAAGATCTGCTAACCGTGAGTAAAGGAAATAACATCACTCGGGCCACCCATCTGGTGTGTACCATCCTGGGGAGAGAAAGAGAGGTTTCACTCTCTGTGCCATAGACTTTGCTATTGTCATCAGCTTGGAAAGGGTTTCCAAGCTCCCCTAGGGGGAACTCCACTTAATTAAACCAAGAGAGTGAATGTTTCCCCTTACCCTGGTATAAGTGAATCCTGCACAGATAGAGGAAAGACACTGTAGAGAAACTGAAGAGGGATTTCTGTGGTGCTGCAGTTTGAGTTTTATGATATTCGCCCTCAGTGTTTAACAGTAAAGCCTTCCATTTTGGACACTGATCCAGCGACCCTAGAGTATTTGTTTCTGCACTCATTGCACCCACATCAAGGATTACCTCCCTCTCAGGGGAAGCTACATACATCTGGGAATGTGTAAGGAAACCACCCTGCCACATTGGGACCTGAGAGGGCTCCTTTCTTCCCCACTCCATTGAATCCACACTTTGGGAAGTAAAGGAGGTACAAAAGCTAGTCATAGTCCCTTCCCCATAGAGTATAAAAACTTTATGGCCTCACCTGTGCTACACCGGCACTCTGGGGTGGGGTTACACAAGGCTTAAACTTGTTAGGCAACAGCTACAAATCATTCTGGATATGGGAAATGCCTGCCTATGTCACCAGTATCAGAATGAGTACCAGCCCACACTTTTAACACTTGCATTGAAAGCTAACTGGCCAGCATTAAAGGAGTAACTAGTCCAGGTCTTATGTATGCATCCAGGAAGAAGCATGCAACATTAATCAATCTCTCAGCATCAGTCTAGCTGTCCAGTCCAAGGTCTGCTCTCGGGGGCTGGCAGCACACACAGGAAATTAACTACCCATACAGCTTAGCTGGAAACAACAATGACCATATAGATAGGAAATGTTTCTCATCAATCTCAGGAAGGCAGAGGGCTTTCTTCAAGGAACAACTGGTATACAGAGTTTTGCAAGCTAACCTTTAGAGGCTAGTCTGGCTTGCAACACTTAGAGATAGGCAGCAGGGACCACAGGAAGTATACCAGTGTGGCATTCAGGAACCAGGTAGTAGCATGGACCATGAGATAAAGGAAAGTCCATCAGGAAAAACCCTGTCCTTTTAGGTTCCCTCTTCTTCCTCTTAGTTCCTTTCTCCCTAGACCATCATGGCTCCCAGGTCAGACATGAATGCCCACTATCTCCCAAAGGTGAACATTGACTAGATATCCCACAGACCTTGGGTACATCACTGGTGGGTGAATAAAAAATGATTTTTCTTCCTAGCAGCAGGTTCATGTGATGGTGAACAAGCTGGGAAATGCAGTTTGTCGATCAGTATGTACTGCTTAACTGGATACAATTTTGGGAAGGCTACTGCAGCCTCAACAATTTCATGCCCAGCTAGTCTTGTCATCTGGGTTAAACAATATCCTGTTTATGGAACAATAGCATTCTTTGCCCCATACACTGCTGTACCATCCATATTTGGTTCATTGATACATAGCTCCTTTAAGGGTGACCTAAGCTAGGCCCTACTGTTCCCTTTCTTTTCTTTTTTTCAGTTTTGGGGTTCACTTTTTTCATTTGTTTTAGCACTTATTTTGTTTCAAATAAACACAATGAAATGAAACTAACCTCAAATGAAAAATATAAAAAAAGGAAACTTAATTAAGAAGAAATAAACCAATAGGCCTGACTAAAAAACCATGTGTCAGACTCACCTCGTAATGTCTTTTTGCCACTGAACACAGTAAACTATCAATCTCTATATGTTCATAGCCATATATCCATGCAGATAAGTAAGAAGGTGGGAGGACAGAGACCCAGTCTACTGTCATTAATATGGCAAAGGGCTGGTTTCCTTCCCCACACAGAACCCTTTCTTCATTCACTTGATCTTTGGTGGGGTTAAGAGACAGGGATGAGAGATTGAGAGCCTAGGGTTGCCAATTGTCCAGATTTTTGCCGGACTGTACAGATTTTTGTACTAATGTCTGGAAGACAGAGGAGGGATACAATGTCTGGAAAAAGTCCAGATTTTAGATCTCGGTCTGCAGTTCCCTGAATCTGTCTCCTGGCATAAGTAAGTTCACTCCACCTATAGTGTGACCAGTGGCATCAGCTAGCAGGTCACCTGATGGCAGCACAGCCGCCTGTGTTTCTAAAGGCTGGCTGTGCCTTTGAAGTGCATGGGCAGAGTTTGGTGGGGTCATTCCCCCGCCAATCACAATAGAGAGAGGAGGACCTGGTAGAGACGAGGCTCGGTGGGGCTTCTGCAGGTGAGGCCCTGCAGGGCTACCGCGGACCCCATCCCACAGTGGCTGAAGATGAGGTCTGGTGGGTCTGCTACAGATCCCATCCTGTGGTAGCTATAGATGAGGCCTGGTGAAGCTGCCATGAACCTCATTCTGTCGCAGTCAAACAAGAGGCCCAGCGGGGTCAGTGGTATTGGTGGAAAAAGCCAAGAAGAGAGGGGGAGGCTTTGTATGTGTGTGTGTGTGTGTGTATGAGAGAGAGAATATTGTGTGTGAAAACCTATGTGTTTGTGTGAGCCTGAGAGGGTGTGTGTGAAGGCCTGTATGTGTAGTAGTCTGAATGCATGTGTGTGTGAGAGCCTGTGTGTATGTATGAGAGAGCCACAGTGTGGTTTAGGGTGTGTATGTGAGAGAGGGAGTGTGTGAGAGAGCAAACAAATTTGTGTGTGTGTATGTGAGAGAGATAGGGTAAAGTTTATTCAGGATCCTCTCTCCCAATCCACAACAAACTTATTGTGACTGGAAATAAAAAGATTCCAGGTATGGAGAGGGATATTTTTTAAATCCTTATTAGTTTTAATTATTGGGTGTTATTTGATGTATTAATAGTCTGCTGTTTTGAAATATTTAATTGGTGTTTTGGGAAGTGTATATTTTTAAAAAACATTTTGGTTGCTCTATATATTAGCTGTTTTAAAATATTTATTCATTTTATTAGTATGGTTTTACTGTTGTGATTTTTATATTTCTTGATTTTATCATTTGATGTTTTATGAGGAATGGTAATATTGCACTGCATATGGTAACTGGCTTGTTGTGTTTCAATTCACTTCTTGTTTACACATTTCTATTTATGTTTTATGGTATCTTTATTTTGTATTCATCTCCAACAGTTAACTGACACTTGTGGGCATATTTTGCTTAATCTATGAGGTGTTAAATATCATCTGAATAAGAACTTGTAACTCTTGTTGATGAAATGCTGTCAAATTATTTTAAAGGTGGGTGGCTAAAACAGACCAGGGATCTCTTTATTGCATATAGGGCTCTAGGAGTTTTTTTGTAATGTCTTTCAGCGAAGTTGCCAGATACAGTTAATGTCAAGCCAAGGTATGTAGTCTAGGGGGTGTGTGCTACTCCTATGCAAAATTTGAAATTTACATAGGAGATATTTTGGCTCAGTTCTGCTGGTGATGTGTGATTTAGGGATCAGTGTGAAAAGACCCCATTGGCAAAAACTTTACTCATCCTTCAAGTGTTCGGAATTTTCATAGTTGAAAGTTGGCCACTCTGTGAGCTCCTCATGCTTCTTAACTCCCCTCTTCCCTCATAGAGGATTTGAACCACACAGGTGTGTCAGTGGCCTTAGTTGGTCAGTCCTTGAAGAGGGAGGGCGAGGTTGGGAGTGGGCTTTGGGCACCGTTCTTAAGTGGGTGACAAGTGCTCCTCCTTTCTTTCTTCCCTGGCAATCTTGTCTTCATCTCCCACCTTCCTTTATGTTCATTGTTATCATGTTATATTGTTGCAGTAGCAGGTGTTTTGAGCATAGGTTAACTCTGATGTAAAAAACTGCTTTGATTTATATTTTGAGCTACTGAAATTGATGTTCATGTAGTTTGACGGAGGTGGCTATCCATAGCAGTAGTGGGACGGGTCAGTCACTAAATATGCTGTGGGGTCTTTTTCTGTTGGGATGTGTGAGGTAGGACTTGGTACATGATGATGGTCTGCTGGATCAGCCTCAGAAGCTGTGATGAGCTACTGCTGGTATACTGCAGGGTCACGGCGATAAGCTACCATGTGGTGGAGGGGGGAGGAAATTCTGGGAAGCATTGTGTTGATTTTGTATGTTGGACTCTTAATTGTGTTCATGTTTCAAGGTACAATAGACTTCAGCTTTGTTTGAATCTATTGCATTGTGTATTGTGTGTTATTGGGGCAGGAAGCAAAGAAACGAAACTGGGAAAGTTCCGTATGTATATATTGAAAATTTCAAGAACGTTTGAACATGGTGGCGTGGTTAAGCTGATCATATGATCTAAGCATTGCTAATGATTTTACTTAAGTACTGTTATAGCACTTGTAACATCAGCCTATTATAGGGAATAGGCATTGCTATTACTGGCATTAGTAGCATGGGATATATTTAATAATTGGGTACTTGCTAGGTACTTGTAGCCTGGATTGGCCACTGTTGGAAACAGGATGCTGGGCTTGATGGGCCCTCAGTCTGACCCAATATGGTAACTTCTTATTTATGTATATGCTCTGCTGCATTGTGCTTCCTGGGATAGTTGCAGCTCCAGTGGCTGCTTCTCTTGACTTCAACACTTGTACTTTGAGTTGGGGGGGGGGGAGGGAATCAAAGGATCAGAGCACATCCAGTGTTTTCTTCCAAACTGATGTGGTTTTGCTTTCTTCTCCCCTCCCCACCCATTTTGCCCTCTTAATCCCTCTCTGCCCTAGACGGCATGACCAGACAATGCCGGCCAGGAAGGCAAAAAGAAAGTCATCGTCAAGACTATCCATCAGTGCTGCTCATTCAGATAGCAGGAGCTGCTGCAGTGACAGCAACTGTCTTCCTTCCTTCCCTGAGATTGCGCACATCACCTCTGCAGTGTGTTGGAATCGAGCCAGCCTTAATTGGCAGGAGGCCTGCACTTGAGTCTCCTGCACTCTAGCACACAGTGCTATAGCCTGAGCTAGGGAGCCAAACTGTGCTTTCCCTGTCATTTAAATAGTGAAAGCCAGCATGCTCTGAATGCAGTAAGTGCTTTTATTTTTAGAGATTATCTAGCTAGCTATATAATTTCATCCAAATCACAAAGCCAGGGGCTTGCTACGTAGAAGATTGGTTCACCAAGGTGTGTAAAATAATTCTCTATCAAGATTGGAGGGAAATTATTAAGGGGATTTGATTAAGATCGCAACTCTTCCAGACATTCTCAAACAAGAGTCAATCATGCAGAGGTGTTTGGGTGTTCTCTTGCTCCAAAAAGTCCAGAAATACAATATTTGTACCATTTGTAGGGGTGATATCATGCCCAGTAGGAATAAAAGATATTTAGCATAGAGGTGACAGATGTCCTTCTGCATTACAATAAACAATTAATGTTTCTTATCACCAAATCTGCTCATTTGGATCCCGTTCACTATTACTGTCCTCCTGTGTTGTTTATGCTGGGTGAAATCCCTTGGTGACTAGGACCCTGACCATGACCCAAGCAGATTTTAATTGCTTGGCTTTAGCTGTATTCCCTCCCTTGTTACCACTGGTTATTTTAGATTTGAATTTTCCTGTCTGCAGTAGATTTGCCAAGAATAGCTGTACATTTCCAGGCTATTTTTCCACTCTTTGCACATTAAGAAGTTTTAAATTCCAAATTTCAGGACACGGTTTGAAAAAGAAACCTGAAATATCACAACTCCTCAGGAGTTACAAAGAAGGGGGCGATTTTGAAAACTGTATGGGCAGGTGCAGGTACTTCTACCTGCAGATTTGGAACCAGTTCTTAAAGGAAGAGTATGAGCATCCTTCCCCTTTGAAAAATGCTCAAGAAAAAAGTATTCGCAAAGATTTGCACCTATTTTTTACAACCAAAACAATGCGCATATAGTAGTTACTGAAAATGAGAAATTACCAGCATTGTTGTCTTCTCTGGTTTAAACTTGCCTAAGGCCATTTCCATGAACATGAGAGTAAATGGCTTCTGAAAACTGCCCTCTCTAAGGGGCCAATGCAATACAGTGCGCTCAGCCCAGCAGTTAAACAGACTGTTAACCTGCAGTCGGACGCAGGTAGAATAGGCGCTAATCAATCCCCTAATGCAATAAGGGGATTAGTGCATATTCAATGTGCTTCCAATCTAATAGCGCTCATCCCTTGCAAATCCTTGTGAATGAGGCTATTAGGCATTCACTCCCGAATCAAAAAAAAAAAATGTGCATCTCAGACGCACATTTAACGGTCATCTATTAATGCCTGCCTGGAGCAGGCGTTAATAGCTGAGTGCATCAAAGAAAAGTACAGAAAAGCAGAAAAAACTGCTTTTCTGTACTGCCTTCTATTTAATATCGTTGTGATATTAAGTAGGATGAAAAATTAAAGAAACAAAAAAAGTTTTAAAAAAAGCCAGTCGGGTTCAGGAAATAGTGCTTGACTGACAAGTGTTTGCTTCCTGAACCTTCAGTGTCGGTTTTCCTTACAAGCATACAGCCATCACGAAAACCGACACTGAGTTTATCAGCATTTGTTTTCCTTACTGGCGGACAGCTGAGTTACAAAAACTGACGCCGATATACCCGGTGTCGATTTTTGTGACTGCCGTCTGCCGATAAGGAAAACTGACGCCGGGTCCAGCGGCGTTGGTTTTTGTGAAGGCCATCCGCCGGTCAGGAAAAATGATGCCAATAAACTCGGAGTAGGTTTTCCTTGCTGGCGGATGGCCGAATCATGAAAACCAATTGGGTTCTCTTTAGCAAGGAGGCGCTAGGGTCGTGCAAGCTAACACGATCCCCCTAATTTAAATATTGCATGGCGCCCCTCTAACGCGATCCCCCTAATTTAAATATTGCATGGCGCCCCTCTTGGGGGGCGCCATGCAATATTGGCGCCCCCTCTTGGGGGCGCATTAAGAGAGTGGGCCCTGACTGTTCAGCGCCCGCTTTCTATGCAAATTTATTACATCGGCCCCTAAGAAGACATCGTACTAACTTATACGTAATTGAGAATATGCCAGACTATTCAAATTCATGTTTGGCTTTCATAATTAGTTGCAAAGGAGAGACTGGAAAGTTTTATCTTCTGCTTTGAAGGTTATTTTAAATTATGAGGTCTCAGGTAGCTTCTGATACTTCTACTCTTGTGCAATCTGTTCCAGAGTGTGGAAGCCAAGCTTGTGTGGTCCACGGGCTTGGAGAGTTAGAAGGAGCCTGAAACCTGAGAATTTTAAAATAAACCTTGTGGCATACATTAGGAAGCCACAAGATACTGGTTTCTTCTTGTGTGGTCAAAGATAGACTTGCTAAGTGAACAGCAAAACACCAAGTGCCCCAGCACTGTTGTGATTGGCTGGCCCTTGTTGGATTTGCTACAGCTGCTGCCATTGATCCGTTCCAGTGAGGAGCATGGACTCTTACTGACTACTGCTTCATTTTATCTTATTAAAAATTGTTGCTGATTTTGGAATACAAATGCATTTATGACTTTTTGGAAGATCCAGTGAACAAGCTGGAAGAACAAAGGGTGGATGACGTGAAAATCTGGTTTTAAAAATGTGGTTTCAGTAACAGCAAGAGAATCATGCAGCATAAGGGGATTTATTTTGCACATTGTTTGTAGGAGCACCACATTACTCTCAAACCCAGCAATCTTATTGGTAAATGCACGTAGATGAAATAACATGTGGCAGCTACCCCTCATCATCTTTACTTGTACCATGGTAAAAAATGAAGAATTAAATAATACTCCAGCTTTCTCATCTATTCCTCCGTCCCTATTTCTCACCCTTCATTATGAACAATTGACTTCTAACATGCATGCCTCTTAAGAACTTTCATGCCAACACTGTGCAAGGTACCTAACCCCCAAAAAAGGAGCTAGTATTATGTTAAGTCTAATTACAGGTCCTTTGATAGTTCTTTCTTTGAATGTGTTGGTTCTATGGAAAAACCTATGGCTCTCACCTCCAAAGCTTTATTTCTCAAACAAAACTCCTTTCTATTTTCACCAGCCAATTGCCTTTACGTTTCAAGCATTGAATACTCTCTACAAAACCACTGCTGGTTTTCTCTCCACTTCCCTTTAGAACAACAAAGTATTCCTTTAAAACTGTGATTATGTTCGGTTATTGCGCAAGTAGAGGGATGCATGTATTCTTCTACCCGTCCTTTCTCTTATCTTTATGAATTTAAGCTTTGAAAATTTTTGTTTCGCCTTTTTTTTTTTTCATATACACATAACAGAAAACAAAAGGTCTGGCCACTGAATGAAAAATGTTTATTGAAGGCACACGTGTAATCGAAAACAACAACAAAGAAGGGCTGGACTACTTTGGTGGTTTTACTTTTCATAAAGCAAGAAACCACAAACAAAGCAAACAAGGGATACTTTAAGCCATAAAGGCTTGCATAATATCTTTTATTTTATTATATTTTCTAAAGGAAGGCCATTCAGTTGAAAGAGGTCAAAGCATACAGTGTATGCCATCCTTTATTTGGCTTTATTAATGGATCAAATACAATAATGTTGACAGATGGAAAAAATGAGCTTCCTAGATTCAATAAAAGTAAACAATAAAGCAGTATCACTGAATTGGACTGCATTTACAGACTACAAGTTGTATAATGTTGATGCCTGCCATGGTCATTACCTTCTTTTTTGTCTAACTAGACCATGTCTTGGCATAGAAGAGTTAAATCATCTTGATGTAATATAATATTTATTTGCTGTCTGAACTATTCAGTGTTTGCCATCATGGGATAGCTAAGTACAATTCAACAAGAAAATGTATTCTGTTCTATTGTGGGAACAATTTTGAGTATCCTGGTCAGCCCCAACTTAATTGGCTAGATTACACTTGGCTAAATTTAGGATAATTTTCAGTCAGAATCTACCCAGCTAGGTGGCAACTAAAATTACCTCAAACCTGACTGACAGCTAGCTAGATACACTTATCCAATTTTCCCCTCCTAGCCTAGACATGATTCCTGATCTACATTCAGATGCCCATCTAGCTCAGACTCCAGTCTTCCTGGCAAGCACCACACCCCTCCATAGAGGTAAGAGGAGGTATGCTTTCCTCCTCTCTACTTCAGCGTTAAGTTCCGAATGCTGCTGATATATAGATAAAAATTATTTTTTAGCCTGGAGAGACAGGAACATACAGCATCTTGTACAAGATCATAGAGAGAATCAGTGGCACTGCTGGCCTTGAACCAATGTCCCAAGACTTCTTTTGAACAATAACCTAATGTTCTAACTACTAGGGAAGTGCATTTGTTTTTAAACAAAATGAAAAATGCAATAAAACACTTGTGTTTTGTTTCATTTAAAAATTTAAAAAATAGGAATAAAACAAAAATTAATTTTTTCATCTTTTGTTAGAGAAAGTCAATGAAAAAAATGTGGCTGCCACGGTCTTCTTCTAAACTCAACCCTCTCACCAGACTACACATACCCCTTTATCTAGGGTCTCTAGTGAAGAAAGGGGCAGATTGACCTTCAGCAGCTCTTGATCCACTGGCTCAGGGTTGCTGCAATTTTGTTGTATAGCAGTATATTTTGCAGCATAGCATGTTGTACGGTTGTAAAGCAAAATAGCGCTAGCACCATTTTCAACTTGGAGCTAGTGGAGCAGGAGTAACTAGGGTTGCTCCAGCTCCTTTCTTCATTGGAATCCCCCCAGAAGGGGTAAGTGTGGTAATGGGCAAGGGGGGAGGGGGAGGGGTTAGTCAGGCTTAGGGAAAGGCAGCAGTGGCATTTCACCTTTTTTTCATTGACTAAAAAATATACAACAAAAAATGAGTTTAGGGGGTGTCTCTTTTCATTTCATTTTTTTTTTTTAATGAAATGTTTACTTCGGTTCAGTAAATGAAACAAATTGAAATAAACAAACTGAAATCTGAATAAATGTACCCCCCCCCCCCCTTCCAACCCCCACCAGACAAAACAATTTTTTTCTCTGCACATCCCTACTGATCCCTAAGAGCACAAATTTCAAAAGAGAACTCAGTACCCAATTTAAGGTGCCTTAATTTGGATCCTAATTAAGATGCCTATATTCAGTCATACCTTAAATGGCTGAATAAGAGTGCCTAAATGTAACTTTGGTTGCCTTAACTTGCAGCACTTATAGTTAGTCCAGTTATTGGGATGACCTAAATTAAGGCGTCATATTTAGGGGCTCAGCGCTGAATATCAGTGCTAAGCTCCTAAATTTGTTCCTTTGGCCTGTCCACACCCCTGGCCCTGCTCAGATTTTTAGAGCTTTAATATAGATATCTTGTGGTTTACCCTGCCTAAATTTAGGCACTAAGCACATGAACATTTTTAAATTCAAAAATATAGGCTCCTACGTCTTAGAGGGTAATTTTCAAATAGTGTCTGTAAGTTAGATACCATAAGTTAGTGCATCTAAAGTTAAGGCTGTATTTTATAAGCTGAGTGGCAGCAGTCAAACAGTTTGTAAAATACCATGTATCTCCACTCCAAAAATATGCACGTATGTATCAGAATGCACACATTTTATTAATCGGGAACCACTTAGCTTGTGCACCTGTTTATAAAAGAATACTTATATATTTTATGCAGGAAATAACTATAACTTGTGCATATAATTACCCACAGTTTATCCATGGAGGCAGATGTTTTATAACATATGGGTACAATCCTCATACAAAAAATACTTACTTGTGAGCGTATTTTTAATCACCAGGTCACCAACACCTCCACCAATGGCAGAACCCCACAGCACCCAACTGTTGTGAGCGCGGAGGTGCGGTCGCTTGCTCAGAGAGATTGTGAACCCTTGGGCCACAGCGCGGCTCAGGGAGGAGCCCCAAAACACACACCGTGGGAGGTGAGAGTGTTCTGGCATGGGCTGGAGCTGGAATAAGGCTGGACCAGGATCAATACTTGGAACAATAGGAACTGGAACAAGGCAGGCTCTGCCCTCCACTGGACCAGCATGCACCAGTGAGACCCAGCAACACAATACTGGTCTCAAGAGTAGCCCTCCGGCCACTTGGTAGCCCTTCCAGACCCACCACTTGGCTAGACGGAGGCTGAGGGTAAAGACAAGGCAAGACATGGAACTCAGGAACTTGGAAGACTCAGATGAGGACTTGAGGAGCTTGGAAGACTCAGACGAGGACACATGGAACTTGGAAGACTCGGACAAGGTTTCTTGGAACTTGAAAGACTCGGACAAGGTTTCAGGGTACTTGGAAGATTCAGATAGGCACTGCTCCTCAGGGCGCCCTACACAGCCCCCCTTGAGCTGGTTGCAGACCACCCTGTCCCACTGTGCACCCTACACAACCTGAAGAGGCTGATCGCGGACCACGAGTAGAGCGGAACAAGTGCAGGACTGAAGGTCAGGACGGAAGAGAATCTGGGCAGCGCGGAAACAGAATCCAGCCGGAACGGGGCTCCAATGACCGGGAACAGAAACCGGATCAAAACAGATTTACCCTCAGGATGGTCATCTGGAGGTGGAATCCAGCAGGTGAGGCTAGACAGGAATACCCGGAGCCAGGAACTGGAGAAACCAGGACATCAGGATACAGGAACCTGATTACTGGAACATCGGGAACAAGGAACACCAGAACAAGGAATATCAGGAACTTCAGGACCATGGAACATCAGGAACCCAAAGAGACAACGAAGGAGCTCCATTGAGGAACAGGACCAGGAACATCAGACGAAAGAGACCAGGAACATCAGGAGCATCTGGAACATCAAAACAAAGAGCCATCTAGACACAAGAAGACCACTGAAGGCCCCGAGGAGTGAAAGCTGAGCCCTTTTATAGGTCTGGATGAAGAGCAGACTGATGAGGTCATCCGATGGGGCCACGGGCTTTTCCCGTCGCTGGCCCTTTAAATACTGTGATGAGGCGCGCACACATTCCTATGCAGAGTCCCTGCTGCATAAAGGAGCAACGGTGGAGGCACCAGGGCCGCGAAGAGGATAAAGACGATGGTGGCTCCTGCCGTGAATGTGTCTCAGGAGTGGCTTCTGTGCCAGAAAGAACAACGGCCCTTCCTGCCACATACAGAGACGTCGGCCTGCATGAGAGAGGTGGCATGGGGCAGCCTAGGCCGCAAGAAGATGACGGGCCAGTGTGGAGTCAGGCAGGAGAGAGGCTGCTTGCTGGATGGGCTCCGTGAGCAGCATCGTAACAGCACCCCCTCCTCAAAGCCCCCTCTTTAGCCTCATCTCTACTGCTGAAGACAGGAAGGCATATCTTTTATACCAGCTAGGGACCTTGGGTATCCAAACACAGGATCTAAAAAATGCTTGGAAGGAACTGAAGTGATGAAGCGAAGAACATACTGAGGACTAGACATAGACACAATGAAACTCAGGAAAAGGCATGACCCAGATTGAACTGAAGGCACAGATGTAGTGGAGCATCTTGAAGTATTTGTCCTGTTTTTAGTTCTTGTTTAGTCGAGACGGAAATGAGGAATACATAAGCAACTTCTTCCTGCTGTTAGCAATGGCGAAGACAGAGATTAGGGCATCATTGCTGGATTCTTAGATGCGAGGATGGTATACCAGGAGGGTGCGTAGGCAAACTTGCAGATTACCACTTGTTCTTAGGTAGGCATTAGTACGAGGAGCACCAGGTGGGACTAGGAAGTCCAACAAACGTTACTCAAATGTGGAAAGCTGATCTTGGAGACACATTTTATATCTCTTGATGATAGATGGTATATGGACTTGGGATTGACAGGTGGAATGAAACTCAGGGTTACCAACCCCAGACTTTTGCAAAGCCAGTAATAAGTGAGAATAGTCCCTTTTATAAGATCAAGGAGGGAATTGTTCTTTAGGTATAATCCTCATGTTAACACAGGCTCCCATACGGCAGTGAATTTGTTCCTTGAAGTAGCTTGGTAGATGTAAAATCCCATAGGCTCAAATCAGACGAGCTATTTCAAGGTTCATTGTCAGGTTCAGAGAGGTAAAACTTGGAGACAGTGGAAGAGTCCAACTGGTCATTGACGCTCCTCCACTTCCATAGACGGATTATTAGTGCAGCTGATGGCAGAGATCCTTGCAGGAACAGCTTTTGAAAATAAAGCAACTTGAAGGGCTAGCAAGTCTTAGGTTCCTCTTGAATGGTAAATCCTCTTCTCCAGAAGTGGATCTCCAGGGTTTAAGATTGGTTGTAAACTCCCAGAAGTACTGAGGATACAGAACTCAAGGGGAAGATGGCAGAAATAGCTCTAGATGGATCCATAGGTAGCAGTGTTGAATCCCAGGTAAGGGGAAGACATAGTGTCCTCAGATTGGCAGTGATGGGTCCTTCCAGAAGGATTTGCAGCAGAAGAATGATAAGGCTTGTCATGCGAGACAGAAGGTGGCAATTACAGCCCTTTGTCTGGCAGCAAAAACAGTGCTGGGGAGCAGATGAAACAGACAAATCAGGATCTCCCAATCCTGATTCTACCAGCTCAGAAGAAGCTGCGTGAAGGACCCTGGAGGATGGTGGCTGTGAGCTATAAATCCAGGACAACTCACCATGTTGCTATTATAGAGAAGAGATAACATCTCAGGAAGCCTAGAATAGGATCAGTGGCTGGAATTCCCACTTGCACAGAGCAGAGACAGGATCGTAGCTGTAGATAGTCCCAAGGCAAGAACCAGAGTGGTGTAAAGCAGGGACTGGATTGAAACTGGCGAGACTGAGCCAGGCCTAGGGTGCAGGCACCTCCTGCAGGTCGTTCAAACCCAAAGACCTGGAGTTGCTGTGGAATCCGTAGCTTACGAGGGTATGCCCCCTGAAGATCGAGGGTACTCAGCGGAGGAACAAGGAGACTGAAATGACTGCAAGTGTTGAAACCTGGGAGCAGGCACCTCCTGCAGGTCACATGGAACCCAGAAAGAAGTGCAGGCATCTCTGTAGATTGAACAGAGATGGTCCCTGGAACAATTGCAGGCACCTACTGCAGGTCAAGAAGAATTCCAGGACCGGACTGAATTTGAAGGAGATCTGGATGCAGGCGCCTCCTGTAGGTCGAAAAAAAATCCAGACACACCAAAAAGAAGGAGAGGAAAACAAAACATTCTTGACTGGAGCAGGAATCAAAAGAGTGCAGGAAAATTTGGGCAAAAAATTCTTGGCAACGGACAAGGTATCAAGGAGTCCAGGAAAACTTGAACCTGTCGCAGGCACACACTCACCGAGCTCATGGCCTTCGAATCCTGTTGTGAGCACAGAGGTGTGGTCACTTGCTCAGAGAGACTGTGAGCCCTTGGGCCACGACGCGGCTCAGGGAGGAGCCCCAAGGCACACAGTGTGGGAGGTGAGAGTGTTCGGGCAGGGCTGGAGCTGGAACAAGGCTGGACCAGGATCAAGACTTGGAATATCAGGAACTGTAACAAGGCAGGCTCAGCCCTCCACTGGACCAGCACGCACCGGTGAGACTCAGCAATGCAATGCTGGTCTCAAGAGTAGCTCTCTGGCCACTCGGTAGCCCTTCTGAACCCATTGCTTGGGAATGACAAGTGCGTGAGGCCAGACGGAGGCTGAGGGCAGGATCAAGGCAAGACATGGAACTCAGAAACTTGGAAGACTCAGATGAGGACACGTGGAACTTGGAAGACTCGGACGAGTTTTCGTGGAATGTGGAAGACTCGGACTAGGATCCAGGATACTTGGAAGACTCGGACAAGGTTTCGTGGAACTTGGAAGACTCAGACAAGGTTTCAGGGTATTTGAAAGATTCAGACAGGCCGTGCCCATCAAGGCACCCTACACAGCTCCTTTGGGCTGGTCGCGGACCACCTGTCCCACTGCATGCCCTACACAACCTGAAGAGGCTGGTTGCAGACCACGAGGAAAGCGATACAATTGCCGGACTGAAGGTCAGGGTGGAAGAAAATCCAGGCAGCATGGGAACAGGACCAGCCGGAACGGGGCTCCAATGACCGGGAACAGGAACCGGATCAATACGGACTTGCCCTCAGGATGGTCATCTGGAGGCAGAATCTGTCAGGTGAGGCAAGACAGGAATACCCGGAGCCAGGAACTGGAGAAACCAGGACAACAGAACACAGGAACTGGAGTACTGGAACATCAGGGACAAGGAACACCAGAACAAGGAACATCAGGAACTTCAGGACCATGGAACATCAGGATCATGGAACATCAGGAACCCGAAGAGACAATGAAGGAACTCCAATGAGAACAGGACCAGGAACATCAGACGAAAGAGACCAGGAACATCAGGAACATCTGGAACATCAAAACGAAGAGCCATCTAGACACAAGAAGACCACTGAAGACCTTTACCCGAAGGAAGACCACATACCACTGTGAATCCCAATTCGAAGGTCCTGAGGAGTGAAAGCTGAGCCCTTTTATAGGACTGGATAAGGAGGAGACTGATGAGGTCATCTGGTGAGGCCACGGGCTTTTCCCGCCACTGGCCTTTTAAATACTGTGATGAGGCGTGTGCATGCGCCTATGCAGAGCTCGGGGACAGGAGCAGGCAGCGGTGTCCCTGCCATGCAAAGGAGCAACGGCGGTGGCACCAGGGCCAAGAAGAGGATGAAGACGGCGTTGGCTCCTGCCGCGAATATGTCCCGGAACAGCGTCATGTCACGAAGAACGGCGACCCCCTCCTGCTGCATACAGTGGTGTTGGGCCACAGGGGAGCGGCGGTGGCCTATGCCGCAAGACGACGTCCGACTGGCGTCGTGTCGGGCAGGTGAGAGGCTGCTCGTGGGATGGACTCCAGAAGCAGCATCGTAACACTAATTTAGATCTACCATCCAAGAACTACAGACAAAAGACAGGTGCGATTTCATTTCCATGACTTGAATAGTACTTATAAAGTACTTTCTTGTACGCGTATTTCAGAACCCTGCCCTGAGATGTCTCGAAATGCCCTCTTTTTCACTTGCATAGGTATGCACACAAAATGGTTAAGTATGCAAGTACTTTTCACTTTCTGAAAATTTACTTACCATTGACAAGGCCTATGTAAAATGTGTATATCCAGATTTATTTTTTTTTTTGTGCAACTCCCACATAACTTGTGAAAGTTAGTCCCTTAAAGTTAGGGGCCTATGTCTTTTGAATATCTGCTCTAAACTACTTTATCACAAATGAACCATTCACATCTTTCAAAAATGCAAGTAAAATGCTTTTTTATTTTTTGTTTCCTTTTCTTACCCTGTACACATAAAGCTCTTCAGCATCAGTTAGGGCTTCAGAAGGGACGATTTCTTTCAGAGCTATTAAAACTTGAAGGCAATTCAGGTATCCATCTCCATCAGTATCCACCTAGAGAGAAGTTCAGAACAATAATAATCAGCAATGTATGCAATTTAGCTTTTAGAGATGTTACTCTGAAAAACTGAAATACTATTTCTTATTGAATATCAGTACTATAGTACAGAGGATCCCAAACCCGTCCTGGAGGACCCCCAGCCAGTTGGGTTTTCAGGATATCCACAATGAATATGCATGAGATAATGGATATCCTGAAAACCCGACTGGCTGGGGTCCTACAGGACAGGTTTGGGAACCTCTGCTATAGTAGCACTAAAATGTGTATAACCTCTTGCAGGACCCCAAGGACTATACCTCAAACACAGCCTTAGCAGTTAAAGTCCCTTCCTGATGTTAATTTTGTTTGAGTGTCCAAAATCCCTTGATTGGGGGGGGGGGGGGGGAGAATACTCTTCTAGGCCTGTGAATTACTTAGTTCTCAATCAAGCATTAAAGTTCATTGTAAACAGCACTAATAATCACCCTGGAAGTTGATGTGGTTTCCAATTTAAACTTTTACTAATTAAGCATGGAAAAAAAGGATAAACATTTTCTTTACAGCTCTTGGTATTTACAGAGTCCTTTTACACTTTAGATCTTCAATAAATTTGTGCCCTTTTACTGCCATTACATTTAATTTGATGTTAAAGCATTTCAATTAATGGTACTTATTCCTTCTCCACTTCAAGCATTGAGATAGTTTTAAGCTTCCTCCCAATATGTGATGGACAAGATAGTCTCTCAATTTACAGCTGTTAAGGTAAAGTCCCAATTAATCATACCTTGAGTCCAATTACTCTAGAACCTCTTTCTCCCTTTAGTTCATACCTGGGTGGCACCTTTATGTTCCTCTCTTCCATGGCTGAGCTCATTGAGATAGTCATGGGTACATCTGAGTGGTGTTACTGATCTTCTCCTTCCTTCAACTTATTCCTTTTCCCTGGGAATGAATGTGTATTCCTTCCTCCCTGAGAATACTGTTGATCCTAAGGTTTTCTATGAGAGACACCACCTCCTCAAGATGTTATCTCAAACTGAGCCCCTGGGCCCTAGGGAGCTCAAATAAAACAAAACTACTTCTTAAGAAAAAAAAAAGGGGAAACTAAAATAAGGGGCAGGAAGGGTAGAAAAAGCTTCCTCCTCACAAACCAAAGGTTTCCAACAATCCCATGGCCAAAACTAGGAAAAGGGCCCCTTCCTTATTTACTCATTCCAGGTTTCAGTCTCACAGACACCTGTATCCTTCCCTAAGAAAAGAAACCCAAAGGGAACAGCAAAGGGACAACTAGAAGGGTCAACTCGAAAATCCACAAGATGGTGGCAGGGTTTTATATAGGCTTGGAGCTTAGTCATTTTAGGCTCTCACATGGGGGAGCTAGAACCCATAATATATATTGTTCCCCCTGAATCAATGAACTGATCCTCTTAGTCAGAATCCAATGAATTCTCTACAAATATGAACCAATTATTTTAGCAAAACTGATGTCCCAAAAATGTAAATATTTTGTAGAACTGTTGTGATCAAAGTGTTTCAGAAATCTTTATTGTTGTTAGGTATGAACATTAAACACCTCAAGAGCTTCTACATTATTGCAAAAGAAACTGCATAAACAGCAGTCCTTTCTCTTGTGTTTCAAATATCAACATAGCAAACTTACTGTAGATATGAATGAACCACATTTTTGAAACACAGGGACATAGTTATTCTAATTGAAGTTTTATTATAGTGAGCATAGAGTATTTCATACAACTGACTCCAAATACTTTAGTTTCCGTAAAAAAAAACAAGATATGCTGCATTGGAATATTACAATACTCGGGTGAAATATGGAGAGCTATTGTGCATATGGATTGGTTTATTACTAATCATATTGGCAACTTAGATAAATCACTTTTGGAGCTGAAGTTATATGCTAAATCACAGAAAAAGGCAGTGACTGATATTGTGGTTCGAGTATAAGCCTTGGAGGAACAGGTGGATGATTAAAGACTTTAAGCAAGGATTTTCGTAAAGCAGGCACTGTGGGGGTCATTTTCTAAGGAGTTACCGCAGGAGATAAATTCGCAAATCGCGCTAACAGCTGTTAACGCGATTTGCGAATGCAAATTCTTAATTTAGTATTCAAGGGGTGGAGTTTATGTAAAGTTATCGTGTGCGGCGAAACGGCCGCAGTTCATTCGCGATATGTTGTGCACTACAGGCCGGTAAAGGAGTATCGTGGTTCACGATATTCCCAGACAGCCTGTTTCAGTATCCTGCAGGCGGGGGAGAGTGTACTGCAATGATTCATTGGTTGTTTTATCGCGGTGCACGATGTTTTCGCGATTTGCGACTCCAGTTCCGCGAATGGCGAAAACATCGTGTGCGGCGATGTTTCCCCACTGCACGAAAAATGCCTTATTTGCATAGGACACGCCCCCTCATGTGTTACCACTGCGATATTGGAAAATGAGGCCCTGTATTAGCCAACAAGATGGCGACCTTGAAAATACCATTAAGAATAACCTCTTCCTTACTAACTCCCCTCGTATAGCCAATGCCTCCCTGCTGGCCATGTTGAAGAGGTGTCTAAAAAAAGTTTTGAAGGTCCCTGAAGAGGCTATGCCACTAGTTGTACAAACATTCTGTTTGGTGAAAAGTCCTAATGGAGAAGATGGAGAGGAACAGTTAATTTTTTGATATCCTGGATTTATCCCAGTTTTTGGAGTCCTCTCAAAAAGTGTCTGTAGGGCACGATTTTGCTTTGCTTTCAAATCTGATAGAGCTGTAATCTTCAAGTTGTTGTTTTTCAAACTAGAGCCAATCTTTTCTTAGGCTTAAGATATAAATTGTTCTCAACAAGTACATACATTTCAAATTAGGAATAAGAAATGCTTAGTCCTGCTGTAATGTGTTACTGCTTTGGGTGCCCAATTTCCATTGAAAAAAATTCCCCTGCAAGTGTCTGATGAAACATCAAGGAAATAATAATTAGACCCACTTTTTGGAAACATTTTACAGGATAAAATTATTCCTGATGCAAATTCTACTACGATGGATAATGCTAATATTTGAATTTGCCTCTCTAATCTGCCAGTATATGAGGAGCTTGATTTTGAATATTAACTTGTATTTGCTAAGAATGTTATTTTGTTCAGTTGTGTATATATTTTCTGATTTTTATAATTTAACTCTTATTATTTGCATTGTCTTGCACTCTTATCCCCCTAATCTCCTTTTCTAATTTTAGGGTTTTGATAGGTTGGTACTTTATTCTCCTTTTCTATGAACCATGGAGCTTTATTTTTTTTGGGGGGGGGGGGGTTTCCCTGTTTTTCTTATAATATTCCAGTCTTTCGACCAAATTTGTTAAAGCTTTTTTCCCATTCTGTATCTATGGGAAAAATCCTTAGTGAATCAGGTACTTTATTTGTTACAAGGAACATATTTTCCCTGTATTTTTTAAAATTCATTTTAAATAAAGATAAACTGCATTGAATAGATTGGATTAAAATTAACACACAAAGTCATATAGGAAACGATGAAACTTGAGATGGAATTGAGAATCAGTTGGAGAGAAAAAAGACACCAGGTAAAGTTTTCCAGATAAAGGCGTGTCATGGGCATCAGCTTTCACTCACAGAAGAGACTGGTGACTGTTGAGTAAAACAGGATCTTTTACTGTTACCATCAGTAGTACTTGAAATAAGTGCCTGGCTCTGCCAGCTTCTTCCAGTAATTTCACTCTTTACATCCAGGCTCATTCTCCACAGCACCACTTAGTGGTAACCCTCTGTATAGAGCATAATCAATTTACAAGTTAACTCTATCATGACAAATGTTATACAAATGTGTACCATCAGCTACTGCCTAGACTGTGAATTAGGACTGAGAGAAGGCAGACGTTAAAGAAATGTATTCATTTATAAAATTTCTATTCTGCCTATAGAAGACCAGCTGTTCTAAGTGTACTACAGTGAAGCATATATAAAATAATAAACAAACAGCAATTATAATACAAATAGTGGGAAAGGGGAAGGGTGTGATATAGAAATTAGGCAAGAAAGGTATGCAGGTGCAAATTTGATCCTTGTGAAATAAGGAAACTTACAGAGCAATTATATAAGAAAAATAAAGTTAACTAAGTACACAATGTAGTAGGCTGCCAACTAAGAGAGTGTTGCAGTTGGGCTGAGGCAGGATTGGCATGACCTGCAGGGAGGAGCCCTGCAGGTTTCCACCATCAGCAGGAGGACCCAGATGAAGCAAAGATTCAGCTAGAGCTTTGTCTACACCAGCCCTCGTTCCCCTCGGGTTCAGCCTTTGGGTGTCGGGACCGGCAGGTCTTAGGAGGGTCTATGCAGAAGAGGAGGTCCTTGGATAGCAGAGTCATGGGCAGGTGGAGGTCAGACGAGTCCCAAGTTCCGGGCGATGCTTAGAGGCAGGTGGTGGTTAAGCATGTCTAGAAGCAAGCAGATGTCAGTGGCA
The DNA here is from genome assembly GCF_901001135.1 of Rhinatrema bivittatum. NCBI lineage: Eukaryota > Metazoa > Chordata > Amphibia > Gymnophiona > Rhinatrematidae > Rhinatrema > Rhinatrema bivittatum. The sequence goes on along the minus strand of NC_042618.1, from coordinate 216,514,526 downwards.
GGTAGCAGTCAAGCATATCCAAGATCAGGTCAAGGTCAAATCAGGTATCTGTCTGAACTGAAAGAAGTGGCGTGTGGGCAGTCCGCCACTTCTTTCAGGGGTAGGGCAGTCAGGGTAGGGCAGTCAGGCAAGATGAAGAGAACAATGTGGAATGAGGTGAAGACTGAAGACAAGATGCTGGAACTGAAGACAAGGCTGAAGACAAGACGTTGGAAGCAACATTCTCTACTGCAGAGTAGGGAGACCTGTTGCTGAGGCGCCAAATGCAGGATCATGTTGTGCTCCGGGTGTGGATCCTTGGGCCGACCGGCAATATGGGACGGTCGGAAGGCAGACACACACAGTGCGGGATGGATCTTCACCTGGAAACCCGTGACCCCACCAGAGGAGCTGTTAGGGCCCGGGTCGCTAGGACTTAGGTGGCTTCGCCCTGGAAGTCCGAGGTCCCCCCAGGAGGAGCCCGTAGGGACCCGGACCGCTGGGACTTAGGAGAGTCACTGGCGTGAGGGAAAACCGAGGACGGACAGAAGTCTGGACTGGTAGCTGAAGACAGGAATGAGGAGGTGTGCCGGAGTCTGGGTATGCAGCAAGTAGTGGCTCCAAGAAGCGAGCCAGAGTCGAGGCAGGCAGTGAACAGGCAGAGACGTGAAACAAACCAGGATCAAGGCAGGCAGCAGGCAGGCAGAATCGTGAGACAAACCAGGATCAAGGCAGGCAGCAGGCAGGCAGAATCGTGAGACAAACCAGGATCAAGGCAGGCAGCAGGCAGGCAGAATCGTGAGACAAACCAGGATCAAGACACGCAGGATAGCAGCAACTAACTCTCTCCAAGGAGTGACCACGTTGCAAGGCAAAGCAAAGAAGAAAGCTGCGGGTTTAAATCCCCCTCCGGGGCTGACGTCAGAAGGAGGGCGGATCGGCACATCCGGGTGCTGGGAGCTCAAAAGGACAGCCCTCGCGCGCGCGCATTTCCCCGCAGGGGGCGGAGCTATCCTCGGGCTTGCCGGCGTCCCCACGAGGAGGACGCCGCTGCCATGCGGCCAGGCCGGCCCGGAATCACGCGGCTCGCGGCGCAGGGAGGAGACCCGCGGGGAAGGTAAGAGCCCTGGTCGCTGCGTAAGCGACTGGGGTCGCAACAGTACCCCCTTTCTTACGGCCCCTCCTCAGGGGACCTGGCTTACCGGGATTGTCCTGATGGAAGCGAGCTAACAGCGATTTGTCCAGAATGTTCCAAGCTGGCTCCCAGGAATCCTCTTCAGGACCGCAACCCTCCCATGCCAACAGGTATTCCCAGCGACGAGCCCGGAAACGAACATCTAGTACTTCGCGTACCTGATAGGTAGGTTCTTCATTAGAGGGGGATGATACAGCATCAGTCGAGGGTTGATGGAAACGGGAGAGTACCACTGGCTTCAGTAGAGAGACATGGAACACGTTGTGGATACGTAAAGAGGAGGGTAGACGGAGTCTATAAGAGACCAACCCTATGCGTTCAGCGATAGTGAAAGGGCCACAGTATCTTGATGCCAATTTCTTGGAGCGACCTGGCAAATGGAGGTTTCTGGTGCTTAGCCATACCTTAGTACCGGGTAAGAATATGGGTGCTGGTCGACGGTGGCGATTGGCATATTTCTGCATCTTTTCGGCTGAGGAAGTGAGTCGGCGTTGGACCGACCTCCATAGATGATGAATGTGTTGGGCCACCGTTAGTGCTGCCGGTGAAGGCACGGTAACAGGAATGGGCACCGGAGGTTTCAGGTGGCGACCAAAAACGGTCTGGAAAGGTGATTGTCCTGTTATCGAGTGGGTGTGGTTGTTGTAGGCAAACTCGGCCCAGGGAAGGAGGGACACCCAATTGTCTCCTCTTTCGGAGACAAAACTTCGAAGGAACGTCTTCAAGGACCTATTCATGCGTTCGGTCTGCCCATTGCTTTGTGGGTGGAAGGCTGTAGATAGGTTCAACTGTATCCCAAATTTCCGGCAGATGGCCCGCCAAATCGAGCCGTGAACTGTGGGCCCCGATCAGAAACGATACTTTGCGGAAGTCCATGAGCCCTGAAGATATGCTGTGTGAACAGGTGGGCTAACTCTGGTGCTGATGGCAACTTGGGTAATGGTACGAGATGAACCATTTTGGAGAAGCGGTCTACTGTTACCCATATCACCGTATTGCCCTTGGAAGGGGGTAAATCCACCACAAAATCAGTGGCGATATGGGTCCAGGGTTCCGTGGGAATGGGAAGAGGCTGCAGAAGCCCCCATGGGCGACCGTTCAGAGGTTTCTGCCGGGCGCAAACTGGGCAAGAATCCACGTACAGGCGTACATCCTGGCGCACCTTAGGCCACCAGTAATAGCGGTTGAGAAGATTGAGGGTCCTCTCCCTACCGGCGTGACCACCAGAGAGGGAATCATGAGCCCAGGCAAGAACTCTTTTGCGGTCCCTGCGAGAGACTACAACACGTTCAACAGAGGATACGATAGTATTGGCTAACTGGACCTTGGCTGGATCGATAATATACTGAGGGATCTCCTCCTTCTCCTCCGGAATATCATTCCTTGAGAGGGCGTCCGCCCGGACGTTCTTCGCGGCAGGTCGATACTTGAGGAGAAAGTCAAACCGACTGAAAAACAGCGACCAACGTGCTTGTCTGGGGTTCAGCCGCTGGGCTTGGTTCAGGAATTCCAAATTCTTGTGATCGGTGTAGACCGTCACAGGATGAGTCGCCCCCTCCAACCATTGCCTCCACTCTTCTAGTGCCAACTTGATTGCCAATAGCTCCTTGTCGCCAATCCCATAGTTGTTTTCGGCGGAAGTGAATTTCTTAGAAAAATAGGAGCAAGGGAACAAATGGCCAGAAGAGGACTTTTGTGAGAGGACCGCCCCTACCGCAACACTAGAGGCATCTACCTCCACGAAGAATGGCTGAGTGGGATCCAGATGTCGCAAACAGGTGTCATGGAGGAAAGCCTCCTTTAAGTCCTCAAAAGCTTTGCAAGCCTCGGAAGGCCAGATTCGAGTGTCCGCACCCTTCTTGGTTAGGGTGGTGAGAGGTGCCACCAGCTGGGAATACCGTGGAATAAAGTGGCGGTAGAAATTTGCAAAGCCCAAAAAACGTTGCAAAGCCTTCAGGCCCACCGGCCGGGGCCAATTTCGGATGGCAGATACTTTGCTGGGATCCATGCGAAAACCAGTTGCAGAAACGATATACCCTAAAAAGGGCAAGGAATTCTGCTCAAAGAGACATTTTTCTAATTTCGCATATAACCGATGATCCCGCAGAATCTGGAGTACCTGTCGAACATGTCTTCGGTGAGAGGCTAGATCCGAGGAGTAGATAAGAACGTCATCTAAATATACTATAACGCATGATTGTAGGAAGTCCCGGAGGATCTCATTCATTAAGTGCTGGAACACTGCAGGAGCATTGCATAGGCCAAATGGCATCACTAAGTATTCGAAAGCTGCGGGTTTAAATCCCCCTCCGGGGCTGACGTCAGAAGGAGGGCGGATCGGCACATCCGGGTGCTGGGAGCTCAAAAGGACAGCCCTCGCGCGCGCGCATTCCCCCGCAGGGGGCGGAGCTATCCTCGGGCTTGCCGGCGTCCCCACGAGGAGGACGCCGCTGCCATGCGGCCAGGCCGGCCCGGAATCGCGCGGCTCGCGGCGCAGGGAGGAGACCCGCGGGGAAGGTAAGAGCCCTGGTCGCTGCGTAAGCGACTGGGGTCGCAACAGATCAAGTGAGAATTTATAGGGCTTTGGCCATGACATCATCTTGTGATACTGCAGGCCAGTATGCGCATGCCTAGGAAGCAAGGCATCAGCTCGGACTGGCAGCGTCTGGTTGCGTGGAAGTCGGCAACGTCCTGCCATGTTGGAGTGCAGTGGACCGCCACTCAGGGCGCATAGGGAGATAGCATGGAGCCCACAGACAAAGAGATGAGTGCAAAAGTCCATGGGATGTGTACTGCCAAACAAAATAGAGATTATATGACTGTATAGTAAAGTTAGAAGCCAATATCTGAGGGAGCAGGAAGAAAGACTGAAATTGAACCAAGCTAAGGCAGAACAAGAAAAACTAATTGAAGCAAAAGAAGCCAAAATTGAGTTGTATTTGGATTAAAAAAGTTATAACATCCACAAAGACTGGATGTTACAACTGGTCATGAACTACTTCGTGAAATGTCTATGTCTAATGATATATTGTAACCGAACCTTTAACGGCACCTGTTAGAATGTACTATAGTACGCTTTTACCCTCATTAAATATGTGCCTACATGTAAACCGTTGCGATGGTATTTAACTTAGCAACGGTATAGAAAAGGTTTTAAATAAATAAATAAATAAATTTAAATAAATAAATAAAGATAAGGACAGAGTTAAAGTTAAAACGTTTAGTAGTAGAAAAAGAACTGTAACTCAATAAAATCAATTTTTCTAAAGACAAACTGGAGTGTCAGAAGGGAATTCCAGTTGTTAAAAATATTGGTTAAAGACAGATATTTTGGTTAGAGCAGTGGGCTGAGATCCAGGGAAAGGATCAAATCACACTGACACACCTTGTGACCTGGGGCAAATAACTTCTCTCTCCATTGTCTTAGGGGCTTTGAAGATATCTGGTTAAGTAGAAAGTTATCTGGCCACACAAGCCAAATAACTTTAGATCTGCTCTGAAGCAGAAGCGGTCTGGTGGTCCAGAAGAAGCCACCAGGGATGGGTGGTCAGGAAGGAGGAAGCCATGAGTCAGTTGCACAGCCAAAAAAAGGAGAAGCATCTGGCCACGTGATGGAAGAAGAAGCAGTGATAACACTGACTGACAAGGCTGGAAGAAGGAGGTCTCCAGCTGGCCATGTGGGCCCGAATTAGAAGAAGGAGGTTGTTGCCGTGGCCCTAAAGAAGGAGAATGAGACTTCTTCTGCTCCAAGGGCCCAATGAAGGAGGAGGAGGAGGAGGATGCTGCCCCGTGGGCCCAAAGAAAGAGGAGGCTGCTACTCCTAGTAGGCTCAGGGTGGGGAGAAAGAATGAGTAAGCATATGTGTGTGTGAAAGAGAGTCTGTCTGAGTATGGGTATGAGGGAGAGAAGTGAGTTTGGGCATGGGCATGTGTGAGAGCGAGTGGTTATATGTGGGTGAATGAGACAGAGAAAGAATATGTGTGTGTATATAAGAGAAAGTCTGTGCATATACCCCTCTTACCCACCTCTTGTTAATCCACAACAATCTCAGAACAACCAGAAATCAAAAGTTCCCAAGTTTGTGCATGCTTCATAACCTGGCCAAAACCCAAGGCCTGCCTCTACTGGAGGAGCATGATGCTCTTCTTACAGGGCCCAGGCCTGGATTTGACAATAGGCACACAAAGCCTGTGCCTATGGCAGCAAAAATTTTGGGGCAGCAGGCTGGTTGAATATCTGCTGCCTTCAAGGAGAGGATAAAGTTTGTGTGCCCCCTCCCCTCCCCAATCCTTGACATTCTCAGGGTGACTGGAAATCAAGAGTGCCCAGGTATGGACAGAAGGGGATTTTTTTTTTATCCTTAGTTTTTAATTATTGGGTGTTATTTGATACATCTGTTATTTGAAATATTTTATTGGTGCTTGGGAAATTTAAAAAAAAATCTATATGACTTTAATTATTGGATGTTATTCTATTAATTAGCTGTTTTGAAAGGAGTTTCACTCAGGGGTGATATGGTACCTAGCATGCAAAAGATGAAGACAGGGTTGGAAACAATGCTGTCCTTTACAGCATGGTGCCTACTTAGTGATAATGGCTGTAAGGTAGGCCCCGTGGCAGGATGGTACATTTTGGAGACTGCCTTAGATTCCTATGTTTCAAATCTCATGCTGCAGACACTAGGCAAAGTGATCTTGTTGGAAAGAATGCATAAAAATAGCCTGGTTATGGTATTTACAGTTGCCATGAATACTTTATCTACTTTTACAGTTGTCCTATGAATACTATAAAAGTGCCTGATGACATGACAGGGGTAGTGCTTTGGCCAGTATTCCACTAGATAGATGCCTTATATGCAGGAGGAATACTTCAAGCTGTTGGCTGTGACTGGGTTCTGTAAGCTGGCAGGGCAATAGTGGGGTATATGATGGAAGCAGAAAATAGAAAGACTATATTGACATCTCCCTAATGGGTGCTATGTGAACTTATCTCCAGCCCCTTCCTGTCTGGCACAGAGCTGCTCCAACCATTCCCCCTCCAGGCAGCGCAGCACCTGGACTTTTTTCTTGAGGTCTATCTCTACAGATGAGAAATTGGAATAAAAAGCACATAGTTGTTTGATGCAAGTTCTTTGACATCCTCAATGGCAGCTTTCCATTCATGCCACCTATCCCTTGACCCACTCTAACAGTGGCTCTTCACTGTCCCTTCAGACTTCAATATATGTTGTTAGGTTTCCTGGCTCCCCCTTTCCTCCAACTCTTGTCACTGCAAGTAACACTTTAATGCTAAGAGTATAGCCTGTTGCACTCGGGGGTGGAACCTTGTCCTGGAGCAGTGGAGAACGGCTCCCTGGTAGGGACCAGAAAGCACCTGCCCCCAGGGGGCAGAGCACTGGAGGAGACAGAGGCTAGGATAAGCTTCACAACAGGAAGCCCGCAGTCCCCCCGGGTGGAGCCCGTAGGGACCCGAGCCACTTGGACTTAGGTGGGCCTCTCAGGGTCTCCTGGAGAGATGGTAGACAGGCATGTCCACGGACAGCAAGGGAGCATGGTTGGACTTGAGACTGAGGTTCAGATGGAGCAAGGAGGACCAGAACAGCGTAGGCGATGATAAGGCAAGGGACAGAGCCAGAATCAGGAGACATAGTCAATCAGGCAGGGGTCAGAATACGAGGGTCAGTCCGCGGAGTAGTCAGGCAAGACAAAGGTCAGGTTCTGGAGGTCAGACGAGGTCACAAGGCAGGCAGAGGTCAGGATGCAGGCAGCAGACAGGAAGGTCGAGGAACAGGCTGAGGTCAGTACCAAGAGACAGTCCAAGGGTACTACCTGGGGAGACGAACGGACAGACGCAGGAACAGAAGGACGCTAGAACAAGGCTGGAACAGTAGGATGCAGGAACAAGGCTGGAACAGTAGGATCCTGGAACAAGGCTGGAACGAAACTGGAACAAGACTGGAACGAGACTGGAACAAGGCTTAGGACGCAGTGACAATCTAGCATACAATACAATGCTGACCCGATTGCCAAGGCAAGGAAGTGCAGGCAGGGACTTCCTTAATTAGTTCCTTCAATCAGCTAGGACCTGCCCCTGGCCCTACAAGAGGCCGGGCGGTCTGCGTGCCCTTGCAGGGCTGTGCTGCTCTGACAGCTGAGGATATGGGGCTGCACATAGCCTCAGTGTGCTTATGTGTAAGGAAGATTTTTAACACGTGAAACCTTTTCTCTGGCTTCTGTGCAAAAGTGCATATAAAGTGCAAGAGCCTGCACCTAGTTCATGTAGTTTTGAACATGTATCCTGGTTGCCCTAGCTTTATTTTATTTTTGACACCCTTGTTTCCTTGAGGCATATACCTCCTGGAGGTAGGATGCTCCACAATTAAACTCCTAGAGAAGGCCCTTTTAGACCTTGCTCGTAGTCCAGGCAAATTCCCCCTCCTCCCACAACTTCCCAGAATGGGGAATAGAGACTCCTCATTAGCCACTGTTAGGGTCACCAACCTGGCCATGTCCCAGGTTGAAAAGTTTGGCTTTCTTGTCAGGGGGCCATTTTGGAATGAGCTCACTTCAGAATAACTAGAAGTATATGTGCACACCATAAAGAGTATGCAAATACTAAAGATTCTGAGTACACACAAAATATTGCATGTACTAAAAACTACGCTCATAATTTGGGGGCTGGCGATACGCATATTTTAAAACCTGTGCAGATGGCTCCACACATGTTCTAAAATACTTGATCAAATCTGTGTGGATCTGATGAAATATTTTGTCAGCTCTATATGCACATGTATATAGGGCTGCATGGATATTTTTTAAAGTTAGGCTCCCTGAAAGGAAGCTATGCTTTGCTGATTTAATCTATTAAAGAAAAGTAGACTAGGTAAATGGGTGTTAGATCCATTCAGTTACTTGATACGTGCTCTGGAAATGTAGGAGGAAATTTCAGAAGAAAAAACTGCTCTTGGATTTCTCTGAGAAAAAGAGGGAGGAGAAAGGGTTGAAGAAAATTCTTTGTTTGGGAAATTGACAGTAACTTAAATCCTGTTACCTGTAAATGCAGAAAAGTGAATTCAATGTGTGTGAGATAGATAGTACAGTTAAACTGGATTTGAATAGTTGAGTATTCAAATGTGGAATGTAGTGTGCTGATTTGTGAGCTCATGGTTTTTAAATACTCTGAAGCAGGTGGTGGTAGTCTTCTCTAATGCATTGGACCAGTCATAGCTGGGCTGCACCTGTGAAGATTGTTGTGCATGAGTTGCCCCAGAAATGAGCAGCCTAGTACCAGGGGAGTACTGGTTATAAAGGCTCTTCCGCCTAGGTAATCCACCTTTCCTTCAGGTTGAGCCCTCTGATGCTGATCTCCATCCAGTGAGGCGGGGATTGACCCTAGCATGAACAGAAAGCAAGAGGCCTGGAGCAGGGTAAGGTGCAAGAACAAGCCAGAATCAAGTAACCCAGAAGTGAGAACAAGCAGGAATGCTGAATGTAGAATCTGAAAGCAAAGAAGTCTTCCAGATGTGGGAATAGAGACAGAGTACAAGGCCTGGAAGGTAGGACCAAGCTCTCGCAACTGATAGGTGAACCTGCCTCAGTATAAGTACATGTCTATGCAGGAGACAAGATGGTCACAAAGGAGAAGCAAGGGGCACTGGGTGAACATACTGGCTAGATAGTCCAAAACAACACACAATGGCACCTACAGGACGGGGGAGAATCCAGCAACAGATCCATAAAGCACCCTCATGGTAACCGTTCTCTAACTTCTTGACGCTCGCTGATGAAGATTAGTGAAGTAACCTGTCTCCCTATTCACAAACAAATCAATAAAAGAAACCTGTCTACATACTCACGTCCTTCTTCTGAAAAGCTAGACTGTGTGAACAAGATACCTTTATGAAACTGTATTCTAGCTAAGAAACATAAATAATGTATTTTCCCTATATCTATTTTGAATTTTCCCAGTAAATGTAGATTACCCTCAGAGGCACACTTTCTAGTGTTCAAGTTTAGTATACACTCTCGCTCTCAGCCACTGTGAAAAATTTAGAATTGCATTTTTGCTAGCCTTAACTCAGTTTTACAGCAAAATTCTATCACAATGGCTTCAGAGCAATACGTTTTCTTCTTCAGTCTCCCTAGCACATATAGTAACTAACTAAATCACTGATGCCTTGGGCTGCAATGATCACTCAGTAGTTGTACAAAATAATGGTGCCAGCCACACCTGTGACAGATGCTAAAGTGACAGCCAGCACCATTTTTAAAGATCCAACCACTAGGTCAGGAGTGAGTGAGTTTCATTCCTGCCTCTAGCATAATATTTAGACAGACCTGTGGGAGGAGAGTAATAGGGACTGGGAAGGGAGGTCCCCAAGTTTCGTCACTTTTACAAGGGGGCAGGAGGGGCCTGGGGAGGCTCCAGGCCCTGGGCTCGATATTATTTTAAATGCAGGAGTGGAGGTCAGAGGGGCCCTGGGAGGCCTAGGCCCAAGGTAAAAGTGGTTGGAGGGATGTGTGAAGCCTGGTTTGACATTTTCTTTGGAACAAATAAGAAAATACCTGAAAATGTGGGGGTATTTTTATGGGAAGCCATTTTTGGTACATTCCATTCAGAATAAATGGAAAATGGCCTCAGTCATTGTATTTTTTTACATTTGTTAAAAACAAATGCACATCCCTAATAATTATGACATGTGCACCTATATAATCCAGAATTATATGTGGAGACATGTATTTTATAAAGAATGTGCATGCTCCATTTCTGTAAATACTTGCGCGTGTACCTGCAATCGCCAGTTTGACACCTCCACCAATTCATCCAGATTTCCACCAGTTAACCCAGACTCTCCAGCACTTTCATCCTGAACTCCAACCACTTAATTCAGACCTCTCACCCAAAAACTGTAGACAAAAGTCAGGTGGAATTTCACTTCCATGACTTAATTAGCAAGTGTAAAAGTGCTTAGGTTAGCAAGCAAGAATCTTCCTGAGACACCCTTTCTTCACATTCTACATCACATCTTTACAAAACGAGAGATGGGAATTTTATGGGGGCAGGCCCAACACTGTGGAATGCCTTACTATCCAGTTTAAGAGCAGAGCCGTAACTGAATTCTTTTAGGTAAAATCTTAAGACACTTTTCTTTATTCAAGTCTTTGGGAATATGGGGATACTATAATTTAGATTATAGATGCTTTTACTCTAATAACCTCATTAGCCATATGCTTTTAGGCTTGGTTTGTATGCTCATCGAGCTAGGCTATTTTATTGGGTTTGGATCGATTAATTGCTATGCAGTTCACTGATGCTTTGTCATTCTTGTTTTACTATGCAAATTTTATGAATCTTAACTCTACAACCTGCCTAGAATGGCTGATAGGCAGGAAACAAATATATAAAATAAATAAATAATTGCTGACAAGTTTGGTAATATATGCACATACACCACTTTCGAAGTTGTAACTTGGGTGTGATTTCCAAACCCTGCACTAGAACTCCCCTAAACCATCCCTTTTTTCTCTGTTAATAGTTACATGCTATGCTGCAAGTATGTGTGTATTCGTGACGTTTCCCAAAATATACCCAAGTACATGCTACTTACACATGCACATGCCAATGTTATGCATGGAAAAGTTTAAAAAATGAACATTATACTTTTTGAAATCTGAAAGTATTAAATCCAAACCCCGCCCCAACTCTGATCCCAGGAACACCTCCAATCAATATGGGTAAACTTATGTGTGACCATGACACATACGCAGAAGGTTACCCACATATCGGGCAAGCAATTTTGTAAAAGTCCTTTTCTGTGTGCAAAACTCTTTTACCTGTAGAAGTCCCTATGAAAAATACCCTCCCTAAGCTTGTTGGAAGTGGAAGCCCAAACCTGAGGCTACAGTAAACAAATGGACTGAATATTCAAAAGTATATAAAGTACGAGCGTAAAATACCACTTTACACAGGCATAGAGAGCTTTAGAAAATTACCCCAGGGGTTGTATGCATAAAGGTATAGGCAGAGGCAATTCCATGCAGACTTTCATATATACTTGAAAGAAGTGTTCCTATGAGCAGAGTTAGGGCACAGAAATCATCTACATGCAGGAGTGGTAACTTTCAAACGGGCGTGCGGCCAGATACATGGCAATTTTATATCTTGTGTGCACGTACGCGTGTATGTTTTAAATAGCCCTGGTCTATGTATGTGCGCTCCTAATTTTACAAGTGTGCACGCTAGAGATGTGAATCGTGTCCTCGATCGTCTTAACGATTTCGGCTGGGAGGGGGGAGGGAATCGTATCGTCGCCGTTTGGGTGTTTAGATTAGCGTGAAAAATCTTTAAAATCGTGAACACACACTAAAACCCCCTAAAACCCACCCCCGACCCTTTAAATTAAATCCCCCACCCTCCAGACCCCCCCCCCCAAATGCCTTAAATTACCTGGGGGTCCAGCGGCACACTAAAACCCCCTAAAACCCACCCCGACCCTTTAAATTAAATCCCCCACCTCAAATGCCTTAAATTACCTGGGGGTCCGTAGCGGCGGTCCGTAGCTTAAATTACCCCTGGGTCCGTAGCTAAATCGGCGGTCTGGAACCCTCGCTGAACGACCTCCTGCAGTCGATCTCCTGCCGGCGCCATTTTCCGTACGGAAACGATTTGCGGCAGGAGATCGCTCCAGGGGCCCCCGCTGGACCCCCAGGAACTTTTGGCCAGCTTGGGGGGGCCTCCTGACCCCCACAAGACTTGCCAAAAGTCCAGCGGGGGTCCGGAATGACCTCCTGCGTCGAATCGTATTGGTCTATGGCCGCCGCCATTTTGCGGCGGCCATTTTGCAAAATGGCGCCGGCTGAAGACACCACGATTTACTGTGCCGGATTTCCTGCTCTCCCCCTTCCCCCGATTTAGCTACGGACCCGGGGGTAATTTAAGCTACGGACCGCCGCTACGGACCCCCAGGTAATTTAAGGCATTGGGGTGGGGGATTTAATTTAAAGGGTCGGGGTGGGTTTTAGGGGGTTTTAGTGTGCCGGGGATGGGTTTTAGGGTGTTTTAGTGTGCCGCTGGACCCCCAGGTAATTTAAGGCATTTGGGGGGGGGTTCGGGAGGGTGGGGGATTTAATTTAAAGGGTCGGGGGTGGGTTTTAGGGGGTTTTATGTGCCGGTTTTCCTGCCCTCCCCCTTCCCCGATTTACGATTTTTTGACGATAAATCGGGGGAATTGGTATTGTATCGTGGCCCTAACGATTTTTGACGATTTAAAATATATCGGACGATATTTTAAATCGTCAAAAAACGATTCACATCCCTAGTGCACGCACAGCTGCGTAATGTCGGCCTTGAGCTGCACAAGTGGGGGAATTTTATAACAGATGCAGGGCCATGCCACGACCAGTTTCACCAGTTCATCTACTAGTTTGTCCAGTCCACAGCTAGGTCCTCCAAATCCCCCTGGTTCTTTAGCCTGCAACCCCCCCCCCCCCCAGTTAACCCAGAACCCTCAAACACCTCAGAGATGCCTGGAAATAGCTTTATTGAGACTTACACTTCCACCATAGCAGAAGTACATTATACTCAACTATATATAAGAACATAAGAAAATGCCATACTGGGTCAGACCAAGCCCAGCATCCTGTTTCCAACAGTGGCCAATCCAGGCCATAAAAACCTGGCAAGTACCCAAAAACTAAGTCTATTCCATGTAACCATTGCTAATGGCAGTGGCTATTCTCTAAGTGAACTTAATAGCAGGTAATGGACTTCTCCAAGAACTTATCCAATCCTTTTTTAAACACAGCTATACTAACTGCACTGACCACATCCTCTAGTAACAAATTCCAGAGTTTAATTGTGCATTGAGTAAAAAAGAACTTTCTCCGATTAGTTTTAAATGTGCCCCATGCCAACTTCATGGAGTGCCCCCTAGTCTTTCTATTATCCGAAAGAGTAAATAACCGAGTCACATCTACCCGTTCTAGACCTCTCATGATTTTAAACACCTCTATCATATCCCCCCTCAGTCGTCTCTTCTCCAAGCTGAAAAGTCCTAACCTCTTTAGTCTTTCCTCGTAGGGAAGTTGTTCCATTCGCACATCTCTTGGCTCCATCCACATTTTGCCCCTTTTTTTTCACACTGCAAGATATTCATACATCTGGACTTGTGCGTTAATGTGGGTGGCTTATAAAATCTGGTGAACACAAGCATGTGTTACGTGCACACATATCTCGCAATTTTGGCATACGGCTGGCTTTTAAAATTCACCTCATAGTTTCTAAAATCAAAAGTATACTTGTATATGTATGTGTGAACATTTACACCTACTCCTAGCTTCAAGGTGCTAGTTGTAATGTGTTGTATGGTAGCCAAGAGAGGACTAAAGATTGGTATAAAAAATGGGTGTTTGAAAGCAGCTGAGATGGGGCAGTAGAATGAGTTGAGCAGGCAAGTCATTTTTCACACTAATCTTTAGTCCTCCCTTGGTCCCACCCATAGGACACATTACAAAAAGTACCTTGAAGATAAGTGCATTTATTTATATTTTTATTTGCATTTATACAAAAGTTAAAAATAAATTGTTAATACTTTAACTATGACTCTACTTTTCAACTTAAGATAAGAGACTAGGGATGTGCAGACAAAATGTTTTCGTTGAATCGGTGATACGTTTTCGTTGAGGGTCGATTCCGTTCAATATGGAAGTATGGAGAATTCCATAAGTTTCCGATCTGTCCATACGTTTCCCGGTTCCCATTAAAGTCAATGGGGGAAGGATTTCCAGCCTATTTTTGGCTGCAGAATTGGGGTTTTCTTATCAATTTTCATGAAACTTCTGGGGAGCAATCATCACAACAACAAAAGAGCTCCAAGGTACTTAGACTGTGGCAAAGAGGCACCTAAGTGGCATGAATAGCCTAAGGCACTGGAAAGGTGCAAAGGGGTACCAGAAGTGGCAAGAGTGCTTTAACAGAGGCACAAAGCAGCAGTGAGAATGTCAAAAACACACCACAGCTTCAAAACAGAGCACCGATAGCAGATGCATGAACCATCGAAGGCAGCACGACAGGCAAAGCGGCAAGACAAGTGGCATTGACATCCAACAGCACAATGAAGGGGGAACATAGCAAGCAGATAGACTAGCACCAACACACTGAGGAACCATGAGAGTGGCAAGAACACCACAAGGAGTTAAGTGAGTCATCTGGTGTATGGCAGCAAAGCAGAGTGGCAGAAAGCTGATAGGGACAAGACAGGCTGGCAGAGTGGAGGTAGCCTGGTCCCCGTGGTTTTCATAGGGGAAAGACAGGCTGGCCCAGGAGAGAGTTCCCTTTCCTTTGTGCAGGGAAGGACTCCCTGGAACGGGTCCACCCCTAGAGTTGGGTGTACCCGGTGTTTACATTGGCGTCCAGTGAATATCGTTGGCGTCTAGTGAATTCCGTTGGCGTCTAGTAAATTCCGACTGTACTTACGCACTTCAGCTGATGACAAAGGAAATGGAAGATCTCTCAGAAATAAGAATACTGCTACTCAAGTCAAAATCTGCAATATCAACCTATGTTGACTTTGTACCTAGAGGTCAAACACTTCTAGGAACACAAGGCCTGGATGAACAGGCACAGCTATCGAGGTCAAACACTTTTAGGAACACAAGGCCTGGATGAACAGGCACAGCAGTCGAGGTCAAACACTTTTAGGAACACAAGGCCTGGATGAACAGGCACAGCTATCGAGGTCAAACACTTTTAGGAACACAAGGCCTGGATGAACAGGCACAGCAGTCGAGGACAGAGGTGAATCCCACCTAGGGACACAAAGCCTGGATGAACAGGCACAGCTGTCGAGGTCAAAGACTTTTAGGAACACAAGGCCTGGATGAACAGGCGCAGCAGTCGAGGACAGAGGTCAATCCCACCTAGGGACACAAGGCCTGGATGAACAGGCACAGCAGTCGAGGACAGAGGTCAATCCCACCTAGGGACACAAGGCCTGGATGAACAGGCACAGCAATCGAGGTCAAACACTTTTAGGAACACAAGGCCTGGATGAACAGGCACAGCAATCGAGGTCAAACACTTTGAGGAACACAAAGCCTGGATGAACAGGCACAGCTGTCAAGGTCAAAGACTTTTAGGAACACAAGGCCTGGATGAACAGGCGCAGCAGTCGAGGACAGAGGTCAATCCCACCTAGGGACACAAGGCCTGGATGAACAGGCACAGCAATCGAGGTCAAACACTTTTAGGAACACAAGGCCTGGATGAACAGGCACAGCAATCGAGGTCAAACACTTTTAGGAACACAAGGCCTGGATGAACAGGCACAGCTGTCGAGGTCAAAGACTTTTAGGAACACAAGGCCTGGATGAACAGGCGCAGCAGTCGAGGACAGAGGTCAATCCCACCTAGGGACACAAGGCCTGGATCAACAGGCACAGCAATCGAGGTCAAACACTTTTAGGAACACAAGGCCTGGATGAACAGGCACAGCAGTCGAGCACAGAGGTCAATCCCACCTAGGGACATAAGGCCTGGATGAACAGGCACAGCAGTCGAGCACAGAGGTCAATCCCACCTATGGACACATATCCTCAGTCAGCAATTTCCTTTCAAGTGGGCAACAACTTCCTTGAAATATCTGGGGGTGCGACTCGGTTCCCACACAAAGCAGCTCTTTGCCCTGAATTATGATCCCCTCCTGTGTTCTATACAAGCTGACCTAAATAAGTGGCATCGGCAGCACCATTCCTGGTTGGGTCGACTGGCCATCATTAAAATGAATGTCCTACCTCGGGCATCACCAGAATAGACCATGTTTAACAACAGGGCACCCTTATGACCCTTATGACCAGTAGCCAAATGTGCACAGTGCACACAGTATTTTTTGGCCAGCGTTGATTTCTTGCATTACGCTCAGTTATACCACTTTGTACACAGAGGGCTGCGTAAAGGATTCTCCGCCTGACAGGTACGCTATTTGAAAAATTATTGTCAACATGCCGCAGTAATTCGGGGAACCATATCCAAAATTTACGCACTTCTCACTAGTAAACCACCTGACAAGCCCAGGCACAGAGTGACCTTGGAACTGGATTGTCAAACACAATTACAGGACAAGGACTGGGATATCATTTATGCATGGACACATAAGTGTTCTATATCTACCGGTTTGCAAGAAAATTGCTACAAAATGCTGCACAGATGGCATTACGCTTCTGTGACCTTGCATAAATTTAGATCTTCTTACCCAGCGGGATGCTGGCGGGGTTGTGGTCATGTTGGCACATATTACCATATATGGTGGGAATACCCTGTAGTGGCCCAGTTCTGGATTTTAATAAGGGACTGGATTTCTCATGTTTTGTCTACAACTCTTGAAGTGTGCCCCTGGAATACTTTGCTAGGTTCGCCTTTTGTAGGCATTACAAAAGCACAACAACACTTTACAAGTTTTTATTGCAGCAAGATCAGAAATTGCTTTACACAGAAATTGCTTTACAGAATCGAGGTCAAACACTTTTAGGAACACAAGGCCTGGATGAACAGGCGCAGCAATCGAGGTCAAACAGTGGTAGGAACACCCAGATGAACAGGCGCAGCAATCAAGCTCAAAGACTTTTAGGAACACAAGGCCTGGATGAACAGGCGCAGCAATCGAGGTCAAACACCAGTAGGAACACAAGGCCTGGATGAACAGGCACAGCAATCGAGGTCAAACACTTTTAGGAACACAAGGCCTGGATGAACAGGCGCAGCAATCGAGGTCAAACACTTTTAGGAACACAAGGCCTGGATGAACAGGCACAGCAATTGAGGTCAAACACTTTTAGGAACACAAGGCCTGGATGAACAGGCGCAGCAATCGAGGTCAAACACTTTTAGGAACACAAGGCCTGGATGAACAGGCACAGCAATCGAGGTCAAACAGTGGTAGGAACACCTGGATGAACAGGCACAGCAATCGAGGTCAAACACTTTTAGGAACACAAGGCCTGGATGAACAGGCGCAGCAATCGAGGTCAAACACTTTAGGAACACAAGGCCTGGATGAACAGGCGCAGCAATCGAGGTCAAACACTTTTAGGAACACAAGGCCTGGATGAACAGGCGCAGCAATCGAGGTCAAACACTTTTAGGAACACAAGGCCTGGATGAACAGGCGCAGCAATCGAGGTCAAACACTTTTAGGAACACAAGGCCTGGATGAACAGGCGCAGCAATCGAGGTCAAACACTTTTAGGAACACAAGGCCTGGATGAACAGGCGCAACAATCGAGGTCAAACAGTGGTAGGAACACCTGGATGAACAGGCACAGCAATCGAGGTCAAACACTTTTAGGAACACAAGGCCTGGATGAACAGGCGCAGCAATCGAGGTCAAACACTTTTAGGAACACAAGGCCTGGATGAACAGGCGCAGCAATCGAGGTCAAACACTTTTAGGAACACAAGGCCTGGATGAACAGGCGCAGCAATCGAGGTCAAACACTTTTAGGAACACAAGGCCTGGATGAACAGGCGCAACAATTGAGGTCAAACAGTGGTAGGAACACCTGGATGAACAGGCACAGCAATCGAGGTCAAACACTTTTAGGAACACAAGGCCTGGATGAACAGGCACAGCAATCGAGGTCAAACACTTTTAGGAACACAAGGCCTGGATGAACAGGCGCAGCAATCGAGGTCAAACACTGGTAGGAACACAAGGCCTGGATGAACAGGCGCAGCAATCGAGGTCAAACACTTTTAGGAACACATGGCCTGGATGAACAGGCACAGCAATCGAGGTCAAACACTGGAAGGAACACAAGGCCTGGATGAACAGGTGCAGCTATGGAGGTCAAACACTGGTAGGAACACAAGGCCTGCACAGTAGATGGTCAGGCACAGCGATTCATGTCAGGAACATGTGCTGCAGTGCTTACATTATCTGGAGCATAGGAGGCAATTGGAGCTGCTGCAAGGCTTTGAATAGCTTTTATTCATCTTGCCATTCACAGGGAAAATTTGGAAAGCCAAGCAAAGGCAGGTTTACTTTCAAAAACACTAGCATTTCCATCAACTCTGGTGCCAGCCTTGAGCGGTGAGGGCTCATGATATCCCCTGTCATTGAAAAGACACGTTCACTGGGCACACTGGTTGGTGGAAATGCAGATATCGTTCAGCCACTTTGGCTAGGTTTGGCCAGACAGTGGACTTGTGTGCCCAATATGCCAGCGGATCTGTATGCATGTTCTCTATCGGCTCTGAGAGATACCATGTCACTGACAGCTGTGCTGCTGTCTCCTCCTGTGCTTGGGAGGGCTCAGAGTCACTCAATCCAGCTACTTTCTCTCTCGCCCGTTGCACAACTGATGAATCTTTAAGGCCAACATGCCTTGGGCGTTCTGACGTGGAGGAGGAGGTACCATCTGTCACTGACACAGGGCTGCTCCTGCCTGGGCTAGCAGCACAACTCTGTGACGTGCCTGCTGTTTCCACCTCTGCTTCAAGCCTAATCTGTCTCCGCCTATGGCGCTCCTGTTCACGGACCTTACCTAACAGCAGCTCCTTCACAAATGACAGACAATGGGTCTGTAGGGCGAGTTTACCTTTCACACGGGGATCACAGACAGAGGCGAGCATGTATGTGCTGTCGTCTGTTAAAGGCCTTAATCTGTCTTTCACCTGCTGCTGCAAAATATCCAGACACTGCAGCACCTCAGCAGTCATTCCCTCTTGCCGTTTAAAGGCCTCCAAATGGTCATCCAGGAATTTAACTATAGGGATGATGTCAGCCAAGGTGGCACTTCTGGAACTCAGCTCCTCCGTGACATCCTTGAAGGGCTGCAGGATTTTTACCAGCTGACTCATGACTAACCAATCGTGATGCCCTAGGGGATTCTGCACACCTATGTCTATTGTACCAGAAAGTTCATGAAGGGGTGTCTGCAGCTCCAGTAACCTCTCCAGCATCATAAAGGTGGAATTCCACCGGGTGGCAATG
Organism: Rhinatrema bivittatum; assembly: GCF_901001135.1. NCBI lineage: Eukaryota > Metazoa > Chordata > Amphibia > Gymnophiona > Rhinatrematidae > Rhinatrema > Rhinatrema bivittatum. The sequence continues at coordinate 216,495,366 of NC_042618.1, read as the reverse complement.
TCTTGAATGAGACGCTTCTGAGGCATATCCAAATCAGTCTGCTTTTGTCGGAGAACCTGCCCCGCCTTGACACTTCTGTGGAAGTGTGCTGCTATGTTCCTGTACTTCTGTATTAACCTATGCAGGTATTCATTCTCCTTGTCCTTGGACTCCAAGCCCAGAGCTGACTTCACTACCAGATGCACTACATTAAAGTCCCATTGTGTGATCGGTGGTCGGTGTGGAGATTTAAGTTGAATTAAACCTCTCATAAATCTACGAACAATAATGGTGCATCTCCGACAGTGTTGTAATAAGCTGAGATTGCACTTAAATGTACTCTTACAGATGAGGTCTGTAGACCAGACTCTGAGAGGTGCCATAGATAGTCTAATAAAGATGACGTAGTGCAGGAAAAAGGGTCAACACTGTTTTGTGGACCCTTTGTCCTGTTGTAGCTTCACTAGAGTTTTGGTTATTAGCGGTATCAGAGGATACGCGTACAGAAGGCCTGAATTCCAGTGATGAGCAAAGGCGTCCCTGGGTAAGCGGTTTGTCTGCTTGAACAGGGAGCAATAATTGTCCACTTTGTAATTCATTTGTGATGCAAAGAGGTCTACAGTTGGTTGGCTCCATCGTTGAAAGATCTTGGTCGCAACTACTGGATTCAGAGACCATTCGTGAGGTTGGACTTGACGACTGAGGTGATCCACCACTACATTGTGAATGCCTGCTAGATAAGTGGCCCGTAGAAGCATTGAGTGTGTTAGGGCCCAGTCCCAAATCTGTGCTGCCTCTTGACAAAGGAGATATGAGCCCGTACCTCCTTGTTTGTTGATGTACCACATGGCTACTGTGTTGTCTGTTTGTATCAGAACAGTCTTGTGGGAAAGGCAGTCTTTGAACGCATGCAGAACATAACATATAGTTTGAAACTCTAGGAAGTTTATCTGAAATGTAGCTTCGAGTTTTGCCCAAGTACCTTGAGTCTGCAGGTGGCCAATGCGTGCTCCCCACCCTAAGGTGGATGCATCTGTAGTTAATGTCACTTGTGTAATTGGTTGTTGGAAAGGTAGACCTGTGAGCAAGTTGTCCATGTTTGTCCACCATAGGAGCGAGGTCTGTAGTTGCTGAGTTACTTGAACTGGATAAGACACTGGTTGAATGGCTTGTATCCATTGGCTTTTGAGTGTCCATTGGGTAAGTCTCATGGCTAATCTGGCCATAGGAGTGACGTGAACTGTGGAGGCCAAGTGACCCAAAAGAGTGAGACATTGGTGGGCTGTTATTTGTGTGCATGCGCGGATAGAGCCTGCTAATGAGGTGAGTATCTGTGCACAGTCCTTTGGAAGGAAAGCTTTTGCTGATATGGTGTTTAATTCTGCTCCGATGAATTGTAACAGGTGAGATGGTATGAATTGGGAATTTTGGTAATTGATGAGGAATCTCAACCAATGGAGTAGAGTTATTGTGAGCTTGAGAGAGTTTGAGCTCCTTGTTTTGTTTGGTTTCTGATGAGCCAATCATCCAGGTAAGGAAAAACGTGCACGCCTTCCTTGTGCAAGTGGGCAGCTGCCACTGCTAGGCACTTTGTGAATATTCGAGGTGCTGAGGCAAGGCCGAATGGTAGCACCCTGTATTGGAAATGTTGATTTCCCACTAGGAATCGCAGATACTTGCGATGAGGAGGGAATATTGGAATGTGAGCATAAGTGTCCTTAAGATCCAGAGAACAGAGCCAATCTCCTTTTTGAAGTAGAGGTAGCATGGTGCCCAATGATACCATCCTGAATTTTTCTTTTTTCAGGAATTTGTTGAGATTCCGGAGGTCTAATATGGGATGTAGGCCTCCTGTTTTCTTTGGAATGAGGAAATAATGGGAGTAGAATCCTCTGCCCTGCTGAGGCCGGGGAACAGGTTCCACGGCCCTGGCTCTCAGAAGGGTGGATAATTCTTTCTGTAAGAGTGTGGATTGGTTGTTTACTGTCCAAGACGAGGTGGGTGGAGTATTGTTTGGTACAGTGAGAAAGTCCAGGTGGTACCCTTGAAATGTTATGGAGAATACCCATTGAGCCGTGGTAATGTATGACCAATTATGTTGGAAAAACGTGATCCAACCTTCTACTGGCAAATTTGGGGTCGGATTTGCAAATAGGCTTCTGTTCTCTGGTATCATTTCAAAATCCTGAAGTTGACCCTGTTTGCAGAGGGGGTTGAGCCCTGGGCGCTCTTGGTTGCCTAGGCTGCATTCTTTGAGGTAGCCTAGATGATCTTCCACAGGCAGGAGGTGGATAGTAACGCCTCGGCCTGTAGTATGGCTGTTTAGATTCCTTCCTTGGGAGTCTTCTTGCTGATGTTTGAGACTCCTGAAGTGCCGAGGACAGTTGTCTCAATGTTTCTGAGTGCTCTTTGAGCTGGGAAACTGCTTCCTTAACCTTATCCCCAAAGAGATTGTCTCCTACACAAGGGAGATCAGCTAGTTTTTCTTGTATTTCCAGTCTCAGGTCAGAGGCCTTGAGCCAGGCCCATCTTTGAGCACTTATACCGGTGGCTGACAATCTTGATGCAGTCTCAAAACTGTCGTAAGCTGCACGAACTTCGTGTTTGCCTGCTTCTAAGCCTTTGTGTATTATGGAACTGGAAGAATCCTGGTCTTGCTGGGGGAGAGTTTCAGAGAGTTCTTGAATCTGTTTCCATAAGTTACGCTGATATTGCGTCATATATAATTGGTAGGACGCAATTCTGGAAACTAACATGGATCCCTGAAACATTTTTTTTTGAAACATTTGTTGATGTACCACATGGCCACCTGGTTGTCCATCTGAATCAGGATGACTTGGTCGGAGAGGCGATCCTGTCTGTGGATTTCCACACGGCGCACATTGATCAAAGCCAGTCAGGCGGCAAAAAGGCATACCGATCAGCGAAGAAGACCATACCCGCCTCTCAGGCCGGGGCAAAAGGTATGGCTGAGCACACAGTTCATCCGCCTGAAGCTGCCATCAGTGCAATTGGCCCTGCGATTTATTGGGTCATTTCCCATCATTCGACAGGTTGGTGCCGTATCGTATCAGCTTCGTCTTCCGCCTTCACTCAAGATACACAACACGTTCCATGTCTCCCTCTTGAAGCCTCTGGTGTTATCTTGGCCTTCCAGTACGCCCGCGATTCCCCAACCTATTGCCTCCGAAGATGACCTCACCTACCAAGTCCAAGAGGTCTTGGACGTGAGAAAACATATAAGGAAATGGGAGTACCTGTTAGCTTGGGAGGGGTTCGGCCCCGAAGAAAACACCTGGGAGCCGTTGGCCAACATCTTAGACCGGGGCTTGCTTGCCCAATTCTGCAGAGACCATCCGTCTAAGCCCAGGCCTCCGAGGAGGCACCCTAAAGAGGGGGGTACTGTTGTGTTCTGCGGCCGTGAACGGCTACAACCACGGCCCCCTACCTTGCCCACGGTGGCGACCCGCCACGGATGCTTCGGGGGAAACCCCTGACCCTGTGCCCGTCGCTCCGGTGCGGGCCCCCGAGATGGCAGCCGAGTGGTGAGCCGTCCCTGCTCCTCCCTCGCGGCGTCCAGCAGTCTTTTCCTCCGCGGAGGAAATCCAAGATGGCCGCCACCATCTTTAGGTGCGAGGCTGCGCCTCCTCCCTAGATTTAAAGGGGCCAGGCCCCTTAACTACTCTCAGCTGTTTCCAATGGGCCAGAGTAGAGGAAGTATAAAGGGAGGCTTCCTCTGCCCATTCCTCAACTTGGCAACGTCTCTTCTAGTGCTGTCTAAGTCTGCTTGTTTCGGTGAGTCTTCCACTGTTTTGGATCCTTGTTCCTGGTTCCTGTCTCGTCTTGGTGTTCATGGTTCCTGACTTCGGATTGGCAAGCGGTGATTCCTGGCGTGTGACTTCGGACTGGCAAGCGGTGATTCCTGGTGAGTGACTTCGGACTGGCAAGTGGTGATTCCTGGTGTGTGACCTCAGACTGGTAAGTGACGACCCTCTGGCACTTGACCTTGGACTTCTTCTGGACCATCCTCTCCAAGGGCCCACCTAAGTCCCAGTGGCCCGTGTCCCTACGGGCTCCTCCCGGGGACACCTCGGGCTTCCAGTGGCAAAGACACAGTTCCTCTCCTTGACATCATGACTCTTTGTCTGCCTTCACGGTCATCTCAGTCTTCAGTGCCGAGGGTCAGCTGGTCACATCTTCTGTTCAGCCTCGCCACCCGATGGGAGAACCTATGGATCTTCCTCCTAAGGTATACCATCCTCCCGTAGGCCCAAGGGTTCACAAGCCTGAGCATAACAAACATGCCATACTGGGTCAGACCAAGGGTCCATCAAGCCCAGCATCCTGTTTACAACAGTGGCCAATCCAGGCCATAAGAACCTGGCAAGTACCCAAAAACTAGTCTATTCCATGTTACCGTTGCTAGTAATAGCAGTGGTTATTATCTAAGTCAACTTAATTAATAGCAGGTAATGGACTTCTCGTCCAAGAACTTATCCAATCCTTTTTTAAACACAGCTATATTAACTGCACTAACCACATCCTCTGGCAACAAATTCCAGAGTTTAATTGTACGTTGAGTGAAAAAGAACTTTCTCCGATTAGTTTTAAATGTGCCACATGCTAACTTTATGGAGTGCCCCCTAGTCTTTCAATTATCCGAAAGAGTAAATAACCGATTCACATCTACCTGTTCTAGACCTCTCATGATTTTAAACACCTCTATCATATCCCCCCTCAGCCATCTCTTCTCCAAGCTGAAAAGTCCTAACCTCTTTAGTCTTTCCTCATAGGGGAGCTGTTCCATTCCCTTTATCATTTTGGTCGCCCTTCTCTGTACCTTCTCCATTGCAATTATATCTTTTTTGAGATGTGGCGACCAGAATTGTACACAGTATTCAAGGTGCGGTCTCACCATGGAGCGATACAGAGGCATTATGACATTTTCCGTTTTATTCATCATTCCCTTTCTAATAATTGCCAACATTCTGTTTGCTTTTTTGACTGCTGCAGCACACTGAACCTATGATTTCAATGTGTTATCCACTATGACACCTAGATCTCTTTCTTGGGTAGTAGCACCTAATATGGAACCTAACATTGTGTAACTATAGCATGGGTTATTTTTCCCTATATGCATCACCTTGCACTTGTCCACATTAAATTTCATCTGCCATTTTGATGCCCAATTTTCCAGCCTCCCAAGGTCTTCTTGCAATTTATCGCAATCTGCTTGTGATTTAAGTACTCTGAACAATTTTGTATCATCTGCAAATTTGATTACTTCACTTGTCGTATTTCTTTCCAGATCATTTATAAATATATTGAAAAGTAAGGGTCCCTGTTGTGTTCCGCGGCTGTGGCGGACCACAACCGCGGCCCCCTACCTTGCCTGCGGTGCTTCCCCGCCGCGGGAGCCCCAGGGGAGGGCACTGACTACGGCCTCGCTCCGGTGCGGCCTTCGGTGCGGCTCGCTGCAGGGGGAGCCTTTCCAGCTGCACCTCTCCTCCGCGGGGCAAATCCAAGATGGCCGCTGCCATCCCTAGGCACGAGGCCGTGCCCCCTCTACAGATTTAAAGGGACCTGATCCCTTTAACAAGCTTCACCTGTTCTTGATCAGCCAGAGCAGGGGAAGGATAAAGGGAGGCTTCCTCTGCTCAGCCAGTGACTTGGCAACGTCCTCCAGCGCTGTCTAGTCTGCTTGCTTCGGTGAGTTCCTTGAGCTTTGGATCCCGTTCCTGTTTCATCTTGGTCTTCCCGGTTCCTGACTTCGGATTGGCTTACAGTGATTCTCTGGTGTGTGACTTCGGATTGGCAAGCGGTGATTCTCTGGTGTGTGACTTCGGATTGCCTGCACGGAATCTTCCTGGAAGGGCTAGCCTTGCACCTTCAGAATGAGCTAGCAGTGAGAGAACTCCCGGACGATCTCAATGCCGTTATAGAATTGGCCAATTGAGTTGATCGCCGGATGAGGTTTCGCCTTCCGGTAGTTAAGGTGGCGAGAAGGCCCTCACCTCCACCCAAAGGCGCATCTGAAGCCCTTCGGGCACCCGCCGAAGAGCCCATGGAGTTGGGTCGTGGGAGAGTGTCTCCTCAAGAACATTAGCGGTGCACGAAGAAAGGGCTTTGCTTTTATTGCGGCGCGGCAGGCCATCGGATAGCCACCTGCCCAGCACGACCGGAAAACTCTCAGGCCTAGGACCTGAAGGAGGTCTCTTCCTGGGCCGGACTACACCTGCACCTCCAATAACGTTGCCAGTGGTGTTAACCACGATAGATGGGGAGTTCCATAAGCTAGCCCTTGTGGACTCTGGTGCCGGTGGCAATTTTATAATGAAAGGCCTGGTGGGATACCTAAAGATCCCACAAGTTCATCTCCCTATTCTCTTGGTCATCTCCTCGATCCAAGGGAAGCCCCTTCCAGACCAGGTGACACATACCACGGTTCCTGTTCAGCTGAAGGCTGGGGCCCTGCATCAAGAACGGATGCCATTCTATGTCCTGGAGCACTCCATTCATCCGATCGTCCTAGGTCTCCCTTGGCTCCAGGAGCACGAGCCCCAGTTCGATTGGAAGACTTTGCAGCTGGCTCATTGGGGGCTGAATTGCCACGGCAATTGCCTCCACTCTGTGGTCCCAGTATCCTGTTCCATAGCTTCCACCGGCCTTCCAGGCCTGTCAGCCCCATATGCTGCCTATGCAGATGTTTTTTCGAAACAAAAGGCCAAAGTTCTACCACCACACCGATCCTTCGACTGCGCCATCAATCTCCTTCCTGGCACCGAGTATATCAGAGAAAACCTGGAGAGGGGCTTCATTCGGAAGTCTTCTTCGTCGGAAAGAAGGACGGGACACTTCGCCCCTGCATTGACTATCGGGGCTTGAATGCTATAACGCTCAAGGACCGTTATCCCTTGCCTCTCATCTCTGAACTCTTTGACCGGCTACAAGGAGCGAGGATATTTTCTAAGTTGGACCTCCGAGGGGCCTACAACCTCATTCGAATTAAGGAAGGCGATGAATGGAAGACGGCCTTCAACACCCGAGATGGCCACTACGCGTATTTGGTGATGCTGTTCGGGCTCTGTAATGCCCCCGCAGTATTCCAGAATACCATGAATGAGATACTCCGCGACCTCTTGTACCAGTGCGTGGTTGTATATTTAGACGACATCTTGATTTTCTTTGACACTCTGGCCGCCCACCGCTGGCACGTCGTCCAAGTTTTACAACGCCTCCGGGAATATAAGTTGTATGCGAAGCTCGAAAAGTGTTAGTCTCTTCCCTTCCTGGGATATATAGTCTCCAGTCAGGGATTCAGCATGGATCCACAAAAGTTAAGAGCCATTCAAGAATGGCCACAGCCGTCTGGGCTCAAGGCACTCCAAAGGTTCCTGGGCTTCGCAAACTATTACCGGTCTTTTTTCCCTCACTATGCGTCCCTTGTTGCCCCGATGACAGCCCTGACCCGGAAAGGTGCGGATCCCAAAAAGTGGCCTCCTGGAGCAGAGGCCGCCTTTCGTCGCCTCAAGGAGGCATTCATGCAACAACATTGACTTCGGCATCCAGATCCGCAGCGGCCATTCTTTATCGAGGTGGACGCATCCTCGGAAGGTGTAGGGGCCGTCCTGAGCCAGGCCTCCGAGGGCCATAAGCTACGTCCGTGTGCCTTCCTCTCCCGCCAGTTCTCACCTGCAGAGCGGAACTACGCCATTGGCGACAAGAAGCTCTTGGCCATCAAAGTGGCCTTAGAAGTGTGGCGCCCATGGCTGGAGGGGGCACAACACCAGTTTACGGTCTTCACAGACCATAAAAATTTAGAATACCTGCACCGAGCACAACGACTCAACCCACGACAAGCCTGGTGGGCCCTGTTCTTCACTCGTTTCAATTTTATCCTCCGATACAGACCGGCCAGGAAGAATGTAAAGGCGGACGCCCTATCACGGGTATTCGATTCAACGGAAGATTCTGAGGAACCACAGTACATCATTGAGCCATCCCGTGTCCTCCTGTCTGCTACCACAACCATCCCGCCCGGGAAAACTCTGGTCCCGCCGCACTTGCGGAAACAAGTGCTGGCATGGGCTCACGATTCCCGCTATTCTGGTCATCCAGGGCAATCCCGCATGTTGCAGATCCTGTGCCGATATTACTGGTGGCCAAAGGTGAATAAGGATGTCTGGGCATATGTGGAGTCCTGTCAGACTTGTGCCCGTCACAAGAGGATCTCCGGTTTGACCCAGGGTTACTTCAGCCATTACCTGCGCCTTCTGAACCGTGGACCCATGTGGCAACTGACTTTGTGGTGGACCTGCCACTATCCAGTGGCAACACGGTAATATGGGTGGTTGTCGACCGCTTTAGCAAGATGGCGCACTTCGTGCCTTTGCCAGGATTGCCATCCGCACCACAGCTGGCACAGCTGTTCGTCCAGCATATCTTCAGGCTTCATGGCCTACCTAAAGGCATCCTGTCAGATCAAGGGCCTCAATTTACCGCCAGGTTCTGGAGGGCTCTCTGCCAGAAGTTTGACGTCACCCTGGATTACACATCCGCTTACCATCCTCAGACCAATGGTCTCGCAGAGAACAAACCAGACCTTGAAACAATTCCTTCGTCTGTATGTCAATGAGAAACAAGATGACTGGGCTAGTCTGCTACCCTGGGCCAAATTTGCGCTAAATTCTCATGTCTCTGCGGCTATGGGATCCTTCCCGTTTCAGATAGTGTATGGGAAACAGCCACGCCCACCTCTGCCTGTGCCTATCACGGTTGTGTCTCCGATAGCTCAACTCTCCGCTGATGAGTTGCACCGTCTGTGGATATCCACGCATCGTGCCTTGATCAAGGCTGGCCAGTCCGCTAAAAGATATGCTGACCAGCACAGAAGACCGTACCCGCCTCTCAAGCCAGGTCAAAAGGTTTGGCTGAGCACACAGTTCATCCGCTTGAAGCTGCCATCATCGCGACTGGCTCCGCAATTCATCGAGCCATTTCCCATCATCTGGCAGGTGAGTGCTGTCTCGTATCAACTTCAGCTTCCCCCGTCTCTCAAGATTCACAACACATTTCACGCCTCCCTCTTGAAGCCTCTGGTATTGTTGTGGCCTTCCAGCACGCCTCCGACCCCGCAACCAGTTGCCTCCGAAGATGACCTCACCTATCAGGTACGGGAGGTCTTAGATGTGAGGAAATACCGGAAGAAGTGGGAGTACCTGATAGCGTGGGAGGGCTTCGGTCCCAAGGAGAACTCCTGGGAGCCATTGGCTACCATCCTGGACTGGAATTTGTTGGAGCAATTCCACAAAGACCACCTAGCTAAACCCAGGCCTCCGGGGAGACGCCCTAAAGAGGGGGGTACTGTTGTGTTCCGCTGCCGTGGCAGACCACAACCGCGGCTCCCTACCTTGCCAACAGCGCTTCCCCACCACAGGAGCCCCAGGGGAGGGCACTGACTCCGGCCTTGCTCCGGCGTGGCCTTCGGTGCGGCTCGCTGCAGGGGAAGCTGTTCCTGCTCCCCCCTCACGGCGTCCAGCTGCATCTCTCCTCTGCGAGGCAAATCCAAGATGGCTGCCGCCATCCCTAGGCATGAGGCCGCGCCCCCCTATACATATTTAAAGGGACCTGATCCCTTTAACAAGCTTCACCTGTTCTTGATCAGTCAGAGCAGGGGAAGTATAAAGGGAGGCTTCCTCTGCTCATCCAGTGACTTGGCAACATCCTCCAGCACTGTCTAGTCTGCTTCCTTCAGTGAGTTCCTTGAGCTTTGGATCCTGTTCCTGTTTCGTCTTGGTGTTCCCGGTTCCTGACTTTGGATTGGCTTATGGTGATTCTCTGGTGTGTGACTTCAGATTGGCAAGCGGTGATTCTCTGGTGTGTGACTTCGGACTGGCAAGTGGTGATCCCTCGGTGTGTGACCTTGGACTGGTGAGCGACGACCCTCCGGCTCTCGACCTAGGACTCCTTCCAGACTACCATCTCCAAGGGCCCGCATAAGTCCCAGCGGTCCGGGTCCCTATGGGCTCCTCCCGGGGGGGACCACAGGCTTCCAGGGTGAAGCTCCAGTCTGCCCTTGCACCGATACCTTGACCTCTCAAAGGTCCACCTAAGTCCCAGTGGTCTGTGTCCCTACGGGCTCCTCCTGGGGGGACCACAGACTTCCAGTGGTGAAGACACAGCTCCTCTTCTCATCTCTTCGTCCGCCTCCGCAGTCGTCTCTGTCTCCAGTGCCAAGGGTCAGCTGGTCCCGTCTTCCGCTCTGCCTCGCCACCCGACGAGAGAACCTAAGGATCTTCTGAAAGGTATACCATCCTCCCGTCGTCCAAGGGTTCACAAGCCTGAGCATAACAGGTCCCAATACAGATCCCTGAGGCACTCCACTTCCCACACCCTTCCACTGAAAAAAATTGTTCATTTAATCCTACTCTCTGTTTCCTGTCTTTTAGCCAGTTTGTAATCCACGAAAGGACATCGCCACCTATCCCATGACTTTTTATTTTTCCTAGAAGCCTCTCATGAGGAACTTTTTCAAATGCCTTCTGAAAATGCAAGTACACTGCATCTACAGGATTCACCTTTATCCACATGTTTATTAACTCCTTCAAAAAAGTGAAGCAGATTTGTGATGCAAGACTTGCCTTGGGTAAAGCCATGCTGACTTTGTTCCATTAAACCATGTCTTTCTACTCTTTGAAAGAGTAAACAACTGATTAACGTTTACTCTTTCCATTTCACTCATTATTTTATAGACTTCTATCATATCTCCCCTCAGCCATCTCTTCTCCTGGCTGAAAACTTCTAACTTCTTTAGCCTTTCCTCATAGGGGAATTGTTCCACCCGTTTATCATTTATTTGTAACTTGCTTAGAGTGCATTGAGCATAAGGTGAGAGAAAAAAATGAGAATAAATACAAATTTACTTGTATACATGTATGCTTGTATACAATGAGCAAAAATACCTATAACTCTAATGAACTGCCTTAGTCTGATTTAAATTTTTACAATATCTCTCTTAATTCAACCCATTCTGAGTGTTAGGTTATTTGACATGCAAGTTGTATAGAGCCAGATTCCAATGTCACCTTCTTTTAACCTTAAATATTAGTGTTAACCATTTTTTTGCTACTGAAGGATGTACGATTATAAGAGGTAAAGGCAAAACGTGTCAGTATGAAATATAAAAGCAATTATGAAACAGCTATGGGGAATCCTATGTCCAGATAGCTAAAGCTAGGTTATGCTTCTTAGAATACTCTTTCTCATCCTTCTGGTGCAGCCCTAGCTTTCACATTCAGATCTAATTCATCAGTGATGCTTAGTTTGATGTCCTTTTCTAATCAACATCATTAAGATGGATTTAAGGACTTGATCTACTCCATCTTAGCTAATCATATTTAAATAAATCAAGTTTACTTGAATGTGATACTTTAAAAATTGATTATAACCAGTTTTTTTTATTTAATGGTTATTCTTTTTATGAATGTACAAAAATATTTAAAATATAATAAAAAAAATAATTTAGAGTATTACTCTTTCCCTAACTAAGCTATGGGAACAAACTTTTTCAAAAGAACTAAGAAGAAGGGAAGATAATTTTTAAAAATATCTACCTTGTCACATATGCACTCTTTGCATTTAATGGAAAAGACAGGGGGCCCATGATTAATAGGATTTGCATTCATTTTAAACAAATGGGTAAAATGTGACAAATGAAGCCATTTTCAGCTCATTACAAATGAAATGAACCAAAAATAGGCTCTAATAAAAATACCTGAAAATTTTCAGGTATTTTTGCATTCGTCTAATTAAAAAAAAGGGGGCTCCAGCAGGAACAGGATGAGGCTTAGTCTCATCACTGAGGCCTAGCTCAGCGATGGGCACCAGCCTTAGGCCAGGCCATTTTTTTTTTCTTGTACAATGAAGTCAATGGGGCCAATGGCTTGCTTCCCCCATTTACTTCAATGTAAAACAAAAAAACAAATGAAACTAACAAAAGAAAATATTATTTTCATTTCATGACTGTGACCTATGAAACGAATGAACAAACCAAAACACATTTTTCAGTTCTGCACATTTATAAAGATTAACCTAGAAAGGGCAACCCCAGTCCAATTAGTGGTTCACTTTCAATATGCCAGACAAGGAAGATAATTAAACCTGTTGTCCAATGATATACTGGGGCAGTTTCTATATATAGGATCCCATATGGCAGTCCTTCTAGCTTAAGCAAACTGGTGCTGCTGGGACAAGTTTAAAAAAATTAAAACATTCCTGGTCATGCCTCTATTTTCATTCAAAAGTTAAAAGGGTCATTTTGGAGGAAAGAAAAATTCTTTAAGGCAGGTTCTGAGTGTCTCAGCACTTCTTGTATAGCAACCAACATAGAACTTGTTCTTTGCAGTTTGCCCTGACTTGTAAGTCTTGTTGCATTTACTGGGTAGTCACATTTATGCACTAATGCAAAACAAAAATAAAATAATGGAAAATTCAACTTAAAATATATTTTTTCATACACTTTCCACATGTTAAATAGCCTAACAAAGTTAGGGCTTGATTCACTTTCTCCCATTCTGTGTTTATGGGAAAAAATAAATGTAAGAGTCAATCCTCAAACAGCCCTTTGTGGTAAAAAAAAAAAACCAACTTCCTAATTTTAGCTGAACCTAACCAGCTAGGTGTTTGGTTGATATTCTCCTAAATTTAGCCAGTCAAAAGCTGGCTGGTTAGATATATGGCTGCTATTTGTGCTACAGTGCTTGAGAGGCACAACTTAGCTGATTAGCACTGAAAATCAATAATCTGTATAAAAATAATACTGTATGTGAGCTCTTGAGGACCATTGTGATCTCACAAGCTCATATATAACATTTATAACTTCATGTTAGTTCAGTGAAAGGTGGCACAACCTGCAGGGGATCCAGATTTCTAAAGGACCAAATTCTACATGAATTCCACATTTCAGAAACTGAGGATGTTCACTGGCAGTTTAATTTTAACTTCTCCAAACACATGTTTGACATCATAAAGAAGCCCGATGAATACAACACAAAGATCACGTTTTTGTATTCCATAATAACATTTTTCATTGTTAAGAGTTTAAAAAACAGTCATTCAGTTTAAATGATGGCAGAATAAATTAAACAGGAGGACAGGAAGAAGGGACACAATTACTCTAAAAATGTTGCTCCATGATGGCGAGACTCTGAAACTCTGTTCAAAGAGTAACTCTCTTTCACTGCCATTTGGCTAATAAAAACCCTTTACTACCAAAGAATAGTTAAATTCATCATCATAATTTAATTGTAGAGGGTTATTAAAGAGCGGTTCGACTCCTCTCCTACTTTGGCGCTGCTTTTGTATATTAAACTCAGACTAATCAAATTGTAGATTCCAAGATTACTGTATCAGCCAACCCCCATCCCTTTTAATTTGTTTAATGGTCTCCTAGGTTTTTTTTTCCCCCCCCCCCCCTTCTTCTGTGTGCGTTCTTGACTGACTGACTGACTGTGCACTGCTTAGGCTCACGACACGTAAATAAAGAATGGATGGGGAGGGAGGGGGAACAATTCTCAGAAAAGAATAAAGCGTGCCTCCATTCTAAAGTTACATTTGATGTTATAGTAATTCATGAGACGTGCACCGCAAGCAAGTGCTGCTTATTATTCCTGTTTAACTGTCCGCAGACGCGGGAGGTGGGGGGAGGCAGGGGGGGGATAGAGGGTGTTGGGAAGGAAGGGAGAAAGAAAGAAAGGAATCCTGAATTTATACTCACCGCTTCAAAAGCCCTTTTGTACTTGGCCAACTTCTCCTGGCTGAAGATGCAGTATTTCGCCAAAAAGTCGACTGCAATAGAAGACAAAGTGTAAAATGGCCAGCCACAGAATCTTTATTTTTTGTTAATGTATTTCTTTTGACACTTTTTTTTTTATTTGTTTGTTTCTGTAAAATACATCATTTTGTAAACCCAGTTCATTATTAGCAAAATAGTGTAAAACCTTGGTTGAGACTTACAGCCCTTCTTCTTGGTAGGATTTGGATCTAAGGTTCATTGTTTGTAACAGAAACCTGTTTATATGGCTCAGGGGAGAAAGTGAAAGTCAGTAATGAAAGGGGGATATTTAGCATGTACAAAGCATGGGACTCCATACAACTGGAGCCCCAGGCTGGTTGCAGGGGAGACCAGCTTTCTAGTATTTTGTTGTTTACTGGCAACAGTCTAGCAAATGAAGGGAAATGTTTGTTTTTAACTTCAGGAAGACTTTTGCCTCTAATCTAGTAGAGTAAAACCAGTTTTGTGCAAATAGTTTTAAGGCACAATCAGGAAAATCCAGTTGAACTAACAAATGCATATTTAGCCAGGTTAGCAAATCCCAGGCTTATCCATGCACTCTATAATAATTGCACAACCAATGGGAATGTTTTCTGACTGCTGAAGGCTGTAAACTGCCTGATAGAATCTTTAGGTCTCTGCAGTCAACCCACTTAACTATTTCCCTGCCAAACTGATTTTAAATGGAGCTTGCACTCCAAAATGCCCTTGCTTAACTAGGACAGGTTGAAAATAGACAAGTATGGTTAGAATTCTTAATATTGCCAATATAGTCTGAGCCATACTATTTTAACTAAAACACAAATAATTTCATAATGTGCGTGAGATGTAAGACACCTGACTGTGCTCTGCCCGCCTGATTCAATGTCTATTATATAAATGCATGTATTTTTTAGAGCAGAAATCTATTTTTGTACCTAGATATGCTTCTCAGAAAGTCTGAACTATTCTTTCTCATCTTACTCTTAATCCTCTGGCATGATTTACAAAACTTTTTTCTTATATTAATAAACTTTTCTTACACGGAAGGAGGGGAAATAGCCTACTAGAGCCTAGTGTGATCTATATTCTTTATAGGAATATCGGTATATAAAAATTAAAAATAAATAAATAATAAATAAATAGTGGTTAGAACAGTGGGCTTATGAACCAGGAGACCAGGGTTTGAGTCCTACTGTGACCTTGGGCAAGTCATTGATTTTACCCTCCATTGCCTCAGGTACAAAAACTTAGATTGTAAGTCCTCTGGGGATAGAAAAATACCTACAGTACCTGAATGTAAACCAATTGTATATAAAGATAAAAGATAATAAATAAAAGGAGAAGCAAAACCTTCTGCTGGTGTTTCTGAAAAGTGAAGAAGCATATTCTAAACTGGTTTTTTTGGGGGGTTTTTTTATCTTGGGCAGGGAGGGGTCATGTGTCCTGGTAGGAAAGAGTGGCACAAGCAGTAAGGAAATAAAAGGGTGGTCAGCTAAGGTCAGGAAAATCAGCAGGCCAGCATCGCCCTTCAGTCCGTAATCAAACCAGCAGTATATTCTGTCCTAGTATGCAGAGAAGGGACTGAGTTGCTCTGAAGAGTAAAGGCCTCTTTTTTTAAGGTTGGTTTTTTTTTTCCCTAAGTGGATGGAGGGGAAAAAAGGAGAGATAAGGGAGGGTATTCAGATACTTTTTTAGTGAGAGTAGAGCTCTCTGTTAGGCAGCACTGATGAACTCCAAGACATTACAGAATTATACAAGTTTATTGTGTAATAACCAAGGAAAGACACAATGCATGGGGACAATAACACTTGACCACCTACAATATTACATGTGAAGAGTAAGAAAAGTGAGGACTGGCCTATCAGCTCATTGGCAGTTCAATGTACAATCATATAGGAGACCTGGCTTTAATTTCTAAGCATGGTGTTTGCTCTTCAGGCCAGCTGAAGTTGAGGAAAACCCAGCCATCAGGGACGCCTATGGGTCAAATGCTGGGTGCATGCTTATTGGGTATTAGATGGAGCCACTTTGACAAAGACTGTCACTATGATGGTTAGACTAAGACGTGGGGGCGGGGGAGGAGTGGGCAGGGAGGAACCTTGGATAATTGCAAGTGAAGGTTCCTGGCATTATAGCCACAGTTTAAGTTGGTTGTGATTCATGTGAAAGCCTAAAGGAGAGGGAAGAAGTTTCTGAGCCTCCCTTACCTCCCTCCCCCCCCCCCCAAAAAAAAAAAAAGCAAAAAATGTTTGGGAGTGGAGAAAAATTGTCTGCCAACAAGATAATCTCTATAGAAGCAGGTGCATAGGAAACACATTAGGATTACTTAAGGTGTCAAAAAGTGTTCACTGTAACATGAGTGTACTGCCAGGTGCTCTGTATTCTGACTTGCATGGCAGACGCTGGCAACAATAGACAAATTTAGACACAGTGCAAGCTCTAGATGAAGGCTGGCCCTGTGAAAGAGAGACAACTAGCAGTACAACAGAACCGGTAAACACTTTTCACAATCACATTCCTACTGGCAAGGACAGATAAGGGACTCCCAGGGCTTGGTATTGACCACACACTTATAATCATCAAAATTCGCAACATTCAAGGGTTATTTGTTTTAGGGATTGGCAAACCAATTTGGATTAAATGTGAAATCCTCCCCCTCCCCCCCCCCCCCCCCCCCCCCCCCCCCCCCCCCCCCACCATTCAGCTGGGGCAGATGTTTTAGTCTAACAAGGGACAGCAAAGCCCCCTTTGGTTTAGGACTGGATTTTATCTGAACATCAATGAGTTCCTCCATTTTATAAGAACACAACTTAACCTTACAAGTTTAAATATTTAAAATGCCACAGTCATAAGATTCAATAATGTGTGCTTGGGCTGCCAGAATGAATGACATACAGGCCAATACAGAAAAAGGAGCGGGCGAGCGCCCAGGCCACTCTCCTGGGCGCGCGATTCAGGAGGGTGGCCTATGCAAATTAGGACCCGCAGTAAAAAGAGGCGCTAGGGACACTAGTGCGTCCCTAGCGCCTCTTTTTTGCAGGAGCGGCGGCTGTCAGAGGGTTTGACAGCCGATGCTCAATTTTGCCGGTGTCGGTTCTCAAACCCGCTGACAGCCACGGGTTCGGAAACCGGACACCGGTAAAATTGAGCGTCCAGTTTTCAACCCGTGAGCCACGGGCCGATTTTAATTTTAAAATTTTCTTTTGACTATTTTTAACTTTTGGGACCTCCGACTTGATATTGCCATGATATCGCCATGATATCACCATGATATTAAGTTGGAGGGTGCACAGAAAAGCAGGTTTTACTGCTTTTCTGTGTACTTTCCCGGTGCCGGCAGAAATTAGCGCCTACCTTTGTGCGGCTTGGCTGCACATTTTACTTTCTGTATCGCGCGGGAATGACTAATAGGGCCATCAACATGCATTTGTATGTTGCGGGCGCTATTAGTCTCAGGGGGGTTGGACACGCGTTTTCGACTGAATAAGGGGGTAAAGCTAGCGCGTCAAAAACGCGCGTCCAAATGTAGGTTAACAGTGCGCTCCACCGGCGCGCACTGTACTGTATTGTAGGGATGTGAATCGTGTCCTCGATCGTCTTAACGATCGATTTCGGCTGGGAGGGGGAGGGAATCGTATTGTTGCCGTTTGGGGGGGGTAAAATATCGTGAAAAATCGTGAAAAATCAAAAAACGTAAAATCGCAAAACCGGCACATTAAAACCCCCTAAAACCCACCCGACCCTTTAAATTAAATCCCCCCCCCTCCCGAAACCCCCCCCCCAAATGACTTAAATAACCTGCGGGTCCAGCGGCGGTCCGGAACGGCAGCGGTCCGGAACGGGCTCCTGCTACTGAATCTTGTTGTCTTCAGCCGGCGCCATTTTCCAAAATGGCGCCGAAAAATGGCGGCGGCCATAGACGAACACGATTGGACGGCAGGAGGTCCTTCCGGACCCCCGCTGGACTTTTGGCAAGTCTTGTGGGGGTCAGGAGGCCCCCCCCAAGCTGGCCAAAAGTTCCTGGAGGTCCAGCGGGGGTCAGGGAGCGATTTCCCGCCGCGAATCGTTTTCGTACGGAAAATGGCGCCGGCAGGAGATCGACTGCAGGAGGTCGTTCAGCGAGGCGCCGGAACCCTCGCTGAACGACCTCCTGCAGTCGATCTCCTGCCGGCGCCATTTTCCGTACGAAAACGATTCGCGGCGGGAAATCGCTCCCTGACCCCCGCTGGACCTCCAGGAACTTTTGGCCAGCTGGGGGGGGCCTCCTGACCCCCACAAGACTTGCCAAAAGTCCAGCGGGGGTCCGGAAGGACCTCCTGCCGTCCAATCGTGTTCGTCTATGGCCGCCGCCATTTTTCGGCGCCATTTTTGGAAAATGGCGCCGGCTGAAGACAACAAGATTCAGTAGCAGGAGCCCGTTCCGGACCGCTGCCGTTCCGGACCACCGCTGGACCCGCAGGTTATTTAAGTCATTGGGGGGGGGGGGTTCGGGAGGGTGGGGGATTTAATTTAAAGGGTCGGGGGTGGGTTTGGGGGGTTTTTAGTGTGCCGGCTCACGATTCTAACGATTTATAACGATAAATCGTTAGAATCTCTATTGTATTGTGTTCCATAACGGTTTAAGACGATATTAAAATTATCGGACGATAATTTTAATCGTCCTAAAACGATTCACATCCCTACTGTATTGGCCTGATAGTGGGTAACATGAAATGATAGAAATCCTAATGGGAATGCAGGCAACCTTGCAGCAGGGTCTGGCAGACTGAAATACAGTAATAACCAGAAGCCTTAGTGGAAATGCAGGCTCTCATGTAGTTGGGTCTGTCTGACAGTGTATGTAGGGAACCTAGGAGGCTGGATGTTCAGGTACCAGCCACACAACAATTAGTAGCTATTGAATTTAATATAAAGCTTTCTTGTAAGACATGGGAAGGGAAGGGTGCTAGGTAGTGTGGAATCTTGTCTGTTTATCTCCCTACAAATGAGGAAGATGACAAAAACTGTCCTGGATAAAAAGAGATATATTGCTAGTGATCATGCTCTATGGTGGGCAACTGGGATATATCCTTACAGTGTGGACAGGAATAACTGGGCACTCAAGATGGACTGGTTGGTCTTTTTCTGCCATCATTTATTATGTTTCTATAACATATGAAGGATTTTGTAAAAGTCATAGTTGTTTACAGGATGGAAATAAAATTCTACCCTAGAAATCTGAGCAATATTTATGAGAGTCTAAATAAGTTTTGCATAGTTTGATGGCCTTATTTGAGCAGAAGATCAACATTTGATCTTGTACTTGTACAAATGTAGCTAGTATTCCTAGGGGCGTGTCTGAAAAGCTAAAGGGTTCATGAGGATTAAGGTCAAGCAGGTGCTGTAATGGACCTGAGTTGGCTCCTCAGTTGCAAGTGTATAATCTCATAAACTAGGATTTCAATAATATCAGACTACACAAATAGTAGGATTCCGATTTGTCTTTATTTACACTGAAGAAGTAATATAGTCTGCATTGCATATGGCATACAATTTTACAGGTCTCAAGTTTGAAATGGTCTTTTGCCATCAAGAATTAATAAAGGACAAGGGGAGGGTCTATGAAAACTATTCCAGCTTCCATTGCCCACACAGAAAGCTAGAGTGGTTAGTTTAGCTGACACCCTTCTTTTGGTGGAGCAGATCCCTTCTCGACCCCTTAATTAAGTTCTTCATATCCAGACCTTGAATCACATACTCCAACCTAGAGAGAAGGAGCTCATGATATTCCCAGTGCTGTAGTTTGACTTGTCAGGTCCCCTAGGATGGAGATTCTATATGGGTAATGCACATAACCTCCTTAGAAGTGCCATGTCATTCAGTAAAGGAGCTAAGTAGCTCTTACCAGCTCCAAGCTTACATCTGATTCCTCTGCACTCTCTCTCCAGATTCTGGACAAATCATGCCCAGATCAAACTTGGCTGGGACCTCTAGTGCCTGCAGAGGGTTTATTGGAACATACTAGGGGACAGGAGTTACACAAAAATAGGAATTAAATCAGAGCTGGGGTAAATCTATGTCAAATCTGACCTATCTAGCTTCTTCTATCACCAACTCTTATTAGGGGGTGACAGCTATGACCAGCTTGCTTCACCTCCAAAAAGGGCTGTTGGAGGTACAGCCTTCCCTTTGTAGAAATAAACACTAAACATTAACAGTCTTGGAAAGAAGAAGCAACTTTATATTAGTGAGACTCTCACACAGTCTATGTACAACACTGCACAAAGATAAGATACAGCATAGACACAGCTCAGCTCACAGCCAACATTCTGTTTCACTTATTCCACTCCAGCCATAGATTCTTAGGCCAGTCAAGGCAGGTAGGTCAAATTTTGGCACTTTGTCAGGCAACCCAATTGGACCAAATCAGCATAGACATGCACGCCTCATAGACAGCATATGATCAGTAACTCTTGTTTTTACCGAATGCAGTGCAAAGTCTCCATCTGAATGCTACTGTTGTACAGTTATAGATTTTATCCCAACAATCCTCATATTTCCTCCCTTTGACATATTTAGTATATCAATAAAAGTCAGAAGCCTGGCTCCACGTCTTAGGTGAAGCCATGCGGTATGACCCATGGAGCAGAAAGGTCAGTTGGGCTCTTATCCATCATAGGGGACATGGCTCTCAAACTTTGCATATATTATTACATTTCTCAAAAAATGTCATTCTTTTTATGGATATCTGCATATATACTGCCACATCATATCTTAATTGCTATTTGTACCAGAAAAATAATCTGTAGATGTTAATATAGTTAGTTTTTTCAAGAGATGTAAGTTTTAAGGACATGTGTAATATGAAGCAATGCACAATTTCATTATGAGCATCTATTAAATGGGTATATTAAGCAAAAATGTGGTTCTATAATACATGATCTTTTGTTGTCCAAACCCTAGACAAATATTTGATCAGCCAGTAATATACCCATGCTTTTGTGAATTGTGGTGGATAAAGTATTGATTAGGTGTGAAGTATCTGTGTACCAGTTACTACATCCATGCCCTTGGCTGCACTGCAGAATTCACCCATTGGTAACTGAAGTTCTAGGTTTCTCCCTGACAAAGTATTGTTATATATTAAATTCAGAGGTGTGCACGTGCAAAATTTAGTACTGCATCTATAAAGGTGTGCTGCCCTCTATAGAGATTAAAAAAACTCCAGTATGTGTGTGTGAGAGAGAGAGTGTGCCTGATTTAAAAAACAAAAAGCTAGGTGATTTTCTTTAGTGTGTGTGCCTGATTTAAAGAAAGAAAGGGTACCTTGGTTTGGAAAGGTGTGAGAGAAACTTTGAATATTGTTCTTAATGTACACTTTGCGATCCGCTTAGTATGATAAATTTATCACTATAAGCAGATAATAAATACAGTAAATAAATAAATAAGTGCAATATTGATGTCAATAGATGTTCAATAAAGTTATTAAAAAGGATCAATAATGGAAAGTGCTACTCAGGAAAACTAATTGAAGTGTGTAATCATCAAAGGGGTTTGTTAGAAGTAATTTGTCTTTGAAGCACAAGATATAGCAAGGCAAGAGCTCAATAGCCTTCAATCCTCAGGGAATATTTACAGCAGAAGGTGATTTTTCAGGTGGCTGAAGAGGATCGGCAAGCATTGTTTTGCTGGGGGAGAGGAGACAGTGACAGATCTGAGGATCTGAGGTAGACAGAGAAGTATATAAAAGAGATCTTTAAGGACATAATAGCCAACTACAGTTTGGCAGCCCCTGTGCAGCCCTGGAGGAGTAAGGTCACCAGGAAGGAGATAATCATCTTGATGTAGCAGGAAGTGATCCTGTAGCTAGGACCTGTTCTCCAGATGATGCTCCATCCTCTCACATCAAGAATGGGTCTCCAAGGGCTTGTAGCCAGGAGGGAATGGTTAGGACAGTCATCACAGAGGGTGATTCAGTCATTAGGAATGCAGACAGCTGGTGGCTGATGGACATGAGGATCACTTGGTAACTTTCCTGCCGGGTAAAAAGGTGGTGGACCTCATGCATCATCTAGTTAGGATTTTAGACAGTACTGGGGAGGAGCTGATTGTTGTGGTACCAACGATATAGGTTCTGGAAACTAAATTTAGGATTTTAGGTAAAAAGTTGAAATAGAGAACCTCCAGGGAAGCATTGACTGAAAAGCTCCACATTCCATATACAGGACCCAAAAGACAGGAAGAGCTCCAGATTCTCAATGTTTGGATAAAATCATGATGCAGAGAAGAGGGCTTTAGTTTTTTTAGGAACTAGACAACATTTTGGGAAAGAGGGAGCCCATTCTGAAAGATTGGGCTCTACCTCAACCAGGATGGAATCAAGCTGCTGGCACTATTTTTATAATGGAAATACAGCAGTATTTAAACTTGAATATGGGGGAAAGCTGACAGTTCCTCAGCAGCGCATGATTTGGAGGGAGAACATAAGATTGCCATACCAAGTCAGACCAAAGGTCCATCAAGCTCAGTATCCTATTTCCAACAGTGGCCAATCCAGATCACAAGTACCTGGCAAGATCCCAAAGGGTAGAAAGATTCCAAGCTTCTTAACCCAGAAATAAGCAATGGATTTCTGCAACTCCATCTTAATAATGGTTAATGGACATTTCCTCCAGGAACTTGTCCAAACTATTTTTAAATGCAGCTACACTAATAGTTTTCACCACATCCTCTGGCAATGAATTCCAGAGCTTAATTATGCTTTGGGAAAAACATATTTTCTCTTATTAATTGTAAATGTACAACTTAATAACTTCATTGTGAGTCCCCTAGTCTTTTATTTATTGAAAGAGTAAACAACCAATTCATGTTTACTCATTCTACTCCACTCATTTTTTATAGACCTCTATCATATCTCCCCTCAGTCATCTCTTCTTCAAGCTGAAGTGCTAATCTTTAGCCTTTCCTCATAGGGGAATCATTCCATCCCCTTTATCATTTTGGGTGCCTTCTGTTTTAATTCTGGTATAAATGTTTTGAGGTGGTAACCAGAATTGCATACAGTACTTAAGATGAGGTTGCACCATGATGCGATACAGGGGAATTATGATATTCTCTGCTTTATTCTCCATTCCTTTCCTAATAATGCCTAGCATTCAGTGCAAGACTTATGTGCACTTAATGAAATGGTAGTGGTAGAATATCCTAATGTTACAAATCCAGCTACTATTTTACAAACTATTTGCTTTCTTAGCTGCACTTGCACACTGAGCAGAAGATTTCAACATATTATTAACGATGATACCTAGATACTTTTCCTGAATGGTGACTCCTAATATGGAACCTTATATTGTGTAGCTATAATTTGGGTTATTTTTCCCTAGGTGCATCACTTTGCACTTGTCCACATTAAATTTCATTTGCTATCTGCATGCCCATTCTCCCAGTTTTGCAAGGTCCTCGTGCAATTTCTCACAATCTTCCTGTGATTTAACAACACTGGATAATTGTGAATCATTAGCAAATCTGATCATCTCACTCATTGTTCCCTTCTCTAGATCATTTATAAATATGTTAAAAAACAGTGAGCCTGGTACAGATTCCTGGGGCACTCCACTATTCACCTTTCTCTATTGAGAAAATTTACCATTACTCTCTGTTTTCTATCTTTCAACCAGTTCCCAATCCACAATAGGACACTGCGCCCCATCCCATTACTTTTTAATTTTCTAAGAACCCTTTCATGAGGGCCATTGTCAAATGCTTTCTGGAAATCCAGATACACTTTATCAACTGGCTCACCTTTTTCTATATGTTTATTTATGCCCTCAAATATTAGTAGCAGATTGGTGAGGCAAGAAAGACGTGCCTTGGCTAAATCCATATTGGCTTTGTCCCATTATACTATGTCTATCTGTGTTCAGCAATTTTGTTCTTTATGATAGTTTTTAGTTTCTACCATTTTGCCTGGCACAGATTTCAGACTCACTGGTTTGTAATTTCCTGGATCATTCCTGGATCTTTAGCTTTGAGAATGTGAAGGAAAAGCCTGAGATCAAGTAAGCTCTGTGATATTGCATGAAGAATAGAAAATGGTCAGACTGGAAGAGCCTTGAAGCCTTTGTCTGCCAGCAGATTTCCTTCAGGACAAATATGGGTACTGGAAATCTGCTTTGCCATTTCAAATCAAAATAAAATAGACCTGTTAGATGGTTACTAGTCTATTACAGGGATGGCCAACTCCAGTCTGCAAGAGTTACAAACAGACTGATTTTCAAGATATAATTATTATATATTGAATTTGACTGCCCTTCTAATTACAATAGTCAAAGTGGTTCAGAGATTTAACAACATGAAATACAGGCAAAACAAAAAAATATAGAGGCACAATCATACATAGTCATAGATATTTGCATAGTCTAATAAACAATAAAACTTTAATCATATGACAAAATTAGCCAAACTTCTTATAAATAAAATCATTTAAAATTTATAATAGAAATGCAAGTAAATAAATACATTTAAAAAGTGAAAAATAAAAAGAAAGCCGTCCATCTAAAAAAGAGAAAAGTAAGGAGAAATTTTAACAGTCACCATAAACTTGTAAGAACAGCTGTGTTTCCAGGCTTCTCCAAAAGTTTAAGTAATTTGTTCTTTTTCCTAAAATCTACTGAGAGAATATTGCACAATGAGGGAGCCATAATACTAAAGGCAATACAACAAATATGTTCCAGGCTGATCTCATGAGGAGAGGATGCTGCAAGAAGGTCTTGTTGCAAAGAATGCATATTACCAGTGGGATTGTAAATCCTTAATGTGTTAATTAAATACTGAGGGAAACTCCTATGCAGAGCAGGGAAGACTAAGGAAAGGATCTTGAATTGAACCCTAGGAACCTCAATATATGTAACCAGTGAAGACTTTAGTAGAGAAGCAGCTTCAGATGTTTTTGCTCCATAGAGTAACTTTGCAGCAGTATTCTGTGCTACTTGAAGGTGCTGGAGCTGCCTAATGGTTCACCCTTGATAAAGGGTATTACAGTAATCTATTGCCATTAAAAATGAGAATGGAATAGATCTGCTAAATGGTCATCAGTCTGGAATCCAGAAACTGGACTAAAAATTGGAAAAAAAAGTAAGTGAACAAATTCTAGAATAATAAAAAGGAGATATTAAAAATAAGCATAATAAAATAAACTAAAAAAGGAAATATTATTAAGTAGTAATGATGGCAAAAAAATCCCTTAATATTAACCGTATGCGTTCTTTGTAAGAGGAGCCTAATTATTTCTTTTTTTCCATTCCTTAAACCCTATTTTACGGCTCAGTGGCTTCCTCCTGCTTCGTTGGGCTTCCAGCTCAATTGGAAACAGCCACTATTGGGGCTACAGCACCAGGAGTCTTCATTCACAGCTACCCAGTGTTTTTCTCCATATTCTCCTTTCCTATCTTGCTCAGCTTTCGCAGCAACAGTCCTCATTCAAGGCCATGGGCCAAGGTTTCCTACGGAAACTGGTATTTGGCCAGCAGCTATCACTTTATCAACTGTTAAATACATTATTTTGACCCATTTCTAGCTGCATTGTAGAGGTAATTTTGTAATATCACACATAAATTAACTGGCAAATCTATGATTAAGTTTCATCAATTTTTAAAGAGGGCTTATGTTCATAAGTCCACTTTGAAAATTGTCTCAGCAAAACTATATGCACACAGTGAAACTTGCTATTTGGTGTGTGTCGTCTTGATGAGAGAGTATTTACATACATACTTTTCAAAATCAGAATTATGCGTGTAAGTCCCAGCTCCATCCACTGGAATGCCTCTCTCCTATGTGCATAAAATTCTGCATAGGAGTGAATTTTCAAAGGGATTCGTCGTGTAAAATTGCATGTATGCGCTTACATAGCATGTATGTGCATATGTTATTTTATTAATGTCGAGAGTTTCTACATTTTATCGGGGAAATATAGGATGGGCTAAAGCACGTTTTAGGGACAGAATTAAGAAGAACACATGGTGATTGCTATTTGGAAGTGATACATGCATATACCATTACCAAATTATTTTGTATAGTTTTACATCTGCTAATTGACTCACACAAGTGAAATCAAAATTTGTCTGCTGTCTGTACTTTTTGGGTGGGAGATCTGAGTGAACTAATAGGTGCTCAGGCTGAAGTGCTAGAGGATCTAGGGGAACTGGAGAAGGACTAGGTGAACTGGTGTAGGTATTGTTGAACTGGTAATTTCAAGTATGTTCACAAAATATATTTTTCTTGATCCTATCCATTTACAAAAGTTTCTGGAACCAGCTAACCCTGTGGTCTTATAGTGTAATCGTTGCGGTATAAGGATATTGCTACATTCATGTGACATTTTATTTATTTATTTATTTAACATTTTTATATACCGACGTTCTGGTAACAATGTTACCAATCACTTCGGTTTACATAGAACTTAGAAGTGACTTAACACGAATGTCTTACAGAGAACAGGGAAACTATGGAACTTGGACAACATTGAATTGAATAAATAGTAACTTATACAATATACAATATATACAATTTTAACTAGCAGAATTCCTATAAATTAGGTTAATCATGTAACAAGTGGTTGAAGATTGGCAGGAGGGAAATTCAGATTAATTCAAGGATTATTAAGCAATGTGGGATAAAGAGATCATTAACCAGGCAGGAAAAGTGATATAAAAGATCAGTTCAGGTGTAGGCTTGTGTGAAAGCCAGGTTTTGAGACATGCCAGTTTGTGACATGCCAGTTTGGAATTAAAATATAAAATTGTTTTTCTTTGACCGCTTGTAAAAGATCTCCCCAAGGATTTCTTGGAATAGTAGATGGGGAATATTATGTAATTTTTTGATTTAACAGTAATTTCTTTGTTAAATTTTTTCAGATCTATGCACTGTATAATGTTTACTATTTTGTAAATATTGAAAAAAGTTGAAATAAACAGTAAATTGCAAAAAAAAATGTTTCATATATGTTATCTAATAATGCAAGATATTCAAAGTAATACTTGTGAGAGCTAAAATGCCCCCATACGTTTTCATTTGTTCATAGATTACCCACTGTTCCAAGGGTGGTTTATGAATATCTAACCATCACATACAAAAAATACTTTGGATAATTGTTTATAATATAACCAGTAAAAAGTGCATAAATCTTACAAAACAAAAAAGTTCTTCTTGGTTAATTTTTCATATCTTCAAACTCAACTTCCCATACTTTGTTCACACAAATATATGAGTCACTTAAGAGTATAAACAGTGTCCCTCTGGCTTTATGGCCCTCCTCAGCTTCTTGCCCTCCTACAGCTTGTCTTAACTGGCTTTCTTTTAAATTTGTAACCCTCCAATGTAAATATCAATCTTCCATACTATTGTGCAATATAAATACATTTTAACTTGGAAATGCTTCAAGCAATAATTGTAAATAACATCATCATCTCAAAAAGCATTCATATGAGCTTTACAGCTCTCTCACAATGTTGGCTTTTTCAAGGAGGCTCAGCATTACCATCGCAACTTGCACCATATAAAAAGGCAAACCCAAAACGTTTGTGTGTGCACATCCTTACTAATTTGTATTGAACATGGCTCAAGTATTCTTATTTCTATCTAGCAAGTACTCCAAGTAGGTCTTATTTTACAGTGCATTCTTCCATTCTTTTCAAACTTTGGCCCATAATATCAACATTTTGTCAATTTTCAGCTTAATATATATCTTTAAATGGAGCATTTGTCTATGGCCTTGCATTATCATGTAGCCTGCAAAACAACAGTGAATTTAAACGAGATATACAGGTACTGATTATTTGGTATAGAAATAGGGAGCACATTTCAAAACTGGGCACACTGAGGCAAAGTCCAAAGAAACCTCTACCCACAAGCTTTGCTTCAGTTTTTAAAGGGAAAGTATGAGCATAGTTTCCTTTGAAAACTGCCCTGGGAAAAAGTATCCATAGAGATTTGCACTTGCTTTTTCTGCAGGTAAGTTTTGCCTTTGACAATAACATCTATAGTTTTGAAAATGTAATCTATAGGCATTATTTCACTTACCCTGACCTAAATCTATCCATGGGGCCCACTTATTTCTTAACCAGCTAAAAGTGCACCCATTATTGAGCCTCATGCTTATGTTTAGCCAGGTAAGGGCTGGGCAATTTTCAGATAGAGAGTTTACCTGGGTAAATTGGTATATACATGCATAAATGGTTTGTGAAAATGGCCTTCAAACAGGACAACAAAAACTTAAAAAAAATGAAAAGTCTCACAGAATTTGCTTGTATGAGTTGTAAATTTCTTTACTATTCAGAAAATTTCTAGAATATACAATGGTATATTAAAGAGAAAAATAAATTATCCCCAATTCTGAATACATTTTTTAATTACTATGCAAAGATCATTAGATAAATTAGGATCATGCTTTATAGAAAGACAGCAAATGAAGTAGCCTTTGAGGTCTTTGTTGACATTTTTGTTCAAATATTCAACTTTTAAAAAAAGATCTCTGTGTTAAAAAAGACTTTCTATATGATGAACCTTTTCCTCACTGTCAATGACATAAAGGTTTTGAAGGAGGTAAGCTTAATTTCTTACTTGCTTGACCCACCAAAGGCAGCTGGCAAAAACTTGATCACATCAATTCAAAGGCAGTGGCTCTGTCTTCCAGAACAAAACGGGAAATAAAGCCTTTTTGTTTCTAAAAACTCAGGCCTTATCAGTTCATCCTGTCACTCATACTTCCTTCAGTTCACTCACAAATCCTCCTGGATTTATTCCAGATGTATCAAGCTTGCTGGAAATAATGGTACAAGCGAAGAGGCTAGTCGACTATCAACTCCATGCTCTGGGTAATACCAATGGGAAATTATCCAAACAAAAGGTGCGCTGGGGTGACAAATGAAGAGAGAGCTTTGGCCCATTGAAGATGCTAGGACTCGGACAAAGCTAACACACTAATACGGGAACAGCTAGCTAGCTTTATCTGATTACACTCTAGCGTTTGATGACTCTCCCCCACCCCCATCCACCCACACACACTTTGGCTTGGATGGCACAGGTTGCTTTCTTTGGTGTGCAGTGTAGCATGAAATGGTAGTCTAGAGAATTAGTACATCTAAAACACACAGTGATCATTTTGTCAAAAAAAGGTAACTTGTAGTATTTTAAGATACAATGGTAGCTCAAAGCACCACTGAGGGAAAAGCACATGAAATACAGATTTCTTGTTTTTTTGGGAGTTTTTAACTATTACATTTATTTAAATTACAAAACAAATAACCTCAAGCCAATTATAATCCAAGTCTCAAAAAATAAAAACAAAAAGCATGCAATCCTAAATAACCAAACGCTTCTATAGTAAAACCCTCAAATAGACAATAGGATTCAAAAAGGCATTTAATCAATGCAATCATAGACATAGAAGGGAATATTTACATGTTGACAGAATAAAGAAGAAAACCACTAAAAAAACAAAAACTGCAAAAAGTATAAGAACCAGCCAAGACATCCTGCACATCCACTTTAATATGTACCTTAATAAATTCAACAAGTTGAAAAGGATCCTAAAAAACATATTCCAGACCGTTAAAGACCACTCTACATTTGGTAGGGAACAGCAGTCAGAAACTAGCAACTAATTTTAGGACCTGAGGCCACATATTTAAAAATATATTTTCCTAACCTAGGTGAGTCTAAAGAGAACTGTAAACAAGCTAATTTTTAATGAAAGAAAGGATGTTATCTTTTTTCTGGAAGAAGGCTTTGAGGACAAGATCCCTATCTATTGGAAGCACAGATTCAACAATCTGATTAAACTTTTGACGATGATATATAGAAACCTATCCAATAAACAGTACAAGGAACTCTAAGATATAACTTCTAGTATAACATCTTTCTGTGGAATTCCAGACTCTCCCTCCATCATGCTGTATTAGGGATGTGCATTTGTTTGGGAAAAAATGTGTAAATCATATCAAATATACCCATATTTGTTTCATTTGTGGCCCCCCAAAATGAATGGAGAGGCCCCACAAATGAAACAATCTTTATCCCATTTGTTCACATGTTCAGTTAATTTCTAAAGTCTATTGACATCTATAGCTCTGTACTACAGAGAAAAATAATGATTGGTAACTATAGTAACTAGTCCTTACCTGTGTGACCTCACTACCTTTCAGAGCTGAGACAGGACAAGATGGCAAAGAGACTAGCTAGAGGACAAATCACAGTGAAGAAACTTTTTAAGAAGTCTACAACAGCTATCTGGATCATGTAATTCTGGCATCTTCCTACTGTAAAGTCTGAAGCTCTGAATTTCCTCTTTAGCTGTTGGTGGAGAAGAATATGCTACTAGAAGCTCTCACAGAGCTTTAAATAAGCTTATAAACTTTGGGATTTGGAATTTGTAAAGGGCTGTTTCTGCTCTTCTCAGTGCTGTAATGGTCTCACACACTCACTGTGCCAGAAAGAGAGGCAGATTATTTTTGCAAATTTTTAATTTTATTGGGGGAGAGTCAGGATAGGAGAAAGTGTAGAGATTGCAGATGTGGCAGTGCTAGTGATTTTATTGTCTCTGTCTCTCTGGGTACCAGAGAGGTGATCAGTGCAAACTCAGAGACTGAAGAGAAGAGTCCTATCAGACTGCCAATCTTTTTTGTCTGTTAGTGTTTAATAGTTTCCTTGTGTGTAGAGTCAGTCAGCACTACTGCACATTAGGGATGTGAATCTTTTTTGACGATTTAAAATATCGTCCGATATATTTTAAATCGTCAAAAATCGTAAATCGGGGGAGGGGGGAGGGGGGAGGGGAAGGGGAAGGGGGAGGGCGGGAAAACCGGCACACTAAAACAACCCTAAACCCACCACGACCCTTTAAAATAAATCCCCCACCCTCCCGAACTCCCTCAAAATGTTTTAAATTACCTGGGATCCAGTGGGGGGGTCCCGGTGTGATCTTCCACTCTCGGGCCACGGCTGCGTTAATAGAAATGGTGCCGGCGCTACCTTTGACAGGGCAAAGGTAGCGCCGGCGCTATTTTGGTTCCTGTCCCCTGACGTCACGAGCGCAGGGAGATCGCTCCTGGACCCCCGCTGGACCCCCAGGGACTTTTGCCAGCTTGGGGGGCCTCCTGACCCCCACAAGACTTGCCAAAAGTCCAGCGGGGGTCCGGGAGCGACCTCCCTGCACTCGGGCCGTATTGCAAAATGGCGCCGGCCGTATGGCCCGTATGGCCGGCGCCATTTTGCAATACGGCAATACGGCCCGAGTGCAGGAGGTCGCTCCCGGACCCCCGCTGGACTTTTGGCAAGTCTTGTGGGGGTCAGGAGGCCCCCCCAAGCTGGCCAAATGTCCCTGGGGATCCAGCGGGGGTCCGGGAGCGATCTCCTGCGCTCGTGACGTCGGGGGACAGGAACCAAAATGGCGCCGGCCCATTTCTATTATCGCAGCCGTGGCCCGAGAGTGGAAGATCACACCGGGACCCCCCCACTGGACCCCAGGTAATTTAAAACATTTTGGGGGGGTTCGGGAGGGTGGGGGATTTATTTTAAAGGGTCGGGGTGGGTTTTAGGGTTGTTTTAGTGTGCTGGTTTTCCCGCCCTCCCCCGATTTACGATTTAAACGATTTAAAAAAAAAACAAAACCGCGACAATCAGATTCCCTCCCCCCCCCAGCCAAATCGATCGTTAAGACGATCGATCACACGATTCACATCTCTACTGCACATAGCCCTGCAAACATAAAGGGGTAGAGTATCAAAAGAGTACATGTGTAAATCCCGGGGATTTATGTGCATGACCAGACTTACATGCACTGGGCCAATTTTCAAAGGCCCTGTCACGTGCTTAAATCCCTGGGACACGTGTATGTCCCGGGGCCTCGGGAAAGGGGCGGGATGGGGCCGGGGCAGTCCGGGGGGTGGAGCTAGAGGCCCCTGGCATAGCGGTTGTGCTGGGGGATCGCATGCCGGCAGGGTGCCGGCACGAAAGAGGTAAATTAAATTTTTTTGGGGGGGGCTAGGTTAGGGCTAAGGGGCGGGTAGGTTAGGGGAAGGGGAAGGGAGGTTAGTGTAGGGGTTTGGGAAGTTCCCTCCCAGTCCAAAATTGGAGCGGACTGAGAGGGAACTGAGCAAGGCCGCGAGCTTCGGCACGCACAGGATACACAAGTGTGCACCCCCTGTGCTCGCCGGCCCCTGATTTTTTAACATGCGCTCACCTGCGCGTGCATGTTACAAAATAGAGCGTCCATGTGTGCGCGCTGGGTAGCGCACTCACATAGATGCATGCGCACGTTTGAAAATCTATCCCAAACTGTATATGTGTCTGTGTGTGTTTGAGACACAGCTCTCTATAAAGTGAGTGGTATGTTATATAGGGAGTGATATACAGCTTCGATAAATTCATTTGTAAAATCCAAACCCCCAGTAGGAGGTGCACTTCAACAAATTTTACCATGTCAGGAAAAGAGAAAGGATGGATGTTGGCAAGGTTGGCAGCTATGGCAGGGGCAGCAATAAAAAAAAGACAGCCCTGCACCTAAACTGAAGATGGATATTTTAGGTCCAGATTGGAAGGAGGGAAAGGCAGATCAATGCATAAGAAATTGAAATTTGGAAAGCATGGGCTACCACTGACTTTTCCTCTCCTTCTTGTTTTGAGGCACAAGGAAAAGGCATGGAGAGTCATCCAAGACTGGCATTAGCAGGACAGAGGTCTCAGAAGTGCATCACA
Source organism: Rhinatrema bivittatum (assembly GCF_901001135.1). Lineage (NCBI taxonomy): Eukaryota > Metazoa > Chordata > Amphibia > Gymnophiona > Rhinatrematidae > Rhinatrema > Rhinatrema bivittatum. Next base: position 216,462,845 of record NC_042618.1, on the reverse strand, counting down.
TAAAACCAGGGGAAGTTCCTTTTTGGTTCCTGCTTCAGAGGCAGTGAAGGCAGTATTCGCATCAACTGATTCAGAGGAAGAATCTTGTCTGGATGCTCTGAATCAAATGATATTGAAGAGCTGGCAGCAAGGCTGGAGGAAGCATTAGGAGGAATAGGTGGCCACCTAAGTTATCAGAAGTGATCTGAGCGACATTTTTAAAAGCAGTGAATGACAGTGGAGAGGCATGGAGCTGGGAAAGGCTGCGGTATGTGAAGGAAGATTTAGAGGTTCAGGTTGGAGATAAGAGGAGAGGGAGAGAGAGAGAGATAAAGAAAATCACTTGACAACTAGGGAGGCTGCAGATCCTTGCACTGGCTGGTAAGTGAAGAGAAATTGAGAAATTTAGTCAGTAGAGTCTTGGCCTCTAGTGAGGTGATGGGGGAGAGAGATGATACTGATGATGTTCACATATATGATACTGCAGAGGATAGTGGAACAGTAGACAACCCTTCATGATCTGTTTCTGGAAACATAGATAGGTGTGCATTGCCCCTTGCAGCATCATGTTGGATACTGATGAGACAGTTGGTACAAACCCTGAAGCCCTTCATTGATACTACAATGAATCTGACTTTCAGAAGCACCACCCTGGGTGGGGGTCAACCCTATATTAAATATTCTGGAAGAAAAGTTAGAGGGCTTCTATGAGCAGGAGGGAATAGAAGCAGATGTGTCACAGTTTGTGGACTTCTTGCAGCAGCAGATGCAAGACAGAGTGAAACCTCTCACAAAAAAACAATATATACCTTCTTGGTACACTTTGTACCAAGGATTGTTAAGCAAATCTTCACACTCCAAAGTCAGAAAACAATTTAACAGCACTTCAAGCATAACAATGATTGCCTACCTTTGCAGTATACTTCCAGTAGCTTCAGGTTAGGTCAGAGATGTTTTACAGGAGCTGCCTTCTCCTGGAAATGTAGGGATCTCCTGATCCCAGCTGGGCTCACAATCTTATTCCCTTCCCAGAAGGGTCATGCCTTCTCCCTCTATAGGAGTTATGGTGGACCAGGCTAAGTGCCTGGTCCTGCACATGCAAAAAGGGGGAAAAAAAGGGCCATTTCATTACATAAACCCCTTTAGCTTGGGCCCATTGGTCTAAGCATTTTCCACTCCCCCTGGATCCCATCCAGGAAATTCCCTCACATCACCCATCCTGTTCATCTGGCCTCCAGCAGATAGGCTTGGGATCAGGCTCACCCGTACACATTAGGATTACACCAGACAACATTAGTACCGTCACTTACTGTGCTCTTCGCCCAGTGTGCACCCCCAGTCTTTTGAATCCATTGCTGGCTTCAGGTTCTAATTCCACCCTAGTGAGGCTCTTTTGACTGAATTTGGGACTTGTAGTGAGTACTCTTCACTCCTCTCTGTGGTGACTTGTGCCTCCTCTGCAGCATCACGATCACCACCCTTTGGTGATTCCACCACACCTCTTGCTGACTCATCAGTGCCATACATTGGCTCCTCTGTAGCCCCTCTCACAGGAGTCTTTATGCTCCCTTTCTCAGAACTCTATGTGGCCCCATCTTCTGGGCTCTCCATGGCAGCACCTCCATCTGGTTTCTCTGTAGACCCTCTCTCTGGGGTCTCCTTGGCCTCTGTAGCCCTTCCATCCGGTCCCTTGGCAGCACCTCTCTCAGTCATCATCATGCTGCTTTCCTCTGGCTACTCAATGCTGCTTCTCACAGGCCATTCAGTACTGTTATAATCTGCTATGCTGATGGGAGGAGCAAGCAGATGGGAGTTAGCAATGTGTTACACTTCTGCTCCTGAAGAAGGAGGAGTTAGCAATCTGTTATGAATTAGGCTGCAGAGGGGGCCGGAGTTAGCTATCTGTTACGGATCTTGCTAGGGAGTTAGCAATCTGATAGGCTTGGCTCCTGTAGGAGGAGGAGTTTAGCAATCTGTTAGTGCTCTGCTCCCCCAGAGGGAAGGAGTAGCAACTGTTATGCTTCGTTCCTGTAGAATGATGAGCCAGCAACCTGTATGATCCCCACAGGGAGATAGCTATCTGATATGGATCAGCTTCCGCAGAAAGAGGAGTAACACTTAGTAGAAATAGTGACTCCCTGGGCCGATGGCAGATGACAGCGCCCTCAAGTGGAGATCCTGAGAGGGACCACCGGTTAGGCTGGAGTATTGAGACAAACACAGATAGTTCTTTATTAGACTGGAAGTAGAACCACCAGAGGTGGCAGCAGTGAGTTGATGTGCCCGGCAGGGCTGAGGTCCCTCTGATACTGGAACTACGATCTCTGAGTTGCTGAGCTATAAGGAGAGACTATAGGTAGTGAGTAGACAGGATATGCTGAGCATAACCAGTGGTAGATTATACACTCACAATTGTAGATATCTGTAATGTCTTCTTATGCAACAGAGAGTCTTCAGTATTCAGGAACAGGAGCCGCAGGCGAGTACTGGTTCCTGTAGGCCAGGGGTCAGGAACCTTTTTGGCTGAGAGAGCCATGAACGCCACATATTTTAAAATGTAATTCCATGAGAGCCATACAATATGTTTAAAACTAAATACAAGTAAATGTGTGCATTTTATGTAAGATCACACTTTTAAAGTACAATAAGTCTCTGAAAATATTACACCAGGCCTTAAGACACCAATACATCTCCTATTAGGAAAACAGACCAAGTCAGGCTGCTATAGAGTCCTACACAGAAACTGCATGCCAGCAGAAAATCTCACCTGAATCACGTGCTGACCCTCACCTAACATAGAATAAAGAGACCAAAGCGCATAACTAGAAGCATGCAGAAAAAACTGAATTGGAAACTGCAACAAGCCAGAGTCTCTGTATGCAGTGTAACAAAGGAAAAAAGAAACATCACCCATCCTTATAAAACAAATCAAGAAATATAAAATCATCAGCAGTAAAACTGTACTAACAAAAAGAACATATTTCGAAACAGCTGATGAGTGGAATATCCAATAATTAAAAACTCATATAAAAAATTTCCAGATACCAACAAAATATTTCAAAATAGCAGACACAAAGACCCAGTAATGAAAAATAATAAGGATACAAAAAATATTTTGCTATGCATACATGGGAACGTTTGATATCCAGGTGTCCTGAGATTGTTCTGAATTAGCAGGAGGAGGGGTGGTTTGCTTGGAACTTTCTCCTCTCTCTCAGTCACATACCAGCGCTCTCTCTCACTCTGGCTCTCAATTACATACCTATACACACATGCTCTCAGTCACTCACATATACACATGCTTTTTCTCTCTCACTTATAAAGGCTCTTAATTACACATGTACACACATGCTGTCTATCTTTTCACGCTTACACACACACACAGGCTTTCAATCACATAAATACATTCTGTCTTTTTCTCTCACACATAGACTCTCATTCACATGCTTACAAACATGTCCTTGCTTTCTCTCATTTACACACAGGCTCTCAATCACATACTCACATGCTCCATCACCTAAACCAGCTCTCAATCACACACAGACACACATGCTCTCTCTTACTTATACACACAGGCTCTTAATCATACATACACATGAATTCTCTCACACACAAAGGATCTCAATCATACACACATACTCTTTCACACAAACAGGTTTTCAATCACAAACTTACACATACAGGTTCCCAATTGTAAACTTACATTCATGCTCTCTCTCTCACAGGCAGGCTCTCAATCACAGACATACTCTCTTTCACATATACAGGCTCTCAATCATTCACATACATGCAATCTCTCACTCACACACACAGGATCTCAAACACACATGCTTGCTCGCTCATTCACTCTCTCTCTCCCCCACCCCCACCCCGGGAACTCGCGGCAGCAGCAGCCTCCTCCCAACGCTAACCTCCTTCATTTTCAGCCCTCGCGGAGGAGGAGTCCCATCGGCCGCGGTTGAAGCTCTTCTTTATTTTCCTCCGAGCCACACTGCGTGCACAGTCTTCTTTTCATCGGACCGATGCTGACCACACTAGCGTGGTCTCTTCTTCCCGTGCATGCACCCGATGCTTACCACTTCCGCTTCCGGGCCGCGGGGGGGGGGGGGGAAGAAGAGAGTATGCCGGTGCCGCCGACTCCAGCTATTCTGCCGCGTTCTGCCCGGGTTGACAGCATTTTAAGCCCGGGCGGAGGAGGACCGGGGAGCAGCTGGGTCAGCGGGGGACTGGAAGTAGATTTGTCTGCGAGCCAGATGCAGCCATCAAAAGAGCCATATCTGGCTCGCGAGCCATGGGTTCCCGACCCCTGCTGTAGGCAGTCTGAAATAGAACTCACAATAACTGTGTATGGGATGGCTTCTGGAATAGAAGAGAAGCTAGAAGAGATTTAGGAACATAGGCCCTCGTGGAGCGAGTACTGGTTCCTATCTGTTAATCTGTAATAGTAATCCATAAGATATAGGTATGCGATATCTTCTGAAGAAGAAGAGAGTTTGAGAAAGGTATTAGGAACATAGGCCCTCGTGGAGCGAGTACCGGTTCCTATCTGCAATCTGCAATGGTAACTCACGATCTCCGTACGTGCGATAACGTCTTAGACTGAAGGGAGCCTTAGTGATTAGGAACAAGGGCCCTCATGGAGCAAGTACCGGTTCCTGTCTGTAATAGGACTCACTGTGTTCACGTCTGTGATCGCCTCCAGGCAATAGGTGTCTTCTGAGTCTTTGGGAACGTAGGCCCTCGAAGAGCGAGTACCGGAACCCATCAAACAATCTGAAATCGAGAATAGAGAGAGCGGAGCTCCCGAGGAGCGGGTACTCCTGGTAAGTTTGAAAAGGCCGAGCAGTGGAGAAAGGTTTCCCCTTGCTGACTCGGATCATTGTTGCAAGTAGTGTGGACTGCCGAAGCAAGTCCCGTTGGAGTTCCTTGCTAACTCGTTTGAGGTTAGCAAACAAAGACCTTTTAAATTGAAAATGGATGACGTCACTACGGGGGGACGCCCCCGAGGTTCGCTCCCTTGCTGGTACAAAGTCTGGAGCGTGGGTGCACCCTTACGTCATCAGGAACATGGGGGATCCGTGGCGTCAGGCCAGCCCGGGGATACCGGGAACAAGAGGTAGGGAGAAGCCGTGGCTGCATCTGTCCGTCTGAGCCGAAGGGAGTCGCCACAAAGGTAGAGAGGGTGGAGCAAGAGTGAGAATAGGCATGAATGCAACAAGTACTGCCCCCTTCTGGATAGTCTGCGTTGTCTCTCTCCTCAGGCCATTCCTGTAAGCTTCTCCATAAGCTCTCTGGTAACAAAGTCTTTTGCACTGCACACTGTTGTGCCTTCTCTGCATTCCCAGTGGTCTCCTCAGCACATTGCCAAAACTTGCTCAGCTCATGGGACATCTCTGCCAGCATCTTATCTAGCTCATCCAGGAACTGTTGGCACTCTTTTTCCAGCCATTCTAGGCATTCACTTCTCTGCCTGTCATGGACTCTTAGAAGTGGATTCTCTAGCTCCACCAACCTGGCTTGCCTCTCCAGCTGCCAAGCTGCCAGTCTCAGGTTCTCTCTTCTATCTGGCTCTGGAGAGGTAGGAACTCCCACCACACAAAAGTACATGGTCACTCACTTTTTCCAACCTCTCTGGTTTCTCTTCCTTCACCTATACTGCAATACAACCACTGGCTCCAGACCATGTTTTCCGTAGTACTTTCCAGGTCTCTGGAGGCTGCAGTCTCTATAGGGACCATACCCTGTTTGGCACTGCTTCTTTGAACCACTATTTTCTCTCCTTTTTTCTCTGCATAAAAGGTAAAAAAATAGAAGAAAAAAACATCCTGCATGTCCAGCGCTAACTATATTGAATATAAGTCCTAACTCCAGGTGGAGCTGGTCTCCTTAACCCGCTGAAAAACCTAAACCTGACTTCCTTCCAGGCCCCACAGACCACTCTCTGTTTAAAGGCAGTTTCAGATCTTCTATTTTCTTATGTGCTCTTCTTTTGATCCAGCAATTTATTAACTTTCAGTGCTTGCCAGTCCTAGTAGCACTTTTCTTCTGTCCTATCCCCTTTCCAAGGCAGGGTTAAACAAACTTTTGGGGTTTTTTTATGCTTTGCAACTGTGTACTCCCTGAGCCACACAATTTTCAACTGCTTGAATTCTTTTGCTCTTGTGCCCACTTCTAAGATCACTGCTTTGCCTCCAGCTTCTTCTTTGGCAGGCACCACAATAAACTTGCTTTTACTTTTCCGTTCTCCCCCGGAGGCTTGGGTATTTTTCTGTGCTAAGCTTAGAAAAAATCCCTGACCTGATACCATATGTGTGGATTGTTAAGCAAATATTTGCTCTTTATAGTCAGAAAACACACTGATTCCAGCTTTTCTTCTTGCAGCTTCACTTTATTAACATTTAACATCACTTCAAGCATAACAGTGACCGCCCACCTTTGCAGTACACTTCCAGTTGCTTCAAGTTAGGTCAGAGATGTTTTACAGGAGTTGCCTTTTCCTGTAGATATAAAGGTGTCCTGATCCCAGCTAGGCTCATAATCTTTTTCCCATCCCGGCAGGGTCCCACCCACAGAGCTCTCTCCCGCTATAGGAGTTAAGGTGGACTAGGCATCTAGCCTGGGCTAGCACAAACAAAAAGGGGAACACAGGGTCATGAATGAGATGCTTGTGGTTAAGAACAGGAGAGCCAGAAGCAGAGGCACAATGGGGATATAGCACAGGAAAAAGTGGCCACCTCAGACAATAGTACAAGCAGGAGCAGCAACCTATCAACTACTACTTCCTCCCCCACCTAAATATGTGAAAGCCACATTGCCCACAAAGGATAATATAAAAGATGGAAAAATGTTGCAGTGTGCTTCAGAATTTTCTTATTTTTGTCACATAATCTACCCCTGAGCTGCTGCAGAAAACTGTAGGGCTGTGCCTAAGACCTTCTGCTCCCTGTTGTCTAAACTTATGATAGGTGGGGTGGGTGGGTCACAGCACCAACAGTGCCTTAGGGTGGGAAAACCTTAAAGCCATCACTGGGTACAGGTTGGCTCTGCTGCATACCTAGACAATAGCCATAACTCAGTCATATAATAGCAGCAATAAGGAGGATTTTGGCAGGCTACAGCTAGGTCAAACTGTTGTTCTTGGTATTTTTGTTACAGACAGTGGCACTAACATGAAAGATGGGGACAATGAGATCTGTTGCTTTGCACACTGGCTACCTGAAGGCCTAAGGAATGTGGCAGTTCAGTCCTGAAGGAATTGATAGAGAGACAGAGGAAAATTGCAGCACATTTTCACTGGAGTGTGAAGAGTGGGCAGCAGTTCGGTGAGAATCAGGAAGCAGTGTGGGAGTCTCAACCAGGCCTGCCTCATAGTGTGGTTATTCCTTCTTTGCTCCTGGATGGGGAAGAACAGGTGCTTGTTCCTTACCACCAGGGAGGCAAGCCTGGCTATGACCCTCGTAGTGAAATTTGGATGTCTTGCAAGGGGATACGTTTGGAATGAGCCCACCCCAGCAAAACTGGAATTGCGTATGTGCATTTATTTATTTATTTATTTACATGTTTTTATATACCGACTTTCCTCAAAAAAGAAATCAAGACGGTTATCAAAAAAGAAATCAAGACAGTTAAAAGAAATCAAGACGGTGCATGCAAAAACATACACGTGTATTGAAAAACTGAGTACATAGGAAATTGTGTGTGTACTGAAAAGTACATGCATACTTTAGGGAGCAGAATACATGAATTTTAAAACCTCACAGATTCTAAAATACTTAAGCAATTCTCTACAAAACCCTGTACATGCGTATATGAATTGCATTCATTAAACAAAATTTCAGTGGGCCATGGGTTTGAACCTTCTATCTGACAAGGCTGGCAGAAGTGATGTGCTACATTCTATGGGGAAGGTAGTAGAGTATTGATGACTGCTGCCAAGTGAATGGTGCTGAGAGTATATCTCCGAGAAGACTGCTCTTTATCCCTCCTAACGCATGCCATCTGGTTTGAAAAATACATAAAAGAGAGAAAAATGGGGGGGGGGGGCTATTTAAAAAAAACAAACACAATTTAGGAGTCCTGCATGTCAAATAAATCCATTTTTTATGGTATTCTAGACCAACCCCTATACTGATGTAATCCTTGCTGGGGGGTTTAAGTCCCAAGGGCACACAAACTTATTTGTTCTTCAGGGCAGCTCCAGTTAGCACTTCTCCCATAACTTTACTTTCTGTCCCAAGGGTGGAATCCTTTTTGTGGGGGGAAGCTCTCACTTATGGCCCAGGCAGTGGGGTGTATCTCTCTCAGTCTGTGTGGTATTGGATGCTGCATCAACATTGAGGAGAAGGTCCAAGGTCTCTGGAGTTTCTCAATTGGATCTCCACCCCATGGGACCAGGACAGGCTGGGTGATTGTGAATAAACTGAACTCAGACAGGACTTTCCATATTTGAAAAAAAGTGAGGATACATCTTGGCCATCAAAAACAATAGAAGGATCTGTCACTGGTCCTTGTCTCACCTAGGGTGTAGTATTGGCTCACGGGTCTTCAGGTCTCTGGGTTGAGAGCACTTTTGCCCCAAAGGGAAGCCGGGAAAAATCTATTTCAATGCAACTAACCCTCTGGCAGGGTGTGCACAAAGGGGAACCCCTTCAAAAATAAAGTTCATTATAAGGCTGGGAGACCTCACCAGGGAATGGAAAAAATCCTACTGCTCTGATACCAACTCAAATTGAGTCCACTGAACACTAAAATGTAGGGATGTGAATCGTGTCCTCGATCGTCTTAACGATCGATTTCGGCTGGGAGGGGGAGGGAATCGTATTGTTGCCGTTTGGGGGGGTAAAATATCGTGAAAAATCGTGGAAAAATCGTTAAAAAATAAAAATCGAAAAATCGAAAAATCGAAAAACCGGCACATTAAAACCCCCTAAAACCCACCCCCGACCCTTTAAATTAAATCCCCCACCCCCAAATAACTTAAATAACCTGCGGGTCCAGCGGCGGTCCGGAACGGCAGCGGTCCGGAACGGGCTCCTGCTCCTGCATCTTGTCGTCTTCGGCCGGCGCCATTTTCCAAAATGGCGCCGAAAAATGGCGGCGGCCATAGACGAAAAAGATTGGACGGCAGGAGGTCCTTCCGGACCCCCGCTGGACTTTTGGCAAGTCTCGTGGGGGTCAGGAGGCCCCCCACAAGCTGGCCAAAAGTTCCTGGAGGTCCAGCGGGGGTCAGGGAGCGATTTCCCGCCGCGAATCGTTTTCGTACGGAAAATGGCGCCGGCAGGAGATCGACTGCAGGAGGTCGTTCAGCGAGGCGCCGGAACCCTCGCTGAACGACCTCCTGCAGTCGATCTCCTGCCGGCGCCATTTTCCGTACGAAAACGATTCGCGGCGGGAAATCGCTCCCTGACCCCCGCTGGACCTCCAGGAACTTTTGGCCAGCTTGTGGGGGGCCTCCTGACCCCCACGAGACTTGCCAAAAGTCCAGCGGGGGTCCGGAAGGACCTCCTGCCGTCCAATCTTTTTCGTCTATGGCCGCCGCCATTTTTCGGCGCCATTTTGGAAAATGGCGCCGGCCGAAGACGACAAGATGCAGGAGCAGGAGCCCGTTCCGGACCGCTGCCGTTCTGGACCGCCGCTGGACCCGCAGGTTATTTAAGTTATTTGGGGGGGGTTCGGGAGGGTGGGGGATTTAATTTAAAGGGTCGGGGGTGGGTTTTAGGGGGTTTTAGTGTGCCGGCTCACGATTCTAACGATTTATAACGATAAATCGTTAGAATCTGTATTGTATTGTGTTCCATAACGGTTTAAGACGATATTAAAATTATCGGACGATAATTTTAATCGTCCTAAAACGATTCACATCCCTACTAAAATGGCTGCACTAAATAGAATGAGACATCCAATCCAAACCCTCCAGGTTGGGAGAGGCAGAAACAGATGGAAGCCTCACCGTTGCAAAAGTTTAAAGCAGGGACCTAGGGCCATTTAGTAGCTGATCCAAGTAGGCTCCACACTGAATTCTGTTATCAGCTTCATTATAATTTGAAGAATTGTTTTCCTGATTTCATTTATTGTATTTAGTATTTTGTTCTTTCTAAGCAAATAGTCTGTAAGCAGGGCTAGTGCAAGGGTATTGGCTGCCCTAGGCGATCCTTGCGCTGCCCCTCCCTGGTCACTCCCCCTCTACCTGTTTCAGCCGCGAGCGGGATAGGCCCCGTTTGCGGCACCACGTGGCTGCTCTTCGGCGCCCTAGGCAACTGCCGAAGTTTGCCTAATGGATGCGCCGGCCCTGCCTGTAAGAATCCATTGAGAATGCTCCTCCAGTCTGCAAGTGGTGATGTGAGCCACTTGAACTGTCTGCGTAGTCCTCCCAGCTCTGTGCTCCTCAATTCCCCCAGTGGCCATCTTGTCTCCTGTATAGACTTGTACTTATACTGATGTAGTCTCAGTAGTCAATTGCCAGAGCTTTGTCCTTCCTTCTGGTCCTTCTACTCTGGCTCTGTTTCTGCATCTGGAAGACTGCTTCACCTTCAGATTCTACATTCAATGCTCCTACCTGTTCTTCTGGGTTTCTTGATTCCTGGTTTGTTCCTGGTTTGCTCCAGGCCTCTTGCCTCCTGTTCATGCCAGGGTCCAACCCCACTTCTTATGCCTCACTAGCCACCAGCATCAGAGGGCTCAACCTGAAGGGAAGGTGGCTGGCCTAATAAAAGTCCCTCTATCGTTGGTAGCCTGGATTTGACTCCCCTGGCACTACACCGCTAGTTTATGGGGCAACTCATGGATAACAACCATCACAAGCTCAGAGTGGATTACATATAAATACTACAAATATTACAGGTTATCAGATTAACACATCTACCCTCCCTCTTCCCCCTCAAGAAATATGAAGGGGAAAAAAAAACCACAGTCCTTCCCTCCCTCCCAACCAAATATAACTTCCCTTAGTCCACAAACACCAAAATACAGTAGACCAAATATCTGACTGCTCATAAACACACAGCAATTTTCAGGAGAGTTCATGAAAGGTATGATCAAGAAACCAGGATCTGACTTTTTTTTTTGAAAGTCAATTAACAAGATGTTTTCAATGGCTAGAATTGGGGGAGAGAGTGAACTCAGCATACTCATATCATGGAGTCGCCATGAAATAAGGTCAAGGGTCAAGAAACCACTCTAAACCATTCCCCTGCTCTATTTACAGTATTGTGCAAGTCTCCTAACCAATTACCAAGGAATAGGGCTATATAACTTGACTTTTAAACAGTGTATTCTATTCAATGGATTTTTATTGAGAAAATGGTAGGCTCCCACATTTGAAATAAACATGATGGGCCTGATATTGAAAGCACGTTCAGGGCTCGATAGCCAGTTAAGTAGAACTTATCCTGCTATCTTTTAGCTGGTCAATTTATGGGTGGGCAGATCAGGGCGGCATTCTTATCAGGTTAAGTTAATCAGATAAGTTAGACCAACCATAGAGCTGGTCTAACTTAGCTGGATATAACTTATCTGGCTAAGTATTTATTTATTTTATTTATTTGCTTTTTTATACCGACATTCAATTCAAAATATCACACCAGTTTACATTGAAACAAAGTAGTGATATATAAGTGGATGGATATAGCCATGCCACTGAATATTCCCTGTAATTTAGCTGGATAAGTCATATCCAGCCAGCGGTCAATATTGGGCCCTTTATGTTTGTAATCTAATTATATCCATTAGTTTTAAAGTTTCCATATAAGGATTACAATAAGGATTCCTATACAATTCTGCATTATATTTTCTTAAATAAAAATGATTGTGAAAAAGAAATCCTTAAAAGTTTTCAATGGACATTCATTTTTCCCTATGTACTGCCATACAATATAACATATATTTTTTTAAATTTGCACAGCAAGCAAATATTTCAAGTGAATAGATTGGCAAGCGTACATATGCAGCCTCATGTGTGCACATTGGCATTTAGTGTCAGATTTCTTTAAAAAATATTTGTAAAACTCAAGTAACAGCAAAAGACTTAAAAGATAGAAACTTACAGTCTTCAAATTTGGAGATATTCATTTTCTGAACCTTTTGATTTCCAGAGAGCTGGGTTTTCTGCAGTTTTGAGTAAATATGTAATGCCTGGGCTTGCCTCTCCTCAGTCTTCAACTGGTGATCTATTTCTTGTGAAAGACTGTGATTCAGTTTTGTCAGCCATGTCTCATATCCTGGCTGTGGGAGCCTACCAGAGTCTCCAGTCCTTTCATTTTTCACACAACTGTCTTCTCTTTTATGTGCTTTGCTCTCAGATTTTGATACTAAAAATGCAAATAGAAAAATATATGTGTATTAGAAAAGCATATGCCTGTGTCTATGATCTGAAGTTGTGTGACAGATTTGGATCAGTGATTTGCAGTACCCATTCTGAGAAAGGGAGGTGGAAAGAGGTGGTGAACACAGAGCATGAATGGAGCGGAAGAGGAATTTTAAAAAACTTTAATGCAATTGTCCTCAGTGATGAAAAACATTCTGTGAGTTATAGAACGCTTGATAATCTCTACTCCCCCCCATCCCTTGTCATTCTTTGGTCCATGGATTATTTACGTTAAATTAGTGGGAAAAAATAGGATTTATGATATGTTCATTCATCAATTTCCAAGTTATGTTGTTATAAGCTGAAATATAGGTGTAGATTTTCAAAGCAGCACACGGCCGTCCATGTGTGTGCGGTTCTCGGCACGTGGATATGGATGTGCTGATTGTATAACATCCACATGCCGGGGGGGGGGGGGGGGGGGACGGGGACGGGGGACGATGACAAATTTTCATAAAATATGCGTGACGATGCAATCGGGCCTATCCTCTACCTACAGTTCCTCCCTCTTCCCCTCTCCTCCCCACCCTCGAAACCTAACCTACCTTTCCCTGAATTTCCAGGTGAATTTTCAAAGGGCCGCGTGTGTAAAAAAATCAGGACTTACACGCGTGGCCGGGTCCTGCGCACATTTTCAAAAGGGCCCAGCCAAGTGCATAAGTCCTGATCCATGCACAAGTGCCGGGTCCTAAAAAAGGGGCAGGCTGGGGACGTGGTTTGGGCAGGGAGGGGCGGGACGGAGGCCGGCTGGGACAGTGGCCATTAGCTGCTCTTCCTGGCCGGCGCATGTAACTTGTGATAAAATAAAAAATGTAGGGAAAGACAGGTTAGGTTTAGGGGTGGAGAGGGAAAGAGAGAGTAAGTGTAGGTAGGGGGCTAGTGAAGTGCCCTCCTAATCCGCTCCTTAATTGGAGCAGACTGGGAAGAAACTGGGGAAGGCCCGATTGCGTTGCTGCACATATTTTACGAAAATTACCCCCCCTGTGCACGCCGCCTATACATGCGTGCGGCCATCCGATTTTATATCATGCGCGGGCCGGTGGCCCTTTGAAAATTCGCCCGTGTAGTTTCATTCCCACATATTTAATCCATTACTAATTATTTCCATTTATGAAAGTACCTCCTTAGATACAGATAGTCAGTCACATGGGCCTCTAGTCTTCAAAATGTCTAAGCCATATAGGGGTAGATTTTAAAAGGTGCGCGTGGGCGTACATGTGCAAGCGCTACCTGGTGCGCACGCATGTTATAAAACCGGGGGTCGGCGCGCCCAAGGGGGCGCACAATTGTGCGCCCCCTTGGGCGCGCTGAGCCACACTGCCTTCCCCCATTCCCTCCCACCCCGTCCCCATCCCTGGACTGCCCCTTTTTGCAAGCCTCGGGACTTACATGCGTCCCGGGGCTTTATGCGCATCGCCGGGCCTTTTGAAAATAGGCCCGGCGATGGTGCTTTACTTTTGCCATGTGGTAAGATAAGGTCACCATAGGTGTACAAATCTCCACCAAATGCCACATTCAAAAAAGCTATTCAGTAAAAATCTCAGGACCTTCTAGTCACCTCTGCACACGCCTCCAGAATGAATACATTTACTTCAATCTCAGGCAGCAACACTTTTTCAAACACTCTAGCTACAGTAATTTTATGTTGAAATGGGCTCCCAGCGCCTAGTCGCAGTTTTGGGACTAGACAGTGCTTTTATATCTGGAATTACATCCGTAGGGACATGCTGGTACCTGGAAAAGCTACTGCAAACAGAAAGTTCTTATAAATTAAATCTGCTATATTGAGAAGCTATCTGGGGATCACATGGAAATACACACACATATATATAAACAGTAGCAAGTAATTTTTAGCTTGTATTTCTAGCAGGTTTCACAAGCAGTTAGAAGCGAAAAGTAGTGATCCTCTGGCTGACAACTTGACTTTAGTCTGATTAGCTCGGGTTTACTTCCTGGTGTGTGATGGCATAATTTGGCATTCAGAAGCTAAAAATGCACTCCAAATGTCTTCTGCTCACACCTGGCAATGTAATTAGAGACTGAGTCAAGACATGGATTAAAAAAAAGAGGACAAGTGATTTGTGCCAATTAGGACGGAAAACAGAAACAGTCAAGTAGTGCCATTAAACAAAGCCAAGGTTTACACCTAATAGACACAGTGGAAAGTAATTACAAGATATACTTCCCAATTATTTCTAAAAGGTGATTATTAGACCAACTGAACTCTCACACAAAGCAGGGACAATTAAAAATTAACTATTTAGGTAGAGTTTAAAGTGAGTGCTATAAAAGCTTACTAGAGCAAAGGTTAGACAGAGAGGTGATTCTCTGTCTCTCCAGGTTGACTGGTTTAGCAGGTGGAGGAGGAAGTGGGTAACAGCACCTTGAGCTGTGTCCTCATCCTCTGCCACCTGAGGCTCAACTGCCGCTTTGAACTGCACCCTACTATAGGTGTCCCTTACTGTTCACAATGCTAGTCGGGCCCCAGGAACCAGAGGAGAAGGATGTGTCCTGAGGTGCTGCCGCTCACCTCTTTTTACTGCAAGTATGATCAGCAGGGAGACGAGGAGGGGTGGAGATGGTAGATCAGCAGGCTAAAGACGAGCTTGTGGGGATCAGCTGGGGAGTTGTGTGAAAGAGTGGCTGGGAAGATGGGGTGAGTAAAAAAGAGGCTGAGGGAATCAGGGGATATGTGAAAGGGGTGGGGAGTGAAAAAAGGGACTGGGGGATAGTGAGATGAGTTGTGGGATAGGGGAGGGATGAGAGGTCTAGAAGGAGGAAGGGAAGGAGGAAGGGAAGGGAGGAAGTGTATGTATTTTGGCACTTGGTGTGTAGGGATATGGCAAATTAGAATGAGTGGACAAGGGAGAGAAAAAGGACCAAGGGTAGGTGTGTGTGTGTGAGGACCAGAGGTAGGGAAGTAAAAGGAGGCAGAAATGGAGACAGATCCTCCCCAAGATCGCAGAACTTCCCCATCTCTGATCTTCCCTTCTTCTTTTCCTCCATTCTCCTTCCTCCTACCCCATTCCCAATACTCTCTTTCTCCTCTCCCAATATTTGAACCTTCTTCATTTTCCTTCCCCTATCTGAAATTCTCCCTCCTTTCATACCTATCTCTTCCTCACCTTCCCCACCCTGATATCTGAGATCTCCCATCAATAAAACTCTGCAAAGAGCAAAATAAATTATTCATACATACAAGCAAGATTAGAAAATGACTTAATACATAAAAATACATTTGTATAGTATAATATGCAAAATATCCAAATATCTGCAAATGTACCATAGAATTTCAGAAAATTTGCAGCAAAAATGTCTATTTCCTCAGAATTGATACTTGAGCTGCCACAGACGTAGACATTGCTACAAGGGTAGTAAATGGCCCACATCAAAAATTGTCTTGCCACCCAAGTTAAAATCCACCCCTCTCTCTTCCACAAGCCATACAGGAAAAGCAGCCAGTGTCCAGAGCTTCTTTCTTGCTTCTCTTGTTTCTGCCATGAGCACCTTTGCCTCCCATATAATGCTTAGTAGGTGTACAGAGCATGTATGGAAAGGTGGCAGCAATAAGAAGAGTAAGAAGGAAGCTCCAGACGTTGACTGTTCTTCCTGTATGGTCGTGGAAGAAGGAGAAGCCCCGGGCTCTCTGCCAGAAGGTTCAAAACCAGAAATTAGGCAAACTCTGGAAGGTATTGCCCAGGAAGATTGAGAATGGTGGAGAGAATAGAGGAAATGCAGCAGAGCAGAAGTGAAAGGAGACAGACCCCTAGGTCCAGGAAGCAGGAAAAGCAGCTTAGAAGCTTTGGCTAGGGGCAGCAGTGGGGAGTTGGGGATGGGAGAGCAGGGATTCAAGAACATGGGGATTTGGTTATAAAGGAATTTGAGGGCTCTGGGATTAAGTGGAGACTACGATGGGCATAAGCATGGATTTAGGAATTGGGTGGAGGAGTGGATGAGCAGACAATCAGAGACTAGTGGTGACTGGGTAGGAAAATAGAGGATGAGAGAGAATGGGGACAGGGATTGGAAGGACAGTGGATATTTATTGATTGGGTAGGGGTATGAGACAGGGTACAGAAGGGTGTGAAGGAGCTGGGGAGGTAGAGTGGAGGGAGCTGGTGAGAAAGTTTGAAGGGATGAGTCTGTGAAGGGGAGAAGAGGGAGAAGAGGGAGGAAGCAAAAGGTGTTGGAGGTCTTACAGTTTGTAGACGCTCCAAAGGAGATAATGCAATACCAGGAGACGAAGTTCTTCTTGACATCTTGCACTGCCTGTGGGACCATCCAGGTACTGTACCTCCAGTCAACAGAAAGACAGATGCTATTTACCTGGTCCAACAAGCCCCAGGTTTTCAAAAAAGTGAGCTGACCCACCATTCTGTAGTGGTGGAATCAGCACAGAAAAAAGCTAAAAGATCACATCCACACTCCTCTGCTCCTCCTGGTAAGGAACAGAAGGCATTATATGTATTGGGATGCAGAATCTTTCAAGGGTCCATGTTGATAGCGCAAATAGCAGCATATTAACTATATATGACCCAATATACTAGAAATCTCTGGAAACAAGTCCAGGAATTGCAGAGACATTACCACAACAACAACAAGAGAACTTGTCCTTCATTCTGCAAAAAGGATTGGAAGCAGGTAAGCATGAAGTCAGAGCTGCTTACGGCTCTTTTGAAACAGCAACCAGAGTCTCGGCAGTGGGCATCAGTGCTAGGCACTGGGCCTGGCTCAAGGCTTCAGACCTACGTCCGGAGGTGCAGGACAAACGTGCAGATCTACCCTGTACAGGAAATAACCCGTTCGGGGACAAGATCCAGGTTGCAGTGGCCCAGTTAAAAGACCATCATGAGACCCTGCGTCAGTTGTCAATTGTTTCCCCAGATGTTCCCTTCGCAGCCTGCAGGGGCACACAAAGGGACATCAGAAAACAATTCTACCAACCATGCAGGCATTATCTTCCCGCGTCCCATGCTAGGCTATTTCGGGCCCCTCAGAGAGGACATGCATGCCAAGCGAGGACACCTAGAGCACAGCCAGCTCCACAAGCTGGTCCTGCATCTGGATTTTGACTCCTTTCCAGAGAGCAGCAGCCATTCCCCCTTGATCCCACAACCCAGTTCACCAGTGGGAGGCCGTCTTTGCCACTTTGCAAGCAATTGGCACCCAATTACCATGGACCAATGGGTACTGTCCATCATAACCCATGGTTACCGTCTAAATTTTTCAATTATACCCACAGACTTCCCACCCATTCCATCCTGGAGCTGGGACGATCACACAGAACTTCTTGAGTCAGAGCTCTCGACCCTTCTGTTGGCTAGAGCCGTGGAACAGGTTCCGTCAAATCAGCAGGGGAGAGGGTTCTACTCCAGGTACTTCCTAATTCCAAAAAAGACAGGCGGCCTCCAGCCTATTCTGGATCTCTGTGCCTTAAACACATTTCTTTACAAGGAACGGTTCAGAATGGTGTCCCTGGGCACCATGCTCCCTCTGCTACATCAAGGGGATTGGCTCTGCTCTCTGGTCCTTCAAGACGCTTGCACCCACATTGCAATATTCCCTCCTCATTGCAAGTACCTGCAATTCGTGGTGGGTCAAGGACATTATCAATACAGAGTACTGCCATTCGGCCTAGACTCAGCTCCTCGAGTATTCACAAAGTGCCTGGCAGTAGTGACTGCACATTTGTGCCGCAAGGGCGTAAACGTCTTCCCATATCTGGACGACTGGCTCATAAAAAGCCAGTCCAGACAAGGAGCCCTCGACTCCCTCGGTCTCACTATACGGCTCCTGCACTCACTTGGATTTCCGATCAAATACACAAAATCCTATTTAACACCGTCTCACCATATCTCTTCTATAGGAGCCGACCTAGACACCACAGTGGCCAAAGGGTTCTTACCCAACGACTGCACAACCACACTGACCAACCTCATCAGCTGTATCCGCAGTCGACAAACAGCCTCGGCTGAACAGCTACTGATGTTGCTCGGCCATGTGGCATCAACAGTCCATGTCACCCCAATGGCACGCTTAGCCATGAGACTGACACAATGGACTTTAAAGTCTCAGTGGCATCAAGCCACTCAGCCGCTTATGTCCCTTGTCCACATAACCAGTCAACTTCATTTGTCCCTTACTTGGTGAACAGTCAAGGCCAACTTACAAACAGGTCTACCTTTCCAGCAACCAGCTCCTCAGGTGACCTTAACCATGGACACCTCCAACCTAGGTTGGGGGGCTCATCTCAAAGGCCTTCAGACCCAAGGGACTTGTACAAAAACTGAAGCAACTTTTCAGATCAATTTTCTGGAGCTTCGAGCGATGTGCTATGCACTTTATGCATTCAAGGAGTACCTCTCCAACAAAGTAGTCTTGATTCAAACAGACAACCAAGTAGCAATGTGGTACCTGAACAAACAAGGGGGCATGGGCTCTTATCTGCTCTGCAGGAGGCAGCGCACATCTGGGCCTGGGCTCTGTCTCACTCAATTCTATGCGAGTCACTTATCTGGTAGGCACACACAATACACTGGCGGACCACCTCATTCGACGTTTCCAACCACACGAGTGGTCTCTGGATCCCTCTGTTGTGACCAGAATCTTCCACCTCTGGGGTCAGCCAATCATCAAACAGAACCGCAAAATGGAACGCTTTTGCTCCCTATATAGGGACCGAAGAGCACCAACCATGGATGTCTTTGCTTGCCCCTGGAACATGGACCTGCTATATGTGTACCCTCCAATTCCGCTAATAAGCAAGACTCTCGTAAAGCCACAACAGGACCGAGGCTCAGTGATACTCATAGTCCCGTATTGGCCATGCCAAGTCTGGTTTCCCATACTTCTCGACCTCTCCGTCCAGGAATCCATTCGCCTGGGCAAAGCGCCCAACCTCATAACACAGAATCACAGTAAATTACGCCACCCAAACCTCCAGACCCTGCCTCTGATGGTCTGGATGTTGAAAAGTTGATACTACAGCCCCTAAATCTTTCTAGGGGCATCTCTCAAATCCTCGTAGCTCCACGAAATCCTTCCACACGGAAGTCTTACCGCTCTAAGTGGAAGAGGTTTATTATGTGGTGCACACAGAAAGGATTCGATTCCTTCATTTGCCCTACACTCTTAGATTATCTCTGGCACCTCTCGGAATCTAGTCTCCAGACGTCATCTATCCGAATTCACCTTAGTGCCATCTCTACTTATCATCAAGGAGTAGGGGATGCCCCGCTAATAGAGATGTGCATCCTTTTTTGTGTTCGTGTCGTTCTTCGGGGTTTTTTGGTTTGGGTCTTTTTTTTCGCGAAAAATCGATTTTTAGTTAGTGCGCGCTAACTCCCCGTTAGCACGCACTAACTCCCATTAGTGCACGCTGAATCCCCGTTAGTGCGCACTAACAAAAACCGTTAGATTTTGTTAGTTTTTGTTAGTGCGTGCTAACGGGAGTTAGCGCACACTAATCAGAAAAACGAATTTTTGCAAAAAAACGGGAAAATCCCGATCTTTTTCGGGCTCCCTGAAACATGCTGAATGGGACAATTTTTTTTTTTTGTAATAAACTGTTTATTCACAGGGTAGCCATCAGTAAGAAAGAGGCACAGCCAGTACATAGTAAAAAAAAAAAAAAAAAAAATTATACAAAGAAAGAGAACAGCCATAATACAGGCAGTACATCCATCACATCAGAACAACCCCGTCTTTTTAACATTAACAAAACCACTCCCAACCCCCCTCCCCCCACAAGGAAGAGAAGCAAGTAGCAAAAGAAAAACGTTGTGCAGAAATAAAGAAAATATGAAACGAAATCAGAGAACATGGGCAACAGTAAAAACCCCATTATCCCTATGTCCAAATACAAGGCCGCACCCAAGGCTATAGTAGCATAAAAATCAAAAGGGACAGTCCCAACCACTGAACGCCAGTGAAAAGGTATGTTCAAAGAGGAACCTGACAATGTGACAATTGCCACTGCCGATACCATTTCCAAGGTGCAGCAAAACGCGCTAAGCGATCGTACTTAATTGCAGTTAATTTCTCCATATAGTACACCCAGTGAAGGCGCCTCAAAACACTATCAAATGGGGGCACATGGGCACTCCGCCAATCACGAGCTAGGACCCCCCGTAGGGCCATTAGAGCTGCCTTCACAAAGGAACATTGAGATTTAGGCAAAATATCCACAGGAAAATTCAAAAGCGCAATTTGAGGAGATAATGTTACTGGGGTGAGCAGCACCTCACTGAGCCAGCTCTCTAGCTGACGCCACAAGGGCCGGAGAGCAAGACCACCACATATGAAAATAGTCGCCAATCTGTCCACAGTTTCTCCAGCATTGAGTACTTCTGCCAGAGAACATTTTAGCCAGTTGAACCGGCGTATAATACCATTGTACTAAAACTTTATAACTATTTTCCACTATGGAGGCCAAAATAGTACTCCGGCTAGTCCGCAGAAAGCACTGGTCCCAGTCATCTGCCGGGACTGTAATGCCCAGATCCTTCTCCCAAGCCAAAAGAAATTTTGCGGAGTAGTCGCTCACCGTGTTTAAGACACCATAAAGTTTAGAAATAACTCCCCGCACCTGATGCGCTTTATCACACATACCTTCAAATAAAGATTTCCCTTTAAGCATATCCGGGAACACCTCTTTGGAGTACAAAAAGTGTCGCAATTGGCCATAGGCAAAATAATCCGTAGAGTTCAGGAGGAACCGTGTTTTAAGATCATCAAAAGACATGATAGTATCCCCCCTCCAAACCTGTCCTAAAGTAGTAAGGCCTTTCGTCGCCCAGTGTGGAATGGGACAATTTTGTTGACATTTTCCAATTCGGCAAAAACGAATGCACATCTCTACCCGCTAACGGCTCAACCCCAGGTGAGTCGCTTCATGAGAAGCCTACTACAGCTTAAGCCTCCTCTACGACCACCGGTTATGGCATAGGACCTCAATGTAGTACTTGCATGGCTCATGGGTCCTCCCTTTGAGCCCCTGCACTCCTGCAACCTCAAACATCTTATATGGAAAATTATTTTTCTAGTAGCCATTACATCTGCTCGCAGGGTAAGTGAGATACAGGCCCTTGTGACCTAAGAACTTAAGAACATAAGAAATTGCCATGCTGGGTCAGACCAAGGGTCCATTAAGCCCAGTATCCTGTTTCCAACAGAGGCCAAACCAGGCCACAAGAACCTGGCAATTATCCAAACACTAAGAAGATCCCATGCTACTGATGCAATTAATAGCAGTGGCTATTCCCTAAGTAAACTTGATTAATAGCCGTTAATGGACTTCTCCTCCAAGAACTTATCCAAACCTTTTTTTGAACCCAGCTACACTAACTGCACTAACCATATCCTCTGGCAACAAATTCCAGAGCTTTATTGTGCGTTGAGTGAAAAAGAATTTTCTCAGATTAGTCTTAAATGTGCTACCTGCTAACTTCATGGAATGCCCCCTAGTCCTTCTATTATTCAAAAGTGTAAATAACCGAGTCACATCTACTCGTTCAAGACCTCTCATGATCTTAAAGATCTCTATCATATCCCCCCCTCAGCCGTCTCTTCTCCAAGCTGAACAGCCCTAACCGCTTCAGCCTTTCCTCATAGGGGAGCTGTTCCATCCCCTTTATCATTTTGGTTGCCCTTCTTTGTACCTTCTCCATCGCAACTATATCTTTTTTGAGATGCGGCGACCAGAATTGTACACAGTATTCAAGGTGTGGTCTCACCATGGAGCGATATAGAGGCATTATGACATTTTCTGTTTTATTAACCATTCCCTTCCTAATAATTCCTAACATTCTGTTTGCTTTTTTGACTGCTGCAGCACACTGAGCCGACGATTTTAAATTATTATCCACTATGATGCCTAGATCTTTTTCCTGGGTGGTAGCTCCTAATATGGAACCTAACATCGTGTAACTACAGCAAAGGTTATTTTTCCCTATATGCAACACCTTGCACTTGTCCACATTAAATTTCATCTGCCATTTGGATGCCCAATCTTCCAGTCTTGCAAGGTCCTCCTGTAATGTATCACAGTCTGCTTGTGATTTAACTACTCTGAATAATTTTGTATCATCTGCAAATTTGATAACCTCACTCGTCGTATTCCTTTCCAGATCATATATATATATATATATATATATATATATATATATATATATATATATATTGAAAAGCACCGGTCCAAGTACAGATCCCTGAGGCACTCCACTGTTTACCCTTTTCCACTGAAAAAATTGACCATTTAATCCTACTCTCTGTTTCATGTCTTTTAACCAGTTTGTAATCCACGAAAAGACATCGCCTCCTATCCCATGACTTTTTAGTTTTTGTAGAAGCCTCTCTTGAGGGACTTTGTCAAATGCCTTCTGAAAATCCAAATACACTACATCTACCAGTTCACCTTTATCCACATGTTTATTAACCCCTTCAAAAAAATGAAGCAGATTTGTTAGGCAAGACTTACCTTGGGTAAATCCGTGTTGACTGTGTTTCATTAAATCATGTCTTTCTATATGCTCTAAAATTTTGATCTTGAGAATAGTTTCCACTATTTTTCCCAGCACTGAAGTTAGGCTCACTGGTCTATAGTTACCCAGATCGCCCCTGGAACCTTTTTTAAATATTGGGGTTACATTGGCCACCCTCCAGTCTTCAGGTACAATGGATGATTTTAATGATAGGTTACAAATTTTAACTAATAGATCAGAAATTTCATTTTTTTTAGTTCCTTCAGTACCCTAGGATGCATACCATCCGGTCCAGGTGATTTGCTACTCTTTAGTTTGTCAATCTGGCCTACCACATCTTCCAGGTTCACAGTGATTTTGTTCAGTTCGTCTGACTCATCACCCCTGAAAACCATCTCTGGAACTGGTATCTCCTCAACATCCTCATTAGTAAACACAGAAGCAAAGAATTAATTTAGTCTTTCTACAATGGCCTACTCACCCTACTCAAACTTCCTACTCCTACTCACCCTACACAAAGTTCCTACATGACCAGGTGGTTCTCCACACTCACCCTAAAATCCTTCCTAATGTGGTAACTGATTTCTACTTAAATCAGTCCATCATCTTGCCCACCTTCTTTCCAAGGCCTCACACTCACCCGGGTGAGCGAGCTCTGCATACCCTGGATTGTAAGCGTGCGCTTGCATTTTATTTAGACTGCACCGCAGTACACAGGAAGTCCACAGGAAGTCCACAGGAAGTCTTTTAACAAAAACAACCTTGGAGTTGTGGTGGGCAAGCAGACACTCACCAACTGGTTAGCAGACTGCACTGAATTCTGTTACCAGCAAGCAGGCCTTCCACTCCAGGGACAAGTGAAGGCACACTCAGGGCCATGGCAACGTCAGTAGCGCTCTAGCATTCAGCACCAATTGCTGACATCTGCAGGGCTGCGACATGGAGTTTTCTCCATACCTTCACAGCCCATTACTCCCTGGGCAAGGCTGGGGGGCAAGACTTTGTCTTTGGCCAGCCTGTCCTAAGGAACTTATTCCCAGTGAGGTAACCAAACTCATCCTACTTCGACCCACTGTGAATTTTAGACTGCCTCATCATTGCCAGCAGCACCCCAGTTGTTGTGCCTGTTGCACATGTTGTGTGCTGCTTGGTCTGCTTCATTATGAGTCAGTCTGTAGCTTGCTATTCACCCATATGTGAGGACTACCATCATGTTTGTCCTGGGAGAAAGCAGAGTTGCTTTCCTGTAACAGGTGTTCTCCCGGGACAGCAGGATGTTAGTCCTCACGAAACCCGCCCGCCACCCCATGGAGTTGGGTTCGATACCGTTTTATTATTTTATTTTTCGCTCATACTTTTGCTACAAATGAGACTGAAGGGGGACCCCTGGTGGCCACAGGGTTAGTGGCATGCTGGGCATGCTCAGTGTGCCAGTCAAAGTTCTAGAAACTTTGACAAAAGTATTCTGTGTCAGGGTTCCATCTGATGATGTCACCCATATGTGAGGACTAACATCCTGCTGTCCTGGGAGAACACCTGTTTCAGGTAAGCAACTCTGCTTTATTCCAGCATGTTCCCTGTTTCTTGCCGGACAGTTTTTTCTCTTCGATCAATAGAGTGCTCACTAAATTTTTATGCCAAAACAAATCAGCACGCATAAAGTTGCGAACTCTCTGGTGACCAAAAGAAGTGGGTGGTATGGCCTTCCTGAACTTGCAAAGTTATTACTGTGTGGCAGGTCTGATGGTCTGATTGCATAGGGATCAAGCTGTGCCATGATATTCCCTAGAAGTTAAATTCGCGGGGGGGGGGGGGGGGGGGGGGGGGGGGGGGGAGTGGAGTTACATAAGTTATTGTTGTAGCTTGACTTGGTGCCACTGTTCAGAGAGTAGGGAATATGAGTTTGCACATTTCACATATGGTGCGAATTTGGAAGGCAGTACACAATTAGTAGGGTATGTCCTCTCAGCCACCTTCAGCACTCTCCATTCTTAGGTATAGTTTCTGGACATCAGTGTTTGCACGGCAAAAAGATGTGATTCAGTGGTAGAAGCAGGGCCTAAAATTTCTGGAGAAACTGTGAGCCCTAAAGTCTGTTCAGATCTATGTGAAGAGTATGGGATACAGGAGAGCTTGTTACCCTTCTATAGAGCTTTACTGGAAGAGCTGGAGAGATACAGGAGGAGAGGCTGGGAACCACAGATTCTCAAACTACTGCAGAAAATCTTTGCTTGGGAAGATCCACCTCTTAAAGGAATGTCTAAAATATATAAGGCAATACAACTCTGCCAGATGGCTAGTGATTCACCATTGCAGCTTGTATCAATAGGGAATAGCAATTACTTGTTGCTGGCATTATTAGCATGGGATCTATTTAATGTTTGGGTACTTTTGAATTTGATTGGAAATAGGATCCTGGGCTTGATGAATCCTTCATCTGACCCAGTATTCTGTTTTTCACACTTTTTTTTCAAGCACTTCAAAGTGGATTACATTCAGGGACTGTAGGTATTTCCCTATCCCCAGAGGGCTAACAGGTTTTATCACCATTTGCAATGTGTCCCATAAGGCTTATTTCAGATGATGTGAAGGGGGGGAGAGGGAGAGGGAGAGGGAGAGAGAGAGAGAGAGAGAGAGAGAGAGAGAGAGAGAGAGAGAGAGAGAGAGAGAGAGAGAGAGAGAGAGAGAGAGAGAGACTGGCCATAATAGCATGGCCCATAGGCAGGTATTTGTATCCCTAGGGTAGGCCCACCTAGTTACTCGAGGTGGGGATTAGGTAAGTGTGTAGGGGGTTAGGGGCCACTTTGACATGCTACGTGACATCTACGAACAGAAGAGTGGTCTCTTGTGAAGATTTGCTGGCCTTCGGAGTGAGGAAACTCACTCCAACATCAAGCTAGTTTGAGAGAACATTGCCCAAATCTCATCTTGGAGTGAGTTTCCTCACTCCGAAGGCCAGCAAATCTTCACAAGAGACCACTCTTCTGTTCGTAGATGTCACGTAGCATGTCAAAGTGGCCCCTAACCCCCTACACACTTACCTAATCCCCACCTCGAGTAACTAGGTGGGCCTACCCTAGGGATACAAATACCTGCCTATGGGCCATGCTATTATGGCCAGTCTCTCTCTCTCTCTCACTCTCTTTCTCTCTCTCTCATCATTGAAATAATGGTCCCCCAGTGGTTGAATGCAGGAAATACATCAGGTTTGGCACTTATCACAGAATCTGAAATGGTATTGCAATGTGCACTAACTTAGCTCTTTGCACAGGTAATTATCGCAAATTGCGATAAAACACACCCCTTTTGCTATCCCATGCGGTACTTACCACATTTTGATAAATCCAGGCCTGAGTTAATGGAGGGTAAAGTGACTTGTCCAAGGTCACAAGGAGCGACAGCAGGACTCGAACCCTGGTCTCCTGGCCCACTGCTCTAACACTAGGCTACTCCTCTACTCCATTCTGATGAGTAGAGAACTATTTGGAAGATGGCTCATAAAATTTCTATATGTAGTCACAGAATGGAGTTGATGATCTAGCTTCTCCACAGTGCGTAAAGGTGCCCACTGTTTTACTTTGGTTTTTTCTGGGTCTTCTACCTTATGTTGGAGGGGATGTGGATAAGCAGGTACGTATCTACAAATATGGTTGTCTTGCCCATATGTAGTAGGGTTCTGGGCTAGAGTTAAGGTAGAAACTGGCAAGATATTAGGAGCGGACATAGACCTCACAGTAGCCTTATGCCGTTTGGGGACTTGAGAGGATGCTCAAATGGTAACCTCCAAGTGCCTGTTGGCGAACCAGTTGATATATATGGGCATATTCATGACTGCCATCCTGTGGAAATCTGTGACTACATTGGTGAGGTGGAATCGGCAGGTACACGACATAGTACATGGCACATGGAGAAGCTTACATACTTGTTAAGACATAACTTAAAATTTTATGATGCGGTTTGGTACATTACCGAAGCTTGGCCAGCTCCTGAATAAGGATTCATATGTATTTAATATCTTACATGGATATTAATGTTATGAGATCTAATTGGGCAATTTTTTTCCTTCACACTGTAACTCATTCATGCTATTGCGAGCAAAGTGTGGGTCCTCCCTGCATGAGCTGTTGTAGGTTCTAATATTCCTCTTTGTATAATAAATGTTTATTGATGCATATGGTATTATGTACATTATTATTGCCTCTTTAATTGTTGAGGATGTTTAAATAAACAGTTTAAAAAGAAAATACATGGTGCAAGGAAGATAGTTTCTCTTTTTGAGTTTTTAAGCAAGGGGAGTACAGGTGTTACAGGAGAAGCCTGAATGACATTCTCAAGAGAGGCTGAGGAAGCATGCACTATGAGATCAATTTATGTCATTGGAACCAGCCCACAGAAGACCAGGAGACCACCTGCTGTGAAGGACCCCAATGGACAATAATTGCAAGCTCAATTGTTGAGCACATATTTGCAGAGCACACAGGGTTATAAATTATTCTGATCAGAATAAACAGAGAAAGGGTTCTGTTAATTTTAAGACTTTAAATAAGTTTAAGAAACTCATTGAACCATGTGTGCATTCTCTGCTGAGGGGAATCAGAGGACCTGGAACACAAAGTAAAAGAGTTTTCTGGAAAGACTTGTGTACCACAACCAATCAAACAGTTCATATAAAAACAGTTGTGAGTTTTAAGCACTTCTCTGATGTTGTTGCTTGCTTCAGGCAAATTTGGGTAACAAAAGTATTTAGTAGGGATGTGAATCGTGTCCTCGATCGTCTTAACGATCGATTTCGGCTGGGAGGGGGAGGGAATCGTATTGTTGCCGTTTGGGGGGGTAAAATATCGTGAAAAATCGTGAAAAATCGTGAAAAATCTAAAAATCTAAAAATCGCAAAACCGGCACATTAAAACCCCCTAAAACCCACCCCCGACCCTTTAAATTAAATCCCCCACCCTCCCGAACCCCCCCCAAATGAGTTAAATAACCTGCGGGTCCAGCGGCGGTCCGGAACGGCAGCGGTCCGGAACGGGCTCCTGCTCCTGAATCTTGTTGTCTTCAGCCGGCGCCATTTTCCAAAATGGCGCCGAAAAATGGCGGCGGCCATAGACGAACACGATTGGACGGCAGGAGGTCCTTCCGGACCCCCGCTGGACTTTTGGCAAGTCTCGTGGGGGTCAGGAGGCCCCCCACAAGCTGGCCAAAAGTTCCTGGAGGTCCAGCGGGGGTCAGGGAGCGATTTCCCGCCGCGAATCGTTTTCGTACGGAAAATGGCGCCGGCAGGAGATCGACTGCAGGAGGTCGTTCAGCGAGGGTTCCGGCGCCTCGCTGAACAACCTCCTGCAGTCGATCTCCTGCCGGCGCCATTTTCCGTACGAAAACGATTCGCGGCGGGAAATCGCTCCCTGACCCCTGCTGGACCTCCAGGAACTTTTGGCCAGCTTGTGGGGGGCCTCCTGACCCCCACGAGACTTGCCAAAAGTCCAGCGGGGGTCCGGAAGGACCTCCTGCCGTCCAATCGTGTTCGTCTATGGCCGCCGCCATTTTTCGGCGCCATTTTGGAAAATGGCGCCGGCTGAAGACAACAAGATTCAGGAGCAGGAGCCCGTTCCGGACCGCTGCCGTTCCGGACCGCCGCTGGACCCGCAGGTTATTTAACTCATTTGGGGGGGGTTCGGGAGGGTGGGGGATTTAATTTAAAGGGTCGGGGGTGGGTTTTAGGGGGTTTTAGTGTGCCGGCTCACGATTCTAACGATTTATAACGATAAATCGTTAGAATCTCTATTGTATTGTGTTCCATAACGGTTTAAGACGATATTAAAATTATCGGACGATAATTTTAATCGTCCTAAAACGATTCACATCCCTAGTATTTAGTTTGTGTGATTTACCTGTAAGAAAAGAAATACAAGGATCGAGAGCTTATAGAGCTACAGGGTTAAATAGATCAAGTGAAAGGACTACAAAGAGAAATTGACCTGTGAAGAAACATTTTTTAACAAAATGAACCTGTATAAATAAAATTAAAAGAAATGTGTTAGTATTTGTTTCTTTGTTAATGTTGGAATATATGCAGTAATTTGCCTTGATTTATCTGTTTTTCTGAATGAGAGTTGATTTCTTGCATTGAATATTATTTATCATCTCAACATCAGGACCCCTTATTTGACAGGAGCAAGATCCGGGGATAAGACCTAGGCCATGTGGCCTAGGTCTGACCCCTGGACCTGGCCCCTGTCACATGATAAGGGCAAGGTCAGGTCGATGCCATTTTGAAAAATGGCATTGATGGACCTGGAGCTAGGGTGTGCTCCGGGCCCCGGCTGGCTATTGAACATGCATCTTAGAGGTATGGATGTTTAGGCGGTGGAGTTGGGGTTTTTGGTGGGGAGGGACCACTAGATAGTAGACCCCAGGGATTTTAGTTTCTTAGGAAGGGGAAGGGAAGGGATGGGCCTAATGTGAGGAAAATTGTTTAGCTATGTTTTTGGTTTAAGGGGAGGGGTGGGGAAGGGAGTAGGCTATCACTGCGCAATTGGCCTCATTATTGTTATATTTATTTTGGGGGGCCTGAACCACCTCTGAAGGCAGGGGGAGGGGTCGGGGAGGGTCTCTGATGACCCCAGGAGTGAATTGTGTCCTTTGGGGGGTGCAATGTTTTGGGCCTTTATGTGATGGCAGCCCCGGTTGAGATGGGCTACCATTGCATGGGATGGCCCCAGACCACGATGCGATTTTTTGTCACACATTTGTGCCATCCTAAAAAGTTTCATTGTCAGGGAGGCGCCAATTTATCATGGGGATGCCCTCCCCTTGAAATTTGGCCCCTCCCACAATAAACTATTGTGATTTAGTAAATCTCCCTATTAGTTAACCAAATATTCTTTGAATATGAATTTCTATGTTTTTTAAGACAGTTGCCTGGTTCCATCACTTGTCCTCCGACCTACCCAGAGAAGCATAATGTTTCTTTATTTTCCTGCGTTTCACTTTCTCCTCCCAATCTCCAGGTAAATCTCCAGGTAAATCTCACAATCTGTGTGAGTTTACCCATCTTTTAATAGACAGTGGAGAGATGGGATTGCAGGGTTTGCAAGAGGGGTCCAATCTGGTGTATACTCCTGAGAAAGGCAGCAGGGCCCATAGAACATTCTACGGCTTAATAGAAACCCCACTGTCTCACCACAATTCAAGGAAACAGTAGGAGGGATCCACAGAGGCATGCATGTATGTATACTTACCCGTGCTTGCTCCAACTGCCAATTTGTATTATCATCACAGTCCACTGCTCCCCCCCCCCCCCTGCCACTTCAATGCCAGAAAAAATAGTGGAAAGTGTTCTAAACATCAAAATCACAGAACATATAGAAAGACATGGTTTAATGGAACAAAGTCAGCATGGCTTTACCCAAGGCAAGTCTTGCCTCACAAATCTGCTTCACTTTTTTGAAGGAGTTAATAAACATGTGGATAAAGGTGAACTGGTAGATGCAGTGTATTTGGATTTTCAGAAGGCATTTGACAAAGTTCCTCATGAGAGGCTTCTAGGAAAAGTAAAAAGTCATGGGATAGGTGGCGATGTCCTTTCGTGGACTGCAAGCTGGCTAAAGGACAGGAAACAGAGAGTAGGATTGAATGGACAATTTTCTCAGTGGAAGGGAGTGGGCAGTGGAGTGCCTCAGGGATCTGTACTGGGACCCTTACTTTTCAATATATTTATAAATGAACTGGAAAGAGATACGACGAGTGAGGTAATCAAATTTGCAGATGATACAAAATTGTTCAGAGTAGTTAAATCACAAGCAGATTGTGATAAATTGCAGGAAGAACTTGTGAGGCTGGAAAATTGGGCAGATAAATGGCAGATGAAAATTAATGTGGACAAGTGCAATGTGATGCATATAGGGAAAAAATAACCCATGCTATAGTTACACAATGTTAGGTTCCATATTAGGTGCTACCACCCAAGAAAGAGATCTAGGCGTCATAGTGGATAACACATTGAAATCGTCTATTCAGTGTGCTGCGGCAGTCAAAAAAGCAAACAGAATGTTGGGAATTATTAGAAAGGGAATGGTGAATAAAACGGAAAATGTTATAATGCCTCTGTATCACTCCATGGTGAGACTGCACCTTGAATATTGTGTACAGTTTTGGTCGCCGCATCTCAAAAAAGATATAATTGTGATGGAGAAGGTACAGAGAAGGGCTACCAAAATGATAAAGGGAATGGAACAGCTCCCCTATGAGGAAAGACTAAAGAGGTTAGGACTTTTCAGCTTGGAGAAGAGACGGCTGAGGGGGGATATGATAGAGGTGTTTAAAATCATGAGAGGTCTAGAACGGGTAGATGTGAATTGGTTTTTTACTCTTTCAAATAATAGAAAGACTAGGGGGCACTTCATGAAGTTAGCATGTGGTACATTTAAAACTAATCGGAGAAAGTTCTTTTTTACTCAATGCACAATTAAACTCTGGAATTTGTTGCCAGAGGATGTGGCTAGTGCAGTTAGTATAGCTGTGTTTAAAAAAGGATTGGATAAGTTCTTGGAGGAGAAGTCCATTACCTGCTATTAAGTTGACTTAGAAAATAGCCACTGCTATTACTAGCAATGGTAACATGGAATAGACTTAGTTTTTGGGTACTTGCCAGGTTCTTATGGCCTGGATTGGCCACTGTTGGAAACAGGATGCTGGGCTTGATGGACCCTTGGTCTGACCCAGTATGGCATGTTCTTATGTTCTTATATAGTTTTCAAATTTAGGATGTCTCTGACAATTTAGTTATTTGGCAGTTCCTCTGCTCATTGCTTAGTTACAATATACTTTTTATAAATATATACTTTAAGTTCCTTTGAAGTACATTAATAAACTTGGATAAAATTTAAAATGTGTATTTATACAACCCTATATATGTCCAATAGCACTATAAAAATAATAACTTGTAGCTAGTAGATTTTCCTAGATAAATGTTAACTTATCGCCTCAGCCCCTAGCAGCTTGCAGCCAGTTGTGTCTCTAGATGGAAATATTTGGGGAGCAAGAGGGGGCAAACTAGATATGAAGGGGCAAGCCAAAATCATGCTTCAAACATAAGACCCTCAGAGATTTTATGAGCCAGGGTGGGGATGGGGGATCTTCCATAGTTTTGGATGATCTAAGGCAGTGTATGGCACCAAGATCGCATCCTCTGGAGATTTTTTTTGTAACTGTCTATTTATAACTGGAACATACAATAAAAGAAAGTTCTGAACAATCATCATTTAATACATACAGTGGTGACATATATCCTTTAGAATAACTGACTCCTAAATGATTTCCGAAACACTCAGTTCCACCATATCTTTAACCAGGATGCATGGCCTCCTACGGACCCCACACCTTGTCATATACCGAAAATTTATGATGCAATGAGTAAGTGAGCTTTTCAATTATGGCAATATCTTTAAGCTGTTCATACTAGTGCAGCAACAAAGGAATTGCCTTCCAAAAAGTTGAAAAAGTGAAACGAGCTGCCAGCACCATTTGATCACACAGCTTCCTTTGTGACTTATTAAGATTCACCTCCCCTCTTCCCCTAACAAACAATAGCACAGTGTAATCTGGATCAGCAATGCCAGGCATCTAGAAATCTCATCCTGCACGTCTCTCCAAAAGTAGAGACATAAGGATATGCCCACCACATGTGCAAATTTGTGCCTTCTTGACCACATCTTCATCAACAAGCCTGGGACTTGGAAGGGGGAGAACCAAGCAAAAAATACAGTTCACCTATATGTCCAATAAAGAAGTTTATACATCAGCTCCACTCTCTTGCTGCATAAGAATATCTTAAAGGCCCTTTTACATATATATTTCCAGTCCGTCGAGTACAAGGTCAGTCCAAGATTGTTATTCCATTTCGTTATTAAAGACATTGAAGTGTCTCCTTGACCCTGTATTGCTTTGTACAGAATTTTTATCACCTTTTTGGTCAGGTCCTCAGCCATAAGGGCCTTTTCCAGCTTAGTTGGTAGTCTCCCAATCCAACCAGTGCCCTCCAACTGTTGAAGAATATTCAGTATCTTATTGTACAGTGTTCTAGTGTTTGGGCTAATATCATAATCCGACTGAAGCTCCTCAAAGGGAACCTAACCATCTTCATCCCATAATTGCCCTAAATGTCTCAGTCCCACAACACTCCAGTCCTGCATATCTGCACTGAAAGTATGAACAGATAGGCTAGGGTTATTACAAAGCAAACACTCCCACAACTGGAAATGCTTACATACGTCCTGGAAATGCTTACATACGTCCTTTCAGACTCGCAACGAAGGCGCTATAAATGGATTAGAGCGCATCACTTTTCGCACCCTAAG
Organism: Rhinatrema bivittatum; assembly: GCF_901001135.1. Lineage (NCBI taxonomy): Eukaryota > Metazoa > Chordata > Amphibia > Gymnophiona > Rhinatrematidae > Rhinatrema > Rhinatrema bivittatum. The sequence goes on along the minus strand of NC_042618.1, from coordinate 216,429,669 downwards.
AGATGTAGAAGGAAGAAATAGCAGATTGCCCAGATAAGCACCTCACTCCACTCTAATCTCCAGGGACTACCAAGCTTTAATAGAATCATGACCCAACTACCCAACTATCTGAGTAAGCAACCAAGACTCGCTGCCCAGTAATTAGGGATGTGAATCGTTTTTTGATGATTTAAAATATTGTCTGATATTTTTTTTTTTTAATATTTAATCTTTATTAAGTTTTTAACATCCAAATCAAGAAAATTCTCTTGACAGTTATCATTACATACATTCATAACTCACATGAAGAAATTTCAAATCCTAAAAATAAAGACCATGTATACAATTTCAAGTCCACAATACAAGATCCAAGTGAACTTATAATCTTAAATCAATTCACATTCAATCTTAGCACTGGCAGGAGCTAACTAATATATGAGGGAGAACAAACACAGACTTTATTGGTTTTGGGGCTGAGTAATGGATAAGACTACCACACTAAGTTACTGAATTTTCACATATAAACTGTGTTAATTGTGAGGGTAAAAAAAATAGATAGGATTTATCTCTAAACTTAATTAAGCAATGACAGGGTAATCTTAATGTAAAGGTTGCCCCTATCTGCAAAACCTGAGGTCTTAATATCAGGAATTGCTTCCTTCTTTTCTCTGTAGTTTTAGATACATCAGGAAATAACCTCACTTGGAACCCCATAAACTTTCTTTTTTCTCCTCCTGCCTTCATTTTGTTCCCTGCATCTGTTTCCAGCATTGATCTTTTTCTTTTCTCTCTTTTTTTTCTTTATTTCCTTCTTCTCTGCCTCTCTATTCACTCATAGATTGTATCCTTCCTTCCCCCTCCAATCTGTCTTTCTTTTTTTTTTCCTCTCACCTGTAAGCTCTCCATCTTCTACTCACCTCCTCTCCGGTCCTTCTAAAACCCCATCTCTCACTTCTTTCCCAGCCTTCTATTCCCTCATTCTTTAACCTCTCCTTAGTCCCCTGTTTCCATCCTATGTAATCAACCCCTCTTCAGCCCTCATCTACTTTCCTCTGTCTCTCATCCCCTTAATGAAACTAGTTTGATCTTCCCCAACCTGGATAGGGCAGGACCTTCTTCAATCGAAGCTGGAGCACCTTGGCCAAACTTTTTATGTTGCCATTCAGAAGGGATATTGAAAGATAGGAGCCGGGATCAGTACTATCATGGCCCTTGTTGTGATCGGATCTGCAATCACTCCAATTGCCTTTTGGTTATCCCTAGGAGCTCTACCCTCCTCAAATATTCTGTTAGTTTTTACCAGCTACACTCCTTCCTAGCTGCATATAACATTTCATAAAACCCTTGAAAAGTTTTATTTATAATATTTAAGACATGCGATATGGCACCTATCCCAATCCCAATTCTGATTAATGTATATCGATATTATCCTGTAAATATTATATAAAACCCTGATGATAACCTGTAACTATCATATATAACTCATACTATCCTGTAAATATCATATATAATTCCGAATTTCTAGTTTAAGTTCTTATATATTTATCCTCCACGTTCCTTGTCAAACGCCACTTCAGCATAATGTTTTTTGTTCAATGTACACCGATGTGATATCTCTGATGAACGTCGGTATATAAAACTGTAAAGTAAATAAATAAATAGATAAATAAATAAATAAATAAAAACTAAATGCTATGGATCAATGTCTCAGCCGCTCTCTTTCATATAGCTCTTGCAAGTAGGGAACCTACTTTGTTACCATGTTCATATACTCTTTGGTTGGAATATTGAAATGACCTATCCACCCTATCTACCTGCAAGTTTTGAAGTTCATCTCTAACTCTCTAGAGCCTTATATAGCTACAAGGAGCAAGTAGCTTTATGGAGGATTTCTAACTGTCTAATTTACCTCTCTAAAGAGCCTTCCCTGTGCATTCTCACTCTCTTTAGGTGGTTTGTAAAGCTAATAATCTTTCCTCACAGTGTCACCTTCATAGCCTCCCATATCACCACTGGGTTCTGCTCTGCTGCACTGTGCACCTCTTTAAATTATTTAATTGCTTCCATAACCATATTGCAAAAATCATCATTGCATAACAGAGATGGATTAAAACACCTGGATCTATCAGATCTTGATCTTGTAGGAGTTTTATGGGTAAAAGGACTGAAAAGTGGTCTGAGATCTGACAAGAGAGAATAGCCATGTGTTCCACCTGTCCTAGAAAATGAGCTGTGCATAGGGAGAAATATGTTATATCTTGGAAAGAAACGTGTATAGTCCCTTCTTGGATGCACTAGATATCAAGTAGCCTCATTCAGTTCATCATTTTCTCAAGTCTGTCCCATTGGTTGTCTCCCCCAAGGATCTATCATGACCAGGGTCAAGGCATGTATTCCAATCTCTCCCATTTATACATGGCAATGACAAAAATGCTCTATGGTCTCTACTAGACCCATATAATATTCCCTTTGACCCACATTGGGACCATACATATTTATCAAGGTAAATTGCTCCCCATGTACCGAACATTCCAGTGACACAAAATGCCCTTCTGGGTCTGTAAGATGTTAAATGACCTGCAAAGGGAAAGCCTTATGAATCAAGGTGCAAACCCCTCTACTTCTAGTATTATAGGAGGAACAGTACACCTGTCCCACTCAGTCTCTTTTAAGTTTAGCATACTCCATGTTATTCAAGTGGGTTTCCTGTAAGAAATCTAGCATCGCCCTATTTTTCTTAAGGTATTCTAAGATCCACTTCTGTTTTACCATGGTTCCAATTTCCCACAATTAAATGATATGACGTTAGCTTCCATGCTAGCTATATTCGTTCACATAAAAGGATAACCTCCCTGCCCTTATTTGAGATGTCAGCTCTCCTCTGCATATTTTCTCCCCCTTTTCCCAACCCTCCCAACTCCCAAAACTCACCATACCACCAAACAAACCTCCCTTCCACAACTCAGCCAGAAGAGATGAAGAGGCTACTGTAATCACCAACCAGACCTCTACTTCTCATCCCTACAACCATCACTCATTTTTCCTCCCCCTCCCCCCTTTCCCGTGAACACCACAGCCAGGTTGCAGCTGCTAGTGTTCTCTGGGAAATATGTTTTCATACCTGTGCCCTTGCCCCCCCTTCCCTCTGCCCACACAAGCCTCCCAACCCTTTACCCCTCCTCTCTCTCCCCTTAACTTCTGTAATAAAACATATTATGAGAAAATACCTCAGAAAAACTCCAACCCTGTCCGCCTCCCTCCGGTCATTGGGCCCCTCAGTCCAATACTCCATGCATGTACATAACACACTGCTGGAGATGGATAACATCCCTCCCTCATCCTTCAGTGGGTTCACCTGTCTTGGCATTCCTCCAGAAGTACTGCAGCATGCCCAAACTGGTAAGCAACTCCTTCTCTGTGCACTGCATACTTTCGGATGTGCCCATTTTCAAGCTGACTCATCATGTAAGCGCCACAGTGACAAAGAAAAACCACATGGATGGTCCTGAGGAGGCCCCTCCCAACTTTCCCACCTTCAACTCCTTCTCACAACCCTAAAACATAACCAGCCCCTTATCGTACCATGCAGTCTATCCTCCTCTCAGAACTAAATCCATCCCCCTTAAATAAAAAGGCGAACATACTGCTATACCTCAAACATCCTCCTCCCTCCCTCTTCATCTTACCCTCATACCTCCCTGAAAGCAAATAAAATAACAGGGGAGAGTGGAGAGGAACACTTTTCAAAAGGATATGCATTATCTTTAGTAAGTGTCCCCTTCATTGTGCACTCCAGATCCATAGGAACAACAATGCACAGCTGTTAAATTCTCTCATAGGCGAGCATTCTCCCCCATCAGCATCCTGGCTTGCTAGACTCTAGTTCTCACTCACTCCACCTCTGCATTCTCAGCTCCTACTCTTCTCAAGTGCATTAGATCTTCCACTACTTGGGTAACCCCATTGCTTGCCTTGCCACTTTTATTCTTGACTACTCCCATCTTCGCCATCAGAGATCCTGCGCATTCAAATAGTCTGGGGCCATGCCTCCAAGCCTGCTAATGGTGACAGTTCGCATTCTGCACTACCCCGAGGGCTCCCTCGGCAAGGCAATCGACTTGTCTCCATCCCTCTGTTCTCCATAGCAGTCTTCTCTCTCCCCAGATTTCCCTGCCCAGGAATCATAACCGTCCGGGAGAGGTGCCATCTTGCCCAAGTACAATCAAAAAGGCCATTGCCTCCTCTGGCAAAGGAAGCCCTTCCAAGAACCATTAATAAACACCATCAGCTTTGCTGGGTAAAGAAGTCTAAAACGTAGCTTTTTCATGAAGAAGCGTCTTTACTTGCGTGTACTCCTCCCACTTTATTTGAGTGGCAAAACTGTAATCAGGAAACAGCACGATCTGATTTCCTTTGTACTTTAGAGAGCCAAGCTCTTGTGCCCTGCAGAGCACCTTTTCATTAGTCTGGTACTTGTGGAACCTAAGAATAAAGGCCTGCAGGAAATTGTTGCCAGCCTTGGTCTCTCCTAGGACCCAATATCCGCAATCAATTTCTAATTTAGGATCACCTCCCATTGGGCTAAGCAGCTCATTTAGCAATTTCTCTAGAATTCTTTCGCATTTTGACCTCATATTTTTTCCAGAATCCCCACCACCTTAATATTAGAGTGACATGATTTGTCTTCAAGGTCCATCATTTTATCCTCCAGAGTTTTAACTTGCTTTTTTAAGGTGGCAAGTGTGTTAGCAGAGGAGGATTCCCAGTCCTCCACCGCCGACCCTCTGTTCTCAAATCTTAGACCTGCGGGCAGAGGGTGTCTATCTGGGTCTTAATATCAGCAATTGACAGATTCATTTGGCTCAGGTCTTTATTTACATCAGTGCACATTTCTTTTATTTCTGTGAGAATTTATACCAACGTGGGCTGCTCTCCCAGAGCATTCTGCCCTTCCACTCCACCAGGTCCCTCCTTCTCGCTGCTACTTGCGCTTTATGTCTCCCTGGCCTCATGTTAGAAATCCGTGATAGGCTGCTCCATCACAATGCAAGTCCACCAACAACTTATCTGTCTAACTGTGCACACCGACTTCTGATTATATCATAACAATCAAACATACCTTGCATTATGTATGTCACCTGTTAAACATTTAAGGGGAGTGAGGGAGTTTTCTAGCCCTAGGAAGTGCAGAACTTCACCAACACACATCCATCACTGTTACTGCTCGCTTGTCCCCCCCCCCCCCCCCCCCCCCCCCACCATGTAATTTTTCACAAACTGGAACGTGCGTTGCTTACTGGTCAGGATACCTAATATGCGACTGAGAATCTTTCTAAATAAATAAATAAATATTTGAAAATCAAATCAAATTTGCATGTGTTCCTGGTGTTGATTTCTTGCTGCAGCTGGTCACACACATAAAAACATAAGCTATGCCATACTGGATCAAACCAACGATCAGTTGGGCCCAGCATCCTGTCTCCGATACTGAAAAATTCAGGTCATTAGGAATTATCCAGCAGATTTCAAAAAGTAGATTGAATTCCTTATTGCCCACTCCCAGGGATAGATGTGGCTTTCTCCAAGTTCACCTGGCTAATAATTGTTTATGGACATTTCCACCAGGAACTTGTAGGGATGTGCAGGGGAAAAAAATCATTTTCGTTATTCAGTTTGTTTTCGGGAGATTTGTTTCCCATGAATTTCAGTTTGTGGATTGCTTGTGTTGCGTCCATCGGTCGCAGACGGCTGCGACCGCCCTGCTTACCTCTTTTCTTCCCTTTTCCTCTTCTTTGGGCAAGATGGCTGCCTCCGGTGCTGAGTGCCTCGGCATCTCCAGTCTAGCATGGGCGTTCCAGTCCACCATGCTCACTCCCTTGGTCTCCTAGGGCGCGCGCACCTCTCCTACGCTAAAATACACGTCATGGCGGGAACCGGGGGCATCCCCACCGTATGACGTCAATACCTCCGGGTATTTCAAACCTCCGCTTCACTACCACCATTGAGTTAGCAAGGACTTCGGTTAAGCTACTCTGACCGCTCTAAGCTGCACGCTTAGACGCCGCTCTACTCTCTAAGGGCCTCGCTTCTTCAGAAGCTCTAGACACCCGCTCCTTGGGGGTCTCTCACCTCCATCTCCCTTCGGGGCCTTACTAATTGAGACAACCGCTCCTCGGGGGTCTCTCTCTCTCTTATTCTATAGGACCTCTGGACTACTAGGTACTTGCTCCTCGAGGGCCTACCGTTCTAGTATCCTGTACCACGGACCTTCGGTCCCACCATCTCTACCAGGAAGACGCCTACACTCCTGTGAGTACCTTTGCGATCCGGTGCTCTAACACCACCCACCAGGCTCGGCGCTGCCCGGGTCCCCACATCTCTGAAACATCTGGGTGAGAATCATCTTCTGAGACTGTTGAACGTACTGGCACCTCGCGGACCTCAGTGCCTATCTTCCTGCTTCATACCATCTACCTACAGCAGTACAATAAAGCCTTCCATACTATCTGTGTCTGCTATTTGAGTCTAGCCAATCGTGGGTTCCCCACGGGGCTCCTCACTGTTGGTGGGGTCATCTTCACAGCGACCAAGGGTCCACAATGCCACAAACACAACAGCTTGATTCGTTTGACTCATGTGTAAAAAATGAATCAAGCAATTAAAATAAAAAACAGTCAAAAAATGAAAACTAGGCCTCCCTCCCAGCCGCCCCCCCCCATTGAAAAATGCCGGGGCCAGGATCCCCCGGACCCCACTTAACTAGTATTGAGGAGATCTGCCAGGGCAACTAGGCCTGAACCCAGGCCCGATGCCATGGTCCGGCCCAGAGAGTGGGTCTTGACACTGGGGACTTGGCCTAGGTCAGGGCCCAAGCCCAGGCCAGACACCATGACCTGATCTGAAGACCAGGTCCCGGCAACATGGCCATGGCCTTGATGCAGTCTTGTTGCCGCAACCTGTCTCGGAAGCCGGGTCCCAGCACAGGGGCCTGGGCCCAGACCCAGGCCTGACACTGAGGCCTCAGTCAGGAGGCCGAGTCTCAATGCCTGGCCATCAGCTCAGGATCAAGACCAGGCCTGGGAGCTCTGCGGTCCATCGTCTTTCAAATGACAGGTATGTGCTGGGGTCATACTGGAGTTAATTAACTCCAACGTATTCACCCCAGCAGACGGACCATTTTAATGTATGGCATTATACAGCATTGCCGTACATCAAAATAGTGTCATCTGCTGGGGTGAATATGCCGGAGTTAATTAACTCCAGCCCGACCCCAGTGGATACCTATCATTTGGCACTGAAGAACCGAAGGAAGACGATGGACCACGGGGCTCCCAGGCCTGGTCTTGACCTTGAGCTGAGGACTTTATAAATCTCCTAACATATCCCCACTCAGATGACTTATTTCCAAGCTGAAAAGCCCCAACCTGTTTAACCTTTCTTCATAAGGGAGCCTTTTCATTCCTTTTATCATTTTTGTTGTTCTTAAGAACATAAAAAGTTGCCATACTGGGTTAGACCAGGATCCATCAAGCCCAACATTCTATTTCCAATAGTGGCCAAGTCAAATCACAAGTATCTGACAAGTACTCATGGAGCGATACAGAGGCATCAGAACATTCTGCATTTTATTCACCATTCCCTTCCTAATAATTCCTAACATTCTGTTTGCTTTTTTGACCACTGTAGCACACGGACAATTTCAATACATTATCCACTATGACGCCTAGATCTTTTTCCTGGGTGGTAACTCCTAATCTCGTGTAACTATAGCATGGGTTATTTTATCCTACATGCATCACCATGTACTTGTCCACATTAAATTTCATCTGCCATCTGGAGCATTGAGAGGAGAAGATCATCTTGCTAGTGGCTGAAGAGGATCAGTAAGTATTGCTTTGGGAAATCTTAGGACTTAAAAAAGTTTGTGTAGAGGTGAAATAGTGTAGTATGTTTTTTAGTGTGTGTTTGTGTGTGTGTATGTCTCAGATAAAAAGCAAGCCAGAGGTAGGTAATGGACTTTGTGTTTATTTGAGATAAAAAGCAACCCAAAGTTTGTGTGAACCTAAGTAAAAAGGATGAAAAAGGTCAGTTACTCATCTTTAAAAAGTGTTCGAGTGGTATGATTGATTTGAGTAGCTGCCAACATTTGATTAAACAGAAAGATCAGCAGTGAGTCATCCAGGCTCACTAACTAAAGTTTAAATCAGCAAAAGGATTAGAGATGTGAATCGTGTGCCAAATCGTCTTAACGATCAGATTCGGCTGGGGGGGGGGGGGGGGAATCTGATCATTAAGATATGTGAATTGGAATCGTTTCCGATTCCAATTCACATTGCTAATTTTTTTTTTAGGGAGGCCCGCGCCGCTAAAAAAAAACAACCCACCCACCCTTTAAATCGATCCCACCCTCCCGACCCCCCCAAAACCTTTAAAATTACCTGGTGGTCCAGGGGGGCCTCGGGGGGCCTCGGGGAGAGATCCAGGGGGGCCTCGGGGAGAGGAGAGATCCAGGGGGGCCTCGGGGAGAGATTTCCCGTTCCCAGGCATCAGCTGTTCTAAAAAAAAAATGGCGCCGATGCCCCTTTGCCCTTACCATGTGACAGGGTATCCGTGCCATTGCCCGGCCCTTCTCACATGGTAGGAGCACTGGATGGCCGGCGCCATCTTTAAAGATGGCGCCGGCCATCAGCCCCTATTATAGAGTATAGCATAATAGGGGCTGATGAGTAAAGATGGCCGGCGCCATCTTTAAAGATGGCGCCGGCCATCCAGTGCTCCTACCATGTGACAGGGGCCGGCCAATGGCACGGATACCCTGTCACATGGTAAGGGCAAAGGGGCATCGGCACCATTTTTTTTAGAACAGCTGATGCCTGGGAACGGGAAATCTCTCCCCAAGGCCCCCCTGGATCTCTCCTCTCCCCGAGGCCCCCCTGGATCTCTCCCCGAGGCTCCCAGAGGCCCCCCTGGACCACCAGGTAATTTTAAAAGGTTTTCAGGGGGGGGGTCGGGAGGGTGGGGTCGATTTAAAGGGTCGGGTGGGTTGTTTTTTTATAGCGGCGCGGGTCTCCCTAAAAAAAAAGGGTCGGGAGGGTGGGGAAGGCTAAGGGGAGTCGATTTAAAGGGTTGGGTGGGTTTGTTTTTTTTTATCAGGCCATCGGCGCCATTTTAATTAGTGGCAGCCAAAATGGCGCCGATGGCCCGAGAGCAGGAGATCGCACCGGGACCTCCCCCCCCCCCCCCCCCCACTGGACCACCAGGTAATTTAACATTTTGGGGGGGTTCAGGAGGGTGGGGGAGGTAAGGAATTGGTTTTAAAGGGTCGGGGTGGGTTTAGGGGTTGTTTTGGTGTGCCGGTTTTCCCACCCTCCCCCAAATAATTCCCGTGCCCTATTTAACGATACAATACAAATGCCCCTGACGATAAATCGGGGGCATTTGTATTGTATCGTGCACTCTAACGATTTAGGACGATTTTAAAATTATCTGACGATAATTTTAATCGTTCAAAAAACGATTCACATCCCTATTGAGTAGTACTAACTTGCCTTGAAGTGCAAGATATATTGCAGGGGAAGAGCTCAGTAACTCTCAATCCAGTGGGAGCATTAACAGGAGAAGATCATCTTGATGGTGGCTTGAAGAGGATTTGCTTTGGGAAATCTTAAGACTTAAAAAGTTTGTGAGAGGTGAAATAGTGTGGTATATTCTTTAGTGTGTGTCTGAGATAATAAGCAAGCCAAAGGGAGTTAATTCCAATGTTTGTCTTTCCCTCCCTCCCTCCCAATCAACTCCCACCCACACCTAGCTCATCCTTATAGGCAAGAGAAACTTTCTCATTAAAAATCTATTAGGCTCTTATCTAAATCACACTATTGCACCAGCCCTTATTGAAAGTTCAATCACCCCCTTGTAGGCCACTACCAAATTAATAGTGAATACACCAATACATTTAAAGGACTATAATTGTATGCATTCCTACTCCTGTAGCAACCTAAACTTAACTAGGAAGTCAACAAAATTATAATGAAGGAAGCAGTCCAGCAGCAAGAGGGGAGCCTTCCCGTCTTTTGCATCAAGTGTCATTTGTATGAATTTTGACATGCCAGTGAACAGTTGAATGTGTGCACCTAGTGCAAAAAGCTCTTGGCTCTCAGAGAATGAGTCCGGTCTCTGGAGGCTAGAATGACAGACCTGGAGGAGCTGAGGCAGACAGAGAGATATATAGATGAGACCTTATGGGACATAGTAGCCAGGCCACAAATCTAGCCTGGTAGCCCTGGTGTTGCCTTGGGTCAGGAAGGTCTCCTAGTCAGACAGCATCACCCTGTGAAAGTGATCCTGTAGCAAGGACCTGCTCTCTAGGTGATGCATTGTCCTCTCACACCAAGGATGAGTCTCCCAGGGCTGGCCATCATAGTTGGTGTTTCAATTATTAGAAATGTAGTTAGCTGGGTGGCTGGTGGATGTGAATACTGCCTGGTACCTTATGCATCACCTAGATAGGATTTTAGACAGTGCTGGAGAGGAACTGGCTGTCGTGGCACATATGGGCACCAACGACATAGGAAAATGTAGGAGGGAGGTTCTGTAAGCCAAATTTAGTCCTTTAGATAGAAAGCTGAAATCCAGAACCTCCAGGGTAGCATTTTCTGAAATGCTTCCTGTTCCACGCGCAGGTCCCCTGAGGCAGGAAGAGCCCTGGCGTCTTAATGCATGGATGAGACACTGGTGCAGGAAAGAGGGATTCAATTTTGTAAGGAACTGGGCAACCTTTTGGGAAAGGGGGAAACTTTTCTCAAAGGACGGGTTCCACCTTAACTAGAGTGGAACCAGGCTGCTGGCGCTAACTATTAAAAAGGAAATAGAAAAGCTTTTAAACTAGAATAAGGGGAAAAGCTGACTGTTGCTCAGCAGTGCATGGTTCAGAGGGAGGTTTCTTCAAAGGATACTAATGAAATAGAGTTAGGGGATCCCAACACAGAGATTCTAATAAAAGTAAAAGTAGTCCATGTGCTATGAGTAAAGAATCACTTGAGATAAAAGATTCCAAATTATTCCTATCAATTGAAAAGCAAGTTGTTAATACAAATCAAAAACACACTTTGAAATATCTGTATGCCAATGTCAGAAGTCTAAGAAGTAAGATGAGAGAATTAGAGTGTATAGCAGTGAATGATGAGACAGACATAATTGGCATGTCAGAGACCTGGAGGAAGGACGATAACAATGGAACAGTGCTATACCAGGGTAAAATTATATAATGATAGGGAGGATCAACTTGGTAGGGGGTGGGTGGCACTTTATGTCTGGGCGGGCATACAGTCCAACAGGATAAAAATCATACAAGAGACTAAATGCATAGCAGAATCTTTATAGCTAGAAATCCAGTGTGTATAGGTAAGAGTATAGTGATAGGAGAATCCTACCGTTCACCTGGCCAAAATGATGAGACAGACGATGAAATGCTGAGAGAAATCAGGGAAGCTAACCAGTTTAGAAGTGCAGTAATAATGGGGGACTTCAATTACCCTAATATTGACTGGGTAAATGTAACATCAGGACATCCTAGAGAGAAAAATTCCTGGATGGAATAAATGACTTTTTCATGGAATAATTTGTTCAGGAACCAATGAGAGAGGGAGCTATTTTAGATCTAATACTTAGTAGAATGCAGGATTTGATGAGAAAGGTAATGGTAGTGGGGCCACATGGCAATAGTGTTCACAACATGATCCAATTTGAACTAATAACTGGAAGGGGGACAATATGTAAATCTACAGCTCTAACACTAAATTTTCAAAAGGGAAACTTTGATAAAATGAGGAAAATAGTTAGAAAAATATGAAAGGTAGAGCTGCAAAGGTTAAGAGTGTACAACAGGCATGGACTTTGTTTAAAAATAACTTCTTAGAAGTGCAGTCCAGATGTATTCCATGTATTAAGAAAGTAGAAAGAAGGCCAAATGATTACCGGCATGGTTAAAAGGTGAGGTAAAACAGGCTATTTTAACCAAAAAATCTTCCTTCAAAAATTGGAAGAAGGATCCATCTGAAGAAAAAAGGAAAAAGCATAAGCACTGTCAAGTTAAATGTAAAATATTGATAAGACAGGCTAAGACAGAATTTGAAACGAAGTTGGCTGTAAAGGCAAAAATTCATAATACATTTTTTAAATGTTTCCGAAGCAGGAAATTGTGAAGAAGTCATTTGGACTATTAGATGATCGAGGGGTTAAAAGGGATCTTATGAAGATAAGGCCATTCCAGAAAAACTAAATGCATTCTTTGCTTCCATGTTTACTAATGAGGATATTGGGAATATACTGGTGATGGAGATGGTTTTCAAGGGTGATGATTTGAATGAACTGAACCAAATTACTATGAATCTGGAAGATGTAGTAGACCAGATTGACAAACTAAAGAGCAGCAAATCACCTGGACCAGATGATATACACAACAGGGTTCTGAAAGAACTAAAAATGAAATTTCAGATCTATTAGCAAAAATTTGTAACCTATCATTAAAATCATCCATGTACCTGAAGACTGGAGAGTGGCTAATGTAACCTGTGAGCCTGACTTCGGTGCTGGGAAAAATAGTGAAAACTATTCTACAGAACAAAATCATAGAATTTATAGAAAGACATGGTTTAATGGAGCACAGCCAGCATGGATTTACTCAAGAGGAATTTGCTACTTTTTTTGAAGAGGTTAAACATGTGATAATGGTGAACTGTAGATGAGGTGCATTTGGATTTTCAGAAGGCATTTGACAAAGTCTCTCATGAGAGGCTTCTAAGAAAACTAAAAAATCATGTGATAGAAGGCAATGTCTTTTCCTGGATTGCAAACTGATTAAAAGACAGGAAACAGAGAGTAGTATTAAATGATCACTTTGATCAGTGGAAAAACGTAAGCAGTGGTGAGCCTCAGGGATCTGTACTTGGACTGGTGATTTTCAATATATTTATAAATAATCTGGAATGGGATATGACTAGTGAGCAGATCAAATTTACAGATGACTCAAAATTATTAAGAGTAGTTAAATCTCATGCAGATTATGCTAAATTGCAGGATGACCTTGTGAGACTGGAAGATTGGGTGTCCTTCTAGCTCTGCTATATCTTTCTTGAGATGGGTCAGCCAAACCTGCATGCACTAGTAGTCAAGGTGTGTTTGCACTAGAGATCCATACAAAGGCATTATGATATTCATTCATTGTTTTATTTTCTATTCCTCTCTTAATAAGTCCTAAAATGTTAAGTCCTATTTGTTTTTTTCACCTCCACAGCACACTTTGCTGAGGATTTTAAAACAGTGAATGCAATGTGTGAAGGAAGGTGAAGCAGTAGCAGAAATATTAAACAAATTCTTTGATTCAGTATTCAATAAATAATTCCTTAGAGGAGTACTACGGCTGGTTGACAAGAGCACAGATGGGAGTGGAGTAGACACAATATCATTTACAGAAGAAAGTGTTTGGGAGGAACTAGTAAAACTGAAAGTGGACAAGTACATGGGGCCAGATGAGATACATCCTAGGATACTAAAGGAACTCAGAGAAGTATTGGTGGGTCCGCTAAAGGTTTGTTTGATAGATCTCTGGAAATTGATGTGAAGCTGCAAGACTGGAGAAGAGCAGTTGTGGTCCCGCTTCTCAAAAGTGGTAGCAGAGAAGAGGCTGGAAACTATAGACCAGTTAGCCTTACCTCAATGGTAGGAAAATTAATGGAGACTCTGCTGAAGGAAAGAATAGTGAACTGTCTACAATCTGGTGTGTTCTAGATCCGAGGCAACATGGTTTCACTAGAGGAAGGTTGTGTCAGATGAATCTGATTTATTTTTTGATTGGGTGACTAGAGAATTAATTCAAGGACGTGCACGCGATGTGATTTACTTGGATTTCAGTAAAGCTTTAAATACCTGTATAAGAAGCTCATGAATAAAATGAGAAGCCTAGGAGGGGTGCCAAGCTGGTGAAATGGATTACAAATTAGTTGACTGACAGATGACAGCAGGTAATGGTAAATGGAACCTACTCATCACTCTTCTATCTTCAGAGTAGGTTCCATTATCATTACCTGCTGCCATCAGTCAGTTAACAAATCCCAGAACCAATCCTTGAAGAACACTTATCAAAGTGGAACTCCACTTATCAAAGTGAACTCCAATCAAAGTGTAGTTACTCAAGGTTTGGTTCTGGGACTGGTTGTTGTGAAGCGCTAGGAGAGTGGTTTCGCTTACCAGGGGTTTGTGTGTTCTTGGACCATGGCTCGACTCCAGAGGAACTCCAAAGAGGTGCCGCGGCAGGCGAGGCATGCCCAAGCATGGGCTGGACAGGAGCGAGACTGGGCTGAAGACAGATGAACAAAGATACTGACCCTCCTCCGGTCCTGCACACTTCTGAAGACCAGCAAGGCCAGATGGAGGCCAGGGCAGCGAAGACCGGAACATGGAGATTCAGACAAGACTCAGGAACAAGGTACTTGAATGCTCAGACAAAGACTCAGGAACAAGGTACTTGGATGCTCAGACAAAGATTCAGGGACAAGGTACTTGGATGCTCAGATGAAGACTCAGGCAAGATTCAAGGTATTCAGAAGACAGGCAAGATTCAAGATATTCAGGAGAGTCAAGCAAAGTACTGGGTTGAGACTGCGATGCAGTGCGCCCTACACAGTCCACCCGCGGGACTGGATACGGACCACGCTGGACTCGAAGAGCCTCTAGACGAGATGCAGAGCAATGACAAAGAACATATCTCAGAAGCTGTAGAGGCCTGCACCAAGGCGCGCCCTGCACAGCCACCAGTGGCTGGTCGCGGACCACACTGGGACGCTACAGGTTCTGGCAGAGTCTTTGGCATGGATGGAGCAAGCACAAGGGAATCCGTAGACCAAGGATAAGGACAGAAGCGGAAGTCTCCCGGAGGCTTGTGCTGCAGAGGTGAAGGAGGCATTGTACCATGAAGCGCCCTACACAGCCCGCCCGTGGGGCTGGTCGTGGACCATGACATGGCATGCCAGAAGGATGGCAACGAGGAACCAGGGGTTCAGGGTAACTGGACCATGGACATCAGGATCAGGAGAACAAACATCTGGACTGGAACACAGATTATAGGATCAGGAGACAGACCTCAGGACTGAAACACAAACATCAGAAACAGCAGGCAGACATCTGGACTGGAACATGGACATCAGGACAAGACGAGGAGCTCCAACAAAGAACAGGAAACACAGGACCTTGAAGAAGTGCTGGAACAGAGACAACTCCTGGAGCGAAGGACAGCAGGATCCCAGGAATGTCTAACTACTTGCGAAGGCAACACTGAAATGGACGCTGAGCCCTTTTGTAGGGCTGAAGAGGACAAAGCCCAGGGAGGGGTCAGCAGGAGGCTACACCTGGCTGGCCCTTGAAAAGCAGGAGAGAGGCGTGCGCCCATGCCTAGGGAAGCTGGAGGAGGGAAGCAGGATCGTTGGTGGCGTCCTTCCAGCCACGTGGAAGGCCCGAGGAGAAGCAAGGCAGCCCTGCCATGAAGGTGGAGAGATGGCAGGCTGCAGGAAGAGCAGGAAGCTGCAGGCACAGGCAGGGACAGCTTCCCTGCCGGGCAAGGACCCGGGCTGTAGCAGGCACCGGCAGGGACGGCCTCCCTGCCGGCCGAAGACCCCGGCATCGGTGAGGACGGCTCCCTGCTGTCCAAGGACCCCAAGGACGATCCTAGCCGCGGCAGTAAGGGCAGGAGCGGCAGAGGTGGTCCCAGCCACAAGGGAGAGCCCTCGTCGGGCCGACCCTGCCGTGCAGGGCCGGAGGCAGCCGGGGAGGAGCCCGGCGATGGCGGCACGCCCGCCATGAAAGAAGCAGCACCAGCGGCCAGACTGGCCGCGGCAAGGTAGGGGACCTGCCCGCGCTCCTCGCGGGCAGGTTCATAACACTGGTTCTGTTTAATATCTTCTTGAGAGATATTGGAGAGGTTAAAAGGAAAAGTTTGACTTTTCCTGAATGACACTAAGATCTGCAACAGTATGCACACACCGGAAGGAGTAGAGAGAATGAGAAGTGATTTAAGGAAGCTTGGTCAAAGTTTTGGCAGATAAGATTCAATGCCAGGAAGTATAGATTAATGAATTTGGCTTGCAGTAATCCAAAGAAACTGTATGTAATGGGAGGCAAGATTGATGTGCATAGACAAATGAAGAGACCTTGGGGTGAAAGTGGCTTATGATCTGAAAGTAGCAAAGCAATGTGAGAAGGTAGTGGCACAGACTAGAAGGATGCTGGGCAATATTAGGGAGAGCCAGGGAAAAGGGAGGTAATAATGCCCCTTTTCAGGTACTTTGTTCAATTGTGGAGACTGTATTTCAAAAAGGATAGAGGCAGAATGGAACAAGCCAGAGAAAGGCAACCAAAATGGTAGGGGTCTGTACTGGAAGACCTAAGAGAAGAAATTGGAGGAAGTAAATATGTATACCTTGGAGGAGAGGAGGGACAGGGGAAATATGATACAGTCTTTCAAATATCTGAAAAGTATTAGAAATGGAGTAACCTATGGTTAACTTTAGGTGCAACATTTCTGCATGGTGGTAATTTATATGGAGTGGCAGTTACTACCCTTAACAGAATGCATGGGAGTAACCTGCATGGATCGGCAATCACTAACCTAAGCAATTTACTGGGCAGACTGGAGACCAGGGTTCAAATCCCACTGTTGCTCCTTGTGACCCTGGGCAGGTCACTTTACCCTCCATTGCCTCAGGTACAAAGGGGGTCATTCATCAAATGGCATTAGGGCCTTATCGTGGGTGTTAGGGCCCTAACACAAGCAATAAATAATGCATTGTGAGATGTATATGCAAATTTAAAAAATATAGTCAAATGGGAGGAGTTTATGAAAATGAGGGGTGCTTAATGTTGCATGTGATAGTGTAACACATGTTATCATGGGATTTTATGCTGGAAATAACTACACTTTTTTTTTCCTGGTGTTATACTTAAAATGGGATTTGTGATAAATATTGCCAACTCCATTTCAGAGAGAGAGAGAGAGAGAGAGACTCTAGGAAGGCACACATATTAGTCAACTTTTTATACCACAGTAAGAGGGGCTGTGGTGGGCTAGGTTTTGGGGGGCAGTTTTACATGCATAGTCAGAGTTACGAACAACACAATAGACATCAGGGAAGATTTTATGTGATTTGGAGTGACAAAAGTTACACAAAGATGAGATTTGTATATTGTACTCTCGACCTAGCTTGATAGCCAGCTAGGTAGAGAGTGCATCAAGCTAGGTCGAGAGAACATTGTAAAAATCTCATCTTTGTGTACTTTTCATCACTCCAAATCACATAAAATCTTCCCTGATGTCTATTGTGCTGTTCAAACATCTGACTGTACATGTTAGCTGGATAACTTATTTGGCTAACTCAGCTCCTCCTAGTTATGCCCCCCCCCCCCCCCCCCCCGAATGACCTTAACATACACAGCCCAATTGTAACTGGATAAAAAGTTATCCACTAGAATTTAGCTGGATAAGTGTTGCACTGTGATGGACAAGAGCACCAGGGGGTGCTCTCCAGTGCGGGAGGAAATGTGTGCCCTTGTGATGAGATGATCCAAGAATGGAACCCGGGGACCTCTACCGGGCCTGCATGCCTCTGTGAGAACACCAAAGCAATGGTGGTCTCTGAATGGTCCTCCGATCGTTCCCAACCCTTTCAGACTTGTTGCAGGGAGCAGCAGAGGCGGTAGGCCAGGCATAAGGCAGAGTAGACAAGGACGAAGAACAAACTTGGACGAAGGTCAGATGTGGACGAAGGTCAGATTCAGGCAGAAAGCAGACAGGCTAAAACTCAGCATAAGAAGAGATCCGGTCGACGCCTGAGACAACCCCCATCTTGGACGGAGCTTTGTAGGCCTGACAAAACAGGCCAGAGAAGTTAGACTGAAGATGGACGGAAGCTTAGGAGCTGGGTCCGGAATCAAAACATCTGGAACAGGATAAAACTCAAGATGGAGAAGACTCCGGATAGGGCGCTACCACCCACAGCCGGGGAAGAGGCTGCAGTGGCCAGACCGGCCCTCAGGCTATCCACTGGAGCACTACCCGCCGGGGGCTAGGCGTAGCCGGAGTCCAGAGCATCAAAGGACTATATACAAGAAGGCCTCCAGGCGGAATTCCAGGACATCAGGATGAACTCCTCGGACACTCAGTGAAGGGCAGCCGGGATGGACGAAGTGCAAAACCGAAGACTCCAGGACAGAGGTACCAGGCAGGAGATGGAAGACCTTGGCTCCATTGATGGAAAGACCCACCAGCGCCCTACACACCCCTGGAGGGGTGGTCGTGGACCACAGTGCCGCAGCGCGCACTACCAACCCGGCCGGGCTGGTCGCGGCCACGCAGGGAAGGATCATGATGAAGACTTGGACCTCTAGACGAGACATCAATACTCAGGATATAGAAGACATTGAACTGGAACAGAGACATCTGGACGGAAACACTGGAGACATCGGGACTGGAACCATAGAAGACATCAGGACTGGGAATAGAAGACGAGACAAGGGACGTCCAAGGAAGAGACCAGGAACAAGATGATGAAGAAGCTTCAACAAAGAAACAGGAACACCCAACAGGAGTAGAGAACAGGAAGTCCATGAGAGAACTTACTCCTTGCAAAGGCAAAGCTGGAATGATTGAAGAACCCTTTTATAGGGTGAAGCAGGAAACACTCAAGGCGGAGCTTGCAGGTGGGACAAGAGGGACAACTCCCTCCTGGCCCTTTAACTCAGGCTGAGAGACGCGGGCCCACCCCTAGCGAAAGGAAGCAGTGCAGGACCCTGGACAGCAGCCTTGCTGCACGAAAGACTGCAGGGCTGAAGCAGAAGCTGGAACTAGGCCTCACAGCAGGCCCCGGCATCAGGGTCGACTCCCTGCTGCAGGAGGTGAACCGAGAGCAGCTCCAGGTGCCAAGCAAGCCCGGGGATGCAGGCCCTCTCCCCAAGGAGGTCCCGAAGTAGGTCTGTGGCCTCCGGGCCACATGGGGATGTCAGGCAGCGGCTTCCTAGCCACATAGAAATAGCAGCGTGGCTCCTGCCACGATAGAAGCGCAGGGACAGCCTCCGGGCTGCAGAGGCTGCATCAGCGCAGTTCCGGCCATGGGAGAAAGCTCCGGCGTGGCTCCTGCCGCACTGGCACGATGGTGGCCTCCTGCTGCTACAGGGAACACTGGCATGGCTCCTGCCGTGCCGGTGACGGCATCGGGGGTCGGGCCGAGCCGGCCTAAAGAAAGGTAAGAGCCTGCTTGCAGCCCTGCCATGAGCAGGATCGCAACAATAAGGGCCCAAAACTTCATTTCATCAGATAATTTCTGAGTTATCAGGCAGAATGCTTCTGAATTTGGTCCTCTATGTTACTATGGAGCTAAACATTGTTTACTAGGGATGCACATGTATCTGAAATTAAAATTGAAAATAGGGCAAATAAGCCTCTTTACATGTTATTTCAAACAAAATGAATTTGGCCCCCCAAAAAAACAAAAATTATAGTTTTTATTCATTATTGGCAATGTATTGCAAATAGAGTACACTATTTCAAATAAAGTCCACTGTTTGCAAACAGTTTGCACTATTTGCAACACTTTGCTGAAACAAAACATGTGCGTTTGTTTTCAGACAGCATGTATACAGGTTTAATACTAGAGAGGAACCAAACATTTTTCCATGAGCATAGGTTGTGGTTTTATATGTATGAAAGTGGATGGGTATGAATGGGGAATGTTATAGTATGATTGAAGTTGGGTTTTTATTAGTGAATTAATTAGAAGTCATTGTGAAACAGTGATATACCGTGAATGTTTGAATACTATTAGTTGAATTATGTATTAGATAAATTTGGTATTTTTATGTATATACATCTCTATGAAGTTATTGTAATAAAACTTGTATGGCTTTCATGATTTGTGAATATTTGGAGAGACCTCTCATTGGTGTTATATGTATGAAAATGAGGTATACATTACTGGAGACAGTAAAGTATGAAATTATGCATGCTCATACAGTCAATATAACAAAAAATTACATGCCTCTGAGTTTTGGTATTATTATAGTTGCATTATATTTTGTCCAGTTCAATTTGCATACTTTTTTGCTTTGGTCTGAGGTAATGAGCTATTTTGAATACTTTTGCATCTCATTACCTAATTAGCTTATATTTTATGTTATCACTATTGAAATTTAGTTTACAGGTATTAACAGTGCTATTAATGCACATTACCCGCTTGCAATAGCATTTAACATGCATTAATAATCTTTAATATATTGCCCTCGAAATCTGGATCTGAACCAGACATTCAGGAGATCTCACAAGAAGGAAAAATAAAAAAATGTCTTCCTTGACCTCAACTGGTATAAGTTTAAGCTAGATGTTATTTATTCAGCAGTATGATTGCCTTTTTTGTTTCTTTGATGGGCCTGGAAGTTTCCTCTGGCTCCTTTGGGCTTCCAGCTCAGATGGAACTCTGGGAAGCAGAGGAGCTGACCCAGGAATTGAGTCTAGATCCTCTGCACAGCACTGCCACTTAGCCACACGGCTGGCTGCAGCATGTTTTTCTTTATTTTTATGAGGAGCGCAGGGCTAAGGAAAGCAATAGGGCATAGTTTGTCTGAAGCAAAAAATTTGCCTCTCTTCATCCCCTCTCCACCCCAAAATACCCCAAACAAAATACCCCAAACAAATCTATGACCATGCACTATACTTAAAACACATTATGTGGTCCTGAACAACTCTCTACACTTTAGGAACTGTGCTATTAATTCTAACTCAGTTGCCTTTTGATTTGATTCACACCTGCTAATTACAGATACTTTAAGAAAAAAAATATTTGTTAAAATTATGAAACAGCTGCTGGGAAAAGATGGTCAGCCAAGAAAGTGATGATACTGACACAGGAAAAAAGTTTAATGACCGAAAGAGCAGACTACGCTGGGTTGTATGCATAACAGATTAATACATATTTATAAATACAAAAATAAAACAAAAAAATAACATTATGTACATTTTTTAAAGAGGACAGCAGCTTTAGTTCAATGGTGTTTGTGAGACAATCCTTTAAGCTGTGTCAAAATGCCAGTTATCCTCAGATGCCACCCAGATTTGAATAATTTAAAGAGACAAAAAAAAAAATCCACAAAAAAAGAGGACTCATCCTTTGACTATAGCTACTTTTGACAAGGCATCCTTGCCTCTTCTTTTTACTGACGCATGTTTGTCTCTATCAACCATGACAAGTGCCAATCAAGCCTTCTGTTTCCAAGGTTTTGGGTGGTTTTTTGTGTATGTGTATGCTGGATTTTTAGTTTTTTGCTGGGGGAAAAAAGGAACATGAAACATTTTCTAACAATCAGTGAAGATCCATGATCAGTGTGTGGTCTGGGGAAGCAAGTCTTTTCCTTTAGCACTTCTAATCTCTGCCCCACTGTTTACTTCTTTTTGTGCATGTTAATCTCTCTATTGCTTAAAAGGATACTGAACAAATTGTAAATCAGTATGGATTAGGCTGCTTTGTTGCCAATTGGTATAGTTATCCTTTAGCATCTTCAGCAATCGCTCAATGTCTACTTGGTAAGGAAAGGCCATCTTGTGTGAACCAGACTGTATAGAGTTCATGAAAATAAATCAATATTACTATTGATACAGCACCATCAAGGGATATAATACTGTACCAGAGAAGGGGGATTAAAAAGATAAAATATAGGAGGCAGACAAAATTATGCAAGGCACAAAAAATACCCCATAACAGCTGCAGAACATAGTAACATAAAATAATAGTTGATGACAGATAAGGATCAATTGCTGCATCAGTTCTCGTCCTCTCTACCACTTTGGGTAGATGAACAAATATACGTTTCCATACTTAAACCAGCATCAACTTATCCCCATGTCTTTTACCCAACCTCTTAGACCTTGTTCCTACCACTGCTCTCTCTATCCCAAGCATGTATAAATCGAACATTATAGGAGGACCCAACATTGCATTGACTAGTATCCAGTCTGGATGCTAAGATCTGGGTTTTTGGGGTTTTTTTATATCTTTGTTTTCTAACCATGGACAGAGGGAAGAGGAAAGTGAAGGTGAAGACTTATCCCAAGATATCCCCTACACAGATTACATAAACTCCAACTCTAATGCATTACTATGTGTTATGCAATGTTGTTGGACCATCAGCAGGATCTGCAGCTGGCTCTGGCTGGACAGTGATGTATTTCAATAGATAATCATTTTACTTAAATATATTGAACTTAAAATTATTTTTTAAGATTCTTACAAGACTTTTACTTAACATCTTCTTCATGACATATATAGGTTTTACACTTACCACATTCTAGACATATGTAGTTGCTCTAGCTCTTGATCTCTTTTATGTGATCTGTTACATGTCACCATTTTAAATGTTCTTTTATATGTTTGTATATTAATATTTTATATAATTAATTTTTTAAGTTGTGTATGTCTTTTTTAATTTTTCTGTATTTGATGTTATTTTACTATAGCCCCTGAGGCAGCCACTAGATGTGTGGCAAAACTCGGCTGAGTCGGGCTTTTTATAAAAACACGTCTCCACTACAATAAATATGTTCAAAGACATCTGGCATCTATTCTTCTGTTGTTTCCTCCACAGCTATCATAGATCGCCTTCCTCTTTGCTTCTGGGGTCCACCCAGGTAGAGAGTCCATCAAGCTAGGTTGAAAGAACATTGTACAAATCTCATCTTTGGGTGAGTTTCCTCACTCCGAAGGATATTAAATCTTCACAAGAGTGTACTGTTCTGTTCATACGTCTCACTCTGAATGTCAAAGTGGCCCCTAACCCCTACATTCCTACCTAAACCTCACCTCGAGTAACTAGGTGGGCCTCCTATAGAGGTATTAATACCTAACTACTATGAAGGCCCTATAGCTAGTCTTTCTCTCTCTCTCTCACCCAAGCAGTTGTAGGTAGGAATTGCGACATTTGTGGTACTTTTATTTATTTATTTATTTATTTAAGAGCTTTTTAATATACCGACATTCATAGGAGGTTTACAATCAACTTTGTAGTACAGAAGGAGAAGTTACAAATAACAGGGGGGGGGGGGAAGGGGAGCAGGATATGAAAAAGGAGAGGGGGGGAGTGGGTGATAGCAAGCGCGTAAGTAGCGTGAAGGACAAGGAAGTAAAACAAAGGGAGAAAAATATATATAGGAATTGTATTTAAGGTATTAGCAAAAAAACCATAACATTTTAGTAATTACATAATCAGCAAATTCGTTAAAGATGAGCCATTGATATGCAGGAGGTAGAGCAGAGGGCAAATGGGGAAGGCGAAAGGGGGGCAATAGGAGGGTTTAGGTTTGGTTGGCATCAGGGTAGGCCTGTAAGAAGAGCCAAGTTTTGATGCCTTTTTTGAAATTGGATAAAGAGGGTTCAAGGCGGAGAGACATGGGGAGTGAGTTCCATAGGGCAGGGCCGGCTATGGTAAATGCTCTTTCTCTTGTGAGGGAGAGGTGTGCAGTTTTAAGGGGTGGAATGTGTAGGGTGCCTGTGAGGGTGGCTCTGGATGGATGATTGGAGTTGCGGAAACGCGGCATTTCCTGGAGCCATGCGGGGTTGTTTTTGTGGAGCACATTATGGAGAACGGTGAGGGTTTTGTATTTTATACGGAAAGGGATGGGCAGCCAGTGCAGATCTTTTAAGACTGGGGAGATATGTTCTCTTGTGCGTGTGTCGGTGATGATTCTTGCCATGGAGTTCTGCAGGATTTGTACTTACCACAAAGTGTGAAAATATTATCACACTGTAGTAATACCTATGCAAAGCACTAAGGCCTGGTAACGGGGGGTGGGGGGTGTGTGAAGCAGGGGCGGTCCTGCAATAGCCGGCAGCAATTGCACCTCCGCGGTGCGATCGCTGCCGGCTTTCTGTTACACAGGTAGAGAAGATGTGAACCCTTAGTCCGAGGAGGAGTTGATACTACCAGAGGAGACAGCTCCTCGGCTTCCCCCGTCGAATGGCGAGGCTGGAGTGAAGTAGGAACTAGTTGGATCTTCACCACTGGATGCCAGTGGTCCCCCCAGGAGAAGCCCATAGGGATCCGGACTGCTGGGACTTAGGTGAACCTTTGAGAGG
Source organism: Rhinatrema bivittatum (assembly GCF_901001135.1). Lineage (NCBI taxonomy): Eukaryota > Metazoa > Chordata > Amphibia > Gymnophiona > Rhinatrematidae > Rhinatrema > Rhinatrema bivittatum. The sequence continues at coordinate 216,405,529 of NC_042618.1, read as the reverse complement.
TAGAGGTCTCATGGGACAGAAGCAAGGGCCAATTGGATCTTCGCCACTGGAAGTCCACGGTCCCCCCAGGAGGAGCCCATAGGGACCCGGATCGCTGGGACTTAGGTGGGCCCTTGAGGATGGAAGACTCTTCAAAGTTCTGTCCAGGATCAGAAGCCAGAGTTCACCTACCGCAGCTCTCACCCAGAATTTCATCTGAATCCTGAATCCTTGCCTGAGACCTTCTGAATAACCTGAATCTTTGTCCGAGTCTTTTGAGTAACCTGAGTCTTTGTCTGAGTCTTCTGAGTAACCTGAATCCTTATCCGAGTCTTCTGAGTAACCTGAATCTTCATCTGAGTTTTCCTGAGTTCCTGTTTTGTCCTGTTCCTGCCCTTAGTCTCCGTCTGGCCTCACACACTTGTCGTTCCCAAGCGGCAGGTCCAAAAGTGCTACCGAGTGGTAGGAGGGCTACTCTTGTGACCAGCATTGCGTTGCTGGTTCACACTGGTGCGTGCAGGTCCAGCAGAGGGCTGATCCTGCCTTGTTCCTGCTCTGAAGTTCCTTACCCTGGTTCCAGTCCTGCTTTGTTACTGCTCCGCCCGTGCTTGCATGCTCTCACCTTCCACAGTGAGCCTTGGGGCTCCTCCCTGATTCATGCCGTGGTTCAGGGGCTCACGCTCTCCCATGAGCTAGCGACCATGCTCTTAACACCAGCCTTAGGCCGCACCCGCAACAGGATCTGTAGGCCTCGCGGGCGCAACAGGATCTGAAGGCCATGAGCTCAGTGAGTGTGTGTCTGTGACCGGCTCAAGTTTCTGGATATTTTTTAATCTTGTTCCTTGCCTAGACAATTTTTTGCTCCTAGTTTCCTGGACTCTTTTGCCTGGTTAAACATTATTTTTTACTGTTTGCTTTGTTTATTTGAGTACGTCTTGATTTTCACGACCTGCAGGAGGTGCCTGCATCCAGATTTTCCTCAAACCAGTCCAGTACTGGACCTCCTTTCGACCAGTAGGAGGTGCCTTAACTTGTTCCAGAGACCATCTCTGCTCATCCCACAGAGATGTGATGTTCCATCCTGGGTTCCACATGACCTGCATTAGTCACCTGCACCCAGGTTTCCATGTCATCATTTCCAAGCTCTGTTTCTTCGCTGAGCATCGTCAAGCTTCAGGGAATGTATGCTTACTTGAATCAGATTACAGCAACTCCAGGTCCTTGGGTTTGATCGACTGTCAGGAGGCGCCTGCACATTAGGCCTGGCTTTGTTCCACCAGTTTCAATTCAGCCCATACTTTTCTCAGCATGGTGCTTATCATGGGACTAATTACAGCTACAATCCCGACTCTGCTCTGCACAAATGGGAGTCCCAGCTTCTAATTCCACTCCAGTTTTCAGAGGTGTCACCTTGTGTCTTTTTTCCTTAATTCCAGCGTGGTGAGTTGCCTTGTATCTACAGCTTACAGACCACCATCCATCATTCTGCTGTCCGTCACACAACTTCTGAGCTACTAAAATCCAGATTGGGAAATCCTGACTTGTTCATCCATCCATCTGATGCTGTCTCCGCTGTTAGATAAGGTCCGTGATTGCCACTTTTAGGCTTGTTTGGTAAAGCCCACCGTCCTTCAGCTCTGTATCTATCAGGAGAGATCCTTCATTCCATCGAAGGATGGCTCTTCAAGGATAATCATATCTTGCCAGCCTCCAGCTGTTTTCGCCCTTATAGGATGTCTTTGCAAGACTTCTATTACCACCTGTTTTCACTACCCGCCTATCATGGAATGAGCATCCGATAGGCTCTGCTGGAATCCCTGACTATCTTCTGGCCTTGCCTTCTGGAGCTTACCACCTGTCAACCATTCTGGAGATCCTCTTCAAGAAATGGTTCCTTGTATAAAGCTGGGCACGTAATTCTATTGACCATCTAACGCCTTATGGAGTAATTTCTCGAGGTATGGGAGCCCACGTTGTCATGTGGATTATACCTGAGATGCAACCTTCTTCTCAACCTAGTTAAAGGAACTATTCTCATCCATCTGGCTTTACAAAAGTTTGGGTTCAGTGACCCTATGCATCTCTTTGTTCCTTCAGTTGACCGCAACTCTATGTGCCATCTATCATTCAAGGTATAGAATTTACCCCAAGACCAGCTTTCTATCTTTTGAGCAAGGTTTGTTGGACTGTCTAGCTCCACCTGGTGCTCCTCATACTAATATTCATCCAAATAAGTGGTATCTGCAAGTTTGCATTCTCCTGTTACACCATCTTGCATCCAAAATTCCAACAGTGATGCCTTAATCCCATCATTTGGCAATTGCTCTCAATAAGAAGTGCTGTAGAGGTGTTCCTCACTCTCATCTTGATTTAATAAAATTCTGAACTGGACCATCCCTTAAGATGCTTTTTCTACTTCTATACCTCCAATTCAACCTGGCTCATGTCTTCTTTTGAGTTTCATCATGTGTCTACGTTGTCGTCAGTATGTTGCTTCAACTCATCGCTTCAGCTCCTTCTAAGCCTTGAACATCTAGTGTTTGGACCCCCATGTTCCCCAGCTGGTATAGAAGATATGCCTTCTTGCCTTCAGCCATTGAGAAGAGGCTGAAGGGGGCCTTTGAGGGGGTGCTGTTACGATCCTGCTCGCCGAGCCCATCCCGCAAGCAGGCCTTTCACTTACCCCAAGCCGCCACCGCTGCCTATCTTTGTGGCCTAGTGCCGCCACCGAGTCACTGCTCCTTTGTGGCATGGAGCCTTCCGCCCTTCCTTTTTGCGGCCCTGTGCCGCCTCCAGAACTCACCCTCCACAAGCGGGGAATTCCCCGCTGGGATTCCCCTAAGTGGCTGGAAACCACCACCGGCGCTGCCCCCTTCATTGTGGCCCTGAGCCGCCGCCAGGACCTCTTCATCTTCGTGGCAGGAGGCCATCTTCAGTTCTGCCTTCCACGCGGCAGGGATGCCGCCGATTCAGTCATCCCTGGGCCCTTCTCTAGGCGCGTGGCCGCGTCTCTTCACCTGATTTAAAGGGCCAGCGGCGGGAAAAGCCCGCAGGCCCACCAGAAGCCAGTCTCTCTTCACTTCCTGCTTCAGCCCTATAAAAGGGCTCAGTTCCTGTTCCTCAGGGCCTTCTGATCCAGGTCCCATGGTCGTCCATGTTCTTCTTCACTGGATCAAGATCCTCCATGGTCTTCACTTGTCTAGATGGCTCTTTGTTCTGTGTTCTTGGTGTTCCTGGTCTCCTCGTCCTGAATTTCCTGGTCTTGTCCTTCATCAGAGCTCTATTCAATTTATTAAATAGGTAGCTCCTTATGTACAAACAAACAAGGTTAACAGTCTCTTGTCAAGGTTCCCCAACACGGACCCCGTGTTTTGCCCGAAGGCTGCAACGGGAGGGACGGCACTATTAATAGTGAACACTCTTCAGCTGGATGAAGGCATTATAACAAGGCAATATAACAAGGATTGGGCAATCCCAATGGGGAGAGACTGAAGGATATAAATATGTATACCCTGGAAGAGAGGAGGCGCAGGAGTGATATGATACAGATATTTAGATACTTGAAAAGTTTTAATGATGTACAAATGTCAAACCTTTTCCATTGGAAAGAAATCAGTAGAACTAGGAGTCACAAAATGAAAGGGAAGCACAACTGAGGCAATGGGACACCAGGAAGCCATGACACACCTGCAGGTGCTTGGCGATACACTGGTGTGTATCGATATACCGGTTGAGAATTGCTGCCCTATATGATCCTGCAGAGGTTATGGAACAGCAGACACCCCTTCATGATCTGTCTCTGGAAATACTGCCCCCTGGGGCATCATAATTGGGTAGTGATAAGGCAGCTGGTACAAATCCTGAAACCCTTCAAAGATGCCACAGAGGATATGAGTTCCAGAAGCACCGACCATCCCTATAGTAAATATTCTAGAAGAAATGTTAGAGGTCTTCCATGAGCAAAAGAGAATTCAAGTACAGGTGTTGCAGTTTCTGGATTCCTTGCAGCAGAAGTTGCAATAAAGACTGAAACCGCTTACAGAAACATACATGCATGCTACATTTTGTGATCCATGGGCGAGAGGGAGTCTCACCTTCCAGTGTCTCACATTCATGAAGGAGATGCTGGTAGCTACTAGCTAGGGTGTTTGAATAGGAGTGCCAGATGCTGAGGCAGAGTGGGGATGCGGCACAAGAAAGAGTGGATAAGGAAGTGTATTAGGTTCCCTAGGCAAACCTTACAGCCTTGCACACATCCCACCCCCCACCCCCACACACACACATTCCCACACCCTTTACAGACAAACACAATTTAATTGTGCATTTATAACACATTTTACATGAAAAAGAACATTCAAGAGCACAGTATTCTGAGACAAAAATATCACAACATACACATTATGGGGTAGATTTAAAAAAAGTACGCCCGAGGCAGGCATAACTCGCGCGCTCCGGCTGCGCGATTCCCCGGCCCGGGAACAGTTTCAGAGGCCTCGGTCACGCCCCCAGGCCGAAAGCACGCCCGCGGCCCCGTCCCCGGAAGACGCGCCGCCGCGACATGCCCTCCTGACACAACCTTGACATGCCCCCCCAGGAAAGCCCCAGGACTTACACGCGTCCCGGGGCTTGCGAGCGCCACCGAGCCTATTCAGCATAGGCTTGGCACCCGCAGGGGGAACTTGAGGCAGGTTTTTTGGGGGTACGCGCGTATCTTACGCGTGTTCCCCTTTGAAAATCTGCCCCTATATTTCCATGCAGTCCTGTGGTGCTAACCAGAAAACTCTGCAAAAAAGACACTTGGAGCTCCTATGGAATTTTACATTTTGTAATACGTATTGGATGTGAGCTTGGCTCTCAGAAAGCCATGAAAAACAGAATTACCATTACACTATAGTAAACCACCCATACCAAAACAACCTTATCTATGAAAGGCAACACTGCACATATTACACCAGGCCCTAGAACATTAATAAAAGCTCTTATTAGGAAACTAGGCTGCTATAGATCACTACACAGAAATTACATGCTAGCAAAATACGTCACTCGGTCACATATGCAGAACATAGAGAGACCCTGACCAAATACAGAATAAAGAAATCAGAAAGTATAAACAGAAACATGCTGGAAAGAACTGAACTGGAACCCACAACAAGCCAGCCTCTATGCAGAGCAACAATGGAAAAAAAGAAACATTACCATTCTTCATAAAACATTAAATAATATCAAGAAATATAAAACATTAATCATAATAGTAAAGTCATATTCATAAAAAGAATATTTCAAACCAGTTAATGAATAGAATATCAAAAATTTCCCACACACCCAATTTCCCAGACACCAAAAATCTGATGAAAAATCCAATTAAAAAATGTTCTATCCCCCCCCACCCCAAAAAAAATATTTCCACAGAGCAGAATCATCAAATTACACCCAATAATTAAAACTAATAAGGATTAAAAAATCTGATCTCCATATATGGGATCTGATTTCCAGTCACTCTGAGATTAAGAACATAAGAAATTGCCATGCTGGGTCAGACCAAGGGTCCATCAAGCCCAGCATCCTGTTTCCAACAGAGGCCAAACCAGGCCACAAGAACCTGGCAATTACCCAAACACCAAGAAGATTGTTGTGGACTGGGGGAGGTAGGGCCACACAAATTTTATCTTCTCTCTCACACACATGCACAATAACACATTCATTCTTTCACACTCTCCCACTCTGCTGCCTCTCCCTCACCCTCACAGATACATTATGTGTGTGTGTGTGTGTGTGTGCCTGTGAGACCCTATATGTGACACATAGGCTCCCACAGGCACACAAACGTACACAAACACGCAAACTCTCACACAGACACATACATAGGCACACAGGTTCTCTCACACACACACACAGAAGTTCACACAGACACACGCATAGGCTCTTACAGTCTCACACACAGGCTCTCACACAGGCACACACAAACAGGCTCTCAGACACACACAGGCTCTCACTCATTCACACATACATATAAGCTCACACACACACATGGTCTCCTGTTATCGTCAGGCTGTGGTGGGATGAGCTCCACTATGGTCCTACAGGCCTCCTGCTATCTTCGGGCCATACGACTCACCAATTTTGCTGCTTTTGGGGGGGGGGGGGGGGGGCGGGAGGAGGAAGCAGAAGCTGTGCACAGGCGAGCAACACGCAGGCCCATACCCAGAAGTCGGGCATCTCTTTCGTCGCTGGCACTCTCCTTCTTCAGCCTTTGGATGGTTAGGATCTGTCGCCTGCACATGGCCTCTCCTGCTGCCGCCAGCCCGCCACCTCCCTGGGTGTGCTGTTCCATGCAAATGCACGGTATGCACATCTGGTCGCGCTGGGTCTGGTATCTCAAAGAGTCCATTGAGGAAATGGACACAGATATTCTGATGTATTGGGCACACAAGTCTGCAGTTTGGTCAGATCTAGCCAAGTGGCTCAACAATATCTTTCTTGCCCATAAAACAGCACACTAGTGAACACTAGGTGATGATGGGACATCGTGATCCCTCATGGCACGTAGTGGCATGCAGTGACCTTTATAGCAGGGTATTCAGTCCCGTTCCCAGTCCCTTCTCCACTCCCACACATACCACCCACCCACTCTCTCTTCTCGGTCTACAGCAGTCTCACTCTTTCAACCCCTCTCTACTAGAGACAAAAGACACATGGAACCTAGATGACATTAGGCCCATTGTCCAAATACAATAGTTGGGGTGGGGAACCACACTCAAAATAGTATCATATAGTCAGGAGTGTGGAATGAATGAAGGTTCTTCAACACTTGGAAGATATTTCTATTCAATTTATTAAATAGGCAGCTCCTTATGTACAAACAAACAAGGTTAACAGTCTCTTGTCAAGGTTCCCCGACACGGACCCCGTGTTTCGCCCGAAGGCTGCAACGGGAGGGACGGCACTATTAATAGTGAACACTCTTCAGCTGGATGAAGGCATTATAACAAGGCAATATAACAAGGATTGGGCAATCCCAATGGGGAGAGACTGAAGGATATAAATATGTATACCCTGGAAGAGAGGAGGTGCAGGAGTGATATGATACAGATATTTAGATACTTGAAAAGTTTTAATGATGTACAAATGTCAAACCTTTTCCATTGGAAAGAAATCAGTAGAACTAGGGGGTCACAAAATGAAACTCCAGGAGGGGGGGATGTCTCAGAACCAACATCAGAAAATAATTCTTCACGTAGAGGGCGGTAGATGCCTGGAATGCCCTCCCAGAGGAGGTAGTGAAAACCAAAACAGTTAAAGAATTCAAAACTGCATGGGATAAATACTGTGGATCCCTAAAGGCTGAAGGATGAAAAAGAAGAAAAGAGTGAATAGAGTAACTTGCTGGTGTGGTGATTACTACCCTTCAACCAATAAGCCTTGATACTGTTGATGCAACTCCATCATTGCTCTCTGCTTTAACGGCAGGGGGAAAAGGGGAATTGGATTCATACAGAGAACAACAAAAGCCCCGGCTTATACGGTCAGGGGAAACAAGTATGAAGGTAACTTGCTGATGTAGCGGTTACTACCCTAAACCAATAAGCCTTGATACTGTTGATGCAATTCTAACATTGCTTTCTGCTTCAACAGCAAGGCATAAAGGGGAATTAGATTCAAACACCAACCAACAAGGACCCTGTCTTTTACTGTGTGGGAAACTGATAAGCATGGGATAACCTACAGGATGCACCAGATATAACCATAAGCTTACTGGGCAGACAGGATGGACTATGTGGTCCTTTTCTGCCGACATTTCTATGTTTCTATGTTTATTCCTGGAATGTTTCGATTTCCAGCCACTCTGACATTGTTGTGGATTGGGGGAGAGGGGCTGTACAAACTTTTTCCTCTCTCATACACACACCCACTGACTTTCCCCCACTCACTCACACTGGCTCTCACACTGGCTCTCACCCATCCAGGCTCTCATCCAACACACAGGCACAGGCAGTCACCCAACCACCCAAACACAGGTAGTCATCCATCCACACTCACACACTGGCAGTCACACATCCACACATACCAACACACAAAATCTCACCCAGCTACAAACACACTCAGGTTCTTACCAACCCACCTGCCCACACACACACAGGCTCTCTACCCCCTACACACAGCCTCTCACATAAACATCCCCACCCACACATACACAGGATATCACCTACCTACAAACACACACCCAGGCTCTCATTCACTCACAGGCTTTTACCCTCCCCTCCACACACATGCACCCTCAAGCCCCCCACACAGGCTCTCACCCAATCACCCACATAATCTCTTACCCACCCATCCACCATGCACCACTCCCCCCACACAGGCTTTTAACCTCCACATACACACAGCCTCTCACGCACACATACACAGGAGCTCACCCACCAAGTTAGTAGTTATCCACACACAAACACACCCACCCACACTAACACACAGTATCTCAAACCCCTACAACCAGGTACTCATCCACATACTCACAGGTAGTCACCCCCCCCCCCCCCCCCACACACACACAGGCAGTTACCCACACTAACACAAGCAGTCACCACCCCACCACCTAGTCTATATCCCATCCACATACACACACAACACCTATTTAATTTATTTATTTTATTTAAAGGCTTTTTTATACCGATGTTCATGTAATAGTACATATCGCGTCGGTTTACATAGAACCAAAGTTAGAAAAAACATCGAACATGTGTGAAACATATAACAAGGCATACTTAATAGGAGTTATAGAAATTATCACTAAACCAAAAACTTAGAAATACATCAAACATATTAGATATGTGTGATACATATACAAGGGCGTACTTAGTAAGAATTATCGATAAGCTAAGAACTTAATATTCCATCAATTGTAATAAACACAGTTGTATGAACAAAGTGAGCACATAAGCATATACCCGAGGAACAGTTGAACAAAAGGGCAAATGCCTCAGAGAATTTTCTATCCCAGGACCATGGTCTGGGAGAAGACTAGCTCAGGATAAAGGTGAAGAATGAGGGAAAAGAACGGCCAGTCTAAGCTGAGGTGAAGGGATTATTGAAGCCTTTAAGTGAAGGCTTTCGTGAAAAAGCCTCTTCTTCAGGATGGGGTCTGCTAACTTCGCTAGGTCCTCTTCCTCTCTTCGGCCGCCAGTGGGATATGGTCCACTGGCAGCCACTGCATCCTCCTCCCCATTTCAATGGTCAGTGGAACGGGGTCTGCTGTCGGCCACCAGGTCCTTCTTTCTTCAACTGCCAGCACGATGGGGTCCACTGGTGGCTTCCATGTCTTCCTTCTCTCCTTGGCTGCCAATGGGATGGGGTCTGCTGGCAGCCACTGTGTCCTCTCTTTCTCTTTTCAGCTGCCGCAGGATAGGCTCTGCAGCGGCCTGCTGCATTGTGGAGTGAGTGGTGGCAGGAGTTGCATTTATCTAAATGTCATTTCCTGCTGCCGCGGGGCTGGTCTTACAATAAGAGCTGTGAGACTGGCCCCTCAGCAGCAGGAGTTGATACTTGGGTAAATGTGACTCCTGCTGCCCAGCAAGGGGTGGGGGTGGGGGGGTAGTAAGATGTAATGCCACTGATCAGATCGGGCAGGGGTTTGGTTTATCCCTGCCTGATCTGATGTATAAAATTGAGGTGGCACTTGCCACCCTGTAGTGACATCTATGGGCTGGGGATTCACTGAATCCCTTGAAGGCCCTGACCGCATGCCATTGCTGGCACCATAGTTGATAGAAAAACTGGTGTTTTTGAAAATCAATTTATCTTTGCTTGGGTTTCCAGAATTTCCTTGTAAGTGGCAAGATGACAAAAAGCACCTAGAAGGCCTTGCTACCATTCTGCCTACTTGCCATGCCTTAGGTCAGCGTTTCCCAACTGGTATGCCGCGGCACTATATTGTGCCATGGTTCACGTGCAGGTGTGCTGGAGGCTGAAGTCTCATTTCCTGTTTCCCTCCTGGCCTGCAGGATATTCTACTACCAGCAGGGAGAGTCAGAGAGCAGCACTTATAGGCAGCTGCTCCAGCTTCCCCTCTGCTGCCTCTCTTGTGCAACAGAAACTGAATGGGGTTTTGTAGGCTTGTGAGATCTACTGGCCCCGTACAGTTCAGATTTCAGAAGAAGGCTAGCAAAGGAGGAAGAAGCAGCCCTTGGTAAGCCTGCTCCCAGACTGGGGGTGGAGTGGGGAAAGGGACAGATGAATGTGCCACAGTATATGAGGGGGAGGGAAGGAAAGGCGATGATGCCAGGGGTTGGGGGGAAAAGGGTGGAGGGAGAGGGAAGATGATGATGAATCAAGAGGGTGGGGAGGAAAGGTGGAAGGAGAGGGAAGGTGATAATGCCACGGATGAGGTTGAGAGAAGGTGATGCCAGGGTGCGGGGGTAATGTAAGATTGATGATGATGCCAATGGGGGAGAGGAGTGTAGAGGGAAGGTGATGATGCCAGGGGGTGAGGGAGAGGAAAGATGATGATGATGATGATGATGATGCAAGGAAGTGAGGGAGATGGCAAGTAATGCTAAGGTTGAAAGGAAATAGATAGAAGGTATTTGGCATGGGGAGTGGAGGAAAAGGGAAGAGAAAGCGATGATGCTAGGGAATGAAGAGAGAAATTAATGATGCCAGGGGTAAGAGATAGGGGTGGAGGAAGAGGGAAGGAGATGATGCCAAGGGATGGAGGGAGAGGGGTGGAGGCAGAGGGAAAGTGATGATGATGCCAAGGAGTGAGTGAGAGGGGTGAAGGCAGAGGGAAGGAGATGATATCAGGAGGGAGAGGGAAGGTGATGATGCAAAGGGGTGGGGAAGAGGTGGTGGAAGGTGATGATGATGCCTGTGGATGGGGGAGAGGGATGGAGGGAGAGGGAAGGTGATGATGATGTCAAGGGGTGAGGGAGAGGGATGGAGGCAGAGGGAAGAAGATGATACCAGGTGGTGAGAAGAAGAGGGAGAGGGAAGGTGATGATCGGCGATGAAGCGAGAGGGAATGTGATGATGATGTGAGGGGATAGGGAAGAGGTGGTGATGATGCCTGGGGGTGGGGGAAGGGATAGAGAGAGAGAGAAGGTGATTATGATGCCAGGGGGTGGGGGAGAGGGATGGAGGGACAAGGACGATGATAATGATGACACCAGAGCTGAGGAGGAGGATGAGAGAAGATGATGATGATTCCAGAGGGTGGGAGAGAGAGATGGAAGGATAGGGAAAGTAGTGTTGAAGATTTTGATGTCAGGGGTGAGGAGGTGGAGAGAGGTGATAATGACATGGGGTGCAGGAGAATGGTGGAAGGAGAAGGAAGGTGATGATGATGCAAGGGTGGGGGAAGAGGTGGTAGGAGAGGGAAGGTGATGATGGTGGTGGTGGTAGAGGGAAAGTGATGATGCCAGGGAGTGGGAAAGAGGAATAGAAAGAAAGGGAAAGTGGAGATGATGATGCACCAATTTTACAACGTGCACGCGCCGGCATGCGCATGTTATAAAATCCGATGGCCGCATACACATTTGTGCTGTATTTTAAAATCCTTGCACATATGCGCGGGTTGCCCGCAACTCGCGCGCACAGGGGGGATTTTAAAACCCAACACGCAGCGACACAAATAGGGCTTTCCCAGTTCCCTATATCCCTCTCTAATCTTCCTATCTTTTCCCCTCTCCTCCCCGACCCCTACCCCCTACTTATTAGGGGTTTTTTTTGTTCTACTATTTACTTCAACTTTGGAGTTTAAGTAACCTCTGTGAGCCAGCCAACTGGCTAATGACGCTGTCCTGGCCCACCCCCACCCCGCCCCTCCCCGCCCAGACCACGCCCCCCGCCCACCCCTTTGGAGAGGCTCAGCACTTCTGCATGTACGGGGTTTACTTGCGTGTCTGAGCCCATTGAAAATGCATGTGGCACGCACAAGGCCTGGCCACGCGCGTACATTCTGAAATTTACGCATGTAGCCCTTTAAAATCCAGGCTTAATGGTTTTCCCATAGACACAAAATGGGAGAAAAGCCTTAATGAATCTGGCCCTAAATCAGCCATATTCATCTAAATGGATATTTAGCTGCAAGAAAGTACATGTGTACTGTCAAAAAACATTTACTTTAAGCTGACAGGAAAGAGACATTCTTAGGGGCATTTTGGAGACATGGTTGGAAATTCTGTACATACATTTCAATTAAAAAAATTGTATGTGTGTAGTAGTAATATGAGTGCTTTATGCCATTATTTAGCATCATGTTAGGATACTAACCACTCAAAAAACTGATATTCAAAATGCAATCTATGCACGTTCTTTCTTTTTTGGAAATCAGCTGGATTTGCATTGGCATACACATTGCCAATTAAGCACCTTTTTGAAAAATTTCCCTTTAAAATGTGATCCTGGGTGCTGTGCTATGTGTGGCTAAAATGTGAGCTATTAAATTATCCTCTCTAAGACTAGTTTTGCTATAGGAAACAAGTCTAAAAGCTACCTTGTGAAATATGGTTTATTATAAATTACAAAAATAGAATGTATCCCAAAGACCTTTGCTCATTTGATATCATCTATGATACAGCTGTGATGAAAACGAATGTTCATTTGCAAGCCAGGCATCAGCAGATTGCATTTTAACCCACACAATAAATTTTGAACTGCCATGCCTGTTCTTCCATCATCACTGTTATTTATCACATTCACGTCCTGCTTAAAAGACCATTTCTGGGTCCAGTTATTTAGCTAGCTGTTCTGCTTTTCTGCATGCTTTGGATGAAGGCTGATCCACTTCTAATGATCTCTGCTGGGAAAACCACACACCCAAGGAGTCATCAAGAAGTTGGTTTTCAGTTCTATTTTCTTGTCTCATGCATACTTCACTTTATGTAGTTTCTCTAGCTCAGTCTTTTGAGAATACTCTTTTGGAACTTTGTTTTCCACTGAGATTCTCCTCTGGAAGCACCCAGGTTTAGGTAGTCTATCATTAAAAAAACACTGTGGAATAAACTTCGTTTTTCATGTTTAAAGATTGTGAAACATAGTTACTTGAGCTAGCAGAAAGTGGCAACTTCATCTTTTAAGGGTTTATTTTCTAAATAAAGATTTACTGTTAATAGTAATCAATTATTTGCTGTATTTAAGAATATACACATTTTGTTGTATCACACTGACTCTTCCAACCCCCTTCTTCAATATCTATTGACAACCCTTCTGCTATTTGCTTTCCTTGGCTACATGTATTTCCTTTCAGACTTTATGTCCAGTTATTTCCACTGTCCATAAAAACAAGCCCTCAGTCTTAGCTATGTGATATGCTTCATTTCAAATGTTGTTGCCTATAGCAGGTGAATGTATGTTGCAAAAAATCGGATGACCCTTTTGACTAGACCGCTTCCAACCATTATAGTTTTTACACCTCCACTCTTTCCTTGGCTAAATCTTCCTAGAAAGCCAACTTAATCTCACAATCCTCCCATAACGTTTAACATTTTTTCAACCTCTTTAACTTCCTCCTTTGATGTCCTTTTCCACCTATCCCATTTTCCCTTTTTGTTTGTTCTTGTCTGATTTTTTCAGAAAAATCAACTCTATCCACTCTACTGCTTCCCCTCCCCAACCACCCAATTCTGTTACACCTACCTAGGACAATGTTGTTTTCTTCTCCTCATTTAATTTATTTTCTCCTGATTAATTCCACAATTGTATCATGATTTGCAAACCTACTACTTTTCCCATGACTCTCTTATCCATTCCCCTTTTTCTCTCTAATCTATCTTCTGTACTCCCATAAAGGTAAATTTTCAAAATGTTACACGTGTAAAAATTAGCATATTTTCGCATAAGTAGCCTCTAATCATATTTTATAAATGTCAAACATACAAATGTATTTTCACTTTTGCATGCACATATACATGTGTAAAAAAGGAGCAGTTGAGGGGTGTTCTGGGGAGGAGCCAACACTTATGCATGTAAGTTGCTATTTTGAAAGACACATGCTCTAACATTTTCCAACTTCCTTGTGAATTTTACACCTGATAATTATCTGGTGCAAGTGAAATTAAACATGTTTATTGTGTAGTACTGACTGGGTGGGGGGGTCTGGTAGACTAGGGGAGTTCAGGCTGAAAAATCAGACAGGTCTTGATGATTTATTTATTTTTAACTTTTATATACCGATGTTCCTGTATAGGATACATATCGCACCGGTTTACATGAAACTGAACTGTCGCCGAGGGGCGGATACAGCGAAACAAGTGGTACAATGAACATGTGAAATACTGAACATGAGGAACATTAGCGAAACAAGCAGTACAATGAACATGCGGAAAACACTGAACATGTGGGACATTAGCAATACATTATGATATAGTAAAATAACAATATAATAAATGAAATGAAGGTAAAAATGGGTTACAATAATAATAATATAACATAAGGTTAATAAAGAAAAAATAAAATAAATAAAATGACATAAAAATAAAATAGAATAGAAACAAATGGCTATGCCTGATGAAAATTTCTAAATTGTCTTTAAGAGAAAGTGACATAGAGGGAGAGGTGGTGTAACTGGATAGCATGGATCTGGGAAGTGGCGAAAACCGATGGACGACGGGAGAATGCTAACTTGGTCTACGGGTGGTTGCGAGGAAGAGGACCACCGTGCATTGAGACATTTAATTTAGAAGGATTCATAGAGAGACTAAGTGGTTTGTAGCTGAGCGAAGGTCCGTGGCTAGGTTACGGGATTAATGAGGACTTTGTCTCTTAGAGTAGTCAGAGATCTGGGGCTGTATGGAGTGACGGTGTAGATGGGAGGGTTAGAGTCACAAATCTGGTCTATGGTTGGACATAAACCTGGGAAGCTAAAATGCGCAGATTATCTCTCAGCAAAGGCCTGGCTGAAGAGCCAAGTTTTCAGTTTCTTTTTGAAAACCAGAGGGCAGTGTTCTTGATGGAGGTCCGGCGGGAGTGAGTTCCAAAGGGAAGGACCCGCTGTGGAGAGGGTGCGCTTCCTTAAAGAGGTCTTAGCCGGTGGAGTATATAGCGTATCCTTGTATGCTCTTCTGATGGGTCTGTTTGAAACGTGCGACCGTAGTTGGAATGTTAGGTTGAGAGGGGAGATATCGTGCAAAGCCTTGTGGATAATCATAAGGGTTTTAAAGAGAATCCTGAATTTGATTGGTAACCAGTGAAGGTTTTGCAGGATGGGCATAATGTGTTCCCTTTTGTTGGTGTTTGTGAGGATCCTGGCAGCAGCGTTCTGGACCATCTGAAGTGGTTTAATTGTGATGGCGGGTAGACCCAGAAGGAGGGAGTTGCAGTAATCCACTTTGGATAGGATGATAGATTGTACTGCCAAGCGGAAGTCTCGGAGGTGTAGGAGTGGTTTTAGTTTTTTTTAGTACCTGTAATTTGAAGAAGCATTCTTTGGTGGTGTTTATGAATTTTTTCAGGTTAAGTTGGTTGTCGAATAGAACGCCCAGCTCTCTCACATGTGATGAATGGTTAATTGAAGTTTTGGCAAGTTGGGAAGAGTTAGAGGAGTTGAGGAGAATGTTGTTGTTGTCCTGTGCTATTAGCAGGATCTCTGTCTTGTTGGTATTGAGGACGAGGTTGATGATCTGGAGGACTGGGCAAACTGGTGGACTAATTTGTAACCTGGTTAACTTCCTCGATGTGCGCATGTTTTAAAATTGGCTGATACCAATTTTACACCTTACGGGTGTATATCAGGACTTATGCAAGTAAATTGTAGTTTACTTTCATGCAGAAAATATACCAATGTATATTTTTTAAAATAGATGGGTAAAGTATGCACATGTGATGCATTAAAATACCTACAGTACCTGAATGTAAACCGGTGTGATATCTCAATTGAGATTGAATGTCGGTATATAAAAATAATAAATAAATAAATAAATAAAATAATCCGTCAGTATCTCAAAAGTAGATCTGCAATGCTCAGTGGTGGGCACAGTCAATGCCATTTTTCAAAATGGCGCCAACCAGGTCTTGCCCCTATCATGTAATGGAGTAAGTTCCTGGGATCGGACCAAGCACAACAAGCACAATAAGGCAACTGATAAAGTAAATTCTAAAAAAGTAAACATTTCTCTTTAAAAATCATTGTTCATCTATTGAAATCTATTGCTTTTAGTTTATGTTTTTCTATTTTAACCTTACTCTAAAATTCTTGCCAACAGAGAAAACATTGTGAAACATTATGAAAGGTAGCAGTTTTATACCAAGGATTATCTAAGTTTGGACCAAGAAATTTAACAAAGCAACAATGGTTGAACTCGAGCCACCATGACTGAGAAACATCAGTCAGGATAAAACAGTCAATGACATAGTGGAAAAACTTAGTCCTATCCAAAGGAAAACTATAATAACACTAAACCTAAGAAGCCCTGGTACAATGAAAAATTAAGAAGAACTAAAAAGAACCTTAGAAAATTAGAAAAGCAATGGCGGAAATGTCCATCTGCTGAATCCTTGGAAAATACAAATCCTTCCTTACAAAATACGTACATTAACCAATAAAGTTAAAAAAGGTTACTATGCCAAACAAATCCACGATGTCATATTCAATTCTAAACTGCTCTTTGATATTGTTAAACATTTAATTAAAGACCCAACATCTCTGGAAATGACAACTACACAAAAGCCTCCTGCAATGAATATGCAACCACACTCTTCGACAAAATCAATAAGCTGAAAACTCAATTCCCCAACTGTACCACAATAAAAACACCTGAAGAACTGAGTGGCATAGTTAAGTGGTTCGCATTTAACAGAGTATCGAAACTGGAACTTAGTCAAATCATTACTAAAAATAAACCTGCCATTCACTCAGGTGGCCCAATTCCAGCCAGCTCCCTGAAACAAATACACAAGGTTATCTCTCAGGCAATCACAACCTGTGTCTCTCAGAAGGAACTGTCCCAAATTGACTAAAACAAGTGGGGATAACGTGGTGATAAAGCCGATCATAAAAAACAAGTCTGGTAGAACGGACGATTGGGACAACTACTGTTCAATATCCAACCTACCATTTCCAGCAAAAGTTCTTGAGAAAGCAGTGTTATCCCAACTTGATAATCACCTGGAAGATCAAAATATTCTATTCCCAAATTAATTCAGATTTAGGAAACATCACTCAACTGAGACATTACTCCTCTCACTAATGGACTCGGTTCTAAGAGGGCTAGATGCAGACGAATCTTACTGCCTTGTACTAATCACCTTACAGCAGCCTTTGACACAGTGGACCATAATCTGCTATGCCATCAGATGAGAAACGTTAAGATCGATGACAGTGTTCTCAGATACTTCTATTGATTTCTATCCAACAGAACATTCCAAGTCAAATTGGGCAACTATATATCTGATACCTTCCAGTGTGATACAGGTGTCCCTCAAGGCTCAGCCCTCAGTCTCAGCAACTCTTTTCAATATTTATATGCTCCCTCTATGTAAACTACTAACAAATCTAGGAATATCTTTATTCTTGTATGCTGACGACATACAATATTACATACTACTCTCCAAAACATATGAAACTATAGACTTGATACTTTCTAACTAAATGAAAGGAATACAGCAAGAACTTTTGCAACTTAAACTCGCATTAAATCCCAAAAAGACCAAAATCATCTGGCTAAGTAGAAACACTTTGATAGTTAAACCACCCATCCTGGATCTTGGCAATTTTTAAATAAATCCCTCAGACCAAATATGGATTTAGGAATACAACTAGATGAGAACCTAATAATAAAAATGCACATCAGTAAACTAATCAAGATTTAAAACTGGTTAAGCCATGCTGCGTACACTACATCAGTTGAAACCATTATTAACAATGGCAGACTTCCGTACTGAATTGCAAACTCTAATATTCTCAAACCTAGACTACTGCAACTCTTTACTACTAGGTCTTCCAGCATAACAATTAAAACCACTACAACTATTAAAAAATGCCACAGCAAGACTCCAACTAGGATCCAAGAAATATGACCACATTACACCCTCACTGATCTCACTACATTAGTTATCAGTACAATCCAGAATTTATTATAAAGTACTAACGATAATTTTCAACATCATTTATTACAATAAGTCCAGCTTGTTAGGAGGGACACTACAACCTTACACACCTCAGCAAACATTAAGATCCCAATAAAGAGCACACATGGGGCAGATTTTCAAAGCCTACGTGTGGCGGGCCTATCTTCAAAAGGCCCGGCGGCGCGTGTAAAGCCCCGGGGACACGCATATATCCTGGGGCTCGAAAAGGGGCGTGAGCGTGGGTGGGGCAGGGGCGGGGCAGGGCAGGGGCATGGCTGGAGCCTCCAGGCACAGCGGCCATTTGCCTGTGTCCAGGATCGCAGGCTGGCTGTTGGCCGGTGCGCACAACCTACGCCTGCCAGGAGGCAGGCGCAACTTATAAAATAAAGGTAAGGGGGGGGATTTAGGTAGGGCTGGGGGGAAGGTAGATAGGGGAAGGGAGGAGAAGGTCGGGGGGGGCCGAAGGAAAGTTCCCTCCGAGGCCGCTCCAATTTCGGAGCGGCCTCGGAGGGAACGGGGAAAGCTATCGGGGCTCCCCTAGGGCTCGGCGCACGCAAGGTGCACTAGTGTGCACCCCCTTGCGCGCGCCGACCCTGGATTTTATAACATGCACGCGGCGGCATGCGCATGTTATAAAATCGGGCGTAGATTTGTGCTTGCTGGGTTGCGCGCACAAATCTACACCCGCGCATAGCTATTAAAATCTGGCCCATAGTGTGTGTTTTCTGTAGCAGGCCCAAAGCTATGGAATTCTCTGCCCGTGATGTTACATATTTTACCTGATAGAAAGAGATTTAAATGTGAATTTAAAACATGGTTATTCAGAAACAAGTATGAATTAACCTAATACACCTGAAAATAGAGAACCAGAAAACAAGTAAAACAAAAGGTAATAATTGAAACATGAAAATAAATCCAATGAGAGATGTTATTAATATGTGATAGAAAATTCACAAGATAGATATTAATACATGTATAGAAATACTACCTCTGTAACCAATCATTGACCTAGATTTATCAAACTGCACTAAATATTGCATGTGATAGCAAAAGGGGTGGGTTTTATGGTAATAGCCAGTTTATCACAATTTGCGCTAATACCTATGCGAAGCGCTAAGATAGCACAAATTGCAATAGCTTTCTTCACACTTTGCGATGAGCCAGAATTATTGTATTTCCTACATACAACCACTGGGGAGACCATGTTTTGAGGTTTAGGTATTAGTGTAGGGGTTAGGGGACACTTTGACATTCAAAGTGAGACGTATGAACAGAATAGTGCTCTCTTGTGCAATGTTCTCTCAATCTAGCTTGATGGACTCTCTACCTGGGTAACATCAAGCTAGGTTGAGAGAACATTGCACAAATCTCATCTTTGGGTGAATTTCCTCACTCTGAAGGTCATCAAATCTTCACAAGAGAGCACTGTTCTGTTCGTACGTATCACTTTGAATGTCAAAGTGGCCCCTAACCCCTACACGAATACCTAACCCTCACCTCGAGTTACTAGGTGGGCCTCCTATAGAGATATAAATACCTACCTAGGATGAGGGTGCTATTGTTAGTCTCTCTCTCTTTCTCTCTCTCTCTCTCCTTCCTTGTAGAAAGGCCCTGGCAGCTAGGCTGGTTCTCCAGAACACACAATAAAGCCCAGCCCATTTGGCCACATATCCCGCCCCAAACTCCTTCTATTTTTCTCATTTGCATCGCATCATGCATTATGGTGCCTTCGCATGTGTTAAAGGTGCTTAACGCATGTGAAAACGCCATATAGGACTTTGATAAATGACCCCCATTGTTTGTTGACTCATAACTATGAATGTCACTTTGTAAACTGTTATCTATATATGGAATGACGGTATATAAAATATCTAAACAATTAAACAAATAAATCTTCAAAATACTATTGAGCAGGAAAGATAACTAGGTGGTTTTAGCTGAGTATCTTTTTCAGCTGATTTTAACCAGCTAGGTTTTGGTTGAAAATTCACTAAATCTAGCTGAACAAAATTTGTTCGGCTACTCTGAAATAGAATAGAATAGGGCTACTCTGAAATAGAAGTTTTCCATATATATTTTGGATATCAAATTGTGATATAGATAGTGGAGTAGGGATTTTAATGGTAAAAAAAAAACATTTAATCTTAACAATCAAAAAGACAAAAAAAGGCAAAGGAGATAGATATTTCTTTATTAAAATGTCAACAATATTATTTTTACAAGAGTGAATATGTAAGTTCTCAATACAAATTAAGGAGAATTCTTTGATGAACAATCCTTTAAACTGGCATCTTTCCTGCCTGGTCCACTGATCATGGGAAGTGACTTTAAAATAACTATAACACCACATCTGTATCATTATTTGGGAGGAAGTTCACCTATGAAAAATCAGAGAATGCCACTTAAGCATTTGATTTCTAACATAGGGGTACTTGATGACAGGAGAATGTTATATTCTGGGAAAAAAGACTACACATTTTATTCTAACCCTCACACTGCTTACACTGCTTACTGACACATTGATTTTTAGTTGATATGCCTATAATACAAAATGTCTCACAATATAATATTAACAATAGATATCACTCATGTCATCTAGAAAGGAGGCACAACTTTTCACTTAAGTAAAACGATTTTCTCAATCTCTTCTCTACTTTTATTCCTTCTTATTAGACACTGTATCAGCTGCTTAAATTATGTGCTACTCTTGTGTGCATCCACCGCCTCTTGCCAGACAATGGGCCCCAAGCAGTATCGGTAGCAAGTACTTCAATATTATTCATCTGCTGGTCTACCTATTCCCGACCTATTAATAACATGTATTTATTTTTTCAAAAATGTTTTTAATATATTCTTCCATTAAGAATCACTTAGCTTTATAAATTGAACTCAGATCCTGTGGTCTGTCCACCTTAAATCTTTATATCACCTGACATGAGTTCATGTTTCAGCAGACTCAGCTTCCTGCTTCAGCGGTTGTTACACTGCAGTATAATCAAATGTAACAAATTCAATTTTAAACACTAATCCTTCTATCATAACCACAAAAAACAAATCAGGATCCCTACTCTTTATCTATAAGCACACACGGATACTTAAGAATGCTTTACACTCTTGTCTCACCAACCCTCACACCATGCCAATTAACTCAACTCACCGCCCCAAACACTCTAAAGGTACATTCCAAATATGTCACCAGCATCATTCTGCCTGTATCATCGTCACTATCAACGTCCTACATGATGTAGATGTTACCTTTAACATACACTACACTCGGTCTCCTTATTGAGACCATGTGGTTCTACAGTATCCAATGTATATCCACAGCTGTTCTCTATGAATAAGCACTGTATCCAAATCACCTCCACATGTGTTCTCCTTAATTGTTTTTAATACTGCAAAAGTATAATCCAAAAACATGTGTCTCATGTTTAAACTATGTTTTGTCAAAGGGGTTTCAATACGCTGTTATGTTATAGAGCTGCGATGCTCTATCATTCTTGTATGGAACAAGTATATAGTTTTATCAATATAGATAAGCAAACATGTATACCAGAGAATAAATACAACACATTTAAATGCACATGTGGTAAAGCCTCGTAACCTGTATCAATAATTTTTCAAATGGTAAAATGCAACCATCAAAAGATTAGGGGCATGTAGAACAATGCCTCCACAGATGATGACCCATTTCTTCTCCATTAACTTGAGAGCTTACCCTTTCATTTAATTCTGAGTGAACTACCATATCTCTGATGTTCCAACCTCTTGTCAATGCAAACAAAGCAGTTTTTTGGAACTGGAGGTATAGCTGTAATATACCCCAATGTTGTTTAATAATCTTCTATATCCTATAGACTTGTGGTAAATAAGGCAACAGCATACCATTTGTGTAGTTGTTACATGGGTCTGGGGTGCTAATAAAAGATGGGTCATCATCTGTGTGGGGGTTGTTCTATATGCCCCCATTCTTTCCATGGTTGTATTTTACCATTTGAAAACTTATCAAAACACAGGTTACGAGGTTTTACCATGTGCAACTAAATATGTTGTATATATTCTATGGTGTACATATCCATTTTTGTATATTGGTAAAAACTATACACTCAGTCCGTACAAGAATGATAAAGCATCACAGCTCTATAACACAACAGTATATTGAAGACCCTTCAGTAAAATATAGTTTAGACATGGGAAACCCAATTTTTTATTATACTTTTGCAGTATTAGAAACAATTAAAGAGAATTCACGTGGAGGTGATTTGGATACGGTGCTTGTTCATAGAGAACTGCAGTGGATATATACATTAGATACTGTAGAACCACATGTCCTTAATAAGGAGATTGAGTGGGGTATATGTTAAAGCTAACATCTATGTTAAAAATGGCATTGATAGTGATGATGATACACGCAGAATGATGCTAGTGAGGTTTTTGAAATGTACCTTTAAATTAAGAGTGTTTGGGGTGGCAAGTTGAGTCAATCACTATGGTGTGAGGGTCAGTGAGATGAGTGGGTAAGGCATTCTTTAGTATCCATGTGTGCTTATAGATAAATAGTAGGGATCCTGATTTGCTTTTTGTGGTTATGATAGAAAGATTAGTGATTAATATTTAATTTTTTATATTTGTTTATATTGCAATATAACAACCCCTGAAGCAGGCAGCTAAGTCTGCTGAAACGTGAGCTTATGTCAAATGATATAAAGGTTGAAGGTGAATAAACTCCAGGATCTGAGTTCAATTTATAAAGATAAGTGATTTTTTAATGGGAGAATATATACATTTTTTGGGAAAAAAAATAAATACATTTTATTGATAGTAGGGAGGGAATAGGTAGACTAGCAGATGAATGATATTGAGGTGCTTACTGCTAATACCGCTTGGGGTCCATGTATGGTGAGAGGCAATGAATGCATACAAGATTAGCATGTAATATAAACAGCTGATGCCATGTCTAATAAGAAGGAATAAAAATTCTTCATAGAAGGAGATTGGGTAAATTGTTTACTTAAATGAAAAGTTGTGCCTCCTTTCTAGAAGAGATTAGTAAGATTTATTAAGGAGGCTTTTATTGAATATTTTTGGTATATTAAAAATAGAAGCTTTGTGTTCTGTGGTAATAATCGAAACATGAGCCGTCTTGGGCTTCAGCTTGGTGAAATAAGGATATTTCATGGATTGCATCAAGATAAATGTCAATGCATTTCATTTTCCAAATTTTTAAATGCAACAAAAAATATTTTTCAAAAAAATAGTGATTCTTTTAGGAGACCAATGGTTATAAGTGCTGGGCTACACTACATTTAAGTATTCTTGGTGCAAAGTGCTGTACCATTAACTACTTCTAAGTGATACATTTTAAGCCTGAAAATATATGGTGGTCTGACTAAGATAACTGGGTTTTCAATGACTGTTGTATGTGGTTTTCCTTTTTTTGTAATACAATGTAATATAACACGGTTAGATCACTGAGAATTTTGAAATTAATGACAAGGAGACATGGAACAAGGCATGGTTTGAGATAAGGGGTAAATATACTGCTTGGTCAGCTATGACAAAGAAAGAAAAGGAGAAAGAAGTTAATAAAGAGAACAAGACTAATAGAAAAGCTGCAGATTGAACATAAAGCAAATGGATTCCAAAAAAATGTTTAAAAAATGGAAGTTGCAATAACAAAATTAAAAGCTGTATAAGCAGCTTTTGTATATGTATATTAAATTGTAAAGAATAAAGTAGGTATATTTTTAGCATGATATAAGGCTGGCACAATTTAGCATTTAAATTAAGAGTTAGAGTAAACTTTCAGATAATAGAAAGACTAGGGGGCACTCCATGAAGTTAGCATGTGGCACATTTAAAACTAATCGGAGAAAATTCTTCTTCACTCAACGCATAATTAAACTCTGGAATTTGTTGCCAGAGGATGTGGTTAGTGCAGTTAGTGTAGCTGTGTTTAAAAAAGGATTGGATAAGTTCTTGGAGGAGAAGTCCATTACCTGCTATTAATTAAATTGACTTAGAAAATAGCCACTGCTATTATTAGCAATGGTAACATGAAATAGACTTAGGGCTAGATTTTAAAAGCCCTGTGCCAGTGCACCTATTTTGCATAGGCCGCCAGCGCGCGCAAAGCCCCGGGACAAATGTAAGTCCCGGGGCTTCGTAAAAGGGGCGGGAGGGGCGTGTCCGGGGTCAGGGGGTGGTCTGGGGTGGGTCCAGGGGCATGGTGACGGTTCGGGGGTGGGCCGGGAGGGCGGTCCTGAGTCCCCCAGCACTGCGGCCTGTGCTGGGGGATGCCGAGGCGGCGCACGCAAGTTACGCCTGCTTCAAGCAGGTGTAACTAGCACAACAAAGGTAGGGGGGGATTTAGGTAGGGCTGGGGGGTGGGGTAGATAGGGGAAGGGAGGGTAAGGTGGGGGGATGTGGAAGGAAAGTTCCCTCCGAGGCCGCTCCGATTTCAGAGCGGCCTCGGAGGGATTTTTCCACGCGCCGACCCCGGATTTTTGTTCGCAGATCTACCTCTTAGTTTTTGGGTACTTGCCAGGTTCTTATGGCCTGGATTGGCCACTGTTGTAAACAGGATGCTGGGCTTGATGGACCCTTGGTCTGACCCAGTATGGCATGTTCTTATGTTCTTATGAAGCATGAATAAAAAAAATAATGCCACAGGTGATATATTGATACCATTTGTGAGAATAAACACAACTGAAATAGACTTGTGGAATTTTATAAAATGTCTAAAGAAATGCAGAAGAGAAAGAAATTGGAGATTATTTAGATTTTATTTACTTATCTGATATAGCTAATAATGAGTGACAAAAAATAGAGACACTGCAGATCAGGAAGTACTTCTAGCTATTAAGAGTCTCATTTTCAAAGCTGCTTTAAGAACTTACAAGAGGAGGAGCTATTTTAAATCTAATTCTTAGTGGAACACATAATTTGGTGTGAGAAGTAACAGTGTTGGGGCATTTGGCAATAGTAATCATATTTTGATTTGATCACTGGAGAAAAGACACTAAGGAAATCTACTGTGATAACATTTACACTATGATAAAATGAGGAAAATGGTTTGAAAAAACCTGAAGAACAACTGCAAAAATAGAGATGGTAACTTTAAAACGAGAGTGTGTGCACCCATACATGCATATATGGGTGCAAGTGCACATGTGCTAGAATTTTATATCGTGCATGCACATTACAGTAAATATGCGTAGCGCATGAATGTGTGCTCTTAATTTTAAGCAATTTCATGAGGAAAAGTTATTTGCGTATTTTTCATAGGACTTGTTGACTTTTACACACACAAGTAAGCACATTTATAACAGGTACGCATGAAGGAAATTCCCAGTTTTACCAATTAGTCCATTAGTTTGCCCAGTCTATCTCTAGGTCATCCAGACCTTTTGGTTCTTCAACCTGCATTCCCCTGAGTTTACCCAGACCCCTCACCCAGTCAATTCTGGCTATAAAGAGTTTTATTTTCACACCTGATAAAGAGCAGAAATAAATATGCACAGGTAACAGCTCTATATGTGTTGCATTCTCAGGTTATAAAATCAGGATTTATACGTGTAAATGTTGGCCCATCAACAGAATGCCCTGACCCACCTCTACTCCGTCCCTTTTTTACACGAGCAAAGTTATTCGCGCACCGGTTCTTTCGCATGTATGTGCGAGGTTTATAAAATAGCATTAGTGCAAATAAGTGCTACTTGCACATGCACCTCATTTAAAATTCACCTTTAAGAGTTTACATCAGGCATGGACATTATTTAAAAATCACCCAACAGAAGTTCTATATCCTCACATACAATTAAATCAATCAAGACAAAAGAGGATATTGTTAAAGTTATTTAAATTTGTTTTTATATCCCTCTTTCTAACAAATCAATAAATGGGAACAACACCATTAGTAATAGTGCAAATTGTGATTTAATCCATCGCCTCTCGCCGCGCAATGGGCCGCAGGCAATTTCAGCACTTAGTCAAGCACTAGATGTATAATCATTTGGTGTTGTTCTGTATCTATTCAAAAGTTTATTCTTCAATTAATTTAAAATCATTATTTTATTAATTTTTCTTTTTTATTTATTTTTACCCCCATTTTTACCCCCATTTTTTACCCCCATCTTGGAAAACCAGACCAGATGTATTTCAAGTATTAAAAATGGGAAAGAAAGGCCACACAATTGTCAGGTGATGGTACAGTTAAAATGTGAGGTGAGAGAGGCTATTCTAGCCAAAAGAATATCTTTCAAAAATGGAAAAGGGATCCAAAAAAAGAAAACAGGAAACAGCATAAGCACTGGCAAGTTAAATGCAAAGCATTGATAAGAAAGCAAAGACAGAATTTGAAAAGAAGCTTGATGTGAAAGCAAAAATTCATTAAAAAAATCCTTTCAGGTACATTTGAAGCATAAAGCCTGCGAGGAAGTTAGCTGGACCATTAGATAATTGAGGGATAAAAGGGGCACTAAGGGAGGACAAGTACATAGTAGAGAGATTAAATGAATTCTTTGCTTGGTCCTAACTGAGGAAGATGTAAGCCGGATACCCATGCCAGAAGTGATATTTAAAGGCAATCATTCAGAGGAATTGAAACAAAATCTCAGTGAATCTGGAAACTGTAATAGAACAAACTGGCAAAGTAAAGAATAGCCAATTCCCTGGTCCAGATGGTAATTGCAGACCTACTATTAGTAATCTGAAAACTATTAATAAAATCAGCTATAGTATATTGGAGGCTGTCCAGTTTTTAAAAAGGATTCAAGGAATGATCCAGGAAACTACAGACTGGTCAGCCTGACATCAGTGCCAAGAAAAATGGTTGAAACTATTATAAAGAACAAAATTACTGAACATATAGATAGTCAATAGTTAATGGGACAAAGATAACATGGACTTAGCCAAGGGAAGTTTTGCCTCATCAATCTGCTACATTTTTTGAAGGTGTGAATAAACATGTGGATATAGGTGAGCCAGTTGATATAGTTTATCTAGATTTTCACAAAGCGTTTCTCAATGTAACTTATGAGAGATGAGGACAAAAATAGGATAGGAGGCAATGTTCTACTGTAGTCTGAAAACTGGTTAAAAGAGAAAAAACAGAGAATAGGGTTAAATGGTCAATTTTTTTCAATAGAGAAAGATGAATAGTGGAGTGCCCAGAGATCTGTACTAGGACCACTGGTTTTTTTTTTAACATATTTATAAAGGATCTAATGATGGGAACAATGAGTGAGGTGATCAAGTTTGCTGATGTTACACAATTATTCAAAGTTATTAAATCACAGGAGGATTGTGAGAAATTGCAAGAGGACCTTGTGCAACTAGGAGATTAGACATCTAAATGACAGATGACATTTAATGTGGATACAAAGTGATGCACATAGGGAACAGCAACCCAAATTATAGTTACACAATTCAAGGTTCCAAATTGGGAGTCACCATCCAGGAAAAGGATCTAGGCATCATCATGGATAATATGTTGAAATCATCAGCTCAGTGTGTGGCAGCTGTCAAGAAAGCAAATAGAATGCTAGGAATTATTAGAAAAGGAATGGAGAATAAAACAGAGAATATCATAATGCCTCTGTATCACTCCAGGTGCAGCCACACCTTGAGTATTATATGCAATACTAGTCACCACATCTCAAAATAGATAAGCAGAATTAGAAAAGATAGAGAAGGGTGACCAAAATGATAAAGGAGATTCCCCTTTGTGGAAAGACTAAAGAGTTTAGGGCTCTTCAGCTTGAAGAAGAGATGGCTGAGGGGAGACATGATAGAGGTCTATAAAATAATGAGTGGAGAGGAACGAGTAGATGCAAATCAGTTGTTTATTCTTTCAAAAAGTATAAAGATTAGAGGACACGCAATGAAGTTACTAGGTAATATACTTAAGACAAAAAGAAATCAGAGCGGCCTCGGAGGGAACTTTCCTTCTCCCCCCCCCACCTTCCCCTCCCTTCCCCTACCTGTCTCGCCCCCCCCCCCCCCCAGCCCAAGCCTCCCCCCGTACCTTTGTTTTACAAGTTACGCCTGCCAACTGCCGGTGCGCAATCCCCCGGCCTAGCGGCAGTGGAGAGGCCTCCGTCCACGCCCCCGCCCTGCCCCGCCCCGCCCATTTTTTCAAGCCCCGGGACTTACACGCATCCTGGGGCTTTACGTGCGCCGTCGGGCCTTTTGAAAATAGGCCCTGCACGCATAGACTTTTAAAATCTGCCCCTATGTGTATATTTATATATTTTAAAAAGTATGGGGTGAATTTTCAAAATGTTACATGCATGGAAATTAGCATATGCATGTAAGTAGCATCTACTGGCATATTTCATATTTTATAAAAGACAAAAATATGCGCAGATTTTCACTTTCATGTGCACATATATGCGTGTAAAAAGGGGCGGTCTAAGGGCATTCTGTGGCAGAGTCAGCACTTACCTGCGTAAGGTGCTTTTATAAAACACACTGACAAGCATACATTTGCCGACTTGCGCATTTTTACACCTGCTAATTATGTGACATAAGTGATAATATATATATTTATTGTTTAGTATTGCTGGGTAGGAGATGTGGATGAACTGATAGAGTTCAAGCTGATGAAGCAGGAAGGTCTCAATGGCCTGGAGAAGGACTAGGTAAACTGATGGATTAATTGGTAAACTGGTTAATTTCATGTATATGTGAATGTTTTAAAATTGGCAAGTTTACGTGCATATATCAGGACTTATGCAAGTAACTCCTACTTTACTTCTGCAAGTAAAATATGCATCTATATTTTTAAAATAGATCAAAAAAGTATGCATGTTCAGTGCATCGATATAAGGTATGTGGTTTCATAGCATTGCTTGTATTTGCGCGTAAGCCTACATACATACATGCATATGTTGTGGGATAGAGAAATGCATATTTTATAAAACATGCATATGTCACATGCACGGGTTATATAAAATATTTGCATAGATTTGCTCACAGCTATATACACGCATATTTGCCACCATGCCCATTTGTTTGAAAGTTGTCCTTCCTGTGTGTAAATCAGCCTGCACTAGTTATATCCTCCTCAGAGCAGACATAACTATCTCAAGTTAGCTTGTGTGCATTCCAGGCCACTTACACAAGAATTTTCAAAACAAATTTATGTGTATTCGTTTGCTTTGAAAATTTGGGGTAAAGTCTGTGGATAAAAGATAAACATAGACTTTATCCCAAAACGTACAGTTATAAAATTACCTTCTAAGTCCTTATAATCCAGTAAGTTTCCAAGACTGGATGTGTTATCTGCTGGATCTCACATATAAATTAGAGGAGAATTATTATTATGGTTATTATTAATAAAATGTATTACTTGCTCCCCTACCAAACTACTCAGAGTAAGGAACAACAAGAAACTCCAAGTAGAGATCCCAGATAAATCAGGTTTAGACAATATAGTACTTCATAAAATAAAATGTAGCAGAGAGATTATATAAACCAATCAAAACATTCTCAGGCGCACAGATCCAGACTGCTCTGTGCAGGTTACCCCCATGCATCCCTTTCTTCATTTCCAGCCTCTAGCTTCTAGGGGATCTGCAGTGTTTATCCCATTTCTTTTTCAATTTATTTACGGTGGATTTTAAATCCCCCTGCGTGTAAAATCTGGCCTTTACACATGTGGCTGGGCCTTGTGTGCGCCGAAGCTATTTTCCAAAAGGCCCGGCCAAGCACGTAAAGACCAGTAAGTGCATACGTGCCGACCTTCCTGCAAGGGGTGGGCCCGGGGGCATGTTCTGGGTGGGGAAGGGCAGGGTGGGGGGGCAGGCCTTGATCGCTGTCCCGGAGCCACACGTGCCGGCTTCCTGCTGGCATGCGCAACTTACTTCAGGTCAGGCCCTGAAGTAAGTTAGGAAACAAAAAAAAAAAAAAACGAAAAAAGGTAGGAATTAGGGGTTGGGGAGGAGAGAGGAAGGGGAAAGGAGGTTAGGGTAGGGGGCAAGGAAGTTCCCTCCCAGTCCACTCCTTAATTGGAAGGAAGGCCGGGATGTGTCACTGCGCGAAATTTGCAGAACTGTACCCCCACATGCATGCGCTGCGCGCACATAAATCACAAAATCTGGCGCACATGTGTGCGTGGCCCAATGATTTTATAACATTCACGTGCCGGCGCACACGTCATAAAATTGACGCATCCATGGTGTGCGCTGGGAAGTGCGTGCACCTTTCAAAGTCTACCCATTACTGTTTTTGTCTTCACCGCCTCTTTCAGGAGGGCATTCCAGGCATCCACTACACTCTCCGTGAAGAAATATTTCCTGATGTTGGTTCTGAGTCAAACCCCCCCCCTGGAGTTTCATTTCATGTCCCCAAGTTCTATATTTTCCTTTCCAACTCCAGGGAGGACGATTGAATATCAACATCAGGAAATATTTCTTCACTTCAGGGGGACGACTCAGAGCCAACGTCAGAAAATATTTCTTCATGGAGAGCGTGGTGGATGCCTGGAATGCCCTCTCAGAAGAGGTAATGAGGATAAATCAATAAATGAATTCAAAAGGGCAAGGGATAAATATTGCGGATCCCCTAGAGGCTAGGTGTTAGAAATGAAGAAAAGGGATGCATGGGGGTAACTTGTATGGAGTGGCAGTTACTACTCTTAATGAAAGACATGGGGTAACCTGCATGGAGCAGCAGTTACTACCATGAGCAATTTGCTGAGCAGACTGGATGGACCACTTGGTCTTAATCTGCCATCATTACTATGTTACTTACCAGGTTGTTTAATTCTATATTGGTACACTCCAAACTTCCAACATCCATGCACATAACTGAAAATATAATAACACCTAGAGAAGGGGGAAGATAAAACAGTGTGCAGTTCATATAGACCTATACCATAACTAACTACAGATACCAACTTATTGACAAAAAAAACCTTACATTAAGATATTCAGTGGTATTACCATCAATTATTATGTCAGATCAAGCAGGGTCTATACCTGGAAGAAAGGCATCAATCATTAGGACAATTATTAATTGGGATGGTAACTGTCAAACCAGCACACTGGTGCAGTTTGGCACATGTATGCCGCTGCACACCCAGATGTGCAGCCATTTTATAACTTATGCACACATTATAAAATAGCATGGGCACGTTCACAGTCTACCAGTTCACCCAGTGTTGATCTAGGTCCTCCATACTCCCCTGGTTTAATAGCCTGTACTTCCCCAGTTACCCCAGACCTTTAAACCCCTCCAAAATGGCTGGTGTTTTTGTTTTTTACAGTTACATGTCCTCCATAGTGGAAGTAAAGTTACGCGGCAGAGGACATGGGCGTGCACAGGGGCACATAAGTATTTATGCACACATCTCTTGCAGTGACATAGCCAGAACTGATTTTTTGGGGGGCCCAAGATAATATGGGTTGGCAGTAGGCTTACAGATCTGAGCCCTATTAATTGTACCCTTATCCATAAATAATGCTTAGAGTGCACCTGACAAAGAAGTTCTAAGTCCAACAGCTGTTATGCATCATACGTGAACCTTTAAAATATTTTAACTAATTATTTCAAGCACTTACCAACATTCAAAATTCCTTATTAACTTCTATTAATTTTATATTTATTGTAATTTATAAAACACAAGAATATCATGTAAAAAGAAAAAAAAAATAAACAGCAGATCCAATCAATCATGTAAAAAAACAAATATCAATGTATTCGTTCATGAATCCTCTTTCCAGAAAGGCAGAGATAAATTTCTTATGTTCTTACTTTCTTATAACTACAATAAAACAGCAATAATCATAATAATCACACGAACAAGTGCAAAGAAGAACTAGAACAGTTCATATTACAACCCAACATGCAAAAAAGCAAATGCTGCTTACCTGTAACAGGTGTTCTCACAGGACAGCAGGATGTTAGTCCTCACAAATGGGGGACATCACAGGATGGAGCCCAATCACGGAACACTTTTTTCAAAGTTTCCAGAACTTTGACTGGCCCTACTGGGCATCCCCAGCATGGTACTAACCCTGCAGCCAGCAGGGGTCCCCCTTCAGTCTTGTTTAAAAGCTACAGGCAGTGCCGAAAAATAAAATAAGAAAACATTACGAACCCAAAACTGCGGGGCGGTGGGCAGGTTTCGTGAGGACTAACATCCTGATGTCCTATGAGAACACCTGTTACAGGTAAGCAACATTTGCTTTCTCACAGGACAAGCAGGATGGTAGTCCTCACATGTGGGTGAGTACCGAGCTGAGGATGTCCGAGAAATGCATCAAATGTACCCAGGTGTGCAAAGCACTAGGACTGGGATAAAATTTGGTCGAGGGCATCCTGAACCCTAACGGGCAGGCGGGAGGGTGTTGGTACTTCACGTTGTAAACAGGTTACGAAGGACTGAATGGCCGAAGATGGAATCTTGTCTTCCGGCTTTGTCCAAGCAATAGTGGGCTGCAAAGGTGTGGAGAGTACTCCAAGTGGCAGCCCTACAAATGTCAGGAAGCGGCACTAATCGTAGGTGTGCTACTGAAGTCGCCATGGCCCTCACAGAGTGTGCTTTAACACGGTCCTGAAATGGAATGCCTGCTTGCTGATAGCAAAAGGATATGCAGTCCGCCAACCAGGAGGAGAGAATCTGCTTACCCACAGGCTTTCCTAACTTGTTAGGATGGAAAAAGACAAACAATTGAGTGCTTTCCCTGTGGGCAGTTGTACGGTCTAGGTAGAACGCTAAAGCCCGTTTACAGTCAAGGGTATGCAAAGCCTGCTCTCCTGGATTGGAATGGGGCCTGGGAAAAAAGGTAGGTAGTATGATGGATTGATTTAGATGAAAATCCGAAACTACCTTGGGTAAGAATTTAGGGTGAGTGCGGAGTACTGCCCGGTCCTGCAGAAGTTTAGTGTAAGGCGGATAGGTAACTAGGGCCTGTAATTCACTAACTCTGCGAGCTGAAGTGATTGCCAAAAGGAAAATCACTTTCCATGTGAGATATTGAAGATCACAGGAGTGAAGAGGCTCGAATGGTGGTTTCATGAGCCGACCCAAAACCAGGTTAAGGTCCCAAGAAGGGGCCGGAGGATGCAGTGGAGGCTTGAGGTGAAGCAAGCCTTTCAGACAACGTGTTACAAGGGGTTGTACTGATATAGGAACATCCCCGACATCTTTATGGAAGGTGGCTACCGCACTGACATGCATTCTGATGGAAGAAGTTTTTAGACCTGACTCTGATAAGTGCTAGAGATAGTCCAAAAACTTTGTGACTGGACAGGTAAAGGGGCCAAGGGACTGAGAAGAGCACCATGACGTAAACCTGTTCCTTTTGTAAGAGTAAGATTTTCTCGTGGAAGGTTTCCATGAAGCAATCAAGACACGGGAAACTGGTTCAGAAACATTAAGTGGCTGAAGGATTAACCTTTCAACATCCATGCCGTCAGGGACAAGGCTTGAAGACTGGGGTGGCTGAGGCACCCGTCGTTTTGAGTGATCAGAAGCGGGTCCATTCCCAAGGGAATGTGCCTGTGAATGGAGAGATCCTGAAGTATTGGAAACCACAATTGGCGTGGCCAGTGAGGTGCTATCAGGATCATGGTTCCCTTGTCCTGACGTAACTTCACGAGAGTCTTTGAGAGAAGAGGAAGTGGAAGGAATGCATAGAATAGACCGGTTGCCCACAAGAGGGAGAATGCATCTCTTAGTTGAGAGTGTTTGCTGAGAATGAGAGAGCAGAAGTTCTCTACTTTGCGGTTTTGAGGAGACGCAAAGAGGTCTATTTGGAGACATCCCCATTGTTGGAAGATAGAGTTCGCTACTGAGGGGTTGAGAGACCACTCGAGCGGTTAAAAGATGCAACTCAGCTTGTCTGCCAACACATTGTCCACTCCCAGCAACCAGGTGGCCCTGAGGTACATCGAATTGGAGAGAGCTTCCGTCCTATCTGTGCAGCTTCCTGACACAGAAGGAAGGAGCCCATGCCTCCCTGTTTGTTGATGTACCACATGGCCACCTGGTTGTCCGTCTGGATCAGGATAACTTGATTTGAGAGGTGATCCTGAAATGCCCTGAGAGCATATCTGATTGCTCGAAGCTCCAGGAAATTTTATTTGGTGTTTGGCTTCCTTTGGAGACCAAGATCCTTGTGTCTGCAGATTGGCCACATGGGCTCCCCAGCCGAGGTTGGACGCATCGGTGGTGAGAGTTAATTGAGGGTCTGGAGCCTGAATGGGAAAGCCTTAGAGGAGATTGTTCTGATTTCTCCACCAGGCAAGAGATTGACGGAGTCGTTACGTGGACAATCGTCGACAGGGGCTGAATGCTTTGAGTCCATTGTGACCATAGAGTCCACTGCATAACTCTCATGGCCAAACGGGCCATTGGTGTGACTTGCACGGAGGACGCCATGTGTCCCAGGAGGATGAGAAAGTGGCGTGCAGTCGTGGAGTGCTGAGACTGCAGCTGGTGCGCAAGAGACACGAGAGTGAGAGCTTGCTGTCGAGGTAGAAAAGCCTTTGCCTGCAAGGTGTCCAAGTCTACCCCAATGAACGACAAGGTTTGAGATGGGATTAAAGAGGCTTTGTCGTAATTGACGAGAAATCCTAATGAAATTAGAATGTGTAAGGTTAGATTGAGGGTTGACAGAGCAGCTTGCTGAGTGGGAGCCCTGATTAACCAAACATCTAGATAGGGGTAGACGTGAACACCCTGAGTCGTTAGGAAGGCTGCAACCACTATGAGGCATTTCGTGAAAACTCGTGGCGAAGATGCTAGGCCGAATGGAAGCACTCGGTACTGGTAGTGCTTGGGGCCTACCAGAGACCTCAGGTATTTGCAATGAGATGGAGTTATCGCAATATGAGTGTATGCGACCTAGAGATCTCGAGAGCAGAGCCAGTCTCCTCTTTGTAGATGAGGAAGAAGCGAGCCTAAGGTTACCATCTTGAACTTCTCTCGCTGGAGGTACTTGTTGAGGACCCGTAGGTACAGAATAGGATGAACGCCTCCTGATTTTTTGTGGATTAGAAAGTACCGGGAATAGAATCCTAGGCCATGCTGAGAGTAGGGTACGATTTCTATTGCCTTGGACTGCAGAAGGAGGGAGATCTCCTGATCTAGAAGGATGGAGTGATTGGATGTTCTCCACATCGGTAGACGTGGGGAGTCCGGTGGCACGGAAAACTTTTCTGTCAAAGTTTCTAGAACATTTGACTGGCACACTGAGCATGCCCAGCATGCCATTATCCCTGTAGCCACAGGGGGTCTCCCTTCAGTCTCGTTTGTAGCAAAAGGTGCGAGCGAAAAAATAAAATAATAAAACGTTTTGGATCCCAACTCTACGGGATGGCGGGTGGTTTTCGTGAGGACTACATCCTGCTGTCCTGGGAGAACACCTGTTACAGGTAAGCAACTCTGCTTTCTCCCAGGACAAGAAGGATGGTAGTCCTCACATGTGGGTGATTAGCAAGCTACAGGCTGACTCATATTTGTTTGGACCAACAGCGTACAACTTGTGCAACAGGCACAATAACTGGTCTGCTGTTGGGAAAAATGAGGCAGCCTGAAAATCACAACAGATTGATGTGGAAGGAGTTGGGATTATACTGGAAATAATTTCTTCAAGACGGATTGGCCAAAGGCAGAGTCTTGGCGTCCTTCCTTGTCCAGGCAGTAATGTGCTGCAAATGTGTGAAGAGAGCTCCATCTTGCAGATTTACAGATCTCAGCAATCGGTACTGAAATATAGTGTGCTACTGAGATTGCCATGGCTCTTACTGAGTGCTCCTTCAATGATCCCTGGAGAGGAAGGCCTGCTTTTTCATAGCAGAATTCGATAGTCTGCTGGTCAGTTGGAGAGAGTTTGTTTGCCCACTGCAACTCCTGGTTTGTTTTTATCGAAAGAAAGAAAGAGTTGGGTGGATTTCCTATGGACTGCAGTGCGGTCTAGGTAAAATGCACGTGCATGTTTACAGTCCAAGGTGTGTAACACTCTCTCGCCCTGGAGAGAGTGAGGCCTTGGGAAAAAGGTGGGCAAGACTATAGACTGATTCAAGTGAAAGTCGGTTACCACCTTGGGAAGGAATTTAGGGTGAGTACGGAAGACAACTCGGTCATGGAGGAACCTTGTATAGGGTGAGTATGTGTCAAATGCTTGTAACTCACTAACCCTTCGAGCAGATGTAATGGCTACTAGGAAAAGAACTTTCCATGTAAGAAGTTTAACATCGCAGGAGTGCAAAAGCTCAAACGGGGAGCGCATGAGCCTTGTAAGTACAACATTTAGGTCGTATTCAGTGACTGGTGGCCATAGAGGGGGCTTAAGTTGTAGTGGGCCCCTCATAAACCAACTCACAAGGGGTTGCACTGTTAATGGGGCATCCCTCACTCCCTTGTGGTACGTTGAGATGGCATTGAGGTGTACCCTCACCGAGGAAGTCTGGAGACCAGATGTTGCGTTGGAGGTGGACTCAACGCACAATTAAACTCTGGAATTTGTTGCCAGAGGATGTGGTTAGTGCTGTGTTTAAAAAAGGATTGGATAAGTTCTTGGAGGAGAAGTCCATTACCTGCTATTACTTAAGTTGACTTAGAAAATAGCCACTGCTATTACTAGCAACAGTAGCATGGGATAGACTTAGTTTTTGGGTACTTGCCAGGTTCTTATGGCCTGGATTGGCCACTATTGGAAATAGGATGCTGGGCTTGATGGACCCTTGATCTGACCCAGTATGGTATGTTCTTATGTTCTTAAGCTGAACAGTCCTAACCTCTTTAGTCTTTCCTCATAGGGGAGCTGTTCCATCTCCTTTATCATTTTGGTTGCCCTTCTTTGAACCTTTTCCATCGCAACTATATATTTTTTTAGATGTGGCGACCAGAATTGTACACAGTATTCAAGGTGTGGTCTCACCATGTCGTGATACAGAGGCATTATGACATTTTCTGTTTTATTCACCATTCCCTTTCTAATAATTCCCAACATTTCCACAGCACACTGAACCGACGATTTCAATGTATTATCCACTATGATACCCAGATCTCTTTTCTGGGTGGTAGCTCCTACTATGGAACTTAACATTGTGTAACTATAGCATGGGTTATTTTTCCCTATATGCATCACCTTTCACTTATCCACATTAAATTTCATCTGCCATTTAGATGCCCAATTTTCCAGTCTCACACTGCCTACGCCCCTCCACTGAGAAAATTGTTCATTTAATCCTACTCTCTGTTTCCTGTCTTTTAACAGTTTGTAATCCATGAAAGGGCATCACCACCTATCCCTTGACTTTTTACTTTTCCTAGAAGCCTCTCATGAGGAATTTTGTCAAATGCCTTCTAAAAATCCAAATACACTACATCTACTGGTTCACCTTTATCTACATGTTTACTAACCCCTTCAAAAATGTGAAGCAGATTTGTGAGGCAAGACTTGCCTTGGGTAAAGCCATGCTGACTTTGTTCCATTAAACCATGTCTTTCTAAATGTTCTGTGATTTTGATATTTAGAACACTTTCCACTATTTTTCCTGGCACTGAAGTCAGGCTAACTGGTCTGTACTTTCCTGGATCGCCCCTGGAGTCCTTTTTAAATATTGGGGTTATTAGCTACCCTCCAGTCTTCAGGTACAATGGATGATTTTAATGATAGGTTACAAATTTTTACTAATAGATCTGAAATTTCATTTTTTAGTTCCTTCAGAACCCTGGGGTGTATACCATCCGCTCCAGGTGATTTACTACTCTTCAGTTTGTCAATCAGGCCTACCACATCTTCTAGGTTCACCGTGATTTGGTTCAGTCCATCTGAATCATTACCCATGAAAACCTTCTTCAGAACAGGTATCTCCCCAACATCCTCTTCAGTAAACACCTGTTCCTATGGACTTCAAACTCTTTCTGCCTTTGATGTATTACTCATAACTCAGGCTTATATATCAGGGACATATCCCCTCTAGAGGTCCTTTATACCAAGAGATGCATACAAAAATAGACAAGTGCCATCCTGTACTGTAGAATCATCCACCAACAGAGCAAAATGTCAGAGGCTAGGAAGCAAAGAATCACATACACTACAATTGGACTTAAAGTCCCCAAATTTGGATCAGGGCTACACATAAGTAAACCTCTTATTAAAAATCCAGTATTATTAAAAGAAATGGAAGGGTTTGGAAGACAATTACAGGGAGTCCAATGTGATGTCATATATTACCTGTTTTAAAAGACTTGCACTGGCTCTCCATAGAGTGGTGTATGAAGTTCAAAATTGTGTTACTTGTTCATTGGGCTATCTATGGCACCTGTACTTTATATTTAAAGAGACTGATATCATTACATAGTCTGCAATGCATTTTAAATTCAGAAGATTAGTTATTATCTTTACCAGGGCCGAAGTTGGTGAGATGGGTGACCACTAGGAGACAGGTTGCTGAGCCATTGGACTACTGCTGACAGATAGATGTTGAGATTGGTCAGATATGAGTTTAATGCAAAGTTGGATGTCATCTGCATTCAGTGTTGAAGGATAGAATCAGGTTGCAGAGAGGACAGATATTGAAGGCAACTGGGGGAAAGAATAGAGCCCTGAGGACTTCCCCAAATTAGGCTTTTAGGAGTGGACTGTTCATTGGCCCACATGACAGTCTGAGTTCAGTTTATTTAATTAAAATATTTATATTACACTTATAATGATAAAAACATGCTAAGCGAATAACAAAGTCAACAAAAAAACAGAAAAGATTGGAACCACCTAGAAGCAGTAACTTTAATGCTGATAGTTTCTAAGTGCTGAATCAAGAGGCTGTGATCAACCATGTCAAAATCTGTAGAAAGATCCAGTAACACTAAGATGGAGTCACCACTTTGATCTGCATTTAAATAGATTCCATTGGTAAAGTTTAGTAGGACAGATTCAATGCTGTGTATAATGGATATGGGGTGTGTGAGACCTTATTGCTGCGGTGCAGTTGAAGCAGCCTCGAGGGCAAGTCCCCAAAGCCCATGCCGGCAGCTGGAGAAAGCGTCCTATAGCAGGACAGTTTGAAGCTTCAGCTCTACTAGCTGCCTCCTTCACAGGTTGGGTCCTTGGATTCTGGCAGGCAGCAGGACTTAGGTGGTTCCCTAGGGTAGCTGTGGTGGCTAGAGTCCAGAGACACACTAGAGACAAGGTATACTGCCGGCTTACAGAAATCAGAAGTGAGTCAAGGTCAGGGCAGGCAGCGAGCAAGAGTAGTCAGCTCCAGGCAAGAGGTCAGGTCCAGAGCAGCAAGCTGAAGGAGATGTGGACACACAGGAGACACTGAGGATGGGGACAAGGAGACAGGCTGGATGAGGCTGGACTAGATGACAAATCGAGGCTGGACTGGAAGACATGGCAAGGCTGGAGGACAAGGCAAGGCTAGATGAAACAAGGCAAGAAGAAGGAACAAGGAACAGGAATGCTGGCAACACACACTGCAGGGAATGCAGGAGACCTGTTGCTAAGGTGAGGTCTGGATGTCTGAAAGGCCCTTCTAAGAGCTGAAACCTATGACATCATCCAAAGGTGCTGTAGCCTGTTTCCTTCCACAAGCCCTTTAGGTCTGAGTGGCCGGTGCTTGCATGCTTAAGGAGAGCAGGACCAGTACGAGGAAGTTGGCGTCTGTGCTGCGCAGGTGAGGCCTGCTATTGCAGTATTCAGGGTTGAGTGCACCAGCTCACAAGGACATTCCATTAGCTGGCAAACATAACAATATCCCTCTCCAAAGCCCCTTTCCCAAATTCCTGGGCTTGGGTTTATTAAGAAAATGTCTGTGGAATTCTGCTACAAGTTGGGGGGCTTGTAGGTTGGAAGCCGGCTCCCAAGAGTTTTCTTCAGGACCGTAGTTTTTCCAAGCAATAACGTACTGCAACTGGTACTTCTAGAGTCTAAGATTTCCTAGACCTCAGATGAAGTGTCTTCCTCTGCCTCAATTTCAGTGGTCTACCAGCTAGGAAAGAATGGCAGGTTTCAGCAGAAAGACTTGGAAGACATCATGAACTCTTAAGGATGGTGGTAGTCTGAGTTTGTAAGCTATGGAGCCCAACTGGCAATCAATAGGAAAAGGTCTGATGAACTGTGGAGCGAATTTCATAGACTGAATGTTGAGCTCCCATACCGTGGTACTGCCACTAGAGAGGGTAAGGTCAGAAACAAAGTCTATGGCCACATGAGTCCAGGGTTCTGTGAGGGTCAGCAGTGGCTGTAACAACCCCCACGGTCATAGTTTAACACTTTTATGCATGGTGCATGTAGGGCAGGACCCTATTTAATGATGAATGTTGGTCTTCATCTGTGGCCACCAATAGTGTCGCACAATTAGTTCCAATGTCCAGGTAATGCCAGGATGACCCAATAGCCGGGAGTCATGTGCCCACTCAAGAACCTTCTGATACAAGCATCGGATACCACCGCCTTTATTTTTTAATATATTGTGTATGTGAAATTATAAACTGCCCAGAACAGATGTCTGGCAATTGGGCGGGTAAGAAATTGCTGCAAATAAATAAATACATAAATCAATATATAGGCCACAATTTTGGCAGTGTCAATAATGTGTTGTGGGGTTTCCAGAGTCCCCTCCATATCGAATGACCGCTCACTGGTTCTTGTTAGCTGGTCAGTACTGCAACTCAAAGTCGAATAATTGAAGAATATCGATCATCAGGCTTGCCTGGGGTTCAGTCTTTGACCTTATGCCAAATGCTCAAGGTTCTTGTGATCCATATAAATAGTTATTTGATGCTTAGCCCCCTCCAACAGATGTCGCCATTCTTCCAAGGCTAGTTTGACTGCTAGCAGCTCACAATCACTGATCGGATAATTCTTCTCTGCTGGAGAGAATTTATTTATTTATTTATTTATTTATTTATTTATTTATAGTTTTTTATATACCGCCGCTCATCAAAGATATCACGTCGGTGTACAATGAACAGGAACTTACGCCGGAGCGTTATACATTTAACAGGATTAAATAAGCATTATACATTTAACAAAAGTAAGAATATATATATTTGAACATAAAACAAGTAGAATCTTTTAAAACAATTAGCAAAATAGGAGCAAGTCACGAGAATACCCTTAGTTTTATGTTGTAGGAGGACAGCGCCTATACCAAGGGTAGAGGTGTCTACCTCCAGAATGAAGGATTGAACAGATCTGGGTGATGTAAACAGATATCAAAGGTGAATTCATTCTTTAGCTGTTCAAAGGCCCAAATGGTATCTGAGGTCCAATTCCTGGTGTTGGCACCCTTTCTAGTAAGGGCTATGAGTGGGGCCACCAAGGTAGAATACCCAAGTAGAAAGCATTGAATCGCCTTGAGGCTTATCAGCCTGGGCCATTCTGAGATGGCTTTTAATTTCTCAGGATCCATTCAAAGGTCTTGATGTGACACAATGTACCACAAAAAGGGGAATTCTTCTTGCTCGAAGATACACTTTTCTAACTTAGCATAGAGATGATGCTTGCATAAACTTTGCAGGACCTGTTTCATATGGTGTCGGTGCTCAGATGATTTTGAAAAGATGTCACCTAGGTAGACCATCACTTGGGAGTAGAGGAGGACCCAAAATATCTTGTTTACCATAAATTGAAAGACTGTGTGGGCGTTACAAGATACTTTAGTAGATTGGTAAGGCATGACTTCTCTCTACAAAAACCTTGTTGGCTTTACCCATTAAGCCATTCCTATCCAATATCCCAGTAATTCTGTCCTTAACTTTAGTTTCTATGATTTTTCTGACATGAGGCTTACTGGTCTATAGTTATCCGAATCACCACCTGAAGCCCATTGTAAAAACTGGTGTCACATTGGCTACCTTCCACCTTTCAAGTATAGAGGTGGATTTTAATGATATGTTACAGATGAACAGGACTTCTCAGAAAGTAAAGAATAGCAAAATGCTATACATCAGATTTGATTGTATTGGTTAGCAGAAAGCCACCAAGTACTGAGGAGAATGTATTCCTTTTTTATGTGTGGTGTTTTTATTTATTTATTTTATTTTTATTGCATTTTAATTTTACACACAATGATTTATTGTGAATGAAAACAGGTGGTGTAATCAGAAAAAAATTCAGTTACAAATAAGCTCCTTCACTACACAAACAGGTAACAATTATATTTATACCCTTATATTATAAGTAATCTGAGGGGGGGGGGGGGGGCAGATACCACATCTCAAAGAGCAAAATATTTAGGACAATAGTCAAAAATAAAAAATACAAGTGGACAACTGAGATAGCCTACTTATTGCCACTCTGCACTGCTTATGTCACATTAGGGTGTGAGTCTAAGAAGAATCGTAGCTGTGACGGTTCAAAAAATACATAAACAGAATTATGAAATTTAACAACACATTTACATGGATAACGAAGAGTATATCTTGAACATTTTGTCATAGCTTCCTCTCTCATATCTAAGAATTTCTTTCTTCTTTTTTGCATTACCCTGGTAATATCCGGATATAGCCACACTTTTTGGCCATAAAACAACTCAGTTCTATTATGGAAGAACAACCTCAATATATTATTTTTTTCTGTAAGAAATGCAAAAGTCACAAACAATACTTCTCTACTGGTAATCTCATCTTCCTGCATTAACTCCAGCAAATCAGTAATATTCAGCTGTTGTTGGATTTCCAAATTTCCTTGATCTCTCTGCGTAGTTTTCCGAGGTAAATAATAAGCCTTTGTAATTAAAGGCGCGGTTTCAGATGGAATTTTTAAGATCACATTCAAATAGTTCTTGAACAAATCTATTGGTGAAATCTGACGAATAATCGGAAAATTCAGAATCCTGATGTTCAAACTACGTAATGATTTTTCTAAATTTTCTATTTTCTTACTTTGAACACTTTCAAATTGCATTGAATTTTGCTGGAATCTTTCAACCGATTTGATCTTCTCCTCTATTATTTGTATTTTCTTCTCTTGAGTTGTGATTCTTTCTTCATTATTAATACAGCGTTTATTCATCTCAAGAAAAGATTTAGATAAATTAAGAATCGCTGATTCAATCGCTGCAAGAGCATCCCATATCAGATCATTTGTTACTATAGC
Source organism: Rhinatrema bivittatum (assembly GCF_901001135.1). NCBI lineage: Eukaryota > Metazoa > Chordata > Amphibia > Gymnophiona > Rhinatrematidae > Rhinatrema > Rhinatrema bivittatum. The sequence continues at coordinate 216,362,432 of NC_042618.1, read as the reverse complement.
AGGTTTAACAAGAAAGGAACTTAAAACTTGTAAAGGCCCACCCCTTCTTGTGGCCGCAGTGTCAGTGATCTTTAAAAATGGCGCGGGCCATCCAGTGGACGGCCGGCGACATCTTTAAAAATGGCGCCGGCCGTCCAGTGCTCCTACCATGTGACAGGGGCCGGCCAATTGCACAGTTACCCTGTACATGGTAAGGGCAAAGGGCCATTGGCGCCATTTTTATTAGTGGCAGCCGACGGCCCGAGAGCGAGAGATTGCTCCCGGGGACCACTGGACCACCAGGTAATTTTAAAACATTTTTTGGGGGGATCGGGAGGGTGGTGGAGGCTAAGGGAGCGGTTTTAAAGGGTCAGTGTGGGTTTTTTGTGTTTCGGCCGACAGCCCGAGCACGAGAGAACGCTCCCGGGACCCCTGCTGGACCACCAGGTAATTTTAAAACATTTTGGGGGGGGGGTCGGGAGGGTGGTGGAGGCTAAGAGAGCAGTTTTAAAGGGTCAGGGTGGGTTTTTAGGTTGTGTCCTAACTCCCGTTAGTGTGCACTAACCCGATTAACGATTTTTTCACGATAAATCGGTGGAATTTCTATTGTATCGCACTCTTTAACGATTAATGACGATTTAAAAAATATCGGACGATATTTTAAATTGTCAAAAAACTATTCACATCCCTAGGTACCATGGCAGAGTGGTGGCTGAAGCAAGAAACTAGGGACGTACTGGATAGTATATTTCAGAATGGGACTCACTCAAGTCCTCTGATGGCGGGAAGGCTACATAGCAGCCAGAACCCATTAAAAAAAAAATACTTGAGTATGTTTGATACACAAAACAATTGGAACAATTTGCGCGTAAATGTGAAAGCAGGTATATTTTAAATTATGGGGCAGATTTTCAAAGGGGTACGCGCATAAGATACGAGCGTACCCCCTGAAAACCTGCTCCAAGCTCCCCTGCTTGCGCCGAGCCTATGTTGCATAGGCTGCCGGTGTGCGCAAAGCCCCGGGACGCACGTAAGTCCCGGGGCTTTCCTGGGGGGGGGGGGGGGGCGTGTTGCAGCCGGCGCTTCATCGGGGGCGTTCCGGGGGCAGGGCCGCGACCGTGTTTCCGGCCCAGGGGTGTTCTGGGGGCATGGCCGTGGCCTCCGGACCAGCCCCCAGACGAGAACATGGCGCGCCGGCAGCCGGCCCGGTGCGCACAAGTTACGCCTGCCTCGGGCTGGCGTAACTTTTGAAGGTTGGGGGGGGGGGAATTAGTTAGGGCCGGGGGGGCGGGTTAGTTAGAGGAAGGAAAGGGAAGGTGGGGGGCGCCGTAAAGAACGGAGGCAGGCTGCATGGCTCAGCACGCGCAGGCTGTCGATTTTGCGCAGCCTTGCAAGCGCCAACCCCGGATTTTAAAAGATAGGCGCAGCTACGCGCCTATCTATTAAAATCTGGCGAACTCTTGTTTGCGCCGGGTGCACGAACAAAAGTACACGCTCGCGTACTTTTTTAAAATCTGCCCCTATGTGCATACATCGTTCTTATAATACATTGCTACGAATGTACTTGGAATCACCACTTCACCAATACCTCCACCAATCCTCCTACACACTCTTAGCACATCACTCAGACATCCACCAGTTCTTCCACCACAAAAATGAAGACAAAAGAAACAACCAATTTCAATTATGCAAGTCAATAAGTAAGTGTAAAATTGTTGGACAAGTTCCGTAATGTATGCACATATGCATCTTACAAAATAGAATCTTGTGCACAAAAATGCACATACTTATAAATCCTGCACAGGAATGCCCCTAGAACACATCTTTTTTCCCCATTAAAATTTATTCACATGCAATACTGCAATACATGTGTACTCACAAGGGGTCCATTTTCAGCTGCTATGCAGCTCAGCTAGTTAGCCGGATATACATATCTGGCTAACTAGCAGGGTATATTCAGCAGTGCGGTCTAACCAGCTAGCTTTAGGATAGCTCTATGGCACGACCAGATTTAGCCGCATAGGTTAAGTGGCTAACTCTGAATATTGGAGTTAACTGCACAGCTTATGCGGCTAACTCTTCTCCACCTAAAAACGGCTCTCACCAGCCCCGGGAACAATCCTAACTTATGCGACTAGAATTTAGCTGCATATGAATTTCAATATCGCTGGGTAAATTGGTAAGTTATCCGTCTAAGGGCCGGATTTTCTAAACTATTGCGGCTCTGTGAATTTGGTGGTACCGGGGGGCGGGGCAAAGCAGGGGGCGGGCCTGTGAAAGACAGCAGCAATCGCACCACCACGGTGTTATCACTGCTGGCTTTCGCACCCATTAGCGTCACCGTGAAAGGTGACACTATTGGGCGCGCTACTGGCAGCGATAAGATGCTCTACTTTTTCGCTGTCAGCGAAGTCGTTGTGGAGTCCGCCCTAATGCCATCCCGACTCCTCCCCTTCTGGTGCGGACTCCGCCCTGACTCTGCCCCTTTTCACGTGCAATCCCTTTAGAAAATGACCCCCTAAATGTTTTTTGAATATCAACCTTGAGGTTTATATAATTTCATATACATGCATGCATGCAATTTCTATGCATGCGATCGCAATTTAACTCTTCAAATATTCCCTTCATAATGGAGAGGCATTCTAGGAGAGCAAATTCTGACCAGGGTTTGGATTTAAATGCATACTTTTCTATTTTGAAAAGCATGTGCATACATTTTGTCAGAAATATTCTCCAAACAAATTAGTAGGTGTAACTTGTGTGAGGAGCTTTGCTGGGATAATTTTCAAAGTGTGCTTATATGTCTAAATTTTCTCTGAAATTTTGTATAATTTCAGTATATAAAAGCCTACAAATTTACATGGGCTGCTATAAAATTGCCCCCAGTTCTCTCTAAAATGAAGTTACAAACATATAAATGACTAGTGTAAAGATCTGTCAAAAATGACAGGCAAAAAAGGCAGATTTGTATTTTATATCCTGCCTTTTATGACTGGTTATCCACTTCAAAGCAGATTATTTTAAGCTACCATAGGTATTTTCCTGTCCCCAGAGGGCTTATAATCTAAGGGTGGCATTTACTATGCTGCGTTAGGCATTTTCACGCGGTAAATGACCTAACACAGCGATAATGCAAGGTTTTTGAAATACCATGCGTTCTTACCCCCCAACATCACGAGTATGGTAATGAGCTCTTTAGCATGCAAATTCATGCTAATGAGCTCATTACTAGCTTAAAACATGTACATAAAAATATGCAGCTTGCTACAAAAATCGCAAGCCATGTTATTTGATTCAATGTTAGCTACAACATCTGAGTTGTAGCTAGCTTTCCCTAGGAGCATTGGGATACTAACATTTTTCCTGATGCTCCCAGGGCCATGTTTTAAAGGAGCTGCATGCCCATAGTAGCCCTTCCTCCAAGTGTTGCTAAAACCAAGGGTTCTCTGCTCCCACCCATCCCTGCTGACTCTTATGACAAAATCTTTCAGGATTACAATTAAATAATTATTTATTTCACAATATTTTACTTCTAACATATTCCTATTATAGTGTATGGCTCCTTAGACATCAAATTACAAGTAGGTTTTATAATTAACTGGGATTTTTCCTTTGCAAGGTTGCAGCCTAACAGGAACTCCAGGCTTTGCAAAATACCGGTATATTCCCAGAAAACTGTACATCCAAATTAGAACTTAGCATAAGATATTAAAAATTAACAAGGAACTCCCTTACAGTTGTACCTGCATAAAAAAGTTGTATCATATTTCATTGTATTGAAATCTGTTTACCATGTACTGTACTATATACATATATACACTGCTAGCACTATATAAATTAAAATAAAGGGTTTCATATAATAGTAAATTTTATAATATTAGAATAGTATGCAAACATTCAGTTTCATTAAGAAACATTATACTACAGTCAGGCAATTAGGAAAATATAGTCAAAGCCCTGACATTTTTTTTTTTAAAGCATGAAAACATGGTTTATCTCCTCCTAAAATAAAATTAGTCTTATACAATATATTTATCATCAAAACAGCACCATCTCTCTGTTATTTAATTTGTTACAAATATATACTGTAATTTCATTTTCACTGTACACACACAATTAAACCATTTTTAAACAAGAACTTGGCATTTTGGGGTTGTGCTTTCTCATTCTTGTTCCTTCCTGAAGGACGAGTAAAAAGCCACTCACTATTGTTTGGATTCCATTTTAAGTCATCCACCTAATGGATGGTTTGTCCCTCTTGTGGTGAAAGCAAATAGAATGTAAGATAAATACAGTTGAACATATCAGGAAGCCATTAACCAAGGAGCGCCTGGTTAACTGCAGACCTAGAGGGTTTATAAAGGACCCTAACAAAGCCTCTTCATTTTATTTACTTCCGCACGAACTAATACACTCACTTTTATGTTCTAAATCTCACTTAAGCTTTATCATAGTCAAAAGCATGTTACCGTCCTGGTTGTAAACTTAATTGATACACAATCGTCTACAAAATTGTATTGATATCCCTATTAATTTGAACTTCATTGTTCTAGAATATTATTGGGGGGGTTTTTTCATGCCAAAAATGCTACCTAAATATTCCTTCTGGGCTCACTCTCCATGAAAGTACAAATGTAACTCACATTCCCAGTCCCTACCACAGTTAGCTCTGCTTATCCCTAAATTTCATTCTCAAACATATAAAAAATTCAGTTATTAATTTTATTATTGATAATGCCCCCTTGATGATTAATATCAGATTACCAACCATTGTTTATCTTTTTGAAAAAAACACATTATTTTGGTATACATTTGAAAATATTTTCATTTGAACACAGGAGGTACTTTAAAATTATGTTGTAAAATAATGATAATGCACTTTTGATTTTATTGCATTTAGCTCTAGAATTCAAGCTATTACAACATTTCTATTTGTCCTAGTTAAATCATATACTAAAACATTGTAAACCCCAAAATAAGTCACAGAAGACTTTGAAATAGGAGCTGAAGTAAAGCTCCATTGGAAAAGTCAAAATAAACAAGGCATGCCAAATATTGAAAAGAGAAAGCTAAATTATATACATATGTTACAATAAGAAAGAGAGGGTAATTTCCAAAAGGCATTTACCAGGGATAGATTAAGTTTTTGTCACCCCTAAGCACTGTGGGTGGTACGCCCCCCCCCCCCCCCAGGAGATTACTAATGAAATTAACATTGACCAACTCAAATCAGAAATAAAGTAATGGTGCTTCTCAACCTTTTTTATTTAATGGCACACTTTCAAGTTTGCTCAGTCCTTGTGGTACACCATATCAAATTTTACACAGTTCTCACCCTCTTTCCCCTTCCACCAGCAGGAGGACAGCAGCACTTTTCACCTGTGTGTGCCTGCCTCATTCTGCCACTTTCAATCTGACGTCTGAATATGTGGATCCAACTGGTCACGTAGCCCCACACATTCAAACATCAGATTGAATCTGGCAGAGTGCTGTTCACCTCCCAGTGGGAAAGAGGGAGGAAGGGAAGGGAAGGGAAGGTTTCCAGAGTTCTGGTAGGTGAATCTGGGACACTTGTTCCCTGCAGTGAATTAGCAGTTCATTTTGATGGAAGGGGGGAAGTCCAGTGGACTGTCCCCATGGAAAATTATACTAACCTATTCTCAAGCACATTTTTCAAGTTCTGTTACCACAAAATATTTCTGAGCACAATACAAAAGCTTCCGTGTTGGTAGGTATGTCCTACATGCAAGAGATTTAATTACATGCCAGAAAAAGTCAAAATTAGCCAACAAAATCCAACTATTCTCATGTGGAAGAGATGTCTAATTCAGGGACTTTGAACTGTGTCCCAGGATACTTCATACTAATGCATTATTAATATTCTCTACACAACAGTAGGTTTCCAACCTTTGGCATTTCTGGCTCACTGTGTCTTTTTTTTCTCACTGCTGATTTCTCTATGTTCCTCTTTTTGCTTTTTCTTTTCTCTCTGGTGTCTTCTTTCCTTTCTCTCTGTTTCTTTTCTTTAGAGTGGATATTTTAACACTTTCTCTTCCTTCAGTCTTTCTGCTCTTTTCTCAATGCTCTCCTTTCCTCATTCCTCATCTTCTTTCTTATCCTCTCTTTCTCCTCCATTATCTCCCAGGATTAACCCACCCACAAATCCAGGCTTCTCTCTCAATCCCCATTCCAATCTCTCTCCTTTTCCAGTCCTCTTGCTCTCTCTCCCCATCACTGTTCCTTTCTCCTTCTCTGTCTATCCAAAACTTGGTCCTCTCTCTCCCCCTCCCCCCCTTCATTCTGGATCACCTCTCCCTCTTCCCATCCAGTGTTATTTCTCCTTCTCCCTGCAACTCCATCTTCAAATCTCTCCCTTCCTTCCCACTACCTGGTCCTCTCTCATTCTCTATCCTGGGTCCTTTCCCTCTCCATCACTGTCTTTATCCAGGGTCCAAACAAAGTAACCACGGCAGAAAAAGGTCGAATTGTCTGCCCAGCAAGCTTCTTATGCTAGTAAATGCCACTCAGTGCATGTTACCCCCAAGCCTTATGTTAAGGGTAGTAATATTAAAATCAAAACCAAGCAACTGTCAAACCCATAACAAATTACTGCTAGCAACATTTTTAATTGTGTCAGGAGCCTTCTTGATAATTCAGTCATCAATGCTGCTTTAACATGCTTGCTGTTGGACTTGGCCATAGAAGCGTCCTGTGCTTTTCTCTTATGTTTGTGCATCAGTACCCCTTGCTCCCTTCTTCTACTCCCTCAGTCTCATCCTCTCTCTCTCTAATTTCCTTTTCCTGCCCCCTCCTGGTTTTTTCACCCTTTTCGCTCATACCCAGTCCTATCTCCTTCTCTCGTTCCCCCCTCCTCTCCTGAAATAGCCCAGTTTCTGCTCCTAAATTTCTCCCCACCTCAGCTGTTAGGAGCAGCAGTGCATAATATTGCTTCAGCATCCTGTGCCTCCTCCAAGCATTCATATCCCCTACTCTGCCTTTTGCACTGCCTTACCTCAAGCATTCACCTCCTTCTTCCCTCACCCCTTTTTAGCATTCACTCCCCTGCCTTTCTTTCCTTTGCCACATATTATTGCTGCTAGACTTGAGCTCAGGGTGAGTCCCTCTTCTGCAGTCTGCTGAGTCCCAAGTCCCTGTAGCCAGGGGCAGCTCAAGGCAATCTGCTGTATGAGGCGAGGAAAGAGATGGCCCTCCCCCCCCCCCAAAAAAAAAAATTACAGCACAGGTCAAATCATCGAGAGGGCCAAAGGGGGGTTCCTCTTGGAGTCTGGCCCTTTCGATGATTTGAAATGCTACAGAAGAGGGAAAGTAGGGATTAGAATTTCCAGAGGTGTGGCAGATAGATAATATTTCTAGAAAACTGGCAAACCTGCTACACACTTCCAGGAACCCTACGGCCTACCTCCATTTCCCCAGCATTTGCTCCTGTGTGGCGGAGTCCACAGATTGATGAGAGTATTAAGTGTCCTAGATGAACTTTACTGCCTTTCATCTCCTTCCTCCCAGCCTTCACCATACTGTCTGAATGCTTTCCTCCTTCCCCCATGGCTGCCCCTCCTGTTTGAATCCTTCTCCCCCCCCCCCATCCTGATCCCTTAACTCACCTGCTGCTTTACATATAAATATGTAAAAAGTTACATATTTATAACAGATTTTACATGAAAAAGGACATTCATAGTTTTCTGAGATAAAAATATCCCAACAATATGTACCGTATATACTCATGTATAAGTTGAAAACCTTTACCCCCAAAATCGGTCCTTAAAATCACAGTCTTCTTATCCATGGGCCAATCTAATGCCGGTACCATAATTCAAGATGCATGATTGAATTGTTCGCACGCTCCTCCTCCAGATCCCTTAACTCATTCGTTACTATGAGGACAACTCCGGCACCTGCAGTTGCTAAGGCACATGCTCCCTCCTCCCCCATGGTGTTCCATTGATACATTCGGACAGCTTCTCCTCTGCACCCGATCCTTATTCCTTAACTCACCCGCTCGCTGCTATCAGAACAACGATGGGACTTGAGGTTGCGCAGGTACATGGTTCATAGTGCACCACTGGGACCCTGCAAGGGAGTAGGGAGCACACACCTGAGCAACCACAAGTTCGTTGTTGTCCTCATAGCAGCAGCGAGTGTTTGAGATAAGGGATCCGGAGGAGTTGTGGGGGAGAAGCTGACCTACCGCTACATTGGGACAACCACAGGGGATGAGGGAGGACGTTCCCGAGCAATTGCAAGTGCCGTCATTGTCCAGCTAGCAGCAGGTGAGTTAAGGGATCGGGGGGGGGGGGGGGGGAGGGATTCAAACAGGAGGGGCAGCCATGGGGGAAGGAGGAAAGCATTCAGACAGCAGGGACAGCCATTAGAATAATGATTTCTTACCCTCAGGAAAATGAGCTTTGAGAAGAAAAAGAGAGCATCTTACACCGTATCGCAGAAACTGAAGGTTATAGAACGTGCAAAGGAGGCCAATAATTGTGTGGCTGAAAGAGAATTTGACATTAGTGAAAAACTCATCAGAGATAGGAGAAAAATGAAAAAAAGATGCTAGAAATGCCAAATTCAAAGAAATCCTTACATTTCAAAATTGTGCCTTTTGAAGGAATGGAAAAGGATTTGAATGACTGGGTAATAGAATGCAGACAGAATGACTACATTGTGACTCGCTCGAGCATTAGATTTCATGCCCTTCAAATGGCAAAAGAAGAAAAATATTCAGCGACCAAAGTTCTGAAAGAATTCACAGCATCGTCTGGTTAGTGTTCGCAGTTCATGAACCAATATGGATTGTGCCTTCGTCAGTGCACAAAGATATCACAGAAACTGCCTAAAGAGGTTGATAAAAGGATCTGTTCATTCCACAAATTCATTATTCAGCAGAGAATAAAGAATCATTTCGATATGAATAACTTTGGTAATATGGATGAAACACCTATGACATTTGATATGCCTGGCAATCGCACTGTAGCTGTTGCATTAGAGGTGGACCCTTGAGCCGAGATGGGGTTGACGCAACCCGGAGGTAGGGACCTACGGGTACTCACCGTCGGCAGGCAGAGTGGGCTAATAGACAGAGGCTGCTGGAGCTTCACCTATACCAGCCCTTGTTCCCTGCGGGTTGAGCCTTTGGGTGCCAGGGCCGGCAGGACTTAGGTGGGCCTCGGTGTAGAGTTAAAGTAAAGTCTGGTGCAGCCCGGAGACAGGAGGTGGAAGATGGTACAGTCTTACTCTGAACAAGGCAATGTCCTGGAAACGCGCCAATGGAACAAGAGCAGACAGGGGGAGCTCGAGCAAGAGCAGGCTGAAGCCTGAATAAACCACGTCCAGGGAGTAAGCTGAAGAGGCATCGAAGAACAGGCTTGAGTCTGAGCTGGCGGCAAACAGAAGGCTGTGGCAAGCAAGGCTGAGGTCTGATCACAAAGGTAGTCGAGCATAGTCAGGCAAAGTGGAGGTCTATGTCTGGAGATAAGCAATAGCGTAGACAGGCGAAGCAGAGATCTGGGTCTGGAGATAGGCAATAGCATAGTCAGGCGAAGCAGAGGTCCGGGCTTGGAGAGAGTCAATGGTGTGGTCAGGCAAAGCAGAAGTCCGGGTTTGGAGAGAGTCGATGGCGTGGTCGGGCAAAGCAGAGGAGAGTTGATGGCGTGGTCAGGCAAAGCAGAGTCAGGTCCGTGTAGTCAATCCGAAGAATGGAACGAGGATCAAATGAGGAACAGGAACGCAGAGATGAAACGAATCTCAGGAAGCAATGAATACTCGACCAGCGAGGAGACCTGTTGCAAAGGCAATGCTAGGGAGTGGAGCCTGAGCTTAAATACTATAGCAGTGTAGACATCATCATCCAGGGCTGCGACTAGGTTCCTGCCGTGGTCCCTATTTAAATTTCAATGGTGCGCGCACGTGCACCTAGGGAGGGGCGCAGCACGAGTAACAGCGTCTCTCCGCGGGCCACGCGGAGAGGCCCGATGAGAAGTGGCAGCAGGACCGGGAACGCCAGGGCCATGGCAGGGCCGGAGGCACCAGGGGAGGCCCAAGGACAGAGCTGACGGCCCACCGCCACTAGCGAGGAGGAACCAGGAGCTGGATTCATTGAGAAAAGGTGATGGGGCCGTGCTGCAGGTCTGCCACGGACGGCATGCGTAACAGTAGCTGATGTTAGTGAGAAGACCGTACTTGTAAAAACAACTGATCATGAAAAGACCCATTTTACGATGGTCCTATCTTGCCTGGCAGATGACACAAAACTGCATCCAGTGGTAATATTCAAGAAGAAAATGATGCTGAAGAACTTAAAAATTCCAGCAGGCGTAACTGTTCAGGTTCATCCTAAAGGCTGGATAGATGAGGAGGGAACAAAATGGTGGCTGTGTGATGTGTGGGGTAGGTGACCAGGTACGGGGCTAAGAAAATGACCATCACTATTGGTGTGGGATATGTTCCATGCACATATAACAGAGGATGTGAAGGACGATGCAAAGAAAATGGCGATCAAATTAGCAGTGACTCCAGAAGGTCTGACATCAATGCTCCAGCTGTTAGATGTCTGGCTCAACAAGCCTTTCAAGGACCAATTGCCGCATATGTGGCAGCAATGGATGTGTTCTAGTCAAGCAAAATTAATGAAAGGAGGGATCCTGATGAAACCAGACATTGATTTGGTAGTGAAATGGGTAAAGGATGCCTGGGAGTCAATCCACCAGAAATGGTCATTCCTGAAATGCGGCATTAGCAATGCTATTGATGGATCAGAAGATGACGCCATCTATGAAAACAAAGATGAATCAGCATCAGATATGATTCAACAGATGGAGATAGTGAAGACAACATTTACACTGATGGTATCACCAAAGAACAGTTCCACGATTTATTCCAACATTCCGATGAAGAAGAATTGGACTTGGAAGGATTTCAATAAAAGAAAAGGATTCAAACAGCAGGGACAACCATGGGGAGGGCAGGAAGGAGCAGGGACATTTTCTTAAGTTGTTAAGTGATAATGTTTCATATGAGATACTTTATTCTGCTTTTAAAAAATAAATAAAAGCGATTTTCTTAAGTTATCAGTTTGTTTCTTAGTATGATTTAACCATTTCATAAGCCCCCTAGGTTTACCCTCGACTTATCTATGGGTGATAGATAATTCTTGATTTTGGGGCCCAAAAAATACCCTTTACTTATAAATGAGATTGATTTATACATGAGTATATACGGTATATTATTTTTACATGCACTGCTATGTCCCAACCAGAAAATACTGTAAAAGAGATATTTTTTATCTATTATTAGGCCTATTGTAAAGTGCATTTCATGAGGGCTTGGTCCTCAGAAAGACATATGTAAACTAAATAACAATTACAATTTAGTAAACTTCCCATACCAAAACAGCACTAAATACCTGCACTCAAACAGTAACAACCCTACCTATAAAAATTAACACTGCAAATATTACACCAGGCCCTAAAACACCACTACACCTCCTATTAGGAAAACAAAACAAGCCAGTCTACTATAGATCCCTACAAATAAACTATATGCTAGAAGAATACCTTACATTGGTCACACATGCAGAACACAGGTGGACCTCTCTCCAAATACAGAATAAAAACATTATAAAATAAAAATAGAAATGTGCAGAGAAAAACTGAACTGGAAACCACAAGAAGCCAGACAATATGCAATGTAACAATGGAAAAACAAAATCACCATCTAACTTTATAAAACAACAATAAAATCAGAAAATATAACACACCATTCACAGTTTTTTATTTATTTAAAAATAATTTCTTAATCGCCTAACTAATAAAAATATTTCTAAGTGATGTACAACATATTACAAAAAAAATACACAAATCCTGTTTAGCAAATCTATAATAAAATAAATATTTCAAAAACATTTGATGAACAGATCATCATCCAATAATTAAACTCAAAAAAAGTTTTTACATTTTTTAAAATCCCAATAAAATATTTCAAAACAGACATATCAAATTCAATCCAACAATTACGTGGGATCTTTTAATTTCCAGTTATCCTAATGGTTTGGGGGAGAAGGACTACAAACTTTATCCTTTCTCTCTCTCTCGCTCTCACACACACATACACACACTAACACATACACACACTCACACACACACGCACACACACAGGCTCTCTCACAAACATACAGGTACTCTCGCACATAAGAAAGCTGCCTCTCTCTTTCACGCACACAAGCAAGCTGCTCTTCATATACACACTAGCAAAATGTTCCTCACACACAAACACGCAAGCATGCTGCCCCTCTCATACATACACACAGATACAAGCTGCTTCTTCCACATACACACACAAGCTACCTCTCCCCCCCACAAACTGCCTCTCCTCCCGCACACAAGCAAGCTATCTCTCTCATACACACACACAGACACAAGCTGCTTCTCCCACACACATGCTGCCTCTCCCTCTCACACACACACACAAACAAGCAAGCTGCCTCTTCCACACACATATGCACAAGCAGGCTGTCTCTCTCTCTCTCTCTCTCACACACACAGCCTCTCCCTCTGCTGCGCCAAAATAAGACCCATCGCTGGGTCATCTTTCTGTGAGTGAGGAGCCCAGTACTTCATCCAGCGGCATCCGCGGATTGTCTTTTTGCTGGTGGGGAGTAGGAACCCCGCCAATGTGTCATCCATAGGCACGGGGCCCTTTGCTGATGGAGAGAGGGAGCTCACCAGCACGTCATCCAGCAGCACAAGGTCCTTTGATGCCGGGGATAGGGAACCCCACCAGCACTTTGTCCTGCGGAGCCGTGGTCTTCCTGCCAGCTGGGAATGAGAATCCTGCTGGTGTTAGCATCCTGAATATAAAGTGAGGGTGAGGCGGCCACTGCAAGGGTATTTTGGGGAATGCTTGCTGCTGCTCTCAAAATGTTGCTGTCTGAAGCAGCCGCCTCACCCTGCCTCATTATAGACTCGCCCCTGCCTGCAGCACACACAACTAAGGTTTGGAGCAGTAACCCTCCAAGCAAGCAGAGCTCAGTAGAGAAAAGCTCTGGGTAACAAGTGAGGAGGGGATGAAGCATGGAGCAGAGGCTCTTCTCTGCCATTCATTACAGCTATGTGGGCTCCCTGCTCTTACCCTCCCTTCTCCAGATTTTTCAGTGTTGTTTGGTTGCCCTGGGGACAGGAGGAAGGGACTGCAACAGCAAGCAAGAGATTTCGGGCACTGTGCACTAGAGTCAGAGCATGAGCTCAGGGAGGAGGAAGGATCCTGCTGAGGCTGACAGCCCCATGGCAAAGGAAGAACTTTCCCAAGGCACACTGGTTAAGAAGGACAGATATAAACAAAAAAAACAAACCAATTTATCCTACTAATAACCCATGTCTAAAGTTGCCTGAGTTGTGTTTTTTACTCAGCGAAGCTGTTAATGATGTCATCATAAGATAAATAATTTGTCAAATCAGATTCAATAGCAAGCACAGCCAGGGCATTCAGGTGGTCTTCTGACATTCTAGACCTCAGGTATGTCTTTATGTGTTTAAGTGCTGAGAAAGAGCACTCTGCTAAAAGATTTGTAGCTGGTGTACAGAGGAACATTCTAAAGGCAAATTGGCAATGTCTACATTGAGGTACACACAGTGAAGTTACTTTGCACATAGTTTGCTGCATATCTGCTGCAATGAGCACCACTCTTCACCTGTTGTCTTCTGGTTAGGGATGTGAATCGTTTTTTGACGATTTAAAATATCGTCCGATATTTTTTAAATCGTCATTAATCGATAAAGAGTGCGATACAATAGAAATTCCACCGATTTATTGTGAAAAAATCGTTAATCGGGTTAGTGCACACTAACGGGAGTTAGGACACAACCTAAAAACCCACCCCGACCCTTTAAAACTGCTCCCTTAGCCTCCACCACCCTCCCGACCCCCCCAAAAATGTTTTAAAATTACCTGGTGGTCCAGCGGGGGTCCCAGGAGCATTCTCTCGCGCTCGGGCTGTCGACCGATAAACAAAAAACCCACCCCGACCCTTTAAAACCGCTCCCTTAGCCTCTACCACCCTCCCGACCCCCCCCCCCCCCACACAACATTTTAAAATTAGCCGGTGGTCCAGTGGGCCCCGGGAGCGATCTCCCGCTCTTGGGCCGTCGGCTGCCACTAATACAAATGGCGCCGATGGCCCTTTGCCCTACCATGTGACAAGAGAAGAGAGAACAAAAAAGCATCACGGCAGTGGTGGGAAAAGCAACAGAGCCTGTGAATGGAGGCAGGCCATGTGTTTTCCGCTGCCGCTGAAGGCAAAGGTGGAACGTGAGCATGACCATGTAAGAGCTGCTGCTGCTGAGAGGGAGGCCATATGAGAGGGCTGCTTCCTACCTGACAGGAGCTGCTGATGGTACAGTAAGGATAATGTGAAAAGCGGCTGCCGCTGAAATGGTCTGGAAGAAGACACTGCAGGAAACAAGCTGAGGGGTAGCAGAGGGTGCGTTTTACTACTGGAGGTAGAATTTTCTTTCTCTACCTGCTGCCCCCCAAATAACTGCCTCCCTAGGCACATGCCTAGTGTGCCTAGTGACAAATCCAGAACTGAAAACTGCCTACTGTCTTTGTGGGTAAAAGAAGGCAAATTGTTCCACAATTCATGCACTTTGTCCCTTATATGATAAAGGTGATGGAACAGCTCCCCTATGAGGAAAGGCTGAAGAGGTTAGGGCTGTTCAGCTTGGAGAAGAGATGGCTGAGCGGGGATATGATAGAGGTCTTTAAGATCATGAGAGGTCTTGAACGAGTAGATGTGACTCGGTTATTTACACTTTCGAATAATAGGACTAGGGGGCATTCCATGAAGTTAGCCCTAGGCTCGCAGGTCGATGAATTGGAAACCTGCCTAGATAGTCAGATAGTCTCAACAAAATTGCTAGCTGACCAATATAAAGCACTTCAAGCACAACAAACTACTCTTGAAGAGAAAATAGAAGATTTGGAAAATCGCTCTCGGCGATCTAACCTGCAGGTTCGGGGCGTTCCAGAGTCACTGGAATTTGCCAATGCACAGTCGATTGCAAAGAAAATCTGCGAGATGTTATTGAGTGCAGACACAGATGGTAGCACATTGGACGCCTCTGTTTCCCCGGACGTCGCCATTGAACGAGTGCATCGAGCACTTGACCCACGACAGAAGAGCTAACTTCGAGACATAATTTTTTGCCTACACAGCTACGCTATCAAGTCAAGGTTAAACACAGTGGCCCGAAAACAACAAGCATGGCAATGGGAAGGCCACACAATACACATTGACAACGATCTATCCCCTTCCACACTGCAAAAGCGGTACCACAGCATTGTGGGCCAAGAATATCCGATATCGGTGGGCCTTTCCCTTCTGCCTGCAATTATCATGAAATGGTGTGTTATACAGGATCAAAACTCTGGTGGAAGCTGCAGAAGCCTTTAAGCAGGCAAACCTCACTGTGTCGTTTGTGGTCCCAAAACTGGCGCAAGGAGAATAGAAAATAGAAGCTTTCCCCAGATAGAGACGCGCCGGGAAGGGAGAAAAAAGGCTGAGGTTTCATTCGGAGGAATCACGCTCAAATTTATCAGACCAAGGATGAAGCTTCTTCGAACCTGTTTGGTTGAAGGAACATTTTCGTAGCCTGCTTCTTTCAGTGTGGATCTCTTAACGGCAGTGGCTTAACTTAAATTGAAGACAGAAATGTGGTGGTAGACTTTTAGTCGTTACTGTTGGGGTTTAATTGAGATAGCTAATATAGGGCAAGAATATGATTTATAGAACTTTCAGTGGGTGCGGGTAGCTCGGCCTTCTTTCATGCCCTATATCCAGCGCCCTCTTTGGGAGGAAAGGTCTACCGGAGGGTTTGGTAGACCGCAAGATTGTTGGGGGGGGGGGGGGGGATTTACCTCAGCATACTGTGGCTATGACATATTTATAGATTATCCATGGTTGATTTCTGGGGTTTGAGAGGTCTTTCAGGTGGGTATCTTGGCTATAATAACTAAAGTGGCCAATCCAGGTTACCAATACCCGGAAGAATCCAGCCAATGGTGTACCGAAGGGGGAGGCGGGGGGGGGGGGGGGCAATGTACCTGGGAGCAAGTCTATAGGGGGGGGTGTTGATGGCCGATAGGGAAGCCCATGCGGCTGCCGGTGGAAGATCGGCGAGGCCGTGGTGGAGCTCATCCCACCAAGACCCAAACAGAAAGGCACCTCCAGATGCTCCTCCTCCTCCTTCCTGCCTGTGCGGCCCTGGAAGACAAATGTTGCTGGACCTGCATGGGCAGAAGGAGGAGGAGCATCAGCTACATGCAGAAGAGGAGCCCAGAAGAAGGGCTGCCACGGATCCCACCTCACAGAGCCCTGAGAAGATCAGGGTCACCAATGTAGCCCATCCCATGGTGACCTACGATGAGAAGGCCCAGACATGAGAGAGAAACTGAGGGGTTAGGGGGTTGGGGGGAGCGCACAAACCTTATCCTCTCACTCTCACACATACACACATATCCATTCTTTCTCACATACACACTGTCACACATACATACATACATGCTCTTATACAAACCCAAAACCTCTCTTTCTCACAGAGGCTGATACGCTCACAGGCTTTAAGACCCTTCCCCCCCACCCCCAAACACACACACAAGCTCTTACTCCCCTGGATTCTGTCATACACACACACATTCTCACTCTCACTGGTACACATATGCACATACCTAGGCAAGCTCCCAGTATTTCTCACACCCCCCCCCCCCCCCACACAGTCATGCACACATTCATTCTCACACACACAGACCCCCAACCATGCACTAATTCATTCGAGTGCACGCATACACACACACACACACACAAGCAAGCATCCAATCTCACACAGATCCCAGGAAGGTACCGTTCATTTTCATACACAGACACACCCTCAGGCAGACTCCCATTCATACACATGCACACACTGAAGGCAGACCCAAGAATTTGGAAATATTTTTTTGAATGATGAGCTGTAAGGGAAACATCCAAGCTCCATTGTTGGGGGAATTTCTGGGCTGCACAGTGTGTTACAGAACTAGAGGTGCAGGATTTATATTGACATTCTTTCCCGTCCTGTATACATTCCAGACTTCACTCTCATAGCCATATAGAATTAGTTGAATGAGGCTATCAAATTATTTTAATAATAGTTTTACTAGAAGTGTGAAACTAGCCAGCTTTTTTAAATTATGTAGAAGACCCTTTGGCCTTTCTTATTAAGAATTTTTTTTATAGCCAATTTGAAAGCAGGCGGCCATACTATGGATGTGAAATGCTGTGGGTGTGATATGAGGAAATGTTATTTTGGTTTCCCCTCCCCCCCCCCCACCCCAAATTCTTCTACCTAGAGATGTCACTGATTTTTCTGTGACCTTAAGCATTAGTACAAGAAGGATGGGGGGGGGGGGGCGCTGGAGAGGCACACAAATGCTTTGCCCCCCTCCCCCGGTGCCAGAGACCCTTGGTACGCCATTGAATCCAGCAGAAGTGGTGATCCCAACATTTACCTAATAATTGTTAATAAACTCGTCCTTCAGAAATTTGTCCAAACCTTTTTTTTAATTCAACTATCCTGTAACCAATCCACCCTATCCTATTCTTCCTCGACTTCCTTTTCCAAAGATGCCTTAGTCCTCTTGCCTTCCTTTGCCTTGTCTTGCAATCTGTTCCCCTAACCCTGATTTGTAGCCTCTCTTCTCTTTTGTTCATAAGCTCACCTCCACCCCCAGTGCTCTATCTCTTTTCTTCACTGGGTGGATTTGTTTAGTACATTTGAGCTGAACAACACCAGCTTGTAGTGTCAGGAGAAGTCAGCCAGCAACATAAGAATAATATGGACACTATCTGCACCATTTTACTTAATTACTTAACATAACCATACAAGACAGTGTGTAATGGTAAATGGAACCTACTCTGAAAAGAGAGCTGTGTTAAGTGGTGTGCCACAGGGATTGGTGTTGGGACCGATTCTGTTCAATATCTGTGAGTGACATTGCGGAAGAGATAGAAGGTAACGTTTGTCTATTTGCAGATGATACTAAGATCTGCAACAGAGTGGACATGCCTGACGGAGTAGAGAGAATGAAAAGTGATTTAAGAAAGTTTGAAGAGTGGTCGAAGACTTGGCAGCTGAGGTTCAGTGCCAAGAAGTGCAGCGTCATGCATCTGGGATGAAGTAACCCAAAAGAGCTCTATGTGATGGGGGTGAAAGACTTGAGGTGCACAGACCAAGACAGAGATCTTGGGGTAATAGTGTCTGATGATCTGAAGATGGCACAGCAATGTGATAAGGCAATAGCTAAACCCAGAAGAATGCTAGGCTGCATAGAAAAAGGAATAACCAGTAAGAAAAAGGAATTGAAAATGCCCTTGTACAGGTCCTTGATGAGTCCTCACCTGGAGTACTGTGTTTAGTTCTGGAGACCGGATAGAGATAGGAAGGAGGTGGTCCAGAAAAGGGTGACCAAAATGTTTTGGGGTCAATATCAGAAGCTTTATGAGGAGAAGTTGTTGTGGCTCCTGGCCACAGCAACCCGCGGCCGGTCCCCACTACCTCCTCTAGCACTGCGTGGGCCTTCCCTCTACCGACGCGGCGCGCTCCAATTCAGAGTCGGCCGCCGGCATGCCTCCCAGGTGGCCTTGGATGCTGCCAATCCTCTTCCTGCAGGCCTCTCTCTAGGCACGCGTGCGTGGCTCAGCTGGCCTCTTAAAGGGGCCGCGGCGGGAAACCTTGGCCCGGTCCCGATTGATGACATCAGGACTGAGGGATATTTAAACCCTGTCTCAGCCCCCAGTTCTTTGCCTTGGCAACAGGTCCATCTCCTCGGAGTGCTAGTTGCTGATCCAGTTCTCAGTGACTTCTGTTCCTGACTTCTGATCCTGATCCTGTTTCTCATTCCTGGTCCGGTGGTTCCAGTTCCTGTGTTCCTGTCCGCTCCTGTGTTCCTGTCTCCATGCCTCTCCTCGCCCTCTAGTTCCTGCGTTCTCATCCTCGGCTTGATCTCCTGGTTCTGACTTCAGCTTGCTTCCTTATCTCTGCTTGACTGCTGCCCGTCTTGATCCTTGTCCTGCTACCTCATCTCGCTCGTCTGCTGCCTGCCCCGGACCTTCGGATTGGATCTACGTTTTGCACCCTCGCTGCCAGCCACGACCCGGACTCCTGACTTCACCTCTGCCTGCCGCTGCACCAGTCCTCGTCGAGGCGACCCACACCTAAGACCTGCTGGCCCCGGTATCCAAGGGCTCAACCTGAGGGGAACGAGGGCTGGTATAGGTGAAGCTCCCGCCGGGTCGATCTCACCTGCACCACCTTCTGGCGACGAGGACCATTGGGGGCCGCCCCTCAGTGGTAGCACCAACTCTCGTCCCGGCCCAAGGGTCCACACTTCTAACAGAAGTTGAATGATCTGAGTCGGGCGGATTTTAAAAGCCCTGCTCGCGTAAATCCAGGCGGATTTACGCGAGCAGGGCCCTCGCGCGCCGGAGCGCCTATTTTGCATAGGCCGCCGGCGCGTGCAGAGCCCCGGGACGCGCGTAGGTCCCGGGGTTTCTTGAAGGGGGCATGTCGGGGGCGGGGCCGGATGATGCAGCGTTTCAGGGGCGGGACGCGGCGTTTCGGGGGCGGGACCAGTGGCATGGCGCCGGCCCAGGGGCATGGCCCAGGCCTCCAGACCAGCCCCTGGGTCGGATGACGGCGCGCCAGCAGTCCGCTGGCGCACGTAGATTTACGTCTGCTTCTCACAGGTGTAAATCTAGGCACAAAGGTAAGGGGGGGGTTTAGATAGGGCCGGGGGGGTGGGTTAGGTAGGGGAAGGGAGGGGAAGGTGAGGGGAGGGCGAAAGAAAGTTCCCTCCGAGGCCGCTCTGATTTCAGAGCGGCCTCGGAGGGAACGGAGGCAGGCTGCGCGGCTCGGCGCGCGCAGGCTGCCCAAAATCGGCAGCCTTGCGCGCGCCGATCCAGGATTATATAAGATACGCGCGGCTATGCGCATATCTTATAAAATCCTGCGTACTTTTGTTGGCGCCTGCTGCGCCAACAAAAGTACGCGATCGCGCTTTTTAAAAAAATCTACCCCAGTATGTATACCCTGGAAGAGAGTAGATGCAGGTGCAGAAACCTGAAAGGTTTTAATAATGCATGAACTTCAGATTTTTTTCCATAGGAAATAAATCAGTAGAACTAGAGGGGTCAGAAAATGAAACTACAAGGGAGATGACTCAGAATGAATGTCAGGAAATATTTCTTCATGGAGAAGATGATGGATTACTATTACCATTCCGGAAGAGTTGGTGAAGATGAAAACAGTCAAAGAATTCAAAGGGGCATGGGATAAATACTGTGGATCCTTAAAGGCTAGAGGACAGAATTGAAGAAAAGGGTGCAAAGGGTAACTTGCTGTTGTGACGCTTACTTCCCTTAACAGAAGGCATGGAGAAGATTACTACTCTTAACCAATAAGCTTTGATGCTTTTGATGCAACTGCAAAATTGCTCTCTGCTTCAATAACAGGGGAAAAGAGGAATTGGATTCAGACAGCAATCAATGAGGGCCCCGACATGTACGGTCAGGGATTAACCAGCCTGGAGAGGCAGTTACTACCGTTAACAGAAGGCATGGGATTACTATTCTTAACTAATAAGCCTTGATGCTTTTGAAACAATTGCAACATTGCTCTCTACTGCGACGGTGGGAGGAAGGAGAATTGGATTCAGAGGATAACCAACATGAGCCATGACTTTTACAGTCTGGGGTACTGATATGCAGACATAAGAGAAAAAAGCACACGACTGCTTCTACGGGCAATTCCATAAGCAATGCACATCATGCAGCACTAACTGAATTTTCAAGTAGGCTCATCACTCATTAAAAATGTTGCTAATAGAAATTTTGTATGGGTTATCATAAGGATTGGGGATAACTGTATGGAACGACAGTTACTATTCTTAAGAGAAACATGGAGGTAACCTGCACGGCACGGCAGATACTACTACCATAAGAAGCTTGCTGGGCAGAATGGATTGCTCATTTGGTCCTTTTCTGCCATCATTACTATGTTACTGTGTGATTTCTGAGAGATAATAGTGGAAAAAATGTAGATTTTACTAAATAGTAACCAAGGAAAAAGGAAATATTCATGAGCTATTAGTCACAAAAAGAAAATAATCATCACAACTTGAAAAAAGATATTTGAGGTATGTCAGAGAAACAACTATTAAAGATGCCACACAGAACCTTTGCATATTCCTACAAATATTTATTCACCTAAATGCATGTATGCCCTTTATTCATCACTGAGAGCCCTGTTATCTAAATATCTTTACTCCTGCTACAGGGTGGTATGTCCAGACAGGAACACTGTCACAGCAGCACAGATCCAATTACTTCCTAAGGGAGTGAATGTGACATGCTTCAAACTATTTTTGACATTTTGAAACCTGGGAAAAATAGTTGGAATATATTTTCTTCATGTACTTTATCAAATAAAATAAGAAATACTTTTACAGCCTTCCTCTACTTTTAAGCACTGTCTAAAATTTCCCATGCAGAAGTTACTTTTAAACAGCCAGTTTTGCTTTTGCTGATGGGATGACAGTACTTGCCTTTTAAAAATACCATTTGGCTCAATCTTACACTATTTTTCTAATCATAAGTTATAAACCTGTCATTCACAACTGTACACTCTCTCTCTAATACTCCTTTCACAACTCTCCAAAGCAAGTGCAAAGTACGGGGGTTCAAAAGTAACCGTACTCCTAGCCGGTCTGCATTTTCAAAAGGAAACTCCATGCAGAGTGAAAGATCCATGGGGATCTCGAAAATTACCCCCCAAAAGTCTCATAATTGGGGTTTATTCACTCTTCTCAAGACACAGAGAGGCCAATATTCAAATGTTTTAGGCACCGTATTTAAGAAGTTGGGGCAGAGACTAAATTTAGGTCCTTGGATAAAACAGGTACCTAATTTTAAGAGGTCAGGGAACATTTTCAATTTGCCAGATCTAGGCACCTAGGGGTCAAAAGGTTTTCCTGGCTAAGTCCTGGATATAGCCAGACAAATTGGGGGATTTCAAAATCCTGCTTAACCTCTCCTGACATAGCTGGATAAGTTTTGTTAGGAGTGTTCTGAGCCCATTCCATGATAGTCTGGCGTTATCCTTCTAAATTAGCAGGATAACACTAATTGTCAACATTATCTAGCTAACAGATAATTTTATGACTGCCAGAAAGCAATTCTAATGTTAGCTGGATAAGCCTATTCAGCAGTATACCTGTGCCACTGAATATCCTGACCAAGTTAGCCAGATAAGCTTCTCTTATATCCGGCTAACTTTAGACCTACCTACAGTGTGGCCAGAGTTAGCCGGTGAACCTACCCAGCTAACTCCGCTCCTCCCCAGAATGCCTACTGCCCACCCCAGGAATGAGCCTGAGATATTCAGTTTAATTCTAGCCGGATAAAGAATTATCTGGCTAGGTCGCTGAAGTAACTTTTGAATATCTAATCCTAGGTGTCTAGGATAGGAAAGTTAAGAGCAGCTGTAAATTTAGGCCTATAATTTTCAGTCTGCAAGCTGAGAAGTGCCCAAACAGGCATTTCCATGGTTTGGGCGAGAGAAAGAGAAAGAGAGAGAGAAAGAGAGAGAGAGAGAATTATGTGTGAATTACTGTTGATTTTTTAATATAGAATGTGATAGTTTTCATACATCAAAGTCACCAAATATCATTCTAACAAAAATATTATGGGGCAATTTTCAGAACAATGTGGCTATTTTAACCCAAAGACTTTGCATCGGCTTTCAAAAGGAAAGAACACAAGTATTTTCCATTTTTTTTTTATTTAGATTTCACTAATGCCTTTTCATTGGCAGCTCAAGGTGAGTTACATTTAAGTACTATGGATACTTCCCTGTCCCAGAGGGCTTATCAGGGATGTGAATCGTTTTCCATATCGTCTTAACGATAGAAATCGTGTGGCAGGGCAAGAAAATCGTCTTAGGCACGATTTTTTAGTTAAAAAATCGTTAAAAATTGTTTTTTTCCGATTAGTGCGCACTAACTCGAGTTAGTGCGCACTAACGGGAGTTAGTGCGCACTAACTGGGAGTTAGTGCGCACTAACTGAAAATGATACAATTTGACACTTTTCAGGTCAGTTAAGGTCAGTTTAGGAATGAATATGTATTCCTATTGGCTGCCCTCTTATTTATTCATGTTACCAAGTTTCCTACTGACAGTATATGGGGGATGGGAAATGGAAACAGTTGGTAGCTTGACAAAACAAGTAATGTGATCAGTCAATGTGACTAGAACTTGTGCCCTAACCCTGATACCAGGGGTATTGTGATCTTCCTGCACACAGTGCCCTATCCCTATTAATACCAGGAGTGTTGTGATCTTCCTGCACACAGTGCCCTATCCCTAATACCAGGGGTGTTGTGATCTTCCTGCACACAGTGCCCTATTCCTGATACTGGGGGTGTTGTGATCTTCCTGCACACAGTGCCCTATTCCTGATACCGGGGGTGTTGTGATCTTCTTGCACACATCCCGGTATCAGGGATAGGGCACTGCATGCAGGAAGATCACAACACTCCTGGTATTAATAGGGATAGGGCACTGCATGCAGGAAGATCACAACACTCCTGGTATTAATAGGGATAGGGCACTGCATGCAGGAAGATCACAACACCCCTGGTATCAGGGATAGGGCACTGTGTGCAGGAAGATCACAATACCCCGGAGGAGTGAGGGTCAGGCAGCTCCCCCCTGTCTGTGAAGCCAGCCTCTCACTAGTAATGCAGGGAGGGAGCTGTCTCAGACTTCACCATCCTCCCCCCCCCCCTCACCCACACACCATTCACTAGCTGGGACATGGGGGAAGTCAGGAGTGAGGGTCAGGCAGCTCCCCCCTGTCTGTGAAGCCAGCCTCTCACTAGTAATGCAGGGAGGGAGCTGTCTCAGACTTCACCATCCTCCCCCCCCCCCCCCTCACCCACACACCATTCACTAGCTGGGACATGGGGGAAGTCAGGAGTGAGGGTCAGGCAGCTCCCCCCTGTCTGTGAAGCCAGCCTCTCACTAGTAATGCAGGGAGGGAGCTGTCTCAGACTTCACCATCCTCCCCCCCCCCTCACCCACACACCATTCACTAGCTGGGACATGGGGGAAGTCAGGAGTGAGGGTCAGGCAGCTCCCCCCTGTCTGTGAAGCCAGCCTCTCACTAGTAATGCAGGGAGGGAGCTGTCTCAGACTTCACCATCCTCCCCCCCCCCCCCCTCACCCACACACCATTCACTAGCTGGGACATGGGGGAAGTCAGGAGTGAGGGTCAGGCAGCTCCCCCCTGTCTGTGAAGCCAGCCTCTCACTAGTAATGCAGGGAGGGAGCTGTCTCAGACTGGTATCAGGGTTAGGGCACTGTGTGCAGGAAGATCACAACACTCCTGGTATTAATAGGGATAGGGCACTGTAAGAGATGACTGTAGTAGATTGAATAAAGATCTGATGTTTCTGCTCTCCTCACACCAAACAAAAACAACACACAAGCAGAGAAGCCCTTCTTACAAAGCTGAGCTAGTGAGTTAAGTAGGAGGAAAAGTAAACATACTTGTGCCAGTGTGGCTACTTAAAAAATACACTTACCAACAATCAATTACATATATTTGAACTGTGTACAGTTCCAGCCAGGACCACCTTTCTAAAATGCACAGTGATTGGCAAATTCAACATGCACTAGCATTTCAGGTGCCTGCTAACAAAAATAATAAACAAACAAGTTCTAGTCACGTGAGTGCTGATCATTACATTACTTTTTTTGTCAAGCTTCCAACTGTTTCCATTTCACATCCCCCCAACCATTACCTCAGTATTAGCCTTGGTAACATCAATAGATAAGAGCACAGCCAGCCAATAGGAATACATACATACATATTCATTCCTAAGTGACCTTTACTGACCTGGGAAGTGTGAACACTTTGTTTCATTTTCTGTTGGTGTTCGTTAGTTTCCAGTTCCATTTCCCATCCCCCCAACCATCACCTCAGTGGTAACCTTGGTAACATCAATAGATAAGAGGGCAGCCAGCCAATAGGAACACATATTCATTCCTAACTGACCTTCAGTGACCTGGAAAGTGTTTATTTGTATCATTTTCAGTTAGTGCGCACTAAATCGAGTTAGTGCGCACTAACGGGGAGTTAGTGCGCACTAACTCGAGTTAGTGCGCACTAACACGATTTAACGATTTTTAACGATAAATCGTTAGAATTTCTATTGTATCGTGTTCTATAACGATTTAAGACGATATAAACATTATCGGACGATAATTTTAATCGTTGAAAAACGATTCACATCCCTAGGGCTTATAATCTAAGATTGCACCTCAGGCACTGGATATTGAAGTGACTTATCCAAGATCACAAGGAGCATCAGTGGGAGAAACAAGATTTGAACTCTGGCTTCTCTGATTCACAGCTTGCTGATTTAACCATTAGGTTACTCCTCCACTTCTAACCCTTATCTGCAACTCCCACCCTTCCACACCACCCAGAACCCCCCCAAGGCCATTTGAGAATTGCCTTAGGAAAAAGTACCTACAATGATTTGCATCTATTTTTTCCCTACCAAACAACTCATGTACTTTTGAAAATGCAAAGCTATGAACATGTAAATACACTTTACTCCTGTAAGTGGTCTTTTGAAAATTGCTGCAATATATGCCATTGAGTAGTCAATAGATTTTACCGGTGTTAAGTGCACTTTAAGCTCATAAATAGGCTTTTGAAAATTGCTATGACTGTATGTTACACTTACGTGCGTAACTCCTTTGAAAATTCACCTATTTACAAATATAATATGGTAATGATGAGAAGAAAATACCTGGTAATAAGGCTGGTGAATAATAGTCTTTAGCCAAGTAGAGCTCTGTATCTGATGAATTTCTTCTCAAATTATGATATGAAGGTGTCTCAACAAAGGTAGAAGAATAATTATCAAATCCTTCTTTACATACTTTTGAAGATTGTTTTAAAATAGGCTACAGACAAAAGAGAAATATGTTAGGTTTTCAAACAGATTTCTTGGGTAACACAGGAACAACATGAAGCAATGGAGAGAGTATCTGACCAGCCGGTACCATTTTCAAATTGAAAGCAATTGAGGCAGAAAGGAATGGGATCTCTCCAGCCCCCGGCAGCTATTCCACAGCATTGGATGGGGTTGGCAGAGGAAGACCTGACTAAGAGGAAGGAGTGCCTGGGGAAATGGGATGGGAGACATCAGGGCTTCAATCCCCCTTGAAGGAGGGGAGGTGCAGGAGGGGTGAAACCACTCGACCCAAACTGAGGCCTTTATTCACCAGGGATGTTACTTTGGTGAAGAGAAAGCCCTTTAAATACACAGGGAGGGCAGAGTGGCAAGAGTTACTTCAGGCTAGGGGGACATCTTAAACACATGGAGGACCTGAGGTTACTTTTACTCACAGAGCCTTTAAACACAAGTTTATGTTTATTCATCTTTGATATCCTGCTTTTAAAACAATCTTAACATGGGGGACCTGACAGAGACATTGGCAGGCATGTTAGATTGCTGATGTCCTCAACAAATGTTAACTACACCTCTTGGGTTGTAGTTAATGTTTTGCATTGATGGGAGTGTTAACATGAATCACTTGTAAGAATGACATTCAACTCTGCATCAAAACTGGGTCTGATCAAACTTCTTCCTTTGCTAATCTCAATAACTGTCTTGCAGCAGTAGCCCAATGGCTTAGCGACCATAAACTCAAACTGAAACATTCCAAACTGGAACCTTTCTCGATCATCTGTCAAGGTCACCCCTTATGATAGCTACCCATCCTGTTAGGTACCCCACTGCATCCCAAAGAATCAGTGCAAAGCCTAGGGATTCAACTTGATCAGAATCTCAATATAGAAACTCATATCATGAAGGTAGTAAGAACCTCATTCATGCATCTGTGCCAGATCTGCCAACTGCACAACTTCTGTGATACACACAGTCTTGCTGATCCATGTGCTAATCACCAGGAGAACTGACTACTTCAACTCTCTATTCAACGGCATCTGATGATATAGTGAGTATCTTTCAAAGAACTCTGCATGGTCCCATATATGTGCACATATGGTATGTGGAGATCTACTATAGGATTTTATAACCTGCACGTATCTGGTCCATTCAGGTTATAAAATACATGAGTGGCCACCCTCCAAAATACGTACGTATGTTTCATTATGTGCAAATGTCATCAATCTGTTGAAAGCCTATGTTTTCTACCTATTTTATAAACATATGCATGTATATTTTATGCACAAAAACAATAACATGTACACATAAAACTTAGATTTATCACAAGTATGCCAGTGCCTCCACCAGTTCACCCAGTCCATCTCCAGTTCATTGAGATCTTCCTAATACTTCATCCTGAACTCTCCCCAGTTCACCCAGACTTCCCACCCAGGAATAGCAGACAACAGTCTAGTTTGATAACAATTGCACTAGATAATTATCAGGAGTAAAATTGTGCAAATAAGTTGCCTAATTTTCACGTAAATCTCTTATAAAGTATCAACATGCACATACCCCTTGTCCCCTAGACTGCCCCTTTTTTGAGCAGATAAATGTGAAACCAAAAATACACGTGTATTTTTTATGTTTATAAAATAACATGTACATGAGTACAAGCTACTTACATGAGTATATTCTAATTTTACACATGTAACTCCTTTGAAAATTAACTCAATATTATGAAGCACCTCCAGTTCCTACAGAGTACAGTCATGAGCAAGAGAGGATCACAGGAAAATATCAGCCTGGAGGGAATTTTTTCAAAACCAGCCCACAGGTTATCTGACTCCGGTGTGTATTTTCTATATAGCACATACTTCAACAACTCCCCAAACCAGGCCAAATTGATCCTTGACAGGTATGTGCAGGATCCTCCATGCTGCCATTAAATGCCTTTAGTTCCTCGCCCTCTTCCTACTTAGGAGAGCAGGGATTGGTTGCTCTTTGCTTTATAACCAGCCATTTTGTGATCTAAGGCAGCGGTTCTCAACCGGTGTGTCGCCACACACCAGTGTGTCGCCAAGCACCGGCTGGTGTGTCGCGTGCTCCCGGTCTCTCCCGCTGCTCTTTCTTCCCTGCTGCCGTTGCCGCCGGGCTATCAGCACGTTCAAGCCCAGTAGGAATGGCAGCAGTGCTAAAAGAAGCTGTGGCACCCGCGGCTGGCCTTTTCTTCTTCCCGCGCCTGATTCCCCCCCCCCCCCCGGAACAGGAAGTGATACGCGGTGCACGAGAAGAAGAAAGAGCTGTGTGATAAAGTGGCAGCGGCGGCAGCAGCATCGGCCCCCAAGCAATTGAAGCAGCCGGTAATCGGGAAAGGAGATATCAGCATGAGCCTCCCGCGGTCGATGGAATTCTTCCTTCTTGGCCTGTGGGGGCTGGAGGAGGAGGCTGCTGCAGCTACCATTTGTGCTGGGGGGGGGGGAGAGAGGAAGTGAGTGATAGAAAGAGAGAGAAGCAGCCAGCCAGCCAGCCAGTGTGTAAGTGAGAGAATGTGTGTGTGTTTGAGAGCCTGTGTGTAAGTGAGAGAATGTATTTGATCGAGAGCATGTGTGTGATTGAGAGAAACTGGTCAGAGAGCTGATGTATGTGTATATGTGAGAGACAATGAAAGTGACTGCTCAAGGAGATGACTGATGTGTATGTGAGAGTGTGAGACAGTCAGGGATGTGACTGGTGTGTGTGTGTGTGTGTGTGTGTGTGTGTGTGTGAGAAAAAGCATGGAAGTGAGAAATCTGGGTATGTGAGAAAGCATGAGAGTAAGAAGCCTGGTGTTGTGGGGGTGTATGCGAAAGAAAGCATGGGAGTGAGAAGCCTGATTATGTGAGAGAGAGCATGGGAGTGGGAAGCCTGTGTGTGTGTGCATGTATGAGAGAGAGACTGGTTGGTAAGGTGACGGTGTGACTGGTGTGTATGTGAATGTGAGAGAGAGAGAATGTGATTCAGGGAATGAGAAGCCTGTGCACATGGAGAGCGAGCATGGAAATGAGAGAGAGACTGGTGTGGGTGTGTGTGTGTGTGTGTGTAACAGAGAGAAAGTGATTATGGGAATGAGAAGCCTGTGCATGTGAAGAGAGTGAGCATGGGAGTGAGAACCTGGGTATGTGTGAGACACAGCATGGGAGGGAGAAGCCTGTATATGTAAGACAGAACATGGAAATGGGAAGCCTGTGTGTGTGTGTGTGTGTGTGTGTGTGTGTGTGTGTGTGTATGCATGAGAGAGATCAGGTGACTGGTGTGTGTGTGTGTGTATGTGTGTGAGAGAGAGAGAGAGAGAGAAAGTGATTATGGGAATGAGAAGCCTGTGCATGTGAAGAGAGTGAGCATGGGAGTGAGAACCTGGGTATGTGTGAGACACAGCATGGGAGGGAGAAGCCTGTATATGTAAGACAGAACATGGAAGTGGTAAGCCTGTGTGTGTATGCATGAGAGAGATCAGGTGACTGGTGTGTGTGTGAGAGAGAGAGAGAGAGAAAGTGATTATGGGAATGAGAAGCCTGTGCATGTGAAGAGTGAGCATGGGAGTGAGAAACCTGGGTGTGTGCGAGACACAGCATGGGAGTGAGAAGCCTGTATATCTGAAAGAGAACATGGGAGTGGGATGCCTGTGTGTGTGTGTGTGTGTGTATATGCATGAGAGAGAGCAGATGACTGGTGTGTGTTTGTGTGTATGTGTGAGAGAGAAAGAAAGTGATTATGGGAATGAGAAGCCTGTGCACGTGAAGAGTGAGCATGGGAGTGAGAAACCTGTGTGTGTGAGAGACACAGCATGGGAGTGAGAAGCCTGTATATCTGAAAGAGAACATGAGAGTGGGAAGCCTGTGTGTGTGTATGCATGAGAGAGATCAGGTGACTGGTGTGTGTGTTTGTGTGTATGTGTGTGTGAGAGAAAGAGAGAGAAAGTATTATGGGAATGAGAAGCCTGTGCATATGAAGAGTGAGCATGGGAGTGAGAAACCTGGGTGTGTGTGAGACACAGCATGGGAGTGAGAAGCCTGTATATCTGAAAGAGAACATGGAAGTGGGAAGCCTGTGTGTGTGTATGCATGAGAGAGATCAGGTGACTGGTGTGTGTGAGAGAAAGAAAGTGATTATGGGAATGAGAAGCCTGTGCATGTGGAGAGAACAAGCATGGGAGTGAGAGACTGGTGACTGTGTGTGAGAAAGAGAAAGTAATTATGAGAATGAGAAGCCCATATATGTAAGTGGAACACGGGAGTGGGAAGCCTGTGTGTATGTATGGCATGAGAGAAACTGTTCAGGAAGGTAACTGGTGTGTTTGTCAAAGACTGTTTGGGAGATGATTGGTGTGTGAGAGACAGAAACTAGACATGGGGGCATGACTGGTATGGTGTGTGTGTGAGAGACATGGGCCCTAAGGAAGAGGACCATGAGTATAGAGCTTAGCCACTACTGCTGCTTCTGGTGTGTGCTACAGCCTGCATGGAAGAGGAGTAGGAGAGCTGCTGGAGGGGGTAAGTAAAGGTGGCTTTTTAAGTTTATTTTTCTTGATTGACTGCCATTTTAATTATTTAATATTATGTGATGTGTCTGCTTTTTTTGAAATATTTTATTGGTGTTTGGAGAATTTTTAATAGTTTTTATGAGTTTTTAATTGTTGGATGTTATTCTGTTCATAGTTGTTGTGAAACATTTATTCTGCTTATTAGTATAGTTTTACAATTATTTCTGTGTGGGGATCTATAGCTGCTTGCTAGTTCTGTTTTCCTAATAAGAGGTGTATTGGTTTTAGGGCCTGATTTAATATTTGTAGTGTTGCCTTTTCATAGATAGGGTTGCTCCTGTTTGAGTGTATTCCATAATACAGGTGTAACTGTGTGCGGATTAGTTTATGTGCATTACTACAGATCCTGGGAGTATGTTAGGTCAGTTCTGTGTCTGTTACCGAGATATTTTACTAGCATGTAAGTGTTTTATCAGTCTTATTTGTTGTGTTATCTCAAGAGGACATGCATTAGTGGTAAACTGCTGTCTTTTCATAAGTAGGGCTATTGAGCCTGGAAGTAGAAGGAGTTTGAGTTGCTGTTACTGAGATGACACCAGAACCAGAATATCTTTTTTGTAGGGTGAGTTGTATGGGGAATGTCATAATTCTGCTTTACATCCATTATTGTGGGTCAGGGGGGTTCCCGTGGATGCAAACTGTACTTTTACATCTAGCCCTGTGACGATCATGGGTCAGTGTGTCACGCATGTGAGAACCATCTGTCAGGTGTGTCCCGACAGAAAAAAGGTTGAGAACCACTGATCTAAGGTGTGGCTATAGTCAGTTCAGGTCTGACACTCAGCAGTAAGGATGTATATTTTCTCCCTCCTAGTGAAGCCCCACTGCATCATCAGGTTTTTGCTTTTTGAAGGGAACCTCCTCTGTGCACAGCCTGCCAGAGGGTCTCTTGGTGTTTAATTGCAGTGAGGAAATCTTTTTAGCCAGAACTTCTCACTCCAGGACTGAAGACTAGTGAGACCATTTACTCCCTGAATGAGGCAAACATCTGTGACAGGTTTGGCTGTGTGAGGCGTTTAAAGGTCAGAAGATACCTATTTATGGAAAGGGACTGTGTTTAACTCTGCTCGTTTGAAGAAGGTCATCCTCGCTGGCTGGACTCAGAAGACACGGGCTGAAGATCAGTGAGCTCATTCACCTCATGAATGTGGCAAGCACCTGTGACAACAGAACACCAGCCTAGAAAGAATTTTGACTAAAGAAAGTAATATCTCGTTTTGTTGAGGGGAGTTTTTTGTTTTGTTTTTTTTAAACCACCCCTCCTCACTGGGAGCTAGGCTGGAACAGCAGGTTCCTGAATCACAGATCTTCAACCTGAGGAGTCACCTTTTCAGAACTAAAAGGATTTAAGTAAGATCATGGAGACCCCATCCGGATCTCTACCTACAAGGGACCAGGATACAGGGATGGGTGTTTGGGAAGATGTTGGAGCCTCAGATAGCATTGATTTTGTTCATGCTAGAAGGAGACCCCTGTCATAGGAATCCCGGGTAAGCCACTGAGTGCCCTTTAGTGCATATTCCATACCACCATGGCAACCATACCACCATGGTGGCATATTCCATACCTCCATGGTAACCCGGCACAAACAAATCTACGCCCGATTTTATAACATGCGCACGCTACCGCGCGCATGTTATAAAATCCGGGGTCAGCGCGTGCAAGGGGGTGCATACATGTGCACCTTGCGCACGCCGAGCCCGAGGGGAGCCCTGATGGCTTTCCCCATTCCCTTCAAGGCCGCTCCGATTTCGGAGCGGCTTTGTAGGGAACTTTTTTTCTGGCCCCCCCCGCCCCGGCTTCCCCTCCCTTCCCCTATCTAACCTACCCCCCATCCCTAACTAAATCCCCCCCCCCCCCCCCCACCTTTGTTGAAAAAGTTACGCCTGCCCAAGGCAGGCGTAACTTGCTCGCGCCAGCTGGCTGCCAGCGCACCATTCCCCAGCCCAGGGTCAGCTTCGGAGGCCTCGGCCACGCCCCCAGAATGCCCCCAGGCTGGCACCATGCCCACGGCCCTGCCCCGGAACGCCCCCCGAAATGCCCCCCCCCCCCCCCCCCGGCATGCCCCCCAAGCAAAGCCCCGGGACTTACGCACATCCCGGGGCTTTGCACTTGCCGGCGGCCTATGCAACATAGGCGCTGGATTTACGCGCAAAGGGCTTTTACCCCTAAATGTAATAAAATCAACTATAGTCATACATTTATTTAAAGATGGACTTTATCAATCAGTAAAATTATTTTACTGGTCCTTTCTGTTTTGTCACAGCATCTCCCTCCAGG
The DNA here is from genome assembly GCF_901001135.1 of Rhinatrema bivittatum. Lineage (NCBI taxonomy): Eukaryota > Metazoa > Chordata > Amphibia > Gymnophiona > Rhinatrematidae > Rhinatrema > Rhinatrema bivittatum. The sequence continues at coordinate 216,329,526 of NC_042618.1, read as the reverse complement.
GGATGCCAAAACTACCAACATACACAGAGATTATCACACCACTGTCTGGCCCATAGACAAGAGTCTTCCCCCATATCAAGAATTTCCCCCGGGTTTTATGAGTCAGCATGGGATAGAATAGGCTAAGCCAGAGCAGCGCCAAAATAATATTAATTAGTTGTATGCCCTGAAAGAATAATCTACTTTCAAAAAAGGGGTTACAGGTACATCATGTATCCTGGAACCTGGCAGAGGGAAGTCAAAAAATCTCTAACAAAACTTTCACAATGTTCCTAAATAACTAAGTAGAACAGCACACTGTAGACCAAGGTTGAGCAAACTGAGCTGCCATCCCCCTTCCAACCATCCATGCAATTGGTTGGATGTCACATATCTCTCATATATATATATATATATATATATATATATATATATATATATATATATATATGTCACATATCTCTCATATATATATATATATATATATATATATATATAATCACATATGAGGATATATAGCAATCATATTCAATTCAATCTTTAACCTTTTTATTTATTCATATTTTTCACAACATTTTCTGAAAAAGTATTCATATAGAACAATTTCTTGCTAAAATATACAAAACTTTCTCTAAAATCATCCCATACAATATTATTTCCCACAAGAGCCCACCACTCTGGAAGTTATTGCTTGTATACTTTCACCACCTTTGCACATGTGTCATAAGATATTTCTCAATTCTGGAAAATCTCAATATCATAAAACATATCTCATAATTACATTCTCACAGGTGCCCACACCCTGATGTTATACAAACATATTTCACAAATCCAAACCTCCCAGAAATGTTCACAGATGTTTCTCAAAAAAATGTATATTTTTTAAAGTTCACACGATGTTTTCACAAATTCAGACGTCCCAGAAGTATTCACAGATGGTTTTCGTAAATATATTTCCATAGGTTCACACACCCCAACACAAAGGCCTCGATGTTTCATCACCCAAACGGCTTCATCAGGGGGATTTTAAACCTTATTTTTCTCACATATAAAGCACATTTCTCTCACATTTCTGGCTCTATTCATTTTTTACCTTCCATATTCTTATTCCAGACCTGACTCAATGACTCCATGCTATTCCTTCAAAATTTGCCTGCACTGCGATCACAAATGCCATTACTGGCTGCTTCAATAGTTCAAAAAAGAAGGCACAAAGAGCCAGAAATGTGAGAGAAATGTGCTTTATATGTGAGAAAAATACGGGGGGGGGGGGGGGGGGGGGGAAGCCGGCAGCGATCGCACCACTGCGGTGCTATCGCTGCTGGTTTTCGCAACCCAATAGCGCCACTGTGAAAGGTGGTGCTTATTGGCCGCGTTACTGATGGCGATAAGGCTCCTTACCTTTTCGCCATCAGCGATGTCTTCATGGCGTCCGCCCCGGTGCCGCCCCAACTCCTCCACCTTCTGGTGCAGACGCCGCCCAGAACCCGCCCCGATCTAGGTATTGCACGAGAAAAGGGACTTTTCGCATGTGATACCTTTGGAAAATGACCCCCTACGTGTCTACTCTGCATCAATGCTGTACAAATTAAATCCTATGACAAGCAGTGGTTGCCAGAGAGGCTGAAACCAAACTGGAGTACAGGATGAATAGTTTTTTTTAAACAGCAAAAATTCTATTATCATTCATAACTTACCACTGTGCAGATACTCTGCTGATAATCCATTTCTTTCTTTGAACATGTATTTGATCTTGTCTTTCCTTTCACGGAAGTAGACACAGGATAAAATACGAAATCTATTAAAAATGATTATAAATTCCTGTCAGTTATCCATATATATCCTTGCTAGGGGTTTGCCATTGAAAGTTGGCAAGCACCACTGTAAGTTTGAAAATTGGCCTCTAAACGTTTAGTATATGCAAAGCATACTTGATTTGAAGTTCTTTTCCATCACAGAATTGTACCTGTACATAAACTGGACACATAGCAACAGATACAAAAAAGGATGAATGAATACAAGTTTCAAACTTGTGAGCAGTAGTGCCAATTATCTAGTGTTGAAGCCTTGATGATTAGTGATGTGCTGTCATTTTAAAATGATATAAAAACATCAAAGATATTAATTACATCATTTTGTGTCATTAACCATTTAAAATGAAACAAAAACATATGAAATTTTGTTTCATGTTATATCATTGTAGCACCCACTATTAATAAGATACGCACATTACAAAACTATAGCATACTAAAACAAAATGAAGAAACAAAACGATATGCATGGGAAACCAAAATAATAGCAACTTCATAAATAAATCTGATACAAAACTATATAATGACACCAGTCAATACTTTTTCCATACATAACCCTATTGACAATTAATGCTACTATTCACAAGTTTCAAATTTGTGCTAATATAGAGGAAAATTAGTTCTTACCTGTTAATTTTCGTTCCTGTGGTACCATGGATCAGTCCAGACAGTGGGTTGAGCCTCCTTTCCAGCAGGTGGAGACAGACTAAAACTTGAAGGATGCCCTATATCAGGACAGAGCCTATCCGCTAACCCTTCAGTATAACGTATGTCAAAGCAGAAAACAAGAAACCCAAGAATAGGATCAAGCAAGTAACCATAAAGCTCAAAGGAGCAACTATACAATAATGTAGAAACATGGTATACCTATACGCTCTTGCATAAACTTGGTATAAAAAAACGACCAAGGCTTCTGGTGTAATTGCTCAGTAATCTTGCACAAAGTGAAATATGAAAATCTGCAAACCTGCAAGAAAACAAGCTTCGAGAGGACAGAAAGACAGACAGGGAAGGGCGTCTGGACTGATCCGTGGTACTACAGGAACGAAAATTAACAGGTAAGAACTAATTTTCCTTTCCTGTTCATACCCGGATCAGTCCAGACAGTGGGATGTACCAAAGCTTCCCTAAACTGGGTGGGACCGAGACAGTCCCGCTCGAAGCACTTGCCGCCCAAAGGAACCGAAAACAGGAGCGTGCACATCCAGACGGTAGTGCCGAGCAAAAGTGTGCAGAGACGTCCAAGTGGTGGCCCAGCAAATCTCCTGCGGGGAGACAGATTGACTCTCCACCCACGAAGTATCCTGAGAACGTAGAGAATGGGCCTTCAGACCCTCAGGAAGCGGACGACCTTGACAAAGATATGCCGAGGAAATGGCTTCTTTCAACCACCGCGCAATCGTGGTCTTAGAAGCCTGTTTACCCCGGTTGGGACCACTCCAAAGGTCAAAGAGATGGTCCGATACGCGAAAGTCATTGGTGACCTGGAGATAGCGAAGCAAGACTCGTTTGATATCTAGCCGTCAAAGGTCGCCACCAGCCGTACCCGGAATCTCCTCCGGAGAGAACGTGGGCAGTTCTACCGACTGGTTGACATGAAAAGCAGAGACAACCTTAGGCAAGAAGGAAGGAACCATCCTGAGAGAAACCCCGGAATCAGAAAAACGCAAGAAGGGCTCCCGACAGGACAGCGCCTGGAGCTCGGAAATCCGGCGAGCAGAGGAGATAGAGACCAGAAAGACAGTTTTGAGTGTTAGATCCTTGAGCGTAGCGTGGCGAAGAGGCTCAAAGGGAGCCATACAGAGAGCACGAAGGACTAGGTTGAGACTCCACGATGGACACGTGGCACGAGAGGGGGGACGAAGGTGCCTAACACCCCTCAGGAAACGAATCACGTCCGGGTGAGCAGCTAAGGAATGACCGTCCACCCGACCCAGGAGAGAACCGAGCGCAGAGACTTGAACGCGAAGAGAACTGAAGGAGAAGCCCTTAGAGAGACCCTTCTGAAGAAAAGAAAGAACCAGAAGAATCGAGGCAGAGCGGGCCGGAACACCAGACTCTGCACACGCGGACTCAAAAACTTTCCAGATGCGCACATAGGCCAGAGAAGTCAACTGCTTCCGGGTTCACAGCAGGGTGGAGATGACCTCCTCCTTATAACCCTTGCGCCTCAGGCGACGCCGTTCAAAAGCCAGGCCGCTAGACAGAAGCGATCGGCTTGGTCGAAAAATACAGGCCCCTGCCGGAGGAGACGAGGAAGATGACCGAGTCGCAGGGGCCTGTCCACCGCCAGATTGATGAGATCCACGAACCACGGTCTTCACAGCCACTCGGGAGCGACGAGAATCACTGGTCCCCGGTGGAGCTCTATTCTCCTGAGAACTTTCCCCACCAGAGGCCACGGGGGGAACACGTACAGAAGGATGTCCGCTGGCCAAGGTAGAGCCAGAGCATCCACGCCCTCTGCGCCGTGCTCCCTCCAGCGGCTGAAGAACCGATTTGCCTTGGCATTGCACAGAGTCGCCATGAGGTTGCCATGAGACTGGAAAATTGGGCATCCAAATGGCAGATGAAATTTAATGTGGATAAGTGCAAGGTGATGCATATAGGGAAAAATAACCCAAGCTATAATTACACAATGTTGGGTTCCATATTAGGTGCTACAACCCAAGAAAGAGATCTAGGCATCATAGTGGATAACACATTGAAATCGTCGGTTCAGTGTGCTGCGGCAGTCAAAAAAGCAAACAGAATGTTGGGAATTATTAGAAAGGGAATGGTGAATGAAACGGAAAATGTCATAATGCCTTTGTATCGCTCCATGGTGAGACCGCACCTTGAATACTGTGTACAATTCTGGTCGCCGCATCTCAAAAAAGATATAATTGCGATGGAGAAGGTACAGGGAAGGTCTACCAAAATGATAAGGGGAATGGAACAACTCCCCTATGAGGAAAGACTAAAGAGGTTAGGACTTTTCAGCTTGGAGAAGAGACGACTGAAGGGGGATATGATAGAGGTGTTTAAAATCATGAGAGGTCTAGAACGGGTAGATGTGAATCAGTTATTTACTCTTTCGGATGTAGAAAGACTAGGGGGCACTACATGAAGTTAGCATGGGGCATATTTAAAACTAATCGGAGAAAGTTCTTTTTTACTCAATGCACAATTAAACTCTGGAATTTGTTGCCAGAGGATGTGGTTAGTGCAGTTAGTATAGCTGTGTTTAAAAAAGGATTGGATAAGTTATTGGAGGAGAAGTCCATTACCTGCTATTAAGTTCACTTAGAGAATAGCCACTGCCATTAGCAATGGTAACATGGAATAGACTTAGTTTTTGGGTACTTGCCAGGTTCTTTTGGCCTGGATTGGCCACTGTTGGAAACAGGATGCTGGGCTTGATGGACCCTTGGTCTTACCCAGTATGGCATTTTCTTATGTTCTTATGAGGTCGAGGTGAGGAGGACCCCACCTGTCCACTATCAGAGCCATGGCCGCGTCCGAGAGCTCCCACTCTCCCAGATCGAGCGACTGCCAGCTGAAGAAGTCGGCTTGAACATTTTATTTGCCTGCTATGTGAGAGGCTGCCAGGCACTGTAGGTGGCACTCCGCCCAAGAGAGGAGACGGCTGGCTTCCAAGGCTACCAGGGGACTGCGAGTGCCCCCTTGGTGATTGATGTAGGCCACTGTGGTGGAGTTGTCGGACAGGACTCTTACCGCTTTGCCATGGATCAGGGGAAGGAACTCCTGAAGAGCCAGGTGGATCGCCAAGGTTTCCAGTCGATTGATGTGCCAGTGCGACTCAGTCTGTGACCATATTCCCTAGGTAGATTGAGAAAGGCAGACCACACCTCAGCCCAGGAGACTGGCATCCGTGGTCACTATCATCCACTGTGGAGCTTGAAGAGAATTCCCTTGCAGAAGATGAGGAAGAGATAGCCACCACTGTAATTCGTCGGCAGTAGAATCCAAGAACGGAAGGACTACGTGAAACTGCTCCGACACTGGCTGCCAACGGGATAGCAAAGCTTTCTGCAACGAACGCATATGAGCAAAAGCCCAGGGGACAAGGTCGATGGTGGAAGCCATGGATCCCAGGACTTGAAGATAATCCCAGGCGGTCGGAGAAGGTAGAGTGATCAGATTCTGGACCTGATCGATCAGCTTGAGGGCGCGCGCCCGTGGTAAGAAGACCTTGCCTACTCGGGTGTCGAAGTGGGCTCCCAGGAATTCCAACTCCTGGGAGGGCTGAAGCTTGCTCTTGGAAAAGTTCACTATCCACCCGAGGGAGGCAAGAAGCTCCAAGACGCGATCCACCGCCCGTTGGCAAGAGGTCTCAGACTTGGCCCTGATGAGCCAATCGTCCAGATAGGGGTGGACGGGAATCCCCTCCCAGCGCAGGGCCGCCGCTACCACTAACATGACCTTCATAAAGGTGCGAGGAGCGGTCGCTAGGCCGAAGGGGAGAGCTCGAAACTGGAAGTCCTGGTTGAGGATGTGGAATCAGAGATACTTCTGGTAGTCGCGGTGGATGGGAATGTGGAAGTACGCTTCTGCGAGATCGAGAGAAGCAAGGAACTCTCCGGGGCGGACCGCCGCAATGACCGCATGCAGGGTTTCCATGTGGAAGTGGGGGATCTTGAGGGCCCGATTGACCCTCTTGAGGTCCAGAATGGGGCGGAAGGACCCGTCCTTTTTGGGCATGGTGAAGTAAATAGAATACTGGCCTGCGCCAACCTCCCTTTCCGGAACTGGGACCACCACTCCCAGATCCAGGAGTTTGGAGAGGGTCTGGACCACCGCGTCCCTCTTGGCCCGTCCGCAAGGCGAGAAAAGAAAGAGATCTGGCAGGTCCCTGACAAGCTCGAAAGCGTACCCGTCTTTGATAATGTCAAGGACCCACTGATCCGATGTGATCTTGACCCATTCCTCGAAGAACAGGGAGAGGCGTCCACCGAGGTAAGGAACCAAGGAATGGGTCAGCTGAACTTCATTGTGTGGCAGGTTTAGAGGTGGAACGCACAGGCTGGCCCTCACAAAAGGGCCGCCTGCCACGAAAGGACTGCGACCAGGACTGAGCACGAGAAGAACCCCTCGTGGAGCCGCCCCGCCCCCGAGAAGCGAAGCGACGCTGGCCCCTGAAGCGAGAGCGGGAGGACGCGAAGGATCGAGAAGACTTAGGGCGGTCCTCTGGAAGCTTATGGACCTTGTTGTCAGCCAAGGAGTCCATAAGCTTCTCGAAATCCTCGCCAAAGAGCATCTTACCTTTGAAGGGCAACGTGCCCAGCCGAGTCTTCGAGGACTGATCAGCCGACCAGTGGCGTAGCCAAAGGAGCCTCCGGGCAGCGACTGCCGAAACCATCGCCTTCGCCTTTACACGGACCAGATCGTAGAGGGCGTCTGATACTTAGGCGGTTACCGCCTCCAGACGTTCGGCTTGTTCTGCCTCACCTGGTGGAAGATCCCGGGTGCAGAGTAACTGTTGAACCCACTGAAGGCCCGCCCGCATCATGAGGCTGCTACAGCAAGATGCTCGGACCCTGAGGGCCAGAACGTCGAAGATGCGCTTCAGGTGAGCCTCCAACTTACGATCTTGTGGATCCTTCAAAGCCGTGAAACCTTCCACCGGGATCTTGGTGTGCTTGGCCACCGCAGAGACATAGGAATCTACCAAGGGATATCGCAGCAGCTCCAAGCCCTCTTCCGGGAGGGGATAGAGCTTATCCATCACACGCCCCACCCGAAGCGAACCCTCAGGAGCCTCTCATTCCCGAAGGATAAGGAGCTTGAGCATGGGGTGGAAGGGAAAGGCCGAGGCTGGAGCCCGTAGCCCCTCCAGAACCGGGGTCATACCCTTAGGGAGCGAGGCCATGAGATTATCCATGGAGGGACTTTCCAGACCCAGCTCCTGCAACACAAAGGGAAGGAGGGGCTCTAATTCCTCCTTACGAAAAAGACGAAGGGCTCCCCCTCTAGTGGGGGGCATCCGCTGAATTCGAGGAAGCAGCGGGGTCCAAGGACCCGGGGGACACCAGGGGGGAGGAAGGGGGGGCACCCCCGGAACCACCCGCACCCGAACTGGTCCCTGGGGCTCCGCAGCCGGTCCAGCGGTCAACGGCGCTGAGCGAGGGATTCTTGGTGGGGGGGGGGGGACTTTCGTCCTGCTCATGCAAGCTAGCTAAGTAAGATTTGTGCATGAGGAGGACGAAATCCGCTGAAAAAGGGACCCTGGATTTGCCGGGGCGGGGTAAAGGGAGGCGAGGGAAGGTCAGGACCCCCCTCCTGGGAACCCATGGGGGCCAAATTAGGGGTTAAATAAAAAAAAATCTGGCCCCCCCAGCCCCAGGGAGCACTGAAACTGGCCCTGATGAAAAATCCAAGATGGCGGCCGTTCCTGGGCTCTGCCAACCCGGGAAAGGCCTGGCCATGCCGAGAGGAGTGGAGCCCCGGGCTAAATTTGCTTGTCCTGCCAAGGAGGGACCTTCCCCACCCGGCAGGCAAGCATTGCAAAGGCCCTGACGCGAAAAACGCGAAGAAGGCAGCCCACAAGAAAGGCAGGCTGCCTGCCGGGACATAGCTAAGCCGCGGCTGAAGAAAAAAAAGCTGAAAAAAAGCTTGATTGACAACCTGCACAGCAGGAGAGAGCAGGAGGGAAACCTGCTGCCTTCTGCTTGTCTGGCTGCCGGTTCTAGGCCTACTCTGACCAGGAAAAAAGCTGGTCAACTGCTGCCAATAAGTTAGAGGTAGATGAGTACCTGCAATTTATTTAAAGTTTGAAACTAATGTTTATTTTTTTATTTTTATTTATTTATTTATTTTTTACTGAGCGCAGCAGCGGGTTCAAAACCCTCTCGGCAGCCAGATGGGGGGGAACGAGGCCCAGTGAGCGTCGGTCCCCACACCTGGAAGCGACCATGGACTCAGGCTATGCAGGGAACCCCCTCCTGCAAAAGGGGCAAAGCCCCCCTGAGTCGGGCAAGAGCTGGGAGACGGCACCGTCTCCCACACAGAAACAGGAAACATCACTAAAAAGAAGGCAAAATTCCCTTCTAGTTTTTTTTTTTGACAAGAAATACTTGCTTGAGCCTAGCAAAAGAAAGAAGAAAAGGGCTGACTAGCCTACAGCAGAGAACCGAAGGGGAGATGCTGCACCTGCTGGAGACAGACGAATACTGAAGGGTTAGAGGATAGGCTCTGTCCTGATATAGGGCATCCTTCAAGTTTTAGTCTGTCTCCACCTGCTGGAAAGGAGGCTCAACCCACTGTCTGGACTGATCCGGGTACGTACAGGAACCTCTTTTTGGGGGTGATTTTGCAACTGCCTACATTGGGGCAAACTTCATAGGTATCTTTCCCCTGCAGACTTTACACTAATTTTTAAAGTAAACATACACATGTACTTTCTCTTCGAAAATTATCCCAGGAATGCAACTTGCATACATTTATACCTGCTAATTTGTGCAGGTAGTTTCCCAGGTAAATTTATACACATATGTTTGGAAATCCAAACATATATGCATAAGTACAAACTCCTCCTCCAACCATACTCCCTGCAATGTGCTCCACTGACAGCTGACCAATCCACGAGGAGTATGACGCGACTTAAGGAATATCTAAATGCCTCTGGCAGTCAGCTCTACCAACATTTAGATTTTTACCCTATATGAGGAGCTAAGAGCTTCTTCTCCTGCCGCAGAGGTCCTGCAAGGATTTTGATGATGTGGGGGAGAAAGGGTGGTGCCTCACTTTTATTAAGAAGGGAGAAACGTGGCTGATTTTCATTAGTAACTGGAGTGGAAGTCACTGTTTTCCCCTTCCTCTTGGGGTGTGGAATGGGAAAACAGAGACCAAGAGAGGGAATCTAGTACTGAAATGTTTGCTAAGGAGAAGGGGGTAGGAGGGAATAAGGAAGAAATGATGTTTAATGTACCTGTAATTGCATCTACTAAGTTTACATTGGAGGGTATAGGTAATATGATATTCACCATGCAAAAATCTATTAATGATCTGACCTCCCTAGTACAAGAAACTCTGAGTAATAATAAAATGCTACAAACAAAATTTGAAAAATTGGATGGAGCAGTAGAAAATTTGGGAACTAAAACTACTGAATTAGAAAAAGTACAATTGAATTTAATCAAATCTGAGAAAATCCATTCTGACAAATTAGAACAACTTGAAAATCAGATTCGGAGAGTAAATTTGAGAATCTTGAATTTTCCAAAAACTCACTTACTTTCACCGAAAGAACTTTTTAAAAGTTATTTAAAAAATATTCTAAAATTTACAGATTTAACAATCCCAATAATATCTAGGATATATTATATAACTCAAAAAGAAAAGCAAGTGAAAGACCCGGTAGAACAGAAAGAAGATATAAATCTATCAGAATTGTTGGAAAAATCTTCTGATATGCAGATAAATACTCGAGCTACTCTATTTGTCTCTTTTGCAGACATTTCTCAGAGGGACTCTATTCTTAGATTGTATTTTAGGCATCAAAATTCCAATTTTCATGGCCAACCAATTAGAATGTTTCCGGATGTAGCTTATAACACACAATTAAGGAGGAAAGAATTTCTAACTTTAAGGGAGAAAGTCGTAGTTCGTGGTGATAAATTCATTTTACGGTTTCCTTGCCAATGTGTCATAATACATCAGAACACGCGATATGTTTTTAATCAACCTGAACAATTGTGTGTGTTCCTTGACACTTGACCCCGTAGACCACTATTGTAAAATAGGGGAATTAATGAAAAACTTTGGCTCATATTACTATAAGGTTAATATTTTTTGAAAATAACTGCTCTATATTATTAAACCAGGTTTTGTAATTACTATTAATGATTTTCTTTAGGTTTTTCACAGAATGTATTAATGCAAATCTTGTTAGGACTATTCTTGAGAAGATGTATTATGTTTACAAACTGTGTAATATCCTTTTTGAAAAATGAAAAGTTGAATAAACATAAAATTAAAAAAAAAAGAAGGGAGAAGAGCCAACTTGTCTTTAGAATATTTTCATGAGAAGGGAATAGGGGCTTAAGCTGCATAGGCCCCAACATTTCTCTTCTAAAATTGCCAGGTGGGTGGGAGATCAGTTCACTGTGCAACAAATTTATTTTAAAATACCTGTGGGGAAAGTGGGAGGATTGGGTCACTACAGCCCAACATTATTTTTTTTTTTATAAATTAGGAGACTGGGGCTGAATCCAGCTGCTATTGGCCTATGGGAGTGGTTATTTTTATTTTATTTTTTTACATACCTGGCTCTATTCAAAATATAGCCAAATAGGTCTAAAGTTATCCAGACAAATTTATTCTATGTTTAGACCTTCTCTCCACCACAACCAATGTTAACCGCAATGTGAACCACAATGTTAACCACAAGCTTCATGTTCTAAAAAAACTTAGACCTCTTCTCCACTATCATGACTTCTGGACCGTCATCTAGACCACACTCTCCTCCAAATTTGATTACTGTAATGCACTTTTACTTGGCCTCCCCTACTCCACTATAAAACCCCTACAAATGCTCCAGAATTCAGTAGCTAGGGTCATCACTAATACACGAAAATCTGCTCATATCACCCCCATACTCAAAGACCTTCAATGGCTCCCCATCCCGTCACGCATTATCTTTAAAACACTATCTATAATTCACAAATCCATATACTGCCATAACTCCAACTGGCTTGATGAACCTCTCCACCTTACACACTCGGACCGACCTACCAGGGACATCAATAAAGGCACCCTCCAATAGGGGTGTGCATTCGTTTTGAACTTATATGTAAAACGCTACTTTTTATTTTTTTTTTAACTTAAAAAAGTGATGAGGCGAAAACGATCGGATTTCCAACTTATTCAACATAGCTATGTTGAATACGTTGGAAATCGCGATCGTTGATCCTAAATAAAAATTTAAACCCCTCACCCTCCTTAATCCCCCCCAAGACTTACCAAATTCCCTGGTGGTCCAGCGGGGAGTCAGGAAGCCATTCCTCTATTCCTTTGCGAGGAGCATGTGACGTCTGCGTCACGTCGGAGTGACGCGGCCGTCACGTGGTCCACCGCGGTTCCGCTCCCGGACCCCTCGTTGGACACAAACGGAACTTTTGGCCAGCTTGAGGAGGTCAGGAGGCCCCCCCAAGCTGGTCAAAAGTTCTGTTTGTGTCCAACGAGGGGTCCGGGAGCAGAACCGCGGTGGACCACGTGACGGCCGCGTCACTCCGACGTGACGCGGACGTCACGTGCTCCTCGCAAAGGAATAGAAGAATGGCTTCCTGACTCCCCGCTGGACCACCAGGGAATTTGGTAAGTCTTGGGGGGGGGATTAAGGAGGGTGAGGGGTTTAAATTTTTATTTAGGGAACCGGTGCACGTATGGACATAGACTCAACTTATGGAATTCTCCATATGTCCATATTGACCGAAATTGACCCCCCTTTTCGACTTATGGACTTATGAACATAAACATTTTGTCTGCACATCCCTACCCTCCAAATACCCTCAATCAAAAAGGCCCATCTCACCACTACAAGAGAACGTGCCTTCTCCATCGCTGGTCCTAAGCACTGGAACTCCCTCCCTACAGTGCTCCGACTGGAACCTTGCTCCTCCAAATTTAGAAAGAAACTAAAAACTTGGCTTTTTAGACAAGCCTTCCCTGACTAGTCTCTGTGTACTGTCCACCTTGCAACCCTAGTCCCCCAGTCTCACCTCCTTTATGAGCCTCTGTTTTTTCCCTACTTGCATACCTTTACACCTCCTTCTTTCTACCCCTTGGAATTTTTCCCACAGCGCATATGTTAATACTCTTCCCTTTACCCTGTACTCGCCCTGTATATACATTACCACCAAGCCCTCTTGGTATTTTGCCTAAATTGTTTTGCAAAGTTGAGCTATTTTCTCTTACGCCCTTTCTGTCGTTTGCATTATTATCACTCCTGTTTCCCCCACCCCTGTTCAATGTATTTTCCATCTATCAGTTGCTAATGTAAACCATCATGATGTTGCATACTAATGTCGGTATATAAAAGGTTCAAATAAATAAATAAATAAATAAATAACCAGACTTATCCTACTAAATTTATTTGGGTAGCACTGCCCCACCCCCAAAATGCACCTGCATTGCTTCTAAACCCAGAATTCCCCCATTTCACATCTTTTTATCTGGGTAAGCCCACCTCCCAGAATGCCCCACACCACCTCTTTTTTTTACCTGAGTAAATTTAAGCTGCATAATAACTTATGTGGCTACAGCTTGTCTGTTGGGTGAACTGAGAAATTCAAAACTCAGGGTTTGTCTGGCTAAGTCCAAATTTAGAGCTAGATGCACTAAACTGCAATGCTTTTTCACAGGAGGGGGGGAGTCTCACTATCACAGGGGAGTGAGTGTCATGTGATAATGACCCCTCCCCAGAAAAAAACATTGCAGCTGTATTGTCACATGGTTTTGTCTCGGGGCAAAACACCGCAGGACAAAACAATGCGTCATTGGCCCTTTAGGCGTAATGACAGCCCCAACCTCACAAGGCCACCATCGCATTAATGGGCCTGGAAAAATAAAACCCTGCTCAAAAAAGAATAAAGTATGCGAGGGTCAAAGCTGACTTCCTTCTCATCCCAGGGCCACCACTCGAGGCAACCCTGACATGACAAATGTAAGAAATAAAAATGGTTTATTTGTGTCAAAATTCAAAACTAATATGTGCCGGCAGGTTCTCCCCCTCATGATAACAAAAAATTGTTGGGTATGGGGTCCCCCCTAAACCACCCCCTCCCATCCCGATCCCCTTAGAAAACTTATTGGTTTGTAGTGAGAAATCCCCTCTCACCCCCCTGATCCCCCTTCCCACAATGCCTAACCTCCAAATTGCAAATTGGTTCCAGTGTTGGGGCCCGGGCTGCCCTCTAGCCCCGGGCCCAGTTGGTGCCATTTTTAAAATCTTGTTGACCTGACCTTGCCCCAGTCATGTGGAACTAGAGCTGAAGTTTCATCTGTACGAGTCCCGCTCCCTGTGGGTTGAAGCTTTGGGTTTTAGGGACTGGCAGGGCTTAGACAAGTGTCCCTTAAAGACAGGGCTGGTGCTAGTTTTTTTGCTGCCCTGTGCAAACAATTACTGTGCTGTCCAGCTCCCTTCAGTGATACAAACTTTAAAAACTGACACCCGCCCCAAATTTATGGCTAATGCAAGGGTATTAGGTGCCCCAGCAAACCTTATAGTCTTGCACAACGCCTCCAGACCCATTCTACACACATGGTTGAGTTATGCATTTATATTTTACATGAAAAATATCAAAATATAGTATTTTGAGGTAAAAATATCATTTACATTATATTTGCATGCACTACTGTGATGCCAAGCAGAAATATCTGCCAAAAAGAATCTTGGAACCCATGTGGTATTAGGCCTATTGTGATGTGTGTTGGGTGTGGTTTTGACCCTCTGAAAGCCCAAATAAACTAATACACTTCCTATTAGGAAAATGCTTCACCTCAGTCACACATATAGAACATAAACAGACCCTCATCAAATACAGAAAAGAGCAGCCATAAAGTAGAAATACAAACATGCAAACAAAAACTGAACTGGAAACTGCAAAAATCCAGATGCTCTATCCAGTGCAACAACCATCACCATTCCTCAAACTTCAAACAATAAAATAAAAAAATAAGAGGACTCCAGCGAGGGGAGAGAGGTGAGAAGGTCTCGCTCTGCGGGGGAGAGCTGCCCTGTGTTTCTCTGGAGTGCTGTTTCACCTTCCTCCGTCAGGGCTCCAGTTCCTGGTGAGCCCGAAGCGTTCTGACGTTATCTTTGTTCGACGCTGGGAGGAGCCTTTAAAATCGGGCCTGCAATGGCACACACATTGGGACTCCAGAGAGGGGACAGAGGTGAGGAAGTCTTGATCTGCAAGAGAGAGCTGCCCTGTGTTTCTCCGGAGCGCTGTTTCACCTTCCTCCATCGGGCATCCGGTTCCTGGTGAGCCCGAGGCATCCTGACGCCATCTTTGTTCGACGCTGGGAGGGGCCTTTAAAATCGGGCCCACAGCAGCCCTTGTGTTTGACTGACACTTTATTGAGTTGTTTGGATCAGGGATGTTCAGGTATACTAACTCAATTAGACTTGTCTGCGGTGTTTGACACTATTCATCATGATCTACAAATCCATTATCTTGCTAGATATGGTGTGGGAGGTGCTGTCTTAAGTTAGTTTCATTCTTTCCTAACTGATTGGATGAGAGGGTGCAGACAGGTGACATGCATTCTGGATGGCATCATATTCAATAGAGGGTGCCTCAGGGGTCGGCACTTTCTGCGGTTCTCTTTAACATATATCTTGCTCCCCTGGCATCTTTGCTGCAATCACTAAATATAAAATTTTATATACCGTATATGCAGATGATATCCAATTCTTTTTACTATGCGGTCAGAATAGAGAGCTTCCAGAGTCTGAGTTGCAAGAAGTCATAAAAGAACTAAGGGGTTAGTTGTCCAATCATAATTTATTTTTAAATAGTAAAACAAACTCAGATTTTATGAGTGGGAAAGAGACTTGACAGTTGGGTTCCAGCCAGGGTCACTCTAAATGATGGCTCATCCATCCTCGTACAGACAAAAATGAAAGTTTAGAAATTATATTGGACTCTCAGATATATATATATAAGGCAGCAAATTTGGAATATATCAAAAGTTACATTTTTAAGCTTAAAATGATTAGACCATTGAGGTTTTTGCCACCCCATGATTTATTTCATTCCGTGACCCAAGCTTTGGTGCTTAGTCATCTAGACTACTGTGGCATACTTTACATTGGATTACCTGAGAAACTCACCCATATGCTGCAGCTGGTTCAGAATGCTGCTGCCTGAGTTCTGACTGAGCTCTAAAGATGGGAGATGTCCCCTTTATTGTCTCAGGGTAAGATCATCAGAAAAGATACTATCTTGGTCTTTAAGAGGAAGGGTATAGCAGCATGAACTTGAGTACCGAGCCATAGCTAGCCTATGGCCAATATGGCCTGGACCAAAAGCACTATTGCCAGAAGGGTCCTTTGTTTCTGCAGCCCAGATGGAAAACAACCAGAAGGGAGCCATTGTATTAGGGAGTAGAATAGCTCTTCTTTGGTCTGTCCTGCTCTGTCCATTCCAATTTCCCCCTCCCTTCCTGTTCCCTACAAGACAGGAGAGGATAGGCTAGATTAGGAAGCAGAGTGGATCTTTGCTTCTTTGCTCCATCTGCTCCAGTCTCTGCCTCACCCAACTACTCCTTTCCCCTACCCTGCAGGATGCCTGGTAGGGGAAGAGTTAGGGCAGGAAGCAAAAGGCTGTTCTCTGTTGAATGAGATTTCTTGTAGAATTCTTGTATGCCTATGACTAGTACGAGGAGAGTCTGGAATAGGGATTGGAGATAGAGAGGAGAATGCTGGGCCATCTCAGGAGGGAGAGGGGATGATAGTGAGAAGCTCTGTGTGATTGTGTGTATTGGGGGGGAGGTATGTGGAAGAGAGAAAGTTGATGTGTGCTCCCCCATCCCCCATCTACACTGAACCTCAGGATGACCTCTATGTAAAAGTTCCCAAAATGGGGTGGGAGGGAGGGTTTGCTGTTTCAGTCTAAATACAAACGTCATGTACTGGAAACAAAACTAGGCCTGACAGTGTGCTCCAAAGAGGAGTAAGTGCTGATCCTGTTTATAAAAAGTGAAAAAAGAGATTGGTTTAAAAAACTTACCAGCTGTGAAGAAGAAAGATAACAGCTGACACGACATGTTGAACTTGTGGCAAACAGAGAAATCTAGTGAGAGACCATGCAGTGAAAAGTGTTTAGCACGTGGGTGAGCGGGTCAGCCAGGTGAAACCTCACCATGGAATCTCACATCATGAAAGCGTACCTGTGTCAGATCTGCGAACTGTGCTACTACCTTGACATACATCATTACGAGTGTGGATCCTTGGACTGGTGGAAGTGGGAGCCAATGGGGAGGAGCCCCAGAGGACCCTTCCGAGGGCAGACGAGGCTATAGGAGACCTGAGATCCCACAGGACCTTCACCACTACCAGCCCTTGTTCCCCATGGGTTAAGTCCTTGGGTACCAGGACTGGCTAACTTACATGGGGTCTCAGGCAGGTGATTAAACTCGTGGTCAGGCAGGCAAGGGTCTTGGCAGACAGCATATCTTGTAGTCAGGCAGGCAAGGGTCTTGGCAGGTGGCGTATCTCGTAGTCTGGCAGGCAATGATCTGGGCAGGCGGTGTATCTCGTAGTCAGGCAGGCAGGGGTCTTGGCAGGTGAAAAAGATGAAAACAGGAACCAAGAACAAGGCAACAGGAGTATTTCACAGGAACTGGAGCCAGGAGTAGCCAAGGCAAGGTTGGTGGAGCAGGCCTTTCCTTAAATAGTTGCAGGGCTGGAAGGAGGAGACCTGACCCTTCCCATGCTGCGCGCACCTGGGGAGCCGGGGGTCAGAGATCAGGCCCGAGCAGGCGCTGCTGGCGTGCTGTCCCTTGCGGTTCGTCGAGAGGAGTGCCGAAGAGCAAGGCCGCAGAGAAGCTCACCGGCCGCGGCTGCTGCCTGAAGCAAGGTTACCGGGCCCAAGGAGGCGGAGTCAGCTGTGCTGGTAGGTGGGGGAGTCTGGCTGTGGCTCTCCGCGGCCAACTCTCGCAACATACATAAGCTTGCTACAGTAGTCAATGCAGTAATCACCAGCTGAATTGACTACTGCAGTTCCCTCTTTAATAGCAACACACAATGCAGTATGAAGCATTTCCAACTTCTACCCCAATTGCAAGAACTCTGGTAGGCACCAGATCAACCGACCATACAAACCTATACTCCGCCAACTGCACTGGCTCCCATTCAGAAGCAGGATAACATTCAAAATGTTGCCAGAGGATGTGGTTAGTGCAGTTAGTGTAGCTGGTTTTAAAAAAGGTTTGGATACGTTCTTGGAGGAGAAGTCCATTAACGGCTATTAATCAAGTTGACTTAGGGAATGGCCTCTGCTACTACTGGTATCAGTAGCATGGGATCTTCTTAGTGTTTGGATACTTACCAGGTTCTTGTAGCTTGGTTTGGCTACTGTTGGAAACAGGATACTGGGATTGATGGACTTTGGTCTGACCCAGTATGGCAATTTCTTATGTTCTAAAATGCTCTGCTTTGTCTACAAGTGGGTGAACAAACAAGCACCCAAGTACCTTTCCCAACTTCTCTTCTTTTGCACACCCTCAAGTGATCTCCAGTCCTCCCAAACGGCTCTTATTTCCTCACTTCCCCTGGCTTCAGCCAGATTGTTGTGCACTAGACTTTGTGCATTCAGCTGTTATGCATGAAAATTTAGATCAGGGTACCACTACCCCTACAATTTAAGCCTTGTTACCTCACTGTGAGGAAAAAAGCCAAAGCATAGCTCTTTAGCCAGGCCTTCCCTGCAGAGACCACATCCAACTTGTTCTAACTCCTAGCTCTGATTAAAGACTGGAAGTTATACACCCTACACTCCCAATGCTTTTCTAACTGTAAATATGAGTACCACTGTAACTGAGCTTAATTGCAGTTTTGTCAGTTCCTAAATTGGATTGTAATCTGCCTTAAGGACAAAAGGCTATCAAATGTTTACAAATAAATAAATAATCATTAAAGGTCAGTTCTGACAGAGGTCAAGGATCATATCCATATAGATCTGAGGACCACATTTTTGGGATCAGGGTCACACTTGTACCTACCTATACGTTATAAATAATAATAGCATTATGTTTAAACAAAAATTCTCTCCCACAAAAAATTAACAGTCTCCTAGCTTGTGGTATCATATGTTGTGTACAGGGTAAGGGCACAGTTGTTCATATGGCCATAGGTGCCAAATTGCCTGACTACTAGGGATGTGAATCGTTTTCCATATCGTCTTAACGATAGAAATCGTGTGGCAGGGCAAGAAAATCGTCTTAGGCACGATTTTTTAGTTAAAAAATCGTTAAAAATCGTTTTTTCCGATTAGTGCGCACTAACTCGAGTTAGTGCGCACTAACGGGAGTTAGTGCGCACTAACTGGGAGTTAGTGCGCACTAACTGAAAATGATACAATTTGACACTTTTCAGGTCAGTTAAGGTCAGTTTAGGAATGAATATGTATTCCTATTGGCTGCCCTCTTATTTATTCATGTTACCAAGTTTCCTACTGACAGTATATGGGGGATGGGAAATGGAAACAGTTGGTAGCTTGACAAAACAAGTAATGTGATCAGTCAATGTGACTAGAACTTGTGCCCTAACCCTGATACCAGGGGTATTGTGATCTTCCTGCACACAGTGCCCTATCCCTATTAATACCAGGAGTGTTGTGATCTTCCTGCACACAGTGCCCTATCCCTAATACCAGGGGTGTTGTGATCTTCCTGCACACAGTGCCCTATTCCTGATACTGGGGGTGTTGTGATCTTCATGCACACAGTGCCCTATTCCTGATACCGGGGGTGTTGTGATCTTCTTGCACACATCCCGGTATCAAGGATAGGGCACTGCATGCAGGAAGATCACAACACTCCTGGTATTAATAGGGATAGGGCACTGCATGCAGGAAGATCACAACACTCCTGGTATTAATAGGGATAGGGCACTGCATGCAGGAAGATCACAACACCCCTGGTATCAGGGATAGGGCACTGTGTGCAGGAAGATCACAATACCCCGGAGGAGTGAGGGTCAGGCAGCTCCCCCCTGTCTGTGAAGCCAGCCTCTCACTAGTAATGCAGGGAGGGAGCTGTCTCAGACTTCACCATCCTCCCCCCCCCCCTCACCCACACACCATTCACTAGCTGGGACATGGGGGAAGTCAGGAGTGAGGGTCAGGCAGCTCCCCCCTGTCTGTGAAGCCAGCCTCTCACTAGTAATGCAGGGAGGGAGCTGTCTCAGACTTCACCATCCTCCCCCCCCCCCCTCACCCACACACCATTCACTAGCTGGGACATGGGGGAAGTCAGGAGTGAGGGTCAGGCAGCTCCCCCCTGTCTGTGAAGCCAGCCTCTCACTAGTAATGCAGGGAGGGAGCTGTCTCAGACTTCACCATCCTCCCCCCCCCCCTCACCCACACACCATTCACTAGCTGGGACATGGGGGAAGTCAGGAGTGAGGGTCAGGCAGCTCCCCCCTGTCTGTGAAGCCAGCCTCTCACTAGTAATGCAGGGAGGGAGCTGTCTCAGACTTCACCATCCACCCCCCCCCCCTCACCCACACACCATTCACTAGCTGGGACATGGGGGAAGTCAGGAGTGAGGGTCAGGCAGCTCCCCCCTGTCTGTGAAGCCAGCCTCTCACTAGTAATGCAGGGAGGGAGCTGTCTCAGACTTCACCATCCTCCCCCCCCCCCTCACCCACACACCATTCACTAGCTGGGACATGGGGGAAGTCAGGAGTGAGGGTCAGGCAGCTCCCCCCTGTCTGTGAAGCCAGCCTCTCACTAGTAATGCAGGGAGGGAGCTGTCTCAGACTTCACCATCCTCCCCCCCCCCCTCACCCACACACCATTCACTAGCTGGGACATGGGGGAAGTCAGGAGTGAGGGTCAGGCAGCTCCCCCCTGTCTGTGAAGCCAGCCTCTCACTAGTAATGCAGGGAGGGAGCTGTCTCAGACTTCACCATCCTCCCCCCCCCCCCTCACCCACACACCATTCACTAGCTGGGACATGGGGGAAGTCAGGAGTGAGGGTCAGGCAGCTCCCCCCTGTCTGTGAAGCCAGCCTCTCACTAGTAATGCAGGGAGGGAGCTGTCTCAGACTTCACCATCCTCCCCCCCCCCCCTCACCCACACACCATTCACTAGCTGGGACATGGGGGAAGTCAGGAGTGAGGGTCAGGCAGCTCCCCCCTGTCTGTGAAGCCAGCCTCTCACTAGTAATGCAGGGAGGGAGCTGTCTCAGACTTCACCATCCACCCCCCCCCCCCCCTCACCCACACACCATTCACTAGCTGGGACATGGGGGAAGTCAGGAGTGAGGGTCAGGCAGCTCCCCCCTGTCTGTGAAGCCAGCCTCTCACTAGTAATGCAGGGAGGGAGCTGTCTCAGACTTCACCATCCTCCCCCCCCCCCTCACCCACACACCATTCACTAGCTGGGACATGGGGGAAGTCAGGAGTGAGGGTCAGGCAGCTCCCCCCTGTCTGTGAAGCCAGCCTCTCACTAGTAATGCAGGGAGGGAGCTGTCTCAGACTTCACCATCCTCCCCCCCCCCTCACCCACACACCATTCACTAGCTGGGACATGGGGGAAGTCAGGAGTGAGGGTCAGGCAGCTCCCCCCCTGTCTGTGAAGCCAGCCTCTCACTAGTAATGCAGGGAGGGAGCTGTCTCAGACTTCACCATCCTCCCCCCCCCTCACCCACACACCATTCACTAGCTGGGACATGGGGGAAGTCAGGAGTGAGGGTCAGGCAGCTCCCCCCTGTCTGTGAAGCCAGCCTCTCACTAGTAATGCAGGGAGGGAGCTGTCTCAGACTTCACCATCCACCCCCCCCCCCTCACCCACACACCATTCACTAGCTGGGACATGGGGGAAGTCAGGAGTGAGGGTCAGGCAGCTCCCCCCTGTCTGTGAAGCCAGCCTCTCACTAGTAATGCAGGGAGGGAGCTGTCTCAGACTTCACCATCCTCCCCCCCCCCCCCTCACCCACACACCATTCACTAGCTGGGACATGGGGGAAGTCAGGAGTGAGGGTCAGGCAGCTCCCCCCTGTCTGTGAAGCCAGCCTCTCACTAGTAATGCAGGGAGGGAGCTGTCTCAGACTTCACCATCCTCCCCCCCCCCCCTCACCCCCACACCATTCACTAGCTGGGACATGGGGGAAGTCAGGAGTGAGGGTCAGGCAGCTCCCCCCCTGTCTGTGAAGCCAGCCTCTCACTAGTAATGCAGGGAGGGAGCTGTCTCAGACTTCACCATCCTCCCCCCCCCCTCACCCACACACCATTCACTAGCTGGGACATGGGGGAAGTCAGGAGTGAGGGTCAGGCAGCTCCCCCCTGTCTGTGAAGCCAGCCTCTCACTAGTAATGCAGGGAGGGAGCTGTCTCAGACTGGTATCAGGGTTAGGGCACTGTGTGCAGGAAGATCACAACACTCCTGGTATTAATAGGGATAGGGCACTGTAAGAGATGACTGTAGTAGATTGAATAAAGATCTGATGTTTCTGCTCTCCTCACACCAAACAAAAACAACACACAAGCAGAGAAGCCCTTCTTACAAAGCTGAGCTAGTGAGTTAAGTAGGAGGAAAAGTAAACATACTGGTGCCAGTGTGGCTACTTAAAAAATACACTTACCAACAATCAATTACATATATTTGAACTGTGTACAGTTCCAGCCAGGACCACCTTTCTAAAATGCACAGTGATTGGCAAATTCAACATGCACTAGCATTTCAGGTGCCTGCTAACAAAAATAATAAACAAACAAGTTCTAGTCAGGTGAGTGCTGATCATTACATTACTTTTTTTGTCAAGCTTCCAACTGTTTCCATTTCACATCCCCCCAACCATATTGGTAACATCAATAGATAAGAGCACAGCCAGCCAATAGGAATACATACATACATATTCATTCCTAAGTGACCTTTACTGACCTGGGAAGTGTGAACACTTTGTTTCATTTTCTGTTGGTGTTCGTTAGTTTCCAGTTCCATTTCCCATCCCCCCCAACCATCACCTCAGTGGTAACCTTGGTAACATCAATAGATAAGAGGGCAGCCAGCCAATAGGAACACATATTCATTCCTAACTGACCTTCAGTGACCTGGAAAGTGTTTATTTGTATCATTTTCAGTTAGTGCGCACTAAATCGAGTTAGTGCGCACTAACTCGAGTTAGTGCGCACTAACACGATTTAACGATTTTTAACGATAAATCGTTAGAATTTCTATTGTATCGTGTTCTATAACGATTTAAGACGATATAAACATTATCGGACGATAATTTTAATCGTTGAAAAACGATTCACATCCCTACTGACTACGGCTCTACTTGAGTACAAGCCAAATGCTGGCTGTGAGTTACTGTATTATAGAAGTTGCCTATCCTCATTAGTTACAAAAGGTACAGCAGCCATTTTCTGAAGGAAGTAGAGGACAGAATTGGAGAACATATAGCCATGAAGATAAACTGGAATAAGCACATCCCTTTTACATGGTTAATGTTGTACCTTTAGTCACACTATCTCAGGAAGGTGAAGGGTATCCTCACAGATACTTTTTTAAGGATAAACAATAGAGAACTTGCATTCACATGCCGGTTGACAAATGTCATTATAATTGTAAAGATGATTGGAAATGCCACATTTAGCATTTTCAATCAAGGGAAGCTCAAATAAAATGCATTATTGCTTTTGTTAGTGAATATGAAATGCTGAAACCTTAAAGCTCTCATTATTTATTTTCTTTCACAGTACAGTATGCTATAAAAAAATTCATTTTGACAGTAACAGTGTGACACATCAGAAATTGTTTCAGGCATTTAAAGTGCCTCTTGCATCAAGTGACAAGGTTGCCGATGGGTATTTAGCACTTGTCAGAAATGTTGCTAACAGCTGCCTTGAAACCAGAATGATATACACTTTTAACTAAAATAACTGACTGTGACAGTTCCCTGAGGTACAAGGAAACCATGATGCGTGAAAGGAATAGAATAATCCTTGTTTAGTCATAATCAAAACAGCACGTGGCTTCTACTCAAAGTCAGGAGATCGTAGAAATGTACACCTTTAAAGATGTTTGAAAAAAATAACAGTTGTTAGTTGCTTTGTCTTAATTTGGCTTCTGCGAATGACTGCTCATCAGGCATAAAATAACTGCCCATTGTCAGCCGTAATTATAAAACAGGCAGCTCCCAGTATCATGATAGGTTCGAAAGCATGAGAACACAGCTCATCTCCATTAAAATTCCAAACTATTAAAAGACAACGTGTGAAGTCCTGAATTGCAAAGGAATAACAGGAGTTTCATTGTAGCTCAAATTACTGCATTTTCAATTATGGTAACATTCATTTTTTGAATGGTTCAATCACCCTTCAAAAATATGGAATTATTAGTTCATTGTCTGTATCAGATCATTTATGCAGTTTTATCCTCTTAAAGGTAGCATAATCATTTTTATGAGGATGTAAAGTCTTGCTTCTGTCTGAAACATCCTTAATAATGTCTGTCATTATTATTCTTATAATTATTATTGTATGTTTGTATCATAATTTTTGTTTGAAAGAAATGCACTTATTTTTATATTTTCTAGTAGTAGAGGAGTCTCAAGAAATATCAATGAGTAAAAATGTGAATAGATATAGTATTGTTTGGGCAAAATTATTGGGATATTTTCTAATCAGTGATCTGAGATTTTTGCTTTTAAATCATTTTCTGAAACTCCTACCCCCTCAGTTTGTTTAATTGAATACTGCTACTGCTACAATAGTTTTCTGCTTCTGCACTATCATAATATGGGAGTAATTTTGTAATATCATGCATAAGTTACTTGGCAAATATGTACATAAATTACACCATTTTTCAAAGTGGATTTACGAACATGTATCCACTTTTATAAATTATCCTGTGAAAACTACGCACACACAAATACACCTGCTATTTGGTGTACATAGTTTGCAAAAGAAATAATGCATATACATTAAAAAAAAAAACAAAACATGCATGTAAATTCCAACTCTGCCGAGACACCACCCCTGGAATACCTTTCCAATATGTGTACAAAAATATGAACATACAGAGAGTAGCTTTCAAACAATTCCATGCAACGGCATATACACACATATATGGTTGTCTGTAGATGTACCAAATTATTTTATAACCCATGCATATCACATATGCATTTATTGCAAAACATGCATATCTTCACCCCAGAACATACACCTATATTATGCATATGAAAGAATAGAGGCAATGCATTAAACATAGAAACATAGAAATGATGGCAGAAAAAGACCAATCAGCCCATCCAGTCTGCCCAGCAAGCTCCCACACTTATTTTCCCATACTTAGTAGAGATATGAATCTGAACCAGTATCGGTTCGGATTCCGGTTCCAATTCACATCGTGAAATTTTTATCTTGCAGTCCGATCGGGGTTTTTTATCGGCTGCGCCCGAGCCGATAACCAAAAAATACAGCCGACTCTTTAAAATGAGTTTGTTAGTATCCCCCCACCCTCCGGACCCCCCCCCCCCCAAATTTTTTTTAAATATCTGGTGGTCGTTCAGCGAGGCGCCGGAACCCTCGCTGAACGACCTCCTGCAGTCGATCTCCTGCCGGCGCCATTTTCCGTACGAAAACGATTCGCGGCGGGAAATCGCTCCCTGACCCCCGCTGGACCTCCAGGAACTTTTGGCCAGCTTGTGGGGGGCCTCCTGACCCCCACGAGACTTGCCAAAAGTCCAGCGGGGGTCCGGAAGGACCTCCTGCCGTCCAATCGTGTTCGTCTATGGCCGCCGCCATTTTTCGGCGCCATTTTGGAAAATGGCGCCGGCTGAAGACAACAAGATTCAGGAGCAGGAGCCCGTTCCGGACCGCTGCCGTTCCGGACCGCCGCTGGACCCGCAGGTTATTTAACTCATTTGGGGGGGGTTCGGGAGGGTGGGGGATTTAATTTAAAGGGTCGGGGGTGGGTTTTAGGGGGTTTTAGTGTGCCGGCTCACGATTCTAACGATTTATAACGATAAATCGTTAGAATCTCTATTGTATTGTGTTCCATAACGGTTTAAGACGATATTAAAATTATCGGACGATAATTTTAATCGTCCTAAAACGATTCACATCCCTATTTTCCACATTTCTCCCTGCCGTTGAAGCAGAGGGCAACGCAGTATATGCATTCAAAGTGAAGTATCAGGCTTAATTGGTTTAGGGTAGTAACCGCAGCAATAAGCAAGCTACCCCCACGCTTATTTGTTTACCCAGACTGTGTAGTTCAGTCCTTGTTAGTTGTTGTCTGAATGCAAATCCTCTTTTCCACATTTCCCCTTGCCGTTGAAGCAGAGAGCAATGTTGGAGTTGCATTATCTGTGTGAAGGCTTAATCACCAAGTAGTAGCCTCCATTCCAGCAAGCCAACCCCCATGGCTCTTCTCTTCAGAGAAGGGTGACCAAAAAGGTGGATGGTCTTCATAAAATAACTTATGAGGAGAGATTGAAGAACCTAAATATGTATACCCTGGAGGAGAGGAGGAGCAGGGATGATATGATACAGACTTTCAGATACTTGAAAGGTTTTAATGATCCAACAAAATTTTTCCGTTGGAAAAAAATCAGTAGAACTAAGGGTCACGATTTGAAACTCCAGGGAGGAAGACTTAGAACCAATGTCAGGAAGTATTTCTTCACGGAGAGGGTGGTGGATGCCTGGAATGCCCTTCCGGAGGAAGTGGTGAAGACTAAAACTGTGAAAGGCTAGAGGATGGGAACATCCTCTAGCCTTTATGGATCCACACTGTTTATCCCATGCCCCTTTGAAATCTTTCACAGTTTTAGTCTTTACCACTTCCTCCGGAAGGGCATTCCAGGCATCCACCACCCTCTCCGTGAAGAAATACTTCCTGACATTGGTTCTAAGTCTTCCTCCCTGGAGTTTCAAATAGTGACCCCTAGTTCTACTGATTTTTTTCCAACGGAAAAATTTTGTTGGATCATTAAAACCTTTCAAGTATCTGAAAGTCTGTATCATATCATCCCTGCTCCTCCTCTCCTCCAGGGTATACATATTTAGGTTCTTCAATCTCTCCTCATAAGTTATTTTATGAAGACCATCCACCTTTTTGGTCGCCCTTCTCTGGACCACCTCCATCCTGTCTCTGTCCCTTTGGAGATACGGTCTCCAGAACTGAAAACAGCACGCCAGGTGAGGCCTCACCAAGACCCTGTACAAGGGGATCATCACTTCCTTTCTCTTACTAGATATTCCTCTCTCTATGCAGCCCAGCATTCTTCTGGCTTTAGCTATCGCCTTGTCACATTGTTTCGCCGACTTCAGATCGTTAGCCATTATCACCCCAAGGTCTCTCTCCTGCTCCGTGCACATCAGCCCTTCACCCCCATCAAATACAATTCTTTCGGATTGCCACACACCATATGCATGACTCTGCACTTCTTGGCATTGAATCTCAGCTGCCATATCTTCAACCACTCTTCCAGCTTCCTTAAATCCCATCTCATTCTCTCCACTCCTTCCGGCATGTCCACTCTGTTGCAGATCTTAGTATCATCGGCAAAAAGACAAACCTTACCTTCTATCCCGTCCACAATGTCGCTCACAAAGATATTGAACAAGATCGGTTCCAACACCGATCTTTGCGGACCTCCACTTAACAGTGCTCTCTCTTCAGAGTAAGTTCCATTTACCATCGCACATTGTCTTCTGTCCGTCAACCAGTTTGTAATCCAGGCCACCACCTCGGCACTCACGCCTAAGCTTCTCATTTTATTCACAAGCCTCCTCTGCAGGACTGTATCAAAAGCTTTGCTGAAATACAAGTAGATGATATCAAGCGCTCTCCCTCAAACCAATTCCCTAGTCACCCAATCAAAAAAGTCAATCAGATTTGTCTGACATGACCGTCCCCTAGTGAATCCATGCTGCCTCTGGTCCAGCAATTCTTCTAACTGTAGATAGTTCACTATTCTTTCTTTCAACAGCGACTCCATTACTTTTCCCACCACCGAGGTGAGGCTAACCGGCCTGTAGTTTCCAGCCTCCTCTCTGCTCCCACTCTTGTGAAGCGGGACCACCACCGCTCTTCTCCAATCACTCGGCACCACTCCCGTTTCTAGGGATCTATTGAACAGGTCACGCAACGGACCCTCCAGCACATCTCTGAGCTCCCTCAGTATCCTGGGATGAGCCTCATCAGCCCCATGGCTTTGTCCACTTTCAGTTTTCCTAGCTCTTCCCATATATTCTCTTCTGTAAACAGGGTTTCATCTACTCCACTCCCCTCCAGTTTCTTGTTAACTAGCGACGGTCCTTCTCCAGGGTCCTCTTTAGTGAACACCAAACTGAAGTTTTTGTTAAATATTTCTGCCATTTCTTTGTCTCTCTCCACACATTGATCCTTTTCACCTTTCAATTTCACTGTACCACTTTGGACTTTTCTCCTTTCTCTGATGTATCTGAAAAATGTTTTGTCACTTCACTTTACCTCTTTGGCAATCCTTTCTTCCGCTTGACTTTTTGATGTCTTGATTACTTTCTTCGTCTCCCTCAATTCCACCAGATATTCTTCCTTGTGCTCCTCCCTTTGGGATCCTTTATATTTCTTAAATGCTGTTCTTTTAGCTTTAATTTTATCAGCCATCTCCTTCGAGAACCAGATAGGTTTCATTTTTCTCTTGCTTTTCTTTACTTTTCTAACATATAGATTAGTTGCCTTGGTAATTGCTCCTTTTAATTTGGCCCACTGTTGTTCCACATCTCTCTTGTTCTCCCAGCCTTCTAGTTCTTCCTCCAGGTACTTCCCCATTTCAACAAAGTCTGTGTTTTTGAACTGCAAAACTAGGGTCTTCGTGTGAGTTCTCCGTATCCTATTTGTGATATGAAACCATACCGTTTGATGATCACTGGTGCTGAGGTGGGCACTCACCCGGACATTAGAGACATTATTTTATTTATTTTTATTTAAAAAATTTTGTATACCGTTGTTAATTTAAATACCATCACAACGGTTTACAGAAGGGCATGATAAAGAGAAATATGGGTGGTATAGATTACAAATTACTCATGTGCCAACATAGTACGGTAACAATGTAAAATAATAAACTAGGTGTGTAAATTAAACCTGATTGTTAGGAACAAATTAGGCAGTTTGATTTTAACATTAATATGCTTATGTAGGTTACTAAAAACTTCTAGCTTGGTGCATCCTTATCGCTCAACTATTTTTCTCCTTTTCTTTATAAAATGCTTGTTTAAAAAGCCAGGTTTTCAGATTAGTTTTGAATAATTTCAGATTTGTCTGTAGTCTTATTTCGAGTGGCATGGTATTCCAGAGTACAGGACCAGCCAGTGACAGTGCTCTTTCCCTTACTTGTGTGAGATGTGCTGATTTGACAGAGGGGACAGTTAGTAGAGCTTTATTTGCAGATCTCAGGTTAGATCTCCATTAGTGAGCACTAAATTGAGTATAGCTCCCTCCCTCATGGGTTCCATTACCATTTGTTTGAACAGAGCCCCTTGCAGGCCATCCACTATCTCCCTACTACTGTTAGATTCTACAGAAGGGATTCTCCAGTCTACATCTGGCAGATTAAAATCTCCAACAATCACCACTTCTCCCTTCTTTCCCATCTTTTGGATGTCTTCAACCAGATCTCTGTCAAGTTCTTCCATTTGATTGGAGGCCTGTAAACCACTCCAATAAAAATGGATGCCCCATCATCTTTTTTTAGGTCGTCCCATAGTGCTTCTTCTTTGCCCCATCTTCCTTGCAGCTCAGATGCTTGGATATTGTTTTTGACATAAAGAGCCACTCCTCCTTTTCTGTCCTCTCTGACCTTCTTTAACAAGTTATAGCCCGGTATGGCCATATCCCAATCATGAGATTCTGTGAATCACTTCTCTGTGACACAACAATGTCCAAGTCTGCCTCCACCATTAGGGCTTGCAGATCTGGGATTTTATTGCCCAAACTACAAGCATTTGTGCTCATAGCTTTCCAGCTTTTCTCGTTCAGGTTACTGCTTTTCTTGGACTCCTTTTGTGACTTATTTAGCTGAGTTTTGTTATCCACTTCACCCTTTTCCATTGCATTTGTATTTGAGGGGGTGACATTCTAATTTCCTTCTGCCACCCCCGGCATCTAGTTTAAATGCCTTATGACATAGGATTTGAATTTATATCTTAGGGTCCTTTTTCCTGCACAGACAGATGTAAGCCATCTTTGACAAAGAGCTTTTTACTGTTCCATACACGGCCCCAGTCCCCAATATATCCAAAACTCTGTTCCTTACACCAGGATTTGAGTCATACTTTGAAGTTATTAATGTGGCTTAGCCTTTCCTTTCCCTTTCCATGAACAGGTAACACTTCTGAAAAGGCAATGGTTGTCGCCATGTGATTAATCTGCTTTGCTAGAGACTGGAAATCTCTTTGTACCACTTGGATGCTGTTTCTAGCAAGGTTGTTGGTTCCCAGATGGATGATAACATCAACTGTAGAGTCTTTGCTTTCTTCTTTGATAGCTTTGACTATTTGAATAGCATTTCTGCTGGCCGATGATCCTGGGAGGCTTTTAACTGTAGTGTTTCCCTCGAAAAGAGTTCCCAGATTAGTGCCTCTGATGACAGAGTCACCCAGCACAATGAGCTTTTTCCTTTGGTTACTGATTGTATTATGGAGTTTCTGTATGCATTGGGTTTCTTCTTTCTTTTCAGATAACACTTCAATCTCTTTCACAAGAGCTTCTTCATTACCTAATACAGAGAAGGCGTTTTGCACTTGTGTCACTTGAAACAGCATGTGTCTCCACATCACAGGTCTAATTCTACCAGAGCCCACTATAATCCCATTGTTTTTTGGGTTCCTTAATGCCCTGTGTGTGTGTGGGGGGGGGGGGGGGGGGGGAAATTAGTCATGTGGGCTACACAGTTGAGAAGAACGGGTGTCTGTGGGTCACAGGTCTTATCCTACCTGAGCCCACTGTAAACCCCCTTTTCCTTGACTTTTGGTTTTTCTGTGGTAATGGGGAATTAATTCCTGAATACTGTAAAGTGGGTGAAACTTTCTTTATTGCAGCTAATTCAGCTTTAACTTCAGCCAGCTCCTTTTTCAAGGAAGAGAATTCTGAACAAATGGGGCAATCCCTAAGTTTCCAGATGATTTCCCTTAGAATAAAGGCTCCATAATAGTTACATTGGATAATCCTCATTTTGGTAAATTTATTTGATGGATAACACCTAAGGAATTACCAAATTTCCATTTATCTTGTTGCCAATTATGTATTTAGGTAAACTATATCAGAAAAACAAACCCAGGGATGGGTGGGTAGAGGGGCAGGGGGGGACGGAGTTAAACAGTTAACACTTGGCCAGGGCTGTTCACTGGATCCTGTATCTGCTATTGATTTTGAACAGACCCTCCCCCAGATTTGGCTAGCTAAGTTAAGCTTTTCCCTTAGCTTTCCCCAAGAATCTGAAGTTATAGATGTCTCCTTCAAGTTCAAAGCAGACTGAGTATTTCAATGCTTTTGACCATGAGTACTTTTCCTACCTATTTTAAAAATATACGAGCTTATATTTTATGTGCAAAAATAAAGTAGAACTTGTGTAAAACCCAATTTATGTGCAGATGTTAGTATATTTTATAACAAGTATGTGTAATTGAAATTACCAGATTACCAATTACTCAGCTAGTTCACCCAGTCCTTCTCCAGGTCATCGAGACCTCCAGATTCTTCAGCCTGATTCTTCAGCCTGAACTCCCCTGAGTTCACCAGACCTCTCACCCAGCCAATAAACAAATCTGTTATCAATTATGCCAAATAATTAGCACATGTATAATTATGCAAGTAAGTTGATAAATGTACATGTATAAGTGTATTTTAAAATGGCAACTTATGCATGTGACTGTTGGCCTCGCCCAGAACATACCTAGATTGTTCCTTTTTTCTGTGCGTATTCATACGCACATGGACTGTAACTTTTAAACAGCCGAGCGGGCGTACATGTACGTGAGTATGATGGTTCATGTGAATGGTTACGGCCATTTTCTAAAATAGATGCATATATGCACATATGATATAAAACTGGCTGTATGCATGCACAAGTATGTGTAATTTTGAATAGACACGTGCTTATGTGCGCAAATGCCGGCTCTCCTGCATAAGTAGAGGGATTTTATTAGATACGCGTGCCGACGCAATTACCAGTTTTCCTAGTCTGTTCTCAGTTTGCCCAGGTAAAGGCTCCTGACATTCTAACCCTCCTAGCTGGGTAACCTCCCTTTTACAGTATTAGCCCTGACCCTTCAAACCTTGCTGACTAGCCCTGCTTTTTTATTTTAAAACTTAAACACCATCCATAGTAGAAGTAAAGTTATGTAGTAGGGACCCCGGCGCATACATACTTCAGGTACTGACCTGGAACACTCATGTCCCGCCCATGCCCTGCCCAGACTCCACCCATGCCCCGCTCCTTTTCTGACTTCCTGATTTGTGCATGTACCAGGAGATACTCGAATACTTGTGCACCTTTAAAAATCCGCACAGGGAGCATGTTCATGACTTCTGCAAGTATCTCCCAGCTTTGGCACACGTAGGGCTTTTAAAAGCTACCTGTAAGTGTAAACTGTGTGTGTACTTTTGACTTTTATAAAATAGCGATTATGTAAGTACTGGCTATTTTTGTGCATATATCTTAATTTTTACATGTGTAACTGTTTGAAAATTACTTTGAAATAGGATAACTTTCTTTTTTTTTTTTATTTTATTTTTATGCAATTTTAAAATGTACATACAAGAATCTCTTGCAGAGAATAATAAGGTGTACAGAAATAATTAAAATAGGAAATATTTACTCATCACACGAGATGGCAAAGGATGAAACAAAAATACTTCTACCTCATATAATATAAAGGAAAAGAAGAAGGGGGACAAGAAAGGAACGGGAACAGGAAACCAAGAAAAAGGAAATACTGAGAAAAAGCCAGATACTAACTTAGCCAGCACATTCAAGGTAGAGAGTCAAGAAGCACCATTAGTTGAGATGGCTCAAAAAAAAGGTAATTAACATTGTTAATTTTTACAGAGCATTTACACAGATGAAGCATGAATTAACCCCCTTTAGTTATAACCACTGGACGTAAGGCAAGAAACTTCTTACGGCAAAGTTGTGTGACCCTAGTTAAATCAGGGTACACCCACAGTTTCTGACCATAAAACAGCAATGATCGATTATGCAGGAAAAAACACAAGGCAATATCATGATCTTCAGGAAAAGCAAAAGTCACCAATGAGGTTCCCCAATGTTTAATCTCTATTGTTGAAGAATCTTGAAGAAAATTAGTTGAGTCTAGTGTCGATTCCAGGAGTAGATCATCTCTAGGAGCATCCTCAGGTTGAACTTGAGGCAAAAAGTATGCCTTAGTTATTATAGGCATTAATGAACTTGGAACCGTAAGAGTCTGAGAGATGTAATTCTGAAACTGTTCTATCGGAGCAATTTTCTTTACTATGGGAAAATTAAGAACTCTCAAATTAAGTGAACACATTCCATTCACAATATTCTCATCTTCTTAGAAGAAATTATTTCAGATTGTACTGGCTATTTTTGTGCATATATCTTAATTTTTACATGTGTAACTGTTTGAAAATTACTTGTTGCTGTTCCTTTTCCACTGTATTCAAATGGGACTCCAGCTTCAATATCTTTGACTCTTGCACCAATATTTTATTAGAGCTATCCTGGAGACATTTATTAGTATCCATAATTACCGATGTTAACCCAGTGATCGATGCTTCCAAGTTAACCAATGAGTTCCAAAGAGCGTCCAGTGTTATCACAGGGGGTCTTATAAGATGAAATTTACCAACCTGAGCCATTGGGGACAGCCTTTACCAAGGCTGGGGAAAGAGTAACAGCACCAGCAGAGTCTTCCATCACGGGCACCCTATGTGCTCCAGCTGCAACCTCATCTCTCGTATTACGCGGAATAAGGAACAGCCTCTTCCAGCCGAATGCCCTAAGAGCTCGGGACTTCACGCAGTTCCCCCGGTTGATCTGACGCATCCGCGGGGCTATACCAGGGAGGAGATGGTGTAGCTGGCACTCCCAGACTTAGAGAGATTTCGTTGGCCAGACATGGAGACTTCCGCTCCACATCTGCCTTTGCGGTGGCCATCAGGATAACTTTCAAACAACTACTCGAGGTGGCATATACGCATGTATATGGCCATGAGCAAGTATTTTATAAATTGCGTGTATGATATCTATGTATTTTATAAATAGGTATATCTCTACCCCGCAACACACATGCATATGTAGGCCTACATGCAATTAAATGCAGTGCATTGAAACATCATTTATCAATGCATTGAACGCCTGTACTTTTCCTACCTAATTTAAAAATATACCCACATATATATGTGCAAAATTAAAGTAGGACTTATTCATGTAAGTCCCGATTTACATGTGTAAGTCAGCCAATTTTAAAACATGTGCGTGTAAATGAAATTAACCAGTTTACCAATTAGTCCACCAGTTTGCTTTGCTTAGTCTTTCTCCATGGCATTGAGACCCTCCTGGTTCTTCAGCCTAAACTCTCTCCAGTTCACCCAGATCTTCCACCCAATCAGTATTACACAATAAACATATTTAATATCACTTACGCCAGATAAGTAGGTGTAAAAATACATGAGTATGTTGGCAAATGAATGCACGTGTCTTTTAAAATAGCAACTTGAGGGAGATCATGTGATGTGTTGAGCTGGAAGGACGCATTCTTTCTGGCTCCAGGAGCCACTCTGCTCATCTTGGCCCATCAGAGCGCGTTTAACCTTTGAAATCAATATAGGCCACTGTAGGGGACAGCATTTATGTCTGCAGCCCGATCTCTGCAAAAAGCCACGCCTGTGATGTCCGTGAAGGGAGGAAAACGAGAAAAAGAAAAACTGAGAGCACCCGAATCCAAAATGACGGCCGCCAGCGATAGTGATTCCCCCCCCCCCCCCCTCCCTTGGCGGTAACGATCGCTGATATTAAAGAGGCGATTTGAGAGGCGCTGGACGAGAAGTGGACTCAAATCACGGCATAATTGGGGGAGGTAAGAGACCAACTTTCTGCATTGTAGCCCCGCTTAGAACAGGCGGAAACTCGGATCGCAGGGCTAGAAGATGGCACGGCCGCGTGTACTGCAAGCATGGCAGCCAGAGATAAGAGTTTGCAGGCGCTGTAAAGCAAAGTCGATGAGCTCGAAAATAGATCTAGGTGGATAACCTTAGATTTATGGGTTTCCCTGAAGATATTGAGGAGAGATCCCTGTGCATGCTTTTAACAGACTGGCTTCCAGAAGTATTAGCTCTCCCTCATCTGCAAGGGAAGCTCGTACTGGAGCATGCTCACAGGCTCGGGATGAGGATTGTGGGTTCGGGGCGCCCGAGACTGGTCATTGCAAAAATTTTAAATTCAGTGCACAAATCTGAAATATGGCGAGCTACTCGTGCTAAATCAGCACTTCAGTACCAAGGCCACACTATCCAGGTGTTTCAGGATTTTTCAGCTTCGGTGTCGGCGGCTCGTTGGGGCTTTACCCCCCTCTGCACAGCATTGCACAACAGAGGAGTAAAATTCTCTTTATTGTTTCCTGCACGGCTGCGGATTTGGCACGCGGACAAGCGGCACATCTTTGAGACTCCGGAGACGGCATAGGCGTTCATGGACAAAATGAACAAATGACCCAGTTCTGGCAGCAAGGGCTCCTAAACTTTAATTATCTTCTTGCCGATCTGGCAACCATGCTGCAATGGATTAAACTTGAATGTTTT
Organism: Rhinatrema bivittatum; assembly: GCF_901001135.1. NCBI lineage: Eukaryota > Metazoa > Chordata > Amphibia > Gymnophiona > Rhinatrematidae > Rhinatrema > Rhinatrema bivittatum. The sequence goes on along the minus strand of NC_042618.1, from coordinate 216,294,228 downwards.
TTTCCCTTTTAAGGGCTCCGCTTTTCACATCATTTGGGAGCTGTTTCTTGTTGTTGTTGTTGCTGCTTACTTGCACAGGTCCTGTATGGATTATACATCGAGTTAGCCCATACCTCGCTGGTTTGTTGGAGTATACAGTTAATGGGCTTTGTTCCCCTTACTGGTGGCCCGGTTGAGTTATTTTTTCTCCATGTGCCTTACAAAGATTATTGCATCATGTTTCCTGCCGCAAAGTGGTAACCTGGATTGTGCAAGAGTGCTTTAGACTTTGTTTTTCAAGACATTCGCTGGACTTCTTGCTGGTTGGGTTACATATGTTGTGTGGGGGGCCTTTCTATACACTCTTTGCAGGGCCAAGCTACAATTGTTTGTAGTTTATATAATTGTCTCTAGTTTTTTTTATTATGGAAGAGACATTCTTGCTCTCCCTCAAGAGTGTGGGATCCCCTTTTCATACGAGCGCAGGTTACAGTGTTCTTTTTTGCCCCTTGTGAGAGATGTGCTCGCAGATCTTAGGTACCTACTTGAGGGATGGTTGTTCCCCTTTTTCCTGTTAGAAATTCCCCATATTTCACTCCCATTTCTGAAACTGTTCAATGCCTTCTTACTGATGCTGTTAGTCCTCAGTTACCGTAAGAGTGGGATCCTGGACACATTAATACTGGATCTCCATGTCCTCACTAGTTGGAGGCAGAATAGTATGGGTGGTAAGAGGAACAGAGGGGAAGGGGACTCAGGGGGAGTTGGGAGGGGAGAGAGGTGGTGGGGTGGGTGGGGGGGAAAGAGGGGTGTTGATGATGGGGAAGGGGATTTGGGAAGGTTGGGGTCAAGGGACAGGGGAGGGGGGTGAGTAGCAGTGCTGATACAAGTAGGCAGACAGGTGAGATGTGTTTCTTGACTTTTTGTTATGTGCATTCCAGATCAAATTGGTCTGGGGCGGTCTTAGTGGAGACCTCAGCTGGGAGGGTCTCTACCGGGATGGTATGATTTTGGAGATCATGGTATTTTTCCCCTGCTTGGTGGGATGAGTAGTTCCACCCGGTTTATTTCCTGGAATGTCTGCGGATTTAATTCCCCCATCAAACGCTCTAAGGTGCTCTCTGCTTTGAAGAAAAAATTAGCAGCAGTGGCCTTTCTACAAGAAACCCATCTTACTGATATAGAGCATGCGAAGCTATGTCGCACTTGGGTGGGGGAGGTGAGGTTCGCTTCTGCTACTTCTAGATCGGCAGGGGTCGCAATTTTGTTTAATAAGCAGCTCCCTGTCAAAATCTGCAAGGAAATAAAGGATCCTCAAGGCCGATATCTCATCCTGGTTACTGAGCTTTTTCATCACACGGTAGTGCTTTGTAATATTTATGCGCCCAATACATATGACCCCCGGTTTTTCAGGGGACTATATACTCATTTGATCCCATATTTAACAGATATCTTGATAGTTGGGGGGAGGGGGATTTTAACACCATTCGGGACCCTCAGGTGGATGCAGCCCAAAGCCGCAGACAGGAACCAGGCATGGGTAGGAGTCCCTCAATGCTGGAAACTAATCTGCATTTGATAGATGTTTGGCGAAATCTTCGCCCCACTGAGCACGACTTCACTCATGTCTCACGGGCGCATGCGTCGTTTTTGCGGATTGATTACTTTCTCATGAGTGGCCATGTTTTCCATCATGCTTTGGATGCTGGAATTGATAATATTGTGACCACGCCCCGGTATGGGCAGATCTATGTTTTTTGGATCAAATGACCTCCCCTAAAATTTGGCAGTACCCATATTTTCTAGTTTAAGATGAGAAATTTAAGGACTTTGTCAAGGCTAAATGGGCTGACTATGTAGCTTTCAATCAGACCCATGAAGCCCAACCCATTTTATTCTGGAACGCTGCAAAAGTGGTGTTGAGAGGCGAAATAATTTCATATGTCTCTCATTGCCGGAGAGTTCTTAATCAGCGTATCTTGACATTGAGTTCTCAGGTGCGTAAGGCTCAAGCTCAACTGGCTAGACTGGAAACGGAAGAAGCTCGTGCTTCTTATTTGTCTCAGCAACATGCACTTAACTCACTTCTTCATCAACGGGCAAAAAAGAGTCATCTCTATTATCAATTCAGGCTCTATCAACGCAGTAATAAAACGGGAAAGATGATGTCAAATCTGATTAGGTCCTCTCATGTGAGTAGATTTATCCTGGGGCTGCGCAAATCCCCCACCAAGGTGGTGAGGGATACTCCCTCTGTCTTACACTGTTTTAAAGACTTTTATTCGTTTCTCTATGCATCTGAGGGGTGGACTCCTGACGCTTGTGAACGGTTTTGTGAGCAACTCTCCCTTCCTTGTTTAACCAAGGAACAGCGTGACATGCTGAATACACCTATCACGGAGACAGAAGTGTGCTTCGCTATTCAACGCTCTAAGAATTTTAAGGCCCCGGGACCTGATGGGTTTACGGCAGAGTTCTTTAAACTGTTAGAGGGGCAGTTACCTAAACCACTGGCCTTGATGTTCACGGCACTTGTAGAACAAGGCTCCTTCCCAGCGCATACAAATCTGACGCAAATTACCCTAATACCCAAAGCCGGTAAGGACCCCATGTTGCCAGAATCCTATCGCCCGATATCCTTACTTAACAATGACCAGAAACTGCTGGCTAAGATATCGGCTGATAGATTAGCAGCTCTTCTTCCCGCTCTCATTGGGGGCCATCAGGTCAGCTTTGTGCGCCAGCGATATGCCGTTGCTAATATACACAGAGTACTGACAGCAATGACTATGAGCCAACAGATGTCCAATCCCTACCTGGCTATTAGTTTCGATGTTGAAAAAGCATTCGATAGGGTGGAGTGGAGCTATTTATTTTATGTGCTGCGCATTATGGGATTTGAGGGCTTTTTTCTTCAGGCCATTCAATTATTGTATGCTGCTCCACAAGCTATCATTATAGCCAATGGTGCACAATCGGAGCCCTTTCCTGTGATGCGAGGAACTAGGCAGGGATGTCTCCTATCCCCATTATTGTTCATTTTACAATTGGAACCTCTGCTGCTCGCGATAAATTACACACCTGAAATTAGAGGCATTTGCATGGGCCTAGCATATTCAAGTGTGTAGCCTTTGTAGATGATTTATTAGTTTTTATTACCAACCCCCACTCTTCTTTGGCCCCGCTACTGTGGTTGATTGGGAATTTTGGGGCCTTTTCAGGGTTGCGATTAAATGAGTCTAAGTCCTCTGCGCTAGCTTTCCCAACCACTCTGCGGGAACAATGGCCGGATCCATTTCCTCTGCAATGGGTGGGGGATAGTCTTCGCTATTTGGGAGTATTTATTCCGTCGGACCCGGAGCTGACATATCAGGCGAATATACCCCGATTACTCCGGCAGACTCGGGATACCTTAGCCAACTAGAGGTCTCTACCTCTCTCAATTGGGGGACGTATCAATCTATTTAAGATGACCATTCTCCCGAAATGGCTCTATCTTTTGCAAAATTTGCCCTTGTTGGTGATGAAGAGGGACCTCGACCAATTGGATAGCGCCCTGTGACACTTTGTGTGGAGGGGTGGGAAGTCTAGATTTCCTCTCAAGTGGATGAAAAATTGTTGGGGAACGGGGGGTCTGGGGGTTCCTGACCTCGCCCTTTACAATCTAGCCTGTAATTTGAGGATCATCCGGGATTGGCTCTTGGGCACCTCAACTCATGTTCTACTGCCGGCGGATCATGAATTAATATCCCCGCTGGCCCCCTCGTACATTTTACAAGCGGGGCCTGGCCACCTCCTGTCTTTTTTAATACATACAGCACTTGTTAGACCTCACTCCGCCCTCTTTACCTCTGTGGTGAATCCTTCCGGGTCTGATGGACGGCTGGCTGCTGCGGCATCTCCTTGCCATCTCCCTCCTGTGTCCCCCGACCAGCTTGACATTGCAGATCCGCCATGTTGCCTGAAGATCTAGGGCGTGCGTGCGCGCGCGCTCTGATTGAAGTACCAGCAAGAACGCGAACCTCAGGGGCATCCCCCTGAGATGACGTCATCCTTGTCCAATATTTAAAGGTCTCTATTTCGCTATCTAACTGAGTTAGTAAGGGGGATTGCTTCGGCTACGCTTCCCTAGCTACTCTGCCTCCTCGGACTTACCAGAGGTACCCACTCCTCAGAGGCCTCGCTCTTTTCTTTTCTTTCAGATTACAGGTAGGATCCGGTACTCGCTCCTTGAGGGCCCATGTTCCTGGACACTGAAGATTCTCTACTGCTTGGAACCTATCGCTGCTACAAACAATCGTGAATTACCATCGCTCTCTCAGAGCTTTCCCTGGAACCAGGTACTCGCTCCTCGAGGGCCTAGAACTTTTCAGCTCCTGAGCTTCCTTGAGACCTTATGTGAGTTTTGTCATCTAGTTCTGTTCATGAACTCTGCCTACTCTGCCTACTCACTTTCTACAGTTTCTCAACAGCTCAGCCATCCTGATCGTTGTTCCAGTACCTGAGGGACTACAGCCCTGCCGGGCATATCAGCTCACTACTTCCACCTCTGGTGGTTTAAAAAACCTGTTTAATAAAAAAACTAATGTATGTCTGTCTCCATACTCAAGCCTAGCCGGTGGTCCCTCTCGGGATATCCTCCCGGGGGCGTGGTCATCTGCCACCGGCCCAGAGATCCACCCACTTCTCTATATCAGATTCATTACAGATTGCTACTCCTTAGCAAGACGATATCTGAAACACCTCAAGATTGCTGACTCCTCCTTCTTAGGAGCCTATAACATCAGATTGCTAACTCCTAGCTTGTCAACTAAGCAGATAAAAACAGATTGCTAAACTCCTATCTGATTGCTCCTCCCTCCAGATAGAGCTTTCCTAACACCTCTATACTTCCTATCTGGGAGACCCTGAGAGGCCCACCTAAGTCCAAGCGGCCCGGGTCCCCAAGGGCTCCACCTGGGGGTCCGCGGGCTTCCAGTGGTGAAGCCCTAGCTAGCCTCTGTCTCCTCCTGTGCTCCGCCACCTAGTGGCAGGTGCTTCCTGGGCCCGACCAGAGAGCCGTCCTACACTGCTCCAGGACAAGGGTCCACCTCCAAGCGCAACAGGTTTCCAAGGCCATGGACTTGGTGGAGTCTCCCGCCTCCCGGGCCCTACCAGGGTTGGCCGTAACTGTCCAAGAGCATCAATGAGCCTTGGAATCATTAGCTTCTTTTGGTTGAAGAGTTTCAGTCCCAGTTGTGAGATAGAGCTCTGGCCAATCCCATGGGCCTGTCGGCTTCCATGCTACTCAGAGCAACATTGGTTCTCCCAGCACTTCCTCGATTCAACGGAGATCCATGCCTCTGTTGAGGCTTCCTCAATCAGTGCTTCATGCAATTTGCAATGCAACCCTCCTTGTTCCTGAAGGAGACCACAAAATTAACCTTCATCCTTTCCCGTCTAGAAGGAAAGGCTCTTACATGGGCTTCTCCATTGTGGGAACACTCCGACCTTATGCTCTCCCAGTTGTCTGAGTTTGTCACTGTCTTCAAGCAGACCTTTGGAGACCCGGGCTGCCAAGCGGTAGCCAGCCATAATTTTCTCCACCTTCATCAAGGGTCGAAAACCCTCTCCAAATACATGGTGGAATTCAGGACCCTGGCTTCTGAACCCGGGTGGCAAGAAGAATGTCTGCAAGCCATCTTCCTAGATGGTCTCTCCAGTGCTCTCAAAGATGAACTCGCCGTCCGTGAGACTCCCATGTCTCTGGAGGACTTTATCTCCCTCACCGGGAAGATCGACCACCGACTCCGGCAACAGCGCCTAGAAGTAAAGGCCTCTCGATCTCCTACTCCATGCCCAATACATGCTGGAAGTCCTCCTTCCAGACTTCCTTGGCACCACCACCTCCTGCTGAAGAACCCATGCAGATTATCCATGGGGACTGTCTTCGACCGAATGTCTTCGTCAGTGAAAGGAAGGTCTCTGCCTTTACTGTGGTGCCTCCGGACATCTTCGGCAGTCCTGGCCGGTTCGACCGGGAAACTGCAATGCCTGAGCCTGGCGGGGTCCCATGCTTGGGCACTACTGTCACCGGCCCCCAACTTCTACTTCCAGTCACCGGCCCCCAACTTCTACTTCCAGTCTCCCTTGGCATCGAGTCTCACTCCTTCGCCATCACTGCCCTTGTCGACACAGGGGCAAGTGGCAGCTTCATCATGGATGACATCGTCAAGCTCCTGAACATCGCTCTACTGCCACTAGAGGTGAGCATCCGCATTGCGTCCATCCAAGGGGAACACCTTCCAGGATTCATCACCCACCAAACAGTGACCATCCGCCTTACAGTGAGCACTTTCCACGAGGAGGAGATGTCCTTCTATGTGCTGAAACGTTCAACACACCTTGTCATCCTAGGGCTGCCCTGGCTCCAGGTCCATGGACCTCATTTCGATTGGCATTCCCTGAAGTTGGTGCAATGGGGTCCCAAGTGCCAGAAGACCTGTCCACGATAAGTATCTCCAGTGGTAAATGTCCTGAAGTCTACCACCCTTACTGGGTTGCCTACCCAGTATGCTGAGTTTAAAGATGTCTTCTCGAAGCAGAAGGCAGACAGGTTACCTCCACTGTGCAAACTGAATTGCCCTATAGAACTTCTGCCGGGCACAACGCCTCCCAAGGGCAGAACCTACCCTTTGTCTCATCCAGAAACCCTCGTCATTTCCGAGTATATTAAAGAAAACCTAGAAAAAGAGTTCATCAGACCCTCCGACTCTCCCGCTGGAGCGGGCTTTTTCTTCGTCAAGAAAAAGGACGGAGGACTACCTCCCTGTATTGATTATAGGGGACTTAACGCCATCACCCGAAAGGACCGATACCCATTACCCCTCATCAGCGAGCTGTTTGATCGCCTCCAAGGGGCTCAGATCTTTACCAAGGATCCTTGGATCTGAGGGATGGGTACAATTTGGTACATATCCAACCGGAAGATATCTGGAAGACAGCATTCAACACTAGGGATGGCCACTATGAGTACATCGTGATGCCCTTCGGCCTATGTAACGCTCCCGCTGTCTTTCAACAACTCATGAATGAAATTCTCCGAGATCTCCTATATTCCTTTGTAGTTGTATACCTGGATGACATCCTGATCTTCTCGAAAGATCTAGAATCACATTGTGATCATGTCAAGACAGTACTCCAACACCTAAGAGAGAACCAACTCTATGCCAAACTGGAAAATGCATCTTCGAGCAAAACCACCTACCCTTCCTAGGGTATATCATCTCCGACAAAGGATTTTGTATGGATCCAGAAAAACTTCATGGAATCCGAGACTGGCCCCAGCCAGTTGGCCTCCGTGCCTTGCAACACTTCCTTGGCTTTACAAGGTATTATAGAAGCTTTATTGTTAATTACTCTACCCTAGCCGCTCCACTCACCGCCATGACAAAGAAAGGGGCTAACACCCGTGTGTGGACTCCCAAAGCACAAGCCGTCTTTCAAACGCTAAAAGAAGCATTCTGCTCTGGTCCTTGCCTACAACATCCGGACCCAAGATGCCCCTTCGTCGTAGAAGTCGACACATCTGCTATTGGAGCTGGGGCAGTGTTAAGTCAATTTTCTCCCAAGGGTACACTAATACCATGCTTGTTCTATTCGCACAAATTCTCGCCTACAGAACAGAACTATACTGTCGGAGATCAGGAAATCCTAGCGGTCAAATTGGCCCTCCAAGAGTGGCGCCCCTGGTTGGAAGGGGCGCAACACTAATTTACCATTTTCACCGATCATAAGAATCTCAAACACCTAAAAGATGCATAACTCCTGAATCCAAGGCAAGCCCGACGGGTGCTGTTCTTCATGAGATTAAATCTTGAACTGCGATATCGACCGGCCTCAAAAAACCTCCGCGCAGATGCGCTCTCCAGATCCTTCCCAATGTCCCAAGACATATCATTGACCCTGCCTGTGTATCCCTTGCATTGACCACCACGGTTCCTGCTGGAAAAACCGTTGTTCCACTTAGATTACGTGAGCGGGTTCTCAAATGGGCCCATGATTCTAAGCTGGCTGGACATCCGGCCCGTACCAGAACCCGCGAGATGTTGCGGAGATTCTACTGGTGGCCCAGCATGGTGCAAGACTCCCGCAACTACGTAGATTCATGCCCCGTCTGTGCCCAACAGAAACCTCCTACATGACGACCATGGGGCCTCCTCCAACCGCTTCCAGCTCCCACTGAACCTTGGTCAAGCATATCCACGGATTTCATCACAGACCTTCCACCGTCACGGAACAATACCGTGATCTGGGTTATCATTGACCGTTTCTCTAAAATGGGTCACGTCATTCCTCTACAAAGATTCCTTCGGCCCCAGAACTGGCTAAATTGTCCCTAAAGCACATCTTTTGCCTCCATGGCCTCCCAAAAGAAATTATCTCAGACCGAGGACCACAGTTCGCTGCAAGGTACTGGCGCTCATTATGTAAAAAGTTCAACATCACCTTGAATTTTACGTTGGCCTATCACCCCCAGGCCAATGGCCAAGCAGAAAGAACCAACTGGAACCTGAGGACTTTCCTCCGCTCATATGTGAACAACCAACAGGACAATTGGTCCGACCTGTTGCCTTGGGCAGGATTGTCACATAATACCCACGTTGCTGCTGCCACTGATGTATCACCATTTTCTGTGGTGTGTGGTTGACAACCACTTCTATCGCTGCCAGTACCCCTCTCTGTTCCCTTGCCAGCTGCTCAGTTTACGGCCCACACCATTCATTAGGTGTGGAACCAAGTTAAGGAATGCCTCAATCAGGCCGCTGAACATTCCAAACGAACTTCATTCCAAACGAACTTCAGATGCCCACAGACGTCCCACTCTACTCTTCCATCCTGGCCAGAAAGTGTAGCTAAGCACTCGACATATAAGATTGTGACTCCCCTCACTGTCAGTCACATTATTTTATCTACAGCTCTTTGAAAAGCATTAATCTAAAGCGGGAGCACTGACACCCTAACACAGGTCTCGATGCTCCATTAGATTTAAACGGCCTACCATAACAAAAAGTGCCAAAAAGAGTAAAAAGTGTGCGGGAGTCAAACACTACCCCCCTTCCTTATTCTAGGGCTGCCAATTGGGCAGCCCCGACCAAAAATGTTTAAACATAGCTCGCCATGATCGTGCAACGACAGCACCCCCCAACCCAGTCAATATAGATGCAATAAATGGCACAGATTTCTTCCTCACCCCCTTTCAATAAAAAAATAAACAGGCAATTCATCCCCTATACCATTTTCACCTCACCCCTAAATTATAAAAAAAACATTGGGTATAGTGGACACCCCCCTCTTTTGACTCCCCCTGTTCCCCTGGCTTCTCCTATCCCCTCCTGCACTGAGTGCACTCCATTATCTAAAATCCAAGAAAATGTGCAAGTGGAAGCACTCAAGCACTCCCTAGCCCCAGACCTAGTTGGCACCATTTTCCAAAATGGCATTAAACTGACCTCGCCCCAGACACATGACCAGGGCAAGGGCTGGGCACCAGATCACAGCCACCTGGCCAAGGTCCGGTGCCTGGACTTGTCCCAGTCATGTGACTGGGGCAAGGTCTGGTTGGTGCCATTTTGGAAAATAGCGCCGATTGGGCCCGGGGCTAGGGACAGCCAAGGCTCTTCCCCTTACACATTTTCATGGATTTTAGGTAATGGGGTGCGGGAGGGGGGCTTGAGGAAGGCTACCCCACTAGAACCTAATGACTATTTTCTAAAATTGGGGAAGGCCAAAGGGGGAAGGGAATCTATAATATACAATTATTTTTTTTTTATTTGGGGGTGAGAGGAAAGAGATACGGGTGGCCTGGCTATTTTGTTATTGAAAGGGGTGGGGGTAAACCTGTGCCATTGATTGCATTATATTGACTGGGTTGGGGGGGGGGGTTGTCATTATGCAATCATGGCACTCTATGCTTAAATTTTTTTGGTCAGGGCATCCTTGGTTTGCAGCCCTGGGGTGAGAAGGGGGGTAATGTTTGACCCCCACATACTTTTTATTCTTTATGGCTACTTTTTGCTTTTGTTAAGATGAGCCCTTTAAGGTGATGGCGGCCCTGTGCACTGTAAAGGGCAAGGCTGCATTGTTTAGCTTTGTGGAATTTTACTGTGATTGGTGATATAGCTATGTTATTTTTTTGTTGGAGGGTCCTACTATAGCGGGTATTCCCCCCTTGCAATCGTGGGACCCCACCTACGAAAAAAAAATCACAGCTAAGTGAATCCAGGAATTAGACAGATAAGTAGTAATATTTAGACTTATCCACCTAATTTATCTAGATAAGTTAGACATGCTATTGAGAAGATCTAAAGTTAACCAGATATACTTATCCAGCTGACTCAAAAGTTATCCAGGTATATTCAGTGGCACGGCTGCACCACTACATATCCCAGCGAAGTTAGTCAGATAAATTTATCCGGCTTGCCTTCCTAGCTAGCTAAGTTCTGAATATCTATCTACCTGCTTATACACTGCCCCAATAATTCAACCTGTATTACTTAGCTATTATCTCCTGGGAATTGTACTAACATTGGGAAGGCAATTTTCAAAGGGACTTCTGCTTTACTCAACACAAAATTACATGCATACACAATGTTATGTGCTTACTTTTACGTACATAAGGGAGAAGGTGTTATAAAATTATCCCATATTAAGAACATAAGAACATACCATACTGGGTCAGACCAAGGGTCCATCAAGCCCAGCATCCTGTTTCCAACAGTGGCCAATCCAGGCTATAAGTACCTGGCAAGTATCCCAAAACTAAGTCTATCCCATGCTACTGATGCTAGTAATAGCAGTGGCTATTTTCTAAGTCAACTTGATTAATAGTAGGTAATGGACTTCTCCTCCAAGAACTTATCCAAACCTTTTTTAAACCCAGCTATACTAACTGCACTAACAACTTCCCCTGGCAACAAATTCCAGAGTTTAATTGTACGTTGAGTGAAAAAGAACTTTCTCTGATTAGTTTTAAATGCACTACATGCTAACTTCATGGAGTGCCCCCTAGTCCTTCTATTATCTGAAAGAGTAAATAAACGATTCACATTTACCCATTCTAGACCTCTCATGATTTTAAACACCTTAGCCGTCTCTTCTCCAAGTTGAAAAGTCCTAATCTCTTTAGTCTTTCCTCATAGGGGAGCTTTTCCATCCCCTTTATCATTTTGGTTGCCCTTCTCTGTACTTTCTCTATTGCAGCTATATCTTTTTTGAGATGCGGCGACCAGAACTGTACACAGTATTCAAGGTGCGGTCTCACCAAGGAGCGATACAGAGGCATTATGACATTTTCCGATTTACTCACCATTCCCTTCCTGATAATTTTTAACATTCTGTTTGCTTTTTTGACTACCACAGTACACTGAGCTGATGATTTCAATGTATTATCCACCATGACACCTAGATCTCTTTCCTGGGTGGTAGCTCCTAATATGGAATCTAGCATTGTGTAACTATAGCATGGGTTATTTATTTTTCCCTATATGCATTACCTTGCACTTATCCACATTAAATTTCATCTGCCATTTGGATGCCCAATTTTCCAGTCTCACAAGGTCTTCCTGCAATTTATCACGATCCACTTGTGATTTAACTACTCTTAATAATTTTGTATCATCTGCAAATTTGATTACCTCACTCATCATATTCCTTTCCAGATCATTTATAAATATATTGAAAAACATGGGTCCCAGTGCAGATCCCTGAGGCACTCCACTGTCCACCCCACTCCACTGAGAAAATTGTCCATTTAATCCTACTCTCTGTTTCCTGTCTTTTAACGAGTTTGTAATACACGAAAGGACATCGCCACCTATCCCATGACTTTTTACTTTTCCTAGAAGCCTCTCATGAGGAACTTTGTCAAATGCCTTCTGAAAATCCAAATATATTACATCTATCGGTTCACCTTTTTCTACAAGTTTATTAAACCCTTCAAAAAAGAAGCAGATTTGTGAGATAAAAATTGCCTTGGGTAAGGCCATGCTGACTTTGTTCCATTAAACCATGCCTTTCTATATGGTCTGTGATTTTGATCTTTAGAACACTTTCCACTATATTTCCTGGCACTGAAGTCAGGCTAACTGGTCTGTAGTTTCCCGGTTTGTCCCTCGAGCCCTTTTTAAATTTTAGGGTTACATTAGCCACCTTCCAGTCTTCAGGTATAATGGATGATTTTATTGATAGGTTACAAATTTTTACTAATATATCTGAAAATTCATTTTTTTGTTCCTTCAGAACCCTGTGGTGTATACCATCTGGTCCAGGTGATTTACTACTCTTCAGTTTCTCAATCAGAGCTACCACATCTTTTAGGTTTACTGTGATTTGGTTCAGTCCATCTGAATCATAACCCATGTAAACCTTCTTCAGTAAACACCGAAGCATAGTGGGATCTCTTCACTCTACTTGAAAGTTTGAGTTTCTAATGCTCTTTTCAAACAAAAGAATAATTATAATTTATAAATGAATAACACAATGTGCATGGCTTCTCAGCAATACTGTGAATAGCTTAAGCCTGAGTTTAAAGGACTCCATATTTAATATTCCTATTTAACCATTCACAAACATAACTGAATTCTTTTTTGCTTGTCCCTTTCATATATTTTTGATAATTTATTAAAAAAAAGGTGACTCCGCTAAATGACACTTCCTAGCAGAACTTCATTATCTGATGCCAAGCGCATCTGTGCCAGCAGAAAGGCACTCACATCCCTTCTGACAGTGAAGACTGAGACACTCTGGATTGGTAAGGATGCATTCTGATGGGTAGGAGATAAAAGGGGGCTCAGCCATAATGGGGCCTTAATGTTGGGAAAGAGGTACTGAATTGTACAGGAGAAGTGTCTGGATGTAGATGCTTGAGTCAACTTGATATTGCAATGATTTTCTTGATGGGGTTGGTCAGCCTTGATTGGGGGGGTGAGTACCTTCATGGGTGGGAGAGTTGCCTTAATGGTGTCAGGTCATATTAATCAGGGAGGGCTGCTTTGATGGGGGATCTGGCCTTGATTGGGAGGGAAGGTCAGGCCAACCTTGATGGGTAGAGTGGGGAGATGATAAAACTATGTGCATGTTACACTTTAGGCCTGATTTTTAAAACTGGGTTTTAAATGTGTAACACTTTATGCATGCAAGTGGGCTTTTGAAAATTGCTACAATATATGCCATTGAATTATCGATAGGTTTCACCCGCATTAAGTGCTCTTAATGTGGGTAAATGGCTTTTGAAAATTGCTATGATAGTATGTTACATGTGTAACTCCTTTGAAAATTCACTTGTATGTGTGTTAGCATGCATGCTTCTTTGCAAACTTTGTAAAGAAGTTTCATTTTGCATGTGCAGAACCCAAATTAATGCGATCCAAATTACATGATATTTTTACATATACATAAGAAGGGTAATTTTTTTTTTTTTACTTTTTATATCTTTTGATAAAACATCAAGCAATAAATTTTAATTGAAATCCAGATATAAAATATAAACCATAATACAAGAAAATAACATAAGTAATGCAAACAGTCTGTTACAGAACCACAATGAGTTGCAGGACGTGGAACATCACTTTAAAAAATAAGAATAACAAATTAAGAAAAGATTGTATAATTTCATTTTAACCACAATAACCAACTAAACAAATTGCCCCAGAGTAGAGGTTGGTACTAAAGCTCTTCTGCTATCTAATAATACCTTTAGTTAATTAGGCTCATAAAATATGAGCCAACTTAATAGAACACTTAGAAGTATAATATAGAAAAAAGCTCTCTACCTAAAGCAAGAACAGAGGCTATTAACTGAAGGAAAGCCTTTCTTCTCTTCTGAGTTTGTCTTTCGACATCTGGAAATATACAAATTTTGTTCCCCATAAAGAGATCTTTTTTATTAGAAAACAAAAGCTTTATTATGAAATTTTTCTCACTCTCAGGACATTGGATCAATAAAGTTGCCCGATCTTCTATTTTATCATCAGATTGCTCCAAAATGTTAGTCAAATTAAATGACCCAGAGGAAACTTGTGAGGCCTCAAGATTATCTCTAACCGCAGAAATCTTTTTAGGAAAAGCATAGGATGGTAACTTTTAAAAAGGCACGCAGGTGCACATGTGCGCACGTTCATCAACCCGCGCCCAGATACGCAGCCATTTGATATCATACGCATTTACATGCATACATGTTATAAAATAGCCTGACTGCGTGCGCATGTGCGTGCAATTTTAAGTGGGCGCATGCCAATACATGCAAATGCCATTCTACCACGTAAGTGGGGGATTTTAAGACACGCGCCAACACCATTACCAGTTTTCCCCATTCATTCCCAGTTCACCCATGTAATGGATAGAACTTCCAAAACCTCTAGTTTAATAGCCTCCCTTCTCCCCTGTTAGCTCTGACTCTTAAAACCCCACTGATCTGTCTGTTTATCTTTATTTTATAACCAACACATCATTCATAGCAGAAGTAAAGTTACGTGGCAGGGAACCCTCGGTGCACGCATGTACACGTAAGTGTTTTTTATGCGCTAATTTGAAATCCAGGAATGCCAATGCCCCACCCAGACCCCATCACTTTTTGGAACTTTTCATTTGTGCACACAGTGGGAGATACACGCGTACTCGGCTGGCTGTTAAAATCCGTTCGGGGCACACCAGCCCAACACATTTGCGCATCTCCTTATAGATGAGTGTGTTAGGCTTTTAAAATTCACCTTAATACATTTTAACTAAAGAAAGCATGTGTTTTTCAGAAATACATAAAGACAGTAACTTTTAAACTGGGAGCACATACGTGCATTCGTTGGCCCGTGCCCAGGGAAATGGCCATTTTATAACATACACGCATATATGTATGCATGTTATACAATAGCCTGACCGCACACACAAGTGCATGTAATTTGAAGTGGATGCGCGCCTATGTACGCAAATGTCGATTCTGCCAAATAAATGGGGAGATTTTAAAAGACATGAGCGCCAATGCCATTACCAGTTTTCCCAGTTCATTTCCAGTTTGTCCAGGTAAGGAATAGGACTTCCAAACCCCTCTAGTTTCCTAACCTCCCTTCTCCCCTGTTAGCTCCGACCTTTAAAACCCTGCTGATTTCCCTTGAATTTTTTGTTTTATAACTTACACATTATCCATAGCAGAAGTAAAGTTACATTGGCAGGGAACCCTGGCGCACGCCTGTATGTGTAAGCATTTATACGCTAATTTCAAATTAAAATCCAGGAACACTCATGCCCCACCCCGACCACGGCCATGCTCCACCCCTTTTTTAAACTTTCATTTGTGCGTGCAGCAGCAAGAATGCGCATATCTGGGCAGCTTTTAAAATCCGCTTGGTGCACGCCAGCTCAACTTGTGCACATATCTTCCAGTTTTGGTGCACACCGGGCTTTTAAAACTCACCTTAAAATGTCTCTCAAATATATGGCAATAAGTTAATGTGGTAATATCAAAGAAGTATAAGCAAAATTTGAAAGATGAAGATTTATAGCTGTCCATCTGTTTTCAAACAATTCAAGGAAGGCATTTATGTATGCTGGAACCTTTCTTAGTAAAAGCCATTTTGAATTCTTGAAATAGTAAATATGAGCTTCCAAATTTAAAAATCTCTTTTCATGTTCACCAAGAGTTGCTTGAGAAAATGAAACTTGCATATTTAAAGAATCCACAGAGAAATCAGAAACCCTATGGCATGCCAAACGTCCTCCAGGCTGATGTTAGTTGACCTCTGCAGAATGTAATCTACCAGAGGTTGTGAAAGTGGTTCCAATGGAACACGACCTCGAGACCTCCGGACATTAAGGAAGTCCCTGGGAATACCAGCGTAGAGGGGGGAGGATTAAGAGTAATATTTTCCTCAACCTGGCTCAACACCATCCCAGTCATATTACCAGCAACGAGGGCACCTGAGCAAAGTCACAATGACTCTGAAAGCCCCAAAATCATCTGAAGAATAGTCCTCTGCATGAAGATGGAGAGGGCAGAGAGAGAACGAACCCAGTTTTGCCTATAACGAAGCAAACAAATTAGGGCAAATCTGGGGATCAAAGAAGCAAGCAGTCATAAGGGAGCCAAAATTGGAACATAGGGCATGCCCCCTTGGCGCACAGCTTTGACTGTGTGAGCCGGTGGCGGTGTGCCACTGGCACCTCTTTTTAAAGTTACCTCTAGTGCCCCCTCTTGATTTCAGAACAGCATGCCTGGACACTGATTCACAGATCTAGGAAGCTGGTAAGATGTTCGCCGACTGGACAGCCTGCAGGAAGAGGAAGTCCTGCAAGCTGTCACTGCAAGCTTGGTGCCTCTTTTTGAAGTTATGTTCAGCATTTCCTCCTGATGACAGTGTAGCAACCCTATACACTGATGCACAGATCTGGGAAGTCAGTAAGATGCTTACCAGTCAGGCAGCTTTGCAGGAAAAGGAAGTCCTGCATGTCGTCACCACAAGCTGGGCGCCTCTTTTTAAAGTTACCTCTGGCACCTCCTCCTGACACCAGGGCAGCGAGCCTGGATACCGATTCACAGATCCAGGAAGCCGGTAAAATGGACACCTTTTTTAAAGTTACATCCAACGCCTCCTCCTGACATCAGGGCAACGTCCCTGGACACTGATGCACAGCTCCAGGAAGCTGGTAAAATGTTCACCGACTGGGCAACCTTGTGAGAAGAGGAAGTTCTGCACGATCATAGGGAGGGTCATTTTTAAACAGCCAAGAATAGGATAAAATCTGGGTGTACATTGTACACACATGGGTAGATTTTTAAAGTAATACATGGTCGTAGATTTGTTCGCGCAAGCCGGCGCGAACAAATCTACGCCCGATTTTATAACATGCGCGCGCTGCCGCGCACATGTTATAAAATCCAGGGTTGGCGCGCACAGGGGGGTGCACAATTGTGCAACCTGCGTGCGCCGAGCCAAGCAGCCTGCCTCCGTTCCCTCCGAGGCCACTCCAAAATCGGAGTGGCCTTGGAGGGAAATTTTTTTCCGGCCTCCCCACCTTCCCCTCCCTTCCCCTCCCTTCCCCTCCCTAACCCACCCCCCCATCCCTAACTAAATCCCCCCCTACCTTTGTTCAGAAAGTTATGCCTGCCCGAGACAGGCGTAACTTGCACGCGCCAGCCGGCTGCCGGCGCGCCATTCCCCGCCCCCAGAACACCCCCGGGCTGGCACCACGCCCATGGCCCCGACCCCGAAATGCCCCCGAATGCCGCGCCACCCCTGACTCGCTCCCGACACACCCCCAAGCAAAGCCCCGGGACTTACGCAAGTCCCGGGGCTTTGCGCGTGCCGGTGGCCTATGCAACATAGGCGCGCTGGCGCACAAGTCCCCTGCGCACGTAAATCCGCCTGGATTTACGCGCGCAGGGCTTTTAAAATCTGCCCTACAGACTTTACTAATTATTTTCAAAGAGAAATTATGCATCTAAATTTGTTTTGAAAATACTCAGGTAACTGGCTGCGAGGGAATGTGCACACATTCCCTCGCATACAGTTATACCTCCTCTTTGAAGGGCATGGCTTATACACTTACACTTACATCCATAAATTGTAAAATCAAAACGTATGGGTGTATGTGCTGATTCTGCCCCAATCCCATGCCTGGAATGCATATGCTCAGTTCACAGAAAATTCTGTACATAAACTGACCGAGTTTGATTTTCAAAAGGATTTTACATGCATAAAATCTGGTTCTATGAGTGAAAATAGACTTTTGAAAATTGCCCAAGAGGGTGGTGGATGTAAAATTACTCACATAGCTTGCATGTGTATTTTTGGGTGCACAAATAAAAGGCAATACCGGTGTGGAGAAGTACTTGCATAAATGTTCGCACATGCATTTACACTTGCTCCAAAGTAGTAGAAATGTAAGTGTGTAAGTCTGTCCTAATATTCACAGCCCGAATTTTCCAAGCAGACTTACACACACAAGTCCGCTTTGAAAAGTCGGGCTAAAGACTGTGAGTTCTGTTTACTCGCAGATGTTTACTGTATTTTATAACTGTACAGTTATAAAATTACCCTCTGTCTGTGTAGATGAGACAAACCTGGGGGGGAGGGGTGACATCTGGGTGGGGTTGGGACGTGCACCCATTTTTTGACTATAAAACGTATGCACACAAATTCTCTTCGTCAACACTATCGGGTGGATTAAAAAAAAAAAAAAAAGCGCGATTTTAGAACATGCGCATGCCGGCGTGCGCATATTATAAAATCCAGGTTGGCGCGTGCAGGGAGAGTAGATTTCCCCAGTTTTACGCACGGCAACAAGATCGGGCTTCCGCCAGTTCCCTCCCAGTCCACTCCAATTAAGAAGGGAACTTTCCTCCCCCCTACCTACTCTCCCTGCCTCTTCCCCTCTCCTCCCTGACCCCTTTGAAGGCCCTACCTTTTGTAATTTTCTTTATTTCTGAACTTACGCCAGCTCCTGTACCAGCAGCCTCCAGGTCCGCCCCACCCCACCCCTCCCTGCCCCCAGTACCAACCCCTTGATAGAGGCCTGGCTCTTGTGCGTGTAACAGGGGTTATGCGCACGGCTGGGCCTCTTCTAAAATGCGCGCATTTTCCCCTCACTCAGGGGATTTAAAATGTAGCTGTATGTGTACCAAAAAGCTGATGTAATGGCTGGGGAGTAATTTTGCAGGGATAACCTTCAAAGCAAACTCGCACCTGTAAATTTGCTTTGAAAATTGGTGAAGCATGGGTCCATTTCAGCCCACAAAAGCATGCGGCCTGTTATATACTTTTCCTGCAGATAGAACAGTGTTTTACCTGCAAATGTGGGCTCTAAAATATTCTCTAAAGAAAAAATATACGCCTACTTTTCATTGGAGAAAGTAGCTGCACAAAATAGCAGGTGTAAATGCATGCAGGCAACTTTCAAAGTAAAAGTATGCATGTACTTTCAATTTGAAAATTAGTGCTAAATCCACCAGTAAAAAGTACCTGCTGGACTTTAAGGTTATGTGGCCAGTCTGAAAATTATCCCCCACCATATTTAGTAACGCACATCCCAAAAGATTTTAACATAAGTTTAGTATTTAGGCTCCCTTATATTCCCTATTTTCTTTAACTCTTGGCTAATACAATGAAAGCATATTGCTTTTCATTATGTATTTCCCTTCCTGCCCTTACGTTTGCTTTTCCTGCCCTCAGATTTTATTCATCATTAACCTGGTCCAAACAGTAATTTTCAAACGGGCGCAAAGGCACACCTGTGCGCGTGTGTGTCGACGCGGACCCAGAGGTGTGGCAATTTTATAACATGCATGCATATATTATAAAAGAGCCTAGGCGCACATATGGGTACATCTGATTTTGTAACTGGATGCAAAGAGCTGCACAAAGTCAGGTTTAAGCCGCGCAAGAGGGGGGGATTTTATAATAGGCGCGTTTCCACACCATGACCAGTTTCAACAGTTTGTCCAGCAGTTCACCCTGTCTAGAGCTAGGTCCCCAAACCCCTCTGGTTCTTTGGCCTGCTCGCTGTCCAGTTATCCCAGGCCCCTTAAATCCCTCAGGGATGCCTGTTTTTTGGGGGTTTTTTTAACTTACATCTCCTCCGTAGCAGAACTAAAACTATGTGTGGCACTGGACTTGGGCACGCACTCGGGCGCGTAGGTACTTATGTTCACATTTCTTGGCCATGTCTATTCCTCAGCCACCAGTATACCCATGCCATGCCCCTTTTTTCTTTGATGCGAGATGTGCACACATCGGCACATGTGCGCACATTCCCCCACTTTATAAAACTGGGCGGCTACGTGCATGTGCTAGATGTGCATCTGTCTCCCAATTTTGGCACGTGCATCTCTTAAAATTTACCTCTAAATATTTGCTTTGTGTATAGAAATTTAAATGATGATCTAGAGCTGGTCAGCCTGCCTGTATGTAAATCTCTTTCTGCAGCAGATACATAGCCGAAATGTTTTTTTCAATTAGGGGTCTTTTAAAATTTCTTTTAAGCTTTTCAACAGAAATGTAGCCATATTGTGTGAAAATGAACCAGGGCCCTTGCTAGTGAAATATAGACAACCTACCTGCCACATGTATTTCAGAGCCTAAAGCTAATAGTGTTGGTAGCTCTTCCTCTGCAGAGAATGCAAAGCTGAGAAGAAAGAACTAAACAGAGACCTGGTCTACCATGATAACCCAATATGGCCTCAAGGTCACATGCAATATTTGTTTATATTAGGGACTAAGCCAACACATCTTAAATTGCTTTTGCATTCTTACCAAGGGTCTCTGCCTCTGTAATTTCACTTTCATTTTCTTCTTTGCTTCTAGTATTTTCTGCCTGGGTGCATTCCCATTCTCTGTCTCGATTAGTTTCGTTGTCTTCATCAGACTTATCCCAGCTACAATGATCCAAAAGCGAGAGCCTTGCTTTTGCCAGCGATTTGCCTTCATCCTCATCACCCAATTTTAGAGACGCTGCTTGCATGGAAATCTCTGTTAGAATAAAAATAAAGTATGATGCATTTATTGTCTAAAATCATTTTAGTGTTTGTTTCAATCATAGCAAGGAAGGGTGTTATATTCAAAAATCCGCTGTGCAGGTAAGATAACCAGATACATTTATCTAGTTATATTTACCTGGAATTTTAGGAAAACTTACCTGGCTAGCTGTGCGGCTGAATACTGGCTAAATCTACCAGTCCAAAATTTTACAGGTAGATTCAGGCCCACCATTATTCAACTAAATGCAGTCAGCCAGTAGTGCTGAATATCATCATGCTAACCAGATAAATCTGAAAGTCCTCCCCAGGAACACCTCTGACCTGGCACCAATTTTTTTTAACTTTCTTCAATGTACAATTTATTTAACATAAGAACATAAGAAAGAACATAAGAAATTGCCATGCTGGGTCAGACCAAGGGTCCATCAAGCCCAGCATCCTGTTTCCAACAGAGGCCAAAACCAGGCCACAAGAACCTGGCAATTACCCAAACACTAAGATCATCCCATGCTACTGATGCAATTAATAGCAGTGGCTATTCCCTAAGTAAAATTGATTAATAGCCATTAATGGACTTCTCCTTCAAGAACTTATCCAAACCTTTTTTGAACCCAGCTACACTAACTGCACTAACTGCACTAACCACATCCTCTGGCAATAAATTCCAGAGCTTTATTGTACGTTGAGTGAAAAAGAATTTTCTCCGATTGGTCTTAAATGTGCTACTTGCTAACTTCATGGAATGCCCCCTAGTCCTTCTATTATTCGAAAGTGAAAATAACCGAGTCCCATCTACTTGTTCAAGACCTCTCATGATCTTAAAGACCTCTATCATATCCCCCCTCAGCCATCTCTTCTCCAAACTGAAAAGCCCTAACCTCTTCAGCCTTTCCTCATAGGGAAGCTGTTCCATCCCCTTTATCATAACAAATAATATTCTTGTTCAGAAAAAAAAAGAATTCATGGCATAACAAAATAAAGAAGAAAAAGTAACCCCAAAGTCAGAGCCAGTTCTAGGGTAAATGGTGCCCCAGCTTAAAATTGTTATGCTCGGGCTTGTGGACCCTTGGCTGACAAGAGGGTGGTATACCTTTCGGAGAGTCCGTAGGCTCTCTTGTCGGGTGGCGAGGCAGAACAGGAGGCGGGACCAGCTGACCCTTGGCACTGGAGGCTGAGGCGAATACAGAGGCGATGAAAAGACGAGATGAGGCGCTGTGTTCTTCACCACTGGTGGTCTGCGGTCCCCCCGGGAGGAGCCCATAGGGACCCGACCGCTGGGACTTAGGTGGACCTATGGAGGTCAGAGCAACGGTGCAAAGGCCAACTGGAGCTTCGCCCTGGAAGCCCGCGGTCCCCCCAGGAGGAGCCCGTAGGGACCCGGGCCGCTGGGACTTAGGTGGGCCCTTGGAGACGGAGTCTTGAGGGAGTCCTAGGTCGAGTGCCAGAGGGTCGTCGCTCACCAGTCCGAAGTCGTGCACCAGAGAATCACCGCTTGCCAATCCGAAGTCAGGAACCAGAGAATCACCGTAAGCCAATCCGAAGTCAGGAACCAGGAAGACAAAGGCAGAAGCCAAGCTCGAAGAACTCACCGAAGCAAGCAGACTGGACAAAGCTCACAGGAGACGTTGCCAAGTCAAGGAATGAGCAGAGGAAGCCTCCCTATATACTTCCTTTGCTCTGGATCATTGGAAACAGGTGAGTCTAGTTAAAGGGCCCAGGTCCCTTTAAATGTAAATGAGTTGACGGCGGCCATCTTGGATCTCATGGCGGCAGCCATCTTGATCTCCCCCGGTGGAGGAGAGACGCCGCTGAGGGAAGCAGGACGGCTTCCCCTGCAGCGGGCAGCACGGGCCCGAGTCGGAGCCCTCCCCCGGGGCTTTCATGGTGCTGAGATGCAGGTAGGGGAACGCGGTCGTGGGGCGCCATGGCCGCGGAGCACAACAAAAATTGTTGATGGTGCCCCATACCACCCCCTACTCCCACTCCTCCATACATTTTCTCCTCTTTCTTCTCCTCCTACTAATTCTTTCCTTCTTTCTTCCTCCCTCCCTTCCTCCAGATATTCCTTCACTTTTCTCTCCCTCCTTCTCTCTCTCTTTCTCACCTCCTCTCCCAGCATTCTCGCCACCCAATGTCCCACCCACCCAGGCCCAATTGCTCCGTCCCTCCTCACTCACATGCAGATCCTGCTTCTACTGCATAAATGGGGAATTTTAAAAGAAATGCGCACCAATGTCATTGCCTGTTTTCCCAGTTTGTTCCCAGTTCACCCAGTTAAGGGAAAGGACTTCCAAACCTCCCAGTTTAATAGCCCTCCTTCACTCCTTTAACCCCAACCCTTAAACCCTTGCTGAACTGTTGTTTTTCTTTGTTTTATGACTTACACGCCATCCATAGCAGAAGTAAAGTTACCCAGCATGGGACTCTGGCACACACCTGTATGCTAAGTATTTATGCGCAGATTTCAGTATGAAATCCAGGAACATCCATGCCACAGCCAGACCATGCCCACATCACGCCCATCTGTGCAAACAGCGGGAGAAATGTGCGAACTCAGGCGGCTTTTAAAATCTGCTCGGTGTGTGCCAGCCCAATATATTCGCGTATCTCCCAGTTTTGGCACATCTTGGGCTTTTAAAATTCACCTTTATGTCAGAGCATTGAAGTTTTCATTCTAATCTAAAGAGATAAAGGTTAAACCTGACCCAAAAGGGGAGATCTTAGAATGACATCATACTGAGAATTTAACATCTGCATAAACGCCTTTCAGTAGTTTGAGTAATCAACCTTGTACAACTAGAAGATCTATGCTCCTTGTTAATCTATGAACTGAAAAGTGTGAAGTCGATATGCAAAAGCCATTTTGATGGATGACTATTTATCTGGCTAGAATTTAGCTGGATAAGTGGGGGGACTTTCCAGGGGCAGGTAGGAGACACTCCTGGGAAGAACAGCGTTAGCCGGATAAGTTATCTGGCTAACACTGATATTTAGCATTAGCCAGATAACTGTGCCACTGAATATACTTGTCTAGTTAACCAGATAAAGCTAGTTGGCTAATTAGCTTTACCGCAGAGTGGCTGAAAATGGACCCCTTTGTATTCTATGTGGTGAAAATAAAGAGCTAATTGGGAATTTTATTCCTCTCTACTGTGTGCACTGAACATTTTTGTTGCATGTTGTTTTCTGGTTCATTATTTTCTTTTTTAAATTATTTTTGTTTCTTTTTCTTATTTGTTTTATCTATTTAAAATGAAACAAATAAAGAAAAAACAAAAAAATGTTGAGTCTGCCCTGCCACCATCAACTCTGTTACTATTGCTACCACCATCAAAGCGTTGCACAACCTCCACCCTAGGCTCCTCCCCAACTTCTTACCTCATCTGTGAATCTGAGAAGCAGAAGCAATCCTAAATTGGTCATGCCCCACTGGATCTTCATTTCAAAATGATGCCAGTGGACCCTGAGGCCAGCAGTATTGTACTGCAGAGATGTACCTCTGTATAACAAAATGGGACCAGTCTCAGGGCTCACATGTGATGTTACAAAAAAAAAAACCCATGTTGGCTACACCAATCATTCACCAGTCTAGGTTTTTCCTGAAAGATGACCACTAAAATCACTTGCACTTGATCTTATTTTATATATTAGTGTTGCCAATTGGCTCCTGGTTTAACCTCACAATATGCATGAATGTTGAGGTTACTTACCTGATAATCTCCTTTTCCTTAGTGTAGACAGATGGACTCAGAACAAATGGGTATAGTATGCTCGTGCTAGCAGTTGGAGATGGATCTGACGTCAGCACGGGTATATATACCCCCACAGGAAGCATAGCAACTTAGTAATCTTCCTTGCAAAAGCTGTTATGGATGTGTGTACTGACGCTCAGTGAAATAGTGAAACAGGATTCCCCTGACCGATTGATAGTAGCTGGAGACCGCCAGCATTCCCAACCGGAAGGCGTCGACACCTGGCAAAGGGGACGCTCTTATGGAAACAGATGACATGGCTTACCTTGAATCAGTGAAACCCATGTACACAGGCAGCTGGGCAGGATGCTGAGTCCATCTGTCTACACTAAGGAAAAGGAGATTATCAGGTAAGTAATCTCAACATTTCCTGGCGTGTAGCCAGATGGACTCAGAACAAATGGGATGTACAAAAGCTTTACTCCCAGCCTGGGCGGGAGGCTGCCTGAGGACCATGTAGGACCGCCCTTGCAAATGCTGTGTCCTCCCTGGCCTGGACATCCAGACGGTAGAACCTGGAGAAGGTATGGAGGGAGGACCACGTTGCCGCTTTACATATTTCTGCAGGCGACAGCATCCTGGATTCTGCCCAAGATGCCGCTTGTGCTCTGGTAGAATGAGCCTTGACTTGTAGAGGCAGAGACTTCCCGGCCTCTACGTAAGCTGCTCTGATAACTTCTTTAATCTAGCGGGCGATGGTGGGCCGAGAGGCCGCTTCACCTTGTCTTTTCCCGCTGTGCAGGACGAACAGATGGTCCGTCTTTCGTACTTCTTGTGTCATTTCCAGATATCTGGGCAGCATTCTGCCTATGTCAAGATGGTGCAGTAAACGCCCTTCTTCAGATTTCTTCAACCCCGCCGTGGTAGGCAAGGATATGGTTTGATTAAGGTGAAACTGTGAGACCACTTTAGGTAGAAAGGAAGGAACCGTGCGAAGATGGATAGCCTCCGGAGTGATTCTGAGAAAAGGATCACGGCAGGACAGTGCCTGTAGCTCCGAGATGCGGCGTGCGGAACATACTGCCAGCAAGAATACCATCTTCAAGGTTAGAGAACGGAGAGACAAGCCCCGAAGGGGTCTGAAGGTGGATCCCGCGAGGAAATCCAAAACAAGGTTGAGGTTCCACAGAGGCACTGGCCACTTCAGTGGCGGATGAATGTGCTTGACTCCTTTCAGGAAGCGAGAAACATCTGGGTGCTTAGCAATGGTCTTGCCGTCCCTCCTGGGACCGTAGCAAGACAGTGCAGCCACCTGAACCTTGATGGAGCTGAGGGAGAGACCCTTCTGAAGCCCATCCTGCAGGAAATCCAGAACAATAGGGATTGTGGTCGCATGTGGATTGGTGCCATGAGTGTCGTATCATGCTTCAAATACTCTCCAGATCCTGACGTAGGTGAGAGATGTGGAAAACGTGCGGGCTCAGAGGAGTGTATCTATCACGGGCTCCGAGTAACCTCTTTTCTTCAGTCTAGCCCTCTCAATGGCCAGACCGTAAGAGAGAATTGAGCCGGATCCTCGTGGAGGATGGGACCTTGACGTAGAAGGTCCCGGAGAGGAGGCATGGGAAGGGGCTCCCCTGCCAGTAGTCTTCTCATGTCCGCGTACCAGGGTCTTCTTGGCCAGTCTGGTGCCACTAGAAGAACTAGGCCCCGGTGTTTCTGAATCTTGTGGATGATGGCGCCCAGCAGAGGCCACGGAGGAAAGGCGTATAGCAGAGTCCCTGGAGGCCATGGCTGAACCAGTGCATCGATTCTGTGTGAGAACGGGTCGCGCTTGCGGCTGACGTAGCTGGGTACTTGAGCATTGGACCTGTCTGCTAGTAAGTCAATGTCCGGAATCCCCCAGTGATCCACAATCATCTGGAAGGCTGTGGGTGACAGCTGCCACTCTCCCGGATCTAGGCTTTCTCTGCTGAGGAAGTCTGCCGCGGTGTTGTCCTTCCCGGCAATGTGGACGGCGGAGATATCCTGAAGATTCGCCTCTGCCCAAGCCATCAGCGGGACTATCTCCAGAGATACCTGTTGGCTTCTGGTTCTGCCCTGACGATTGATGTATGCCACCGTGGTGGCGTTGTCGGACATCACTCTGACTGCTCTGTTCTTTAGTCTGTGAGCAAATCGTAGGCATGCCAATCGGACTGCCCGGGCCTCTAGACGGTTGATGTTCCACACTGACTCTTCTCTGTTCCACCGCCCTTGTGCGGTGAGTTCTTTGCAGTGTGCTCCCCAGCCGCTCAGGCTGGCATCTGTGGTGAGCAGAGTCCACGTGGGGGAGGACATCTTCGACCCCCTGCTCGTGTGGTTGGACTGCAACCACCACTGTAACTGGGTCCGTACTCTGGCTGGCAGAGGTAGGTGCGTGGAATAGTTCCGAAAGCGGGGGCTCCAGCGAGAGAGCAGGGAGCGTTGGAGAGGTCTCATATGGGCCCTTGCCCAAGGTACCACTTCCAGGGTGGATGCCATGAGGCCGAGAACCTGCAGATAATCCCAAGCTGTGGGCCGACTGGCTCCCATCAAGTACCGGAGACGCGTCTGAAGTTTTAACCTTCTCTTGGCCGTGAGACTGACTGTGTCTGCTTGGGTGTCGAACTGGACTCCCAGGTATTCTAGTGACTGGGAAGGCTGTAGGCAACTCTTGCTGAGGTTAACTACCCAGCCCAAGCTTTCCAAAAGGGCGATCACCCTGTCGGTTGCCCGATGGCTCTCCTCTCGGGATTTCACCCTGATCAGCCAATTGTCTAGGTAGGGATGGACAAGGATTCCCTCCCGTCTGAGTGCTGCTGCTACCACTACGACCACCTTGGTGAAGGTCCCCGGTGACGTGGCTAACCCGAAACGCAGAGCCCGGAATTGGAAGTGGCGTCCTAGAACCTTGAAGCGTAGGTAGCGCTGATGCTCCGGATGGATCGGGATATGCAGGTAGGCTTCTGACAAGTCTAGGGCCGTGAGGAATTCTCCTGGCTGTACTGCATTCTTGACTGAGCGCAGAGTTTCCATACGAAACCTCGGGACCCTTAAGTATCGATTTACTGTCTTGAGGTCCAGTACAGGCCAAAAGGTGCCCCCTTTCTTGGGTACCATGAAATAAATAGAATAGTGTCCAGAATTCACTTCCCATGCAGGTACTGGGATGATGGCTTTCAAGGACAGGAGCCTCGCCAGGGTAGTTTCCAATGCTGCCTTCTTGTGTATGGGACATGAAGATTCCACAAACCTGTCCGGAGGGAGGTGATGAAAGTCCAGATAATACCCCTCTCGGATAATGGCGAGGACCCACTGGTCCGACGTAATCTCGACCCATCTGGGGTAGAAGAGGGTTAACCTGCCCCCTATGGCTCCATCCCCCAGATGAATCGGCGGATTCTCATTGTGAGGCGAGGCCGGGACCTGAGCCCGGGCCGGCTCCCCTCTTGCGCTGCTTGGCCCGAAAGGACTGATTCCGGGCCTGAGGGCGAGGTGCCTGGTAGCGACTCCTGTAGGGAGTGAAGCGCTGGGAACTCCTACCCCTGGAGGGCCTTGGAAAGGCGCGCTGGTGCCTTCGGAACCGATCTTCCGGCAGGCGAGGTACTGGAGAGGCGCCCCATGTGCTGGCCAGTCTATCAAGGTCACTGCCAAACAGGAAAGAGCCCTTAAAGGGCAATCTGGTGAGGCGTGTCTTCGAAGGAGCATCGGCTGACCAATTCCGGATCCAGAGCTGCCTCCTGGCGGCTACGGAGGATGAGATCCCCTTGGCTGTTGTCCGGACTAGGTCAGATGCAGCATCCGTGAGGAACGAGAGAGCTGACTCCATGTCTGCTGCTGGAGCATTGTTCCTGACCTGTGACAAACAGGAACGCGTCACCACCGTGCAGCAGGTTGCGATCCGCAAAGATAGAGCTGCCACCTCAAAAGTCTGTTTCAGAATGGCGTCCAGTCGCCGGTCATGAGGCTCCTTGAGGGCCGCCCCCCCTCAACTGGAATGGTGGTGCGCTTGACCACAGCGCTAATCAAGGCGTCCACCTGAGGGCATGCCAGCAGCTCCTGGATAGCCAGCGCCAGGGGGTACATGCCTGTCAGGGCCCGACCCCCTTTGAAGGAGGCCGCTGGTGCAGCCCATTCTAAATCAATCAGTTGTTGTGCCGCTTGCAAGAATGGAAAATGGCGGGCTGTAGGACGAAGACCTTCCAGCAGGGGGTTCTGCGCAGCGGGTACCGTAGCGCTGGGACCTGTAATATCCAACTCCGCCAGGCACTGAGATACCAGGTCGGAGAGATCCTCTTTAGGGAAGAACCGCCTCATGGTTCTATATGGCTCAATCCCTGAGGGAAGTTCCCCCTCGTCCGGGAGTTCGGACTCGTCCGGTGAAACATCAGGGTCCGTCTGATCCGGACTGTCTGGAGGCGGGAGGTCCCACTCACGATAAGGGCGTGAGGGTCCCGGAACAGGATCAGCTGGAGCCGCAACCGCAGCAGCAGCAGGAACAGCAGGGCCTGGATGGGAAGCTGTTTGCATCTGTACAAAGGCATGAATCCCCTTAAAGAGATCCACCCAGGAAATGGAAGCGGTCTCTAATCGCCGGGGTACGAGATCCCCCTGGATTCCAGGTTGGTCGAGGCTGCCCGCTAAATCCGGGGTAGCTCCTGGGGAACTGTCAGCAAATCGTGGCTGAGACTGGTCCTGGCCCGAGGGTCCCACGGCCTCCTCACATTGGGCACAAAGGGAGTCTGGCTCTTCACTGTGCGTTGCTCTAAGCTGGCATGCAGAGCAGAGGCCGAGGGCTTTAATGCCGGAGGCAGGAGGCGCCCCTGCTGACGACGCTGAGGCGTTCTGTTCCATTGAAAAATATGCGCTTAATGATAAGCGGCAGCAATATGCGCTCAATATAATAGGCGCTTAATCCTATGCGGCAGCAATATACGCTTAATATAACAGGCGCTTAATAATATGTGGCAGCAATATACGCTTAACCTAACAGGGGTTCAATACAACAGGTGCTTTACAATACGCGGCAGCAATATACGCTTAATACAACAGGCGCTCAATAATATGCGGCAGCACTCAATAATATGGGGCAGCAATATACGCTCAATGATATCCAATATGCTCTCAGCAATATGCGGCTAGCAATATACGCTCAATGTTATCCAATATGCTCCCAGCAATATGCGGCTAGCAATATACGCTTAATAATATGCAATATGCGGTTAGCCATATACGCACAATAATATAATATGCACGAAGTCATAGACAGTAGCCTATCATGGGCGCTCAATACCTGAGCAAGGCCAACAAAATGGCGCCCTTCCCCGGAGTGCCGCCTACAGGCCACGCCGCCGATCCTCGTTCCTCGGAGACCAAAGAGTTAGAGATGTACACCTTACCTGATCCTCGGCGCTTCCTGGCTGGAACCCGGGCGGTCTCCGGCTGCGGGGGGAGAGGGCAAGTACCTTCACCGCTGCGCTTTGAGGAAATGCACCCGCTGCCTCGTCCACGCCGGGACCGAGGCGCCTCGTTCGCCCCGCCCGAGCCTCGCCCGGGGGTTACGTCCCTGCCGCAATTCGGCCACCGGACCGAGGACTTAAACCTCTGGGGGATCACGGAAATCACCCCGGGAAACTCAACTGGGGGAGGGACCCCAAGGGTATCACCGCAGGAGTGCAGGGCTCGATGGTGCTGTAGAAGTTTAGTAAGAAGAAAGTAGAAAATAGAAAGTAGATTGGAAACACGCTCAGCGAGCGTGCAGGCTCTCCAAACTGCTTTGGAGACGGAAATTACTAAGTTGCTACGCTTCCTGTGGGGGTATATATACCCGTGCTGACGTCAGATCCGTCTCCAACTGCTAGCACGAGCATACTATACCCATTTGTTCTGAATCCATCTGGCTACACGCCAGGAAATTTATAGTTTTGTTTTCTTAGGGAATGCAATAGGGGTTTCAGAACTGCAAGTACCGCATGCACTGAGGTCAAGCCAGAACTGGATTTACCAGTCTTGAAAAACCCAAACTCTGGTTTTCTATAAGTGCCCTACTATTTCCTGTAGCAGCAGCAGTACAAAAGTGTTATGTCTGCAGCATCACTGGAGAATGGAAATTTTAAAAATTTGATAAGTCGATATTCAATGGGTTTGTCCAGTTAACTTTTGGAGTCAAACAAAACCAGAACTTTGAATATTTGCCACCAATATCTGGCTAAATTTTGTCCAGGCAACTCATTGTCTGGACAAAATTTACCTGAGTAAAAAGAATTGGTGCTAGAAGCATTCATGGTGTATGGTTTAACTTTGTCCAGACAGCACTGATATTCAGCGCTGCCTGGAAAAAGTTAGCCAGGTAAGTCTGGTCAGACAAATACCTGTCCTAAAGTTATCTAGATAACTTTATTTGGGTATATTCAATGGAATACTAACCTGGGCAAGATCTGCTAAATATCTGGTTAAAGTTATCTGGGTAATTTTATCCAGATAACTTTCCCATTTACTGACTTACTCAATAAGGACATCAGTATTTAAAAAAAAAGGCAAGAAAAATACCTGAAACAGGCGAGAAGTCTTTATAGGATACATCATTTGTGTTACACTGAGACAAAGAGGAGCCAGTATATGGCATAATCTCATCAAGTTCATCAAAAGCAATCAATGCCTCATTACTGAGTGTGGACACTTGCGATGACTCATCACAAGGGGTCTCTGTGACTTCTGCAGAAATATAAAAAAATGAGTCAATTATAGTGTGCTCTGCAGGAATTTCCTCAATTAGTGCTGTAAATATGATAGCATCAGGAGCATCAAACCAATAAAGCAATATACCAAAAACTGTAGGGGCTCAATAGTCAACGCCATTTAGATGGATAACTCACAAGTTATCCATCTAAATGGTACATTTTGGCATCATGAGCCACTTGTCTGGCTAGATTATAGCCAGATAAGTCATTATGCGGCTATAATCTAGCTGGATAAAAAGAGAAGTTCTGGGGGAATTTCAGGGAGGAGTTATATTATCCAGCTAATTTAGCTGATTTTTAATTATGACCAGCTAAGTTAGCCAAATAACGTTAGACCTGCTGTAGATTAGTAAAGTTATCTGGCTGTGTGTCGCCAGATATCCTGCCACTTAACTAGATATATTCAAAATGGATAGAATATCATTAAAACTGAATCTTCCTTTTTTCTGGTGGACATACTTGTTTAAATTCAAAAACTCTGTTCCATATAAGACCTAAACATTTGTTTCCACAGAATTCTTTACCTTAAATTTTTTTCTTAATTATTTAATTTTTAACTATGATGATCAAAAAGTTAAAGGAAAAGTTAAAAGCAGCATTGCCTGCCTTTCCATCTGGAACAGCTACATGTAGGCAAAGAATCTGTACAAGAAAGGCAGAGAGAGAAAGGGAGGATAGCGGGCTTCATCACACTATATGGAAAGCAAACAATATGCATATCAGCATCCTAAGGAGATGTACCACTACGCTGGGAAAAATCAAGACAAAAGAATTATCTGACACAACAGTTCAAAGCATATTGTGCCTGTCAAAATGTCATCTGTCATCTGCTATAGAAATGCACCATTTGCAGAAAGAAAAGGGAAACTCTGGCAAAGTCACTCAGAAACAACAGGCCACTTTGTCTTCCTCCTACAGCCAGCTCCTCCATCTGAAAGCCATTTGACTCCATGTTAAAGATTGCCTGGAAAGACTCGACAATAGGAAGGTCTCTTTCATTGTCAAGGACAGTTACACTTTGAAGATGATGCTCAAAAGGGGTTAAAATGGGTCAACAAGCAATTGTTAATCCTATGCAAGGAAATGTGAACGCAACAATTGTTGCAGTTGCACACAAAAAAAAATCTTTATTTAAAAGAAAACAATTTTGAAGTAGGGGAGGTGTGGGAAGGAAGAAACTAAACATGTGGTACTGATTTCATCACAAAGGGAAATTAAGATCAACAAAACCATTAGCATGAGTTGATTCATAGACAAATTTAGCACAGATGCTGCCATTTCCGTCTTCACCTAAGTTGTGGAAAAGGTGGAAAAGATGGGAAGATACATAAAAAATACATGGATGGAGTAGAAATTAAATTAAAGATATAGTAGGATAGGTAGTGAAGAAAGAAGAAGCTTAAATCAACATCCCCTTTCTGGAATCTATTCACTATAGCCTTCATATCTGGGGCACAAAAAGAACTACCTTATAAGGTAAGATTCTTTTTGAAATGCAATTCATAAAAATGTGCTTTTTTTTTTTTTTTAATGAATGGGTAAAATGCAACAAATGAGTCCATTTTTGTTTCATCTGTGGACCCTGAAATGATTGGAGGGTACCCATGAATTTGAATGACAATTGTTATCTCATTTGTTTAGATTTCCCATTCAAGTCTATAGCTGTGTTGAATAAACAAGCAACAGTTGTAGGGTCTAACCGGTAACTATTAACAATCAACTCTTGCCTATATGACACCATAGCCTGCTGGGAGACAAGGCAGGAAAAGTTGGCAAAGAGACCAGATGGATGCCAAATCATGGTGAAGCATCTTTTTAACTAGCCTATAGCTGCCATCTGGATCAAGTGACGGTGACATCCTCCAACTAAAAGGTGTAAGCATGTCTAAGAAACTCTCTATTTGCTTTCTGGCAGTTTGTAGGGAAGCCTTTCTTTTCAAAAGCTCTATCAGAATTTTAAAAAAGCTTTAAAAAAGTAAGCTTGGTGTTGCATTCGTGCCTGTTTCTCACCCTTGCTCCACCCTCTCTACTTCGGTGGCGACTCCCTCCAGGTCTGACAGACAGTTGCTAACACAGAGTTCTCCTACCACATCTCGTCGGAACCTCCGAGCTGGCTTGAAGTTACGGACCCGCCATGTTCCTAATGATGTAAGGGCGCGTGAGTGCGCGCGCTCCACACTTTGTACCAGTAAGGGCGCGAACCTTGGGGGCGTCCCCCCACAGTGACGTCATCCATTTTCACTTTAGACCTCGTTAGAGGTTTTGCTAACCTCTAATGAGTTAGCAAGGACTCGAATCTACCTCTGCCAGTTACGATTCTACCAAGCTACTCTGCTATTGTATTATCAAGGAGTACCCGCTCCTCAGGGGCTCAGCTCTCTCTATTCTTTATTTCAGATTGTTAGATGGGATCCGGTACTCGCTCCTCGAGGGCCTTTGTCCCTGAATACTCAGAAGACTCCTCATTGCCTGGAGGCGATCGCGGACGTGAACACAGTGAGCCCTATTGTAGATAGGAATTGGTACTCGCTCCATGAGGGCCTACATTCCTATAGCTCTGAAGACTCCCTTCCGTCCAAGACATTATCACAGGTACGGAGATCGAGAGTTATATTGGCAAGATTACAGATAGGAACCGGTACTCACTCCACGAGGGCCCATGTTCCTAGAATCCTTTACAGACTCTCTCCTACTCTAGAAGCCATTTCAAATACAGCTATTGTGAGTTCTTATTACAGACTGTTTAGAGGAACCAGTGCTCGCCTACGGCTCTTTTTTCTGAATATACTGAAGACTCTCTGTGGCATAGAGACCATTGCAGATATCTACTATTGTGAGTGTACCATCTTGTATCCAGTGTACCCTGTCTACTCACTACTTCTAGTCTCTCTCTACAGCTCAGCGACCCAGAGATTATATTCCAGTATCAGAAGGATTTCAGCCCTACCAGACATCGACTCACTACTGCCACCACTGGTGGTTCTACTTCCAGTCTAATAAAGAACTATCTGTGTTTGTCTCAAATACTCCAGCCTAGCCGGTGGTCCCTCTCAAAATCTCCACTTGAGGGCACTGTCATCTGCCATCGGCCCAGGGATTCACCATTTTACTAAGTGTTCATTCTTTACACTAATAGAACAGTATTATCAACTGCCACTCTGTGGGAACTAACCCACGACAGATCTCTAACTCCGCCTACGGAGTATCATCAAGTGCTAGCCCCTCCCCTTGGGGGAGCAGCACTGAACACTTTGACACTTGAAAAGGGCTTTTTTTGATCTCTGCTGCAGTTAGTGGTCTCATTCTCTCAGTGTGACAGAAGCTGTGGCATTGCTTTCTGTGTTCTCAAGAGCAGGGTAGGAGTGGAATGGAGACTGAAGCAGTGCCAGTGATTTTTCTGTCTCTATCTGTGACAGGGCAGTGTAGTGAGGATATAAGTAGGTAGATTAAAGCAAAGAATAGTCTTGCCATGCTGCCAGTCTTATTGGGTCTGCTTCTTTGGGTGTACAACAAGGCCCACACATGTATGTGTGTGACAGACATTTTTGCACACACTAATGTGGTACTGTGAGTGATGATATAGTATCAATTAATTCTTTTGTAATATTAATCCCCTCCCCCCCCCAGTAGACTCTTCAAATTCATTCAGGCCACTGCAAGGAAAAGGCAGAGGAAGGAATAGCAACAAGAAAAAAGGCATTCCTGCTCATAAAAATAAAAGACCTTTTTAGCCATAGAATGCCAGCAGTAGAAGTCAGTTCAAACCAGAAGAAATTGAAATTTGGACAGCATGTGCCAACACCACCTGTTCCTCTTCCTTTTGTTTTCGAGCAGGGGCAAAAGCTGGTATTAGCAGGGCAGGAAAGCAGGAGTGCAACAGCAAAACCAGAAGTGCACTTCTCTATAGTTATTGCTTCTGAGGCAATGGAGGCAATATTTTCAATGATTGATTCAGAGGAACAATCCTGTCTGGGATTCACTGAATCAGAAATTGAGTAGCTGAAGAATATGTGGAAGGTTTAGGGAGTAGTATTTTAGCATCCAGTGAGGTGATGGGAGATATAGATAATACTGATGGTGTTGGGAGCAATC
Source organism: Rhinatrema bivittatum (assembly GCF_901001135.1). Taxonomy (NCBI): domain Eukaryota; kingdom Metazoa; phylum Chordata; class Amphibia; order Gymnophiona; family Rhinatrematidae; genus Rhinatrema; species Rhinatrema bivittatum. The sequence continues at coordinate 216,259,201 of NC_042618.1, read as the reverse complement.
CAGAGGAAGCACAGGCAGTGCAAGTAGAGAGCATGAACAATGCCCTGACCTTTTTCCTTACAATCCACCATAAATCTTAACTCCAGTGATAGCATCAATCCCCAAGGATGCAGAGAAAATACCTTGCAAGATATCACTGATCTGGAATCATGTTTAAATGATAGCAAATGTTGCTTACCTGTAACAGGTGTTCTCACAGGACAGCAGGAGTTAGTCCTCACATATGGGTGACATCACAAGATGGAGCCCAATCACGGAACACTTTTGTCAAAGTTTCTAGAACTTTGACTGGCACCAACTGGGCATGCCCAGCATGGCACTAACCCTGCAGCCAGCAGGGGTCCCCCTTCAGTCTTGTTTAAAAGCTACAGGAAGTGCTGAAAAATAAAATAAGAAACATAACGAATCCAACACTGTGGGGAGGTGGGTGGGTTTCATGAGGACTAACATCCTGCTGTCCTGTGAGAATACCTGTTACAGGTAAGCAACATTTGCTTTCTCACAGGACAAGCAGGATGGTAGTCCTCACATATGGGTGAGTACCGAGCTGAGGATGTCCAAGAAATGCACCAAATTTATCCAAGATGTGCAATAGGCACAAGGATTGGGGAGGAATTTGGTAGACAGCATCCTGAACCCTAACGGGCAGGCGGAAGGGTGTTGGTACATAAAGTTGTAAAAAGGTTGCGCAAGACAGATTGGCCGAAGATGGAATCTTGTCTTCCGGCCTTGTCTAAGCAATAATGGGCTGTAAAGGTATGGAGAGAACTCCAGGTAGCAGCCCTGCCAATGTCAGGAAGCGGCACAGAGCGTAGGTGTGCTACTGAACTCGCTATGGCCCTCACAGAGTGTGCTTTAACATGGTCTTGAAGTGGAATGCCTTCTTGTTGATAGCAAAAGGATATGCAGTCCGCTAACCAGGAGGAGAGAGTCAGCTTACCCACAGGCTGCCCCAATTTGGTGGAATGGAAGGAGACAAACAATTGAGTGCTTTTCCTGTGGGCAGGGTATGGTCTAGATAGAATGCTAGAGCACATTTACAATCAAGGGTATGCAGAGCCTGTTCTCCTGGATTGGAGTGAGGCTTGGGAAAGAAGGTAGGTAGTATAATGGATTGATTAATGTGAAACTCCAATACTACCTTAGGTAAGAACTTAGGGTGAGTGCAGAGTACTGCCCGGTACTGCAGAAGTTTAGTGTAAGGCGGATAGGTAACTATGGCCTGTAACTCACTAACTCTGTGAGCAGATGTTATTGCCAAAAAAAAAAAAATCACTTTCCATGTGAGTTAGCAAAGATCACAGGATAGGAGAGGCTCGAATGGTAGTCTCATGAGCCTTCCCAAAACCAGACTGAGGTCCCAAGAAGGGGCCGGAGGGCGCAGTGGAGGCTTGAGGTGAAGCAAGCCCTTCAGAAAACAGGTTACGAGGGGTTATACTGAAAGAGGAACATCCCTGACACCTCTATGGAAGGCGGCTACCGCACTGACATGCATTCTGATGAAGGAGGTTTTTAGACCTGATTCTGACAAGTGCCAGAGATAGTCTAGAAACTTCGTGGTGGAACAGGTAAAGGGATCAAGGGATTCAGAAGAACACCATGATGTAAACCTGTTCCATTTGTAAAGATAAGATTTTCTCGTGGAAGGCTTCCATGAAGTAATCAGGACACGAGAAACTGGCTCCAAAAGGTTAAGTGGCTGAAGAATTAACCTTTCAACATCCAGGCCGTCAGACAAGGCCTGAAGATTGGGGTGGCGTAGGCACCCATTGCTCTGAGTGATCAGAAGCGGGTCCTTTCCCAAGGGAATGTGCCTGCGAATGGAGAGGTGCTGAAGAATTGGAAACCACACCTGGCGAGGCCAGTGAGGTGCTATCAGGATCATGCATCCCTTGTCCTGACGTAACTTCACAAGAGTCTTCGAGAGACGTGGAAGCGGAGGGAATGCATGTAGAAGACCGGTTGCCCATGAGAGGGAGAACGCATCTCTTGGCTGAGAGTGTTGGCTGCGACAGAGAGCAAAAGTTCTCTACTTTGCGGTTCTGAGGTGACGCAAAGAAGTCTAAGTGGGGGTAACCCCAACGTTGGAATATTGAGTCCGCTACAGTGGGGTCGAGGGACTACTCGTGTGGTTGAAAGGCGCAACTCAGCTTGTCTGCCAACACATTGTCCACTCCCGGCAAGTAGGTGGCCCAGAGGTACATCGAATGGAGAGGGCCTCCACCAATATCTGTGCAGCCTCCTGACACAGTAGGTAGGAGCCAGTCCCTCCCTGTTTGTTGATGTACTACATGGCCACCTGGTTGTCCATCTGAATGAGGATGACCTGGTTGGAAAGGTGATCCTGAAATACCCTGAGAGCATATCTGATTGCTCGAAGCTCCAGGAAATTGATTTGGTGTTTGGCTTCCTCTGCAGACCAAGTTCCTTGTGTCTGCAAATCGGCAACATGGGCTCTCCAGCCGAGGTTGGAAGCATCAGTGGTGAGAATTATTTGAGGGTCTGGAGCCTGGAAGGGCAGACCTCGGAGGAGATTGATCTGATTTTGCCACCAGGCTAGAGACTGACGAAGTGAGTCGGGGATGTGGACAGTGGTCGATAGAGGTTGGACAGACTGAGTCCATTGTGACCTTAGAGTCCACTGCATGACTCTCATGGCCAAGCGGGCCATTGGGGTAACCTGTACTGAGGACGCCATGTGTCCTAGCAGGATGAGGAAGTGGCGTGCAGTCGTGCAGTGCTGAGACTGTAGCTGGTGTGTGAGAGAGATGAAAGTGAGAGCTCGCTGTTGAGGCAGAAATGCCTTTGCCTGCAAGGTGTCCAAGTCTGCCCCACTGAATGATAAAGTTTGAGATGGGACTAAACAGGATTTTGCATAGTTGACGAGAAATCCTAGCGAAGTCAAAGTGTGTAAAGTAAGACGTAGGGACGACAGAGCAGCCTGCTGAGTGGGAGCCTTGATCAACCAATCGTCTAGATAGGGGTAGACGTGAACACCTTGAGTCCTGAGGAAGGTGTTATCGCTCTCCTCCTCCAGCGGGGAGGAGCTAGCAATCTGTATCGCTCACCCCGCCAGGAGGGCGGAGTTAGCAATCTGTTCTGCTCTTCTCCTGAAAGGGGGAAGAGTAGCAATCTGTCATGATCTGCTCTTCTAGAGGGGAGGAGTTAGCTATCTGTAGAATGTTAGCGAACTGCTGTTAGATGCTCCTAAAAGAAAGGAGGTAGCAATCTGTTATGGATCAACTCTCCAGGGAAGAGGAGTTGACAATCTGTACAATGATACTCTTCTGAGGAGAGGAACAAACAATAAATATATTGTACTTCGCTACTGAGATAGCAATCTATCATGCAGCCGCTATGGAGTAGCAATCTGTTATATATAGGCTGCTAACAAGTCCCATAGAAGAGAAAGTAGCTATCTAAATAATACTTCCATAAGTGGTGTTAGTGATCGGTAGTGGTTAGCTCCCACAGAGTGATAGTAGTGTAAGGAATGACCACTTGGAGGAAATGGTGAATCCCTGGGTCGATGGCAGATGACAGCGCCCCCAGGAGGAGATCCTGAGAGGAACCACTGGCTAAGCTAGAATATGAGATAAACACAATAGTTCTTTATTAGACTGGAAGCTGGACCACCAGCGGTGGTAGTAGTGAGTCGATGTGTCTGGCAAGGCTGAAGTACTTCTGATACTGGAATATAATCTCTGGGTCGCTGAGCTGTAGAGAGAGACTAGAAGTAGTGAGTAGACAGGGTATACTGGATACAAGATGGTACACTCACAATAGTAGATGTCTGCAATGCTCTCTATGCCACAGAGAGTCTTCAGTACATTCAGGAACAGGAGACGTAAGGCGAGCACTGGTTTCACTAAACAGTCTGTAATAAGAACTCACAATAGCTGTATATGAAAAGGCTTCTAGAGTAGAAGGGTGTCTGTAAAAGATTCTAGGAACATAAGCCCTCTTGGAGCGAGTACTGGTTCCTATCTGCAATCTTGCCAAGGTAACTCTCGATCTCCGTACCTGCGATAACGTCTTGGACGGAAGGGAGTCCTCAGAGCTACAGGAATGTAGGCCCTCGTGGAGCGAGTACCAATTCCTATGTAAAATAGAACTCACTGTGTACACGTCCGAGATCGCTTCCAGGCAATGAGGAGTCTTCTGAGTATCCAGGGATGTAGGCCTTTGAGAAGCGAGTACCGGGTCCCGTCTTGGCAATCTGAAATCAAGAAGAGAGTGCGGAGCCCCCGTGGAACGGATACTCCTGGAAAGTTTGAAAAGGCCGAGCAGTGGAGAAGGATTCCCCTCGCTGACTCGGATAGTTGTTGCAAGTATTGTGGACTGCCGAAACAAGTCCTGTTGGAGTTCCTTGCTAACTCATTTGAGGTTAGCAAACAAAGACCTTTTAAAGTGCAAATGGATGACATCACTACGGGGGGACGCCCCCGAGGTTCGTGCCCTTGCTGGTACAAAGTCTGGAGCGCGCGCGTGCCCTTACGTCATCAGGAACATGGCGGATCCATAGCGTCAAGCCAGCCGGGACACCGGGACCAAGAGGCAGAAAGAAGCGGCGGCTGCTGTTGTCCGTCAGAGCCGAAGGGAGTTGCTTCCAAGGTAGAGAGGGTGGAGCGAGGGGTGAGAAGAGGCACGAATGCAACAGTACCCCCCTTGAAAGGGCAGTTTCCTCTTCGGGTACCAGGTTAAGTACCAGAGATGCACGAGGTGGAACTGATGAGCATCTCTTATCCAATAGATCTAAGGATCCCAAAGATGGTTTTGTGGTTAAAGCCTCTTCAGGCAAACAAAGTTCAGTCTCTGTTCAAACAGCCAAGATCTCAAAGTCTTGAGTTCAAGTTTGTATAAGACAGATAGATGTAGATCTTGATGAGATTTAAAGAATCTAATAGAATGAAAAATGATGTCAGCAGCAATGAGAGGGCTGCCGTGGACTTCACTGAGGTTTCAGTGGAAGTGGTGATGTAGAAATGGTCCAATATCCACTTCTGATGTAGCTCTTCCGCAGGATGGTGGAAGAGAGATGTTGATAATACCAGCAAAACGAACAGGCTGATGGATGGATAGATCTTCATCCTCGGAATCAAACAGTGCTGTAAACTCCAAGCATAACTTCTGAATGATCCAACAAAGTTGATGTGTAGAGATATCTTCTTCTGTCCTCGGAATCAACCAGTGCCATAGGTTATGGCACAACTTCCGAGTAATCCTCAAGTAAAGTTGATGAAATGGAATCTTCTTCTTCGGAATCAAACAGTGCCATAGGTTATGACATGACTTCCGAATAATCATGAAGTAAAGTTGATGCATGGAGATATCTTCTTCTTCGGAATCAAACAGGGCAGTAACCCCAGCACAACTTCCGAGTAGGCCAATCGCAATACTGGTTGCTAGGGATGTCTTCTTACTTCAGAATCAGCAGTGCTGTAAACTTCCAGCACGACCTCTGAGTGGACCATCACAAAATATGAGAGGTAGGGATGACTTCTACTTCGGAATCAACAGTGCTGTAGTCCTTCAGCACGACTTCCAAGTAGGTAGAATGTAGTAATATTCTCACTTTTGTAATCCAAGAAGACATAGTTGATGAAGAGCGCCACCTAGCTATGGCGTGCATAGCAACCGCTAGAACTAACAGCAGGAATTAGAAAAACTGCTGGTGATGTTGATAAGATCCTCAAAAGACGTGGTGGTGAAAAGAATCGTCCAAGGCCCACTTCGCAAGTGTGATACAATATTGGATCTTCAAATTTACCACATGGACTCCTCAGGTATTCCACAAAGCATCTGAGATGATAGCTGTCTCTTGCCCCTGAGTCCTTCAGGGCAGAGGTTCGAACCGTCACTAGTTCAGGGTTCATCGAGAGTGGATGAAAGAGTGGAGGAGATTTTGCTGTATAGCCCAAGAACAGTCCTCCCGTGGGACTCAGGCTTGTCTGTTTTCTGGACAACAAGGGCAAACAGAAACATCATGGCCTGGCTGACCACAGTACATGCACAGGCCGTTCTTCCTTCTCTATCTTCTCTCTTTAGACGTCAAGTGCCCACGACCAGATTTCTTCGGTTCCTTCTTCTCCACAGCAGGAGGTGCTGTTCCACTTGTTAGTACAGGAGCACTGGTTGGTTTTAACCTAGATGACACCTTAAGCCAGAGTTCCTTCACCTTGTCTCGAAGCTGCCAGTCAATCTGAGTGGCTAAGGATATCAATTCCTCCAGCGAGTCAGTTGTCGGACGAGCAGCCAGCTCATCCTTTAAGCAAGTGTCAGGCCTCTGCAAAAGAGTGTCTTCAGACATCTGGGGTCCCAGCGCAGCTCTGCTGCTAGAATTTTAAATTCAATGGCAAATTCAGCCAGGGATCTGTTGCCTTGCTTTAAGTCCACCAAGGCAAATCCAGCAACAGACATATGAGCAGGGTCATCAAAGACAGATTTAAACAAGTCCATAAATCCTTCTATGTCCTGCAAGATAGGGTCCTAGTGTTCCCACAAGGCTCTCCCATTCAAATAAGACAGAATGTAGCTGGTCTTGGAGAGACTTGTGGGAAACAATGAAGGTTGTTGAGTGAAGTGTAAGCTGCACTGGTTCAGGAAGCCTCGAATCTTCTGGAGTTCTCCGGAGAATCGAACAGGCGACGCCAGTGGAACAGCAGATTTTAAAGTTATCTCAGGTAACTGGTTTTCTTGTATAGAAGCTGTGCTCTGTGCCTTCTGTGTATGAAGTTGGCGAAAGGCTGCAGTAAGTTTCTCCGGGGTTTCTTGCTGTTCTGAAAGGCGTTGAGCCCGGTATAGCCTGCAACGCAGGTATAGCTTGCAAGGCAGAAAGGTGAGCCGGGTCCAAAGGCTACAAACATCCAATACCTTGAGATGAATCCCCAGGAGTACTGCTTCTCTAATTCTTTCGTTGAAGGCTGGCTTCAATTTTAGGCTTCTCCAATTCTTTCATTGAAGGTAGAATTCACTGGAGTTAAAGGTAACAAAGTTAAGCCAGATTCACTGGAGTTAAATGTGTTCCATATTTTCAGCCGGATTCACTGGAGTTAGCAATCTGTTATCGCTCTTCTCCTCTAGAGGGGAGGAGCTAGCAATTTGTATCGCTCACCCCGCCAGGAGGGCGGAGTTAGCAATCTGTTCTGCTCTTCTACTGAAAGGGGGAGGAGTAGCAATCTGTCATGATCTGCTTCTCCAGAGGGGAGGAGTTAGCTATCTGTAGAATGTTAGTGAACTGCTGTTAGATGCTCCTGAAGGAAAGAAGATAGCAATCTGTTATGGATCAACTCTCCAGGGAAGAGAAGTTGACAATCTGTACAATGATACTCTTCTGAGGAGAGGAACTAACAATAAATATATTGTACTTCACTACTGAGATAGCAATCTATCATGCAGCCACTACGGAGTAGCAATCTGTTATATATAGGCTGCTAACAAGTCCCATAGAAGAGAAAGTAGCTATCTATATAATACTTCCGTAAGCGGTGTTAGTTGTCGGTAGTGGTTAGCTCCCACAGAGTGATAGTAGTGTAAGGAATGACCACTTGGAGGAAATGGTGAATCCCTGGGCCGATGGCAGATGACAGCACCCCCAGGAGGAGATCCTGAGAGGAACAACCGGCTAGCCTAGAATATGAGATAAACACAATAGTTCTTTATTAGACTGGAAGCTGGACCACCAGTGGTGGCAGTAGTGAGTCGATGTGTCTGGCAAGGCTGAAGTCCTTCTGATACTGGAATATAATCTCTGGGTCGCTGAGCTGTAGAGAGAGACTAGAAGTAGTGAGTAGACAGGGTATACTGGATACAAGATGGTACACTCACAATAGTAGATGTCTGCAATGGTCTCTATGCCAGAGAGAGTCTTCAGTACATTCAGGAATAGGAGCCATAAGGCGAGCACTGGTTCCACTAAACAGTCTATAATAAGAACTCACAATAGCTGTATATGAAATGGCTTCTAGAGTAGAAGGGTATCTATAAAAGATTCTAGGAACATGGGACCTCATGGAGCGAGTACCGGTTCCTATCTGCAATCTTGCCAAGGTAACTCTTGATCTCCGTATCTGCGATAATGTCTTGGACGGAAGGGAGTCTTCAGAGCTATAGGAATGTAGGCCCTCGTGGAGCGAGTACCGATTTGTATGTACAATAGAACTCACTGTGTACATGTCCGCGATCACTTCCAGGCAATGAGGAGTCTTCTGAGTATCCAAGGATGTAGGCCCTCGAGGAGCGAGTACCAGGTCATGTCTTGGCAATCTGAAATCAAGAAGAGAGAGCAGAGCCCCCGTGGAGCGGGTACTCCTGGAAAGTTTGAAAAGGGCCGAGCAGTGGAGAAGGATTCCCCTCGCTGACTCGGATCATTGTTGCAAGTTTCGTGGACTGCCGAAGCAAGTCCTGTTGGAGTTCCTTGCTAACTCATTTGAGGTTAGCAAACAAAGACCTTTTAAAGTGCAAATGGATGACGACACTACGGGAGGACGCCCCCGAGGTTCGCGCCCTTGCTGGTACAAAGTCTGGCGCGCGCGCGCCCTTACATCAACAGGAACATGGCGGATCCGTAGCGTCAAGCCAGCCCGGGGACACCGGGACCAAGAGGCAGAGAGAAGCCACGGCTGCTGCTGTCCGTCAGAGCCGAAGGGAGTCGCTTCCAAGGTAGAGAGGGTGGAGCGAGGGGTGAGAAGAGGCACGAATGCATCAGAAGGCTGCTGCTACTACTATGAGGCACTTGGTGAAGACTAGTGGTGCAGATGCCAGGCCGAATGGTAGCACTCAGTACTGATAGTGCTTGGGGCCTACCAGAAATCTCAGGAACCTGCGATGAGATGGAGTTATCACAATGTGTGTATAAGCGTCTTGAGATCGAGAGAGCAGAGCCAGTCTCCTTTTTGCAGAAGAGGAAGGAGGGAACCCAAGGTTACCATCTTGAACTTTTCTCGGTGGAGGTGCTTGTTGAGGGCACATAGGTCCAGAATTGGAGGAATGCTGCCTGATTTTTTGAGGATTAGAAAGTACCGGGAATAGAATCCTAGGCCTTGTTGGGAGTAGGGCACTGGCTCTATTGCTCTGGACTGGAGGAGGAGGGAGACCTCCTGCTCCAGGAGAAGTGAGTGGTCGGATGTTCTCCACGTCAGTAGAGGTGGGGAGTCCGGTGGGATGGAGAGAAAGTTCAGGTGATAACCTTGAGAGATTATGGCAAGGACCCACTGGTCTGAGGTGATTGTGTGCCACCTGTTGTTGAAATGGCACAATCGGCCTCCCACTGGTATCTGAGGCAGTGGAAACTGGCTGCTGCTTTCTACGCAGGTGTCAAAAGCCGGAAGCAGGGCCCGGCTGAGGAGCTACCTGTGGCTTTGTTTCCGCGGTTGACGAGACTGGGCCTTTTGGAAAGGTCTCGTGGAACGAGTCCTAGACTGTGGTGGATAGGACTTCTTTGGACGGAAGAATGACTTTTTAGTATCCTTCCGGAAAGGCTGTTTGGAGGAATACTCAGAGGGCATCCGAGAGAGCTGGCGAAGGGTCTCAAGATGGTCCTTGAGTTCCGCCACCATCCACTGAATCTGTTCGCGAAACAGATTGTCGCCTATGCAGGGCAGATCAGATAATCTGTCTTGTACTTCAGAGCGCAAGTCCGACGACTTAAGCCAGGCCCATCTTCTTGCCAAAGTAGCAGTTGCAGATACCCTGGAAGCAGTATCATAAGAGGATCTGATTTCATGCTTCTCTGCCTCGAAGCCCTTGTGTACCAGGGCTTGAAGCTGTTCCTGGAATTGCTGAGGCAGGGACTCTGCAAAGTCCTGAATCTGCTTGAATAAGACCCTGTTGTACTGGGTCATATACCACTGGTAAGAGGCGATCCGGGAGATAAGCATTGATCCCTGGAAGACACGCTGGCCAATGGCATCCAGGAATTTCTGTTCCTTACCTGGGGGAAAGGAAGAGTGGGGTTTTGATCTTTTTGCCCTCTTATGGGCCGATTCTACAACCACAGATTGGTGATCCAGGTGAGATTTCTGGAATCCTGGGGCTGACTGGACCAAATAAGTGGTATCAGCTTTCCTGTTGACTGGAGCAACAGAACCAGGGTGTTCCCAGTTCTTTTTGAGGAGATCCAAAAGAACCTGATGAATAGGGATGGAGGTTATTTACTTGGGAGCACCCAGGAATTGTAACAGCTCCATCATTTGATGCCTATCATCTTGCTCAGTCTGTAATTGGAAAGGAACCAATTCAGACATTTCCTTCACAAAATGTATGAAGGCTAAGTCCTCTGGAGGAGAAAGCTTCCTACTTTCAGTAGGAGAAGGTGGCAATAGAAAATCATCAGTGTCTTGAGATGAATCGTCAGTCCAGGTGTCATAGGGATCAGCACCTGTCCCTGTAGGAACCTGAGAAGGAAGAGACGATGGTATTCCTGAAGGTCCTGGTCTAGGATCTGAAGGCATCGAGGGAAGTACTGGAGGTACCGATGAAGGCATTGAGGGCACCGGTGCAGGCATCGAGGGCATCAATGCATGGATCGGTGGTGCCGATGGGCGCATCAGCATCAATAGTTCAGGCATCGGCAGGACTCCCAATGGAGGAATGCGGAATGGTGTTTCCCCTCCCGATGACAGGGTAAGCGGGGAAGGCACCGGAGCCATCGGTGACCCAGGATCCATCGGTGGAAAAGCAGCTATGAGCGCTTCCATCTTCGACAGCAGCGGTGACAATGCTGCCGGAATGGGATCAATGGTCGGTTCCACGACCGGCACCAATTTCGGCACCGGGGGACCTTGGAGTCTGTGCGTCACCTTATCGATGGCCTCCTGAACCATCCGGTCCAGTTGTTCACGGAGACCTGGAGCAAGCAGCCCCAGCTCTGGAAGGGAAGAAGGAGGCAGAGGCATAGCCAGAGGGACCACCGTTAAAGGCAGAGTTGCAGCTCCCGATACCCGTCTGGGTGAGGGTTGCCTCGGTGACCTGGTCACAGAAAGGGTCGGTGCCTTTTCTGGACAGGGTTTCTTCGATGGCGGCTTGGACGATGGCGAGGTCGATGATTTTCCTTCATCGATGGTCTGAGACCTCCGGTGTCGATGCCGATGTTTCTCTCTACGATCCCCTCGGTCCTGAGGGGGAGTAGAGGTAGTCAATGGCCAAGAAGTCATCGACGCCGGACGGTCACCGGCTGGTGGCCGATATTGGCGTGAAGTGGACTGTGCCGGTTCAGACGACGTCGATGCAAAAGACGGCGTCGGAGTTTGAGAATGGAAGAGAAGTTCCATTTTCTCCATTCTGGCCTTGCGACCTTTTGGTGTCATTAAGGCACATTTGGTGCAAGTCAGGACATCAATCTCGCACCAGAGGACCATTACACAGACTTTATGAGGGTCTGTTATGGACATGGTGTGAGTACAGTCCGGGCACCGACGGAACCCCGACGCCATGGCCTTTGAAAAATTTAGCCGCGGTACGGTCGACGGCGAGTAGGCCGTGAGGGCCAAACTCGACAGGAACCGACCGAAAATGGGTAAAAACTTACCGGACTACCGCGGAGTCAAAATTTCGAAGGAGGGACCCCTGTGGGGTATGAAAGTTTTTAGTAATTCTGTGAGGAAAATTCCTTTCAGGAATCTCTGTGGAGCTCCTTAACCTGCGTGGCTACCGCTGCGTGGAAAAAAGAAGACTGAAGGGGGACCCCTGCTGCCTCCAGGTTTAGTGCCATGCTGGGCATGCCCAGTAGGTGCCCGTCAAAGTTCTAGAAACTTTGACAAAAGTGTTCCGTGATTGGGCTCCATCCTGTGATGTCACCCATATGTAAGGACTACCATCCTGCTTGTCCTGTGAGAAATGATATGTCTACCTCTGTAAACTGAACTTTGAATATCATTTTGTTATAAAATCTGTTAATATAAAATGCATAGATGGTAACTTTTAAACAGGCACGTGGGTGAACATATGCGCACATTTGTCGACCCGCCGCCCAGGGATGCGTCCATTTTATAACATACGCATGTATATGGCTGCATGTTATAAAATAGTATGACCATACATAAGTGTGAGCACTTTTAAGTGGACATGCCTCTTTGTGCACATATGCCACTTCTGCCACGTAAGTGGGGGGATTTTAAAAGACACGTGTGCCAACGCTGTTACCATTTCCCCAGCTCATTTCCAGTTCACCCAAGTAAGGAATAGGACTTCCAAACCCCCCTAGTTCACTAGCCTACCTTCTCCCATGTTAGCTCCAATCTTTAAAACCCTGCTGATCTGCCTAGAATTTTTTGTTTTACAACTTACTTTATATGTCATCTATAACAGAAATAAAGTTATGTTGCAGGGGACTCCGGTGCACATCTGTGCGCATAACTAATTATGCATTAATTTCAAGTTAAAATCCAGGAATGCTCATCCATCGCCCATGCCCCACTCGTTTTCTTGAACTTTTCATTTGTGCATGCAACATCAAGTATGCGCCTATCCAGGAAGCTTTGAAAATATGCTTGGTTTTCGCCGGCCGAACTTGTGCACATATCTCCTCGTTTTGGCATGTGTTGGGCTTTTAAAATTCATCTTTTACCTTTTAATTGTGTGTGGGCTAAGCTGGGAGTATTGACAGGGTTGAGGTCAAGGGGGTGTGGGGGGTGTGGAAGCAAGGCTGTAAGGCTCGCCTAGGGTTCCTAATATCCTTGCACAGCCTTGGTGCCACCAGCTCTGCAGAGCATTTTTTTTTTTGTTTGCTTGATTCTGAGAATCTAGTCTGTTCTGCCAATGGAGAAGACCTCTTAGAGTAGCTCCTGCTCACCTCTACATCCTAGAAAGCATAAGGAGATTCCACTCAGGGAGGAGGGTTAACTACAGCTCCTCAGAGACTTATCCAGTTTTTCTATTTTCCAGGCCTTCAATTTTTTGGTACTGCGGAGACTTGCAGTCACAATGACAGCAATTTGCCAGGCGGCATGGTTCAGACCCAGGCAGTGGTGGCAGTCATCGTGCCCATCAGTAATGGACATTTTCCTACTGTATAGACAGTTATTGAAACCATTTACTATGGATTTTTTTGGAACCAGACATCGTGTGAATAAATCTTCTTACAATTATTATTATCATTATTATTATTATTATTATTTTGTGTAGTACTGAAAAGTGCTCTTTGGAGGGTTGCTACTGCTGTGAGGAAACAAAAAATTGAACAAAAGTTATGAAAATAGGATTAGTAGGAAAAACTTTCCTGGAGTGAAAGGGTAAACATCCATGCTGTGGCTCAGACAAAAAAAAGAGTTGAGGGACATGACAAGGCAATGCCCACATGAGAATTCCTGCACATGCTCAATAGAGCAAAAGCTCTATGAGCTTAGTGAGATGGACACATTCAGCACTGTCGGATGACATCACCCCAGGGGTAATGGCTAATTCAACTCTCTTTGTCAAGGGAGAATGGTTCAAGGACAGCCCATGCTTCACAGGTGTAAGCAATAACCTGAAATCATATTTTAAAACATCTGTATATTCAATTACTTTTTAGGACCTTAAAGTTGAAAAAAAATTGCTTCTTAGACAGACACAGAGAGATAGGTGATTGGTGATTTCTTCTGAAGAAGCATCCCTTTAGAAGGAGAAAGGTTCCACTTTTTTGCTTGCATTTTTAACGTCAATTGTATCATTCAGAATCCAGGTGGTGAGATAAAACATGAATATATAAATGTTTGCATCGAAACTCAATGTGTTAGCAAATTCCAAGACCTTATATATCCGTCGCGGGTGACGTCATCTTCGGGGGACGCCCCCGAGGTTCGCGCCATCGTCGGTATTTCAGTCGAGGCCACGCCATGCATGCGCCCCTAGGCCTCCAGGAACATGGCCGTTTGCAGCGTCTAGCTGGTCCGAGGACACTGGAGGACTTTGGCAGAACAATGCTGCGGCAGGCAATCTTCCCGCGGACGAAGAGGGAGGCGCCAAAGAGGTAAGGAGGGCGGAGTGAGGGCGTCGGGAACCGACGGACACAACAGTACCCCCCTTCAAAGGGCGATTTCCTCTTCGGGTACCAGGCTTTGGTTTTGAAGGATGCGCGAGGTGGAACTGACGAAGCATCTCTTTGTCCAGGATATTGGTCTGAGGCTCCCAAGAGTTTTCTTCAGGGCCGAAACCTTCCCATTTTAGAAGGTATTCAAGTCTTGCCTCTTTTACGAACATCCAGAATCTCTTCGACTTTGTATACTAAGTCATCTTCTGCATTGATGACAGGAGGATCTTGAGTCTTGGTAGAAAATTCACTGAGTGTGAGTGGTTTCAGGAGAGAAACGTGGAAGGCATTATGGATGTGGAGCCCAGGTGGTAGCTTCAGACGATAGGTAACTTGGCCAATACATTGAAGGACTGGGAATGGTCCCACGTAGCAAGGAGCAAACCGAGAGGAGGGTAGTTTGAGTCTGAGGTGCTTGGTAGACAACCAGACCTTATCTCCTGGCTTGAAGACTGGAGGTTGCGCATGGTGCGCAACTGCGCATCATAGTACTTCATGGCACGATCACTCGCTTTGATTAGCATGTCTTTTGTCTGAACCCACAATTTATGGATATCATTAGCAATAGATTGAGCTGCTAGGGACGTCACTGAGAGCTTTAGTGGAAGTGGCGGTGTTGGAAGACGTCCAAAAACCACTTCAAATGGTGATTTTCCAGTAAATGTTGCTGGATGAGAGTTGATGGCGAATTCAGCCCATGGAATTAATTCGGCCCAATTATTTTGTCGGGACGTGACATAGGCTTTTATAAACTGCTTCATTATACGATTCATCCATTCCGTCTGGCCATTTGACTGCGGATGGTAGGCTGAGGTGTAATCTAGATTGAAGTCAAACAACTTACACAAAGCCTTCCAGAATCATGCCATGAATTGGGACCAACGGTCAGATACGATGTGTGAAGGTAGGACGTGGAGGCGGAATATGTGCGTTATAAAGAGCTTTGCAAGCTTCAAGGCTGAGGGTATGTCAGGGAGTGCCACGAAGTGTGCCATCTTGCTAAAGTGATCCACAGTCACCCAGATGGTGTTCATTCCTCCGAAAGTAGGTAAATCGACTACAAAGTCAGTAGCAATGTGCGACCAGGGCCGGTCCGGAACTGGCAATGGTTGCATCTGACCCCACAGTTGTCCAGAAGCAGGTTTGTTCTTAGCACCTTCGAGCCAAGGCCGCCACTCCTCGAATGCAAGCTTTATTGCCAGGAGTTCCTTGACGCCAAGCCCGTAGTTCCTCTCGGTTGGAGAGAATTTTCATGAGAAGAATGAACAGGGACGTAAGGCTTTTGAGTCTCCAGCTTGGCTTAACAAAGCCCCTACTCCCACATCCGAAGCGTCGACTTCTACTATGAAGGGCTTATTGGGGTCTGGATGCAGTAAGCATGGTTCTGTGGAGAAGGCAGTCTTCAATCTCTCGAATGCGGAAATGGCCTCCACTGACCATTTTGAAGCGTTGGCACCCTTGTGAGTCATAGCAGTCAAGGGTACAGTTAATGAAGAGTAGTTCTTTATGAAGCTTCGATAACAGTTGGTGAACCCCAGGAATCTTCTTAAAGCCTTTAGACTGGTAGGTTGGGCCCAATTCTTGATACTTTCAAGTTTGAGAGGGTCCATTTGGAAGCCTTCCTTAGACACAATGTAGCCTAGAAAAGGCACTGAGTCTTTGTGAAATTCACACTTAGAGAGTTTGGCATACAGCCGGTGTTCACGGAAACGGTGGAGTACATGTTTGAAGTCTATAATGTGGGTGTCCAAATCCTGGGAGAAGATTAGAATGTTGTCCAGGTATACCACAACATTCTTGTACAGCAGGTCCTGCAAGATGTCATTCATCATTTTTTGGAAAATGGCGGGTGCATTGCACAACCCAAACGGCATTACAAGATACTCGAAGTGGCGGTCTCGCGTATTAAAGGTCGTCTTCTATTCATCGCCACTCCGGATGCGAATGAGGTTGTAGGCCCCCTTTAGGTCAAGCTTAGAAAATATCTTGGCCCCTTGCAACCTGTCAAACAGCTCCGAGATGACGACAAGGGGTAACGGTCTTTGATTGTGATTTCATTTAGACCTCAGTAATCGATACATGGACGTAGGGTACCGTCCTTTTTCCCCACAAAGAAAAAGCCTGCACCGGCTGGCTACTAGATGGTTGGATAAAGTCCTTCTGGAGATTTTCTTCAATGTATTCTCGCATAGCTTTATTTTCTTTAGCTGAGAGGGGGTACACCCATCCTTTCGTTGGCTCAGCATTGGGCTTCAGCCTTATGGCACAGTCATAGGACCTATATGGAGGAAGAATATCAGCGCCTTCTTGGAGAATACATCCCCGAAGGATGCGTATTAGGACTGCAGTCCTTGAATTGCTGGCGTCGTAGGCATGCATACAATAGGAGAGATCTCCTTAATGCACTTCCCATGACATTCTGGGCCCCAGCGGAGAGATCCAGGGAAGTCCAGTCAAATTGGGGTTGGTGCACTTGCAGCCAAGGTAACCCCAAGACGATAGGGTGCATAGCCTTCTCCAGTACAAAGAAAGAAATTGATTCTGTATGGAGCGCCCTGGTGTGAAGAGTAACTGGTACAGTTTCGCAAGCCACGTTGCCAGGTAAGGGCTCCCCATGAATGGAGGATAACAGTAGTGGATCTTTCAACTTGATGAGGGGAATCTTCAGGTCTTGCACTAGACATCTGCGAATGAAGTTGCCTCCTGCCCCTGAGTCCACTAGGGCAGGAGTCTGAACCGTGATTGGTCCGTAGGTCAAAGACACTGGGAGAGAGAGCGGAGGAGATGTCATGATATGGCCTAAGAACAGTCCTCCTGCAGGACTTAGGCCCGTTGTTCTTCCAGACGAAAGGAGCATATGGAGAGATTATGGTTGGGCTGACCACAGTACATGCAAAGGCCGTGCTTCTTCCGAAATCTTCTCTCTTTGGAGGTCAAGCGATCGTGACCAAGTTGCATAGGTTCATCTGTATCAGCAGCAGGGACTACTGGAACCATCCGAGGTGTAGAGACAGCACTGACCTGTTTCAACCCGGGTAACACCCTAGGCCGGAGTTCCTACACCTTGTCCCGGAGCCGGTGATCAATCTGAGTAGCCAAGGCTATTAATTCGTCCAGCGAGTCAGGTGTCTGGCGAGCGGCCAGCTCGTCCTTTAAACGGTTGTCCAGGCCTCTGCAAAAGAGAGTCTTGAGACATCTGGGGTCCCAGCGGAGTTCTGCCGCCAGAGTTTTGAACTTTATGGCAAATTCAGCCAATGATCTGTTGCCTTGCTTCAAATCCACTAGAGCAGAACCGGCTACAGACATTCGAGCAGGGTCATCGAACACGGATTTAAATAAGTCCATAAATCCTTCTATGTCCTGCAAAATGGAGTCCTTGCATTCCCACAAGGTAGATGCCCAAGACAAGGCCCTACCATCCAGGTATGAAAGGAAGTAGGTGGTCTTGGAGAGAGCTGTAGGAAATATAGATGGCTGTAAGGAAAAGTGCATGCAGCACTGGTTCAGAAAGCCCCGGGTCTTCTAGATTTCTCCGGAAAAGCGGATTGGAGTCGCCAGTGGTACAGCAGTTCTTCAAAGTTACCTCCAGTAACTGACCTTCTTGGAGGCTGTGCCTTGAACCTTCTGTGTGTGTAGCTGATGAAATGTTGCAGTAAGTTTCTCCAAGGCATCTTGCTGCTACATAATGCGCTGGGCCAGGCCCTGTATGGCCTGCAAGGCATTTAGTTGTGCCGGATCCATGGAGTTAGCAATCTGTTATTAATCTGTTGCAATGAGTTAGCAATCTGATGTTATTTAGGAGAGTAGTGGGTGGATCCTTGGACCGATGGCAGATGACCATGCCCCCGGGGGGGGGGGGGGTGGAAGATCCCGAGAGGGACCACCGGTCAGGCTCAGAGTATGGAGAAAGACACACACTAGTTCTTTTATTAGACAGTTTACTGAACCACCAGAGGTGGCAGTGGTGAGCTGGAATGCCCGGCTGGGCTGTAGTCCCTCAGATACTGGAACAGTGATCCCTGGAGGCTGAACTATAGAGAAACTGAATATAGTGAGTAGGCAGGGTATGCAGAGTTCATGAACTGACCAGATGGTAACACTCACAAAATGTCTCATAGAAGCCCAGAAGCTGGAAAGTATAGGCCCTCGAGGAGCGAGGGTCTGGTTCCAGGGAAGCTCTGAGAGCGGTGGTGACTCACTGATGTAGTTGGCAGTGAAGACTTCCACGCAGAAGAGAGTACCGAGTAAGTCTGGGACCGAGGGCCCTCGAGGAGCGAGTACCGGTTCCAGACTATCACCTGAAAAACAAAAGGAGAGAGCGAGGCCCCCGAGGAGCGGGTACCCCTAGTAAGTCCGAGCAGGCAGAATAGCTTAGGTAGAGTAACCCTTGCTAACTCGATGTGTTAGCAAATTCCAAGACCTTATATATCCGTCATGGGTGACATCATCTTCGGGGGACGCCCCCGAGGTTCGAGCCATCGCCGGTACTTCAGTCGGTGCCGCGCCATGCGCATGCCCCTAGGCCTCCAGGAGCATGGCAGTTTGCAGCGTCTAGCTGGTCCGAGGACGTCGGAGGAGTTCGGCAGAACGCCGCGGCAGTCAATCTGCCCGCGGATGAAGAGGGAGGCGCCAAAGAGGTAAGGAGGGTGGAGAGAGGGCGTTGGGAACCGACTGCCACAACAAACGGTGTTTCTCCTCCCGATGACAAAGCAAGCGGGGAGGTCACCAGAGCCATCGGTGACCGAGGGTCCATCGGTGGAAAAGCGGCCATGAGTGCTTCCATCCTCGAGAGCAGCGGTGCCAACGCTGCTGGAATTGGGTCAGTGGTTGGATCCGCAGTCGGTACCGGTGTCAGTGCGGAGGAACCTGGAGTCGATGCATTGCCTTATCGATGGCCTCCTGAACCATCCGGTCCAGTTCTTCTCGGAGACCTGGAGCAAGCAGCCCCAGCTCTGAAACAGAAGAAGGAGGCAGAGGCATAGCCGGAGGGACCACCGTTAAAGGCGGAGTCGCGGCTCCCGATACCCTGTTGGGTGAGGGTTGCCTTGGAGACCTGGTCGCAGAAAAGGTCGGTGCCTTTTCTGGACGGGGTTTCTTTAACGGCGGCTCGGACGATGGCGAGATCAATGATTTCGCTCCCTCGAAGGTCCTAGACTTTCAACGCCGGTGGCGATGTTTATCTCTACGATCCCCTCAATCCTGAGGGGAAGTAAAGGGTGTCAAAGGCTGAGAAGTCATCGATGCCGGACGGTCACTGAACGGAGGTCGATGCTGGCGCGAAGTTGACGGTGCCAGTTCTGACGACGTCTCCATTATAGCCTTGTGACCTTTTGGTGTCATGAGGGCACATTTGGTGCAGGTTAGGACATTGTGCTCACATCCAAGACACATTACACAGACTTTGTGAGGGTCTGTGATGGACATGGTGCGATTACAGTCTGGGCACCGGCTGAACCCCGACGCCATGGCCATGAAAAAATTGAGCCGCGGTACGGTCGACGGCTAGTAGGCCGCGAGTGCCAAACTTGACAGTAATCGATGGAAAATGGGTAAAAAACTTACCGGCGTACCGTGGCTTGAAAAAGTTGAAGGAGGGACCCCTGTGGGGTAAATTAAATGTTAGTAAATCCGTGAGGAAAATTCCTGTCAGGAATCTCTGCAGAGCTCCTTAACCGTGTGGCTACTGCTGCGCAGAAAAAAGAAGACTGAAGGGGAACCCCTGCTGGCTGCAGGGTTAGTGCCATGCTGGGCATGCCCAGTAGGTGCCAGTCAAAGGTCTAGAAACTTTGACAAAAGTGTTCCGTGATTGGGCTCCATCCTGTGAGGACTACTATCCTGCTTATCCTGTGAGAAATAGTGATATAGAATCCATGTTTTGCTCAATTTAATCATTGCAGTAAGAATTAAAAAAAAAAAAAACCCTCCTCAATCTGTTGAACTACAATTATGTTTGCAATACAATTCACTCTAACAAAATTATACTTAAAGGGAACATGCTGAAACATCAAATTTGCTTAATACCCGAAACACAAGCCATAAGAACATATGAATATGCCATACTGGGTCAGACCAAGGGTCCATCAAGCCCAGCATCCTGTTTCCAACAGTGGCTAATCCAGGCCATGAGAACCTGGCAAGTACCCAAAAACTAAGTCTATTCCATGTTACTGTTGCTAATAATAGCGGTGGTTATTATATAAGTCAACTTAATTAATAGCAGTTAATGGACTTCTCGTCCAAGAACTTATCCAATCCTTTTTTAAACACAGCTATACTAACTGCACTAACCACATCCTCTGGCAACAAATTCCAGAGTTTAATTGTGCGTTGAGTGAAAAAGAACTTTCTCCGATTTTAGTTTTAAATGTGCCACATGCTAATTTCATGGAGTGCCCCCTAGTCTTTCTATTATCCATCTCTTCTCCAAGCTGAAAAGTCCTAACCTCTTTAGTCTTTCCTCTTAGAGGAGCAGTTCTATCCCCTTTATCATTTTGGTTGCCCTTCTCTGTACCTTCTCCATTGCAACTATATCTTTTTTGAGATGCGGTAACCAGAATTGTACACAATATTCAAGGTGCGGTCTCACCATGGATCGATACAGAGGCATTATGACATTTTCTGTTTTATTCACCATTCCCTTTCTAATAGTTCCCAACATTCTGTTTGCTTTTTTGACTGCTGCAGCACACTGAACCGATGATTTCAATGTTTTATCCACTATGACACCTAGATCTCTTTCTTGGGTAGTAGCACCTAATATGGAACCTAACATTGTGTAACTATTAGGGGTGTGAATCGTGTGATCGATCGTCTTAACGATCGATTTTGGCTGGGGGGGAGGTAAATCTTATCGTCGTGTTTTTGTTTTTTTTTTTAAATCGTTAAAAATCGTAAATCGGGGGAGAGCTGGAAAACCGGCACACCAAAAAATCCCTATAACCCACCCCGAACCCCCCCAAAATGTTTTTGGGGGGGTTCGGCGCCATTTTGAAGATTGGCAATACGGCCCCGTATTGCCAATGGCGCCGGCGCCATTTTGAAGATTGGCAATACGACCCGCGTGCAGGAGGTCGCTCCCGGACCCCCGTGGACTTTTGGCAAGTCTTGTGGGGGTCAGGACACCCCCCAAGCTGGCCAAAAGTCCCTGGGGGTCCAGCTGGGGTCCGGGGGCGATCTCCTGCACGCATGACGTCGGGAGTCAGGAACCAAAATGGCGCCGGCACTACCTTTGCCCTGTCACATGATAAGGGCAAAGGGCCACCGGCACCATTGCTCTTAACGCAGTCGTGGCCAGAGAGAGGGAGGTCGCACCGGGACCCCCCCCCACTGGACCCCAGGTAATTTAAAACATTTTGGGGGGGTTCGGGAGGGTGGGGGATTTGTTTTAAAGGTTCGGGATGGGTTTTAGGGTTTTTTTGGTGTGCCGGTTTTCCCGCGCCCTATTTAACGATACAATACAAATGCCCCTGACGATAAATCGGGGGCATTTGTATTGTATCGTGCACTCTAACAATTTTGGACGATTTTAAAATTATCTGATGATAGTTTTAATCGTTCAAAAAAGATTCACATCCCTAGTAACTATAGCATGGGTTATTTTTCCCTATATGCAACACCTTGCACTTGTCCACATTAAATTTCATCTGCCATTTGGATGCCCAATTTTCCAGCCTCACAAAGTCTTCCTGCAGTTTATCACAATCTGCTTGTGATTTAACTTCTCTGAATAATTTTGTATCATCCACAAATTTGTTAACCTCACTCATCGTATTCCTTTCCAGATCATTTATATATATATTGAAAAGCACCGGTCCAAGTACAGATCCCTGAGGACCTCCACTGTTTACCCTTTTCCACTGAGAAAACTGACCATTTAATCAACTCTGATTCCTGTATTTTAACCAGTTTGTAATCCACGAAAGGACATCGCCTCCTATCCCATGACTTTTTAGTTTTCGTAGAAGTCTCTCATGAGGGACTTTGTCAAACGCCTTCTGAAAATCCAAATATACTACATCTACCGGTTCACCTTTATCCACATGTTTATTAACCCCTTCAAAAAATGAAGCAGATTTATTAGGCAAGACTTCCCTTGGGTAAATCCATGTTGACTGTGTTCCATTAAACCATGTCTTTCTATATGCTCTATGATTTTGATCTTGAGAATAGTTTCCACTATTTTTCCCGGCACTGAAGTCAGACTCACTGGTGTATAGTTACCCGGATCGCCCCTGGAGCCTTTTTTAAATATTGGGGTTACATTGGCCACCTCCAGTCTTCAGGTACAATGGATGATTTTAATGATAGGTTACAAATTTTAACTAATAGATGAGAAATTTCATTTTTTAGTTCCTTCAGTACCCTAGGATGCATACCATCCGGTCCAGGTGATTGCTACTCTTTAGTTTGTCAATCTAGCCTACTACGTCTTCCAGGTTCACAGTGATTTTGTTCAGTTCATCTGACTCATCACCCCTGAAAACCATCTCCGGAACTGGTATCTCCCCAACATCCTCATTAGTAAACACGGAGGCAAATAATTCATTTAGTATTTCTGCAATGGCCTTATCTTCCCTAAGAGCCCCTTTAACCCCTCTGTCATCTAATGGTCCAACCGACTCCCTCACAGGTTTCTTGCTTTGAATATATTTTAAAAAGTTTTTATTATGAGTTTTTGCCTCTATGGCCAACTCATTTCAAATTCTCTCTTCACCTGTCATCAATGTTTTACACTTAACTTGACAATGCTTATGTTTTATCCTTTTTCTTCAGATGGATCCTTCTTCCAATTTTTGAAGGATGTTTTTTTGGCTAAAATAGCCTCTTTCACCTCACCTTTTAACCATGACGGTAATCGTTTTGCCTTCCTTCCACCTTTCTTAATGCGTGGAATACATATGGACTGCGCCTCTAGGATTGTATTTTTAAACAATGTCCAAGCCTGTTGAACACTTTTAACCTTTGCAGCTGCATCTTTCAGTTTTTTTCTAACTATTTTTCCCAGGGAATGAAGATAAGTGGATCTATATAGAGACAACCAACAAGGACTGAATTACATAGTCTGGGTAAACAAATAAGCATGGGTGTAGCTTGCTTATTGCGGTAGTTACTACCCCTAACTAATTAAGCTAGATATTTCACTTAGATGCAGCTCCAAAACTGCTCTCTGCATTAATGGTGGGGGTGGAAGGGAAATAGAACCAAAAGGTTACTAAGGGCCAAGAGTAACAGATAAGTATGAGAAAAAAAAAGTACGGAACTTGCTGGGCAGATTGGATGGGCCGTTTGGTCTTCTTCTGCCATCATTTCTATGTTTCTATTTTCATCATTTTATCAAAGTTTCCCTTTTGAAAATTTAGTGTTAGAGCTGTAGATTTACTTATTGTCCCCCTTCCAGTTATTAGTTTAAATCTGATCATGTTATGATCACTGTTGCCAAGTGGCCCCACCACCGTTGCCTCTCTCACCAAATCCTGCATTCCACTGAGAATTAAATCTAAAATAGCTCCCTCTCTTGTTGGTTCCTGAACCAATTGCTCCATGAAGCAATCATTTATTACATCCAGGAACTTTATGTCTCTATCAAGTCCTGATGTTACATTTACCCAGGCAATATTGGGATACTTGAATTCTCCCATTATTATTGCACTGCCAAATTGGTTTGCTTCCCTGATTTCTCTTAGCATTTCATCATCTGTCTGACCATTTTGTCCAGGTGGACGGTAGTATACTCCTATCACTATACTCTTGCCCAACACACATGGGATTTCTACCCATATAGATTCTACTGAGCATTTACTCTCTTGTATGATCTTTATCCTGTTGGAATCTATGCCCTCCCGGACATAAAGTGCCACACCCCCACCAAGTTGATCCTCCCTATCATTGTGATATAATTTGTACCCTGATATAGCACTGTCCCATTGGTTAACCTCCTTCCACCAAGTCTCTGTGATGCCAATTATGTCAATGTTATCATTTGCTGCTATACACTCTAAATCTCCCATCTTACTTCTTAGACTTCTGGCATTGGCATACAGACATTTCAAAGTGTGTTTTTTGTTTGTTTTAACAACCTGCTTTTCAGTTGTTTGGGATAATTTGGAAATCATTAGCTTTGGTGATTTTTTACATATAGGCATTATGGACTATGTTTGCTTTTAATGGAACCTCTCTGTTGGGATGCCCTAACTCTCCTGTTTCATTAGTATCCTTCAAGGATACATTTCTCCGAACCATGCACTGCTGACTGACTGTCGGCTTTCCTCCTTGTTCTAGTTTAAAAGCTGCTCTATTTCCTTTTTGAAAGTTAGTGCCAGCAGCTTAGTTCCACTCTGGTTAAGGTGGAGCCCATCCTTTCGGAAAATTCTCCCCTTTCCCCAAAGGTTTCCCCAGTTCCTTACAAAGCTGAATCCCTCTTCCCTTCAACATCATCTCATCCACGCATTGAAACTCTGGAGCTCTGCCTGCCTCTGGGGACCTGCATGTGGAACAGGAAGCATTTCAGAGAATGCCACCCTGGAGGTTCTGGATTTCAGCTTCCTATCTAAAATCCTAAATTTGGCTTCCAGAACCTCTCTCCCACATTTTCCTTTGTTGTTGGTGCCCACATGTACCACGACAGCCGGCTCCTCCCCAGCACTGTCTATAATCCTATCTAGGTGACGCATGAGGTCTGCCAACTTCGCACCAGGCAGACAAGTTTCCAGGCGGTCCTCACGTCCACCAGCCACCCTGCTATCTACATTTCTAATAATTGAATCACCAACTATGATGGCCGGCCTAACCCTTCCCTCCTGGGCAGTAGCCCTGGGAGACATGTCCTCAGTGTGAGAGGTCAATACATCACCTGGAGAGCAGGTCCTTGCTACAGGATCAGTTCCTGCTACACCAGAGTGATGTTCTCCTACTGGGAGACCTTTCTGATGCAAGGCAGCACTGGGGCTGCCAGACTGGATTTGA
The DNA here is from genome assembly GCF_901001135.1 of Rhinatrema bivittatum. Lineage (NCBI taxonomy): Eukaryota > Metazoa > Chordata > Amphibia > Gymnophiona > Rhinatrematidae > Rhinatrema > Rhinatrema bivittatum. The sequence goes on along the minus strand of NC_042618.1, from coordinate 216,234,231 downwards.
GACTTGGCTACTATGTCCCTGAAGGACTCATCAATGTATCTCTCTGTCTCCCTCAGCTCCTCCAAGTCTGCTACTCTAGCCTCCAGAGTTCGGACTCGTTCCCTGAGAGCCAGAAGCTCTTTGAACCGAGTGCACACATACAATCTCTCACCGGCGGGTAAAAAATCACACATTTGACACTCAATGCAAAACACAGGAGCTATTAATTTACACATAAAACAAAGGCATCTATGATGCAACATTGCTTTGTAAATAGGCATTTTTTTTAAAACTTCAATGGCTATTCATAGAACATGTAATGCAGTCTATGAGAGGGGTAATAGGAGAGATTTGCTCAACCACTGGGGACAGTTTTGGATTTACACTTTGAAAACTATATATCCTACAGGTCTCAATCAAGAAGAGGATTATTATTCTTTATTCTAGTTTTATCATTCACTTTTTCAGTCTTTATTTTCCATATTTTATACATGTAACATGACAAACTATCATTTAGTGATAGATTTGATAGGTTTTTGTTTTTGCCAATAAAGTTTTATATGCATTCTGCAATCTAGCAACAGGATGACTTGTACAATTTTGATTGGTTGCAGAACTGTTTCAATATGATGCTTCTATGTTTATTTTTAGAACTGATTTGTCAGAGGCTAGAGCTGCAGGCTACATGCTGAAAACACTGTCACCAGAAATTTCAGCTTCTGCAAAACAAGAGTAAATGGTTCATAAGAACATAAGAAAATGCCATACTGGGTCAGACCAAGGGTCCATCAAACCCAGCATCCTGTTTCCAACAGTGGCCAATCCAGGCCATAAGAACCTGGCAAGTACCCAAAAACTAAGTCTATTCCATGTAACCATTGCTAATGGCAGTGGCTATTCTCTAAGTGAACTTAATAGCAGGTAATGGACTTCTCCTCCAAGAACTTATCCAATCCTTTTTTAAACACAGCTATACTAACTGCACTAACCACATCCTCTGGCAACAAATTCCAGAGTTTAATTGTGCGTTGAGTAAAAAAGAACTTTCTCCGATTAGTTTTAAATGTGCCCCATGCTAACTTCATGGAGTGCCCCCTAGTCTTTCTACTATCCGAAAGAGTAAATAACCGATTCACATCTACCCGTTCTAGACCTCTCATGATTTTAAACACCTCTATCATATCCCCCCTCAGTCGTCTCTTCTCCAAGCTGAAAAGTCCTAACCTCTTTAGTCTTTCCTCATAGGGGAGTTGTTCCATTCCCCTTATCATTTTGGTAGCCCTTCTCTGTACCTTCTCCATCGCAATTATATCTTTTTTGAGATGCGGCGACCAGAATTGTACACAATATTCAAGGTGCGGTCTCACCATGGAGCGATACAGATACCCTCTGCACATCTTGGCGATACAGAACCCTCTACACATCTTGGCTTCACTCGTAAAGTGGGTAGGTGTAGATAAAGGTACAGTGGTATTGAGGGTTACCACTGGAAACAGCAATTCCTTCATAGGAGGAGCTGAAGAGTTCAGTTGAGCTTGTAACTGATTGAAGGCAGTAGCTAGGCTCTCCAAAGACTTTTGTTGTTCTGTGGTCCGCTGGACTAGGCCAGGGATGGCCTGCAGGGCTGCGAGCTGAGCCAAGTCCATGGAGTTAGCAATCTGTTGTGTTTGAGGCATTGTAGATCCTTGGTTGCAATGGAGATGACTCCACCCACAGGGAGGGGCCCCGTGGGTAACCACTGCAATAGGCTGAACTCAGATAGCAGACATAGTATGGATAGTAGGGGTGTGAATCGTGTGATCGATCGTCTTAACGATCGATTTTGGCTGGGGGGGAGAGGTAGATCTTATCGTCGTGTTTTTTGTTTTTTTTTTTAAAATCGTTAAAAATCGTAAATCGGGGGAGGGTGGGAAAACCGGCACACCAAAAAAACCCTAAAACCCACCCCGAACCTTTAAAACAAATCCCCCACCCTCCCGAACCCCCCAAAATGTTTTAAATTACCTGGGGTCCAGTGGGGGGGTCCTGGCACAATCTCCCTCTCTCTGGCCACGACTGCGTTAAGAGCAATGGCGCCGGTAGCTCTTTGCCCTTATGTGATAGGGCAAAGGTAGCGCTGGCGCCATTTTGGTTCCTGACTCCCGACGTCACGCGTGCAGGAGATCGCCCCAGGACCCCCGCTGAACCCCCAGGGACTTTTGGCCAGCTTGGGGGGGTCTCCTGACCCCCACAAGACTTGCCAAAAGTCCAGCGGGGGTCAGGGAGCGACCTCCTGCACGCGGGCCGTATTGCCAATCTTCAAAATGGCGCCGGCGCTACCTTTGCCTTCACTATGTCATACGGGCGACCGTCACCCGTATGACATTTTGACAATACCCCATTTTGGCAATACCCATTGGCAATACGGCCCCGTATTGCCAATGGCGCCGGAGCTACCTTTGCCCTCACTATGTCATACGGGCGACGGTCGCCCGTATGACATAGTGAGGGCAAAGGTAGCACCGACGCCATTTTAAAGATTGGCAATACGACCCGCGTGCAGGAGGTCGCTCCCGGACCCCCGCTGGACTTTTTGCAAGTCTTGGGGGGGTCAGGAGACCCCCCCAAGCTGGCCAAAAGTCCCTGGGGGTCCAGCGGGGGTCCGGGGGCGATCTCCTGCACGCGTGATGTCGGGAGTCAGGAACGAAAATGGCGCCGGCGCTACCTTTGCCCTGTCACATGATAAGGGCAAAGGGCCACCGGCGCCATTGCTCTTAACGCAGTCGTGGCCAGAGAGAGGGAGATCGCGCCGGGACCCCCCACTGGACCCCAGGTAATTTAAAACATTTGGGGGGGGTTCGGGAGGGTGGGGGATTTGTTTTAAAGGTTCGGGGTGGGTTTTAGGGTTTTTTTGGTGTGCCGGTTTTCCCGCGCCCTATTTAACGATACAATACAAATGCCCCTGACGATAAATTGGGGGCATTTGTATTGTATCGTGCCCTCTAACGCTTTTGGACGATTTTAAAATTATCTGATGATAATTTTAATCGTTCAAAAATGATTCACATCCCTAATGGATAGAGGCTTTATTATACTCCTGTAGATAGATGGTGAAAGCAGGAAATTAAGGTAGTGATCCACAAAGTGCCAGTATGCTCAACAGGCTCAAAGTATAGTCTCACCCAAATGTTCACGATAGGCGGGAGCCCGCAGTGCAGGTAACGCCGCGGCAGGTGGGTGGAGTTGGAGTGCCGGATCGCAGAGGTACTCACAGAATGAAGGTGTCTTCCTGGTGGTAGAATGGTGGGACCGAAGGTCCGTGGTGCAGGATATAAAGGTAGATAGGCCCTCGAGGAGCGAGTACCCAATGGTCCAATATCCTGAAAGTAGAATAGAGAAAAAGACTCCCAAGAAGCGGTTGTCTTAGTTAGTGAGGAACCCTGAAAGGAAGTTGAAAGCGAGAGACCCCCGAGGAGCGGGTATCTAGAGCAGTGGTTCTCAACCTTTTTCTGGCCGGGACACTCCTGACCAATGGTTCTCACATGCGTGACACACTGAACATGTGACCATCACGGGGTAAATGTTAACATGCACTCTGCATCCACAGGAATCCCCTCAACCCCCAGCAATGAGTGCAGAGCAGATCTAGGGCATTACCCTGTACAACTCTCCATACAAAAAAGATATTCTGGTTCTGATGATATCCCAGAAAAAGCAAAACAAACTCCTTTTACTACCAGGCAAAATAACCTTCCTTATGAAAAGACAGTAATTTACCACTAATACATATCCTATTGAGAAAACACAACAAATAAGATTGATACAAATGGCTACATGCTAGCTAAATACCTCACCTCGGTCACACACTCTTCACCAAGTACAGAAAAACCACAAATTATAAATATGGAGACAGAAACTGGAATGGAAAACCAAAAAAGCCACTCTGCATGCAGTGCGAACCTGGAGAAATGGAAAGGGAAATATAGCACCTAACAGACTTTCAAGATTTGCAATAATGCACACAAACTAACCCGCATAAAATTACACCTGTATTATGGAACACACTCAACAGTAACAATCCTATCTAAGAAATACAACTATTAAACCAGGCCCTAAACACTAATACATTTCCTATTCGAAAAACAGAATAAGCCAAGCTGCTATAGAGCCCCACACAGAAATAATTGTAAAGCTATACTAAAAATGTTACAAAACAGCTGCTGAACAGAATAATATCCAACAATTAAAAACTCATAAAAATTGTTAAAATATGTCCAAATATCAATAAAATATTTCAAAACAGCAGACATTGCATAATACACAATAATTAAAATGGCAGTCAACCAAGAAAAATAAATTTTAAAAGCCACCTTTACTTACACTCTCCAGCAACTCTCCTACTCCTTTCCCTTCCAGGCCAATAGCACTCACCAGAAGCAGCAAGGCCTGCTGAAGCTCTGTCCTCACAGTCCTCTTCCTTAGCGCACACAACCAGTCACTCACACACACACACCCCCAATTAGACCCCACGACCAGTCTCGGTCTCTCTCACACCAGTAATCATCCTGACCAGTCTCTCTCTCACACATACACACACTAATCATCTTCCTGACCAGTCTCTCTCTCTCACACAGAAACACATGAACTCCCTGACCAGTCTCTCTCTCAGTCACACTCATGGTCTCTTATATACAAGCTCTCAATCACACACAAATGCTCTCGCACCCATTCACACCAGCTCTTACCCAGGCTTCCATTCACACCCACACACACAAGCTCTCACCCAAGCACCCATTCACATCAGCTCTCACCCAGGCATCCATTCACACCCACAGACACAAGCTCTCACCCATGCATCCATTCACACCCACAGACACAAACTCTCACCCATGCAGCCATTCACACCCACACACACACAAGCTCTCACCCAAGCACCCATTCACACCCACAAACTCTCACCCTGGCACCCATTCACACCCACACACACAAGCTCTCACCCAGGCTTCCATTCACACCCACACACATAAGCTTTCACCCAAGCACCCATTCACCCCAGCTCTCACCCATGCATCCATTCACACCCACAGACACAAACTCTCACCCAGGCTTCCATTCATATCCACACACATAAGCTCTCACCCAAGTACCCATTCACACCAGCTCTTACCCTGGCACCCATTCACACCAGCTCTCACCCTGGCACCCATTCACACCCACAGACACAGGCACCCATTCACAAACACACACACAAGCTCTCACTCAGGCACCCATTCACACACACAAACTCTCACCTAAGCACCCACTCACACCAGCTCTCACCCTGACACCCATTCACATCCACAGACACAAGCTATCACCCATGCATCCATTCACACCCACAGGCACAGGTTCTCACTTAGGCACCCATTCACACCCACAGACACAAGCTCTCACTCAGGCACCCATTCACACCAGCTCTTACCCTGGCACCCATTCACACCCACACACACAAGCTCTCACCCAGGCACCCACATATACAAGCTCTCATTCAGGCATCCATTCACTCCCACAGACACAAGCTCTCACCCAGGCTTCCATTCTCAAACACACACACACAAGCTCTCACCCAAGCACCAATTCACACCAGCTCTCTCCCAGGCACTCATTCACACAGACACACCAGCTCTAACCCAGGCACTCATTCACACACAGACACACCAGCTCTCACCCAGGCACTCATTCACACACAGACACACCAGCTCTCACCAAAAACATCTTCCTTCACTGCACAGATGTGCTCCAGTTCCGCCATGGCTTTACTCCGGCGGGCCTTCTTTTTTCGCCACCATGGGAATGGGTTCCCGTAGTGGCCTCAGTCAGGGTCGGGTTTCCTCTTCGCCGCCACGGGCTGTGGCGGCCTTCCTTGGTCGGGGTTGTGTTTCCTATTCGCCGTCACAGGCTGTGGTGGCCTTGCTTGGTCAAGGTCGGGTTTCCTATTCGTCGCCATGGGAATGGGCTCCCATGGTGGCCTTGCTTCGTCAGGATCAGGTTTCCTCTTCGCCGCCACGGTCCCGTGGTGGCCCTGCTTGGTCAAGGTCGGGTTACCTCTTTGCCGCCATGGGAACGGGCTCCCATGGAGGCCTTGCTTCGTTGGGGTCAGGTTTCCTCTTCACTGCCAAGGTCCCGTGGCAGCCTTACTTCGTCGGAGTTCAACACTTCTATTCCTCCCACCCCCGGGCATTCTGATGCCTGTCCTACTGGCCAATCAAAGGCTTCCTCCCTTCTTCCTACTCCCACTGGGAGGTAGAAGGGAAGAGGATGCCGATTAGCCTGCGCTGGGGCAGGCAGAATGAAGGAGGTTTCCCATTGGGCAATGGGTGTAGGAAGAAAGGAGGCATCCAATTGGCCCGCGGGGGCTGGAAAAAGGGAGAAGGAAAGTACAACTGGGCAGTGGGACACCGGGAGACGCGACACACCTGCTGATGTTTGGCGACACACCGGTTGAGATGCGCTGGTCTAGAACTTCTTACTGTTGCGACTGCTCTGCCTTACCTCTTTTTCTCCCCTTTTTCTCCCCTTTTTCTCACCTTTCCTTCTCTTTGGGCAAGATGGCTGTCTCCAGTGCCTAGTGCCGCGGGTCTCGGCATTTTCAGACCAGCATAGGCGTCCCCATTCGCCATGCTCACTTCCGTGGCCTACTAGGGCGTGAGCATGCACATCTCTGACACTTAAATTGTTGTGAATCTGCCTGCTTCCGCAGACAGATTCCCTACCTTCTGGCTCCCCCGACGTGGCAGGCCGCCGCTAACTCCATTTTCCACAGCCCGGAGACCATGGATGTGCCCGTCCCGGCGCGGCAGGCCTGACGTCGCTGTTGCCGCTCCTCCGTTGTGGCAGGGAGCCGCTCCTGGGGTCCTTACAGTGGAGAGAGACTGCATCGGCCTTTTCCTGCCTCCCTCTGCCTTCTTCACAGCCTAGTGCTGCCGCCGAGACCTTCGGCCTGCAGGCCGCACCTACCAGCGTTCTCGCAGCAGAAGAGCCGCCGTCCTGGATCCTCTTCAAGCAGCAGGGGGAAAGCCCGCTGCCGCCCCAACGTCATCGTGGGGCCTGGAGGCCGTCCTGAAGCCTGCCTGCTGCGTTGTGGCCTTGCGCAGGAGAGCACCGCTGTCCATGGTGCTTCTTCTCTCCTCAGGGCCTTCCTTTAGGCGCCAGTGCGCGCCTCTTCACTGCATTTAAAGGGCCAGCCACAGGAAGTGTTGCTGGCTCCTCCCAATGTTGACTTCCTGCTTCAGCCCTATAAAAGGGATTCTCCGTCAGTCTCTCGTGGCCTTCAGATCGGGTTCCACAGTTGCCTGTGTCTTCAGACCGGTCCAAGTCCTCCGTGGTCTTCTCTTGCTTTGATGGCTTTGTGTTCAGTGTCTTCATGTTCCTTGGTTCCAGTCCTGGTGTCGGCCGAATCCAGGATGTCCGTGTCTTCAGCTGTTTCCTTGTTCCAGATGTTCGTCATCCAGGTCTTCAACGTCTTCAGGTTCCTGACGTCCTCTGTTCTTGTCTTCGGATGTCTTCAAGTTCCCGGTAGCTGATGTTCTGCTCCTCTGTTGTCTCCATGCTTCCTGTGTTCCATGTCTCCATGTTCCAGAGGTCCCTTGTCCAGGTTTCCTCATGTCTCAGCCTTCCTGGTGTTCCAGCCTTTCCTGATGTTTTGCTCCTGTGCTCTTGAGCCTTCTGGTCTGTCAGCCGTGGATCTCCAGGTGACACGTCTCTGTATGTGGAGGTCCTGCGCTCCTGAGCTTCATGACCTGCCAGCCCCTGTGGTTCTCCGGATGACATTGGCTCCGTCATCAAAGTTCCGCCTAGGCTGGATTCCTTCCTGCGCTTGTCCCGCTCCCAGCGTGGTCCATGACCAGCCTACTCGGGCTATGTAGAGCGCACAGTGGGACAGGGTGGTCCACGACCAGCCCATTGGGTCTGCCCATGAAGGTGGGCTGTGTAGGGCGCCCTGAGAGACAGTGCCAATGTCTACCTTCCCAGCTTCTTGTCTTGTTTGGGATGCCATTGCATCAAGCCCTCGCCTATGATGTCTTCGTCCATGATGCCGTCGCATCAGTCCCTCGTCTGTGATGTCTTCGCATCAGTCATAGTCCCAAGTCTTCTGTGTTCCAAGGACTCCATCTGCCCTCGTCCTCGTTCCGGCCTGCCGCCCATTGCCATTCCCAGCGGCAGGTCTGAAAGGGCTTGGAACAGTCGGAGGACTGTTCATCAATCAACATTGCGTTGTTGTTTGTCCAGGGTGTGCAGGTCCGGTTGAGGGTCAGCCCTTGTACCCAAGTCCTTGCGTCTGCCATGTCTTGCCATGTACCCATGCTCGCACCAGCTCACCTCCCACGGTTTGGCTTAGGGCTCCTCCCTGGGTCAAGCCGTGGCCGAAGGGCTCACAACCCTGTTTTAGAGACGACCGCGCCTCCATGCCTCGGAGCGTGACGGCCGACAGAGGTCGTGCTTATAACATAAATACACGTCATGGCAGGAACCTCGAGGGTGGCCCAACCACATGACGTCAGTACCTCCGGGTATAACTAGCCTCCGCTTCCGCTACCAATTTAAGTTAGCAAAGACTTTGCTTCGCTACTCTGCCTGCTCTAAGCTGCTAGCTTAGACGCCTCCTTTCGCTAAGGGCCTCACTCCAGCCGAAGCTCTGGATACCCGCTCTTCGGGGGTCTCTTGCTTCCAACTTCCCTGCAGCGTCCTCACTAACCTAGACAACTGCTCCTCGGGGGTCTTTTCTCTTATTCATTTCCAGGATATTGGACCATTGGGTACTCACTCCTCGAGGGCCTATCTACTTCATATCCTGCACCACGGACCTTCGGTCCCACCATTCTACCATCAGGAAGACGCCTTCACTCTGTGAGTACCTCTACGAAGCGGCGCTCCAATTCCACCCACCATCCGCGGCGTTACCCGCACTGCGGGCTCCTGCCTATCGTGAACATCTGGGTGAGACTATACTTCTGAGCCTGTTGAGAGTATTGGCACCTTGTGGATCAGTGCCTTATCTTCCTGCCTTATCATCTATTTACAGCAGTACAATAAAGACTCTATCCAACTGCTCGCAGCCCTGCAGACCATTCCTGGCCTAGCCCAGCAGATTCCAGAACAGCAAATGTCTTTGCAGAACCTTGATACTGCCTTCAATCAGTTACACACTCAATTGACCTCCTCAGCTCCTCCTGTGAAGGAGTTGTTGTCACCAGTGTTAACCCTTAAGACCACTGTACCTTTATCAACATCTACCCGCTTTACAATGTGAAGCCAAGATGTGCATAGGATTCATCAATCAAGGCAGCCTACCCTCTTTCCCACTGAGGCTTCGAAAACCATCTACATCCTGTCGTTCCTTGAAGGACGAGCCCTAGCCTGGGCTTCACCGCTATGGGAATGTGAAGATCCTATCCTGAATGACCTACTAGGATTTCTACAACTTTTTAAGTCTGTGTTTGATGACCCGGCTCACCAGAACACCGCTGGATCCGCCTTGCTCAACCTTCAGCAAGGTAACAAGCCACTTACAGACTTTGCTATTGAATTTAAGACTCTAGCATCCGAACTGCATTGGGACACTGGATGCCTATGTGCCATATTCATGGAGGGTTTCAACTCTCACATAAAGGAAGAACTAGTGCTCGCGATTTTCCTGAATCCCTTGAGTTCCTGATGAAACTAGCAGGGAGAATTGACCACCATATCCGCGATCGTACTCAAGAGGCTAAGAGTCCACAAAAGTCTACAGTGGGGGCTAATCGTCCAAAACCTGTGTCGATTGCTTCCAGCTTACCGTCTGCACCCCTAAAGGAGGAAGAGCCTATGCAACTTGGCCGAAGCCACTTGACCTCTAAGGAGATATGTTACCACAAGCACATGGGCCTGTGCATGTACTGTGGCCAATCGGGTCACGCAGTCCAAACCTGTGCCATTTGTCCAGGAAACAGACGGGCCTAGGACCTGCAGGAGGACTTCTCCTGGGCCTTACCTCTCCTACTCCTCCATTATCTTTACCTGTATCCCTGCTTTGCGGAGGTCTCGAGTTTCAGACTCTCGCTCTCATTGACTCCGGTGCCGGAGGTAATTTTATTCTGAACCACTTGGTCGAACATCTGAGGACTCCTACCACACCAATAGATAAGCCTCTGCTATTGTCATCCATCTATGGAGAACCACTTCCTGGAGAAGTTTCATTGACCACCCAGGTGATTGGCCTGCGCACTGGAGCCCTACACTCAGAATCAATTTCCTTTCTAGTGCTGGAAAAAGCCATGCATCCGGTGGTGTTGGGTCTGCCATGGCTTCAAGACCATGTGCCACAATTTAATTGGGCTACCTTGGAACTGTCTCGTGGGGACCAGACTGTCATGGTCGGTGTCTTGCTGAAATTTCACCGCTCATCTGCATGCCTACCACTCCATCATTACCTGACTTACCTCCACAATACGCCTCCTTTCAGGATGTTTTCTCTAAGCAAGCAGCTGATGTGCTTCCTCCACACAGAGAGTTCGATTGTGCCATAAACCCGAAGCCAAACGCTGAATCTCCCAAAGGAAGAGTCTACCCTCTTTCTGTAGCTGAGACCAAAGCTATGTCTACCAATAAACAGGAAAATCTACAAAAGGGATTCATCAGACCTTCCAAATCCCCTGATGGTGCAGTCTTCTTTTCTGTAGGAAAAAAGGATGGCACCTTAAGCCCCTGCATCGACTACAGGGGTTTGAATGAGATTACCATCAAGGACAGATAACCCCTGCCCTTAATGTCTGAACTGTTTGATAGACTCCAAGGGGCCAAAATATTCTCCAAATTCGACCTAAAAGCAGCTTACAACTTGATGTGTATTTGAGAAGGAGACGAATGGAAGACTGCTTTTAACACCCATGATGGACACTTTGAATACCTCATCATGGCAATAGAGGAGGACCGGAAGGCTCATCTGCATACTGCTCCCAGCATCCCCTGGGAGAGGAGTCCAGAGGTCACTGCAAGTGATCCAGGGATTGACTTCCACAGCCCCAGCTTCAAGAGGCCCCGCACCCTTTGCAGTAGAGGAGGACCGAAAGGCTCTTCTGCATACTGCTCCCAGCATCCCCCGGGAGAGGAGTCCAGAGGTCACTGCAAGCGATCCAGGGATTGACTTCCACAGCCCCAGCTTCCAGAGGCCCCACACCCTTTGCAGTAGAGGAGGACCGAAAGGCTCTTCTGCATACTGCTCCCAGCATCCCCCGGGAGAGGAATCCAGAGGTCACTGCAAGCGATCCAGGGATTGACTTCCACAGCCCCAGCTTCCAGAGGCCCTGTACCCTTTGCAGTAGAGGAGGACCGGAAGGCTCATCTGCATACTGCTCCCAGCATCCCCCGGGAGAGGAGTCCAGAGGTCACCGCAACGATCCAGGGATTGACTTCCACAGCCCCAGCTTCCAGAGGCCCCGCACCCTTTGCAGTAGAGGAGGACCGGAAGGCTCATCTGCGTACTGCTCCCAGCATCCCCTGGGAGAGGAGTCCGGAGGTCACTGCAAGCGATCCAGGGATTGACTTCCACAGCCCCAGCTTCCAAAGTCCCTGCACCCTTTGCAGTAGAGGAGGACCGGAAGGCTCATCTGCATACTGCTCCCAGCATCCCCCGAGAGAGGAGTCCAGAGGTCACCGCAAGCGATCCAGGATTGACTTCCACAGCCCCAGCTTCCAGAGGCCCCACACTTTTTGCAGTAGAGGAGGACCAGAAGGCTCATCTGCATACTGCTCCCAGCATCCCCCAGGAGAGGAGTCCAGAGGTCACCGCAAGCGATCCAGGGATCTCAAACCCTTCCATTAACCGAGTGAAGATTCATTTAACAGTGGTTAAAAAAGATTGGTAAGTATAGCTTTCAGAAATTTTTGGGCTTATAAAAGTTTGGTGAAAGGTGAAATTAAGGGATATATTATTTAGAGTTTGTGTATGTCTGAGGTAATAAGCAAGACAGAGATAATTAATTCTAGTGTCTGTCTTTCCCACCCACTCTACCCTTGATTTTTAGGCACGAGACACTTTCTCATTAAAAATCAATCAGGGTCTTATCTAACTCATACTATTGTACCAGCCCTTATTGAAAGTTTAATCATCCCCTTGTAGGTCACTATCTGATTAATTAGTAAATTCACCTGTAAACTTAAAGTACTCTCATTCCAACTCCCTTAGTATCTTAAACTTAACTAGGAACTCAATAAAACTAAGATGAAGGCAGCAGTCCAGCAGCAAAAGGAGGACTTTCCAGTCTTTTGCATTGAGTGCCACATGTATGATTTTTTACCCGCCGGTGAGAGATTGTATGTGTGCACTCGGTGCAAAGAGCTCCTGGCTCTCAGGGAATGAGTCCAATCTCTGGAGGCTAGAGTAGCAGACTTGGAGGAGCTGAGGGAGACAGAGAGGTATATAGATGAGACCTTCAGGGACATAGTAGCCTAGTCCCAAATCCAGTCTGGCACACCCAGTGCTGCCTTGGATCAGAAAGGTCTCCCAGTAGGAGAACATCACCCTGGTGTAGCAGGAACTGATCCTGTAGCAAGGACCTGCTCTCCAGGTGATGTATTGTCCTCTCACACTGAGGACAAGTCTCCCAGGGCTACTGACCAGGAGGGAAGGGTTAGGTCGGCCATCATAGTTGGTGATTCGATTGTTAGAAATGCAGATAGCAGGGTGGCTGGAGAACGTGAGGACCACCTGGTAACTTGCCTGCCTGGTGTAAAGGTGGCAGACCTCACGCGTCACCTAGATAGGATTATAGACAGTGCTGGGGAGGAGCCGGCTGTCGTGGTACATGTGGGCACCAACGACATAGGCAAATGTGGGAGAGAGGCTCTGGAAGCCAAATTTAGGATTTTAGGTAGGAAGCTGAAATCCAGAACCTCCAGGGTGGCATTCTCTGAAATGCTTCCTATTCCACATGCAGGTCCCCAGAGGCAGGCAGACCCACAGAGTTTCAATGCGTGGATGAGACGATGGTGCAGGAAACAGGGATTCAGCTTTGTAAGGAACTGGGGAAACTTTTGGGGAAAGGGGAGACTTTTCCGAAAGAATGGGCTCCACCTTAACCAGAACAAGGGGGAAAGCGGACAGTCACTCAGCAGTGCATGGTTCGGAGAACTGTATTCATGAAGGATACTAATGAAACAGGAGAGTTAGGGCATCCCAACAGAGAGGTTCCATTAATAGCAAACATAGTCCATATGCCTATACATAAAAAATCACCAAAGCTAATGATTTTCAAATTATCCCAATCAACTGAAAAGCAGGTTGTTAAAACAAACAAAAAACACACTTAGAAATGTCTGTATGCCAATGACAGAAGTCTAAGAAATAAGATGGGAGAGTTAGAGTGTATAGCAGCAAAAATAGAGATGTGAATCGTGTGATCTATCATCTTAACGATCAATTTCGGCTGGGGGGGGAGGGAATCGGATCGTCGCGGTTTTGTTTTTTTAAATATCGTGTAAATTGTAAATCGGGGGAGGGCGGGAAAACCGGCACACTAAAACAACCCTAAAACCCACCCCGACCCTTTAAAATAAATCCCCCACCCTCCCGAATCCCCCCCCCAAAATGCCTTAAATTACCTGGGGTCCAGTGGGGGGGGGTCCCGGTGTGATCTTTTACTCTCGGGCCTCCGGTGTGTTGTAGAAATGGCGCCGGCGCTACCTTTGCCCTGTCATATGACAGGGCAAAGGTAGCGCCGGCGCCATTTTGTTTTTTGTCCCCCGACGTCAGGAGCGTAGGAGATCGCTCCCAGACCCCCGCTGGACCCCCAGGGACTTTTGGCCAGCTTGGGGGGCCTCCTGACCCCCACAAGATTTGCCAAAAGTCCAGCGGGGGTCCGGGAGCGACCTCCTAAGCTCCTGACGTCGTTTTGCCGTACAAAATGGCGCCGGCCATACGCTGTATGGCCGGCACCATTTTGTATGGCAAAACGATTCGAGTGCAGGAGGTCGCTCCCGGACCCCCGCTGGACTTTTGGCAAGTCTTGTGGGGGTCAGGAGGCCCCCCCAAGCTGGCCAAAAGTCCCTGGGGGTCCAGCGGGGGTCCGGGAGCGATCTCCTATGCTCCTGACGTCGGGGGACAAAAAACAAAATGGCGCCGGCGCTACCTTTGCCCTGTCATATGACAGGGCAAAGGTAGCACCGGCGCCATTTCTACAACGCACCGGAGGCCCGAGAGTAAAAGATCACACCGGGAACCCCCCCACTGGACCCCAGGTAATTTAAGGCATTTTGGGGGGGGGGTTCAGGAGGGTGGGGGATTTATTTTAAAGGGTCGGGGTGGGTTTTAGGGTTGTTTTAGTGTGCCGGTTTTCCCGCCCTCCCCCTTCCCCCGATTTACGATTTTTGACGATAAATCGGGGGAATTCCTATTAAATATCGCCTCTAACGATTTTTGACGATTTAAAATATATCGGACGATATTTTAAATCGTCAAAAACGATTCACATCCCTAGCAAATTATAACATTGACATAATTGGCATCACAGAGACTTGGTGGAAGGAGGTTAACCAATGGGACAGTGCTATATCAGGGTACAAATTATATCGCAATGATGGGGAGGATCAACTTGGTGGTGGTGTGGCACTTTATGTCCGGGAGGGTATAGAGTCCAACAAGATAAAGATCATAGAAGAGACTAAATGCTCAGTAGAATCTATATGGGCAGAAATCCCATGTATGTTGGGTAAGAGTATAGTGACTGGGTAAATAAAACATCAGGACTTGCTAGAGACATAAAGTTCCTGGATGTAATAAATGATTGCTTCATGGAGCAATTGGTTCAGGAACCAACAAGAGAGGGAGTTATTTTAGATGTAATTCTTAGTGGAACGCAGGATTTGGTGAGAGAGGTAACAATGATGGGGCCACTTGGCAACAGTGATCATAACATGATCAAATTTAAACTAATAACTGGAAGGGGGACAATAAGTAAATCTGCAGCTCTAACACTAAACTTTCTAACACTAAACTTTCTAACACTAAACTTTCAAAAGGGAAACTTTGATAAAATGAGGAAAATAGTTAGAAAAAAACTGAAAGGTGCAGCTGCAAAGGTTAAGTGTTCAACAGGCTTGGACATTGTTTAAACATACTATCCTAGAGGTGCAGTCCATATGTATTCCATGCATTAAGAAAGGTGGAAGGAAGGCAAAACGATTTCCGTCATGATTAAAAGGTGAGGTGAAAGAGGCTATTTTAGCCAAAAAACATCCTTCAAAAATTGGAATAAGGATCCATCTGAAGAAAATAGGATAAAACATAAGCATTGTCAAGTTAAGTGTAAAACATTTATAAGACAGGCGAAGAGAGAATTTGAAATGAAGTTGGCCATAGAGGCAAAAACTCATAATAAAAACTTTTAAAAATATATCCAAAGCAAGAAACCTGTGAGGGAGTCGGTTGGACCATTAGATGACCGAGGAGTAAAAGGAGCTCTTAGGGAAGATAAGAACCGGAGGTACTTGCGATGAGCTGGAGCTATCGCAATGTGGGTGTATGCGTCCTGGAGGTCTAGAGAGCAGAGCCAGTCTCCTCTTTGTAGAAGAGGTAGATTGGAGCCCAAGGTTACCATTTTGAACTTTTCCCGCTGGAGATACTTGTTGAGGGCACGTAGGTCCAGAATTGGACGAAGGCCCCCAAATTTTTTGGGGATCAAAAAGTACCGGGAATAGAACCCTAGGCCTTGTTGCGAAAGAGGAACGGGTTCTATTGCTCTTAACTGGAGAAGAAGGGAGACCTCCTGCTCCAGAAGGACAGAGTGGTCGGCTAGTCTCCACACTTGTAGCGGTGGGGAGTCCTGAGGGACAGCAAGAAAATTCAGATGGTAGCCCTGAGCAATGATTGCCAGCACCCATTGGTCGGTCGTGATTGTTTGCCACATTCCATGAAAGTGGCATAGTTGACCTCCCACCGGTATGCTTGGCAAAGGAATTAGGCTGCTGCTCCCCAAGTGAAAGTTAAAAGCCTGAAGGAGGCCCTGGCTGGGGAGCTGCTTGTGACTTTTGCTTGCGAGGTTGGTGAGGCTGGGATTTATGATAAGTCCTCGTCACTCGGGTCCTTGTCGATGGAGGATAGTACTTCCTTGGCCGGAAGAATGACTTCTTAGGGTCCTTCTTGGAGGGCTGTCTAGACGGGAAGTCATAAGGTATCGATGAGAGCTGTTTGATGGTCTCATGATGATCCTTCAATTCAGCCACTATTTGCTGAATCTGTTCACCGAATAGATTGTCACCAATACAGGGCAGGTCGGAGAGCCTGTCTTGTACTTCTGGGCGAAGGTCCGAGGACTTCAGCCAGGCCCAACGCCGTGCCGAAATGGCAGTTGCAGACACTCTAATGGAGGTGTCGAAGATATCGTAAGCTGTTCTTATTTCATGCTTTCCTGCGTCAAAGCCTTTATTGACAAGGGTTTGAAGATGTTCTTGGACTTGGTCAGGCAGGGTTTCAGAGAAGTCCTGTATTTGCTTAAAGATGACCCTATTGTATTGGGTCATGTACAGCTGGTAAGAAGCAATTCTAGAGATGAGCATGGCCCCTTGGAACACTCGTCGACCAATATTGTCTAGGAGGGGTAGAGGAGTGCGGCTTCATTCTTTTCGCTTTCTTCTGAGCTGACTCTACCACAACTGAGTGGTGGTCAAGCTGAGACTTTTGAAAGCCCGGGGCTGACGGTACTAGATAAGTAGTGTCAGCTTTCCTGTGTACTGGGGCTATAGATCCAGGATTTTTCCAGTTCTTTTTGAGGAGGTCAAGAAGAACTTGATGAATGGGAATACAGGTGATCACTTTGGAGACATCCAGGAATTGGAGAAGCTCCATCATCTGGTGCCTATCATCTTGCTCCATCTGAAGTTGAAAAGGGACCATCTCAGAAATTTCCTTCACAAAATTAATGAAAGAGAGGTCCTCTGGAGGAGAACGCTTTCTACTTTCAGCAGGAGAAGGAGGTGAAGGTAAATCATAGGTGTCTGTGGAGGTATCATCACCCCAAGTGTCATAAGGATCAGAAGGCTGACCTGTAGGACGAGAGGGTGGTTGGATACCCGAAGGGCCCGGCTGAGGCTCCGAGAAAATCGAAGGAATCGCCAAGGGCACCGCGGACACCTTGGGGGGCATCGGTGCCGGCATCGATGGTGCAGATGTGCGTATCACCCCCGATGAGTGAATCGGTGGCAAGGGACAGCATGGCATCGATGGCTGAGGCACTACCCCCAAAGGAGGAATGCAGAACAGTGTTTCTCCTCCCGATGAAGCAGTCATCGGGGAACGCACCGGAGCCATCGGAGACCCGGGAATCACCGGTGGAAGGGCAGTCATGAGCGCCTCCATCCGGGATAGCAGCGGTGCCAGCGCTGCTGGAATCGGGTCGGTGACCGGTTCCACTCTCGGTGCCAGTGTCGGTGCCGGAGGGACCTGGAGTCGTTGCATCGCTTTGTCGATGACCTCCTGGACCAGCCGGTCAAGTTTTTCCCGGAGACCTGGGGCAATCAGCTCCGTCTCCGTGATGGAAGAGGGAGGCTGAGGCACAGTCGGAGGGACCACTTTTACAGGTGGAATCGCGACTCCCAAACCCCGATCGGGTGTGGGTGGCCTCGATGTCCCAGTCGCAGAAGTGGTCGGTGCTGCTCCTGGACGGGGCTTCTTCAATGGTGGCTCGGACGGTGGCGAGGTCAATGATTTCGCTCCCTCAACGGTCCGAGATGTACGATGCCGATGGCGATGCTTCTCCCTACGATCCCTCGATCCTGAGGGGGAGATACGGGAGTCGATGGCCGTGAAGACGTCGATGGAGGGCGGTCACCGGACGGTTGTCAATGGTGCGACTTCGACGGTGCCTGTTCCGAGGACGTCGATGCGATGGACGGCGTCGGGGTATGAGCACAGAAGAGGAGTCCCATCTTCTCCATTCTGGCTTTGCGACCCTTAGGTGTCATGAGGGCACACATGGTACAAGTTAGGACATCATGCTCACGGCCTAAATACAAAACACAGACTCCATGGGGGTCTGTGATAGACATGGTGCGAGTACAGTCCGGGCACCGACGAAAACCCGACTCCATGGCCATGGAAAAAATCGAGCCGCGGTACGGTCAACAACCAGTAGGCCGCGAGGGCCAAACTCGACGATAATCGACGAAAAACGGTGAAAAAACTTACCGGAGTACCGCGGTCGAGGAAAGTTAGAGGGGGAACCCCTGTGGGGTGAAGTATTTTAATTTAATTCCATTAGGAAAAATTCCTGTCAGGAATCAGTTCAGAGCTCCCAAACTGCGAGGCTACTGCTGCGCGGAAAAAAGAAGACTGAAGGGGGACACCTGCTGGCTGCAGGGTTAGTGCCATGCTGGGCATGCCCAGTAGGGGCCAGTCAAAGTTCTGGAAACTTTGACAGAAGTTTTCCGTGATTGGACTCCATCCTGATGTCACCCATATGTGAGGACTACCATCCTGCTTGTCCTGTGAGAAAATTCTTTTTCACTCAACGCACAATAAAGCTCTGGAATTTGTTGCCAGAGGATGTGGTTAGTGCAGTTAGTGTAGCTGGGTTCAAAAAAGGTTTGGATAAGTTCTTGGAGGAGAAGTCCATTAACGGCTATTAATCAAATATTCTTAGGGAATAGCCACTGCTATTAATTGCATCAGTAGCATGGGATATTCTTAGTGTTTGGGTCATTGCAGGTTCTTGTGGCCTGGTTTGGCCTCCGTTGGAATCAGAATGCTGGGATGATGGACCCTTGGTCTGACCCAGCATGGCAATTTCTTATGTTCTTATGCCCTTCGGTTTAAGTAATGCACCTGCAGTCTTTCAAAATATGATGAACAACATCTTACGGGACTTACTGTATCAATGCGTAGTAGTATATCTTGATGATATACTGATCTTTTCTCAGGATCTGCAAAGTCGTCAGGAGGATGTTAAGAAAGTCCTAGAACACCTGTTTGAGTACCACCTTTACGCAAAGCTTGGGAAGTATGAATTTCACAAAGAAGCTGTACCCTTCCTGGGATATATCATTTCAAAGAACGGTTTTCAAATGGACCCCAAGAAACTTGAAAGTATCCGGGACTGGCCTCAACCCACAGGCCTGAAGGCATTACGTCACTTCTTAGGAGTTACCAATTACTACTGATCCTTCATTAAAAACTACTCATCTTTGACACGCCCTCTAACTGCTATGACCAATAAGGGAGCCAACCCTGCCAATTGGTCTCCTTAAGCCATCTCAGCCTTCATGATGCACAAAGAGGCTTTTCAAAAGAAGCCGTATCTCTGCCATCCTGACCCACACCATCCTTTCATTGTGGAGTTTGACGCATCCAACATTGGTGTGGGGGCGGTTCTATGTCAGTACAGCGAATCCAATGTGCTCTATCCTTGCTCCTTCTTTTCTAGGCGATTCTCACTTGCTGAGAGAAACTATGGGATAGGAGACAAGGAGCTTCTTGCGATCAAACTGGCTTTTGAAGAGTGGCGTCCCTGGCTAGAAGGCGCACAACACCAAATAGTAGTATACACCGATCACAAGAATCTAGAGTACCTTCGACATGCTCAATGACTCAACCACCATCAGGCAAGATGGTTCCTGTTTTCAACAGGTTCAATTTCCTTCTGAAATACCGTCTAGGAGAAAAGAACACCCGGGCTGATTCCCTATCGTGCTCCTTCTCACCTCAGGATGTGCCAGATGAACCCCGTCATATTATCGATCCCGCAAGAGTGGTTCTCGCAGCCACCCACAGGGTACCTGCTGTGAAGACAGTGGTGGCCAGAAGTTTAAGAAAAAGACTGTTGAAATGGGCACATGATTCTCGTCTGGCAGGCCATCCTGGACAGAGTTGCACCTTAGCAATGTTGCAGAGATACTATTGGTGGCCAACCATGAAGAAGGACGTGCAAGCATACGTGGGTTCATGGGCTGTCTGTGCCAAGCAAATGTCACCACCCGGGCAACCTTGGCGTTTATTACAACCTCTACCATCATTGGATGAACACTGGACCCATATAGCTACTGATTTCGTAGTGGACCTGCCATCATCCAGCGGCAACAACACCATATGGGTTACGGTCGACCGTTTCTCTAAAATGGCACACTTTGTAGCATTACCAGGATTACATTCTGCTACTGAATTAGCTAAACTCTTCATTAAACGCATCTTCCATCTTCATGGGATGCCCAAACATATCCTATCCAACAAAGGAGTGCAATTTACTGCAAAGTTTTGGAGAGCATTGTCAGATGTTTGACATCGCTTTAGATCTAAGCTCCGCCTACCTTCCTCAGTCTAACGGTCAGACTGAGAGGATGAATAGGACGCTGAAACAATTTCTGCGATCCTATGTCAACTCTAGACAGAACGATTGTGCTGAATTACTGCCTTGGGCAGAATTTGCCATCAATTCACAACCTGCTTCTTCCTCGGGGTCTTCCCCTTTCCAGCTTGTCTACGGGAGAAAACCTTTACCTCCGCTGCCTATTCCATTGACAGTAGCCTCTCCTGCTGCCCAGGCTACCGCAGCAGAATTATCCCAGCTTTGGAGACAGACGAAGGAACTCCTTTTTAAAGCAGGACAAAAGGCAAAGGGGACCTATGATGCCCATCATCAAAAGGCACCCCAGGTCCAGCCAGGTGACAATGTCTGGTTAAGCACAAAATACCTGCAACTCAAGCTCCCTTATGCAAGATTTGCTCCTTGCTTTGTGGGACCTTTCGCCATCCTTCAGCGATTAGGAAATTTAACATACAGTCTCAAACTGCCTCCATCAATGAAGATAGGCAATGCATTTCATGTATCTCTACTAAAGCCAGTGATACTCTCCGAGTTCTCCAGAAAAGAATCAGAGGCCACCAGCCTGGACACAGAAGATGACATTGAACATGCCGTAGATGACATCCTTGATGTATGTAAAAGAGGCAAGACATGGGAGTACCTCATCTCTTGGGAGAACTATGGCTCAGAGGAAAACTCCTGGGAACCACTGGCCAATATTACAGACAAGGAGATGCTACGCCAATTCCACCTGGCACACCCACGCAAGCACAGACCACCTGGAAGAGGTCTTGGAGGGGGACCTTTGAAGGGGGGTACTGTTGCGTCCGTTGGTTGCAGACAGCTGCGACCGTTCTGCCTTACCTATTTTTCTCCCCTTTCCCTCTCTTTGGGCAAGATGGCTGTCTCTGGTGCCGAGTGCTGTGGGCCTCGGCATTTTCAGACCAGCATAGGCGTCCCCATCCACCATGCTCACTCCCGTGGCCTCCTAGGGTGCAAGCGCGCACGTCTCTGATGTTCAAATACACGTCATGGCGGGAACCTCGGGGGCGGCCCCACCGCATGACGTCAGTACCTCCGGGTATAACTAGCCTCTGCTTCCGCTACCAATTTGAGTTAGCAAAGACTTCTCTTCTCTACTCTGCCTGCTCTAAGCTGCTAGCTTAGACGCCTCCTTTCGCTAAGGGACTTGCTCCAGCAGAAGCTTTAGACACCCGCTCCTCGGGGGTCTCTCACTTCCAACTTCCCTTCGGGGTCCTCACTAACCTAGACAACCGCTCCTCAGGGGTCTTTTCTCTTATTCATTTCCAGGATATTGGACCATTGGGTACTCGCTCCTTGAGGGCCTATCTACTTCCTATCCTGCACCACGGACCTTCGGTCCCACCATTCTACCATCAGGAAGATGCCTTCCCTCTGTAAGTACCTATACGAATCGGTGCTCCAACTCCACCCACCATCCGCGGCGTTACCCGCACTACGGGCTCCTGCCTATCATGAACATCTGGGTAAGACTATACTTCTGAGCCTGCTGAGCGTATTGGCACCTCGTGGATCAGTACCTTACCTTCCTGCCTTACCATCTATTTACAGCAGTACAATAAAGACTATCCATTCTGTGTCTGCTAACTATGTCAGCCTTTCGCAGTGGTTCCCCATGGGGCTCTTCCCCATGGGCGGAGTCATCTCCATTGCAACCAAGGGTCCACAATGCCTCAAACACAGCACTTACGGGAGTGAGGCCCTTAGCATGAAAGCGGCATCTATGTGTGCAGCTTAGAGCAGTCAGACTAGCGAAGCAAAGTCTTTGCTAACTCAAAGTGGTAGCGGAGGTGGAGGCTAGATATTGTTGCAACCATCCCTTCCCGATGGCTTCACTCCACCTATCTTTCTTTCCTGGCACCTCCTCTTTCTTTCCTGGCTGCTGCGGCGTTTGCCTGCCGTCCTCTCCGGCGTCCCCGGACCGGCTTGGGCACCACCTCCTGCCATGCTCCGCCTGAACCTTAGGGCGCACGCGCCGCGCGGCCCTCACTCTTATTTCCTACTTGGCGCAAACCTCAGGGGCATCCCCCTGTGATGACGTCACGCTGCCCGGATATTTAAAGCCTACGATGTTTGCTAGCCTTTGAGTTAGCAAGGGGATTCTTACGGATGGGATTCGCTCTCCGTACCCAGCTACTCTGCCTCCAATACCATTGGACACTTAACGCTAACTGGGTACCCGCTCCTCAAGGGCCTCACTTGCTTTTCAGGTCGCTATCAGGAAACCGGTACTCGCTCCTCGAGGGCCCATGTTCCCTGACTCGCTGCCTACTCCTACCTTCTCTTCTGCCTGTAAGTATTCGCTATCTTCAACACCATTGAGTACTACCATCTTCACCTCAGAGCTGTTCCCTGGAACCGGGTACTCGCTCCTCGAGGGCCTGCCTCTATTCCAGCCCTGGTGCCATCTCCTACATGGAACCACTGTGTGAGTACATCACCTTCAAGCCTCTCAGCTCTCAGGGATCAGATACTCGCTTCTCGAGGGCCTGCTCTCCCTATCCTGGGGTTCTCCATACTGGGGCTTTGTGCATATTCCACTGTACTCATTATTCTCAGTTCTTTCCATGACAGCACTGCTACCGGAGGAGTCGCTGTTCCAGCACATGAGGGATTCTAGCCAGCCGGGCTACTTCAACTACTCACCACTGCCACCTCTGGTGGCACATTGTTTAATAAAAGATCAATCTCTGTGTTTGTGTGTCCTAAGCTGAGCCTGACCTGTGGCCCCTCACGGGACTGCCCCCATGGGCGTGGTCTGATGCCACAGTGTCCAAGGGTCCACCCAAACCTCACTAATTATAACAGATTGCTAACTCCATGGATCCGGCAAAGCTCAATGCCTTACAGGCCATCCCTGGCCTGGCCCTGCGCATTCCTAAACAACAAGATGCCTTGGAGAAACTCACTTCAGTGTTTCATCAGCTACAAGCACAGAAGATGCAAGGCACTATTTCCAGTAATGAAGGTCAGTTACCTGAAGTATCTATAAAGACTATGGTACCTCTGGCTGCTCTAGTTCATTTTTCTGGAGAGATTTAAAGAAACAGATGTTTCCAAAACCAATACTGCATGAATTTCGCTTTGCAGCCTGCACACATCCCCACAGTCTATGCAAAGACTACTTATATTCTATCTTATCTTGATGGAGGGGCCTTGTCTTGGGCTTCAACGCTGTAGGAACGTAAGGGTCCAATCCTGAAGGATATTGATGGATTTATAGAATTATTTAAATCTATTTTTGACGATCCTGCTCGAGTGACTGTTGCTGGTTCTGACTTGGTGGACCTGAAGCAAGGCAACCGACCACTGGCTGATTTTGCAATAGAGTTCAAGACTCTTGCTACAGAATTATGCTGGGAACCTAGATGCCTGAAAACTCTCTTCTTCAAAGGTCTGAATACCCGCTTGAAGGACGAGCTTGCCGCTCATGAGACACCTGACTTGCTGGATGAACTAATGGCTTTGGCTACTAGAATTGACCACTGGCTTCGTGATAAGGTGAAAGAACTCAAGCCTACTAGAGAACCGATTCAGAAGGAGACTCGTGCTAAACGTGCACTTCGGATGGTCCCAGCTGTACCTGTTGCCAGTGGAGAAGAACTGATGCAACTTGATCACAGTCATTTGACTTCAAAAGAGAGAAGACTTCAGAAGAGACATGGCTTATGTATGTACTGTGGACAAGCTGGTCACAATGTCCCAACATGCCCTATTCGTCTGGAAAACGGACGGGCCTAAGTCCTGCAGGAGGATTGTCCTTAGGCTTTACCACGCCTTCTCCGCGCTCTCTACCAGTCTCCCTGACTTGCGGACCGTCTACAATCCAAACTCTTGCCCTTGTGGATTCGGAGGCAGGAGGCAACTTTATACTTCGACGCCTAGTGGAACATTTGAGGATTCCCCTTGTTACTTTAGAAGCTCTACTACTCTTGTCTTCCATCCATGGAGAGCCTTTGCCCGGAGATGTGACTTATCGCACCGAACCAGTGACTCTTCACACCGGAGCCCTCCATATGGAGACAATTCCCTTCTTTATGTTAGAGAAGGCCATGCACCTTATAGTTCTGGGGTTACCCTGGTTGCAGTTGCATTAGCCTCAATTTGACTGGTCCTCCATAGAACTCTCCCGTTGGGGCCCAGGTTGTCATGGCAGTTGCCTTAAGGAAGTTTCTCCTGTTCTCTGCATGCCTACAACTCCAGTGATGGCAGGAATGCCGCCTCAATATGCATCATTCGGTGATGTGTTTTCCAAAGAAGCTGCTGACATCCTCCCTCCACACAGATCTTATTACTGTGCCATTCGGCTGAAACCAAACACTGAACCTCCTAAAGGATGTGTCTATCCACTCTCTGCAATAGAGAATAAGGCTATGTCCGAGTACATCGAGGAGAATTTACAGAAAGGTTTCATTAGACCTTCGAAGTCGCCAGCCGGCGCAGGATTCTTCTTTGTGGGGAAGAAGGATGGAACCTTACTTCCTTGTATCGACTATAGAGGTCTGAACAAGATTACGATTAAAGACCGTTACCCCCTGCCTTTAATCTCAGAATTGTTTGACCGGCTTCAGGGGGCCAAGATATTTTCGAAACTTGACCTGAAGGGGGCCTACAACTTAGTCCGGATTCGCAGTGGTGATGAGTGGAAAACGGCTTTCAACACTCGAGACGGTCATTTTGAGTACTTAGTAATGCCCTTCAGCCTGCGCAATGCACCTGCTGTGTTCCAGAATATGATGAATGACATTCTGCGGGATTTGTTGTACAAGAGTGTCGTAGTGTACCTAGATGACATCCTGATATTTTCTCAGAATCTGTCTATTCATCTAGAAGACGTCAAGCAAGTTCTACTAAGACTCCGAGAACACTAACTCTACGCCAAGCTATCCAAGTGCGAATTCCATAAATACTCTGTGCCTTTTCTTGGCTACATTGTGTCTAACATTGTGTCTAAAGATGGCTTCCAGATGGATCCCCAAAAATTAGAAAATATCAAGAATTGGTCCCAACCTACCAGCCTGAAGGCCCTGAAATGATTTTTGGGTTCAACAATTACTATAGAAGCTTTATAAAGATCTGCCTTTTCCAGGGAACCATGCCTACCTCATCCGGACCCGAACAAGCCATTCATCATAGAGGTCGATGCCTCTGATGTCGGTGTGGGGGCTGTTCTGAGCCAGACTGGAGATTCCAAGTCCTTACATCCCTGCTCTTTCTTCTCACGACGTTTCTCTCCAGCAGAGAAGAATTATGGGATCGGTGACAAAGAGCTCCTGACTATTAAGTTGGCATTTGAGGAATAGCGGCCTTGGCTCGAAGGCGCTCAACATCAAATTACTGTGTTTACGGACAAAAAAGAACCCGGCTCCAGCAGGAGATTTAGAAGGTAGAATGAAGCCTTCGCCAAGTTCTCTTGGATGTAGGTGGACATAGCCTTGGTTTCTGATAGAGAAAGTGGGTACACTATTCCTCTGGGAGGCTCGGTATTGGGTAATAAGTTTATGGCGTAGTCAAAAGGTCGGTGAGATGGTAGAGTGTCTGCCGCTTTCTTAGAGAATACATCTTGATAAGAGGAATACTGTAGAGGTAGACCTGGCAGGGAGGTGGTGGTGGTCAGGAAAGGCATAGGAGTCACCACCTGCAGGCACTTTCCATGTCAGGACTTCCCCCATTGGGACAGTTGCAGGGTGCACCAGTCGAATTGGGGCGTGTGTATTTGTAACCATGGAAATCTGAGTACCACCGGATGTATTGCCTTATCTAGGACCAGAAAAGAGATGGTTTCCATGTGTAAAGATCCTGTGCGGAGACGAATAGGTTCAGTGAAATACGAGACCTCGCCATGAATATAAGACAATAGCAGTGGTGTGGGTGTCCGAGCAGTCGTGTGGGGATTCGTAGGTGCTCCATGAGTTGTCTGAGTATAAAGTTCCCACCGGCACCAGAGTCCACTAGGGCTAATGTGTGAAACTCGAGGGCATCCGAGTTAATGGAGACTGGAAGTGTCAGAGGAGGAGATAGAGAAGTTAGACCTAGGAGAAGTCCCCCGGTTGATCCTAGATCTGCGTGTTTCCCGGACAGAAAGGACAGGAGGGAACAGCGTGGCCAGGTTGTCCACAGTATATGCAGAGGCCTAATCTTCTCCGGTGACGCCTCTCTTTAGCTGATAAATGGCTGCGGCCTAGTTGCATGGGCTCTTCCTCCTCAGTACTGGGTGTAAGAGTAGTCTGAGTAACCGGCGCTGGACGAGAGCATGGAACCCCCGATAACATCTTCTTAGGACCCTTAATCTCCTGTGACCATTCATGCAGGCGACGATCAACATGTCCGGCTAGGTCAATGAGAGAATCCAGGTTATCAGGGAGCTCACATGTTGCTAGTTCGTCTTTGATGCGTGAGTTAAGACTTTCCAGGAAAATGGCCCGCAGGCAACCCAGATCCCAATGTAACTCCGAGGACAGGGTTGTAAACTCAATAACACACAGGCTGATACAGTACAGTGCGCTCCGGTGGAGCTCCAGTGGAGCGCACTGTTAACACTCGATTGGATGCGCGTTTTTGATGTGCTAGCTTTACTCCTTATTCAGTAAGGGGTAATTGCGCGTTGAAAACGTGCGTCCAACCCCCCGAACCTAATAGCGCCCGCAACATGCAAATGCATTTTACTTTCAGAAATTAGCACCTACCCAAAGGTAGGTGTTAATTTCTCCCGGCCCCAGGAAAGTGCACAGAAAAGCAGTAAAAACTGCTTTTCTGTGTACCCTCCGTCTTAATATCATGGCGATATTAAGTCGGAGATCCCGAAAGTTAAAAAAAGTTAAAAAAAAAATTTTGAAATCGGCCTTCAGGTTGAAAACCAGATGCTCAATTTTGCCGGCGTCCGGTTTCCGGACCCATGGCTGTCAGCGGGTTTGAGAACCGACGCCAGCAAAATTGAGCGTCGGCTGTCAAACCCACTGACAGCCGCCGCTCCTGTCCAAAAAGAGGCGCTAGGAACGCGCTAGTGTCCCTAGCGCCTCTTTTTGCCGTGGGCCCTCATTTGAATACAGAATCGCGCGCACAGGAGAGTGACCTGTGCGCGCGCCAGGAGAGCGGGTGTTCGTCCGCTCCCCCGCGACTTTTACTGTATCGGCCTGACAGTCAGTCAAAGGTTTGGTACCTTGTTATAAATTCAGGAGTGTAGATCCAGCGACAGTCTTGCGAGCGGGGTCGTCAAATTCAGAATGAAAGAGAGCAAGGAAACCTTTCAAATCATTGAGAGTTGGATCATTATGCTCCCAGAGAGGTGAAGCCCAGGTCAGGGCTTTTCCATACAATAGAGACAGTATGTACGTAGTTTTGGACACTACGTCTGGAAAATAGGTAGGTTGAGGAAAAAGTGCATACAGCACTAATTCAGAAAGCCTCTACATAACAGGGGATCACCTGTAAAACTAGTAGGTGCTGGCAAGGGTACGGAGACTCTTGTCGGCAACATATATGAAGCGGAAGTGGGCTTGTCAGGCGTCAAGGCGGAATTCAGCCAAGAGTTTAACTGGTTGATGGCATTAGTCAACGTCTCTAATGTACTTTGTTGCTCGGAGAGTCGTTGGGCCAGGCCAGGGATGGCCTGGATGGCTGAGACCTGAGCCGGGTCCATGGAGTTAGTAATCTGTAATGTTTTTGTAAGAATGTGAACCCTGGGCCGAGGCGAGAGGTTTCTCAGCCCACAGGGAGGAGCCCTGTGAGCCTCACCGTTGGTAGGCGTGGTCTCAGTGGCATAGGATACAGCTGTAAGGTCGAGACTTTATTATGAAGGAAGTAAAAGCAGAGCCCGCAGAGCGGGAGGTGTAGTAAAAGTACAGTTCAGAGCAGAGGGGTATATCCAAGGTGATACCTCCGATGTGAAGATCAGGTAGTGGCTCACAGAGTGGGATATGCCAGGAAGTCTCTTCAGAAGTGTAACAATTACTTCAGATGTCTAGATCCGGTAGTGGCCCGCAGAGCAGGGTACGCTGAGGATGTCTGTTCTGTGGTGATGATGAAGTAATCTGAGGTGCAGGAACCCATGGTGGGTCCTGTAGATGGAGTGGCAATAACCTGCAGCGCAGGGTATACCGGAGTGACTCCTACTGAGGGAGATATGGTAGTGGCCCGAGGCACGGGGTACACCGTAGAGAATCTCAGTTAGGCTTGGTATCCTTGAAGTCCATAGTAAAGTACTCACAAGAGGTAGTTCCAGGAGAATGTCCTGGGAAGCGGGACAGTATGTAGCAGTCCAAGGCAGGAAGGCCCTCCGAGGAGCAGATAGCCAGGAACGCAGAAGGGCCCCCGAGGAGCGGGTACCCAGAGTGTTCATATGCCAAGCGACGAATCTGGAACCGGATGTCCAAGATTGGAGCGGATTCAGCAATGATGGAACTCCTTGCTAATTCGTAGAAGCACAGGGCTGGTCAGCTTAAGTACAGCAGCAAGGTGATGTCATCCGGAGGGGACGCCCACGTGGTTCCTGCCATGACATGTACAAAGATGGTCCTTGTGCGCGCGGCTTAGGTGATTCCTGATACAAGATGGTGGTCAGCATCGCCCACGCAGTCCCAGGAACACCAGGTAGGTTGACGGTGGCTGGCAGAGGCCGCCATTCTTCCTAGAATTGATGGTGCAGCAAAGAAAGAGGTGAGCATGAGAGGTCACAGCCGTCTGCTACCGACGGGCATAACAATGTTATAAAATAGCTGCGTCCCTGTTTGAAAGTTATCTTCCCTATGTACTTACTTACTGCCTATTTCTATATGAGTTGAGTTGCTGGTTGCTTACAGCCCCATTTTACCTTGTTAACAAAAGAAGTGCTATTTTACTGCTCTTGACAAGAAGAAAAAGTCCTGGCTTGCTTATTTTTCTTTAAAATGCATTCTCTTATCTAGACTAAGTCAGTTGTGCCACAATTCTCTAACAAAAGCAGGATTATTCATGTACTTTTATGTGTACTGGCCCTTGATTGATTTTCAAAACACCAATAACATGCATAAATATGTTTTATATAAGTTGCCTTGAAAATCAAGATCTAAAGGGATAAATAGTACACATGAAGCAAATATGTTTCAAGGGAAAATTATTTCTAGAACAAGAGGTCATGATTTGAGGCTGTTAGAGGTGAATTTTAAAAGCCCAGAGCACGCATTAATTCAGAGATGCGCAAATAAATTGGGCTTGTACGCACCGAGCGGATTTTAAAAGCTGCCTGGATAAGTGCACATCTCCCATGGAGCACACATCTCCAAAGTAGGACTGGAAGGCTCATCTGCATACTGCTCCCAGCATCCCCCGGGAGAGGAATCCAGAGGTCACTGTAAATGATCCAGGGATTGAATTCCACAGCCCCAGCTTCCAGAGGCCTCCCCACCCTTTGCAGTAGAAGAGGACCGGAAGCGCGTGCCATTAGGTGTGCAAATCTCAAACCCTTCAATTCTTTGCGTGAAGATCAATTTAATGGTGGTTACAGAGGATTGGTAAGTATAGCTTTGGGAAGTCTTTGGACTTAGAAACATAGAAACATAGAAATGACGGCAGAAGAAGACCAAACGGCCCATCCAGTCTGCCCAGCAAGGTTCGTACTTTTTTTTTTCTCATACTTATCTGTTACTCTTGGCTCTATTTCCTCAGATACTCTAATTTGTCACTTTCGTTTAACCTCTCAATGTAAATCGCTATATGAAGCGATAGTTTTCTGTTTTCATGTTTAAGTATTTGTTACTTAGTTTTTAACATGTTCAATGTAAACCGCTAAATGAAGTGATAGTTACCGTTCCTTGTAAACCGGGGTGATATGTATATTATACAGGAACCTCCGGTATATAAAACCTTTAAATAAATAAAATAAATGCCCCTTTGAAGTCCTTCACAGTTCTGGACTTATGAAAGTTTAGAGAAAGGTGAAATAGTGGGATATATTCTTTAGAGTTTGTGTGTGTCTGAGGTAATAAGTAAGCCAGAGATAGTTAATTCTAGTGTCTGCCTTTCCTACCCACTCAACCCTTGATTTTTAGGCAAGAGACACTTTCTCATTAAAAATCAATCAGGATCTTATCAGGCTCTTATCTATATCATACTATTGTACCACCCGATATTGAAAGTTTAATCATCCCCTTGTACAACACTAGTTATTAATTAGTAAATTCACCTATAAATTTAAAGTACTCTAATTCCAACTCACTTAGTATCCTAAACTTAACTAGGAACTCAATAAAATTAAGATGAAGGCAGTAGTCCAGCATCAAGAAGGGGGCTTTCCAGTCTTTTGCATTGAGTGTCACATGTATGATTTTTTACCCACTGGTGAGAGATTGTATGTGTGCACTCGGTGCAAAGAGCTCCTGGCTCTCAGGGAACGAGTCCGATCTCTCGAGGCTAGAGTAGCAGACTTGGAGGAGCTGAGGCAGACAGAGAGGTACATTGATGAGACCTTCAGGGACATAGTAGCCAAGTCCCAAATCCAGTCTGGCAGCCCCAGTGCTGCCTTGGATCAGAAAGGTCTCCCATTGGAGAATATCACCCTGGTGTAGCAGGAAGTGATCCTGTAGCAAGGACCTGCTCTCCAGGTGATATTAAGTCCTCTCGCAATGAGGACAAGTCTCCCAGGGCTACTGCCCAGGAGGGAAGGGTTAGACCAGCCATCACAGTTGGTGATTCAATTATTAGAAATGTACAGGCCGATACAGTAAAGTGCGGCCGCAGTTACCCCGTTTCTAACCCGCTGTGTACTCACAATTTGGCCGCGTAAGTCTAACCCACGATTCACTATCTGTTTTTACCGATCCTTACCGCTTCTTTTACTCGACGCGTATCCCTTTCCGCCCGCGACATGTATATGTATGTAAACGATCCGATTAGCTATTCCCTCCCATACAGTAACGTGCGCCCCAACTATCTCCTTTTTAACCTGATATCTTGCCGCGTCTTTTCCTGCTAATTTACCGCCTACCCTGACCCTGGCGTTAGTGTGGTGAACTTAGCCGCGCAGTCCCAAACCAAACCAACCCAATCCAAGCGTCAGGCAAGCCCCAGGTGAGAGACGAAATTTCACAGTCCAAAACCAAACCAACCCAATCCAAGCCCCAGCAGAGAGAGACGAAATTTCACAGTCCCAAACCAAACCAATCCAAGCCCCAGCAGAGAGAGATGAAATTTTACAGTCCCAAACCAAACCAACCCAATCCAAGCCCCAGCAGAGAGAGACGAAATTTCACAGTCCCAAACCAAACCAAACCAAACCAACCTAATCCAAGCCCCAGCAGAGAGAGACGAAATTTCACAGTCCCGGGCAAACTTTCCCCCAACCCCCGCTCACATGCCCTGGCCGCGGCCACGCAAGCCCCCAGCAGCAGCAGTAGAATGGCGGCGAGAGAGAGCGACTTCAGCGGATCGGGCGCTCCCCATGCGAGGCGGCTTCCAGCAGCCCCGCCAGCGAAGGTGAATACGCTCACGCCGTGACCTCTGACGTCCAGCCGGGTGCTCAGGTCACGGCATGTGCTCATGCACCTTCGCTGCCTTGAGTGCCCATATTGGACGTACAGGCGTGCGCGTATTCACCTTCGCCGGCGGGGCTGCTGGAAGCCGCCTCGCATGGGGAGCGCCCAATCCGCCCCAGGCTGCTGAAGCTGCTCTCTCTTGATGCCTTTGCCCTCACTATGTCACAGGGGCTGAATCAGTACCTGTGACATAGTGGGCAAAGGCGTTCGGCGCCATTTTCAGTATTGGCATCGGACGGCCGGCGTGCAGGAGGTCGCTCCCGGACCCCCGCTGGACTTTTGGCAAGTCTTGTGGGGGTCAGGAGGCCCCCCCAAGCTGGCCAAAAGTCCCTGTGGGTCCAACAGGGGTCCCGGAGCGACATCCTGCATGCCGGCCATCTGATGCCAGGACTCAAAATGGCGCCGATAGCCTTTGCCCATACTATGTCACAGGGGCTACCGGTGCCATTGGTCAGCCCCTGTCACATGGTAGGAGCACAAGATGGCGCCGATGGCCATGTGACAGGGGCTGACCAATGGCACCGGTAGCCCCTGTGACAAAGGCTATCGGCACCATGATGAAACCAGCACCGAGGGTGTGAGTGCAGGGGATAGTTCCCGGACCCCCCGCTGGACCACCAGGGAGTTTTGGTAAGTCTTGGTGGGGTTCAGGAGGGTTTGTTTAAATTTTTATTTAGGTGGCCGAATAAAACAGAAATCCGTTAAATACGTGGGGAGTCGCGATGCGTTTCGCCTCCCCACGTATTTAACAGATAGGACAAAATACATTGTGGATCACAAATACGTGGAAAACGGATGCACACCCCTAGGAATTAGTCCCATGACAAGCACAAGCTGAAAAAGCATGGGCTAAATTGAAACTGGTGGAATGAAGCCAGGCCTAGGGTGCAGGCACCTCTTGCCGGTTGGTCAAACTCAAGGACCTGGAGTTGCTGAAATCTGATTCATGAAGGCATACTTTCCCTGAAGCTTGATGATACTTAGTGAAGAAGCAGAACTTAGAAAAGGTGATGTGGAAACCTGGGCGCAGGCACCTCCTGCAGGTCGTGTGGAATCCAGGATGGAAAACCACATCTCTGTAGGATGAGCAGAGATGGCCTCTGGAGCAAGTGCAGGCACCTCCTGCTGGTCGAAAGGAGTTCCAGAACTGGACTGATTTTAAAAAATCTGGATTCAGGCTCCTCCTGCAGGTCGTAATAATCCAGACGTACTAAAAAACATAGAAAACAGGAAAAAAAAATTTTAACCAGACAAAAGAGTCTAGGAAACTAGGAGCAAAAATTTTCTAGGCAAGGAACGACATTCAAAAAATATCCAGGAATTTGAGCCCATCACAGACACACGCTCACCGAGCTCATGGCTTTGGAGCCTGTTGCGACCGCGGCCTTTGGATCCTGATGCAGGCACTGTGGTGAGGGCATGGAGGCACAGTTGCTAGCTCATGGAAGAGCGTGAGCCCCTGAACCATAGCACAACTCAGGGAGGAGCCCCAAGGCACACCGTGGGAGATGAGAGCAAGCAAGCATGGGTGGAGCAGGAACAAAGCAGGATTGAAACTAAGGCAAGTGACTCGGAACAGGAACCAGGCAGGATCAGCCCTCCACTGGACCCACACGCACCAATGAGACCCAGACCAATGAGACCAATGAAACCCAGACCAATGAGACCCAGACTCGGAACTTGGAACATCAAGAGTTCAGGATCATCAGGATTTCAGAACCTCAGGACCATCAGGACATCTGGAACTAGGATAAGGCAACGAAGGACATCTAGAACATCATGACAAGGCAACGAAGGAGCTCTGATGAGAAACAAGACCAGGAGCATCAAGACATGGAACGAAAAATCATCTACACACATGAAGACCACAGAGGACCTGGACCGGCAAGGAAGAACATGGACAACCATGGATTCCGATCCAAAGCCCTGAGGAACTGGAAGTGAGCCCTTTTATAGGGCTGAAGCAGGAAGTGAAGCTGATGAGGACTTCCAGTGGGGCTGCGGGCCTTTACCGCCACTGGCCCTTTAAATCAGAAGAAGAGGCACGTGCCGGCACCTACAGGAGGGCCCAGGAGTGGAGCAGGCCCAAGGACAGTGGTGGCCTTCAGGCCGCGAAGAACAGGAACAGGCAGGCATTGGAGGTGGCCTCTGAGCTGCAGGAAAGTGTTGCAGCGGCAGCAGCTTCCCTTGCTGCTCAAAGAGGAGGAGCCGCGCAGCCTCCTGCCGTGAAGGTGAAAGATTCGCCTTGTGACATGGCATGGTGTCACCACAGATGGAGAAATGCAGCAATAGCCTCCTGCCACGAAGGCAGGGGGTCTCAGTGGTGGCTCTCCTGTCTCGGATGATGGACAGTCGGCAGCGATGGCGGCCGGGCCATGTGGAGCGGCCTAGCAGTGAGTAAGAGCCTGCTCGCGGGATGGTCTCCACGAGCAGGATCCTAACAGCCGCATATTTCCATTGAGGTAGAATCGGTGATGAAAAAGGCCAAAAAATCCAGATTACATTCCAATGCACCTCCAAGCAAGGATAACCGTTACATGGACGAATTTGGTAAGAAAGCCTACCAAGTAGCCATGTTGAATGCCAAGATTCAACATTATCAATTTTACATCACTCAATATCTCTACAAGTGATTACAGGCCTTGAAGTCTAGTTGTAGATCTGCCTCAGAAGAAGGAGCACTACCCCGACTGCACTTGGACATGGAGGAGGGGTTACGCTACCTACTCCGAACAATCTACAAAGCATTCGAGACATCGGCTCATACATCAGTGGTAGCTATAGGAGCACGTAGGTTGGCCTGGTTGAGAGTGAGTGCCATCTGAGAGGATGTGCACGAAAAACTGGCTGACCTGCCTTGCAAAGGGGATAATCTTTTCAGAGACAAATTACGGGAGACAGTCTCCCTCCTCAAAGAGCAGAACATAGCTGTACTGTTGTTGGCATCACCCATGGAACAACAATCCGCATCCAGAAGGTACTTTCCTGCATAGCAGAGGCCCTCCTATCACAGACGGCAATACTGCCGATTGTTCCCTACGAGACGCTGTCATACCTTCAACCGAGGCGTTAGGGGCAGACAGCACTCCCCCAAAATAGACCATGACAACAAAGCCAACAGCAGCAATCACCAACTGTGCCCCAGAAGCCGGTGCAGAATTTTAGAGATTTACCAAGCTGTTACCACCGTCGTATACAGGGGGCCGACTAATCCAGTTCTACAATGCCTGGGAATTGATCACGACGGATCATTGGGTTCTAGCCATAATTCGAGAAGGGTGCCATCTCAACTTCAAGAGTACCCCGCCACTACCGCACATTCCCTCTCTTCAGCACTCGGGCTCCCAGGAACTGCTTCTCTAAGGCGAAATGTCCAACCTCCTGAGGCAGCGAGCCATCCAAGTGGTGCCATGGCAAAATGGAACGAAGGGTTCTACTCCCAATACTTCCTCATCCCAAAGAAATCAGGAGGACATCACCCAATCTTGGATTTGAGAGCTCTCAATAAATTCATTGCAAGGGAAAAGTTCATGATGACCTCCCTGAAATCCATCCTTCCCCTTCTACAACCCAATGACTGGATGTGTTCAATAGACCTGAAGGATGCATACTCTCACATACCAATGCACCGTTCTTCCTGGCGTTACCTGTGCTTGCAGACCAATGGGCAGCACTACCAGTACAAGGTGCTCCCTTTTGGCCTGGCATCGGCCCCCAGAGTTTTTACCAAATGTTTGGCGGCAGTAGTGGCTCACCTTCGTCGAGCGGGCATCCAGCTCTTCCCTTACCTAGATGCCTGACTCCTAGTAGCCTCGGATGTGAACACCCTGAGCACCCATGTTAGACAATCCGTTGTCTGGAGGACCTGGGAATCCTCATGAATTACGAAAAGTCACATCTTCAGCCAAAGAAATGGCTCCAATTTATCGGTGCCAAGATCGACACCATAGCAGGAAGCGCCTACCAGAGGACAGAGCCCTAACCATTCAATTCCTGGTGGGAAGGATACAGTGCACACCTCACCCATCTACCAGACATGTATTGACCCTCCTGTACCACATGGCAGTGGCCATTTACATGGTACCTCACACCAGACTCCATATGAGGTGCCTGCAATAGGGCCTAAAAATGCAGTGGACTCAATTCACACAACCATTATACAGCTGAGTGTCGCTAATGGCTGCAGTGAACAAGGACATTACATGGTGGCTGTCCCCGACCAATCTGTTGAAAGGAATACTCTTCCGCTCCTCTTCACATCAACTAATCCTCACCACGGATGCTTTGAGAAAAGGCTGGGGGGCACACTTAGCCGACCTAAAAATGCAAGGGTTATGGTTCCCAGCCAAATCCCGCCATCAAACAAACTTACTGGAACTCAGAGCAATCTGGAACACTCTACTGACCTTTTCCCAACATATCAAATGCAAGCGTCTCATGATATACACGGACAACCAAGTAGCTATGTTCTACAAAAACAAAGGAGGGTCAGGTTCCTGGAATCTGTGCTGAGAGGCAATTTGGATCCTCAGGTGGGCAGAAACGTTCAAGGTGTCCCTGCAAGCAACTTACCTTCCAGGTTTGGACAAAATCACAGCGGATCATTTGAGCAGAGTATTCCATCCTCACGAATAGACACTAAACTAGGAGGTAGCCCTCGGTCTTTTCAGACAATGGGGTTTCCCATGCATGGACCTATTTGCCACAGAGAGCAACCAAAAGGTACCAGTGTTCACTCAGTCTATCCCAGCAAGAACTGATTCGCACAGGATGCCTTCCTCATCCCGTGGACAGAAGACCTTCTCTATACTTACCCTCAAATTCCTCTCATCTCCAGAACCATTCAGAAATTCATCGAGGATGTGGCAGACTTAATACACATAGCACCAGCGTGGCCGAGGCAAACATGGTACGCTTTTCTCATTCGACTTTCCATCACTCCACCCATCCTGCTGGGAACCAGCCCAACTCTGCTGACTCAGGAGGATGGGATGTCGCTGCACCCCATGCATCTCTCCCTTCACCTCAAGGCATGGAGATTGAAAGGGCAGTATTAACCCATCTTCACCAACCACCGGACATTGAGAACATCCTCATTTCCTCCAGGAAACCTTCAACCAGAACAAACTATAGGGAGAAATGGTACCACTACTCCACATGGTGCAGGAAGGACATAGATCCCTTCTCCTGCTCTCCTCAAGCCTTGTCAGAATACCTACATATTCTCTATCAATCAGGGTTGGCAACAGCTTCCGTCAGGATACATGTCAGCACCAATTCAGTCTTTCATCATCCTCATGAATGACTACCTATCTCAAACCATCCCCTCCTCTCCCGGTTCATGCGAGGCATTCTGCGACTGTGGCCTCCTGTCACCAAGCCAGCAATCCCTTGGGATCTCAACCTAGTTCTGGAACAACTCATGATGCTACCCTTTGAGCCAATGAGTACCTGTCATGTGAAATACCTCACCTGGAAGGTGGTGTTTCTGGTCGCAGTGACTTCTGTAAGAAGGGTGAGCAAGCTTGAAGCCCTAGTCCATTATTCACCCTATTTTCAATTTTTTCATGACAAAGTAACATTACAACCTCACCCTACCTTTCTACCTAAGGTGGTATAGACTTTCCACCTCAATCAGACAATTACTTTGCTGACGTTCGTCCCAAAGCTGCACAGCATACATACAGAGCGTCTCCTTCACCCTCTGGACTGTAAAAGAGCTTTAGCATACTACAGAGGACTCAAGTGCCCTCCAGACCTTTGCAGCACTTTCTTTCCTTTAACCCCAATACTCCAGGTCAGCCAGTGTCCAAGAGGACTATATCCAGCTGGATATCGCAATACATACATTTTTGCTGCACAAAAAGATCCAAAATGCTCCAAGATAAAACCCATGCGCATAAAGTCCGGGCTGTCACTACCTCTCTAGCCCACCTTCATAACATGCCATTACTGGACATCTGCAAGGCGGCGACATGGTCATCTTTGCATACCTTTGCTTCCCACTACTGTTTAAATCAGCAAGCAGCATCAGATGCAGCTCTGGGCTCGGCAGTCTTGGCTGTTTCATTTGGGCTGTAAGACAGTCTACTCTTGATGATGGGTTGTGCACTCCAGACCTTAAAGGACACGAATAGAGTTCTGACACAACCTGTGGGCTAGGGACGCCCAGACAGCATGGCTAATTCAGCCCTGCTATCAATGGGGAAAAAGCAAGTTTCTTTACCGTAAGCTGTGTTTCTGTAGATAGCAGGATGAATTAGCCTTGTGAACCTCCGCTCCATGGGAGGCGCTTTGTTATGGACTGAAGAGGCTGCTGTTCACGCGGGAATACACATGTGCAGCCACACAGAGCCAAAGCTCTGTGATTACTGAGGAAAGCTCCACCTAGAGGTCACTGGGAACATCTCCCAAAAAGCATGGCTAATTCATCCTGCTATCTATGGAAACACTGTTTACAGAAAGCAAACTTGCTTTTCCACCACATTCTATGTTTTTATGAGTGGTAGAAAAGAATAAGTTGCTCCTGCTATGCTGCTTTTTAAAGAAGTCAGTAGCAGAGCAGAGAATAAGAATGGTAAGGTATGTTCCCCAAACATTTGTGACTTTTTTGAAACCCAGAAAGAAAATAACTATTGGTGTGAAGCTGTTTTGTTAAGAAGGAGGAAGAAAATCCAGCTGAAGAAGTAACAGTCGAAGGTTTAGTACTGAAAGTTAAAATCCACAGAATAGCTGATTCCTTACTGAACACTCAGAAACATAGACCTTAAACTATATAACAAAGTTTTAGCAAGCTCTCTTTCATGGATACTTTAACACAGGAGTCAGGAACCTTTTTGGCTGAGAGAGCCATAAACGCCACATATTTTAAAATGTAATTCCATGAGAGCCATACAATATGTTTAAAACTAAATACAAGTAAATGTGTGCATTTTATGTAAGATCACACTTTTAAAGTACAATAAGTCTCTGAAAATATTACACCAGGCCTTAAGACACCAATACATCTCCTATTAGGAAAACGGACCAAGTCAGGCTGCTATAGAGTCCTACACAGAAACTACACGCCAGCAGAAAACCTCACCTGAATCACGTGCTGTCCCTCACCTAACATAGAATAAAGAGACCAAAACGCATAACAAGAAGCATGCAGAAAAAACTGAATTGGAAACTGCAACAAGCCAGAGTCTCTGTATGCAGTGTAACAAAGGAAAAAAGAAACATCACCCATCCTTATAAAACAAATCAAGAAATATAAAATCATCAGCAGTAAAACTGTACTAACAAAAAGAACATATTTCGAAACAGCTGATGAGTGGAATATCCAATAATTAAAAACTCATATAAAACATTTCCAGATACCAACAAAATATTTCAAAATAACAGACACAAAGACCCAGTAATGAAAAATAATAAGGATACAAAAATATTTTTGCTCTGCATACCTGGGAACGTTTGATATCCAGGTGTCCTGAGATTGTTCTGAATTAGCAGGAGGCAGGGTGGTTTGCTTGGAACTTTCTCCTCTCTCAGTCACATACCAGCGCTCCCTCTCACACTGGCTCTCAATTACACACCTATACACACATGCTCTCAGTACTCACATATACACATGTTTTTTCTCTCTCACTTATATAGGCTCTTAATTACACATTTACACACATGCTGTCTATCTTTTCATGCTTACACACACACACAGGCTTTCAATCACATAAATACATGCTGTCTTTTTCTCTCACACACAGACTCTCATTCACATGCTTACAAACATGTCCTCTCTTTCTCTCATTTACACACAGGCTCTCAATCACATACTCACATGCTCCCTCACCTAAATCAGCTCTCAATCACACACAGACACACATGGTCTCTCTCTCTCTCTCTCTCATTTAAACACAGGCTCTCAATCACATACTCCCTCACCTAAATCAGCTCTCAATCACACACAGACACACATGGTCTCTCTCTCTCATTTAAACACAGGCTCTCAATCACATACTCACATGCTCCATCACCTAAACCAGCTCTCAATCACACACAGACACACATGATCTCTCTCTTACTTATACACACAGGCTCTTAATCATACATACACATGATTTCTCTCACACACAAAGGATCTCAATCATACACACATACTCTTTCACACAAACAGGTTTTCAATCACAAACTTACACATACAGGTTCCCAATGGTAAACTTACATTCATGCTCTCTCTCTCATAGGCAGGCTCTCAATCACAGACATACTCTCTTTCACATATACAGGATCTCAATCATTCACATACATGCAATCTCTCACTCACACACACAGGATCTCAAACACACATGCTTGCTCGCTCATTCACTCTCTCTCTCCCCCACCCCCACCCCGGGAACTCGCGGCAGCAGCAGCCTCCTCCCAACGCTAACCTCCTTCATTTTCAGCCCTCGCGGAGGCGGAGTCCCATCGGCCACGGTTGAAGCTCTTCATTTTCCTCCGAGCCGCGCTGCAGTCTTCTTTCCGTCGGACCGACGCAGACCACACTAGCGTGGCCTCTTCTTGCCGCGGCATGCACCCGATGCTCTCCACTTCCTCTTCCGGGCCGCGGGGGGGGGGGGGGGGCGGGAAGAAGAGACCACACTAGCGTGGTCTCTACTTCCCGCGCACGCACCCAATGCTCTCCACTTCCTCTTCCGGGCCGCGGGGGAGGGGACGAAGAGAGCACGCCAGTGCCGCCGACTCCAGCTGTTCTGCCGCGTTCCGCCTGGGCTGACAGCATTTTAAGCCCGGGCGGAGGAGGAGCGGGGAGCAGCTGGGTCAGCGGGGGACTGGAAAGTGTGGCGACAACTTGTCTGCGAGCCAGATGCAGCCCTCAAAGGAGCCATATCTGGCTCGCGAGCCATGGGTTCCCGACCCCTGCTTTAACAGATCAGTTTCCCTTGATCACTCTTCATGTTATTACACATTATAGTACACATTAGGGTATGTATTATCTCATGTGAGCCCTGTATATTATTTAATCCATATTTTACATTGTAAATACATGTCAAAGACTAGTTACAGTATGCTAAATATGAGTTAATACATAATTTTATAGTACTGTTGGACATACACAGCACTGAACAATATTGATAATTATTCAGATGCCATAAGTTCCTTCCCCAAAGAGCTTGCAATCTAAGTACTTCCTGAGACAATGGGAGAAAAAGTAACTTGCCCACGGTCACAAGAAGTGACAGTAGGAGAAGTAAGATTTGAACCCTGGCTTCCCTGGTTCTCTGCCCATTGTTAACAACTGGGCCCATTCTTCCTCGCATAGCTCTGGTATTAGACCTCAACAATTGTATTATCAACGTTTTGTAATCCTTTAGTATAGAAAAAAATATGAATCTAGGAAAGGATCTTACCTTATCAGCATAATGCTCAGAACATAAATATTAAAGCAAGCATTTTCCAAACAGCAAGCTTGGTGCCTGTCTTCATCTTGATGAAATAGGTAGCCATTTTGACAGCTTTCTATTGTTAACATGTTAAGTAATCTGGCAAGTAGTGTTGGCTGCTGCCACAAGGTGGCAGAAGAATATATTCTCCCTGAGCTTTCACTGTAATTGGGATACTATCTCTCTTTCTCTCGCTCTGTAAACAATATGTGCAGACTAGAGAGCTTCTGAATAAAGCTACGGTATGTTATATCTCAGCTTTCCCTCACTCACTCTGGATGACAACACAGCATAACAGATAAACTGAAAATATAAGAGATACCATTTTATCTTGATAATCAGTTGTCTTAAGTCCACTAGATTCTTTGTCTCATGATTTACAATATCACCAGTCCCTCATGATCATTCCCTTATAATGATATATAATTAAATATAATTCAGACCACATCATAAAACTGTGCTTTATACTACATCTTTTTGGCTGTGTCATGCAGCACTTTGCAAAATTCAAAATAGTTATTATTAAAATCTGTCATACAAAAATATATTTGAGAAAAATTAAAACTTCAGTTAATAAAAGGAATTTCTGTTTGTTTTTTTTTAAAAAAGGGCTTCATAGTGTAAAAATCCAAAACAGGATGCATTGCAC
This sequence comes from Rhinatrema bivittatum, assembly GCF_901001135.1. Lineage (NCBI taxonomy): Eukaryota > Metazoa > Chordata > Amphibia > Gymnophiona > Rhinatrematidae > Rhinatrema > Rhinatrema bivittatum. The sequence goes on along the minus strand of NC_042618.1, from coordinate 216,192,347 downwards.
CGAGACACGCGATAGCCAGGTCCCTATTGTGAAACACAAATTCTTTGCAACACTGGGAGACATCACAGAACAAAAATACTATTAGAAATGTTTCAAAGGGAACATTTTTGGCTGTGATGGAGGCTTTTGACATTATTTATTAGGTTCAAAAATGCTTAACAAAAGCCTAACAATAGACCTGTGGAAACCACTACATCTGATTCACTTTCTGTTGTTATGTATAGGCATTGATTTGAAGATGGCCAGCATTAGTGGAACAATTCCTTCACAGCAGTCAATGCGAGAGAGTATTCATCCATATACAAGCAAAAGCCTGTGAACAAACCATATGGAAACAAGGGAAAAAAAAGTAAACATTTATTAACCTCTTTGTGGGGAGATTGGTGGTAGAACAGGCCAGTGTTGGAGAAGTTGGTCATGCCAGATTTCCACGAAAGAAGGTGCCTGACCTGAGCATTTCTTCACAGAATATGATGATGCCTGGAAAAGGTCACCACTACCATGGTAACTGGAACTGTTCGGTTTGGGGTTCACAATGCTACTGCAGTAACCACTTGCTTCCAAGAGAGAGTTTTTGTGCTGACTGGATTTGCAAGGTCTTTGACTGCTGTGTGAGCTTTGCCCAAAACTGGAGACGGAAAAAGAGGAAGAGCGAAGCTGAGAACAAGGCGTGTTGTCGCTGTAGGTGGCACTCATACTAGAAACTTGTCTAGAAAAATCTGTAAACAAAATACATGGAAATGAATTCATTAGTTTGTATACATTAAAAGTTGTTTCAGAGCACAGATTCGTGTCTGAAAATTTATTTTTCTTTTGATGAAAAAAGAGAATCATGATTAATGTGAAAGGGTGCAATGTCATGGCTCCCAATCCTGTCTTTGAGAGTGGGTTTGGTTTTTAGGAAAACAAAATGGGCTTGATTTTAAAAAGCATTAACACGCTTAGGGCCTGATTTTAAAAAGCCTTTACATGCATAAACTGGGTTTTACTCAAATAAATGCACTTTAGTCAAGTAAGTGTACTTTTGAAAATTGCTACAATATATGCCATTGAATTGTCTAAAGGATTTGCTCGCATAAGTGCACTTTACATGCGTAAATGGCTTTTGAAATTGCTATGATAGTAGTTACATTTACACATGTGAATCCTTTTGAAAATTCACCTGTTATAATTGAATTTTACACTTGTAAATCACTTTATGTGAGTAAATGGCTTCTGAAAATTGTTTTGATAGTATGTTACATTTATGCATGTAACTCCTTTAAAAATTCACCTGAATATGTAAAAGTAACTTGGATTATATATAACCATGAATATCCACTGTGGATATTTATTTATTTATTTATTTTTGGGTTTTATATACCGATCTTCTTGCATTGGATGCAAATCAAACCGGTTTACAGTGAAACAATTTAACTTGCCTAGGAGCATTACATGGAACAAAGAACATCGAACAAATAAGAGTGCTTATGAGCATTACATAGAAAACGAGGAACACTTAAACATTTAAACTTTTAAAAAAACCTTTGGTAACTATTCTTATACAAAATGTGAGAAAAGAGCCATCAATGTTAAAAAGGAAATCAGGTGGTTGATTGTCTCGATTGAGAAGGAATATTGGGAAGGGAGATTGAGGGCAGACACGGGGAAGGGAATGGAAGGTGGGGTGGAGGGGCGGGTAGAAAGAAGGTATAGGATAGGAGATGATAAGAGGGTGAATTAATAACATATAGAACCAATCAAAGTTGTAGTGGGTAGTCCATTGTGGGCCATCAAGGAAACGCAAGGCTGAATAGCCATGTTTTCAGTTTTTTCTTGAAAGAAATATGGCAGGGGTCTTGTCTGAGTTCTGGTGGTAGTGTGTTCCAATGGGTAGGGCCTGCAGTGGATAGTGCCCTATTACTTAGCGAGGATTTGGCTTGAGGGACGAAAAGGGTGCCTTGGTACGCTTTTCTGATCGGTCTCGTGGATTTGTTGGTGCGTAGCTGAAATGTGAGATCCATTGGGGCTGAGTTGTATAAGGATTTGTGCATGGTGGTCAGAACTTTATATAGAATTCTGTATTTGATCGGAAGCCAATGGAGGTTGTAGAGGATAGGTGTAATGTGGTCTCTCTTGTTAGAGTTGGTCAAGATCCTGGCCGCCGAGTTTTGTAACATCTGTAGAGGCTTAATGGTGGTAGCTGGTAGACCGAGTAGCAGAGCGTTGCAGTAATCAATTTTGGTAAGGATGATAGATTGTAGAACCAGGCGGAAATCTTGAGTGTGCAGGAGCGGTTTTAGCTTTTTCAGAACTTGTAGTTTAAAGAAGCAATCTTTTGTCATGTTTACAAATCTTTTCAGGTTGAGCTGGTTGTCGAGGAGCACTCCTAGGTCTCTTACGAAGGCTGAGTTTTTGAGGTTATTCAGGATAGTTGATGTGAGGTTGGAGGGAGAGTTGAGGACTATTTGTGGTTGACTAGTTATGGGTGAGGCTGTTTCTCTAGCCAAGGGGTTGTCTTCCTGGGAGATGATGAGGTATTCAGTCTTGTCTTTGTTGATTACTAAATTGAGTTTAGTGAGAAGGGCGCTGATTTCATGAAAGCAATTCTCCCAGAAGATTGAAGAATTTTGTAGGGATTTCTTAATCGGGATGATAATTTGGACATCGTCCGCGTAGATGAAGTGTTTGATTTTCAGCTTAGAAAGGAGGAGGCAGAGAGGTAGCAGATAGATGTTAAAAAGGGTAGGGGAGAGGGAAGAGCCTTGAGGGACTCCCAGGTTTGAGCTGATTGATTGTGATTCTTTGTTATTGATTTTTACCTTGAATGATCTGTTACTGAGAAATGAGCGGAACCAGTCGAGGGCAGCGCCTGAGATACCAATATCAGCTAATTGGTGGAGAAGGATTGAGTGGTTGAACGTATCAAAGGCCGCCGAGAGGTTGAGGAGCATAAGTAGATGTGGTTGTCTTTTTTCTGAGCTCAAAAGAACGGAGTCCAAGAGAGAGATCAGAAGGGATTCTGTGTTTCGGGATTTACGAAATCCGTATTGCAATGGAGCCAGAATAGAGTGATCTTCCAGATAGTCTGTGAGTTGTTTATTTACAATTTTTTCAGTGATCTTGGCGATGAACGGTAAGTTGGCTATGGGAAGGAAGTTGGATGGATCATCTGTTGACAAATTAGGTTTTTTTAGTAGAGGCTTCAGTATGGCTTGCTTGAGAGAGTCGGGCATGTGACCTTGGGTTAGTGAGCGGTTGATGATGTCTGCGATGGGTTTCCCTATGGTATTTGGTATTGAGATGAGAAGGTTTGATGGGATGGTGTCTAGCAGATGAGAAGAGGGTTTGAGTTTCTTTAGGATATTCATATCTTCGAGTGAAGAGGTAGTCTCGAAGGATTCTAGCCTATAGTTCTGATGTGATCTTGAGGTTTGCGAGATGGGGGTGAGTGGTTTGGGGGTGGAGAACTGTTTGGTGAGATTTATAATTTTTTTCTTGAAGAAGGTGGTGAGTTCTGTGGCTTTGGAGAGAGCTTGCTCGTCTGGAATGGAAGGGGGAGAGGGTTTGGTGAGGGCGGAGACGTATGAAAAAAGGGCTTTAGAGTCAAAGATGAAATGGTGTATTTTTTTGGCGAAAAACTCTTTCTTTGTTTTAAAGATGGTGTTCCTGTATTTGTTGAGTGTGGATTTGTAGCTTGCTTGAGTTGTGGTTGAAGGATTTCTGCGCCAGATATGTTCTTTGTTTCTGAGCTCTGATTTCATGGCCTTCAGGTCAGGAGTGAACCAAGGTTTTCTGTTGTCCTGGGCCTTGTGAAGCACCTTGGTAGTTAGTGGGCAGGCTTGGTCTGCGATTTTGTTAGTAATCACGTGCCAAGATGAGACGGCTGAGTTCGCATCGGAGAGGTCGAGCTGTGTTAGTTCCTTATCAAGAAGATCGGTTATCACTTCAGTGGAGCAAGGTTTCCTGAACTGAATAAAGGTTTCAGGGAATGGAGGGGGCAATGTGTCTGCTGTCTTGAGGACCGTTGTGATGATTAGGTGGTCTGACCAGGGTACTGGTGTGCAGGTTGGACGAGATGAGAGAGAGATGCCTTCGTTCACGAAAATCAGATCCAGCGTATGGCCTGCTTTGTGAGTTGGGTTGTCAATGATCTGTTTGAAGCCCAAGTGTTTGAGTGAGGATAGGAAGGATTCACAGTTATTGGAACGTTTGTTCAAGTCTACATGTAAATTAAAGTCTCCTAAGATTAGTACAGGGGAGTCATAGTTGTTATGTTTGGCTATATATTCTATCAAGGGAGATGGGTCTGCTTCTAGGTTTCCTGGTGGGGCATAGATCAGGCATATTTGGAGCTGTTTGGATTTGAAGTAAGCACATTCCAGGTTCGAGATTGAGTGGGATTTTTGCAGGGTTATCTTCAGGTGTTTCTTTGCTGCGAGAAGTAGACCGCCTCCTCTTTTTTTAGGTCTAGGGATTGAAAAGAAATCGTAGGTTTGAGTGGGGAGTTGATTTATAAGTACTGAGTCCGTGGGTTTTAACCAGGTTTCTGTGATGGCACAGATGACTGGGTTGGCCTCTGAGAGATAATCATTTAGTATGTGGGATTTTTTTAGAGAGGGATTGGGTATTGAAGAGAGTCAAAGAGAATAGAGAGAGGCCTAGTAGTTGTGTAAGTGGTGAAATGATGATAGGGATTAGTCTCTTCTGTTGGATGAGATGAATTTGTGGAGGTTTCTCTTTGTATCTAAGGTGTTTGAGGATATCATGAAAACTATACCTATTGGGGTTTCTTAAGAACCTGATTTGGAAATTACTGGTCTCAGGGATTTAAAAAAAATAGAGACTCATGAATAATATTTGCTTTCATTTAATGGATTGCTCACCATCTTACAAATCCATCAACACTATTCTAGGCAACAGATTTTCAAATCATATTGTGACTGGATGGTCACATTAAAAAGTGTTAGTAATAATACAGGCATTTAGCGGTAGATTTTAAAAGCCCTCCGTGCCCCAAATTAGGGAGATATGTGCATCTCTCGGACTGGCGCGTGGCGCGTGTATTTTAAGAAACATCCATGAAATTATGTATCTCCCGGTACGCACACAAAAGAAAAAGTCCAAAAAAGGGGGGAAGCATGGGCGTGGTCTAGGCAGAGCATGGGCCTTCCAGGAATTTAAATGGAAACCAGCACGTAAATATTTACACGCACAAGCGCATGCTGGGGTCCCCTACCGTGTAACTTTACTTCTGCTATAGATGGTTTTTAAGTTTTAAACCAAAAAAACCTAGCTAGTCAGTGGGGTTTTAAAGGTTGGGGCAGGTAGGGTAAAAAGAGAGCTTAGTTAGCTAGGGGGATTAGGAAGACCTAATCTGTAACTGGGCAAAGTGGGAACGAACTGATTTAACTGGTAATTGCGAGGGCGCGTTTATATTAAAATTCCCCCTACTTACACAGTAGAAGCAGCACATGCGTGCATCCATATAAAATGGCGTGCACATTTACGCACATCCAGCCAATTTTTTTATAAGATGTGGGTATACTCATGCATGTTATAAAATGGCTGCATTCATGGGCGCTTACCAGCATATGTGTGTTCATGTACGCCTGCACAGCTGTTTTAAAGTTATCATCTTAGGCCTGGGTTTACTAATACCGCCGGGGTCTTTGAATCCTGGCGGTAACGGGGGTGGGGGGGAAGCGGGGGGCGGTCCTGCGCTGCCGGCGTCGCACCAAATAACTACACTATAGATTTTCCCAATAGTGAACACTAACACATTAAAGGGTGAATTTTCCAAATATTACGCATGTAAAAATGAGCATATACATGTGAAAGTAGCCTTGACTCGCATATTCCGTATTTAATAGAAGTATAAAATATGTGAGTATTTTACTTTTGCGTGGGTAAAAAAGGGGTGATCTAAGGTCATTCTGGGGTGGGGCCTACATTTATGCGCATAAGGAGCTATGTTGCGCCTCCGCTTACCTGCCCCCACTTACCTCAACAAAACTCAACACTCGAAGCTTTCGAGCCAACATCTTCTCTGGAGATCGAAAACATCCTCAAAAAACTGAAACCCGCTTCTCATCCTTCGGACCCAATACCTCTTAACCTACTTTTCAACATCCCAAACACCATTTCAACGCCAATTGTGGAAATCATAAATCGCTCCTTAACTCAAGGCCTAGTGCCAGACCAGCTAAAGCTCACCATTCTAAAACCTCTTCTAAAAAAAATCTAACTTGTCTCCAGCGGACCCAGCCAACTTCCGCCCGATAGCCAACCTACCTCTGATTGCAAAAATCATGGAAAAATAGTTAACAGCTTTCAGAATACCTGGATGATCACAACATACTTTCCCCCTCTCAATATGGATTTCGCAAGTCATTAAACACAGAAACACTCCTTATATCCCTCACAGACACCATCCTAATAAACATAGAAAAAGGACAACCCTACCTGCTTGCACTTCTTGATCTATCCGCCGCTTTTGATACGGTGAACCATGCCATCCTTTTAGAACGACTCGCAGATATAGGCATCAAGGGATCCACTCTCATCTGGTTCAAATCCTTCTTGTGCAACAGGCTCTTTAAAGTTAGGATAAACAACAAAGAATCTCACCCTGTCCGCTCTAACATGGGAGTCCCCCAAGGATCCTCTCTCTCACCTGCCCTCTTCAACATCTACCTTCTCCCACTCTGCCACCTACTTACAAAGCTAAAACTTACTCTACGCGGACGATGTTCAAATACTCATCCCGATCACAGAATCTCTACAAAAAACCCTTAACCACTGGAACAACTGCCTTCAATCAATTATCCACCTTCTCTCCAGCCTCAACCTGGTCCTCAACACCAACAAGATGGAGATTCTTATCATCTCTCAAGAAGACCTCAACTCTCATTCAACCTCACCTCTCTCTTCCCAATTATCCAACTCAAACATAAATCACTCTCCATCGGTTAGAGACCTAGGCGTTATCCTGGACAACCAGCTTAACCTAAAGAAATTTGTTAACACTACCACAAAGGAATGCTTTTACAAACTGTAAGTCCTTATGAAACTAAAACCACTCCTTCACTTCCGTGACTTCAGAATGGTGCTGCAATCCATCATCCTGTCGAAACTTGACTATTGCAACTCCCTTCTTCTCGGTCTCCCTGCTAACACCATCAAACCTCTGCAGATGGTTCAGAATTCAGCAGCAAGGATTCTCACCAACACCAAAAAAAGGGACCACATCACCTCCACCCTTCAGATCCTCCATTGGCTGCCCATTAAATCCAGGATTCTCTTTAAAGTCCTCACGATTATTCACAAAGCTAAGCACAACCTTTCCTCTATCAATTCAACAATCCATCTAAGACCGCATACTTCATCCAGACCAATCAGAAGAGCCTACAAAGACACATTGTATGCCCCCCAAGCAAAAACATCCTTAAGGAAGCACGCCCTAGCGACAGCAGGACCCCATCAATGGAATGCGCTTCCACCCGACCTCCGGCAAGAACCATGCCCGTCCGCATTCAAAAAGAAACTCAAAACATGGCTATTCAGCCAAGCCTTTCCTGACATTTAACATACCCTCTTTCTGTCTGACATTTCCCTTTACTGTTGTTTATTCTCCGCAACCTTTTCTGCTCTTATCACACATATACTCTCTCACTGCAATCCGCAGCTTAGTGGATTCAACAGTCCCAGTCCGGGACCCACTCCTTTAAAAAGTTAAAAAATGTATGTAATCAAGCTCCTTATGTCAATCTGTACACCAGTTTTGCTCCCTATCTTACTTAAACTATGTCTCGCAATTCTGTTATTGTTATTGTAATTTTGGAAATTTAAGGCTGGCCCTCGGCTCACTCCTGGCCTTTTAAGGCTGGGCCCTGTCATTTGGTCATATTGCTCTCAAATGTAAGTCTCTCAATGCCTTAACCTAGGATTCTCCCAGATCTCAATTCTGATTCCACTTATATAGTTATTGTTAATCCCCTCACCACAGTTATTCATATCCCCGGCTCATTGTATCGCCCCTTGCTATTCATACAGTTCATGGATCTCTTTGTTTTCTCATACAGTTCATGGATCTCTTTGTTTTCTCAGTTCTCATTTCAGTTGTTAATTGTAAAGATTTATTACCCCCTCGACACTGTTAATTGTATCCCCTGATCATTGTATCGACCCCGAGCGAATTTCGCAGTTGCATCGTAAACCGATGTGATATGTATTTATACAGGAACGTCGGTATAGAAAAGTTAAAAATAAATAAATACATAAATAAATTAATTAATAAGGAGCTATTTTAAAAGACATGCATGTAGCTTTGCCAATTTATGAAATTTTACACTTGATAATTGTCTGGGATAAATTATATTAAATCTGTTTATTATGTAGTACTGACTGAGTGGGAGGTCTGGGTGAATGGGAGGAGTTTAGGCTGAAGAACCAGGAGGATCTCAGTGAACTGGAGTACTGGACAAAATGGTGAAGTAACTAATAAAACTGGTAATTTCCTTGCTGCACACATTTTATAATACTCTGAGTTATGTGCATAAATCCCACTTTATTTTCGTGTGTAACGAACAAGCATATAATTTTAAAATAGCCAGGAAAAGTACAGGTTCAAAGCATTAATATACGTTCTTTCAGTGCACTGCATGTTTTCACATGTAAGCCTACATACATACAAATGCATATATATGCCATCGTGTGCATTTCTCTGAAAGTTATCCTCAAAATATTAATATAAATTGATAAAATGTAAAATTATGTACAGCAGCTCATTTAAATATAGTGCAGCTTGTGTTAATACATACATACAAAATAGCATAGTCATTAATGCAAAACTTAAGAACACCTCCAGGGATGTAGTTAAAGTTTTTGTTTTAGAAGCACACATTAACAACTGTATGGGTTGGGATAAAGTCTATATGTAACTTTTATATGTAGACTCACTTTAGCGCACATTTTCAAACTGAATTTAAGTTCAAAAAATGAACTTTGAAAATGGTAGGGTGCCCTTCACCGCACACAAAATAACCTGTAAAAAGTTACACCTGCTCTTTGCAAGGTGTAACTTTTATATGTTAACTTACACACTTGCTTTTGAAAATAAAGTTTTTTTTATTAAATCCCACTCTTGCCCCAAGTCCAAGCCTTGGAACTCCTATACCCAATGCATTTAAAAGTATGCATAAAATCAGGTTACATGCAAGGTTTTACAAACTCTAAGGCCCAAGAAATGTTAGAAAACCCATTTATGTGTATCAAACCATGTTTAAAGCACATAAATGGCTTTGAAAATTCAGCCCTTAGAGGGTAAATTGTCAAAGAGACTTCTGTGGGTAAAGTTATACTTTACCCACAGAAATGGTCCTTTAGAATACTGCATGACAAATACTTGCATAAAATTAAGTGCATGCACATTGGATGCGTGTTCTTTTACGTGGATAGTGGGGAGGCTTTCCAGGGAGTAGAATCTGGGAAGAGCTGGGACTTGTGTGCATACTTTTTGATTTTAAACATTATGCACATAATTCTCTTGGCAAACGTACGCTTACCAAATAGTAGGTGTAATTGTGTGCAGAATAATTTTCAAAGCAAAGTTACATATGTTTATTTTGAAAATTGGTGTAACCTAGATACACAACAGCCTGCAAATTTATGCAGGCTTTTATAAAATGATTCATTTAGAGGGCAATGTCTTAAGCCATTTCCGCACTATAGCAGTGGAAATTTGATCTTTGAAAATTGCCTACCCTATCTGAGTGTAAATGTCCGTGCAAAATGCTAATGTACACATACTTTTATGCACAGAGAGAAAGCTGAGTTGTTTATCTGTAACAGGTGTTCTCCAAAGACAGCAGTCCTTACATACAGGTGAAATCACTAGATGGGGTCCAACCCAGAATTTTTACTTCAGATTTTCTAGAAACTTTGAGAATGCAGTACTGCCATATGTCCTCATTGGGACTAATTCAGTCTATAATTTAGCTATAAAAGAGGAGGCAGGTGGGTTTCATGAGGACTGATATCCTACTATCCTCAGAAAACACCTGTTACATGTAAGCAACTTTGCTTTCTCCAAGACAAACAGGATGGCAGTCCTCACATATGGGAAATCCCTAGCTACAGATTGACCAGTATGAAAAAGAACCCCAAAACAGTGCCAAGGGACAAAACTGTTTTTAGTGGCAACAGCCATTTTTGGTATTTTCTGTCTTTTTCATATGGGCAGCCTGGAACAAAAATAACAGGCTGTATGAGGGATGGAGCTGGATACTACGCCTCAAAGAGATTCCTTAGGTCAGACTGGCTGATCCTACTGTCGAGTCAGGAGTCCCTGTTCAAAAATAATGTGATGTGAATGTATGAGAGAACATCATGTTGCAACCTTGCAGAGCTTCTCCATAGAGATGGATCTTAGGTGGACTACTGACAGTGCCATGGCTCTGACATTATGAGCTGTGATATGGCCCACCGGATTCAGGCCTGCCCAGAAATAACAGAAGGAAATCCAATTTGCTATCCAACTGAATAAAGTCTATTTCGCAATGGAAATTCCAAGTTTGTTGGTATCAAAAGAAACAAAAAGCTGAATAGATTTTCTAAGGGCTTCAGTTTTCTCCAAATAGAAGGCCAAGGCACTTTTGCAATCCAAACTGTGCAGCACTTGTTCACCTTCATTGACATGTGGCCTGGGAAAGAATGTTGGAAGGATAATTGGCTGGTTAGGGTGGAAGTCTGACACTAACTTTGGAACTTAGGATGCTTACGCAGAACCACCCAGTTGTCAAAAGATTTGGTATAAGGTGGATAAGCCACTAGACGCAGGGGTGGGCAATGCCAGTCCTCGAGGGCTGCAAACCAGTCGGGTTTTCAGGATATCTTTAATGAATATGCATGAGAGAGACCTGCATACACACTGCCTCAGTTGTATGCAAATCTATTTCATGCATATTCATTAGGGGTATCCTGAAAACCCGACTGGTTTGCAGCCCTCGAGGACCGGACTTGCCCACCCCAGCACTAGAGTATAGAGCTCACTGACTCTGCATGATGAAGTGACCACCACCAAAAATAAGACCTTCCAGGTCAGATACGTCAGCTCACAGGGTCATAGGGAACTTTCATTAGATGGGTCAGTATCACACTGAGTTCTCAAAACACAGCGAAAGGCTTGATGGGAGGTTTCAAGCAAGCCCATATGAATCAGGCATCTAAAGGCTGTATAGGGATGGGTCTACCATCTATATTTTGATGATAGGCACCAATCACACTAAGATGAACTCTTATTAAGTTGGTTTTGAGTTCTGACTTTGAAAGATGTAGAAGGTAATCAAGCAATTTTTGTGTGGAGCAAGAGAAAGGATCTAGGGCCTTTTTCTCAAACCAAATGGTAAACCTCCTCCATGTCCTTGTGGAGTCATTCCTGGAAGGCAGAAGAACCCAAGACACATCATCAGAAAGATTCAGAGATTGCAGGAATACCCTCGCAACATTCAGGCTGTGAAAGCCAGGGCCCCAATATTGGGATGAAGTAAGAGCCCCTGATCATGAGGGTTGGGGAATTCCCCAGTCCAACTGGATTCCTGATAGACATCTCCCTCGGGAGTGGAAACCAAATCTGTCTCAGCCAAAAGGGTGCTATGAGACTATAGTCCCCTGGTCTCTTCTGAATTTTAACAAGGTCTTTGCAATGACAAGAATCGGAGGATTTGCATACAGTAAGCCCTGACCCCAATTCAGAGCAAATGCGTCTGAGGCTAGCTTGCTTTGAATCCCTTTCCTGGAGCTGAAAAGCAGGACCTTTTTGTTTTGAGATGTATGCGGATCCAACCTGGATGTACCCCACTGTTGAGATAACAGGTTGGCTACCCCTCAGTGAGGGGACCATTCATTGGGAGATTTCAGGACCCAACTCAGTCTGTCAACTAAGACATTCTCACCTGCCTGAGGATCATTCCTTGAGAAATGGCCAGTCCCACATCTGGACATAGGAGGTATGATCCTATGCCACTTGATTGTCTGGAAAGGATTACCTTGTTGGCCAATTGATCTCTGAAAGCCTTCAGATCGTACCAAACTGCCCTTACATCTAGGAAGTTAAATTGATGAAGCTTCTCCTGAGCTGACCAAAGGCTATGGGTTCAGAGCTCCCCTACATGGGCTGGACACAATTGTGATCAGGATAATTTAGACTAGAAGAATTTGGAAGTGTATACTCCTGATCAGATTGGAATGGAACTGCCACCAGGACAGAGAGTTCTTGAGCATATGGGTAATGTGGATATTGTCACGAACACTCTGAGTGGCTTGATCCCACTGCGATCTGAGGATTCACTGGGCTTTTCTTATATGAAGACGTGCCAAGGGAGAACCATGCACTGTTGATGCCATGAGGCCTAACAACCTCAGTATGGCCCATGCTGATGCCTGTTGACTCACTTGAATCCTTTCCACTGCGGATATCATGTGATTGCTGTAGGAGGAAGGCTCTTGCTTGAGTCATGACTAGCAGTGCTTCTGTAAACTCCAGCTGAGATGACAGGCTCAAGTGAGACTTGAGGTTGTTAATGGTGAATTCTAGTAACTCCAACACCCGAATAGTTCTGCACACTGATTCACTAGCACCTACTTGAAATGTGCTCTTGAGTAACCAATCACCCAGGTAGGTGAATATGTGCATTCACAGCTTGGACTGCCACCACTGTGAGACATTTTGTGAAGACACATGATGCTGATGCTAGGCCAAAGGGCAGCACACAATACTGGAGGTGATGAGCCCCTATCTCAAATCTGAGATATTTTCTGTGAGCTGTAAATATTTCTATGTGGGTATAAGCATATCAGATCCAGACAGGGGGATTCTATTTCCTTTCCTGTGGAGAAGAGGGGTTGAAGTGAGATCTGTCACTTCATCCTGATCACAGAAATTTCCAGATCCACAACCGTACCCTCAGAAATATTCTAAGCCTGACTGATAGGCTAGGGGCATGGACCCGGACCTCTCCTGGCTAGCAGACAAGGCCTCACAGAAGAATGAGCTTGTCTGTTGGAGCCTAGACCCCAATGAATGTCTGCATCTCGGGGAAGTTTTCTAACTCCTCCCCCCTTCCCATCAGTGCAACAGGTATCGATGCCAATCTATCTGGCAGTTCAAGGGACTCCAATATCAGCTGAACATCAATCTGTACGGGCACTGATGCCCTTGATGTCCAAGGCCTGCTAGATCTTCCTATCCAGCTCTTGCTCAAAATTGCCGATGCCAACATGGCTTGTGAGGCAAGCCTCATCTTCCTGGGATATCCGAGGTGTATCTGTGGCTGACACCTGGACCCTTGGAGACTTTTGTGAAACCCAGGATTGAATTGAGGATAAGCTCTCCTCACCACAGGAACGAATAACCATGCTCTCAGCATCAGGCATCAACAGAGACCAATGTCGATTCTTCATAGCCTTTGCCCAGTACATATCATCAGCACTCCTCAATGCCAGAATGGAAAAGGCTTAACCCTATGCATTCTTCGGGTAGGAGTAGACAGATGACAGTCTAACCCCCTGATCCTTTCTGGTGCTCGATGTTGAGGAGGTTTGATACCCTTTCAATTCTGATGTACCTCAGCTATCAGTATTGTTCCTTGATCCATCAATGTTGATGCTTCCAATGCCAATATCGACGGGTCAATCTTATGGTTCACAAAGTGCTTCCCTATGAGGTCAATCAAGGTTTGTTAGGGGTCATGGTCAAGCAAAGGAAGCACACTTACATGTCATAACTGGCACCCAGGCAGAAAATACATTCATCATGGGGATCTGCAATAAACATGACCCTCTCACACAGAGAACATATCTTGAAGTCACTGGTCTTCTTATCCTTTTGGGATTTGAGCCAAAAAATAACCAAGAACAGCAAAATCAAATGACTCAATGACAAAACCACAATCAATGCCTTCTTGATGCACCAGAGCCGGTGCACTGTGCGGCCACAGAAAAAGAAAGAAAACTTTGAAATCAATCAAAAACTTACCTAGGTGACTAAAGGAAAACAGATAAAGACCACAGGGCCCTGCAATAAATGAGTCCTGACCTCACAGGAATCTGTAAGATCCTCAAACAGCAGGAAAGAAAAAAACCGTGACCTGTGGCCTCTGCTGAAAAGATGAAACTGAAGGCGCATAGCATATTCAAAGTAGAACATACTCAAAGAGGTCGATATTCAAAAGCCATTTAGATGGATAGCTGAAAAGTTATCCATCTAAATGGCTACCCAGTGATATTCATTGCTATATGCGGCTAAATTCTAGCATGTTGATGAGGCTATTAGCTATTCACCCCAGATACAAAAACAAATGTGCACCTGATCCACACATTTTAGCACTCAGAAATTAATGTTAGCCCAGACAAGGCGTTAATTTCTGAGCAGCCCAAAAAAAGAGTACAGAAAAGCAGAAAATACTGCTTTTCTGTACATCTTCAGAATAGTAAGTTGGAGGAACCAAAACATTAAAAAAAAAAAAAAGTGTGCCAGTGGTCAGGTTAGGAAAAGGGATGCTCAATTAATGAGCATCCCTTTTCCTAATCCATGGCTGTGCACAGGTTATGAAAACAGATGCTCGTAAAATTGAGCATCCGTTTTCCTATCCAACTGACAGCCACCTCTTCTGGTGTTGCGTCCGGCCAGTCGCATTCCCGTCCCTCTGCCCTCATTACTGAACTTTTTCATCGACTGAAAAGAGCTTGGGTGTTCACTAAGCTGGATCTCCGGAGGGCCTACAATCTAATCCACATAAAATCTGGAGATGAGTGGAAAACAGTTTTTAACACGTAGGACGGCCATTACGAGTATCTAGTAATGCTTTTGGTCTTTGTAATGCCCCCACAGTATTCCAGAATCTTATGAATGATTTGTTTCAGGATCTCCTATCTACCTCGATGATATCCTCATTTTCTTTCGAGATCTTCACTCCCATTGCTCCCATGTCCGCCTTGTTCTTCAACGACTGCGAGAGAATAAATTATATGCTAAGTTGGAGAAGTGCCAATTCGAAGCTGAGAGTTTGCCGTTCCTCAGATATATTGTTTCCAGCCAGGGCCTTCACATGAACCCCGAAAAGGTCCGCAGTATCCAAGAGTGGCCTCAACCCACTGGACTTCACGCTCTACAGAGATTGTTAGGGTTCGCCAATTACTACTGACATTTTATACTACACTACTCCAGGACTGCAGCTCTCACGGCTCATACCAAGAAGGGAGCCAGCACAAGGGTCTGGCTGTCAGAAGCGATTAAGGCATTTCTTGACCTGAAGGACACCTTTTTTCAGAAATCTTGTTTGCATCACGCCGATCCATCTCATCCCAATATCCTCAAAGTCGATGCCTCTGATTCTGGTGTTGGGGCTTTCCTGAGTCAACATTATGATACTGGGACCCCTGCTCCTTCTATTCACACAAATTCACTCCCGCTGAGTGCAACCTATAGTATTGGAATCAAGGAACATCTGGCCATAGAACTGGCATTGGAAGAGTGGCGACAGTGGCTAGAGGGAGCTCAACACCAGATCACAATATATACTAGTCCTGGGGGAATTCTGTGCTACTGCGGAGCACAGAATTTGCACAGAATTCCCCCCCCCCTGCGCAGTAAATGGCAGAGACCCCGGCATGCCGTGAACGGAGCGCACCAATCGCAGCGAAAATGAAGGCCCCCCCCCGTGCGCCGGTCGCATTGAAGATGAAGGCCCCCAGCATGCCGGTCACAGCGAACATGAAGTCCCCCAGAGTGCCGCAAACAGAGCACGCATGCCATTCGTGGTAAACATGAAGGCCCCCGCATCCCTCGGAATGCACTCCACTCGATGAAGGCCCCGGTGAGCATGAATGTATATAGAGAGGTGTGTGTGTGAGGAGGGGGTAGTGAGAGAAGGGAGGGGGGTGTGAGCGAGTGGAGGGGAGAGAGTGTGAGAAGGGGAGGCATGGAAGCCGCCACCACTGTCCTTTTACCTTCGCGGCCCTGGTGCCATTGCTGTTGCTCCTTCATGCGACAGGGGCGCCACCAATGCCGCAGCCTGCTCCCGGCCTCCATGGGCTCTGCATAGGCGCACGTACGCCTCTTCACACTATTTAAAGGGCCAGTGGCGGGAAATGCCCGCGGCCCCACTGGATGACCTCATCAGTCTGCTCCTCATCCAGCCCTATAAAAGGGCTCTCTTCCACTTCCTTGGGGCCTTCGAACCGAACTTCACAGTGGTCTGTGGTCTTCCTTCCAGTCATGGTCCTCCATGGTCTTCTTGTGTCTTTATGGCTAGGTTATGGCTAGATTAGATGTTCCTGGTCTCCTTCGTCCTAATGTTCCTGGTCCTGTTCTTCATTGGAGCTCCTTCATTGTCTCTTTAGTGTCCTGATGTTCCAAGTCCAGAAGGTCTGATGTTCCTTGTCCTGGAGTCTTGATGTTCCATGTCCTGAAGTTCATGATGATCCATATTCCAGTCCTAGTCTTGGTCCTGATGTCCTCGTCTCCGGCTCTTTGTCCTGCTTCCAGGTTTCCTGCTTGTCCACCTTTCCTGGCGTGCCACCGTCATGGTCCGTGACCAACCCATGGGTGGCTGTGGAGGGTGCTTCATGGCCCAAGGCCTGTCTTAATGTCTGCAGCGCAAGTCTCCAGAAGGCTCCTTGTTTTTAATTCCGAAGTCTGTTCCTGAATCCGAGTTCCGAGTCTTGAATCCTGAGTCTTGAATCCTGTTTGGTCTTCAGAGTACTTTGTGCCTGCTTCCGTCCATGCCCAGGACTCAAGCCAGAACCTGCCCCGCTTCAGCGTGGTCCGTGACCAGCCATGGGCAGCTGTGAAGGGCGCGCCTAGGTGCAGGTCTCTCCTGAATCTTCGACATGTTTCCGGTTCCAAGTCTTCACTTTCTCATCTGGAGTCTGCTTTGCTTTCGGCATGGTCTACGACCAGCCATGGGCAGCTGTGTAGGGCACGCTGAGGTGCAGTACTCACCCTATACTAGTGCCTGAACCCTGAATCCTCACCTGAGTCTTCCAAGTATCCTGGATCCTTGTCCGAGTCTTCCAAATTCCTGAAACCTTGTCCGAGGCTTCCAAGTATCCTGAGTCCTCGCCTGAGTTTTCCAAGTATCCTGGATCCTTGTCCGAGTCTTCCAAATTCCTGAAACCTTATCCGAGTCTCCCAAGTATCCTGAGTCCTCGTCTGAATCTTCCAAGTTTCCTGAGTTCCATGTTTTGTCTTGTTCCTGCCCTCAGCCACCGTCTGGCCTCACGCACTCGTCGATCCCAAGCAGCGGGTCTGGAAGGGCTAACAAGAGGCCAGAGGGCTACTCTTGAGACAAGCATTGCGATGCTTGATCTCACCGGTGCGTACAGGTCCAGTGGAGGGCTGAGCCTGCCTTGTTCCAGTTCCTGATGTTCCACGCCTTGATCCTGGTCCAGTCTTGTTCCAGCTCCAGCTCATGCCTGAACACTCTCACCTCCCATGGTGTATGTCTTGGGGCTCCTCCCTGAGCCACGCCGTTGCCCAAGGGCTCACAAGCTCTCTGAGCAAGCGACTGCATCTCCACTCCCGCAACAGGATTCGAAGGCCAAGAACTCAGTGAGCGTGTGCCTGCAATGGGCTCAAGTTTTCCTGGACTGTTTTGATACCTGGCTCCAGTCAAGAATTTATTTTCTCCTCCTTTTTTGTGTGTCTGGATTTTTTCAGCCTGCAGGAGGCGCCTGCATCCAGATCCCCTTCAAGTTCAGTCCTGTCCTAGAACTCCTCTCGACCTGCAGGAGGCGCCTGCAATTGTTCCAGGGACCATCTCTGTTTAATCCACAGAGATGCTTGCACTTTTTCCTGAATTCCATATGACCTGCAGGAAGTGCCTGCGCCCAGGCTTCTACACTTGTAGTCATTTCAGTCTCCTTGTTCTTCCACTGAGTACCCTTGTAAGCTACGGATTCCACAGTGCTCCAGGTCCTTGGGTTTGAACGACTTACAGGAGGCACCTGTACCGCAGACCTGGCTCCGTCTTGGCAATTTCAATTCAGTCCCCGTTTCACACAAATCTGGTTCTTGCCCTGGGACTATCTACAGCTACGATCCTGACTCTGCTCTGCGCAAGTGGGAATTCCAGCCTCTAATCCCATTCCAAGTTCCTAAGATGTCATCTTGTTGTTCTTTCATTATACCAATGTGGCGAGTTCTCTTGAATCCAGAGCTCGCAACCATCATCCTCCAGTGTCCTTCACATAGCTTTCTGAGCTGGTAGAATCAGAATTGGGAGATCCTGATTTGTCCATTTCATCTGCTCCCCAGCACTGTTTCTGCTGCCAGGCTAAGGGCCGTAATTGCCACCTTTTGCCTTGCCTGATAAGCCTACATAGTTTTTCTGCTGCAAATCCTCCTGGAAGGACCCATTACTATCAATCTAAGGACATTATGTCTTCCCTATGGGATTCAACATTGCTACCCATGGATCCATTGAGAGCTGTTGATACCATCTTCTCCTTGAGTTGCGTCTCCTCTGCCCTTCTGGGAGATGACCACCAATCTTATACCCTGGCAAACCATTCCTGGAGAAAAGGACTGCTCTTCAAGGAAAACCAAAATCTGCCAGTTTCTCAAATTGTCTTCTACCATTTATAAAAGCTGTCCCTGCAAGGGTCTTTGCCATCAGCTGCATTTATAATCCGTCTATGGAAGTGGAGGAGCGTCAATGTCCAGTTGGACTCTTCTGCTGTCTCCAAGCTTTGTCTCCTTGAACCTTACCTCAAATCTTGAAGCGGATCTTCTGATTCGAGCCTGAGGGATTTTACATCTACCAAGCTCCTTCAAGGAACAAATTCACTGCCAAATGGGAGCCTGTGTTAACATGCGGATTACACCTAAGGTGCAATTCCCTCCTTGATCTTATAAAAGGGTCTATTCTCACCTGTTACTGGCTTTGCAAAAGTCTGGGGTTGGTAACCCTAAGTTTCATTCCACATGTCAACCTAAAGTCAGTATAACTCCTATCATCAAGAGGTATCAAAATGTGTCTCCAAGATCAGCTTTTCACCTCCTGAGTAACGCTTGTTGGGCTTCCTAGTTATACCTAGTGCTCCTCGTACCAATGCCTACCTAAGAACAAGTGGTAATCTGCAAGTTTGCCTATGCACCCTCCTGGAATACCAGCCTTGCATCTAAGAATCCAGCAATGATGCCCTAATCTACTACCTATGCCACTGCTATCAGCAGGAAGATGATGCTTATGTGTTCTTCACATCCGTGTCGACTAAATAAGAATCAAAACCGGACTAAACCTCAAGATGCTCCACTACATCTATGCCTTCAGTTCAATCTGGGTCATGCCTTCTTCTGAGTTTTATTGTGTCTGTGTCTAATCCTCAGTATGTTTCTTCGCCTCATTGCTTCAGCTCCTTCTAAGCATTTGGAGATCTTGTGTTTGGAATCCCAAGTTCCCCATATAAAGATATGTCTTTTTGTCTTCAGCTGTAGAGAAGAGGCTGAAGAGGGGGCTTTGAGGAGGGGGTGCTGTACGATGCTGCTCGCGGAGCCCATCCCGCGAGCAGCCTCTCACTTCTGGCCGCCGCCCAACCACTGGCCCAATGCCGCAGAACTTCTTTGTGTGGCAAAAGCCACCCCGGACCGCCGCTGCTGCTCCTCTTACTTGTGACGGGAGCCGCTGCCAGGATGTCTCTTCGCGGCCCCTGTGCCGCCACCGACTTCCTCTTCCATGCGGCATGGAAGCCGCCACTGCCGTCCTTCTACCTTCGCAGCCCTGGTGCTGCTACCGGGATGCTTCCTCATGCGGCCCTGGTGCTGCCACCGTTACTCCTTCATGCAGCAGGGACGCCGCCAACGCCGCTGCCTGCTCCTGGCCTCCCCAGGCTCTGCATAGGTGCGCACGTGTGCCTCTTCACACTATTTAAAAGGTTAGCGGCGGGAAAAGCCTGCGGCCCCACCAGATGACCTCATCAGTCTGCTCCTCATCCAGCCCTATAAAAGGGCTCTCTTCCAATTCCTCAGGGCCTTCGAACTGGACTTCACAGTGGTCTGTGTTCTTCCTTCCGGTCAAGGTCCTCCATGGTCTTCTTGTGTCTTGATGGCTTTATTAGATGTTCCTGGTCTCCTTTGTCCTGATGTCCCTGGTCCTGTTCTTCGTTGGAGCTCCCTTGTTGTCTCTTTGGTGTTTTGATGTTCCATGTCCAGAAGTTCCAATGTTCCATGTCCTAAAGTTCCTAATGTTCCGTGTTCCAGTCCTGGTCCTGATGTCCTCGTCTCCGGTTCTTTGTCCTGCTTCCAGGTTTCCTGCTTGTCCACCTTTCCTGGCATGCCACTGTCATGGCCCATGACCACCTCATGGGGGGCTGTGTAAGGCATTTCATGGCATAAGGCCTGTCTTCATGTCTGTAGCTCAAGTTTCTGGAAGGCTCCTTGTTTTTAATTCCGAGGTCTCATCCTGAATCTGAGTTCCGAGTCTTGAATCTGGTCTTCGGAATACTTTGTGCCTGCTTCCGTCCATGTCCAAGACTCAAGCCAGAACCTGCTCCGCTTCAGCATGGTCTACGACCAGCCATGGGCAGCTGTGTAGGGTGTGCCTCAGTGCTGGCCTCTCCTGAATCTTCAACATGTTTCCGGTTCCAAGTCTTCACTTTCTCGTCTGTATTCTGCTTCGCTTTCGGCGTGGTAGGGCACACTGCGGTGCAGTACTCACCCTGTACTAGTGTCTGAAACTTAAATCCTCGCCTGAATCTTCCAAGTATGCTGGATCCTTGTCTGAGTCTTCAAAGTTCCTGAAACCTTGTCCAAGTCTTCCAAGTATCCTGAGTTCTCGTCCGAGTCTTCCAAGTTCCACGTATCCTTGTCTGAGTCTTCCAAGTTTCCTGAGTTCCATGTCTCATCTTGTTCATGCCCTCAGCCTCCGTCTGGCCTCACGCATTCGTCGTTCCCAAGCTGCAGGTCCAGAAGGGCTACCAAGTGGCCAGAGGGCTACTCTTGAGACCAGCACTGCATTGCTGGACTTCACCGGTGCGTGCAGGTCCAGTGGAGGGCTGAGCCTGCCTTGTTCCAGTTCCTGATGTTCCATGCCTTGATCCTGGTCCAGTCTTGTTCCAGCTCCAGCCAGTGCCTGAACATTCTCACCTCCCATGGTCTGTGTGTTGGGGCTCCTCCCTGAGCCACGCCGTGGCCCAAGGGCTCATAATCTTTCTGAGCAAGCGACCACACCTTCACACCCGCAGCACACCGCTTCCTTTACCTTTAAATGTGCCATCACCTGCAGCCCAACTAACAGCTCAAGAGCTCCAGGATCTATGGATCAAGACTGAAGATATGTTTAAAAAGGCTGCGCAAAGAGCAAAGAAAACTACAGACTGACATCGTCAACCAGCTCCCAGGTTTAAACCTAGGGATAAGGTATGGTTGAGTACCCATCACCTTCAACTCCGTCAACCTTCTATGCAATTAGCACCACAGTATATTGGCCCATTTCCAGTTATCCACCAAATTGGACTAGTAACATAGCTACATCTTCCCGCCTCCATGGGAATTCCTCCAAGGGTATTCCTAACATCTTCCACATAGTTCTCATGTGGCCCTCTCGAAATATACCCGGACATCTCGGTCGAAGACCAAATCTACTAAGTAAAGGAAGTACTTGATGTATATTGAAGGAATGGAAGATGGGAATATCTACTTTCTTGGGAAGGTTTTGAAGACCTTTCATGCCTCTCAACCCAAGAAACCGAGACCCCACAGAAGGGGGCTTAAGGGGAGAGGTACTGTTGTATCCGGTCAGCCGCATCCCCATCCCGGGGTCAGCCACCCTCACCTTCCCCAGAGACATGGCCAACCGCCGTGAAGCCTCCGTGCCGCGCCAGGCCGCTATGCAGGCAGGCAGGCTTAGGCGTGCGCTTGCCTCGGCCCTCCTTAAAGGGTCTGTGGTGGGAAAACAGCCCTGATGCCTCCTAGTGACATCAGGAGGCATGCCCTATATTAGGCCCACATCTTCCTCTCCTCAATGTCTCAGCAACAGGTGCTCCTTGATTCTGCTCGTCTTGCTTCTGGGAGTGTTGCGTGCCTGTCCTTGTATTTTTACTGGACTTGATGCTCGTTGCCTGCTCTGACCTCGGATTGGCTACTGGACTCGCTGCTCGCTGCCTGCCCTGACCTCGGATTGCCTTCTGGACTTGTTGCCTGCTGCCTGTCCAGATTTCAGATTGCCTACTGGCCTTGTTGCTCACTGCCTGCCCTGATCTTAGACTGCTCTCTGGACTTGCTGCTTGCTGCCTGCCCTGACTTTGGATTGTACTCTGGACTTCTTGTTGTCGCATGGCTTGATCTTGGACCCCTTTCTGGATTTCTTTGCTGACCACCTGCTCTGACCATGGACCACCTCCTGCCTGCTTCTGCAAAACCTGGTCTTAAGGATCCTGGAAGGCCTTCCCTGTGACCAGCACCGCCAACCGATGGTGAGGACCAGCAAGGGCCTTCCTTGCGGGTAGTAACAACCTCACAAGGGTCCACAAATACAATATTTATTTATTATTTATTTAAGGCTTTTATATACCGACTTTCTTGATACAGATCAAATCAACTCGGTTTACATTGAACAAAGTAGAACTATAACCAACCATATAACAAGTGACAATTTGAAGGAACATGAAAGTTACATTCTAACAGGGTAGCCTTAACTGGGAGAAGGAAAAAAAGAGGGGGAGAACGAAGATAGATTACTATATACAATAAATAAAGTACTATTTACAATGGAGAGTGGAAGGGAGGCATGATAATTCTAAATCAGGCTGTTAGGCTATTGGCAATAAATACATAGGCTATTATTTATTTATTATAATATATATATTATATATATATATTGTTTATTTATTATAATATATTTTTTATTATTTATTTATATTATCTATTATTTATTTATTATAATATATATATTATATATATATATATTGGCAATAAAAAAATAGGCTATTAGGCTATTGGCTGTTAGGCTATCTGGGCTTCCACTGCCAAGGAAGTGTTAAGGGCGCACAATTTTCCCTAGCACCTCCTTTTTAGCACAACCCCTCATTTAAATATTGTATCGCACGCCCAGGAGAGGTGCCTGGGCGCAAAGTAGGAAAGCGGGCACTAAACACTGAGCGCCCGATTTCCACACATCTTTACTATATCGGCCTGAAAGTATATAAAACAAACATTTTTCAAGTTAAACAAGGTCCTAGAACAAGGGCTCAGAACATAAAGTTAGAAAGTGGATGATTCAAGAGCAACACAGGAATGAATTTCTTTAGAGAAAGGGTGGCTGATGCATGGTGCATACTCTGAATGGAGGTGATGTAGACAAATTAATTTTACTTTCATGTAAATTTTCTGTGTGCATCTCATCTGCATACCTGTCCTTTACTACATCTTGCAGAGGTGCCTGCTTGTGCTGCGTGTGCTAAAAACGTTTGCGCAGACAACTAGCACTGATTTCACCATGGGTCTTATTACATTGGCCCCTTAGTGTGGGCAAGTAAGGATAAAATCAGAACTAGTGAGTTACTGTAATAGGTAAGAAAATGGGAAGACGACATGGGCTTTACAATCTTTTTTGCTGTTATCATAGTCTGTTTCTATGTTTAAAATTATAAATAATGTAATATAACAGAAAGAAACAGAACAAACATTACCTGAATAGTTACTTCCTTTGCCAATGCTGATAGAGGCCGAATTGCCAGCTATGCTCGAAGAAGACCTACTGAAGACTGAATGACTGTCTCCAGCTGCTGATAATGCTGAAGATGTCCTGTTCCAAAGTGTACCTGCCTCATCCAGATCTAAGTCATCTTCTGCACTAGGATCATCACACGGGAGTTCAAGATCTTTAATGCTCTCTTTCTTTTCTTCTGTCTCAGATTTATTTGTCAGAAGGTTCATTCTGTCTCTGTTGGATGGAGAAGATACATAAACAGCCCTCTTGGATTCATCAGCCTCAATAGAAGCCAGACTTGGTACTGGCGATTTAGGAACTTCATAAGCATGCGATTTGAAAGGGCTTGGTTGAGGAACTTGTTTCTGTTGTCCTTTTGAAAATGCTAAAATAGAAAAGCAAAATGATGTTGAAAAAATTAACAATCAAGTGTCAAAAATGCAGTTAGGCACAGAGAGGTAATAAACCATGTCCAAGTTCACATGAAAAAGAAGTGGCCAAGTGTCAAAAGCAGGAATGGAACCAGAGGTGTTCTAAATGGAATTTCATCATATAACTACAGAACTCTATTTCAACAAGACTCAACTGCTAACTCTACTACGGTTCTTTACATTATTACCTATCACTATGAAGTGTTACTTATTCCAAAATACATAAGGCTATGAGCTCAGTGTTACATGATGTGAAAATAATCTATATAAACTGTGAGCAGAATATGAAAGCAGTGATAGAAGAGCTTCCAGTTTTCAAAAAGAAAGCATGCAGCTACTTCCCCCTTGCAAGTGCTGCAGATATGAAATATTATCTACAGATTTTTACCCCTCCTTTTTGTAAGGAAAATAACACACTGGAAACTGGAACCTGTGCATGCTTTTTCTGATCCTGCTGACGACATGCCCCCCTGGGAACACCTTCACTAAATGTGGATAAAAATATTTGCCATGTGCAATAATACACGTTCTTTGACCGCATTGGGGGGGGGGGGGGGGGGGGGGGGAATTCTCACACAGCTGATTTGCGTAGTAGGTAAATTGTTATTTGCTAGTGTTAATGGTTTTGAAAATTGACCGCACTTTGTTTATGTCAAAGGAATATGTATGTGTTGTTAACAGTACTAAATCTTGTCCTCTTCCTGCAGGACAGACTTCCTTTTCTTCACTGAGGATACTGTAGCTCTTGGGCAGGCAAGGCTTTGATAGTGCCAAAACTCAGGTGAGTCGGGGCTATGATTGTTCTAGATGCATTTTTTTAGTGTTATATAGAGTTTACATAAACTGATATCAGATGCAAATTGTCTTGGAAATTTGAGCCACTGTAAGTCATAAGTATGCTTAGTAGTATGCTTTTTAGGGGTTATTTGGGGGGCTATGATTCTCTTTATATCACACAAGGCTGTGCTGCTCTTAAGAGATATTAATTCAGAGATCAATATTAAAAGACCCACTGGTATCCAGTTAATTATAGCCAGTTATCTCTAGGCAAATTCTCAGCTATTCCTAACTGGTTAGCTTTTCAGCTGAATGGTGAATTACTGAAGCAATATTATTTGCCATCCTCACTAATTATATTAAATTTATTCTCATTCAAACTGGAACCATTGGGTAATGTGATTTATCATCCTGCTAAAACAACTGGCAAATATTGGAGTGACAGCTACTTCACTAACATGGTTCAAAACCTTCCTGGAAAACAGAGGTTACAGGGTCAAAATACATAATACAGAATCCCAATATCACCCCTCCACCAGAGGGGTGCCACAAGGTTCTTCCCTGTCACCCACTCTATTTAATATATACCTTCTACCACTTTGTCAATTACTCACAAAATTAAACCTGAAACACTTCCTCTTCGCTGACGACGTACAGATTGTGATCCCTTTAAAAGAATCAATCTCGATAACAATGGAATACTGGGACAATTGCTTACTAGAAATCAAACACCTCCTCAACAGCCTAAACCTAGTCCTCAATGCGTCGAAAACGGAATATCTCCTTATAGCACCTGAAAACAACAATACACTTTCAAAGCCTCCAACACTCCTACAAACCACCCATGTAAGAGATCTAGGAGCCTTCTTAGATAATCGTCTTAGCCTCAAACCATTCATTAACAGAACTACCAAAGACTGCTTCCACAAATTACATATCCTGAAAAGAATAAAGCCACTTTTCCACGCGCATGACTTTAGATCAATCCTGCAAGCAATAATCTTCTCCAAACTAGATTATTGCAATTCTCTTCTACTAGGCCTCCCAGCTTCCTACACCAAGCCTCTACAAATGGTACAGAACACAGCAGCCAGAATCCTCACAAACTCCAGGAAAATCGACCACATCTCCCCCATCCTCAAAGACCTTCATTGGTTACCGATCCACTTCAGAATTATGTATAAAACCATCATGATTATCTACAAGAACATCCATCAACACACTCAACTGGACCTACAAATCCCTTTTAAAAAACACACATCAGACAGACCCATCAGGGAACACTACAAAGAATCACTACAGGTTCCACATGCCAAAACCTACCATCATAAATCCTACAGCTCAAGAGCTCTCTCATCAGCAGGTCCAATCCTTTGGAACTCCATCCCACCGGACTTAAGACAAGAACCATGCGCTCCAACTTTTAGGAAAAGACTAAAAACTTGGCTTTTTAAAAAAGCTTTCCCAGATCTGGATTAAATTCCCCACTCATCATCAGCATAAACACAAAAGTTAGGAACTGTAAAAAAAAAAAAAAAAAAAAAATCCCACTAACTTCACACGCAGTCACAGCAACATTTTATTATACTTCACAACAATATCTTATCTAATCATTTTGCTACACATCTACATTTTATAATATTATACATATTTATTAATTGATACAGCTGGTTAAAATGCTTATAGTCGTTCTACAATTCCTCCCCTTTCATATCCAAGTTATTTTTCCATGTTTTTTGTAACTTTCTCACATCCAAAATATTGTTATAATATTTGTTAAGTTTCATACTATATTTGTTCTTGTATTGGGAAATGTTCTTTACTTTGTTACTCTCTGCCTTTACTCACATTGTTAATTGTAAACCGGGTTGATGTGATTCCTATCATGAAACTCGGTATAATAAAAATAACAAATAAATAAATAAATCATCGGCCTTATTAGTTGAGCCAGAACTACTAGTTCTACTGGAGGGGGTAGAATTCTTATTGGAGGCTTCAAATGGAATAATTCTTTTATAAACTTTAAAACGATTAGTAACTGAGAAATAAGAACATCCACTGAACAACAGTGGTATGCAGCAATAGCACTCAAATGAATTCTTACTGAGTTTGATTTTAATCTTCTATTGGACAAATGGCATTAATACTGTATTAATGATGCCAGTGAGCATCATTGGGCTCTTGTTAACCATAGCACACCATGATCAGATCTCTTCCATTAAAAATTATTGGATTGTCTAGTGGCAGATTATCTTGCTGCTAATATTTATTTATTTATTTGCAGCATTTTATATCTTGACACTTCCTATACAATAGTCCAGGGTGGGTTACAGAGTATAACATGCATATAAATAATACAAACAAGTCAATCACTAAAAACACTCTGACATCATAATGTTTTCAGCTGTTTTCTAAAAACTTTACATCTCGCTCTCAAAACCTCTGATAGTGTATTCTACATTATTGGGACTTAAAAGGAAAAAGCCCTTTTCCTAGTAATCTGAAAATATAATCTCTGATTTTCAGGTAATACCAACAATTCTGTACCTTCTGATCTCAAAGATCTCTTTGGTTCATAATGCTGTAATTTATTAGCAACTTAGCACTGATTTTCTGAATACAGCAATCTTTTCATTAGTACAATCATTTTAAAATGTGACCTTTGGTTTATAGGGAGCCAGTGTAGTTATATGAGCACTGGAGTCATGTGCTCATATATACTTGTTACACTTATTACCCTAGAAGCAGCGTTTTGCACCATCTGCAAAACTTGAAAGACCTTCTCAGGTAGGCCCACAAATAACCCGTTTACAGTAATCAACATGGCTCAACATTAAGGCCTGTATCACTGATCTAAAGAAAGTTTTTAGTGATTTTACCATCCAAAGCTTACAGAATGCCACTCTAGCTACATTATTTACTGTAGTTAATCTGGAATCTAACAATATACCCAGACTACAAATCTCAGTTAGAATAGGAAATTGCATGCCCTCCTAATAAGACCTGTTTTACTTCCATAGAAAAAAGTAACTCTATTACCACTTCACTCTCAACATCCACACTGTTACAGCCAAGGTCTGAAAATTGGGTTGGAGAAGAGCATGCTGGTCCTGGGTTAGAAGTTGTGGAAAATTTGATGTATTAAAAGAATTATGGCAAATTTCTGAAGCCATGGAAACCAGAATTGATGAGACTAGAAAGGAGCCATTATTTAATATCATTGTTCCCCTATCCTTCCTCAATTTCAGATGAGAGGTATCAGAGCAAAAGCGTACATAAGACCCTGCCTCCATGAAATGAGGAATACATCGAGAACATATGCTTCTATCATTGGTCTCTTGAAACAGTATGAACAAAGTTTGTGATTTGATGACGATACGAATAGATGTATGAGAGGTAGGGATGTGAATCGTTTTTTAACTATTTAAATTATCGTCCGATAATTTTAAAATCGTCATTAATCGGTAAGGGACTCGATACAATAGGAATTCCCTCGATTTATCGTGAAAAATTGTTAAATCGATTACGGGAATTATTTGGGGAGAGGGCGGGAAAACCGGCACACCAAAACAACCCCTAAACCCACCCCGACCCTTTAAAACCAATCCTTTACCCTCCCCCACCCTCCCGAACCCCCCCAAAATGTTAAATTACCTGGTGGTCCAGTGGGGGGGGGGGGTCCCGGCGCGATCTCCCGTTCTCGGGCCATCGGCGCCATTTTGGCTACCACTGATAAAAATGGCGCTGATGGCCCGATAAAAAAAAAACCACCCCGACCCTTTACAAATTACCCCTTTGCTTCTCCCACCCTCCCAACCCCCCCAAAAACCTTTTACATGTACCTGGTGGTCTAGCGGGGGGTCCGGGAGCCATCCCTTCAATCATACCCTCGGTGCCGGTGCTGGACTGGTTTCAAAATGGCGCCAGTCGCCTTTGCCCTCACTATGTCACAGGGAGCGACCGTCGCTCCCTGTGACATAGTGAGGGCAAAGGCGATTGGCGCCATTTTGAAACCAGTCCAGCACCGAGGGTATGATTGAAGGGATGGCTCCCGGACCCCCCGCTAGACCACCAGGTACATGTAAAAGGTTTTTGGGGGGGTTGGGAGGGTGGGAGAAGAGAGCCCCGCTTCTCCTGCGGTGAAACCTAATGGTCCTTCCCCAGTCGAGATTTTCCTGATGTGATTTTCGATATCCTTCAGAGGTGAGCCTTAGTCCGCCGGCCGATTCCCGGCATTGACTTAGCCCCCAGGGTGGTTGAAAGGCAGCGGGTGCAGATTCGAGCACAGCGGTGAAGGTATTCCCCTCTCCCCCTGCAGCTGGAGACCGCCCGGCACGTGACCGGTAAGCACCGAGTCCAGGTAAGGTAGAACCTTTACTTCTAAGTCTCCGGTCTCTGAGGCTCGAACAGCCGTACCGTCCTTCCTCCAACGAAGTTTAAATCAGGTTGAGCAGCCCTCATTTGGGGCAGGGCCTGATACGTTGGGAGGGTCCACCCATGTGGAGACCCTCCGGGGGGTCGCCATCTTGCCTTCGTGGTCATCGGCGCCATTTTCCCCCTCCGACCGATGGTACGCGTGGGGCAGGCTGGGGGCCCAAAGCGCCTAACTTGAGTGTTTAACTACGGTTTGAGCACAAAGCGGCACGTACATCTGTGTTGTGCACACAGTGATGTGCACAACTAGGCAGCACTCACAACTGGGCACATAACTGTGCCGCGCGCACAAACTCCATTGCCCGCATGCATTACTTGTGCGCACTTCATGTGCATAACTTCTGCACATCCGACGCTTACAACTAAGCGCATCTGCGTGCATAACTCCAAGCGCGGGCGAGTTCCTAAGACCTACATGCGCACAAATAATGGCACCGCCATCCAAGAAAGACAAGGGACCCTTCCTTTGCCCAGCCTGCCACTTAAGAGCTGCGCAGCCTGAATTAGAATCCCTCCTTTGCCAACAGTGCGAACAGAACCAGGGAGAACCAAATCAAGACCATCTACAGCCAGGAAAGGGATCCGGTACCACGGATGATGGCATCCTGGAACTAAGTATTTCCAACTCGGCACCCCCGCAGGAAAATTCCTCCGAGCCTATCACTACAACCAGTCCTGGGATCAACATGGATCCAGGAACCTTCTCCTGGGTGGAATTTTTCAAAGGGCTACATACCTTTGTCCAGGCACAACCAGCCCCTGCTGCCCACCTGACTCAAACCCAGCCGGAAGCACAAGTCCTCCCTTGCACCTCCCGGTCTTCTCAAGATATGCCTCTCCTAACCAAGAGCCCCTCTGATGGCGAGCCAGATAACTCAGAGGACGAAATTGACTCTCTGGAAGAAGGAGAAATTCCCCCAGGGATGGAGCCATACCGGACAATGTTCCGATTCTTCCACAAGGATGAATTACCAACCCTAGTGTCCCAGACTATGAAGACACTGGGTCTTCCAGGCACGGAGTCCACAGCAGAATCAAAGAAGAATCCCATGCTGGTTTACCTCCGTAAGGCCTCATGCTATTTCCCTATGTTGGAGCCCATTAAGGAACTGATTGACCTGGAATGGAATGCTCCAAAGGCCACTTTCGAAGGGGGGAGGCTCTAGAAGCCCTATACCCGCTGGAACCCACGGCTAAGGAACTTCTACATTTCCCCAAAGTGGATGCTATGATCTGTGCAGTCTCAAAACGCACTACGATCCCAGTGGAGGGAGGAGTGACACTGAAGGATGCCCAGGATAGAAGACTGGAAGCCATCCTTAAGCAGTCCTTTGATGTATCAGCAATGACGCTACAAATTGCTTCCTGCTGCGCATTAGTGGCACGTTCCTGTTTGATCTTTGCCAGAGATGCAACCATGCCCGGAGAAGCGATGGAGCCTGTGGTCTCATCAATGCTACTGCAGACCTCGTGCGCACCTCATCCAGGGGTGTCGCCGCTGCAGTGGTGGCAAGAAGACAATTATGGCTCCGAAACTGGTCGGCTGATGCAATTTCCAAAGTGAACCTCACAAAAATGCCTTTTAAAGGATCTCTCCTGTTCGGGAGCGAACTGGAGAAATTAGCCAACAAATGGGGTGAATCTCCAGTACCCCGATTACCTGAGGACAGGAACAAAAGAATATATCAGCGCTCCTCCCCCAGAAGAACCAAGGGTAGAGGATCGCAGCGCTTTAAGCCTTACAAGAATACTTATTCCAAGCACCTCGTACTTCAGGAAGATCTCAGCCCTTTCGGAATAGGCACATTAAGAGAGGAGCAAGCTCAGGGGCAGGCTCTGGCCATACCCCTCAATGAGAAGACACAGACCCATCCACAGGAAGAAGACTTAGGAGGCAGCCTTACCCTCTTCTACCAAAGATGGGTCGAGATAACTTTGGACAAGTGGGTCCTAACTATCATTCGAGAGGGGTACTCGCTGGAATTCCAAAGCATTCCCCCAGACAAATTTATGAAATTGCCATGCCACTCCCACTCCAAGAGACTGGCAGTGGAAACCACGCTAGCAAGACTACTCAGCCTGAAGGCAATAGCCCCAGGGCCCACGCTTCAATAAAATACTGGCCACTATTCCATCTATTTTATCATTCCCAAGAAAGAAGGAACATTCCGGTCTATCCTGGACCTCAAGGCGGTCAACCGTTACCTGAAGGTTCCACATTTCCGCATGGAAACCCTATGCTCCATTATAATAGTGGTACAACCGGGAGAATTCTTAACCTCCCTGGACCTATCCAAAGCCTACCTTCACATCCTGGTCTATAACAACCACCAGTGCTTCCTGCGATTTGCGATACTGGGCCATCATTATCAATTCCGAGCGCTACCCTTTGGACTAGCTACCGCCCCCAGAACTTTCACCAAAATCATGGTGGTAGTGGTGGCAGCACTGAGGAAAGAAGGAGTCCTGGTACATCCTTACTTGGACAATTGGCTGATCAGGGCTAAGTCTCCAGAGGAGAGTCGCCATGTGACCACCAGAGTCAAGAATCTACTACAAGAACTTGGGTGAGTCATGAACACAACTAAGCATTGTCTACAGCCCTCCCAGTCACTAGAATACCTGGGAGCCTGGTTCGATACCAAACAGAACAAGGTCTACCTTCCCCCTCCATGAAGAAGGAAGCTAATGGATCATTTACAAAAGCTGTTGACCTCGGTCTGCCCCAAGGTATGGGACTACCTTCAAGTCCTCGGCGTCATGACATCAACACTGGAAGTTGTTCCATGGGCAAGGGCCCATATGCAGCCGCTACAACGTTCCCTACTATCATGATGGAATCCAGTGTCCCAGAACTACTCAATTCGCCTCCAGCTACCCGACAGAGGTTCGGGAGTAGCTTCAATGGTGGCTACTAGAAGATTACCTAAGCAGAGGTGTAAACCTATCCAAACTGAAGTGGATATTGCTCACCACCTACGCAAGCCTGCAAGGGTGGGGAGCCCACTGTCAGGAACTGACGGCCCAGGGACAATGGAACAAGGAAGAGGCAGGATGGAACATAAACTGCCTGGAAGTGCGAGCAGTCAGACTAGCCTGCCTACGATTCAGCCACAGAATCCGAGGCGAGTCCATCAGAATCATGTCGGACAATGCAACGACTATTGCCTACATCAACCGACAGGGAGGAACCAAAAGCCAGCAGGTGTCTCTAGAAATTGACCCCCTCATGAAGTGGGCAGAATTAAATCTACAAGAGATTTTGGCCTCCCACATTGTGGGAAAAGACAACATCTTTGCGGACTACCTCAGCAGAGAAAGCCTAGACCCAGGGGAAGGGTTGCTTGGGGACACAGCTTTCCAGCTGATAGTAAATCAATGGGGTCTCCCAGCCATAGACCTACCAGCAACTTGTCGCAATGCCCGGGTCCCCAGATTCTTCAGCTGCAGACGAGAACCACAATCTCAGGGAATCGACGCTCTCATCCAGAACTGGCCAGAGGAAAGCCTCCTGTACGCCTTCCCACCCTGGCCACTACTGGGCAGGGTCATCCACAAGATAGAACACCACAGGGGACTAGTCCTACTAGTCACCCCGGATTGGCCAAGAAGACCGTGGTATGCGGACATGCGAAGACTATTGGCGGGGAATCCTCTACATCTACCGCCATACAGGGATGTTCTTCAGCAGGGACCGATCTCCCACAAAGACCTAGCTCGATTCTTGAGTCCTTGAGAGGACTAGCCTAAAGAAGAGCAGCTATTCAAAGGCCGTGATTGATACCCTGCTTCGGGCACTTAAGTTCTCCACATCTCTGTCTTACATACAGATCTGGAGACTATTCGAAGCTTGGTGTGAAAACCGCAGTCTCCTCCCAAGGACAGCCAAGATTCCCATGATCCTAGAATTCCTACAGGATGGCATGCAGAGGGTGTTGTCCCTCAACTCCCTCAAGGTCCAAGTCACAGCACTGGCCTGTTTCAGGTCCGAAGTGAACGGCATCACACTATCAACTCATCGTGATGTGTCCCACTTCCTGAAAGGAGTCAAACAACTCCGACCACCACTAAAGTGGCCAGTGCCTCTATGGAACCTCAACCTAGTACTAGGCTTCCTAGCAGGGGAATCCTTCAGACCAACAAGCGTCCTGTCTCTATGTCTCTTGACCTTAAAGACAGTGTTCTTGATCGCAAAATGCTCAGCCAGGCGCATCTCTGAACTCCAAACATTATCCTGTCGGGAAGTGTTCCTCAGATTCACCCCTGGCACCAAACAGTTACATACGGTACCATCCTTCCTTCCAAAAGTGGTTTCCCAGTTCCATATGAACCAGACCATATCCATACCATCACCAGATGAGCACAGGAATTCGGAAGATTCACGCTTCCCCTGCCACTTGAATGTCGGCAGAATCCTAGTCCGATACCTGAAGAGATTGGAATCCTTGTGCAAAACTGACCACCTGTTCGTTCTTCACAGCAGGAAGAAACAAAGGGAAGCGACATTGCGGGCTACCATAGCCCGCTGGATCAAAGAAATAATTAATGCTGCCTACACAGGCAGGAAAACCATTACCTCTACAGGTCAAGGCTCATTCTACAAGGGCCCAGGCAGTCACCTGGGCTGAAACCAAGCTGCTGTCGCCAGCCAAGATCTGTCAGGCAGCGACATGGTCCTCCCTACACACCTTATCCAAGTTTTACTGCCTGGATGTTAAGGCCAGAGAGGATACAGCCGTCACAACGGCAGCACTAAGTGGGCCACGGGCAGCCTCCCACCTAGTAGGGGAGTAGCTTTTGTACATCCCATTGGTCCTGAGTCCATCTGGCTACACACTAGGAAATGGAGAAATTACTTACCTGATAATTTTGTTTTCCTTAGTATAGACAGATGGACTCAGCATCCAGCCCACGGCTGCTCCAGAAATCGAGAACCTCGGATATCAAATCTCGAGACTGAGCAAGTACGGGTAAGCCACGGCCTACCATTAGTTCAAGACACCCGCAGTTGCCCAGGTGTCAGCATTTATTGTTTGAGTGCACTGGCGGTCTCCAGTCCAAAGTTTATATATTTATTTATTTTTCTATACCGATATTCGATTCAGAATTTCACACCGGTTTACATATAACTGGATGTCTGAAGACAAGCCTCTTAAAGACATGATACAGTGTAACAGTTTAACAAAGTAACTATAAGAACAAAAACAAACTTGATTTACATAATAACTTTTCTAACAGTAAAACATTTTCTGATTTGACTTGCTATGTTCCCGCCAGAGGGGGGAGCTGGCAGTGTTATAGGGAAGACAGAAAAAAAAGGGGGGGGGAGGGAGGAAAAAAGGGGGGGGATCGGGAGCTGTGATTAATTTTCTGAGGGGAATGCTTTCAGAAAGAGCCATGTTTTGAGATTCTTTCTGAAGGATGGCGTAGAGGGGTCAGTTCTGAATGGTGCTGGGAGGGTATTCCAGATGTGGGGACTTGCTATTGACGCAGCATGTTCTCTTGTGGTGGCTCGATGAACTTCCTTAATGGAGGCAGTTGTAAGTAGACCTGTGTTGGATGAGCGAAGGTTTCTTGTAGGGTTGCAGGGGTTCAGTAGTTTTTGTAACCAAGTGGCTTTGCCATTATGGATTGCTTTGTGGATGAGCATGAGAGTTTTATATTGAGACCTGAATGGGACGGGTAGCCAGTGTAGATGTTTGAGTAGAGGTGTGATGTGATCTGTTTTTTTGCTGTTTGTTAGTGATCTTGCTGCTGCATTTTGAAGGAGTTGGAGGGGCTTGGTGGTGGTTGCGGGCAGGCCTATTAGGAGGGCATTGCAGTAATCTAACTTGGCGAAGAGGAGGGATTGTAGTACTGTCCGTTAGTCTGGAGGATGTAGCAGGTGTTTGAGTTTCTTAAGGATCTGTAGTTTGTAAAAGCCTTCTTTTATCAGTGTGTTGATATGATTTTTAAAGTTCAGTTCCTTATCCAGTGTGATTCCAAGGTCTCTGACCGTTACGGGCATTTTATATTTGAGCAGTGTTATAGGGTCGGTGGGGGGTGTTGATGTTTTGCTGGAAAGGTGTAGCATTTCCCTTTTGCACTGATTGAGAGTGAGTGCCATTTGTGAGAGAATGTCTTTTATATCAGTAAGGTATGTTTCCCATTGATTTAGTGTATTCTTGATGTTATGGGTGGGCCGCTGGGTTGATCTTCCGGACGATGGTTTCCACCTCGGAGGAGGCGATGGTGTCAAATTGTGACCATTTTGCTGTAATGAAGGATGAAGGTACAGGGGGTTCAGGGTTGATAGCTGGGTTTTTTGGGCTTAGTTCCGATGTTTTGCCTTCAGAAAAAAACTTAAAACCTGGCTGTTCACACAAGCCTACCGCTGAAGGATTCCATTTTAACCAACTCTCTCTCACCCTCCAACCCACCCTTTTCCCTCCCCGCACACCCAACCTTTTTCCCTTTTCCCCTCGCAACCTCAACCCACCCTTTTCCCTCACCCCCCCCCCGCCACTCCTCCCATTTGACATACCATATTTCCATGTATATTTCCATGTATATATTCCCATATATATATATTTCCATGTATATTTCCACTGATTATAATCCATGTTTCTGTATTACTAAGTTCTTGTTTTTATGTTAATTTATAGTTTGTAATTTTGTTAACTTATTGTTTGATTACTTAATTCTGTCCTATCTTCCGACATCCATGTTTTTACTCTCCCTGTTTTAATGTAACTTCTCATTTCCACCTATACGTTAATTGGTTTTCCCCTTGTTCTAATGTAAACCGGTACGATAAGACCTGGTCTTGAGTGTCGGTATAGTAAAAGAAGTTAAATAAATAAAATAAAAATAAATCTCTGATGGGAAGCAGAATCTGAACATCATCGGCATATAGGAAATAGGACAGGCCTGCTTTGTCAAGGTAGTTGCATAATGGGAGCATATAAACATTGAAGAGGGTGGGGGATAGGGAAGAGCCTTGTGGGACTCCTTGTGGTAGGGGTATTAATTCTGATGTTGTATTTTTGTGTGTTACCTTAAAGGATCTATTGGAGAGGAATCATTGGAATCATTGGAGGATGGTGCCATTGAGACCAATTTCTCTTAGTCTGTGGAGAAGGATCTTATGGTTGACAGAGTCAAATGCAGCAGAGATGGCAAGAAGTATTAGGAGAAAAGAGGTCCCTTTGTCAAACCCCCGAAGTATTGTATCCGTAAAGGTGAGTAGTAGTGATTCTGTGCTGTGACCTTTCTTGAAACCGTGTTGGGCAGGGAGAAGTATATTTTGGTTTTCTAGGAATTCTGAAAGTTGGTAGTTAATTGTTTTCTCTATAACCTTGGCCAGGAATAGTAGGTTGGAGATGAGCTGGTAATTGGACAGGATGGACAGGTCCAGTTGAGGTTTTTTTAGAATAGGTTTTACCACTGCACATTTAAGGGAGTCTGTGAGGAGACCTTGTTCGAGAGAAAGGTTGACAATGTTCACAATGGGTCTTGCTAGGCAGTTTGGGATTAGTTTGAGAGTTTTTGTTGGTATGGGGTCGAGTGGGTGGGCCGCTGGGTTGATCTTCCGGACGATGGTTTCCACCTCGGAGGAGGCGATGGTGTCAAATTGTGACCATTTTGCTGTAATGAAGGATGAAGGTGCAGGGGGTTCAGGGTTGATAGCTGGGTTTTTTGGGCTTAGTTCCGATGTTTTGCCTTTAAGGTATTGGGCGAATTTTTGACTGGATATTGTTGGAGTATCTTTTTGGAGAGCGTTGTTGATAGGCTGAGTCAGTTGGGTGACATAATCAAATAGGACTTTCGGATTGTATTGGTAGTCATGAATTCTTTTAGTGTAGTAATTCCGTTTAGCTGTGTTGATGTCTGTTGAATATATATAGAGCAATGTTCTGTATCGGTCATGTAGCTGGTTTGTAGGGTTTTTTCTCCAGGCTTTTTCTGCGTGCCTTAACAGGCGTTTTTTTGTTTTTTAGATCCTGGTTATACCAAGGTGTTTTGTGTTTTGCTGAGGTTTTTATTTCTTTTTTGATGGTTGGGCATATGTTTTTTGCTGTTTCCGTGTTGATTGCGGTCCATGAGTTAACTGCAGCTATGGTGTCCGATGTGTCCAGTTGTTTTAGGGCCTCAGGAAGGGTTTTTTCCTAGGGTCTCACTGGAGCACGTTTTGGTGGATTTGATGAGTTCTTTTGTCTTTGTGAGTGTGGATATGTGAGTAGTCCACTTGGAGTTTGGTTTGTATTAACTTGTGGTCTGACCAGGGGACGGTGGTGATAGAAGGGGGGGAGTTGAGTGTTACTTTGTTGTTGATGAATATCAGATCCAGAATGTGGCCTGATTTTTGAGTGGGGGAGTTGATTATTTGGTTGAAGCCCATAGCAGTTAGTGTGTTGAGGAGGTGCTCGCATGATGGAGAGAGGGGAGATTTGTTGATGTGGATATTGAAATCTCCTAATATGATGGTAGGGTGATTGGTGTTGATGGAGGATGATATGGTTTCGATGAGGGGGCCAGGATCCTTGTTGAGAATGCCTGGGGGGGCATATACCAGCAGGATTTGCAGGGCTTTAGACTTGAAGAGGCTGATTTTGAGGGGTAGTAGAGGGTTGATGGGGAAAGTACTGAATTTAAGTTTTTTGGTTGCTAGAATCAGTAGGCTGCCTCCTTTTTTCCTGGGTCTTGGGATAGAGAAGATATTGTAACTGCTTGTTGGTAATTGATTGATGAGGGGGGTCTCTGAGATCTTGAGCCATGACTCTGTGATGCATAGAAGGTCTGGACATTGGTCGGTGAGGAGGTCACTGAGGATGGGGATTTTCTTTGTTATGGACTGTGCATTCAGGAGGAGGAGGGTGAGGACTGATAGGGTGGCCATGTGTGAGTCATGGAAAATGGGAATGGAGATAAGTCTTCTGGG
This sequence comes from Rhinatrema bivittatum, assembly GCF_901001135.1. NCBI lineage: Eukaryota > Metazoa > Chordata > Amphibia > Gymnophiona > Rhinatrematidae > Rhinatrema > Rhinatrema bivittatum. Next base: position 216,154,098 of record NC_042618.1, on the reverse strand, counting down.
GTTGACTCCTGGAGTTGTATTATCCGGGTAGTGTCTGGAGGAGGTGTGTGGGTCTTGTGTAGGGTGTATGGAACTTATATCCATTTTGTAAGAGGATGCTGGTGGGGGGGGGGGGGGGAGGAGCCAGGGGAGGCCTAGGGGGAAGGGGTGGATGGAATAAAGCATTACTGGGGGATGTGGTCTAGGGTTGGTATGGGGTATATATATATATATATATATATATAATCAGTTGAACCAGTTCAAGTTTAATCAAGTGTCATCAAGTATTAAGCAACATATTTTTGCGGTCCCGGTCACTAGACTCGCGACCGGGACCTTACCATCCTCTCCACACGGCAGCCCCCGATGGGGTCCGGCGTTCCACAGGCCTACCAGGCCTCTCCGTGGCGGCATCTCCACGGGGGAGACGCCGCCGAGCTCCGGTCTTGACTCTGCACCCCCGTGGGTACACGCGCACGAGGGAGAGCCTTTTAAAGGTCCAGCTACAGGAAGCACCAGCCAGCCCCCTAAATGACGTCAGATGCCGGCAGGGTACTTAAACCTGGCATCTGACTAGGGAAATTGCCTTACAACGAGGTTCACTCTCAGGAGTCACTAGCTGCTGCATTCCTGGTTCTGATCCTGCTGTTCCTGTACCTGATCCTGATCCTGCTGATCCTGATCCTGCTGTTCCTGCTCTTGGTCCTGCTGCTCCTGATCCTGATCCAGTTCCGGATTCCCCTTGGCTTGTCTTCCTGGTTCCTGACTCCGGTTCCGCTTCTGACTCTCCGTGTCTGCCGCCTGCCTCGACTTCTGGTCAGTCTTCTCTTCTAGTCTCGCTGCCGTCGCCTAAGTCCCAGCGGTTCGGGTCCTCACCGGCTCCTCCCAGGGGGATCTCAGGCTTCCAGGGTGAAGATTCCATCTTCTCTTCAGGTCTCGCTGCCATCGCATCGTCCCAGCGGTCCAGGTCCTCATGGGCTCCTCCAGGGGGGATCTCAGATCTCCAGGGTGAAGACTTCTTCTCTGTGCCCATCTTGGAACCACCTCCCGGCCTGCCCCTTCTCCGCGGAGCTCTCTCTTCCAATCATCACCCTCCGCCAGGCCGGCCCAAGGGTCCACCGTTCAGTCCGCAACACATATATCCACACTGGCTTTTCGAAGAGAATACCCAAGAGCTAAGCATGCTGCACGGGCATATGTAGGCTGACGTCAGCTTTGAAATCTGACTCCGTCTCCCATCTGCTAACAGGAGAGCACAATACCCATTGGTCCTGAGTCCATCTGTCTACACTAAGGAAAACAAAATTATCAGGTAAGTAATTTCTCCATTTGGTCATGTAGATTTTCTCTAAGGACTGAAACCTTTAGTTATACTAGTCTACAAGTGGCTATGGTTATAGCTGAAGACCATGATAAGGTATCATAAGCATTGTAAGATCTGGCCATGTAATTAATACACTCATCAGCTTCATTTAAGAAAAAATATTGTTTGTTGATGCTATAATGTAATAGTAGCATCTCTCATTTTTTGTAAGGTGTAAAAATATTGCAGCATCTGCAATTAATGCGCCGCTACTCTTGATTGAATCATTGCCATTTAAAATTGCTTTTTTCCCATGGAATCCATTAATTTAGACTCTTTTGTTAGTAAAATTCTTGAAAAAGCTCTAGATTTTTTAGATTTTTTTTATGCTGATTCTAGAATGAGTAATTCAGAGGGAGTTGAACCCTTTTGTCGCCAGGACACTGTTATACTCTGTATGTGATGTCAATAATTTTTTTGCTACGTGCTGAACCATTGAAAGATTCTTCCATAATTTGGCCTTAAGATCCTGAAATGCATTATGCATGGGCATGCTTTTACTTTCTTTTGTGGATGAATACATTTCAGCACCCCCCTCTCTTCAGCCTCCTGTATACTTTCCTCTAATTGATAAGGAACATTTTCAGTCATTTTTTACAGAAAAGCAAGGACATTCATATCTTCTGGCCGACCGTCGGCCCCTGTGACATAGTGAGGGCAAAGGTAGCGCCGGCGCCATTCTGAATACTGGCAATACGGCCTGAGTGCAGGAGGTCGCTCCCGGACCCCCGCTGGACGTTTGGCAAGTCTTGTGGGGGTCAGGAGGCCTCCCCAAGCTGGCCAAAAGTCCCTGGGGGTCCAGCGGGGGTCTGGGAGCGATCTCCTACACTCAGGCCGTATTGCCAATATTCAAAATGGCGCCGGCGCTACCTTTGCCCTGTCACAGGGTAAGGGCAAAGGGCCATCGGCGCCATTTTTATTAACGCAGCCGATGGCCTGAGAGCGGGAGATCGCTCCCCGTGCTCCCGCTGGACCACCAGGTAATTTTAAAACCTTTTCTGGGGGTTCGGGAGGGTGTTTTGATTATCAGATCGGGCACAGCCGATAATCAGAACTCAAATCGGGCTGGGCGATAAAAATTTTAAGATTTGGATCGGAACCGATCAGATTCCGGTTCCGATTCACATCTCTAGTAGTATTTCTTTCAGGTTCCACAGATGGATCTGGCAGAAGTTCAAATGACTCGTCTAACAAATGCAGAGAATCAGAGATGCCTGAAAATTCAGAATCTTCATAATCTTGAGTTATAATTGGAGAATTCTTATTGGAAGGCTTGTGTTTTGTAGTTTGAGTCGGTGAGGCCCAGCTGAATGAGAAGAAAAACAGGAAACCAATCCTGTTTTTTTTCTTTTTAAGAAAATACTAGTAAATAACAGGAAAATAAAAAAATTCAAAGCTAAATCACTTGAATAAATAACAGAGATTTCACTGTGTGAGAGAGCTTTTCCTATCGATGTCTGAACGCTGCCATGGACAGAAAAATCTGACAGGGCTCATACAGGGACGGCAACATAGAAACTTCATGCATGCTCAAAAGACTTGTTTTTGTCATTTAAAAACTACAAGTTTTTCCTGCATTGGTGCTGTTGAGAGACTTCATTATTTTATCTATTTATTTATTTATAGTCATTTGATATTCTGCCTTTTCCCACTTTTGGTCTCAAAGCAGATTATTATAAATTTAAATGAACAGAGGCATTTGAATAGCTTACAGTCAAGTCGGAATTTACAATTACAGTAACATTGGGATCCATTGGTGAATAGGAAATAGCATAGGAAACCCATTTGTGAATAGTTTCAAAATCCACTTGTGTCCCTTCTGTGTGTACCATCGGGAATTCAAGTAGTTGGGTTGGAAAGACGTGAGTCTCAGGAGAAATCCTAGCTGAAAAGTCATGCCTTTGCTTTTTTCCTGAATTTTAAGTTTGAATGGCTCTAGGCACAGAGTTAGTAGTGCTTTGTTCCAAATGTTTGGTACATAACAGCTGAAAGCATGGAGTCTTGTGCAGGGCAATCTGGTTGTGGTCAATAGAGGAGCCATTTGGGAGGACTGGACCTGTCTTGAGGGCATGTAAGAGGCAAGAAGTTGGGAGAAGAATTCAGAAGCCTGTTTATTCAATTATTTAAGACAGAGAAGAAAATTTTAAATTTTACCCTGCTTTCTACTGGGAGCTAGAGAAGTTGATATAGAATATTTGTCTTGCTTGTCCATGGAGAAATCTAGCAGGTCAAAATTCGACTAGCTAGGTATAGTGTGGTTGGATTCCCCCAGCCTTAACCGGTTAAGTCTGTACTACCCCAGATCCCAAAGTTTTCTAGACTCTATAATTTAGGTCTAATTTCCTGGCTACAGAGGCACAGGAAATTTAATTCTTCTACATTCTTGTCTGTAATTCTTGCAGGATCAAATGTATCAGAATGGCTGCCGGCTCTGTCGGGGTATCTGATATCTAGCAAAGACTGAAGACTTCCATGTGGAGATCCTTGACCTTATGAAAGTTACCTCCTAGTACCTTTCCCAGCTTATCAAGGAACCTGGAGTAAGAGAGGTCCTCAGGTGGAGATGAATGCTCTGAAGTCTCAAGTAGAGGGTCAGAGGGTATTCCTGTCAACCTTCCTGTAATCCGAGGGGAGAAGGGACACCGATTCAGGACACCACTGATGATGTGGAAAACAGAGGAGGGGGTCCTTGGTCACCTCAGAGGGGAGTATTCCTGGTGGACTTCCTCTGACTGGTTGGAATGGCAAGGAATTGAAATACTGTGTGGCGGCTCTGATGGAGAACCCCTTGGATCAGGGGTGCAAGGGACTGCTTCTTGAGGGAGCAAATCAGATATTCTGTACAGGAAAATTTGAAGAATGCCCTTTTTAGCCACTAGGGAGGTAAAGAAAGTCTTTACCAACTCTATCTCTTGGTCCAAGCACTGTCATGCTATTTGTCCAGGCATTAAGGGTGGAACATTCTCTTCAGAGACCAAGATGGAGTTTTCTTTTACATCTTATAGACTTTGCAAAATGAGTCCCGGGGGGCATTTGGAAACCAATTTCAGCATGGAGCAGATGAGATCTGGTGTGTCCAGGTGCAGGCCTTGCTCCAGCAGCCTCAATGGGGACATCGTCCTTGAAATAAGAAGATGAGCATATCTCAGCTCCAAGCCTGATAAAAAGCTTCATCAAAAGCACCAAGGCCCAATGCATTGATGGTACAGATTTTTGGTCTAAGGCTCAAGGTGCTGAGGGAGGAAACATCATCAGAATCAAGATTCAGTGTATCTAGTGTTCTGGAAGATGATGTGTCAGTGGTGCTGAGGCCAGATGAACTGGCAGCACTGGGACCTGATGTTAGCAGTGCTGAGCCCTGATGTGTTGATGGCACTGGGGCTCGATGCATTTAGGGCACCAGGACTCGATGCAGTGATGGAACCGGTAAGTGGTGCATCAACAACGCTGGTGCTACATGCTTTGTCGACGCTGAAGCTCAGTGCTTCTTCGGGGCTGGATTTGCCATTAATTCCGAGGAGTGGCATTTCTTCTTTTTTATAGTACCTGAGCCCTGCAGTGTATGTGAAGGGTTTGTCAATGCCAGAGAATGGTACTTTTTATGCTTTCTCAATCCCAATGAGGTGAAGGCCCTCCAGGCCTGCTCAAGATGCTGCATCTTAACTTAGCACTTGGGGATCCTAAAGAGGTTCCACTCTAAGAAGAGGATCAGCTGCAGTTCTTCAGAGATTTACACAGTTCCTCCATCTTCCAAGTTCTGGAATTCTGAGAGCATAGAGATATCCAGCCATAGTGGTAGCAGACTAGTCATGGTTCGGACCTAGGCACCAGTAACAAATCTCATGTCTATCTGTAATGGTAATTTTATCTGTTATGATCTTTTAATTCTATCTAATGTATTTCTCTGTTTTAATTATTTGTAAACCATTGTGAAGGTTTTTACTGATGTGACAGTCTAAAAAACCAAATTAACTATAAACCATTTTACTACCACTCACACTGTCCTTGAAGCCACTGATGGTGGGCTTCTTAATGCCAAAAGTTTTTTATGAGGAATTTTTTTTTTTTTTGTATACCACTAAAAAGTGCTGTTGTGGGTGGGGGGGGGTGGAGGGCTACAGAAGCAGCAAGGCAATGTAAAAATAGAAAAAAATTAATATAGTTAAGTGATATCCCTTAAATCTCTTTCCATAATACATAAAACCATTCATCAACACTCCCCACTCGACTTACAAGCCTTTCCAAAAGTATAACTCCTCCAGACCAACCAGAGACGCACTCAGAGGATCCCTCCAAGTACCCCCAGCCAAAACTACTAAACACATCACTCTAAGAGATTGGGCCTTCTCAACAGCCGGCCCCCTTTTATGGAACTCCATCCCACCAGACCTCAGACAAGAACCCAGCCTCCCAATCTTCAGGAAAAGACTTAAGACCTGGCTGTTCAAAAAAGCATTCCCGGACACTGATTAACCCCTGCAGCCTGTTGAACTACCTCCCATGGTAAAAATGTTAATTTAATGTAAATATCTTTATCTAATGTTATCCTCTCCCTTTCTTCTCTACTCCCAGTTCTAGTACCTTGTTATTTGTAACTGCTTCCTCCTCACTAATAGGTTACTCATTTGTTCTTTGTACACCCCTGTTCTATGTAAACCGGCATGATGTAATTGTATCATGAATGCCGGTATATAAAAATTTTAAATAAATAAATAAAGAAAGAAAGAAAAAAATAGAGAGATAGAGTACGCATCCAAGCTCAGATGAAAAAAGAATGAGGGGCTCATGAGGCAAGCCATGAGGAAATTTCCGCTCATGCTCAGTAGAGCAAAAGCTCTACGATCTAAGGGCCTCATTTTCTAAAGTATCGCAGACCTACGATACTTTAGAAAATTGCGCTAATGGGGGGTGGGGGGGTTGACCTGGGGGGGCGGTCCTGCGCTAGCCGGCAGCGATTGCACCGCCACGGTGCGATCGCTGCCGGTTTCGCTCCCAATAGTACCACCATAGAAGGTGTAGCTATTGGGCGCGAAATAGGACGCAAAAAGGCCCTTACCTTTTCGCTGGCGGCGCCATCTTCGCGGAGTCGGCCCCGGTGACGCCACGACTCCTCCTCTTCTGGGGCTGACTCCGCCCCGATTTAGGTAGCGCAGGCGTGCGCTACCTTCGCAGGCTTGCGCTAGCAACACAAGCCTGCGATAGCCTTGGTAAATAAGGCCCTAAGAGAGAAGGGTCCATTTGGAGCTGTTGGATGATGTTACCCACATATCTTGGCTAATTCAATCCCGCTTGTTGATGGAGAAGTTGGGGGGTACCTACTACTACTCTATGCCTGTGGCAAAGGTAATTCAGCAGGGGAAGGGAGAATCTGATGTTACACAGATGGAAGAATGTGGGTCAACTCATTGTAAAATAACTTGAGGAAGTGGAGGGCCCCCCTTCCACTCTGACAGCTGGGCAGGGATATCTTTGGTTACATGGCAGGGAATAAGGAGATTCAGATAATTCCAGATTATGACAATGGGGGGCTTGGTTGACATTGCCTTGGCTGGAGCATGTCCAGTGGTTTTATGGGTGGTGGGGTCCCCTGTGCATTGGAAAATGGTGAGTAGTCAGATACTGAAAGGGTTCAAATCATTAGGTTTGGGTACAAGTAATATTGCATCATTTGGTTTAATAAAGCTGTGGCCAAAATTGATCCACATCTTGGGTGTCAAGTGTTCACTGGGGCTTATGTGTTCATTGGGCTAATGGAATGTACAAGGCAGTAGGAGTTCAGGGAAGGTGACAGTCACTTTTATTAATTGTTGTAGTCCTTGTGCTTCAGTTCTAGTTCCGTTTCCTGATTACCCTTTGGACGGATTCTCTGGCTTGATCCACGCTTGTTCCTGACTACGCTTTGGACGGATTCTCTGGCTTGACCCTCACTTGTTCCTGACCACGCTTTGGATGGATTCCCTGGCTTTGACCCTTGCTTGGACCTGACTTTGTCTCCAGCTGCCTGCCCTGACTTCAGCTTGAACCTGACCTTCTCTCCAGCCACCTGCCCTGACTCCAGCTTGAACCTGACGCTGCCTCCAGCTGACATGGCCTTTCTTAGGCTCTTGCCTACTTACAACCCGGACTTAATGTTTTCCTGACTCCTAGCCTGCTTTAGCCTGTCTGGGATTCTGGATCCAGGCCCTGTCTAGAGCCCAGCATCATTGGATCCTGTGTCTCCGCTGCTTTCTGGCTCCTTGCCTTGAACACCTTCCACAGGATCAACCACTCGGAGGCCCGCCTACAATTAGCCGTCCCTGGTACCCAAGAGCTCAAGCTGCAGGGAACGAGGGCTGGTATTGGCAAAGCTCCAGTCAGCCTCTGCTTCCCATTCTGCTCTGCCTCCCGATGGTGGGGACCCGAGGGGGTTTCCCCACGGGTAGCGCCAACTCCACCTCGGGCTAAGGGTCCACCTCCACAACAGTTTCATGACTTAGTAACAGTGTAAATGATGGCAAATAAAGAACCAAATGGTCCATCCAAGCTGTTTAAGGTATAATCTGCTTTGTAAACATAAACAATGCTATATAAGAACTATAAAGATAATTGCAGGAAATATCAACTATGGGGTCCTTATTCAGCCGCTATGCTGCTGTTCTAGTTAACTGGTTATACATAGTAGAGTAAATTCACCGGCGTGGTCGCTCCGCTGAATATACCTGGCTGTTGCGGTTCTGGCCACGAGCGCCGCGATCAGACCCTTACCACCGTGTTCCTGGACCTGTTCCCGCTTTCACTGGCCTAGTTCCTGGCCTGTTCGCTGGCATCCCTGCGAGGGCCGCGCCACCGGGAAGCCTTCCGTGGACGCCCTGTCTCTAGGCGCACACGCGCACCACTTGGGCGCTTTTCTAGGCCATTTCCCGCCAGTGGTGTCTCCGCCCAATACCTGACGTCAGACGCTGCGGCCTTGATAAGCCGGCTGCGGTCACCCAGTCTTTGCCTTGCAACAGGCTTACCTACCGGATCCCTGTTGCGCTGTGCCCAGGAGCGACCTGTCTGGATATTCGCTCTGTTCCTGCTTACCTGCTGCAGTACCTGCTTGGTTCCAGCTTACCTGCTACAGTACCTGCTTGGTTCCAGCTTGCCTGCTACTGTACCTGCTTGGTTCCTGCTTACCTGCTGCAGTACCTGCTTGGTTTCAGCTTATCTGCTACAGTACCTGCTTGGTTCCAGCTTGCCTGCTACAGTACCTGCTTGGTTCCTGCTTGCCTGCTACAGTTCCTGCCTGGTTCCAGTACGCGAGTCTTGCTACAGTTCCTGCCTGGTTCCAGTACCTGAGTCTTACTTCAGTTCCTGCCTGGTTCCAGAACCCGTACCCAGTTATAGTACTGACCTACTGTCCTAGTCTGGTTCCAGTTTCCAGTCCTGATCCAACACCGCCTAAGTCCCAGTGGCCGGGCCCCTACGGGCTCCTCCCGGGGGGGCTTCGGCTTCCAAGGGTAAAGCCTCCTAAGTCCCAGTGGTTGGGCTCCTACGGACTCCTCCCGGGGGAATACCAGCTTCCAGGGTGAAGGGCATCTCTCATCCAGCCTGAACATCTGCCTCCCAGCCTGCCAGTTACTAGAGACATTGTCCATCTTTTCCCAGTCTCCTGCAGGTCGGCCCAAGGGTCCACTAAACTGAGACTCCCATAACAGATTGCAAGACCATGGACTCGGCAGATGCGCCTGTCCCCTTGGACCTGCCTGGGTTGGCCCAGCAGCTGCAGTATCAAAAACAGTACCTCGAGGTCCTCACTGGTTCGGTAGGGGAGTTATCGGCTCGATTGGATGCCAGGGCCTCGTCTACCCCAGAACCAGCCCCCGAGGGTCAAGACTCTTCAGTGACTCAGCTGCCGGCACCCTCCCGCTATGCTGGAGATTTAAGGACCTGCCACAGCTTTTTAAACCAATGTTTTGTACGCTTCTCCCTGTTGCCTCGGCAGTTCCCCTCAGATGCGGTGAAAGTGGCAAACATCCTGTCCCTGCTTGATGGGAAAGCTTTAATATGGGCTTCTCCCATTTGGGAAAACAATGATCCTTTGCTAATGAACTTACAGCAGTTCATCTCGAACTTTCGACAGGCCTTTGATGAGCCCGCCCGAGTAGCCACGGCTACGTCTGATCTGCTGCAACTCCGTCAAGGGGCTCGCTCCTTGGCATTATGCTATGGAGTTTCGGACTTTAGCCCAAGAAGTAGGTTGGCAGGATGGTAGTCTTAAGGCCATCTTCTTGGAGGGTCTTTCCGGTCGAATAAAGGATGAGATTGCTGCTCGAGATCTGCCAGAGGACCTCAACGCCTTGATAGAGATGGCTGCTCGCATTTACCGCCGCCTACAACAACGGGCCAAGGAGCAGCACTCCTCTCGCCATAGTCCTGCCCGTGGGCCAGCAAGACCAATATCCGCTCCCAAGACCACTCGTTCAGATGCTCCCACCTGCGAACCTATGCAGCTGGGACGGGCTCCGCTTTCTGCTGAAGAAAGGCAACGTCGCCGTTCATTGAAGTTGTGTTTATATTGTGGTCAGAAGGGCCACTTCTTGGCACGCTGCCAGGAGTGTGCGGAAAACGCCAAAGCCTAGGAGGTCGGGAGGAGCTCCTCCTAGGCTGTGCCACAGCTCCTCAATGTACCGTCCCTGTTACCCTGGAATATCCTGGATGCTCATTTGAGACGATGGCCTTCCTGGATTCGGGAGCCAGAGGTAATTTCATCCTGAAGGACCTGGTCTCCCAGTTGCGTATCCCTACGCAAAGACGGGAGGTCCCATTACGAATTACCTCTATCCAGGGGACGCTCCTTCCAGGACCTGTCCTGATGTCCATGGCACCCATTACTGTCCACACTGGGGTGATCCATTCGGAGGAGATAGCCTTCCTAGTGCTGGATAAGGCTGTCCACCCTGTGGTGCTAGGGTTGCCGTGGTTACAGAAGCACTCGCTCACGATCCAGTAGGATACATTACAGATTGTCAACTGGAGTCCTTTCTGCTTAGCTAATTGTATGAAAGTGCCCAGGAGTCCCACACTTCCTTTGATGCACTCTAGCTTGGGTCCTCCTGCACCTTATGAGGACTTTATGGACGTACTTCCCAAGACCAAGGCGGAGGTCCTTCCGCAGCATCACCAGTATGGCTGTGCTACGGACCTGTTACCTGGTCCTATGCTTTCCCGAGGAGGGGTGTTTCCCTTACCATTACCGGAGACCCGGGCCAAGCCCGAGTATATTTCAGAAAATGTGGCCAAAGGGTTCACTCGCCCGTCCAAGTCGCCTGCAGGGGCAGGCCCCTTTCTTGACAGCGAGAAGAATGGCTCGCTAAGACCGTGCATGGACTACAGAGGCCTCAGTTTCATTACCAAACGAGACCGCTACCCGCTCCCGTCAATCCTGGAGCTCCTCGATAGGCTCCAGGGAGTGAAGATTTTCACAAGATTGCACTTACGTAATGCCCCAGCATTGTCCCAGCATCTTTCGCATAAGGTGTTGCGGGACCTTCTGAACACCTGCGTAATCGTTTACCTCGACGATGTGTTAATCTACTCCCAGGACCTGCCTTCACACTATCAGCATGTCCGTCAAGTGCTCCAAATACTTAGGGAGCATGGTCTGTACGCAAAATTGGAAAAATGCAGCTTTGAGAAGACGTCCCTGCCGTTCCTGGGCTACATAGTCTCTGCAACAGTCTTTCAGATGGATCCTGAGAAAGTGGCGGCAATTAAGAATTGGCCCCACCCAAGGGCCTTAAAGCGTGGCAATGCTTCCTTGGCTTTTCCAATTTCTACTGCCACTTTATTTCTAACTACTCCCGCCTCATGGCCCCATTGACTGCTCTCACCCGAAAGGGGGCCAACGTGGTGGATTGGCCTGTTCCCACCTGCCAAGCTTTTGAGGCTCTTAAGGAAGCCTTCTTTTTAGACACCTGCCTTCGTCATCCGGATCCCAGCTGGCCCTTTGTGGTGGAAGTTGATGCCTCCAATGTGGCCGTGGGGGCCGTGCTGAGCCAGTACTCCGATTCTGGACAATTGCTACCCTGTTCATATTTCTCGAAGAAATTCTCCCCGGCAAAGAGCAACTACTGTGTTGGAGATAAAGAGTTGCTAGCTGTGAAACTTGCCCTGGAGGAATGGAGACAGTGGTTGGAAGGTGCCAACCATCCGGTTATGATTTGCACCGATCACAAAAACCAAGCATTCTGGAAGCAAGCCCAATGCCTGAACCCAAGGCAAGCACGGTGGTCGCTGTTTTTTGACCGATTCAACTTTATCTTACGCTATCAACCCGGCTCTAAGAATGTTCGAGCCAATGCGCTCTCGCACTCTTCGGAGGTTGAAGAGATCCCTGACCCGCCTCAGTTTATTTTGGATCCTGCTAAAGTCAGTCTAGCAACAACCTAAGTGTCCTCCCAAGGAAAGACCGTCGTTCCACGTCACTCCCGGAGAGCAGTTCTCACTTGGGCCCATGACTCCCTCACGAGGGGCCATGCTGGCTGTAAAGGGACCTTAGACTTGTTGAACAGATTCTATTGGTGGCCGACGGTGAGACAGGACGTCCAAGTTTTTGTGAGCTCGTGCCCGACTTGCGCCGTGCAAAAGCCGCTCATCGGGAAACCCAGGGGCCTGCTGCAAACATTGCCCATCCCGATGGAGCCTTGGACACACATCTCCACCGACTTTGTCGTAGACCTCCCCGTCTCAGGAGGTAATTCAGTCATTTGGGTAACCGTGGACCGATTCTCCAAGATGGCCCACTTCGTCCCCCTGCGAAAGTTGCCTTCTGCACCTGACCTAGCTAACCTTTTCACCCAGCATATCTTCAGACTTCACAGTCTCCCGCAGGATATAGTCTCCGATCGAGGACCACAGTTCACTGCTCGTTATTGGAAGGCACTTTGCAAACGCTTCAATGTGCAACTTAGTCTTTCGTCTGCGTTTCATCCTCAAAGTAATGGGCAAATGGAACGAATTAACCGAACCCTGAAGACTTTTCTCCGTTCCTTCATCAACGAACGCCAAGATAATTGTGCCAAGTTACTCCCGTGGGCGGAGTTCTCGTAGGGCTGTTCAGCTTGGAGAAGAGACGGCTGAGGGGGGATATCATAGAGGTCTTTAAGATCATGAGAGGTCTTGAACGAGTAGATGTGACTCGGTTATTTACACTTTCGAATAATAGAAGGACTAGGGGGCATTCCATGAAGTTAGCAAGTAGCACATTTAAGACTAATCGGAGAAAATTCTTTTTCACTCAACGCACAATAAATCTCTGGAATTTGTTGCCAGAGGATGTGGTTAGTGCAGTTAGTGTAGCTGGGTTCAAAAAAGGTTTGGATAAGTTCTTGGAAGAGAAGTCCATTAACTGCTATTAATCAAGTTTACTTAGGGAATAGTCACTGCTATTAATTGCATCAGTAGCATGGGATCTTCTAGGTGTTTGGGTAATTGCCAGGTTCTTGTGGCCTGGTTTGGCCTCTGTTGGAAACAGGATGCTGGGCTTGATGGACCCTTGGTCTGACCCAGCATGGCAATTTCTTATGTTCTTACTGGAAGTTCACCTTTCTTGGTTGTCTATGGGAAGCAACTTCGACTGCCCTTGCCTTCACCTGAACCTAGTGCACTCCCAGCCGTGCAACTTTCAGCCCACCAGCTTCTTTCCTTGTGGACGTCTATCCAGGGGAAGATCCGTAAAACCGCCCAGTCTGCCAAGAAATGGGCGGATAGCCATCGCCAGCCAGCATCTGTCTACCTCCCAGGAGACCGTGTCTGGCTTAGTACCAAGAATATACAGCTACGTATTCCGTCTCGAAGACTAGGTCCAAGATTCTGTGGGCCTTTCCGAGTCGCCGAACGAGTGGGAGCAGTCTCGTACCGACTACGCCTACCCTCCTCCATGCACATACATGACATGATCCATGTGTCATTGCTGAAGCCTCTTGTTTTATCCAGATACCACTCCCGGGCTCCTGAACTATCGGACCCTTCAGTACCGGACGAGGTCACATATCAAGTACGTGAGGTCTTGGATGTCCGGTTTCACCAACGCCGATGGGAGTACCTGCTTGCCTGGGAGGGTTGCAGACCCAAGGATAATTCTTGGGAACCGGCCCGTAACATCCTCGACAAAGACTTATTACGGCAGTTCCATCTGAACCACCCGAGTAAACCCGGACCGGCTAAGAGGGGGCGTAAGAGGGGAGGTACTGTTGCAGTTCTGGCCGCGAGCACCACGACCAGACCCTTACCTCCATGTTCCTGGACCTGTTTCCGCTTTCGCTGGCCTAGTTCCTGGCCTGTTCACCGGCATCCCTGCGAGGGCCGCACCGCCAGGAAGCCTTCCGTGGATGCCCTGTCTCTAGGCGCACACGCGCGCCACTTGGGTGCTTTTCTAGGTCATTTCCTGCCAGTGGTGACTCCGCCCAATACCTGACGTCAGACGCCGCAGCTTTGATAAGCCGGCTGCGGTCACCCAGTCTTTGCCTTGCAACGGGCTTACCTACCGGATCCCTGTTGCGCTGTGCCCCGGAGCGACCTGTCTGGCTATTCGCTCCGTTCCTGCTTACCTGCTGCAGTACCTGCTTGGTTCCAGCTTACCTGCTACAGTACCTGCTTGGTTCCTGCTTGCCTGCTACAGTTCCTGCCTGGTTCCAGTACCCGAGTCTTGCTACAGTTCCTGCCTGGTTCTAGAACCCGTACCCAGTTACAGTACTGACCTACTGTCCTAGTCTGGTTCCAATTTCCAGTCCTGATCCACCACCGCCTAAGTCCCAGCGGCCGGGCCCCTACGGGCTCCTCCCGGGGGGTCTTCGGCTTCCAAGGGTGAAGCCTCCTAAGTCCCAGCGGTTGGGCTCCTCGGGCTCCTCCCGGGGGAGTACCAACTTCCAGGGTGAAGAGCACCTCTCGTCCAGCCTGAACATCTGCCTCCCGGCCTGCCAGTTACTAGAGACATTGTCCATCTTTTCTCAGTCTCCTGCAGGTCGGCCCAAGGGTCCACTAAACTGAGACTCCCATAACACCTGGCTATCTTAAATTTAGCCAGTTATGTATAACCGGCTAACTTTAAGACAGCCCTACGGCCTGACCAGAATTAACTGCAAAAGGTAACCAGCTAACTGTGAATATTACGTTATCCGTCTAAATCGCTTTTAAATATGGTCCTATAGATCTATCTTGGATAACTACCTTACCTTCTTTTAAATGTATAATGCAATATGCAAATTTATTAAAACTGTACAACATACTTATAATTTTAGATTTAGGTAAAGTAATTTTGAAAAGTATTTCTGGAGGTAAAACAGTGTTTTACCCTCAAATTGCCTTTGACCAAATTATCTTCCTATATGTGAATAAACTTAAATTTGCACATATGTTTATTTGGACTGGGCAGAAGCATTCTTGTGCAGGTAAATTTGGTGGGATAATTCTGTAAGTCTGCTTTGAGAACTGGTGTAATATATGTGCATATTTGCTGCGTAATTTAGGTTGGCTGTTATAAAATTACCCCATGGAAGTCTGTATTCTTCAACCTCATAGAACAATCTAAAGGGTTATTATTGCATCTTAGGACCAACCATCAAAAACACTTTTCTTATCAAAATAATAATGTTTCATAGATAAAATATTTCTTAAAAAGTCAAAGAAAGAAATGAAAGAAACTTTCAGCATGCAATCGATTTGCGAATAAGAACGTGAATGAAGCATTCAAATGTAAGTTGAAAATGAGTTTTTACTAGCTTGCACCTGTGAAATGGTCAGTAAAGCATAGCTGACAGGGCTATTCTTACACTAAAATGATGCACTATGTAAAGCTTTAAAATAACCATCTACGCTTGATTAATTAGGTTTGTAAGTATTGTTTTGGAACCAGACAATATTTCTAAAGATTTCAATAGTTCAAAGTTTGCCCTATGGCCGTCTGGCCAATACATCTTCCAGCACACATAATTTACAAGCATTTTTCTTCCCAATATGTTGTCTTTGGTTGGTGCGACATTGTTTGAGTGCAGGTCTGTTTGGGTCACAGTGATTTTCTTCACATCACAGCAGTGGTGCTGAGTGCAGCACTTTGACCATACATCTTCCATGTCATCTCCTTCAATGACACATGGATGCTTCCTGGTGACCAATCAGGAATGGTCCAGCATCCTAACAGAGGGGCATATTGGCAAACTAAGCTTTCTTAATGACATACATTGTTCTTAACAAACAAAAGGGAGGTCCTGAATATTAACATGTGGCCTTGTGTAAAGGTCATCTGTATGGCACATTCATCATATTTCCAAACAGAGGAAAACCACTAGGCAAATTCTGTCAAAAGCTATTATAGCTATAGTAAATTTAAAAGGCTGTCTAGTGACATAAAAATGGAAAGTGTTTTGATTAATGATATATGTTTTCTTTGTACAAATATCTTTTCATCTCTTGAAAGCTGAAGCAACAACTGTAATAATGGACTGAAACATTTAATGGATGTGTTCTTGTCAGAAGGGGGTAAGCATCTCGGCTTAGTCCAATTAAAAATTAATTTTATAATATGTAATAATTAAAACAGAATAGATTGATTCCAATAATCAGTGCTTCCACTAAAATATTCTGTAAACTAATAATTTTGTAATATATCCATCACTGATTGTCATAACATGTGCATTCATATTTTTAGGGAAAGAAAATTAGCAAGAGGTCCATATTCATCTGCTATCCAGCAGCGCCACTGAACATACCCGGCTATCTAACAGTTAGTCGGATATGTTTATCTGGCTGATTTTAGACATACGCAAAACAAGTCTAACTTATCTAGCTAACTTTGCCAGATAAGGCTGAATAACAGCCAGACAAACAAGTAGCTTTGTTCCATTATGCCCATGTCCTGCCCCTCCCCCCCCCCCAACTTAGCTGGAAAAGTGTTTAGCTGGATAAATAGTTATCTAGCTAAGTGGAGGCCACTGAATGTGGCCAAATATTGAAACAGTGGCATTTAGCAGGATAAATCTGAATATATCTGGCCGTCACTGAATATTGAACTTCCTGTGTTTTTATTATGATTTAAATTGCTAGTGCTACCTCACTATCAAATACAACCATTTAATACAGAAGTTATATTCTCTGTGATTTGCACCAATGTGCAAAAATAAATCTAAAAAAATATTTTGAACATCGCAAGAAAAAAAAAGAAGAAATAAAAATCAGCGAGTGTTTTTTAGCAGAATTGGACTTCTATAGAGAATACATTTTAAAATTAATTTGATGGGCATGAATCACTTTGGGAGGGCCAATATTAGTTTTGAAAATATTTGTTATGAACAGTGCCCATTATGTATTTTTATTTAAATTCTGTGAAATTTGTGGATATCGGAAGAATACAATTGTAACAAAGATATTTGTTTCTGAGTTCAAAAACAGGATTGCAAAGTTTAGCTTAGTTTATTAAATTTCATGAATCACATTCCTTACAAAAAATGAATGCAATGTATAATTAAACAGATCTACCATGCTACTTCTAAGCTTTCCAGGGGACCCCCAACACCCATAAAATGACTGGGCATGTTCCACCAATCTTGCAGTTTGAAAATCATAGGTTCTCATAGTCTTGCTGCAGCTGCTGGGCCAATATGGTTCAAACCACAAGACAACTGGGGCATCTCCAGAAATTAGATAGGTGGAATGGTTTCCCATACATTTCAGAGGGAACATTGGCCATATATCTCAAAACTTTTGTGTAACTGGAGTATAAATAGTTTGGAAAGTGTGCTTTAGCTTTCAACTGTTGAATATATGTTTCCTTGTTTAAGTTTTCCTCATAGGCATAGGAATGGGGAGGGGTGACTACTTCCAGAAGTGCAGGAGCTGTAGGGAAGATCCTCCTCTGATGATACACCAAGTATCTCCTTCTCTGTCCCCACAGCATTTTCTCCCATGTACTGCTCAACCTGAGCATCATCGTTCCACCACTGCTCAGCCTGAGCCTCATCGTTCCACCCCTTTAGAGAATCAAGGCTAGCCAAGCAATGTTTCTATTTTACAGTGCTTCAAACATCTCCAGTCCATGAGCCTCTGTGCCTCAAGAGGGTACTTCTAAGCGGACACTACCATTCATGCTGACTGGTGCTTGGGAGAGGGATGCAAGGAAGGAGGAGGAGGTGCTCCTTTCACTGTGGCATCCCTAGACAGGTGCCTATTTTGCCTAATTAGAAATCTAGAGCTGCTGTATTCCTTTTAGGATATGCATTTCTGTGTCTGGAATAGGGCCAGAGAACCACTACTGAGCATTCCTCAACTTCTGATTTCACCATGAAGTATACGTTAAAATCTAAAAACGGCTGCCCATGCTTCTAGAAAAAAATGAATATTTTTCTAATCTTCTGCTTTTGGTCCAAGTAATGATCTTAAGACTTACCCAATAGTCTCTTGTACAATAGGAGGTAGATATTAAAAACTGAATGACTAAGTAAATTAGCTGGATAAGACTTATCCGGCTAACTTACAAGGGATATTAATTCCCTGTTTAAATCAATAGCTAGCAGATAAGTCTTATCCAACGAGCTTTAGACCTGCTAATGAGCAAGTCTAATTTATCCGGTTAACCTAACCGGACACATCTGATTATCAGTACTTATATAGCTAAGTTAACCTAATAAGTAACTCCTTCCTGAAATGCCCATTTCCTGCTCACCACTTAGGCCTGGATTCATCATTCATCACAGAATGATGAATCCAGTGAAAATGGGGGCGAAGGGGGGGCGGGCCTGCGAAAGCCCACAGCCTTCATACCACTGCGGTGTCTTTGCTGCCGGCTTTTGCACCGAATAGCATCACCGTGAAAGGTGGTTCTATTCGACACGCTACTGCCAACGATAACGTTAGTAACGTTATCACTGGCAGCAAAGACACCACCAACTCCTCCCTCCCCCCGCCCTGACTCCTCCCACTAATTTGCATGATATTGCATGCAAAAAGGCCCTTTTCGCATGCGATATGGCCTTATAGCGTGCGTTAGGGCCCTAATGCAAGCGATAAAGCTTTAGTGAATGACCCCCTTAGTTGATTAATACTTATCTGCATAATTGACTGACAGTAAATGCAGTCAGATATTCAGCCTTCACCAATTAGCTGGATAAGTCCTTACTTATCTAGATAAAGTGGCACTGAATATCAACCTCGAAGAAGCCCTTGTATAAGGAAGTTACTAAGGATGTGCATTCATTCGAAATGAATGAATAAAATGCAACAAATTATTCCATTTTCATTTTGTTTGTGGACCCCCAAAACAAATGAAGGAGTTCCACACATTTGAATGAGAAGTTTTGTCTCATTCATTTATGTTTCCAATTTAAGTCTATGGCTTTTCACTGACGAGCAAACAAACAACTGATAACTATAGCAACCAACTGTTCCCTTTGAGACATCACAGCTTCCTGAGAGCTAAGGCTGGACTAGTTGGCAAGGAGACTTGCCAGAGGACAAATCACAGTGCAGTATCTTTTTAACTAGCCTACAGCTGCCAACTGGATCATGTGACACAGACTCACTCCCACTGTAAAGTCTGAGCATGTCCAAGTTCCTTTCTAGCTCTTGGAGGAAAAGTACATGCTACTAGAAGATCTCAGATAATTAAAAAAAAAAAAACTTACAAACTTTGGGATTTGGCACTGGTAAAGGACTTCTTTTCCTCTTCTCTCTGCTGCAGTCAATTCACACACTCACTGTGCTAGAAAGAGAGGTGGTGGACTACCGCTGATTTTGATTTTTCTCTTTACTAGGGGAGATCAGGGTGAGAATATGGATTTTGTAATTACACCAGTGCTAGTGATATTTTGTCTCTGTCTGGACAAGAGTGAGATGAGTATTACATACTCAGATACTGAAGAGAAGAGTGTTACAGGCTGCCAGTCTTTTTTGTCTGTTAGTGGGTTTAATAGTTATTTTTTGTGTAGAGTCAGTCAGCCCTAGTGCACATAACAGAGGACACATTTACAGGCGGATTTTAAAAGGGTTACGCGCATAACCCTTAAAAAAAAACACCCTGCACACGCCGAGCCTATTTTGCATAGGTTCAGCGGCGCGTGCAGCCCCGGGACGCGCATATGTCCCGGGGCTTGGAAAAAGGGGCGGGGCATGGGCGGGTCTTGGCCTGAGCCTCCAGGCACAGCAGCCATTTGCCTCTGTGCCTGGGATCGCGGGCCGGCTGTTGGCCGGCGCGATTAAGTTATGCCTGCTGGGAGGCAGGCATAACTTCTTCAACAAAGGTAAGGGGGGGTTCTAAGTAGGGCTGGGGGGCGGGCTAGGTAGGGGAAGGGAGGGGAAAGTACGGGGGGGGGGCAGAGTGAACAGAGGCAGGCTGCGCGGCTCGGTGCGCGCAAGTTGCACAATTGTGCACCCCCTTGCGTGCGCCGACCCTGGATTTTATAACATGCACACGGCTGCGCGTGCATGTTATAAAATCGGGTGTAGATTTGTTTGCACCGGGTTGCACGAACAAATCTGCGCCCGCGCGCAGGTTTTAAAATCTGCCCCATAGAGTATATATGTTTGTGTACTGCATGACTATCTATCATTCCCCTTATATAACACTTTAAGGGTCTTGTTGTCACATGCATACCTACCATGTCCTTTGCAGCTATCGCTCTGCCTACCTGCCATGACCCTTGGGGGTCATGCAGTTAATATGACTACCTCCCATGCCTTATATGTCCAGCATGGGAGTTTTGATGCCTCCATGTTTTTTGCCATTCTACCACCCTGTTTGTTGGTTATAATGTGAAAAAGAAAAAAAAGCTTCTCCTCCCACCCCACTTTTTTTCTGATTCTTTTTTTATTGTAAACCCCCCCCCCCCTACAATCCCAGCCAGGTTCTCCCACCCTATTTATTTGTTGCTTATACTGGGGTGTTTTGCTCCACAAAAAAAATTTAAAAAAAGAAAAAAAATTCAAGTTTCTCCTCCCTCCCCATTTCTTTTCTAGTTCTCTAGCTTACTATTTTGCTGTACATCTCTTGGATCCCACCCTGTTTCTTCCACTCTTCTTCTCTCTTGGTTATACTGGGGTGTGTTGTCCCCCAAACCCCTCAGTAACAAGTAAAATATACAGGCAGAAGAGAAAAGATGCATACTAGAGACCTTTTACATCTTCTGAATGCTGTAAACGTATTTATTTATTTATAATCATTTGTATTCCACTTATCACCAGTTCCTGTTTTAAGAAGATTTCAAATGGAAACATCAATATCCGAATACACACATTGACATAAAATTAAAATAAAACATCAATAAAAAATAAAATCATAAATCAAAACATGAAAATACCCCACCCAAGACTAAGAAAGTTAAGTATTTTATATAACTCTTGCAAGTGCCTCTCTGAATACATACATTTTCAGTAAAAATAGAGAAGTAATGTAATGCCAGAAAATCAATGAAAGGAAGAGACTGTGTTCAGCTAGAGAATATGGAAAAAGCTTTCTTAAAAAAATAAACCTCACAATTTACCAGAAAAGCAACTTTGATGAGAGACCATTATCAAGCTCTGATTATGACAAAAGTTTCAGAAAGGAAATTTCACAAGAAACCTAAAATTCCACCCAGCAGCAAGATCAGTTTCAAACAGGAAACATAATTAAATCTTATGTTACAAAATTGATACTAATGACACAGCATTCTCTTGTATTAGAACTTATAAGTGGCAAGTGCTTCAACAGGAACACAGACATCTCCTATGCCACAAGGGGGTCTTTCTTCCACTCAGCATTTCTGCCATACCCATACTTTGCATCCTGAGGGTCTTATTGCCACTCTGCCTTGCTGCCATACCCAACTCTACACTTTAGGATATTCTTGCCACTGTGGAGGGTTGCATTGAACTTCTCATGATGTCTTGGTGTGTTGATACCACTCTTGTGCTGCTTTGTCTCTTTATTGGTGCCTTGGGTTTTTCCATGCTACCTTTTTTGCTTCATTCCCCCTTCATGGTGCTTTAGGATGTTGATGCCATTCTTGGTGCTAATTTGCCTCTTGTGTTGTTTTCGAGGGTTCATGCCACTGTTGTTAGTGGCTTCTTTTGGAGTCTTGGGATATTCTTCCCATCCTTACTGCTTCTTTGCTCCTCTAATGGTGTCTAGAAGAACTGCTATTTCTGGTACTCCTTTGCCCCTTTACAGTGCCTTAGGTAATTCATACCACTTTTGTCCAACGTTGCATTAGCATGCTTTCACTCTTCTGATGAAGTCTATCCACCAGTTTCAATAGAAATGATTAGAAAATTTCCAATTTTGTAGCCCAAAATAGACTGCAGTGTTTCACCCATTGACTTTAATGGTAAACGAATGAACAAATAAAATGAATAAACAATTATTTTTCATTTGAAACTAATGAACCAAATATGAATCGGTTATTTACTCTTTCGGATAATAGAAAGACTAGAGGGGCACTCCATGAAGTTAGCATGTGGCACATTTAAAACTAATCGAAGAAAGTCCTTTTTTACTCAACGAACAATTAAACTCTGGAATTTGTTGCCAGAGGATGTGGTTAGTGCAGTTAGTATAGCTGTGTTTAAAAAAAGATTGGATAAGTTTTTGGAGGAGAAGTCCATTATCTGCTATTAATTAAGTTGACTTAGAAAATAGCCACTGCTATTACTAGCAACGGTAACATGGAATAGACTTAGTTTTTGGGTACTTGCCAGGTTCTTATGGCCTGGATTTGGCCACTGTTGGAAACAGGATGCCGGGCTTGATGGACCCTTGGTCTGACCCAGTATGGCATTTTCTTATGTTCTTATGAGGTAGCTTATGCAATTAATGAATGAAGCAAAATAAACATTTTTCCTCTGCACACCCCTAACAAGCAGCACCCTAGCACTTTCTCTTCCATTTCAATATGCCAAAGCCAGATTGCCCATACAGAACCATCTCTCCTGACATAGACCGTAGCTAAAGCAGCTGGCATGAGAGACTCTGAGCCCATCCCAAGAAAGGAGACCCCAGCAGAAATGTCTGTGACATGCTATCTCACAGATCCCATTGAGGACACTGACATAAATGTACTGGCATATTGGGCATATGTCAGCAATCTGGCCAGCACTACCTTTCATTCCACCAAACAGCATGCCTAGTGAACATCTAAATGGCAGGGGATATTGTGGGCCCTCATCATTTCATGCTGGTGCCAGACTTGATGGAAATATTGGTATTTTTGAAAATCAATCTGCTTTGCTGGGCTTTCCAGAATTTTCATGCAAATTGTAAAATGACTGACACTACCTTGGATGTTTTGCTGCCACTCTGCCTAGCTGCCATGCCCTTGATGTACCACCTTAGGGGTTTTGCTGTAACAATGTCCAGCTGCCATGATATTGTTGTACCACCTTGCGACTTTTAGTGCCTCCGTGTCATTTGCCTTTTGGATTCCTGCCTAGTTCTCCCACCCTGCTTCTTTCTTGGTTATATGGGGGTGTTCGCTCCCTAAAATAAAAATTTGAAAAGAAGAATAAAAAATACAAGTTTCTCCTCCCACCCCCTCTCTTTTCTGGTTCTCCACCTTACTGTTTTGTTCTACCCCACTACAATCCCATCCTAGTCCTTCTACCCTGCTTCTTTATTAGTTATATTTTGTCCCCAAATTAAAAATGTAAAAAAATAAAACATATAGGGGTAGATTTTTAAAGTAGTGCGCCACGTGCGCATGCGCACCAGATTTTGTAATCTGCGCACGTATGTGTGGGAGGCATGCGCAAGGGGGGGGGGTTGACTTAAGCAAATTTTGCGCGGCAATGAATCACAGCCTTCCCCAGTTCCCTCCCCCTCTACCCATACTCCCTCCCTCTTCCCCTGTTCTTCCCATCCCCTAAACCCTTTATCCTACCTTTTTTTTTGTTGCATACTGTTCCATTGGAGCAGTAGCAATTTGCGCGCACCGTCAGTCCCTTCCCCGGTACAGCGGTCGCCTCCAGCCCCGCCCCCTCCCCGCCCCTTTCCTTCGGCCTGGCACTTCTGGGCGTAACAGGAGTTACTCACATGGCTGGACCCCTACTAAAATGTGCGTGGTGCATGCAAGGCCCGGTCGTGCGCGTAACCCCTGGATTTTGCGAGCGCGGGGGATTTAAAATTCACCTGATTAGTTTTTCTACCTACCTCACCTCTTTTCTGGTTTTCTGTCTTGCTGTCTAGACCAATTTAAGCCTTTATGCTGTTTGTGCTTCCTCTCATTCTAAGCCTTCGGGGTTTTGGTGTGTTTGTGCTGTTTGTGATTCTGCTATACCCCCACCTATTCACCTTGGTGTGCTGTTGCCACTATGGGTCACTGCTTTCATATAACACATAGTACCCAATTCATCAAGCTTTTTTCTCATAGACACAGAAAGCAAGAAAATCCAAAGGTGGTAACCTTAAAACAAGCACATGGTGTAATTATGTGTGTTTGTGGATCCTTGGGTGCTGTGGAGGTGACCACGCCCATGGGGAGGAGCCCCGTGAGAAGCCACAGCACTGGGCTAGACTCATACTACACAAACACAAGAGTTCTTTTATTAAACAGCTTGAAGAAAGCCACCAGAGGTGGCAGTAGTGAGGCAGTCTCATAGTTGCAGTCTCAGGGACCTCGGCAGAGGGAGCCCTTCTCTCCTTGATGATATCAGGAGGTTCCGCAGCAGGTCTCCCAGAGAGGAGATACTGTGAATGAGATAGACTGAGAGTTAGAGTACTCACTAGATGTTTGCTGTTGATATGCGATTTCACCAGGTCTGTTGTAGAAGGTGCAGGCACCGAGGCAGGGAGAACAGGCCCTCGAGGAGCGAGTAACTGTTCCCTGTAAGGCTCCTGAAATAAAGTAGAGGGCCCCCGAGGAGCGGGTATCCAGGTTAGCATATACCCCAAAGGGCAGAGAAAGAGAGAGCTTCCTGCGGCAGCACAGAAGCGGCAGAGTAGCGTAGACAAGAATGGATTCGAGTCCTTGCTAACTCGGGGAGCTAGCAAATGAGTGAAGGTAATATACCCGGATGGTATGACGTCAGCATGAGGAAATGCCCTCGAGGTTCGCGCCAAGGGTGGTACAAAGACGTGGGTTGCGCGCGCGCATGCACCCTAGTAGGTACCTGGGAGGACCAATGGCGGGAGGCTGCACCATAGCCGTTCCGGGGACGCCAGAGAGGTCGGCTTGTAGACGCGGTGGTAGCCATCTTGCCCAGGTAAGCAGGAGGAGCCGTGAATAAGGTGAGGCAAACGGGACGAAGCCATCGAGGACCGATGGACACAACACATGGTTGCCCATATGCTGGAATTTTAAATCATGTGCAGAGTTGCATGTGTATGATTTAAAATTAGAAGCACGCATAAGTGTGCTCCTTATTTTAATCCATTACTTGAACAAACTATCTTTGAATATCTTTCTTAGGACTTTGTCAGCTTTAATGCATGCATGTAAGCAGATTATAAAACATGTTCACGCAAAGGACATTCCCATTTTTACCAAGTAGTCCACCAATTTGACCAGTCTCTCTTGATGTCATTCAGACCCCTCTGGTTTTTCAGCCTGTACTCCCCCCAGTTGATGTGGACCCCTCATCATTTCTGTAGACTTACACCTCATTAACAGCAGCAGTAAATATATGTGGCTAACAAACTTTGCACGCTGCGGCCTCTGGTTTTAAAACACGGATTTATGTGTATACCTGTTGGCCCTGCCCTGGAATGTCCATGCCCCACCCATTCCCTGCCCCTTTTCTGACTCTTTTTTATAGCTTGTGCATGTGCTTATACACACGTAATTAGCGGCTTTTAAAATCTTTGTCGCTCATGCATGGCCCACATCCTCACGTATATGGGCCTTTTAGCACAAGCAATGCTTTTAAAATATGTCCCTTAGTGAACCAGATCCATTGTATGTTCATAAATTGGACATATACTTAATCATTGTCCTTGGAAACAAAGTGCTACATAGAATGTCCACACAATATAGTCAACCGATTTGAATATATGTTGATGAAAAGTATCTGAATGAAAGCCCATAATATACTCAGATTTCAGCAAAGTTTTTGCTAGAGGCCTGAATAGGAGGCTCATATTATACTGAATTTATTTTTTTGCTTTTTATGCTGTATACACCTCTTGGGGCGTATGAAGATTGTATATAAATCTTTTTTTTTTTTTTTTTTTAAATAAACCAAGCAGCCTGGAGATGGACCCCTAGTTGGTGAACTGGAATAGAAATCAGTTCAGAGTTAGCAACAGAAGGCGGCAGTAAACTGTGTGTGGGAAGACTCTGCAAGCTTGTTCTTAGGGCAGCAAAACACTGGGTATGGCACAAGGGGAAGATTTACCACCACCTGCTTTTCACGAGATGGCTATAATCTCAAGGAGGCTAAAGCATGCAACCACCTTGATTTATTTATTTATTTATTTAAGGTTTTTTGCTATACCGACATTCGTTAGATACATCACATCGGTTTACATTAGTAACATAACAATAGCAAGAATATGCTTTACAAAGAACACAGTAAATTTAAACAGTGGTCGTAATTACAAGGGGGGGGGGAGGAGCAGGGGGCGAACTATATACCTTGATGTGGCTCATAGGGTCTGAAGTATGTGTATGATGAGCCTCTAGTGGGGGTCAGGAGGAGAATCATGAGTATGGGATGTTCTGGACTGGGGATTTCACCTTTGGAAGATAATGGATCATGTCTTTGGGGGGTTCTAGGGGTTGGATAATGTGGTAAGGGGCATTTATTAGTTATAGAGTGGGAGGCGGCAGGGTGACAGAAGGTCATGGGGAGGATCAGATGGCAGGTTTTTCTGTTTTAAAAAGTTGGCAAACCTAGACCTGGACATTGTTTCTCTAGCAGACAGCTCTCCCTCTCCTGATAAATATAAGAAAGGAAAAAGGAATAAGCACATTACTTTTTAGCTTTTAACCATTCATTCATTGAATGTTTATTATACATGTTCCTGAAAGTTTATCAGACTGTGATGTAGAATATTACAAAAAACCTAGCATCAAGTTTTATAAAACTACATAAATTCAGTGTAAAAATACCTTCATATTCATTATAGTATGTAACCTGCACATCATCTTTCCCTGTGAAAATGTCGACCAATACTCATAAGTAACAGAAGGCATAAACAGCTCAGAACAATTTGAATAATTGTAAACACAAATTATTTCATGTATGTTATGTTGTATTTGCCACCCACAGACAGGCCTGCGAACGGCTCACTTACCCCAATGCTGCGCTACAGTAACTGAGTCACACTGCTGCACTGTCTCTTGCGTCCTGAGCCGCCACCACCACTGCTCTCTCGTCACAGCTGAATGCTGCCAACACCTGCTTGCATGGCAGGACACTGCCTCTGCCATCCATATGGCTGAGAAGGCCACTGACTCCAGCGCATGCCACTTCAACCTGAAATCTCTCTCCTAGGCACATGCGCCTTCCCTATTAATTTAAAAGGTCCATGGTGGGGAAAGCTCCATGACCCTTCCTGATAACGCCTTTGCCTTGTTATTCCTGCAGCCCTATAAAAGGGCTTCTCTGTCAGTCCCTCGTTGCCTTCGCAATAGATCGCTAGCACCATCAAGGTCTTTTGTTCTTCGTTCATGTTCCTGGCCTCTCATCAATTCCTGGTTCAGTCCTGAGTCCAAGTCTTCGCCATTGTTCCAGCA
This sequence comes from Rhinatrema bivittatum, assembly GCF_901001135.1. Lineage (NCBI taxonomy): Eukaryota > Metazoa > Chordata > Amphibia > Gymnophiona > Rhinatrematidae > Rhinatrema > Rhinatrema bivittatum. Next base: position 216,127,101 of record NC_042618.1, on the reverse strand, counting down.
TTCAAAACTTCTTTCCTGAGTCTTCATCTTGTTCCTGGTTCTCGAGTCTTCGTCGTGTTCCTGACTCCTGGTCTTCCAAGTTTCCAGAGTTTCCGCCATGTTCCTGTGTCCAAGTACTCCAAGCCCTTGGAGCCCTGCACCCAAGTCCTATGAGCATGTGGACTGTGACCAGCCCACGGTGGGCTGTGTAGGTCACAACACTGCCCAAGACCTGGGGCCAAGTCTTCCAAGTCTTAGGAGTTCTTTTCTTTGTATCCAGAGTCCTAGTCTTCGTCTCCAGTGAGTCAGCCCAAGTCTTTGTTCCAAGTTCCAAGTTCTGCAGACGTGCCAGCGTCATGGTCTGTGAACAGCCCACGGCAGGCTGTGTAAGGCGCCTATTAGCACTAGGCCAGGCTTCCAAGTCTGTCTTCGCTGGATCAGGTCCTCAGAGTCCATTCTTGTTTTAAAGGTCCAAGCTCCAAGTCAAGTTCCGAGTTCCAGTTTTTTGTCTTGCTCCTAGTTTCAGTCTTGTGCAGCTTGTCCAGCCAGCAGATCACCTTATTCCTTGTTCCACACCATGTTCCTTGTTCCAAGCCATGTTCCTTGATCCAAGCCTTGTTCCTTATTCCAAGTGATGTTCCAGCTTCCATCCATGTCCAAGCCTCAAATCCAGAGTCTGCTTTGTTTTCTGTGTGGCCCATGACCAGCCCACGGACTATATAGGGCATGCTGCAGAGCAGGGCTTGTTTTAAATCCGAACCTGAGTCTTCCTCTAAATTCCAAGTTTTCAGAGCCTTCATCTAGTTCCAAGTCTTCAGTGATTTTGTCTAGTTCCAAGCCTTCGGAATCATGTTCAAGTCTTTGTCACATCTTGTCTTGAGTCCTCTGCCTCCATCTGCCCAACGCACAAGCCATTCCCAAGCAGCAAGTCCAAAAGGGCTATTGAGTGACCGGAGGGCTACCCACAGACCAGTATTGCAATGCTGAGTCTCACTCCTGTGCTTGCAGGTTCAACGGAGTCTCCAAGTATTCCAAGTGTTCCAAGTCTCTAAGTCTGTCCAGCCCATGCTCAGATATGCTCACTTACCCACAGAATGTTCCTTGGAGCCTTGCCCCAGGGTTGTGCCATGGCCCAAGGGCTCATGTTCTCCGATTGATCAGGCCCTGAGCCTGATCGCAACATGTTAATTCTGTATTTTTTCTCTCACTTTAATATTTTGTAGATAAGGTAAATTACACAAAGCAATACAGTTTCAATAAACTTACATTTTCTGTATCTTTCTATTTCTTTTTTTTTTTTTGGGGGGGGGGGGTTGGTGGTGGTAGTGGAGGAGGGGGGGGGGAGAAAAACTATTTTATTATTCAGATATGATCATCAAATAGTTGTACCATTACCTTTCCTAGGTAAGATTTTTAAATGAACAGAGTAAAGATGGATTCCATTTTTTATTTTAACTCCCTCAATTTTCTCATGCTTTAGCAAACTGCCAGCTAACTTTCCCCTTCTAACAATGAGTAGAGTATTGCTGCCACTGTCCATTCCCGGACACTACAATCTCTTTCATCTAAAACTCTGATCCCTTTAATAAACAAAGTATGAAAAGAGTAGTGAAAATGATGCTGAGGCTTTATGAAACCCTAGGAAATCCTCCAAGTACAATTCCTAGTTGGTTTTTTTTAAGAAATATATATATATATATATATTGCAGACCATGTGATCTAAAGTCATTCTGAGGGATAAAAGGACAGAGGCTGCTACTAGCTCTCTGCCAGAATTTTTTTCCCCCTCAGTTCCCAGTCTTAGCCCATCTGTTATTTAGAGGCTACATGAATGGCATGTGTCAAGAGAGTCATCCTTGTGCAAACTGCCCAAAGAAATGAGCCAGCCAACTTCCTTTCTATTCCATGGATTCAGCAATTGTTGCTGAGCCAACCACCATATGGCGAATAATTAGTTTTTCGACCCCACTCCAGAAAAATGTTCACTTCATTGCCAGGCGTTAGCAGTATGTGCGTTATGAACAGCAGATGATGAATGCCTACACATTAACAAGCATTTGGATTTTTTTTTTGTGCTGCTGTCTTTAACCCTTTAAATTAAAGTGTGTTGAAAATCGTCCCAAAGGACTCATCCTAAAGCCTAGAATATCAGTGTAGGGATGCAAACTGAGGGGGATTTTTTTATTTTAAAAAAATATAAAATTGCTTTTATAGATAAGAATTCCTGTGTAAAAGAAGCTTTATAATTTTATTTGTAAGCAATCAGTCATTATTCTGAAACTGAAGTTTGTAATTGATGCATTGTGAGCTCAGGAAAAATGCAGGTTTCACTAGTCTAGGTTATTTGTGTACCTGACACATATGAATGTGTAGGCCATACCTTTACTGTTCAGCTGACTCCTTCTAGATTCAGTTTTGACTTTTTGATAAAAGCTTATTTTCTATTATTCTTTCTTGTGTGCAATGGTCTTTCAAGTGGAATTAGGAGTCAAGCCAAAGTTGATCTAATATCTCTGTGGTAGCACACAGGTTCAAGTAAAACATTTGAACTCTCAGAGCATCTTACATCTTGCACTCCAACCTTTGAGATGCTGATGGCTGCAAACCAAGTCATCATTAAGCACCTTCTTCTGACTTGGCCCAAGATCAACCTGGCAGGTATTGTTGTTGTACTCTCAGGCTCCAATACAAGTGCTTTGGCACATCTATAGATACTGATAGGGAACAGGAAGATTTAGAATTAAATCTAGGAAATGGCTAGGATAAATTCTACTCAGGGATGCTCTTTTTCATTAGGCCCTCCAGTCTTCCCCTACACTCCATTCTTTTTCTTTATCACCCTTCCATCCCATCTATCCCCATGCTTCTTTACTGAGAGCGTGAAAGATATTTGAAATGACCTACTGGCAGAGATGATGGAAAACCATTATGGTGACAGAATTCAAGCATGTTTGGGACAGATATAGAGGAAAGTGGTAGGAACAATATTGAGAAGTTGCAGTATTGTAAATACCACCCTTCGCTCCCTCAGGAGCAGAGACAATGGGAGAGGTGATAAGGAGAAAACAAGGCACATGCAGAGTGATTGAGTAATAGGCTCATTCACATGCATTTACATGTGATGAGCGCTATCTCATTCACTCCACGTCGGATGCGCGTTAAATAGGTGCTAATCCGCCTATTGCATTAGGGGGTGAATTAGCGCCTATTTATTCCGTGTCCGACTGAGCGCACTGTATTGCATTAGCCCCTTTAAGAATTGCCGGACTGTTGCCATTTACACCCTTCCTACTTTGTTCTCACCTCTCTTTTCATCTGCTACTCTATCACAGTTTATTAATGAGGCAGTTTCTTCTTACAAGACCATACTCTCATCTGCTTTAGCTGTACTTGCCCCTCCCTTCCCCCGTTCTATAAGGTAAATCAAACCCCAACCTTGGCTCACCCCCAAAGACTGCATCCTATATTCCTGCACCTGATTCAAGCTGAAGTTCCATTCACGTGCCAACATTCCTCACTTTCATGCTCATCTCCTCCCATTCTGCCATTATGCTCACTAAGCAATTATTCTTTGTCTGACTGACAGCTTTGCCTCCAATCTTCATTGGCCCTTTGCTAGACTTACCTCTCTCCTCAAATCATTGTCTCACTCTCAACCACTCTGCCCCCATTCACCCTCAGCCCAATCAGTTGCTGATTTCTTTTATGAAAAGTTTCACAAAATTCATCTTGAGTTTTCCATCAGACCCCCTCCATTCCTTTCATTTCACTCCTTTCCCATCCCTTTAACTTCGGTTACCAGTTTTTCCTTTCCTAAAGTTACATAGACACAAACTGCTTATCTTCCCTCCTGTTACAAATTCTTGACCCCATTCCCACCCAATTCCTCAGCCCTATCTGCCCTTAATTCCACCTTTGCATCAGTCATATCCTCAGTCTGTTACTTTCCACTGAAACTTTTCCTGCTGCCTTCAAACATGCTGTGATCCCATCACTCTTCAGAAAACCTTCACTGTACCCTACTTTCCCTGCTATCATCCTCTCTATCTCCTATTGCTTACATCCAGACTACCTGAATGTTCTGTCTACCTCCATTTGCCTTGTCTTTCTCAAATTAATATGAGGTTCATTTCAATTTGTTTCTCTGAAATGAAATAAACAACCAAAATGAAAAAAAAAAGAAACCAACCAGAAACAAATATTGGTTCTGGAATCCTCCTCTCCAGAACCACCCACTCAACCTGAGTTTCCAAATGTCACCCCCTCCCCCCTGTACCTCCCTGGATCCCTCTATATGCCTCCCCTCTTTGTTACACCCACATTCCTGGGTTCCAAGGGTTCCAAGGGGGCAGAAGTGCTCCTGTTGCTCCTGCTCAGCTGAGGCAAGCACCATTTTGGAGTATGGTCCATAATCCAAAATGATGCCGGCCATGGTCAATTAGTGCCGTTTTGAAATATGGAACTGGCAGGGCAGGAGCAACTGGGGAACGCTTCTGCCCCTTTGGACCCCAGAGATATGGGTAAGAAATGAGGAATCTGGATGGGTCTGCAAGTGGCAATGAAGGCAAGACTTGGGCGGGAGGGCCCTATATTTTAACTTTGAGGGCACAGGTTTTAGGTTTTTGTTTTTTGTGGCAGGTGAGGGGGAGAGGGATGGCTGCCATTTCAAAATAAAACAAAATTAAAAACAAAATTATATTTATGTTTCTTTCATTTTATTTTCAAAATGAAATGAAATTGAATCAGAAATTTTGTATTTCTTTTCAAATGAAACATATCCCTACTCTTTATGCTGATGAATCCCAGATCTGTATCAGATCTTTCACCCTGAATCCAGTCACAGATCTCAGCTTGTTCATCTGACATAGCTGCCTGGATGTCCCACTGCCACTTAAACTTAACATGGCTAAGAGTTAATGTCTTATATTTCCTCCCAAACTCATGTTCCCCCCTTCCATATTTTTCTATCAGTGGATAACACTATCATCCTCCCTGTTCCCTCAGCCTACAATGTTGAGTCATCTTTTTCTGTTCACATCCAAAACATTGCTAAATTGTATATACTTTTCTGTGTAATATCACCAAAATTTGCCTTTTTCTTTACCAATACACTACCAAAACCCTTACTCACTCTCTTGTCACCTCCCACATGGACTACTCCAACCTCTTCCTCACAGGTCTGCTACTGAACCTTCCTTCTCCGCTACAGTTATTTCAAAATTCAGTTGAATGTCTTATCTTTTTCCAACATGATTATACTCCTGCTACTCCTCTTCTCTTGGTTCTGCATTCAGCTAAAACTACTTGTTCTGACCCACAAGTGCATTTACTTTGCAGCTCCATGCTAACTCCCCTCTCTTATCTCTTGCTACATCCATTCTCCTGACTTCTGTTCATTGGGCAAGCTGCTCCAATCTGTGCCCTTCTCCTCTACTGTTAATTCCAGATCTCATGCCTTCTGTCTTGAGGCAGCATGTGCCTGGAATGGCCTTCCCAGTTGGTGTGTCTTGCTCCATCCATCTCTGGTCAAATTCAAATCCTGCTTAAAAGATCTGCATTTTTAAGATTGCTTTTAAATCCAAAAAATTCATAATTTTTCATGATCTTAGCCTTTTCACATTAAACATGTTTTACTGTAATAATCAAGTAATTACTAGAAAATTATTTCTCCTGTGCCTCTCAGCTAAATTGCAAACTTCATGGAGCAAGAATTGTTTGTTTGGGTTTTTCTTTTTATTATTGTATCTGTGTACAGTGCTTTGTATGCCTAGTAACAATATAGAATTGTTAAGTAATAGTAATTATAGTAGTAGCAGCTCTATCTTTTCCTCATTTTTACAATCATCTCTCTCTATCTCTTTATCCACCTTTCTCTCCCTGCCCCATCTTGCCTCTCCATTTTAATTTCTCCACATTTCTTCTTTTTTTTCTTCCTCACTTCCCTCATTACTTTTTGCACTCTTCCATCTCTTCTTTGAATAAAATGCAAGTCTACGTTCAAAAAGAGAATTCATACTTGCTCACAGAGGGTATGAAATCTCTTTTTAAACAGACTGCTCACAGAGGGGCATGGTCAGCCCTGTGTAGTGAGTAAACTCAGTCCCTGGTCCACTACACCATCAGATTGACTACAACTAATAATAACCCAGAACCTGCATTTAGAGTCTGCTCCCATCACTGGGTTACATGTCTTTCAAAATTCATCTATCCCTTTCCCACATCCCTTACCCTCTGCCTTTCTTCCATTCTTCACCCAATGCTTTTTATACTAGCCCATCCATCTGCTCCTATTTTCTCTTCATCCAGCTCCAAATTGTCTCCCCATTACAACCTTCATCATCTGTCTCTCACACTCCCCCTTCAGCTCCTCCAAGGTCCTTCACACCTCCTCGTCTCTCCTCCAGCTCATCATTCATTTTTTACCCCAACCCTAATTCTGTTTTTCACACCCATCCTTTCTGCAGCCCAACTCCATCATGCTATCTTTTACCTCCCCTCCTCAGCCTATCTACCATCCTTGACTTGGGGACAGAAACTGCAATGGTATACAGGAGGCAAGAGAAAGAGAAACCATAGCAGGTATAGCAGAAATAAGTCAATTTGCAGAGACACAATGAGAGCATGTGCTGCTGCTTCCCATGTTGGCTCCTCTTTCTTGTCCTCTATACTCTTCCTTCTAAAGAGGAAACATGCAATGGAAGGGGAAAATAGTTGTCACAGGGGCTGTGAGCACATATTCCTCTTGTGTTTCCATGGCAGCTAAAGGGGGAAATGGAGGAGCATATACTAGGCTTTACCAGGTTGTGGTTGCATCTCCTATTCCTCTAAAAGAGTCATACGGGACCAGGAAGAAGTGCTAGTACAAAGTACTGATGCATACTGGCCCACTTTAATCTATGATTGTACTTGTCTATGGATTCCTACCTATGATCTAAATAGTTTGTTCAACATAGGTAAAGTTCATCATGACTTGGGGCTCAGTGAAGGATAAATTCTTTGGAAAACAAAAGACTACAATTCTGTTTGGGAGAATAGTAAAACTATTTAGTGCATCAATATAATTCACTTCAACAAAAGTAATTTTTTTTACATTTTTGTATGTAAGAAGAAAAGACCTCAGCATGGGGAGGAAATGTCAAACGGTGCCCCGTTTTTTATTTTAAATGAACACTTATAAAACTATAATAAAAACAAAAAAATAAAGTTTTAACAAAAAATAATAAAAAGAGAGGTTTTATAGATCCATGATTGAACTACTTGGATTTGGATCCAGTCTTTGAGGTTTCCTCTCAGTGCTGAGGATTTTTCCTCTTATATACAAAAATTCAAAAAATATATATTACATTAAGAGCACTAATATGGGTTATTTTTGTTGGACTGGATTACAGCAGTTTGTTTTCCCTCATAGTTGTCAATATAAATCACACCAAAATTTACAATGTTTGAAGATATCACAAAATCTCAAGGCTACTCTAAACCCGAAAGTTTATTGTTGAAGTACAAATTATAGCTAAGTAGCTAGGACTTCTTAATTTGGTTTCTCTTTTTTCATTCATTCTAGAATTCTACTCTAATCCAAATTTAAAAGAAATCTATAACCTATGATCCATGTAGTATTAATCCTCTATCAATTACAATTTTTTTGTAAGTGTTAATGGTATACTTCTTTAACTTGTTTTTATGAATCTGGGAGCAGCCATTGCTTGGAAGAATGTTACAAATTACATCCTATGCAATGGTAAATAATAATTGGTTCAAGTACTGTGTGTATTAGCACAGTCACTGAAGACTTAAGTTGCCCAATGGGTGACTCATGAACAGCAGGTGGCCCTTCATATAAATTTCTGTAATCTGATGCTTTCTGTTTTCTACAATCTATCAAATATGGGGAAGAAAAGTCAATAGACAAGGGGAACAGGAGAGTTTAAAAGATATAGGAAGTTTCTCCAATTTAACTTCTCCCACAGTTATGAATTTAAAGAAGAATATAAGAACATAAAAAGTTGCCATACTGGGTCAGACTGAGGGTCCATCAAGCCCAGCATCCTGTTTCCAACTATGCTCAATCCAGGTTACAAGTACCTAGCAAGTACCCAAACATTAAATAGATCCTAGTAATAGCAGTAGCTATTCCCTAATTCAACTTGATTAATAGCAGTTTATGGACTTCTCCTCCAGGAGCTTATCCAAACCTTACACTAACTGCCTTAACCACATCCTCCGGCAACGAATTCCAGATTTAACTGTGCTTGAAGTGAAAAAGAATCTTCTCCAAATTGTTTTAAATGTGGTACTTGTTAACTTCATGAAGTGACCTCTAGTACTTCTATTATCTGAAAGAGTAAATAACAGATTCACATATACCTGTTCTAGACCTCTCATGATATTAAACACCTCTATCATATCCCCCCTCATCTGTCTCTTCTCCAACTGAATAGCCCTAACCTCTTTAGCCTTTTCTCATAGGGGAGCTGTTCCATCCTTTTTATCATTTTGGTCACCCTTCCCTGTACCTTCTCTAGTAGAATGATATCTTTTTTGAGATACGGCGAACTGAATTGCACACAGTACTCAAGGTGCAGTCTCATCATGGAGCGATACAGAGACATTATGACATTCTCTGTTTTATTCAAGATTCCCTTCTTAAAAATTTCTAACATTCTGTTTGCTTTTTTGACTGGTGCAATATACTGAGCTGAGGATTTCATTCATTATTCACTAGGAAGCCTAGAACTTTTTCCTGGGTGGTAGTTGCTAATGTGGCCCCCTAACATCGTGTAACTACAGCATGGGTTATTTTTCCTTATACATATCACTTTGCACTTGTCCAAATTAAATTTCATCTGCCATTTGGATGCCCAGTCTTCCAGTCTCACAAGGTCCTTCTGCAATTTATCATAAGTGGCATGTGATTTAACTATTCTGAATAATTTGGTGTCATCTGCAGATTTGGTTACCTCACTCAGCATATCCCATTCCAGATCATTTATAAATATATTGAAAAGCACCTGAGGCACTCCACTCTTTACCTTTTTCCTAATCTGTTTCCTTTCTTTTAACCAGTTTGTAATTTATGAAATGACATCTCCTCCTATCCCATGACTTTTTAGTTTTCTTAGAAGCCTCTCATGTGGGATTTTGTCAAACACCTTCTGATAATCCAAATACATCACACCTATCATTTCACCTTTATTCACATGTTTATTAACCCCTTCAAAAAAAACGAAGATTTGTGAGGCAAGACTTCTCATGCTGGCTGTGTTCTATTAAACTATGTCTTTCTATGTATTCTGTGATTTTTGATCTTTAGAATTGTTTTCCACTATTTTTCCCGGATCACCCTTGGAGCCCTTTTAAATATTGGGGTTACATTGGCCACCCTCCAGTCTTCAGGTGCAATGGACAATTTTAACAATAAGTTACAAATTTTTACTAATAGATCTGAAATTTCATTTTTGAGTTCTTTCAGAACCCTGGGGTATATACCATGAAGTCCAGGTGATTTGCTACTCTTTAGTTTGTGAATCTGGCCTACTACATCATCCAGGTTCACCGTGATTTGGCTCAGTTCATCTGAAACCTCACCCTTGAAAACTGTCTCCAGAGCCAGTGTCTCTCCAACATCCTTATTAGTAAACACAGAAACAAAGAATTAATTTAGTCTTTCCACGATGGCCTTATCTTCCCTAAGAGCCCCTTTAATCCTTCGATCATCTAACAACCCAACCGACTCCTTCACAGTTTTCCTACTTTGGATATATTTTTAAAAGTTTTTATTGAGATTTTGCCTCTGGGGCCAACTTCATTTCAAATTCTCTCTAAGCCCGTCTTATCAATGTTTTACATTTAACTTGACATTGCTTAAGCTTTTTCCTGTTTTCTTCAGAAGAATCCTTTTTCCAATTTTTGAAGGATGTTTTTTGGCTAAAATAGCCTCTTTCATGTTTAAATATGTTTTTTGGCTAAAATAGCTGCTATTCTGACCATTATCTGAACACCAATTAACATCGTAATGGTACATGTAAAGCAGTAACAGCTGAATGATAGATACAGGGAAAGAGATTTTTAAAAGCAAGAGAAATGGCTATTCTAAAATGTATGTGATTTTTTGAAACTATTGCTTACAGTACTTACACATACTGTTGCATGGGAATGGCACATCAGTATTTCTTCAATACAATCTGAAGATAAAATGTTATTTAGAGGTAGATATTTAGCATCACTTAGCCAGCTGAATATCTGCCTGGGACCAGCGGCCACAACTTAGCTGACTAACTACTTATCCAGTTAGTTAGCTGGCTAAGTGATGGGTAGGGGAAATGTGTAATTGGGAGGAGTTGAGAACCAGATAAGTTATCCAGCTAATTCCGATATTTAGAGTTAGCCAGATAAGTTATCCGGCTAATTGTGATCAAGCCAGAAATAACTACAGCACTGAATGAAATTTGCTTTGAAGTGCAGAAAAACAGAATTTAAAAAAAAAAACCCTGTCCTAAAGTTAGTCAGATAAACTTAACTGGATAGCTTTTAGATAGCTGGGTATAGTTGGCAGTGTAGGTTTATCCAGCTAACTAGCTCAGCCAGATAGTGGCTGAATATTACCCCCTTGAATGTCAGGAATATAAGAGATGATTCATGACAGTGGTCAGATGAAATATAGAATCTTATTAAATTATAGCATGTCTTCACTAGAGTGTAGAGAAACTATAGTGCTTCTTTGAAGATGAAGGCGCTGTAAAAATTTCAGACTTTCAGCTGCATGTACATTTGACCCTGGTTTGCTACAGAGCAACTCCCAGGCCCACACACTGGAGTTCTGTTTTTCATGGATAGCGAAAAGGTTACCCAACCTCTCCTCCTAACAGCCAGAGGCAACTTCCTCCAGCAGAGTCTGTGCCCTGAGCTGTCGTGACCTTTTCAAATACAGAGAATGCAGCTCTCAGAAAAGTCTGTGCATGACATTCAACTCGTGCATTTGGGGGCATCTCAATAAGCCATTGGGGTTTAGAAACTTCTTTGATACAGTAACTTGCAAAACTACCAAAGAGAATGAAAAAAAATCTACAATTGAGATATGACATGCTAGACGTTCAAATGTAAGTGAAATAAAAGAGAGAATGTAAGTTTGAAGAAAGCAAGCTGACTGTTATCATAGATAAACAGATAGAATGGTTGATAGAAAAACCTAGGAGTGTGTATCATGGTATATTACTGTGAGTGTGTGCTCCACAGCAGTGTTTATTACATTTCTGAAAACAACAACAGAGAGAGAGAGAGATACATATATATATATGCATATATATATAGACAGATGTTAATATTAATATTATTATTATTATTATTGGAAACTTGCCAACCTGGCAAGTTTCAGGATATCCACATTGAATATGCATGCGATAAATTTGCATACCATGGAGTCTCAGTATATGCAAATTATGGACTTACCAATAAAGGTTTGGGACATAGACCACTGAGGCTGATATTCAGAAAGCCAGTAAGTAGGTAGGCTAATTAGGTAAAGTTGCAAAAGTCTTTCCCTACCCTCAGAATGCCTCCCTCACCCCCTCTTTTTATTCGGATAAATTTTTTGTGCACAAAAGACCGAATATTCAATGACCTGCATGAGTAAAATCTGGGGGATACGCGCGTAGCCGGGCCGTGCATGCACTGAGCGCATTTTAGAAACTGCCCGGCCATGTGAGTATCTCCCAGTACACACAGAAGTGCCGGGCCAGCGAAAAGGGGTGGGCTGAGGGCCAACTGGGACAGCAGCCATTAGGCCCTGTCCCGGGGAAGTGCGCGCTGGAAGTTACTTCTGCTCTGAAGGAGCAGTAAGTATTAAAACAAAAAAAATTAGACTAGCTAGGTAGTGGTTAGGGATCGGGGAGGAGAGGGGAAAAAGTAGGAAGGGTAGTTAGTGGGATAGGAAAATTCCCTCCCAGTCTGCTCCTTAATTGGAACGGAGTGGGAAGGAACTGGGGAAGGCCTACTCTTGTCGCTGCATGTTGGTTTTTAAAATTCCCACCCCCGTGTGCTCGAGTCCCGACCCGCCCGCACACGCGCACTTGGATATTAAAATCCGGCATGCATGTGCGTGTGGGAACCATATTTTATAAATGCATGCAGCAATGGGTGCATGTTATAAAATTGCCGTGTCCATGTGCGCATGCTGGAAACCAAGCGCTTGTTTTAAATTTGACCCCAAAGTTTATATGCTCAGCAGAGGTAGCTATTCAAATCTTTCTTTTTGTCCATTCAACTGCAAAAGTTAACCAGACAAATCCTTTCAATATTAACCTCATTGATATCACTATATTATTTAGTCATTTACACTATAATCTTACCCTTCTAACGTTTAAAAATATTCCATTATCACATGGTTTCCAGGTATGAAAGCCAGCTAAACTAATTCATTTTTATGTATCCCATTGCATTCTGGAATTTGTCTTGATTTCCCTTATAGCAGGACTCCAATGCCTCTATCTGCAGTGGTATTAGAGTTATAAAACCAGACCTAGTTCAGGCTGTGGCCTGGTGTCATCTAGTTACATCATTTTAAAATACCACATAGTCTTCACTTGGACTCTTCACTGAACCCCAATAAAGGATGTGCCTATGGCTAGTAATGCAATCGGCTTTCTCGTTATTAATTTTCCAAATTCGCAAACAGTACTTGTTTAGTAACATGTTCATTTTCAATATAACTTTTTCATTAATTAAGGACACACAAAATGTTACCTGAATTGCTCCAAGTATTCCTTGATGTGGCAAGCATATCCTTGGAATGATTTTTTTTCTTGAAAGAAGGCAGAGGTTTGGTAGGAAGTAAATGAGGAGGTGAGGTTTTCATATGTTCAACAAATCTAGCACAAGATGATGGCAATAGAGACTTCTCATTGGGATGATTGTTCTGTATGGAAAATATAAAACACAGTATGCAAAACTGTCAGGCTTGTCTTTGTAAAGTATGTTGCTGAAGATTTAAACTATAGTTATATAATTATTTCCTCCACTGGGGAAGAAAATACTGCAGTTTTATCAGATTATTATGTAGAGAACTCCACAGGGTCTCTACTAGTAGAAATATTCCATTTCTATAGGTAGAAAAGAAATATTCCTAGTTGTGTAACAACTCCTCCATGTGGGTTGCTGCAATGGTAATGTTGAGAGCAATATTCGGCACTATTTAGCTGGATAAGTTAGGACTTATATAGCTAAGTAGCAGGCTTAGACTATCTAGCCCTGGATTGCCTTCATCCCGGGGGGGGGGGGGGGGGGGGAGGCAATCCAGGGAGGAGCCAACTTAACCAGATAAGTTATCCGGCTAAGTCTGATCTGCCCATAGGGCTGTCCTAAAGTTAGCCAGATAAACTTATCCGGCTAACTTTAAGATAGCTGGATATATATGGGCTAAGTTAAGCGGATACGTTTATCTGGCTAACTAGCTGAGCCAAACAGCGACTGAATATGGACCTCGTCCTGACTTTATAATAACCAGCGACACCATTTTATACAGTGGAATTCTGAGGAGACCTTTGCGGAGACAGCGTGGAGTTTCGCCTGCTCCAGGCTTTGTTCTTTTTATTTGGAGAGGAGTACCCTTGGGCTGTAAGGAATAAGGTCTGGGTCAGATGAAAGAAAGGATAACTTAACTTCTTTTATTGAGAAAGCAGAGTTGCTTACCTGTAACAGGTGTTCTCCAGGACAGCAGGATGTTAGTCCTCACATGTGGGTAACATCATCTGATGGAGCCAATCACGGAATACTTTTGTCAAAGTTTCTAGAACTTTGACTGGCACCTACTGGGCATGCCCAGCATGGCAATAACCCTGCATCCAGCAGGGGCCTCCCTTCAGTCTTATGTATAGCAAAAAAGAGCGTGCGAAAAATAACATAAAAAATCACAAGCATACCCAACTCTGCGGGGTGGTGGGTGGGTTTCGTGAGGACTAACATCCTGCTGTCCTGTGAGAACACTTGTTACAGGTAAGCAACTCTGCTTTCTCACAGGACAAGCAGGATGGTAGTCCTCACATGTGGGTGAATAACAAGCTGAGGATGCCCGCGCATGTACCGAAAACACCCAAAGACGTGCAACAGGCACAACAACAGGAGTGCTTTTTTGGTAGACGGGCAGCCTGAATATCCCTGCAGGTGTAGAAGGAAGTTGGATATTACGCTGAGAATAGATTGCGTAGAACAGACTGTCCAAAGATAGAATCTTGAGTACCAGCCTTGTCTATGCAATAGTGAGCTGCAAAGGTATGAAGAGAACTCCAGGTTGCAGCTTTGCAGATATCAATAAGAGGTACAGAACGAAGGTGTGCAACCGAAGTTGCCATAGCGCTAATGGAGTGCGCTTTAACTCGATCCTGAAGCGGAAGACCTGCTTGCTGATAGCAGAAGGAAATGCAGTCCACCAACCAGGAGGACAGGCCTGCTTTCTGACCGGGGTTCCCAGCTTAAGTTTATCAAAGGAAACAAAGAGCTGGGTGGATTTCCTATGGCCTGCAGTGCATTCCAAATCAAAGGCAAGCACAGGTTTACAGTCCAAGGAATGGAGAGCCCTCTCAGCAGGAAGTGAGTGGGGCTTTGGAAAGAAAGTAAGCAGCACTATGGATTGATTTAAATGAAACTCAGATACCACTTTCAGTAGAAATTTAGGATGAGTGCAAAGGACTACCCGATCATGAAGAAATTTCGTGTAAGGAGGGTATGTAACCAGCGCTTGCAATTCACTGATCCTGCGAGCAGACGTTAACGCTAGAAGGAAAAGGACCTTCCAAGTGATATGCCGCAACTCGCAGGAATGCAGAAGCTCAAACGGAGGTTTCATGAGCTGCGCCAAAACCACATTAAGATCCCAAGACGGGGCCGGTGGACGGAGAGGAGGCTTCAAGTGAAGCAACTCCTTCATAAAGCGCACCACCAGGGGCTGGGTTGAGATAGAAACATCCCTTGTACCTTTATGAAAGGCGGCCACTGCACTGACATGCACTCTGATAGAGGAGGTTTGTAAACCAGACTCTGAGAGATGCCAGCGGTAGTCTAAAAACTGATTCGTGGGGCAGGTAAAAGGATCTAACCCTTTTAAAATGCACCACAACGAGAATCTTTTCCATTTTGAATGATAAGACTTTCTTGTAGAAGGCTTTCGTGAAGCCATGAGGACCTGAGATACAGATTCCGAAAGATTGAAAGGCTGAAGGATCAACTTTCAACATCCAAGCTGTCAGTGACAGGGCCTGAAGGTTGGGGTGGCGCAATTGGCCATTCCTCTGAGATATCAGGGACGGGTCCGAGCCTAGAGGAATATGTGGACACAGGGAGAGATCCCAAAGGATTGGAAACCAAACTTGACGTGGCCAGTAAGGGGCTATGAGAATCATTAGACCCTTGTCCATGCGTAGCTTCATGAGAGTTTTGCTGATGAGAGGAAGTGGTGCGTAGGCATAAAGGAGACCTTTCCTCCAGGACAGGGCGAACGCATCCCGAGGTGAAACATTGCGACTTCGATGGAGAGAGCAGAAGTTGTCCACCTTGCGATTCTGCGGAGATGCAAATAGGTCGATGGTTGGATGCCCCCACTTCCGGAATAGTCTGTGTGCAACCACAGGGTTGAGGGACCATTCGTTGGGCTGAAAATCCCGACTGAGATTGTCCTCTAGAACATTGTCCACACCTGCCAGGTAGGTCGCTCTGAGAAGCATAGCCTGGGATAGAGCAAAAGCCCAAATCTGTACCGCTTCCTAACAAATGAGGTAGGATCCGGTTCATCCTTGTTTGTTGATGTACCACATTGCTACCTGGTTGTCCATCTGGATCAGGATTGTTTTGTTGGATAAACAGTCCCGAAACACAGAGAGAGCATATCTGATTGCTCGGAGCTCGAGAAAATTTATTTATTTATTTATTTATTTATTTATTTATTTTTATATACCGACATTGTTGCGACTCCTCTGCTGACCAGGTTCCCTAAGTCTGCAAGTTGTTGACATGTGCTCCCCAACCTAGATTGGAAGCATCAGTCGTCAAGATTATTTGAGGTTCTGGAGCTTGAAAGGGCAGACCTTGAAGTAGATGGGCCTCCAGGATCCACCATGCCAGTGAGAGACGAAGTCGTCTGGGATTGTGGACAATGTTGGACATTGGATGATGTGCCTGTGACCACTGGGACTTTAATGTCCATTGAGTTTCTCGCATGGCTAGACAAGCCATTGGGGTTACATGAACCGAGGATGCCATATGCCCCAGCAAGACTAGTAGATGCCGAGCAGTTGTGGTTTGACGAGAACTTATGTTCTGTGCCAATGATGCCACTGTGTGAGCTCGATCCCTGGGAAGAAAAGCTTTTGCTTGGATCAGGAACAGTATGCAAATCCACGGCTCTCGTGCTAAACTTTCAAAAGGGAAACTTTGATAAAATGAGAAAAAATTTTAGAAAAAAACTGAAAGGAGCAGCTACAAAAGTAAAAAGTGTGCAAGAGGCGTGGTCATTGTTAAAAAATACCATTCTAGAAGAACAGTCCAGATGTATTCCACACATTAAGAAAGGTGGAAAGAAGGCAAAACGATTACCGGCATGGTTAAAAGGGGAGGTGAAAGAAGCTATTTTAGCCAAAAGATCTTCATTCAAAAATTGGAAGAAGCATCTAACAGAAGAAAATAGGATAATGCATAAACGTTAGCAAGTTAAATGTAAGACGTTGATAAGACAGGCTAAGAGAGAATTTGAAAAGAAGTTGGCCGTAGAGGCAAAACTCACAGTAAAAAATTTTAAAATACATCCGAAGCAGAAAGCCTGTGAGGGAGTCAGTTGGACCGTTAGATGATCGAGGGGTTAAAGGGGCAATTAGAGAAGATAAGGCCATCACAGAAAGATTAAATGATTTCTTTGTTTCAGTGTTTACTGAAGAGGATGCTGGGGAGGTACCCGTACTGGAGAAGGTTTTCATGGGTAATGATTAAGATGGACTGAATCAAATCACGGTGAACCTAGAAGATGTGGTAGACCTGATTGAAAAACTGAAGAGTAGTAAATCACCTGGACCGGATGGTATACACCCCACAGTTCTGAAGGAACTAAAAAATGAAATTTCAGACCTATTAGTAAAAATTTGTAACCTATCATTAAAATCATCCTTTGTGCCTGAAGACTGGAGGATAGCTAATGTAACACCAATATTTAAAAAGGGCTCCAGAGGCGATCCGGGAAACTACAGACCAGTTAGCCTGACTTCAGTGCCAGGAAAAATAGTGGAAAGTGTTCTAAACATCAAAATCACAGAATATATAGAAAGACATGGTTTAATGGAACAAAGTCAGCATGGCTTTACCCAAGGCAAGTCTTGCCTCACAAATCTACTTCACTTTTTTGAAGGAGTTAATAAACATGTGGTTAAAGGTGAACCGGTAGATGTAGTATACTTGGATTTTCAGAAGACGCTTGACAAAGTTCCTCATGAGAGGCTTCTAGGAAAAGTAAAAGTCATGGGATAGGTGGCGATGTCCTTTCGTGGATTGCAAACTGGCTAAAAGACAGGAAACAGAGAGTAGGATTAAATTGACAATTTTCTCAGTGGAAGGGAGTGGGCAGTGGAGTGCCTCAGGGATCTGTATTGGGACCCTTACTTTTCAATATATTTATAAATGATCTGGAAAGAAATACGACAAGTGAGATAATCAAATTTGCAGATGATACAAAATTGTTCAGAGTAGTTAAATCACAAGCAGATTGTGATAAATTGCAGGAAGACTTTGTGAGACTGGATAATTGGGCATCAAAGTGGCAGATGAAATTTAATGTGGACAAGTGCAAGGTGATGCATACAGGGAAAAATAACCCATGCTATAGTTACACAATGTTAGGTTCCATATTAGGAGCTACCACCCAAGAAAGAGATCTAGGCATCATAGTGGGTAACACATTGAAATTGTCGGTTCAGTGTGCTGCGGCAGTCAAAAAAGCAAACAGAATGTTGGGAATTATTAGAAAGGGAATGGTGAATAAAACGGAAAATGTCATAATGCCTCTGTATCGCTCCTTGGTGAGACTGCACTGTTACGTTTGGGCAGTGATCCGGTGTAGTGAACACCACCTTCAGGAGTGACTCCATGTGGAGAGAGACAGGGATTGCTGGAAAGTCTCTGATGATGGCTGGGAAGGAATGTGATGCAGGCAGGAGAGTATGGAGCTGGTTGATGGCTGTGATATGTGAAGCAGAGTACTGGCTGGCAACAAGGTCAAAGTCCAAGCAGGGTCAAGGCAGGCGGCAGGCGAACCAAAGTCAAGGTCCAGGCAGGGTCAGGGCAGGCGGCAAGCAACAAAGTCAAAGTCCAGGCAGGGTCAGGGCAGGCGGCAGGCAACAAAGTCAAAGTCCAGGCAGGGTCAGGGCAGGCGGCAGGCAACAAAGTCAAGGTCCAGGCAGGGCAGGGCAGGCGGCAGGCAACAAAGTCAAAGTCCAGGCAGGGTCAGGGCAGGCGGCAGGCAACAATGTCAAAATCCAGGCAGGGTCAGGACAGGCGGCAGGCAACAGAGTCAAAGTACAAGCAGGGTCAACAGAACCTTATGGCAAGACAGAGAGCCCGAAGGCCACACACACACAACAAGGCAGAGAGCCCGAAGGCAACACACACTCAGCAAGGCAGGAGACCCGAAGGCCACACACACACAGCAAGGCAAGGCAGAAGACCCGAAGGCAGAAGACCCGAAGGCCACACACACACAGCAAGGCAAGGCAAGGCAGAAGGCCCAAAGGCCACACACACACAGCAAGGCAAGGCAAGGCAAGGCAGAAGACCCGAAGGCCACACACACACACGGCAAGGCAGAAGGCACGAAGGCCACACACACACGGCAAGGCAAGGTAAGGCAGCAAGCCCGAAGGCTACACACACACGGCAAGGCAAAGCAAGGCAGAAGGCCCAAAGGCCACACACACACAGCAAGGCAAGACAAGGCAGAAGGCCCGAAGGCCACCCACATGCAGCAAGGCAAGGCAAGGCAGAAGGCCTGAAGGCCACACGCAGCAAGGTAGGGAAGGCTAGAGCAGGGAGCCCAAACGAGCGCGATGCCGAAGCACTGAAGTCTAGGGTAGGCAGGGTTATAAAGGGACATCCAGGACATAGAGCAGATAGATTGGGCCAGCCAGGAGAGCCTGCTCTAGAAGGACACCTGGTGGTGAGGCGGTTGCACAGCAGCCATAGCCGTAACAGGCACCTTGAATACTGTGTACAATTCTGGTCGCCACATCTTAAAAAAGATATAATTGCGATGGAGAAGGTACAGAGAAGGGCTACCAAAATGATAAGGGGAATGGAACAGCTCCCCTATGAGGAAAGACTAAAGAGGTTAGGACTTTTCAGCTTGGAGAAGAGACGGCTGAGGGGGGATATGATAGAGGTGTTTAAAATCATGAGAGGTCTAGAACGGGTAGATGTGAATCAGTTATTTACTCTTTCGGATAATAGAAAGACTAGGGGGCACTCCATGAAGTTAGCATGTGGCACATTTAAAATTAATCGGAGAAAGTTCTTTTTTACTCAACGCACAATTAAACTCTGAAATTTGTTGCCAGAGGATGTGGTTAGTGCAATTAGTATAGCTGTGTTCAAAAAGGATTGGATACGTTCTTGAAGGAGAAGTCCATTACCTGCTATTGATTAAGTTGACTTAGAAAATAGCCACTGCTATTACTAGCAATGGTAACATGGAATAGACTTAGTTTTGGGGTATTTGCCAGGTTCTTATGGCCTGGATTGGCCACTGTTGGAAACAGATGCTGGGCTTGATGGACCCTTGGTCTGACCCAGTATGGCATGTTCTTATGTTCATGCTGACATCTGCTCCAGTAAAGGAGAGGAAATGAGGCAGAGTCAGGTGAGATTTCTGATAATTGATTAGAAATCTCAATGAGAGTAGTAGTTGCACTGTAAGGTGGAGGGAGTGAAGTACTCCTTCCAATGACTGAGCTCTCAGCAAACAGTCGTCCAGGTAAGGATAGACATAAATGCCCAGTCTTCTTAAGTATGCAGCTACTACTGCTAGGCACTTCGTGAACACCCGAGGAGCTGACGCTAGGGCGAATGGGAGGACCTTGTATTGGAAATGGTTCCCTACAAGGAAGCGGAGGTATTTTCTGTTAGACGTCTTTTAGGTCGAGAGAGCAAAGCCAATCCCCCTGCTGGAGAAGTGGAAGCAAAGAGCCCAAGGTTACCATTCGAAATTTATTTATTTATTTATTTAAAATCTTTTCTATACTGTCGTTAAGCTAGTTGCCGTCACAACGGTTCACAATAAGGCACATAATTTCAAACTTAGATGTGTTGTTTTATATTAACTAAACAGGTGCCATCAAATACTGTAACATAGTTTCATATTAAATATTACTTAGTGGTTGTGATAAGTCATGTCTACTTTAAGTATATCGGCTATAAGATAGATTAACACTTAAGTCTGGTCCTCTGTTGTTGCAATCTAATAGAGATAAAGTAAAATAAAATATATACACACACACCATTCGAGTAAGCTGATGTGTGTGTGTGGGAGTTCTTCGGACCGCATCATACAATTCCCTGGATTCTACTCTTCATTCCCTTTGTGGTATGCTTGCTTAAATAACCATGTTTTTAAACTTTTTTTGAATGCTTTGATGTCTCTTTGTGTTCTGATTTCTAAAGGCATTGTGTTCCATATTATAGGTCCTGCCAAGGATAGGGCCCTATCCCTTACTTGAGTTAGTCTGGCTGTTTTTACTGAGGGAATAGTTAGTAGGGCTTTGTTTGCTGATCTCAAGTTTCTATTAGGGACATGTACGTGAAGGGCTGTGTTCAGCCATTCTGCCTTTTCGTCGTGTATTAATTTATGTATGGTGCATAGAGTCTTGTATTGAATTCTTTGTTCAATGGGTAGCCAGTGTAGTTCAATTAGGGTTTTGATGATATGGTCTCTTTTACTTTTACCAGTTAAAATTCTTGCAGCTGTGTTTTGTAATACCTGTAGTGGTCTTATCGTGGTATGAGGTAATCCTAGTAGAAGGGCATTACAGTAATCAGTGCTTGAAAAAATTAATGCTTGTAGTACTGATCGGAAGTCATTTGTTGTTAGTAGTGGTTTAAGTCTTCTGAGAGTCATAAGTTTGGCGTAACCTTCCCTTACTTTTAGAGATATAAGTTGTTTCATACTTAGTTCCGTATCGATAATCACTCCAAGGTTTCGTATTTTCTCTGCTAGTTGTATTTTTTGGTTGTTACTGATTGTGATTGGGTTTTGAATGATTGTGATGTTTTTTCGTTCAAGATGTAGGAATTCTGTTTTCTCTATGTTAATAACTAGTTCCATTTGGTTTAAGAGCTGTTTTATTATATCTAGATACATGTTGGCTAAGGTTAATGTTTTCTCAATTGAGTCATTAATTGGAAGTATTAATTGAATATTGTCAGCATATATGTAGTGTGAGATGCCCAGACCAGCTAGCAGGTGGCATAACGGCAGCATGTATATGTTGAATAGTGTGGCAGATAGGGCTGATCCCTGCGGAACTCCTGTTTGAAGGTTTATTCTTTCTGACATTGCTTTTTTGATTTGCACTTGGAAATATCTGTTATTTAGGTATGATTTGAACCATTTGATTGTTGTGTGGCATAATCCTATTTCTTCTAATCTATTTAATAGGATTTCGTGATTTACTGTATCGAATGCCGCTGATAGGTCCAGCATTACTAAAATGTAATGTTTACCGCTATCGAAACCTCTCATGATGTTGTCTGTTAGCGTAAGTAGTAGTGTTTCGGTGCTATAGTTTTTGCGAAATCCATGTTGTGACGGGTATAGAATATTATTGTCCTCTAAGTGTTCCGCTAATTGATTTTGTACGTTTTTTTCTATTAATTTTGCAATTAGTGGTAAGTTTGATACTGGTCTACAATTGCTCAGGGTGAGTGGATCGCTGTTCTTTTTTTTTTTCAAAATTGGTTTTACTATTGCTCCTTTTGGTGAATCTGGCATGTTTCCTTCATTTAATGATAGATTAATGATTTTTGTTAAAGTTGGAGAGGTTGTGGTGGCTAGTTTTTTTTATATCTGTGATGGGTATTGTGTCATTCGCATGTGGGGCAGGGTTTAGTTTTTTTAGCATCGATTCAACTTCTATTTCGGATACTTCACTGAATGTCTCCCATTGTTTAACATCTCTTTTTTGCATTTTGATGTTTTGTTTAGTTATTTTTGGAATTTTTGTTTTCAGGTTCGTAATTTTGTCGTTAAAAAATGTAGCTATTTCATTACATCTATTTACTGGTTTTGTGAAGAGTCAGATGTATCATTTGTGAGATTTTTTACTATGGTAAACAAGGCTCTTGGGTTGTTTGCGAATTTCGTTATTTTCATGCTATAATATTGTTTCTTTGCATTGAGTATTATTTGTTTACAGTAGGCTAGTTGCTTCCCGTATTTAGTCAGGTTTTCAGTTGTTTTATTTTTTCCCATTCTTTTTCCCTCAGATTTCTTTTGACTACCTTTATCTTTTTGTTATGCCAGGGGTTTGTTTCTTTGGGTTCCATGATGCTCATGTATTTAATTGGGTTTATCTCATCTGCTAAGTTTTTGGTTGTTTGCATCCATGCTGTTGTGGCTGAGTCGCAGTTGGTGCAATCTATTTCAGCTAATTTTTCTTCTAGTTTGTCTTTTAGGGTGTCTATATTAAAAGGTAGGCGATATTCAAATTCAATGGGTTCTCTTTTTTGAGTCACTTGTTGTTCGGTATGTTTGATAGCGGATTCTATTAGGAAGTGGTCTGACCATGGTATCGGTATACCGTATTTTTCACTCCATAAGACGCACTTTTTTTCCCCCAAAGGTGGGGGGAAAATGTATGTGCGTCTTATGGAGCGAATATAAAAAAAAAACCAAACAAAAATCTAACAAACCCCCCCCCCCAAGACCTGCCGACTTAATTTCCTACAACCCCCCACCCTCCTGACCTGACAAATTAATTTCCTGCAACCCCCCACCCTCCTGACCCCCCCCCCAAGACCTGCCAAACGTCCCTGGTGGTCCAGCGGGGGTCCGGGAATGATCTCCTGGGTGTGGGCCGTCGGCTGCCAGTAAACAAAATGGCGCCGACTGCCCTATGCCCTCACTATGTCACTGAGACCGACCGCTGCTATTGGTCGGTCTCAGTGACATAGTGAGGGCATAGGGCCGTCGACGCCATTTTGTTTACTGGCAGCCGACGGCCCTATGCCCACACTATGTCACTGAGACCGACCGCTGCTATTGGTCGGTCTCAGTGACATAGTGAGGGCATAGGGCCGTCGGCTGCCTGTAAACAAAATGGCGCCGACGGCCCTATGCCCTCACTATGTCACTGAGACCGACCAATAGCAGCGGTCGGTCTCAGTGACATAGTGAGGGCATAGGGCCGTCGGCGCCATTTTGTTTACTGGCAGCCGACGGCTCACGCCCAGGAGATCGTTCCCGGACCGCTCCTGGACCCCCGCTGGACCACCAGGGACGTTTGGCAGGTCTTGGGGGGGGTCAGGAGGGTGGGGGGTTGCAGGAAATTAATTCGGCAGGTCTTGGGGGGGTCAGGAGGGTGGGGGGTTGCAGGAAATTAATTCGGCAGGTCTTGGGGGGTCAGGGGGGTGGAGGTTGTTAATTTAAAGGGTTGGGATGGGGGGGTTTGGGGTTTGGGGGTTCCCAGAGAAAGAAAAGTTTTCTGATCTGGGGAGTGGACCGAAATGGCCCTCCCCAGACCCGAAAACAAAATGGGGAGAAAAAAAAAAGCTATGCACTCCCCTAATTTGCTCCATAAGACGCCCAGACGCAGAGCCGGTTTAGCACAATTTTTTTTTTTTTAATTTTCCCCCTCTGAATCCTAGGTGCGTCTTATGGTCAGGTGCGTCTTATGGAGCGAAAAATACGGTATATTCTGTTTTAATGTGTTCCAGTTGTCTGTGTCTCTTTTCGAAGATGTTTGTTTAAGGCCCTTAGGTCTAATATTGGGCTAATTCCTCCCGTCTTTTTTGGGATTAAAAAGTATCAGGAGTAGAATCCGTATCCTCTTTGGGCAAGAGGAACGGGTTCTATAGCATTCGCTTGCAGCAGGGAGGATATCTCTTGCTGCAGTTGAAGACAGTGGTCGGAAGAGGTCCACCTTGGCTGAGGTGGAGTATCTGATGGAATGGAGAGGAAATTTAGATGGAAGCCTTGAGTGACGACTGCTTGCACCCAGCGGTCGGTGGTGATGGTTAGCCACTTGGTGGAGAAGTGGCACAAGCGGCCGCCAACTGGTAGATTGGGCAATGGAAGATGACCTTTGCTCTGAAGTCGGGAGTCAAAATCCCGTTGTAGGAGCAGGTTGGGAAGGAGCTTGAGCTTTCTGAGCTCGAGGCTGGCGTGTTGTGGACTTCTGGAAAGGCCGGGACGGGCCACCTCGAGACGCTGGTGGATAATATTTTCGGGTCTGTAAGTCGTCCGTTTAGTGTCGCGCCGTAAGGATCATTTGGAGTGGAAAGATCCGCCTGAGCTGCCGAGAGCTGATGAAGCGTTTCACTATAGTCCTTCAGCTGGGCCACCATCTCTTGGATTTTATCACTGAACAGTTTATCCTCTGTGCAGGGGAGGTTGGCCAAACGATCCTGCACTTCAGGACGGAATCAGAGGATTTTAACCCGGGCCAGTGGCAGGCGCTGATACCAGCCGCAGATAAACGGGAGGCCATGTCGAAGACTTCATATGCCAAGCGGACCTCATGTTTTCCCGCGTCAAATCCCTTCTTTATGATGGAATTCAGATGGTCTTGAAGCTGGTCTGGAAGGGACTCTCCAAATCCCTGTAGCTGTTTAAACAGGTTACAGGTATACTGGGTCAAATATAATTGATATGACGCGATGCACGAGATAAGCATGGCCCCATGAAATATCCTGCAGCCCAAAGTGTCGAGGAATTTCTGCTCCTTCCCAGGTAGCACTGAAGAATGGGGTTTTGGGCGCTTGTCCGTCTTTTGGGCGGACTCCACCACCACCGATTGATGAGCTAGCTGTGTCTTCTGAAATCCTGGGGAAGGCTGGACTAGGTAAATAGTGTCCGTCTTACGGTTTACAGGAGGAACCGACACAGAATGTTCCCAGTTGCGCTGCATCAGGTCCTACAGTACCTCATGAACTGGGACGGACATGATTTCTTTAGGGGGATCCAGGAATTGCAAGACTTCTAGCATTTTATGCCTGGATCTTCCTCTGCCTGCAGTTGGAAGGGAATAGTCTGCCATCTCCATTATAAAATTAATAAAGGAGAGGTCTTCCGGTGGAGACTTGCGCCTTTCGTCTGGAGGAGACGGCTCTGACAGAACTTCTGTTGAGTCCTGGGTATCTGTGGAATCATCCGTCCAGGGGTCATAGGGCATCCCTCGGTGGTCCAAGTGGAAAACTTGGAACTTTTCCAGCCGGAGGTCGAGGTTGGACAGGTTTCGGTGCTGGCATCGAGGGACCTGGTCTTGGCATCGAGAACTTGAGATATGGCATCGGTACCAGATGCCCGGGAACCGATGGCATCAGGGATTTCATCGGTGGCCTTGATGGTGGTACTCCCGAGGGCCCTGGAACCGGCTCCAGCGATGTATCCTTCTCTCCTGATGAAAGCGGGATGGGCCTCGATGGAATCATCGGTAACAGTGATTTTCTCGGAGCCCCTGGTAGGGTACCGATGAGCAGATCCAGTTTATCCAGGAGAGGCAGAAGCACCGGGGGCATCTGTGCTGGTTCCGGCAGAGGCACCGGTGCTGGCGTCGGTGGTCGCGGAAGGCTTTGGATCGCCTGGACCACAGCCTCTTGCACCATCCGTTGCAATTCCTCTCAGAGTGCTGGGGTGGTGAGCCCCAGGTCCAGAGTGGGAGGCACTACAGGCAGTACCGGAGAGTCCACCGATCCCGGTGGAGTCTCGGTAGCCCCTTCCACCGAAGGCGTGGGACGCCTTGGTGCATCCGGCTTCGAGGGCCCTGGACGCTCCTCAGCTCGGGTCTTTTTCATCGTTGGTTCCGTCGCTGGCTCCACCGACGTAGCGGAAGTGGAGGGCACCGGCCATCAATGTTTATGTCAGTGCTTTTCTCGACAGTCCGCTCTCCCCGATTCCAGCATCGATGATGTAGACGCCGAGGACTGGGACAGCGATCGGGTGTCTTCAGCCTTGGAGCGACGTCAATGCTTCGGCGAGGATCGAGTTGATGGTACCTGCAGAGACTGGCGATGGAATAAAAGTGCCGTCTTTTCCACCCGTGCCTTACGGCCCTTCGGGGTCATTTGGGCACAATCGGTACATGTCTCCACATCGTGCGACAGTCTGAGGCATAAAACACAGACTAAATGAGGGTCAGTGATTGACATAGTCCTCAGATAGTCAGGGCACCGACAAAAACCCGTCGCCATCGTGGCCGTTGAAAAATTTAGGCCGGCCGCGGTCGGCGCCGACAAGGCCTACAGAGGTCCTCGCCGGGAACGGACCAAAAAATGGTGGTAAACTTACCGCACGACCCGGTATTTGACGGCGAAGAAGGGAGACCCCTAGGGGGTATAAACGTTTACAAGTTTTGAAAATAATTTCCTGAGGAAAATTTCCAGTCAGGAACTGTGAAGAGCTCCAAACATCCTCGTGGCTATTAGCTGAGCGGAAAAAAAGAGACTGAAAGGAGACCCCTGCTGGATGCAGGGTTATTGTCATGCTGGGCATGCCCAGTAGGTGCCAGTTAAAGTTCTAGAAACTTTGACAAAAGTATTCCGTGATTGGCTCCATCAGATGATGTCACCCACATGTGAGGACTACCATCCTGCTTATCCTGTGAGAAACTGTTTTTACTTCTTTTTGGACTTTGCATTGGAGGAAGTTTTATCCACCCTTCCTTCAACTTTTCTTGCTTTTGTAAGCCTAGATTAAATTTTTGGTCCAGCAAATAAATTCCCCAGGACCTAGGAAATTCAGTTACTCTCATGAAGAAAAGAGTTTTTCAGGATTCTTTCACTCAGCGAGATCCAATGATCCTTCAAAGGTCAACAGAAGGAATGCACTCTTACATTCCTGGGAGGAGGAAAGAAATGTGAGAAAAGGAGAACAGTGGCACTTATACTGGAGGAGATTGTATAAGTAATAGTTATCTGGATTAAGTATGACAAATGGGACTTAAGTAAGATACCTATTCTACCTATTCTGGGAAGGAGCTCCAAAACTACCCCTGAAACTGGGAAGGAATATGGAAATACAAGATTAGAGTAAACCAGCAGTACAGAAAGGGCCAGCAGAAGCACTGGATGAGCTAGGCCTGGGCCTAGGGCGCTGACCATTAGGGGGCACCGCCACCGCTCATGAGCCAGTGAGGCAGGGTGAGGCGGCAACTTCAGGCGGCAGAATTTTGAAGGGGCAAAAAGTGCCTCTTCAAAATTCTGCCCAGCCCCTGCCTCACCCTGCCTTCCCCCCTGTCGCGCCATCCTCCCAACCCTGCCCAAGACTCACAAAAACCCCTGGTGGTCTGGGTGGGGGCCCAGTGGCGATCTGCCACTCCCAGGCTGTCAGCTGTCACTAACCAAAATGGTGCCGGTCATCCATTGCCCCTTCCATGTGATGGGATCAGCCAATGGCACTGGCAGCCCCTATCACATGGTAGGGGCTAAAGGCCACCGGCACCATTTTGGTTAGTGGACGCCGATGGCCTGGGAGCAGCATATTGCTCCAGGGCCCCCCATTGGACCACCAGGGGTTTTCATGAGTCTTGGTGGGGGGGTGTCAAAAGGGTGGAAGGGTTATTTTATTTAAATTTGGGTGGGCAGCGCAGGGTGTGGGGGAGCGGTGGCATGTGGTTCCTGCCCCTGGAGTCGGGGCTGCAAGCGGGGCTGGGGCGGGGGGGGGGAGGCGCAAGGCAGAAGGTGCCTAGGGCGCTTAATCCCCTTGCAATGGCCCTGAGTACAGATTCACAGATTTATTGGAAACTGGGAATGTAAATCATCTCTATTGAATAAGGACTTGTAAATTATTTATCCTCATTTACAATGAACCATCAGTAAAGTTATGTTGGAACTACAGCTATTATCCAGTGTGATTATTACTGTGATCATTAAAGACTGTTAAAACAATGCTCAGGGCCTTGAGAATTAGTCACCATTCCTCCCTTCATCCTGACAGGGAATCTGGAAACAGAGAGGCTTAAGGCCAGCAAAGGGAGTTTGAACTGCATAAATCCTTGTAATGGAGAATGGTGGAGTCCTATGGAGAACATCAGCCCAGGGGTTGCAATTATTTTTATTCTTTGATATTCAATATTAATTCTGTATATTACATATGCATACTTTTATTTACAATAAAATATTGAATAAACAAGATATTTTGCTCACAGTAAAAGTATAACTTTCAAAGAACTCCATTTGGTCCTATATTTAGTATGCGAGGAACGAGGACCGGAGCGGGAACCAGGAGCGCAGGCAGGATCAGGCACAAGGACTCAGGATACTCAGACGAGGACGAGAACTCAGGATCTAGGTCATGGACAGAAGCAGGCATGAGGTACTCCAAAGACCGGGAACAGGATTCAAGATTCAGAATTCAAAACTTGGAACATTAAAAGCAAGGATCTTCTGGAGGCTTGCACTGCTGACGAGAAGGACATCAGGATCAGGACTGGAACAAAGGACATCAGGAACATCAGGACACCGGTACCTCTGGACACCAGGATATCAGGGCATCTGGACATCTAGGACATCTGGATATCAGGGACCTCTGGAGATGAGGACATCAGGAACGTCTGAAACATGGAGCATGGAACATCAGGTACTTCTGGACCGGGAACATCAGGACTAGGAACATCCGGAGACAGGAGCATCTGAAGACAGGAACATCTTGAAGACAGGACAGACGAGGACACAGGATCCGACGAGAGACCAGGATATGCAAACGAAGATGAAAACGAAGGATCAGGAACCACAGATGAAGACAGGGGAATTCCCACGAAGACACAGTGTGCCTTGAAGAAGCGAAGATGGACTTTGGAGCCTCCTGGAACAAAGAGCTGGAACAGCGGAGAATCCAGGAGCAGGCTAGCTCCTTGCAAAGGCAAAGACAGACTGACAGAAGGCCCTCTTTATAGGGCTGAAGCAGAGACGCCTTGGAGAAATCATCAGGAGGAGCTGTGGAGGACTGCCCACCGTGGGCCCTTTAAATGAAGAGAAGAGGCGCGGCCGCACACCTAGAGGAAGGAAGGACCAGGGACAGCGACGGCAGCGTCCATGCCGCAAAGGAAGGCCCAGACGTCGGCAGCTCCATGCTGCGACGACAGAAGATGATGGCAGCTCCCTGCCGTGACAAGAGGAGCTACAGGACGGCCTCCAGGCCGCGGAAGAGGACCTGGTCATCGGCGGCCTCCGGGCCACAAAGGATGGACGGCAGCAGACTCCAGGCCACGTGGAGCAGAAGGGACGGCACCGGTGGCGGCCTCCTGGCTGCGGAGGGAACGGTGCTGGCGGTGGCCTCCAGGCCGCACAAGGAGGAGCATCAGTGGCGGTTTCCAGGCCATGAAGATCGGACGGAGGTGGCACTCTGGCCGCAGGAGGCAGCGGTGATGGCAGCAGCCTCCAGGCCATGAGGGGAGCGGTCAGCGGTCAGCAGCGGCGGCCTCCGGGCCCCGCTGCGAGGTAAGAGGCTGCTTGTGGGCCTAGCCCGTAAGCAGCATCGCAACAAGGAAAGTTTAGCCCCGCCCCGGAATACTCCCAGACCTCTTTTTTATCCAACTTTAATTTTACCTGCCTGGTTAAAATTTAGCCAGTTAAAAGAGGCAAATATTTTAATTCAATATTTTTGTCTGGGTAACTTGAAAGTTACCAGGACAAAACCCTTTGAATATCAATCTCAAAGTAACTTGTCCAATGTTAGAGAGTTAGGAGCACAGAAGAGTCTCCGAATAAAGCTTCAAGGCTTTTCCTGAATCACAGTGTATGAGTGTAATGATCTAACCACTAAATCACTCCTCCTCCCAAAGTCACCAGGATTTTATTCCAAGCATCCTAAGATGGTTCTAATTAAAACAGTTACCCAAACATGAGGTGAGTGAATATAAGATGTAGATGCAGATGTTTTTTATATTTGTTAAAGATAATTGCATTCTAAATGTATATGAAAATTGTGCCAGTGGACTGTAGCTAGAATGGAAATCTTGGCATTTAGTGCTACTATTCACAACTTTCAAACTTCTGCTAATCCAATCTCTCTATCTGTTTGTTACCATGTGTCCAAAATATGTACATGTATTTTTCTACAGAAAACAAAACTAAAATTTCTTAACTGGTATACTGCATTAAAAGAAATAACACAAAATCTTGATGAGAGATTTTTTTCCTTTTTGGTGTTACTTAGCCAAATAAGTGTTCAGCAGCCACTACTTAGCCAGATAAATGTATATGCAAATAGTTATCTGTCTGTGGACAGGACAGGGGCATTCCGGGGAGTAGCTACTTAGCCAGTTAACTTAGGAGGGCATTTACTAAGCTCTCCATTGATATAGAATGGGAGAAAATCTTTAGTAAATAGGTACCTTAACCAGATAAGTAGCAATATTGAAACTTATCTAGCAGATTAGCCAGATAAGTTGGTCTAAAATTAGCTGGATAAATTTATCTGGTTAACTCAAACTTATCTAGGTATATTCAACGGCGCAACTGTGCTGCTGAATATCCCAACTATATAGCCTGATACAGTATGATTATCCGACTAACTTTCCCAGCCAGATATTCTTTGAACATCTATCTCTATATTTTTTCTAAAAGCAAGACTGAATCAAGAAATATACTCTGCAAGTATTTCTTTTGCACAGGCCATTACAGTGCTGAATGCTGATGGAAATACCCTCCTGAGGTCTTGCCATACACACCATTTTCACCATATGACTCAGCCCACAGTTTGTTGCCAAGCAAAATTAAAATGTGTGGAGAATTTGCTGGGCTTAACTGTGGTGGAGACCCATTGTTTGAAGGGATTAGCAGGCAATAGAAGTTGCAGCCATGAAGTAAAATAATTTTGTTTTTAACTTGGTGTCAAATTAAAAAGCTGTAACTGGATGTAAGATAATATGTTTGTGCAAGGAAACAGCAACTAGAATGAAATCCACATAGTGGAAAAACAGAATAAACAGTCAGACCCATTGAGATTATGAGGGGACAATTCAGTGCCACAACTTTTTAAGGTTCAAAGAGTAGCCTTCTAGGGCTCAAAATCATAGAAATAAATGTCATGGAGGAAAATTATATTTTGTGATTCCTGTGCTTTGTGTCTTTCTCTGGTTGCTACGTTCAACTGCAGGAGGATGTGTAAATCTAAAATCTCACAGTTCACTGACCTTTTAGGGGGCTATAGTATCTCCTAAGCTGTGCTAAAATATTAAAAAAAAACAAAAAACGTTAGCATGGAAATAACACATGGAATGTGCAATTTCCACACATAATTTCCCGGCCAGTAATGAGTTGCATCACATGCAAAAGCATGCAAATCAGCTCACTGCTTTGCTTCATGAGTTGCATTATTCACTGAAATTAACTACACTTCAAGGAGTATAGTTAACTTTCTACTGGGAGCATCAATTTGCTAATGTGCATCCCAATGCTCCTGGGGTTGGAATTTAAGGGAGTGATATGGCCTCAGAAAAGCTCCCCACTTGGAGGTGTAATGGGACCCCTTCTCCCAACTCCCCTCCCACCCCTCAATCTGTTAAAATAATAAAAATAAGAAGCCCTCAGAGGTCCTGCCCTCTTGAAATAAATGCCCCAGACCTCTCCCAAAAGTTTAACTGACATCCTGGTGATCTGATGTGGGCTGGAAAGAATCCACTGATTAGTGAATAGTGACAAAGAAGCACCTAGGGTCAGTTTGTGCCATTTTGAAAAATGGTGCCAGTGGGTTGTTCCTTCCCCTGCTAGACTACCAGGATTTCATGTAAACTTTAGGGGGTGGAGGAGGTCCAGAAGACATTTTTTCAAGGAGGCATGGCTTCTTAACTGGGAGAATAAATGTAAGATGGCTTCTTACTAATTTTTAT
Organism: Rhinatrema bivittatum; assembly: GCF_901001135.1. Lineage (NCBI taxonomy): Eukaryota > Metazoa > Chordata > Amphibia > Gymnophiona > Rhinatrematidae > Rhinatrema > Rhinatrema bivittatum. The sequence continues at coordinate 216,095,059 of NC_042618.1, read as the reverse complement.
TTTTTTAATGGGTCAAAGTGTGGGAGACATGGTGATCCCACTAGACCGCCAAGGATTTCTGGAACACTCCTGTGGGGTAGGAGCCTTTTCTGGGGCCATGTGGCCCCTTTAAAACATGGAGACGGGGAGCTGCCATAGTGGGTTGCCATAGTCGGTAATGCACAAAGCTCCCAGCTGCAGCAATACACTGAAAAATATCTCTGGATTCACTCAACTGCGGTACTTGGAATATATCTATGATCTGTTGAAATCTTCCAGAGTCACACAACTGAACAATACAGTAAGTAAGAGTGCAATAATCAAAAGCATGTATGTGTGTGTAAACACATTTACCCACATAAAAATGTGGTTTGAATATTGCCCCCACCCCCAGTGCAGGTAAAAGTACATATACTATAGAACAGTGGGTCCATTATTGCCTGTGGAAAAAAAGGGGTGGGATGAGGTCAGAGAGAGAATGCATACACAGTGATTGCATTTGCAAATAACCACTCATACTTTCCAACACATAATTTGCACCTGCTCCCATATAGGCATAAAATGCCTGGGTACAAAAGTATCTGTAGTGTGTATGCCACCCACACTTTCTCTGAGAAACTCCATGGGGAATTTCACATTGAAAATGAGTTTGCAGGCCCTTGGGTATCGTTTATTTTCTGATCTTGCCTAGATGCTTTAAATGGATCAGGTACTAGATATCTGATGATACTATTTGATTGTATCTAAGACAAGTATGTAGAATCTCTTGTGCTATTTCCGCTCCAGATACTGAATAAAATAGTATGGTTGCCATGTTAGTCCATTTAGAACAAAGTGGGGAACCTTTTTATTGTACCAGCTGCTTTTAACTAGCTTTCAGTACACTAACTTGATGAGGGAAATATAAATCTTAAAAGCTAGTGTCACGGATGTGAGCCCTTAGGCTGTGGAATAGTTGATGCAGCCTAGTAGGCAAACCTATTAGGCACATGCCCACAGCTGATGGGCATGCCCTTACTGGGACTGGAACTAGAACTTCACCTGTACCAGCCTCGTTCCCCACGAGGTGAGACTTTAGGTTTTGGGGGCTGGCAGGGCTTAGGCAAGTGTCCCGAAAAGAGCAGTCAGAGAGAGAGTCCTGGTAAGGCAATGGTTGGGGTAGACAGTGAGGAAATAATATCTAGGTCTAGGCCAAGGGTTGGGGCAGGCAGCAAGCAGATGATGTCTGGGTCCAGGCCAAGGGTCAAGGCAGTAAGCAATCCAAAGCCTTGATTTATCAAATTGCTATAAATATTGTAGAAATAGCACCTGTAATAAAAAAAGGGGTGTGGTTAAGGTAATTTGCAGCTTGCCACATTGCATAGGTTCATACCACACGAGGCATTGCGTTAGCACACGTGGCGTTGCATCAGCGAGTTGCGCGTTGCACCACCGCATACCGCGTAATTTTTCGTGCCTAGTATAAAATAATGCGTGATGCATTATTTTTTCCAGTTTATATATACAGGCTTCCTGCAGCTGCCTCTTTGAGGGTGTGTCAGGAGTTTGGAAAGAGGAGGTATATAGGTGTTGGTGGCTAGTTGGAGGTTCTTTAGAGTGATTACTGAGTGAATTGCCTTGTTTTCTATTGCCATCTGTTTCCCTTTGCCTTGGTCTTTTGTCTTCTTTGTTGGACTGAAAGTTTTTGTTTGTTAGACCAGTTTGTCTGTGTGCCTTTTGGGGTGGAGGAGTGGTGGTGGAGGAGTGGAGGTGTGAGGAGGAGTGGCAGAGTGGTGGTGGAGATGTGGAGGTGTGAGAAGGGGTCGAGGAGTGATGGTGCAGGAGTGTGAAGGTGTGGAGGTGTGTGGTGTGCAGAAGTATGCAGGAGTGGTGGTGAAGGAGTGTAGAGGTGTGAGAAGGAGTGGTAGTGCAGTAGTGTGAAGGTGTGGAGGTGTGTGGTGTGCAGAAGTATGCAGGAGTGGTGGTGAAGGAGTGTAGAGGTGTGAGAAGGAGTGGTGGTGCAGGAGTGTGGAGGTCTGAAGAGGAGTGAAGTAGTGGTGCTGCAGGAGTGCGGAGTAGTGAGGAGGACTTTAGCACTTTAGGTGCTTCAATTCTACACTAACCAACTTTTCCCTTCCACAATGCTGTGTACTTGCTGACTGTTGGAACTGAGTGTGAGCAGCTGTGTGGTAACTAGGGAGGAGGAGTGAGGAAGTAGTGTCTTGTCAACAATATGCACAGGCGATGAGCACAGGGCCTAGAGCACTGCTGCCGCTTGGGACCAGGCAGACTTCCACAGACTGGCTGCCACCCCTGTACTGGGATGGCTTGGGGATCTGTATAATACGTGTAAGGTAAAGATGACCTTACAGGTAGCGTCCAGATCCCAAAAGGAGCAGCAACAGTCCTCTAGGCCCTGTGCTCTACCGGTGCACATTGTCGACAAGACACTACTCCCTCACTTCTCCTCCCTAGTTGTCACACAGCAGCTCACACTTTGTTCCAGCAGTCAGCAAGTACAGAGCATTGTGGAAGGAAAAAGTTGGTTAGTATAGAAATGAAGTGCCTAAAGTTCTAACCAAAACCTGTCCCCTACATTCAACAGCAGGTATGGGCACACCACATCCATCTATGGACAGGAAAGCTATTGACCTAAATATGGCAGAAAGAAGGTAACCCTACCCTGCCAGTGCATACAGAGGATATAGTGAGTGTGAAATGATGCATCCTGGGGTGGTAGCCTCTATGTTAACTATGCATGACATAATCAACTGAGAGGAGGCTAAGCAGACCAGAGACAGCAACAAGGGACAGTCCAATAGAACTTCCGCCAGGCCTCAGCACCTGACAAGCAAACCATACCCACACACACACGCCCCTGCACCAATTATACGACTACATGTTGTCAATAAACCAGCATCATGCTAACCATTCATCTGAATCAGCACTACATCAATTCCACTAGCTGATTCTTGCCACTCAATGTTCCACCATCACAGCATCCTCACATTCACTGGAGATCTTCTTAACACCCACAACATCACTCCGTAAAGTAGCAAGCCTTTGTGATAGCTTCAGCTCTGGATAGCCTGCACACCCCCAATTAAGTGGGCTATTAGGACCACTCCAAGTACTAGGTAGAAAAGTGTCCATGGGGGGGGTTGGGGGGACAGTGTCCATGACAGACAAATGTCAACCAATACGTGCACGTTAGACTGCATATTTGATGTGTGTTGCTGGCAACTTTCACACCTTCAACTCTCCCTCAACTCTTGGTATAAACTTTGAGCATAATAGGTGAAATTTTTGAATACAAGGCATGAGAGCATTCATACTGCAGGCCATATGCTGAACTGTCAGGGCACCCCCTTCTCAAGGGTGCAAGCATTCCATGACTGATGTCCAAAAGCTGTGTGTGCAAATTTCAGGCCCACACACTGCCTGCTCTGGGGTATGGATTGATGTGGCAAGGGAGGGACCTCCGAGTGCAACAGCACCCCCAGACACAGAGACTGACAGACACTAACACAGCATGTCACTCACTGAGTCGCACTACCACACACTTGTTTTTTGAGGACGGACTATCTGCAGCACTTCCTGCACCTATACATGGGCAATGTTTATGTTCCTGGAATGTTTGTCATGTAGTGACACTGATGTCTGTAGCTGCTTGTCCATAACAGCTAATGAGGGAGTCAGCGTCCTTCCTTGGCACTGACTATAACTGGACACATAAAACACATCTGTCAGAGACATATATGACACCTACTTTGTTTGAGGCATTGGCATGGGCCCCTCAAGGGCTTAGATGCCTGTAAATGCTTTTGTGGCAAGTGTCCAACACATAAAGGCCTTCAGCCCTCATGGATACCACATGAGACCTCTGGTAGCAGAATGCATACACATTCAGCACTGTGTCCCATATACAATGGAGGCAGCTTGAAGACTCATGAAGTCATCAGCTGATAACAGTTTCTCGAGCCATTACCTATACACAGAGCACATCATTCACAGTGTATGAGCACACCTGCCCTGCTCACCACTAATTGTAAATGTGACTTCTACCGCATGAGGCACAGCCTAGAGGATAGCAGCTCTGCCACATTCCCCACAACTCCTGACAGGCATGTGGATCAGCAAGGGCCGGCAAGCATGAAAGCTTGGAAACGTGGAGTTCCGGTGGGAATGGAACTATCTGCAAGCTGTTTGGCGCCTGAGTGCTCAGCCTTTAATCTTTAATGGTGGTCCCAGATCGCACCTGGACTGTAAGTAATACTAGCTATAGCTAAAAGCTAAAGATTCTGCATATTTTCTAGGTACATACTAATGTCCAAACAGCTGCACTGCATGACTATCAGTGACCCTTAACGGCCAAGGGCCTTGCAGCACCCTGACATCTCCATATCTGAGTAAGGCTACCTATGATGGCTGAGTTGAAGCTGGGAGGTTCTAATACACCTTGCCGTTGACTTCTATGATGGCAACCTTTGCTCTGGAGAGATGTGGGTGCTGTAAGAATGCTTATAAACTATACTGAGATGGTGACAGAGGTCATTGGAAAAGACAAGTGAAGGCACAAAACCATGATTCCCTATCCTGCCTTCACAGAGCCAGACATGCATCCTGGTGTAGCTCCCCAAGAAGGTAACGGAAACTATATGACATCTCGATGGCCAAGGCCCTCACCTTTGACACATTATCATTTCTAAATTGCACAGCTAGGTGTAGTATGATGCATCTGTGTCAGGGTACATACAACCATCAAGTGGAATGCTAGCTTGGAAGGAGCTGTGCACATTGTGGGAATCGCACCAGATAGCACAGGTGCTTTACCCAAAATTGTAAGGGAAGGCGTGCTACTTGAGCATTCTGATGTCTGCAGTAGTGTTGCCAACTAGCTCCAATTTTCCAGACAGGTAGACCCTGTCCTGATTTGGAACCCATTACATGCTGGGATTTCATTTGATTTCCCTATAGGTTTTCCTAGCAAAACCAAGACTATTAATACCCGAATGTTGGGAGTAAGACCAGGACTGGATCAACATGCACAATAAATCTGGATCCAGTTGGAAAACCTAGTCAGCAGTGGCTCTTAAACTGGTAAGAACATAAGAACATGCCATACTGGGTCAGACCAAGGGTCCATCAAGCCCAGCATCCTGTTTCCAACAGTGGCCAATCCAGGCCATAAGAACCTGGCAAGTACCCAAAAACTAAGTCTATTCCATGTTACTGTTGCTAGTAATAGCGGTGGTTATTATCTAAGTCAACTTAATTAATAGCAGGTAATGGACTTCTCCTCCAAGAACTTATCCAATCCTTTTCTAAACACAGCTATACTAACTGCACTAACCACATCTTCTGGCAACAAATTCCAGAGTTTAATTGTGCGTTGAGTGAAAAAGAACTTTCTCCGATTAGTTTTAAATGTGCCACATGCTAACTTCATGGAGTGCCCCCTAGTCTTTCTATTATCCGAAAGAGTAAATAACCAATTCACATCTACCCGTTCTAGACCTCTCATGATTTTAAACACCTCTATCATATCCCCCCGCAGCCGTCTCTTCTCCAAGCTGAAAAGTCCTAACCTCTTTAGTCTTTCCTCATAGAGGAACTGTTCCATTCCCTTTATCATTTTGGTCGCCCTTCTCTGTACCTTCTCCATCACAATTACATCTTTTTTGAGATGTGGCGACCAGAATTGTACACAGTATTCAAGGTGCGGTCTCACCATGGAGCGATACAGTAGTGCAGTGGTGTCAGCTGTGTCTTGGCATGCCCATGTAACAGTAAGCATAGCCAGTACAGGTGTATGAATTCACATGAACATGTTTCTAAGCTATGCAATGAGGCAGTAACATGTACCTTTAAGCTTCCGAGCTCTTTGAGAATTTCTACATTTCTAGAGCTGGAGCTTTCTATGCTCGAGGAATAGATGGGGTGGCATCACACTAGTGGCATTATCACATCCACATGTGAGCGCTAAGATAGGATATGCTGGGGAGGGCTGGCAACCCACATGCTGCTAGCTGGGCCACAAACTCTCATGCCACACATGCTTCTTACTGTCACTATCAGGCAGAACACAATATGCCAGCCACATGTATTTGATGTAATCTTTTCTTTCAGAACTGTTTTTCATGTACAGTCTACTGCTCCATTGTCAAGATGAATCCTGAGTGGGCATATGTGTTTTCAGTTACACAATGACGTACACAGAGAAGCAGTGAGAGAAAGAAAGATGATCGCCAGGACTGTAGCAGCTAACAGTCTAATGGCCTCCCTTCCCTGGAAGGGGATGGGGTAGGTGAGGCCTATCAGGCATTTTTCGAAGCTGGCTGCCACTCAGTGTACTGTTTTGGGCTCATGCGGGAACACATGGGGGATCCGAGGAAGATCAGGAACAATATCCATTCGTAGTCCATGGCGTAGAACAGGATTATGAAAACACAGCAGAGCAGCATCATATCTGCTACTTTGAGTGGGGCACACATTAAAGCTCCACCCATCTTGTCCAAACAGCGAAATCAACTTTTGAGAATTCCGAAGGTGCATTCGATGACACAGCTGGTAGCACACAAAGCCTCATTTTACCTCGTCTCTGCCAGCGTGCTGGGAATGACAACGGGGGTGAGAAGCCAGGTCCTGCAACCGTACCCAGAATGTCCTGTGGCAATAGCAGATTTAAGCCATCAATCATAGCACTGTCACTTCAAGATCTGGCTGGCAAACCACTGCATCCTCTAAGACTGTATAAGGTAGCCTGTACCTTTCCCTGAGCCTTAAAGAACAATTGGCTTAGCCTAAGTGCATATTACATAGTTATGGGCCAGTATTTGTGCAGGCTAGCAGTAGGCAAAAATAGCTCAGCTGTTCAGGACTATACATTGCATCTGGGTATTCCAACACTTGCATGCCAGGCCCTCGCAACTGAGCTAAGGCTACTGGTGTGTAGCAGGCTGCCAACCGTAAAGCAATGCACAAGAGCTGCCACACCTGTGTTAGCTGCAAATTCAGTACCTGATGGTGTGATTGCGAATGTCTCTGCTGGGTCAGCAGTATGTCCTCCGTAGAAACCAATTTATGAGGCCCGACACAAGGAATAGGCCACACCAGCAACATGCACAGGACACTGCTTCGTGTTGAGGGGTGTGTGTGGCTCAAGTCAAACTGTGAGCGACAATCCGGATGACGCCTCACTAACCAACCACACGTGATTGTGCAGTGCCAGCAGTGTGTACAGTTCCATCTTGTCATTAACCAGTGAGATTTAAATAGCTCCCAATGGGAGGATAGGAACAGAGCCCTTTGTGACACCCACATAAAAATGTATAATGCCTGTTCACACCCCAAGCTTTATGGCCGGTGCATTGTTTGCCATCACTGGATTTGCAGGCATCTGCAGCATGGGGTGAAAAAGTCAGCCCCTGGGCCAATGGCCTGCCAATGTAATTGTGCAAGCCACTTGTCAAGCCAGCCATGTTTTTCCTCCTCCCCAGCCACCCCCCATTTGCGTGCTGTTTGCCACAACCACATAGCCTGAGATGGGATATAGAAAGAAACTTCTATCTTACCTATGAGTCAACCTTCACTGTACAAGCCATCCTCAAAATTTGCAAAGAGTCCTGATTGCCTAAGTATAAAGGAATCGTGCGCGGCTCCTGGGAGCCTGGCCACCACGTCGAGGATGAGCATTCGAGTATCACAGACCAATTGCACATTGATGGAGTGGAAGAGCTTCCTGTTGCAGTACATCTCCTCCCTGTCACGGGGTAGAATGATGGCCATGTGAAATCAGTCGATAGCTCCCAGAACATTGGGAAAGTTTGCAAAGACATAAAAGCCTCTCTTCAAGTCCATCAAGTCCTGCCTGCCGCAAGGAAATGCTATGTAGCGATTAATGCGGTCAGAGACTGCTGTGATGACCTAATTCAGACAGCATGAAAAGTGATTTGGGACATCCCCTCCACTACCCCTACTGTTGTTTGGAAGGAGCCTCTTGCCATGAAATGAAGGGTGGCCAACAGTTTGGTAAGGACAGGCACAGTGTGCAACTTTTCGGTGGCCGGATCCAAATCCCCTCAAATTTGTTTGTATAATTCCAGGATAGCCTAAGAGCTGAGGCAATACCTGCAAACAACATAGTCCTCTGGCATGCCCTGCAAGGATTTTCTTGGAGGAAAGACACCTCCCTGTATCTCCTACGCTGTGCCCGCCTGTGTGTCCGGCGCTGCCCTGATCCGCGACCCTGCGGGGCCCGTGGCTCTGCCTGTGTTGCAAGGACTTCCCTAGGAGGGCTTGGAACTGGCCTTGCCTCTTCTAGAGGTTGTTGTTGTTATTCCGCTTCTTGTCGTCTGCGGCGAACCTGCTGACGCATCAAATATCCTGCAACAATTCAACTCACCACAAACATTATGGGTTTAGAAAGGTTGACCAGGTAAGAACAGGTGTTTTTATTGGGCCTGGAAGGCCTGGTATGTGTGTCCGTTATCCTTCCACTTTTTATCATGCACAATAAGCGCTGCAATAATAACGCGATCCGCAATACCGGCCATGATAAAAACCTTTTCCACAGTAGCGCAAATAAAAAAGGTGTAGTTATTTCCTGTGCTAAATTCTGCAATAGCGTGCATTTCTCTATCGCACGCAGCGCTAGCAGATCCTTATTTAAATTTACTCCACCCAAACTCCTCCCACTCAAATGCAAATTTTGAATTTGCATACGCAGTTTGCGATGCAGTATTTATCATGTGCATTAGGGCCCTAATTTGTGCAATAACGGCCTATCACGAATTGATAAATGGCTCAGCAAGAGAGAAACCAAAACCCAAGGCAGAGAACAGAACCAAAGAATCAGGCCAAAACAGAAAGAGACAAACTACTGAGGGGCAAGACAGGAAAGAACGGACAAGACAAGACTCTGAGGACCAGGACAAGGCAGGAGGAAGAAAGGCAAGGAGGGCAGAACAAGGGCACACACCAGACAAGGCAAAACAGCAGGAACACAAAGCAGAAATTGGAATGAGGTGCAGGAACAGCAAGACGGGGCATAGGAACTAACAACATGCACTGCAAAGCAGTAGGACCTGTTACTCAGACATTGAAGGGAAGCACAGTTGGGCCTTGACGTCATGACCTGCTGCCATCAGTTTTTTCCTGCCATGGAGCCTTTACCACTGAAGCAGTGGCACACACACGCGCATGCCTAAAGCTGAATGAGAGAGAGAGAAGGTGAGGCATCATGGCGGTGTTCATGCTACTGAGGAACTCGGTGGCATCTGGGGTGAGTCGGTTGATCAAAGGGTCATCCCATGACCGGCTCATCATTACAGGTAGTTCCAAATGCATTGAGTCTAATTAAAAACTTTACCTATAACATACTGACTCTGACTGGCCTTTATTTCTACACTCTAGACATTGGAATTTGGTCTTGTGTTTAATAAAATGTCTTGAAAAATAAAACATAACCATATTTCTCATTTCTCCCAATCTGGGATTGAAACACTACTGATATCTGATTCTGCAATCTATTTGGAATTCTTCTCATAGGCAGATCAAGGCATATAGCACATTATTTCCTGCTACTCCATATTATAGGGATGTGCATTCACTTTATTTATTTTTATTTTTAGAGCACTCTAATTTTTTTTTACTTCTCAAAATTTACTTTAGACATTTCAATTCAGATTTTGGAAAGCCAAATTGATTCTTAAAGGTGTAATATTTAGCGCTGGCCTAGTGGCTTAGCGGCAGTGCTGCACTCTGCCACATGGAAAGACCTGGTTTTGATTCCTGGCTCAAGTCTTCTGCTATTTAGGTCAACCAGGGCTGGGAATGCAGCAGAGGCTTCTGGCGGGAACGGAATTGTAATCATTGCTCAATGATAGCAGCTAGTGGTTTGTAAGGTTCTCAAAGGAGCCCTGGTGTATGGACCCCTACCAAAGACTGCCACTGCAATGACTTAACGAAGTAAGCTGAGAGGGAACTCAAAACAATCCCCAGGTAGTTATGAATGAAGGCTCCCGGTGCCAGATCCCAAGCCTGGTTCCAATTGAGCTAGAAACCAGAAGAAGGAGGAAATTGCCAGGCAACACAAACCTGGGAAAAGGGTGTAGTATGTGCTGCAATTCAGAAAATATTGATTTCCCTTCATTGATTATCGTTTAACTGAGACCCATATGTTGTCAGCAAAATCCCAGTTAGGAGAAGGTCTATATTCGAACACTATTTAGTCAGATAATGTAATGGTTATCCGACTAAATGGCTTGCCTGGCTATATTCAGACTTTAGCAGGCTAAATTCTAGCTGGCTAGAATGTAGTAGGGATGTGAATCGTTTTCCATATCGTCTTAACGATAGAAATCGTGTGGCAGGGCAAGAAAATCGTCTTAGGCACGATTTTTTAGTTAAAAAATCGTTAAAAATCGTTTTTTCCGATTAGTGCGCACTAACTCGAGTTAGTGCGCACTAACTGAAAATGATACAATTTGACACTTTTCAGGTCAGTTAAGGTCAGTTTAGGAATGAATATGTATTCCGATTGGCTGCCCTCTTATTTATTCATGTTACCAAGTTTCCTACTGACAGTATATGGGGGATGGGAAATGGAAACAGTTGGTAGCTTGACAAACAAGTAATGTGATCAGTCAATGTGACTAGAACTTGTGCCCTAACCCTGATACCAGGGGTATTGTGATCTTCCTGCACACAGTGCCCTATCCCTATTAATACCAGGAGTGTTGTGATCTTCCTGCACACAGTGCCCTATCCCTAATACCAGGGGTGTTGTGATCTTCCTGCACACAGTGCCCTATTCCTGATACTGGGGGTGTTGTGATCTTCCTGCACACAGTGCCCTATTCCTGATACCGGGGGTGTTGTGATCTTCTTGCACACATCCTGATATCAGGGATAGGGCACTGCATGCAGGAAGATCACAACACTCCTGGTATTAATAGGGATAGGGCACTGCATGCAGGAAGATCACAACACTCCTGGTATTAATAGGGATAGGGCACTGCATGCAGGAAGATCACAACACCCCTGGTATCAGGGATAGGGCACTGTGTGCAGGAAGATCACAATACCCCGGAGGAGTGAGGGTCAGGCAGCTCCCCCCTGTCTGTGAAGCCAGCCTCTCACTAGTAATGCAGGGAGGGAGCTGTCTCAGACTTCACCATCCTCCCCCCCCCCCCCCTTACCCACACACCATTCACTAGCTGGGACATGGGGGAAGTCAGGAGTGAGGGTCAGGCAGCTCCCCCCTGTCTGTGAAGCCAGCCTCTCACTAGTAATGCAGGGAGGGAGCTGTCTCAGACTTCACCATCCACCCCCCCCCCCCCCTCACCCACACACCATTCACTAGCTGGGACATGGGGGAAGTCAGGAGTGAGGGACAGGCAGCTCCCCCCTGTCTGTGAAGCCAGCCTCTCACTAGTAATGCAGGGAGGGAGCTGTCTCAGACTTCACCATCCTCCCCCCCCCCCCCCTCACCCACACACCATTCACTAGCTGGGACATGGGGGAAGTCAGGAGTGAGGGTCAGGCAGCTCCCCCCTGTCTGTGAAGCCAGCCTCTCACTAGTAATGCAGGGAGGGAGCTGTCTCAGACTTCACCACCCTCCCCCCCCCCTCACCCACACACCATTCACTAGCTGGGACATGGGGGAAGTCAGGAGTGAGGGTCAGGCAGCTCCTCCCTGTCTGTGAAGCCAGCCTCTCACTAGTAATGCAGGGAGGGAGCTGTCTCAGACTTCACCATCCTCCCCCCCCCCCCTCACCCACACACCATTCACTAGCTGGGACATGGGGGAAGTCAGGAGTGAGGGTCAGGCAGCTCCCCCCTGTCTGTGAAGCCAGCCTCTCACTAGTAATGCAGGGAGGGAGCTGTCTCAGACTTCACCATCCTCCCCCCCCCCCCCCTCACCCACACACCATTCACTAGCTGGGACATGGGGGAAGTCAGGAGTGAGGGTCAGGCAGCTCCCCCCTGTCTGTGAAGCCAGCCTCTCACTAGTAATGCAGGGAGGGAGCTGTCTCAGACTTCACCATCCTCCCCCCCCCCCCCCTCACCCACACACCATTCACTAGCTGGGACATGGGGGAAGTCAGGAGTGAGGGTCAGGCAGCTCCCCCCTGTCTGCGAAGCCAGCCTCTCACTAGTAATGCAGGGAAGAGCTTCCTGTTGCAGTACATCTCCTCCCTGTCACGGGGTAGAATGATGGCCATGTGAAATCAGTCGATAGCTCCCAGAACATTGGGAAAGTTTGCAAAGACATAAAAGCCTCTCTTCAAGTCCATCAAGTCCTGCCTGCCGCAAGGAAATGCTATGTAGCGATTAATGCGGTCAGAGACTGCTGTGATGACCTAATTCAGACAGCATGAAAAAGTGATTTGGGACATCCCCTCCACTACCCCTACTGTTGTTTGGAAGGAGCCTCTTGCCATGAAATGAAGGGTGGCCAACAGTTTGGTAAGGACAGGCACAGTGTGCAACTTTTCGGTGGCCGGATCCAAATCCCCTCAAATTTGTTTGTATAATTCCAGGATAGCCTAAGAGCTGAGGCAATACCTGCAAACAACATAGTCCTCTGGCATGCCCTGCAAGGATTTTCTTGGAGGAAAGACACCTCCCTGTATCTCCTACGCTGTGCCCGCCTGTGTGTCCGGCGCTGCCCTGATCCGCGACCCTGCGGGGCCCGTGGCTCTGCCTGTGTTGCAAGGACTTCCCTAGGAGGGCTTGGAACTGGCCTTGCCTCTTCTAGAGGTTGTTGTTGTTATTCCGCTTCTTGTCGTCTGCGGCGAACCTGCTGACGCATCAAATATCCTGCAACAATTCAACTCACCACAAACATTATGGGTTTAGAAAGGTTGACCAGGTAAGAACAGGTGTTTTTATTGGGCCTGGAAGGCCTGGTATGTGTGTCCGTTATCCTTCCACTTTTTATCATGCACGATAAGCGCTGCAATAATAACGCGATCCGCAATACCGGCCATGATAAAAACCTTTTCCACAGTAGCGCAAATAAAAAAGGTGTAGTTATTTCCTGTGCTAAATTCTGCAATAGCGTGCATTTCTCTATCGCACGCAGCGCTAGCAGATCCTTATTTAAATTTACTCCACCCAAACTCCTCCCACTCAAATGCAAATTTTGAATTTGCATACGCAGTTTGCGATGCAGTATTTATCATGTGCATTAGGGCCCTAATTTGTGCAATAACGGCCTATCACGAATTGATAAATGGCTCAGCAAGAGAGAAACCAAAACCCAAGGCAGAGAACAGAACCAAAGAATCAGGCCAAAACAGAAAGAGACAAACTACTGAGGGGCAAGACAGGAAAGAACGGACAAGACAAGACTCTGAGGACCAGGACAAGGCAGGAGGAAGAAAGGCAAGGAGGGCAGAACAAGGGCACACACCAGACAAGGCAAAACAGCAGGAACACAAAGCAGAAATTGGAATGAGGTGCAGGAACAGCAAGACGGGGCATAGGAACTAACAACATGCACTGCAAAGCAGTAGGACCTGTTACTCAGACATTGAAGGGAAGCACAGTTGGGCCTTGACGTCATGACCTGCTGCCATCAGTTTTTTCCTGCCATGGAGCCTTTACCACTGAAGCAGTGGCACACACACGCGCATGCCTAAAGCTGAATGAGAGAGAGAGAAGGTGAGGCATCATGGCGGTGTTCATGCTACTGAGGAACTCGGTGGCATCTGGGGTGAGTCGGTTGATCAAAGGGTCATCCCATGACCGGCTCATCATTACAGGTAGTTCCAAATGCATTGAGTCTAATTAAAAACTTTACCTATAACATACTGACTCTGACTGGCCTTTATTTCTACACTCTAGACATTGGAATTTGGTCTTGTGTTTAATAAAATGTCTTGAAAAATAAAACATAACCATATTTCTCATTTCTCCCAATCTGGGATTGAAACACTACTGATATCTGATTCTGCAATCTATTTGGAATTCTTCTCATAGGCAGATCAAGGCATATAGCACATTATTTCCTGCTACTCCATATTATAGGGATGTGCATTCACTTTATTTATTTTTATTTTTAGAGCACTCTAATTTTTTTTACTTCTCAAAATTTACTTTAGACATTTCAATTCAGATTTTGGAAAGCCAAATTGATTCTTAAAGGTGTAATATTTAGCGCTGGCCTAGTGGCTTAGCGGCAGTGCTGCACTCTGCCACATGGAAAGACCTGGTTTTGATTCCTGGCTCAAGTCTTCTGCTATTTAGGTCAACCAGGGCTGGGAATGCAGCAGAGGCTTCTGGCGGGAACGGAATTGTAATAATTGCTCAATGATAGCAGCTAGTGGTTTGTAAGGTTCTCAAAGGAGCCCTGGTGTATGGACCCCTACCAAAGACTGCCACTGCAATGACTTAACGAAGTAAGCTGAGAGGGAACTCAAAACAATCCCCAGGTAGTTATGAATGAAGGCTCCCGGTGCCAGATCCCAAGCCTGGTTCCAATTGAGCTAGAAACCAGAAGAAGGAGGAAATTGCCAGGCAACACAAACCTGGGAAAAGGGTGTAGTATGTGCTGCAATTCAGAAAATATTGATTTCCCTTCATTGATTATCGTTTAACTGAGACCCATATGTTGTCAGCAAAATCCCAGTTAGGAGAAGGTCTATATTCGAACACTATTTAGTCAGATAATGTAAAGGTTATCCGACTAAATGGCTTGCCTGGCTATATTCAGACTTTAGCAGGCTAAATTCTAGCTGGCTAGAATGTAGTAGGGATGTGAATCGTTTTCCATATCGTCTTAACGATAGAAATCGTGTGGCAGGGCAAGAAAATCGTCTTAGGCACGATTTTTTAGTTAAAAAATCGTTAAAAATCGTTTTTTCCGATTAGTGCGCACTAACTCGAGTTAGTGCGCACTAACTGAAAATGATACAATTTGACACTTTTCAGGTCAGTTAAGGTCAGTTTAGGAATGAATATGTATTCCGATTGGCTGCCCTCTTATTTATTCATGTTACCAAGTTTCCTACTGACAGTATATGGGGGATGGGAAATGGAAACAGTTGGTAGCTTGACAAAACAAGTAATGTGATCAGTCAATGTGACTAGAACTTGTGCCCTAACCCTGATACCAGGGGTATTGTGATCTTCCTGCACACAGTGCCCTATCCCTATTAATACCAGGAGTGTTGTGATCTTCCTGCACACAGTGCCCTATCCCTAATACCAGGGGTGTTGTGATCTTCCTGCACACAGTGCCCTATTCCTGATACTGGGGGTGTTGTGATCTTCCTGCACACAGTGCCCTATTCCTGATACCGGGGGTGTTGTGATCTTCCTGCACACATCCTGATATCAGGGATAGGGCACTGCATGCAGGAAGATCACAACACTCCTGGTATTAATAGGGATAGGGCACTGCATGCAGGAAGATCACAACACTCCTGGTATTAATAGGGATAGGGCACTGCATGCAGGAAGATCACAACACCCCTGGTATCAGGGATAGGGCACTGTGTGCAGGAAGATCACAATACCCCGGAGGAGTGAGGGTCAGGCAGCTCCCCCCTGTCTGTGAAGCCAGCCTCTCACTAGTAATGCAGGGAGGGAGCTGTCTCAGACTTCACCATCCTCCCCCCCCCCCCCCCTTACCCACACACCATTCACTAGCTGGGACATGGGGGAAGTCAGGAGTGAGGGTCAGGCAGCTCCCCCCTGTCTGGGAAGCCAGCCTCTCACTAGTAATGCAGGGAGGGAGCTGTCTCAGACTTCACCATCCACCCCCCCCCCCCCCCTCACCCACACACCATTCACTAGCTGGGACATGGGGGAAGTCAGGAGTGAGGGACAGGCAGCTCCCCCCTGTCTGTGAAGCCAGCCTCTCACTAGTAATGCAGGGAGGGAGCTGTCTCAGACTTCACCATCCTCCCCCCCCCCCCCCCTCACCCACACACCATTCACTAGCTGGGACATGGGGGAAGTCAGGAGTGAGGGTCAGGCAGCTCCCCCCTGTCTGTGAAGCCAGCCTCTCACTAGTAATGCAGGGAGGGAGCTGTCTCAGACTTCACCATCCTCCCCCCCCCCCTCACCCACACACCATTCACTAGCTGGGACATGGGGGAAGTCAGGAGTGAGGGTCAGGCAGCTCCTCCCTGTCTGCGAAGCCAGCCTCTCACTAGTAATGCAGGGAGGGAGCTGTCTCAGACTTCACCATCCTCCCCCCCCCTCACCCACACACCATTCACTAGCTGGGACATGGGGGAAGTCAGGAGTGAGGGTCAGGCAGCTCCCCCCTGTCTGTGAAGCCAGCCTCTCACTAGTAATGCAGGGAGGGAGCTGTCTCAGACTTCACCATCCTCCCCCCCCCCCCTCACCCACACACCATTCACTAGCTGGGACATGGGGGAAGTCAGGAGTGAGGGTCAGGCAGCTCCCCCCTGTCTGTGAAGCCAGCCTCTCACTAGTAATGCAGGGAGGGAGCTGTCTCAGACTTCACCATCCTCCCCCCCCCCCCCTCACCCACACACCATTCACTAGCTGGGACATGGGGGAAGTCAGGAGTGAGGGTCAGGCAGCTCCCCCCTGTCTGCGAAGCCAGCCTCTCACTAGTAATGCAGGGAGGGAGCTGTCTCAGACTTCACCATCCTCCCCCCCCCCCCCTCACCCACACACCATTCACTAGCTGGGACATGGGGGAAGTCAGGAGTGAGGGTCAGGCAGCTCCCCCCTGTCTGCGAAGCCAGCCTCTCACTAGTAATGCAGGGAGGGAGCTGTCTCAGACTTCACCATCCTCCCCCCCCCCCTCACCCACACACCATTCACTAGCTGGGACATGGGGGAAGTCAGGAGTGAGGGTCAGGCAGCTCCCCCCTGTCTGTGAAGCCAGCCTCTCACTAGTAATGCAGGGAGGGAGCTGTCTCAGACTTCACCATCCTCCCCCCCCACCCTCACCCACACACCATTCACTAGCTGGGACATGGGGGAAGTCAGGAGTTAGGGTCAGGCAGCTCCCCCCTGTCTGCGAAGCCAGCCTCTCACTAGTAATGCAGGGAGGGAGCTGTCTCAGACTTCACCATCCTCCCCCCCCCCCCCCCCCACCCACACACCATTCACTAGCTGGGACATGGGGGAAGTCAGGAGTGAGGGTCAGGCAGCTCCCCCCTGTCTGTGAAGCCAGCCTCTCACTAGTAATGCAGGGAGGGAGCTGTCTCAGACTGGTATCAGGGTTAGGGCACTGTGTGCAGGAAGATCACAACACTCCTGGTATTAATAGGGATAGGGCACTGTAAGAGATGACTGTAGTAGATTGAATAAAGATCTGATGTTTCTGCTCTCCTCACACCAAACAAAAACAACACACAAGCAGAGAAGCCCTTCTTACAAAGCTGAGCTAGTGAGTTAAGTAGGAGGAAAAGTAAACATACTGGTGCCAGTGTGGCTACTTAAAAAATACACTTACCAACAATCAATTACATATATTTGAACTGTGTACAGTTCCAGCCAGGACCACCTTTCTAAAATGCACAGTGATTGGCAAATTCAACATGCACTAGCATTTCAGGTGCCTGCTAACAAAAATAATAAACAAACAAGTTCTAGTCACGTGAGTGCTGATCATTACATTACTTTTTTTGTCAAGCTTCCAACTGTTTCCATTTCACATCCCCCCAACCATATTGGTAACATCAATAGATAAGAGCACAGCCAGCCAATAGGAATACATACATACATATTCATTCCTAAGTGACCTTTACTGACCTGGGAAGTGTGAACACTTTGTTTCATTTTCTGTTGGTGTTCGTTAGTTTCCAGTTCCATTTCCCATCCCCCCAACCATCACCTCAGTGGTAACCTTGGTAATATCAATAGATAAGAGGGCAGCCAGCCAATAGGAACACATATTCATTCCTAACTGACCTTCAGTGACCTGGAAAGTGTTTATTTGTATCATTTTCAGTTAGTGCGCACTAAATCGAGTTAGTGCGCACTAACTCGAGTTAGTGCGCACTAACACGATTTAACGATTTTTAACGATAAATCGTTAGAATTTCTATTGTATCGTGTTCTATAACGATTTAAGACGATATAAACATTATCGGACGATAATTTTAATCGTTGAAAAACGATTCACATCCCTAGAATGTAGCCGGATAAGCCAGGGAAGTTCTGGGCGAGAGGCGTTCTGGGGAAGAGCAGAGTGTTACGCTCAGTGGTCTGGTGGCTTTTTCTGCGGACCGCTGCTCTCACCTCCTGGCCAGCCATGCAGGTGCACTGCATCCCGGTGCAGGGGCGGCTCCCTGCGTGCTGCTGTGCTGCCCACGGCAGAGGCATTGATGGCTCCGGGCCCAACGCAATGCTTCCCGACATCAGGGGAGCACCCCACTCCAGGGCACCCTGGTCTGCTGGGCGATACTGGCTTCACGGCTGTCTCTTCCGACGCCAACGGCCTTCCTCTGTGCTGCTCCCCGGGCCTCCCATAGGCATGCACGCATGACCACAAGCTCTCTTAAAAGGCCAGTGGCGGGGAATCCAGCAGAAGTGCCTCCTGATGACATCACAGTTCCTATTGGATAAAAGGCCTTCCTGAATGCTTCTCCAATGCCTCAGATATAGGTCACTTTTTCAAAGAAGTGCTTTGCCAGCATACTGATTCCTAATCCTGCTTCCTAGTTCCTGTCTCGGGTGTGGTGATCCTGATTCTCTGTCTTCCATTCTTGTCTCCTGCAGTCTGGTTTGACTCTGGATCTCCTCGCCTGTGATCAGTCTTCCTCTCATCTGTCTTCAGCATCTCCTCATGTTCCTGTGGTCCCTCATCGTCCTCTTCTTCATCATCTTCCTTGGATTGATCTTCTGGTTTGTCCTTGGACTGGACCCGACGCTGCTTGACTTCCACCTGCTACTGACCACCACCTATACTTCATCTTCAGTTGAACTCTGCCTGCCTCCGACTTTGGTCTCGTCCAGATTCTCCTGCCTGTTGCCAATCCAGATTGGTGTCTAACCAGACTGCGCTTCCTGCTGTGCTGGACTGCCTCATCTACCAAGCTTTGGATCTTCACTTCCACAGAGGCTCGCACCTAAGTCCAGCTGGGCCCGGCACCCAAGGGCTCAACCTAAGGGTACCAAGGGTTGGTATTGGTGAAGCTCTAGTTGGACCTCTGCTCCTGTCAGCTCCGCTTGCTGATGGTGGGGACCTGCATGGCTCCTCCCTGCAGTTTGCACCAGCTCCTCTTCGGCCTAAGGGCCCACTTCTGTAACACGGAGTTAGCCAGATTAGTTAACTGGCTAACTTCAATATTTGGAATTAATCGATTAGCTTATCCAGCTAACTCTGGTCGAGTCTTAGGGCTGTCCTAAAGTTTACCGGTTATACATAATTGACTAACATTAAGATAGCCGGGTATATTCAGCTTCGCTGCTGAGTATACACACCTAGTTAACCGGTTATGTATAACCGGCTAACTAGCACAGTGGCTGAATATGGACCCCAATATTTTAAATATTGGAATAATGATTGTCCTTCTTATGTGACTCAGTCAGAAGGAACAACCAAATTACACTGAATTTAACAGTCACAGCACATCACTACTTGAACATTTTCATTGATCTGAATGTGTACAGCTGATCAGCTGTCTTTCTTTTGCCAAAGCAAAGAAGCTAGAATGCAGATAGGGACTTTTTCAGCATTAGAAAATGTAGGTGACAAGAAGAGCCCTGACATCATGTGGGAATTGTGAAAGGAACAGAGCGGTCTGGAGATGAATTGCAGGCAGGTTTTTTAGAATTGCACAGGGACGCCATCTATCCCAAGAGACTTACCTGTAGTCATCTTCTTAATAGCTGTATTAATTTCAGTCAGGGTAATGGAAGCATCCATCATATTTACTTGTTGCTGAGAAAGCTTGTTAAAGGTTACGCTATTGTTAGAAAAATTCTGTCTGAATTCCAGCGTTAACATAATTTGTCACAGAACTGTTTTAATAGCACATTAGAAGTGTTGTCTTCGCCTTCCATATCCTGGTAGTTGAGGAACTTTTCTATCCTTTCTTATATTGTCTGAGCCACTGTTGTAGAAAATTAAGTGTACTGAGGCTTGTAGTATTTATTTCAAATACCACACGGTATCGTCACCTCCAAAAACACAGTGCAATGCAGGGAGACTAATGAGCTGATTTGTCCTCTGGGGACAATACCGCTGTTTAATAAAAAGACCCCTGCATTTGATTTTACAAATATTGGTTTTGATTCTATTTTCTCTATTTATGCCAGAATCATATATCAAACAATCTTCATCCCAAAATGTAATATTAGAATTAGTACATTGATATTAGTTTTTAAAATGTATCTGGTTCCCCCCAACACACACACATCATTAATCCTCTTAGAGGCTAATTTTCAAAGGTATTTCTATGGGCAAAACAGTATTTTATACATGAAAATGGGTTAATTTTAAATTGCCTACCCTCTTTGCATATAAAGCATATGCATAGTGCCAATAAGCATACCTTCAAACACAGAAAGAGGAAGCACTCCTGGGAGCGGAATTCAGGAACGGTTAGCACATATATGTACATATATGCACATATATGTACCTGCATAGTTTTGCTGGACAAAGTATCCCCACAAACAGCAGATGCAGGTCTGCGCACATTCTTTTTCCAAATTACACATGTATCTGCATGTGCATGAGTAAAAAAGCAAAAGCGAAGTTGGGGTGTGTCAGGGGTATTCAGGGCAGGTCCAACATGTATATGTAACCCCATCCTGGTGTGCCGATCTAGCACAGGTGAGGCTATAAAGTTATTTATACTCTTTAGGGCAGGAACCTTGACTAGCTCTTGTACCTCCTCTACTTCCCAAAGAGTGGATTCTCTGAACTGTGGGAAGAAAGGAGTCCTCTCAGGTCCCGATGTGACAGGGGTGGGTTTTTTACCATTCCCTTGTGTTTCCCCTGGGGAGGATACTGGTCTGTGTTGTTGGTTCAGTGAATGCAGAAATAAATACTCTGGAGCCACTTGGTTAGTGTCCAAAATAAAAAGCTTTGCTGTTAAGCACTGATGGTGAATGTCACAAAACTCAAACTGCAGCACAACAGAAATCTCTCTTCACTTCCTTTACAGCCTCTTTCCTCTGTCTGTGCAGGACTCACTTATATCAGGGCAAGGGAGGCACCCACTCTTCTTGGATTAAGGTAAAGTTCTCCCAGATGGACAGGATCTTTAGGATGGTCAAAACCCCTTCCAGGCTGATAAAAATAGCAAAGTCTATGGTAAGTCCTCTCTTTCTCTCCCCAGGGTGGTGAACACTGGATGGGTGTCCCCAGTGATGTTATTTTTCCTTTACTCACAGTTAGCAGATCTTCAGGATCTCCTTGATCTTCAACAGACTCTGGATCTTTGATGTACAGGACCCTCTTTGAAACAAGCAGTTCTCTTGCTTCTAGCAGGAAGGAAGGGGCAGCCAAAAGCCTTCCTTCCTGGATCTTCCAACAAAAGTGTTCCTTCCCCAAAAAGGAACAGAAACTGATAGCGGAGTCCCCTAGTCACAACAGGTCACCACCACTTCAGGGATGTATCTTCCCTATCCCTGGGTTCCCCAATATCTACGTGCAAGACAGATCCAGGTGTCCAGTGAGGCTCCTAAATAAAAATATCAAAATTCCCCTAACTTAGACCCAGAGGGAAGTCAACCAGACAGGTTGTGTACTAGAAGAGGAAATCCCTCCCAACCCTGGTCAGGACCAACAGTTTGGGTTAGCCTGCCTTTACTGACTGGGCCTGTAAAACAACAAAAGTTAACATCTCTCTAGCTCCTTACTCTTTGAAAAACCTAAAGGACTGCCTCTCAAGCTGTAGCAAGGGCATGGTTATACATTGTTTCAAGTGGGCTGGCCATTCCAGACCCCGCAGAAGGAGGTGCTGTATTTGAATGGTTCCTCCCTTCACTCTAAGCGACTCTCTCTCTCTCTCTCTAGCTGAAGAAAGTGCTCAACCATGTCCTATTGGTGACATGATTGGAGGGTCCATCACATATACACACAAATCTGTATTTTAAATCCGATGGCCGCAATGAATAGCAGCTTGTTAGCCGCATATATTTACTGTGACTCTTGATGAGATGTAAGTCTGCAGAGATCTATTTTTAGGCCTAAAATGACTGGTTGAGAGATCTGGGTAAGCTGGGGGGAGTACAGGCTGAAGAATCAAAGGGGTCTGGATGACCTTGAGATGGACTGGGCAAACTGGTGAACTAATGGTTAAAACTGGGAATGTCATTCACACAAGCATGTTTTAAAATCCACTTATCTGCCACATTAAAGTTGACACATTTGTAAGAAAAATATGTGATTTACGATTGCTCGAGTAACCGCTTAAAATTAGGAGTACACGTTTGCACAGTAGGCATATTTTAAATCATGCGCACGCAATTAAATCCTGCATGTGTTCACGCACACATACACACGTATGTGTGCGCTTGTTTTAAAGTTACCGTCATTGTATATGTCATTCCAAACAAATGCACATCCCTACTACATAGTAAATGCTGAAATTGCTATTTATCTCACGCTTATGTATTATTATCATACCAGGAAATGCTTCGAATCTCACCTGGAGACTCTGAGAATTTGTATCAATTGTTAGGTCTCTGTGTACAAGAAACCTCCATACCTGCCTGTTAACCTCTCCAGCCACTCCCATACCTGGGAACTTTTCATTTCCAGTCACTCTGAGATTGTCATGGATTACTAACGGTGGGGGGGGCTGCCACAGGTAGTATGCACACAAACTTTGTCCTTTCTCTCACACATAGACACAGATACATGCTCATTCTTACATACATGCTTTCTCACACTCCTCTCATTCTCCCATACATGCATTCTTACTCACATGCTCACACACTCTCACTCACGTTACTCATTCTGTCTTCCCGCCACGAACCCACCAGCAGCAACTTCTTAGAGCTCATGTGGCTGACAGAACTCTTTCCAGTTGTGTGGGCAGAGGCTTCCCAGCTCCTTCTTCTAACCAACTGATGCTCCTCCTTTCAGCCCGTGCCAGTAGACACTTTTCCTATTCCTGCTTCTCACCATTCAGCTGATATTCCTGCTTTTTCCTGTCCATGCGGGCTGCAAAAAAGGAAGACAACCTGGTCTGAGCAGGCCAGTTCTGCCCCCAGCTCTTTCTTCTGGCCATAGGGCTCATGTTCCTCTTTATTCCTGCTTGCGCAGGCACAAATATAGGACAAGGTCACACTTTTTGGATCTGTCTGAGAAGTCTTTTACAGGTTCAGGTTCAACAAGGAAACCATTCAATATCTATGCCAGCAGTTAGAGCAGGACCTGTACCCTTCCACTCAGAGAGGCTGCACCTTGTCAGTACACCTCAAGGAAACTATGGCCCTGGCCTTTTTTGCCACCAGCACCTTCGAGACACCTCTAGGGGTCACAGCTGGAATAAGTCATTCTGCCATCTCCATATATATTGATCTGTTTCTTGCTGCATTTCTCAGGAAAGTACATCTGTATATATCTTTCCCTCGGAGCAGACAGCAACAACAGAAAATGAATTATTGCACATTTCCCCTTAGATTTGAAATCTATCAATTACCTTCATGTCCCTATAAGGCCACTTGCAGGCAACATGGCCACCTTCCGCAACCTCAAGGGCTTCCTCTCCCTCAATATGCATGTGGTCTGTATTGCCAAGGTGATAATCATGGATGTAGTACCCAGGTTTCCAGGATCCTGTCGCAATGCCTACATCTCACAGTCAGGAATTCATGACCACTTCCAGGATGATCTCATCACTGAGAGTTGGCTTCTAAAGTACATGGTCTGCTCTCACTACATCAACACTGCAACTTCTCCCTCTTTCTCTAGGTGGTTTTCCTTCTTTGCCCCAGAAGGCACATTCTAGCCTCTACCATGGGATAGCCTCACTGCCAACCACTTGGAATATTTCACTCTCCTCTTCTCTGCCTACTTCCCAACAGGTGACAGAAGATATCAACTCAAAACCTGCCTCATGTCCTTCTGGCACACCTACAGGCTGCAGCAAATTACCACTACAACAAGGCCCACAGGCAGACCAGGATGGTCATTGAGGCAACCTTTGGCCTACTCAAAACACATTTCCTCTGCAAGGACAGATCAGGGGGATGTCCTCTCTATAACTCAACAAAGATTTGTGACATCTTTATTTTCTGCTGCATGCTTAATAACCTGGCCAAAACCCAATGCCTGCCTCCTCCTGAGGGAAAAGATGTTCATTTTACAATTGCCAATAATGAAATGAGGAGGAGGCAAACGACCTGAGTAAGGAGGAATTGCAATACAGCATCAGACTCACCGGCAGGCTGTAAATGAAAGGAACACTCTAATACAAAGAACTTTTAAAAGGTGAAAATACATTTATTTACAGCTGAAAAGTGATATTTGTGCAATGGATAAGAATTATTTTTACAAAATGCATCCCTCTAAAAACTATACCAATGCTTGATGTCCTCTCTTTTGGGAGGACCACAGGTAGCTTGTACTACCCTAGCCTGGTGCTTCTGTGCAGGGGTATCCGATCTATACTTAGTGTGCCTTCAGAGGCCACAGACACAGAAGGATGTGTCAAGGGGGTGATAACTGCAGGAAGGTACCAAAGGCAAAAAAGACTCCTGAGAATGGAGTCTGGAGGGTCCAGAGGATGAAGGCCAGACTACTCTGGTGTTCTGAAACTCTTCAGACGATGGATGGTGGACGATGAGACCACACCTTTGTCAGCAGAGACATGTGGAGACATAAGAAAATTATTTCTTACCTTGCTAATTTTCGTTCCTGTAGTACCATGGATCAGTCCAGACGGTGGGTTATGTCCCCTGTCCAGCAGATGGAGACAGAACTAAAACTTCTAGGGGAGGTCCTATATAATCTCCCCTCCCCTGCCTCAATCCTCAGTATCTAGACTAGCAAAGCCAAGAAGAGAAGAGACTACCAGAGAGGGATCAAGGAAGCCATTTCCAGTCATAATGGCTGAGCAAACCAGCCGTAACAAAATATAGTAAACCATAACGAAACTGTGAACTTGCGAACTTAACTGCAAGACAAAAACAATCTTGGAACTTCAAGAGGAAAAACACAGAGCGGAATCAGAAAAGGAAAGCAGGGATGTCCCACAAGTAGAACCCCCAGGCACAGGGAGGGTGTCTGGACTGATCCATGGTACTACAGGAATGAAAATTAGCAAGGTAAGAAATAATTTTCTTTTCCCTGTATGTACCAGGATCAGTCCAGACGGTGGGATGTACCAAAGCTCCCCCATCATGGGTGGGCCGAGGACAGCCCTGCGCGAATGACCCTGTCCCCAAAGAGCCCGCCCGCTGGCGCCCGCACGTCCAGGCGGTAATGTCTCGCAAAAGTATGTAGCGACTTCCAAGTGGCCGCCCTACATATCTCTTGAACTGACACCGACGTGCTCTCCGCCCAAGACGTCGCTTGCGCTCGGAGAGAATGAGCCTTGACCGCTAGTGGAGGCGACTTACCCATTCCAATATACACCACCACAATCGCTCCCTTTAACCAGCGAGCGATGGACTGTTTAGAAGCCATGCAACCTTTCTTTGGACCGGACCAAAGGACGAACAAGTGATCTGACAGACGGAAATCATTTGTGAGCTCCAAATAGTGTATCAGATATCGTCGCACGTCTAACTTGTGCAGATCCCCCGAATCAGCCGAAGGGAACGAGGACAGCTCGACTGATTGGTTGAGATGAAAAGCCGAGACTACCTTAGGTAGAAAAGAGGGAACCGTGCGGAGAGAAACTCAGTTTGCCGAAAACCAGAGATATGGCTCCCGGCAGGAAAGAGCTTGTAGTTCGGATATCCTCCGCGCCGAGCTGATCGCCACTAGGAAGACAGTCTTGAAGGTAACGTCTTTGACGGTAGCTGTGTGTAAGGGCTGAAAAGGAGGCCCACAGAGGGCTCGGAGGACCAGGTTTAAGTTCCACGATGGACAAGGAGGACGGATTGGAGGCTTCAAATGTCTCACCCCTTTCAGAAAACAGATGACATCCGGATGAGAAGATAGCAAAAGATCACTTCCCCCCTGAAGGAAAGCGCCCAAAGCCGCCACCTGTACCTGAAGCGAGTTATATGCTAGGCCCAAGTCTAGGCCTGCCTGTAGAAAGGAGAGAATCTGAGCCACCGAGGCCTGGGTCGACTGGATATCGTGGGATACGCACCACTCCTTAAAGACCTTCCACACCCGAACATAGGTGACCGAAGTGGACTTCTTAAGCGCCCATAACAGAGTAGAAATGATGGGCTCCGGATAGCCACGATGTCTCAACGTGCGCCTCTCAAAAGCCAAGCCGCAAGACAGAAGCGATCTGCCCCCTTGAAAAATATTGGTCCCTGACGAAGTAGATGTGACAGGTGACTGAGGCGAAGCGGTCCTTCCAGCGTCAGATGGAGCAGATCTGCGAACCACGGCCTTCGTGGCCATTCCGGCGCCACCAAGATTATCGGCCCCGGATGCGCCTCCACTCTTCGTATGACCTTTCCCACTAGTGGCCATGGTGGGAACACATACAGAAGACACTGATGCGGCCAGGGCAGGACCAGCACATCGACCCCTTCCGTGCCGTGTTCCCGTCTGCGACTGAAGAAGTGGGCGGCCTTTGTGTTTCTGGCGGTTGCCATCAGATCCATGCACGGCATCCCCCAGCGCTTGACGATCAGCCCCATGGCCTCTTCCGAGAGTTCCCACTCTCTGGGGTCCAAGCATTGGTGGCTGAGGAAGTCCGCCTGTACGTTGTCCACGCCGGCAATGTGAGACGCCGCTAAGCGCTGTAGGTGAAGTTCCGCCCACTCCATCAGCTTGTTGATCTCCAAGGACACGAGATGGCTTCTCGTGCCCCCCTGGCGATTGATGTACGCCACCATGGTTGCAATGTCTGACAGAATTCTGACCACTCGACGGTGCACCAGGGGGAGGAACCCCCGCAGCGCCAGACGAACCGCCCTGGTCTCCAGCCGGTTGATGGGCCAACGCGTCTGTTCTTCCGACCATCGGCCCTGGATCGAGCTGTTTTGACAGACCGCTCCCCAGCCGGACAGACTGGCATCCATGGTGACGATCACCCAGTCCGGGGCCTCCAGGGATACACCCCGGGCGAGTCGATGAGGGTCCAGCCACCAGCGAAGGCTGAGTAACGTTGACCTCGGGATCGGTAGGACCGCCTGGTAGTCCCGCGACGCTGGCTTCCACCTGGACAGTAACGCCCTCTAGAGAGGTCGCAGGTGAGCGAAGGCCCACGGGACCAGATCGATAGTGGAGGCCATGGTTCCTAACACCTGCAGACAGTCCCACACCGTGGGCATTTCGAGCTTCATAAACACGAGGACCTGCTCGCGAAGCACCTGTGCTCTCTCCGGCCGCAGAAAAACCATCGCCTCCCTCGTATCGAAATGGGCTCCCAGGAAGTCCAGCGACTGAGATGGCACCAGCTTGCTCTTTGCAAAATTGACGATCCACCCTAGTGAGTGAAGAAGCCGTACCACCCTGTCGACCGCTCGAAGGCCCTGCGCTCGGGACTTCGCCCAAATGAGCCAGTCGTCCAGGTAGGGATGTACGAGGATTCCTTCTCTGCGAAGAGCCGCTGCCACGACCACCATGACCTTGGTAAACACCCGAGGAGCTGTGGCCAGCCCGAAGGGTAGGGCCCGGAACTGAAAGTGCTGTCCCAGGATCTTCAACCATAGATAGCGCTGGTGGGCCTGATGGATCGGGATGTGAAGATACGCCTCCGTGAGATCCAGCGAGGCCAAGAATTCCCCTGGATGCACCGCAGCCAGCACCGAGCGAAGCGTCTCCATGTGGAATCGAGGAACCCTGAGAGACTTGTTGATGGTCTTGAGATCCAGAATTGGCCGGAAAGTACCCTCATTCTTGGGAACCACGAAATAAACTGAATAATGACCTCGACCGAGCTCAGAGGTCGCGACCGGCACTATAGCGCCCAAAGATAGGAGACGATCGAGGGTCTGCCAAACGGCTCTCTGCTTGAGCCTGGACCCGCACAGAGAGAACAGAAACCTGTCTCGGGGGCGTGTACAAAGTCCAAGACGTAGCCGTGTCTTAGAATATCTAGGACCCATTGATCCGACGTGATTTGGACCCACTCTTCGTAGAAGAGAGCAAGTCGACCCCCCAGACGGGGAATCGACCCGTGGGTCCACCTGGCATCATTGGGAGGACTTTGGGAAGGTACCCGACCCTTGTCCTTCCTTGCCGTGTCGACGACCCCAAAAGGACCGGTTCCAGGAGTGCGAACGAGAGGATGGAGCCCTGGGCGGTTGTTGTCTCGTAGACCGAGACTGGCACTGATTTCGATACCGGCTTCTGGAGGAATTGAAGGGTCTGGAAGAACGAGGCTGGTCCTCCGGCAACTTATGGACCGCATTCTCGTTGAGAGATTTGATGATTTGGTCCAAGTCTTCTCCAAAAAGATACCTGCCCTTGAAAGGAAGGGATCCCAGACGAGTCTTGGAGGAGGCATCAGCCGACCAGTTTCTCAGCCACAGCAGCCGACGTGCCGACACCGCCGCAACCATCGAGCGGGCTAAAACCCGCAGGAGATCGTATAGAGCATCAGCTCCGTAGGCGACGACGGCCTCCAACCTGTCCGCTTGCTGTGCCTTTGCATCCAGCAGAGACTGTGAAGTTAGCAGCTGTTGAACCCAACGGAGCCCCGCACGCTGCGCTAGCGAACTGCCGGTTGCCGCTCTCATTCCCAACGCTGAGACTTCGAAGATCCGTTTTAGATATACCTCCAGCTTCCTGTCCTGAATGTCCTTCAAAGCTGTACCCCCCCGTAACGGGAATGGTGGTATGCTTAGTGACCACTGAGACCGCGGAGTCCATGGCGGGAACCTTGAGAAGCTCCAGGAAGTCGGACGGAAGGGGATACAATTTTTCCATGGCCCTGCTGACCCTAAGCTTGGACTCCGGCGCATCCCACTACCTGGAGATGAGCTGTAATATTGTGTGATGAGTGGGAAAAGCTTTAGCCAAGGGCCGAAGGCCCGCCAGGAGAGGATCCCCCTTCTTGACCTTCGGGTCGGGCCCCACCAGATCCTGAGGAGGGTCGATATCCATCTCTTGCAGGATGTGGGGAATGAGATTGTCCAATTCCCCAGCCTGAAAAATGCGGGGCTCCCACGGGTCATCGCCCTCCAACTGAGTCCCCAAAAGGGGGTCTTCCCCTTCCGGATCCAGTGGGACGTCCCCTCCCGAAGAGGACCGCAGCGCCAGCTGGCTCCCCATAGGTTCTCGAGAGGGTCCTGGTCCCTCATCGATCCGTGGGGTACCGGCCTGGGGGCCTCTGCCCCCTAAAACGCTGTCCGACCGCACTAACTTAGAGGGAGGAGGACCCCCTGCCCCTCCCGGTGACTCCCTGCTTTGTAAAAATGCCCGGTGCATCAAGACCAAAAATTCTGGTCTCTGCAGCCATGGTGTAATGTCAAAATTCAGGGTGAAGCTGCCCTATGAGATGTTCAATTCCCTCCCCCAGCAATGGCTGGGCACCCTTAGGACCTGCCTCCTGAGGTCCTGGAGGAAAATGGGAAGGAGAACCTACAGGGTGGGGACAGGAAGGGGAGGATGACCTCTCAAGAGGCTGCCATTTAAGAAATAAGAACATGCCATACTGGGTCAGACCAAGGGTCCATCAAGCCCAGCATCCTGTCTCCAACAGTTCCCAATCCAGGCCATAAGAACCGGGCAAGTTCCCAAAAACTAAGTCTATCCCATGTTACTGCTGCTAGTAATAGCAGTGGTTATTTTCTAAGTCAACGTAATTAATAGCAGGTAATCGACTTCTCCTCCAAGAACTTATCCAAAACTTTTTTAAACCCAGCTACACTAACTGCACTAACCACATCCCCTGGCAACAAATTCCAGAGTTTAATTGTGCGTTGAATGAAGAAGAACTTTCTCTGATTAGTTTTAAATGTGCCACATGCTAACTTCATGGAGTGCTCCTTAGTCCTTCTACTATCCGAAAGAGTAAATAACCGATTCACATGAGGTTATAGACCTCTCATGATTTTAAACACCTCTATCATATCCCCCCTCAGCTGTCTCTTCTCCAAGCTCAAAAGTCTTAACCTCTTTAGTATTTCCTCATAGGGGAGCTGTTACATCCCCTTTATCATTTTGGTCGCCCTTCTCTGTACCTTCTCCATCGCAACTATATCTTTTTTGAGATGCGGCGACCAGAATTGCACACAGTATTCAAGGTGCGGTTTCACCATGGAGCGATACAGAGCCTTTATGACATTTTTCTTTTTATTCACCATTCCCTTTCTAATAATTCCCAACATTCTGTTTGCTTTTTTAACTGCCACAGCACACTGAACCGACAATTTCAATGTGTTACCCACTATGATGCCTAGATCTCTTTCTTGGGTGGTAGCTCCTAATATGGAGCCTAACATTGTGTAACTATAGCATGGGTTATTTTTCCCTATATGCATCACCTTGCACTTGTCCACATTAAATTTCATCTGCCATTTGGATGCCCAATTTTCCAGTCTCACAAGGTCTTCCTGCAATTTCTCACAATCTGCTTGTGATTTAACTACTCTGAATAATTTTGTATCATCTGCAAATTTGATTACCTCACTCGTCATATTTCTTTCCAGATCATTTATAAATATATTGAAAAGTATGTGTCCCAATACAGATCCCTGAGGCACTCCACTGCCTACCCCCCTCCACTGAAAAAATTGTCCATTTAATCCTACTCTCTGTTTCCTGTCTTTTAGCCAGTTTGTAATCCACGAAAGGACATCGCCACCTATCCCATGACTTTTTACTTTTCCTAGAAGCCTCTCATGAGGAACTTTGTCAAATGCCTTCTGAAAATCCAAATACACTACATCTACCGGTTCACCTTTATCCACGTGTTTATTAACTCCTTCAAAAAAGTGAAGCAGATTTGTGAGGCAAGACTTGCCTTGGGTAAAGCCATGCTGACTTTGTTCCATTAAACCATGTCTTTCTATATGTTCTGTGATTTTAATATTTAGAACACTTTCCACTACTTTTCCTGGCACTGAAGTCAGGCTAACTGATCTGTAGTTTCCAGGATCGGCCCTGAAGTCCTTTTTAAATATTGGGGTTACATTAGCCACTCTACAGTCTTCAGGTACAATGGATGATTTTAATTATAGGTTACAAATTTTTACTAATAGGTCTGAAATTTCATTTTTTAGTTCCTTCAGAACCCTGGTGTTACGGGCGCGTCCACCACGCCGCCAACGAGCCGAGGGTTTGGAGGCCCTCGGGACCGTTGTAGGCGCAAGGAGCGCGGCCGCCTCTGGAGCAGGTGGTGAGCCCTTGGGCCATGGCAAGACTTAGGAAGGAGCCCCAAGCCACACCGTGGGAGGTGAGCCGATGCAGGCATGGGAAGCCGGGCAAGTACTGAAGCAGGGGTAAGGAACAGAGTCTGACCCTCAGCCGGACCTGCACGCCCATGGCAACCAATAACGCAATGTTGATTGATGAACGGTCCTCCGACTGTTCCAAGCCCTTTCGGACCTGCCGCTGGGTAACGGCATTGGGCGGCAGGCCGGACAGAGGACGAGGGCAGACAGAGTCCTTAGTACACGGAAGACATCTTAGACGAGGGCTGGTGCAGACATCATAGACAAGGGCTGGTGCAGAGACATCATAGACGAGGGCTGGTGCAGCGACATCATAGACGAGGGAAAGGAAGACATGGGCACTGTCCCTCAGGGCGCCCTACTCAGCCCACCCGCAGGACTGAGTCACGGACCACCCCATCCCATATGCGCCCTACACAGTCCAGGAAGGATGGTCGCAGACCACCCTGAGAGCGGGAGAGCGCAGAGAAGATCCAGGCGAGAAGGAACTCCGATGCCGGGACCAATGACATCCGAAGCCCCGTCGGCTGGCAGGAAGGGAAGCTCCAGAGCACAGGGATGAATCCCTCCTGTTGGCCACTCCAGGGCCCAACAGGACAGAAGGCTCAGGAGCCAGACGACGACATAGGGCAGAATATCCGGAACTGGATCAGGAACTGGAACAGGTACAAACGTCAAGGCAACATCAGGAACAGACATCAAGGCATCAGGGAGCCGTCAAGACAGGTGAGACCACGGAGGACCTGGATCAGCAGACAGAACACAGCAATGTGCAAAGCTAATCCGAAGGCAACAGGAAGTGGAATGAAAGTCCTTTTATACTGCAGTATGGAGGCAACTCCCTGGGAGGAGTTCACCTGGACCGCCCCTTGCTGGCCCTATAACTGAGGTGGAGAGCTGCGGGCCGGCCCCTAGGGAGAAGGGTGTGGCCGAACCAGGAAGTCCAAACCCAGCCAGCAAGCCACAGGCAGGCCTCAGGAACAGCTAGGCCTTCCAGGCCCTGGAGCAAATCCTGGATGGTACACAGGCGAGGCCCTGGCTTCGAAGCGGCCTCCAGTGGAAAGGTGAAATACCTCCTGTAGCGCAGCAACAGGGGGGATCGTAACACCTGGGGTGCATACCATCCGGTCCAGGTGATTTACTGCTCTTCAGTTTGTCAATCAGGCCTACCACATCGTCTAGGTTCACCGCGATTTGGTTCGGTCCATCTGAATCATTACCCATGAAAACCTTCTCTGGTACGGGTATCTCCCCAACATTCTCTTCAGTAAACACCGAAGCAAAGAAATCATTCAATCTTTCCGCGATAGCCTTATTTCTCTAAGTACCCCTTTAACCCCTCGATCAACTAACGGTCCAACTGATTCCCTCACAGGCTTTCTGCTTCGGATATATTTTCAAAAGTTTTTATTGTGAGTTTTTGCCTCTATAGCCAACTTCTTTTCAAATTGTCTCTTAGCCTGGCTTATCAATGTCTTACATTTAACTTGCCAACGCTTATGCATTATCCTTTTTTCTTCTGTTGGGGAACCTGGCTGGTGAACTGCTGTAGATGGTGGTGGTAGTGATGGGTGATGTTCACTTGCTGCCAGCACTTCAGCTGCATTAGCAGGAGGGGTCTAGTCCTCTGCCACTTTCTCCTCCTCATCAGAGGAGGAGCTGGAGTTGTAAAAGTATGTGGTAAGCTATCAGCTGGTGTGCACAGGGGAGTGATGGAATGCACTTCTACAGTTTTGTAGGAGTACATTCCATTTATGGGAAGGCTAGAGGCAATGGATGTGATCCTAGCTATGGGTCACCCATCTGCTATAGGGTGTTGCAAGATCATACAGGTTTATTTATTTACTTTTAGATTTAATATATCACCTGTAAAAGAGATTTATTCAACAGAAACTGAGGTTTCTGTAGAGCTGTCCTTTACAGAACGGCACCTATTTAGTGATAATGGCTGTGAGGTTGACCCAGTGGCAGGGTGGTATTTTTTAGTGTGTCTTGGATTCCAATGCTTCTACGGTCATGATGCAGCTACTATGTAAAGGGACCTTGCTGGAAGGGCAGCATACAGATTGCCTGATTATGTATTTACAGTTGATATTAACACCCTACTTACTTATACAATTGGCCTGTGAGTATAATAAACTGGTGCTTTATTATTTATTATTATCTACAAAAACTAAAAAGTCATGGGATAGGATGTCCTTTCGTGGATTACAAACTGGTTAAAAGACAGGAAACAGAGAGTAGGATTAAATGGTCAATTTTCTCAGTGGAAAAGGGTAAACAGTGGAGTGCCTCAGGGATCTGTACTTGGACCGGTGCTTTTCAATATATATATAAATGATCTGGAAAGGAATACGACGAGTGAAGTTATCAAATTTGCGGATGATACAAAACTATTCAGAGTAGTTAAATCACAAGCAGACTGTGATACATTACAGGAGGACCTTGCAAGACTGGAAGATTGGGCATCCAAATGGCAGATGAAATTTAATGTGGACAAGTGCAAGGTGTTGCATATAGGGAAAAATAACCCTTGCTGTAGTTACACGATGTTAGGTTCCATATTAGGAGCTACCACCCAGGAAAAAGATCTAGGCATCATAGTGGATAATACTTTAAAATCATCGGCTCAGTGTGCTGCAGCAGTCAAAAAAGCAAATAGAATGTTAAGAATTATTAGGAAGGGAATGGTTAATAGAACGGAAAATGTCATAATGCTTCTGTATCGCTCCATGGTGAGACCGCACCTTGAATACTGTGTACAATTCTGGTCGCCGCATCTCAAAAAAGATGGAGAAGGTACAGAGAAGGGCAACCAAAATGATAAAGGGGATGGAACAGCTCCCCTATGAGGAAAGGCTGAAGAGGCTAGGGCTGTTCAGCTTGGAGAAGAGTCGGCTGAGGGGGGATATGATAGAGGTGTTTAAAATCATGAGAGGTCTATAACCTCATGTGAATCGGTTATTTACTCTTTCGAATAATAGAAGGACTAGGGGGCATTCCATGAAGTTAGCAAGTAGCACATTTAAGACTAATCGGAGAAAATTATTTTTCACTCAACGCACAGTAAAGCTCTGGAATTTGTTGCCAGAGGATGTGTTTAGTGCAGTTAGTTTAGCTGGGTTCAAAAAAGGGTTGGATAAGTTCTTGGAGGAGAAGTCCATTAATGGCTATTAATCAATTATACTTAGGGAATAGCCACTGCTATTAATTGCATCAGTAGCATGGGTTCTTCTTAGTGTTTGGGTAATTGCCAGGTTCTTGTGGCCTGGTTTTGGCCTCTGTTGGAAACAGGATGCTGGGCTTGATGGATCCTTGGTCTGACCCAACATGGCAATTTCTTATGTTCTTATGTGCTTGATGGTACAGGAGACCATAACCTGGGGCTAGTGCTTTGGCCACTTTTCTACTGGATGAATGCCTATGGATTCTATAAGGATGGTGTCTTATGTGCAGGAGGGATACTTCAAGCTGTTGGCTGTGACCAGGTTATCTAGGCTGGCAGAGCAATATTGGATACATGATGGATACAGCACATAGAAAGACTCTATTGATATCTGCCTGATGGGTGTTTTTTGAACTTATCTCCGGTCGCCTCTTGCCTGGCTTGCAGCTGCTCCAACCATTCCCCCTCCAGGCTATGCAGCTCCCAGGACTTCTTCCTGAGGTCTTCAATGTGTATAGATTAGATGTTGAAATAAAATATTCACAGTTATTGGATATAGGTTCTGTGACATTCTTAGTGTCACATTTCCATTTACACCATCTATTGACCTACTCTAACAGTGGTTCTTCACTGTCCCTTCTGACAACAATATATGCTATATATGCTATATGTTAGGCTTTGGCTCCCCCTTCTCCCCCAACTCTTGTTGCTTTAAGTGATACTTCAATGCTAAGAGCTGCCCTTTGCCCTGTGTCACCACCCCTGGTGTTTTCCTAGTGCCATAAGGGTATCGATGCTGTCCTTTGAAGCTCCTTGCAGGGCTATGCGGCTCTGATAGTTGTGGCTATGAGGCTGCACACAACCTCAGTGTGCTTATTTGTGAGGAAGCAACTTAGCATGTGAAATCTTTAACCTGGCTTCTCTGCAAAACTGCATGCAAAGTGCAAAAGCCTGCATCTAGTTCATATAGTTTTGCACATGCACCCTGACTGCACTTGCTTTATTTTAGTTTGGACTTCCTTGTTCCCTTGAGGCATTTACCTCACTGGGGAGGAGGGTCCATGATTAAACCCTGGGCAGAAGCTTGGCCAGGCCTGGCTCATGGTCCAAGTGTTCTGCTGGACTCCGCTAGATGGGGAACAGATTTCCTCATTGGCCATTATCAGGGAGACCAGCATGACTTCGTCCTGGGCTGAAAAGTTAGGTTTTCTTATTGGGTGGTGGGTTGTGGACCATTTTTTAATTAGCCCACCCTAGCATAACCTGAAGTACGCATGCACCACAAAAAGTACATACTTGGTAAAGAGCCCATGTCCAAGAAAAATATTACATATATTGAAAAGGACACACGTACTTTGGGGGGGGGGGGGGGGTTTGTATAGAGATATGCGTATTTTAAAACACTGATATTCAGAGTTAGCCAGCTATGTTATCCAGGTAAGTCTGGTCATGCTGGAGAGCAGTCTAACTTGGACTTTATCCGATTATATTCAGCAGAACGATAGCTGGCTGCATTCAGCTGAATATAAGATTAAAGTTGTTTGGGTAACTTACCTACAGTATCTGAATGTAATCTACTTTGAAGTGCCTGAAAGGTGGAATAGAAATCAAATAAATAAATCAACTTTCCCATTCCCTGTGCTGCTGATTATGGACCTCAAAATCCTTAAGAACATAAGAACATGCCATACTGGGTCAGACCAAGGGTCCATCAAGCCCAGCATCCTGTCTCCAACAGTGGCCAATCCAGGCCATAAGAACCTGGGAAGTACCCAAAAACTAAGTCTATTCCATGTTACTATTGCTAGTAATAGTGGTGGTTATTATCTAAGTCAATTAATAGCAGGTAATGGACTTCTCCAAGAACTTATCCAATCCTTTTTTAAACACGGCTATACTAACTGCACTAACCACATCCTCTGGCAACAAATTCCAGAGTTTAATTGTGCGCTGAGTGAAAAAGAACTTTCTCCGATTAGTTTAAAGTTCTGATCATTTGCAGCCACCTCATTTGTCTCAAAAGCTTCAACAATGAAATCCATACTGATGGGAGGTCAATTAGTTTCCAAGAGTCTTTGACCCCCTAGGACACACCATGAGAGGGAGCAATTTTTTAAAATTATGCAGGGCATAACCAGACTTATCTGGAAACTTAGCTGGCAAACTTTCAATGGGAAACCTATCACAGAAGAAAATGCAGGGATGGCGGGCACCGCAGGTAGTTGAGTACCCATGGACACTGCAGCTAATTTGCAGCAGGTGCAAAGTTTGCACCGGTACATGATAAATACTGTTGCTTGCTGGCTCTGCCTTTCACAGCATGGGCACCTTTACCCACAGGAGGCAGGGCATTTTCAGCCCTTGATTTTACCATGGTAACTATTTAGTTACTTGGGTAAAAACTTTTCGAAAACTGCCTGCCCCATGTTATAGTATAATGAGTATGATAAGGCATTAGTTAATTCTAGACATAGGGCCCAGTAAATTGATATAGAATATGTTAAAATCTTGTTGATAGATGACTACACATGGCTTTAGTTGTTGCTGAGTGCATATGGGCTGCAAAGGCCTGGAAAACACAAAATTCCTGTATGTTCTTGCTGCTGGCAGGAATGGCTGCTTCTCCATGCCCTGAAAGAGTAGAAATATCTATTGCCTTGTCAAAAGTTGCCTATTATCCAAAATGTACTGGGAGACTACAGGAGTCATATCCATAATGGAACCAAGTTTGAATGAGACCTGATTGAAACAAGAGTAAAATGGAGCAGCAAAATAAGTGAAAATAACAGGAAAAATACTGTACATCCATTACAGATGTTATAGAAAGTTTGTAAAATAGAAACAATATATAGGTCTGTCTTTTCAGTATCCCTGCAGAGATTGCAGGTATTTTTAACCCATAAGCCTGCAAGTTTACTTTCAAACAGAAAGCCTCCAGAGTCTTCCTTTGAAATTCTGACCTGCAAAGTCACCAGGTACAAAAGTATGCGTGCAGTGCAAAGTACACATGTTAAAAGTATGCACAGGATTTCAAAATGAAACCTTGTGCATACTTTCCTTCTACAAACCTTAACCCACCCCCTTTTCCCTGCAGAGGAAAATCTGTGTGTTGTGAAACAGTATTGTGTATTTTTCACCTGCACTGAGTGGGAAAAGGGTGGTTTTCAAAGTACCTTTTTATACAAGTAAATATGGGTTTACCAAGATAAAAAAAAACAACCTTTAAGAATTTCTCTCCTTAAGACTTCATCTAGTACTTGCTATATAGCATAATCTCACATATATTGGAATAAATCATTATCTAAGGCAGGGGTGGGCAAACTATAGCCTGTGGGCCAAAACTGTCCCATCTCTCCTGTCTTTCTGGTCTGCCTACCTCCTGTGCATCCCCTATATTATCCGGCCCATCGCCGTCCTCCAGCAGCCTTCCCAAGTCCCCAGACATCATCAGCAAGGGCCCGTAATGATGTGTTGATGTGTGCGATGGGGCCATCGCTGATGATGTCGCGCTGCGGACTTAGACAGTCTTCTGGAGAACGGTGGTGTCGTGTTGGCATCCTGAACATCGTGTTCCTGTTGCTGCAGCTGCTGCTGTGGAGGAACAGTTCCACCCTTCTCAGCAGCAGGGGCAGAGAGCTGCTGCTTCTTTCTCCCAGGTTAAGCCTCCTGTGCGGTCACTCAGTGGAGATCGGGACAGCAGCAAAGAGAGAACAAAGATCAGCTAACTGCTGGGGGGCCACCCAGGGCTATTGATCAGCTCCTGAATCCCCGCCCCCCTGCCAAGTGAGCAGCAAAAGGAAAGGCCTTAAAGAGCACCCAGAGCCTTCCAGGTAGCACCGCCAGCTCTGTCTTAGTAACCAACTCACAGACAGAGCAGAGAATCGTGCAGCTCCCAAAGCTGCTCTTAACATCAATGTCCATGCATAGCCGCCCACTGTTCTGTCTACCCGCGTGAACTCCTCAGCGAACAGTGTGAAGCGCCCAGTGACTGAGCCTTACAGGCAGATCTAGCATGCAGGCTGCACATCAGCCCACTAGTCACTCCTCCATACACAAAAGCCCTGTCTCCCTATGTGCAAAACTATCTCCAGTAGACTCTTGGTTAGGGATGTGAATCGTTTTTCAACGATTAAAATTATCGTCCGATAATGTTAATATCGTCTTAAATCGTTATAGAACACGATACAATAGAAATTCTAATGATTTATCGTTAAAAATCATTAAATCGTGTTAGTGCGCACTAACGGGAGTTAGTGCGCACTAACTGAAAATGATACAAATTGACACTTTCCAGGTCACTGAAGGTCAGTTAGGAATGAATATGTATTCCTATTGGCTGGCTGCCCTCTTATCTATTGATTTTACCAAGGTTCACACTGAGGTGATGGTTGGGGGGATGGGAAATGGAACTGGAAACTCACGAACACCAACAGAAAATGATACAAATTGTTGACACTTCCCAGGTCAGTAAAGGTCACTTAGGAATGAATATGTATTCCTATTGGCTGGCTGTGCTCTTATCTATTGATGTTCCCACTGAGGTAATGGTTGGGGGGATGTGAAATGGAAACAGTTGGAAGCTTGACAAAAAAAGTAACGTGATGATCATCACTTATGTACTAGAACTTGTTTGTTTATTATTTTTGTTAGCAGGCATGTGAAATGCTAGTGCATGTTGAATTTGCCAATCACTGTGCATTTTAGAAAGGTGGTCCTGGCTGGAACTACACAGTTCAAATATATGTGGTAATTGATTGTTGGTAAGTGTATTTTTTAAGTAGCCACACTGGCCACCAGATCACGGATCATGGAGAGCTGCATCCCTGCTCCCAGCCAGTCTGGGGCTGCCTGTCCCAGTAATCCATGCAGAGCTGCATCCCTGCTCCCAGCCAGTCTGGGGCTGCCTGTCCCTGTAATCCATGCAGAGCTGCATCCCTACTCCCAGCCAGTCTGGGGCTGCCTGTCCCAGTAATCCATGCAGAGCTGCTTCCCTGCTCCCATCCAGTCTGGGGCTGCCTGTCCCAGTCATCCATGCAGAGCTGTATCCCTGCTCCCAGCCAGTCTGGGGCTGTCTGTCCCTGTAATCCATGCAGAGCTGCATCCCTGCTCCCAGCCAGTCTGGGGCTGCCTGTCCCTATAATCCATGCAGAGCTGCATCCCTACTCCCAGCCAGTCTGGGGCTGCCTGTCCCAGTAATCCATGCAGAGCTGCTTCCCTGCTCCCATCCAGTCTGGGGCTGCCTGTCCCAGTCATCCATGCAGAGCTGCTTCCCCTGCTCCCATCCAGTCTGGGGCTGCCTGTCCCAGTCATCCATGCAGAGCTGTATCCCTGCTCCCAGCCAGTCTGGGGCTGTCTGTCCCTGTAATCCATGCAGAGCTGCATCCCTGCTCCCAGCCAGTCTGGGGCTGCCTGTCCCTATAATCCATGCAGAGCTGCATCCCTACTCCCAGCCAGTCTGGGGCTGCCTGTCCCAGTAATCCATGCAGAGCTGCTTCCCTGCTCCCATCCAGTCTGGGGCTGCCTGTCCCAGTCATCCATGCAGAGCTGCTTCCCTGCTCCCATCCAGTCTGGGGCTGCCTGTCCCAGTCATCCATGCAGAGCTGTATCCCTGCTCCCAGCCAGTCTGGGGCTGTCTGTCCCTGTCATCCATGCAGAGCTGCATCCCTGCTCCCAGCCAGTCTGGGGCTGTCTGTCCCTGTAATCCATGCAGAGCTGCATCCCTGCTCCCAGCCAGTCTGGGGCTGCCTGTCCCAGTAATCCATACAGAGCTCCATCCCTGCTTCCAGCCAGTCTGGGGCTGCCTGTCCCTGTAATCCATGCAGAGCTGCATCCCTACTCCCAGCCAGTCTGGGGCTGCCTGTCCCAATAATGCATGCAGAGCTGCTTCCCTGCTCCCATCCAGTCTGGGGCTGCCTGTCCCAGTCATCCATGCAGAGCTGTATCCCTGCTCCCAGCCAGTCTGGGGCTGTCTGTCCCTGTAATCCATGCAGTGCTGCATCCCTGCTCCCAGCCAGTCTGGGGCTGCCTGTCCCAGTAATCCATGCAGAGCTGCATCCCTGCTCCCAGCCAGTCTGAGGCTGCCTGTCCCTGTAATCCATGCAGAGCTGCATCCCTACTCCCAGCCTGTCTGGGGCTGCCTGTCCCAGTAATCCATGCAGAGCTGCTTCCCTGCTCCCATCCAGTCTGGGGCTGCCTGTCCCAGTCATCCATGCAGAGCTGTATCCCTGCTCCCAGCCAGTCTGGGGCTGTCTATCCCTGTCATCCATGCAGAGCTGTATCCCTGCTCCCAGCCAGTCTGGGGCTGTCTGTCCCTGTAATCCATGCAGAGCTGCATCCCTGCTCCCAGCCAGTCTGGGGCTGCCTGTCCCAGTCATCCATGGAGGGCTGCAGCCCTGCTCCCAGCCAGTCTGGGGCTGCCTGTCCCTGTAATCCATGCAGAGCTGCATCCCTGCTCCCAGCCAGTCTGGGGCTGCCTGTCCCAGTAATCCATGCAGAGCTGCATCCCTGCTCCCAGCCAGTCTGGAGATCACAACACTCCTGGTATTAATAGGGATAGGGCACTGTGTGCAGGAAGATCACAACACCCCTGGTGCCAGGGTTAGGGCACTGTGTGCAGGAAGATCACAACACTCCTGGTATTAATAGGGATAGGGCACTGGGTGCATGAAGATCACAACACCCCTGGTGCCAGGGTTAGGGCACTGTGTGCAGGAAGATCACAACACTCCTGGTATTAATAGGGATAGGGCACTGTGTGTACATGGAGATCACAACACCCCTGGTGCCAGGGTTAGGGCACTGTG
This sequence comes from Rhinatrema bivittatum, assembly GCF_901001135.1. Taxonomy (NCBI): domain Eukaryota; kingdom Metazoa; phylum Chordata; class Amphibia; order Gymnophiona; family Rhinatrematidae; genus Rhinatrema; species Rhinatrema bivittatum. Next base: position 216,053,704 of record NC_042618.1, on the reverse strand, counting down.
TGCAGGAAGATCACAACACCCCTGGTATCAGGGTTAGGGCACAAGTTCTAGTCACATTGACTGATCACATTACTTTTTTTGTCAAGCTACCAACTGTTTCCATTTCCCATCCCCCATATACTGTCAGTGGGAACCTTGGTAACATGAATAAATAAGAGGGCAGCCAATAGGAATACATATTCATTCCTAAACTGACCTTAACTGACCTGAAAAGTGTCAAATTGTATCAATTTCTGTTAGTGCGCACTAACTCCCGTTAGTGCGCACTAATCGGAAAAAACGATTTTTAACGATTTTTCAACGAAATAATCGTGCCAAACACGATTTTCTTCTCCTGCCACACGATTTCAATCGTTAAGACGATATGGCACACGATTCACATCCCTACTCTTGGTTCCGTCTTCTTAATGAAAGGTAAAATGCATTAAGTACAATCAATGCTGTCTGCAAAGCTGAGTGTGAATATTAAATGTACGAAAACAAGGCTGTGCATCAAACCACTTTTGTAGTGTACACTACAATATGCAATGTCATTATGGATTGAAGGCCTGTGAACACTGTGGGATCCAATTCATACATCTACTGTGACTGGGGCATATTATGAAAAAATTCAGAGATGTACTGTGGAAGTGGTAAGCAGGGGAGAGTAAAATAGATCTAACATGTGCCACTTAATAATAAGCTGACTGACTGCACATTACTAGGAAAGATCTGAGGGGCAGAAAAAATGGAATATAGAGTAAAATTATCTTGCCAAAGCTCATTAAATACCTTTATGACTTGTGGCAGAAGTGAATGTGAGAAAGGGATGTGAGTGGGAGAGAGGGAGAGAACATGTGTGAATGAGAAAGCATATAAGACAGAGAGAAATGTGTGGGAAAATGAGAGAGCATGTGTGAGAGAGAGGGATTTAAGTGTGCGAGTAAGAAAGTCTGAGATAGAAAGAGTAAGAAGTCTGTGTGTGAGAGAGAGTGAGACAGCATGTCTAAGTGAGAGGGAGAGAAGAGTGTGAGAAAAAGGGAGAGAAGTCTGTGAGTGAGGGAGAGGGCATATGAGAGAGGGAGAGAAAATGTATGCAAGTGAGAGAGAGAGAGGGAGAGAAGTATGCGAGGAAGAGACTGAGCTTTATAGGAACCCAAAGAGTCTAAGGTGGAACCCTTCGCTCCCACTCAGGAAGCTTTAAGGGGGACTACCCCCTCCTCCAGCCCTGTTACAAATGGGAACCAGTAACATGGCTTTTGTTAAAAAAAACAAACTAAAACTTGCCCACTTCTGCATAAAGGCTAAGTGTAAAGAATGTATTCCTTCCAATCACACTTCAGAAGTGATAAAGCCAAAGTAGTGCCTTATATATTAAACAGTGTGCAATCCCCTCTTTTCAAGCAAGGCAAACTTACACCACAAAGATACTAGAACAGTAAATATTGGTTTTCTTGATTGATGGCACACCTCAAGGCACGTGGTCCACACAAGCATCTGCTTGTTACCACATGCAAGTCTTTGTCCAGAAATAATACAGAGTGGCATTATATGCAACGAGGCTACGGACTGCAAATATTTAAAAATAATACATTTTTACAAATGAAAGGTACCTTGCTTTATGTGTACAAAAAACACCCCGAGTGTTTACTTTGAGCCTTTGCACACTCCCTGCACCTGTACTTTTCAATTGTTTGTTTGCCAAGTCCGTGTCGGTTTTCTTGTGTGTCTTTAATAAGTACAGTAGCCACTGAGGATAGATTTTCTTTCTTTTTCAGCAACATAAAACCCCCCACTTCTTAACTACTTCAAAAGTCTCCAAATCAAAAAGCAAAATCTACATGCATGTGTGCAGATTAACAAAAGTATCATGTGTATGCTAAGAAAATGAGGCCGTCTCATAAAAGACAATAAGGTTTGCACTTTTTACCACAGGACTCAGAAACTCTTTCTCATTTGTTTTATTTGGTCAGAATCCAAAACAGTGGATTGGTAAAATTCAAGCTTAGTAGGCAAGAATAAATGAGGTCTTCTGTGCAAAACACACTGAGGGAAGTTTTCAAAGGGATAAAACCTGTTAGCTAAGGCTAGATGAAAAGTTCTGAAAATGTCCCTGCACAGAGTGGCTAGAGATAGCAACTTAGTTGCAGGGGTGTATAGGCTCACATTTTCCATTTTTGTTTGGGTCTTCATGTTCTTTATTTTTTGTTTGGATGTTTATGTTGTTTTTATTTCTTTTAAATAGTGCACAGGAAAATGTTTTGGTGTGTGCTATTTCAAAGAATGAAACAAAAGATCTTTTTTTTGGGGGGGCGGGGCGGGGAGAGTGGGCTGTCTTGTTATCATTTTGTTTCAGAAACAAAAAGAATGCACATCCCTACAGTCTTTCACAAGTTGGCTATATTTAGCAGTTCCAGATAAGTGTTTCCGAGTTTCTTCCTTTTCTTGGTCAGGAAGAGAATACTCTGCAAGTATACTGAAGTTTCAAATAAATTAATCTAGTTTCTCACATCTAATCCATCCACAGATAAAGCAGGCACAAAGCGTATGGGTATCTTTGTACCCATGCATTTGTTAGGGGCAAGGTCTGTTTGGCACTATTTTGAAACAGTGTCGACCAGGCCTGGGCCCTCTGCTGACTATGGAAAAGTACATTTTGAAGTACTGGGGAGTTAGGTAGTAGGGGTGGGTTCCACCTGTCCCCTCCCCAGACCACCAGGGTTATTCAGGGCATTTCCTATGGTACTATACTATTATATAACATCTAAAAATTTAAATTTCATTGGGAAACAAAACTGGATTAATCAATAACCGAGTCAAGTTCTGCAAACTACTGACTATGAAAACTAGATTTTGAAACAATTCAGATTTGTATTTCTGTTCTTTCTAATTAAAAGTCAATATCGAGAAGCACAGACAGTGTTTAGTATTGTTCAAGGACCAAGGATTTAAGTGCGAAAATCGGATTATCAGCTCATGTCAAAAACCAAACGATAATGCATCTCAGCATTCATTTGGACTTTTCCTTCAGCCGGATGATAATTACTGTTTGTTAGGTCTTACGTAAGGGGGTCATTTTCAAAAGCGATCGCACGCGAAAAGGGACTTTTCGCGTGCGATCACTAAATGGGGGCGGAGTCGGCCCGGAAGAGGAGGAGTCGGGGGTGGCACCGGGGCCGACTCTGCGAAGACGTTGCTGATGGCGAACAGGTAAGGGCCTTTTTTGCCGCCAGTTTCGCGCCCAATAGCATCACCTTTTACGATGGCGCTATTGGGTGCGAAAGCCGGCAGCGATCGCACCGCGGAGGTGCGATCGCTGCCAGCTTTCACAGGCCCGCCCCCCGCTTCGCCACCCTGCCCCCGATATCGCCAGATTTTCTACGGTCTGCGACCGTAGAAAATCCAGGCCTAAGTGTATCTATGGTCCTGAAGTGTATGAATAGTAAAAGCACATAATAGGTGAATGAACATTGCTTATTTATTGCTGGCATGCTTTCTCCCATCAGGATAATTCAGTTATATTTTTCTGGGTAATTGCTGGATTAATACCGCCGGATCTACGCCAAGAGACTTGCCATCTAACTTTTAAGAAAAACCTAAAAACGTGGCTTTTCAGGCAAACATATACAGAATCACAAGTTCACTTAGACACCAGCCAAAAAGAAAAACAGCCCAACAACAGATCCTAGATCACCTTCAACAGATCCTAGATCACCCTTACCCCCCTCAAGACCCAACCACGGCAGATCTGAAATACACACCTGTTTAAGACTTCTACTCTGATTCATCAGTATTCCTCAACCCATGCATATTTCGCATTTTTTGCACATCAGCACGGACTATGTACCCTCATATCACAATTTAGTCCACCCCTTCAATTTTTCTAGATATTTATTCTCGCTTTTAACATGCCGAACATTTACCCACGTCCTGTTGACGAGTTATTATTATTATTATCTATGTAATATTTAATTCTTATTATTTATACATATATGTTATATGTTAGATGCCATATGTTATACGTTATATGTTAAGAAAACGCTGTTCAATGTAACGCCTTTGTTGCAAAAGTTTTGTTATATGTAAACCAACCTGATTCGATAATTGTATTGAGAATGTCGGTATATAAAAATCCGAAATAAATAAATAAATAAATAATACAATAGTACAATTCTCAAATGCATGGAATGCAAAGCATAAGTCAAAACCAAAGAACAAACCCCACTATATCACAATTGATTGAAGTTTTTGGGAACAATACTGCTTAGTTAATTTGAAATAACAAATAAAAAATGTGAAGATGGATGGTGATAGTTTCATACATACATTATTAAAGGTACCTAATCAGGTTACTCATTGTATAGTTCTGTTGTAATCATTAACCAACTACCAATCACTGTATTTTTTTTAATACAAATGAAATGCCACAAAAATGTGGTCTTGTTCCTAAAAAATATTTGTATTCTCTATAATATATATATCACCTCTTGGCTGCTGAAGATAAATATTATATGAAAAAACTTAAGCCATGAATCATTATACTTCAGTACCACAAAATTCAAAAATTCTCTGAGTTATTCATCACTCTACTTAGCTCAAATGATGCACTCCCAACATTGCCAGGTTTCAGAATAAATCCTTCATCAGGGGACCCATCGCTAAACACATAATTTTCAATTAGTTTGGATGGCAAACAAAAGGAAGAAAACTTCTCAATTGGAAACATTCAACTGGAAAGCATTGCATGGCATAAGAACATAAGAACATGCCATACTGGGTCAGACCAAGGGTCCATCAAGCCCAGCATCCTGTTTCCAACAGTGGCCAATCCAGGCCACAAGAACCTGGCAAGTACCCATAAACTAGGTCTATTTCATGTTACCGTTGCTAGAAATAGCAGTGGCTATTTTCTAAGTCAACTTAATTAATAGCAGGTAATGGACTTCTCCTCCAAGAACTTATCCAATCCTTTTTTAAACACAGCCATACTAACTGAACTAACCACGTCCTCTGGCAACAAATTCCAGAGTTTAACTGTGCATTGAGTGAAGAAGAACTTTCTCCAATTAGTTTTAAATGTGCCACATGCCAACTTCATGGAGTGCTCCCTAGTCTTTCTATTATCTGAAAGACTAAATAACCGATTCACATAAACCCGTTCTAGACCTCTCATGATTTTAAACACCTCAATCATATCCACCCTCAGCCGTCTTTTCTCCAAGCTCAAAAGTCCTAACCTCTTTAGTCTTTCCTCATAGGGGAGCTGTTCTACTCCCCTTATCATTTTGGTCGCCCTTCTCTGTACCTTCTCCATCGCAATTATATCTTTATTGAGATGCGGCGACCAGAAATGTACACAGTATTCAAGGTGGGGTCTCACCATGGAGCGATACAGAGGCATTATGACATTTTCCGTGTTCCACACAGGACTTCTATATGAGTATCCTCCAATTCCACTCATAGCCAAAACTCTCATGAAGCTACAACAGGACAGAGGAATAATGATCCTCATAGCCCCGTATTGACCTCGATAAGTATGGTTTCCCATACTCCTCGACCTCTCTATCAGAGAACCAATTCGCCTGGGCACAGCACCCACTCTCATAACTCAGAATTTTAAATCTGTTTTCCTTCAAACCGCTGGTATTGCGTAGGGGGTTTCCCAAGACTTTTGTAGTACACTGTGTAAAACACTCTGTGCTGGGAGAGATGTATGTTCCCCTGGGGTATCAAAAATTGTTAATAGGCCCAGTGTCTCAGCTCTGGGTTCCGGTAGCTTCTGCACCTCTAAGCGTAATATAGCTCCCATCTTATCCAAAAACTTTGGATAAGAAAGATCCTCCGGAGGGGAATAGGGTTCAGGTGGTTGGTCCGGCGGGTCCGATGGGTAGCCCGTAGAGGAGGTAGGTGAAGTTGGAGGGGACACAGAATTCCCTTGAGAGGAATGTGTGTGAGTTTGAGATGTAGGGGGTGGAGGTACTGGTGATGGTTTAGGCTCCACCGGAGACGTATCTGCAGTCTTTGTTGGCTCCTCAGGACTGGACTATGTATCCGGGGGTAAGATAAAAGATGACTGTAAAGTCTCAAAGAAACCTGCCAGTGACAGAGACAGATCCCAAAACACCTGTCGAGTTTGCGGCGTTATCTGAGGTTTTTCGTGTTGTGTCAATAATGGTAACACCTTTTTCGGTTCCAATTTTAGGTAATCAGACTGTGGGGGTTTTGTCCCATGATCTCCTGTCGACATCAGAGGGATCAGTATCATTTCCTGATGGACGTAAGGAGGAATATCCTGTCCAATTGGACGTGGTGAAAGAATGCGAGGAGGTAGAAGATGGAATATGTACTACCTCCGTTTCGAAAGGGCCTGCAGCCCCTGATAGTATAGTATGTCGGGATGAGCCCGATGCCGACGGGCTTTCCACAGTTTCTAAACCCCGTGAATGTTTAGAATGATGTTTGTGCTTATGGACATGTTTGTGGTGATGTCCAGAAGATGAAGAACTCTGATGGTGACGTCTCGGACATTTAGTAGCGTCATGTGTGCGGTCTACAGAAGGGGGTTATTTTGATGAGGACTCCATTGAAGTGGAACACCTTGAGGAAGAATGTTTTCTCTTCAAAGGAGGTGCCTGTCCTGTGTCTGCTGCCGTTGTTTGGCTGGCAGCTTTGTGGCATCTTGAGACTAGGTACTGTGTCTCACGCCAGATGCACCGTTCCCGGCGCCGGATGTGCCGTCCTTTGTTTCGGATGCACGGTCCTCAGCTCCGGATGCGATCTACTCGGCTCCGGGTGCGTCGACCCCCGGCGCTGGATGCGCCGTCCCCTACTTCGGATGTGCCGTTGTCGGCTCCAGCTGCGCCGGTCTCGGCTCCGAGAGCGCCGCCTCGGCTCCAGATGCGTCAGCTTCGGCTTCAGGTGCTATGGTCTCAGCTCCCGGCGCTTCGTCTTCGGCGCCGGAGACCCCGAATGCGCCGCCTTCGGTGCCAGGTCAGTCTTCTTCGGCGCCGGCTGCGCCGATTGCGGCCCCGCACGGTATTTCATTGATTTATCTCTCTTTTCCGGCACCAGCATCAATAGTTGCATCTCCGGCACCCTCTTTTTCTTAGATGGGCTTTGTGAGTGTCTCACCTCCCTATACTGCAGTGCAATGAGGGCAGACTTAATGGATTTTTGCGGCCGAGGTCCCTGGGTTCCGCGTGGGTCCTGCTGTCATCAGCCATCCTTACCTCCAGTCCTGGAGGCCTGAGGATCCCACGATGAGGCTCTTTTCTTTGATGGGCCCAACTGTTTAGCAGAGACGAATGTGCCTCAGAGGGAGGATTGACTGCTCGTAGGTCCCTCATTTTGTGGGCCCGATGGTGTTGGGCTCGAGGAGACATTTGTTGACAAAATTCAGAGTCCGCCTGACTGTGGTCTGGTCCCAGGCAGCGGTAACAGCGGTCATGTCCGTCAGTAACCGATATGACCTTACCACAGGGACATGGCTTAAACCCGGCGGGTTTTTTCGACATTGTCGTTAACAAAAAATGGTTAGAGAGAGGAGAATCAAGCTCTGCGTGTGCTCCCGCGCGCGGAAAAAACAGACTGAGGAGAATCTGTTACTTTCCTGCGCGGGAACACACACACAGCCGCAGAGACTGAAAACTCTACACTCTGCTTGGTAAAGCTCCGCCTCCTGGGCCTTGATTGGCAGTTCCCATGACAGCATGGCTAATTCAGCCCTGCTATCAACGGGAAACACTTTTTTGAGAGGTAGCAGTTCAAACAAAAATATTGGCAGAGGCCTCACTAAAACCACACACTAAAGATGAAAATCTTCAGAGGGGTAGCCTGGTGTAGCATAAATGACAACCAATTCATTGAGGCATGAGCTTTTGATGACAGAGTCCACTTTGTCAGATGCATCCTACAACAGATGAGTAGATTCAGACAGAGAGCTGCAAGGGACAGGAGGGACCCCAAAAGGTTCATCTCTCTAATTTCCCTCTAGCTCCTATTTTCTCTCAACAGCCATGGGTGTAGTCTTGCCTATTTGTGCATGACAGAACCAAGCCATGCACCTGTCTTCACACAGCCTGGAGGGATTCGCAACTTTATCTAGCAAGCCATATGCTACAGAGTATACAAAGTCATGGCATAGAGAACGGGCAAAGGAGGGATGTGAAGGCTTATGCACCTACAAAAGGCAGTGTTCATAGCCTGCTTCAAATACCTGCTAGATTACCTGAAACAATACCCTGGCTGAGCAATTCAGCCAAAAGTTTCTTTATTTTCCTTTCAACATCCTTTATTGGTTTTTTTCACAAATCACATCACAGTTCCATGCTCCTGAGGCACCAGGCCACTTCAGTCATGTACAGCACGTTTTTAAACCCATGCTGGCATAAACTTCTAGCTACTAATGTCTTCTTTGCTGTTTTGCTGTTTCTTGTCATATGATTAGTATAATAAAGTGTGAAATGCAAACAAGAATTCCATCAAATTTTACTGATTGCATTGGGTAATTAACTTTTTGGATGCTGTGCAGGACAGTGGGAGTTGGGTCCTGTTTTGTGTGTCCCAGAGAGTGGATAAAGGATGCTTCCACTGGAAGAAAAGGAAGAAGAGTATCTTTAAAAGCTTGAAAAACAGTCTCTCTCTCCCCCCCTCCCCCCCCCCACACACACACACACACTTTCAGGCCGATGCAATACCATGTGCTGCAGTCAGCACATGGCTCTACACGTGATTGATTGCACGTCCATAACCCCCAATGCAAAACGTGTTAGAGTGTCCAAAACGTGCGTCCAATCAAGCACATAGCTAATAGCGTTCACCTCATGTAAATTCATGTAGATGAGGCTATTAGCTAATCCCTGCAATTCAAAAAATTTCCCATGCGGTCAATGGGCCCTTGCAACGTGGCAAATTTTAAGACAGCCCATGGCTGGCATAAAGGTCTGCTACGAGCCAGGGCGCATTGTAAAAACCCCAAATTCCTGCTTTCTGTGATCCCTCCTACTAGAATCTTCACAATACTAAATAGGAGGGACCACAGAAAGTGGAATCATAAAAAAAAAAAAAAACAGTTCACGAAAAAAAAAAAATTTCTGGGAGCCCAATATACGGTGCAAGCCATGCATACTGTGGTAGTATATTGTGCTGGTAACTGACAGCCACCTTCCCTCGGTACCCAATGCTGAGTGTTACAGCTGCGACCGCTGTTGCTCACCTCCTTCTTTGCAGCTTTGACTCCGTTGGGAAGACTTGCGGCTTCCGCCATCTATCGCCGGCCTGCCTACTGTTCCCAGGCCTAACTGGACGCCGCAGACGCTGCCGACCGCCATCTTGCCCTCTGAATCACCTTGGGCGTGCGCGCATGGGCCAGTCTTAAGTAGGTCATGGCGGGAACCTCGGGGGTGTCCCCTCCAGATGATGTCATCCTTCCAGGACATTTAAGCTGGCTGGCCCTGCCTACCTACGACTTGGCAACGAGTTCCCTCATTGCTGAATCCAGTTCGCTCACTACGGACTTCCCGTTCCAGTTCCTGCTACTCTGGCGTGAGATGCTCTGGGTACCTGCTCCTCGGGGGCCCTACCTCGTCTCTGGCTATCCGCTCCTCGGAGGGCATTTGCCTTGGACTACTGCTTACCCTGTTCCCCGGGGCTTCTTCTGGAACCTTCGCTACTGTGAGTACCTCCACTCTACGGACCACTATCGTACCATCTCTAGTGTAGAATCATCATCGGTGTACCCCGCGCTGCGGGACACTACCGTGTCATCTCTCAGTGAGGATCCCTCATCGGTGTACCCCGTGTTACGGACCACTACTGTACCATCTCTTCTGAGGACCCTTCACTGGTATGCCCTGCTCCACGGACCACTACCACATCATCTCTACTGAGGGGCCTCATCGGTGTACCCCACTCCGCGGACCATTACCATAATTTCTCTCCAGAGGTATTCCCCTTGGGTATACCCCATCACACAGACTCTGTGTCTTTCTCCTGCACTCCCTGCTTCTCGGGCAGTGCCTCTCTATCTCTCTAATAAAGACTCTATTCCACAGCTGTGTCTGATGTCCGCTGAGACCTCACTCCTGACGGTGAGGCTCACAGGGCTCCTCCCTGTGGGCGGTACCATCTCTCACCTCGGGCCAGGGCCCACATACCTACAAATCCTAACACTGAGAAGGCACCAGGGATGCAATATTTCCCCTAGCGCCTCCCTCTAATCGCAGCATCTAATTTTAATATAAAATTGGGCACCCGGGAGAAGAGGATCGGCATCCATTAAGAGAGCAGGTTAACTGCATCAGCCTGTAAGCTCCTTAACATAGACGCTTCCTTTACCAGGAGCTCAGATTACAGGAGAAAGTAGAGAGGTAAAAAGGAACTGTATTCCCTCTGAATCTCTGGATACTTAAGAATATAACACCTAAGAAATTGCCATACTGGCTCAGACCAAGGGTCCATAATCCCAGCACCCTGTTTCCAACAGCAGCTAATCCAGGCTACAAATACCTGGCAAGTGCCAAAACACTAAGTAGATCTCATGCTACTGATGCAATTAATAGCAGTGGCTATTCTTTAAGACAACTTGATTAATAGCAGTTAATGGACTTCTCCTCCAAAAACGTATCCAAACCTTTTTTAAACTCAGCTACACTAAATGCACTAACCACATCCTCTGGCAACAAATTCCAGAGCTTAATTGTGCTTTGAGTGAAAAAGAACTTTCTCCGGTTAGTTTTAAATGTGCCACATGCTAACTTCATGGAGTGCCCCCTAGTCCTTCTATTATCTGAAAGAGAAAACAACTGATTCACATTTACCCGTTCCAGACCTCTCATGATTTTAAAGACCTCTATCATATACCCCCTTAGCCTCTTCTCCAAGCTGAACAGCCCTACCCTCTTTAGCCTTTCCTCATAAGGGAGCTGTTCAATCCCCTTAAATATTTTGGTCGCCCTTCTCTGTAGCTTCTTCATTGCAACTCTAACTTTTTTGAGATGCGGCGACCAGAATTGTACACAGTACTCAAGGTGCGGTCTCACCATGGAGCGATATAGAGGCATTATGATATTCTCCGTTTTATTCACCATTCCCTTCCTAATAATTTCTACCATTCTGTTTGCTTTTTTGTCTGCCGCAGCACACTGAGCTGACAATTTATTTATTTTTTTATTTTTTTATATACCAACATTTGATCTGAGATATCACATCGGTTTACAATTTCATTGTATTATCTACTATGACGCCTAGATCTTTTTCCTGGGTGGTAGCTCCTAATATGGAACCTAACATCATGTAATCACAGCATGGATTATTTTCCCCTATATGCATCACCTTGCACTTGTCCACATTAAATTTCATCTGCCATTTGGATGCCTAATCTTCCAGTCTTGCAAGGTCCTCCTGCAATTTATCACAATCCACTTGTGATTTAACTACTCTGAATAATTTTGTATCATCTGCAAATTTGATTTCCTTACTCGCTGTATTCCATTCCAGATCATTTATAAATATATTGAAAAGCACCGGTCCAAGTATAGATCCCTGAGGCACTCCACTGTTTACCTTTTTCCACTGAGAAAATTGACCATTTAATCCTACTCTCTATTTCCTGTCTTTTAATTAGTTTGTAATCCACGAAAGGATACCGCCACCTATCCCATGACATTTTAGTTTTCTTAGAAGCCTCTCATGAGGGACTTTGTCAAACGCCTTCTGAAAATCCAAATATACTACATCTACTGACTCATCTTTATCCACATGTTTATTAACCCCTTTAAAAAAATGAAGCAGATTTGTGAGGCAAGACTTGCCTTAGGTAAATTCATGCTGATTGTGTTCCATTAAACCATGTCTTTCTATATGCTCTGTGATTTTTATCATTAGAATATTTTCCACTATTTTTCCCAGCACTGAAGTCAGGCTCTAGTCTATAGTTTCCTGGATTGTCCTTGGAGCCCTTTTTAAATATTGGGGTTACATTGACCACCCTTCAGTCTTCAGGTATAATGGACGATTTTAATGATAGATTGCAAATTTTAACTAATAGATCTGAAATTTCATTTTTCAGTTCCTTCAGAACTCTGGGGTACATACCATCCGGTCCAGGTGATTTGCTACTCTTTAGTTTGTCAATCTGGCCTACTGTATCTTCCAGGTTCACAGTGATTTGGTTCAGTTCATCTGACTCATCACCCTTGAAAACCATCTCCAGAACCGGTATCTCTCCAACATCCTCATTAGTAAAACCAGAAGCAAAAAATCCATTTAGTCTTTCTGCAATAGCCTTATCTTCCCTAAGAGCCCCTTTAACCCCTCGGTCATCTAACGGTCCAACTGACTCCCTCACAGGTTTCTTGCTTCAGATATATTTTAAAAAAATTTTATTATGAGTTTTTGCCTCTGAAGCCAACTTCATTTCAAATTTTCTTTTAGACTGCCTTATCAATGTTTTACAGTTAACTTGACAATGTTTATGGTTTTTTCCTGTTTTCTTCAGATGGATCCTTCTTCCAATATTTGAAGAATTTTTTTTTGATAAAATAGCCTCTTTCACCTCACCTTTTAACCATGCCAGTAATCATTTTGCCTTCCTCCCATCTTTCTTTTTTTTTTTTTTTTTATTTATAATTTATTAGAGTTTTTACAAATTATAAAATATGCAAAAAATCAAAGAAATACAGTTGCATATCATGAAATTAAATCAAAAGAACAATATTACAGGTATCAATCATTCTATATGGCACTGTAATAGTCCTCTAATTGGGAGGGCATAATCATAATACATAAAACATATTTAGGAAAATAGTAATTCAAAATTACCATAAACTGGATATATCTATTTTTCTAACTACTTATATCTCAGCCGGTTTCTTTATCAATCAAGAAAGTCTCCAGATGTGTCGGGTCCTGGAAAATAAATTTATTCTTTTGGTATACTAAAAGGCATTTACAGGGGAACCTCAAAAAGTAAGTTGCCCCTAGGGACAATTTCCCCTAGGGACAATCTCCCATCTTTCTTAATGCATGTTTCTTAATGTATTTCTTAATGCATACTTCTTTTATTGTTAAATGTTATGTAAACTCTGATTTTGGCTCACCAAATTTGTATTGTTAGCTCTGTTTAGCAAGCTAGGTTTAATATGAAAATGCGTTCAGTTTGTGTTGCGTCTGTCGCTCGAGATGGCTGCAACCGCTCTGCCTTACCTCTTTTTCTCCCCTTTCTCTCTCTTTGGGCAAGATGGCTGTCTCTGGTGCCGGGTGCCATGGGCCTCAGCGTTCTCAGACCAACATGGGCGTCCCCATCCGCCATGCTCACTCCCGTGGCCTCCTAGGGCGCGAGCGCGTACATCTCTCACACTCAAATACACGTCATGGCGGGAACCTCGGGGGCGGCCCCACCGCATGATGTCAGTACCTCCAGGTATAACTAACCTCCGCTTCCGCTACCAAATCGAGTTAGCAAAGACTTCTCTTCGCTACTCTTCCTGATCTAAGCTGCCAGCTTAGATGCTTCCTTTCACTAAGGGCCTCGCTCCAGCAGAAGCTCTTGACACCCGTTCCTTGAGGGTCTCTCGCTTCCAACTTCCCTTTGGGGTCCTCACTAACCTAGACAACCGCTCCTCGGGGGTCTTTTCTCTTATTCTTTCCAGGATATTGGACCATTGGGTACTCGCTCTTCGAGGACCTATCTACTTCATATTCTGCACCACGGACATTCGGTCCCACCATTCCACCATCAGGAAGATGCCTTTACTCTGTGACTACCTCTACGAACCAGCGCTCCAACTCCACCCACCAGCCACAGCGTTACCCGCACTGCGGGCTCCTGCCTATCGTGAACATCTGGGTGAGACTATACTTCTGAGCCTGTTGAGCATATTGGCACCTCGTGGATCAGTTCCTTACCTTCCTGCATTACCATCTATACAGCAGTACAATAAAGACTCTATCCATTCTGTCTGCTAACTGTGTCAGCCTATCACAGTGGTTCCCCACGGGGCTCCTCCCTGTGGGCGGAGTCATCTCCATTGCGACCAAGGGTCCACAATGCCTCAAACACAACAGTTTGGAAAGTTGCAACCAAAGAAAGTTGTAACAGAATATGGAAGGCATGGGTTTAATCATTAGTTTACGGTATTTCTGCCTGCTGAGCTGCAAGAGCAGGGTTTTTCACTATATCCTCTCTACTGTTGGTACTGCAGATGAATCCTTTGATCTCACAATAAAATAGTTATATTCTCAACCAGTATGCCCTGACTTTTTGGGTTCAAGTAGCCATGGGTCAGTAGGCAGCAGCGGTAAACTGGCTAACCTAGTCTATAGCAACAGGTTCTCTAGTTTCCATAGTGAAACATTCCCCACTTGAAGTGGAAACTCTGATAACACAGTCTCTTCTTCCTGACCTCTGGCTCCCTGGGAGCACCCTGTCCCTTATTGCTTCTTAACATGTTTAAAGTGCTACTAGACACACATAATGCTGTATAGATATACATATTAAATACTCCCTGCTCCATGGTGTTGTGACCGTCGCTGCCCGACGTCTCCACTCCGCCCACCTTACCTCTTTTGCGACTCCCTCTTTGGTTGATGGAAGTTTGCCTGCCGCGGCATCATCTTGCCGACCTCCTCCGGCGTCCCCGGACTGGCTAGATGCTGCCTTCTGCCATGTTCTCCTGAAGCCTAAGGGTGCGCGCGCGGCCCCGACTCAAGTACCAGCTGTGGCGCGAACCTTAGGGGCGTCCCCCTGAGATGATATCATCAAGCCTGGATATTTAAGGTCTTTGTTTTTGCTAGCTATTCGAGTTAGCAACGGTAACGGTTTACCTAGCTTCCTCCAGGTATCGCTGCAGATGGGATTCGCTCCCCGCATACGTTGCTACACTGCCTCCTCGGACTTTACCAGGGGTATTCGCTCCTCGGGGGCCTCGTTCTCTCTCTTGCTTTTCAGGTCTCAGTCTGGAACCGGTACTCGCTCCTCGAGGGCCCACGTTCCCGGACCTGCTAGCGAATACTACTTCTGCCAGGAAGTCACCGCTGCCTACAACATCAGTGAGTTACCATCGCTCTCTCAGAGCTTTCCCTGGAACCAGGTACTCGCTCCTCGAGGGCCTACTTCATTCCAGCCCCTGGGCTGCTTCAAGAGACTATTGTGTGAGTGTTACCATCAAGGTTCTGTTGCTGAACTCTGCATACTCTGCCTACTCACTATACTCGGTTTCTCTACAGCTCAGCCATCCTGGGTTCGCTGTTCCAGTGCCTGAGGGACTACAGCCCGGCCGGGCTCTTCCAGCTCACTACTGCCATCTCTGGTGGTTCACTATACAGTTTAATAAAAGATCTAGTGTGTGTCTGTCTCCCAACTCTGAGCCTGACCGGTGGCCCCTCTCGGGATCTTCCCCCAGCGGTGTGGTCATTTGCCACCGGCCCAAGGATACACCCACAATTATCACAAATAATAACACATGGAGCTTAAAATCTAGTCAAGATAAGAACAGTATATCTGACAAGAGTCTGCAAGAAGTGTATCTATACAGTTTAGCAGCCTCCTCCCCAGTAGTCTACTAATCCAAGAGAGACTCCAATCCCTCTAAGTAAATCCTTAATTAACCTCACTTGCACTTTCCAGTTCATGTCACATTCCTCTGCATTTTATTTCTGTTTGTTTTTAGGTTAAGATTCTCTGGACTACAATTCCCAGCAGCCTCCAGTTCTCTATTCCTCCCTTTCTTAAAGTAGTTCACAACTCATGCTATGTCTCTGGCTGGCTACTTTTACACCATCTATAGCTGCTCCTAGCTGTCTGAGGTATCCACCTCAACACAGCACACAATCCCAATAAATCAGACAAATACAGAATGCAATGTATAAATGACACTTAGTCACAATTATTACGCTGGTCAAAATTGTACAAAATAAAAGGGTACATAGGTCAAACAGATTGCAAAGCAAACTACAAAGATTGCAAAGCAAACTACAAAGACTTAGTTTTTGGGTACTTGCCAGGTTCTTATGGCCTGGATTGGCCACTGTTGGAAACAGGATGCTGGGCTTGATGGACCCTTGGTCTGACCCAGTATGGCATTTTCTTATGTTCTTATGTTCTTAATGTATAATTAAATGAAAAACATGCCTGCCTTCCTTTTAACAAGGTATCTTTTCTCTTCTGTTTCAGCTAGACTCTTCAAGGCAGGCACTCACAATTGATATCTTATTTAGCCATGCTCTTTGGAGCAGGCGCCCATATCTCACATCTAAGATTCAGACAGGGTCTTTGGACAAAACTCTGTAGGTGTGCAGTTTGTATTTTATGGACACTCCTGTTGGCAGTCATCATGATACCTTCCTCTCAGGAATATGGTCAATTGTTGTAGAAGTTGATGCCTACATATTGCCCTTTTGTGCCTTGAGGCCTGTCTCTCCATCCAGTAAGGATGTGAAGGGTCTAAACTTTTGTTTTGGGTCATGTTTTGTAGGTCTCAGTGAATTGTCTAGTTCATTTGAAAAAAAAAAAGGTTTTTCTGTTTCATTTGTGTTTTCATTACACATTAAAGTCAACGGTAGCAGCCCTGGCATTGGGTCTAGGCTTAGGCCAAACTCGGCCTCAGCAATGGGACCCAGCCTCAGCCAGGCCACTGATCCCACCGGAGGTCTGTTTTTTGTTTGTTTGTTTTTTTTTAAACACAAATACCAAAATACCCAGAAATGTTGGGGTATTTTCATCTGAGGCTAATTTTCAATTCATATTATACATACAGACTGAAAATGGCCTCATTTGATGCAATCAGCTGTTGAACCATTTGCCAAATAGCAGGCAATCACACTCCCAGCCAGAAGCTCAAAATTCCAGATTTGATTCTTTTCAGTTGCTGAAAGGAGCAATCAGATACACACAAACAGAAAGAGAGGCAGATACTACATCACATCCAGACAGGCACCTCACAGTAATTGCAGTACAAACTCCTTCCACTGCCAGACACATTGTGAACTAACACAAAACCCCACAAAAAAGACCCCTAAAATCTATACACCAAACATCATAAAATAACAGTAGTTAACACCAAGAACTCAAACACCAAGAACCCTACCTATGAAGAAGCAGCACTGTAACGATTACACTGGGTCCCAGAATACCAATACACCATCTACAGGATAAACGAAACAAACCTGATTGCTTTAGATCCCTGCAAAGACACTACACACTTGCAGAATCTCTCACCTTGGTCATATGTGCAGAGCAGAGACAGACTCTCACCAAATATAGAATAAAAGGTCACAAATTAGAACCAGCAATATGCAGACAAAAACTGAAATGGAAACCCCAAGAAGCCAGACTCTGTGGGTAACAAATGAAAAAGAGAACCAACATTACTCATAAAACAATAACATCAAGAAACATAAAGCATCAATTATAATAGTAGAATCATACTAATAAAAGAATATTTTAAAACTACTGACAAATAGAATAACATCTATTAAAGTAATATATATTTTTTAAAAATTTCCTAAGCACCAATAAAATATTTCAAAACAGCACACATATCAAATAACACACAATAATTAAAACTAATGAGGAGAAAAAAAAAGGCTCTGCTATACGTACCTGAGAACTCTTGATTTCCAGTCACCCTAAGATTGTTGAGTTTTAGGTAGCCTAGTGGTTAGAGCAGCAGGCTACAGCCCTGGGAAACCAGGGTTTTAAAGCCCACTGTCACTCCTTGTGACCTTAGGCAAATCACTTTACCCTCTGTTGCCTCAGGTACAAAATTAGATTGTAAGCCTCTTGGGGATAGGGAAATGTGTACAGTATCTGAATGTAATCTATTTTGATGTGCTGAAAAGTGGAATAATAAAATAAACAAATACATGTTCTCACACACACACTCACAAGTTCATTCTCTCTCGCACATATATACAAAAGCTCTTAATCCCCAGATTCCCTCATACACACAAAGGCTCTCACCCACACAGACCCCCCAGGCAAGCACCCATTTTCACACACACACACAGATCCCCAGGCAGGCACCCACTCCCTCACACACACAGACCCCAGGCAGGCACTCATTCATTCCCACACACACACACAGACATCACAGGCAGGTAGGGTTGCCAACTGGCTCCAGATTTTCAGGATAGGTTGACCCATTCCTGGTTTTACACCCCTGCATGCAGGTACTTATAGTCTTGGTTTTCTTAGGAAATGTAATAGGGAAATCAGAAAGCAAAATTGCTTACCTTATAATAGGTGTTATCCCAGGACAGCAGGATGTAGTCCTCACATATGGGGTGACATCATCAGATGGAGCCCTGGTACGGAAAACTTCTGTCAAAAGTTTCTAGAAACTTTTGGCTGGCACACTGAACCTACTGAGCATGCCCAGCATGCCATGATATTCTCAGCCACAGGGGTCTCCCTTCAGTCTCGTTTGAAGCAGTATGCGTGAGCTAAAAAAATAAAATAATAAAACGTATCGGACCCAACTCCGAGGGGTGGCGGGTGGGTTCTGTGAGGACTATAGCCTGCTGTCCTGGGATAACACCTATTACAAGGTAAGCAATTTTGCTTTATCCCAGGACAAGCAGGATGATAGTCCTCACATATGGGTGATTAGCAAGCTACAGGCTGAGTCATTCTTACATTATACCAACAGCATACAACTTGTGCAACAAGCACAACAACTGGTGTACTGCTGGAAAAAATGAGGCAGCCTGAAATCACAGCAGGATGAATGTAGAAGGAGTTGGTGTTATACTGGAAATACATTCTTTAAGACAGATTGTCCAAAGGCTGAATCTTGTCGTCCTTCTTTGTCCAAACAATAATGAGCTGCAAAGGTGTGAAGGGAACTCCATGCTGCAGCTTTACATATGTCAAGAATGGGCACTGAACGATAGTGTGCTACTGATGTAGACATAGCCCTTACTGAATGTGTTGTGGTTCTGGCCGCGAGCACCGTGGCCAGGCCCTTACCTCCGGACTCCCAGACTGGCTCCTGCTCCCAGAGTCCTGGTTTGCGGCCTGTTTGGCGGCATCCCCACTGGGGCTGCGCCGCTGCGAGGCCTCCCGTGGACGCCCGGCTCCTAGGCGCGCGCTCGCACCACTTGGGCGCTTTTCTAGGCCGTTTCCCGCCAGTGGTGACTCCGCTCAACTCCTGACGTCAGACGCTGCGGCCTTGAAAAGCCGGCTGCGGCCATCCAGTCTTTGCCTTGCAACAGGTTAGCCTCCCGGTTTCCTGTTGCGCTGTGCCCCGGAATGACTCGCTTTGCTTCATCGCTCCGTTCCTGCTACAGTAACTGCCTGGTTCCTGCCTGCCTGCTACAGTACCTGCTTCTTCCCTGCTTGCTTGCTACAGTACCTGCTGGTTCCTGCCTGCCTGCCACAGGACCTGCTTGGTTCCTGCCTGCCTGCTACAGTACCTGGTTGGTTTCTGCTTGCCTGCTATAATACTTGCTTGGCTCCAGCCTGCCTACTACTGTTCCTGCCTGGTTCCAGTACCCGAAGCCTACTACAGTTCCTGCCTGGTTCCAGTACCCGGATCCTGCTACAGTTCCTGCCTGGTTCCAGTACCTGAAGCCTACTACTGTTCCTGCCTGGTTCCAGTACCCGAGTCTTGCTACAGTTCCTGCCTGGTTCCAGAACCCGAGCCCAGTTACAGTATTGCTACTGTCCTAGTCTGGTTCCAGTCACCTGTCCTGATCCACAACCAGCCTAAGTCCCAGCGACCGGGCCCCTACGGGCTCCTCCCGGGGGGGCTTTGGCTTCCAAGGGTGAAGCCACCTAAGTCCCAGTGGTTGGGCTCCTACGGGCTCCTCCCAGGGGAGCACCAGCTTCCAGGGTGAAGAGCCTCTACGTCCTGCCTGAACATCTGCCTCCCGGCCTGCTATTCACTAGAGACACTGACCACCTTTCCCAGTCTCCAGCAGGTCGGCCCAAGGGTCCACTAAACAGAGACTCCCATAACAGAATGTGCTTTTACTCGCCCCTGGAGAGGAATGTTTGCTTTTTCATAACAGAATTTGATACAGTCTGCTAGCCAGTTGGAGAGAGTCTGTTTTCCTACCCGCAACTCCTGGTTTATTTTTGTCAAAAGAAACAAAGAGTTGGGTGGATTTCCTATGGACCGCCGTGCGGTTCAGGTAAAAAGCTAGCGCACGTTTACAGTCTAAGGTTTGTACGACTTTCTCTCCCTGGTGAGAGTGAGGTCTTGGAAAGAAAGTAGGCAAGACTATTGACTGATTGATGTGAAAATCTGTTACCACTTTTGGTAGGAATCTGGGGTGAGTGCGAAGGACTACTCTGTCATGTAGGAACCTTGTGTAGGGTGAGTATGTGATGAGAGCTTGTAACTCACTGACCCTCCTAGCCGATGTAATGGCTACTAAGAAAAATATTTTCCATGTAAGAAATTTTTCATCACAGGAATGTAGAGGCTCGAACGGTGACCGCATGAGTCTTCTTAGTACTATATTGAGGTCCCATTCAGTGACCGGTGGTCGAATGGGAGGCTTAAGGTGAAGTAAGCCTCTCATAAACCAACTTAATAGGGGTTGCGCTGTTATTGGCACATCCCCTATGCCCTTGTGGTATGCTGCTATGGCACTTAGGTGTACCCTTACAGAGGATGCTTGGAGACCAGAATCCAAAAGGTGGCATAGGTAATCTAATAAAGCAGGAGTGGGGCAAGAGAAAGGGTCAAAACCTTTTTGTGTGCTCCACTTGGTAAATCTAGAACACTTAAAGTGGTAACATTTACGTGTGGAAGGCTTTCGTGAAGCTACGAGAACTTGAGAGACTTGTGTCGAAAGATTAAGTGGTTGCAGAATTAAGCTTTTAACATCCAAGTTGTCAGGGCAAGAGTTGTCAGGTTGGGATGGCACAACTTGCCCTGTTTCTGAGTTATGAGAGTGGGTGCTGTGCCCAGGCGAATTGGTTCTCTGATAGAGAGGTCGAGGAGTATGGGAAACCATACTTATCGAGGTCAATACGGGGCTATGAGGATCATTATTCCTCTGTCCTGTTGTAGCTTCATGAGAGTTTTGGCTATGAGTGGAATTGGAGGATACTCATATAGAAGTCCTGTGTTCCAGGGGTGAGCAAAGGCGTCCCTGGGGAATGCTTGTCGACGGCCGTGGAGGGAGCAGAACCTTTCCACTTTGTGGTTCAATTTGGACGCAAAGAGGTCTATAGTTGGGTGACCCCAGCATTGAAAGATTTTGCTCGCTACACGTGGATCCAGAGACCATTCATGGGGATGGAAATGTCGACTGAGATCGTCCACTAGGACATTTTGTGTGCCCGCCAGATAAGTTGCTCGGAGATGTATGGAATGCTCTAGAGCCCAAGCCCAAATCTGCACTGCTTCCTGGCAGAGCAGATAAGAGCCTGTGCTTCCCTGTTTGTTTATATACCACATTGCTACTGTGTTGTCCGTTTGAAACAGCACAGTCTTGTTTGAGAGGCAGTCTTTGAAGGCATAAAGGGCTTATTGCATCGCTCAAAGTTCCAAAAAGTTTATCTGACATTTCATTTCGAGCGTAGTCCATGTCTCTTGTGTTTGAAGGTTTTTTTTGTTTTGTTTTTTTTAATTCTTTATTTATCATTTTTCATTTATGTGTTTGAAGGTTGTTGATGTGAGCTCCCCATCCCAGGTTGGAGGCATCTGTGGTCAGGATGACTTGCGGATTTGACTGTTGGAATGGGAGACCAGCTTTCAATGCTGTTTGATTTGTCCACCAGTGGAGCAAAAGGCATAATTGGGGGATAATTTGAACTGTGTACGACAATGGTTGGAAAACTTGTAGCAATCGAGATTTCAAAGTCCATTGACTTCTTCTCATGGCTAACTTCCCCATAGGGATAACATGTACTGTCGAGGCCATGTGTCCTAGTAGCACTAGAGGTTAATGGGCAGATGTGAACTGGTATTGGGTTATAGAGTTCGTGAAACGTGCTAGATAGGGATTGTGAATCATTTTTCTGACGATTGAAAATATCGTACAATATTTTCAAAGTCATCAGAAATCAGGGGCTCCCCGAAACCGATAGGAAAACCCCACAAAATTGTTCATGGGGGTTCTCTTATCGTTTTGGGGGAGGGCGGGAAAAACAGCACACAAAAACCACCCCTAAACCCACCCCGACCCTTTAAAACAGATCCCTTATCTTCCCCCACCCTCTCGACCCCCCCCCAAAACCTTTTAAAAGTACCTGGTGGTCCAGCGGGGGTCCCGGGAGCAATCTCCCGCTCTCGGGCCGTCGGCTGCCACTAATAAAAATGGCTCCGATGGCCCTTTGCCCTTACCATGTGACAGGGTATCCGTGCCATTGGCCGGCCCCTGTCACATGGTAGGAGTAATGGACGGCCGGCGCCATCTTTAAAACCTAGCGGATGTCAGGACTCCCGGCCTTCTTAAGGGAGCTCTCCTGGTCACCCTACGACTTGCTTCAGGCCTCCGTTGTGGATTAGCCCTCCAAGTAGCCTTCCTGTCTTCCTTCTTCTACCTCGATCTCGGACCGGAATTGACCTCACCTTCAGGCACCTGCCCAGATCTCGGAATGGAATTGACCTCATCTTCAGCCACCTACCCTGACCTCGGACTGGAGCCAACTTTGTCTTCAGCCATCTCCCTACCTCCTTGGCTGCCCTTGGGACCAGCCATGCAGAAAATTCACCTAAATCCAACTGGCCCCGGCACCTGCGGGGAACGTGGGCTGGTCCTGGTGAAGCGTCCGTTTACCTCTGCTTCCCGACCAGTCTCGCCTCCCAATGGTGGGGACCTACGGGGTTCGCCCCACAGGTTGCGCCAACTCCACCTTGGGTCAAGGGTCCACATGCACCAACAGATTGCCAAGTCCATGGACCCAGCGGAGGCTTCTGCAATTCAGGCCATTCCGGGCCTGGCCCAAAAAATCGTGGAACAACAAAAAGCCTTGGCCACCTTGGCCTCAGCAGTAGAGAACCTAAGTCTCCGCCTTGACTCTGGACCCTCCACTGTCGCTCCAGCAGCCCCCATGCCAGTTCACAGGCCGGAGATTCCTTTGCCTACATCACTGCGCTACTCAGGAGATCCCCAGCTGTGCCGCGGCTTTTTGAATCAGTGCAATATACACTTTTTCCTACGACCTGCCCTCTTTCCGGAAGACATATAACAAAGAGCACCTACATCCTTTCCCTCATGGATGGGAGAGCGCTGGCCGGGGCCTCACTGCTGTGGGAATGCGTGGATCCAGCTCTACGGGAATTGTCCAGCTTCTTAAATCTCTTCCGCACGGTCTTTGATGACCCAGCGAGGCAAACGGTCTCCGGGTCCACCTTGCTACACTTGCGCCAGGGTTCCTGACCCCTTGCCGATTATGTTATCGAGTTCCGAACTCTCTCTTCCGAACTCCACTGGGACGCTGGTTGCCTACGGGCCATCTTCCTCGAAGGTCTAAGCCGTAGGATAAAGGATGAACTCGCAGCACATGAGTTGTCAGGCTCCCTAGACTCGCTCATCGACCTGGCTGGACGCATTGACCTGCACCTTCAGGAATGCTCCCACGCAGTCCAGTTCCCCAAGAGGAAGTCTCATCTCAGAGACATCCCCGACATTCACCTTTGCCCACGGAGCCCACCACTGCCTCTTGGGCATCTGGCGAAGAGCCCATGCAACTGGGTCGCAGGAAGCTCTCGACTAAAGAACGCCTTCGATGTAAGCAGTCTGGTCTCTGTCTCTATATCCCTCACGGTGGGCAACCAGAATTTACCCTAGTTGACTCTGGTGCTGGAGGCAATTTCATTACAAAACAACTCATGGAATATCTCCACATCCCTGTCAACCGTTCGCTAGTTCCCCTGGTGCTCTCCTCTATCCAGGGGAATCCCTTGACTGGTCGGGTAACCTTGACCATTGACCCTCTCACAGTCCGGACCGGGGCACTTCACATAGAGCTTCTTTCCTTCCATGTTCTGAACCGGGCCATACACCCGGTAGTTCTAGGGCTACCTTGGCTTTTGAAATACTCCCCACAGTTCGATTGGTCTACGATGCAACTTTCCAGCTGGGGTCCAGCATGTCGCACCAAATGTCTCGAACTTGTCCCACCCCTCTGCTGCGCTACCATGACTACCCTGTTATCTGGTCTACCACCTCAGTATGCCGCCTTTGCCGATGTCTTCTCCAAAGACGCCGCAGATACTTTACCTCCTCATCGCACCTTCAACTGTGCCATCAACCTGCAGCTTAATTCGGAGCCCCCCCCCCCCCCCAGGCCATTCCTACCGTTATCCCCTGCCGAGACTCAAGCCATGATGGAGTATATCCGCAAAAACCTCACTAGGGGCTTCATATTCCACTCTACATCTTCGGCAGGGGCTGATGTTACCCAGGTAGAGCATTCATCAAGCTAGGTTGAGAGAACATTGTACAAATCTCATTGTTGTCTGAGTTTCCTCACTCCGAAGGACATCAAATCTTCACAAGAATGTACTGTTCTGTTCGTACATCTCACTCTGCATGTCAAAGTGGCCCCTAACCCCTACACTACTACCTAACCTAAACACGAGGTACTAGATGGGCCACCTATAGAGATATAAATAGCTAACTCTAGAAGGGCCTTATAGATATTTTCTTTCTCTCTCTCTCTCTCTCTCTCTCATCCCCAGCCTAAAAAATCACAATTTGTGTTATGGGCATATTGCACAGCTTAATGCCAATGAAAAAGATGTAGTTATTTTCAGCGTTAAAGCTATGAGATATGGCTTTTCACATGCGTTAAGGAATTTTTCGCATGCAAAAACGCCTTAACGCATGAAAAAAGGCCATAACGTGAGTTGGAAAATAACCCCCTATATTTGCTAATACACTATTATTCTTTAAGAATTATAATATTATATTTTTTTAAAAATGCTAACACACTTTTATTCTTAAATAATTACATTCTTCTTTATATTATCTAAAATATTAAATTACATTTTTTTAAGCAATAATAATACCTATATTCAATAAGTATAAATGTGAGTCCCCTTTGGGAATATCAATCTAGTGGCTGTGATACCATGAAGTATCTACTGTTGCAAATTTGATACAATTTATACAAACAGTGTTTGTTCATTATAGAACTATAAGTTATATTTTGCTACCTAAGGCAGACCTTCATTTTTATTCCATTTGGTCCGGTATGATTTTTATATATATCCCTTTTATAATTTTGGTTTGATTTTAGTATCTGAATGACTTGTTTGTAATTTAAAAAAAAATGTTATTATCATTTTTCAACTAATATTAGAATTTTTTATGATAGAAACATAGAAACATAAAAATGATGGCAGAAGAAGACCAAATGGCCCATTCAGTTTGCCCAGTAAGCTTTCACTCTTATTTTTCTCATACTTCTCTGTTACTCTTGGCTCTTATTGGTAACTTTTTGGTTCTAATTTCCTTCCTCCCTGCCATTGATGCAGAGAGCAGTGCTGGAACTGCATCAAAGTAAAGTATCCAGCTTAATTGCTTAGGGGTAGTAACCGCCGCAATAAGCAAGCTAATCCAACTCCTATTTGTTTACCCAGCCTGTGCAATTCAGTCCTTGTTGGTTGTTGTCTGAATATAAATCCTCTTTTCTTCATTCCCCCTGCCTTTGAAACAGTGAGCTGCACTGGATATGTATTCCAAGTGAAGTTTCAGGCTTAATTGATTCGGAGTAGTAACCGCCATAGTAAGCAAGCTACTACCACTCTTATTTGTTTACCCAGCCTGTGCAATTCAGACCTTGTTGGTTGTTGTTGTTGCATCCATCGGGGTCAGACGGCTTCATCCCTTATGCCTCACCTTTTTCTTGGCTTCTCCTGCTCACCTTGGGAAGATGGCTACCGCCGCATCTGCAAGCCACCCTCTCCAGCATCCCCGGAACGGCTATGGCATTGCCTCCCGCCATGTTCCTCCCAAGGTCCTACTAGGGTGTGCGCGCGCTACCCACATCTTTATTCCAGCTATGGCGCGAACCTCGGGGGCGTCGCCCTCAAGTGACGTCACGTCATCTGGGTATATAGCCTATACTTGTTTGCTAAGTATTATATAGCCTATACTTGTTTGCTAAGTGTTAGCAAAGATTGGTCTCGGCCAGACTAAGCTACTCTGCCACTTCCCTGCTGCTGCTGGAAGCTCTCTCTCTGCCCTTCAGGGTAATCGCTAACCTGGGTACCCGCTCCTCGGGGACCCTCTGCTTTATTTCAGGTGCCTTACAGGGATCAGGTACTCACTCCTCAAGGGCCTGCTCTCCCTGCCTCGGTGCCTGTACCATCTACTTCTGCCTGGTGGAATCGCCAACCTACAACTACCATCTACTGAGTAATCTAACTCTCAGTCTGTCTCATCTACAGCATTGCCTTGCTGGGAAACCTTCACCGGAATCCCCCTATACCAATGTGGTGAGATGGGTCCCCTCTGCCGAGGGTCCCAAGACTGCTACCTCTGGATCCCCTCACAACTGCCACCTCTGCTGGTACACATCAAAGCTGTACAATAAAAGATCTGAATCTGTGTTTGTGCATCCTGAGTCTAGCCCAGTACTGTGGCTCCCCCACAGGGCTCCTCCCTGTGGGCGTGGCCATCTGCCACAGTACCCAAGAATCCACCCAAACACCGCTAACCATAACAGTTGTCTGAATATAAATCCCCTATTCTTCATCCCCCCTGCCGTTGAAGCAATGAGCTTAATTGATTGAGGCTTAATTGATTCAGGGTAGTAACCACTGCAACAAGCAAGCTACTCACTCCTATTTGTTTACCCAGACTATGCTATTCAGTACTTGTTGTTATAATTCTGCTAGCGGGTTACTCCTGTAAAGGGAGGAGTTAGCAATTTGTTGCACTCCGTTGGCGGAATTAACAATCTGTTGTAGGATCTGCTATGCGGTTGGGAGGAGCTAGCAGAGAGAATAGCAGTCTGATAGAATCCCCTCCCCCAAAGGTGAGGAGTAGCAATCTGTAGTGAGCTGCCTTCTATGGGTCTGCTAAGAAATGGCAATATGTTATGATGTAGACTGCAGAGTTGACAATCTGTACCAGCAGAGTACTGGAGATGGTGCACAGCTGGAAAGAAAGTAAATAGGTGAATCCTTGGGCCAATGGCAGATGACAGCGCCCCCAGGAGGAAGTCCCGAGAGGGACCACCAGCTAGGCTGGAGTATGGAGACAGACACAGATAGTTCTTTTATTAGATAAGTAGTATAACCACCAGAGGTGGCAGTAGTGAGCTGGTATGCCCGGCAGGGCTGAAGTCCCTCAGATACTGGAACTGCAATTCCCAGGTTGCTGAGCTGCAAAGAGACTGTAGATAGTGAATAGACAGGGTATGCAGATATACATAGCCAGTAGGGATGTGAATCGTTTTTTGATGATTTAAAATATCGTCCGATATATTTTAAATCATCAAAAATCATTAGAGGCGATATATAATAGGAATTCCCCCGATTTATCGTCAAAAATCGTAAATCGGGGGAAGGGGGAGGGGAAGGGGGAGGGCGGGAAAACCGGCACACTAAAACAACCCTAAAACCCACCCCGACCCTTTAAAATAAATCCCCCACCCTCCCGAACCCCCCCAAAATGTCTTAAATTACCTGGGGTCCAATGGGGGGGGTCCCGGTGTGATCTTCCACTCTCGGGCCACGGGTGCATTGATAGAAATGGCGCCATTTTGGTTCCTGTCCCCCGACGTCACGAGCGTAGGAGATCACTCCCGGACCCCCGCTGGACCCCAGGGACTTTTGGCCAGCTTGGGGGGGCCTCCTGACCCCCACAAGACTTGCCAAAAGTCCAGCGGGGATCCAGGAACGACCTCCTGCACTCGAATCGTGTTGCCGTACAGCCGGCGCCATTTTGCAAAATGGCGCCGGCCATATGGCCATATTGCCGTATTGCAAAATGGCGCCGGCCGTACGGCAACACGATTCGAGTGCAGGAGGTCGTTCCCGGACCCCCGCTGGACCCCAGGGACTTTTGGCCAGCTTGGGGGGGCCTCCTGACCCCCCCAAGCTGGCCAAAGGCCCTGGGGGTCCAGCGGGGGTCCGGGAGCGATCTCCTACGCTCGTGACGTCGGGGGACAGGAACCAAAATGGTGCCGGCGCTACCTTTGCCCTGTCATATGACAGGGCAAAGGTAGTGCCGGCGCCATTTCTATCAACGCACCCGTGGCCCGAGAGTGGAACATCACACCGGGACCCCCCCACTGGACCCCAGGTAATTTAAGACATTTTGGGGGGGTTCGGGAGGGTGGGGGATTTATTTTAAAGGGTCGGGGTGGGTTTTAGGGTTGTTTTAGTGTGCCGGTTTTCC
The DNA here is from genome assembly GCF_901001135.1 of Rhinatrema bivittatum. Taxonomy (NCBI): domain Eukaryota; kingdom Metazoa; phylum Chordata; class Amphibia; order Gymnophiona; family Rhinatrematidae; genus Rhinatrema; species Rhinatrema bivittatum. Next base: position 216,025,414 of record NC_042618.1, on the reverse strand, counting down.
CGCCCTCCCCCGATTTACGATTTACACGATATTTAAAAAAACAAAACTGCGACGATCCGATTCCCTCCCCCTCCCAGCCGAAATCGATCGTTAAGACGATCGATCACACGATTCACATCTCTAATAGCCAGTACTAGATGATAACTCACATAAGGTCTTGAGATAGCTCAGTAGCTGGAAAGTGTTAGGCCCTCGAGGAGCGAGTACCTGGTTCCAGGCAAAGCTCTGAGAGCGTGGTGGTCACTCACAATAATCTGTATCTGGAATAGCTTCTAGTCAATAGAGAATCTTCAGAGTGTTCAGGAACATAGGCCCTCGAGGAGCGAGAGCCGGTTCCTATATACCATCTGAAATAGTAACTCACAAATGTCTGTACATGCAATAGCTTCTGGACAAGGAGAATCTTCAGAGTATTCAGGAACATAGGCCCTCGAGGAGCCAGTACCAGTTCCTATCTGTAGTCTGAAATAATAACTCACAAATGACTGTACCTGCGATAGCTTCTGGGCAAGGAGAATCTTCAGAGTGTTCAGGAACATAGACCCTCGAGGAGCGAGTACCGGTTCCTATCTGTAGTCTGAAATAATAACTCACAATGTCCGTCTCTTGCGATCGCTTCCAGGCAATGGAGAGACTTCAGAGAGTTTAGGAACATGGGCCCTCGAGGAGCGAGTACCGGTTCCCTTCTGTAATCTGAAATAGAGAAAGAGAATGAGGCCCCAAAGGAGCGGGTACCCCTGGTACGTCCGGAGAGGCAATGCTGCAAGAGTGAAGTGGGTCCGAAGGAAATCCCACAAACAATCCTTTAGGTGCAGAGTAGTCTTTGGACAGCCGAAGCTAGTCCAATCGGAGTCCTTGCAAACTCGATCTGTTAGCAAAAGTAAAGACCTTTTATGTTGGAAGCGGATGATGTCAATACAGGGGGACGCCCCTGAGGTACGCGCCCTTGCTGGTACATACTTCAGAGCACGCGCGTGCATGTGCCCTACGACATCAGGAATATGGCGGATCCGCAGCGTCGAGCCGGTCCGGGACGCTGGGGAGAAGCGACATGGAGACGCCACAGCATCAAGCCGTCCATCAGACACGGAGGAAGTTGCCACACAGGTAGAGAGGGTGGAACGAGGGTGAAAGCAGGCACGAATGCAACACTTGTTGGTTGTTGTCAATGTAAATCCTCTTATCTTCATTCCCCTCGCCGTTGAAGCAGAAAGCTGCGCTGGATATGTATTCCAAGAGAAGTATAAGGCTTATTTGTTTTGGGACAGTAACCGCCGCAACAAGCAAGCTACTCCCCTGCTTATTTGTGAATGAAAATCTTTTTTTCCACATTTCCTCTTGCCGTTGAAGCATAGAGCAATGTTGGAGTCGCATTAACCGTGTAAATGTTTATTGAATAAGGGTATTAATCACCAGGTTGTAGCCGTCATTCCCACAAGCCACCCCCATGCCTTTTCTCCTCATTCACATGCTCTAGATTTTATGGATCCACAATGTTTATCCCACGCCCCTTTGAAGTCCTTCACAGTTTTGGTGTTCACCACTTCCTCCGGAAGGGCGTTCCAGGCATCCACCACCCTCTCTGTAAAGAAATACTTCCTGACATTGGTTCTGAGCCTTCCTCCCTGGAGTTTTAAATCGTGACCCCTGGTTCTGCTGATTTTTTTCTGACGGAAAAGGTTTGTCGTTGACTTTGGATCATTAAAACCTTTCAAGTATCTGAAAGACTAGGGAGCACTCCATGAAGTTAGTATGTGGCACATTTAAAACTAATCGGAGAAAGTTCTTTTTCACTCAACGCACAATTAAACTCTGGAATTTGTTGCCAGAGGATGTGGTTAGTGCAGTTAGTATAGCTGTGTTTAGAAAAGGATTGGATAAGTTCTTGGAGGAGAAGTCCATTACCTGCTATTAATTAAGTTGACTTAGAAAATAGCCACTGCTATTACTAGCAACATTAACATGGAATAGACTTAGTTTTTGGGTACTTGCCAGGTTCTTATGGCCTGGATTGGCCACTGTTGGAAACAGGATGCTGGGCTTCATGGACCCTTGGTCTGACCCAGTATGGTATGTTCTTATTTCTTATGAAAGTCTGACCAGTGTTGCAAGTATCTGAAAGTCTGACCAGTGTTGCCTAAAGTGTCTTAAAAATGTATTTAATTTAAAAGATTATAAACACTTACACTCAGAAAGAGTATATAATCCGCTTTGTTTTGGTGGGAACACTAATCCTATAAACTTCCAGTCTGCAGTAATGCCAGCCAGTGCATCACCGTTGTACATCATAACTGAGTATTTAACAAAACATTTTTTTTTTCAGAAAATAGTAGATGTAAATGTGGTCACTAGCGAATAACTTATATGTGATACAAGCATGGCAGTCCCCAGTTTAGATTGATGCGGACACTAACAGTGTTGAAAGATTGTAAATGGAAGCAGTAAGCTCTTTATGTGAGGAACAGGATTTGATTTGCGGTATAAAACAATATGCACGAATGCAAGGGTTGCCGTGAGGCCTAGTAATTAAGGTGCATTCTGATGTCCACTTTATGATGCATGATTATGAAGGAAGGGATTTTAAAGAACACACAGAGTATTATTAACCTTTTTAAACAGTGCTTTCAGAACCATTCACAGCACCCTGCCGCACATACATAGATTAGAATCGCGATCACATATTTAGTTGTTTGAAAAGAGCACTTTATGATTACAGCTTTATTATTTATAAGGAATAGAATACAATAAATAAGAGTTTAAATATTTATTTTCTGGCAATGCAATTATGATTTTTAAATGTATAAACTATCTGAAACTAACACTTATTATGCCACCTCAGGTAAGACGATACAAGTTCTGATTAGTAATCAATGTTTTAAAACTAAGCACTAAACAAAAACATATATGATCCCAATAGAACAGAATTGAAGTTGTACCTTACTTTGCTGAGAGAGAATTATTGGCCATAAATACAACTTGAGCTATTATCTGCTCTACAGATAGTTTAGAACAATATAGGTAATTGTATTTTTTCATTTCAGTATAAATTGTAAATTGAGTGTGCTTGTTATACATGTCTGGGCATACAAATGTCTCTTTATGCTGTAACTATTAAGCATATATGTGAGTAGTTCCTTTTGGGGTAGATTTTCATACATTCGCTCATAGAAACATAGAAATGACGGCAGAAGAAGACCAGACGGCCCATCCAGTCTGCCCAGCAAGCTTTCACACTTTTTTTTTCTCTCTCATACTTATCTGTTACTCTTGGCTCTTAGTAACCTTTTTTATTCTATTTCCCATCCACCCCCGCCATTAATGTAGAGAGCAGTGTTGGAACTGCATCTAAGTGAAATAGCTTAATTAGTTAGGGGTATTAACCACTGCAATAAGCAAGCTACACCCATGCTTATCTGTTTATCCAGACTATGTAATTCAGTCCTTGTTGGTTGTTGCCTGAATATAGATCCACATTTCTTCATTCCCCCCTGCTGTTGAAGCAGAGAGCCATGCTGGCTATGCATTGAAAGTGAAGTATCAGTCTTGCTCCCCTGCCGTTGAAGCAGAGAGCTATGCTGGATATGCGTGAAGTGTCAGACTTTCTCCCCTGCCGATGAAGCAGAGTACATGTGCGAGCGCTACCTGGCGCACACACACATACGCCCAATTTTATAACATGTGCACGCAGGTGTGCACCCTGAGCGTGCCGACACTCAAGGGCTTCCCCCTTACCTACCCCCTAGCCTGACCTTTCCACCCCTTCCCCTAGTATTTTCGCCCCCTAACCCTAACCTAATCACCCCCCCCCCCCCAAATTTGTATTTGACCTTCTGCGTCTGCGCCGGTGGCCCGCCGGCATGCAATCCTCCAACACAGTGGCAAATGGCCGCTGTGCCAGAGGCTGCTAGCAGTGGCATTTTGCTGCTTATCTTACCCCCTTGGGGTAGGTAGTTGCAGGCACAGGCAGGGTATGGGTGGGAGATAGTGTGAGTTGGCATTTTCAAACAAGAAGCAGCATCACTAGGAATTGTACTTGCTCAGGCTTCCAGTCAAGTCTTTTCTCTGCTGTTTCATTTTTTTGTGCACACAAAGCAGTCTCAGTTGTAGTGTACATCAAGGCACTGCATCGTGCATCTGTGGGCAGTTTTGCAGACTCACATATATTGGGACAGCAGTGCTCTTTTAAGCCAAATCCCCAGTAGGCCGCTTTTGTAGTTACAAGTTTGGTGTGTGCACATACAGCGGTCTCAGTTATAGTGCACATCAAGGCACTGCATCGTGCGTCTGTGGGCAGTTTTGCAGACTCACATATATTGGAACAGAGGTATTCATTCACCAATAAAGTAATAATTATTTTAATTGAAATCCCTAGTAGGCAGTGACATTAAATCCATGAAGTCAGGGAAAGGTAGTCGTGGTCGAGTGATTGGGGCTGGCAGAAGAGGCACTTCAAAAGGCAGTGCCAGTCCCTCATTAAAGTTAAAAAGGGAGCTGTTCCAATCTATGTGAATCGGTTCCAATCTATGTGAATCGGTTATTTAGTCTTTCAGATACTAGAAAGACTAGGGGGCACGCCATGAAATTAGTATGTGGCACATTTAAAACTAATCGGAGAAAGTTCTTCTTCACTCAACGCACAATTAAACTCTGGAATTTGTTGCCAGAGGATGTGGTTAGTTCAGTTAGTATAGCTGTGTTTAAAAAAAGGATTGGATACGTTCTTGGAGGAGAAGTCCATTACCTGCTATTAATTAAGTTGTCTTAGAAAATAGCCACTGCTATTACTAGCAACGGTAACATGAAATAGACTTAGTTTTTGGGTACTTGCCAGGTTCTTTTGCAATGGATTGGCCACTTTTGGAAACAAGATGCTGGGTTTGATGGACCCTTGGTCTGACCCAGTATGGCATGTTCTTAAGTTCTTATGTTCTTAAATCTCTGGAGGGGCAGGCAGTTCAATCCAGAAAAAAATGAAATTTAAAGATGATGCACCGCCACCACCTGTTTCTGACCCTGAAGTTTTGGAGGTGAGGGAAGGGGAGGCTGAGTCATGCAAGACAAAAGGGTGAGACCCAAAAGTAGCAGTGCAACAGCAGACTCGACTTAGCATTGAAAATGTAGTGCTGGCACTGTTTGCTTCTCATTCTGATGAAAAATCATCTTGTGTGGGATTCTCATCACCAGAAATGGAAGAAGTAATAGGTGAAGAAGGTTTAGGAGTAGAAGTTAGTTCTGTCTTAGCCTCCACTTCAGTGCTGCAGGGGAGATGAAACCGATGATGAGGAGGAGGAAGAGCAGTCAGCGCAGGCACAGAGTGTGACCGATGCCCCTGGCATTGCTTCTCAGGGTGCACCCACTACTTCAACTCCAGTGCCAGCATCCACCCCAAAGGCTATAGAGAAGGGATCACAAAAGAAATCTACGATCTGGAGCCACTTTAAAGTGACGGAGGACCCGCGTTTTGCTAAGTGTAATTACTGTACCAGGGATATTAGCAGAGGCAAGCAAATGGGACATCTAACTAATTTTGGCATGATGCATCATATGCAGAAGCAACACCCAACAGTACTGCCTTCTGGGGATGGTAGCAGTACCAGTCAGGGGACCCCTTTTTTCAGGCAGCGTAAAGTGGTTGAAAAGGAGAAGAGTCACCCCACGTCCTCAGTCCCTTCTAGCAGTCAGGTGGCAGGCCAGCAGCCCTCTCCCATGTGTCAGAAGCGACAACCCACCATGAGGAAATGGGGTGGTGTTCGGTAACGTTATCCCGGGGAAGGAGGCAGGCAGCCTCAAAAGTTGTAACCAGGAGCATCGGGGAAATGATTGCCCTTGATGACCAGCCCTTGCTGGTAGTGGAGAATGTGGGTTTCAAGCATTTGCTGAAGGTCTTAGTTCCAAATTACAAAGTCCCCTCCAGAACCACATTTAGCAGAAAGGTCATCCCCAGCCTGTACAATCAGTGTTGCAGTCACATCCAAGTGCTGCTAGCTAAGGCACAGGGGGGTGTGCATTTCACCTGCGATATCTGGACCACCATGAATGCTGCACACTCTTACCTCTCCCTGACAGAACACTGGTGGGACCTAGCTGAGGCAGGGGCAGGCAGCAGCTCTATTAGCGAACAAGTATCAGGGTGGAGGTGGGATTTACTGCATACCCACCTGAAGGACGAGGCCCATACCTCAACCAATATTCTAGCATGCATCAGACAGATGCTGGCAGGCTGGCAGCTACACCAGCGAGACAGGAATCTTCAGGCAGGGTTCTTTGTCACAGACAATGTTGTAAACATGGTAAAGGCAATATGCAACGGGCGCTTTCAGAACAACCGATGTTTTGCACACACTCTGCACCTGGTAGTGAAGTCAGCTCTGGGTTGGAGTCCAATCACCAAGAGAATGAATACCTGCATACGTTAATACACAAGTGCAGGAACATAGCAGCGCACTTCCACAGAAGTGTGAAAGCGGGGCAGGTTCTCCGACAAAAACAGACTGATTTGGAGATGCCTCACAAGCGTCTATTTCAAGACATTGGCACCCGGTGGAATTCCACCTATATAATGCTGCAGAGGTTAGTGGATCAGCAGACACCCCTTCATGAACTTTCTGCAGAAATGAGCATAGGTGTGCAGAGTCCCCTAGGGCATCATGATTGTTTAGTCATGAGTCAGCTGGTAAAAATCCTGCAGCCCTTCATGGATGCCACGGAGAAGTTGAGTTCCAGAAGTGCCACCTTGGCTGACATCATCCCTGTAGTTAATTTTCTGGAGGAAAATTTGGAGGGCTTTAAACAGGAAGAGGGATTGACAGCAGAGGTGCTGAATTATCTGGACCTTTTGCAGAAGCAGGTGCAAGAGAGATTAAAACCTTTAACAAAAGACCACACATACATGCTCGCCACAGTCTGTGATCCCCATGTGAAAGGGAAACTCGCCCTACAGTCCGATTGTCTAACATTTGTGAAGGACCTGCTGTTAGTAAAAGTCAGTGAACAGGAACGCCATAGGCAGAGACAGATTAGGCATGAAGCAGAGGAGGAAACAGCGGGGACTTCAGAGAGTGGTGCTAGCCCAAGCAGGAGTAGAACTCTGTCAGCGACAGCTAATACTTCCTGCTCCACTTCAGTACGCCAAAGCCATGTTGCCCATAAAGAATCATCTGTTCTGCTATGGGCTAGAGAGAAAGCAGCTGGTATGAGTGACTCTCAGCCCACCCAAGCAAAGGAGACACCAGCACAACTGTCAGTGACATGGAATCTCACAGAGCCCATAGAGGACATGCAGACAGATCCACTGACTTATTGGGCACACAAGTCCATTGTCTGGCCACACCTAGCCAAAGTGGCTCAGCAATATCTGTCATGTCCACCAACCAGTGTGCCCAGTGAACGTGTATTTTCAATGACAGGGGATAACATGAGTCCTCACCACTCAAGGCTGGCACCAGAGTTGACAGAAATGCTAGTGTTTTTGAAAATAAACATGCCTTTGCTTTGGTTTCCAAATTTTCCCTGTGAATGGCAAGATGAATAAAAGCAATTTAAAGCCTTGCAGCAGCTCCAACTACCTCATATGCTCCAGATAATATCAGCACATGTACCTGACCTGAAACGCTGTGCCCGTATGTAAACTGTCCAGGCCATACATCCCTACAAGGGCCTGACCTTAAATTCTGTGCCTGTCCGTCCAGGCCTTACGTCCCTACAAGGGCCTGACCTGAAATGCTGTGCCAGTCTGTCCACTGTCCAGGCCGTACATCCCTACAAGGGCTTGACCTCAAACACTGTGCCTGTCCATCCAGGCCTTACGTCCCTACAAGGGCTTGACCTCAAACTCTGTGCCTGTCCATCCAGGCCTTACATCCCTACAAGGGCCTGACCTGAAACGCTGTGCCAGTCTGTCCACTGTCCAGACTGTACGTCCCTACAAGGGCCTGACCTCAAATGCTGTGCCAGTCTGTCCACTGTCCAGGCCTTACATCCCTACAACGGCTTGACCTGAAACACTGTGCCTGTCCGTCCAGGTCTTACATCCCTACAAGGGCCTGACCTCAAATGCTGTGCCAGTCTGTCCACTGTCCAGGCCTTACATCCCTACAAGGGCCAGACCTTGAACGCTGTGTCTGTCCATTCAGGCCTTACGTCCCTACATGGGCCTGACCTGAAACACTGTGCCTGTCCATCCAGGCCTTACGTCCCTACAAGGGCCTGACCTGAAATGCTGTGCCAGTCTGTCCACTGTCCAGGCTGTACGTCCCTACAAGGGCTTGACCTCAAACGCTGTGCCTGTCTGTCCAGATTGGAGCTTGAATATTTCAGATGCTCAATAGTTTTGATTGCCTTCATAATATGGGCCATTTTCCCTAAATCTTTCTTAGGTGCCAACATTAATGTTTCTAGAATGATAGAAAACTAGTGGTAGTTGTACTCTAGTTCATCCTCTGTGTTCCCATAGATTACAAAGGCACTGTAGGGTACAAAGTCAACATAGGTTGATATTGTAGATTTGTACTTGAGTAGCAGTTTTCTTATTTCTTAGAGCTCTTCAAGTTCTTTTGTCATCAGCTGAAGTGGATAAGTATAGTTAATAGCTTCTGGGTATTCACTAGATGCCAATGGAACCACCACACTTTCGGGGCCAACCCATTCCAGGGAGCACTTTCCTACGTAATGGAAAGGGAACTCTCCCCAGGTGTAGCCAGCCTATTTCTTAGCACCCTCTGACCCATGTTAAACCACTGTTCACATGGAAACCTCTTCCACATTGCCACAACTTGAAGGCTCGTGCTCCACTCTAGGGGCCAACCCATTCTAGGGAGCCCTTTCCTGAGCAAAGGAAAGGGAACTCTCCCCGGGTGTAGCCAGCCTATCTCTTAACGCCCGCCGACCCATGTTGAACTGCTATTCACATGAAACCTCCTCCACGTCGACTCATCACGCTTTGAAGGCTCGTGCTCCACTCTAGGGGCCAACCCATTCTAGGGAGCCCTTTCCTGTGCAAAGAAAGGGAACTCTCCCCGGGTGTAGCCAGCCTATGTCTTAGCATCCTCTGACCCATGTTGAACCGCTGTTTACATGGAAACCTCCTCCACATCGACTTGCCACGCTTTGAAGGCTCGTGCTCCACTCTAGGGGCCAACAACCCATTCTAGGGAGCCCTTTCCTGTGCAAAGGAAAGGGAACTCTCCCCGGGTGTAGCCAGCCTATCTCTTAACACCCGCTGACCCATGTTGAACCGCTGTTCACATGGAAACCTCCTCCACCTCGGCCTTCATAATTCTCGTTTGTATATCTGCTACACGCACCAGATTTTAAAAGACCAGCGAGAGCTCACTAGACACCAACGGAACCACCCCACTCTAGGGGCGAACCCATTCTAGGGAGCCCTTTCCTACACAAAGGAAAGGGAACTCTCCCCGGGGCCAGCCTATCTTGCCCCTATCAAAACCACAGGGACCTGACTACCTCAACTCTGCCAGCCTGTCTTGCCCCTATCAACTTTCTGGCACTTTGCCTTGTTGCCATACACCAGACGACTCACTCTACTCCTTGTGTTGTTCTTGCCACTATCATGGTTCCTCAGTGTGTTGGTGCTAGTCTTTCTGCTGCTTTGTCCATTTATCGGCACCTTGTGGTTTTTTCTGACACTCTTTCTGCATGCTATGTTCCCCCTTCATTGTGCTGTAGGATGTTGATGCCACTTGTCTTGCCACTTTGCCTGTTGTGCTGCCTTCGAGGGATCATGCAACTGTTATCGGTGCTCTCTTTTGAAGCTGTGGTGTGTTTTTGACACTCTCGCTGCTGCTTTGCACCTCTGTTAAAGCACTCTTCCCACTCCTGGTACACCTTTGCCCTTTTACAGTGCCTTAGGCTATTCATGCCTCTTTGGTGCCACTTTGCCACAGTCTAAATACCTTGGAGCTCTTTTCTCGTTCTGATAATTGCTCCCCAGAAGTTTCATCAGATTTGATAAGAAAACCCCAATTCTGCAGCCAAAAATAGGCTGCAAATACTTCCCCCATTGATATTAATGGGAAGCGAAAAACGAATAAAACTAATCAACAAATTGGTTTTTCCCCCTATGAAACTAATGCAACGGATTTGGGTCCTGGCGAAACGAAAAACGAATCGAAACAAATTTTTTCCTTCCGCACATCCCTACTTTCTACAAGGTAGGATATAGCAGTGGATGCTCCTAAGTAGTTAAAGATGAGCGATTGTGATGGCTGAAAAACTGGATAAAGAAATGTGTCTTTTTTTTTCATTGATCATTGCTATTTTCAACACTTATACCATTTCAGTCTTTTTAATGGTGCATATTTTCACCTTTTTCTTTCACTGAAACCTTGTGCCTTTGAATATTTGGTGTTGATGCCTTGCAATAAACCCTGCTTTTTTAAAGCTTAATTTTTGTCTACAGAAATTGCATCAGATTTTGGTAGCAAGCATTGTCTACATAATGAATCATGAGCAAGAACGAATTATAGTAGTAGAGAAGACAATTATTGTACTCAACCATAAAGTACAATAAGCTGCCAGTTTCAGAAGTACTTCCTATCCAGTATTCTTCCTGTATCAAATCTTTTCCAATATGTAATTATGATACAAGTTGTGAATTTATTATCCCCACATACATAATTAGTATGGCAGCTACAAACTGTTTGATTAATTTTGGAACAGATTTTAATACATTTGCTGTTGGCAGACAGATCATCAGTCAGAGGCTAACATATGTTCACATTTATTGCTTTATACTCATTAAGGAAGGGTTTACTGCTGGCTTAAAGAATCATTTCCAATTATATGAAAATCTACCAAAATTTCATCAATGAGTAAGAGTTCTGATATCACGTGTTGATTATTTTTTTAGCTTTTCAAAACAGAACAGGTTGAATGTTGTTGACTACAGTAACTTAAGTTATCACCATTTGTCAATACTGATCCAAAAGCCTGCGCTGCTACCATTAAAATACAGTGAATATGAGCTGTAGTCACCCATGAGAATGGCAGAGAATATGTCCTGTCTGCCACATTGGAAAGAAAAACATGCAAAGGAAAGCTGCCTGTTGAGGGAAAGATATAGGGCTCCTTTCTGGCAAAATCTGGCTGTGTGCAGAAACAATTGCACATCTAATCTGGAAGACCAGCAGCTACAAACATTTGCATTTTGAGTTCCAGAAAGGGGCTGATAAGTTGATCCAAAGCTCAACAAAAATATGTAACCTTTATTTAACCGCACAGTTTTGTTCACGTTTTCTGAAATGTAGAGGACAATTTTCAGAGCCATTTATGCTTCATTTTTTTGAAGGGGTTAATAAACATGTGGATAAAGGTGAACTGGTAGATGTAGTGTATTTGGATTTTCAGAAGGCGTTTGACAAAGTCCCTCATGAGAGGCTTCTACGAAAACTAAAAAGTCATGGGATAGGAAGCGATGTCCTTTCATGCATTACAAACTGGTTAAAAGACAGAAAACAGAGAGTAGGATTAAATGGTCAATTTTCTCAGTGGAAAAGGGTGAACAGTGGAGTACCTCAGGGATTTGTACTTGGACCGGTGCTTTTCAATATATATATAAATGATCTGGAAAGAAATACGACGAGTGAGGTTATCAAATTTGCGGATGATACAAAATTATTCAGAGTAGTTAAATCACAAGCGGACTGTGATACATTACAGGAGGACCTTGCAAGACTGGAAGATTGGGCATCAAAATGGCAGATGAAATTTAATGTGGACAATGTGTTGCATTTAGGGAAAAATAACCCTTGCTGTAGTTACACGATGTTAGGTTCCATATTAGGAGCTACCATCCAGGAAAAAGATCTAGGCATCATAGTGGATAATACTTTAAAATCGTCGGCTCAGTGTGCTGCAGCAGTCAAAAAAGCAAATAGAATGTTAGGAATTATTAGGAAGGGAATGGTTAATAAAACGGAAAATGTCATAATGCCTCTATATCGTTCCATGGTGAGACTGCACCTTGAATACCGTGTACAATTCTGGTCGCCGCATCTCAAAAAAGATATAGTTGTGATGGAGAAGGTACAGAGAAGGGCAACCGAAATGATAAAGGGGATGGAACAGCTCCCCTATGAGGAAAGGCTGAAGAGGTTAGGGCTGTTCAGCTTGGAGAAGAGAGGGCTGAGGGGGGATATGATAGAGGTCTTTAAGATCATGAGAGGACTTGAACGAGTAGATGTGACTCGGTTATTTACACTTTCGAATAATAGAAGGACTAGGGGGCATTCCATGAAGTTAGCAAGTAGCACATTTAAGACTAATCGGAGAAAATTCTTTTTCACTCAATGCACAATAAAGCTCTGGAATTTGTTGCCAGAGGATGTGGTTAGTGCAGTTAGTGTAGATGGGTTCAAAAAGGTTTGGATAAGTTCTTGGAGGAGAAGTCCATTAATGGCTATTAATCAAGTTTACTTAGGGAATAGCCACTGCTATTAATTGCATCAGTAGCATGGGATCTTCTTAGTGTTTGGGTAATTGCCAGGTTCTTGTGGCCTGGTTTGGCCTCTGTTGGAGACAGGATGCTGGGCTTGATGGACCCTTGGTCTGACCTAGCATGGCAATTTCTTATGTTCTTATGTTCTTAAATCAGTTGTCTGAAAATCGCCATTCTACAATATGGCTAAAATTATGCACAGTACTTTTAACTCCAACAAGAAACTTTTGTAACAGCCCACATAGGGCTAAAATCTCTGCATAAGTCTGCTTTAAAAATTTGCAGGTTGACCAAATATGCCTAGAAAACTGCATCTGCTCCCAAGTATATATATATATATATATATATATATATATATATATATATATATATATATAGTTCTGCTTCAGGGTGTGAACCCTTGGTCCAGCGAAGAACGTATGTCCGGTCGCTGGAAGGCGAGGCCACGTCTGGAATCTCTTGAGATGGAAGAACCGGAAATCTGGATGCAGGTCGTGGAGTCCAGATAGCTGACGCCTCCTGCCGGTCGTAGGATCCGAGACGTCTCCTGACGGGTCGTGGAAGATAAAGCTGAGCTGGCGCCTCCAGCAGGTCGTGAGATCCGAAACGTCTTTAATGAGGCGTGGAAGGTAAAGGTGAGCTGGCGCCTCCAACAGGTCGTGAAATCAGAAAAGAATAGTCTAGGCAAAACAGAGCCTGAGGAGCTCCAAAGCCGGTCCTGAGTTCGAAAGCCAAGAATCCTTCACAGCCGGTCCAGGGGTCGAGAGCCAGAGAGTATACCAGAGCCGGTCCAGGGGTCGAGAGCCAAAGAACACACCGTAGCCAGTCAGGGATCGAGAACCAGAAGACACACCGCAGCCAGTCAGGAGTCAGCACTGAGGATCAGACGCAGGAACCAAATCAGGAACAAACCAGGAGCCAAGAAGAAGTCAAGGCAAGGTCTGAGATGCAGGCCTTGCCTTTAAATAGTTCCCACCAGCTGGCACACCAGGGGAGAGCCAATCCAGGCGCAGGAAGGACTCCTGCAGCGAATCCACTGCTGCCACGTAAGCCCCTGGAGGGGGCGGAGCCAGCGACCCGGGAGGGAGATGACGCTACGGCCATGTTGTGCAGTGCGAACCGCGGCCCCGAGCCCTCGACCCAGCACCCCATTATCGGGAACGCGGCGGTCTGCCGCGCAGGTAAGGAGCGGCTTCAGATCGTGGCTTGCCGCTACCGCGATTCATAACATATATATATAGATGCATACTTTTCAAACTTGAAAATATGCATGTAAATGCTTTCTCTGTCCCAACTCCACCCCCTCAAATACCTTTTCCTACAAGATGGAGAAGAATATTTTATGAGCACAACCAGCAAAAAGCCACACTACTTATCCTTAGTGAACCAAGGCAATCCATAAGAATATTGTGTTGATTGTGTCAAATGCTGATATTAGGTTAAGAAGGATTAAAATAGAAGCTGAACCTCGGACTGCTGTCTGTAGTAGTTCATTCATAAGAAAGAGTATTCTCTAAATCCTGATTAGCCATCTATCAGGTGTCCATGAAAATCTTCATTCTCCACAAAATCTTACAAGTTGGATAAATACTGCCCATGCCATTAATTTGGGTAGAAAAGGAAGATAAGAGACTGGGTAGAAAATATTTAAGCCTTTAGGATCTAGCAATAGTTTTCTCATAGAGAGACCACAACTGCCTTTTTCAATGCACCATAGCACTTCACTTCTAACAATAAACATTAATGATTAAGAACATAAAAACATAAGAAGTTGCCATACTTGGTCAGATCAAGACTCCATCAAGCCTAGCATCCTGTTTCCAACAATGGCCAATCCAGATTACAAGTACCTGGCAAGTACCCAAACATTAAATAGATCTTTAAAAATGGTGCGGGCCATCCATTGCTCATACCATGTGATATGTGCCGACCAATGGCACCGATAGCCCCTGTCACACGGTAAGGGCAAAGGGCCATCGGTGCCATTTTGATTGGTGGAATCAGACGGCCCGAGAGGGGGGGATCGCTCCTGGGACCCCGCTGGACCACCAGGGACTTTCGATAAGTCTTGGTGGGGGTGGTCAGGCAAGTCTTGGGGGGTCAGGAGGGTGGGGGGGTTGCAATTAATTACATTTGAAGGGTTGGGTGGGTTTGGGGTTTGTTTTTTTATGTGCCCTTTCTCACCCCCCAAAAAACAATAAGAAAACCACATGAAATTTTGTTGGATTTCTCATAGTTTCGTCGCCCCCGCCAAAATGCAACAAAATAGGAAATATTGTCTCTATTTCCTATTTCGTCGCAAACGAATGCACATCCCTAGTAACCACTGCATCAGCAAGTTACCCCCATGCACACTTTCTTCATTTCCTTTAGGGCTTGGCTGTAGATGCAGTCCTGTGCTTTTTCCCGAATGTTTGGTATCAGTATCCAGATCATGGAAATCGAGGCCCTTGGTTGTCGCCTGAATCCAATTCCTTTTTTCCCCCTGCCGTCTAAGCGGGGAGCAATGTTGCAGTTGCATTAAAAGAATCAAAGCATATTAGTTAAGGGTAGTAATCTCCATGCCTTCTGTTAAGTGTAGTAACTGCTGTACATAAGAACATAAGATATGCCATACTGGGTCAGATCAAGGGTCCATCAAGCCCGGTATCCTGTTTCCAACAGTGGTCAATCCAAGTCACCAGAGGGTGATCCTGGGCCTGGATATCTCTGGAAAGGATGTCTCTCACTTCCTCAGCTCCTGGCTCCTCTGTCCCTTGTTTGGATTCTCCATGAAGCTCGGCTATGAAGCAAGAACAGCTGTCTGTCTCTCTATTTCCTCAGAACACAGACTTCTGTCTTTCCCTCTTGATAATTAACTCTTCAGGGGAAGAACTGATTGCAGGGCTGCCAGATGAACTTCTTTCTTCTTGGCTCCTGCCTCCAACTCCCTGACCATCCCTGCCCCACTCAACAAATACAGCCAGCCAAATTGAACCTTTTCTACCTTAAATGGTCTCCTAGAATTCCTATGGCTTCCTCCTCCGCTGGCTATGTAGTGTTATTCTCTGGGCAGGCTAAACAGTACAGCCCTTTTCCCAACTTGTTAACACTGTGAGTGCTGGATGCTGGTTTTTGCAGAACATCTGTCATTCATAGGAGATCGCACAGGGGTTTTTGACATATTTTTATATTCCTTCACCTTGGCTGCGGCAGCTTGCAGTCTCTGAAGGGTTGAAAACCCTTTTGGGCAGGCCCCAAACACATCACTCAGATCCAGACGCAGCTGGATCTGAGTGATATGATGTTCCTACGAATACCGGTCTACAAAAGCTTTTAAATAGATAATAAATAAAATAACCTCTAGGGGGAAGGAACCTGGTTTATGATAGCTTGCTACATGAAGATCTTGAAGCATAGGCAAAATCGCTTTCCATCAGTCATTGAGGTAACACTATTCTGAATCAACTAAATTATACATAAAGCTGTACCAAGTAGATCCAAATATCGAGCATTACGGTAATCCAATCTCAATGTAGCCATTGAGTGGATCACAGTACAAAGATTGTTTCTATACAACAAAGAATTTAATAAGTAGGCACAAACAGAAGGTAATATACTTAACCACCAAACACATCTGCTTATCTAGTTTCAGATGTGTATCAACTACAAAGCCCAATATTTTAACCTGATCATTATAAAGTAGAATGACACCATTGAGCCTAATCACCAGACTATTCATATTAATAAGGTTTGCTAATCTATAACAACTCTGTTTTCTAAGGGTTAAATTTAAGTCTAAAAGACTTCATCCAATTTCAAGGGTGGAGGGAAGCAGGAATAAAAGGGGGGAATGTGGTAGGCCACTTTTTGTGATTATTAAAGTGGAAGAAAAGGGGAGTCCATGGGGGGGGGCTCTTGGGTCCTCCATGCTACATTATCTTGTATCTGGTAGAAAGGTGAATCCTGTTGGGGCAGTTGTCATGGACCCCACCTCCATTAAATTGTCCCACCATGCTATTTAACTTGCTCCTGGGATGAAGGGGAGATCCCTTGGGCCTATAGCCATTCCCCACCTCTACACATCACACAATATTTAAATATTTACATAGTAACATAATGACAGCAGAAAGGGACCAAATGGTCCATCCTGTCTGCCCAGCAAGATTCTTATGTTTTTCTTAAGGGTAGCAACTGCTGCTCCATGCAGTTATCCCCAAGTCATATGATAACCCATAAAAAATTTACTGCTAGCAATATTTTTACTGGGTGATGAGCCTTATTGAAAATTCAAACATTGCTGCTTGACATGCTTTGCTTATGAACTTGGCCAAAGAAGCAGTCATGTGCTTTTGTCTTCTGTCTGCGAATCAGTACCCCAAACCATAAAAGTCAAGGCCCATGTTGGTTCTTGTTTGAATCCAATTCATCTCACCTCCCCCCACCTTCAAAGCAGAGGGCTGTGTTGCAGTTGCATCAAAAGCATCAATGCTTATTGGTTAAGGGTGGCAGTCCTATGCCTTACGTTAAGGATAGTAACTGCTGCTCCGTGCAGGTTACTTCCATGCTTAGTAGTTCCCCAGACCGTAAAAGTCGGGTCCCTCATTGGTTGTTTTCTTAATCCAATTCCCCCTACCTTTGAAGCTAAGAGCAATGTTACAGTTACATCAAAAGCATCAAAGCTTATTGGTTAAGGGTAGTACCCGCCACACTATGGGGTAGATTTTCAAACTATGCGAATAGGCCTACTTTTGCTGGCGCATCAGGCGCAAGCAAAAGTACGCTGGATTTTAGTAGATACGCGCGGAGCCGCGCGTATCCACTAAAATCCTGGATCGGCGCGCGCAAGGCTATCAATTCTGTATAGCCGGCGCGCGCCGAGCCGCGCAGCCTACCCCCGTTCCCTCCAAGGCCGCTCCGA
Source organism: Rhinatrema bivittatum (assembly GCF_901001135.1). Lineage (NCBI taxonomy): Eukaryota > Metazoa > Chordata > Amphibia > Gymnophiona > Rhinatrematidae > Rhinatrema > Rhinatrema bivittatum. The sequence goes on along the minus strand of NC_042618.1, from coordinate 216,008,060 downwards.
AATCGGAGCGGCCTCGGAGGGAACTTCCTTTTGCCCTCCCCTCACCTTCCCCTCCCTTCCCCTACCTAACTCACCCACCTGGCCCTGTCTAAGCCCCCCCCTTACCTTTGTCGGGGGATTTACGCCTCCCAGAGGGAGGCGTAAATCCCCGCGTGTCAGCGGGCCTCCTGCGCGCCGGGACGCGACCTGGGGGCGGGTCCGGAGGGCGCGGCCACGCCCCCGGGCCGCCCCGGGCCGTAACCACGCCTCCGGGTCCGCCCCCGAAACGCTCCCGGCACGCCCCCTAAACACCACGCGGTTTGGGCCCGCCCCCGACACGCCCCCCTCGGAGAACCCCGGGACTTACGCGAGTCCCGGGGTCTGCGCGCGCCGGTGAGCCTATGTAAAATAGGCTCACCGGCGCGCAGGGCCCTGCTCGCCTAAATCCGCCCGGATTTGGGCGGATTTAGGCGAGCAGGGCTCTTAAAATCCGCCCCTATGCATTTATAGGCAGAGGGAGTCGGGGTTAGGGATCACTGGCTTTTCTGGTTTTGTTTTTAAATAAAAAGAACTTAGATGATTAGCATGGATTTTCAGCACTAACTGATTATGTTTAGCCAGAGAACTCCAGCCCCACTAAATATAGAAACAGTATTATAGTTAATGATGGCAGATTGTTCTGTCTTCACCGTGTATTTATGTTTCTTTGGTGTACTGCCACCCTGTGTCATCTTGTAGGATTGGTTGGCTTATATTTTCTACAAGGTACAAGCTTTCTCTATCTTGATTGGTTATTGTTTGAATGCTGCTGCGTTCTTTATTGAATCTGTTACTGTCCTACTCTCTCTCTCTCTCTTTCTCTCTTCCCCTCTCTCTCTCTTTCTCTCTTCCCCCCACCCCCCGTGCCCCTGTCTTCTTCCTATTGGTCCCCTGACCCAAATAATGCCTGGGACAGTTTATTTCCTGCAGAGACTTTAATTTAGAAGATTCTTGGCAGGCTAACAGCTTGTTCTCATCATCTTTCAGGCTCTGAGAAGCATCATCTTTTCATCTCCTATTTACTAATAACCCACAGTTACTGTCAGCTTTCAGAGAAAACTTATTATAGATTTAGCAGTCTTTTCATTCTGTGCAGCTACTCTTGGGACCTTCTCATGTACTGTGAGTGTTGAATTGTTTGTTTTTCAAATAAATGTTTTTGGTAACCATGAACTGAATGTATCTGATATCTACAGCTGGGAGAAAGGTTTAACTGACTATATAGAAGTTCAAGCTAAACATTAAATGTTGAGGGCAGTACATAGATAAAGACCAAAATGTTCCATCTAGTCTGCCCAGCAAGTTACTTAGGGTAATACCTGTCACTCTGTGCAGGTTACACCTATGCTTTCTGTTAAGGGGAATAATGCTGCCCCAGGCAGGTACTCTCATACAGAAATGTTAACTTTATGTGTAATAGAAATTACCCCATTTCTTCATTTCCATTCTTTAGCCTCTGTGTTTGTCCTATACCCTTTTGAATTCCATTATGTCTTCTTTTTACCATCTCTTCTAGGAGGGCACTCCATGCATCTACCACCCATTCCATGAAGAAATATTTCCTGACATTGTTTCTGAGTCTACCCCCTTGGGAGTTTCATATTATGACCCCTAGTTTTACAACTTCCTTTCCATCAGAAAATGTTTTATTTTTGTGCATCATTAATTCCTTTCATATATTTAGTTATTTAGACATTTTATATACCATCGTTCCATGTATAGATCACAACGATTTACAATGTGACATTCATAATTATAACTTAACAAACAAACAAAACAAAGAATGGTTACAGAGGTGGTTTTCACTGGCAGGCATTATCAAGTCAAGGTTTCTAGGTCATATTTATCTGTTAGCTTTATGCCAGCATCTAGAGAGCCTCAACCTAACCCATTTTGTATATGCTGACGATGTACAGATTTTAATCCCTGTCACAGATCCCACCTCCAGCACCCTGCACTTCTGGAACAACTGCCTCAACTCCATCAATAGTCTACTCTCAAGTCTCAATCTAGTTCTTAACATTTCTAAAACAGAACTTCTATTCATCTCTCCTAAGGACAACAACCCCCTCACTTTCCATCTCTCACCATTTGTGAACCATGTGAGAGATCTAGGAGCCACGCTTGACACCAGAATGAACCTCAAAAAATTCATCAACACCACCACCAAGGAATGCTTCCATAAGCTTCAAGTCCTGAAGAAACTAAAACCTCTCCTTCACTTTCAAGACTATCGGTCAGTACTACAAGCCATTCTGTTTTCAAAGATTGACTACTGTAACGCGCTCCTCTTTGGCCTTCCAGCCGCTTCCACGAAACCACTACAGATGCTTCAAAATGCCGCAGCAAGGATTCTCACTAATTCTCGGCACAAGGACCACATCACACCAATCCTAAAAAACCTACACTGGCTGAATAATGTTTAAGACCTTATCCACCATCCACAAAAACATATATCACCGATCTACTCTACAACTCAAAATACCACTCGAACTTCACGTTTCCACAAGACCGATCAGATCGGCTTACAAAGGAATGCTCCAAGCCCCCCCTAACAAAGCCTCTAGTCACACTTCCATCCAGAAACGAACCTTGTCCACGGCCAGACCGTATCATTGGAACCTTCTTCCCCCAGAACTCCGGCTAGAACAATGCCCGTTTTCATTCAGAAAGAAACTAAAAACGTGGCTGTTCACTCAAGCCTTCCCTTGATGGACACCCTTCTAACAGCTATGTTAAACTCTGTTATGTTTAAACTTTGTTATGCTTCTCTTTGATATGTTAATCGTATGCTTTTGATCTCAACTCTCCCACTCTGTAGACCCCTTGTTCATTGTAACTTTATCTTCTTAGTTAATTGGTTACCCCTTGTTTCAATGTAAACCGGTACGATAAGACACTAGTCTTGAGCATCGGTATATCAAAAGAATTTTAAATAAATAAATAAATATTAAAACTGATCAATTACATAAGACAGAGATTATGGATAGTTGAAGTGAAATGATGGTTTTCGTGTCTTAGTCAGTGAGTTGTTTTGAGACTCTTGCATTCTCTCATTTTATTATTCTTGATAATTTGATTATTTTCTTTTGTCCTTCTTGTTTTTGTAGTTCATTCTATTCTAATGTTTTTATGTTAAATTATAAGCGTTTTTGAATAACCATATTTTTAATTCACATTTACATTTCTTTCCATCTGGTAAAATTCGCAATGCCTCAGGCATAGAGTTCCAGAACACTTAATCTCTTGTTTGTGTCAAATGTGTGTACTGTATTGTGGGAATAGACAAAAGACCTTTATTTTGAGATCTTAGTGCTTGCTGAGGATTGTACTGTTATAGTGCTACTACTAATATGGCAGTGTTATTGTGGTGAATGATGTTGAATATTATTGTTAATACTTTATAGTATATTATGGATTGTAGTGGTAACCAATGCAATGACATCAGCATAGGTGTAATGTGATCATATTTCCTTGATCCTATTAATAGTCTTGCTGAAACATTTTGTAATAGTTGTAGTGGTTTTAAGCGACTTGCTGGAAGACCTAGTAGTAAGGAATTGCAGTAGTCAAGGTTTGAGAATATTAGAGTTTGCAATACAGTCCAGAAGTCTGCAAATGTTAATAATGATTTCAATCGATGCGGTATCCACAATTTGGCATAACCTGTCTTTACTGATGTGCATTTTCATTGTGAGGTTCTTATCTAGCTGTACACCTAAATCCCGTACTTGATTTGAGGGGTTAATTTGAAAATTACCCAGGTCTAGGGTATGTGGTTTAAATGATGGTGAATTTCTACTCAGCTAAATGATTTCAGTCTTTTGGGGGTTTAATATCAGTCTAAGTTGCGATAGTTCTTGTTGTATTGCTTTCATATATGTAGAGAGTATCGAAGCTGTGTTTTACAAATGATGTGGAGAGTGGGATGTAAAATTGTAAATCATCAGCGTATAAGAAGAAAGTTATTCCTAGGTTAGTTAGTAATTTACACAGTGGGAGCATGTAAATATTGAATAGTGTTGCTGAGAGGGCCGAGCCTTGAGGTACACCTATATCACATTGGAAAGTGTCTGATAAATGGTTGTCCAGTTTGACTTTGAATGTTCTTTTATATAGAAATGAAGTGAACCATCTTAGCACTGTTCCATCGATCCCTATGTTTCTCACTTGATGACATAATAGGCTATGATCCATAGTATCAAAGGCGGCTGTTAAGTCAGTTAGCACAAGGCAATAAGATTCATCTGTGTCAAGCCCTCGTAATACCGAGTCCATTAATGAAAGGAGTAATGTCTCAGTTGAGTAATGTTTCCTAGGGATGTGCATTCATTTGGGACTAAATAGGAAATATAGATGACATTTCATATTTCGTCGCAGTATGGGGGGAGGGGGGGTGTCCCCGAAACGATAGGAAAACCCACAAAATTTCATGTGGTTTTCTTATCCTTTTCTGGGGGGGGGGGGGGGGGGGGAGAGAAAAGGCACATAAAAAAACCCCCAAAACCAACCCCAACCCTTCATATTTAATTAATTACAATCCCCCACCCTCCCGACCCCCCCAAAACTTGCCTAAAGTCCCTGGTGGTCCAGCAGGGGTCCCTGGAGCGATCTCCCGCTCTCGGACCATCAGCTGCCAGTAAACAAAATGGTGCTGTGGCCCTTTGCCCTTACCATGTGACAGGGTCTATCGGTGCCATTGGCTGGCCTGTCACATGGTAGGAGCTGTTGGATTTGTGGACCCTTGGACCGATCGGAACCAGATGGCGAGTCGCTGAGTGAGGTAGCAGCGGAAGCCCCGATCGGAAGGCGGCAAGGACCGAGTTCTGAGTGGCTGAAGTGGAATCCCGGAAAGCCCTATGCGACCAAGGGCTGTGGCAAGGACGGACGAAGCGGGGAAGCTGGTACGATGGTGAGAGGGTCTTCGCCCTGGAAGCCGAGCCTCCCCCGAGAGGAGCTCGTAGGAGTTCGGCCACTGGGACTTAGGAGATTCACCCTGGAAGCCGGCGTCCCCCCAGGAGGAGCCCGTAGGGACCCGGCCGCTGGGACTTAGGAGGGCCCGCGGGGGCGGAGTCAGATGGAGTCCTAGGTAGTCGCTCACCAGTCCGGAGTCGTGCGCCAGGGAGTCGTCGCTTGCCAGTCCGAAATCAGAAACCAAAGGATCGCTGAGAGCCACACCGGGGTCCGAGAGCCGGGAATCGTCGTAAGCCAGTCCGAGGTCCAGAGCCAGAGGGAACACCGTAAGCCGCGCCGGGTCAGAAGCCAAGAGTCGTCGTAATCCAGTCCAGAGTCAGAAGCCGATAATCACAGGAAGCCAGTCCGAGATCAGGGAACACGAGAACCAAGAGGGAACAGGAACGCAGCAACTGAAGACAGGGTAAACCTGGGAACCTCGTTGCAAGGCCAGGAACAGGTCTCGTTGCAGGGTTTAAGTACCCTGAGGGCGTCTGACGGCATCCTGGGGGTTGTGCTGCAATCTCCCGCGCTGGCCCCTTTAAGAGCCGGTGCCTGCCGCGCGCGCGTCTAGGGGGCGGAGCCAACCGCGGGGAACGCCGGCGGAGCTGGAGCGCGGTGCCAGAGGGCCCTGCAGGCCCGAGAGGGGCAAAGTCGCGCCGGAAACGCTGCGGCCAAGGTCCCTGCAGCCCCGGGGGACGGGAAGTCGACTCGGGACCGCGACGGGGTAAGCGCCGATCCCGGGGCCGACCCGGGATCGCAACAGGAGTAATGGTTGGCCGGTGCCATCTTAAAGTTTTGGGGGGGGGGGGGGGTAGGGAGGGTGGGGGATTGTAATTAATTAAATCTGAAGGGTTGGGGTGTTTTGTTTTTTTTACCGGTTCGGGACAGCTGAAAAAAAAATTCGCCTGAACCACGGGAAACAAAATTTCCCACAGCGGGCCGATAACGAAGGCTGAACCAAAAGGTTCAGCCGAATCACATCTCTAATGTTTCCTAAATCCAAAATGATTTAGGTATAGAATATTTTGATTCTTGCAGGTGATTTACAAATTGGGATAATGCTGCTTTCTCAAGAACGTTTGCTAGAAACAGTAGGTTGGATATTGGAAGATAGTTATCCCAATCGTCAGTTCTATCAGACTTATTTTTTAGGATCGGCTTTATCACCACTTGTTTTAATCCATTTGGTATAATTCCTCCTGAAAATGAATGATTAATTAAGGTTGATTGTTGGAGTGAAGACATGGTGTACTTGTTTCAATGAATTGGCTGGTATTGGGTCACTTGGGTGAGTAGCAGGTTAAATTTTCGCAATGATTTTACTGATTTTCAATTTGATACTCTATTGCCTATGTCATTAAAGTCTTCAGGTGCATTTGTTGGAGGATTCATAATGAATTATTTTTCAATTTATTGATTTTGTCTATGAGTGTGGTAGGATATTCATTGCAAGAGGCCTTTGTGAAGTTGTGGTTTCTCAAAATGGCAGATGACAGGTCTTTAATCAAATTTTTAACAGTCTCAAAGCACAGTTTTGAATTAAATATACCCTGTGAATTTGTTTGGCATAGTAATCTTTTTTTGCTTTGTTGGTTAGTGTACAGTATTTTGTAAGGAAAGTTTTATATTTTCCTAGGGATTCATCAGATGGGCATTTTCACCATAGTTTCTCTAATTTTCTTAGGTTCTGGTTAGTGCTTCTCAATTCATCGTTGTACCATGGCTTCTTATTTTTGGTGTCATTCCTTTCTTTGTTAATAGTTTTTGTCTAGACAGGACTAAGGTTTTCAGCTATGTCATTGACTATCTTATCCCATGAATTAAATGCCGAGGTGGAACATGGATTTTGTTTTCTATTGCTTCAGCAAGTACTTCCATCTCCGTCTTTTTCCTGAAGGTGAATGTAAGCTTATTATATGTACTATTATGGATTTGGCTGGTTAAGGCTATGTCCGCTTTTATTAACTGGTGATCAGACCAGGGCAAAATCATGTGTGAAGTATTGATTAGGCAATTACTTGTATTAGCAAATACAAGATCTAGAGTGTGGCCTGCTTTATGAGTGGCTTTTGTGACAGATTGTGACCATCCCAGGGCTTTCATTGCTTCTAAAAACATTTCACAAGCTACGCTTCTCTGTGTTTTGTCTACCTAGAGGTTAAAGTCTTCTACAATTAGTGTAGATTCTGGAGAAGGAAACACTTTAGTGAATAATTAAATCAGTGGTGAGAAGTCTTTTTGTAATAAATCAGGTGGACAGAAAACCAGTCCTATGTTTAGCTGATGAGATTTTAAAATTGCCACTTCATATGGAGGGTAAATTTCTACTTTGCACGGTACTAGCTTAAATTCTATTTTCATTTTATTAATAAACCTATTCCTTTTCTTTTAGGTCCAGAAAATTGAAATACCTCATAGTTAGGGTAGACAATTTGATTTAGCAGTACATTATCTTTGTCAGTCAGCCAGGTTTCAGTGATACATAATATAGCTGGTTGTAAGTCTTCTAGCAGGTTGTTAATCAAGGGAAATATGTTTTGGCATAGACTGAACATTTAATAGAAGCAGAGTAAACACTAGAGAGGATGAGATAGTGGAAGCGTTAGCACTTATCGTTGGGAAGACCAAGTTTGTGATCCTTTTTTGCTTCTTACTTGAGGTACTCCTTAGATCTCCATGTAGGCCCTGTCCTAATATGGGCTCAATGACATACATCTATTCAATAGAGATGTGAATCGTGTGATCGATCGTCTTAACGATCGATTTCAGCTGGGAGGGGGAGGGAATCGGATCGTTGCAGTTTGGGTTTTTTAAATATCGTGTAAATCGTGTAAATCGAAAACCGGCAAACTAAAACATCCCTAAAACCCACCCCAACCCTTTAAAATAAATCCCCCTCCCTCCCGAACCCCCCAAAATGCCTTAAATTACCTGGGGTCCAGTGGGGGGGGGGAGGGCGGGAAAACCGGCACACTAAAACAACCCTAAAACCCACCCCGACCCTTTAAAATAAATCCCCCACCCTCCCGAACCCCCCCCCAAAATGCCTTAAATTACCTGGGGTCCAGAGGAAGGGTCCCGGTGTGATCTTTTACTCTCGGACCTCCGTGCGTTGTAGAAATGGCGCCTGCGCTACCTTTGACCTGTCAACAGGTCAAAGGTAGCGCCGGCGCCATTTTGTTTTTTTGTCCCCCGACGTCAGGAGTGTAGGAGATCGCTCCCGGACCCCCGCTGGACCCCCAGGGACTTTTGGCCAGCTTGGGGGGCCTCCTGACCCCTACAAGACTTGCCAAAAGTCCAGCGGGGGTCTGAAACGACCTCCTGCAGTCGAATCGTGTTGCCATACGGCCGGCGCCATTTTGCGCAAAATGGTGCCGGCCGTATCGCAACACGATTCGACTGCAGGAGGTCATTCCGGACCCCCGCTGGACTTTTGGCAAGTCTTGTGGGAGTCAGGAGGCCCCCCCAAGCTGGCCAAAAGTCCCTGGGGGTCCAGCGGGGGTCCGGAATGACCTCCTGCAGTCAAATCGTTTTTCCGTACGGAAAATGGCGCCGGCCATACGCCTATGGCCAGCGCCATTTTCCGTACGGAAAAACGATTTGCGGTAGGAGATCGTTCCGGACCCCCGCTGGACTTTTGGCAAGTCTTGTGGGGGTCAGGAGGCCCCCCCAAGCTGGCCAAAAGTCCCTGGGGGTCCAGCGGGGGTCCGGGAGCGATCTCCTACGCTCCTGCCGTCGGGGGACAAAAAAACAAAATGGCGCCGGCGCTACCTTTGCCCTGTCATATGACAGGTCAAAGGTAGCACCGGCGCCATTTCTACAACGCACGGAGGTCCGAGAGTAAAAGATCACACCGGGACCCTTCCTCTGGACCCCAGGTAATTTAAGGCATTTTGGGGGGGTTCGGGAGGGTGGGGGATTTATTTTAAAGGGTCGGCGTGGGTTTTAGGGTTGTTTTAGTGTGCCGGTTTTCCCGCCCTCCCCCTTCCCCTCCCCCTTCCCCCGATTTACGATTTTTTGACGATAAATTGGGGGGATTTGTTATTGTATCGCGGCTCTAATGATTTTTGACGATTTAAAATATATCGGACGATATTTTAAATCGTCAAAAAACGATTCACATCCCTACTATTCAATGATTGTAGTTTTCAATGCGGGAATCAATGAATTAATCTACTTCAGGCCCTCATGAAGGGACTCACAAAGGGGCATGCTCCTTTGTTGTGCTCCTTTGTGCATGCACCAAGGGCGTGCGCCTCACAGCGCAGCACCTTCGGCGTCACTGCACTGGTTTGTGGTAGTTGGTGGGCTGGCAGTGGGTGAGCTCTGGGCGATCTGGTCTCCTTGGTACCGGTTCTTACCTCCTTGTTCTGGGGTGAGGGGCATTCAGCACATCCCTCTCACTACCCCCGGTGCCTGTAGATGTATTTAAAATTCTATATCATATATCTTCTGCCTCTCCTCTCCTCCAGGGTGTACATATTTCATTCCTCCAGTCTCCTTTCATAAGTTTTCTGGTGCAGACCCCACACCAGTTTTGTTGCCTTTCTTTTGACTGCTTCCATTCTGTCCTTATCCATTTTGCGATATGGTCTCCAGAACTGGACACAGTACTCCAGGTAAGGCCTCACCTAAGACCTGTACAGGGGCATTATCACCTCCTTTTCCTTGCTGATTATGCCTCTCTCTGTTCAGCCTGGTGGCTGCTTCACTTCAGGTCCCACAGCACTGCCCAGTACTGCTGCTTCTGGGTGCGAGGTCAGGCTGCCCGTACTATCTGGATCTTCACTACCAGTATCATTGAACAACTGATGGAGGTCATCAAACTAAATATGAACATTGGACTCAGCTGAGCTCTGGACTGCCCCCACTCTGGCTCTGTAAATAAATAAGCAAAAAAGTCTGACAGGTTGCTAGCTATCAAGCACCAGGTGCCTTATAGCCAGTCTAATTTTGATCAGTTACATTTATTTTATCTTATGAGAGGAGGGTTTTAGTGGTAGATTTTGTGTTACTATTTAAATTCTTCTGCCTTCTTTTTATCAGTCTTTTATGTATCATAAATTTAACTGTATTGCTGCTGTTATAATTATTTTCAATGTGCTTTCAAAGCATTGTACAACAATTTCACTAAATGGTGCATATAAACAGTGAGCAGTGACTAGAGAAAAGAATAAATTAGAAAAGGATACTGTGCAATGAAAGATATGCTGAAGGGAGTTCCCAAAAAGGGAGAAAAGAAGAAAGGAGAAAATACTAGGGATGTGCAGAGCAAAATTTTATGTTCATATTTTTTATGTCCGAAAGGGGGTCCCACTTGCGGCCAATATGGACATAAAAAAAATCCAATGAGTTGGGTATATGTACATATGTGCAAAAAAAAAATTTAAACCCCCTCACCCTCCTTAATCCCCCCCCCAGACTTACCACAACTCCCTGGTGATCGAGCGAGGAGTGAGGACGTCATTTCTGCAATCCTTGGCGAGAAGCATGTGACGTCGGTGGCACGTCGAGTGACGCGGCGTCACGTGATTCCCGGCGAGTTCGAGCCGGACGGCTCGTTCGGCCCAAAAAGAACTTTTGGCCAGCTTGAGGGGGCCTCCTGACCCCCCCAAGCTGGCCAAAAGTTCTTTTTGGGCCGAACGAGCCGTCCGGCGCGAACGAGCCGGGAATCACGTGACGCCGACGTCACGTGATTCCCGGCAAGTTCGCGCCGGACGGCTCGTTCGGCCCAAAAAGAACTTTTGGCCAGCTTGGGGGGGCCTCCTGACCCCCTCAAGCTGGCCAAAAGTTCTTTTTGGGCCGAACAAGCCGTCCGGCGCGAACGAGCCGGGAATCACGTGACGCCGGCGTCACTCGACGTGCCGCCGACGTCACATGCTTCTCGCCAAGGATTGCAGAAATGGCGTCCTCACTCCTCGCTCGATCACCAGGGAGTTGTGGTAAGTCTGGGGGGGGGATTAAGGAGGGTGAGGGGGTTTAAATTTTTATTTTGGCTCAACAATCGCGATTTCCCACATATCGAACATATCTATGTTCGATATGTGGGAAATCCGATCGTTTATGTCGAATCAATTTTTTAAGTAAAAAAAAAATATGAGTTGCGTTTTACTAATGCGGTCAATCCGAATGCACACCCCTAGAAAATACCAGTTACTAAATCAAAGAAAGGGCACACACAACAAAGTTGAATAGTAAAAATGAAGTATTTGGGTGAGAAAGCAAAAGCTATTTCCGCTAAAGCTAGCAGAAGGAAATAGAGTTGCAAACAGAAAAGAAATATAAAAATTTAATACAAACTTGGTACAGAAAATAGGAGATGGGACAAAACCATGTCCGTTATAATCCAATCTCACTCAGTCTGGGCCAGTTTGGAGGGATTTGAACCAGGGATTCAAGTTTTGTTAAATCGGAATCCAAAACCCTTAACTGGCTGAGATGGGAACTTTGGTTTGGGTTTAACAAAATAACTGAAATCCCAATGGAACTGTACTGTTGTAGGATTTTAGCCTCTAACTTTCTGTTTCCATATTGTCAGGGATAGAAAGTAAGCTAGATGGACAGAAGAAAGTGCAGCATCTGGCAGGCCCATGCTATCAATTGTGGAATAAGAAAAGAGGGTGGCAGCAACACTCAGTCATCCACCTTTGCCACTACAGACCCTAATTTAGGGATAGGCAATGGAGACAATTGCCTCTGGTGCTGAATTTTCCTAGCTGCCACAGTGCCACCTCCGCTGCCATGCCGCCAACCTAGGCCTGCAGCCATGCTTCTGTCCTGCCAGTGAGTGAAGGCTTGATAAAGAAGAGTTGCTTTCCTGTAACAGGTGTTCTCACAGGACAGCAGGATGTTAGTCCTCACATATGGGTGACATCATCAGGATGGAGCTTTTGTCTGGCACCTACTAGGCATGCCCAGCATAGCACCAACCCTGCAGCCATCAGGGGTCCCCCTTCAGTCTCATCTTATAGGAAAAGTGCATGTGAAAATTAAAATAATAATAAATCGTAAGCGAACCCAACTCCGCGAGGTGGCGGGCGGGTTTCGTGAGGACTATCATCCTGCTGTCCTGTGAGAACACCTGCTACAGGTAAGCAACTCTGCTTTCTCACAGGACAAGCAGGATGGTAGTCCTCACATATGGGTCAGTACCGAGCTGAGGATACCCGAGCAATGCACCAAATGTACCCAAAGTCGTGCAACAGGCACAAGAACTGGGGTGGAATTTAGTAGAGGGCATCCTGAACCCTAACGGGTTGGCGGAAGGATGTTGGTACCTCAGTTTGCAAATAAGTTGCGTAGCACAGTGTTACGAGTGCGCGCGGGCGCGGTCGTCTCGGGCGGGTGGTGAGCCCTTGGGCCACGGCAGGACCCCAGGAGGAGCCCAAGGCCACACCGTGGGAGGTGAGCTGAGCAGGCATGGTGAGCCAGGCAGGCAGGAACAGAAGCAGGGAGTCCGACCCTCAGCCGGACCTGCATGCCCATGGTAGCCAACACGGGGAAGTTGACTAATGAACGGTCCTCCGACTGTTCCCGGCCCTTTCGGACCTGCCGCAGGGAACGGCAATGGGCAGCAGGCCGGACAGAGGCGAGGGCAGACAGAGTCCTTAAACAGAAGACATCAAACGGGGCAGAAGCAGGCTGAAGCAAGACGGAGACATCAGGTCAAGGGCTGAAGCTAGACACAGGAAAGGTCCAGGCGAGCAGGAACTCCGATGCTGGGATACTCACATCCGAAGCCCCCTCGGCTGGCAGAAGCTCAAGAGCCCGTGGGACGAATCCCTCCTGTTGGCCACTCCAGGGCCCAACAGGACAGAAGGCTCAGGAACCAGGTCAAGGCAGAGACAGGTAGACATCCGGACAAGGGCTGAAGCAGACACTGAAGACAAGGCTGGACGGGAACATTGCACTGTCCATCAGGGCGCCCTACTCAGCCCGCCCGTGGGACTGAGTCGCGGACCACCCTGTCCCAGATGCGCCCTACACAGCCTAGGAAGGCTGGTCGCGGACCACGCTGAGAAGGAGGGCGCGGGGAAGACCCAGGCGAACAGGAACTCCGATGCTGGGATACTCACATCCGAAGCCCTTTCGGCTGGCAGGAACAGGAGCAGACAACAGGCACACGTCAAGGCAGACATCAGGAAACACGTCTAGGCAGACATCAGGAAACATGGAGGACCTGGACCGGCAAGGTTACAGACAACTGTAATGCACAATCCGAAGCCGAAGACAAGCAGGAGTCGGAGTCACGGACCGGAGTCAAGGCAGGCTGAAGACAAGCAGGAGTCGGAGTCACAGACCGGAGTCAAGGCAGGCTGAAGACAAACAGGAGTCGGAGTCACGGACCGGAGTCAAGGCAGGCTGACGACAAGCAGGAGTCGGCGTCACGGAGGATCAGGAGAGGCCACAGGCAACTGTGTAACCCAATCCGAAGGCAAAGACACAGTGAACAGAAAGTCCTTAAATACTGGAGGTAGAAGGCAACTCCCTGGGAGGAGCTTGCCAGGACCGCCCACCGCTGGTCCTATAACTAGGGTAGAGAGCTGCGGGCCAGCCCCTAGAGAAACGGGCGTGGCCCAACAGGAAGTCCAAACACTGAGGCATGCAAGCCACAGGCACAGCTAGGCCTCTCAGGCCCTGGAGCAAGTCCTGGATGATGCGCAGGCGAGGCCCTGGCTTCAGAGCGGCCTCTGGAGGAAGGTAAGAGACCTCCTGCAGTGCAGCAGCAGGGGGGATCGCAACACACAGGCTGGACGAAGATGAAATCTTGTCTGCCAGTCTTGTCTAAACAATAATGGGCTGCAAAGGTGTGGAGAGAGCTCCAGGTAGCAGCCTTACAGATATAGCAAGCGGCACTGAGCGTAGGTGCGGTATTGATGTTGCCATGGCCCTGACAGAGTGTGCTTTAATACGTTCTTGAAGCAGAATGCCTGCCTGTTGGTAACAAAAGGAAATACAGTCCGCTAAGTCTGATCTCTGTGTTGTTTATGTCCCTCATTGGCATACATTATTTAACACTTGCTTCCATGACCTTATAAATAATGTATGCCAATAAGGGACACAAACAACTTGGAGATCAGACCTAGCTCACAGCTATCTACTGATCAAAAACCAAAGGCAGTGCTGGGGTTAAAGGGAATTGTGGAAGTCTGCCCGATCCTAAAACACAGCAAGCCTCATCACTTTCTGCTCTTAGGCATGGAGACTCTCTATCCTCAACGGCTCCATGACTCCTCAGTTGTCACACAGCAGTCTCTATGAGCTTTACACAGAAGCTATTTTCTGGAATGACACAGTGTTTTAGCAGGCTGCAAGTTGATTATATATATTTTAAATTGTCATATCTAAAAAAGTGAATGTAATTCCTGCCTTTTAGGTGGAATAAGGACAAATGTAAGAGTCCCAATGTTATCATTGTGGGCTCATTTGTGTTTCTCCACCTATTACCAGACAAGAGTTACATGTACACTATCTACTCTCTGGGCCTGGCACCTGCAGCTGCAAATTTCTGTTCATTAGAGATGAACAAGAATAAGAGCTGTATGTACATTTCAAGCAAGCTTCTGACTAAAGTGTTATGTGATGATAGATTAGGTGCTAGACCCAGAGTGAAGGTCCATTGTTTGATAAGAGGTGATATATCCTCACAATGAAAAAGGCCAATGGTTTGTTATAGCTGAACCATGACATTAGCATAGCTATATATGAACAGAGTGAATACCTCACAACATCACCTCTAGCCAAGCATTTATTTTACTGGACAGCATATGGAGATGAACTCTAGCTAGATAGTGCTCATCTCACATACATGCCCATATATCCAACAGTTAGTTAAGAGTATGCTCTTTGGAAAAGGCAATATGAGCCACTTATGTAGCTCCACAGAAAGGAATTTCATGTTTTCATTTTGCTGTCTTCCTTGGGAGCATACAATGAGCTTTCCTTTTTAAGGCCTAGGCCGCATAGTCTTGCATGTGAGAAATGTGTCTAGTTGGAATGGCTGATGGCACTCTAGCATGCAAGGTCATGTGGATCCCAAACCTCTAACCTAGCCAAACCTTAAGACAGAAACCACACAATAAAAAGACACAACCAGAAATTTAAGTTTCAAAATATGTGACCACTTTATTAAACATTTGTAGTCACAACATTCAAAGCAATTCAACATCTTTGGTATTCACATTCTTCTAGGACAAGTTATCAAATAGCACATGACATTGTAACTGAAATTAGCAGCACATTTTGTGGAATCATGTACATACATTGTTGCAAATGGCATCATTACATATGATCTTTTCCTATAGCAAAATGATGCTTCTAGTAAAGAACCGAAAAAGGGGAAGTATCAACTGTGGCGATCAAAAAAGCAAACAGAATGTTAGGAATTATTAAGAAGGGAATGGAAAATAAAACGGAGGATGTCATAATGCCTCTGTATCGCTCCATGGTGAGACCACACCTTGAATACTGTGTGCAGTTCTGGTCATTGCATTTCAAAAAGGATATAGCTGCACTGGAGAAAGTGCAGCGAAGAGCAACCAAAATGATAAGGGGCATGGAACAGCTGCCCTATGAGGAAAGGCTAAAGAAGTTAGGGCTGTTCAGTTTGGAGAAGAGATGACTGAGGGGGATATGATAGAGGTCTACAAAATCATGAAAGGACTTGAACAAGTTAATGTAAATCGGTTATTTACTCTCTCAGATAATAGAAGGACCAGGGGGCATTCTATAAAGTTAGCAAGTAGAGCATTTAAAACAAATTGAAGAAAATACTTTTTCACTCAGCGCATAGTTAAGCTCTGGAATTCATTGCCACAGGATGTGGTTACAGCGGTTAGTGTATCTGGGTTTAAAAAAGATTTGGATAAGTTCCAGGAGGATAAATCCATATACTGCTATGACGGTAATTAATAAGCAATAGTAGCTTGTGATCTATCTAATGTTTGGGTTCTTGCCAGGTACTTGTTCCTTGGATTGGCCACTGTTGGAAACAGGATGCTGGGCTTGATGGTCTGACCCAGTATGGCATATCTTAAGTTCTTATGTTTTTATGTTCTTAATAGCTACAGTTCAGCTACCATGTTAGAGTTGTTGCCAGCCCAACAATGTGATGGCAAGCAAAGGCCCAGACAGTCCATGTTGAAAGAGTGCACTGAAAAGGGACTGCAAAAGAGCTATGGCAAGAAAGTTCAAGTAGCAAACAGCAGACGCAGGACTGGAGAGCGCAGCATGGAGGCAGCAGTAGGATAAGATGAGAAGAGACAGCAGTATGGAGGCAACAGCAGGATGAGATGAGAAGAGACACCAGCATGGAGGCAGAAGCAGGATGAGATGAGATGAGACATCAGTAGGACCGTGACTCGAGGAGACAGGACTACCGTACGGGCAGAGCATAGAGAAGGGCATAACAAGCAAGCAGCAGGACAATACAGGCAGACAGTGGACCATCCATATCAGCAAGCTGACTCAGGATTTCTGTAGTGAGGATGGGCCCAGCAGTCTTTTTCCATCTACCACACAGGAACTCTGTAGTCAGGACAGGTCCAGCAGTCTTCTTCCATCTAGCCGGCACAAGAACTCTGTAGTGACAATGGGCCCAGCAGTCTTTTTCCATCTAGCCACACAGGAACTCTGTAGTCAGGACAGGTCCAGCAGTCTTCTTCCATCTAGCCGGCACAGGAACTCTGAACGGGCCCAGCAGTCTTCTTCCATCTAGCCAGCACAAGAACTCTGTAGTCAGGACGTGCCCAGCAGTCTTATTCCAACTAGATGGCACAAGAACTCTGTAGTCAGGACGTGCCCAGCAGTCTTATTCCAACTAGATGGCACAAGAACTCTGTAGTCAAGATGGGCCCAGAAGTCTTCTTTCATCTAGCTGGACAGGAACTTTTTACAGAGGACTAGTCTGGCTTGTTTAGACAAGGCATCTTTGAGTGAATTTCTGGAGCCTTTACAACTGAGTGACTCATGGACATTTTCCTCCCCGAGGCTTTTTGGTAGTTGTGGGTAGCATTTCTTTGGGGGGCCTACCCCTGGACCATCCTGAGAGCCGGGGACTGCTGCTCAGAATGGACTCCTGGGAGGATGGGGATGCCACGGGTGCAGGCTCTGGCAAACACTGAATGAGTTGGGTGACCGCTGTGGTCAAATTATTGATTTAAGTGGATATGGTGGTTAAGTCCTGCGTAAGAGTTACCGTTTGCTACTTCGTGGCGTTGGTGTGGCTGTTCTGAGCCCTCCTCAACTGCACCATCTCTGCCCATATATGGTGAAGATGTAGGCTATGCCTCCTTTCAATGTGGTCCCAGTATGGCCTGCATTGTAGAATCCACTGCTGGTGCTGCAGGTATCACTGAGGTGCAGTCTGTGCCTCCAATGCTGGCATCACAGGGCTCAGGGAATGAGCTGGCTGGCTCTTTTGGACATCCTGTTAGTCACAAGGCATGCTGGAGGCAGGTGGCGACTGGTCTGGTTGCTCCCATGGCAGGGCAGTTTCCTCCATAAAGCCAGAGAGGTTTAGGCTGGCCTCAAGTGGTAGGGGTGACCCAAGGGGTTGAAGTAGCAGCTGCTGCTGCTGTGGCTGCTGCTGCTTCTCCTCCTCTTCCTTGCTTCACTGCATGTCTGCATTCAATTGAAAGGTGCCTCTGAGATCTGGGGCTACGCTGCTGGTACCTGGGACTTCATGGATGGGACCGAGGGTTTCCTGGAAACACAGAAGACATAAGTATGAAGTGCACATGTACTGTTTTGCATAAGATGTGCACTTTGTATCATTCATTGTGAGCATCCTATGCAAAAAAGTGTGGACATCTGTAGCAGACCTGACATTTACAGGTTATGTGACTTACCGGCCCCGGCTCATGTCGTGTCCAGGGCCATTTCCTCAAACACGTTCGGTCCCAGCCATTCTATCAGCTGCTCCTCCATCGATGTCAGCACTATTGGGCAAAAGGCTCCTCTTCCTGTCTGGCACATGTATTTATTCCTGATTGCCACCTTATTCTTTAACTACGCCTTCACATCCCTGTAGCAGTGGGCCACCTGCTCTCCAGTCCTCTTGATCCCACTGTGTTGCGATATGGCCTGTGCAATGTTCCGCCATTTATAGACTTTGGAAACCCTGGAGATCATCCCAATCTGGTTACCGAACAGCAGGTGTTAATTCTGAAGGACGCCAGCGATGAGCTGCTCATTGTCCTCCATACTGAACTTGTAAGCGCGCAGATGCAGCCAACCTGCTACCTGGCTGCCAGAAGATCGGGTTGCCACTTCCACTTCTGGAGAGGTGTCACTATCCTCACTCTTGCTTCCACTCCCCACTCCCCTCCTCCACCCACCCCGCACCTGCTTTGACAACTCCCCCAGCCTCTCTGCCTAGCCTTAACCTGCCATACTCCACCTTCCACACTCACCTGCCTAGCCCCTTCCTCCTCCCGCCTTCTTCTATCCTTTCCCTCCTCCCTATCACTACTCCTACTGTCCCTACTCCTATTCCTCCTCCTCCTACACTCCTGCCTTCCCTCCCCTCCTCTCCTCTCCCCTTATGCCTTCCACATATCATCCTATCCTGCTCCTCACCACTCCTCTCCACACCATTCCTCCACTCCTCACCACTCCTCCTCCACTCCTCCTTCTCAACTACTCACCACTTCTCCATCCTCATCACTCCTCCACATAAAGGGACAAACAGACAAACTAGACAAATGCACAAAAACTTCCACACACAGATTAAGACAAGAGACAAAGATAAAGGTAAACAGATGAGAACACTAAACAGGACAATTCACTCAGTTAATCACAAGAAAAAGCCTCTAAACACCAACTATCCACTAACCACCAACTCACCCCTCTCCTCTTTCTCCAATGCCTGACAAAGAGGCAGCTGCAGGAAGCTGGTATATATAAACAAAAAAGATAACGAGCCAGATGTAAAATGATGTGCCTCATGTAAAATGATGCGCGATGCTAAAAAATATCATGGAACACTATATTTACATTCGCGGTGCAGTATGTCAATAATTTACCTATCCACGCCCATCTTTTTATCGTGGTCCACGAATGTGCTATATTTCAGCTTTATTTACTGCGATTTGATGACTCTAGGCCAAAGATACGTCAATAAAGGTAGGCAAAAGAGAAAAATGGCCTAGAAAAAACAAGGACCCCCTGGGAGTTGTTGGGGTGAAGGAATGACTGAGATCCATTCCCATGAGCACAGCTAGGGAAAATGCTAGAAAAGCTGAGCAAAAGTGATGCATGGCAGAGAACCAGAGAGCAGGAATTTGTGGTTTGGAAGAAAGGAGCAAAGCTCAAGGAAGAAACAGATTCAAAGAAGCTTTGGGAAGAAAGGGAGAGAAAACAGATAAAAAGGGCCAAAGTAACTTCTCCTTGCTCATCCAGGAAGAAGGGGGGGGGGGGGGGGGGCGCGCAAGGGTCAGCAGACTTAGTCTGGCCCTAATAGCTGGAGAACTATGGATTTTATGAAGGAAGAATTCTGACATTGTTAGGCCTTGGTTCTGTATTTTGACTTTTGTTTAGAGAGTGAGCAGCTTGTACTAGCCCACTATAAATAAATCCTCATAAGAAGGTGAAGTAGTATTGTAGAGGTGCATTCTAATTATGCCCAACTTCTAGGGACAGACCCCTGAGACCTATCTCAGCATATGCATGGTTTTTGTACCATAATTTAAGTAACTTGCTTTGTCACTGTATTATGCTGTTTTTGTAATTTTATGATGACAAAGTTAAGCACTGGACTATGATCATCAGCAAAAGTACTTTTTAAAATATTTTTTTGACAGATTCATAATAAATAGGAAACACATGAGAACAATTAGAACAGTTAAGATGTAAATTATAGCATTAGCTGAAAAGCTTATTTTTTTTTCAAAGATCCTGCTTGTTTAAACAAAACACTAATGGGATATAATCACTGGGGCCTGCAATGACTCCATAGCAACAGGAAGTAGTGGCCTGGGGCTCCCAACGTTTCAGGCATACCTTTTGTTTATTTACTAGTGGTCTGTGTAATAAAAAAAAATCTGAAAAACATATCAGGTTCAAGTTCAGTTTATGATATTAATGAAAACGAGATCATTAGCAAGTGAAAGAAAAACATAACAGGTCAGCAATTTACTTGATGGGCCTAGTTTATCTGTACATGAAAGAAAAAGATGAAATTATTGTCCTAATTTCAGTGCTTTGTGTTGTCACAATTACACCTAATATACTGCTGATTTCCATTCTTTCAAACTAGGTGAATGGTAACAATTGATGTTATAATGTATGTACACATAGTGGAGGAAACAGGCAGAAAAAGCACCACATACATTTATAAAAAAAAAAAAAAAAAAAAAAAGAAATAGCATACAATATTTGACAAGGTAACTTTCATTACTATAATGATGTTTTCACAGAAAGCTTGCTAGTTTCATTGTTTTCAGTCTACTTTCATCAGATTGTGAACACATGTAAAGTATTTAACAGTAGTTCATGTCTATGGCCCTCAGAACCTCAGTTTCTAAATGCATTAAATATACTAGTAAGTTATAGTGAATCAGTAGTGTACAATGTCAACCATGTTTTAAATTATAGCATCATTTATATTTCTTTCATCCTAGGGATTCTTATAAATCATTCAGAGTGTTTCTTTCCCTCAGTTAATGGCCCATGTTGCGTTGATTTTTTTTAAAGGCATTAAACATTTTAAAACATCATTAATAGCCTGTGCTCCCCACGCCTCTCTAGGAGTTTGTACCTCTGAAAGAGCAATGATGGTAAAGAACAGGTGCACCTAAGCAATCTGAGGTGATATTCTCTGTAGACCCCTATGGGGAAAATTACTCACGACTGCTATAAGGTCAACTGTTTCACAGCAGGCATTGCCATAGTTCAGGGAAAAAATGACTTTTTTTTGCTAAGTGGAAATTATAGTAACATAATAAAATGACAGCAGATAAAGACAAAAATGGACATCCTGTCTGCCTATTTGTCCACTTTGGGTAGAAGTTTTATAGATATATAAAATGTACATATAAATTCCTGTATGCAACCCAACAACAACTCTCCCTCCCCCATGTCTTTTACCTTAATTCTCAACCCTTTTCCCACCTCTGTCCTCCTTATGTTCCAAGCATGCCCAAAATCTTTACAGTGATAGCCTCCAACACGTCTGCTAGTAAGCCATTTCAGACATTGTCATCTTCAACTTTGCTTTTTACATGACCCAGACTTACATTAACATCTAAACTTGCTTCTGTGTCTTAATGCCAGTTTTTTAATTAATCTCTATCCACCGAGGTTAGTAAGGCTATTGTAAAAATCCAACCTTTCCATGTTCATTGAAATTTGTGTTTTTTAACCATAGTTTCTCTATGCAGGTTATTCCAATGCTTTGTTGGAGATCCGAAGCAATCATACCACTGCTGTTTAGGATTGTAACCGCCAGTCTGTGCAGGTTACTTCAGTGCATTCATTTGGTCTAACAATCAGGACCAAAAGGGAGACAAAAAACTGACTTGGATAAGGAGTTATATCCTTTAGGTGGGCAAGCTTGAAGGGCTGACAACTGGGGTATATCCTTAGCTAGAGCAACATTAACCTGTCATAATAATAATTGTATGTTATATTACTCTTCTGTATTATCAACTTTGCATATTTAGCTTGTTCCTGTGTTATGTTGACACTTGCTGGTTGCAGAGAGTTGCTACATCCACATTCACTTCAATTTTCCCTAAGAAACAACGGTGTAACCTATGCTCTGAATGTTCAAACTATGAGGTATGCTGGGAAATTTTCTCTTGTGAGAGAAGATTCTCCATTTTGTGTTAGCAGCTCTCAGGGAGGCTTTCAGCCTGTTGTGAACTATGTAGCCAGTACTTCTACCTAGTGCCTTTCTTGTCCCCCTAGTGGCCGTCTTAGTTTCTATACAGACCTGTATTTATACTGAGACAGTGTGAGCAAGTTTATAAGAAAATCTGTGAGAGAATGTGTAAGAAGCTACCTGTCCCAGTCCTCCTTAAGAGCCAACTCAGCAAGGGACTCTGGGTCAGAAGAGATCCCTTAAGCCTGGGATAAGAAGGCGGGGCCCAGAAGGGTTGAGAGGGCCCCAGGTGACAGAAGGAAGCCTCAAGAAAGAGAATATCACTAAACTATAAGTTGCATTCCCACATTTTTTTATTCAATTGCATAAAATAGCAAAGTTGTTTTGTTTGTTACGTTTCACAAATAAATAGGTTTATTAAAGATTTTGCCAGAGTCCTGCCTGAAGCTTGTTCTCTGGCTACCCTTAGAAACACAGAAACATAGAAATGACCGCAGAAAAGGACCAAATGATCTACCCAGACTGCCCAGCATGCTTATGCCAGTATCTGCTGCACTGTGCAGGTTACCCTCATGCTTATCAGTTTACTAGACTATAAAAGTAAGGGCCCTCAGATGCTGTTTCAATCCAATTTCCCTTAATCGCTGCCTTGAAAGCACAGAGTAATGTTGGAGTTGCATCAAAAGTATCAGGCTTAGTGATTAAGGGTAGTAAGTGCCACATCAGATAGTTACCCCCATGGTTATTTGTTCCCCAAACCATAAAAGTCGGGGCCCTTGTTGGTTGCTGCTAAATCCAATTCCCCTTTTCTCATTGCCATTGAAGCAGAGAGCAATGAAGGAGTTGCATTAATAATATCAAGGCTTAATTGTTAAGAGTAACAACTGCCACACCAGCAAGTTACCCCCAGTTACCCTCATGCACTCTTTTCTTCATTTCCATCCTCTAGCCTATAGGGATCCACAGTGTTTATCCCATGCCCCTTTGAATTCCCTGACTGTTTTCATCCTCACCACCTCTTCTGGAAGGGCATTCCAGGCATTTACCACCCTCTCCATGAAGAAATATTTCCTGACATTGGTTGAGTCGTCTTCCCTGGAGTTTCATTTCATGACCCCTAGTTTTATTGATTTCTTCCCAATGGAAAAAATTTGACCATTGTGCATCATTTAAACCTTTCAGATATCTGAAGGTCTGTATCATATCTCCTCTGCACTTCTTTCTTCTAGGGTGTACATATTCTGATCCTTCAGCCTTTCCTCATAAGTCTTCCAATGCTGACCCCCTCACCATTTTGGTCGCTCTTATTTGGGCCACCTCTATCCTGACTTTATCCTTTTTGAGATACGAGCACCAGTATTGAACACAGTACTCCAAGTGAGGCCTCACCAAGGACCTGTACAAGGGCATTATCACCTCTTTTTTTCTTATTGGTTATGCCTCTCTATGCAACTCAGCATTCTTATGGCTTTAGCTATCGCCTTGTCACATTGCTTCACCATCTTCAGATTATCAGACACTATCATAC
This sequence comes from Rhinatrema bivittatum, assembly GCF_901001135.1. Classification (NCBI taxonomy): domain Eukaryota; kingdom Metazoa; phylum Chordata; class Amphibia; order Gymnophiona; family Rhinatrematidae; genus Rhinatrema; species Rhinatrema bivittatum. Next base: position 215,984,736 of record NC_042618.1, on the reverse strand, counting down.
CAAGGTACCTCTCTGAGCCCGTATGCATTAGTGTTTCACCGCCCATCACATAAAGCTCCTTTGGACTGTCGCACCCAGGTGCACAGTTCTGCACTTCTTGGCATTGAATCCCAGCTGCCAAATCTTTGACCACTCTTCAAGTTTTCTTAAATCAATTTTCATTCTCTCTACTCCTTCAGACGTGTTCACTCTGTTGCAGATCTTAGTATTATCCGCAAATAGACAAACTTTACCTTCTATCCCTTCCGTCAGGTCGCTCACAAAGATATTGAACAGAATCGGTCCCAAAACCAATCCCTGTAGCATTCCACTTAACACCATTCTTTCTTCAGAGTAGGTTCCATTTTCCATTGCACGCTGTCTTCTGTCAGTCAACCAGTTTTCAATCCACGCTACTACCCTGGCATCCACTCCCAAGCTTCTCATTTTGTTCATGAGTCTCCAATTTGGGACCTTATCAAAAGCTTTACTAAAATCCAAGTAAATTACATCGAGCGCTGTCCCTGATCCAATTCTCTAGTCACCCAATCAAAAAAATCAATCAGATTTGTTTGACAGTGAATCCATGCTGCCTCTGGTTGAGCAACCCACTGGATTGTAGATAGTTCCCTATCCTTTCCTTCAGCAGAGTGTCCATTAATTTTAGCACCACCGAGGTGAGGCTAACCGGCCTGTAGTTTCCAGCCTCCTCTCTGCTCCCACGCTTGTGAAGTGGGACCACCACTGCTCAATCTTGCGGCACCACTCCTATTTCCAGGGATGAACAGGTCCTTCAGCGGACCCACCAGCACATCCCTGAGCTCCCTCAGTATCTGGGATGATCATGAGGTACCTCAAATAATGGTAATAATGGGATCACTGCATTAAACCCGGCACACGGAGAGAAACCACACCAAGATACAACGCCAGTCACAGACTCGCATTCCCAATTCTTATACATTCTCTCCTACCACCCAACCCCCCCCCCCCCATCCCCATCATTTTAAGTTATTATTATTATTACCTTTAAGTTTTGCCTTAAGTTATGCCTTATTAATATCTTAAGTTGTTTTTTATGTACTATTTATACCTTGCTACTTTTATGTACATAAGTTATTCCTTGTTACTTCCTTTACCTTCTTGAGTTGTTTTATGTACTGGTTTTCAACTATTACTATATTGTTTTATGTATAACGCTATGGCGTATGTTATTTTGTTCTCTGTACACCGATGTGATATCTCTGATGAGTGGCGATATATAAAAACCAATAAATAAATAAGAGAAGAAATAAAAAACAGGCTCAAATGTACAGAATGTTTTTCTCTCCTTCTCTGGAGCATGGCTGCAGGGACAGCAGGGGATTCAAGTAGGCCAAGGGGGCTAACCCCACCTGAAGCAACTATGGAAATACCCATCTGTCAGATTGGCCAGAAGGCAAATGGCAAATTTGCTCACAGGCAAAAGCCAAGCCAGCTTTCAGTGACAAATCAGGATGGGAGGACCACCTATGCAGAAGTCAAATCCACCATCCTAGAAAGAGCTGGGTATATCTCAGAAACTTACCAGCAGCAGGGTATCTTACAGCCTGGGGAAAACTCTCGAAACATGTTCCATCATCTGAAAGATGCAGGGAGGTAGTGGCTGCAGCTGGAGGTATATACTGGCCTTGAGGTAGCCAAACAGGTGTTTCTAGTTGGGATTGACTGGCCCATCAAAATTGGGTCTGCCGATATCTAGAACTCACTTTGGAAGAAGCACTAGAAGTGGTGATGCCTTCCATCTGGAACGATTAATGCCCAACTTGGTACAGAGGTTAGAAAGACAGCCCGCACAGCCTCCCTAGTGCAGCAACAATCCTCTGAGGCAGACAGTTCATCTTCTGTATTCAGGACACCAGCCATAGTCTATCCCGCTTGCTTCAACTGTGGAAGGTGAAGTCATTTGTCAAGGGACTGTCATTATGAGGGAAGCAAAGTTATGGATGTCAGCTTAGTGAGGCAGCCAACCTAGAGAGTAAAGTCAAAATAGATAAAGACAAATCTCTAAAGCAGGGATGTTCCTCAAATTGAAGGCAAAAAGGAACCTCGGAAATACTGGCAAAACCCTGTAATGAGGGTATGGATACATTGTCCTTCAATTCGTGTTTTGCAGAAAATGAACATGAGGAGGATTGTTGCCCTTATAGGGGAGAAGAGATGGATAATCCCTTGTGGACATCTGCTGAGGGTAATGTAGAATAGGAGCTGGGGCGTGTTACCACTGTAGAGCAAAGGGGCACATTAGCAAAAACTGCTCCGGGTAAGAGAAGCTAAGGGGGAGTGTATAAGAAACTCCCTCAGAATACCTTAAAGAACCAGTCATATCTACCTGGCCTGGTCCTCCTTAAGGGCCAACCCAGCAAGAAATTCTGGGCCAAGGAAGATACCTTTAGCCTAGGATAAGAAGGCAGGGTCTAAAATAGTTGAGAGGGCCCCAGGAAAAAGAAGGAAGCCTCGAGATAGAGAATATCATTAAGCTGTAAGTTGCATTTCTATATTTGGTTTTTTGAATTGCATGGAATAGGAAAGTTGTTTTGTTTGTTACTTTTCACAAATAAAGAGGTTTATTACAGATTTTGTCAGAGTGCAGTCTGAAGTCTGTTCTCTGGCTGCCCTTGACCACTCGGTACCACAGGCAGATTTATCTGTCAGTTGCAGAGCTTGGTTCAACCTTCTGGTCCTCGTACTCTGACTCTTTTTCTGCATCTAGAAGACTACTTTGTCTTCAGATTCTACATTCAGCGTTCCTGCTTGTTCTCCCTCCTGGGTTCCTAGATTCCTGGTTTGTTCCCATTCCTCTTCCTGCTCCAGGCTTCTTGCCCCCTGTTTTCATGCCATGATCCAACTCTGCTTCTCATGCCCTACTGGCCCCCAACACCAGAGCACTAAACCCGAAGGAAAATTAGCTGGCCTAGGCAGAAGTCCCTCTATTGTTGATGACCTGGATTAAACTCCCCTGGTGCTAGACCACTCTTTTCTGGGGCAACCCAAGGATGTCAACCGTCACAGTAATTCAGCAGAAATATTCTAAGGACTCATAACAACTATAACAGCTCAGAGACTTTGTATCAGTTATTCTCAGTTCTGTTTCATTATCAGTCTTTCTTTGTCTGAGCTACTGCATGGATATGTTTTTAGAGTCTGTTTTTTCAATTTCTTTTTTTGTCTCAGGTTTTGTGACTTTGCAAGACCCTCTCTTCACTGGCAGCCCATAGCAGAACTTTTATGTTCTACTCAGAAAAAAAAAAAAGGAAAAGAAAAAGAATGTAGAAATCTAAAAAAAACCCAAAAAACCCTATGGTCATTGAATTCAAGGCCTGTGGATTTGGGTGTTGCATGTCCATTAGATATTCACTTCGTTAGCTATCACTGCCTGGGCCCGGACCATAATGCTTTCAGTTGCATCAGTTGTGGCCAGCTGTCCCTGCAAATGCAGCAATACTATGCCTGGAAAAAGGAGGCTCTATGGAAGATGCATTCAGGTAAGGCTCTGAAGACCAGGCATGAGGGCAAGCAGCACAGCTACTCCAGCTCCTGAAGTGAGGCTTCTGACTCCTGGCACCGTACAACACTGATCATGCTGGAAATCAGCTCCCTCGCCTTCTTGCGAGTTTGCTGGGAAAACCCCACCTTCCATGACACCAGATTCTGGATCTGTCACAGGTCAGGAATTGAATGTGGCACAAAAGCAGAAGGCACTATATGAGGTGCCAAAAAGAACACAAAGGATTCTCTCCAGGGCTATCTCTCTTGGTGCCATTGGTGTGGGGCTCCTCTGGGATGGTCCTGTCCTTCACACTGAGAACAGCACCAAGTCCCTTGGCACAAGTCACTTTATCTTTCTTCCCATAGAAAATCCCTATGGTGCCCAGCCACCTGTTCTACCCATATGCTTCAACTCCAGCATCACCTAGGTGGTCATTTACTTCATCAGCATAAAACATGGCTTCGCACTCAAGGATGCAGACAGTCCGCTCAGTGCATAATATCAGGGTGCCTTCATTTCTGTCAGAGCACAGTGCAGCAGTGCAAACTATTCACAAGAGACTTGGTGCAGGAAGTATCCTTGCCAGCACTGATAGTGAGGCTGTACATCAGCCAGCAAGTCATTTTGGCACAGCCGGCATGGAGTGTATCTAATCCAGGTGCTTCAGAGGTCACAGGTTCAAGTTTAACACCACTTGCTGTGGCAGCGCTCAGTGAGGATGACACCCATCTTGGTGTCAGAAGAGGATGTGTCTCCTCCAACCCCAGTGCAGAGGGTTCCTTCCCAAAGGAGTTCCCTGAAGAATTGGAGGAAGATGGGAGAAATCAGTTCATTCATAGCTCCTACCGGTCTCACTCCTTCGGACCTTCAAAGGTTGCCTCCTCAGTTTCCATTGTTCTCGCTGGGATCCTGGGAGAGTGTCCCTCCATGATTAGGTGAAGAAGACTCCACAAGGATTCCTCCTGTGAATCTCAGAATTCCCGTTTTCTGGAGAAGCTGAAAAATGGATTGCCTATCACCCAGAGAACAGAACCCAAACAAGGATGTTATTGGCTTGTTGCAATTCCTGTAGATTCTTCATCTATCTCAGTTCACGGTGGACTTAAAGTTTATCACCTGAAAAGTCTTGTTTCTTTTAGCTGTCATTTTGACATGAAGAGTAAGCCAATTACAGGCTCTGGTTTCATATCTATGTTTTTTTTACACAGGGTTGTTCTACGAACTCACCCTAAATTCCATCTGAGAGCAGTGTCTGCATTCCACATTAACCAAGCTATTGTTTTGCCTTCATTCTTTCCAATATCACATGCACACACAGGAGAATGAGCTTTTCACTCATTGGACCTTAACACAGCCATGGAATATTATCTAAAGATGACTCAACATTACCATCAAATGTCTCAACTGTTCATGTCTTTTGATCCCTATAGATTGGGGAGGGCAGTTGTCAAAAGGACTTTGTCTAATTGACTAGCAGATTTAAAAGTGCACTGATACACAATGGCTAGTTTACAGATTAGAGACTCTGTCGAGGCTCATCCAGTGAGAGAAATGGAACTTCAGTGGCTCATCTCTGGACCACTTGCACTGAAGACACATGAAAAGCTGTTACCTGGTCATCAATTCACACTTTTATATCCAATTACTGTCTGAATAGCAAATCATAGAGAAACAATAATTATGGACAAGCAGGTCTACACCTAGTCACTCTCCACTGGTGCAATCTGGGTTGTCCATAAGGCTATCCTCAGCTTGGAACTCCCCACGTTATGGCTGATTAATGACTGCTTATTGATGGAGAAAGCAAGGCTGCCTACCTGAAAACAGGGTTCCCCATAAGAACATGTCATACTGGGTCAGATCAAGCCAAGCATCCTGTTTCCAAAAGTGGCCAATCCAAGCTATAAGTATCTGGCAAGTACCCAAAAACTAAGACTATCCCATGCTACTGATGCTGGTAATAGCAGTGGCTATTTTCTAAGTCAACTTGATTAATAGCAGGTAATGGACTTCTCCTCCAAGAACTTATCCAAAACTTTTTTAAACCCAGCTACATTAACTGCACTAACCAGATCCCCTGGCAACAAATTCCAGAGTTTAATTTGCATTGAGTGAAAAAGAACTTTCTATGATTAGTTTTAAATGTACTATATGCTAACTTCATAGAGTGCCTCCTAGTCCTTCTGTTATCTGAAAGCGCAAATAAGCGATTCACATTTATCCACTCTAGACCTATCATGATTTTAAACACCTCTATCATATCCCCCCTCATCCGTCTCTTCTCCAAGCTGAAAAGTCCTAACCTCTTTAGTCTTCCCTCATAGGGGAGCTGTTCCATTCCCCTTATCATTTTGGTAGCCCTTCTCTGTACCTTCTCCATCGCAATTATATCGTTTTTGAGATGCGGCGAACAGAATTGTACACAGTATTCAAGGTGCGGTCTCACCATGTCATGATACAGAGGCATGACATTTTCCGTTTTATTCACCATTCCCTTCCTAATAATTCCTAACTTCCTGTTTGCTTTTTTGACTGCCATAGCACACTGAACTGACAATTTCAATGTATTATCCACTATAACACCTAGATCTCTTTCCTAGGTGGTAGCTGCTCCTAATATGGAACCTAAAATCGTGTAACTATAGCATCGGATATTTTTCCCTATATGCATCACTTTGCACTTATCCACATTAAATTTCATCTGCCATTTGGATGCCCAATTTTCCAGTCTCACAAGGTCCTCCTGAAATTTATCACAATCCGCTTGTGATTTAACTACTCTGAATAATGTATCATCTGCAAATTTGATTTCCTCACTTGTTGTATTCCTTTCCAGATCATTTATAAATATATTGAAAAGTACAGGTCCGAGTACAGATCTCTGAGGCACTCCACTGCCCATCCCCCTTCACTGAAAAAATTGTCCATTTAATCCTACTCTCTTTTTCCTGTCTTTTAGCCAGTTTGTAAACCACGAAAGGACATCGCCACCCATCCCATGACTTTTTACTTTTTCTAGAAGCCTCTCATGACGAACTTTGTTAAATGCCTTCTGAAAATCCAAATACACTACATCTACCGGTTCACCTTTATTTACATCATTATTAACCCCTTCAAAAAAGTGAAGCAGATTTGTGAGGCAAGATTTGCCTTGAATAAAGCCATGCTGACTTCGTTCCATTAAACCATATTTATTTATTTATTTATTTATTTAATTAATTAAAATTTTTCTATACCGTCGTATAGTGGAGCACCATCACAACGGTTTACAGTTAGGCACAAAAAATGTGGTTTCTAATTTATCTAAAGGGTGCCATTATTATCTTTCTATATGTTCTGTGATTTTGATCTTTAGAACACTTTCACTATTTTTCCTGGCACTGAAGTCAGGCTAACTGGTCTGTAGTTTCCTGGATCGCCCCTGGAGCCCTTTTTAAATATTGGGGTTACATTAGCCACCCTCCAGTCTTCAGGTACAATGAATGATTTTAATGATAGGTTACACATTTTTACTAATAGAACTGAAATTCTTTTTTTAGTTCCTTCAGAACCCTGGGGTGTATGCCATCTGGTCCAGGTGATTTACTCTCTTCAGTTTGTCAATCAGGCCTACCACATCTTCTAGGTTTATCGTGATTTGGTTCAGTCCAACTGAATCATTACCCATGAAAACCTTCTCCAGAACGGATATCTCCCCAACATCCTCTTCAGTAAACACCAAAGCAAAGAAATTGTTTAAACTTTGCGCGATGGCCTTTGCGCAATGGCCTTTGCCCCTTTAACCCCTCAATCATCTAATGGTCCAACTGACTTCCTTGTAGGCTTTCTGCTTTGGATATATTTTTAAAAGTTTTTACTGTGAGATTTTGTCTCTACGGCTAACTTATTTTCAAATTCTCTCTTAGCCTGTCTTATCAATGTCTTACATTTAACTTGGCAACACTTATGCTTTATCCTATTTTCTTCTGTTAAATCCTTCTTCCAATTTTTGAATGAAAATCTTTTGGCTAAAATACACTCTTTCACCTCACCTTTTAACCATGCCAGTAATCGTTTTGCCTTCATTCCACCTTTCTTAATGTGTGGAATACATCTGGACTGTGCTTCTAGGATGGTATTTTTTAATGCCTCTTGCACACCTTTTACCTTTATAGCTGCTCCTTTAAGTTTTTTTCTAACTATTTTTCTCATTTTATGAAAGTTTCCCTTTTGAAAGTTTAGCACTAGAGCCATGGATTTGCTTACTGCCCCCCTTCCACACACTATTGCCAAGCAGCCCCACTGCCTTTACCTCTCTTATCAAATCCTGTGCTCCACTGAGAATTAGATCTAAAATTGCTCCCTCTCTCGTTGGTTCCTGAACCAATTGCTCCATAAAACTGTCATTTGTTCCATCCAGGAACTTTATCTCTCTAGTATGTCCCGATGTTACATTTACCCAGTCAATATTGGAGTAATTGAAATCTCTTAACAAATACGTTGTAGGCGAAAGGTTTTTTAACTTGACAAATTTGGACTGATGATTATATATGACCCATAGCAGTTAAAATTCAGGCTAACTTGCTTGTATACCGTGGGTGTTATGATGGTCCTATTCTCAAATTTAAAGAGATTTTGCACATAGAAGTTAAAAAACCTTTCGCCTACAACGTATTTGTTAAGAGAGATTGTGTGGCTCGTTGTATATTGATACTGTTACTATTTTGTGGTAATTGAAATCTCCCATTATTACTGCACTACCAATCTGGTTAGCTTCCCTAATTTCTCTTAGCATTTCACTGTCCATCTCACCATCTTGGCCAGGTGGTCGGTAGTATTCTCCTATCACTATTCTCTTCCCTACCACACAAGGGATTTCTACCCATAAAGATTCGATTGTGCATTTAGTCTCATGCAGGATCTTTATCCTGTTGGACTGTATGCCATCTCGGACATAAAGCGCTACCCCTCATTGCGATAGAATTTGTACCCCGGTATAGCACTGTCCCATTGGTTATCCTCCTTCCACCATGTCTCTGAGATGCCAATTAAGTCTATGTCATCATTCACTGCTATACATTTTAATTCTCCCATCTTACTTCTTAGACTTTTGGCATTTGCATACAAACATTTCAAAGTGTGATTTTTGTTTGTATTTTCATTCTGCTTTTTAATTGATAGGGATAAATTGGAATTTTTTTAGCTCAGTTACAGTTACAGGCACTTGGACTGCTTTTGTTATTATTGGAACCTCACTGTCGGGATGCCCTAATTCTAATGCATCATTAGTATACTTTGAAGATACCTCACTCCGAACCATGCGCTGCTGAGTGACTATCGGATTTCCCCTTTGTTCTAGTTTAAAAGCTGCTCTATCTCCTTTTTAAAGGTTAGCGCCAGCCATCTGGTTCCACCCTGGCTAAGGTGGAGCCCATCCCTTCAGAAAAGACTCCCCCTTCCCCAAAAGGTTTCCAAGTTCCTTACAAAACTGAATCCTTCTTCCTTGCACCATTGTCTCATCCCTGCATTCAGATTCCAGAGCTCTGCCTGCCTCTGGGAACCTGTGCGTGGAACAGGGAGCATTTCAGAGACTGCTACTCTGGAGTTTCTGGATTTCAGCTTTCTACCTATGAGCCTAAATTTGGCTTCCAGAACCTCCCTCCCACATTTTCCTATGTTGTTGGTGCCAACATGTACCATGACAGCCGACTCCTCCCCAGCACTGACTAAAATCCTATCTAGGTGGCATGTGAGGTCCGCCACCTTCACACCAGGTAGGCATGTTACCAGGCGATCCTCACACCCACCAGCCACCCAGCTGTCTACATTCCTAATAATCAAATCACCATCTATGACGGCTGACCTAACCCTTCCCTCCTGGGCAGTAGCCCTGGGAGACACATCCTCGGTGCGAAAGGACAATGCACCACCTGGAGAGCAGGCCCTTGCTACAGGATCCATTCCTGCTGCACCAGGTTAATGCTGTCCAATCATGAGACCTTCTTCCTCCAAAGCAGCACCAGGGGTGCCAGTCTGAAGTTGGGACTTGGCTACTATGTCCATGAAGGTCTCAGCTATACACCTTTCTGTCTGACTCAGCTTCTCCAGGTCTGCCACTCTAGTCTCCAGAGATCGGACTCATTCTCTGAGAGACAGGAGCTCTTTGCATTTGATGCACATGTACAACTTCTCACCGGCGGGTAAAAAATCATACATGTGACACTTGAAGCAAAAGACTGGGAGGCCCCCCTCTTGCTGCTGGACTGCTGCCTTCATCTCAAAATTTGTTCGGTTCCTAGTTAAGTTTTAGGTTGCTATGGGAGTAGAAATGTGTCTAATTAGCGCCCTTTAATTGTATTAGTGTATTCACTATATGTCTAGTAGGGACTACAGGGGAATGATCAAACTCTCAATAAGGTGTGGGGAATTCATGAAGGGAAGTTAAAAGGCTGACTTTTTTTTTTTTTATTAAGTGTGAAAGTGGCACCTGCCTACAAATTAAAGGATGAGCTAGGGGTCTAACCTGCCCCAATATACATTTGTATAATGTTGCTAATCTGCTGTGTCATCTCAAGGACTGGATAGGAACAACTGACGTTCTAATTCCAAAGGATTTCCTACAGGACTGGTGCAAACCCCTTGAGTTGAACAACCTCCTCGTGGCTCCGAGGTTTGCATTGCCCCAGCATATCCGGGATTTTCCATACTTCATCGCATGTCGCACCGCGTGGAAAAGGCTGTGCTCACAGTTCCGTATTTCGTGGCAAACACTAACTTATGCGACCATTGTGGGGCTCCCACTTTCTCTCCCAGTTGGGAAATATTAGCTTCCACTCATTGGAAAAAAAAGGGCCTCACGCATATTCATCAACTATACGACCCTGCTGGGAACCAACTTCACTTCTTCACAGTTAGAAAGACACCATGGGATACCACGCAAAACTTTTTTTGTGTATCTTCAAATTCGACATATTCTTCGGACCTGGAAAGGACACTCCACCACGATTATATGTCAGGATACCTTGAAAACATTTTTCGGCCTGCAACGGCAGAGTGTGACTTGTTCCGGTATGGTGAAAAAGCTCCTTCCACTGGATACCTTGGACCGTCTCACGCAATTGGCAGAAACGTGGACTCAAAATTTACACAGTTCAATCTCACCACCCCCAACTATCAAAGTGTTTCAAAGCTATAGCAAAATGTGTAGAAAATGTACAACTGAGGGAAACCCAATTCAAGCTTCTCCACAGAATCTATATCCTATAAATGGAAACTGACGACAACGCCCACCTGCCTTAAATGCGAAGTGGATATGGCAACCCTGCACCATAATTTCTGGGACTGTACTCTCATCCAGCAATTCTGGGCTTAGACTCTGGGATACCTAGGCCGCCTACTTTCCATAAACCTACCCATGGACCCTAAACTCTGTTTATTGCATCTCATAAGTGAAACGGTGCTGGGGATGCGACTCCAAGCTCAACACAGTCTTTTAAATAAAGCTCTCTTGCTGGCCAAACAATCAATTCTTGCACAGTGGCTAGTTAAAGAACTGCCGTCGCTAACACAATGGCGATTAAAACTTCACAAGTTGGCGGTCTATGAACAGTTATCAGCAAAGACTTCATTATCTTTTTAACGATATGACCTATATTTGGCCATATTGAACCCATACCTGCTTTCCCTCAATCCTCGGGCCCGCAGTACAATTCTAGACATGACCTCCTGACCCTATCACAGCAAGGCCCGAGTCCACTTCATACTCTATTCACTCAATGATGTCGAGAGATGCAGCTAGTAACCACCATCAGCTGTCGCCATCCCCAATTTTTCAGTCCACACCTGAAATGAAGAATGTCTACAGCACTACGGTTGCCAATGTATAAGACTTCATGCCCTCATAGAAACATAGAAACATAGAAATGACGGCAAAAGAAGACCAAACGGCCCATCCAGTCTGCCCAGCAAGCTACGCAGTTTATCCATTTTTTATTTTTTTTTTTTATAATCTTCCCCCCCCCCCCCCACCCCTTGTCACTATTGGCTTCCAGCACCCTCCGGCCCCAATTCCCTTCCACCCCTCCACCAATGCAGAGAGCAGTGCCGTATCCGCATCCCAATGAACATCCAGCTCAATCAGGGGTAGCAACTGCCCCAATAAACGGCCACACCCCTGCCCCATACTCTTACCCACCTCTGTTTTGTTTGTTTGTTTTTTGTTTTTTTGTTTTTGTTTTTTTGTTTTTTGTTTTTTTGGAGATGGCAGCCCTCCAACCTTCCGCTCCGTGAAGGTGGAACACAAACCACTGGCATCCCGCTCCGTGAATGCCTCTGTGGCTACTGCCGCTCCGTGCAGTATTTTGCTGCCTGAAGGTGGAACAACTACTGGCCACTGGCATCCCGCTCCGTGAATGCCTCTGTGGCTACTGCCGCTCCGTGCAGTGTTTTACCACCTCCTCTATATTTATGCCCACTAGACTTGATGGATCCACAGTGTTTATCCCACGCCCCTTTGAAGTCTTTCACAGTTTTAGACTTCACCACTTCCTCCGGAAGGGCATTCCAGGCATCCACCACCCTTTCCGTGAAGAAATACTTCCTGACATTGGTTCTTAGTCTTCCTCCCCGGAGCCTCAGCTCGTGACCTCTGGTTCTGCTGATTTTTTTCCATCTGAAAAGGTTTGTCGTTGTCTTTGGATCATTAACGTTTTTCAAGTATCTGAAAGTCTGAATCATATCACCCCTGCTCCTCCTTTCCTCCAGGGTGTACATATTTAGATTCTTCAATCTCTCCTCGTACGTCATCCGATGAAGATCCTCCACCTTCTTGGTTGCCCTTCTCTGTACCGCTTCCATCTTGTCTTTGTCTCTTTGTAGATACGGTCTCCAGAACTGAACACAGTACTCCAGGTGAGGCCTCACCAAGGACCTGTACAAGGGAATAATCACTTCCCTTTTCTTACTCGATATTCCTCTCTCTATGCAGCCCAGCATTCTTCTGGCTTTTGCTATCGCCTTGTCACATTGTTTCGCAGACTTCATATCATTAGACACTATCACCCCAAGGTCCCTCTCCTGCTCCGTGCACATCAGCCTTTCCCCCCCCCATCGAATACAGTTCATTCGGATTTCCACTCCCCATATGCATGACTTTGCACTTCTTGGCATTGAATCTCAGCTGCCATATCTTCGACCACTCTTCCAGTTTCCTTAAATCCCGTCTCATTCTCTCCACTCCTTCCGGCGTGTCCACTCTGTTGCAGATCTTAGTGTCATCCGCAAAAAGACAAACCTTACCTTCTATCCCGTCCGCAATGTCGCTCACAAAGATATTGAACAGGACCGGTCCCAAAACCGATCCTTGTGGTACACCACTTAAAACCGCTCTCTCTTCAGAGAAAGTTCCGTTTACCATCACACATTGTCTTCTGTCCGTCAACCAATTTGCAATCCAGGTCACCACCTCGGCCCTCACTCCTAAGCTTCTCGTTTTATTCACCAGTCTCCTGTGCGGAACCGTATCAAAAGCTTTGCTGAAATCCAAGTAGATGACATCGAGCGCTCTTCCTTGATCCAATTCCTTGGTTACCCAGTCAAAAAAGTCAATCAGATTTGTCTGACAGGATCTTCCCCTGGTGAATCCATGTTGCCTCTGGTCCATTAATTCTCCTAACTGTAGATAGTTCACTATTCTCTCTTTCAGCAGTGACTCCATTACTTTTCCCACCACCGAAGTGAGGCTAACCGGTCTGTAGTTGCCAGCCTCCTCCCTGTTCCCACTCTTGTGAAGCGGGACCACCACCGCTCTTCTCCAATCTCTTGGTACCACTCCTGTTTCTAGGGATCTATTGAACAGGTCACACAGCGGACCCGCCAGAACATCTCTGAGCTCCCTCAGTATCCTTGGATGAATCCCATCAGGCCCCATAGCTTTGTCCACTTTCAGATTCTTTAGCTCTTCCCATACATTTTCTACTGTAAAAGGATTTTCATCTATTCCACTTCCCTCCAGTTTCTTGTTGTGTAGAGATGGTCCTTCTCCAGGGTCTTCTTTAGTGAACACAGAGCTGAAGTATTCGTTTAATATTTCTGCCATTTCTTCATCTCTCTCCACACATTGATCATTACCACCTTTCAATTTCACTATACCACTTTGGACCTTTCTCTTTTCGCTGATGTATCTGAAAAATGTTTTGTCACCATTTTTTATCTCCTTGGCAATCCTCTCTTCCACTTGACTTTTTGCCAACTTGATTAATTTCTTCGTCTCCCTCAGTTGAAACAAATATTCTTCTTTGTGCTCCTCCCTTTGGGATCTTTTGTATTTTTTGAATGCTGTTCTTTTAGCTTTAATTTTGTCAGCCACCTCCTTTGAGAACCAGATAGGTTTCAATTTTCTTTTGCTTTTCTTTACATTTCTAACATATAGAGCAGTTGCCTTGGTGATTGCTCCTTTTAGATTGGTCCACTGCTGATCCACATCTCTTTCATTCTCCCATCCTTTTAGTTCTTCCTCCAGGTACTTCCCCATTTCCTCAAAGTCTGTGTTTTTGAACTGTAAAACTCGGGTCTTTGTGGTTCTTTTCCCTATTCTTTTAGTTATATTAAACCATATCGTTTGATGATCACTGGTGCTGAGGTGGGTGCCCACCTGGACATCGGAGACATTATCTCCATTAGTGAGCACTAAGTCGAGCATAGCTCCTTCTCTCGTGGGTTCCAACACCATTTGTTTGAACAAAGTTACTTGCATGGCATCCACTATCGCTCTACTATTTTTAGTTTCTGCAGATGGGATTTTCCAGTCTACATCTGGCATATTAAAGTCACCCACGATCACCATTTCTCCCTTCTTACCTATCTTATGGATGTCTTCAACCAGATCTCTGTCCAGCTCTTCCTTTTGGTTTGGAGGCCTGTAAACCACTCCAATATAAATGGATGCTCCGTCATCTTTTTTTAGGTCGACCCATAGTGCTTCTTCCTTGCCCCAACTTCCTTGCAGCTCAGATGCTTGGATGTTGTTTCTGACATAAAGAGCCACACCGCCCCCTTTTCTATCCACTCTGTCCTTCCTTAACAAGTTATAGCCTGGTATTGTTGTATCCCATTCATGAGATTCTGTGAACCATGTCTCTGTGATAGCAACAATGTCCAATTCTGCCTCTGTCATTAGGGCCTGTAGATCTGGGATTTTATTTCCCAAACTATGAGCATTTGTGGTCATAGCCTTCCAGGTACTCTCTTTAAGGTTATTGCTTTTCCTGGACTCCTTATGAGACTTTAGTTGAGATTTGTTATTCACTTCACTCTTTCCTTTTGCAGTTGTGCCACTGTTGACAGAGTTATCCATCTCAATTAGATTTTTCTTTTGGTTATGGAACTTGATATTCTGCATGCATTGTGTTTTTTTTTCTCTTTTCTGGTAACACTTCAATGTTTTTCTCAAGAACTTCATTAGTTTTTAATATAGAGAAGGCTTTTTGTTCTTTTTGCATTTGGTACATTGTGTGTCTCCTCATCACAGGTCTAATTCTATCAGAGCCCACTGTAATCCTGGATTTTAAAGAATTTCTTAATGACCTGTTTGAGTGGGGGGGTGTATCTGTTGGCTGTCCATTCGTCAAGAATGGGTGACTGTGGGTCCTACCTGAGCCTAATGAATCTCCTTTTCTTGACTCTTGGTTTTTCTGTGATATTGGGGAATTAATTTCTGAGTAATGCAATGTGGGTGTAATACTTGTAATTGAAGCTAATTGAGCTTTAACCTCAGTCAGCTCCTTTTTCAAGGAAGAGAGTTGTGCACAAATTGGGCAAGCTCTAAGTTTCCAGATGCTTTCCCTCAGAACACAGGCTCCACAGCAGTTACATTGGATAGTCCTCATTTTGGTAATATATGATTTGTATTTCCTTGACTTATCAATGTACTAATGTATCTTGCTGCTAATGTTAAGTTAGGCAGTCTTTATTAGAAAACAAGCCCCAGGGGTGGGTGGGTAGAGGGGTAGGGTGGGAGGGAGTCAAACAGTGTAATCTGGGACAAGCTGGGTAAAGCAGGGCACTTCCTGGAGCAATAATAGTCCTCTATTAAATGATCTCTCAGTACTTATGTGCCAATGTTAAACAGATTATAAAGATAGCTCTACAATAAGAGAAATGCAGGTATACTGAATCTTAAAGCAAACGAATTAGCAAAGAACCAGACCAAATATATACTCCAGCCTCTTCACTGACCACAATGGCTCTCCTTCTCACTAACTTTACCTCCCCCAAGGTCTGAGACACACCCAATCCAGTTAGATGAGGTCACTTCTGGAAGTGTATCTGTCCTTTTTGATCAATTGCTTTAAAACAGACTTTATGCCCCAATATAAAAATTTGACCAGATTATTTATGCCAGCTAACTCCAAAAGAGAGAGATTTTACATATAGTCCCCTCATACCGGGGACTATATGTTTCAGAGCCTCATATGTTTCAAAACCTCATATCCACGATGGACCACAGGATATATGCTACAAGAGCTCTAAATATCACGGTCATGTTGTCTTACAGCTTTCTGGACTCATGGCAACCAAGGATTTATGCTTCCACGGTCCATTGCTCTGGATTACCACAGACAGCTCTAAGGGGGGTGGGGGGAGGAGGAATGGGTGGAGGAGGGGGGGAATCGGGGAGAAAAAGGACAGTGGGAAAGTTCTCCGTGCACTCTGGATATCTGGGTATGACATCAGTGATATGTATGATCTTACTGCTTTCTACCAACCAACCCAGGGTTAATAGTACTGATACCGGAACTTTGTACCGACAAGTTACTGTTGCTGTTACATCTATTTGAAAATCAATAAATAAATATATAAAAAAAACCAATGAACTAGGGGTGGGAGGGTTGGGAAATACAACACACTAATTTCTGCTTATTAGCAACCTGACTATTAAAAATAAACATACCAAATTCTGCTTATTAGCAGCCTTACTATTTAAAAATAAACACAATAACTTCTGTTTATTAGCTGCCTTACTGACTATTGAAAGCACAAACACACTAAATAATATACCCCAATAATTTATTTCTCCCCAATAATTTTTTTAAAAATTTCCCAATCAAAACTTACTGACTCCTTTCAGCCACCAGCAAGGTGATCCTCTCCTCTCAGTGCTCCCATACAATGAAATAGCCATACCTAATACCCACTAGACTCTCTGAAGACTCAAATACCTCCCTAAATCTTAAGCTCTGGAAGAGACTGAGGGGGTCACAAGGCTGCGTCTACATGCATGAACTCCTACACATACTCAGAAAGACTTTTTTTTTATCTCTGAAGCTGGCTGAGTCATCCTTCTGTCTAAGGATGTCTAAGGTTTGTTTACAGGTAAACAAACCTGCTTTATCTCTTGACATCTACTTCATCATATTTTATCTATCCTGAAAATCAAATGTGATTGAGAGTAGCTAGGAACGAGTTTGGAACCCATTCTTTAGTAGGGATGTGAAACGTTTTTTGACGATTTAAAATATCGTCCGATATATTTTAAATTGTCAAAAATCGTTAGAGGCTATATATTATAGGAATTCCCCCGATTTATCGTCAAAAATCGTAAATCGGGGGAAGTGGGAGGGGAAGGGGAAGGGGGAGGGCGGGAAAACCGGCACACTAAAACAACCCTAAAACCCACCCCGACCCTTTAAAATAAATCCTCCACCCTCCCGAACCCCCCCCCAAAATGTCTTAAATTACCTGGGGTCCAGTGGGGGGGTCCCGGTGTGATCTTCCACTCTCGGGCCACAGGTGCGTTGATAGAAATGGCGCCGGCGCTACCTTTGCCCTGTCATATGACAGGATACAATACTTGTGGCAATTTATCTAATATATCACACAACAACAATATTCAATAATACATAGTGACATATAAATATGTTTCTCAATCTTTATTAATGAAAAAAGTATTAAAAAAATCCCAACCAATTATCTTTTAAATATACCCCGGATCACCACATTTAAAAATTCACCAACATCATACTCTTTCACATCCCACTCATTCAACACATTCACACATCAATTTGTGCAAAAAATTTTTGAAATTCACATTAGATATACAACAGACGTCTCATATTTCTTTGATAAGCAGAAAGAGTCCAATTTCGCCAAGATTCTTCTTTGTTCCCAGAACGTCAAATACTTCAATATATCTTTATCCTCTCGACATGTTTCGCCTCTCTTCAGGCTTCTTCAGGAGAGCTTTCATAAAGTCTCCTACTGCTTATATCCTTGTCCTCAATTGTTATCCAAAGGAATAGTTTCTCTGAACGTCCCAGCTAATCTCCCTCGGACGTGCAGCAGATATCCCCGACTCTTATTTCACATCTTTATTAAATTCATCTCACTTCGCCTTTTCTTTGTTACAGCAGAAAAAACGCCATGACCAAACCTTCAGAAAATGTCAAAACCGAGTCACTCGGATAAAGATAAAGATAAAGATATATTGAAGTATTTGACGTTCTGGGAACAAAGAAGAATCTTGGCGAAATTGGACTCTTTCTGCTTATCAAAGAAATATGAGACGTCTGTTGTATATCTAATGTGAATTTCAAAAATTTTTTGCACAAATTGATGTGTGAATGTGTTGAATGAGTGGGATGTGAAAGAGTATGATGTTGGTGAATTTTTAAATGTGGTGATCCGGGGTATATTTAAAAGATAATTGGTTGGGATTTTTTTAATACTTTTTTCATTAATAAAGATTGAGAAACATATTTATATGTCACTATGTATTATTGAATACTGTCATATGACAGGGCAAAGGTAGCGCCGGCGCCATTTTGGTTCCTGTCCCCCGACGTCACGAGCGTAGGAGATTGCTCCCGGACCCCCGCTGGACCCCCAGGGACTTTTGGCCAGCTTGGGGGGGGCCTCCTGACCCCCACAAGACTTGCCAAAAGTCCAGCAGGGGTCCGGGAATGACCTCCTGCACTCGAATCGTGTTGCAGTACGGCAATATGGCCAAACGGCCGGCGCCATTTTGCAGGTATTGCAAAATGGCGCCAGCCATATTGCCGTATTGCCGTATATGGCCCATTTCCTGGAATACAGGGATCCACAGGCCCATTTACTAGTCTCTCACCCCTCAGTCCTGAACTCCTGACACAGATTCCGGCTCAGGGAAAGGCCCACGCAGTCACCCCTTCTTCCTCCAGGACCCCTCACTCCCCTCCCCCCCACTATCGGCCTTCCATACCTGCCACCATGCACTCACTCACAATTCCCATCATCTACAACCACACAAGGAGAGTTCCTAAGCCCCCCACTCTCCTGCACAACCGTCAACAGAGACTCAGGCCCATCCTATTAACACCTGTTACCCAACTACTTGGCCTGGCTCTATTCTC
The DNA here is from genome assembly GCF_901001135.1 of Rhinatrema bivittatum. Classification (NCBI taxonomy): domain Eukaryota; kingdom Metazoa; phylum Chordata; class Amphibia; order Gymnophiona; family Rhinatrematidae; genus Rhinatrema; species Rhinatrema bivittatum. Next base: position 215,965,866 of record NC_042618.1, on the reverse strand, counting down.
ACTCACCCTGTTCAACGCACAATCCATCTCCAAGAAAACTCATATCCTCAACGACATCCTCACGGATTCAAAACCTGACATCTGTGCTATCACTGAAACCTGGCTAAAAGCCACCGACACAGTCCTATTAAATCAGCTTCCCACTCAGGCCTATGACTTCCTCTCTATACCTAGGCTCAAAAAAAGAGGAGGAGGGCTCCTCCTTGCTGCCAAAAAAGGGATTGGTCTGACCCTGCAGGCCACTAACAACCTAGCCAACACTGAATTTGCCCTTTTCAACTCAAAACATCTGGCAATTGGTCTAGTCTACGCACCCCCAGGCCTACTGGAGACAGACCCTTCCCCTATTATTGAGCTAGCAGCGAAACACCTTAATACCGGCAAACCATCCATCCTGATGGGAGACTTCAACCTTCACGTGGATGTCCTTCCCCGCTCAACCAACTGCGAAACACTACTCTCCTCACTCAACGATATGGGTTTCAGACAAATCATCAACGAGCCCACCCACAAGGCGGGTCATACGTTAGATCTTATCTTCATAAACGAAGGAATTTCACCCCACTCAATTCCAACTTGCATACCGGTACCATGGACTGACCACCGAATCATTTCTGCCGCGCTTGAAATCAAGGAGCACCCTCCACTAACAACATACTCAACTACCATATCCTTCAGGAAACCTTGCACCGGAGATCAGCTAAGCTCATATCTAACTTCGGAACTAGCTCATCTGGACCTATCAGACGCCAACACAGCCTTGACATCATGGAACAACATCACCAGCAAGGTAGCAGATCAAGCGTGTCCGATGACGACAAAATCCATCAATCCAGACAAAAACAACAGGAAACCCTGGTTCACCCTTGAGCTGAAGGCACGCAAACAGGAGCTCAGATGCAAGGAACACCAATGGAGGAAAAACCCATCTACCACAACCCTCCTCTCCTATAAATCATGCCTAACCTCATATAGAAATGATATCAACAAATCCAAGAAAGAATTCTTCGCCAAAAAGATACACCACTTCATCTTCGACTCAAGAGCCCTGTTCTCATATGTATCAGCCCTTACTAGACCATCCATGCCTATCATACCAGATGAACAAGCGTTTAACAAAGCTAACGAACTAGCTGATTACTTTGACAAAAAAATCTCCACACTCGTCGCCCCCCTCAAGGGGACCCTGACGCTTCCCAATTCCCCAATCATCTCTAGCTCTCAAGCAGTGCACTCAACCACAGCAGCTCTCGACTCCTTCGAGCCAACAACCACACTAGAAATAGAGAACATAATTAAGAAAATAAAACCATCGTCTCATCCATCAGATCACATCCCCTCCAACCTGCTGAGTTCCATACATAACATCATTGCTAAACCCATCGCAGACATCATTAATTGCTCACTTACCCAAGGCCATGTCCCCAACCAACTCAAGATGGCAATGCTCAAACCTCTCCTCAAAAAACCCAACCTTGCCACAGCGGACCCAGCCAATTTCAGACCCATAGCAAACCTGCCAATGATCACCAAAATTATGGAGAAAATTGTAAACAGACAACTCTCAGAATTCCTAGATGAAAACAACATCCTTACCTCAAACCAATTTGGCTTCCGTAAGACCCGGAACACTGAATCGCTACTAGCCACACTATCAGACTCTGTTGCGGTCTCGGTCGCCACGGTGGCGCCCGAGACCTTACCTTCTTCCCGGGTCCCGGGGAGCTGCCGTGTTCCGCGGCCTCAGGACCCCGGCCGCCGCTTCCCCCAGCCGTTTCGGTCCTCCGCGGGCCTGCAGGGCCTTCGGGCGCCATGCGCCGGCTCCCACGCTGCCGCTGGCGTGCTCTCACGGCCAGCCCCGCCCCCAGGCGCGCGCGCGCGGCTGACCTCCGGTTTTAAAGGGACCAGCGCGGGAAAACCCGGCTCCTCCCTTCTCTGACGTCAGACGCTGCAGGGCTATTTAAGCCCTGCAGTCCCTTCTCTTCTTTGCCTTGCAACGAGGTTCACTACTTCCGGTAGTTCTAAGTTGCGTTCCTGGATTGCCTGTTACCTGCCTGACTCCGCTCTGCCTGACTCCGCTTGCCTGCTACCTGCCTTGACCACGGATTACCTGACTCCGCTTGCCTGTTACCTGCCTTGACCACGGATTGCCTGACTCCGCCTGCCTGCTACCTGCCTTGACCACGGTTTGCCTGACTCCGCTTGCCTGTTTCCTGCCTTGACTCCGGTTCGTAGTTTTGACCCTGCTTATCTTCAGCCTGCCCTGACCTCGGTTCGTGACCCCGACTTCTGCTCGCTCGCTGCCTGCCCAGACTCCAGTCCGGATTCCACTCCTGGGTTTCTTCGTTCTCGCCTAAGTCCCAGCGGTCCGGGTCCCTACGGGCTCCTCCTGGGGGGACCTCGGGCTTCCAGGGCGAAGTCTCCTAAGTCCTAGCAACCCGGGCTCCCACAGCTCCTCTGGAGGAGTCTCGGGTTTCCAGGTGAAGATCCTATTGCCCAGTGGGAGTTCTGCCTACCGACTGTTCCCTCGGGCCAGTCGGCCCAAGGATCCACATCCGGATTGTCTCCAGCACAACAAGACTCTATCCTCTTCAATCTGGAAAAAGGTCAACCTTGCCTCCTCGCTCTTCTGGATCTCTCTTCGGCATTCGACACTGTGAATCATTCGTGCCTCTTACAGCGTCTAGTCGACACTGGCATCACAGGATCAGCGCTTAACTGGTTCAAATCATTCCTAGAAAATAGGGCTTACAAGGTCAAAATAAATAACAAAGAGTCTCACCCTACTGCATCCAAGATGGGTGTTCCACAGGGATCATCCCTCTCACCCACTCTTTTTAATATCTATCTTCTTCCGCTCTGTCACCTCCTTACCAATCTCAAGCTAATTCACTTCCTTTACGCGGATGACATACAAATACTCATCCCTATCACGGAATCTCTACACAAAGCCTTGGCATTCTGGAATAACTGCCTCACATCAATAAACAACCTACTTGCAGGACTCAACTTGGTTTTAAACACTAACAAAACGGAAATCCTACTTATCTCCCCTGAAAATCACGTCCCACCTATCACTCCAAATGCTAGCCAATCTCCTATCAACTCCAAAGACATCACTTTGCAGCAAGTAAGAGACCTGGGAGTACTCCTAGATAACAGACTCAGCCTCAACAAGTTCATAAACAACACGACAAAAGAGTGCTTTTTTAAATTGCATGTATTAAAAAAATTAAAACCTCTACTACGCTACAGAGATTTCCGCCTGGTTCTACAAGCCATCATATTACCGAAACTAGACTATTGCAACTCGCTCCTCCTCGGCCTCCCCGCTTGCACCACCAAACCGCTTCAGATGGTCATGAACGCAACGGCCAGAATTCTTACAAACACCAAAAAAAGGGACCATATCACCCCCATTCTCCAGCACCTACATTGGCTACCTATCAAATACAGAATTCACTTCAAAACCATTATGATGATTCACAAGGCCCTACATAACATCGCTCCTCTCAATTTAACTTTTCAACTGCAGCTTCACACCTCCAAGAGACCGACAAGAAGTGCGTACAGAAATATGCTACGCGCCCAGCCAGCAAAATCCTCCCTGAGGAAACGCGCACTATCCACAGCTGGCCCCATACTCTGGAACGCGCTCCCTCTAGACCTTCGCCTCGAATCGTGCCACATTACTTTCAAAAAGAAACTAAAGACTTGGTTTTTTGCACAAGCTTTCCCAGGAATCTAAAAGCCGGAAGAAAACAATATCAGCCTGGCCTCTGACCCAACTCACCTTATGTACATTGTTTACTGTATTTTATTTAGTTACCTCTATTTAGCTATTTATGCTTAATCTCTGTATCCTTTGCCAAGTTCCGCTGCCCCCCCCCATATTATCTGTTATCTTGTTATCTTGTTGCAATGTAAACTGCCCACTGAGGCGTCAGTTTGAGTTCCTTGTAAACCGGTGTGATATGTATATTATACAGGAACATCGGTATATAAAAACTAAAAAGAAATAAATAAATAAAATAAATAAATAAATAAGTATCCTACTCCATAGAAACGTGCCTTTATACTCTGCAAATGTGTTGATCTAATGTTTCTTAAATATTGATTCTTACATGGAAAAATGTGTTTTAATACAGATTCTTTCAGACCAGAAATAGAAATTCCGAGTACTACTGTAACTTCAAAAATGTTCTCTACAATAAACATCTGCTCTTCATCTTTACCAATAATGGACAGTAAATAAGACTTACAAGGCAATGTAAACAGATATACTGCTTGTACTTACGATATAATGATAAACACCTCTATCCCATAACCTTGCACTCTTCACAAAGTTCATATAGCAGGGAGCTTCCTGAGGATGAATACAATAAGAACTAATAAGTCATAGGATTATTTTTTTTCAGATTAAACTATATTTACTATTGAATCAAGGTATCTGCCTCTATAAAATATACTTCTCTGAGTACATAGTTATAAACCTCATAGGCTATTTTATTTTGCCCAGTATATTTATATGGATGTGTAACTGTATTCTGTTTAGTGCTACTATAATACTCATAATTTTAAAATCCTAGAAATATACATGATCATAAAACATATTTTCTCTTCAGAAATACTAGAGAAAATTGACTTTTGTTGTTAGTCTATCTATATCAGAGTGATACTTTGATACCATAATTTTTTCAACTGTACAATAAATTATTTCTACTCTTCAGTATGCAATCTGTAAGAGCCAATTTCTGTTGCAGGAAAATGCTATGAGCACTGTTTGTTCATGCGTTAGGTGTAGCTTATTTGTGCTTATGTTATCTAGATATCTTTGGTTGTGCCTATCTTACATCTCATCACTTAAGATCTTCTAAGTGAAGACTGCAGAAAGTGCTGTCAATATATAATTATTTCCTGTTTGGAAAATGTATGGAAAAATAGAGTAGAACCCTGCCGCAGCCCCCCTTCCATTCATACAATTGATTAGGGCCCCCAAGATGGGTTACTATATATATATACTAGCCGTTAAGCCCGTAACAACGGGCTACATTTAAAAAAAAATTTCGGTCCATTTCCTACCCACTCCCTCCCCCTCATTCTCCCTCCCTCCCTCTAGTCTCCCCCCCTCCCACCTCTCCCCTCTATTCTCCCTCCCTCTCACCTTCCCCCTCTATTCTCCTCCCTCTCACCTTCCCCCTCCCCTCACCTTCTCCTCCCTCCCCCCTCCCCTCACTCTCTCCTCCCTCCCCTCTCCCCTCACTCTCTCCTCCCTCCCCCTCTCTCATTCCCCTCCCCTTTCAGCTCATCCACAGCCTAAAAACCCAGCCACCCTTCCTCACGCGAGCCGCCGCCGCTACTGCTCCTCCCGCTGCTGCCGCCGCCGCTCCTAGCGACCCAGCGCCATTTTTTTTTTCAGGCACTCTGGCCGACGTGCTCGCCAGCAGGAAAGTGGCTCGGGCAGAGGCGGCGCCGGGCCAGCAGGTGGAACTGGAAGCTCAGGGGGAGGGGGAGAGCAACTCTCCCCGCACCTAAAAACCCAGCCACCCTCCCTTGTGCACGCCGCCGCCGCTACTGCTCCTCCCGCTGCTGCCGCCGCCGCTGCTCCTAGCTACCCAGCGCCATTTTCTTTTCCGGGCACTCTGACCGACGTGCTCGCCCGTGCATGCGCGGTAGAGCTGCTCTCTACTGCGCATTTGCGGCATGTCGGTCAGGGCTCCCTTATCTAGTAGATGTATATATGGCCTCACATTGGTTTCTGCTTAGGTAGCAGAAGGAAGGTGTTATGATATCGAGGTGTTTGGTGGATTCTCATGGGCAACAGTGATGATATCTCCTACGGGGAGGAGCTCCGTAGGGAACTGAAGCACTGGGCTAGACTCAGATGCACAAATGCAGAGAATATATCTTTTATTATACAGCTATTGTGCTCCACCAGAGGTGGCAGTAGAGAGTAGATTAGGTAGCAATGGTCTGTGATCCTTGGCGTAGGAGACCCGTCCCACAATGGTGGTGTAAGGCCCCGATGCAGATGTCCAGTAAGGCACTGTAGGAGAGGCAGACTGGCAGATGTTATAACACACTCCCTGGTAGCTGAGTACATAGAGTTCCCAATGAGCAGTAGAGAGAGGATAGGTATTAACAGTCTGTAATCCTCGGCAGAGGAGACCCGTTCCACAAAGGTGGTGTAGAGCCCGATATAGATGGGCAGTGAGGAGCTGTAGATGGACAGACCTGGGAGAAGTTGTACTCACTCTCTGTAGCTGATAGGTAGTGTTCCAGCAGGTTGAAGAATTGGTAGCAGGCACCAGGATAGACACACAGGCCCTCGAGGAGCAATTACCTGTATTTAGGATAGGCACCTGGAAATAAGCAAAGGGCCCCCGAGGAGGGGGTCCCCAGGTTAGTAGAACCCCGGAGGGTAAGGGTGGCTTCCAGCAGTGTAGAAGCAGCAGAGCAGCTTCAGACCGGAACAAATCCAATCTGTTGCTAACTTGGCGAGAGTCAGCAAATGGGCAACCTTTTAAATGCGGAAGCAGTGATGTCACTCGAGGGGGACGCCCCTGAGATTCGCGCCAACACTGCTACAAGACGTGAGGCGTGCGCGCGCACGCGCCCTAGGAGGCCTCAGATCAACATGGCAGGACACCGTGCCAGAGCCGCTCCAGGGAAGCCGGAGGGTGTGGCAAGGAGACGCTACAGATGCCATTCTCCTGAGGCTAGTGGAGAAGGCTGAAATAGAGGTGAGGCATGTCGGGCGAAGCCATCTGAGACTGACAGACACAACAGAAGGTCTGTGTCATTCTAGAAACCTCTGGTTTGTTCCTGTACATATCTTCCTTTTATTTTCTGCCGTGCTTGGCAGTTCAATTTTTGGTTCCCCGATGCCTGTTCTACTGGGGCAGTGGAAACAATATGCCCCCTGAAGCGCTGCAGTTTTCTAGAAAGGTTCTTTAGTTCTAAGACTGCTCAGAAGTCTTTGCAGAGTTTGAATGATGCCATCTGTTTCCCGCTGGATTTCAGTTTAAGGCCTCTTTTCACTTTGAAGGGACCTAGTCAGCTGATTTTTACCTTCCCCTCAAGTTAATATGGAACTGGCAGGCTCCTATCAGCTCTGCTGATACTTCTAAGTGCAATTAGCTTTTCCCCTCTGGGGTTCTTGAAAACAGCCTTGATTAAACAGAATTTGCCACCCGCTCGCTACAAGGGTCTCCCCTGAGGAAGCCACTTTGGCCAAACAAGGTCTTTGTTGGGATTTTACCAGCTGACCCTGGATCTTAAAACTCCATTTGGTGGAGCTGTCTTTGAAGTTAGTCCGTTATCTTTAAGAACCAAGTTTTTTTACATTTGTCCGGCAGTGCCACATTAGAGCTTGACAGTGTCAAAACAAGAGCTGCTTTGCTAGTCTTTATTTAAAAAAACATGTTTAGGTAGGTAACGTATACAGCTCTTACCGAATGCTGTAACTAAATACCTTGAAGTTTGTAAATATAGCAACGTTTGTTATTATTTGGTATATGGTTTGTGATACGTGTGTTATGTGCACTTGAGGCAATGAGTGACTGAGCAGCACCTTGATATAGATGTCTAATTAGTTGCGTGTCTTGTCTGGTTCAGACACTTGTACATATTGGGCTGGATTTAAAACCTATGCGTGGGCATACATATGTGCACACAACCCGGCACGCACACATGGTGTGGGCCATCCAGTGCTCCTACCATGTGACAGGGGCCTGTCAATGGCATGGGTACCCTGTCACATGGTAAGGGCAAAGGGCCATTGGCGCCATTTTTATTAGTGGCAGCCGGGACTTCCACTGGACCACCAAGTACTTGCAAAATGTTTTGGGGGGGTTCGGGAGGGTGGGGGAAGCTAAAGGATCAGTTTTAAAGGGTCGGGGTGGGTTTTTTGTTTATTGGCTCGGGCGCAGCCGATAAACAAAACCATGATCGGACTGCACGAAAAAAAATTAACGATGTGAATCGGAACCGATTCCGGTTCCGATTCACATCTCTAATATGCAGTTCTCACTGCAACCTTCGCTGTTTCCTGATGAAGCAACTAAGATCACATTTATCCTTTCACGCCATGAAGGGAAGGCCCTGGCATGGGCTTCCCCTCTTTGGGAGCGTTCTGACACTATCCTTTGCCAGCTCTCTCAGTTCATCTCCGTCTTCCGATGTACATTCGAGGACCCAGGCCGACAAGCAGTCGCTGGCCACCACCTACTCCACCTCTGTCAAGGCTCGCACCTGCTCGCTGAATACACCGTATAGTTCAGAAAATTAGCTACTGAGCTAGGTTGGCAAGAAGACTGCTTAAGGGCACTCTACCTCAAGAGCCTGTCTCCGGCTCTCAAAGATGAACTGGCCGCTCGTGAGATCCCTGCATCTCTGGAAGACTTGATCTCCCTGGTCGGTAGGATTGATTACCATCTCCAACAACGTCATCAGGAGGTAAAGGCCCTCCGAGCTCCTGTTCCACGTCCATCATGTGCAGCAAGTCCACCATTGAAGGCCTTACCGGCTCCTCAGCCACCCAAATCAATCACAGCCGCTTGACTCCAAAGGAACATCTCCGACACAGGAAAGCAGGCCTCTGTTATATTGCAGCAGTTCAGGGTATTAGGGTTAGGGCACTGTGTGCAGGAAGATCACAACTCTCCCGGTATCAGGGTTAGGGCACTGTGTGCAAGAAGATCACAACACTCCTGGTATCAGGGTTAGGGCACTGTGTACAGGAAGATCACAACACTCCCGGTATCAGGGATATGGCACTGTGTGCAGGAAGATCACAACACCCCCGGTATCAGGGTTAGGGCACTGCATGCAGGAAGATCACAACACTCCCGGTATCAGGGTTAGGGCACTGTATGCAGGAAGATCACAACACTCCCGGTATCAGGGATATGGCACTGTGTGCAGGAAGATCACAACACCCCTGGTATTAGGGATAGGGCACTGCGTGCAGGAAGATCACAACACCCCTGGTATTAGGGATAGGGCACTGCATGCAGGAAGATCACAACACCCCTGGTATCAGGGTTAGGGCACTGCGTGCAGGAAGATCACAACACTCCCGGTATCAGGGTTAGGGCACTGTGTGCAGGAAGATCACAACACTCCCAGTATCAGGGATATGGCACTGTGTGCAGGAAGATCACAACACTCCCGGTATCAGGGATAGGGCACTGCATGCAGGAAGATCACAACACTCCCAGTATCAGGGATACGGCACTGCATGCAGGAAGATCACAACACTCTCAGTATCAGGGATAGGGCACAAGTTCTAGTCACATTGACTGATCACATTACTTTTTTTGTCAAGCTACCAACCGTTTCCATTTCCCATCCCCCCAACCATCACCTCAGTGGGAACCTTGGTAACATCAATAAATAAGAGGGCAGCCAGCCAATAGGAATACATATTCATTCCTAAACTGACCTTAACTGACCTGAAAAGTGTCAATTTGTATCATTTTCTGTTAGTGCGCACTAACAATGGTTAGTGCGCACTAACTCCTGTTAGTGCGCACTAACCCGATTAACGATTTTTTAACGATAAATCGTTAGAATTCCTATTGTATCGTGTTCTTTAACGATTTAAGACGATTTTAAAATTATTGGACGATAATTTTAATCGTTGAAAAATGATTCACATCCCTAATTTCTTATGTTCTTATGTTCTTATCAATAAGTTGTGATTGATAGTATCAAAAGCCGATGATACGTCTAGTAAAATCAGCAGATACAATTTCCCATTATCTAGGCCTCTTAACACAATGTCGGAGAGCGAAAACAAGTAATGTTTCTGTGTTAAAAAATGTATGAAAACCGAATTGAGAAGGATAAATTAGGTGGTTAAAATCTGGCTATCTAGCGAGCCGCTGAATATCCAGGTATATTCAGTGGCCGGTAGATAGCTGGATAAGTCATTTATCTAGTTATCTTTTAGCCACATAGGCAATGGGCGGATCAGGGCAGCACTACTTATCTATATTTGGCTAAGTAGTAATTTGTGCACAGAAATTCAGCAGCATAGCTATGCTGCCAAATATCCCTATGTTATATCCAGCTAAGTAACTTATCCGGATACATTATATCTGACTAAGTTACTTAGCCAGATACAGCTGAATATTGGGCCCCATGGATTTTGTCGGTTTAGATACTGTGAGTAGGATGGTTAGAGGGCAGTAGCTAGTACAAGCAGCATGATTTTTAACCATGATTATTACAGCCATTTTACAGTGTGCTTGTGGGAAATCTTGGGGATATGTTCTCCTAAATGCACAAAAAAATGTTATATTAAAGGACTGATCTAGAAACTTTGAAGCTTGTCCACAAAATACAGGTGGGATCACTTCACCAATGAAAAGGTATTGTAATCAGGAAGAGAAAACATACTTCAAAGTAAGAAGTAGCTCCAATATTCATTGCTAGTAAGTCATTAACTTGATTTTCTAATGAATCTGGCATTAGGCATTCATTACCAATTGTTTGTGTTTAAGTTGAACGGTGGCTTGATAATGTGGGTTGATAAATGAAAGCAAATTAAATGAGGGAATTTTGGACACTTATAAAAGCAATTAACTTGTTTGGTGGTAATTACATATTCAAGGCTAAATCAAGTACTTCTGGGAAGCCACAAGGGGTTGCCGTTATAAGCTAAGGGTACACAGATATGAAAGAATAGAAAAGTCTGAAGTCTTTTAAAATATGAGAAAGACCGAAGTAAGTATGGTTTTAATGACAAACAGTTCACTTCCAATGAAAAAATTAAGAATAAAGCCTGCATGTCAAATAAAAACCCAGGAATGATGTTAATGGTTAAGTGCAGACAGGTGGTGAGCTGGAGGTCAATGTTTTTCATATCCTAAAGGAACAAAAGTACAAGTGCCTATGTCCCAGTGTGTATTCTGATAAATGAATGAAGCCACCCAGTGAATCAGGTGTATGAAGAGTGAAAGTTGAGTCCAAACTCTCTAATCTTGTTCTGTAATTACTAAGGTGCATTCCCTGTAATGAGTTTGTAACAAGATATCTCACCACAGAGCTCAGGTTCTGAGTATATATTTCTATTAACCACACTTACCAGATTAGAAAAAAATCAGCGTATAAGGGGTTTTTCTATTGTTTGGTGGTTTGTTTGTTTTTCTCAAGTAAAGAAAAAAGACAAGAAGTTGTTTAAGATTAACTGGATATAGGAAAGAAATGTATAACATGTGCTTCCTAAAATCTTTGCTAGAAGATGCAAATATTCGAGATGCAATTGCTTACTGTTCTGGAGGATAAAACAATTAAATATTTAGTAACATCTATTGAAAGTTCCTCATAGCTTTGCTCACTTCATTTTCTACAATATGCTAACTGAAAATGTATCTAATTTATTTCACAATAGCAAATTTGATTTATTTCTAACTACTTTTGAAATTCCCCACAAATAAGGTTGTTTGCTCAAAGTGTTTCAGACATTTTCTTAACATAAAATGTAGCCTAACATTGTACACTACATTGGATTTAAAAAATACGTATGCCTCACTATTAATAGAATCCTTGTGAAACCTATTTACACTTTATAAATCTTTTTCATCGGTTTTTCTTGGGTGTGAGTTAAAACAAGCATAGGTACTTTACGAAGCCAAAATTCTAAATCTTCAAGCCTCTTGCAGTCAACACTCAGTGCTTTTTTCCTTCCTGCATTAGAACAGTCTCTCCCAGAAGAACTGCCATTTAGGGATGTCTCCCATTTTATGTCATCAATAACCTCTACAATCTATGAGGGGAGAAGTTTGCCTGCAAACAAAGATGCATATGGTAGAGGAAAGGAGCAAGCTAGCAAAGGATCACAAATTGATCAAAGAACACTTCTTTCATTACCCATCAAATTTCTATAGCTTTTCAATAAAAGGACTGTAGTGTATTTATGCCATATATAATTTCCTTTCTGACACTTTAAATTACTGGGCTTTCAATTACAGTTTCAGTTACCAAAACCACAAAGCTGTTGCTAGACCATTTACTCACAATTTTATTGGGTGTATATGGGGGAAGAGGGGGAAGAGGGGAGGTGAAGAATATATATCTATATAAATAAAAATGTAAATGTTCGTTTGTTCAAAATCTTAAATCTCCGAAGGTTCTTCACCGATTGCTTTGAAATTTTGACAGAACGTTGCATTCGAATACGCGCGTGTTTTTATATACCTATATTATATAGATGTCACACCCGTGACAGGTAAAAACATGCTTTTTTGGAAAAACAGCGCCATCTGTTGGATGTACAAGCAACACACGCTATCTACAATATAAATGGGCTCTGACCCACGGCCCGCACATGTGCGGTAGAGAGCAGCTCTACCGCATATGTGCAGACCATTGAGCTCTGCGCTACGTGCTGGGTGTCACAGAGGGGAGGAGGAAAGGGTAGACGAGTCGCCGCTCTGAGAAACGGCTCAGCCCGTTCCTCCCCTGCTGGGGAAGGGGGGAAGGAGTAGGAACTGCCGGACAGTTACACACAGGAGGAGGAAAGGGTAGAAGAGTCGCCGAGTCAGTCCGTCCACCACCAGGCAAGGGGGGGGGAGGGAGTTGGGATGGCCGGAGCAGAGCAAATGCAGTAGAAAGTGGCTGTGAAGAGATCACAAGCAGCTGCAGCCTGCAGCAGCCAAAGCGCAAAGAGCTGAACAGAGAACAGCTCGCCCTCCTCCCCCGCCCCCTGAGTCCCGCAAATAAGGAGAAGCCAAGTAAATATCCCGCAACTGCAGGGGGGGTAGGGGGAAGGCAGTGCTGTCAGCCCGCCCGTGGGTCTCAGCCACCACAGAAAGAGTTTACATGGGCATCGCTCCACCCCCACTCCCAGCAAAGCACCATGATGAAAGTAACAGCCAGAGCCCTGCTCCCTCCTCCCTCTCAAGCCCCCAATCGGATTTCTTAAAGGCACAGGTCTGCCAGAAAAAGCCAAGTAAGCTAGGCAACGTGTCCCAAATCTGTTGCAGTGCCTGCCGCCTGCCCTTTGCGAGGGGGTGGGGGGGTTCGGAGTGTTTTCCTCTCTCTCCCAGACACAACTGGCGTGGGAACTTTGCAAGCTCTTGCGAGTGCACAGCATAGACTTAGGTGGGGAGGGGACAAAAATCCCGCCTGTTTTAACTGTGTGAGAGAGAAGAGTGGTAATGTGCGCTGAAGGCGAGTGTGAGTGCCAGAGAGAGAGGGAGACTACGTGAGGGATTGTGTATGTGTGTGAGAGGGATTGGGCGTGCGTGTGTGAGGGACAAAGGGAGAGTGTATGTGCAAGAGAGAGAGAGAGAGGAAGCCTATGTAGGGGGCTGTATGAGAGAGCGAATCTCTAACTCTCTCCCCCCCCCCCAGCTCTCCACTTATAGGTTACAGTGGAAGGGGTTCAGTGTAGAGGGGAATGGGAGAGCAAAGGAGTTGGGGCCTGTAAGGATAGAGTGAAAGGGGTCTGAGCCTGTCCCTCCGCCACCAGGGAAGGGGGGAGGGAGTTGGGATGGCAGGATCATTACGCCTCACGAGATCCTCCTCGGCCACCGCTGCAGCTCCTACCACCTCCGCCGCCTCTGGCCCTTCATGGTGCTGGGGGGGGGGGGGGGGGGAGCGGAGCAGAGCAAAGACGTAGGAGAAGAGGGGACAAAAATTTCGCCCATTTTAACAGGCTTAACGGCTTGGACTAAATATTTTACGATTCCATTTCAATGTTTCCGATTGCATTGTTAAATTGAATTTTCATACATTTCGATTTATTTTCATTTTGATTTAATTATTTCGTGTGACATTGCGTTGGAATTGAGCTGTGTCGTTTACCATACCTTTCATTTAGTGAGTATAGTTTATGTTTTTTCTTTTTTCATTCTTTTTCATTTCTAGAATTATGCGGTTTACATCTAGACACGGATTGCTTCTCACATGGACAATTATATGTTGCGTGTTCTAGAGTCGGCAAACCAATCTCTATATCTGCACAGACAATGGAACAACAAAAAATATTGTATACCCACAAGCATTGTGAAATTAACCATATTCGAAACGTGCGCTTTCTCTTTTCTTTCTTTTCCATTTAACCATACTGAGCCACAGCAACGCGTGGCCGGGTACAGCCAGTTTTCAATACTTCTCTTCCATCCAGATCTAGCTGTTTTCAAAGGAAATGAGTTTTCTGAGCCTGTTTGAAAGTGCAGGTAGTTTTTTTGGGTTTTTTTGAATGACATTTTTAGGAATGTTAAATGCCTTGAAAGACATTTCAAAATCACTGTATCTGGAGGAGGCACTTGAAATTGGCCAACTGAAGATGGAAAACCAAATTCTATGTAAAAAATAACAAACAAAAAAAGCATAGACTACTCTCAGTGGACCAAAAATAAATGAGTTAAATTCTAAAAAGGGATATTAACTAGTCACAAGACCAGTCGGTCATGAGCAGATAATGGTAATCGGACACCCAAATAAGGTCAGGCTGAATATCTAGTCTGCAGTTAACAGGACAAATTTGTCCAGTTAACTTTAGGCCTGTTTTTGCCGGACTAAAATTACATGGGCAAGTCTAGTCAACAAGCATTGAATATCAGCACTGACTGGCCAAAGGTTAACTGTATCCTGGAAGCACCCCAGTGCTACCTCTTTTTTTGCGACTAAATTTTGTGCGGGCTATGATTTGCCCAGACAAATATTTGGCAGGTCAGCAGGAGGGATTAAAACTGCGAGCTTTGTCCAGCTAACTCCCAAAGCCTTTGAATATTGACCCCTTTATCAATAAGTTAAAGCTGGAAGACCAACTTACGTTACACTGTTTTTTGAATCCAATCTACTGCACAACTCTCTTTCAGAAGTGAAGGATGAAGGTTCTTCCCACCTGAAATGCTATCCTGTTTAGATATGGTACTAAAAAATATGGGCCGGATTTTCAAGGGATTACGTGCACCGGGCCTATTTCAAAAGGCCTGGTGACACACGTAAAGCCCCGGGATGCGTGTAAGTCCCGGGGCTTTACTAAAGGGGCGAGACAGGGCAGTCCAGGGGCGGGGTCAGAGGCTCCAGGCACAACATCCATTTGCCGCTGTACTGGGGATCGCACGCCCATGCGCAACTTACTTCAGACCCAGGGCTGAGGTAAGTTCTGGAATAAAAGAAAAAAAAAGAAAAAGGTTGGGGGGAAAGGGCGGGGGAGGTAGGGGAAGGGAAATTCCCTCCAAGGCCGCTCCAATTTCGTAGCAGCCTGGGAGGGAACGGGGAAAGGCAGCGTGGCTCCGCATGGGCTCGGCGCACTCAAGGTGCACAATCGTGCACCCCCTTGCGCGCGCCGACCCCTGATTTTATAACATGTGTGCGCCTGCGCATACGTTTGTTATAAAATCGCGTGTCCACGTGTGCGCACAGGGTAGCGCACTCCATGGATACGCTTGGGCTGTTTTGAAAATCTACTCCTATATATGCATTTGTATTTTCTTCATAGTAATTTAATTTTTCATGTTTTAGAAATCTTGGACCACTTAATAGATTTGTAAGCGATACTTCCTCTATGAGATAAATGCAAAATGAGCTAAGGATGACACTGTCTTAATATCACATATATATTCAAGGAAAGGGACTTACATACTAAAACTTGTGTGTGCTAAAAAATGTAATATGAATTCTAAAACGTCACTTAATGTGCAATTCAGGAAGGGGTAGATTTTCAAAAATACGCACGGGCGTACATGTGCGCGCGCTACCCAGCATGCACACATGTACCTGGGATATGTTTATCTGAGTAAATTGTCACGCACTGCCTATCTCAATATTGACCTTTTTAGTTTCATGAGGGACTCCTTTAATATGCACCCTAGGGTTGTAGTGCATAGCATGCTATTCCACATGCATGCTACATGCTGATAGCATTCATGTTAAGCTTTCGTGCCTAGGATCCTATATGCCAGTAAACTGTAGGATGGATTACAACAGCTGTGTCTGTAAAATAAAGAAGCAACATTCTAGTGATATAGTAAGGTGTTCCACTTCAACTCTTCAAGAAGCAATGACTTTGTAATCTGGGCATATTGAGGTCCATATTCAAAGGGTTTGTCTGGCTAACATTTAGAATTAGCAGGACAAACCACCATGTTTTAAATTTCTCTCCCGAGTCACTGGCTACATTTGTCCAGACAAATCTTTGCCCAGGCAAAATTTAGCCCAACAAAAAGAGAAGGTACTGGGGGCATTCCTGGGCAGTGTCAAATGGCAAAGTGGCACACCAACCGGTCCTTGATGATGAGCCATAACAAAGGAACTTAAAAGTGTGTCCTAACCACTAACCTTGGTATTTATCAGGTGTAGTGCATAATTGTGTGTCCCTCTAGATTCCTAATTAATGTAAACGATACTCATGCAAGCATTCACTAGCTAATCAAACAATAACATTAAAACTGAATTACAATGGAAATTATCCAGTTCTATGGTTAAATTACAAATGTAATACTATCATAATTTTAGTCGTAAACTAGAAATTTCATTGCATAAGGAGGAAATACCATACTTAAACTAATAGTATGAAGAGAATAATGTGTTCCTACTTGAAAATAGTCTGTATGCTACAAATCGCATACTAGTATAACTAGCATAAAGCAGGAACTAAAAGAATCATTAAGTCTGAGACGGGACAGAAAAATGAATGTAAAAAGCAGTCCATTATAATGGACAAAGAAAAAGAAAACAAACTAGCAGGATAAACAGAATATTTTAACTCACAGATAGAGTTTATAGTGATGGGGCCAAGATAAGGAGAAAAGAACAATAACAATTAATATGCTGAAAGATTTAGTAATAAAATAGTTGCAGATCCCTATGACAGTGCTCCTCATGTATAAGATGTGTATTTGTTTCAAGGAGAACAATCTCATAATAAACATCAAAGGCTACACTAGTAAGAAATATTTGTGAGAGGGAGTATACAGTCTTTAGGTAAAATCTAATAGATAGTATTACAGGAAGAATATTAAAAAAAAAAAAGTTTCAGGAAAGAAATCAGAATAAAAAGGAAATAAAGATCAGCAAAGCGATTACCATAATTACAGACCTCAGAACAAAAGAATAAGAATAGCGTATAGAAAATAAATCAGTATGTATTTTAACATATGCTGGTGTGGAGAAGAAATATATATATTATATATCTATACCTATATGTATATCCCTCTTGAACCATGAATTATCATATTTGAATCACACTGAGACACATCACCCTCTATGTGATCAAGGCAGCTTCCATAGATAAAGATAAAGATAAAGAAAAACCTAGTACATATTCATTTAGCTGATTCAGCATAGAAATACATATAAGTATTAGAAATTCTAAGACTGGAAAATTCTACCAAACTTGGAACATACCAACTAATAAAAATAGCATCACTTCAGATGATATCATTAATATTTATAGCAGCACTGATGTTCTGCTCTGGCCAGACACAATTACCCAGAAAGCTCTGTCCACATAAATAGTTGTCCTAAAGCTACCTGGGAAACTTTGTCTTGGTAACTGTAAACTGATTAGTCAGTTGGCTTTGATTTGGGCTGAATATCTAGATAAAGTTACTCGGACAAAGCCATCCGAGCAACATCATCCAACAATTGCTGACTGAATATGGACCTCATTGCAAATACAATTTAAAAAAATGCATCTCAAATTCTGTGGAGATTCTACAACAAGTGTTGCTATTTTATGTAAAATGTATTAGTCTTCACTGGTTGTACTCCTTCCTACTCCATATGGTGATTGTTTTGTTTTATCTTCCAAATAGTAATGATTCTCTCTCAGTTAATATTTCAGACTTTATTCAAGAAGGACTTTTCCCTAATCTGGAAAAATCTTTATTGAATAAGGTCCTTTGTGACATGACATGTAGTATCATCACATCACAACTACTTAACCCAAGGATAAGCAGTGGATTTCCACAAGTCCACCTTAATAATGAACTTGTCCAAACCTTTTATAAACCCAGTTACATTAACACCTTTTAGCACATCCTCTAGCAAAGAATTCCAGGGGGTTGTATGTGCTTGGGCTGGGGGGCTAATTTGAAAAGTTGGGTCATTGTAGTTGTATTATAAGCCAATGACATTCTCTTTTCTTGGCTGTTCAATGGTTGCTTTTGTCTGTATTTTCAATGACCCAATAAAGGTGAATTTAAACTAAAATTATGCATTGAATAAAAATATATTTTCTCTTATTTGTTTTAAATGTATTCATTGTGTGTGCCCTAGTCTTTGTACTTATTAAAGAGTAAACAATTGATTCTGTTTACTCATTCCACTCCACTCATTATGTTATAGAACTCTATCATATCTTTCCTCAGCCGTCTCTTCTCCAAGCTGAAGAAGCCTCATCTCTTTAGCCTTTCCTCATAGGGGAATTGTTTCATCTCCTTTATCATTTTGGTCACCCTTCTCTGTACTTTTTATAATTCTGCTATATATTTTTTTAGATACCAGGAGTAAAATTGCACACAGGTGTGGTTGAGCGATATAGAGAAATTATGATATGCTCTGTTTTGTTCTCCATTCCTTTCCTAATAATTCCTAGCATTCCATTTGTTTTCTTGGCCACTGCCCCACTTAGCAGAGAATTTCAACATATTATCCATGATGATACCTAGATCCTTTTCTGGGGGGGGGGGTGGGGGGGGGGGACTCCTAATATGGAACCTTGCACTGTGTAGCTATAATTTGGGTTGTCCTTCCCTATGAGCATCACATTTTATTTGTCCACATTAAATTTCATCTACCATTTAATGTCATACCCACTCTTCCAGTCTTGCAAGGTCCTCTTGCAATTTCTCACAGTCCTCTTGTGAATAATTTTGTACCATCAGCAAATTTGATCACTTCACTCATTCCCATTTCTAGGTCATTTATAATTATGTTAAAAAGCAGTGGTCTCAGTACAGATCCCTGGGGCACTCCACTATTCACCTTTCTCTACTGAGACTCAAGCTTTGTTCCAGTAGCTTTGATGGAAACATTGCTCATGTAAGTGGTAAAGGTAAATGAATCATATCTTCTTCTGCTCCTGATATCCTTTAGAAAGATATAAAATCAGCAGCCCGTGTGTAAATGATGAGAAGCTGGCTCCAACAATCAAGGCGTCAAAAGAGGGAGCATCAATTGAGCAGCTGATGTGTCACTCACTGGTGCACTGAGAACTGGTGCTGTTAACATAGCTCCCAGTGCTGTCGATGCACCGGTGCTGGTGCTGCTGATGCACCAGTTCCCAGTGCCATTGATGCAGTTTACAGTGCCATCAAGGCATGTAGCATTGATGGCTTTGCAGCATCACTCTCCAGTGTGTTGATTCATCCGGCTACACTGAGACCTGGAGCACAATGCACCAATGAGTGATGCATGAGCTGTATCACTGGCACTAAGGGTCAATGTTTCTTCAGCACCGGGTGAACCACCAGCTCCGAAGAGTGGCGCTTTTTTTTTTTTTTTTATCAGCCCCCAAGCTCCAGGAAGCACACCATGAGCTTCTTTTCTGTTGGCTGAACCCCAAAGAGGTGGAGGGGCCAAGAGCTGCTCCAACAAGGAAGAAGGCTTACTCAAGGACCTCCTGTTCAACTAGGCACCTGGGAGCTTAACAAAGCTCTGCTCTGGGAGGAGGACCAGTTGCAGTTATGCAGTTCCTCTATCTTCCGGACCCTGGACTTCTGAGAGCATGGAGAAATTCAGCCGCAATGATAGCAGTTGGCCTGGTCATGATTCGGTCCTAGGCACCGGTAACAGATATTATGACCATCTATAATGGACATGTTCCTACCACATTTACAGCCATTGATAGTGGGCTTCTTTTTGCCAGATATTTCTTTGAAAAAAAATATTTTTTTTAAATGACACTGAAAAATATTTTGGGGCTGCCAAGGCAGCAAGGCAACAAAATAGTTGAAAAAGTTTGAAGAAACAACGATAACAAAAGATATCAATCAAGAAAAATGCAGAAAGAAACATGTCTGTGCTGGAGCTTGGATGAAAAAAGACTGAGGGCTCATGTATGGGAATTCCTGTACTGTTCAGTACAGCAAAAGCTCTACGAGCTTAGAGAAAAGGCTCTATTTGGTGCAATCAGATAACATCGTCCCACATGTCATAGCTAATTCAGCCCTTTTTGTCGATGGAGAAGATTAATTATTTTTGCTTTATTAATACTGTATGTCATTGTAGTATTAAGAAATTGCCCATCAGTTATTCCTATAGTTACATAAAAAAGAAAGTATAGAATTATCTCCTGACTGATGTCTCAGTTCCCATTTTTGATCACACAGTGAGAGCCAGGCAAAAACAACACATCACGAGCTCCAAAGAAAGTAGATTATAAGCCCTCTGGGGACAGAGAAATACTTACTGTACCTGAATGTAACACGCTGTGAGCTACCAATGAAAAGGCATGAGCTAAATCTAAATAAATAAAATAGCATTGTCATTAATAAAATGCAACTCCAGCAGTATCTTAAATCACATCTTTCTATTTATATTTCTGCCTACTCAACAATAATTACTAAAATAAGTGATTTTGATAGCACCATCAATAATAATTCTTAAAAGAAGTATGCATTACAACAGCATATTCTGGAATTCTTTTGATATTCATGCACCCATTGTTACACTTTAATCATTTAATTATTATTAGTCTAGAGATTTTCCCTTCAGTACTTGAAACAAATGAATTTATTACTTATAAAGCATCCTCAGTATACATAGCATGGTATACAAGAGAAAGGAAATAATGTAGATCAAATATTCAAGGTATATAAAAACTACTGTAACATGACCCTCCTTGGTTTACTAAAAAAAGCATTGAAATGGCCCATAAAAATACTGCTGCCATTTTAAAAGGTGGCCTGAAATCAAGGGATTCTGTGTCCTCTTTGCTTTGGGAATTGCATTGACTTCCAGTTCAGTTCCATATCCAATTTAAAATGTTAGCATTGCTTTTTAAAGTATTATACAACATGGCTCTGGGTTATCTATCCAATAGGTTTTCTCATGGAAGCCAATATTCACTAGGGCAATTAGCTAGATAACTTATCCGTTATATTCAACAGGATAAGCAGAGCAGCGCTGGAAACGCCGGGAGCGGGGCAGAGGGTCCCTATCTCCCAGCTCGCATAAAAAAGGTTACGGGGGAGATGGGGAGGGTCCGGAGGATGGGTGGCAGATGGTCCTATTCATCCTTGTGCCAGGGAGAGGGGGAAGGGGGGAGGTAGCCAGATCATATATTTTTGTACAAATCGGGACCAGGTTTAACGCCAGCACAGCTTTAATGTTTAAAAAGAGATGTATGTTGTGTGTGTGTGGGGGGGGGGGGGGGGGGGGGGGGGGGGAGGGGTTTAGAAGAGCAAGTCTTTGGTGGAGGAGAAAGGGGATTCCGTTACTGAATCTTAAGTGAGGACAACTCTACTTAGATACATATCTTTTAAAAATATGTGGTTAAGTAGCGTGTTATCAAGCTACACAAGGCCAGGTAACGTCATACCTGCTCAGAAGCAGGTTTAAAGTTATCCGGCTAACATAGTTAATATTAGGGATGTGAATCGTTTTTTGACGATTTAAAAAAATCGTCCGATATTTTTTAAATCGTCAAAAATCGGTACAGTGCGCGATACAATAGAAATTTTCACGATTTATCGTGAAAAATCGTTACTCCCATTAGTGCTGTCCACTAACGGGAGTTATTTGGGGGAAGGGCGGGAAAACCGGCACACCAAAACAACCCCTAAACCCACCCCGACCCTATAAAACTAATCCCTTACCTTCCCCCACCCCCCCCCCAAACCCCCCAAAACGTTTTATGAGTACCTGGTGGTCCAGTGGGGGCACGGGGACAGATCCCCGCTTTCGGGCCATCGGCACCATTTTGACTGCCACTCAAAAATGGCACCGATGACCCGATTAAAGAAAACCCACCCGACCCTTTAAAGATGACCCCTTAACTTCTCCCACCCTCCCGATCCCCCCAAAACATTTTTAAATTACCTGGTGCTCTAGTGGTGGCCCCGGGAGCGATCTCCCATTCTCGGGCCGTTGGCTGCCACTCATAAAGATGGCGCCGAAGGCCCTTTGCCCTTACCATGTGACAGGGTATCCGTGCAATTGGCCAGCCCCTGTCACATGGTAGGAGCACTGGATGGCCGGCGCCATCTTTAAAGATGGCGGCGGCCATATTTACGATGGCGGCGGCCATCTTTAAGATGGTGCCGGCCATCCAGTGCTCCTACCATGTGACAGGGGCTGGCCAATTGCACGGAGAATGGGAGATCGCTCCCGGGGCCACCACTAGAGCACCAGGTAATTTAAAAATGTTTTGGGGGGATCGGGAGGGTGGGAGAAGTTAAGGGGTCATCTTTAAAGGGTCGGGTGGGTTTTCTTTTAATCGGGTCATCGGTGCCATTTTTGAGTGGCAGTCAAAATGGTGCCGATGGCCCGAAAGCGGGGATCTGTCCCCGTGCCCCCACTGGACCACCAGGTACTCGTAAAACGTTTTGGGGGTTCGGGGGGGGGGGGGGGGGGGGAAGGTAAGGGATTAGTTTTATAGGTTCGGGGTGGTTTTAGGGGTTGTTTTGGTGTGCCGGCCATCCAGTGCTCCTACCATGTGACAGGGGCCGGCCAATGGCACAGATACCCTGTCACATGGTAAGGGCAAAGGGCCATCGGCACCATCTTTATGATTGGCAGCCGACAGCCGGAGAACGGGAGATCGCTCCCGGGACCACCACTAGAGCACCAGGTAATTTAAAAATGTTTTGGGGGGATCGGGAGGGTGGGAGAAGCTAAGGGGTCACCTTTAAAGGGTCGGGTGGGTTTTTTTTTAATCGGGCCATCGGCGCCATTTTTGAGTGGCAGCCAAAATGGCGCCGATGGCCCGAGAGCAGGAGATCGGTCCCCGCGCCCCTACTGGACCACCAGGTAAAAGGTTTTGGGAGGGTTCAGGGGGGGTGGGGGAAGGTAAGGGGTCAATTTTAAAGGGTCGGGCCTCACTAAAAAAAATCAGATTTTTTTCTCCCTTCAGCCGAACCCGATCGTTAAGATGATCGGGCACACGATTCACATCTCTAGTTAATATACCCGATATTCAGCTAGGATAGCCAAATATCTCAGCCCCTCTCCGGAATGCCCTCAAAACACCCTGTTGCGCCCGTAGGTCGCAGGCAGCTGCGACCTCTCATGCTCACCTCTTTTTTCCCTGCACCATCAATCATTGGGAGAATGGCGGCCTCCGCTAACCAACGCCGACCTCCCCAGCGTCCCCAGGAGCTCGTGGGCGCTGCCGACCGCCATCTTACTTCCGGAATCACCTAGGCACGCGTACGCACGCAGGGCCTCCTTTTGTATATGTCATGGTGGGAACCTCGGGTGCATCCCTTCCCGATGATGTCAATCCACTGGTGTACTTAAGCTGATCGGCTCATTGCTAAGACGAGTTAGCAAGGAGTTCTCTCATTGTTAAATTCCACTCCACTTGGGATCTTCTGTTCCAGAATCTCCTCATGGCATTCGGACGCTCTGGGTACCCGCTCCACGTGGGCCCTTCCGCGTCTTGGCTATCCGCTCCTCGGAGGGCCTTCCTGCCTTGGACTTCTCCTGACCCAATCCTCGGGTCTCTCTTAGGGGACTTCCTTGTGTGAGTACCTGCTTCAGTTTTCTACGATATCAACATTGCTGAACTCTCCACGGTGTTCCCCGTGTCTTGGGCCACTACCGTTCTTTAGCATTATCGCTTTCACCTATCCTGAGCTACAGGGTATTGCTGCAGCTACTCAAAGATCCTCTGCTTGGTTCCTGTATCTCAAGACCTATCTGCCTCATCTCCTACAGTACAGTCATCCTCAGCATACCCCGCACTGCAGGCCACTACCGGATATGCACTTCTGAGGTATCTCCACCAGCCTGCAGGAACCTCCTGGTGTACCCCGCGCTGCGGGCCACTACCAGATCTTCTCTTCTACAGTATCACCCTGAGTATACCCATTACTCAAGAACAATGTTATTGCATTTCCCACTCCTCGGATTATGTCTTGTCTTTTCTCTCTAATAAAGTCTCTCTCACAGCTGTGTCCTCTGTCGCTGAGACTACGCCCACCGACGGTGAGGCTCACGGTGCTCCTCCCTGTGGGCGGAGACATCGCTCATCTCGGCCCGGGGTTCACAGTTTCCTACAAAACCATAACACTTGCCTGCACCTACACGCTTTACAGGGGTAGAGGTTTTCTAAATCAGAGCTGTTTGCACTTTTTGCTTCAACCCACTTACTTCCCAGACATAGTCTCCAAAACTACGTATATACTGTCTCTTCTAGATGGAAAAGCCCTGGCCTGGGCTTCACCTCTCTGGGAACGTAATGACCCTATACTCAAGGACTTGTCGGGATTCATTATACTTTTTTGTTCTGTATTCAACGATCCCACCCGCAAGACTGTCGCTGGGTCTGCTCTCCTGCACTTACAACAAAGTACCAAACCTTTGGCTGATTATGTTATTGAGTTTAAAACCTTGTCCTCTGAACTACATTGGGACCTGGGTTGCCTGTGAGCTATTTTCCTAGAAGGCCTTAACTCTCACATCAAAGATGAATTAGCAGCACGGGAACTCCCCTAAACTTTGGACTCTCTCATTGACCTTGCTGGATGAATTGATTGAAGACTGCATGAACGTTCACAAGAGATAAAAGGTCCAAAGAAGATGTCATCTGGAATTCCTTGTTCTCATCCCATACCAGTTACTCAGGCCGCTCTTGCACCCACTATCGAAGAAGAAGAACCAATGCAGCTAGGCTGCAGCCGCACCTTATGTGGAAGGAAAGGCGATATCGAAAGAGACTCAGTCTCTGTAAGTACTGCGGACAACCTGGCCATGCGGTGCCCTCCTGTCCTATCTGTCCGGTAAACTTGCAGACCTAGGATCCGCCGGAGGACTCTTCCTAGTTCTAACTTTTCCATCTCCTCTACTGATCCTTCCAGTCTCCATTATTTCAGAAGCCCTCGAATTCCACACATTAGCCCTCATTGACTCAGGGGCTGGTGGGAAC
Organism: Rhinatrema bivittatum; assembly: GCF_901001135.1. Classification (NCBI taxonomy): domain Eukaryota; kingdom Metazoa; phylum Chordata; class Amphibia; order Gymnophiona; family Rhinatrematidae; genus Rhinatrema; species Rhinatrema bivittatum. The sequence continues at coordinate 215,940,812 of NC_042618.1, read as the reverse complement.
TTCATACACCGCCAACTCATAGAGCACCAATGAATCCCTACGGTGTGGACACCCACTCCACTTCTGCTGTCATCCATCCATGGTGAGCCATTGCCTGGTGAGGTCTCCTATACTACCCAGCCTCTTCGTCTCTGCACGGGGTCTCTACACTCAGAGACCATTACATTTCTACTTAGATAAAGCTATGCATCCGGTTGTACTCAGATTGCCCTGGCTTCAAACTCATTCACCCCAATTCGATTGGAGAACCCTTGAACTATCCCAATGGGGAGAAGCCTGCCATGGAAGATGTCTAGAGACAGTGACTCCACTGCCTTGCCTGACTACTACCACTTTCCTTCCAGGTTTACCTCCACAGTACCAGTCTTACCAGGATGTCTTTTCTAAACAAGCAGCGGATACTTTGCCAACTCACCGATCTTTTCACTGCGCCGTCAACCTAGTACCAGGTTCCGAACCACCTAGAGGAAGGGTGTACCCACTTTCTCTATCTGAGACAAAAGCTATGTCTACCCACATTCAGGAGAACTTGGCAAAGGGCTTCATTCAGCCTTCAAAGTCAACGGCCAGAGCCAGATTCTTTTTTGTGGGTAAGAAGGATGGATCCCTTTGCCCATGTATAGACTATCGTGGCTTGAATGAAATCACCATGAAAGACCGCTACCCACTGCCATTGATCTCTGAACTTTTTGATCGGCTTCAAGGAGCCAAAATATTCACAAAGCAGGACCTCAGAGGAGCATATAATCTAGTTCACATACGACAGGGCAATGAATGGAAAATGGCATTCAATACCCACGACGGCCATTTTGAATACTTGGTCATGCCCTTTACCCTTTGCAATGCCCCGGCTGTGTTCCAAAACATGATGAATGAAATCTTCAAAGACATGTTATACAACTGTGTAGGAGTGTTTTTGGACGATATACTGGCCTTTTCCCAGGACCTCCAGACTCACCACTTGGACGTCTCCAAGGTTCTTCAAAGACTCAGAGATAACCATCTGTACGCCAAATTAGAGAAGTGTGCTTTCCAACAGGAGTCTGTTCCTTTTTTGGGATATGTCGTGTCCAGCCAGGGGTTCCAAATGGATCCACAAAAAACGCAGAGCATTCGGGACTGGCCCCAACCTACTGGTCTAAAAGCACTACGCCGATTCCTTGGATTCAACAACTACTATAGATCCTTCATTCATCACTACTCCACCTTGACTACGCCTCTTACTGCCATGATGTGCAAGGGAGCCAATCCCTCTCAGTGGTCCTCTGAAGCCGTAACTACCTTCCAGGAACTCAAAAAAGCCTTTCTTCAGGAGCCATGTCAAGCCACCCTGATCCTTGACGACCTTTTGTAGTCAAGGTATATGCCTCGGATGTCAGCATTGGTGCTATCCTCAGTCAGCATAGTGACAACCATACGCTACACCCATGCTCTTTTTTCTCTAGGCGCTTTTCACCTGCCAAGCAAAACTACAGGATAGGAGACAAAGAGCAACTTGCAATCAAATTGGCGTTTGAGGAGTGGCGCCCATGGCTCGAGGGTGCTCAACACCAGATAACAGTTTTTACTGACCATAAAAACCTCGAATATCTATAGAAATGAAATGACGGCAGAAGAAGACCAAACGGCCCATCCAGTCTGCCCAGCAAGCTTCACACTTTTTTTTTCATACTTATCTGTTTCTCTTGGCTCTTACTAACCTTTTGGTTCTATTACCCCTCCACCCCCACCATTAATGCAGAGAGCAGTGCTGGAGCTGCATGTACGTGAAATATCTAGCTCAATTAGCTAGGGGCAGCAACCGCCGCAACAAGCAAGCCACACCCATGCTCATTTGTTTACCCAGACTATGTAATTCAATCCTTGTTGGTTGTCTGTATATAGATCCACTTTTCCTCATTCCCCCCGCCATTGAAGCAGAGAGTTATGCTGGATATGCATTGAAAGTGAAGTTTCAGTCTTTCTCCCCTGCCGTTGAAGCAGAGAGCTATGCTGGATATGCTTGAAGACTTTCTCCCCTGCTGTTGAAGCAGAGAGCTATGCTGGATATGCTTGAAGACTTTTTCCTCTGCCGTTGAAGCAGAGAGCTATGCTGGATATGCTTGAAGACTTCCTCCCCTGCCGTTGAAGCAGGGGAGGAAATCCAGCGTGCTTGTCTGTGGATCACGCCCAAAGCGTGACCCACAGACAAGCACACTGGTCATTGTTTTTCAACAGATTCGATTTCTTTCTGAAGTATCGCCCAGCAGACAAGAACACCCATGCGGATGCTCTTTCCCGCTCATTTACGCCAGAAGATACCCTGGACATGCCGCGTAATATAATTGACCCTACTAGGGTTCTCCTTTCAGCCACACACACAGTTCCAGCGGGAAAAACCGTGGTGCCCCGGGCACTCAGGAAGAAAATCCTCAGATGGGCTCACAATTCACTTCTTGCAGGTCACCCTGGTCAATCTAGAACCCTGGCCACCTTGGAAAGATACTATTGGTGGCCCTCAATGAAAGAGGATGTACGGACCTATGTTGAATCGTGTTCCACATGCGCAAGACAGAAATTGCCTGCTGGTCGTCCCTGGGGACTTCTCCAACCTTTGCCCGCTCCTAGTGAACTGTGGAACCACATATCCACGGACTTTATCGTTGATCTGCCTGTGTCTAGTGGTAACAACCCCATCTGGGTCACTGTTGACCGGTTTTCAAAAATGGCGCATTTTGTGGCATTTCTCAGATTACTCTCTGCTCCTGTATTGGTGAAACTTTTCATCCGCCTTATCTTCCGTTTACATGGCATGCCGAAGCACATTCTCTCAGACCAAGGAGTACAATTCACTGCCAAATTCTGGAGATCTCTCTGTAACAAATTTGATATCTCTCTAGATTTGACATCAGGTTATCATCCACAAGCCAACGGACAGACCGAAAGGATGAACCGCACATTAAAGCAGTTTCTCCGGGCCTACATCAATTCCAGACAAAGCGACTGGTCCGAACTGCTCCCTTGGACAGAGTTCACGCTGAATTCTCATCCTTCAGCTTCCGCAGGATCATCACCATTCCAACTTGTCTACAGACGCCAGCCTTTACCTCCATTACTGATACCCTTATCAGTATCCTCTCCGGCCGCCCAAGCTTCAGCACAGGAGCTGCATCAGCTACGGGAACACACAAAAATTCTTCTTCAAAATGCTGGACAACAAGCAAAGACATTTTATGATGCCCATCACAGAGCTGCTCCACAGCTTCAGCCCGGGGACAAGGTACGGCTCAGTACCCGCTTCATTTAGCTCAAACTGCATTCAGCTTGATTTGCACCTCGGTATATAGCACCATTCCCTATACTCCGTCGCCTGGGTCCAGTCACGTACAGCTTGCAGTTACCATCATCCATAAAGATCTACAACGCCTTCCACATCTCTCTTCTAAAACCGCTCATCCTCTCTGAGTTTTCTAAGACACCTAAGCCGCAACCACTCTCCGCAGAAAAGGACATTACCTACCAGGTAGACGACATCCTTGATGTGCGGAAACCTGGAAGACGCTGGGAGTACCAAATATCCTGGGAAGGATTCGGATCAGAGGAAAACATTTGGGAACCTTCAAGTAACATCCTTGACAAGAAGCTGATCAGACAATTCCATCTGGCTCACCTCAGGAAGCCGAAACCCCCAGGGAGGGGCCCTAAGAAGGGGGGTACTGTTTGCACCCGTCGGTCGCAGGCGGCTGCGACCTCTCATGCTCACCTCTTTTTTCCCTGCACTGTCAATCATTGGGAGAATGGCGACCTCCGCTAACCAATGCCGACCTCCCCAGCGTCCCCGGGAGGTTGTGGGTGCTGCTAACCGCCATCTTACTTCCAGAATTACCTAGGCGCGCACGCGCGCAGGGCCTCCTTTTGTATACATCATGGCGGGAACCTCGGGGGCGTCCCCTCCCAAAGACGTCAACCTGCTAGCGTACTTAAGCTGATCGGCTCATTGCTAAGAAGAGTTAGCAAGGAGTTCTCTCGTTGTTAAATTCCGCTCCACTTGGGATCTGCTGTTCCAGAATCTCCTTGTGGCATTCGGATGCTCTGGGTACCCGCTCCACGGGGGCCCTTCCGCATCTTGGCTATCCGCTCCTCGGAGGGCCTTCCTGCCTTGGACTTCTCCTGATCCAATCCTCGGGTCTCTCTCATGGGACTTCCTTGTGTGAGTACCTGCTTCAGTTTTCTACAATATCAACATTGCTGAACTCTCCATGGTGTTCCCCGTGTCTCAGGCCACTACTGTTCTTCAGCATTATCGCTTTCACCTATACTGAGCTACAGGGTATTGCTGCAGTAACTCAAAGATCCTCTGCTTGGTTCCTGTATCTCAAGACCTATCTGCCTCGTCTCCTACAGTACAGTCATCCTCGGCATACCCTGCGCTGCGGGCCACTAGTGGATCTGCACTTCTGAGGTATCTCCACCAGCCAGCAGGAACCTCCTGGTGTACCCGGTGCTGCGGGCCACTACGGATCTTCTCTTCTACAGTATCACCCTCAGTATATTCATTACTCAAGAACAGTGTTATTGCATTTCCTGCTCCTCGGGTTATGTCTTGTCTTTTCTCTCTAATAAATTCTCTCTCACAGCTGTGTCCTACGTCGCTGAGACCACGCCCACTGATGGTGAGGCTCCCTGTGGGCGGAGACATCTCTCATCTCGGCCCAGGGTTCACAATTTCCTACAAAACCATAACACACCCCATTAGTATCCAGCTAAATTCTAGCCGGGTAGCTAGGAACCCAGCTAGAATTTAGCAGGATAAGAGCTGAATACAGCCAGCTGTGTCATTTAGAGAGATAACTGTTAGGTTATCCATCTAAACAGCTTTTGAATATGAACCTCATTATGATCCCTCTAGGCTACTGAGATCTTCTCAGTGAGTGTTACTATGTGTTCCTGAGATGCGAGATTTCAACTTGGAGAGGATTAGTTCTAGTGTCTTTTCCTTTGCTACCCCTAAGCTCTGGAACTTTCTCCTTTTAAAGGAGCATGGGATCTCCTTTTAAAGGAGCAAGGGAGGATGCAGTCAAATTTGACTGCATCCTCCCTTGTATATAGTTAATTTTCAGTCTCTTGTATATAGTTTACAAACAGATAATAATCTTTTGTAAAGCCTGCTACTATATCATTTTATATTGTGAACCGTTATTTATATTCATTGTAAAGCTATTTGCTATGTTATGTTACACTGTGAACCGAGGTGATGTTTTGCTACGTGCCCCGGTATATAAAAATTCTTTAAATAAATAAATAAATAAATCTTTTTGGTGTTTGGGTACTTGCCAGGTTCTTGTGGCTTGGTTTGGCCTCTGTTGGAAACAGGATGCTGGGCTAGATGGACACTTAGTCTGACCCAGCAAGGCAATTTCTTATGTTCTTATCTTAGGTCTTTTGATAATCTATTAACATTTTAGAAACATTTCAAGGCCTGGTCCTTTTCTGTTGCTTATAGCTGAGCCTATTTGATGTCAGCTAGGTTTAGGGGTGGGGTGGGGGCTATATAGTTTGTAACCTACAATTACAGTATATTTTTATTTAGTACATTATATTAGTATTATTTTATTCTATTGTACTTTGTTTTGTATTGTTTATATTTTATTGTTAATCACTCTGAGCTTTTAGTGTATATTGTAATCTATAAATTTAATTTATAAATAAATAAAACGTTATACCTGGAATAAAAAGCAAACAGATCAGAATCATGCTATTACCTCATGAGGTTGGAACACCTTCCAAATAAATTATTCCCTGTTGTCATTTACTGTTACACTTGTTTTCTCCAAATCATCTGATTATTTAAAGGGCAATTTTCAACAGCCAGGTCTGAAAATTGTCTACTCTCCTTGTGGATAAATGTACAGAACAATGCACCTACTTTTTCTCACATTGAGCATGGGCTTTCCCAGGGATGGGGTTAGATCTGGCAATGCAACAGTTTGCATAATTTTGCATTTTCAAAACTACGTGCATTGTTTTGCAAGGGAAAAGTATCCACAGAAAGAGAAGGTAAAAATCTCTGAGGGTACTTTTTCCTTTGGAAGCCTCAAGGAGAAAGTATGTGCTTACTTTCCCTTTGAGAATTGGTGCAAAGTCTGCAGGTTAAAGTGCCTGAGGACTTTGCAGATGTAAGCCACAGGGACAGTATTTTCACAGTGAGTTTCTTATTAAGAAGTCTTGAGAGAGAAGGGCATAGAGCAATGCTCAGCTGGATGCTGTTGCTTTACAGCAATCATGCTTAAGGGCAATACACATGCCCAGCAACTAAAGAAACTGCACAAGGAATATTGCATATAGACAGCAAGGGGATGGGATTTTCTCAGTCTCGCATGGACCCCGAGGAGAGAGCAGACCTGTACTACCAACAGGGGTAGCTGTAGGCCAGAAACTTGTAAAAATCTGAGTGGGTAACAGGACTCAGTTTTGGAAACTTTTCTTTCAGATAGAGTAACAGACTCTTATAAGCAGTGGAGCTAGAAGAGCATTCCTAAAGAAGAAGATAACTTCAGAAACTGGACCACTTTTAATCGAATAAAGTTATAAGTAACAAAAAGTCTGAACCCTGGGAAAGGGATGGGCAATTGTGAAATTCTGTTTGTTTTTTCTGTTACAAAAATCAGAAAGACAATTATAGAAAAATAGTTTCCATTCATTTTATTTATTTATTTATTCATTTAACAATTTCTTTACCACATTATCCTACATTCTAAGCGGTTTACAAATAAAATTAATTTAAAAAAAACCAATTAAATTTCAATCAGGTAACACAAAACTCATAACCACCATAGCATGCAATAATTCATAGGCTCAGATCCTCATGGAATTGAACATAATGCATTACAATATTCCTTTAAATACATCTTTGAATACATAAGCTTTCTTGAATTTCTTCAGACAAGGTTCTTTACAGAATATCTCTGCTAACTGGTTCCAGAACAAAGGGCCCATTACAGCAAATAAATTATCGCATGACTCTGCCAACCTTATTAAACGTGCTGAAGGAATGTCAAGCATACACCTGCCTAATGATCTTAAATTTTTTGCAGGCCTGTATATTTTTAAAATGATGCTGACACTTTCAGGTGCTTCACTATTTAAGGCCTTATAAACGAGAGTCAGTAATTTAAATTTTACTTGCCATTCAATTGGCAACCAGTGTAAGGCACAGAGGACAGTAGGGATGTGCAGAGCAAAATTTTATGTTCATATTTTTTATGTCCGAAAGGGGGTCCCACTTGCGGCCAATATGGACATAAAAAAAATCCAATGAGTTGGGTATATGTACATATGTGCAAAAAAAAAATTTAAACCCCCTCACCCTCCTTAATCCCCCCCCCAGACTTACCACAACTCCCTGGTGATCGAGCGAGGAGTGAGGACGTCATTTCTGCAATCCTTGGCGAGAAGCATGTGACGTCGGTGGCACGTCGAGTGACGCGGCGTCACGTGATTCCCGGCGAGTTCGCGCCGGACGGCTCGTTCAGCCCAAAAAGAACTTTTGGGAGACCACGTGATGCGGTGATCGGGGACGGTCGCACAGCTCCCTGCTCCGGGTGTGGGCCCCTACAAAAGCTAACAAATAGACCGTACAACCTTTATCTTGTCGTTTCACCGCAGAGGCACTCCTGCTAAAGACGGCCGGCGATCGCCGACGGTGACCCATTACTGCAAACAATGACCACACGTCTCGTGAGGAAAGAAAAACCAAAAGCAGCTGATACGGCAGCTAAGATGGCGGAGACCCGTGAAGAGCCTGACTGCGTGGGGCTAGATGAGACCGCGGTAATGCGCCTTACCGAAGCGGTGATTCGGGGATTGGATCCAAAGTTTGCCACTCTACAAGAAAATTACACGACTATAAAAGAAGCGTTGGGAGATATAGGACACCGCATAGATATTGCAGAGGGGCGCATTTCCGCAGTGGAAGAAGATGTGATGGCGGCAACCACGCGGTTAGGAGTGCTAGAGCAGGAAGTCAAAACGGCCGTGAGTAAAATTGAAGATCTTGAAAATCGTGCGAGACGAAATAATTTAAATTTATGGGATTCCCCGAAAACATACAGGACGGGGAATTAAAATCCCTACTTGAACAGTGGCTGCCTGAGGCGCTGAAACTGGAGGGCTTACGGGGGAAACTAACAGTGGAACGAGCGCATAGGCTTGGCCCGAGAAGGGATTCTGAGACAAGACCCCGCTTAGTTATAGCAAAATTTCTGGATTGGACTCAAAAATCCTTAATTCATGCCGCTTTTAAAAAAGCGAAGGGCCTAAAATATCAAGACCAAAAAATTATTATATTTCAAGACTTCTCGGCGGCTGTTGCGGCCAAAAGAAAGCTCTTCTCATCCACGTGTAGCGATATGTTCAACAAAAATATACGGTTTGCCCTGCAGTTCCCCGCCAATCTAAGGGTCTGGAAAGATGGGAAAGTACATAATTTTGATACGCCAGAAAAGGCAGTCGCCTGGCTGAATAATACCAACCCATGAAGACTAAAGGTTACCCATTGCCACGTGGGTTTTCTTCTTTACAGAGATAAAAGTTATTATACAGGCATGCAGAAATGCCTCAGTTTATACTGTTACGGTCTGTGGGGTTTTTTTTTTGTCTTTTTTTTTTATTAATTCTTCTTCCTTTTAACATGCTGGGACTTGTCTAAAGGGGAGATTGTTCATTTATACTTTTCATGGCTCAGACGGCATTTAAGCTGTCTTAATACTACACTAGTAGGACATACGCCATCCTGGGCTCCGGACCGTGGCATACGCCCCGTTTTGGCATGGGCTCTGTTTATTTAACCGGCAACATTCTCTTACAGCGGGAGTCCACACCCGAACGCATCTACACGGATCTCCAGCCCCGTTTTTTTATTAAAGAGAGGGGCTACTCCTTATTAGGGAGTGATTCCATAAGGGGAGGGGATAGGGATTTAGGGTTCCGGGGATACTGGAATAGATGGTTATTCGTAGTACATTCACTGGGATGGGAAGGGGAAAGGAACAAATAATATGGGCACTGCACACGAGGAGAGGATGGAGAAAGAGGGGAAAATCGCAGATCACTGGAAAAAGAAGCACAAACAGAGGACTAGAGACATACTGTTTATTGCGGCTGAGAGGTTTCCCGCTGGGGGCTGAGCTGGGCGGTCTGTCAGCGAGAAAAGAGCTACAGTATCACAAAGGCTACCACCGGATGATTGGATGAATAATCTTCGGATTAGTTCGTGGAATGTGGGGGGCTTGGGTTCCCCAATAAAACGGCAGAAAGTATTGAGCGCCATTAATAGAAAACGTATCGATATTATTGGGCTTCAAGAAACACATCTTACAGAGGGGGAAAGCAAAAAACTAAAAAGAGGTTGGGTCGGCCAATGTTTTTTTACTCCAGCGTTGGGAAAGAAAGCAGGCACGGCTCTATTAATCCACAAAAATGTCAGATTTGAATGCAAGAGACAGGTATTTGATCCAAATGGCCGGAGTCTTATTGTAATAGGTAAACTGAATGGCAGGGATGTGACTATTTGTTCAGTTTATGCGCCGAACCAATACTCCCATCTCTTTTTCCAACAACTAGTTGGTCAGATTCTAGAGGTGCAAAGTGGCCCCCTGATTCTTCTAGGCGATTTTAATTGTGTACATGATCCTGTCTTGGATAGATCAAACCCACCTACAGTGAGTCAAACAGCAAACCCTAAAGGGATATTATACCTGTGTACTGAACTTAAAGTAATGGACATCTGGAGAACGTTACACCCAACAGAAAAAGACTTTACGCATGTGTCAAGAGCTCACGCTACAATGTCACGCATAGACTATATACTTATTGACGATATATTCTTTGCTAGAACACAAAAGGCTCACATCGGAGATGTGGCTTTATCTGATCATGCCATGATTTGGGTGGATCTCTTGGGAGAAAGAGAGGATACCGGGACAAAGCTATGGAGATTCCCACATTCTCTAGCGGGAGATATTAAATTCAAGGAATTTCTGATAGCAAAATGGCAAGATTTTGCCAAGAGCAACAAAGAACATGAAAACGACCCCTGCTTATACTGGGAAACGAGTAAGGCAGTATTAAGGGGGGAAATAACCTCTTATACGATTGCCCGCTCCAAGGCTTTGCATAAACAGATAATTACATTAGAACTGGAATTGCAGGATGCCAAGAGAAAATTGGCCTCTTCTAAGTCTAGAGCCCATTTAGCCAAATATAATGAATGCTTACGGGCCTTAAATGCGGCATTACATGTCAGGGCGCAAAGAGTACTACTGCGGGGATCACACCAATTGTATCGTTTTGGTAACAAAGCGGGAAAACTTTTGGCAAATCTGGTACGCGCACAACGTGGGAAAACCTATATTGACAAGCTAAAAAATTCCAAGGGTAAACCCATCACTTCAGGAGCAGAGGTGTGTGCCACTTTTCGCCAATTTTACAAATCCCTATACACCGAAGACAGGAAAGGGGGCGAGATAGAAGAAGAGGAATTTATGGCGGACATAACACTTCCTCGACTTACTCAGGAACAACTGACAATGTTAAATGCTCCTATAACATTAGTGGAGCTCTTCTCAGTAATAAAAAGTAGTAAACCCAACAAGGCACCAGGTCCCGATGGCCTCTGTGCAGAATATTATCAGATTTTGCAAACGCATGCGGCCGAGGCTCTCTTAAAATTCTTTCAAGCAGTCCAAAAGAATCGCAAGTTTCCCGATGGAATAACAAATGCGTATATCACAGTGTTGGAGAAGCCTGGGAAGGATTTGGCCTCTCCCGCATCGTACAGGCCAATCTCTCTACTCAACTGTGAAGCGAAGTTATTTGCTAAAATTATAGCGGATCGTCTAAGTTTGGTCCTCCCATCTCTTATATCAGAACAACAAGTCGGATTTGTCAGAGGCCGTTCTATTTCTATTAACTTGACCAAACTGCTCATTGCAATGGAAGAATGCAAGGCCCGAGAACAAGGGGCAGTGATAGTAGCATTTGACTCGGAGAAGGCTTTTGACAGAGTCTCATGGCCTTACCTGTTCTCTGTACTAGGAAGATATGGATTCCAAGGGGAAATCTTGCAGAGTATAACTCTGTTATATCAACGACCAATGTCGGCTATACTTGCAAATGGACAAACATCGGAAAATTTTCAATTATATAGAGGGACGCGTCAAGGATGTCCATTATCGCCTCTATTATATATCTTATCAATTGATCCCTTATTACGAAAAATAGAACAAGACCCAACGATTCATGGTTTCTCTCACAAGCGTCAAACGCTCAAACTTTCAGCATTCGCGGATGATGTCCTTGTATTCTTGACTGACCCACAGAGCTCTCTTCCTAAAGTATTACGTCATCAGACTGCCTTTGGACGCTTTGCGGGGCTAAAGATAAACACTGACAAGTCAGAAGCAATGCCGCTGCCTCCCTTTTCGACAGAACAATGGAGCGGAAACTTTCCGTTGAAATGGGTGACGGGAGATATGCGGTATTTGGGTATCCGATTGACAGCAGAGATTCCACGGCTATATAGAGCTAATATAGAAGGGCTAATTAAGAACATGGCACGCAGACTACAGCTTTGGTCTACTTTGCCCCTGACAATCACTGGGAAAATTCATTTGCTAAAAATGATGGAGCTCCCTCGCTGGATCTATGTTTTACAGCAATTACCCTTATGGCTTACGAACAGAGAAATAAACACTATTAATAAATTGATTAGAAAATACATATGGGGAGGGCACAAAGCACGTCTACCCTTAGCAGTATTGATGAGACCCAGAGGCCAGGGGGGACTAGACTGTCCGAATTGGAGACACTATAATTTGTCCTGCTTAATGCGCCATATATATGATTGGGTTAATGGGACGACTGTTTACTCTCCGTACTCTTTCATAAGCGCTTGGTTCTACCCATACAAACCGCAGAACCTGCTACAGGTGAGAGGCAACGCAGTGATCGGCTCCTACAAACATAGTTTGGTCCTTCGTTCATGCAGGACAGCTTGGCGTTATTTATGCCGAGTGAAATTGGGGATGAAGGGAACAACATCGCCTTTTATGTCATTGGTGGGGAATCCAGAGTTCCCGGCAGGATTGACGCACTCGATCTTTACAGTCTGGGAAAGACATGGCTTACGAACGTTGGAGCAAGGTTTGGAGCCCATGACTAACCAACTTAAAAGCTTCCCGGCTCTCCAACAACAATTTGGCTTGGAGGTGAAAGATTTCTTTGGATATCTTCAGATGAGACATTACTTTCAGGGGGAATGTGCAAAGTCTCCAAACTGGGAGAGGTCCTGGGGTCTGCAAGACTTCCTTAAATTAGGGGGGACCAAACCCAATTCTTGTCGGGCATTTTCAAAACTGATTAAATTACTACCTAATGTTGAAGCTATTCAACAGATACAGTGGAAATGGGAGAAACAAGCTGAGTTTAGACTAACTCCTGATGAAATTGTACACATTTTAGACAAATGTTATGTATATACAGAAAATGTGATGTTGAGGGAGGTGGGGTTTAAGGTAATACAATGTATGTATATGCCAAGAACATGGATGTATGCTGCAAAATTATGTGACTCCAATGTATGTTTGAAATGTGGCCTACTACCGGGTTCCCTGTTTCACTGTTTGTGGGAATGTGAAGTGATACAAAAGTTTTGGAGTGAGATCGGGCTTGAATTACAAGCTATCCTGGGGCAGGTGATTAAAGTTACCTATAAATTATGTCTATTCAGATTGTTTGAGGGACAGCTGGGGGATGTGCCTGACCAGATGAAATTATTTTTGGGTAGGGCACTTCTTGCAGGGCTCCAGACAATTATGTCGCTATGGATCACGGCAGATAAACCTTGTGTACCTTTATGGAAGACCCGGATGACTAACCACTTACAAATGGAATATTTGACGGCCAAACAGAAAACAGTGACAGCGTACCAAAAGTGTGAGGACGTCTGGCTCCCCTATTGGTCATCACTTCCGCAGTCTACGAAAGACCATATTACATCTCTTTTAAGGTGGGACTATAAAGCTAAGCAGCCGGAATGATCGGATGTGAGACTGTTGGTTTCTCTTCTGTATTTGTCCTCTCTTCAGGATGGACTGAGGGGGGTGGGTGGGAGGGAGGGGGGAGGTTCACCTTGTGCACTAAAAAAGAAAATTAGGGGGGATGTCTAACACCCGCTTGCTTTGTTACGTTGACTGTGTTCGGTAAGTCTGACATGCATTGAAATCTTGTAACTTTTGCTGGTTTCTTTCATTGTTGTGTTACCATACCCCTCAATAAAGAAAATTTACAAAAAAAAAAAAAAAAAAAAAAAAAAAAAAAGAACTTTTGGCCAGCTTGGGGGGGCCCCCCAAGCTGGCCAAAAGTTCTTTTTGGGCCGAACGAGCCGTCCGGCGCGAACTCGCCGGGAATCACGTGACGCCGGCGTCACTCGACGTGCCGCCGACGTCACATGCTTCTCGGCAAGGATTGCAGAAATGGCGTCCTCACTCCTCGCTCCATCACCAGGGAGTTGTGGTAAGTCGGGGGGGGGGGATTAAGGAGGGTGAGGGGGTTTATATTTTTATTTTGGCTCAACAATCGCGATTTCCCACATATCGAACATATCTATGTTCGATATGTGGGAAATCCGATCGTTTATGTCGAATCAATTTTTTAAGTAAAAAAAAAATATAAGTTGCGTTTTACTAATGCGGTCAATCCGAATGCACACCCCTAGAGGACAGGCATGATATGATCGAACCAACTGGCACCAGTAAAAATCCATGTCACTGAGTTTTGAACCACTTGTAAGGCTCAAGTATGGAGCCCTAAATAAGTTATATTGTAATAGTCGAGACTTGAAGAATTAATAATTGAAAAACAGTCCAAAAATAATTGTGCTCTAAGAAAGATTTGATCTTCCGTAGCATTCGGAGCTTGAAAAATGAATTGTGCACCACTTCCTTTACTTGAGAACAAAAACACAGGCTTGAATCAAAGATGATACCTAAGTTGCACATTTCATTTACAATTGGAATATTGCATCCATAAATGATAAACTAGACGGGCTCTGTTGACTATAATAATTCATTCTTATATATATGAGATATATATATATATGATATATATATATTATATATATGATATAATAATATCATAGCTTTAACATGTCACTATTTCTATGTTAAATAGTTTAATTGTATATATTATATTATATTTATTTATTACTATGTTAAATTGACATCCGGTTATATTGTTCCATCTGTTCTATGGTTCCATGTAAAGCCCCCTTTCTCGGTTGGGCAGTTCATCGTTTTATGTAAACCGGAGTGATTTGTAATTCTCACAAGAACTTCGGTATATAAAAATTAAAAATAAATAAATAAATAAATAAAAAATTCTTCATACTCGATTTAATGCTATTTGTTGTGATGAAGAAACATCTTTTCACGTGTAAGTTATACAAATAAAGTTATATCTTTGGTTAAAACAAAAATTTTTTCTCCTTCTCACTGGCTCTTTCCTGAGAAGCTGATAAGTGATTACCAAAGAGAAAATGAAAATAATCCAGACCATGAATTAAAATCGGCTTACATGTTACAGAAATACCTGCACTGTTTTGAAAATTCTTCCAATAGTGCCTCACTGAAAACAGTCATTTAAGATATCCAGATGATGCCATATCCTTTCACATCAAGGATGTGTCAAGGGGCATGTGACAAGGAGGAAAGAGTTAGGGATTGCCATTGAGTTTGATGATTTGATCATTGGGCATGCAAATAGCTGTGTGGCTGGTGGGCATGAGGATTGTTTGGTAACTTGCCTGCCTGCTGCAAAGATAGCAGACCTCACGTGTTACTAGATAGGATTTTTGAGACTGCTGGGGAGGAGATAGCTGTTGTGATACTTGTGGATACCAATGATTTAGGAAGGTGCAGAAGGGAGACTCTGGAAGCCAAATTTAGGCTTTAGGTAGGAAATTTAAATCTAGAGTTCTAAGGTTGCATTCTCAGAAATATTGCCCATTCCATGAGCAAAACGCCAGAGGCAAACTGAGCTCCAGAATTTCAGTACATAGATGGGACAATGTTGCAGGGAGTATGGAATTAGATTTGTTAGGAACTGAGGAACATTTTGGGGAAGGGGAGTGCCTATTCCCATTTAATGGACTCCATCTTAACTAGGGTGGAACCCAACATAGAAACATAGAATATGATGGCAGATAAAGGCTATATGGCCCATTCAGTCTGTCCATCCACGTCTGTTGTTAAGCTTTATAGTTCCTCCTTCTTCTCCCTTAGAGATCCTCAGTGCTTGTACCATGTGCTCTTGAATTTTGACACTGTCTTTGTCTCTCAGATTCTTTCTGAAAATCAAGATACACTGTATTGACTGGCTCACTCTTATTCACATGTTTATTTACACCTTCCAAAAGATCTACTAGATTGGTTCTCCATTAAGCTTATTGTAAGGGTGCTTTGAGGGGTTTTCTGTGGCAGTGAAGTGTTGCGTTTCCTGGCCATGGCAGGCCTGCGGCCGGCTCCACTCACCCTCAACGCCCAGGTCCTGAACCTCCCCTTCCTGCCTGGCAGCAGTAGGCAGTCGCCTATGCGCTCGTGCCCCTGCTACGCTCCCAGGCTCCTCCGACAGCTCCGCGGCCTTCTCTGGTCCCGATCGGGTCTCCCCACGTGCGTCGAGGGGAAATGCCGCCATCTCCTAGTCCCGGCCTGCCCGCTTTAGGCGCGTGCGCTCACACCTTCGCTGACTTTAAAAGGGCCGTGGTGGGAAACCTTTCCTCGGCCCTGAATGATGATGTCTCTCAGCCTTACTATATAAGGCGGGCCCCACCATTCAGTCTTTGCCTTGGCAACAGGTCTCCATGCTTCTTGTTGTGTGCTTAGTTGCTGCCTCGTTCGTGTTCCTGTTCCGGTACCTGTTCCTGTTCCAACGTTCGTGATCCTGTTCCAGTACCTGGTCCTGTTCCAGTCCTTGTTTTCCAGTTCCAGCTTCCTGTTCCCGCTCTCCTTTGGATGAATTCCTTGGCTTTGACCATTACTTGTACCTGATTACTCTCTGAACGGATTCCTTGTCTTTTGACCCTTGCTCAGACCTGACCTTGTCTTCAGCCACCTGCCCCGACTTTAGCTTGAACCCGACCTTGTATTCAGCCGCCTTCCCTGACTTCAGCTTGAACTCGACCTTGTCTTCAGCCTCCTGCCTTGACTTCAGTTTGAACCTGACCTTGTTTTCAGCCACCTGCCCTGACTTCAGCTTGAACCTGATTCCATCTCCAGCTGATCGCCTTAGGACTTGGCCTTTCTTAGGCACCTGCCTACTCACATGATCGGACTTAACTTGTTCCTGCTCGCTCGCCTGCCTGGGCTTCTGGAACCTGGCCTTGCTTCGACCTTGCTCCTTTGGACCCTGCATCTCCACTGCTTCATGGCACTCTGCTTTGGACACTCTCTTTCGGATCAACCACGCGGAGGCCTGCCTAAGACCAGCTGGCCCCAGTACCCAAGAGCTCAACCTGCAGGGAACGAGGGTTGGCATTGGTGAAGCTCCAGTCGGCCTCTGTTTCCCGCTCGGTCCCACCTCCTGTCGGTAGGGAACCATGGGGGCTTCCCCACTGGTAGCACCAACTCCACCTCAGGCCAAGGGTCCATCTCCGCAACATGAAGAAGCAGAAAGATGATAAGATAGAACTGATCAGATTTCTGGTATTAGACAAGGTTGTCAGAATGCTAAAGGGAACTATATGTCAAAGATCAACATTAAGTTTTGTTTCCACCTTCTGGGCTAAACTTACAAGAAATCATATGACTTACAAGAATGCAGTCTTATTGGTATATATGAGATCAAATAATACTAATCAATTGGGAAAATGGTATTTAAACAAACAAACTAACCTGTTGTGTCATGGTTGTCAGCCTTTGGCTGTGGTGTGATTGATAAAGGCCTAGAAGGCAAACCAACTACACCCACAGTGACAGCTGGCAGACATGCCCCTTGCTGGGAATGAGCTATACTATACTAGCCCCATTCCCCAAGGTTTGAGCCTTTGGGTTCCAGGGGTCAGCAGGATTTAGGCAAGTGTCCCTGAGGGTAATCAACGAGATAAAATATAATGATGGGCTGAGGTCAGAGCAGGCAGCGAGCAGTTACCGAGTTCAGGCTGAGGGTCAGGGCAGGCAGTGAGCAAGAAGTAGTCAGGGTCTATAGCAGAGGTCAGTACCAGGCAGCAGACGAGAGAGTGGTCCAGGTCTGTAGCTGAGGTCAATACCAGGCAGACAAGAGAATGACCAGGACAGGGCAAGGCAAGGAGCAGAGACGAGGCAAGACTGAAGCAGGAGCAAGGCAGGTTGGATCGGGAACAAGGCAGATAGGATCAGGAATATGACAGGATCAGGGACATAGCAACATGCACTGCAAGGCTGCAGGAGAACCTGTTGCTGAAACAAAGACTGATTGAAGGATATCAAAGACTTTTAACCCTAAGACATTTAAAACCATTTCTTAACCCTTATGATTTCAGAACTGTCTTACAACTACTCATTTTCTCCACCTTCGACTACTGCAATTCCTTACTAATTGGAATACCTTATTCAAACCTCAAACCGCTCCAGATTTTGCAGAACTCAGCAGCCAGAGTTCTGGCTGGAAGAAAGAGAAATGAACACATAACGCCCATATTTATCTCACTTCATTGGCTCCCAATTAAAGCACGCATCAAAAATAAATCAATGACCATCATTCATAAAATTCTAAACAATTATCATCAAGGACTAAATGGCTTAAACATAACCCCCCAGAATCCTCAAAGAAACCTACGTTCAAACAACTCAGGATGCTTAAACATCCCTCCCATCAGAGATGCACATCTGACAGCTACAAGAGAAAGAGCCTTTTCCATTGCCTCCCCTAAATTTAGGGACTCCCTACCAAAAGATCTGAGAAACCAATCCAACCTCAAAACATTCAAAAAAGACCTAAAAACATTGCTGTTCTGCAAATTCTACACTGATCTTCATACTTCTGAACATCCTAACTCCCAATCGAGCTTTCATCCAAAAGCCTCAAAATAACTTCTTTCCAACCAGAACAAACAAGCCTCCTCCCAATTAATGATACTTTCTGGACTTGAAATGTTTAACCTCTGTTTAATATGCACATTTTTATACTTTTGCACAATTGTTAAAAGAGTTATAATTTAAATTTTGTAAACCGTTATGATGGCTTTACCGAATGACAGTATATAAAACTCAACAAATAAATAAATAAATAAATAAATTGAGCAGCTGAGCATTAAATCCCCCAAGCTGTCTGATATCATCAGAGAGTGCCTGCATAAAGTTTCTACCATGGGGCCTTTAAGAACAGCCATGCTGTGCGCACACGCGCCTAGCAGGGTTCTGGGCTAGGATTGACATTGTTGCATCCCAGCCACATCGGAGTAGTGTGGCAGCATACAAGTTCAGGTGGTTCCATAAGAACATAAGATATGGCATACTGGGTCAGACCAAGAGTCCATCAAGCCCAGTATCCTGTTTCCAACAATGGTCAATCCAAGTCACAAGTACCAGGCAAGTACCCAAACATTAAATAAATAACAAGCTACTATTGCTTATTAATTAATAGCAGTTTATGGATTTTTCCTCTAGGAACTTATCCAAACCTAAGAACATAAGAAAATGCCATACTGGGTCAGACCAAGGGTCCATCAAGCCCAGCATCCTGTTTCCAACAGTGGCCAATCCAGGCCATAAGAACCTGGCAAGTACCCAAAAACTAAGTCTATCCCATGTTACTATTGCTAATGGCAGTGGCTATTCTCTAAAGGGCGGATTTTAAAAGCGAGTGCCCTGCGCGCGTAAATCCTTCTGGATTTACGTGCGCAGGGCACTCGCGCGCCGGCGCACCTATTTTGCATAGGCCGCCAGAGCGCGTAAAGCCCCGGGACGCGCGTAAGTCCCGGGGCTTTCTAAAAGGGGCGTGTCGGGGGCGGGGCCGGAGCGACGCTGCGTTTCGGGGGCGGCAACGCGGGCGTGGTTTCGGCCCGGGGGTATTCCGGGGCGTGGCCGTGGCCTCCGGACCAGCCCCCGGGACTGGAACACGGGGCTGCCGGCCGGCGCACGCAAAGTTACGCCTGCTTTCAGCAGGCGTAACTTTGCCGACAAAGGTAGGGGGGGTTAGATGGGGCCAGGGGGGTGGGTTAGGTAGGGGAAGGGAGGGGAAGGTGGGGGGAGGGCGAAGGAAAGTTCCTCCGAGGCCGCTCCGAAATCGGAGCGGCCTCGGAGGGAACAGGCAGCGCGCGCTGGGCTCGGCGCACGCAGGTTGCACAAATGTGCACCCCCTTGCACGCACCGACCCAGGATTTTATAAGATACGCGCGGCTATGCGCGTATCTTATAAAATCCAGCGTACTTTTGTTCGCGCCTGGTGCGCGAACAAAAGTACGCGATCACGCAATTTTTTAAAATCTACCCTTAAGTGAACTTAATAGCAGGTAATGGACTTCTCCTCCAAGAACCTATCCAATCCTTTTTTAAACACAGCTATACTAACTGCACTAACCACATCCTCTGGCAACAAATTCCAGAGTTTAATTGTGCGTTGAGTAAAAAAGAACTTTCTCCGATTAGTTTTAAATGTGCCCCATGCTACCTTCATGGAGTGCCTCCTAGTGTTTCTACTATCAGAAAGAGTAAATAACCGATTCACATCTACCCATTCTAGACCTCTCATGATTTTAAACACCTCTATCATATCCCCCCTCACCCGTCTCTTCTCCAAGCTGAAAAGTCCTAACCTCTTTAGTCTTTCCTCATAGGGGAGCTGTTCCATTCCCCTTATCATTTTGGTAGCCCTTCTCTGTACCTTCTCCATTGCAATTATATCTTTTTTGAGATGCGGCGACCAGAATTGTACACAGTATTCAAGGTGCGGTCTCACCATGGAGCGAAACAGAGGCATTATGACATTTTCCGTTTTATTCACCATTCCCTTTCTAATAATTCCCAACATTCTGTTTGCTTTTTTGACTGCCGCAGCACACTGAACCGACTATTTCAATGTGTTATCCACTATGACGCCTAGATCTCTTTCTTGGGCTGTAGCACCTAATATGGAACCCAACATTGTGTAATTATAGCTTGGGTTATTTTTCCCTATATGCATCACCTTGCACTTATCCACATTAAATTTCATCTGCCATTTGGATGCCCAATTTTCCAGTCTCACAAGGTCTTCCTGCAATTTATCACAATCTGCTTGTGCAATCCGCTTCCTGCAATTTATCACAATCTGCTTGTGATTTAAACTCAGTTACACTAACTGCTGTAACTGCATCCTCTGGCAATTAATTCTAGAGCTTAACTATGTGCTAAGTGAAAAAATTTTCTTTGATTTGTTTTAAATGAGCTACTTGCTAACTTCATGGAGTGCCCCCTGGTCCTTCTATTATCTGAGAGAGTAAATCACTGATTTACATTAACTTGTTCAAGTCCTTTCATGATATTGTAGACCTCTATCATATCCCCTCTCAGTCGTCTCTTCTCCAAACTGAACAGTCCTAACTTCTTTAGTCTTTTCTCATAGGGCAGCCATCCCATGCACCTTATCATTTTGGTTGCCCTTCTCTGCACTTTCTCCAGTGCAGCTATATATTTTTTTTAGATGAGGTGACCAGAACTGCACACAGTATTCAAGATGTGGTCTCACCATGGAGCGATAAAGAGTCATTATGTCATCCATCCTTTTATTTGCCATTCCATTCCTAATAATTCCTAACTTTCTGTTTGCTTTTTTGATCGCCACAGCACACTGAGCTGATGATTTCAATGTATTATTCACTATGATGTCTAGATCACTTTCCTGGGTGGTAACTCCTAAGATAGAACCTAAGATTGTGTAACTACAGAAAAGGTTATTTTTCCCTATATGATCACTTTACACTTGTCCACGTTAAATTTCTTCTGCCATTTGGAAGCCCAATCTTCCAGTCTCACAAGGTTCTCTGCAATTTATCACAATCCGCTTGAGATTTAACTACTCTGCATAATTTTGTGTCATCCGCAAATTTGATCGCCTCATTCATCGTACCCCTTTCCACATGATTTATAAATATATTAAAAAGCACCAGTCAAAATACAGATCCCTGAGGCACTCCACTGTTTACCTTTTTCCACTGTGAAAACAGACCGTTTAATCCTACTCTCTGTTTCCTGTCTTTTAACTAGCTTGCAATCCAAAAAAACACATCACCTCCTATCCTAGGACATTTTAGTTTTCTTAGAAGCCTCTCATGCGGGACTTTGTCGAACGCCTTCAGAAAATCCAAATACACCACATCTACCGGTTCACCTTTGTCCACATGTTTATTGACCCCTTCAAAAAAATATAGGAGATTTGTGAGGCAAGACTTCCCTTGGGTAAATTCATGTTGGCTGTGTCCCATCAAACCATGTCTATCTAAACGTTTTATTAACAGTTTCCATGATTTTTCCCAGCACTGAAGTCAGGCTCACCAGTCTACAGTTTCCCGGATCATCCCTGGATCCCTTTTTAAATATCAGAGTTACATTGGCCATCTTCCAATCTTCAGGTACAATGGATGATTTTAATGATAGGTTACAAATTAATTGAAATATGTCTGAAATCTCATTTTTTAGTTCTTTCAGAACCCTGGGGTGTACCATCTGGTCCAGGTTCCACTGTAAAGTAGTTCCATGGTAAGTGCAGCCGGTCACAGGACAGCCCCTTGACTGGCCAATTGTACCCCCCCTCTAAGCCCCCTCCCCAGGTTTCTTGGCTTAGGCTTCTGGGGAAAGTGCTGATGGAATCCTTTCACCAGTCAGGGAGCTTGAAAGTTAGCAGCAGGCTCCCATGAATTCTCTTCTTGGCTGAAGCCCTTCCAGAAGATGAGATATTGTATCTTATTCCATACTTTTCTGGAGTCTAGGATCTCCTGGACTTTGTATTGCATATCCTCCTCAGAAATTACCTCCACAGGTTTAAGAGGAGACCGTGAGAGCCACGATCTCTACGATCTCTACTCTAGCCATGATCTAGCCATGATCTAGCCATGATCTAGCCATGATCTAGCTACGATCTCTACTCTAGCCACGATCTCACGATCTCTACTCTAGCCATGATAGAACCACTGGCTAGAGTAGAGAGACATGGAACACATTGTGGGGCAGATTTTAAATGTTACATGCGCGGGGTACATTTGTGCGCGCATGTTATAAAATCCAGGGTCGGCGCACACAAGGGGGTGCACACTTGTGCACCTTGTGCGCGCCGAGCCCAAGGGGAGCCCCGATGGCTTTCCCCGTTCCATCCAAGGCTGCTCTGAAATCGGAGCAGCCTTGGAGGGAACTTTTTTTTTTTATCCCCCCCACCTTTCCCTCCCTTCCCCTATCTAACCCACCCCCCAGCCCTAACTAAATCCCCCCCTACCGCCCGAGGCAGGCGTAACTTGCGCACGATGGCCGGCTGCCGGCGCACCATGCCTTGGCACAGGCCGCTGTGCCGGAGCACTTGGGACCGCCCCGGACTGCCGCCACGCCCTCAGCCCCGCCCCCGGCCCACCCATTTTGGAAAGCCCCGGGACATACGCACGTCCCGGGGCTTGTGCGCGACGCCAAGCCTATGCAAAATAGGCTCGGCGCGTGCAGGGGTAGGTTTTCGGGGGTTACATGCGTAACCCTTTGAAAATCTACTCCTGTGTGTTTTGAACGTGAATGGGAATTTTAATCGAAAGGCCACAAATACCACCTGACAAATAATGGGACATGGCACCAAAAACTTAGATGCAAATTTGGTTGCAGGCATCTTGAAACATAGATTCCAAGTACTGAGGAATACCAGCTCTCCAGGCTTGAATTGTGATGACAACAGTGCCTCTTGTCTGCTTGTTTTTAACCTAGTTTGCAGTAGGAGTAAAAGCTGATGCTTCTCCTGCCATAGGTCTTTAAATTCATGACCCATAGCATTGGCTGCAGGGCAGGAGATTGACACAAAGACTGCGAGTGGTACCCAAAGATGTCAGTCGAAGACTATTTGAAAGGATGATGATCCAGATGATCTCCCCAATGGTTGTTGTGGCAGAACTTTGCCCAAGAAAGAAAAGAGGACTAGTTGTCTTGGCATTCATTAACTTATGATCTTAAGAATCCCTTGAGAATCTGCTTAAGTCTTTCCTTCTGCTCATTGCTTTCCTGGTGGTTTGCTGAGGTGAAGTTCAATGTGATAACAAATTTCTTACAGAGGCTTTTCCAAAAGCAGGTTGCAAATTGCATTCCTTGGCATGAGAGAATGTGGGAAGGAAGCCTTTGCAACCGGAAAATATGTTGGACAAAGAGGTGGGTCAACTCTGGCACAGATGGAAGAATGGGGAGCAGTGTGAAGTGAGCCATCTTCAAAAGGTGATCCACCACTACCCAGATAATAGTGTAGACATTAGAAAGATGAAGGTAAGTAACAAAGTCAGTGTCCAGGTGGGTCCAGGATTCCTCAGGGACTGGCAATTGCTGTGATAGCCTCCAATGGTGAGCATGAAAGTTCTTATATATCGCACAGGTGGGGCAGGATTCTACATAGTGCTGCACATCATGCTTCATTTGAGGCAACTAGTAATGGCAGAAAATTAGTTCCCCTGACAGGCAGAAGTCATGGGCTCATTGGAGAACCTTTTCCCTCAATCAATTGGGAACTACCATCTTCCCAGGCAGAACTGGCATTTCAGCAGTGACCACAGTTCTTGTGGGATCTATGATGTGGTGAGGAGGTTCCAAGGAGTCTTCAGTTTTGAAACACCATGAAAGAGCGACATCCTGTTCATGCTTTTCCGCTGGATGGTACTGAAGTTCAAATTTAAGCAATGGAAGAACAATTACCATCTGGTCTGTTGAATGTTCAAATGTTGAGCCTGAGGGAGCTATTCCAGGTTCTTGTGATCTATATAAATAGTGATGATCAGGTGTCTAACTTCATCTAACATATGGCACCACTTTTCCACTGCTAACTTCACAGCCAGAAGCTCCTGGTCCCCAATCGTGTAGTTCTTTTCTGCAGGGGTGAATTTTTTAGAGAACATATAAATGATGCTCCCAGATTCTCTGTAACACCTGCTTTACATGCACATGGTGCTGGGCCAGGGAGTAGGAAAAGATGAGACTATCATCCAGGTACACCACTAAGTTTGAGTACAAACATCCTGGAAGATTTCATTTACATGTGTTGGAAGCTAGCGGGGGCATTACAGGGGCCAAATGGCATGACCAGATATTCTTAATGGTCATGCTTACTGTTGAAAGCCGTCTTTCATTCATCACCTTCTCATATACGTATAAGACTATAGGCCCCACAGAGATCGAGTTTTGTGAGAATCTGTGCTCCTCGGAGGCAATCAAACAACTCTGTGATGAGAGGTAGAGGGTAACGTTTTTTATGAGTGACCACAATAAGACTCCTGTAAACTATGCAGCGTCTGAATGAGCCATCCTTCCTTCCTTCCTACGAAGAAGAATCCAGCTCCTGCAGGAAATGAGGAGGGATGGATGAATCCCCATTCCAGATTTTCATGGCTTCCATCTCCTGTGGACCCTATAGTGAATGGGCATCTTCCCAGGGAGTAGGTCTATCGAGCAATCGTATGACTGATGGGGTGGCAGGGTCTTGGCCTGCTGCTTGCTAAAAACATTGGCAAATGCTATGTATGGGGTGGCAGGCCTGGCAGGGCTGGAGTGGTTACCTGGGCCACCGTGACTGATGGTAGGACCTGAGAGAGACAATACTCCTCGCAGGAGGGACTCCAATGGGCAATTTGTAACGTACCACAGTTTAATAGTAGGATGGTGTAACATGAGCCAGAACAATCCAAGAATGACAAGGTTGACCGCTCTGGGTAAGACATAGAAGACAATGCTTTCTCAATGGAGGAGGCCCATCTGCATGGTGAGGGGTGAAGTGACCACAGTCAGGCAACCAGGTAGAGGCTCGCCGTATACTGAGGAGATGGTAAGAGCTGTAGACAAGGTTGTCATGGGCAGGTTATATTGATGATCCAGTGACTCAATACAAGTACAACCCACTCCTGAATCCAAAAAGGCCTCTGTTTGAACCACGGTCTCCCTGGACGTAAGGCAGACAGTTACCATCAGCTGTGGTGAGAAGGAAGGTTGACCTAGGTTTCCTCTCTGACCAACCCTAGGTTCGGGAATTTCCCAACTTTTCGGGGCAGTGGCTGGCAAAATACTCCTGAGTGGCACAGTAGAGACAGAGGTTAAGTCTCCTCCCTCTCCATTTCTTTTCTTTCAAAAGCCTAGCCGACCTAACTACACGGGCTCATCAAAAGAGACTGTCATCACTGGATCTGGCAAGGACTCTCAGGTCTCTGAAACTTGGGAGCTAATTGGATGGGTCAGCAGGATGATCCTCTCTCTCGAGCTCATTTCTGGAATCTCATATCCACCGGATGGCCAGGGTAATGAGGCCTTCCAGTGTGGGTGGAATATCCTGGCATGCCAACTTGTCTTTTGTTTGCTCTGCAAGCCCCAGCCAGAAGATGGTCATCTGGCTTTTTTCAGCCTAGCAAAGTTTGGAAGTCAGGGTGCAAAACTATATTGCATATTTGCCCATGGTGCGATTACCTTGTCGTATTTGCAGCAATTCAATGGCCATGGAGGAGGCATGGCCAGGCTCATCAAATAGTAGACAAAATTGTTACAGAAAGTTATCCAGGTTCTCTAGGAGTGGATCATTTCATTCTCAAAGAGAGGAAACCTGGGCGAGGGCAAGACTACCTTATAAGGAAAGGTCTGGGAGGTCTGGGAGAACTGGGAGGTCACCTTACTGCAATCCGATGGGAAGTGGGCCACTTGGAGACCAAAATGCATTCCGCATTGATTGATGAATGCCCGGCATTCCTTGGGTTTACCATCGTACCTGTGAGCCAGTAGAAGATGTGGTATGGGTCCCGCAGCATGAGAAGGCTTGGCCTGAGGAGAAACCACAGAGGCTAGTGCTGGTGCTGGTTCTGGTAGTTGGGCCTCAATAGTATCCATACATATGGAAAAGCACTGGAGCAACCCCATTACTTGGTTAAGCTGTCGCTGTTGCTGCTGGACTTGATGGGCCTTAACAGGTATGACTTGAATCGAGGGCAGGTCCACCAAGTTCATAGCTTCAGCAAACTGTCACAGTTGTGAGACTTTGGGCTGTAGCGTTATGGACGTAGCCTAGTAGATGAACCTACTAGGCCCATGCTGACACCTAATGGACACGCCCCTTGCTAGAACTGACCTTCAACTATACCAGCCCCGTTCCTCACAGGTTAAGCTTTTGGGTTCCAGGGGAAAGCAAAACTTAGGCGAGTGTCCCTGACAGCGGTCAGAGACAGAATATCCAGAGATGGGTTGAGGTCAGGGCAGGCAGCGATCAGTTACCAGGTTAGGTCTAAGAGTCAGGGCAGACAGCAAGCAAGGAGTAGTCAGGGTCCACAGTAGAAGTCAGTACCAGGTGGCAGGCAAGAGAATAGCCCGGGTCCATAACTGAGGTCAGTACCAGGTGGCAGGTAAGAGAGAAATCCGAATCTATAGCTGAGGTCAATACCAGGCTGACAAGAGAAAGACTGGGACAAGGCAAGGCAAGACGCAGGGACGAGCAGGGCTGAAACAGGAGCAAGGCAGGCTGAATCAGGAACAAAGCAGGCAGAATCAGGAACACAGCAGGAACAGGAACACTACAGGATCAGGAGCACAGCAACATGTGCTGTAAGGCTGCAGGAGGACCTGTTGCTCAGGCAAAGACTGATTGAGCAGTTGAGTCTTAAATCCCTCAGGCTGGCTGACTTCATCAGGGAGCACCGGCCTAGAGTTCCAGCCATAGGGCCTTTAAGAACTGCTGCATGGCATGCATGCACACCCAGGAGGGCCCAGGCCAGGATCGGCATCGAGGTGGTGTAGTGGCTTCTCAGGGCCAGTGGCATTCCACAGTAATTGTGGCTGGTCACAAGGCAGCCATGCAACTGGCCAAACGTAACACCATGTTTGAGGTGACGTATTTAACTGACTGTACAGCTCAGAAATTCCGAGCTGAAGTTTACTCTACATGGTTTAGTAAGCTACACTGCTCCTGTATAAGAAATCTTATAATAAAACTCAGTGGCGTGCGGTCAGGGCCTTCAAGGGATTCACTGAATCCTTGGCCCTTATTCTTTTCTTTTTTTCAGCCACGAAGCTGCTTGTTTGTGTGGAAGGAAGGCTATGGCCTGTAAGAACAGCAATAGTAGCCTGTAGTGGCTTACAAGCTGCATCTCATCTCCTACAAGGGCACAATAGAAGGGGTGAGGCACCAGGGCTGCCAGGCCAATAAGAAGGCATATTGGAGCAAGCACTCAGCTGCAAGAAGAGATCTTCATGGTGATGGAGCCTATTGGCAGCAGACGCAGTTCAGGTCCATGTGATGTTCACAAGATGCAGAACAGCACAGCACGGGGAAGAAGGCGGGAGCTTGCTTCAACATGAGGCAGGGTCCCACCTTCTCCCCATGTGAAAAGCAGAGAGTGGAAGTGTAGGACTGACACCAGGGAGCTGCTAGCTGGAAGCTGCGCCTTGTGACCTGGCCTGCCCTGCCTATGTGGATCTGAGAGGAGGATTCGGAAATAAGGAGGGTAGGGAGGAAGTCAAGAGGACTATAAGTGGCAGCTGGACTGGTCTGGACTTATTATAAAATGCATCAGTCAGGGGGTGAGGATTATGCAGACATTTCCTTTGATCAAGTTGCCAGTGGCAGCATTTGAGTGTTGGGGTCATTGAGAGTCTGAGAGAGTATGCAAGGTCTCCCATACTCTCTCAGACTCTCACTGACCTTAAAACAGGGGAAGGGGAGACTGGGAAATGGAGTAAGACTGCTGAGGATGGATGTGAGAAGGGAGAGGGGGCTGGGTAACATGACTATTAGGGACTGGGAGGAGTCTGGACAGCAAGGCTGCTGGGGATGGGTGTGGGAAGGAAGAAGGGGCTGGGGAGCTAGACTGGGAGGTCTGGGGAGTAAGACTGCTGGGGATGGGTGTGGAAAGGAAGAGGGGGCTGGGGAGCAAGACTGCTGGAGTCTGGGAGGGGAGAGTGGTCTGGAAAGCAATACTGCTGGGGTCTGGGAGGGGAGAGGGGGGCTAGGTAGCAATACTGCTGGGGACTGGAGGAGGAAAAAGGGTTGAGGGACTTGACTGCT
Source organism: Rhinatrema bivittatum (assembly GCF_901001135.1). Lineage (NCBI taxonomy): Eukaryota > Metazoa > Chordata > Amphibia > Gymnophiona > Rhinatrematidae > Rhinatrema > Rhinatrema bivittatum. The sequence continues at coordinate 215,912,561 of NC_042618.1, read as the reverse complement.
AGGGACCGGGAGGGGAGAAGGGGTTGACAGACTCAACTGCTGGGGACTTGAGGGGGTGACAGGGTATGAGCTGTAGCTGCTGTTGGAAAGTAGTAAGAATTTGATTTCTGTTATTTTTTGGAAATGTGCACCTCTGAATATTTCTATTGTGTATAGTACAGAAAAAATGTATTTCTATTTATTTCTCTGATGTTACACTCCTGACAGAGTCTGGCATTTTTGGGTTTTCCAGTTAAGCTTTGTCTCACTATTTCTATTTCTAATTTCTGGTCAGTTCTGTATTTGGTGAGGGTCAATCTGCATTTTGCATCTGGGAACCTAGATAAGGTATTCTGCTATTGTGTAGTTTCTGTGAATGGATCTGTAGCAGTCAAACTTGTTTTGTTTTCTAATCTGCACCTCCTAGTACAAGGGTATATTATGCTCTAAAGCACAGAGCATACATGTGAGCCTAAGAGACAGCATATGTGTCTGTAAGCATGTGTGAGAATGAATATGTGCATTAGAGAGTGTGAGTTTGTTTATCTCTATTCTGTATTTGGTAATGGTCTGTGTTTTGTGTGTATAATAGAGATGAGGTACTCTGCCAGTGAGTAATTTCTGTATAGGGATTAGGGATCTATATCAGCCTGGCTTGTTCTGTTTTCCTAATACGAAGTGTATTGGAGTTTTAAGACTTGTTGTAATATTTAAAATGTTGGCTTTTCATTGGTAGGGTTGAGTGCTGTCAGTGCTGTCTTGGTTTGGGAGGTTTACTATATTGTAATTGTAATTCAGTTTTCCCAAGGCTTTTCAAGGGCCGAGTGCTTTTTACTTTTTTGCAAGGTTTTCTGGTTGATACCACAGCAGTGCATGTAAATATAATATACAGTTGTAAGTGCTATTTTTCCTCAGAAGGCAGTATTATGAATGTGATTTTTCATGTAAAATCTGTTATTAGGAAAGGGCCTAGGATGGAGCTGGGGAAGAGAAGATCTAGGCTGGTGCTGAGAAGAGGGGAGAAAAGGATTTGGTTTTTATTGTGTGTGTGAGATTAAAGAATTACAATATAAATGAAATTAATGAAGGATACATTTTATTTTGTGTTGCTTCTTTCATTTTCAAAACAATACAATACTGAAATCTTTCCAGATTAATACCCCAGACACCACACCAGAAAAATTTCACTCTGGCCCTGAGTCTCACTTATTGGGATATTAAATCTCACTTTTTGTGATGAAAGAGTGTGGAAGAGGTGCAAATTAGGCAATTAGGCCAGGAAGGGGTAGCAGGGGAGGGAAAATTGGTTGATTATGCCAGGGAGGGGTGGGAAAGGCAAAGGGAAAAGAATGTGATTATGCTGGGATGGGGGAAGGGAAGTGGTCATGCATTTACAGAATCCTCTGCTTAGAATGTCATCGCATGCCACTGATAAACTAAAGATGTATTTTTCTTTTACTGACTGTTGGTATTCAGTGTTTACTAGCACCCTCTACAGTTTTTGGTGCCCTCTGTGAGGCATTCTTAAGTTTACTAATTATTGGTTCTGCATACAATGTGGACAAAAGATAGAGATGTGAATCGGAACCGGAATCGGTTCGGATTCCGGTTCCGATTCACATGTGGGGTTTTTTCCATCGGGCCCGATCGCGTTTTGTTTATCGGCTGCGCCCCAGCCGATAAACAAAAAACCCACCCCGACCCTATAAAAGTAACCCCTTAGCTTCCCCCACCCTCCCGACCCCCCCCCCCCCCAAAACTTTTTACAGGTACCTGGTGGTCCAGTGGGGATCCCGGGAGCGATCTCCTGCGATCTCCCGCTCCGGTCCGCCCTCCCGCTCCCGGGCCGTCGGCTGCCACTAATCAAAATGGCGCCGATGGCCCTTTGCCCTTACCATGTGACAGGGTATTTGTGCCATTGGCCGGATCCTGTCACATGGTAGGAACACTGGATGGCCGGCGCCATCTTGTGCTCCTACCATGTGACAGGGTCTGACCAATGGCACCGGTAGCCCCTGTGACAAAGTAAGGGCAAAGGCTATCGGCGCCATTTTGAATACTGGCAGCCGACGGTCCGAGTGCAGGAGGTCGCTCCCGGACCCCCGCTGGACTTTTGGCAAGTCTTGTGGGATCAGGAGGGTCCCCCAAGATCTGCCAAAAGCCCCTGGTGGTCCAGCGGGGGTCCAGGAGCGATCTCCTGCACTCAGGCCATCAGCTGCCAGTAATCAAAATGGCACCGATAGCCTTTGCCCTTACTATGTCACAGGGGCTACCGGTGCCATTGGTCAGCCCCGGGCATCCAGTGCTCCTACCATGTGACAGGATCCGGCCAATGGCACGGATACCCTGTCACATGGTAAGGGCAAAGGGCCATCGGCGCCATTTTGATTAGTGGCAGCCGACGGCCCGGGAGCTGGAGGACGGCCCGGAACGGGAGATCACTCCCAGGACCCCCACTGGAACACCAGGTACCTGTAAAAGGTTTTTTGGGGTGGGGGGTTGGGAGGGTGGGGGAAGCTAAGGGGTTACTTTTAAAGGGTCGGGGTGAGTTTAGGGGTTATTTTTGTGTGCCATTTTTCCCGCCTCCCTCAAATGATAAGGAAACCCCCATGATCAATATTGTGGGGTTTTCCTATCGTTTTGGGGGAGCCCCTGATTTCTGACGATTTTGAAAATATCGACGATATTTTCAATCGTCCGAAGCCCGATTCACATCCCTAACAAAAGACAATTGGCCATTTCCTTCCCTCAATCCCCTTGGGGAAAACCATTTTGAATCCATAACTACAAATGATTCTCAATGTCAGTATTTCCTATTGCAGCTCACCTGTGAGTGGACATATGCATATGTAGGCCAAGGGAAATTAAATGCCTTCCTTATTAGGCCCACCTGATGGCCCAAAGCCTAGAACTGATCTGACTATCTTAGTCCAAATGAACCTTTTTATTTGTTTATTTATTTGTTTGTACAATTTTCTTATACCGTTGCACAGTAATATTCCATCGCTACAGTTTACATAAAATAAACATTAAATTTTACAAAAAGATACTAAAAACTCATGTCATATTATTAAAATTAACTTAATACAAACAGTTATTCAAATCTTTAAATTACTCCTAAAACAAGAAATTAAAAATAACACTTCGAACTAAAATACATGGATCTCCGCTTCCTTATTTGGTGTCACTCTTATATGCCTGACAAAACAACCATATTTTTAATTCTTTCCTGAACCTCTTTCTGTCTTGCTGTAGCCTCAATTCTGGTAGTAACTGATTCCATAGTCTTGGTCCTGCGATTGATTCAAATTTTCCATTTGAATCAAAATTAACAAACTGCAGCCCATTTAATAAAACAGGACTGGAACTTCCTAGGTACTGATGCCAAAACTGGTTTAGGAAAAAAATGTGCATAATTTTGGCAAGTCTTGGCAAGTCTTGGGGACTCCTGGTTGTCCAGCAGGGGTCCTGATCACTCCAGGACCCCCGCTGGACCACCAGGGACTTTTGGCAAGTCTTGGGGGGGACTCCTGGTGGTCCAGCGGGGGTCCTGAAGTGATCTCCTGCACTCTGGCCGTTGGCTGCCAGTATTCAAAATGGCGCCAATAGCCTTTGCCCTTACTATGTCACAGGAGCTACCGGTGCCAATGGTTGGCCCCTGTCACATGGTAGGAGCAATGGACGGCCAGCGCCAACTTGTGCTCCTACCATGTGACAGGGGCCGACCAATGACACTGGTAGCCCCTGTGACATAGTAAGGGCAAAGGCATGGTAGGAGCAATGGACGGCCGGCGCCATCTTAGAAAATGGCGCGGGCCATCCATTGCTACTTCCGTGTGACATGGGTCGAACAATGGCACCGGTAGCTCCTGTCACATGGTAAGGGCAAAGGGCCACCGGCGCCATTTTGATTAGTGGCATCCGACGGCCCAAGAGGGAGAGATCACTCCCAGGACCCCGCTGGACCACCAGGGCTTTTAGTAAGGCTTGGGGGGGGGGTATCAGGATGGTTGGAGAGGGTTGTCATTAAGTAAATTTGAAGGGTTGGGGTGGGGGTTTGTTTTTTTTACGGTTTGTTTCACTGAAAAAAAAAAAAAAGAACCATTGGAAAACAAAGTTTTCCAAGAAGCACCCGACCCGAAGCCCGACCCAATAGCTAAAAATGACACACATCTCTAAAAAGGATTGGTTTTAGGACCAGTTCTTTTCAATATCTTTGTGAGTGACCTGGCAGAAGGGATAAAGGTAAAGCTTTTCTATTTGCGGAGTGTCGCCGGAGGACTCATTGTTTCTGTTTCCCCTCCTTTCTCTGGACTAATGGGCCATTCTCCAGTGTCTGTCCCCGTTGAGAAAACTGAGGAAGGCATCCTGCTGTTCCTGCTGAAACCGGCTCCAATAACAGCTCTGGCCTCTGATCATGCCCCCTGCTGATGTCATCCGCGCGAGGAGTCAAAAGCTGGCAAACGACGCTGGAGGCGCCACCCACCAGTAGTGCGCTCCAATGCATGCACGAAGGAGCACAACAAAGGAGCTCTTTTGTTTTTTCCTTCATGTGTGATATTTACCAATAAGGCAATGGATCCTGCACAGTTGCCTATGGACATTTCAAAATTGTGAGTTGTACTATTCCAGTGATCATAGGTCAAGGTAGATATGGAGATCTTACAAGTGTTAAATGACCCTGTATGTTTCATTGGCCAGCTTGACTGATCGACATTACACCCTCTGTTAAATCTTTAGTGCCTGCCTTTACTGATGCTAAGATTATGCTGATTAACATTCAAGCTATCAAGAAAAAAATTCAGTTAGTTTTTGACTTAATTCAACTGGAACAAACTGATTTTTTTGCATTACTGAGAGCTGGTTACTTGCCTCAGATGCCATCATCCCCAATCAAATTTGTCCTATTAATTATGCTTGTTTTTCTCAACCTAGAAAAAAAGAGTAGAGGTGGGGGTTTGTTGATCATTTATAAGGAAAGTTATAATCCCAAATTTGAGAATGTTAGTAGAGATTCACCGTATGAAACACTGGTTCTTTATACCTCTGGCTTTTCCATTTGTCTCACATATTGCCCTCCCAAATTATTACAGACTAATTTTCCCCTTACTCTCAGTTGAAGCAAATTTAAATAACATGATCATACTGGGAGACATTAATTTATCACTTAACTCCGTTCCTCAACCAAGTTATTGTAGTTTGTTCCTAGACATTCTCTCCTCATTAGGGTGGTCTCAGTTAGTTCACACCCCTACCCATTAGCAGGGTCACTCCCTTGACCTTAGTTCTGTTAATGATTCCTGTAGATAGTACAGTTTTGATACAATGTCCATTGAAGAAGATACATGGTCGGACCATTCCCTAATTAGATTTTCTATTATGTGGCCTAATGTTTCTGATCCTTCTAGATTGTCGAAATCTCAAGTACGGCGAGGTGTTATTGATAGTTCTCAGTTTATTGAAGGCATGCAGTCTTGATTCCTCATTGCCAGATGATCTAGATGATTTGATTTCTTGGTAGATGGATTCAACTACCTCATTGTTTGATTCCATTACTCCTCGCAGACCCATAACTAGTACTAATAAGAAATCTCAGCCATGGCTTGCTCCTATTCTCATCCTTCTAAGGAAGTCTCCTAGAAAGAGTGAACATTCATGGCAGAAGTCTCCATCATCAAATGGTGCAGCCAATTTCAGACTCCTTTTATTTGAATATTAATCAAAACATTTAGAGGCCAAAAAGAATCTTTACTCTGAAAAAATTAGGCAAATTGGTTATGACCCAAGGCACTATTCCAACTAGCCAAAATCTCATGTGCACTTCAAAAGTCTTATCATCTCCTGTTGATATGCCATCTGCAGAAGCTTTTCTGAGACTTTTTTCTCTGAAAATTGAAAAACGTAGTCTTGTCTTTGCTGATGTTCCTTTATGGTGTAATGATACTATTTCTCCACCTTGTCCGATCTGGACATCGTTCTCTGTTTCCCAGTTTGAAGTAGGTAAGATTATTTCCTCAATGAACAATGTTTTTTGTCCTTCTAGTAATTGTTCAATTGCTCTTTTTAAGATTGCCAAAGATGCTATTACTCCTTCATTGACATATATGGTCAATAAATCTCTTCAATTGGGTTGTTTTCCCGACAACCTAAAAAAAGCAGTTGCAAGACCACTTTTGAAGAAACCTGTTTTATATTCTTCCAATTTAATCAATTATAGGCCTATTTCATCTCTGCCTTTCATTTCTAAAGTTATTGAGAGTGCCATCTTACAACAACTGACAGAATTTATAGAGGAAAAAGAAATATTAGAGCCTCATCAGTTTGGATTTAGGCGTTCTATGAGTACTGAACTCCTTCTACTGATACCATCGGAAGGGGCTTGGATGGCGGGCATCAATTCTTGCTTGTCTCATTGGATACCTTTTCCGCTTTCGATACCGTTAATCATGACATTCTCTGGTACCGACTGTGAGAATGTGGAATCTCAGGGAATGTTCTGAATTGGTTATCAGCATATCTTAGTAATCGTTCACAACAGGTGAAACTTGGGAATGATCTCTCACAATGGTGTGTACTAAATTCTGGTGTCCCTCAAGGCTCTGCTTTATCAGCAGTATTATTTAATATCTATTTAGCATCAATTACTAAACTACTAGCTGGTGTTTGTGATGGATATAAAATTTATGCTGACGACTTGCAATTCTTTATTTGATTGCATCCCACTTGGAATGAAACACTGGAATATCTTCATATTTGTATATCTTCAATTAAACAATGGCTACATCAAACAAATTGTAATTTAACATGTCCAAAACTGAATTTTTACTGATTCGGAGACCACATTCAATTTTCCATCAGGAATCTATTTTGATTGATGATTTAAGTTTTCCAATAAATGCCCCAATTAAAAGCTTAGGTGTAATGCTTTCTTTTCAGCCTCAAATTAAAGCCATAATCAAATCTGGGTTCTTTAAGTTACAAATGCTTGCAGGGTTAAGACACCTGTTACATAACTGTGACTTTCAGACAATTGTTCAAGCATCTATTTTCCCTCTCATTTACTACTGCAATGGTCTATATCTGGGTCTTCCTTTGAAGTCGTTACATCCTTTGCAGCTTTTCCTAAATTCTGCTGCACAATTCATCACTGGGATTAAGCGGCATGAGCATATCATCCCGGCACTTAACAGTTTGCACTAGTTGACATTTCGACAGCGAATTATTTATAAAATTGGGATGACAATATTCAAGCTAATTAATTTAAGCTCTTGCCCTTGGTCTAATGCTCTCCTAAATGTATATGAACCATCTCAACAATTGAGATCCTCACAACAGGGACTGTTGATGTGCCCTCAGTTAGAGTTGCTCACCTCACAGTAACAAGAGAATCTGCCTTTTTGGTGGTAGTGTCTACTCTTTGGAACTCTACCAAAGAAACTCAGAATTTCTGAATGTATAAAGAAGTTGACGCCTCCTGAAAAGTTTTTGCTAAAACAAGCATTTGGATAAGAACAATGAGATTGGTCCTCCTCTGAAATGCATCTGCACTGGGTGCTATGATTTCTGTTTATGAAGTAAATATATTTTAATATGTTTTGTTTTATTTATATGCTACTTTTATGAATGTTTTACTTTGTATATCGCTTAGGCCATTAGTGTTAAGCGATAAATACATTTTAATAAATAAAGTGAAATGATACTAAGATCTGCAACAGAGTGGACATGCCTGAAGGAGAAGTTAGAATAAAAAGTGATTTAAGAAAGCTTGAAGAGTGATCAAAGATTTGGCAGCTGGGATTCAATGCCAAGAAGTGCAGAGACATGATTCTGGGGCGCTGCAACCAAAAAGAGCTTTATGTGATGGGCAGTGAAAGACTAATGCCACAGACTGGGAGAGGGACTTTAATGTGATAGTGTTTGTTGATCTGAAGGCAGCGAAGCAATGTGACAAGGCGATAGCTAAATCCAGAAGAATGCTGGGCTGCACAGAGAGAGGAATAACCAGTAAGAAAAAAGAGGTGATAATCCCCTTCTACAGATCCTTGGTGAGCCTCACATGGAGTTCTGCCTGGAGTATTGGTGCCCATTATCTCAAAAAGGATAAATCCAGGATAGAGGTGGTCCAAAGAACAGTGACCAAAATAGTGAGGGGTCAGCATTGGAAGACTAAAGAGGTAAGGCTGAAGGATCTGAATATATTTGCCATGCAACCGAGGAGGTGTAGGTTTTAATGATGCACAATCATCAAATCTTTTCCGTTGAAAAGAAATCAATAGAACTAGGGGTCGAGAAATGAAATTCCAGGGAGGACGACTTAGAACCAATGTCAGGAAATATTTCTTCACGGAGAGAGTGGTAAATTCCTGGAATGCTCTTCCAGAAGCGGCGGTGAAGACGAAAATAGTCAAGGAATTCAAAGGGGTATGGGATAAACACTTTGGATCCCTAAAGGCTAGAAGTTGGAAATAAGGAAAAGAGTACATGGGGGTAACTGGGGGTAACTTGCTACCCTTAACAATTAAGCCTTGATATTGTTAATGCTACTCCATCATTGCTCTCTGCTTCAACGGCAGTGAGAAAAGAGGATTTGGATTCAGACAGCAACCAACAAGAGCCCCGACTTTTACAGTCTGGGGAACAAATAAACATGAGGGTAACTTGCTGATGCAGTGCTTATTACCTTTAATCACTAAGCCTAATACTTTTTGATACAACTCCAACATTGTTCTCTGCTTCCACTGCATCAGTTAAGGGAAACTGTATTCAAACAGCATCAGAGGGTTCTGACTTTTACGGTCTGGAAAACTAAGCATGGAAGTAACCTGCACAGTGCAGCAGATACTGGCATAAGCATAAGCTTGCTGGGCAGACTGGGTGGACCATTTGGTCCTTTTCTGTTGTCATTTCTATGTTTCTTTTTATATAGACTAAGCTCTGGTACTGAGTGCATCCCCAGCCTTCATAGTTACCACTAGAAGAGGAACTATAGTTATTTGCCCTCTCAAAAGAGTAGTAAGACTAGGGGACACTCAATGAAACTAGCAAGTAGCAGATTTCAAACAAATCAGAAAAAAATAATTTTTCTCTCAATGCACAATAAAACTGTGGAATTTGTTGCCAGAGGATGTAGTCAAGGCATCTATAGAGACTTTCATTTTCAGTTTTTATTTTATTTTTCTTGAGAATTTATCAGTTTATTTATTATACCAACAGAAATCGGAGAAAAATCTGTTGTGAAAAAATGGCTCAGTTTTACAACTGATTTTATCAGTGGCAGACTAAACAAGAATGTTGTGCGCCCTGTCCGCGCCCAGCCCACGCACGGGCCTGCACACCTCACTAGCAACTCTGCAGGCTACGGGTCGGCCTCCCCAGTGGCAGCCACAAGCATCTCCAGGCTTCGGCATCCTGCGGCAGCGGTTGCTGGGCCTTCCACTGCGCACCAGGTCTCACGCCAGAGTTCGGCATCCTCGGTGGCGTTGGCCATGACCCTACGTGCACGCGGACCGCCCGGCCTCTTGTAGGGCCAGGGGCGGGTCCTAGCTCCACAACGCGCCCTGATTGAACATACGATATAAGGAAGTCCCTGCCTACACTTCCTTGCTTTAGCAATCGGGTCGGCACTATAAGTGTACTAGTTTGCCTCCATGTTCACAATCTTGTTCCAGTCTTGTTCCAGCCTTGTTCCTGCATCCTACTGTTCCAGCATCCTACTGTTCCAGCCTTGTCCAGCATCCTTCTGTTCCAGCGTCTGTCTGTCCTGCTTCCCAGGTACTACCCTCAGACTATCTCTCTGGTACTGACCTTGGCCTGTTCCTTGACCATTCTGCTCGCTGCCTGGATCCTGACCTCTGCCTGCTTGTGACCTCATCTGACCTCTGGAACCTGACCCCTGCTTCATTGACTACTCCTCAGTCCGATCCTCGAATTCTGACCCCGGCTGCCATTGACCACGTCTCCTGATTCTGGCTTTGTCCCTTGCCTTGTCACCGCCTACGCTGTACTGGCCTTCCTTGGTTCTCCAGACCTACAGCCTAGTGACCGACCATGCTCCCTTGCTGCTCGTGGGCACACGTCTCTACTACCACTCCGGGAGACCTTGTGAGGCCCACCTAAGTCCAAGCGGCCCGGGTCCCTAAGGGCTCCATCCGGGGGAACCACGGGCTTCCAGTGATGAAGCTCATTCTAGCCTCTGTCTCCTCCAGTGCTCTGCCCCCTGGGGGCAGGTGCTTCCTTGTCCCTACCAGGGAGCCGTTCTACACTGCTCCAGGACAAGGGTCCACCTCCAAGCACAACAGGTTGCCAAGGCCATGGACTCGGCGGAGTCTCCCGCCTCCAGGGCCCTACCGGGTTTGGCCGCAACAGTCAAAGAACATCACCAAGCTTTGGAATCGCTAGCCTCTTTGGTGGAAGAGCTTCGTTCCCAGCTGCGAGATACAGCTCTGGCCAATCCCGTGGGCCTATCGGCCTCTTTGCTACCCAAAGCATCGTTGACGCTCCCTGCACCTCCTCGATACAACGGGGACCCACGCTCCTGTCGTAGCTTCCTCAACCAGTGCTTCATGCAATTTACACTGTAACCCTCCTTGTTCCCGAAGGAAACCACTAAAGTGACCTTCATCCTTTCCCGCCTGGAAGGGAAGGTTCTTGCATGGGCCTCTCCATTGTGGGAATGCTCTGATCCCATGCTTTCCAAGCTATCCGAGTTTGTTGCTCTCTTCAAGCAGACCTTCGGAGACCCAGGCCGCCAAGCTGTAGCCAGCCATAATCTACTCCACCTCCGACAAGGATCATGAACCCTCTCTGAGTATACGGTGGAATTCAGGACCCTGGCTACTGAGCTTGGGTGGCAAGAAGATTGTCTGCAAGCCGTGTTCCTAGATGGACTCTCCAGCACTCTCAAAGATGAACTCTCCACCGTGAGACTCCCACGTTCCTAGAGGATCTGATTTCCCTCACTGGGAAGATCGCCATTGACTCCGGCAAAGGCGCCTAGAAGTAAAGGCTTCCCATGCGTGTCCAGAGTCCTCCAGCTAAGACTCCATCACCGCCACCTCCTCCCGTGGTGGAACCCATGGAGGTGAACATTGAGTGACTGTCTCCGACCGAACGGCTCCGTCGGAGGGTCTTTGCTTTTACTGTGGTGCTTCCGGACATCTTCGGCAGTCCTATCCGGTCCGTCCAGAAAACTGCAATGCCAGAGCCCGGTGGGGGACCCGAACTTAAGCGCTACTGTCACTAGCCCCCAACTTCTGCTTCCAGTCTCTCTGGGCATCGAGGCCCACTCCTTCACCACCACTGCTCTTGTCGATACAGGAGCAAGTGGCAGCTTCATCATGGATGACATTGTCAAGCTTTCTGATCATTCCTCTCAGCCATTAGATGTGAGCCTCCGCATCACCTCCATTCAAGGAGAACATCTTCCAGGGCTCATCACCCATTGAACAGTGGCTGTCCGTCTTACCATGCGCACTCTCCACGAGGAGGAGATGTCCTTCTATGTGTTAAAACGTTCCACACATCCAGTCATCCTGGGGCTGCCCTGGCTCCAGGTCCACAAACCCCAGTTCGATTGACATTCCCTGCAGTTGGTGCAGTGTGGTTCCAAATGCAAGAAGCCATGTCTACGTCAAGTATCTCCAGCTGTCTCTGTCTTGAGGTCTACCACCCTATCTGGTTTGCCTACCCAGTATGCTGAGTTCGAAAACGTCTTCTCGAAGCAGAAAGTGGACACTTTGCCTCCGCTATGCAAGTTGAATTACCCTATGGAACTTCTGCCGGGCACGATGCCTCCCAAGGGCAGAACCTATCCATTGTCTCATCCAGAAACCCTAGCCATGTCTGAGTATATCAAAGAGAACTTAGAAAAAGGGTTCATTTGACTCTCCAATTCTCCCGCTGGAGCGGGCTTTTTCTTCATCAAGAAAAAGGATGGCGGTTTACGCCCTTATATTGCCTACAGAGGGCTCAATGCCATAACCCAAAAAGACCGGTACCCCCTGCCCCTTATCAGTGAGCTGTTTGACGTCTTCAAGGGGCATGGATCTTCACCAAGTTGGATCTAAGGGGTGTGTACAATCTGGTACGCATCCAACCTGAAGATATCTGGAAAACCGCATTCAACATGAGGGATGGTCATTATGAATATACCGTGATGCCCTTTGGGCTATGCAATGCCCCAGCGGTCTTTCAACACCTTATGAACGAAATCCTCCGAGACCTCCTGTACTCATTCGTAGTCGTATATCTTGACGACATCCTGATCTTTTCCAAAGACCTTGAATCCCATCGAGATTTGGAAACTTTGAATGTACCTTTGGAGGGGGTGTCTTTAGCAACGATAGACATCGTATCGTTATACATGAACATACCTCAGGATGCTGCTCTAGAGGTGATTCAAACACAATTAACAACGCAAGCCACACCAATTCGACCGCCAGTGACTTTTGTGGTAGAGCTAGCAAGGCTAGCTTTGAAAAAAAAATGTTTCTTATTGATAATATTTATTATCAACAGGTGGGGGGAACAGCAATGGGGGCAACAATGGCCCTAAGTGTAGCTAGCCTTTACGTTGGACATTTTGAGTCACGATGGATAGAAACTTCCCCCTATAACAATAATATTTTGGTGTGGCGCCGATTCATCGATGACATCTTCATCGTCTGGCGAGGGACTGAGATCCTTTTTAAGGAATTCATATACATTTGATGAAAAAACGTTTCCAAATATTGTATTAAATCACCAGAATCACGTACATAAGAAGACAACGTAGGGATAATTGGTCGCAAAAAAGTGTCCACATACTGAGAGAGTGGTTCTAGTAGTGAACCCTGGGAAGAAATAATTGGACGTCCAGGTGGATTTGTCAGGTTCTTATGAATCTTAGGAAGATGATAAAAAGTTGGTACCCTAGGATGATCTACCTTTAAGAATCGAAATTCCTTTTTCGTTACCCAACCCTGTAAAAGGGCTTCATCTAACAAGTTGTCTATCTGTTCCTTCAACTGACTTGTGGGGTCTCTGTCCAACTTTTCATAAAATTGTGACTCTGCTAATTGTCTTAATGCTTCCTCTTTATGTTTCCTGGTTCATCACCACCACCGCTCCCCCCTTATCGGCATTTTTGACCACTAATGTGGGGTCTCTTTTTATTTCTTATAATGCTCTATGTTCCTGAACTGTCAAATTCCATAGACCTCCACCAGTTTTCCTCTGTATTCCATCTATATCTTTTTGTACTAATCTTACAAAAGTGTGTATTATTGGATCTACATTGCCAGGTGGGCACCAAGTAGACTGTGGAAACACCACCGAATCATCGACCTCAATGCCTGGTGGTTGTTTATCAAAAAACAATCTTAATCACAATTTCCTCAGAAATAACTGAAAGAATTTGCAAGTCTCAAAATGGTCAAATGGCACTGTAGGTGCATATGTTAAACCTTTTTCTAACACCTGAACTTGTGCATTTGTTAAAGAGTGTATATACAGATTAATCACTGTGGATTCGTTGATCTCCCTCTGCCTTGTGAACGTGTCCACCTCTTCTGCTGTTTCTGTCCCATTGGTGGATCTTGGGTATGTTGTTGAAATCTGACTCTGTGATCTTGTTTGGAGTCTAAAAAAGGAGCAATTGAGGATGCACTCTCTCCAGGGACCTTCTGCCCTCGGGGTACCTCATCTCCCGAAGAATCTTCTGACCCAGACTCAAATGTTCTCTTCTGAACATAAGTTTTTTTTACTTGTGGATTCATCCATTAATATATTGACCCCTTCTTGTAGTCTTGTTCATCTCTGTTAAATGTATTCACTTTAACCTGTTTTACTTCTTCTGTAAACTCTTCTATATTTTCTTGAAATTCTTTCCACTTACTATCAAAGCTATCCAGATTTTGAAGCTTAATTTTCTCCACAAGTTGTTCATATTCTTTTTGTAGAACATCAGACAGCATTTTAGCCCTTTCTGTCACCAGCAGCATTAAATCTAGAGAGCACTTATTTAAAATTTGGTTCCATTTTACCAAAAAGTCTTCATGTTCAACGTATAATTTAGGTTCTTTCATTATTCTTAACCCTCTTGGAATTCGTTGGACTCTACAATATTCAATCAGGGTTCCATAATGTAAATTAGTTTTCACTAATCTTTTATTCAAACGGACCAAATTCTCCCAACTTTCTCCCTGACTACCCAGTGTAAACACTGCAGGGGCTGATAGGACTTCCAACAGATGTGACTGCGAAAAGCTAAATGTATCATCCTATTGTGTAGCCATCTTTATTTTTTAAAGCCAATATACTCTATGTTCTTCCCGAATACAATATAAATTACAACAAACAATGGCTCAATTCCTCAAATTAATTTTTAACACACCATCCAAACTTGAGGAAAACCTGCTAACTAGCAGAATACATAAACTTTTGAATTTTTATTTTACACAAAATTCCAACATGTTTTGATAGTCATATGAAAATGTTTTTGTGAGATTGAGAAACGGATGATCAAAACTGTTCTCTTTTTGCAGGATTACAGCTAAGTGCCCCTGAAGCAGGCGCAGTGGGTGCGCCGAAACATTGTCAATGTCGGGCAGGCAATTGAAATAACGGGCAAGGAAGGAGATCATAAGTTGAAATATGAGATAAGTTATTTGTCACATTAATAGTGAAGTAAGAGGTAATAATTAGACTGTACGATAAGGGGATAGCCAGGTTTGTGGCTTCAACGGAAGTGTGTTTTAAAAAAAAGTTTTTTTAATCAAAGGGGTTTGGAGGCTCTATTGCAGAAATAAATGGGTGGAATAGCAAAAAAATGTTTTTTAAAATCTTCACGCCATAGGGGAAGCGGTAGGTGACGTGATTGAACGGTGCTAATACAAGAGAGGTGTTGTAGCCCCTCTCTTGTATTAGCCCATAAGATTGGAGCACTAACTGTTCTGATACCGCTCCCCATTGGTGTTGGAATTTTGTGTAAAATAAAAATTCAAAAGTTTATGTATTCTGCTAGTTAGCAGGTTTTCCTCAAGTTTGGATGGTGTGTTAAAAATTAATTTGAGGAATTGAGCCATTGTTTGTTGTAATAAACCATTATTAGCCATATAAACTTGAGAAAGCCACCAGAGTGAGAAATAAAAAATAGATCTACTCTTTGGGATCTGCCAGACACTTGTGATCCAGTCTGGACACATGCAAAGACAGGATGCTGGCTTTGATGGACCTTGATCTGACCCACCATGGCTCATCTTATATTCTTATGATATGCTGCAAACATATAGCATTGAAAATAGGGCAGCATACCAAGACCCAAAGGATTAAGTATGACTATTTTTATAAGAGAACTTAAAGACAGATCCTTCAGGATAAAGAATTTCCTGGATAAAACACAAGTAAAATGTGTTTTGAATGCTTATCCTGGAGATTTGATTTTAGCTACTCAGATAAGGGTAGTCATACTTTTTATTTGTTTTACTGCATTTAGATCACCAACTCTCCTTTATGCAAAGTGTTTGTTCTTGTATATATTGTTTCAAATATATGAATATTTTGTAAATAAATACAAATTCTGATTACAGCCATATGTAACTAAAATCAGTAATAACTTTTACCATTAACATTTGGAAAGTAACTGGAAGAGAATTTTGCTTTTATTTGAATAATATAAGTGCACAAACATCCATCTTAGTAGAAAAACGTTGTGTGTATTGTAATTCCAAAGCTTTTTAAGAATGCTTATAATTTCTATTTTGCATAAAGTTCTATATGAAATATGTTTGGCAATGAGATATCTGTAACATGAAACTACTGTTCACAAATTCTATACTCAGAAAAAGAACAGAATGAATCACCCAACACTGACGGCTGTCTCTCCAGGTAGTAGTTGAGCTCATTGATGTAGCTAAGTGGAAAAACCCAGATCCTAATTGCTGCCGCCCTGCACTGGCCCCACACTTACAATAGGAACAGCAATTAAATATGCCAGATCAATGCCGCCAGTTATCCTTAGAGTCTTATTTTGTTGTCAAAAGCTGCCTATATAGGAGACCTCCAAGAAGTACCAGGTGCTGCAGGAAATGGTGTTGGTGACTCAGTAGGGGGCAATCCAGATCAGCATAGTGTTAGAACTGAGTTACTTTTATTTTTTATTCATTTAAAGTATTTATTTTAAAAATCCTACAATACATTTTGGGAGCAGAAACACAAAATGTGATGCAGATAAGGACCATAAAGCCTACCTAGTCTGCCAGTATTTTTCCTATTTTAAGGCAGAACAGACATTGTAAGTTTGTTTTTCCATTTTCTGGCTCCATTAGCGATTATAAAAATATGGAATGGTTAATAAATTGCTTCCTATAAAATTCAATTTGATACCAAAAAAATCTTTGCATCCTTTTTCTAATATTGTTAATCAAAATCTCCTAAAAATGAATGTTGCATTTTAGCAGACTTGCTTTCACTATAATACTATTTTCCAACCATCCTGATTTTGCTGTAAACTGAGCAAAAATGTAATGTTCATACAGCTTCATTATTAATAAAACAAATGTGTGTGGGAATGACTGCACAATGCTCACAGGTTAAATAGGGAGGATAACTTTAAAATTGCGCATGAGCCCATATTGCACACATATGGGTTTATATGCACATTGCAAGAAATTTTATATCATGCAAATGCAATTGCATGTTGCACATGGAAGTTGTGTGAACATTTATGCATGGTTTTCTCATTTGAGTGCATATTTATGCAGCTATCATACACTTATATGTTTCTCCAATGCACAACTTCCAGTTATTCCATGGTGGATTTATTCAGCCATGCCGCCACCAGCTTTACAGCCCAATTTCACCACCAGGGATGTCGCCCACTTGGCAAGGAGCATGAGAGGGTGCTGCTCCCCATCTAGGGAATTCAGAGAAACCTCGGAGAAATCAAGCAGGCTTGAAAAGGCCTGCAACAAGAATTGTAAAGGGGAGCATCATACCTACATGGAGTAAGCAGACTGTGGCTATTGGGGTGAGGGCTGGTTGGTATGTGCATGGGGTCACAAGGGAGAAATCTAGAGGTGTGAGCACTGGTGTGAGGGTTGGTTAGTTTATGCATAGGGGTCATAGGGAGGGGCTATAGGGGTTTGGGGATGGTTAGTATGTGTGTAGGAGGTTACTGGTGGGGGGGCGGGGGGGAGAACCTAGTGTGGCCAACAGCTAGGGCAAAAGTCAATAGGTAAGTATGGATACAGTAACAGATGTACATTCCATTCATAGCATGATCAATGTACATGTGTTGCCAACGTAATATGATACAAGAGTGAAATTGTAGGCCAGAATAACAGGTATGACATAAATCAATAGTCACACATATAGTAAAAGTGCAATTACAAGCTAGAACTTCCTCTGGAAAGGCTGGTGGCTCCAATAACAGAATAAACAGAATAAACCAATGTCCTTCTTTCAGAAGGGAGAGATTTGGCCCTGTTGTATGCTTCCTGTTACTCCCCAAAACTCTCTGTTTACCACGGTTATCTCTTTTTAATTAGCTAGTACCAGAAAAGGATATTCCCAGTTTGCTCCTTTGTGAAAAGGGATAACATAGAAGTTCACGTAGTATCCCTGTTCTAGGGTACTTTCAGGCCTAGTAGCAGCACACCACTTCTTTGTACATTAAAGGAGTACAAAAAGCCATGTTATTCACTCCAGACGTCAGCAGAAAATAGATACAAACCACAGTAATAACTACAGTGCATACTCAACTTTGTATTCTTATTTCTCTGTCTAGATTGAGGACCTGAAGAAGAAGGCCTAGGAACTGTGGCAGAAAACACAGAGGTAGCTGGACTGGCCACATGCCAGATGGGATGAGGCCAGAGGTAAGATTATGATATGGCCAACAGGGAGATTTTCACGTGGTCTGTCTATGTCCTGTTTCTATCACCAGCCACACTATTGGCCAATCACTCAGCATGACCCTATCTCTGCCTTGAATTTAACAAACCCTCATGCTTATATACTTTGATCTTGGCATTTCTCTGGGTCAGGGGCAGCACTATCATGAAGCATTACTTGGAAGGTACTGTCAAGTCTAACTGTAAAACTTTTAGGATGTTTGTACCCACTCTTAAATTTAAGACAACAGAAAAAATATGCCCCTATCCTAGAAACACCTATACACTATGTGCTGCATTACAGTCCATGATGCCTTGCTCCAAGCTCATAACACAAGTGAGGCACCATCTAGTTTTATACTGTGAAACTGAAGCTTCCATATATCAGGTAAACCTTCTATGGCCTTGCCACCACTTATATGATGTGGGTATTACTGCTTGTATATTTGTGACCATTATATCCTGGAGCATATGAGCACATGAAATGACACACATTTTCTGTTCTCTTAACAAATGACAACTGTTCTTATCATGGAGAAGGAGGAGGAGGATGAAAATTCATAAGATGGAGACCAGGGCCTGGCCCATTCTGACAGTGAAGCCATTGCCACAGCTGGGGCAGAGCAGGCCATGCAACCACCATCCCCTCCAGCACCACCAGCAAGGGATGCAGCAGTGGCAGTCTATCCCCTCCCCACCACAGGAGGCCCTGGATCAGCTCCTAATGCCATCCTGCTCCCCATCCTGGTAGAATCTTCTCCCCTTTCTGCCCCAGGAAATAGGGACGCAGGAACTCGGGGCAGCCAGCCATTGCTGGCTGAGGGAATCCCGCACCTCCCACAACACCTCTCGTCATCATTTGTTGACCTAGCAGTAGCTGTTGAGCCAGGCTCGGTGGCTGGATCACCTGATTCAGGCCAGGAGCCTGTGTCTCAGGAGGCATTCAGTCAGGGCATGCAGATTATGGTGGAGGAGTTGCAAGAGGTCCAAGCAGACTTCCTGAGTCAGGTTGCTGTGGTGGGGCAACTTGTCAAGAATCAAGATCGCTTCATGGCTGCTCTTGATCTTGCTGGCATAATGCCACCACCACCATCATGAGCAGACTCCTGGCCTCCCTAGGTCCCTGAGCCTTTTTTAAATGTATATAGTTTTCTCCCTATATTTTCCCACACCTGTCTCTTTTTTTAATGCTAATTGTAAATAGTTATTTTCCAGTTTTTAATATATCAAAAAATGTATAAAAGTTTTCTAAGTTTATATTTTCTTGGGTGTGTACCTCCATCATTTGTTACATCCTATGGTTTATTTTCTACAACAGTGAAGTCCTTTAAGGACAACCTAGAGCCATAACTGTTTGACCCACATATAGCCCTGTATGTTGCTTGCCATGTAGGTTTGTCCACTCCTTGTTGTCCTCCTCTTATCTACCCTTATATCAACCTTTAGATTGAATTTTGTAGTGTGAATCTTGCCCCCTACCATAGCTACTAAATAAGGAAGACTTCAAATCAGAGGCTTAACTCTACATGTGCCAGTTAGCCCCCACAAAGGGTACCAGATGTGGCTGCTGCCAAGCCATAAGCAGGAGTGCAGAGGTTTAGTATATAAAGTAACAATTATGTATCCCCTTAAAAAAAATGACAGCATAGGGAGATAAGGAACACACATGAGATAGCGCTTTCTGAATTGGTAAACTTTAAAACAGAGAAAAGGAGTCATATGTTCTGATAGTAACTGCATGCACCTGAATTAAGCTGCAGCAGAAAGGTACAGCAAGTAATATCCATGACCCATACTCTTCAAATATCATTGAAAAGACATACTCCCTTTCATATACTCTGAGATTGAAACCCTACCACGTAATACAGATGGCTGTTACGTTTGCTGCTCATGGGACAGCCTCACGAGCGCCTGCACTCACGACGGCCACAGCAGTGGCCGGCGGCCAGAATGCCACTAACAATGAAGCTGCACTTATGTGGCAGGGATCCCGTCATGCTGCCTGGCTCCCTATAGACATGCACACATGCCATGCATCGCCTTTTGAAGGCCCCACCACAGGAACCTTCCTAGCAGGCCCCACCTGATGACGTCACCCGGCTGGGTATTTAAACCCAGCCGCAACTCCTTCCTGTCACCTCAGCAAACAGGTCACCTTGTCTTCAGCCACAGTCTTCATCCTCAGTCTTGCTTCGTCTTCAGCTCCAGCCTTGCTTCATTTTTAGCCTCAGCCTTGCCTTGTCTTCAGTTGCAGTCTTCAGCCTCAGTCTTGCTTTGTCTTCAGTCTCAGCCTTGACTTGTCTTCAGCTGCAGTCTTCAACTCCAGCCCTGCTTCTTCTTCAGCTCCAGCCTTGCTTCACCCTTAGCCTCAACCTTTCCTTCTCTTCAGCCTCAGTCTTGCTTCATCTTGAACCCCAGCCTTGTTTTGTCTTCAGCCTCATTTATTTATTTTATTTTATTTATTTATAAGTTTTTATAGGCCGTCATTTGGAATATACCATCATAACGGTTTACATAAATAAATAGTTTAAAATAAGGCAGTTAAAATGAAATATAAACAGAATACAATCTTAATCAATAATACTGTCATAACAGAATAAAACCAAATACAATAGAATCAATAAAATTATACATCAAAATGTCAATCATCGTAAAAGAAAACAATAAAACAATAAAAACAAGTAATTTTAAACTTGATTTCACCTCATCTGTTTTGCATTGGTACTCATAAGAATATAAGAACATAAGAAAATGGGTCAGACCAAGGGTCCATCAAGCCTAGCATCCTGTTTCCAACAGTGGCCAATCCAGGCCATAAGAACCTGGCAAGTACCCAAAAACTAAGTCTATTCCATGTTACCATTGCTAATGGCAGTGGCTATTCTCTAAGTGAACTTAATAGCAGGTAATGGACTTTTCCTCCAAGAACTTATCCAATCCTTTTTTAAACACAGCTATACTAACTGCACTAACCACATCCTCTGGCAACAAATTCCAGAGTTTAATTGTGCATTGAGTAAAAAAGAACTTTCTCCGATTAGTTTTAAATGTGCCCCATGCTAACTTCATGGAGTGCCCCCTAGTCTTTCTTCTATCCGAAAGAGTAAATAACCGATTCACATCTACCCGTTCTAGACCTCTCATGATTTTAAACATCTCTATCATATCCCCCCTCAGTCGTCTCTTCTCCAAGCTGAAAAGTTCTAACCTCTTTAGTCTTTGCTCATAGGGGAGATGTTCCATTCCCCTTATCATTTTGGTAGCCTTTCTCTGTACCTTCTCCATCGCAATTATATCTTTTTTGAGATGCGGCGACCAGAATTGAACACAGTATTCAAGGTGTGGTCTCACCATGGAGCGATACAGAGGCATTATGACATTTTCTGTTTTATTCACCATTCCCTTTCTAATAATTCCCAACATTCTGTTTGCTTTTTTGACTACCGCAGCACACTGAACCGACGATTTCAATGTGTTATCCACTATGACACCTAGATCTCTTTCTTGGGTTGTAGCACCTAATAAGGAATCCAACATTATGTAATTATAGCATGGGTTATTTTTCCCTATATGCATCACCTTGCACTTATCCACATTAAATTTCATCTGCCATTTGGATGCCCAATTTTCCAGTCTCACAAGGTCTTCCTGCAATTTATCACAATCTGCTTGTGATTTAACTACTCTGAACAATTTTGTGTCACATAGTAAGGGCAAAGGTTATCGGCGCCATTTTGAACACTGGCAGCCGATGGCCCGAGTGCAGGAGATCGCTCCAGGTCACCCGCTGGACCACCAGGGACTTTTGGCAAGTCTTGGGGAGGTCAGGAGTCCCCCATTGGTCGTCCCCTGTGAAATAGTAAGGGCAAAGGGTATCGGCGCCATTTTGAATACTGGCAGCTGACGGTCCAAGTGCAGGATATGGCTCCCGGACCCCTGCTGGACCACCAAGGATTTTTGGCAAGTTTTGGGGGGGTCAGGAGTCTCCTGCACTCGGGCCATCAGCTGCCAGTATTCAAAATGGCGCTGATAACCTTTGCCCTTACTATGTCACAGGGGCTACCGGTGCCATTGGTCGGCTCCTGTCACATGGTAGGAGCAATGGATGGCAGGCATCATCTTGTGCTCCTACCATGTGACAGGGGCTGACCAATGGCACCGGTAGCCCCTGTGACATAGTAAGGGCAAAGGCTATCGGCGCCATTTTGAATACCGGCAGCCAACGGCCCGAGTGCAGGAGAAAGCTCCATGACCCCTGCTGGACCACCATGGACTTTTGGCAAGTCTTGGGGGGGTCAGGAGGGTGGGGGGTTGTAGTTAATTAAATTTAAAGGGTTGGAATGGGGGGGGTTTTGGGAAACAAATACATATGTAACTAATGAATGGATCGGGGTTCCCCGAGAATGGATGCAACGGATTTGGGTCCCGACGAATACGAATACCGAATGGGACGAATCCGTCCCTGCTGCACATCCCTACTATTTGGTGTTGTGCGCCTTCTAGCCAGGAATTCCACTCTTCAAAAGCCAGTTTGATCACGAGAGACTCCTTGACTCCTGTCTCATAGTTTCTCTCAGCAGGCGAGAATCACCTAGAAAAGAAGGAGCAAGGATGGAGCACATTGGATTCAATGTACTGAATTAGAACCTCCCCGACATCAACGTCGGATGTGTCAACCTCCACGATGAAAGGACGGTGTGGGTCAGGGTGGCGGAGACACGGCTTCTTTTGAAAAGCCTCCTTGAGCATCATGAAGGCTGAGATGGCTTCTGGAGACCAATTGGCAGGGTTGCCTCCCTTCTTGGTCATAGCAGTTAGAGGGACTGTCAATGATGAGTAGTTTTTAATAAAGGATCGGTAGGAAGTGGTGAATCCCAAGAAGCGACGCAATGCTTTCAGGCCTGTGGGTTGAGGCCAGTCCCGGATACGCTCAATTTTCTTGGGGTCCATTTGAAACCCGTTCTTCGAAATGATATATCCCAGGAAGGGTACAGCTTCTTTGTGAAATTCGCACTTCTCAAGCTTTGCGTAAAGGTGGTACTCACGCAGGTGTCTTAGGACTTTCTTAACATCCTCCTGATGACTTTGCAGATCCTGAGAAAAGATCAGTATATCATCAAGATATACTACTATGCATTGATACAGTAAGTCCTGTAAGATGTCATTCATCATATTTTGAAAGACTGCAGGTACATTACTTAAACCGAAGGGCATGACCAGGTATTCAAAGTGTCCATCACTGGTGTTAAAAGCAGTCTTCCATTCATCTCCTTCTCGAACACGCACCAAGTTGTAAGTTCCTTTTAGGTCCAATTTGGACAATATTTTGGCCCCTTGGAGTCTATCAAACAGTTCATATATTACGGGCAGGAGGTACCTGTCCTTGATGATAATCTCATTCAGACCCCTGTAGTCAATGCAAGGGGGTAAGGTGCCATCTTTTTTCCCTACAAAAAAGTAGCCTGCACCAGCATGGGATTTGGAAGGTCTGATAAATCCTTTTTGTAGATTTTCTTGAATATAGATAGACATAGCTTTGGTCTCAGCTACAGAAAAGGGTAGACTCTTCCTTTGGGAGGTTCAAAATTTGGCTTCAGATTTATGGCACAATCGAACTCTCTGTGTGGCAGAAGAACATCAGCTGCTTGCTTAGAGAAAACATCCTGAAAGGAGGCATATTGTGGAGGTAAGCCAGGTAATGATGGAGTGGTAGGCATGCAAATGAGTGGTGAAATGTCAGCAAGACACCGACCATGACAGTCTGGTCCCACCAGGAGAGTTCCAAGGTAGCCCAATTAAATTGTGGCATATGGTCTTGAAGCCACGGCAGGCCCAGCACCACCGGATGCATGGCTTTTTCCAACACTAGAAAGGAAATTGATTCTGAGTGAAGGGCTCCAGTGCGCAGGCCAATGGCCTGGGTGGTCAATGAAACTTCTCCAGGAAGTGGTTTTCCATGGATGGATGACAATAGCAGAGGCTTAGCTATTGGTGTGGTAGCAATCCTCAGATGTTTGACCAAGCACTTCAGAATAAAATTACCTCTGGCACCGGAGTCAATGAGAGTGAGAGTCTGAAACTCGAGACCTCCGCAAAGCAGGGATACAGGTAAAGATAATGGAGGAGTAGGAGAGGTAAGGCCCAGGAGAAGTCCTCCTGCAGATCCTAGGCCCGTCAGTTTCCCAGAGAAAAGGGACAGGTTTGGGCTGCATGACCTGATTGGCCACAGTACATGCACAACCCCATGCATTTGCGATAACATCTCTCCTGAGAGGTCAAGTGGCTTTGGCCTAGTTGCATGGGCTCTTCCTTCTCTAGGGGTGCAGACGGTAAGCTGGAAGCAGTAGGCACAGGTTTAGGATGGTTAGCCCCCACTGTAGACTTTCGTGGACTCTTAGCCTCTTGAGTATGATTGCGGATACGGCAGTCAATTCTCCTTGCTAGTTCCATCAGGGACTCAAGGGAATCAGGCAAATCACGAGCCATTAATTCATCCTTTATGCGAGAGTTGAGACCCTCCATGAATATGGCACGTAAGCATCCAGTGTCCCAATGCAGTTCAGATGCTAGAGTCTTAAATTCAATAGCAAACTCTATAAGTGGATTGTTACCTTGCTGAAGGTTGAGCAAGGTGGATCCAGCGATGGTCTGGTGAGCCAGGTCATCAAACACAGAATTAAAAAGTTGTAGAAATCCTAGTAGGTCATTCAGGATAGGATCTTCATGTTCGCATAGCGGTGAAGCCCAGGCCAGAGCTAGTCCTTCAAGGAATGACAGGATGTAGGTGGTCTTTGAAGCCTCAGTGGGAAAGAGGGTAGGCTGTAATGAAAAATGCATGCTGCATTGATTGATGAACCCTCTGCACATCTTGGCTTCACCCGTGAAGCGGGTAGGTGTAGATAAAGGCATAGTGGCCTTAAGAGTTACCACTGGCGACAGCAATTCCTTCACAGAAGGAGCTGAAGAGTTCAATTGAGCGTGAAACTGATTGAAGGCAGTAGCTAGGTTCTCCAAAGACTTTTGTTGTTCTGTAATCCGCTGGGCTAGGCCAGGGATGACCTGCAGGGCTGCGAGCTGAGCTGAGTCCATGGAGTTAGCAATCTGTTGTGTTTGAGGCATTGTGGACCCTTGGTCGCAATGGAGATGACTCTGCCCCCGGGGAGGAGCCCCGTGGGGAACCACTGCGATAGGCTGACACAGATAGCAGACACAGAATGGATAGAGTCTTTATTGTACTGCTGTAAATAGATGGTGAAGCAGGAAGGTAAGGCACTGATCCACGAAGTGCCAATACGCTCAACAGGCTCAGAGGTAATGTCTCACCCAGATGTTCACGATAGGCAGAGCCCACAGTGCGGGTAACACCGCAGCTGATGGGTGAAGTTGGAGCGCCGGATTGTAGAGGTCCTCACAGAGTAAAGGCATCTTCCTGACGGTAGAATGGTGGGACCGAAGGTCCGTGTTCTAGGATATGAAGTAGATAGACCCTCGAGGAGCGAGTACTCAATGGTCCAATATCCTGAAAATGAATAGAGAGAAAAGACCCCGAGGAGCGGTTGTCTTGGTTATTGAGGACCCCAAAGGGAAGTTGGAAGCAACTAGAGCTTCTGCTGGAGCGAGACCCTTAGCATGAAAGTGGTGTCTAAGTGAACAGCTTAGAGCAGGCAAAGTAGTGAAGCGAAGTCTTTGCTAACTCAAATTGGTAGCGGAAGCGGAAGCTAGATATACCCAGAGGTACTGACGTCATGCGGTGGGGCCGCCCCCAAGGTTCCCGCCATGACGTGTATTTGAGCGTCGGTGATGTGCGCTCACGTCCTAGGAGGCCACAGGAGTGAGCATGGCGGATGGGGACGCCCATGCTGAACTGGAAACGCTGAGGCTCTTGGCACCGGAGACAGCCATCTTTCCCAATGAGAGAGAAAGGGGAGAAAAAGAGGTAAGGCAGAGCGGTAGCAGCCATCTGCGACCGACGGACACAACAATACCTTGTATAAATGGAATAGCCGCAGGCTCAGGCTCATGGTATCAGGGTCAGGCAGATCCATGGAGAGACTGCACCTTGAATACCGTGTACAATTCTGGTCGCTGCATCTCAAAAAAGATATAGTTGCGATGGAGAAGATACAGAGAAGGGCAATCAAAATGATAAAGGGGATGGAACAGCTCCCCTATGAGGAAAGGCTGAAGAGGTAAGGACAGTTCAGCTTGGACAATCAAAAGCAACAGAGCTTCCCTCGCCCCAAAAAAGAGAGTGACCAACTTCATTTAATATATTATTCATTATATTGAGCATACCATATAAATAAATGCACATTCACCTTCTAAAATGTCTTTGTATTAGAGCGCTCCTTTCCTCTATAGCCTGCCATTGATTCTGGTAATGTTTCTCTTGAAATTTCTCCTGACTCAGCTCTTCTTTCTCCTCCTCCTTTTCATCTAAATGATCTTCTAGTCCCTCCGGTGGAGGCATGTCTCTGGTTTTGGCCAGCTTATGAAACATGTCCAGACAGCGGAAACATGTTTTGAATAGGCTGAAGATTCTCTCGATGACTGCCCTGGTCTGCTGGTCAGCCCTGCGGTAGCAAATATCTGCAGAAGTCTGTAGGTTAGCCAATGGGATCATGAGCCTCTATCACCTGTAGCAGAGAAGGCAGAGAAGAGCAGTTAGATGTGCCCTTGGGTTGGGCAGCAGGTAGTTCACACAGCAGGGTTAGAGCAGTCCTCCTGGTCCAAAACTGTCAGTCCCCCTAAATATGAGGGAGACAATAAGAGGTTAGTTAATGCGTTGTGGTAGTGATAAGTGCATTCCTACCTAGAAGCCAGTGATGTGGCCTTCCTGGAAGTGGTCATGAATTCCTGACTATGAGAGGATGTAGGTATCATGAGTGAATCTCAGAAACCTGGGCATGACATTCATTGTGGTGCCCTTGTATCGCAGACCATCTGCATATTTAGGGAGTGGAAGTCCTTGTGGTTGCAATAGGTGGTCTTATCTCCTTCTGATGCCCTTACAGGGATGTAAGTGCAATCGATAGCTCCCAAGATAGAAGGCAAGTGTGTAATTTGATAGAAATCAATCATGATTTGTTCTTGTTGCTTTCTGCTCCGAGGGAAGGATATATAGCGGTGTGTTTATCGGAGAATCCTACCAGGAACTGATCTATATATATATAAAGGTAGCAAACTGGTATATTACAACTACCACCCACCTTTATAGTCCTGTATGTCCTAGTTACCGCACAGTAAGGCTCAATCTATCCCAGGTTCACCCACTTCCCTTTTTGACCCTGTTTATTCCAGGTATCGTCACTCCCTCCCCACCCTCCAACCTTATGACCCAGTGTATCCTGGTAACACGCCTGTATGACCAAGGTGTTTCCCAATTTGGCCCCTGTATGACCCAAACTGTCCATGGTATACTCCCTCCCACCCCTTGCCTTACTCTTGTGTCCATATTCATCCAAAGAAGTTAACTTACCAAATGCCAAGTCAAAAATCAAAAGAAAAATTGGCTTAAATTTGTGTGCGTAAATGAGCAGTAGTAAATAACATGTATAAGTTGGATAATATTCGCGTGTATGTCACTTTAAAAATACTTCATTATGCACGTTCTTGCTTACCCCGCCTCAACATACCTCTTACATTCCCCTTTTTTGTGCATATACTTTTGCTTGTAAACAAGCATAGACATGTGTATGAGGTTCCTTTTAAAATATAAATTATGTGCAATTAGGCCACACAAACGCATATACAGCCTTTTTACGTGAGTAAGCTTTTGAATATTTTCCTTTAAAGGTGTTCAGGTTCAACCAAAAAGGGGTTGCTTCGTTCACATTTGAAAAGTAACTATAATCAAATATGTTTAACAAAAACATTTGTATGCATTACAAAAAAAGAGTTTACAAATATTTCTGTATTGCTCTTTGGGACCCAATGATTACATCTTGAGGTGGGATGAGTTCCACCTTGGTCTCTGCACAATTATGAGTGTCTCTAATATATGATAATATTATCTGTAGCTTATGAGTAGTTTGGGGTGAAATAGTGGTGAAGTACTGAAGAGTCTAGGTTAGCTGGTGAAGATCTGGTTGAACAAGCAGAGGTATTGGCAAACTAGTGATTCCGAATATGCGCTTAAGTATTTTCAGAAGCAGAGTATGTTAGTCCGTTATAAAATATCTGCCACTCCATTTAATTCTGGGTTATTATACATACATTACTACATGCATAAAATATATGAGTATAAGTTTATCATATGAGTAGACAAAGTATACATGTTCCTGTATTGCAAATATATGCATGTACTGAAACATATGCACATACCTTGGGACCAAAAATATGTGATATTTTATAAACTATGCTGCTCCTGACACTCAATTTATAAAATAACAGCATAAATCTCCATAGGCCCATTTAGTGCATGCAAATGATGTACCATTGACAGTTTTGAAAATTGAACTCTAAATGAACCGAAACACAAATGTAAATAATCACCCAAAGAGACTCAAAAACATTTTCTCTGCATACCCATATAAAGGGAGAGACTTTCTTTTAAGTTTTGAATTCAGTGATTAATTAGTTCCTGTTGCTTCTGTCTTCATGATGATCTAGCAACTATAATTTTGGCCAGCACAGTGGCCCAGTGGGAATGCTGAGTATTGCCATACAAAGGACCTGGGTTTAATTCCCACTCCCCAGGTTAGCTAGGACTGAGGATGTGGCAGAGACAACAATCCCAGCTCTTTCAGGGGAGGAACTCTTAGTCATTCTGCAAAGGCAATACATAATGGCTGGATTCAGAATCCATGGTTTCAAGATTCCAGAAAGAGCCTTGGTGCATGGTTCTCAGCTCAGGACTGTTACTACAATGAATGGGATAAAGTAATTTGGAAGGGGATATAATATAGGGGAAAAATCCCTGAGTAGTTGAGAATAAAGGCTTATAGCTCCAGACTTTAGCACTGGTTCTGATTGAACTGGAAGCCCAAAAGGAGCAGGAGGAAAGCAGAGTTGCTTACCTGTAACAGGTGTTCTCACAGGGCAGTAGGATGTTAGTCCTCACATATGGGTGACATCATCAGGATGGAGCCCAATCACGGAACACTTTTGTCAAAGCTTCCAGAACTTTGACTGGCACCTACTGAGCATGCCCAGCATAGCACCAACCCTGCAGCCAGCAGGGGTCCCCCTTCAGTCTTGTCTTATAGTAAAAAGAACATGCGAAAAATAAAATAAGAAAACGTAAACAAACCCAACTCCGCGGGGTGTCTTGAAGCGGAATGCCTGCCTGTTGGTAACAAAAGGAAATACCATCCGCTAACCAGGAGGAGAGAGTCTGCTTACCCACAGGTTTGCCCAATTTGATGGGATCGGAGACAAACAATTGAGTGCATTTCCTGTGGGCAGCTGTATGGCGGAGTTTAAATGGCTCGCAGCCACGTGCATATCTCCCAGTATGCGCACTAAAACAGGTAGCCAAAAGGGGTGGGCCAGGACAGCGCCATTAGGCACTATCCTGCTGAAGCACAGGTCAGGATCTGACCTGCTCGCGCAACCTGCTACTGCTCCAAAGAGCAGGTAAGTTTTAAAAAAAATGTAGGGTAGTTAGTGAGGTTTTAGAGGTCAGGGTTAATAGGGGAAAAAGGAGGCAGGTTAGATTGGGGGTTTAGGAAGTTCCTTCAGGGAACTGGGATTGGGGGCCTATCACGTCACCTCGTGCATGTTATAAAATCGGGTGCGCATGTGCATGCGGGTAGCGGATTTTATAACATGAGCACATTAACGCGCATCTGTGTGCACCTGTCAGGAACCACATGCACATGGACACTTGCGTGGAGCTTTTAAAGTTACCCTCTTAGGGGTAGATTTTAAGAAATTGCGCACGGGCATCCATGTGTGCGCACTACCCGGCACTCACATATGGACACCCAATTTTATAGCATGCACACGCATGTTATAAAATCGGGTGTCGGCGTGCGCAAGGCGGTGCACAATTGTGCACCCTGTGCGTGCCGACGCCCATGGCCTTCACCCGTTCCCTCCCAACCCCCTACCCTAAACTCCCTTCCCCTTCCCCTAACCAACCCACTCCCTATCCCTATTCTAGGCGCCCCCCCCAAAAAAAAATAATTTTACCTGCTGCGCCTGCCTAGGAACAGGCGCAGGTTGCGCGCACCAGCACCCGGCCGGCACGCGATCCTCCGACACAGCGGCAAATGGCCGCTGTGCCAGAGCCCTCTGGCCCCACCCTGCCCCATCCCACCCCAGGACCACCCCACCCTGCCCCTCCCCTTTTTCGAAGCCCCGGGACATATGCGCCTCACCGGACCTTTCTAAAATAGGCCCGGCACGCATAACACAATTTACGCATGTATGCTTTTGAAAATCTGCCCCTTAATGAGTAGCTATTGTTTATTTCTTAAATGATAACCTTCTTCTAGCTCTTTATTTACCCAATAGTTCCTATTTTCTCCTTTTTCTCCCAATTAGGTGTAAACCATTGTTGGGATTCTAGCACCAAGAGCCTTCATTTGCAACTAACTGAGGACTATTCCCACTGATCCTAGTCTGGATATTGCAGCAATGGACCTGAGAACTATTCCATCCAGAACCCTATAACATGGGCTCTAAATTCAGCTACCATGTGTCACTCTTAATGGTGACCATGTCTCCCTTTCCTGAGGGGCTCTGAATGCTGCCCCCACAGCATCCTCAGCCCCAGCCAACCTGGAGTCTGGAAAGTGTGATCTGGGAATCAAACTAGGAGATTCTTCTGCAAGGCAGCACATATCATTGCCAAAGAGTCACCAGGCCAGCACATGTTCTTCATGCTCTTAAAGGAGAATTTTAAAAGCCTTGCATGCACCAAACGCATACAAGTTGGGCCGGTGTGTAAAAGCCACCCAAGGACGTGCATATCTCCCACTGCACACACAAGGAAAAAGTCTATAAAAAGGGGAGGGTAGTCCATGTGCTGTGTGTGTCAG
Source organism: Rhinatrema bivittatum (assembly GCF_901001135.1). Lineage (NCBI taxonomy): Eukaryota > Metazoa > Chordata > Amphibia > Gymnophiona > Rhinatrematidae > Rhinatrema > Rhinatrema bivittatum. The sequence continues at coordinate 215,881,726 of NC_042618.1, read as the reverse complement.
GGAAGGCCAAGAGATGTGCGCATACTTACGTGCACAGGCTTATACCACGGTCTCCTGCCGTGTAACTTTACTACTGCTATGGATGGTGTGTAAGTAATAAAATTAAAAAATCTATGGGAGAATAAAGATTGTGTCATGAGGGGTGGACGTTGTGGCTTAAGCTCCGGATTTATCTCATCTTTTGCCATTTTCTTTGACAATGCCACACACTAAGAGGAAAGGTCGGGTGAGGGAGGCAGCCTCGGCCTCCCTCCAACCTACTTTGATACAGATGGCTTTCGCTCCATTGCAGATTCTCCTGCTCTGGTTGTTGGATCCGCTGCAAGTGTTGGTGTAGAGCAAATGCCGACGCTTCTGGATGAAACATTGCTTAGTTCCGGAGCTCCGGTGACTCCCTCCCCACCCACACATGATGCAGCTAAGAGTCCTGGTGTGCCGCCTGGACAGAAGGCGTTTGCAGTAGTGGCCGCTATTGAGGCGGGTCTCCCAGCTAATTTAGCATTTTGTGTTTCCAGTGATACTGTTTGGATATCTACACCGCAATTAGAAGGAACATCTTCAAGACTAGTGGTGGAGGACAGCGGGTCATCTGCAGCGGTGCCTACTCTTGTTGGGAGAGAGATTTTGGAGGCTTCCCAGAGCCGCGATGGAAATCCTCAACAAACTCCTTTGGTAACCTTTTCCTCCAAACCTTTTTTAGTTAAACCCTCTATTGTGACTTTGGACTCTCTTTGGAATGCTATATCACTGCTGGAAAGCTCTATTATATCTTTTACAACAGTTTTGAAGGATTCTTAGAATCAATTTAATTCTCTAAATCCAATTGTTATTTCACACACTTCTAAGCTAGAAGAATTGGATTCTAAACTGTTCCAAATTCAATCTACTCAGAGTGGCTTAATTCAGGGGGAATTTGCTATTTCCAAAAGAGTGGAAAATTTGGAGAATTCATCAAGATATTTAAACTTCAGAGTGTTAAATTTTCCAAAATGTAAATTAATCTCCCCAAGAGAACAATTTAGAATTTATCTACAAGAGATATTACATCTTTCAATGGATGCGATACCACCTATCGCCAAGTTTTATTTTCTTCCAAATAATAAGCAAGAGGGTGAATCCCCTGATTCTACTCTTTTCGTCCCTCCATCTGCAAATCTTTCTGATTTTTTTTTAACTCTTCTGGTTAATTTTGTTTTTTCCTCTGACCGAGACAATGTTCTCAGAATTTTCCTTCAAAATATATCTGGGCCAAAAGGTCTGGATCTATGTAGATATATCTAGAGCAACACAGCAGAGTCGGAAAAAGTTGCTGGTTTATGTCCTCGAGCACAACAGTTGGGTGCTCATATAATTGTACGATTTGCCTGCAAATGTGTGATGAAGATTGATAATGCCAGATATATATCTTTTGAACCTTCTCAATTGGGTTTTTTCTTGGATTCTTATCGACCCCTGGTGAACCCAACCAAGTAGTACCCGTAGATTGAAATATAATCTACTTCCCCCTTTTTTACATATTATTTTGAATGTTATGTATTGCTCCTTTTGTAATGATTCTCCCCCCGATTTCATTGTAATTCAAGATATGGTTCGGTATGGGTATCTTGATTTTGCTAGTATCATGGTAACTATATACCATTCTTGTGTTTTCTGTGACTGGCATGCTATTGCTGCCTGTATATTTCAAATGCTAATAGAAATAAAGTAAAAAAAAAATAAATCTATGCTAGTCAGTGGGGTTTTAAGGGTTGGGGCTAACAGAGGGAAAGGGAGGCTATTAAATTGGGGGGAGGGGGTTGCAAGTCCTATTTCTAAACTAGGCGAACTGGGAACAAACTGGGAATATGGTAAATAGCATCAGCGCACATCCCTTATAAAATTCCCCCACTTATGCGGGTAGACATGGCATTTGCGGGCACATGTGTGTGTCCATTTAAAATTGTGCACACCTGTACTTGCGTCCTGGCTATTTTATAACATGTGCGCAAATATACATATGGGGTAGATTTTCAAACCTGTACACATGAATACACGATTTTATAACATGCGCGCGCAGGTGCACGCATGTTATAAAATTGAGGGTCGGCGCGCGCAAGGGGACGCACAATTATGCGCCTTGCGCATACCGAGCCTGCGCCGAGTCGCGCTGCCTTCCCCCGTTCCCTCCCAGGCCGCGTAACCTTTTGAAAATCCGGCCCATATGTTTTAAAATGGATGCGTCTCGGGACACGAGCTGGAAAACAAACACACATGTGCATCTGTGCCAGGGTGTTAAAATTAACATCCCTGTATATTATTTGCATACCAAACTGTTATATAAGCAATCATTGCTTCACTCAGTGTAAAAAGCTTGTGTAACCCTGTTAAAATATCCTATTCAATATATTCATATCATAGCTCTATTAGCAGAAGCCTACTCATGTAATAAAACAACATTACATAACTAAATAGATTAACTAAGCTAACAGCAAGCCAAGTCTATTAGAACAATTAAGAAATATTCATATTTTAAAGCAAGTTTAGATAAAAAATTACAGATTAAAAGCTTTTTCCTGCAGTCACATAAGCTTAACGCTGTCTGATCAGATGTGATGAACAGTGTTATTTCCAGGGTTACATTACTTTCAGCTTTGTATGAAAGCTTTGAATGCTTAGGAATAAGCTGCATAGCTAAAATTTGTCCTGTCTTATTATCAATGGTAGTAACATATTAAAAGATTGCAAGATAGCACTTTAGGGGGTTGCACCTAATGCTGAAAATATGCTCTAATGATTTATAAATGATTTATTAACATGCTGTGATATATTAATACATGATTTATAAACCCTTTGTTAACCATTTACTGCACAACCCCTAAACTAAAATGCTACTGATTGCAACAGTTCCCTAATCACTCCAATAGAACAACTAGTCTTTGTGAACCATCTTAAAAAAGTCTAGATGAGTGTTTCCCAAATGTACTCCTTAAGGGATCCCCAATAAGTCTGCTTTTCATGATATCCACAGTAAATTTTCATGATACATTTTTGCTGATGACCTGGTTAATTGGCATATTTTGGTTACCATGAAAACCAGATCAGTTGGAGAATCTCATGGACCATTTTTGGGAACCATTGGTGTGGGTCATTTGTAGTCCCTTGTGAGGGTGACCAAGCAAATCACCTAGCTGGAGCAGAAAACCACATTGACTCCAGCCTTTCTCTAATACAATTTCAACTTGATTAGCATTCAAAACACTGTTAACACCACAGTAGACTGCCTTAACTCTGGACGGCGCATATTACACAATAGTGGACTGCCTACCTTTGCATTACACTTCCCAGTCCTTCTGGTTTGGGTCATAATAGATTTATAGAAGCTGCCTCTCCTTGAGATGCAGAAGCCTCCTGAACCCAGCTGGGTTTACACTCTTATCCTGCCTCAGCTGGTCTCGCCCTCTGGACTCTCCTCTGCCCCCCCAGAGCACTCTCCTTCTGTGGGATTTAAGGTGGACCAGGCATCTAGCCTGGTCCTGCACACACAAAAGGGGGAAAGCAGGGTCACGCCGTCACATCCCTCAAAAATAAATTTGCATACATTTTTGTGTTGCATCTGTTTTACAAGTATGGGGATTTTTTTTTTTAACTTTTATGGCTGCCTAAACAGAGCTCTTTCTCTACGTGTATAAGAGAGGGAGAAAGGGGCAAGGTATACAATATGGACAAGTAAAGGGAGAATTAAATTACAGACCATTTAATTAGAGATACATGCTCACATAAAATAAGGATGGATTATTTAGTGCAGCAAAATGAAAACATATATCAAATGGCTGGGTTAGAGGGGAAAGAAAGGAGGCCAAAAAATGAGGAAAATCCCACATAGATGTGAAAGAAGCCTCATGGTGCTATAGCCCCAGTTGGTACAGGTTTCCATAGAGCTAGAAGCCAAAAGAAGCAGGATAAACTTGCCAGGCCAAAATGATAAAAATATAAATCATTGATGGAATCTTTTGCTTGTTCAATGAGCTTAAAACACTCCACCCACACTACAATAGCAAGTAAGCCTTGCTCCTGGTTTACCTGAGCTACCACTACAATCTGTCAGGGTCAGTTCAAGAGTATTTGGTGCCCTAGGTGAATCTTTGGCCCCCTTCACCCAACTTACCTTGAGCACAGCGCTCCCTCCTATTGACGACAGTGGCTCCAGAACAGTTCTCCATTTTTTGGGAGGTATTAGCTCTGGCACAGCACTCTTCTGGGCCTCGTGCTGGCTGGATTTTGCTGCCCCCAAACTCTGACACTGTAGGCAACCACCTAGTATGTCTAATGGAAGCACTGGCCCTGTGGTCCTTTACCATTTGACTTCAAGTAAACCGCATAACTTTTAGTACATGCTTTCTAACTCTATTCTCTTCTTTTCAAAGAAATCTCAGTAAGTCCCTTTTACTTGCTCTCACACACAGAAGATGCAGACATTGTTATGTATTTCTTTTGTATTAAATATACATCCAAGATTTAATTTAAATTAAGTTATGCACAAAACCTTTCACTAAAATCTTTCAAGTATACACTTACTAAACATTTTAGAATGAATGCTAAAACAATGCTTAATGGAAGATGCACTAAGAGGTCCATATTCAAAAGCATTTAACTGGATACACACAAAACTTATTTCGCTAAATGAAGATTTGAAATTTATCCTGCTAAATTCTAACTAATAAGTTAGTCAGTTACAGTTTAGCCGGATAAGTTAGGGGCATTCTGGGGGCGTAACTGGGAGGAGTTGTGTTAGCCAGCTAAGTTATCCAGCTATCTATGATATTCAGAGTTAGCTGGATAACTTAGGTGGCTAAGTCTGATCAGGCCAAACAGCTGTCATAAAGTTAGCCAGATAAAGTTGAACATACCTCCAAAGTTAGCCAGATAAATTTATCTGGCTAAGGGCCTGATTCAATGTATTTATGTCTAGAATACAATGTTGAAAGTAATGCATTCAGACATGCTTGACTAGAAACATATAAAATAGAATACAGAAATATAGAAAAGCAACTGTTGCTTTCCTGTAACAGGTGTTCTCCAACGACAGCAGGATCTTAGTCCTCACAAATGGGTGACATCACAGGATGGAGCCCTGTACGGAAAACTTTTCAGTCAAAGTTTCTATAAAGCTTTGACTGACACTAGCACACTGAGTGCACTGAGCATGCTCAGCCTGCAATTATCCCTGTGAGCCACAGGTGTCTCCCTCAGTCTCGTCTTATAGCTAAAAGTGCAAGCGAAACTAAAATAAAAGTAAAAATGCATACAGACCCAACTCCGCGGGGTGGCGGGTGGGTTTTGTGAGGACTAACATCCTGCTGTCCTGTGAGAACACCTGTTACAAATAAGCAACACTTGCTTTCTCACAGGACAAGCAGGATGGTAGTCCTCACATATGGGTGAGTACCGAGCTGAGGATGCCCGAGAGTGCACCAAATGCACCCAAGACGCGCGAAAGGCGCAATGACGGGGGTGAAATTTGGAACGGAGGGCATCCTGAAACCCTTAACAGGTTGGTGGAAGGATGTTGGGTAGTTAAATCGAAAAGAATAAGAGTAGACGGACTGGCCAAACATGGAGCATGCCAGCTAGTCGTATGTAAGCAATAATGAGCTGCGAAGGTATGGAGAGAACTCCAGGTTGCAGCCTGATAAATATATACAAGCAGCAGTGGCTGAGGGGAAGCTATTAAGGCTAGGACGGACACAACAGAGTGTGGTTACACACAGTGTTGTAGTGAAATGCCTGCATGTTGGTAGGAAAAGAGATACAGTCCGTCAATTAGGAGGAATAGGTCTGTTTGCCCACTGGAACTCGCAGTTTGACTCTTGCCACAGAAGGAAAGAGGTAGGTGGAATTCCTATGGAATGTAGAGCGGTCTAGATAGAATGCAAGTGCACTATTACTGTCCAAGAAGTGGAAAAAACCATCTCACTTTGGTGAGAGAGAAGTGTTGGGAAAAATGGGCAGAGTATATTCTGAGTAAGGTGAGATGCAACGTCTACCTTAAGAAAGATATGAAGTTGAAAACATAAAACCACTCGGTCACGGAGGAACGCAGGGTCAGATGAGTATGTAACAAGGTGTGTAACTCACTGACCCTGTTGGCAGAAATGACATTTATGAGAGAAAGAATTTCCCATGCCAAACTGTGAAATGAGAGCAATGGAAAGGCTCGAACGGAGAACGTATGAGACTTATAAGGATAAGATATAAGTTCCATTCCGTGACTAGTGAAAATAGAGGCGGCTTGATCAGTGGATAATCCATGGTAAGCTGACTCAGAAGGGGTTTACCGTTAATCGGGAATCCCCACTCCCAAACGATATACCAATTGAAACAGAGGTGTACCTGTGTGGAGGATGTCTGGGGAGTAGAATCCGAGGGAGCAAGAGAAAAGAGTAGTGTAGAAAAAGAAAAAGGGTAATACCCTTTTGTATGCGTCAAGTGGTAAATCATGCCATTTTGAATGGTAGGATTTATGTGTGGAAGGTTTTGTGACGCGACCAGTACCTGAGAACATCAGTGAGTCTACAATTTGAGACTGACTTGTGAGAAGGCCAATTGGTTACTGGTGTGATAGATTGAGAAGTATGGGAAGCATACTGGTCTTGGCCAGGACGTGGGTCTGAGGAACAGTGAACCCCATCCCGGTTCAACATTAGAAGAGTGCTGGCTATGAGAGGCAGCAGAAGAGACACATTTAAGAGGCCCTTGATGGAAGAAAGGTGTCTATGGGAACGCATTGGAAACATGTGTAAGGAGTAGAATCTGCGCACCTTATGGTTCGATTCAGACGCAGAGGGCAAGTTCAGTTGACTTCAGCGTTAGAAGATGTTTCCTGCTACACATGTAGTCCGAGACCATACGAGAGGATGGAAATCTACATGGAGAAGATCTGCTAGTGCGTTCAGTAAATCTCTTAGATAAGTGGCCCGAGGATGCATGAAGTGAGCAAGGGCCAAGGGTAGAGCTGCACAGCTTCCTTGCAGAGCAGCTAAGAGGTGCGTGCATGTGTGTTGGAAAGCACATTGTCCCTATGCTGTCTGTCTGCATGCACAAAGATTTGTTGCAGAGGCAGTATTGAAAGGCATAAGGGTATAACTCATGGCTACAAGCTCCAGGAAGTTCATGTGAAACTGTGCCTGGAGTGGAATAGACGCATATTGGGTTGAGAAGCTTTTAGGTCAAACTTTACAACCCTGAGTAAATGTGAACATGAGCAGAGTCAGACTAGGTTTTGGTTCTAGATCTGCAATATGGATGAGGGACAAAATTGGTTGAACAGCTTAGGCCCACTGACAATGGAAATTCACTGAATCTAACCCATAGCAGTTTTGGATCTATGAGGAAAGTGCATAGTGAAAAAACCCCATGACCCAACAATGAAGAATTGAGGGGCTGAGGTTATGGAAAATGCGTGCAGGGACATGTAAGAATTTATTAGAATGTCTGCGCTTATGCTGGACAGGAAGGTCATTATGACTGTGGTGTCCAGAAATGTTGTATAAGGGATTTATGGCAGTGACAGTAAACCCAGGTAGTAAATGTATAGTGAGTCATGAAGAAGTTAGAGCTCCTTGTGTAGAGTGACTGTGGTTATGCAGCTGTCCATGCAAGGAAAAGCGGGAATGATGTTTCACTCCGTAGAGAAACAGCCATCACCAATAATGATTCAATGAAATACCCCAGTTGCCGAAGCTGGTGCAACCGGCAGAGCTTGGGATTGTAATATCGTTGACTCACCATGAAGCACATAGAAAGATTAGAGGTAATGTACTTACTGCGATATGGAAGCATGGTGACAAAAGATACCATTTTACCTGTGCCTTCTGAAGAAAGTTGGTATTTCTGAGGTCCAGGATGGGTGGAGAGTAACTACTTTCTGTTGAAAGAAAGAATAGTGTAATTAAAACTCCCCAAGCCCCCCTGCGCTTTGTAGCATCTGGGGGAGTGTACCAGAAACCTTGGTACAAAGTGGGATGGCCGCTCTGTTATCCGGCCAGTTGGGAGATCAGGAGGTGTCCAACTGGAGGGGCTGATGTAATCTGGATATCATGTAAGCTCCTACGGGAGCGTGAGCGGTAAAGTCTTACCCGCATTTCTGTGTGCTGTACAAGGAGACATCGAGCCCTGTCATCAGGCTTCAAGGTGTTCTTGCACTTGAGGTAGTAGTTGCTGGATCTAGTGTTTAGCAGATCAGCGAATGCATCTGGAACTTTGGTTCTGAATTTGGAACCAGAAGCCAGAGTATTAATCAGTACAGAGCCCCTTTGCTGAAAATGGGAGGATGTCCTGATGCAATCCCAAAGAAATGATAGAGAGGTTCTCTTGGTATTGTGGCTGACATAGCTGGCATAGCGATATGTGACACTAATACGGTTCTTGGAAGGTACATGACCTAGAACTTTTCGAACCATGTGGCCCGAATTAGAAAACACATCTCAATGGGAATGTCGCAGAAGTGGGTACTTACCATCCGACGTGGATCGCCGAAGGACGAGCCGGTGAAGATTGCTGGCTCCGTGGATTTCAGGAGTCATCGAGGGAATAGACGCCCATCTCAACTGTGATGCCTGGTATGGTGGCGCAGGTATAGAGGAGACAGGCTGAGCGTGGCTGGCGCTACCACCGTAATTAGTGGAGGGCCACAATCCCGCATCGATGTCGGTGGGGCATGCCTCAGGAACAGGGGAGCCAATTAACAGCTCGTGAACCCGGCCCTCATCGCAGCGGCTCAATGTCTCATGACGCCAGTGCAGAATTCTTCGGAACTCGTTCCGGTGTTTCTGGAGCACCAAGGACTGCCAATACTGTGCAGAACAGTGTCGATGGCAGTGGTGATGTTGCTCGGCCCGAGCATTCTCCAGCATCAAGAAGGATAGCAAAAATGTGCTGGATGGCATCGGTGGCGGATGGTCACCGTGTCGGTGACGATGCATGCCATGGTGCTCGGCCCGGTCTTTCCCCAGCGCCAAGATGGATGCCCTCCCTGCCTTAGATGGCAGCTGATGACAGACTGTCAGCATGCCTGCACTGCTCCTGGCACCTTGTAGTGTCGAAGGCTAATACGGGGCTTTAATAAGAACCCAAAGCATGGAGCACTGTGTTTAGGCGAGGGCATTACGTGGCTATGTCGGTATTGATGGTGTCGATGGCGGCCAAAGCGGCCTCGAGGGTATTGTCAAAAATATATATGAAAAAACATCGATGATCCGGGCAGCAACGATGACAGTGATGGAAGCACTGATGGCATCAGCGTAGGTATCTATGAAAACGATGTGGCATCGATATTCGAAAAAACATCGTTGGTATCGGAAAAATTATACCGGCATCAACGGAGTCGATGACCACATCAATAAGAACATCGAAGACACCGATGGAAGCGACATGGGCATTGATGTATGGAGGTGGGCGCCAACGGCATCGGTGGCATGGCCACGGGCATCGAAGGCATGGCCATGGACATCGACGGTATCTATTGTATCGACTCGGGCACCAATGATGTCGTTGGCATCGATGCCACCGACATGGGCACCAATGGAATCGATGTTGGCATCGATGCCATCAATGGAATTGACATTGGCATCGATGGAATCCACCCTGGCACTGATGGCATCGATGGAATCGACATTGGCATCAATGCCACCAGTAGAATAGACATTGGCATCGATGGAATCGACCCTGGCATCAATGGAATCGACATTGGCATCGATTGCATCAATGGAATCGACCCTGGCATCGATGCCCATTGATGGAATCAACCTGGGCATCGATGAATCGACCCTGGCATCGATGCCCATCGATGGAATTTACCTGGCATCGATTCCATGGAGAATGGCATAAATGGAAATGTCCTGGGCATTGATGACATTGATAAAATAAAGAATGGCATCGATGGAAATGACCCTGGTATCAATGGAAATGCCCTGGGCGATGATGACATCGACCCGGGCATGGATGGCGCCGACGACACAAAAGTGTGTGTCGATGGAATCCATCCGGGTGATGATGGCACCGATGAAACCCAAGGAAAAATCAGTGCCATGGATGAAAAACATGGATGGCACTGATAGAAACGATTCAGTGACCAATGGCATCAGTGTACCGTGGGGGGAGGGGTACCGATGGCATCTAAGAATCCAGGATGGTCTGAAGGGGGTACCGACGGTAGCAACGGGGGCATCAACTGCACAAGGGTACCAAGGAAATCGAAGGACCTGAAATCGACAGGGGCCCTGGCAGCAACGGAAACCGTGGAAGTCCCTGTCCCACTAGCGCTAATAACCAGGCAGAGTGTCACAGAGGGACACTCGCAGGTTATGTGTGGCTAACTGAAAACATAGAGGGAAGGCTGCAGTCGGTTGGCAGGCCAGGGAGGTGACAGGAACCGACCGAAAAAACAGGGCATAGTACTCACCGAGCATCAAATAAACGTATGTGAAGGGAGACCCGTGCAGAGAAAGTTTTTGTGAAGTAAAGGTTTAAGTTTTCCGTGTGGAAAAAGTGTTAGAATTTCTCACAGAGCTCCTAACCACTATGCTTACTGCAGAGCAGAAAAAAGAAGACTGAGGGAGACACCTGTGGCTCACAGGGATAATTGCAGGCTGAGCATGCTCAGTGCACTCAATGTGCCAGTGTCAGTCAAAGCTTTGTAGAAACTTTGACAGAAAAGTTTTCCGTACAGGGTTCCATCCTGTGATGTCACCCATATGTGAGGACTACCATCCTGCTTGTCCTGTGAGAATACGTGTTACAGATTTTGGTATCCAGGGTGGATTGGCCTATTGGGATTTCGGGAATGCCCTAGTGGGCCAGTGTAGTTAATCACATGCTGGGCCCCAGTCACACTTCTCCCATAGTGGGAGCCTCCTCTGAGGCTCTTGTTCACCTACTTTTCTTGTGGTGTAGCTCCCTTAGCTTCCTCCCGCTGCGCTCTCGTACTCCTTTCCCCATCTTCAGCCACAGAGGGGGTAGAGAATGCAGGTGCTTCTTCTCCTCAGCTTGGGTTCTGTTTCTCCCTGCGAGAGGCAGGTGGTAGGCTTCCCGTGACTGTCTCACTGTCCACTCCATGTCTTCTGCTCCCCTGCCATGACTCCACCCCAATGTCCTCGGGCCGTAGCAAATAAACAAAACTGAAGAGTATTGAGGCACTACAGCCTGCTTCCTCCTTTTGCAAAGGGCACTTCCTCCCACTGCAGCAGGCAGCCAGCAAACCTACCAAAATCCTGTTATGCTGGCCTTTGCCTGCATCCCCTCACCATCAATGTGACTAAAATCTTTAAAAAAATTTATCACAGGCAGGTGCTGCCCTTTCCGCTGCCCCTCAATCTAGGCTAAAAACTGGGCTTGGTAGAATTTGAATCAAATTGTTTTGCCTCAACCTGACCTCCGAGGGCATTACCTTTGTAATGATGGTGATATGGGAAGTGCAATGTATACCATGCATGTCTCTACTTCTGGTTTCCACTGTTTACTTTCTCTAATCTGTGTGTGTGTGTATATGTAGCAGTATTCAAGCGCTGTTACTTTGTGATAAAAAGCTTGCTAAATTTGGGTGAGGGGAGAGTGTGTGAGTGATCCAGTCACTTTGTGTGTGTGTGTGTGTGTGTGTGTGTGTGTGTGTGTGACTGAACATTTGTGCTTGCATGTCAGCAAGTCTGAGCAAGTGTGACAGTGTTTGTGTACATGAACATTTGTGTGTCAGTGAGTGTGTGAGAAAGTGTGTTTGTGTATGTGTGTGTGTGTCAGGTGTAACTGAGCATTTAAGAATGTGTGTATCTGAGCATGTTAGACTGTGTGATTGCATGTGACTGCGTGATATTAAGCATGTGTAACTGAGCATCTGTATGTGTCAGCATGTGTGACTGTGCATGTGTATGTGACTGAATATTTGTGTATGAGTCAGTGAGCAATTGAGCATTTGTGTGTGTTTGCAGGTGAGCATGTGAGACAGTGTGTGTGCATGACTGAATGTTTGTGAAAGTCAGTGAGCATTTGAGATTAAGCATATATGCATGTAGAGAATGTGTGTGTATATGAGAGTGAGAAAAGAAAGTCTGTGGACATTTCCCACCCTGACAATCTCAGGGATTTTGGAATTAAAAGTTCCCAAGTATTTATTTAATTATTTGATTTGTTTTGATTTAAGAACAGGTGATTTTTTTTAATCCTTATTGGTTTTAATTGTTGGATAGTTTGTATGTCTTCTGTTTTGAAATATTTTATTGGTATTTGGGAAGATTTGGTATTTGGGAAATTTTTTAAAAAATGTATATGAATTTTTAACTGTTTTGAAACATGAATTCTTTTTATTAGCATGTTTTACTATTATGATTGATGTTTTATATTTCTTGATTTTTTTTTGTTTTATGAGGAATTGTGATGTTTCTGTTTTTCCATTGTTGTACTGCATACAGTTTCGTTTTATGTGATTTCCAGTTCATTTTTCATTTGCATGTTTCTATTTATACTTTATGGTCTCTTCGCTTGGTATATGGTGAGAGTCTGTCTGTGTTCTGCTTGTGTGACTAATTTATGAGGGATTCTGCTAGCTTGTAAGAATCTATAGCAGCCTTGCTTGTTCTATTTTCCTAACAGGAGGTGTATTGGTGTTTAGGGCTTGGTGTAATATTTGCAGTGTTGCCTTTTCATACTTAGGGTTGTTATTGTTTGAGTGCTGGCATTTAGTGCTATTTTGGTATGGATGGTATACTATATTGTTCTGTTCAGCAAAACTTTCCGAAGGCCAAGTCCACATGCAGTAGGTTAATACCAAATGGGTTCCAAATGTCTTTTTTTTTGCAGGATTTTCTGGTAGGCACCACAACAGTGCATGTAAATATAATAAACATGTTGTAAATGATATTTTTTTACCTCAGAAGATTTTAATTTGAATGTCATTTTGCATGTAAAAGCTATTATAAATGTATAATTTTTAATTGCACGTGGTAGGGTGGGATGTGCAAGGCTATAAGATTCACCTAGGGTGCCTAATGCCCTGGCTGCAGTGGGAAAGCAGGATTCCATCTTGAGCTTTGTGTCAGTGTCTGTCCACGGTCTCTGCTTCAGAAGTGATGTGTACAGTCTTGTCTATGGCTAAAATTTCTTTTTTTATAAACCTGGAGGAATCCAGCAGAATGGATCACTCCTGGGTCTCCCAACCCTGGAGTAGATAGGCAAAGCATACCCTGGAGAATCATAGCTGTAAAAGCAGCAAACTGTGTAGCACACAATCAATGGGAAGGCGCTGGAGTAGCAGGTGAGGGGGAGGGAGAAGTGGATGCAAGCTACAGTCACAGAAAGGGAGGGGTTAAGCCAGGAGGAAATGACTGTGCAGTGTTGAGGCTTCTGTCTGAGGTGACTGGGCTGAGTTCTGACAGGGGCAGTTGACTGTGGAACCACTGAATCTCCTGGAGAGTGGGGGTGACAAGAAGGGGTGAGAAACGGAGAGGGGATGCTGCAGGTTGGGGAAGTGCTGATAGCAACAATAACATTACATAATGATGCAAGGAGCACATGAGCAGCAGCACATCAGCAGATTATGCATCTGTGTCTGAGCCACTGGTTGGCAGTGTGATTATCTCATCCCTTGGCAACTAGTTCAAGAGGTGATTGGTTTGTAAGAGATTTTATCACCAAGTCAGGAATCCAAGATATATATTCAAGTGAGAGACCGTATCTCAAAATGGATAGAGACAGGATGGAAGCAATCCAGAAAAAGGGAACCAAAATGTTGAGAGGTCTGCACTAAAGTCATATGAGATGAGACCGAAGGACCTGATACTATGGAGGATACGAGAGACTGGGGAGATATGATACAGACCGTTAAAGACCATAAAGGTAATTTAAGTTCAAAATGGCATGGGATAAATACAGAGGATCCCTAAAAGCTAAAGGATGGAAATTAAAAAAAAGAAGTACTTTGCATGGAGCGGCAGTTATTTCTCTAAAAGAAATTAAAAAGAAAAACTTACTGGGCAGACTGGATGGACCATTTGGGTATTTTCCTGTTGTCATTTGCTATTTTAAGCAAACTTGGGGGCCAGGGGCAGGGTGCCAACCAACTGAATGGATGCAATGGGGATTGCAGTTCAGTTTGCTCATCCCTGGTCTTGGGTGTGCTTTTCTTCGCAGTTATTTAGGAAAATATGAAATTTATGTTCAAGATATTTTGGCTCCCGGTCACATGATGGACCTCTCAAGGGTTGGTTTGGTATGCTTTTGGGAACTGTTGAAGCATGTGCTGCACTGAAAGCACACAAGTGTCAAACATATAACCTGTGGGCCTATTTTGAAAAAATCCCCCATGCTGATATTTTCCTAAAATCTGCTCCTCTTAATATCATCCACAAAAAGACAAACCTTTCACAATTGTCATTCCACAATGTTGCTTATGAAAATGTTGAAAAGAACCAGTCCAAGGACAGATCCTTGAAGCACACCACTCATAATGCCCCTCTCTTTGCAGTGAACTCCATTTACCACTACCCTTTGTCACCTCCCACTCACCCAGTTCCTAACCCAGTTACTTTAGGACTCATACCAAGAATGCTTAGTTTATTTATAAGCCACCTATGTGGAACCGTGTCAAAGACTTTACTGAAATCCACTACTTCTAGGGCTTCCCCAGATCCAAATCTCTGATCATTCAATCAAATAAATTGATCAAATGTGTCTGATAAGAAGTAACAAGACAAATCTGAAAGTAAACATACAATACATCCTCAGTTGGTATTTCAAATGGTTTTCTTAATCAAAGGGATTTTTTTTAAAAGAAGTGAAATTATGAAGAAGTCAGTACATTCAGAAAAAAATCACAACTCCTTTAACTAACATATGCTGACTTCTCTGCAAACAAAAGAATCGGGTTTGTTTCTTTATGTCACTAGCAGACACTGAGTAATCAAAATAGAATCTTTTCAGGGATAAATGTTAGTAGAGAAATTCAATTGTTTTTAATTAGGTTCTTCCACGAGAAACTGCAGGTTGAAGCACAGAAGAGGTTATCAGAGGTCAGATGCCTTGCAATGACTTTGTGACCTCTGAAAATGTCAAAGAATAGGTAGTGGGTATCCCTGCTGGTATGATGGGTTTGCACATTTGTTCTTCTCCCTTTCTGCTTTAATTTAATAGCTATCAGCACAATATGGCTGCTTCTCTTTAACAATGGGGTAGGCAGACTTTAGATTTACAGCTGTTAAGAGAAGCCCTGCAAGGGGGAGACAGAAAACAAATGGAGCTCAGGATGGCTCTTTGGCTACAATAGGATCATCACTTTGATACCCATACGTAACTTGCAATCTCCTTAGGATTCATTGTGCTTGAAAGTAGACAGATGTGCACTTTTTAAAGATGAAAGATTATCTTCCAGGGCTTCTTGAGAGCATTACAGATTTTATACAGTTTCTTCAGTAAAAATATATTTGTATCCTATCACCTGATCAAAGAAGTATGAACACATCATACAGTATATAAACTCTAAATAGGCCAAGAAATCTAAATAATGACAAGAACATTACATAAAAGGTGATCAATTAATAATGAGGGATTTTAGAAGGTGTTTCAGAGTTAATAGACTTGGTTCATAATTAGTTATATTGTTATTTCATTGACATTTACAGCTGTTTAAATTTTATGAGATTCAAGCTGACACATATTTCTAATCATTTTTAGCATTCTTAGAGATGAACTTTAAGGACTTCAAAAAAGAAAAATGAAGAGACAAACATATTTTTTCATGCACTGTGTCCAAGTAGTCATCTCACTTGTCATCATACATCTATTAGAAAGCACTGCAGATTCATCAGATATTCCTAATAGTTATTTTGTCTTTGGTTTCTTACATATAATGTGTTAACTGTGCATGTTGTGAACCCCGGCCGCGGGCGCCCACAGCCGGGGTCCCTCCTTACCTGCTGCACCTCTCCGGTCCCCAGCAGCATTCTCTGTGCGGCTCCAGGCTGCAACTGGGCCTTCCTAATGCGTTCTCCCCACGAGGAAGACGCCGCCGACCTCCTCCTCCAAATCCTGCCCCTTAGGCGTGCGCGCGCAACAGGCCGGGATTTAAAGGGGCCATGGTGGGAAACCTCGGCCCGGCCCCCGAATATGATGTCAGACGCTCGGGGTATTTAAACCCAGCTTGGGTTTAAATAATTAATTTCCTGTCTGATATCCACAAGCAACTTATTCCAAAAATAGGTGACACAATAGGAAAGGGTCTTGCTCTAACCTGTGCTCCTCACATCATCCTAAAAAGAAGGATCCTTCAGTAGCACCCCTTGACTAGATTGTAAACTCTGTTTTGGACAATACAGTTCTAACTTAATCACCTTATCCAAAAGGTGGTGCAGGCAATCCCCCTCATCACATTAAATATCAATATTAACAATTTGAACTTATGATCCCCAACTGGGAGCCAACGTAAGATATAGGGATGGTAACTTTCAAACTGGTGTACGTGCTCACATTTGGGCACATGCATCATCCCAAGCCCAGGTACGCAGCTATTTGATAACATACGTGCGCATATGCGCATGTTACAACACAGCCTGGCCACGCAGACATGTGCACCAAATTTTAAGTGGGCACGTGCATTTGTGTGCAATCTCTCACTTCTACCATGTAAATTGGGGAATTTTAAAAGGGGCGCACACCAACGCCATTTCCAGTTTTACCAGTTCATCCCCCACTTCTCCCATTAAGAGACAGATCATCTAACCCCCCCTGGTTTGATAGCCTTCACGCCCCCCTTAAAATCCCGCAGATCTGCCTAGTTTTCTTTAAATTTTAACTTACACTGCATCCATAGTAGAAGTAAAGTTACACAGTAGGGGGCCTTGGTGCAATCCGGGTTGCGTAAGTATTTACGCACACATTTTAGGTTCATGCCCCGAAACACCCAGGCCCCACACAGACAATGCCTATTCCCTGATACTTTCTGAAAACTTTAAGATGTGCGCACTGCAGGTGTTGCACTTGCCGGCTGCAGACTGCTGCAGCCAGCTCCCCTTACCCGACGCAGCTCCATGCAGGGTCGGGTCTGGGTTCCTTAGCAGCGGCAGGAAGCCACTGCCAACGCGCAGTTCTTCTCCCGGTCGTGACTTGCCTCCCCAACACAAGCCCCATTGACGCCGATGATCCTTCTCTTCCCGCGGCTCGGACGCTGCCTAGCTCCTCCGGCGAGGGTCATCCCTTGAGGCACGGAAGCGCCTTCCTCTGTTTCTTAAAGGGCCCGCAGCAAGGAATTGCTGCCGGCCCTCCCTGATGACATTATCCCTGGGACTGTATACAAGGCTGGATCCAGCTTCCAGCCTTTGCCTTGACAAAAGGTCTCCTCGCTTCCTGCGATCTATATTTTCTTCCTGAGTTCCTGAGTTTCTTCCTTCCTTGTTTCTTCTGCTTGCCTTTGGCTTAACTTCGGACTGGACTTGACTATGAGCTACGCCACCTGCCATGACCTTCGCCTAAAATCCGACTGCGAGATTCACCAACTGTCACGACCTTTGCCTGGAAACCGACTACGAGCTACTCCAACTACCACGACCTTTGCCTGGAAACCGACTATGAGCTACTCCAACTGCCATGACCTTTGCCTGGACACCGACTAAGAGCTATGCCACCTGCCTCAACCTTTGCCTGGACACTGACTACAAACTGAGCAATCTGCCTTTCCTCTGGACTTCCATCTTTGCGGAGGCCCCACTTAAGTCCAGCCGGCCCTGGTACCCAAGGGCTCAAGCTGAAGAGAACGCAGGCTGGTAGTGGTGAAGCTCCAGGGGGTCTCTGCTAGCCTTCAGCCTCACTTATCAATGGTGGGAACCTGTGGGGCTCCTCCCCACAGGTGGCGACAACTCCCCTCGATCCAAGGGTCCATT
The DNA here is from genome assembly GCF_901001135.1 of Rhinatrema bivittatum. NCBI lineage: Eukaryota > Metazoa > Chordata > Amphibia > Gymnophiona > Rhinatrematidae > Rhinatrema > Rhinatrema bivittatum. The sequence goes on along the minus strand of NC_042618.1, from coordinate 215,863,832 downwards.
CACAGAACAGACTGTCAAGGCCATGGACCCAACAGAGGCGCCTGCCTTACAGGCTATTCCGGGCTTGGCCTAGAAGATTCCGGAGCAACAGAAGGTCCTGGAAGCACTAGCGGCTTCTGTGGAATGTCTTAGCGTTCGTCTTGATTCCACAGTGCCGGCAGGCTCTCTGATCCCTCCGGCTCTGGGTTACATGGGCGCCCCGTCATACCGCTTCCAGCTCCTCCATGCTATACCGGGGACCCCCAACTCTGTTGGGGTTTTCTGAAACAGTGCAACATGCATTTCTGCCTTCAATCTGTACTGTTTCCTGATGATGCTACTAAGACCACATACATCATAAGAACATAAGAATATAAGAAATTGCCATGCTGGGTCAGACCAAGGGTCCATCAAGCCCAGCATCCTGTTTCCAACAGAGGCCAAACCAGTCCACAAGAACCTGACAAGTCCCCAAACACAAGGAAGATCCCATGCTACTGATGCAATTAATAGCAGTGGCTATTCCCTAACTAAACTTCATTAATAGCAGTTAATGGACTTCTCCTCCAAGAACTTATGCAAACCTTTTTTGAACCCATCTACACCAACTGCACTAACCACATCTTCTGGCAACAAATTCCAGAGCTTAATTGTGTATTGAGTGAAAAAGAATTTTCTCCGATTAGTCTTAAATGTGCTACTTGCTAACTTCATGGAATGCCCCCTAGTCCTTCTATTATCCAAAAGTGTAAATAACCGCTTCACATCTTCTTGTTCAAGACCTCTCATGATTTTAAAGACCTCTATCATATCCCCCCTCAGCCGTCTCTTCTCCAAACTGAATAGCCCTAATATCTTCAGCCTTTCCTCATAAGGGAGCTGTTCCATCCGCTTTATCATTTTGGTTGCCCTTCTCTGTAACTTCTCCATTGCAACTATATCTTTTTTGAGATGCGGCGACCAGAATTTCCGTTTTATTTACTATTCCCTTCCTAATAATTCCTAATATTCTGTTTGCTTTTCTGACTGCTGCAGCACACTGAGATGACAATTTCAAATTATTATCCACTATGATGCCTAGATCTTTTTCCTGGGCGGTAGCTCCTAATATGCAACCTAACATCGTGTAACTACAGCAAGGGTTATTATTCTCTATATGCAACTTGCACTTGTCCACATTAAATTTCATCTGTCATTTGGATGCCCAATCCGCAAGGTCCTCCTATAATGTTTCACAATCCGTTCGTGATTTAACTACTCTGAATAATTTTGTATCATCCGCAAATTTGATAACCTCACTTGTCGTATTCCTTTCCAGATCATTTATAAATATATTGAAAAGCATCGATCCAAGTACAGATCCCCGAGGCACTCCACTGTTTACCCTTTTCCACTGAGAAAATGGACCATTTAATCCTACTCTCTGTTTCTTGTCTTTTAACCAGTTTATAATCCAAGAAAGGACATCGCCTCCTATCCCATGACTTTTTAGTTTTCTTAGAAGCCGCTCATGAGGGACTTTGTCAAACCCCTTCAGAAAATCCAAATACAGTACATCTGCTGGTTCACCTTTATCCAAATGTTTATTAACCCCTTCAAAAAAAAAAAAGGGCAGATTTGTTAGGCAAGACTTCCCTTGAGTAAATCCATGTTGACTGTGTTCCATTAAACCATGTCTTTCTATATGCTCTACAATTTTGATCTTTAGAATAGTTTTCACTATTTTTCCCGGCACTTAAGCCAGGCTCACTGGTCTATAGTTTCCTGGATCGCCCCTGGAGCCTTTTTAAATATTAGGGTTACATCCTCTTGCTCTTGGATGGTAAGGCCTCTCACTCTTGGATGGTAAACCTCTAGCATGGGCCTCTCCCCTGTGGGAGCGGTCGGATCCCATCCTACGGGACCTGCGGGGTTTCTTGGATCTCTTCCGGACAGTCTTTAATGATCCTGGTCAACAGACAGCCTCAGGTTCAGATCTTCTTCTTATGCACCATGGCACTCGTTCCCTCATGGAGTATGTCATTGAATTCCGGATTCTGGCCTCGGAACTCCACTGGGGCAAGGACTGTCTTCGTTCCATTTTCTTGGATGGTTTGGCAGCCCCAATAAAGGATGAGCTGGCAGCTCATAGTTATAGTTTATAGTTTATTGGTTTTTTTATACTGTTACATCAGTCGTTAGACCATCACAACGGTGTACATTAACATAAAATACAGTTGTATACAATAATATTATAATCAACTTAATGATAAATTAATAACAGATTAATATCATAAAATGTTAGAAACTTTAGAATTATAGTAAAAGCAGTAAAATCATAAAACCTTAAAACATTCTTACATCATAATTATAATCATCAAATAATAAGAACAATGAGCTAAAGAATAAAGTTTAATTTAATTGTCATGTTTCTGTGTATGCACATGTAAATAGCCACGTCTTTAAGTCTGTTTTAAATTTCTTGATGTCTGTTTGTAATCTTATGTTAGTTGGTAATGTATTCCATAGTTTAGGGCCTGCAATAGAAATTCTTCTATCACGAACCTCACTGAGCCTTGCTGTTTTGATTGTTGATACAGACAGGAGACCCTTATTACTAGAACGGAGGTCTCTTTGTGGAACATGTAAATGTATTGAATACATTTCCTCCTTCTCTAGACGCTCTCATAGACCTTGCTGGCCAGATAGACCGCCAACTCTAAGAGCAGAACCCAGAGTTGCAAAATTCCAAGAATCGCCCGACTGTTGTCCATCGCTCCTGGTGCTCCTCTTCATCAATGGAAGGCCCCTCTTCTGCTGGAGCTGCAGCAGAGGATCTCATGCAATTGGGTTGTGGCAGGCTGAACCCAGAGGAGTGTCTCCGGGGCCGGGAGGCTGGTCTCTGCCTCTACTGTGATGAAGCAGGCCACTTAATAGCCCACTGTCTGGTATGGCCATTAAACCCTCGGGCCTAGATCTTAGTGGGGGTTTGACCCTAGGTCTGTCCACACCAACTCCCCCACTAACTCAGTGGACAACCAGGATTTCCATACTCTTGCCCTAGTGGATTCTGGGGCAGGAGGCAACTTTATCATGAAGGCTCTGGTGGAACATCTCCAGATCCCTACTCTCCTCTCTCCTGCCCCGTTGGTCCTCTCCTCCATCCACAGTGATCCCCTTCCCAGGAGAGTTACTCATACCACAGTTCCCTTGAAATTTTGCATGGGCTCTCTCCATGTGGAATACCTGGTGTTCCATGTCATCAGCAAAGCCATCCATCCCCTGGTCCTTGGCCTGCCTTGGCTCAGCAACACTCCCCCCCCCAATTCGATTGGGCCTCTCTGCAGCCACCCAACAATGTCTCTCAAAATCACTTCTTCCCGCTGGCCTCCCGCCACAATATGCTCCCTTCACTGATGTCTTCTCCAAAATGTGAGCGGACACTCTGCCTCCCCACCACAAGTATGATTGCACTATCAACCTCCTACCCAGTACTGAGCCTCCGCGGGGTAGAGTCTACCCTCTTTCACTTCCTGAAACCTGGGCAATGTCAGAGTACAGTCAGGAATTCCTGAGCAATGGCTTTAACCGGCGCTCTACCTCCTCTGCGGGGGCAGGATTCATTTTTGTGGCCAAAAAAGATGGGTTCCTCCAGCCGTGTATAAATTATTGTGGTTTGGGTGCCATCACCCAGAAAGACCGCTATCCCTTACTCCTCAGTGCATAACTATTTGACCAGTTACAGGGGCAAGAGTGCTCTCAAAGTTAGATCTCTGGAAAGCCTATACTTTAATCCAGATACAAGAAGGCGACAAATGGAAGTCAGCCTGCAACACCAGAGACGGCCATTACAAATATCTAGTCATGCCATTTGGATTTTGCAATGCGCCTGCCATCTTCCAAAATATCATGAACAAAATTTTCCAGGACCTACTTTAAGAATGTGTGGTCATGTACCTTGACGATATCCTGTTATTCTCCAAGGACTTAAATACCCATTACCGAGATGTTTCTTGAGTTCTTCAACATCTTCGGGATAACCAGCTATTTGCCAAACTGGAGAAATGTTCTTTCGAGAAAGAAAGTCTGCATTCTTAGGATACATTGTCTCCAAGTGAGGTTTCCAAATGGATCCAGAATAGCTCAAGTGTATTCAGGATTGGCCACAACCTACTGGCCTGTGGGCCCTACAGAGGTTCCTTGGCTTCACCAATTATTACCATACCTTCATTAAGAATTATTCCACAGCCTTGATGCAAAAAGGGGCAAACCCTAAACTGTGGCCTCCTGAGGTGGTAACAGCCTTTCAGGACTTAAAGGTGGCCTTCCTCCGAGAACCATGTCTCCAATATCCTGATCCACAACACCCTTTCATTGTAGAGGTTGATGCTTCCTCCAAGGGGATAGAGGACATCCTGAGCCAGCACTCGTCCTTGGGAACCTTACATCCATGCTCCTTCTTTTCGAAGAAATTTTCCACAGCAGAGCAGAACTACGGGATCAGCGACAAGGAGCTGTTGGCCATTAAACTCACTTTGGAGGAGTGGCACCAGTGGTTAAATGGGGCTCAGCACCATATTACTATCTACACGGATCAAAAGAATCTTACTACCTCCTCCAAGCCCAGCATCTGAATCTACGACAAGCCCGTTGGGCCCTCTTCTTCACCGCTTTGACTTTGAGCTCTGATACAGACTCGCAGCTAAAAATGTCCGAGCAGACGCCCTTTCCCACTCTTTTGTCTCCAAGGATACTGTTGAACCTGCCTGGCATATCATAGAACCAACATGGGTTCTTCTCACAATGACCCTGACCGTCCCTCTAGGGAAATGGTCATTCCACGTAGACTCCGTAACAAAGTGTTACACTGGTCCCATGATTCCTGCATTGCAGGTCACACTGGACGAGTCCGGACCATTGCATTACTCCAGTGATTTTATTGGTGGCTCAACATGCAGAAGGATGTTCAGGCCTATGTGGACTCATGTCTCATCTGCGCGCAGCAGAAATCTCTGGTGGGACGACCTTGGGGGATGTTACAGCCATTGCCAGCCCCCGAGGAACCTTGAACTCACATCTCCACAGACTTCGTCATAGATCTCCCACTCTCAAACAGCAACATGGTCATCTGGGTGGTAGTTGACTGTTTTGCTAAGATGTCACATTTTATCGCCTTGCCTAGTCTTCCTTCTGCACCACAACTTGCACAGCTCTTCGTCCAACATGTGTTTTGCCTTCATGGACTTCCCAAGCATATTACATCAATTCGTGGCACTCAATTTACAGCCATGTACTGAAGGGCCCTCTGTAAGAAATTCAGTATTACTCTGGATTTCACAACTGTCTACCATCCACAAGCAAATGGTCAAGCAGAAAGAACCAACCGCACCCTAAAGCATTTCCTCCGAGCCTACATCAACGCTCGTCAGGGATGTCTGGGCAACGCTGATTCCCTGGGCAGAGTTTTCCTATAACTCACATCCTTGTTCAGCCACCAGATCTTCGTCCTTTCAAATCATCTACGGAAGGCGGTCACTTCCCCTTCTGCCACTGCCACTGACCATCCCATTGCCTGCGGCTCAGTTGATGGCCCAAGAACTGCATCTACTTTGGAATTGTATGCAGCAAATGCTTCAAGAAGCTGAGCACAAAGCCAAGAGATTTGACAATGCTCACTGTAGACTGGCTCCACAGTTTAAGCCCAGGGAGGTTAGGCTCAGCACCCGTTACATACGGCTCAAGCTTCCATCCATGCAGCTAGCTTCATGGTATACTGGTCCATTCCCGGTGCTCCGCCAATAGAGATGTGAATCGGAACCAGAATCGGATCCGATTTCAGTTCCAATTCACATCTCTATCCGCCAACTGGGTCCTGTGACCTACCAGCTCCGACTACCCTCTTCCTTGAAGATCCACAGCTCCTTCCATGTCTCTCTCCTCAAACCCCTGGTGCTCTCTTGGCCCTCTAGGAAGATACCTGAACCGCAAAAGGTTGCCTCTGAGAGCAACATCACCTATCGGGTGTGCAACGTATTTGATATGAGAAGATGGGAGTACCTCCTCGCTTGAGAAGGATATGGCCCAGAGGAGAACACCTGGGAGCCAGCATCCAACATATTGGACAAGAATCTGATCAACCTCTCACCCCAGCAAGCCAAAACCTTCAAGAGGGGGACTTAGAGGAGGGGGTACTATTGCGCGTGCCGGTCACAGACACTGACTATGAGCTACGCTGCCTGCCACGATCTTTGCCTGGACACCGACTAAGAACTACACCACCTGCCACAACCTTTGCCTGGACACTGACTACAAACAGCGCTAGCTGCCTTTCCTCTGGACTTCCATCTTTGCCGAGGCCCCAGGTAAGTCCAGCTGGCCCCGGAACCCAAAGGCTCAATCTGAGAGGAACTCAGGCTGGTAGTGGTGAAGCTCCAGCGGGGTCTCTGCTAGCCTTCAGCCTTGCCTACTCGTGGCAACAACTCCCCCTCAGTCCAAGGGTCCACTTGCAGAACAACTTGCAGAACAACAGGAGATATGCACATATCTCGGCAGCTTTTAAAATCTGCTCAGTGTGCGCATGCCCAACTTATTCGCACATCTCCCAATTGATGTGTATGTTGGGCTCTCTGGGTACACCCTAACACAAGTATAGCAGCCACATTCTGAGCAATTTGTAAGTTGCATATAAGATGTTCAGAAGTCCCACAAATAAGCCATTACAATAAGCTAAATATGAGACAACAAATGAATCATCTGCTTAAGACCATTCACCTCTAGAAAAAGCTAGAGCTTCCTCACCACTCTTAACTCACCATAAACCATCTAAAATGTCTTAGCCACCTGTGCCTCACAATCAAATTTAGACTCCAAAATAATGCCCAGATTTTTTTCTTTTTCCATAGTTGTAACTCAGACTTCCTCCACGTATATGCAGCAGTGGAGTCTCTAGGTTCCCAAATCCTATTCTAAGGGGTAGGCATTCCAGGGCTTGAAGTTTGGGCAGCCTTGGGAACTCACATGATTATTTTTTAATTTTAAAACGTATGCTCATAAATTCCCAGCAAAACTACAATTACCAAATAGCAGATGTAATTATGTACACATGGTTTTGCTGGGATGATTTTCAACGCAAACATACATGAGTAAGTTTGTTTTGAAAATTGGTACAACTTGGATGCATAACAGCCCAAATGTATGTAGTCTGTTATAAAATTACCCACTCAGTGTGCACAAAAAACAGCAAGTTATGCATGGAGGGCAGGAATACCCTCCATATATTGCAGTGAATTGGTATCACTTTGGGAATTGCATTTCTGCAGTAACATCTGAAGTTGTTACTAAAATAACAGTATCATATTTAAAAATATTAAATAAGAATTGATTTTATATTAAACGCTTTTTTCAAAACTAAAGCATCCTATAAAGAATGTAATTTTGTTGTTCATTTAGGGACAAGTTTCAAGGCTTTTTCTATAGATAAACATCTGTTTACCCATAATAAAAATACTAGCTGAATATTTCCAACTTCCTCTGCAGGTAAAAGTACCCACAGTGGTCACAGTGTAGGTAGGTACTTTTACCCACATCAGAAAGGATGCAGGGAAGTGACAGTGAAGTGAAGGGAATTCCATGCAGGGCTTTCATTTTGTGCTACAATGTATTCATGGGCCTGCATGAACCATTCGCTATTTGAAAATTATGCCATTACAAACTCTGCAGCTATCATTCTGTAAATTGCATAAAGAGATAACACTGAAGAAAGTCTAGGTGCAAGCCAGTTCCAATAGTGGTACATATGGGATACTTCTTTCTTCTTGTTTTTCTTTTGGAATATATAATGCTAATCAGAGAGGAACTTAAGGAGCAATGCCTTTCTTTGCCAGGTTCTGTCTTAGTTTAGAAATTTCAAGTTGTTTTTCATAACTGTGTAAAAATCTTTGTTAACAGAACCATATTTACACATGCATGGATTAATAATTTTGTTGTCGGAGTTAGTCCAATAAAACGTTATCACCTTATAATATTATTTGGTTTTATTGAACTTTATTTCCATATTATCAGAACCAAAACTTGTGTGATTACAAGGGATTTCTTTTTAGGTTGACTTGTCTTGCCTATAAAAGCAATGCATATGGGATTAAAATGCACAACAAATTACACAAAAAAGTATGAATATTATGAATTATTGAAAATTAGACTCCAAAAAGGAAACTTTTAAAAACAGGGAGTATGGCCATAATTAGAAATTGTGCATCCTTTATTCCAAAAACATAGCTTCAAAAATAAAATTTATAAGAACAAAAAAAAAAAAAAAAGAAAGAAAGAGACAAAAAAAAAAACCAGAGTCAAGGAACTGGCATGTTGATATTTTAAATAGTTAATAATGGTGCCTTAAATGAATCCAAATTTCTCTCACTCAAGTTATTCATTTGCCTCTCTGCAGTCAGTATGTTCTGTCTAATAAATGAAAGTAGGATGAATAAAAGATGACAGAAATCACTCCCCCCCCCCCCCTTTTTGTCATATTCAGGAAATCTCTTGTTTTACCTCTAGCCAAATCAAGATGACAGGAAGAAGCACAACATTGATTGGCCCTAGCAACGCCCCAGGATACCAGTATGTATGCCTTAATAGGCCATTGTGTTTGCCCGCAGCTTGTTCCACATAATTCAGCAAAATCAACACAGAAGAAGCATCACATCTGGATGAGTTGCCTCAGATACCATTAATTGTAGTCTGATTATCCCTCTACTAACATGCAGCTGTAGGTTGACTTCGGAAAGCTACCACTTGATTCATCTCTGAAGAAGTGAAAACAAATGAGAACTGTTGCATCTTGAAGTCACAAGAACAAATAAACTGCCTATTAATTTTAGTTTAAATACTATTAGTAATTTTTTCTATTTCTCAGGTTTGATTTTTAAAATTTAAGTAGTAACAATTTTCTGTATTACAGGGGAACTGAGATTTATTTTTATATGTATGTATGTATATTTGTGGTACTTATATGTTGCCCTAGTCCATGGTACTTTACAGCAATTACAATTAAAGAATTTTACATTGGTACAAAGAAATGAGAAAGTGGAGATTAATGGAAGGTTTGTTTAAAGAGGTGGGATTTGAGACTTGATTGAAAAGTGAGCAACCAGGTCATCATCAGCTGGATATCGTAAGGTAATTTGTTCGACAAGTAGGGTACCAGGAGCAGGACGGCATGGAAAAATGATGGTGACTGATGAGTATGATGGGCCACCGAAAGACTGTGTTTAGAAGAGTAGAGACAGCATAAGGGAGAAATGACACAGATCGGAGCAAAGAGGTATAAAAGGGTAAGACAAATTAAGGCTCAATGTAATCTTTGGTACACAGGCCTCTTAGTTATAAGGGGCCCAATATTTAAAGCCATCCGTGTATGTAACTTATCCAGATTTAACTTAGCCAGCTAAGTTTCAAGGGATATTCAGCAGCATGGCTATACCGCTGAATATTCGCATAAAAGTCGCTACTTAGCTGGGAAAGTTACCGTATATCTGACTAAGTTAGACCAACTTTAAAGCAATTCTAACTTATCCAATTTACTTAACTGGATAAGTAGCGCTTACCCAATCTGCCCACTGCTGTCCCATTGATTATCTGGCTATCATCCTAACCAGATAAGTGAATTATCCGACTAAGTGATGGCTGCTGAGCATAAGCGGATATTCAGCAGCCTCCACTTAGCTGGATAAGCTATATTTATCTGGCTAAGTATTGCTAAACGTACTTTGAATATCAGCCTCAAGGAAGATAATTTTATAACTGTGAGGGAAGGGCTACAGTCTGCATGTAACTTGTACATGTAGCCTTAAACCAGCATTTTCAAAGCAAACCTATTCAGAGAACTTTGCTTTGAAATGCTCAGGTAATTGGACTGGCACATGTCTAGAATAACTCACACAAAATTACACCTCCACTTTGGAGAGTGTAACTTACATGGGTTAACTTACGCACAGAGGGGCGGATTTTCAGAGCCCTGCTCGCGTAAATCCGCCCAAAACCGGGCGGATTTACGCGAGCAGGGCCCTGCGCGCTGGGAAGCCTATTTTACATAGGCCTCCCGGCGCGCGCAGAGCCCCGGGACTCGCGTAAGTCCCGGGGTTCTCCGAGGGGGGCGTGTCGAGGGGCGGGCCCGGTCGTCGCGGCGTTTCGGGGGCATGGCTACGGCCCGGGGCGGTCCGGGGGCGTGGCCGCGCCCTCCGTACCCGCCCCCAGGTCGCGGCCCGGCGCGCAGGAGGCCCGCTCGCGCGCGGGGATTTACGCCTCCCTCTGGGAGGCGTAAATCCCCCAACAAAGGTAAGGGGGGAGTTTAGACAGGGCCGGGCGGGTGGGTTAGGTAGGGGAAGGGAGGGGAAGGTGAGGGGAGGGCAAAGGAAAGTTCCCTCCGAGGCCGCTCCGATTTCGGAGCGGCCTTGGAGGGAACGGGGGTAGGCTGCGCGGCTCGGCGCGCGCCGGCTATACGAAATCGATAGCCTTGCGCGCGCCGATCCAGGATTTTAGCGGATACGCGCAGCTCCGCGCGTATCTACTAAAATCCAGCGTACTTTTGTTTGCGCCTGGAGCGCAAACAAAAGTAGGCTATTCGCGCTCGTTTTAAAATCCGCCCCAGAGAGAACAACTTTAAAACATGTGTGAGCGCACCCATAATCACAGCTATATGGACACGCGTGCACATTATATGTTATGTACATACTATATATTATACACATAAATCTACCCAACATCATGTTCGATATCTAAAAGATACGCGGTATGTACTTTCAACATAATGGGATACGTTTTTACTTCTCCGAGGAAAAACAGGATGATAGGTCTCACATATGGGTGACATCATCAGATGGAGCCCTGACACAGAAATGTCAAATTTTCTAGAGCTTTGATTTGCCACACTGAACATGCCCAGCATGCCTTATACCATGTGTCCATGCAGGGTCCCTCTTCAGTCACTCTTTTTCTGCGGAGCTGCAGCATCACGGTTAATGAGCTATTTTTTGGCCTTTTTGGCTATTTCTGGAAAACTTTTCCCTTTTTTGCTGTAACGCAATTTTCTTTACAGTAGCCACCTGCATTCGACACTGGTCCCTCTCGTTCTTCCCCTTAGTATTCCTAGTTTATTTATTTATTTGAAGACTTTTATATACCGAGGTATAGCAAGCTGCCTTCACTCCGGTTTACATTTTAACAACTTAATACAGATAATGGACAATATAACCAATTGACTTATTAACTGAAATCCTTATTACACACTACAAACAAGCAACAAAAACAGAATAAACATAGGTTATGCAGTGTGCGGGTAGTGTACCAAACAATGTACACTTAAGTATTGCTATGTATGTAACAAAATAACATGAGTGGTTTGGGATTCTCTTTCTAGGGTGGGGTTGGGGGAGGGGCGTGAGGAATATATATAGGGGTTCGGTCAGAGTCAAGCATGATTGAACAGGAATAATCACTTTTTCAGGAGTCTGTGGTGGTGTTTGGCTTAGCCAACTCCATCTGGACATGACTGTCTGAATAACCATGTTTTGATTTCCTTCTTGAATGTTTTGAAGTCGCTGAGTGTGCTTAGGTGATCTGGTATGGAGTTCCATAATTTCGGTCCCGCGATTGAGAAGGCTCTGTTCCTAGTGTTGGAAAGCTTTGCTGAATGAAGAGTGGGTAGGTGTAGTTTTTTGGAGGTTCTCGTCATTCATTGTGATCTGTGTATTTGAATCATGTTATCGAAAGCGGTGTTGTCTGCTTTGTAAATTGCGTTGTGCAGTATTGTTAAAGTTTTGAATTCGATTCTTTGTTCGACCGGTAGCCAGTGAAGACTTTTCAACACAGGGGTGATGTGGTCTGATTTTTCTTTTGCCGGTTAGTACTCTGGCTGCGGCATTCTGTAACAATTGGAGCAGTTTAAGTGTGGATTTTGGAAGGCCAGTCAGGAGTGTGTTGCCGTAATCGAGGCTGGTGAAGATAAGCGATTGCAGGATGGTTCTGAAATCTTGTTGGTGTAGTAGCAGTTTAAGATGTTTGAGTATGTGAAGTTTATGAAAGCCTTCTTTGGTTTTCGTTGTGATGTTCTTTTTGAAGCTTAGTTCGTTGTCGATCCAGATTCCGAGGTCCTTTCGTTGTTCTTCAGTTGTATCTTGGTGTTGTCGATTTGTAAGGATGTTAATCAGGTATCTGTTTCTTTTCTGATGAGTCACGTTGGGGGGTGAATCCATGATTGGGTTGATTGGAGTTTCTTGGGGTGCTCGAACGATCCTCTGGTCTTGGTGTTGTGGGCTAAGTGTGGTAGTTTGGAGATGATGTTTATGGACGGGAGGGAGGGAGGAGGATTTTGGGACGAGGTCTGGAGGAGTGAAGGAATAGGCTGTCGCTGGAGTTTTGTGTGATGATAGTTGGATGAGGTCTGTAAGAGTAGTACAGTTGATTAAGGGGAATGTATGAGGATGATTTCTTGTTGAGATACGGATGAGTGCTGGATGGGTTAGAATGAGTGCTGAATGAGTGCAGATGAAGTCAGGATGAATGCTGGATGCAGACAGGCTGAATGCTGGATGCGGTCAGGCTGAATGCTGGATGCAAACTGATGGGTGCTGGATGTGGTCAGGATGGGTGCTGGATGTGGTCAGGATGGGTGCTGGATGCAGTCAGGATGAATGCTGGATGCAAACTGATGGGTGCTGGATGCAGGCAGGATGGGAGCTGGTTGGATGTGTTGAATGAGGTCAGGATGTGTTCTGGATGGAAGCGGATGATGTTAGGATGAATCCTGGATGTAGATAGGGTGAGTGCTCGATAAAGCCTGGATGCGGTTGGCTGATGTCAGGTTGAGATCAGGATGAGTGAAGGTGAGGTTTAAGTAGGATGGGCGGATGCTGGTGGAAGCTGGATGGACGTTTGAAGAGGTTGAATGGATGCCTGGGAGGGTTTTGCGAGAGTTGGAGTTGGAAGTTTTGGTGTAAATGTTAGCGCTGACTGTGATAGGGAGAGGCCCTTGGTCCTGGGGCTCTCCAAGGGGCGCGCTAAGTGGCAGGCCCCTTATGTCGCGCTCCTTCGGGCGCGCGACGTCACTGGGAGGCGCGGAGATTTAAATCCCTTCCCGGCGCTTTCTGATAGGCCTAGAGCCTCTCAGGGGGCGCGGCACTGACCGCGTGAGTTGGTCGGCTTCCTTTCCTTGTGTTTCCGCTGTCTCTCGTTCGTTTTTTAAATTTTTTTCTGTGCGTTTCCGATGTCCTCCTCTGCACGGCTCGCCGCTGTCCGGCGAGCGGGCTCTTGCTCCAATTGTGCCTCGGGAGCCCCAGCAGAGGAGGGGACGAGACACGGCAGATGCCGGGAGCGGGAGGGCGAGAAGAGGGACGCCACTGGGAGGCGCGGAGATTTAAATCCCTTCCCGGCGCTATCTGATAGGCCTAGAGCCTCTCAGGGGGCGCGGCACTCACCGCATGAGTTGGTCGGCTTCCTTTCCTTGTGTTTCTGCTGTCTCTCATTCATTTTTTTTATTTTTTCTCTGCGTTTCCGATGTCCTCCTCTGCACGGCTCACCGCTATCCGGCGAGCAGGCTCTTGCCCCGATTGGCCTTGGGAGCCCCAGCAGAGGAGGGGACAAGACGCGGCAGATGCCGGGAGAGGGAGGGCGAGAAGAGGCAAGGGTTTTCGCAGTTTATTGGTAAGTTTTCTTTAAGTTAAGGGTTTTCGCAGTCTATTGGTAAGTTTTCTTTCACAGTTGATTCCCCATGGCGGAAGTGCTTTGGTGCCAACCTGGCATCGCCACCCATTGCCATCGATTTTTATCTTGCCTCCCATTTATTTCACCTCTTCTTCGATGTTTTCGAAATGGCATTGAGGGCCCCAGTGCCCACAGAATGGCATAGCTGCAGGCCTTGGATCTCCGACCAGAGGTACAGGAAAAACTTGCTGATGTGCCATATACTGGGGAGAATCTCTTCAGAGATAGGGTGAAGGATGCATTGGTCTAGCTCTGGCCCACCATGAAACCTTCCAACAACTCTCCAGCACTCTGGACCTGTCTTCCTCTGCAAGGAGGTCAGTGAGATTGGTGTAAAAGAAGTCTTTATTTCACCAGAGGAAGTACTATCCTCTGCCCCCTTGCTCCAATCAGCAGCATCAGAGTTCCCGCGGCCATTCCAGGCAGTAGGGAGCTCCCAGGGCCCATATGGCGCCTCAGACAACTCTAGGGACGGGGTTTTGACTGTGTCATAGTGAGCGTAGTCCAGTTACCCATACCTGGGGTGAAGGATCTGCCAGTCTGGGGCAGGCTGTGGTTCTTTGTGAACCAGTGGCCCAATATAACCTCAGACAAGTGGGTTCTTTCCATTCTCTGTCAAGGGTACTGTTCATTACTGGAGGGCTGCCATGCTCCAGGAGTTCAAGAGTATCATTACCTTTAAAAATGGCGCAGGCCATCCAGTGCTCCTACCATGTGACAGGGGCCGGCCAATGGCACGGATACCCTGTCACATGGTAAGGGCAAAGGCCATCGGCGCCATTTTGATTAGTAGCAGCCGACGGCCCGAGAGCGGGAGATCGCTCCCGGGACCCCCACTGGACCACCAGGTACCTGTAAAATGTTTTTGGGGGGGTCGGGAGGGTGGGGGAAACAAAGGGATTAGTTTTAAAGGGTCGGGGTGGGTTTAGGGGTTATTTTTGTGTGCCGTTTTTCCCGCCCTCCCCCAAAACGATAAGAGAACCCCCACGATCAATATCGAGGGGTTTTCCTATCGTTTCAGGGGAGCCCCCGATTTCTGACGATTTTGAAAATATCAACGATATTTTCAATCGTACGAAGCCCGATTCAAATCCCTAGTTTCGACTTTGTGCTTAAGTATTGCCCCGGAGACAGAAATACCAGAGCTGATGCCTTGACACGCTCCTTTCTCTTGGAGGATGTGCCTGAAGAACCTCAGCACATAATTGACCCGAAGAAAGTCATCTTGGCGACTACACATTCTGTGCCCGCTGGTAAGACCATCGTATCTAAACACCTCAGGAAGAAAGTGCTCTTTTGGGCGCACGATTCCAAGCTGGCTGGCCATCCTGGTCAATGCCGTACCCTGCTCAAGATCCAGAAGTTATATTGGTGGCCTACGATCAAGAAGGATACCCTGTTCTATGTGGCATCCTGTACCAACTGTGCCAAGAACAAACCTGCTTCTGGCCAACCGTGGGGTTTGCTGCAACCACTGCCAGTTCCAGAGCAGCCCTGGTCAAACATCGCTACTGATTTTGTAGTCGATTTACCCCCTTCCGGAGGAATGAATACCATCTGAGTAACAGTCGATTGCTTCAGCAAGATGGTCCATTTCGTGGCGCTGCCTGGCTTACCTTCAGCCTTGGAGCTTGCAAAGCTCTTCATATCGCACATATTTCGCCTTCAAGGCCTACCAAGACACATTGTCTCAGACCGAGGATCTCAATTTACGGCAAGATTCTGGAGGGCCTTGTGCAAGTTATTTGACATCTCTCTAGACTACACTTCAGCCTATCATCCGCAATCAAATGGCCAAACAGAACGGATGAATAGAACTTTAAAACAGTTCATATGTGCCTACGTCAGTTCCCGTCAGAATAACTGGGCCGAACTGTTACCATGGGCTGAATTCGCCATCAACTCTCATCCAGCAACATCAACTGGATCAACACCTTTTGAAGTGGTATATGGACGCTCTCCAACACCACCACTTCCACTGAAGCTCTCAGTGACATCCCCAGCAGCTCAAGCTACTGCTGATGAAATCCATAACCTGTGGACTCAGACGAAAGACATGCTAAACAAAGCGAGTGACCGCGCTAAAATGTTCTATGACGCTCACCATTCTCAAGTGCCTGTCTTCAAACCTGGAAATAAAGTCTGGTTATCTACCAAACATCTCAGACTGAAGTTACCCTCCACTCGGTTCACTCCTCGCTACGTTGGACCATTTCCAATCCTCCGACGTCTTGGCAACATCACTTACAGTCTGAAGCTACCACCTGGACTCAACATCCACAACGCTTTTCTCGTATCACTCTTGAAACTGCTCATTCTCAGTGAATTCTCTTCCAAAACTCAGGAACCACCTGTTGTCAATGCAGAAGACAACCTAGAATTCAAGGTTGAAGAGATTCTTGATGTCCGAAGACGAGACAAAACATTTGAATACTTTCTTTCTTGGGAAGGTTTCGGCCCCGAAGAAAACTCTTGGGAGCCTCAGGCTAACATCCTTGATAAAGAGATGCTCCATCTATTTCATCTCGCGCATCCTTCTAAACCTAAACCTGGTACCCGAAGAGGAGACCGCCTTTTGAAGGGGGGTACTGTTTCGACTGTCGCTGCCCGACGTCTCCACTCCGCCCTCCTTACCTCTTTGGCAACTCCTCCTGCGGTTGACGGACATTTGGCTACTGCGGCGTCTGCCAGCCGTCCTCTCCGGCGTCCCCGGTCTGGCTTGGGCGCTGCCTCCTGCCATGCTGTCCAGTTGCCTGAAGGCGCACGTACCACGTGGCCCTGCTTCAAGTAAAGGCCCTGCTTTACACTTTTGAATAATAGAAGAACTAGGGGGCATTCCATGAAGTTAGCAGTAGCACATTTAAGACTAATCAGAGAAAATTATTTTTCACTCAATGCACAATAAAGCTCTGGAATTTGTTGCCAGAGGATGTGGTTAGTGCAGTTAGTGTAGCTGGGTTCAAAAAAGGTTTGGATAAGTTCTTGGAGGAGAAGTCCACTAACGGCTATTAATCAAGTTTACTTAGGGAATAGCCACTGCTATTAATTGCATCAGTAGCATGGGATCTTCTTAGTGTTTGGGTAATTGCCAGGTTCTTGTGGCCTGGTTTAGCCTCTGTTGGAAACAGGATGCTGGGCTTGATGGACCCTTGGTCTGACCCAGCATGGCAACTTCTTATGTTCTTATTTTCTTAAGTACCTTCTTTGGCGCGAATCTCAGGGGCGTCCTCCTGTGAAGACATCACGCATCCCGGATATAAATAGCCTACACGATTGCTAGCCGTCGAGTTAGCAAAGGTTTCCTAAAGGATAGGATTTGCTCTCCGTACCTAGCTACTCTGCCTCCACTATTGGACTACTCTATTTAGGGTACCCGCTCCTCGGGGGCCTCTCTCTCTTCTCTTTCAGGTCGCTGTCTGGAACCGGTACTCGCTCCTCGAGGGCCCATGTTCCTGGACTCGCTACCTGGACTTCTCTTCTGCCTGGAAGACACCGCTGCCTATACCATAAGTGAGTTACCATCTATTTCTCTCAGAGCTGTTCCCTGGAACCAGGTACTCACTCCTCGAGGGCCTGCCTTTACTTCAGCAACAGTGCTCCATACCAAGAGACCGCTGTGTGAGTACTATACCAATGAGGCTCTATTCCTGAACCCTGCATATATTGCTTGTACTCACGATCTCAGTTTCTCTCCACTATAGCACAGCCATTGTGGGATCGCTGTTCCAGAGCCTGAGGGACTACAAGCCCAGCTGGGCTACATTCCTGCTCACTACCACCACCTCTGGTGGCTCCTCAATACTGTTTAATAAAAGATCTGTGTGTGTGTCCTATAGCTGTGCCTGACCTGTTGCCCCTCACGGGACTTCCCCCCTTGGGCTTGATCAGCAGCCAGAGAGTCCAGGGTTCCACCCAAATCCTTACAAACAATAACAGTTATGTCAACAAGCATGGAGGTACGGGGTCATATCTCCTGTGTCAGGAAGTGGTGCAGATCTGGTCATAGGCCCTGTCCCACAGGATGATGCTCAGCGCTATGTACCTAGCCAAAGCAGAGAACATGTTAGTGGACAGACTGAATTGTGCCTTTTACCCCATGAGTGATCTCTGGACCAAGGGGTTGCATATCAGATATTCCACCTCTGAGGGAGCCCACACGTGGATCTCTTCGTGTTCCCTTGCAACAGAAAGGTACTTCGGTTCTACTCTCTGTACAGGACAGATGGAAAACCAGCATCAGATGCCTTTGCCCGGCATTGGGACACAGATCTTCTGTACGCGTATCCTCTAATTCCCTTAGTAGCGAAGACTCTCTTGTAGCTTCGTGAGGACAAAGGGACTATGATCCTCATCGCTCCTTATTGGTTGAGATAGGTCTGGTTCCACTCCTGCAGGAATTGTCCATTCAGAGGCCAATCAGTCTGGAGGCTTCCCCAGATCTCATCACTCAAGATCGAGGCAGGTTGAGACAATCCAACCTCCAGGCCCTGTCGATCACAACCTAGATGTTGATAGGTTAGTTTTGCAACCACTCAATCTTTTAGAAGATATGTCTCAGGTGCTGGAGGCTTCTAGAAAGCCTTGCACTAGAAGGTCCTATGTCCTGAAGCGGAGGAGATTTTCCATGTGGTGTGAGCAGAGAGCACTAGATCCGTTCTCCTACATCACACAAAACCTGCTTGATTATCTTCTACACCTATCAGAAGTTGGCTTGAAAACCAACTCTGTTAAGAGTTCATCTGAGTGCAATTGGTGCATTACCACCACAGTGTAGATGGTATGCCCATCTCTGTACAACCTATAGTTGTATGTTTTATGTGGGGCCTGCTTCAATTGAAGTCTCCCCTAAGGCCTCCTGCTGGGTCTTGGGACCTCAACATGGTGTTAGCTCAGCTGACAAAACCTCCTCTTGAGCTGCTGTGCACCTTGACCTGAAGTACCTGACCTGAAAGATCATATTTTTGGTTGCAGTCACCTCAGTGCACAGGGACAATGAGCTTCAGGCCTTAGTAACTTATCCACCTTACACTAAGTTTTATCATTACAGGGTGGTCTTGCATACGCACCCTAAGTTCCTGCCCAAGGTGGTGATGGACCTTCATCTTAACCAGTCCATTGTCCAGTCAACATTCTTTCCCAGGCCCTATTCACACAAAGATAAACGAGCCCTGCAGTTTGGACTGCAAGCGAGCCTTAGCCTTCTATCTGAAGCGGACAGAAGCCCCTAGACTTTTTGTTTCTTTTGATAAAAATAGGTTACGCATTGCTGATGCCAAGCAGAAACTATTGAATGGGCTAGCAGATTGCATCTCCTTCTGTTATGCCCAGGCGCGACTGCATCTTGGGGGTCATATCAAGGCTCATTCTGTCTTTGCCTTAGCATTGTTGGTGGCCCACTTGCAAGCAGTTCCCGTGGAGGAGATCTGCAAAGCTGTGACGTGGAGTTCTCTCCACTCATTCAAATCGCCCTATTGCTTGGATAGGGATGGCTGACACGATAGTAGATTTGGTCAATCTGTCCTTCAGAATCTGTTTGAGGTGTAGAATCCAACTCTCTCCCGCCTTGGACTCGTTTGAATTCAGGCTGTTTTTCCCCCTCTTGTTACCAACAACACCATTGTTGTGCCGGTTGGCACCTGGTTAGGTGTCTATTGTTCCCTGTTTTAGGTTGGGGGACAGCCTGTAGCTAGAGATTCACTCATGTGTGAGGACTACCATCCTGCTTGTCCTTGGAGAAAATGGAGTTGCTTACCTGTAACAGGTGTTCTCTGATGATAGCAGGATGTTAGCCCTCATGAAACCTGCCCACCACCCCATGGAGTTGGGTTTCTCCTATATTTTGATTTATGTCTAATTCTTTGTTATAAGACTGAAAAAGGACCCCGTGTGGACACATAGTATAGGGCATGCTGGGTATGCCCAGTGTGGCAAGTCAAATTTCTAAAATTTTGACATACGTTTTCCATCTTGAGGCTCCATCTGAGTATGTCACCCATGTGTGAGGACTAACATCCTGCTGTCCTCGGAGAACACCTGTTACAGGTAATCAACTCTGCATTAACCAGCTAAGTGACTGCAAAAGACAGAAAAGTAACAAAAAGAGCTACTTACCCAGCTAAGCAGCAGTATTTAACACTTTTCTGGCTGAGTAAGACAGCCAGATAAGAAAAAGAAAAGCCCTACTTAGCCAGATAACAAAGATATCTGGATAACTAGCATTTGAGGACTTATTTATTTATTTATTTATTTAGTGACATTTTTTATATACCGCGGCACGTTAAAAACATCACCTCGGTTTACAAGCTATCTTACTTATCCTAAGTAGCACTTTTAAGACTTATCTGGATAAGTGGTGCAGATCTTCTACGCATGCATATTTGAGCTCCTAATTATTAATCATTTACACAAGGAAATTTAACTTGCATATTTTCCTTTGCTTTTATGTGTGTAAATTTTTAAATTTTAGAATATGTGCTCATGCTCATGAAGGAAATTACCAGTTTTACCAATTAGTCCACCAGTTTGCCCAGGTTCTTCAGCCTCAACTTCCACTAGTTCACCCAGACCCTCACCCAGTTAGCATTTGGCTATAAAGAATGCTATTCTGATGTACACCAGATACAGATCGATACTCTAAGGCCGCGGTAGAAACAGTGCGGCAATGTCAGGCGCACCCTCGTTCCCCGCACGCACAGTTCTCTTCACCTACCGCTCGATACTCTCTTCAAATTGCATGCAAATGCATGCCGCGGCTGCGAAGCCTTAGGCAAGCGTTAGGCCCGCGCAACCCATTTTACTGTATAGAGCACCTATACAGTATCCTGGGTTCGCGGGCCTAACGCTTCACGGCCGCGCTGGTATCTGTCATTTCAAATGTCATTTCAAATGACATTTGAAATGACAGGTACCAGGAAGTGGACAGTTATGTTCCCGATGCTCGGCAAACTATCCCCCAGCCCCCGCTCACCTGCCCTGGCCCCGTCCGGTCTCCGGTGCAGCCCCAGTCCTGTCTCCTCCTCCCGAAGCAAAAAAAAAAAAAAACCCGAAAAAGTAGCAAGGCTCGGGCCTGCTACGATAGTCCCTTCTCCCTTCTCCTCTCCTCCCGATTTCGGCGCTCAAGGCGGCCGGGTGGGCGTGCATTCATCCAGGCAGAGGGAGCCGGCGGCGAAAGCGGCCTCCGGCTCCCTCTGCCTGGATGAATGCACGGCCCCTGCGGGCAGTGAATGAATGCCCGTGCGATTTCGGCGCTCAAGGCGTGATGAATGCACGCCCATCCGGCCGCCTTGAGCGCCGAAATCGGGAGGAGAGGAGAAGGGAGAAGGGACTACCGTAGCAGGCCCGAGCCTTGCTACTTTTTCGGGGTTTTTTTTTTTTTGCTTCGGGAGGAGGGGACAGGACTGGGGCTGCACCGGAGACCGGACGGGGCCTTGAGCGCCGAAATCGCATGGGCATTCATTCACTGCCGGCGGGGGCCGTGCATTCATCCAGGCAGAGGGAGCCGGAGGCCGCTTTCGCCGCCGGCTCCCTCTGCCTGGATGAATGCACGCCCACCCGGCCGCCTTGAGCGCCGAAATCGGGAGGAGAGGAGAAGGGAGAAGGGACTACCGTAGCAGGCCCGAGCCTTGCTACTTTTTCGGTTTTTTTTTTTTTTGCTTCGGGAGGAGGGGACAGGACTGGGGCTGCACCGGAGACCGGACGGGGCCTTGAGCGCCGAAATCGCCCCCATTTTTTACACTTTATTCCCGTTTTAATTTTCGAACACCACACTAACACCACACTAACACCAAGTAGAGGGTAGGTGGTAAACTAACAGGTTAAGGACGCGGAAAAATAGCGGGTTACAAAGGAGATAATCTGAGCGCGCGTCACAGTATCGGAGGGGAATAGCTAATTCCTTCATTATACAGCTAATTCGTTCATTTACATATCATATACATGCTGCGTGCGGAAAGGGTTATGCGTCTATTTTAAGAAGCGCTAAGGACGCGTGAAACTGGAGACTGTATCGCTGGATCGCCTTACGCGTCCGAATTGTGCGCTCCCAGCACGTTACAGACGGGAAATCTTCAACCGCACGTTACAGTATCGACCTGATAATTATCAGGTGAAAATATGTGCAGGTAACAGCTGTACACGTCACTTTAACAGGTTCTAAAACAGCACCTTACATGTGTAATTTGGCCCCGCCCTGGAACACCCCCAGCCCACCCCTTGCACTCCCTTTTTTTTTATATGAGCTAATTTATCCATGCACCATTATTTGTGCGTGTATGTTTGAGATTTATGAAATAGCACTTGATGAAAATGTGCTATTTGTGTGTGTGGGTGTGCTCATTTTTATGCGCGCAACTCTTTTAAAATTCACCTCCTACTTTTTAAAATCAAAACATATACGTGGAGTTCCAATGCCACCCCCTGGAACTGCCTCTATAGTTTACATGAAAGTACACACGATACCAGGTTATGCGTGTACTTTTACATATACGTAAGAACATGCCATACTGGGTCAGACCAAGGGTCCATCAAGCCCAGCATCCTTTTTCCAACAGTGGCCAATCCAAACTATAAGAACCTGGCAAGTACCCAAAAACTAAATCTATCCCATGCTACTGATGCTAGTAATAGCAGTGGCTATTTTCTAAGTCAACTTAATTAACAGCAGGTAATAGACTTCTCCTCCAAGAACTTATCCAATCCTTTTTTAAACCCAGCTACACTAACTGCACTAACCACATCCCCTGGCAACAAATTCCAGAATTCAATTGTGTGTTGAGTGAAAAAGAACTTTCACCGATTAGTTTTAAATGTGCTACATGCTAACTTCATGGAGTGCCCCCTAGTCCTTCTATTATCCGAAAGAGTAAATAACCGATTCACATTTACCCGTTCTAGACCTCTCACGATTTTAAACACCTCTATCATAGCCCCCCTCAGGTGTCTCTTCTCCAAGCTGAACAGCTCTAACCTATTTAGTCTTTTCTCATAGGGGAGCTGTTCCAACCCCTTTATCATTCTGGTCACCCTTCTCTGTACCTTCTCCATCGCAACTATATCTTTCTTGAGATGCGGCGACCAGAATAGTACACATTATTCAAGGTCCGGTCTCACCATGGCGCGATACAGAGGCATTATGACATTTTTCGTTTTATTCACCATTCCCTTTCTAATAATTCCCAACATTCTGTTTGTTTTTTTGACTGCCACAGCACACTGAACTGATGACGCCTAGATCTCTTTCTAAGGTGGTAACTCCTAATATGGAACCTAACATTGTGTAACTATAGCATAGGTTATTTTTCCCTATATGCATCACCTTGCACTTATCCACATTAAATTTCATCTGCCATTTGAATGCCTAATTTTCCAGTCTCACAAGCTTTTCCTGAAATTTATCACAATCTGCTTGTGATTTAACTACTCTGAATAATTTTGTATCATCTGCAAATTTGATTACCTCACTCATCGTATTCCTTTCCAGATCATTTATAAATATATTGAAAAGCATGGGTTCCAATACAGATCCCTGAGGCACTCCTCTGCCCTCTCCCCTCTACTGAGAAAATTGTCCATTTAATCCTACTCTCTGTTTCCTGTCTTTTAGCCAGTTTGTAATCCATGAAAGGACATCACCACCTATCCCATGACTTTTTACTTTTCCTAGATGCCTCTCATGAGGAACTTTGTCAAATTCCTTCTGAAAATCCAGATACACTACATCTACCAGTTCACCTTTATCTACATGTTTATTAACCCCTTCAAAAAAATGAAGCAGATTTGTGAGGCAAGTCTTGCATTGGGTAAAGCCATGCTGACTTTGTTCCATTAAACCATGTCTTTCTATATGTTCTGTGATTTTGATATTTAGAATACCTCCCACTATTTTTCCTGGCACTGAAGTCAAGCTAACTGATCTGTAGTTTCCTGGATCACCCCTGGAGCCCTTTTTAAATATTGGGGTCACATTAGCCACCCTCCAGTCTTCAGGTACAATGGATGATTTTAATGATAGGTTGCACATTTTTACTAATAGATCTGAAATTTCATTTTTAAGTTCCTTCAGAACCCTGGGGTGTATACCATCCGGTCCAGGTGATTTACTACTCTTCAGTTTGTCAATCAGGCCTACCACATCTTCTAGGTTCACCGTGATTTGGTTCAGTCCATCTGAATCATTACCCATGAAAATCTTCTCTGGAACGGGTACCTCCCCAACATCATCAGTAAACACCGAAGTAAAGAAATTGTTTAATCTTTCCGCGATGGCCTTATCTTCTCTAAGTGCCCCTTTAACTCCTCAATCGTCTAATGGTCCAAATGATTCCCTCGCAGGCTTTCTGCTTCGGATATATTTAAAAAAGCTTTTACTGTGAGTTTTTGCCTCTATGGCCAACTTCTTTTCAAATTCTCTCTTAACCTGTCTTATTAATGTCTTAAATGTAACTTGCCAATGTTTATGCTTTATCCTTTTTCCTTCTTTTGGATCCTTCTTCCAATTTTTGAATGAAGATCTTTTGGCTGAAATAGCCTCTTTCACCTCTGCTTTTAACCATGCCGGTAACTGTTTTGCCTTCCTTCCACCTTTCTTAATGTGTGGAATACATCTGGACTGTGCTTCTAGGATGGTATTTTTTAACAATGTCCATGCCTCTTCCACACTTTTTACCTTTGTAGCTGCTCCTTTCAGTTTTTTCTAACTATTTTTCTCATTTTATCAAAGTTTCCCTTTCAAAAGTTTAGCCCTAGAGCCATGGATTTGCTTACTGTCCCCCTTCCAGGCATTAATTCAAATTTGATCATATTATGATCACTATTGCCAAGCGGCCCCACCATCGTTACCCCTCTCGCCATATCCTGTGCTCTACTGAGAATTAGTTCTAAAATTGCTCCCTTTCTCATCGGTTCCTGAACCAATTGCTCCATAAAGCTATCATTTATTCCATCCAGGAGCTTTATCTCTCTAGCATATCCCGATGATACATTTACCCAGTCAATATTGGGGTAATTGAAATCTCCCATTAATACTGCACTACCAATTTGGTTAGCTTCCCTAATTTCTCTTAGCATTTCACTGTCTGTCTCACCATCTTGGCCAGGTGGACGGTAGTATACCTCTATCACTAAACCCTTCCCCAACACACAAGGGATTTCTACCCATAAAGATTCAAATGTGCATTTAGTCTCATGCAGGGTGTTTATCCTGTTGGACTCCTTGCCATCCCGGATATAAAGCGCCATACCACCTCCCGGTATGTACCCAGGAATAGCACTGTCCCATTGGTTATCCTGCTTCCACCATATCTCTGAGATGCCAATTAAGTCTATGTCATCATTCACTGCTATACATTCTAATTCTCCCATCTTACTTCTTAGACTTCTGGCATTAGTATTCAAAGATTTCAAAGTGTGTTTTTGTTTGTATGTTCATTCTGCTTTTTAATTGATAGGGATAAATTAGAATTTTTTAGCTCAGGTGAGTTTTTAGTTACAGGTACTTGGGCTACTTTTCTTATTATTGGAACCTCACTGTTGGGATGCCCTAATTCAAATGCATCATTAGTATCCTTTGAAGATACCTCCTCTGTACCATGCGCTGCTGAACCACTGTCGGCTTTCCCTTTTGTTCAGTTTAAAAGCTTCTCTATCTCCTTTTTAAAGATTAGCGCCAGCAGTCTGGTTCCACCCTGGTTAAGGTGGAGCCCATCCCTTCGGAAAAGACTCCCCCTTCTCCAAAGGTTTCCCAGTTCCTTACAAAACTGAATCCCTCTTCCTTACACCATCGTCTCATCCACACATTGAGACTCCGGAGCTCTGCCTGCCTCTAGGGACCTGCGCGTGGAAAGTGAGCATTTCAAAGAATGCTACCCTGGAGGTTCGGGATTTAAGCTTTCTAACTAAGAATCAAAATTTGGCTTCCAGAACCTCCCTCCCACATTTTCCTATGTCGTTGGTGCCCACATGTACCACGACAGCCGGCTCCTCCCCAGCACTGTCTAAAATCCTATCTGGGTGACGCGTGAAGTCTGCCACCTTCGCACCAGGTAGGCATGTTACCAGGCGATCCTCACGCCCACCAGCCACCCAGCTGTCTACATTCCTAATAATCGAATCACCAACTATGACAGCCAACATAACCCTTCCCTCCTGGGCAGTAGGCCTTGAGGAGATATCCTCAGTGCGAAAGTACAATGCATCACCTGGAGAACAGGTCCTTGTTACAGGATCCTTTCCTGCTGCACCAGGTTGATGCTCTCTGATCATGAGACCTTCTTCCTCCAAGGCAGCACCAGGGCCTCCAGTCTGAAGCTGGGACTTGGCTACTATATCCAGTCTATTTTTCAAGAGCCATTTATACATAAAACCAGGAATTTATGCATGTTAATAGCTTTGAAAATCAGTCCCTTAACTGTGAGGGTTAGAGTTTTGCATTGTCACTGCAGTTTAACTGGAAAACCTATTCAGGGTCTCTTGGGAAGACAGAGACCCTGAATAGGTCAGAAGGAATTTATGAACTGCAATTATTTCAAAATAAGTAGTTGGTAAAGTAGCCTAGCCAGCACCTTCCATGCCTGTAAACTGGAAAATTGAAATAGAAATACTGTAAGAGACAGAGAGAAATGTGTCAAGGTCCAGATGCATACAAAAGCCATGCACATTCCTAATAGAATAATGATGGGAAGCTGAATCTACAAAGTCAGTCTTTTTTTTTTTTGGCCCGACATCTTCCTCCTGCAACTTTGGGCTTCCAGCTCAGCTGGAGCTGGGATTTAAATCTGGTGCTATTAATATTTGCAGTTAGCCCAGGATTTTTACCCTATTATATATCCAACTGCCCCCACTCAGCCCAGTCATGGCAGCGAGATTCCTCTTCTCGAGGCCACAAGCTGAGGCTCCTTCTGGAACCTGGTTAAGGTGGACCCTAAATCTGATCATTAGGTATTGCCACTGCATACTCGCTAACACACCCCTCTCTCCTGTCTTTCAGGAGCTGTGAATTTTGCCTCCAGAGCATCCCCAGACCCAGCCAGCCTAAGGAGCAAAGATGTGGCCCAGGAATCAAACCCAAGTGCTCCACATGACCATATACAACACTTCCACTGAGCCATTAGACTAGCACAATGGAAATCAGCATAGGTCAATATTCAAAGCTGGCTGTTTAAGTAACTTAGCCAGATATAACTTAACCGGCTAAGGGGGTCATTTTCCAAAGGTATCGCACGCAAAAAGGGGCGGGTTCTGGGCGGCGTCTGCACCGGAAGTGGAGGAGTCGGGGCAGCACCGGGGCGGATGCCGCGAAGACATCCCTGATGGCGAAAAGGTAAGGAGCCTTATCGCCGTCAGTAACGCGGCCAAGAGCACCACCTTTCACGGTGGCGCTATTGGTTTGCGAAAGCCGGCAGCGATTACACCGTGGTGGTGCAATCGCTGCCAGCTTTCACAGGCCCACCCCCCACTTCGCTCCTGCCCCCCATTACCGCCGGATTTTCTAAGTTCTGCGAACTTAGAAAATCCAGGCCTAAGTTACAAGGTATATTCAGCAGCTTGGCTAAACCGCTGAATATATACATATATATCCACACTTAGCTGTATATTTATAACCAGCTAAATTTAGACCTGCTCTATGGATCATCAACTTAGCTACATAACTTATGCGGCTAAGACTATCAGTAATTAGTTGCATAACTTGTATGGCTACCTTGCTCCGCTCTGATCTGCCCACTACACACCCACAACTTATGCAGCTAACTTTTTACCTATATGAGTGTCTTATACAGCTAAGCAGTGGCCACTGAATGTAGGCATATATTCAGCAGCCGCTACTTAACTGCATAACCTATACTTATATGGATAAATAGTACTAAACGCACTTTGAATATTGACCTCAGTGTATCTCCAATGTAAATAAATTAACACTCAGTCAGTAGATAATGAGGCATTTAAATTTAGATTTTTTTCCTGGGGACATAAGTTCTGCACATAGTTCAGAAAAAAGTCATCCTATCTAGAAATGGATCCATCTAAATTTTGCAGCTCTTGATAACTGGATTGTAAAAGAGACATCATAATTTTGTTTTTATAATGACCTTGAATGGTGTGTTAAACAAATCTTCATTTCATTATCCATTCATAATGTATAGTGACCGAATTATTACATAAAATAGGGCAAATTTCAAAAGTGTATATACAAATTAAGAGAAACACAATTTTTTAAAGTATCTGTCTTCTTCCTCCCATCTCTACTACTGATACAGTGAGAGTTTCCCCTGCCTAGCAAAGCAAGCACCCTTGCAGGAAGTTCAGATTGGAACATTATGAGAACAATTTTCTAAATCATTTACCCCGGTAGACCGGTCTTTCTGAAAATTACCCTCCTCTGCCTAACAGTAGGCATTAGCTTCAGAAGCACATGTATGTCTAGCCATTTTAAAAAGAGGCATTCCTGGGTGGGTGTTTAGGTTGAAGGAGGAAAACAGCATGTTTACATGGGATTTCTAAATGTATGTCTGCTACTTGATACCTTTCCGCCATCCACAGAAATAGCAGGAGAAAAATATATGAGCATTTTAAGTATGCATACTCCATGCTCACTAATTTTTCAAGAGAAACTACCTCTTTGAAAATGGCTGCAAATATGTACAGTAAAAGTACCTGCGTGCTACAAGCTAGTTGAAAACTGGCCACGATATTTTACTGGCTTCATGTAAATAAGAAAAAAAGAAGAGTGAATTCAGAATCAGCTGAACATAACTTTATTTAAATTACATTGTTTGCTTTTTATCATATACCGTAGTTACACTTTAGACAGAATGTCTCTAGCGTTCACTTTCCTGATGCCCGAAAATAAGACAAAGAAGGAATGAAAAGAATTTCATACACTTCAAACTTACCTTATGTAAAGCAGATTTCTTTAACGGCTCTGAAACATTTTCTTGGAAAACTGGACAGGGTTGCCATGCTGGGTAGCTGCAGAACTTAACATTTTTCCTATTTCCTTGGAAGAAAATCCTCCTTTGCCTTCCACTGTAAGTAAAGCCATGTTTATCTTTCGTAACAGGTGGACTGGGCTGGTATGGCCGTGGATAAAAAGCAGGTACTGTTGCCTTCACTTCAAAGTGTTTCATAATAACATTTTACACCTTACCACCAGTTATTTCAACTTTGCTAATGCAACAATTGGGAATAAAATAAAAAATTTTCAATAAATAGTAAATGTATGGAACAAATGAAATGCTGGCCTGAGAACTATCCATGTAGTAACTAGTGTTGACTTTTTCTCAGGCATTTGGGGCATGAGATCATCCTGTAAATGATAAACTAAGGGAGGAATACACAGTCCTAAGGCCTAGAAAAGTCAAGGAATGTGATCAATAGCACAACAGAAACTTTATAAAGTACCAAGGAATTGTCTTTAAGTAATAGTAAATATTTTATTTGAAATCATATTATTATGGTTGCTTTTAATAAATAATCTAGCTTACTTTTCTACATAAGGCAAATAAAAGTTAGGTATTTGAATCATGTATTTAACAAGACAACCTATGTTAACCCTAGCAACACCACCATAGTGAGCCCAAACCTATCATATCTTAGAAGCAAAGCAGGGTTAGGCTTTGCTGTTATCTGGATGGGAAACCACCAAGGATGATGAGATGCTGTGAGCTACAGAAAGCAATAGCAAACCACTGCAATATCCTGCAATAATGTCACAGTCAGATGGTAAGTCATTATCACCTCAGTCAGTAAAACAAGCATGGTACCTACTTACCATCACCTAGATTAAGCATCATAATAAATTCCATGCATATTAAATTAGTTTCTTCAATGCTATTATAATGAGTGCAAAACTAACAATTAATACAACATAAATGAAAAGAAGCTGCATAATAATTTTAAAACATAATTTCTCTAGCCAAAAAAGTACTTAGACAGTTTCTGGAGACCTGGGAATGGGATTCACCATTAGAAACCCATTTCCTGAGATAGTAAGATCAAATCCTAGAGAAAGAAGGCATGGTGTGCAAGGAAGCTGCTTGCTAGATAGTCAAGAAGCAATATTAATGTCTTTAAATGGAGTTTAGTGCCACAGTTTGAAAGAAGAATGAAAAGTAGTAATTAAAAGAAACAGTAATTAAAATCTCTCCGTTGTAGAGATTTGTAGCAGTCCGTTTGGCCAATAGGTGGTATATTAGTGTTACAGGGCCAGGTTTAATATTTGTATTATTTCCTTTTCACAGATAAAGTTGCTGTTGTTTGAGTCCTGAGAGTTATTGCTGTGATTGTATGGAACAGTAAGGTTCTAGGTGTCGTCTTTGTCTTTTTTTTTTTTTTTTTGCAGGGGTTTGTGTTACTTCACAAAGGTGTCTTGGGAGTTTGTTTTACTGAGGTGATGTGGTCAAATTTCCTTGTCCCTAGTAAGAGTCTAGCTGAGGCATTTTGTAGTAGTTGTAGTGGCTTTAATAGCCCAGAAGGTAGTCCTAGTAATAGCGAGTTGCAGTAATCTATATTAGAAACTATTAGCATTTGTAAAACAGTGCGGAAGTCTTGTATTGTTAACAGTGGTTTCAGCTGATGAAATATTCTCAGTTTGGTGTATCCTGTTTTAATTAATTTGCTTATATGCTTTTTCATTGTAAAGTTCTCATTGATCTGGATTCCTAGGTCCCGTACTTGATCATGCTTTTAATATTATGAATGATATTTTATATCTCTTCATTTTATTGCTTGATTTTTATGAGTAATGATGATGTTTCTGTTTTTCCATTGTTGCACTGCATAATACAGTCATGCTTCTTGCAGTTTACAGTTCAATTTTTGTCAGCAAGTTTGGAGTGTTTTGGGAGGCAGGATGGCGACGAATTACTAGCCTGCTCTTGGCACCAAAGTGTCTCAGTCTGGCCTGCCTGTATGCATATGTGTGAGAAAGAAAACCTGTGTGTGTCTATGAGAGAGAGAGCTTATATGCATGTGGGTGTGGGTGGGTGGGTGTGTGAGGGAGAGAAAGCCTATGTATATGAGTGAGAGTATGTGTGAGAGCATGGTTGCCAGTTTGAGAGAGGGTATGTGTGAGAGAATGAACATGTGTGTGTGAGAAAGAAAGAGCCTGTGTGCATGTGTACGTATGAGGGAGATAAAGAGGGTATATGTGTGTGTGAGAGAAAACCTGCATATGTGAGAGGAAGTGTGTGTGTGAGAGCATGGGTGTGTGTATGAGAGGGAGTGTGAGAGAATGAACATGGGTAAATGTGTGTGTGAGCCTAGGTTTATGTGTGTGTGAGGAAAAGAGAACCTGCATATATGAGACAGAGTGAGTGTGCAGGAGCATAGGCTTGTATATGAGGGAGTTTGTGACAGAATGAACATGTGTAAGTGGTTGTGTATGTGTATAACATAGAGGATAAAATTTGTATTGCCCCACTTCCCCAATCCATGACAATCTCAGGTGACTGGAAATCAAAAGATCCTGAGTAAGGAGAACAGGAGGTTTTTAATCCTTATTAGTTGTAATTATTGGGTGTTATTTGATGTTCTGCTGTTTTGAAATATTTCATTAGTGTTTCAGGAAACTTATAACTTGATTTAATAATGGATATTCTATTCATCAGATGTTTTGAAATATTTATTTTTATTAGTATGGTCTTACTTTTATGATTCGTGATTTATATTTCTTGGGTGCAATATTAACTAGCTTGGCTAGTTAGCTGAATAAACTTATCTGGCTAACTAGCAGGGTATATTCAGCTTAGAGAATAGCCACTGCCATTAGCAATGGTTACATGGAATAGACTTAGTTTTTGGGTACTTGCCAGGTTCTTATGGCCTGGATTGGCCACTGTTGGAAACAGGATGCTGGGCTTGATGGACCCTTGGTCTGACCCAGTATGGCATTTTCTTATGTTCTTATGTGATCACACCGCTGAATATAAGTGGGCCTGCGCCCCCATGCACGGAGCCCACTACATAACCAGGCGCCGTGCGTGGCATCCCGGTTGTATCCCCCAGAGGGGGCTCCGGTGCAAGCTGAGCCATAGTGCGGCTCCCCTTTTCCCCTCTCGCACCAGCCCAACGCACAAGACGGTGGCTTGGCTGGGCGGGAGAAGGGGGGAAGGAGCAGTCGCAGGATGATGACGAGCTGCGACGGAGACGCATCTGCCCTCTTCCTGCATGGTCAGTGATTGGGGAGGCTGTGTGTCGCCTGGAAGTTGCATCGGCCACGGCGTGGCGGGGGGATTGGCAACGGCTTGAGGCGCTGGTGCCGGAGGAGCACTGTTAGTTTCGCCAGCCGATCGGGGTTACATCGCAGTAGGATGGGGGCAGGGGCAGTTTGCGGGGAAGCATGGACGAGTGGTTTAAGTCGATGGATTAAGACTCCAGTCTCTTTGGGGTATGGGTTTCAATCCCACTGATGCCAGTGTCTCTCATCGGGGTGGTGATCAAAGCTGTGGGTGGGGGGGGGGGGGTGTCAGGGCTTGGAGTAGATCCAGCAGGCCCTCCTTCGGTCTCCTGTAGCCACATGAAGGGGGGCCCAGGGCGCAAGGTTGATCTTGGGCAGCTATGGATTGTGTGCAGATACACTGCACTGCAATGGCAAGAAGTAATATTGTTTATTTAATTTATTTAATTTGTTTGGATTTTTTGTGTTCTGCTTTTCAGCACTTGTGCATCAAAGCGGATTGCACACGGGTGCTGCAGGTGTTTCCATTTCCTCGCTGGGCTTACAGTCTGGTTTTGTGCCTGGGGATGGAGGAGGGTAGAATAGTTTGCCCAAGGTCACAGAAAGCGATATTGCAGGGAACGTGGGGATATGCAGCTCAGCTCTGGGTGAATGAGGTCCAAGGGACTGTGGGCATGGAGGGGGGGTGACCGGTGCACTCACTCTGTGCATGGTGGAGATGGTTTTCAAGGGTGTTATGTGTGTGCAGATGGCATGTGTGTGCTTGGATGGCTTGCACTCGCATACATGATGTCTTATAAACATCAGGGGTCTATGCGCAGTTTCAGTTTCACATGTACATTTGCCTGTGCCGAGGACAGGCAATGTGGATGCGTTCCTGGGGTAGGGCCAGATGTTCTGTGCGTAAATAGCTATTTGGGGGGAGGGGGCAAGGTAGTGTTGGATTCATGGACCCTTGAGTCAGTTGGGACAGATGTAGCGTACCGTGGGAAGGCCCACAGTGGAGGTCGGAGCCGGGAGGCGGCACACGCAGGAGACCAGATGAATCTTCACCACTGGAAGCCCGAGGTCCCCCAAGGAGGAGCCTATGAGGACCCGAGCCACTTGTACTTACGTGCAGTCTCCTGCGGGCGAGTATCAGCAGCAGAGTCCCAGAGTCTCGAAGAGAGAAGAAGCCGGAACCAGGAGGCCGACAGGAACTTCACCACTGGAAGCCCGCGGTCCCCCAGGAGGAGCCCGTGAGGACCCGAGCCGCTTGGACAAAGGCAAGGCCTCCTGGACAGTGCAGAGCAGGATACTGAGGTCAAGACAGGATCAGAGCCAGAGGACGAGCAGAGGTCAGAAGCCAAAGTCAGAAGCCGAAGTCAATACCAGGAACAACAACTAGACAAATCTGAAACAGAGAGAACCTCGTTGCAAGGCAAGGAGACACTTGTCAAGCCAGTTTGAGTACTGGCAGCATCTGACGTCACGTCCAGAGGCAGATCAGAGTTTTCCGGCGCTGGTCCCTTTAAATGGCAGAGCCCCTGTGCGCGCGTGCGCCTAGAGCGTGGGACCAGCCAAGACGTTGGTGGCGTCTCCCTCGCCGAGGGCACACCGTGAAGAAGCCAGCCAGCCTGGCCAGGCCTCAACGATGCCACTGCTGCTGCGAGGTAAGTGGGGGACCCCTCCGCGAGTTGGGCGCATAACAGTACCCCCCCCCCCTTCTACGCCCCCTTCCTGGAGGTTTTGGCTTAGCAGGGTGGCGTAGATGAAATTGTTGAAGAAGAGATTTATCCAAAATGTTGGAGGCAGGCTCCCAAGAATTCTCCTCAGGGCCAAAGCCTTCCCACAAGAGGAGATATTCCCATCGTCTGAGGTGGAATCGCACATCTAATACCTCTTTTACTTGTAGATGGTGACTTCCTGAGCCGCGGGGGCGGCAGGTTCAGGGATCTTGTTGTGGAAGACGGACAAGACCAATGGCTTGAGCAACGACACATGGAAAACGTTATGAACCCTGAGCGTGGACGGAAGGCGGAGACGGTAGGAGACAGCACCCACTCGTTCCATGACTGGGAACGGGCCAATGTACCTCGGAGCCAAGCGCATAGAAGGAACCCGCAGGCGAAGGTGTTTGGTACTTAGCCATACCTTGTCCCCGGGAAGAAATGTTGGAGCTGGTCATCGCAGACAGTCCGCGTACTTCGCAGTGACTGCCGTGCGTTGAAGTTTCTCCCGAGTAGAGCCCCAGAGATTGTGTAACTGTTGGGCTGTGAGTTGCACGGCTGGTGATGGTACTGCTAATGGCAAAGGCAAATGAGGTCGGAGACATCTCCCATAGACTATCTGGAAGGGAGACCTGCCGGTGGCTGAATGCCTATGGTGGTTGTAGGAGAATTCTGCCCAAGGGAGTAAAGCCACCCAATCGTCTTGTAGGTCTCCCATGAAGGCTCGGAGGAAGGTTTTCAAGGTCCAGTTTGTGCGCTCCGCTTGGCCATTGCCTTGAGGTGAAAGGCGGTCGTGAAGTCCAATTGGACCCCAAATTTCTTGCACAGTGCTCTCCAATATTTAGCCGTGAACTGCGAGCCCCGGTCGGAGGCAATATGGAGAAGAAGTCCGTGTAGGCAAAAGATGTGCTAAGTGAAAAGACTAGCGAGCTCGGGTGCCGCTGGTAGTTTAGTGAGGGGGACAAAGTGGGCCATCTTCGAAAACCTATCGATCGTGACCCATATCACTGTTTTCTCTTCCGAAGGTGGTAAGTCCACGATGAAGTCGGTAGACAAATGGGTCCATGGTTCAGTGGGAATAGGTAATGGTTGAAGAAGCCCCCAAGGGCGACCAGTCAGAGTCTTTTGTCGAGCGCAGGTCGGGCCGGAACTGACGTAGAGACGAACATCTCTCCTGACCTGAGGCCACCAGTAATATTCGGTCAGCAGATCCAGGGTCCGAGCGACCCCGAATGACCTATGGTCAATGAGTCATGAGCCCATGACAAAACCTTCTTGGGAAGGTGAGCTGGTATGACCGTCTTACCCATAGGGACCATCTCCAATGCTGCAAGAAGGACCTTGGCTGGATCAAGGATATATTGAGGCTGATTAGGGTTATCCTCCATCTCTGCCGTGCGAGAGAGGGCATCAGCTCTAACATTCTTGAAGGCTGGCCTGTACCGGAGGAGGAAACTGAACCGGCTAAAGAAAAGCGACCATTGGGCTTGTCAAGAATTGAGGCATTGGGCTCGGCACAAGAATTCCAGGTTCTTAGAACATAAGAACATAAGAAATTGCCATGCTGGGTCAGACCAAGGGTCCATCAAGCCCAGCATCCTGTTTCCAACAGAGGCCAAACCAGGCCACAAGAACCTGGCAATTACCCAAACACTAAGAAAATTCCATGCTACTGATGCAATTAATAGCAGTGGCTATTCCCTAAGTAAACTGGATTAATAGCCGTTAATGGACTTCTCCTCCAAGAACTTATCCAAACCTTTTTTGAACCCAGCTACACTAACTAAACTAACCACATTCTCTGGCAACAAATTCCAGAGCTTTATTGTGTGTTGAGTGAAAAAGAATTTTCTCCGATTAGTCTTAAATGTGTTACTTGCTAACTTCATGGAATGCCCCTAGTCCTTCTATTATTCGAAAGTATAAATAACCAATTCACATCTACTCGTTCAAGACCTCTCATGATCTTAAAGACCTCTATCATATCCCCTCTCAGCCATCTCTTCTCCAAGCTGAACAGCCCTAACCTCTTCAGCCTTTCCTCACAGGGGAGCTGTTTCATCCCCTTTATCATTTTGGTTGCCCTTCTCTGTAACTTCTCCATCGCAATTATATCTTTTTTGAGATGCGGCGACCAGAATTGTACACAGTATTCAAGGTGCGGTCTCACCATGGAGCGATATAGAGGCATTATGACATTTTACGTTTTATTAACCATTCCCTTCCTAATAATTCCTAACATTCTGTTCGCTTTTTTGACTGCTGCAGCACACTGAGCCGACAATTTTAAAGTATTATCCACTATGATGCCTAGATCTTTTTCCTGGGTGGTAGTTCCTAATATGGAACCTAACATCGTGTAACTACAGCAAGGGTTATTTTTCCCTAAATGCAACACCTTGCACTTGCCCACATTAAATTTCATCTGCCATTTGGATGCCCAATCTCATAGCTTTCCAGCTTCTCTCCTTCAGGTTACTGTTCTTCTTCTTGTGGTCCATATAGACGATCACGGGGTGTTGGGCCCCCTCCAGCCACTGGCGCCACTCCTCCAGCCAAGCTTGATGGCCAGGAGCTCCTTATCACCAATACTGTAATATCTCTCCGCGGGAGAGAATTTTCGAGAAAAATAGGAACATGGTAGGGGTTTGCCCTTAGTGGATAACTGGCTCAGGACAGCCCCTACCGCAAGATCAGATGCGTCTACCTCCACGATAAACTGACGCTGCAGATCTGGATGGTGGAGACAGACATCAAGAAGAAAGGCTTCCTTCAGCCTCTGGAAGACACTTATCGCAGTCGGGGACCAGTTCTTAGCATCGGCACTCTGAGGTCAAGACAAGGTCAGAGCCAGAGGACGAGCTGAGGTCAGAAGCCGAAGTCAGAAGCCGAAGTCAGTACTAAGAACAGTAACTAAACAACTCTGAAACAGAGAGAACCTCGTTGCAAGGCAAGGAGACACTTGTCAAGCCAGTTTAAGTACTGGTAGCGTGCAGTTAAGATGGCCGCCCAGTAGAGATGTGCGTTGTTTGAGCTCCTGAGCCTAGTAAAATAATTTCTTGCTGCATATTTACCGTAATGGGGAGAAAGCGCAAACCACGGGGGGGAGTCTTACCCTGCAGTCCCCTTCGTGTCGATGCCTGTCTCCGGCCCTATGGACTCTCACATCGTACGCAAGGACATGCAAGAGGGAGGAACACAGCCGCTAGAGAGTCATAGAGGGGAAGACGAGCTCCCTTCTCTCCCAGGCTCCATGTCACCTTTTAGCCCCGCAGAAGGAATGCCGCCGGGAAACCCTGCCGAGGAAAGAGCTGTCCCTGAGACGAGGGAAACGCCGGCAGACCTAGGTGTCGAAGAGCGGAGCCCAGCAGGGATCGGAGGAGCAGTGACTTTGGCAGAGAGCCCAGGAAACATTGAGGGGCAGACTGGTGTTGAAGGTGGAACAGCTTTGGAAGGACAGGCTGGAGCTGCTGTAGCATTCCCTATTATGAACATACCACCAGTGGTAAGACCCTCAGAATTTACCTTGGAGACTATTTGGGAAACTATAGTTGAGATGAGAGCTTCTATCCTGCAGCAAGTTAACCCAATAAATGAAAAAATTAACCAGTTAGAAGAAAAAGCGAAAGTGCCAAGTAACACTAGTACAGAGCTGGAACACCAAATTGTGACGAATAGGCAACAAATAACAATCTGTACAATCAGCAATGATAAACGAGAGGAACAGCATGGCAATGAAAATGGAGAATTTAGAGAACTTGATTAAAAACAGGAACTTAAGGTTCATAAATTTTCCTCAGGTTCCTTTAAATTCTCCAAGAGATATGTTCAGGAGATATCTATTGGATGTTTTGCAAAGAGCTGAAAATGCAATACCTCCGATTACAAAGATTTTTTATCTACCTAAGCCAAGAAGATCACTGGTGCAATCGGAAAGGGAGATCTCACCTGAGTCTATACAGAATCAGCCATTGAATATCTCAAATATTCTGGAGACTTCAGACACAGATTTGGCAATACCAGCAACGTTAATAGTGATGCTCGCACTGGAACATGATAAAGAATGGTTATTGCGATTATGTCTTCGACACAGGACTGATTTATTCCTCGGTTGTAACATAAGAGTTTTTCCGAATGTCTCGCGAGAGACACAGAAAAGGAGGAAGGCCTTTCTACTAGGGATGTGAATCGTTTTTTGACGATTTAAAATATCGTCCGATATATTTTAAATCGTCAAAAATCGTTAGAGGCGATATATAATAGGAATTCCCCCGATTTATCGTCAAAAATCATAAATCGGGGGAAGGGGGAGGGCAGAAAAACTGGCACACTAAAACAACCCTAAAACCCACCCCGACCCTTTAAAATAAATTCCCCACCCTCCCAAACCCCCCCAAAATGCTTTAAATTACCTGGGGTCCAGTGGGGAGATCCCGGTGTGATCTTCCACTCTCAGGCCACGTCTGCGTTAATGGCGCCGGCGCTATTTCGGTTCCTGTCCCCCGATGTCAAGAGCGCAGAAGATCGCTCCCGGACCCCCGCGGACTTTTGGCCAGCTTGGGGGGGCCTCCTGACCACCACAAGACTTGCCAAAAGTCCAGCGGGGGTCCGGAACGACCTCCTGCAGTCGAATCGTGTTGCCGTACGGCCGGCGCCATTTTGCACATTTTGCACAAAATGGCGCCGGCCGTACGGCAACACGATTCGACTGCAGGAGGTCGTTCCGGACCCCCGCTGGACTTTTGGCAAGTCTTGTGGAGGTCAGGAGGCCCCCCAAGCTGGTCAAAAGTCCCTGGGGGGTCCAGTGGGGGTCCGGGAGCGATCTCCTACGCTCCTGACGTCAGGGGACAAAAAACAAAATGGCGCCAGCGCCATTTCTACAACGCACCGGAGGCCCGAGAGTAAAAAATCACACCAGGACCCCCCCCCCCCTCTGGACCCCAGGTAATTTAAGGCATTTTGGGGGGGTTCGGGAGGGTGGGGGATTTATTTTAAAGGGTCGGGGTGAGTTTTAGGGTTGTTTTAGTGTGCCGGTTTTCCCGGCACACTAAAACACGATTTAAACGATATTTACAAACCTAAAACCGCGACGATCCGATTCCCTCCCCCCCCCAGGCAAAATCGATTGTTAATGTTGTGCTGGCGAAAACCCGGATGTGGATCCTTGGGCCGACCGGACCGAGGGAACAGTCGGTAGGCAGAACTCCCACTGGGCAAGAGGATCTTCACCTGGGAACCCGAGACTCCTCCAGAGGAGCTGTGGGAGCCCGGGTTGCTAGGACTTAGGAGACTTCGCCCTGGAAGTCCGAGATCCCCCCAGGAGAAGCCCGTAGGGACCCGGACCGCTGGGACTTAGGTGAGAACGAAGAAACCCAGGAGTGGAGTCCGGTCTGGAGTCTGGGCAGGCAGCGAGCAAGCAGAAGACGGGATCACGGGCCGAGGTCAAGGCAGGCTGAAGACAAGCAGGTCGAAACTACGAACCGGAGTCAAGGCAGGTAGCAGGCAGGCGGAGTCAGGCAATCCGAGGTCAAGGCAGGCAGCAGGCAGGCGAAGTCAGGCAATCCGAGGTCAAGGCAGGTAACAGTCAAAGCGGAGTCAGGCAAAGCAGAGTCAGGCAGGTAACAGGCAATCCAGAAACGCAACTGAGAACTACAGGAAGTAGTGAACCTCGTTGCAAGGCAAAGAAGAGAAGGGACTGCAGGGCTTAAATAGCCCTGCAGCGTCTGACGTCAGAGAAGGGAGGAGCCGGGTTTTCCCGCGCTGGTCCCTTTAAAAGCGGAGGACAGTCGCGCGCGCGCGCCTGGGGGCGGGACTGGCCGAGAGGGCACGCCAGCGGCAGCGTGAGAGTCGGCGCTTGGCGCCCAGAGGCCCTGCAGGCCCGCGGAGAGTCAAACGGCTGAGGAAAGCGGCGGCCGGGGTCCTGAGGCCGCGGAACGCGGCAGCTCCCCGGGACCCGGGAGGAAGGTAAGGCCTCGGGCGCCAGCGTGGCGACCGAGACCGCAACAGTTAAGACGATCGATGACACGATTCACATCTCTACTTTCTACTATTAAGATCTCAGGTTTTGCAAATTGGGGGGGCTTTTTACTTAAAGTTTCCATGCAAATGCATAATGAAATATAATAATAATACATATATTTTCTTTGACCCTCCCCAATTGACGCAGTTCCTAATAGGGAAGATTGTTGATTTTGTAAGTTCCTTATAGTTATTTAGTCTCTGTATTTACCGAGCTTATTTCCTTATTATTGTAGTAAAAGAAATTATCTTTTGCGATTTCTATAGATTGAGTATAACTGTCCTCTCCTATATTTGAGGACTTTATACAGAGATAATATAAGATTGTATTTCTTTATTGGGAATTTGTTTTTGAATGATGATTGTTATCCCTGTATTTCTTTTCAAGATGTAATCTTGTTAAATTTTTAAAATGCATAAAGATAAAATTACTAAATAAATAAATAAATAAATAAATAAAGTACTGGCAGCGTCTGACATCACGTCCAGAGGCGGAACAGAGTCTTCCCGCGCTGGTCCATTTAAATGGCAAAGCCCCTGCGCGTGCACCTAGGGGGCGGAACCAGCCCAGACGTTGGCGGCATCTCCCTCAGCGAGGGGATGCCGTGAAGAAGCCAGCCAGCCTGACCATGCTTCAACAATGCCGCTGCTGCTGCGAGACGTCTCGGAGTAGGTGGGGGACCGGCCCGCGAACCTCCACAGGTCAGGCGCATAACAGGTAGACGGTGTCAGCAGGGGTACGGCCACGTCTCAGTCTTCTCCCTTCGTTGTTGGCGGGCGAGGGCTGGTGTTTTTGTTTCTC
Organism: Rhinatrema bivittatum; assembly: GCF_901001135.1. Classification (NCBI taxonomy): domain Eukaryota; kingdom Metazoa; phylum Chordata; class Amphibia; order Gymnophiona; family Rhinatrematidae; genus Rhinatrema; species Rhinatrema bivittatum. The sequence continues at coordinate 215,823,421 of NC_042618.1, read as the reverse complement.
ATTACCAGCTTGGTGCGGGCTGGATTGGGGGAGGGGTGCCCAACTGCCTGTTTGGCCTCGGTCTGTCTCCAGTGTTTTGGTCTTCAGGATGGTTGCCCCGGGTGGTGGCTGAGGTTATCATCGACCGTGTTGGGTTGTGTGGGGTTGCGCTCGGGATCCTTAGGCAGGTTTGCGGGGACTTCAATCGCGGGCCTAATGGCGAAGGAGCAGCTTGGCCCTTCGTGGTAGCCTACGGGGTGCAGAACGATGATGGCCTACCACGGATGGTGGCACAACGTGGACTACTGGTGACTCATGGAGGTCAAAGGGTTGGAAATGTCTCAGGGATTGTGCAGGCAATTACTTCTGCACCATCAGGGCAGCAGGGAGGCATGTCGATCACGATGGGTGTGCCATCTGCAGTGCAGCAGCGATTTCTGAGCAGGACCTAAGGACGAAGTGCATCAGACATGCTCAGCGTTGCTGTGTCCTGGGGCTGCCCCCACGCAGTCAGGTGGTTTGTCCCTGCCACATGGATCAGTTGAGTCAGCATGGGCCACAAGCAGGTCGATATAACACGTGCCCCCTTTAGGCCAGGGCTCTTCCAACACCCACACAGTCACGGGGCGTAGATGTGACCACGGGGAGGGGGGAGGAATGGTGAGCATTGGTCCCTGCAGGTTTTCTTACCTGGTCCTATTGGGCTAATTTCCCTGGCTATCTCCCCATATGGCCCTCATGGCGGGGGTTAGTGCCCGCTCAGCATAGCGGACTGCAGCTCAGACCTTGGCACTGGACTTGGGAAACTGCCAGACGCAGAGGCTTTAAGCAAGTCATCCCGGGATGAGTTGGTTGCCAGCATTCGAATGCTCTACAGGCTTCTGTCCGGGAGTGGCAGGAAAAGTGAGGAAGAGGGGGAGGTAGAAAGAGTAGATTGGAGTCTAGTGCGGGGACTGCAGAGGACACGTTTGATGCAAGTTTTCTCCCTGATAGTGGTTCGACATGGCCTTCTCAGGATGCCGTGGAGGCAAGCAGGGCTCCTTCGGTTCATACTAATTTTACTCAGCTGTGGGAGAGTGTATCTAAGTCATTAAGAAGAAAATAAAAGAGACTGTACATTGACATATGCTGGATACCGGAGGGCAGGAGGAGGAGAACTAACAAGAAGGGGAAGAAGAGGGATGAGATGGGGGGTAGAGAAAGAAAGATTCCCAGGGACATAATTAGCGGGACGTGGGCATTCCTGAAAATGATGAGCGTATTTAGTCAGGACGATACCTCGCAATGTGGCACAATGCCAAGTGAATAACCAGGTTCCCTCGGAATACCACTTGTTACCGTATGCGTCCTCGATGCTGCGAGCAGGGCGCTCGCATGGCAATGGCAGATATCGAGTATGCATCGCGGCTGTTGCTGGCACACCTGAGCAGCTTTCAAACACTCAGTTTCCATTTCAAAGGCGCCTTCTGTAGCAATAGGTGTATGGCAAGGGGATGTTCAATTTCATGCGCAGACTTAGGAGCATTCACCACCTTCCTATGTGGTGACTGGAGAAGCACTGGGCCTCGTGTTGCTAGTTCACTATCCTGATGACATCGTGCTTAATGGAGAAGGCTCTCAGTTGTACAACACGTTTTGCGAGAGGGCCTACAGGTTCGGCTCCTCTTTGCCAGAGGACAAGCCTGGCGGCACGGTAGCGGTCCTTGTCTCCAAGGGATCGAGCTTGGTCCCATGCGGGCAGAGCCTGGATTCCCAGGCGACAAGTTGATGCAACTGGCCAATCTGGGCAGGGGTACGTGGGTCCCCTCGAAGACAGCCTGTACTTTATCTTGAGAGTTCTCCCTAGGGGCTGGAATCTCCTGTCCCGCATAATCTGCTCCACGGTGGGTTGGGTTAGCGACCAACGTCATTGGCAGATGGGCAAGGTCACCAGGGGAGAACAAGCTTGTGGTCAGGCTCCTCAGAGAATCTGGTGGGCTTCGGCACGACTTCACAGAACGGTTGCCAGTGGTGGCCTTCAGCTGTGTTCTACTGCTGATGTGTCGGGAGCGATTGCATGGTGTTTGTTTCAGGGAGCCTGCGCGCAGTGTCTTGGTCAGCCACTGGACTAGTGTGCACTAGTCACCGTGCACACTACGACAGATGGTCGTAGTGTGATGGCACAGCAGTAATCCAGTCAGTCATCGGATGGTGTCACTTGCTCAGGGGCATTATGGTGCAGGTGGGACATGTTGTTCTGAGAGCATGTGGTGAGATGGAAAATTTCCTCTCTTGCTGCAGGTGGTCCCCGTCTCAGAGAGCTGGCACTGCGTGTGGATCTGATCGCATAGTGCACGTCGGGCGGCAGGACTGACTGGGAGCATTGCTCATTCGTACCTAGCCGCAGTAGTGTCATTCTCGAGGCTGGAAGTGGGCTGCTCAGGACATTATTTCGCTGCCGGGAGGTGATGCGGGCAAGGCTGGGGAGCCCCTGGCCGCGGCAAGATACGCGGAGATTGATGATCCACGATCTCATGCTACCACTTTGGCGTGTGTTATTGTTTGTAAGGTTTTGGGTGGACCCTTGGACACTGTGGCAGATGACCACGCTCTCAGGGGGATGTCCCGTGAGGGGCCACAGATCAGGCTCAGCTTTAGGACTCACAACACAGAATTATCTTTTATTAAACAGAGTTGAGAAGCCACCAGAGGTGACAGTAGTGAGTAGAGATGAAGCCCAGCTTGGCTTGTAGTCCCTCAGGACACTGGAACAGTGATCCCTCAATAGCTGAGCTGCAGTGGAGAGAAACTGAAATAGTGAGTACAGTGGAGCATACACAGGGTTCTGGTATAGAGCCTCGTTGGTAGATTACTCACACAGCGGTTTCTCCCGGAAGGTAACACAGAAGCTGGAAGCTGGAATAGAGGCAGGCCCTCGAGGAGCGAGTACCTGGTTCCAGGGAACAGCTCTGAGAGAATCTAGATGGTAACTCACCAATGGTGTAGGCAGTGGTTTCTTCCAAGCAGAAGTGAGCTCAGGCAGCGAATTCGGGAACATGGGCCCTTGAGGAGCGAGTACCGGTTCCAGACAGCAACCTGAAAGAAAAGAGAGAGGCCCCCGAGGAGCGGGTACCCCGATAGAGTAAGTCCAATAAGGAGAGGCAGAGTAGCTAGGTACGGAGAGCGAATCCCATCCGTAAGGAGTCCTTTCACCTTGCTAACTCGATTAGCTAGCAAATAGAGTAGGCTTTTGTATCTGGGATGCGTGACGTCATCACAGGGGGATGCCCCTGAGGTTCGCGCCAAAGAAAGAATAAGAAGCAGGGCTGCGCAGCGCGCATGCCCTATGGTAGCTGAACAATATGGCGGGATGCAGCGCCCAAGCCAGCCCGGGGACGACGGAGAGGACGGCAGGCAGACGCTGCGGCAGCCAGACGTCCATCAACTGCGGGAGGAGTCGCCAAAGAGGTAAGGAGGGCGGAGTGGAGACGTCGGGCAGCGACAGTCGTAACAGTACCCCCCTTCAAAGGGCGGTCTCCTCTGCAGGTACCAGGTTTAGGCTTCAAAGGATGCGTGAGATGAAATTGATGGAGCATCTCTTTATCAAGGATGTTAGCATGAGGTTCCCAAGAGTTTTCTTCGGGGCCAAAACCTTCCTAAGAAAGAAGGTATTCAAGTTTTTTGCTTCGTCTTCGGACATCAAGACTCTCTTCGACCTTAAATTCTAGGTCATCTTCTGCGTTGATGACAGGTGGTTCCTTGGAAGAGATGACAGGTGGTTCCTTGGAAGAGAATTCACTGAGTATGAGAGGTTTCAAAAGTGAAACGTGAAAAGTGTTGTGGATGTTTAATCCGGGTGGAGCTTCAGACTATAAGTGATGTTGCCAAGATGTCGGAGGATTGGAAATGGTCCAACGTAGCGAGGAGCAAAATGAGTGGAGGGTAACTTCAGTCTGAGATGTTTGGTAGATAACCAGACTTTGTCACTGGGTTTGAAGACAGGCGCTTGAGAATGGTGAGCGTCATAAAACTTCTTAGCATGGTCACTCGCTTTAACTAGCATGTATTTCGTCTGAATCCATAGGTTATGGATTTCAACAGCAGTAGATTGAGCTGCTGGGGACGTCACTGAGAGCTTCAGTGGAAGTGGCGGTGCTGGAGAGCGTCCATATACCACTTCAAAAGGTGCTGATCCAGTTGATGTTGCTGGATGAGAATTGATGGCTAATTCAGCCCAAGGTAACAGTTCAGCCCAGTTATTCTGACGGCAACTCACGTAGGCTCGAATGAACTATTTTAAGGTTCTATTCATCCGTTCTGTTTGGCCATTTGATTGCAGATCATAGGCTGAAGTGTAGTCTAGAGAGATGTCGAATAACTTGCACAAGGCCCTCCAGAATCTTGCCTTGAACTGAGATCCTCTGTCTGAATCAATGTGTCTTGGTAGGCCGTGAAGGCGAAAAATGTGCGATATGAAGAGCTTCGCAAGCTCCAAGGTTGAAGGTAAGCCAGGCAGCGCCACGAAATGGGTCATCTTGCTGAAGCGATCAACTGTTACCCAGATGGTATTCATTCCTCCAGAAAGGGGTAAATCGACTACAAAGTCAGTAGCGATGTGTGACCAGGGCTGTTCCGCAACTGGCAGTGGTTGCAGCAATCCCCATGGTTGGCCAGAAACAGGTTTGTGTTTGGCACAGTTGATACAAAACGCCACGTAGGATATGGTATCTTTCTTGATAGTAGGCCACCAATAGAACTTCTGGATCTTGAGCAGGGTGCAGCATTGACCAGGATGGCCAGCCAGCTTGGAATCGTGCGTCCAAAAGAGCTCTTTCATCCTGAGGTGTTTTGGCACGATGGTCTTACCAGCGGGCACAGAATGTGTAGTCACCAAGATGACTCTCTTCGGGTCAATTATGTGCTGAGGTTCTTCAGGCACATCCTCCGAGAGAAAGGAGCGTGACAAGGCATCAGCTCTGGTATTTCTGTCTCCGGGGCGAAATTTAAGCACAAAGTCAAAACGACTGAAGAATAAGGACCATCTGGCTTGTCTGTGGTTAAGACGTTGCGCATGGCGGAGATACTCTAGATGTTTATGGTCCTTGAATACGGTTACTTGATGTTGAGCACCTTCAAGCCAAGGCCACCATTCCTCGAATGCAAGCTTTATTGCCAAGAGCTCTTTATCGCCGATCCCATAGTTCTTCTCTGCCGGGGAGAATCGTCGTGAGAAGAATGAGCACGGACGTAAGGATTTACAGTCTCCAGTTTGGCTCAATACAGCCCCCACGCTGACATCCGAAGCGTCAACTTCTATGATAAATGGCTTGTTGGGGTCAGGATGCCACAAGCATGGTTCCATGGAAAAGGCAGTCTTTAGTTTCTCAAAAGCGGAAATGGCCTCCGCAGACCATTTTGAAGCGTTGGCACCCTTGCGGGTCATTGCGGTCAAGGGTACTGTTAAAGAAGAGTAGTTCTTTATAACGCTTCTATAATACTTGGTAAACCCCAGAAATCGTCTCAGGGCCTTCAGGCTGGTAGGTTGGGACCAATTTTTGATACTCTCTAGCTTTTGAGGGTCCATCTGGAAGCCATCTTTAGACACGATATAGCCAAGAAAAGGCACGGAGTCTTTATGAAATTCACACTTGGATAGTTTGGCGTAGAGCCGGTGTTCATGGAGTCAGCAGAGTACTTGCTTGACATCCTCTAGATGAGTGGGCAAATCCTGAGAAAATATCAGGATATCATCCAGGTATACCACGGCACTCTTGTATAACAGATCCAGCAAGATGTCATTCATCATGTTCTGAAATATAGCGGGTGTGTTGCACAGGCCGAAGGACATTACTAAGTACTCAAAATGGCCGTCTTGGGTGTTGAAGGCTGTTTTCTATTCGTCGCCACTGCAAATGCGATTCAAGTTGTAGGCTCCCTTCAGGTCAAGTTTTGAGAATATTTTGGCCCCCTGAAGCCGGTCAAATAGCTTTGAGATTAAAGGCAGGGGGTAGCGGTCTTTAATCGTGATCTCGTTCAGACCTCGGTAATCGATACTAGGACGTAAGGTACCATCCTTCTTCCCCACAAAGAAGAAGCCTGCACCGGCTGGAGACTTCGATGGTCTAATAAACCCCTTCTGTAAATTCTCCTTGATGTATTCGGACATCACCTTGTTCTCAATCGCTGAGAATGGATAGACACGTCCTTTAAGAGGTTCAGTATTGGGTTTCAGTCTTATGGCACAGTCATAGGACCTATGCGGAGGAAGAATGTCAGCAGCTTCTTTGGAAAACACATCACTGAAAGATGCGTATTGGGGTGGCAGTCCCGGCATCACTGGAGTTGTAGGCATGCAGATGACAGGAGCAATCTCCTTAAGGCACTTTCCATGACAACCTGGGCCCCAGCGGGAGAGTGCCAAGGATGCCCAGTCAAATTGAGCTTGGTGCGATTGCAACCAAGGTAACCCCAGGACGATAGGGGGCATGGCCTTCCCTAACACAAAGAAGGAAATTGACTCCGTATGGAGAGCTCCGGTGCGAAGAGTTACCAGTACAGTTTGGCAAGTTATTTCACCCGGTAAGGGCTCCCCATGGATGGAAGATAGGAGAATGGAACCTTCAAAGTGACAAGGGGGATCCTCAAACATTCTACTAGGCATCAAAGAATAAAGTTGCCTCCTGCCCCTGAATCCACCAGGGCAAGAGTTTGAAACTCAGATGGTCCGCAGATCAAAGAGACTAGGAGAGAGATTGGAGGAGAGGGCGTCTTAAGGCCTAAGAACAGTCCTCCTGCAGGACTTAGGCCCGTCCGTTTCCCAGACAAATTGGGCATGTTGAGACATTGTGACCAGCCTGTCCACAGTACATACACAGACCATGCCTCTTCCGAAGTCCGACGGTCAGCCCCTGTGACATAGTGAGGGCAAAGGCGATCGCCGCCATTTTGAATACTGGCATCGGACGGCCGGCCGGCGTGCAGGAGGTCGCTCCCAGACCCCCGCTGGACTTTTGGCAAGTCTTGTGGGGGTCAGGAGGTCCCCCCCAAGCTGGCCAAAAGTCCCTGGGGGTCCAACGGGGGTCCCGGAGCGACCTCCTGCACTCTGGCCGTCCGATGCCAGTACTCAAAATGGCACCGATAGCCTTTGTCCATACTATGTCACAGGGGCTACCGGTGCCATTGGTCAGCCTCTGTCACATGGTAGGAGCACAAGATGGCGCCAATGACCATGTGACAGGGGCTGACCAATGGCACCGGTAGCCCCTGTGACATAGTATGGGCAAAGGCTATCGGCACCATTTTGAGTACTGGCATCGGACGGCCGGAGTGCAGGAGGTCGCTCCGGGACCCCCGTTGGACCCCCAGGGACTTTTGGCCAGCTTGGGGGGGCCTCCTGACCCCCACAAGACTTGCCAAAAGTCCAGCGGAGGTCCGGGAGCGACCTCCTGCACGCCGGCCGGCCAATGCCAGTACTCAAAATGGCGCCAATAGCCTTTGCCCATACTATGTCACAGGGGCTACAGGTGCCATTGGTCAGCCCCTGTCACATGGTATGAGCACAAGATGGCACCAATGACCATGTGACAGGGGCTGACCAATGGCACCGGTAGCCCCTGTGACAAAGGCTATCGGCACCATGATGAAACCGGCACCGAGGGTGTGAGTGCAGGGGATGGTTCCCGGACTCCCCGCTGGACCACCAGGGAGTTTTGGTAAGTCTTGGGGGGGTCAGGAGGGTGGGGGGTTGTAGTTAATTTATTTTTAGCTGGGACAGGAATAGAAATCGCTGTATTAACGCATCGGGGCGCCATACGGCCGAATGCAACGTATCTCCTCCCCGACGAATCCGAATCACAAATACAACGTATGGCGTCCTTCTGCCCATCCCTAGCTGTTGCAGTGCTTACTACCCTTAATCACTAAGCCTGATACTTTTGATGCAACTCCAACATTGCTCTTTGCTTTCATGGCAATGGTTAAGGGAAACTGGATTCAAACAGCATCCGAGGGCCCTGACTTTTACGGTCTGGTAAACTGATAAGCAAAAGGGTAACCTGCACAGTGCAGCATTTACTGGCACAGTACAGCAGATACTGGCATAAGCTTGCTGGGCAGACTGGGTGGATCATTTGGTCCTTTCCTGCCATCATTTCTATGTTTCTAAGTTTCTAGGCCTTATTTTGTAAACCCCTTGGGGTAGATTTTCAAACCTGCACGCGAGCGTATGTGTGCGCCTGATTTTATAACATGCACGTGCAGGCACACGTATGTTATAACATCAGGGGTCAACGTACGCAAGGGGGTGCACAATTGTGCGCCTTGCGCACGCTGAGCCCACGCCGAGCCGCACTGCCTTCCCCCATTCCCTTTCAGGCCACTCCTAGGAGGGAACTTCCCTACCCCCCCCCCCCCACACCAACTTCCATTCCCTTCCCCTACCTACCTGGGGCTGAAGTAAGTTGCATGCGCCGGCAAACTGCTGGCGCCCAATCCCCAGCAAAAGAGGCCATGCGGAGGCCTCTGGCCATGCCCCCGCCCCGCCCCCAGACTGCCCCTTTTTGCAAGCCCCAGGATTTACACGCATCCTGGGGCTTTACATGCGTCGCTGGGCCTTTTGAAAATAGGACCGGCGCGCATAACCCTTTGAAAATCTGGCCCTTTGGGAATAAGGAAATACCTACAATACCTGAATGCAATTCACTTTGAAAAGCGGAACATAAATCAAATAAGTAAATAAATGGAAAAGAAAAAAGAAACAGAAACCAAAACCAAAAATTTAAAAATGCTGTCAGATCTGGGGTTCTGTCCCATTTTTTTTATCAAAAATACTTAAAAAAAATTCCTGAACCCCCTCTGAACCCTCCTCCTTTTCCCAGTATCTTATTCCATCTGTTGAGATTTCCAGTCACTCCTGTCCCACTGCTCTTTTTCAAAATGGCGCCAGTGACTTGAAGCTGACACCATTTTCCTGTATAAGTCATTTAACAAAATGATGTCAACCTCAGTGCTACTTTGAATTGCTCCTGCCCCATCTGGAGTCAACAAATGAGGTAAGATATTAGAGAGGGGGGGGGGGGGGAAGGGAGTAGTAGATGTGGAGAGGGTTCCAGCATTATTATTTTTTTAAATGAAACACAATGAAAATGAACAAAATGTCATTCATTTTTCTTTTGCTTTGTTTGCAAAACAAAAACTGAAAATTCTATTGAAATTTCCTGTTTAGTTTCCAATAAAAGCAAATCCGTATAAATCATGCCTGTAGTTCTTTAAACATTTTAGAATGATATCCTGTAGTGATTTATTGCTGATGCAAGAGACCAGATTGACAGCTCTAGAAAATGGAATCTAATCCTCCAGTTCTTTTTGGAATACAGATAACATAACCAATGGCTGTTTAAGCTTGTTCTGGAAAACCTTCTTATTAGCACAGACAGTTCAGTCTTCCCCATGACCACTGTTTGTTTGGGATCTCAAATGAGACAATTGGCATTTGTTCACTGAATGCTAGATGAAGGTCACTGGTTCAGTTTTATATAGGCCACTGAATAGCAGTCTGATGGTAACAACTTTAATCATTAATAGCTTGGACTAGATTCAAACCTCATATCATTAAGTTTATCCAATCAGCCAGTCATGCCCCCCCATTCTACATCAGATGGCCAAAGTGATAAACAGTTTTTATCAAGTCAGAGCACAAAATCCAACCAAGATATTTTTTGGCCAAATCTCTCAACTATCCTGAATTTAGAAGCATTTATATATTTTGCTAAGAGTTCTCCCACCGTCAAAATCTCTGTCACTATCATCATGGGTCCGAAGTGATGCAGGCTTATTGTCAGTGTGGCCATTTCAAAGGTTCTGCTCCTGACTCCACTGATCCTTAGCCAGCTTGCTAAGCACACATGAATAATGGCCTGAACTAATAGCATGGGTCGCAAACTGATTCAGCCATTTGGGGAGTGATACTATAGTGCTGATGAAAAATTCTCTGGGCTGAGACTCCCAGGAGAGAAACCAAGACATGCTGCCTCATACCAGTGTTGTAACCTGTAATTCATCATTTACTATTTCACAGATACATACAGGCCCTGGCTTGACTCATCTTTGGTTTCATGATCCCTAGTCCTCACCCTACCAGCAAATCCTGAATGACAGAGAGTTTTCCATTGCCCAGCTTTCAAGTAAGGCAACCAAGACCATAGGGGACTCACTGAAAACTATTGTAGCTCGAGGGAAAAACCTGATCTGATGATTGTGTGATGGTTGTTATTCCAGATGAACATTAGCTTAGCAGAAGTGAGAGTCTCTCTCTCTCTCTCTCTTTGCCCAGCTACCCCAGTATACAGAATCAGGAAAAAGTAATGGAATAGAATGGCATGGTCATTGCAATGGGGAAGAGAAGGTGAAGAAATAAGCTGAAGAAGTCCATTTTTCAATGACTATAGAAGTTGAAAATAAAAAGTGTAATGGAAAAGTATGGTGGTAGATAGTTTGAAGGCAATTGTAAAGATAAATACTGGCCTAAATGTTTGCCATTTTTCCCTAATATTTTTCTCATTTGGTGCCTGGGAAGTTAAGAAGTATGTAATTCCCTACAACACCACCACCACTTCCCCATACCTAGAGGTACTTGAGCTGGCAATGGAGAGGGGTTTGCTATAAAAAATAAATAATACTGTCCTATTTTAATATATGCGCTGTTGCACCAAAACAGCCAAATGTGTGCGTAAGTGGGTGCTACATGAATTTTAAATAGCCGGGGTGTGCGCACTGAGAGAGACTCTTTTTTTTTTTTTAACTTTATATTTATTGAAATTTCAAAAGTTATTAGACAAGCATACAAACTTGTAGTAACATACATGAGAGACAAGAAGCAATAATAGTAATTAAGTACATGTCACCTCTCATGTAATACTAAAGAAAACAGAGGAGATACCATGATAGAGAAAAAGGAAAAGAGTGGAACATACAAAAAAAAGAAAAAGAAAAAATATCAAAGCAACGAGAGACAGCACATGATGTCATGAAATACTAATGCCTATAGTCAAAATTCAAACAGAATTAGCCGTGGGACGGGCATGCAAATATGAACGTAAGTGAGCAGGGTCAAAATATGCATGCTTAACACAAAGATGAGTAATAACACACTGACAAGGACATTGAAGAATGAATTTAGCACCTATAGTCAATCCTCAGCACGCATTTGAAGGAATTTACTCCTATGTTCCTGAGTGGAACATATAATATCGGGAAAAATCCACACCTGTTGACCAAAAAAAGGAGACTGTCTATGACGAAAAAAGGATCTAAAGATCAAATACCTATCATGTGAAAAAACAAAAGGTAAGCAACTCTGCTTTCCATTTTCTGATCACTGAGTAGTGAAAACTAGGCCTGTCTGCATTCTTTGCAGCACATATTTACTTCTATAGCAGTGTCAAAGATCTAACATTCTTCACAATCCAATCACCACAGCTTTACCCTGCTTGAGGCTCAGCTTCACCTGACCTTACAGTTGATGAAAGCACATCCCGTCTTTTCACGAGGCATGTCATAAAAAATGCAGGCAACTTTCCTTGTTTTGCTTACATTTCTCCACTCACTATTCTCACAAAAACAGTCTTTGTTGCTTTCCATCTCTTCATGCTCCATGTGCACACACTTCTCTCCTGCATGAACTTTTTTTGCCTCGAATGATTTGCCAAGAATCATGAATGCTCATTAGCTATGTAACTGAAATGGTGACAGTGTCACTTCACATATGCCCAATGTAACTGTCACTTTGCTAGTTGGCACACAACTCTCCCTCGCTCCAAAACAGTAGGAAAATCACCTATAATTGTAACATTCAACATGTAATGTCCCAAAATGACAAAAACATCAAACATTCAAAAACTTCAAAAAAAAAAAGTCCTCAAATTTCTACCAAAAAGGCCCCATATTGGGCACCAATTATGTATCCTGGTTTCTCTAGGAAGATGTGATGTCCTACCAGACTTACATAAATTTTAAATTTCATGTTTAAAAACCTCTTGGTTTTAGCGCTTCACCTGAGAAGCCTCATAACTCTTCTGCACAAAATGTACTTTCCTAACAGGTGTTGTTGTTTTATTGCACAACAGAAAATATAGCAAATAAGTTTATTTACAGTCATTTAAAGCAAAGTGCACTAACTGGTAATTTTACTCCTCTTGCTCTGCCACTCTTTTTAATTTTTTAACTTTTTATTTATAATTCAGCAAAAAATGTACACGAAATAAGCAAAACTACTTCTTATAATACAATAAACATTGATGCAATGAGATGTTGTCAAAAGCAATAAAGAACACCGCACTCTGCAATTTCCCTTATAACTGTACATCAACCCCTAGATAGTACCCATGAGGGAAATCTTGAAAATGACCTCTCAATATTTATACAATCAGCATATAAACAAGTTGTCAAGCCCTCATCTAAAACTTTGAACCTGTTGTGCAGCCATCTTCACCCCTTCTTAGAATAGTACTCCCAAAATTTTTGTCTAGCCCCTTTTAAAGAATAAGCTAATTTCTCTATCTAGGCTATCACCAATAATTGTGCTTGTCAGTTTCCGGATGCCGGTACTCAGCGTTACACTGAGTACCAATATTGAAGTGTGCCACTAATAGCATTTGGGTAATAAATATCTTAGATTCTGTAGACACACTGAGGTCTCCCCAGTATCCCGGCAAACCCAGTTTTTGGAAAGGGCCTATCTGGAAACCAACAACTTCTGTGACAATTTGAATATTTTCCATCCAAAATTCTAATACTAAAGGGCATGTCCACCACATGTGGCATGACTGCAATCTCTCCAACAAGAGGGGTCAAAAGTAGAAAAAAAGATTGGGTACCTATAAACCATAAAAACATGATGGCAGAAAAAGATCATATGGCCCATCCAGTCTGTCTATCTGTCCAATTAATTTAGTATTATAATTCTCATCATTTCCTCACAGATCCCCTGTATTTATCCAATGCTTTCTTGAATTCAGATACTGTTTTTGACTCCACCAACTCCACTGGGAGGTTGTTCCATTCATCCATCACCCTCTCTGTAAAGAAACATTCCCTAAGTTTACTCCTGAATCTACCTCCTTTCATGCTCATTTCATGACCCCTTGTACTAGAGCCTCTATTCCATTGAAAAAGACTCACCTCCTGTGGATGGAAACAATTGAGATATTTGAATGTCTCTTATCATATCTCCCCTATCTTACCGTTCCTCTAGGTTATAAATGTTGAGATCTTTAAGCCTATCCCCATATGCTTTAAACTGAAGACCACTGACCATTTTAGTAGCTAAATCTGGACCAACTCCATCCTGTTTATATCCTTTTGAAAGCGTGGTCTCCAGAATTGTACACAGTATTCCAAGTGAGTTCTCACCAAGGACCTATACAGAGGCAACATCACCTCCTCCCTTTTTCTGCTGACCATTCCTCTCCCTGTGCAGCCAAGCATCTTTCTGGCTTTTACCGTCGTTTTAGCCACCTGTTTGGCCACCTTGAAATTATCAGATACAATCACCCCTAGATCTCGCTCTTCCATTGTGCTTAGAATTTCACTCCCAATAATGTTACCTTTCCCTTAGGTTTCTGCATCCTAAATGCATCACTCTGCATTTTTTAGCATTAAATCTTAGCTGCCAGACCTTAGACTATGCCTCAAGGTCCCTCGTGTTTTCTTCACCTTCCTGGCTATCCACCCTGTCACAGATTTTGGTATCATCAGCAAAAGACAAACCTTTCTTGGCAAATCTTCTGTTTTGTTGCTCACAAAAATGTTGAAAGGAACCAGTCCAGGGATCAATCCCTGATGCACACCACTAGTAACAACCCCCTCCCGAGAGAAAACTCCATTCCTACTACCTTTTGTTGCCTCCCACTCAGCCAATTTCTAAGCCAGCCAATCACTCTAGGATCTACAGCAAGGGCGCACAACTTATTTATAAGTCTTCTGTGCGGAAGCGTGTCAAAGGCCTTGTTGAAATCCAAGTACAGTACGTCTAATGCTCTCCCTTGATCCAACTTTCTGGTCATCCAATCAAAAAAAAGATCAAATTTGTCTGACAAGATTTATCTCTGTAAAACCATGCTGCCTCAGATCTTGAAATCCATTGGATTCCAAATATTACACTGTCCTCTGTTTTAGCAGTGATTCCATTAGTTTGCTCACCACAGAGTTCAGACTAACAGACCCATAGTTCCCAACATCCTCCTTACTTCCATTTTTATGAATAAGAACCACAACCGCCCTTTTCCAGTCCTCCGGAACTATTCCAGATTCTCAGGAAGTACTGAAAAGGTAAGACAGTGGAGCTGCCAGTATATCTCTAAGTTCCCATTTGGCCCCATCACCTTATCTACTATAAGTTTAGTTAGCTCCTCATGAACACACTGTTCTGAAAATTGATTGATTTTGGTACAGCTGACCTGTTTCACTAGAGGTGGACCCAGGGCCTGGTACAGGATTGGTACGGCCCTCTGGTCGGACCCAGAGAGCAGCTGCCACCAGGAGGCGGAGCACACGAGGAGACAGAGGCTAGCTGGAACTTCGCCAATAACAGTCCGGGGTTTCTGCAGGTTGAGCCCTTGGGTACCCTGATCACCTGGATTTAGGTGAGCCTCAGATGGTCTCCCGGAGAGGTAGCGGAGGGGTGTGCCTACCACGAGCAAGGATGCACGGCTGATGAAGAGAGGATAGACCAGACACGAACTGGAAGCTCCGGAGACCTCAGGGAGGTAACAGTTCAGGAAGGGCATTCCATGAAGTTAGCAAGTTAGCAAGTAACACATTTAAGACTAATCGGAGAAAATTCTTTTTCACTCAACGCACAATAAAGCTCTGGAATTTGTTGCCAGAGGATATGGTTAGTGCAGTTAGTGTAGCTGGGTTCAAAAAAGGTTTGGATAAGTTCTTGGAGGAGAAGTCCATTAACGGCTATTAATCAAGTTTACTTAGGGAATAGCCACTGCTATTAATTGCATCAGTAGCATGGGATCTTCTTAGTGTTTGGGTAATTGCCAGGTTCTTGTGGCCTGGTTTGGCCTCTGTTGGAAATAGGATGCTGGGCTTGATGGACCCTTGGTCTGACCTAGCATGGCAATTTCTTATGTTCTTATGTTCTAAGTTCTCCGGGCGAGACAGGCAGGGCCTGTGGGTCTAGTCAGGTGAAGGCCGCAGGTGGATTCCAAGCAGGTTGGTCTGATAGCCACAGTAGGCCAGAAGAGAGTGTCCTAGCGAAGCGCAAGGGTCAGAGTCAGAGTATCAGTCCAGAAGTGGTCAGCCAAAGCAGGGGTCAAATACCAAGGTCAGTCCGAGCGTAGTCAAGGCAAGCGAGGGTCGGTTCCAGTCAGCAGATGAAGAGAATGGTCAGACTGGCAGTGGTCAGTTCCAGGCAGCAGACAAAGAGAGTGGTCAGGCAGGCAGTGGTCAGTTCCAGGCAGCAGACAAAGAGAGTAGTCAGACAAGCCAAAGTCAGTACCAGAGAGCAGTCTGAGGAGGTACCTGAGTATGGATACGGGAACACACGGAGACTCAGGAACAAGGAGACACTGGAACAAGGAGACACTTGGAACACAGGATCGGCAAGCTTACTACATCACGGTGTCGACCCGATTGCCAAGGCGAGATCTTAGGCACAGGGCCTTGCTATATATAGGGCTTTCAAGTGATGTCATCAATCTGTGACCCCATTGGTGTTGCCGCGCTTGGCCCTTTAAATTGGAGCACGTTGGCTGCGCGCGCGTCTAGGGGCGAGGCCGAGGCGGCCGAAGACATGGAGCTCCGATGGGAGCTCCGCTGCGAGGCCTGCAGCGTGGAGGAAGCTGGAGAGGGTCTTGGTGAGCGACGGGGATGGCGGGAGCTGGCAGCAGTGGCAAGAACGGAGCTAGTTGAGGGCAGCGCAAGGTGAGCAGGCCCGATCATGGCACCCTCGCGGCCAGAACACGCACAGGACCGAGTTCTGAATGGGATTTGTCTGTTCACTGACAGGTTACTGACCATTCTGCAAGAAGGTGCAGTAAATAAATGAATATCTAAATGCTGGTACCTGACACCTATACTGACATTTGGATATTCACCTTGTGAGAAGAGGTAAGAGCGTCTTTCCTTGTTGGGTAGATGATATTTGCATCTGGCCATAGAAGTAAAATTTATAAAGCTTGAGAGAGGGGACCTCAGACTGATATGGCCTACAAATTTTTTAATGGGGTGGGCATTAGGTACCATGGTCATGGTAGAAGGGATTGAACAGTTCAGCCCCCATCATTTTTTCAGAATGTTCAGTATGTCGGTGAGTGGCAAACCTACCCAGATAACTTTATCTGGGTAATTTTAGCCAAGTATATTCAGTGGGAGACGTCCCACTGAATATTTGGCTAAAAATATCTGGGTAACGTGGAGTACTTAACATTGACCTCTGTATTTTGAGTAATCATATTATTTTACCTACTGAAATAACACCTATAAATTGCTGTTTGAATCCAGGTTTTAATATGCAAATAATAATTGTCAGAATTGATCATATTTTTCATTTCTGGTATATTTAGGCTGCTGGAATGTTTGATTATGCCCATAATTTTATTTAAAAGTAGGAATTTCATGATTCTAAATAAATTTGAAGATACCTGTTTGCAAATATTCTAGGCTTTTCAAGTAGTGCCTGAAAGTAGTATATCCTAAGCAGCAGTTTAATGTTTCTGCTAAACCCAAGATACATCATTATCCAGTTTAGAAAATGCTGCAGTCATTCTTATTTAGGAGGTTGTTTTTTTTGTAAGCTAACAATAATTAGAGGGTATTTGGCAGTATACCAGGTATTTGGCAGTTAGTGCTATCTAATCTAGTCTGTTACTATGTAAGGACAGCTAGTCATCATCAGTATAATGGTATCGGTGATGAGGACTAGTTTATTCTCCCTAGATACCGAACACATTCCTCTCCTATTCCCTGAACTAGGTACAACTAATAGAATCCAGTGTTGTAAATGATCAAGCCAAGAAATGTTTTCCTAGTCAGCATATACAAGGAACAATTTCTTCTGTTTCCTCTATGTTATGTAATATGGATATATAAACAAAAATGCAGATATATCAGTGCAATATAATAAATGGCCTGGCTAATCTATACCAGTTTGTAAATACAATTTAATTTGGCTTGAATGTATTCATTATATAATTCTTATTCTTATTGTGTGTGTGCATTTAGATGTAAACAAAAAATATGGTTATGTAATGCACATGTAATAAAAGAAAAAGCTTGCAAGATATAGACAAGCCATCTTGGTACGTAGGGTAAGCCCAATTTTCATACTGATTAAACAGTTTTTCATAACAATTTGTTAGGTAATGGTTGAGGTATATGCTGGCAACCAGCAATAGGCCATGTTTGTGCCTTGCAGAGTTCAAGGATTTAGGCATCGGCTCACAGGGCTGGAGATGGAGTCAGAGGAAGCCAGATGATCAAATTCAAAATTTTTCTGAGGTCCAGAAAGACAAAGAGGAATGGCAAACAGGCTCAGGATCTAGGAGGGTACCAAAAACTAGGAACAGTGCTTCAGGAAGGACGTCCTCAGCAGAGAACAACAGTGGGGCAGGAAGAGGTCCAGATGTGAAGAGGTTCCATAGGAAGTATCCTAGAAGTCAGTTGTGCCAGCAATATTTACATAAGAACATAAACTAGTTTCTAAAACAGTCAATCACTTCAGGGATCTTACCTTGGATGCTATTCGGAACCTTGTCAAAGGCTTTGCTGAAGAGCAAGTTTGCTTACCATAAATGGTGTTTTCCGTAGACAGCAGGATGAATTAGCCATGCTATTTGGGTGATGTCATTGGACGGCGCGCTGGATTGGACATTATACTCAAGGATCAAATTCTTTTGAGCTGCACATGAGCAGCACTTCAGGCACAAAACTCATGGCTCCTCAACTTCAGTTGATCTCCAAGCTATGAGGCTTCGGATTTATAGTAAAGGAGCAGAAAACTACATGTCGAGGGAGGAGGGCGGGAAGCATGACGAATTCATCCTGCTATCTATGGAAAACACCATTTACAGTAAGAAAACTTGCTCTTTTCCATCAATAAGCAGGCAGAATTAGCCTGCTATTTGGGAGTCCCCAAGCATATGGTTAATAAGGGCAGTTATGGAATAAAGTAATGATCTATGAATCTTGTTGTTCCATACTGCACACATTTTTTTTTTTTACTCCGTGGACACGGTTTTCTGATCTAGAGCACAGGAGAGGACTACTTGTCTGAGTTGCTGAGTGGTCTAAGCAGTAATGAGCTGTAAAAGTATGAACTGAAGACCAAGTCGCAGCTCTACAGATGTCTTCCATTGGTACTTTTTTGAGATGGGCAATGGAAGATGCCTTTGCTCAAAGTAGAGATGTGAATCGTGTCCTCGATCGTCTTAACGATCGATTTCGGCTGGGAGGGGGAGGGAATCGTATTGTTGCCGTTTGGGTGTTTAAAGTATCATGAAAATCGTGAAAATCGTGAGCCGGCACACTAAAACCCCCTAAAACCCACTCCCGACCCTTTAAATTAAATCCCCCACCCTCCCGAACCCCCCCCAAATGCCTTAAATTACCTGGGGGTCCAGCGATGGTCCAGAACGGCAGCGGTCCGGAACGGCCTCCTGCAATTGAATCGTGTTGTCTTCAGCCGGCGCGATTTTTCAAAATGGCGGCGCAAAATGGCGGCGGCCATAGACCAACACGATTCGACTGCAGGAGGTCGTTCCGGACCCCCGCTGGACTTTTGGCAAGTCTTGTGGGGGTCAGGAGGCCCCCCCCAAGCTGGCCAAAAGTCCATGGGGGTCCAGCGGGGGTCCGGAAAACGATCTCCTGCCGCGAATCGTTTTCCGTACGGAAAATGGCGCCGGCAGGAGATCGACTGCAGGAGGTCGTTCAGCGGCGGTCCGGAACCCCCGCTGAACGACCTCCTGCAGTCGATCTCCTGCCGGCGCCATTTTCCGTACGGAAAACGATTTGCGGCAGGAGATCGTTTTCCGGACCCCCGCTGGACCCCCAGGGACTTTTGGCCAGCTTGGGGGGGCCTCCTGACCTCCACAAGACTTGCCAAAAGTCCAGCGGGGGTCCGGAACGACCTCCTGCAGTCGAATCGTGTTGGTCTATGGCCGCCGCCATTTTGCGCCGCCATTTTGAAAAATGGCGCCGGCTGAAGACAACACGATTCAATTGCAGGAGGCCGTTCCGGACCGCTGCCGTTCCGGACCGCCGCTGGACCCCCAGGTAATTTAAGGCATTTGGGGGGGTTCGGGAGGGTGGGGGATTTAATTTAAAGGGTCGGGGGTGGGTTTTAGGGGGTTTTAGTGTGCCGGTTTTCCTGCCCTCCCCCTTCCCCCGATTTACGATTTTTTGACGATAAATCGGGGGAATTGGTATTGTATCGTGGCCCTAACAATTTTTGATGATTTAAAATATATCGGACGATATTTTAAATCGTCAAAAAACGATTCACATCCCTAGCTCAAAGTTGGTATGCTGAGACTGAGCTTGACAAGGGAATTTGTGATGAGTTGTGGCAGAACTGAATGCAGTTTGAGATCCAGTTGGATATGGTTCATTTTGAGACTGCAACCCCTAGTAAGTTCGGGTTGAAAGATATAAACAATTGAGAAGATTTACGAAAAGGTTGCGTCTTTGTTTATAATAAGCTATTGCTCTCTTGTAGTCCAGTGAATGGAGTTGAGACTCTCTTTTGTTAGCATGAGGTTTAGGGATGAATACTGGAAGCGTGATGCTTTGATTGATTTGGAAAGCTGACACTACTTTGGGCAGGAATTTTGGATGAGTTCTTAGAACTACTTTATCATGAAAAAATTGCAGGTAAGATGAGTTATGAACTAAGGCTTGCAGTTCACTTACTCATTGAGCTGAAGGTATTGTGACTAGAAAAACTACTTTCCAAGTTAAATATTTCAAATGAGAAGATTGAATTGGTTCGAAAGGAGGTTTCATTAAATTTGATAAGACTATGTTTAGGTCCCATGGAACTGGAGGCTTTCGAAGTGGAGGGTGGAAGTTAAAAATTCCTTTAAGGAAATGAGATATTAAAGAATGTGAGGCTATGAAAGTGCCATTAAGTCTTTCATGTTAAGTTGCTATGGCACTTAGGTGAACTCTTACTGAGGAAGTCACTAAACCTGATTTGGAAAGATGAAGCGAGTAAGTGAGGTTTTCTGTAGGCGTTGACAAGAAGGGAGGAACCTTTTGCGTGTGGCACCACATTTCCATTTTCCAATTGAAGGAGTAATTTCTTCTTGTTGATGTTTTTCTGGATGCTATAATGATGTGCTCAATGTCATCTGAAAGAGTGAAGTCCTTTAAAATCTCGTATTCAATATCCAAGCTGTTAGATGAAGCGAAGAGTGTAAGGGGTGAAGGAGGGTTTCGTTTTCTTGGGTTAGAAGATTTGGATCCTGACCGAGGTTCCAAGGTTCTGTTTCAGAGAACTGTACTAGATAAGTGTACCAGAGCTGTTCTGGCCATGCAGGAGCTATGAGTATCACCCGTAATCGGTCTTGAATCAGTTTCTTAACTGTCCTTGATATGAGAGGAATTGGAGGAAATGCATAAAGAAGACTCTGTGACCATGACATCAGAAAGACATCCTGTTTGTATCTGATGGGGCTGGGATGTGCTGAGCAGAATTGTTGAACTTTTCGATTTTGTTCTGTTGTGAAAAGGTCTATCCAAGGGTGACCCAATTGTAGGAATATCTTGTTTGCAACTGCTTGGTTCAGTGACAATTTGTGGGGGTCAAATATCCTGCTGAGGCGATTGGCTAACTTAATGGCTACACCTGGTAAGTAAGTTGCATTTAACAGTATTGTTTTGGAGAGCCCACTCCCATATCCAGACAGTTTCCCTGCAGAGATTCCAGAAACCTGACCCTCCTTGCTTGTTTATATAGAACATCGCAACTTGATTGTCTGTGTGTATCATTAAGGTTTGACCTCTCAAAAGATGTGTGAAAGCTTTTAGTGCATTTTTCATGGCTCTGAGTTCCAAAAGATTGATTGGAAATGATATTTCGACTTGTGTCCATAGTCCTTGCATCTTGTAATTTGCAGATGTGCTCCCCATCCTTGTGTTGACGCAGAGGAGATCCAAATGTTACACTGTTTCTATATAACCACCAGCTGATATCCTTTGCGATGCATTCCATGATTGTTATTATTGTGGACATTGGCATCAGGAAATGAATCCACTGAGCTTTCAATCCCTACTGAAGTTGACGCATATGAAGTCGGATATGGGATACTACGTGAATTGCCGCTGCTAAGTGTCCAGGAAAAATCAGAATTTGGTGGGCAGTTGATTTTGTAGTTGATAGTAGATTCGTATCTAGTTTTTGCAATTGATTTATAATTTCTTGGGGAAGGAAAGCAAGTGCTGCATACCTGTAACAGGTGTTCTCACAGGACAGCAGGATGTTAGTCCTCACATATGGGTGACATCACAGGATGGAACCCTGTACCGAAAACTTTTCTGTCAAAGTTTCTACAAAGGTTTAACTGACACTGGCACACTGGGTGCACTGAACATGCTCAGCCTGCAATTATCCCTGTGAGCCACAGGTGTCTCCCTCAGTCTCGTCTTATAGCTAAAAGCGCAAGCGAAACTAAAATAAAAGTAAAAACGTATACAGACCCAACTCCGTGGGGTGGTGGGTGGGTTTCGTAAGGACTAACATCCTGCTGTCCTGTGAGAACACCTGTTACAGGTAAGCAACACTTGCTTTCTCACAGGACAAGCACGATGGTAGTCCTCACATATGGGTGAGTACCGAGCTGAGGATGCCCGAGAGCTCACCAAATGCACCCAAGAAGCGCGAAAGGCACAATGACGGGGGTGGAATTTGGAACGGAGGGCATCCTGAAACCCTTAACGGGTTGGTGGAAGGATGTTGGGTAGTTAAAACGAAAAGAATAAGAGTAGACGGACTGGCCAAGCATGGAGCATGCCGGCTAGTCGTATGTAAGCAATAATGAGCTGCAAAGATATGGAGAGAACTCCAGGTTGCAGCCTGATAAATATGTACAAGCAGCAGCGGCCCAGGAGAAGCTATTAAGGCTGGGACGGATGCAACAGTGTGTGGTTACACACAGTGTTGTAGTGAAATGCCTGCTTGTTGGTAGGAAAAGAGATACAGATCGTCAATTAGGAGGAATAGGTCTGTTTGCCCACTGGAACTCGCAGTTTGACTCTTGCCACAGAAGGAAAGAGGTAGGTGGAATTCCTATGGAATGTACTGCGATCTAGTTAGAATGGAAGTGCACTATTACTGTCCAAGAAGTGGAAAAAACCATCTCGCTTTGATGAGAGAGAGGTGTTGGTAAAAATGGGCAGAGTATATTCTGAGTAAGGTGAGATGCAACGTCTACCTTAAGAAAGATATGAAGTTGAAAACATAAAACCACTCGGTCATGAAGGAACGCAGGGTCGGATGAGTATGTAACAAGGTGTGTAACTCACTGACCCTGATGGCAGAAATGACATTTATGAGAGAAAGAATTTCCCATGCCAAACTGTGAAATGAGAGGAATGGAAAGGCTCGAACGGAGAACGTATGAGACTTATAAGGATAAGATATAGGTTCCATTCCGTGACTAGTAAAAATAGAGGCGGCCTGATCAGTGGATAATCCATGGTAAGCTGACTCAGAAGGGGTTTACCGTTAATCGGGTATTCCCACTCCCAAACGGTACACCAATTGGAACAGAGGTGTACCTCTGTGGAGGATGTCTGGGGAGCAGAATCCGAGGAAGCAAGAGAAAAGAGTGGTGTAGAAAAAGAAAAAGGGTAATACCCTTTTGTATGCGTTAAGTGGTAA
The DNA here is from genome assembly GCF_901001135.1 of Rhinatrema bivittatum. Classification (NCBI taxonomy): domain Eukaryota; kingdom Metazoa; phylum Chordata; class Amphibia; order Gymnophiona; family Rhinatrematidae; genus Rhinatrema; species Rhinatrema bivittatum. Next base: position 215,800,578 of record NC_042618.1, on the reverse strand, counting down.
ATCATGCCATTTTGAATGGTAGGATTTATGTGTGGAAGGTTTTGTGATGCTACCAGTACCTGAGAACATCAGTGAGTCTATGATTTGAGACTGACTTGTGAGAAGGCCAACTGGTTATTGGTGTGATAGATTGAGAAGTATGGGAAGCATACTGGTCTCGGCCATGACCTGGGTCTGAGGAACAGTGAACCCCATCCCGGTTCAACATTAGAAGAGTGCTGGCTATGAGAGGCAGCAGAAGAGATACATTTAAGAGGCCCTTGATGGAAGAAAGGCGCCTATGGGAACGCATTGGAAAAATGTTTAGGGAGTAGAATCTGTGCACCGTATGGTTCGATTCGGACGCAGAGGGCAAGTTCGGTTGACCTCAGCGTTAGAAGATGTTTCCCGCTACACATGTAGTCCGAGACCATTCGAGAGGATGGAAACCTACATGGAGAAGGTCTGCTAGTGCGTTCAGTAAATCTCTTAGATAAGTGGCCGGAGGATGCATGAAGTGAGCAAGGGCCAAGGGTAGAGCTGCGCAGCTTCCTTGCAGAACAGCTAAGAGGTTGTGCATGCTTGTGTATTGGAAAGCACATTGTCCCTATGCTGTCTGTCTGTATGCACAAAGATTTGTTGCAGAGGCAGTATTGAAAGGCATAAGGGTATAAATCATGGCTACAAGCTCCAGGAAGTTCATGTGAAACTGTGCCTGGAGTGGAATAGATGCATATTGGGTTGAGAAGCTTTTAGGTCAAACTTTACAACCCTGAGTAAATGCGAGCATGAGCAAAATCAGACTAGGTTTTGGTTCTAGATCTGCAATATGGATGAGGGACGAAAGCGGTTGAACAGCTTAGGCCCACTGATAATGGAATTTCACTGAATCTAACCCAAAGAAGTTTTGGATCTATGAGGAAAGTGCATAGTGAAAAAATCCCATGGCCCGACAATGAAGAATTGAGGGGCTGAGGTTATGGAAAATGCGCGCAGGGACATGTAAATATTTATTAGAATGTCTGCGAGGATGCTGGACAGGAAGGTCATTATGACTTTGGTGTCCAGAAATGTTGTATAAGGGATTTATGGCAGTGACAGTAATCCCAGGTAGTAAATGTATAGTGAGTCATGAAGAAGTTAGAGCTCCTTGCGTGGAGTGACTGTGGTTATGCAGCTGTCCATGCAAGGAAAAGCGTGAATGATGTTGCACTCCGTAGAGAAACAGCAGTCGCCGATAGTGATTCAATGAAATACCCCAGTTGCCGAAGCTGGTACAACTGGCAGAGCTTGGGATTCTAATATTGTTGACTCACCATGAAGCACATAGAAAGATTAAAGGTAATGTACTTACTGCGATATGGAAGCATGGTGACAAAAGATACCATTTTACCTGTGCCTTCTGAAGAAAGTTGGTATTTCTGAGGTCCAGGATGGGCAGAGAGTAACTACTTTCTGTTGAAAGTAAGAATGGTGTAATTAAAACTCCCCAAACCCACCCACCTGCACTTTGTAGCGTCTGGGGGAGTGTACCAGAAAACGTGGTACAAAGTGGGGTGGCCGCTCTGATATCCGGCCAGTTGGGAGACCAGGAGGTGTCCAACTGGAGGGGCTGATGTAATCTGGATATCATGTAAGCTCCCATGGGAGTGTGAGCGGTAAAGTCTTACCCTCATTTCTGTATGCTGTACAAGGAGACATCGAGACCTGTCATCAGGCTTCGAGGTGTACTTGCATTTGAGGTAGTAGTTGCTGGATCTCGTGTTTAGCAGATCAGCGAATGCATCTGGAACTCTGGTTCTGAATTAGGAACCAGAAGCCAGAGTATTAATCAGTACAGAGCCCCGTTGCTGAAAATGGGAGGATGTCCTGATGCAATCCCAAAGAAATGATAGAGAGGTTCTCTTGGTATTGTGGCTGACATAGCTGGCATAGCGATATGTGACACTAATACAGTTCTTGGACGGTACATGACCTAGAACTTTTCGAACCATGTGGCCCGAATTAGAGAACACATCTCAATGGTAATGCCACAGAAGTGAGTACTTACCATCCGACGTGGATCGCCGAAGGACGAGCTGGTGAAGATTGCTGGCTCCGTGGATTTCAGGAGTCATCGAGGGAGTAGACGCCCATCTCAACTCTGATGTCTGGTATGGTGGCGCAGGTATAGAGGAGACAGGCTGAGTGTGGCTGGCGCTACCACCGTAATTAGTGGAGGGCCACAATCCTGCACTGATGTCAGTGGGGCACGCCTCGGGAACAGGGGAACCAATTAACAGCTTGCGAACCCGGCCCTCGTCGCAGCGGCTCGATGTCTCATGATGCCAGTACAGAATTCTTCGGAACTCGTTCCAGTGTTTCTGGAGCACCAAGGACTGCCAATACTGTGCGGAACAGTGTCGATGGCAATGGTGATGCTGCTCGGCCTGAGCATTCTTCAGCATCGAGAAGGATAGCACCGATGTGCTGGGTGGCGTCGGTGGCAGATGGTCACCGTGTCGGTGATGATGCATGCCACAGTGCTCGGCCTCGTCTTTCCCCAGCACCAAGATGGATGCCCTCGCTGTCTTGGATGGCGACTGATGGATTGTCAGCATGCCTGCACTCCTCCTGGCACTATGTAGTGTCATAGGTTAATACGGGGCTTTAATAAGAACCCAAAGCATGGAGCACTGTGTGTAGGTGAGGGCATTATGTGGCTATGTCGGTATTGACGGTGTTGATGGTGGCCGAAGCGGCCTCGAGGGTATCATCAAAAATATATATGAAAAAACGTCGCTGATCCGGGCAGCAATGATGACAGTGACGGAAGCACTGACAGCATCAGTGAAGGTATCTAAGAAAACGATGTGGCATCGAATAATCGAAAAAACATCATTGGTATTGGAAAAATGATACCAGCATCGACATAGTCGATGGCCGCATCGATAAGAAAGTTGAAGACACCGATAGAAGTGACGTGGGCGTCGAGGGTATCAATGTATGGAGGCAGGCACCGACGGCATCAACGGCATGGCCACGGATGTCGACGGTATCGATTGGATCAACTCGGGCACCAATGGCGATGTTGGAATCGATGCCACCGACATGGGCATTGATGGGACCAACATGGGCACCGATGGAATCGATGTTGGCATGGATGCCATCGATGGAATCGACATTGGCATCGGTGGAATAGACATTGGCATCGATGTCATCGATGGAATCGACCCAGACATCGATGCCCATCGATGCAATCGATCTGGCATCGATGCCATGTACAATCGATGGAAATGTCTTTGGCATTGATGACATTGATAAAATAAACTATGGCATCGATGTAAATGACCCTGGCATCGATGGAAGTGCCCTGGGCGATGATGGCATTGACCCCAGCATGGATGGCACTGATGACACAAAAGTGTGGGTCGATGGCATCCACCCGGGTGATGATGGCACCGATGAAACCCAGGGAAAAATCAGTGCCATGGATGAAAAACATGGATGGCAGTGATAGAAACGATGCAGGGATCGATGGCATCAGTGTACCGCGGGGGAGGGTTTCCGATGGCATCTAAGAATCCAGGACGGTCTGAAGGGGGTACCGATGGTAGCGATGGGGGCATCAACTGTGCGAGGGTACCGAGGAAATCGAAGAACCTGAAATCGACAGGGGCCCTGGCGGCAATGGAAATTGTGGAAGTCCCTGTCCCACTAGTGCTAATAACCAGGCAGAGTGTCCCAGAGGGACACTCGCAGGCTATGTGTGGCTAACTGAAAACATAGGGAGAGGGAAGGCCGCAGTTGGTTGGCAGGCCAGGGAGGTGACAGGAACTGACCGAAAAAACAGGGCATAGTACTCACCGAGCGTCGAATAAGGTAGACCCGTGCAGGGAAAAGTGTTTGTGAAGTAAAAGTTTAAGTTTTTCCGTGTGAAAAAAGTGTTGGAATTTCTCACAGAGCTCCTAACCGCTATGCTTACTGCAGAGTGGAAAAAAGAAGACCGAGGGAGACACCTGTGGCTCACAGGGATAATTGCAGGCTGAGCATGCTCAGTGCACTCAGTGTGCCAGTGTCAGTCAAAGCTATGTAGAAACATCCTGCTTGTCCTGTGAGAATGCAGTAGCTTCTATTATGTTTATCTTTGACCCATGAATTGAATAATCTGAGTTGGTTTGAGTACCGATTTCTTGTAATTTGTAAGGAAACCCAGAGATTCTAGACACCAGATTGTCTTCTTCCGAGGTCGAGATAAGGAGTTTGGGTTGAGGGAAACTATTAATCAATCATCTAGATAAGGGAATAGATGAATTTTCTGATGCCTCAAGTGGGCCACTGCCACAGCCAGACATTTGGTGAAGGCTCTGGGAGCAGAGGAAAACCAAAGGGCAGAACCCTGTACTGCTAGTGTATGGAGTTCACCTGGAAGCAGAGGAAATGCCAGCAGGAGGGCTGTATCGGGATGTGAGTGTATGCATCCTTGAGTTCTATAGAACACAACCAATCATTCTGTTGTATGAATGGGAGAGGGATGTCATCTTGAATTTCTCCTTCCGTACGAACTTGTTTAGAGGTCAAAGGGTCTAGAATTGGACGGAGATCCCCTGAGCATTTGTTACGGATCTGCTCCTGTGGAAGGAGGAGTTAGCAATCTGTTATGGGGCCGATGGCAGATGACTGTGCCCCCAGGAGGATATCTTGAGAGGGACCACTGGCTAGGCTTGGGTATGGAGGCACACACAGATAATTCTTTTATTAGACAGGTTAGTAGAACCACCAGAGGTGGTAGTAGTGAGCTGATATGCCCGGCAGGGCTGAAGTCTCTCAGGTACTGGAACAGCGATCCCAGGGTTGCTGAGCTGAAGAGAAACTATAGATAGTGAGTAGACGAGGTATGCTGGGTTCATAGCCAGAACTAGATGAGAAAACTCACATAAGGTCTTGAGAAAGCTCAGTAGCTGGAAAGGGTTAGGCCCTCGAGGAGCGAGTACCTGGTTCCAGGGAAAGCTCTGAGAGAGCGATGGTAACTCACAAATGTCTGTATCTGCGATAGCTTCCAGGCAGTAGAGAATCTTCAGAGTGTCCAGGAACATGGGCCCTCGACGAGCGAGTACCGGTTCCTATCTGAAATCTGAAATAAAGAAAAGAGAGCAAGGCCCCCGAGGAGCGGGTACCCCTGGTAAGTCCGAGGAGGCAGAGTAGTGTAGAGAGACAAGCGAGTCCAAATCAATCCCCGCTATCAATCCTTGCTAACTCAATTCGTTAGCGAATACTGAGACCTTTTATATTGGAAGCGGATGACGTCATCTCAGGGGGACGCCCCCGAGGTTCGCGCCCTTTGAGCGCGCGCACGCACACGCCCTATGTCATCAGGCAACATGGCGGATCCGCAGCGTCGAGCTGGTCCGGTGACGCCGGAGGGAGACGGCAAGAAGACGCCGTGGCAGCTAACCGTGCATCAGACCCGGAGGGAGTCGCCACATAGGTAAAGAGGGCGGAGTGAGGGTATCGAGCAGCGATGGACGCAACAGTACCCCCCTTCAAGGGCGATCTCCTCTTCGGGTACCAGGCTTAGGTTTCAAAGGATATGCGAGGTGAAACTGATGAAGCATCTCTTTATCCAAGATATTGGTCTGAGGCTCCCAAGTGATTAAATCGGTGCTGAAGAATTCCCAATTCAGAAGGTATTCAAAATCTTGCCTCTGTATGAACATCCAGAATCTCTTTGATCTTGATTTCTAATTCGTCTTCTGCAATGGCGACAGATGGATCTTGAGATTTGGAAGAATCTTTCAGAGTGTTATTGATCATATCAGCAGCAATGGGTAGAGCTGCTGTGGACGTCACTGAGGAATTCAGTGGAAGTGGTGATGTTGAAGAATGTCCAAAATCCACTTCTAAAGATAACTCTACAGTAAATGAAGCTGGATGAGAGATGGTAGTATTTAGCAGCAATAGCTAACTGCTATAGACGCCACTGAGACTTCAACGGAAGTGGTGATGTTGGAGTACGTCCAACCCCACTTCTAAAGGTAACTCTTCAGTAAGTATCGGGATGAGGTGTTGAATTCAGCAGCAATAGCTTAGCTGCTATGGACGTCACTGAAACTTCAAGAGAAGTGGAAATGTTGGGGTATGTCCAAAACCCACTTCTGGATAACTCTTCCATAGAATTGCTGGAAGAGAGATGGTGGCAGCACCAGCAAATCAAACAGGCTGGTAGCTAGAGATATCTTCTTCGGATCTAATTGTGCTGTAGTACTTCAGGCATGACTTCCGAGTGAAACAATTGTAGCAGATATCTCTAAATTATAGCCATGAAGACGGTAAAGATGTAGAGCACCATCTAGCCATGGCAAACATAGCAACCACTATGAATATCAGCAGCCAGGAGTAGAACTGCTGTGGACGTTGTTAAGATCCTCAAGAGAAGTGGTGATGTAAAGGAACGTCCAAAGCCCACCTCAAGTTGTGATGCAATAATGGATCTTCTAATTTGATGAAGGAACTGCTCAGGTCTTCCACAAGACATCTGAGAATAAGGTTGCCTCCTGCCCCTGAGTCCACCAGGGCAGGGGTCCGAACCGTAGCTGGTTCAGGGGTCACAGAGACTGAATGAGGGAGTGGAGGAGATAACGCAGTATGACCCAAGAACAGTCCTCCCGCGGGACTTAGGCCCGTCCGTTTCCCGGACGAATAGGGCATATAGAGACATCATGGCCGGGCTGACCACAGTACATGCACAGGCCACGTTTCTTCAGAAATCTTCTCTTCTTTGGGTCAAGTGACCATGACCAAGTTGCATAGGTTCATCTTTATCAACAGCAGGAATTGCTGGACCCATCCGAGGTGCAGGGGTACTGGCCTGTTTCAACCCAGTTAACACCTTAGGCCAGAGTTCCTTCACCTTGTCTCGGAGCCGAAATCAATCCGAGTAGCTAAGGCTATCTATTCTTCCAGCGAGTCAGGTGTCTGGCGAGCGGCCAATTCGTCTTTCAAGCGGGTATCCAGGCCTCTGCAGAAGAGAGTCTTGAGACATCTGGGGTCCCAGTGAAGTTCCACTGCAAGAGTCTTGAATTCTATGGCAAATTCAGCCAATGATCTGTTGCCTTGCTTCAAGTCCACTAAAGCAAACCCGGCAACAGACATACGAGCAGGGTCATCAAAAACGGATTTAAACAAGTCCATAAATCCTTCTATGTCCTGCAAAATAAGGTCCTTGCATTCCCATAAGGTAGATGCCCACGACAAGGCTCTCCCATCCAAGTATGACAGAATGTAGATGGTCTTGGAGAGGCCCGTGGGAAACAATGAAGGCTGTAAGGTGAAATGCATGCTGCACTGGTTCAAAAAGCCCCGAGTCTTCTGGAGTACTCCGGAGAAGCGAATAGGAGCCGCCAGTGGAACAGCAGTCTTTAAAGTTACCTCTTGTAACTGACCTTCTTGGGTAGAAGCTGTGCCTTGTATCTTCTGTGTGTGAAGCTGATGGAATACTGCAGTAAGTTTCTCCAAGGTTTCTTGCTGTTCTGAGATGCGTTAAGCCAGGCCCGGTATAGCCTGCAAGGAGGAGAGGTGTGCCGGGTCCATGGGGTTACTGACATCCCATACCTTAAGCTGGATTCCCAGGAGTACTGCTTCTTCAATTTAAAGCCGGATCCACTGGAGTTAGCAATCTGTTGTGTTCTACTCCTCAAGACGGGAGGAGTTAGCAATCTGTTATGGATCGGTTTCTGGATATTCCTGAAGGAGGAGGAGTTAGCAATCTGTTATGAAACTGCTCCTGAGGAAGGAGGAGTTAACAATCTAATATGCTCAGCTCCTGTAGAGGGAGTAGTTAACAATCTGTTAGAGTTTAGACTGAGGAGCTAGCAATCTGTTATGAATCTGTTGCTGAAGACTCCTGATGGGGAAGGAGTAGCAATCTGTTACCAGTGGAGTGCTTGAAGAGGGCACTCAGCTGTAGAGGAATGTAGATAGGTGGATCCTTGGGCCGATGACAGATGATGCGCCCCCAGGAGGATATCCTGAGCGGGACCACCAGCTAGGCTTGGGTATGGAGACAGACACAGATAATTCTTTTATTAGACAGGTAAGTAGAACCACCAGAGGTGGCAGTAGTGAGCTGATATACCCGGCAGGGCTGAAGTCCCTCAGATACTGGAACAGTGATCCCAGGGTTGCTGAGCTGTAGAGAAACTATAGATAGTGAGTAGACAGGGTATGCTGGGTTCATAGCCAGAACTAGATGACAAAACTCACATAAGGTCTTAAGGAAGCTCAGTAGCTGGAAAGAGTAAGGCCCTCGAGCAGCGAGTACCTGGTTCCAGGGAAAGCTCTGAGAGAGCGATGGTAACTCACAAATGTCTGTATCTGCGATAGCTTCCAGGCAGTAGAGAATCTTCAGAGTGTCCAGGAACATGGGCCCTCAACGAGCGAGTACCAGTTCCTAGCTGAAATCTGAAATAAAGAAAAGAGAGCAAGGCCCCCGAGGAGCGGGTACCCCTGGTAAGTCCGAGGAGGCAGAGTAGTGTAGAGAGACAAGCGAGTCCAAATCAATCCCCGCTATCAATCCTTGCTAACTCAATTCGTTAACGAATACTGAGACCTTTTATATTGGAAGCAGATGACGTCATCTCAGGGGGACGCCCCCGAGGTTCGCGCCCTTGCTGGTATATCAATCGAAGCGCGCGCGCACGCCCTACGTCATCAGGCAACATGGCAGATCCGCAGCATCGAGCTGGTCCGGGGACGCCAGAGAGAAACGTCAAGAAGTCACCATGGCAGCTAACCTTCCATCAGACCCGGAGGGAGTCGCCACATAGGTAAAAAGGGCAGAGTGAGGGCGTCGATCAGCGACAGACGCAATAGCATTTCAGGATGAGGAAGTATTGGGAGTAAAATCCCAAATTGATTTTATTTTTCAGAATTATTTGGATGGCTTATGTTATAGCAGTGTCTGTAGCTCTTGTTCTAGTAGGTGAACAGTGGAGATATTCGACACTCTGGGAGAAAGGTGAGGGAGATGAGGTTTGGATAGGAAATTGGGATGGCATCCCTCCTTCACAATTTGGAGCACCTATTCGTCTGAGGTGATCTTTTGCCATTCTGGGAAGTAATGTTGAATTTGTCCCCAGTGGGTAATTCCAGCTGTGGCTGATTTATCTTCAAAAAGACTGGTTTTTGGAGAAAAATCTGGACTGGTTTCTTTTGTTTTCTTTCTTTTTGGCGGGGTCTAGCCTGAGTTGTTTGAAGCTGTGGTTGAGGTAGTTGGTAAGGCTGGAATTGTTGTGTTCTGTATGGCATGTAAGTTTTGTATGGTCTTCTTTTAAAATACATAGATTTTCTTTGGTAGTAGTGCCGAAAATAGGATTGGGGATCTACAAATCCTGAGAGAGATTGGACTGCTAAATTTTGTTCTTTTAGTTGTACTACATGTCCTTAAGTTTGTCTCCGAACAAGTTGTCTCCCACACAAGGGACATTAGCCAATTTTTCATGAACATCTTCTCTGATAGAACTGGAATGTAGCAGCACCATGCGATGAGCTGCGACGGCTAAGGCCAATGTTCTGGCAAATGTTTTGAAAGATTCATATACAGCCCATAGATGTCTGAGACCCTCTTCCATGTCATAAAAAGGTTGAGTTGTGATGGGTTGTCCTGTTTCTGTCCGGAGAAATGGTTTTAGCAGTTGGAGGGATTCATAAAGATATTGGACGATGTAAAATTGATGTTGTTGGATGCGGGAAGTGAGCATCCCACTTTGAAAAGATTTTCTGGTGTATTCATCTAGGATCCTATGATCTCTTATAGGGGTTGTTGATGAATGTAGTTTGGCCTTTTTTGCTCGTTTCATAGCTGATTCCACATGTGGAAGCTCAACTACTCCGTAAATGTTAGATTTTTGTAGTCTGAACTTCAATTCTAGTTTTCTAGAAACTGGAAGCATTGATTGAGAGGACTCCCAGGTCTTTGACATATGGAGTCTAATAATTTGTGAGATGGTAAAGCTGATGGTTCAGTGGGAACACCTAAAATTTTTAGAATTCCAAAAATCTCCTCTCTAGGGTCGGTAGTTTTCTGGTTTCTATCCCTAGAAGGGTACCTAGTTTCTCAATGAAACGAGAATAAGTAAGGTCATCAGGCCGTGATGAATGGTCAGACAGCTCCTCTGGTGGATTGGAGGTGTCGGGGGACCAGTTCCCCGGTAAATGCTGGAGTGTGGAATGAGGCAATTGGGTTTTCTCTGTAGTCTGCTCTGGGTTGGGAGAGTGTGGTGAGTCAGGAGTAATGGGGTGTGGTGTTTCCCCTGTAGGACCCGGAAAGTGTGGTGGAGAAACTTGCAGATGCAAAGAAGAAAAAAGATTTGTTATAATTGTAGAGATTTGATTAATGGCCTCCTGGGAGCAGAATGTATTTGTATCCCCTTGGGTCTTCTGAGGTTGAGCTTTTTGTTGTGAAGCTTTAGAAGGTAACTTCAAGCAGTGTATGCCTGCTAGTAGGATGTCTGAAGGAGGTTGGGGGGTCCAAGAGACCTGCTCCTGTCAGAGAGGTTTGGTTCTTGGAGTTAGTTCTTCTTGTAAATTTTTTTATTTGTGATGGGAACGAGAAGAAAGTCCCGAGCATTCTGAACGACTACTTTGTGAAGATGTTGAACTAATTGAAAGTGGTTTTTGATGTGAAACCCATGGAGGATTCGATAATATATCCAAGATGGAGTCCTTTGTTAGATGAGCCCTAGATGGGGATTTATTTTTAATGTTTAGAAAATACATGCATCATTTTGCGTCATTCCTGCATCGGAGAATTAGAATGATGGCGCAAGTGCGTCGGTGCATCGCGGTCTTTGCTACGGGTATGTGTCAGTGTGTAGCAGTGCGCTGTTGCGTCGCTTTTGTCTGGACATGACGTAGTTTGCACCGAGATGGAGTGTTTCGGCTTATGGGCGTTGGATGTCGATGAGTCTTGTTTCTTCTTTGATGCAGTATCTTGTTTTCAATATATATATAAATGATCTGGAAAGGAATATGACGAGTGAGGTTATCAAATTTGCGGATGATACAAAATTATTTAGAGTAGTTAAATCACAAGCGGACTGTGATACATTACAGGAGGACCTTGCAAGACTGGAAGATTGGGCATCCATATGGCAGATGAAATTAAATGTGGACAAGTGCAAGGTGTTGCATATAGGGAAAAATAACCCATGCTGTAGTTACATGATGTTAGGTTCCATATTAGGAGCTACCACCCAGGAAAAAGATCTAGGCATCATAGTGGATAATACTTTAAAATTGTCGGCTCAGTGTGCTGCAGCAGTCAAAAAAGCAAACAGAATGTTAGTAATTATTAGGAAGGGAATGGTTAATAAAACGGAAAATGTCATAATGCCTCTATATCGCTCCATGGTGAGACTGCACCTTGAATACTGTGACAATTCTGGTCACCGCATCTCAAAAAAGATATAGTTGCGATGGAGAAGGTGCAGAGAAGGGCAACCAAAATGATAAAGGGGATGGAACAGGTCCTCTATGAGGAAAGGCTGAAGAGGTTAGGGCTGTTCAGCTTGGAGAAGAGACTGCTGAGGGGGAATATGATAGAGGTCTTTAAGATCATGAGAGGTCTTGAACGAGTAGATGTGACTCGTTATTTACACTTTCGAATAATAGAAGGACTAGTGGGCATTCCATGAAGTTAGTAAGTAACACATTTAAGACTAATCGGAGAAAATTCTTTTTCATTCAACGTACAAAAAAGCTCTGGAATTTGTTGCCAGAGTTGTGGTTAGTGCAGTTAGTGTAGCTGGGTTCAAAAAAGGTTTGGATAAGTTCTTGGAGGAGAAGTCCATTAACGGCTATTAATCCAGTTTACTTAGGGAATAGCCACTGCTATTAATTGCATCAGTAGCATGGGATCTTCTTTTTTTTTTTATTATTTAATATTTATTAATTTTAAACATAACATACAAAGCATCCACTTTGTCATGAAATATGGTTAAGACAATAAGAATCAAAAAAAAAATCAAAGAAAAATCCACATTTATGCAGTTACATATAAAGTAATTTGTTCAACTTAAATTATTAGTCTTAACCCTTTAGACCCCTAAGTAGGGGGGGATCTTCTTAGTGTTTGGGTAATTGCCAGGTTCTTGTGGCCTGGTTTGGCCTCTGTTGGAAACAGGATGCTAGGCTTGATGGTCCCTTGGTCTGACCCAGCATGGCAATTTCTTATGTTCTTAGATGGCTGCACCGGCTATTGCATCATACATCGGATATCTTGCGGCGCATATGGCACAATCTGGTCGGGACCACACTCCTCCGTCCTCGATTTTACCTTTTGGGTATCCTATGTGGACCGATGCTTTTTTGGTCTTGGTTAAGCCAAAGAGGATCATCTGGGTACATTTTTAGACTTTGTCCTGGACCCTGGGGACAAATGAATAGAGTGTCCAGGGGTGAGGGCATATGAGTCTGAAGTTGGAGAGTGGTCCTGACGAATGCTAGCTATCTCAGCAGCCCTTTGTCATTGGGCTCTTGGGGACATGCGTCCACAATCCCGACATAATGCTTGGTCATGGTCGGGGCCCAAGCAAATATAACAATAGTCATGGTTGTCAGTGATGGACATTATGTGTCCGCACTGACGATATTTGAAGCAGGGTGTTTTTGCGGCCATTAGAGCACTGAAATGTGCTGGGTTTTTTTCTTTTATGTGGAAGGTCTCTGAGAAGAAGAAGACAGCGTTTATGCCCGAGCGTGGAAAAAAAATAACTGAAGCTGAGGAGCCGCGAGCTGCACACGGGAAGTGCCGCGCATATGCAGCTCAAAAGACTTTGATCCTTGAAGAAAATGTCAGATCCAGCGCACCGTCCGATATCATCCAAATAGCAGGGCTAATTCAACCTGCTTAGCGACGAAAAAATTCAAGTATACTATAACTAGCACTTTCTCCTGATCTAAATTTCGGTCACTCAAACAAAATTGATATGATTCATCTAACAAACCCTACCTCTGGTAAAAACCATGCTATAGATTTAAATTAAGTTATGAGTACATGTTTCTGATGAAATTCTACTGAATAAGAGGCATATGTATTTGGGTGAATCAATGTTTCTGAGCAGATTGGAAGGCGCAAATGAAACATGTATAGTAGATCATTATGTGTGGTCTAAATATCTATTTTAGACCATAACAAATATTTTCTTTCTTTGACAATTATCTTCCAAATATCGGCTTTAAAATAGCTATGGGCTTTTTCTGCTATTTATTTACAAAGGCCAAAGTGCATTTGGGTAAGTCAACACCTAAGCTTTACTTTCATTTTGTGCTTTTAAAGAAAAATATGTACACATAAATTAGCCACAAGGTAATTAAATACAAAAAGTAGTTGAATTAGCACAAGTTTGAAACATGTGAGCAGTAGCGCCAATTCAAGGTTTTAAATAAAATCCTTAACGATTAGAAAAAATGTATAAGAATGTATTATGCTTTATGGAAAAATCTAAAAAAGTAGCTCTTAAAATAACATTTAGCAAAGACATTTTTTAAAAGAATAAAATATTTAAAGTAAGCCCAAATGCTGTATTGCCAAAAGTTTATAAATTCTATTCAAGACAGTCATTGTTACTGACATTAGAGAAAGTTATGATGGTCTTAGCTGAAATAATTGCAGCTCTAGAAACATACAAACCATCAAAAGAAAAATAAAACAATGTCAATAAAATAGGCCTGATTATGTGGGTCACTAAGTACTGTGTATTTCCCCTGTAGCATTTCATAGTAGTTGTTGCCAAGGGAGGCTTGAGTCTCTCATTATGTATGTTTGTCTTTCACATCAGAGCTGGTCTCTTTCTTTCTAGGTCCCAGAACTGTAACAGAAATAAAAATAAGGAATGGGACTCCCATTATTTCACAAATACCTACAAAGCAGAGGGAGTGATCCTGGTGGGTCGTGAGGGTCAGCCCTCTAATCATTGATGCACTTGCTCCAGCAGACCCCTGCCTTTTGTAACAGGGTCAAAGCCAAGACCTCTGCTGAGTGTCCTCAGTGAAGAATTAACAAGTGTGACAATTTGTGGTCCCCTCCCACTGAGGCCCCTGGTCCTGCCTGCTTGAATGCTGTAAATAGAGACATCTGGATGGAGGCTTTTCACTGAAGTAATTGAAAATGAACATGGATCAAGTTCTGGCCTGTTGTATTCATAAATCTTGAAGCTTAATTACATTAAAGGGAAATCTAGGACCCAGCTCTATGGAAACGGCAGATTCTATCAGGCTTTCTGATCATGAATCTTTAGGATAAGTGTTTTTTCATCTCTTCAGCACCAACAGGGTGGCAGGCTTTTTATTTATTATTTTATTAGGTCTAATGGTGTTTGAGCACTCCAGTGAAATCTGAATGCATTTTTTAAACCTATTGTTTGCATGTATATTTTAAGTTAATTTTTCATCAGTTGGAAATTACAGGATGTAAGCTAGCAGTTAAGCATTTTGGGAATTAAACTGAGTCATTTTACAGGTTAGTCATTTCTTTAATAGTGGACAGAGACAGAGATGGAGTCTCAAGTTATGTTTCCACTTCATTTTCATGACATGGAAGAAATAAAACAACCAGGGTAATCTTCTACCACATCTTTAATATTCAAGTAATATGAAATGTTACTGTGCTTTGCATTTAATTATGTTTTCAGTCACAGGCCCCACAGAAAACTATACATTGGATATTATAACTCCCTGTTTTCTCAAATTAATTTTAGAGTTAAAGCTCGCTTTGAAAGGAAAATTAATACCATAGCAGTCTATGATACTTTTTTTTAACTAAAGTCAAACTCAGAGAAAATATATCTACAAATATTTTCAATATTAGAATTTTCTTTGGCATTAGACTGCAGGATAAGTAATCCACTTGGGCACAAGAAAGCAATGCTTCAAGTATACTCCACTTACTACACCCTGGGACTTTATATAAAGGTCTGTAGAAAAAGCTGATTGCTTAGCTTGGCCTCTTCCTCGTGAAAGGAAAGGCATGCTGTCATTGGAAGAGATGAAATATAAAAGAGCTTGGATGTGGGCATGAGCATACATATGCTGGAGTTTGAAATCATCAGCACAAGTGCATGCATATAATTTAAAATATGCCCAGTGCACATATGTTTCCTCCAGGTTTTAAGTGGGTAAACAAGGAAACATTATGGGGCAGATTTTCAAAGGGTTACGTGCGTAACATACACGCGTAACCCCCGAAAAGCTGCCCCAAGCTGCCCTGCGCGCGCCGAGCCTATCTTGCCCCGGGATGCGCGTATGTCCCGGGGCTTTCCAAAATGGGCGGTCTGGAGGCGTGTCCAGGGTGTGGCAGTGGTCCGGGGCGTGTCCAGGGGCATGGCGGTGGTCCGATTTTATAACATGCGGCTGCGTGCGCATGTTATAAAATCGGGCGTAGATATGTGCGCGCCGGGTTGCGCGCACAAATCTACGCCCGCGCATAGGTATTAAAATCCGGCCCTAAATATTTAGACAGTAACTTTGAAACAGCCGCGCACTGGCACACATATGCGCCCACATGCCAGCTCACGCCAAAGGATGCAGCCATATTATAACATACGCGCATATATGAGTGCATGGTACAAAATGGACTGTACCCGTATATGTGCATACAATTTTATATGTGTGCGCTCAAATGCCACCTCTATCGCATAAGTGGGGGGGATTTTAGTAGACACGCGCACTGAAACAATTACCAGTTTACCCAGTTCGTTCCAGTTCACCCAGGTAAAGGATAGGACTTCCTAACCACACTAGTTAACTAGCCTACCTTTTACTCGGTTAGCCCCAACCCTTAAAACCCTGCTAACCTCTTTAGTTTTTTTTGTTTCAGGACTTACCCGCCCATCCATAGCAGAAGCACAGTTATGTGGTAGGGGACTCTGGTGCATGCTTATGCATGCATGCAAATTCTTTTGCACAGATTTCATTGAGAAATCTGGGAATGCCCATGCCCCACCCAGACCAGGCACCCACCTCGCCCCTTTTTTCAAGAAAGATTTTGTACACATACTGGGATATAAGTGCGTACTCGTGTGCTTTTTAAAATCTGCGCGGTGTGCATTGACCCGACTTCTGTGCATATCTCCCAACTTTAGCGTATGTAGAGCTTTTAAAGTTCACCTTCTAATGGAAAACCATAGGAACAATATAAATTCTCTGAAGAAAAAATAGGGAGAGAAATACATGCTGGAATGCACATATTCAAACAAAAGCTAAAAAGAAAGATGGGTTGCTTGTATTTGTGCCCCAGGATCAATTGTATAGTTATCTTTGTAGTTATTATTTTAACAGGTACAGTATGAAGAAAGTCATCATAAAGAGGAAAACTTTGAAAACTGTTCATAAGCAATGAAAAGTCTAACAAGAGGAGTTGATTTGTACACTGCAGTCTCTGCTAGCTGCATTGTACAAATCAACTTCTTTTCATTGCTTATAAGGACTAAAATTCTTTAGTGATGCCAATTTTACAATGAATATCTCTGAATGTGTCTGTAACACCCCCCCCCCCCAACCCCAACCCACCTCCCAAAAACCCACCCCAATTCAAAGTCCCCATCTACAGCAGTACTTAGATATAGAGTATCAGATTAACCCTATACAGAGTTTCTCTCTCTTTCTCTCTCTCCCCTCCCTTCTTCCTCATGAGGATCAGTAGCAAAGTTACGCAGACAGCATACATCTGTTGTCTTTGCAAAATTTGTGGTTATGCTCGTCAGTCTTGGCCAAACGTCCATGCCCTTCCCCTTTTCCTGAACACACGTCCTTCCCGGTTTCTTAAAATTCACGTTGCTCGCGTGTATGTGGCCATTTTTGCGCAAGTAATGCTTTTAAAATCTACCTCATAGATTTTTAGCACATTATTTTGATACTTTTACACCTATAAGTCAGCCTTTGCACATGAAATCAGGGTATTTTATAACATGCGCGTAGCAATGAAATAACCAGTTTTACCATTTAGTCTACCAGTTCACCCAATCCATCTGCAGCTCGTGAAGATCCTCCTGGCTCTTCAGCCTGAAGTCCCATTGCACGAAGACCCTGTACCCAGTCATTTTTTCACTTTAATGGTTACGATCACTTACACCAGATACTGAGTAGAAGTAAATATATGCAACTAAAAGACTTACGTGTGTCACTTTGACAGGTTTTAAAATAGCAACTTATGCACGTAAATGTTGACCCTGCCCCGGATTGCCCCTGGTAGGCCCTTTCTTACACATGTAAAGTTACTCTCAGACCCCGATTTACACTTGTTGTAGTTTTGAAAATAGCATGTTTTCGCATTATGTGCTATTTTATGCAAGCAAGTGCTAATATTTATGCGTCAATATTTGAAAATTCACCTGAAATTCTGTAAAGTATGGATGATCAAGTCTACAGGAGACATTCAGAAAAAATGGAGTTACCGATAATTTATGAAAATTATTTTTTGATTTCTATGTCAACATGGCTGATTCAAGGATATTAGTACCCTTGGTGAACCTTACAGCCTTGCATCCTGCCCCTCCATGCAACAACCACACACTCATCCCCACTATCCTCTCCACAGAAAATTAAAAGTATGCATTTATAATAACAGTTTTTCATGAAAAAGGACATTCAAAGTACAGTTTTCTCAGATAAAAAATATCAGTTAAACAACATGTATTATTAGGGGGCAGATTGTAAAACCTCCGCGCGGGCGCAAATTTGTTTGCGCAACCCGGCGCGAACAAATCTACGCCAGATTTTATAACATGCGTGCGCAGCTGCGCGCATGTTATATAATCCAGGGTCAGCGCGCGCAAGGGGGTGCACAAGTGTGCAACTTGTGCGCACCGAGCCACGCAGCCTGCCTCCGTTCCCTCCGAGGCCGCTTCGAAATCGGAGTGGCCTCGGAGGGAACTTTCCTTCTGCCCCCCTCCCGCACCTTCCCCTCCATTCCCCTACCTAACCCGCCACCCAGCCCTACCTAGAACCCCCCCTTACCTTTGTTGAAGACGTTACGCCTGCCTCCTGGCAGGCGTAACTTACACGCGATGGCCGACTGCCAACCCGCGATTCTGGGCACAGCGGTAAATGGCCGCTGTGCCTAGAGGCTCAGGCCCCGCCCCACCCCCGGACTGCCCATGCCCCGCCCCTTTTTGCAAGCCCCAGGACATATGCACATCCTGGGGCTTGCGCATGCCGCCTAGCCTATGCAATATAGGCTCGGCGCGCGCAGGGGCAGGCAGCGGCAGCTTTTCGGGGGTTACGCGCGTAACCCTTTGAAAATCTGCCCCAATATTTACATGCACTGCTGTGATGTCAAAGCAAGTTTGCTTACCATAAATATTATTTCTGTAGACAGCAGGATAAATTAGCCATGATACATAGGAAATATCATCCGATGGCACTGAATGGACTCTTCTCTTTAAGCTCTTAGAGCTTTTGATCTAGTGAACAGGTGCAGGAATTCCCATGTGGGCGTTGTCTCGTGAAGTCCCTTAGTTGATATTATCATGTCTAGGAAAGTAGTCATCGCTTCAGGGAAGCAGGAGGATATTTACATGGCTAATTCTTCCTGCTGTCTTTAGACAGCACCATTTACAGTAAGAAAACTTGTTTTCGCTGTCAACAAGCAGGGCTGAATTAGCCATGATACGTGTGGAGCCCCAAGCTAAGGGTTGCAGTGGCGTGTTTACTGAATAAGCAATCCACACCCCACCATGGAGGGCGAACTACTGAGTAAACAGGTTACGCAAAACTGCTTGTCCAAATGTACTGCTACTTTTTGATAAATTGTCCAGACAGTAATAAGACATGAAGGTGCGCACTGACAACAAAGTTGCACTTAGGTAACTCACTGATGCAGTCATGGCTTTCACTTGATGAGCCTTGATAAAGTCTGTGATTTGAAGGCTTGCTAGGGCATAATACAGTCCATTAGCCAAATGGACATTGTTCTTTTGGTTACCACTTTGCCTGTCAGATAGGATCATAAGAGACAAACAGCTGTGAGGAATGATGATGTAGCTGGGTTCTGTCCCTGTAGTAAGTCACTTCTCTTTTACAATCTAAGACAGAGAAGGCCAACTCCAGTCATCAAGAGCTACAAACAGGTCTGGTTTTCAGGATATCTATAATAAATAGGCAAGAGATATATTTGCATATAGTGGAAGCGGTACCAGAGCTGTAGTGTGCCTATGGCCAATATGACCATGGTCATAGGTGCCACTACCAAAAGGCGCCATAGTACTGCCATGTGTCAATGACAGCAGTGCGCCCAGCAGGTCCTCAGCAAGAGAAAAAGCAGTGCAGCCCCGTTATATTCGACAGCGTGGTTGGCGAAGCCTTAATAGATGGAAAAGCGGCACGGCCCCCTGCCATGCTGCTGATTCTGGTAAGGCTGTGCTGATTTTCCACTTACTAAGGCCGTGCTTACTATGCCATTGATTTTAGCGAGGCTGCACTGTTTTGGAAGAGGAGGAGAAGAAGGTATCCAATGTTAGAGCTGGGTTGGCCCTGTGGCCGGAAGTCATTCCATTGGCCATGGGGGCTGAAGGAGACTGCTTCTGCCCGCTACTTCAAGGGAGAAGTGAGAGAGAGAATATGTGTGGGAGAGTAAGAGAGAGCATGAGTGCATGTGTGTGAGAGAGAGCATGTGTGCATATGTAGGAGAATTAGAGAAAGCATGTATGCTAGTGTGTGGGAGAATGAGAGAGAGCATGTGTGCTAGTGTGTGGGAAACAGAGAGAGCATGTGTGCATGAGAGAAAGAGCATGTGTGTAGATATGTGGGGGAGTGAGAGAGTGCATGTATGAATGTGTGTTGGAGAGTGAGAAAGCATGTGAGCTAGTGCATGGGAAAGTGAGAGACAGCATGTGTGCATGTGTGTGGGAGAGTAAGAGGGAGCATGTGTGTGCACAACTACCCCATTTACTCTCTGCCTTCTAATCCATGACAATTTCAAGGCATCTGGAAATCATAATTTCCAAGGTATGGATAATGATGATTTTTTTAAATACTTATTTGATATGTCTGAAATATTTTATTGGCATTTGAAAAACTTTTTTTTTTTTAATTTTATTTTTATTCAATTTTAAACATTACAGCAAGTCACATATAACCGCTTATTGAAAAGGAACTGTAATTATACATACATTAAGAAACAAAATCTAAATCATTGCATGTATTCACTAGTATAATCCACTTCCCCTTAAAGAAACTATAAGAGGGGACAGAATATGGAAGAGTTTAAACATAAAGAATATTTTATAAGAAATTGGCTTTAACGTAATTCAAGGACTATTACTTATTTACTGGTCCTCCATTAGGCTTTACACCAGAGGTAACCACAAACCTCCTTGCATTTAGGAATGATTTCAGTTGTTCCGGGTAGAAAAAAATATAACAATCTTTTGAGGATTTTATAACACATTTGCATGGATATTTTAGTACAAAAGAAAATCCTAAAGCCAGAACCTGCGTTCTTATACTAAGAAATTCTCGTCTTCTTTCCTGGGTTACAGGAGCAAAATCTGGGAAAGCATGAATCTGCGTTCCTCTAAAAGTCAGCTCAACATTACGAAAATATCTTTTCATTATTTCCGTTATGTCCTTTTCAATTATAAAGGATACCATGAGAGTAGCACATTCATAGTATTCTCTAGTCGAATCTTCAAGAAATTGTGTCAAATTTCCTTTATTCACATCCAGCTGCTGTTGCTCTCTATTTCTTGTGGACACCGGCATATAATATACTTTATTCACAGAAGGCAAGTTTTCTTCCTGATATTTCAAAACTTCTTTAAAGTATTTCTTGAGAGTGATATACGGAAGCTCTCCTATAATTTTTGGAAAATTCAAAAACCTCAAGTTCAGATGGCGAGAATAATTTTCTAGATATTCCAGTCTTCTAGAGACCACATTAAAATCCTTTATCAACTTTACATTGCATTCATCAATTTTCTTAATATTAGCCTCTGTTGTTTCCAATCTGGGCTCCAACACTGAAATCTTAGTGTCTAAAACCTCAATTTTTTGTTCAACAACTTCAAATTTATCCTGATACTGCCCTAACGATTCCACCAATGCTGCCATAATGTCCCAAATAGCCTCCAAAGTTATTTTCTCGGGCCTACCTGGCATCCGAAATCGAGGTTTATGAGTTTCCTCACCCCTCTTCGTTACCAGAGATGTTCCCGGCATAGTAGCTTCCTGTTCAAGCATGCTGACTTCTCCGTCGTTCCCCTCCACTGCCTCCCCCAGAGTCGGAGTCGACGTGGATGGCGGCCCTCGATATTCACTGCCTGAAATATCCAGGCATTCTCCAGGCGACAACGGGGATTCAGCATGTTCTGCACCCTGGCCTCCCTCAGCTTCAGTCGCCCTCACCTCGTCACGGGTGTGCGACACCGCGGCCAGGGGGCTCTCGGGAAGCGCAGTCATCTCGGGTCTACGTGGATCCGTGGGAGTGAGAGATATTTCTCCTGGCGGAGCCACCGCTTCCTTGGATAGCCCCGCAGCAGAGTTTCCACCTCCCGATTCTTCAGTCCTTCCAGGTACATACGATGTTATTAACCGTTGAGTGGCCATAACTTCAGAGTCTGAGGGAAAGATTCTGAGTTTTCCCTTCCTTTTCGCGGGCATTTTCAAACGATACTTTAGCAGGGTTCGGAGCTCAGCGCGTATGTGTCTGGTTACGCCGCCATCTTGTCCCCCCACATTTGAAAAACTTTTATATGAATTTTTAATTATCGAATGCTATTCTATTCATTAGTTATTTTGAATTATTCTTTTCACTGGTGTGGTTTTACTAATTTTGTTTAATGAGGAATGGTAATATTTCTGTTTTTTCCATTGTTGCAGTGCATATAGAATTTGGCTTGTTGTGGTTTCCAGTTTTTGTCTGTATATTTCTATTTATACTGTATGGTCTATTTATTCTGTATTTGAGGGTCTATCTGTGTTTTGCATGTGTGAGTGAAATGAGGTATTCTATTAGTGTGTAGTTTCTATGTAGGAATCCATAGCAGTTGGCTTGTTCTGTTTTCCTAATAGGGGATGTAATTACTGTTCTAGGCCTGGTATAATATTTGCAGTATTACCTTTCATGGGTTAGATTGTTGCTGTTTGAGTGTTGGCAGTTAGTGCTGTTTTGATATAGAAATTATGTTTTCTCATGGCTCTCTGAGTGTCATGCCAATTACATTTCAATAGGCCTAATAGCATATAGGTTCCAAGTATCGCTTGCTTTTTTGCAGGGTTTTCTGTTTGGCACCACACAGCAGTGCACGTAAATATTATATATATATTGTAATTTATATTTTTACCTCATAAGACTGTGCTTTGAATGTTCTTTTTCATGTAAAAACTTATTATAAATGCATAATTTTTAATTGTGTGTGAGGAGGGGGTGATGGGGTGGGGGGTCAAGGCTGTAAAGTTTTCCTAGGGCACCTAATACCCTTGTGCCCTTGTGCCATGGGCATTGCTGTACAAACATTTAACAGAGTCTCCCAACTAGCAGTATCATGTGTTGTATAATGGGTGAAAGCAGTTTTTCACTTGGCCATAGGTGCCAAATTACCTGACTACAGCACTGAGAAGTACATTCATATCTATCTCATGATATATATGATATCCTGAAATCCAGACCTGTTTATAGCTCTTGAGAACTGGAGTTGGCCACCCCTGGTCTAAGGAATGAAGGACTTTTTCACCTTCATGTGCATGGGGCCTTGGAAAGTGAGACGATGGCTTGAGTTATATGAAACGCTGATACCACCCTTGGTAGAACCTTCGGGTACGTGCGGAGCACCACTCTATTGTGAAAGAATTGTATATAAGGAGAGTAATGAACTAAAACTTGGAGCTAACTGACTCTTCTGGCTGACGTGATTTCAACTACGAATAATACTTTCCAAGTAAGAGAGAAACCAACTCTAATAGTTCAAACAGAGGCTTCATTAGTTGTGCAAGAACCACATTCAGGTTCCATGGAACAGGAAATTTGACAACTGGTGGTTTGGTATGCCATAAGCCTTTCATGAACTTGGATACCACTGGATGAGTTGAGACTGGCTTACCCTTAATTTGGCTTCTATGACACTGAGATGATCTCTCACTGATGAAGTAGTGCGATCCGAGGAAGACAAAGAGAATAAATACTTAAGTAGATCTTTTGGTTTGCATGCAAATGGGTCCAAGGAAGACTGTAGACAGCAAATGAGAACCTTTCCCATTTGAATCCATAAACCCTTCTAGTAGATGGCTTCCAGGCAGACACTACTATATCCTCAACCTCTTTGGATAAGGAAAAGTGTACAATTAATGAGTGTACAGCATCCATGCTGACAGGCTGAGGGAAGGAAATTCTGGATGATACCGATGTCCTTACTCTTGAGTTAGTAAGGATGGACCTGCCCCAAGATGGATTGGAGGGGCGCCAGACAGCTGTACCAGATACACAAACCAAACATGTCTGGGCTATGTTAGAGCAATAAGAAACAGTTGGGCAGGTCCTCAAAATGTTTTCACTGTCCTGCCAATCAATGGAATTGGTGGAAAAGTGTACATGAGATCCAGTTGAGCAGAAAAGTGTCCTGAGCAAATCTGAGTTCACTGGGAAGAATGGAGAAAAATTTTCCAATTTTCTATTTTCCTCTGATGTGAAGAAGTTGATTGCTGGAAGTCCCCATAGACTATACAGACTGTTGGCAATTGATAATTGCAGGGATCACTCGTGTGAGTGAAATACTCTGCTGAGGCAATCTGTTCCTGGAAGGTACATTGCTTGAAAGATAGCTTGATGTTTGTATGCTCATTCCCATATTTTTATTGCCTTCTGGCAGAGGGTCCTTGACCCCATGCCATCTTGTTTGTTTGTGAAGAACATGGCTACCTGGTTGTCAGTTTGAATGAGAATACTCTTCCCCTGAAGGAGATGCATGAAGATTGTCAAAGCATATCTGATGGCTCACAGTTCTAGGAGGCTGATCTGAAATTATTACGACCGAGGTCCTTGAGTTTAGTAGGGGCCTGTGTGGGTTCCCTATCTTTTCATGGAAAAGTCCATCACCGATGCTACCTGGTGAAGAAGCAGCTGAAGTAGTGCCCACATTTTGGAGGATGAAGGGTTGCGGCCTCTGGCGAAGCTCCTGTTTCATGCTTTGCAAGATGTCCACCAAAATCGTCAAGGGCTGTGTTAATTGGTCTCATTGACATGAAGGCCCCACTGTAAGAGTTTCATGTGAAGGCAGGTCAGAACTATATGAACCGCTGCCACCATGTGACTCAGAATGGCTAGAATATCTCTGGCTATTGTCTGATCTGTATTCAGCAGGGAGGAAGAGTTCTTCTTTTCAAGGTCCTTATGATTTCTTCTTA
Source organism: Rhinatrema bivittatum (assembly GCF_901001135.1). Lineage (NCBI taxonomy): Eukaryota > Metazoa > Chordata > Amphibia > Gymnophiona > Rhinatrematidae > Rhinatrema > Rhinatrema bivittatum. The sequence goes on along the minus strand of NC_042618.1, from coordinate 215,776,227 downwards.
CTAGGACTCTTCCACTCATCAGTTCAGAGGCACAGCAAAATACCACAGACTCCAGATTTATTGTTTGAAATAAAATAAAAGTTATTTTACTGGCACTGAAGATGGGCATACATAAAGTCTGCTTTTACTTATTGAAAAGAGCGGTAAATCAAATTTATTATATTTAAGACTAGGGCATCACACAGCAAAAAAAAGTCTAAAAACTACTTTACAGAGAATAAACTTAGTATCCCCAGCAGTATTAACCCTCTCCTAGACAGGTCTTCTCTTAGGAGTAGAACCATTTCTCCCCAAGGTCTTTCCCGTTACCTGTTCGATAAAGCAGCTATCCTCCTTTCTTTCACCAGCTGCTTGCATTTAAATGAGCTTCTGACTGAACTCCTATGTCAGATACAAACTCTCACAAGACCTCTCCTCATGTTGGGCAGCTTCCTCTCTCCAAGAACCCCCACTGAGGACCAATCTCTTCTAGAACATACTTCTTCAAGAGTTTCTCAAGAATGAGTAAGGCAGCGGTTCCCAAACTTTTATTTGGTATGACCCCATCTTAACATGTGAAAATTCACATGATTCCCAGAAGATAACACAATATCAGACCTTCACTCTCCATCCCCCACTTTACTTCTTCCTACAACCCCTACCATCAATTCTCATCCAAAGTGGGAAAGCAGCAGTGGTGGCAACAGTAGCAGCAGTCAGTGCAGGACCTAATAGGAGAAGAGTCTGGCGCCTGTGTGTGCACTGAGGTCAGAGTGGCTTTCTGGAGGGAGGTTTAAGGAGCCTGTTTCTGGTGACTCTATTCACTGATTTGTGATCTCATTTGTGGGTCATGACTCAACAGTTTAGGAACTGCTGGAATAAGATATGCTCCTTTACCACTCCTCCCATAGCAATCTCCCATGCGTTCACTCCTTTGGACTCTGAAACTCCCTTCTCCCAATAAGGCCTGACCAACCCTGTCCTGGGGCTTCAATCACCTTCCCTAGGCAGAAATAATTCCATTTCTCCTCACTCCTTAAAACTTATTTGTGGCGGGATCAACCCCACTCTGTACCCCTCTGAGGAGAGATGAGCACACTGCAGACTGCAGATCTGGCTTCTTCTGCTTCAACTCCAAAATACCCCTACTTATTACATGGTGGCAGGAGTTTTGTCAAAATGAGATCCCTCTCATTGAGGCCGGGCTGGTGCAAGCGCCTTAGGCACCCTAGGCAAGCCTTTCAGCCTTGCACACACACTACCCTCCCCAGCCTTCACGCACAGAGTTAAAAATAAAGTATTTATAATAAAAGATTTGTCATGAAAAAGGACATTCCAAGAACAGTCTTCTAAGTTAAAAATATCAATAACAACATTTATATTATATTGTGTTACATGCATTGCTGTGGTGCCAACCCAAAAACCCTGTAAAAAAGAAAAAAAAACACTTGAAACCCAAATGCTGTTAGGCTTATTGAAATATGTATTGGTTGTTAGCTTTGCACTCAGAAAGCCATGAGAAAGCTATTACAATTACAATATAGTAAACAATCTATACCAAAATAGCATTAACTGCCAGTACTCTAACAGTAACAACCCTACCTGTGAAAAGGAAACTCTGCAAATATTATACCAGGCCCTAAAATACCAATACACCTCTTATTAGGAAAAGAGAACAAACCACACTGCTATAGATCCCTACACAGAAACTACACACTAGCAGAATATCCCATCTCAGTCACACATGTAGAATGCAGGCAGGCCCTTACCAAATACATAATTAAAAAACCCATAAAGTATAAATAGAAATGTGCAGACAAAAACTAGACTGGAGTCCACAACAAGCCAGATTCTGTATACAATTCAACAATGGAAAAACACAAACATTACATTCCTCCATGAACAATAAAATCAAGAAATATAAAACATCAATCATAACAGTAAAGCTGTACTAAAAAAAGAATATTTCAAAATAATTGATTATAACACATTCAATAATTATAAACATTTCTAATAATTTTCCAATCACCAAAAAATATTTCAAAATAGCAGACTCATCAAATAACATGCAATAATTAAAACTAAGAAGGATTTAAAACATACCCTGCTCTCCATACCTGGGAACTTTTGATTTCCAGGTGCCCTGAGATTAGCAGGGAGAGGTAGAGGTGGAGGTGGTGGTAGAGGTGGGGGAGGGGAGTTATTGCACATAAACTTTCTCCTCGTTCTCTCTCATGTACACACACATACATGCTTTCACACACACTTGCATGTGCTCACACACTCAACACATGCTCTCTCTCTCACTCTCCAACACATACTCAATCCCAGGGCACCTGTAAATCAGTTTCCCAGATAAATAGCTCCTTGAGTCCCAGCCAGCAGGCTGGTTTCCTGCAGATCTTACTCAGTTTCTTTCATTTGGCCAGCATGGATCTTCAGCTTCTTTCTTCTTCTGTATTAGCAGGGGCCCCTCGGGACCACTTGAAAACACAATGGACCCCTACAAAAGTCCAGCTCCAGGCACCAACAAGAAAGAGGTGACCTAGAGGTTGCTTTCCCAGCTGCCAAAATTTGGTGCACTGCCCCTTTAAGAGCAAGCACCCATAGGGCATTTTGTCCCAAACTGCTCCCACCATTGAAGGCTTCTCTATTGCCCCAGTCCAGAGCTCCTTCAGTCACTCTCTCCTGTGGGCCAGCTCCTCATTTGCTGTCTTCCTCAGCAGTCCAGTCTTGCCAGCTTGGATGGCCTCTTGCCTAGGCATGCTTGCACCACATCAGCTCTTCCTCTGCCAGTCTACCCAGTCCCATGGCATCGAGCAAAACCCCAGAGGCAGCAGAAAGAAGCAGTGGCAATGTCCTAGGAGGCAGTTGGGTCCTGGCAGCAGAAGGTTCCTTGCCATGGACCTACCATGATAATCTTGCAGCATTATCAAGGCACCTTAGCTAACCACTCAGCAAAGGAAGGACTCCTGGCAGAGAAGTGCTGTTCTCTTCCTTGCAGCAACAGTGGCATCTGCTTCTTCCCCCTTGTGCAGGTCAGGAAAAGAAAGTAAGGTCCCAAGCCCCACAGGCGGCAACAAGTAGATGGCTTTGCTACCACCCCAAGAAATGTGGCACTTTATGCGATGGCCTAGTCTAATGCTTTCCACCAGCCTTGCACTGGGGAGTGTCATTCCTACTAACACACTCCCACCTACACTACTGGCATATCAGTTAAGGGCAACTCTACTAATAAGTATCAAAATTTGCATGCACTGCCTCACAACATGCACATTTTATTTCATGCATATTCATTGCAGATATCCTGAAAATCTGACTGGCTGGGGGTCCCCCAGGACATGTTTGGGAACTCTGTTCTAGAATTTATTTCCATTGAAAAATATTTACTTCTTGTGCATTAATGCCTTTCAGTATTTGAATGAGAAATATTTATTGTGGACCAAACCAATTTGTGGACCTCTGCAAACTGAAATGAGTACCTCTGGGCTAAGACAAGCGTATCTGCGGTGAACAAGAAAGTGAGAAAATGTGGTATGTGGAAAAACTGAAAAGTAGATTTGGTCTCTTGCCACTGATCCTTGAATGAATCAGGTAATACTTAGCAACTTACTTGAAGAAGATGGCACTGTATGTGTGGTAGTACACAGTCAATCAGATTCAGATAGTTTTATTGGCATGACAATTTTACATTTGTTGCCAAAGCAATATATAGCATGATTAAAATAAAAAGGGGAAGAAGAGAAAAAAAATACAAAATAATAAAAGTAAAGTTACAGGTTATGGAAAGTTCGATAATAAAAGCAAGTATCAGGTGTTACTGGTCCATATTATCACTGAGTAGATTACAATTTTGGCCGAGTGGCAGGATACCACAAATCTTGTTGCTATGGCTGCTGTTTATCCTCCTTCCACTAGCATTATACAGTTTTCTTGTTCATTCTTTTGAGGGAAATCTTTGATTTTCTCTGTCAGCTTTGGGAAATGTGCATGTCTGATACCTTTGTATTTTGCACAGTACAGGAGGAAATGCATTTCTGTTTCCATTTCTACAGTGTTGAATTACACACAGAGTCTTCTTTTCGGGGTTTCCAGTTCAGTTTTGTCTACATATTTCCATTTCTTGGCTATGACCACTTATTCTGAATTTGGTAAGACTCTGTTTTTTTATTTGTGACCAAGGTAAAGTATTCTGTTAGTGTGTATGGATGTGTAGCAATCCAGCTTGTTCTGTTTTGCAATTTGCACCTTCCAATAGGAGGTATACTGGTGTTCTAGGGTACACTGAAATATTTGCATTGCAGCCTTTTTGTAGGCCTGTTTGTAGCTGTTTCAGTTCCAGAAGTTAGTGCTGGTTTGGTCGGTAGGTTTGCTACATAGGTGTGGAGTGTGGTTTTTCCAGGGTTTCGTGTTACTTCACAGAGTGCCTTGATAGTGGAGGAAGTTTATATTGCTGTTACTGAAATGACACAAGAATTTGAATATTGTTTTTTGCATGGCAAATAATAAAGGAACTGCCTTCATTCTGCTCTGCACCCAAATGGACATGGAGTGTCAATTTGCTGAACTGGAGGTGTAAGATTTCTGTTGAGGTTCTTTTCCATTCTGTACAGTTTGGGGTTAATGATTACCCCCAGACCTCATTCCCACATAAGAGGATTGGTTGAATAATGATTCTGAATAATTATAATAGTGTTACTGGGAGACATTTGTCCAGAGGTTTTTGTGTTGCAGATAGGGTTTACTTACTCATGGAATAGCTATCACATCCCACCAATCATAAAAAACATCCTCATTGGTATTCAGTCAGTCACTTGGACCTAGCCTCACTGTGGACTCACTGGCAAAGCCTATCTGACTGATCTGTTTGTTATTGTAGAGTTGTATAATACATGGGATAGATACTGATAGAGAGGAGAAACACTCTCACTGATTGCTACTGCATCCTGCAAATAATTAAAAACATTCAGTCAGTTATTCAGAATTTAGATTGGCTGACCTGGCATACTGACTCACTCTGAAACCAGAAACACCTGTCTTGCTTGAGTTATTAATGTACTATTTCATAGCCTGAATGGGTTAGGAAGGAAGTAGCAGCATACTAAGTCACTCTCTGACTAGCATTTCAGCCTACTAGGAATAGGATACCATACAAATTAAAATAAATATCAGGATCAACCTAGTAACTTAATGGCAAGTCCTGTGTATTGCCATATGGAGGACCTGCATTTATTTCCCATGCCAGATCTCTGCTCCCTGGGCTGGCTGGGACTGGAGATGCTGTGGAGGTGGCATTCATAGCTGTTGGGAGGTAGTCCCAATCATCCCGAGTATAAATGTTGGGACATCTGTAGTCCAAGGTAATTTCCCAGTACAAGTGACAGTGCCTCCAAGGTAATCTCCCCCGTCCCTCTCTCCCAAATACAAAACACAAGTGTAAATGAGTATATATCAGATCCATTTTAAAAGTCCAGGACTAGGAAGACTTCTTAGTCTTTATTTTCCATTGTACATATGTATATATTTGCAAACGTTGCTATAATATAATTTAATGCAAACTTTCCCATGTTATCTCCCACCCCCTTTTAATACCTTGTTCGCATGTTTTAATCGTTCAATGTAAAGCGCCATGCCTAGCGCCAGTTTATGTTACAATGTGAACCGATATGATATCCTGGATGAATGTTGGTATATAAAAATTTTAAATAAATAAATAAATAAATAAATAAATAGGAAGAGGGAGATGTGAGAGAGTGAAGAAGGCTTGTCCCAAAGAGGAAAGCATGACTAAGAGAAAGCATGAACTTTGCTAAAGGCTAATGTGTGCAAACTGCTACATTTCTGTTTCCAGTAATTAATAAAAAGCTGCAAAAGGATAGCCTCACATATAGTGTCCATTCAGGGATTTCCGGTTCCCGGCACATGCACATGAACGTGGCTATTTTATAACATGCGAGTTAGCGTGCGCATGTTATAAAATGTGATTCCCATGTGCACATGTGCGCCAGATTTTAATGTCCGCATGCGCATGTGTGGGCTGGTGGCCTCCTCTGTGCGCAGGGGGGGGGGGGGATTTTAAAAGAATCGTGCAGCAGCACAATCAGACCTTTGACCAGTTCCCTTCCAGTCCGCTCCACTAAAGAAGCAGGCTGGGAGGGAATTTCCCTAACCCTAACACTATCCTTCCTCCCTCTTCCCCTCTCCTCCCCGATCCCTAAACCTACCCTAACTAGTGGGGGGTTTTTTGTTTCAGAACTTACTCCTCCGAGCAGTAGTAAGTTCCGTGCGCACTTCCCCGGGACTAGGCCTAATGGCCACTGTCCCAGCCAGTCGCCTCCCCACCCCTCCCTGCCCAGACCCTGCCCCTTTCTTCAGGCCCAGCACTTCTGCGCGTATCGGGAAATACGTGCATGGCCAGGCCTTTTCTAAAATGCACTTGGTGCACACAAGGCCTGGCTACGCGCGTATCTCCCTACTTGTAAGTGACTGCACAGGCAGAGACCCACACCAGTAAAGAGAAGAAAGGAGAGAATGTTTTTCATTAATTGACTATAAACCTTGCACAGGGCCATGGAAGCATGCAGAAAGAGAGAATTTTTTTTTTTCTGGGCTTGGCTGCAGCTGCAGCCACAGAGTAAAATATAGCAGGCCAAGGAGGGTAGCCCCACCTGGATAGACAGAAAAAAAAGTCAATCAGAGCTGGACACACGAGGATTTTTTCTTTTTAAAAAAGTAAGGAACTGCAGCAAAGCCTCTGTAGTACTAAGGCTTATTAACTAATATGGAGCGATTAGTGCAGACCCTTGTTGAAAGGCAGCAGCAGCACTAGAGTGGTTCAAGTTCTGCAAGAACAGTTTAACCAGTTAGCCCAAGCAGTTCAAGCCACTGCAACCTGGACAATCATGTTGCCTCCAGTGTTATTTAATAGGGAGGAGGAGTAGCCTAGTGGTTGGAGCAGTGGCCTATAGAACCAGGAGACCAGGGTTTGAGTCCTGCTACTGCTCCTTGTGACCTTAGGCAAGTCACTTTACCCTCCCTTGCCTCTGGTACAAAGCTTAGATTATAAGTCCCTGGGGATAGAGAAATACCTACAGTACCTAAATGTAAAGTGATGTGATATCTCAGATCAATTGTTGGTATATAAAAATAATAAATAAATTGGATGTTTTCTTAAGGAACTCTGAGTCCCTACCTGGACCACCAGCCTGGTGAATCTGCTTACAGGCAGAAGCCTAGGGCCAAGAGGAAGCATTAGGCACCTCTGTTCTGGGGACAGCATGAAAATAGTATCCCTGCTGGTGGTGGTGAGGAGCAGGAGGCCTAGGAGCCAGTTAGCAGCGTGATCAGATGAAGCCAAGCCTCCCCATATTCAAGTTAAGGAGTGGGGCCATGCACAGTGGGCAGAAGAAACAGCAATCAGGTCCCCCCCCAGCTGGTGGTCAAGAAGAGAAGTAGCAGTCCCACATCCCTCTCCCCATGCAGTCAAAATGAGAGGAAGCAATGAAGCTGCACATAGTTAGGAGCTAGAGGCAAAGTAGGGTCAGCCTCCACAGTCCAAAAAAAGAGTTCTACGTACCGAGGAGGCTGCTGCCCTAGGTGCTTTTTTGCAGGGGAGGATGGGTGAAAGAACATTTGTGTTTGTGTATGATTCAGAGTATGTATGTGAAAGAGCATGTGGAGTGTGATTGAGAGCATGTATATACAGTATGTGCATGTAAGTGACAGTGTGTGTGTGAGACTGAGAGAGAGCATGTCTGAGAAAGCCCACATGTGAGTATCAGAGAGCCAGTGTATGTGTGTGTATGTGAGACTATGTATGTATGAATGTGTGTGTGTGTGTGTGTGAAAGTGCATATGAGTGAGTGTGATTGAGAGCATTCGTGTGTGTTCATGTGCATGTGACTGATAGAAAAAGCTTGTGTGTATGTGTGTCAGAGAGCCAATCATTGTGTAGGTGTGACAGCCTGTGTGGGTGAGAAAGAAAGTTTGGGTGCAAAACCTGACCCCAGCCCACCCCCAGCACACACACACACACACACTAATCCATAACAATATAAGGGCAACTGGAAATCAGATGTCTCCTAGGTATGGAAAGAAGGGGATTTTTTTTATCCTTGTTTTAATTATTAGGTGATATTTCACGTGTCTGATGTTTTAAAATATGTTATTAGTGTTTGTAAAATTTGTATGAGTTTTTAATTATTAAATGCTCTCTTTGTCAGTTTTTTTGTTACTTAATTATTCTTTTTCATTTGTACGATTTTACTATTTTGATGTTTTTTAATTTCCTAATTTTATTATTTGATGTTTTATGAGGACTGTTGATGTTTCTGATCAGTTTTCCATTGTTACACTGCATACAGAGTCTGGCCTGCTGTGATTTCTAGTTCAGTATGTCGGCACATTTCTATTTATACTTTATGGTCTCTTTGTTTTTAGTGAGGAACTGTCTATGTACTGAATGTGGGACTGAGGTGAGGTATTCTGTTAGCATGTAAATTCTGTGCAAGGATCTATAAGCTTTAATTAATTTAAAAAAAACAACACTATTAGGAACCACAGGTGTACTCCCAATAACTTATAGGGACCATCATAACTCAAGAAAATATGAGAAGTGTTGCATCAATTTTAGTTGATACTGCCTCCTCTTTTATTCTCATTTAATATAATCATTGGTCTCACAGTAACATAGTCCCATACTTTTTTTTAAAAATACTTTTTCTAAATTTTGCTTATAAACTTATAAAGTTATCTTACTCGAGATCTATAAGCTAGTTGGTTTTTTCTGTTTTCCTAATAGGAGATGTATTGGTGTTTTAGGGCCCAGTGTAATATTTGCAATGTTGCCTAGTCATAGGAAGGGGTGCTACTCTTTGAATGCTGACATTTAATGTTGTTTGCTATGGGAAGTTTACTATATTGTAATTGTAATTTAGTTTACTCATGGATTTCTGAGGGCCAAGCCCACTCCCAACATGTGTTACGTGGCCTAATACCATATGGGTTCCAAGTGTATTTTTTCAGGATTTGCTGGTTGATACCAGAGCAGTGCATGTAAATATAATATACATGTTGTAAGAAGAATGTACTTTGTCCTTATTCATGTAAAATCTATTATTATAGATGCATAACTTTTTTATTGTGTGTGTGAGATGGGTGTGACAGGGCAGGGGTGAAGGGGGGGCACAAGACTGTAAGGTTTGCTTATGGTGCCTAACACCCTTACACTGGCCCTGCAGAAGCTAAATGGCTTTTCAGGCTGCCTGCCAATCTAGATGGGAGAGCCAACTATCTGGAAATTAAAACTGTTATCCTGGAAAAGGTGGGTTACACTACGGAAATATACCAGCAACAGTTCTGGCATGGCACCCTATAGCTCATGGAAAGCCCACAGAATGTTTGTCATTGCTTAAAGGATGCTGGATGGACGTTGCTATAACCAGAGGTAAAAACAAGCCTCAAAGTAGTCAATCAGATCCTTCTGGAGCAGTTCGTGGATGGGCTGGACCGGCCAATTGGAATTGGGTGTGTTGACACCCAAGGCTCACCCTGGAGAAAGCACTGGAAGTGGTAGGCGTCTTCCACCAGATCCTGTTGATGCCAGAATTTAGAAAGGCAACCCGCACAGGATCTCCGGCATGGCAGTGAAATTATAAAATCCCAACAAGGATTCTCAAAGCAGGACAGCTCTGGTTCCCTATTCCAGTCACAGACTCCAGGCCTGCCAGCTTGTTTTAACTGTAGAAAGAGATGTCATTTGGCCAGAGATTGTCACTAAGAAGGGAGCAAACCTATGGACATCAACCTGGTGAAACAGCCAGCACTAAAGATCAAAGTTCATACTGGCAAGGGAAAGTCTCCAGTGGGAAGATGAACTCCATCTCAGAGGGGAGAAGAGATCTTTGTGCTACCAGCACAAATAAGTGACAAAGGACAGGCATTCTCTCCTTTTGCTTACTTTGTGCCGAGAATGGGCATGAAGAAGAGTTTTGCCCCTTTGAGAAAGATGGGAATGACAAACCTTTTGTAAGAAGCGTTGAAGTTAAAGGAAAACAAGCCCCGCAGGCATGATCCTACTGTGGAGAGAATGAGCATCATGTCAAAAATTATTCCTGGCTTGTAGATAAAGATTAGGAATGCATTTTTTTTTAAAGAATGGGGGGCAATCTAGCGAAGCTTATTAACTATAACTTTGTAGATATTCCCTGTTTGGAACTTAAGAATTTGGGGGGGGTAATTTTCAAAGGAGTTGAACATGTAAATGTAACATGCTATCGTAGCAAACTTTCAAAATTCATTTACTTGAGTAAAGTGCACTTACTCGAGTAAATCCTATGGGCAATTCAATGGCATATATTATAGCAATTTTCAAAAGCCCACTTACTCAAGTAAAGTGCATTTACTCAAGAAAAACCCAGTTTTACTAGAGCAAATGCTTTTTAAAATCAGGCCCAGTTGCGCTGGATGATCCCTACCCAACCTCTGGTAGATTCAGAATGCGGAAAGACCATTATCAGGATCTAGTCCAGAGAGGATAATGGGTGATACTCAGCTGCATACTTGAAACCAGCAACAGTATCCAACCAGTCAGGTTCTACTGATGACCTTGGCAGGACAGGCCTATATAAAAGTGGGAATACTTCCTGAGCTTCCATATCCCATTGTTCTGGGATGCAATTATCCCCAGTTTTGAGAGTCTGCAGGGCCAGCTTATGGCTAGTTGGGCCAGCCCAGACTGCATGGGATACTGAGAACATATACCACACAGAGTTGAAGATGTTCACACCATGAAGGCAGCAGCAGAAGAGAAAATCAGAGAGGTCCCATTGTCTAAAGACTGCAGGGGACTTTACTATTTCAACATTGCAGGATGACATATCAGAGGGAATGTGGGTCTTCTGGATATCTATTGTATCTGTGAACCCTTGTGCCATTGCTGGATTGACTCTATCTGCAGGGAGGAACCCTGCAGGTTCCCACCAAAATCAGGTGGACTCAAGCGAAGCAGAGACCCATTGGGACCTTCACCTATACCAGCCCACGTTCCCCTCGGGTTCAGCCTTGGGGTGCCAGGGCCTGCAGGACTTAGGTGGAGTCTCTGCTGATGGCAGAAGTGTAGGTCCATATAATCTAGGGTCATAGGCAGGTGGCAGACTGGTGTATCTGAGGTCCAGGCAATGGTCAGAGGCAGGCAGCAGTCAGGTGTACCAGGATTCAAGCAGTGGTTAAAGGCAGGCAGTGGCCAGGTGTATCCAGGGGCCAGGCAGTAATCAGAGGCAGGCAGCGGTCAGACATATCCAGGGTCCAGGCAGTGGTCAGGCATATTCGGGGTTCAAGCTGAGGTCAAAACCAGGTATCCATCCGAGGGAGGAAAAAAGGGACAGATAGGCAGGGTGAGAAGGCAGGGACAAGCACAAACAGGCATCGTGGATGGGACAGACTGGAACAAGGACAGAAGAAAAGCTGGGTGAAGACTGAAGACAACCTAGATGAAGACTGAACACTGGAACGCAGGGAAGCAACATGTACTATTAGGAAGTAGCTGGACCTGTTGCTGAGGCAAGTTGCTTCTGGGAAGCTGCCTTTATATAGAGCTGCTCTGGTGATGTCATCACTAGGGGCCACAGGGACTGTCCCACTGCAGTCCCCTTAAATGGCAGAAGGTGATGCCCACATACCTAGGGGGGCGGGAGGCACAGCGCGCACTGTCGGCAGCATCCTGCTGGTGGCATCTCGCCGTGTTGAAAAGCAGCATCTTGCTGCATTGTATTGGGGAGCACCAGAACTGACCCAGCCAGGGGAAGTAAGTGTGTCGGTTCACAGGAGCAGCCCTCAGATCGCCAAATGCAACAGTACCCTCCTCTTAAGCTTCCACCAGGAGGCTCTGGGTTTCCTGGGGTACTGTTGATGAAAGTCTTTCAAGAGATTGGTGTCCAATCTATTAGAGGATGGCTCCAATGAATTTTCATCTGGGCTTTAATTCTTCCAATAAATTAAGGACTCAATCTTTTTTCCCCTCCAGCGGGAATCCAGGATTTCTTGGACTTTGTACACATCTTCTCCATCAGCAACAACTTCCTGGCAATCAGGCAGCACTATGGAGGACTATGAAAGCACCACTGGATTAAGAATTGAAATGTGGAACACATTATGAATTTTTAACGTAGGTGGTAGTCTTAGCTGATATGTAACAGGAGCCGGATCATCTCCCTGAAGGATCCACAGCATTTAAGTTTCCTGACCTATTTATATTTATTTATTTTTAGCTTTTATATACCGATCTTCTTGCATTGGATACAAATCAAACCGGTTTACAGTGAACAATAAAACTTGCCTGTGGGCATTACATAGAACAAGAAACATCTAAGCAAACTTTGGGTAACATAGTATGAAAATTAAATAACAACTTAAACAATTTGAAATTACATAGCAATACAGTTACAATAAGCGATGGATCCAATTACTTGGGCTTGGTTGCATTAAGGGTGAGAGGAAGATAGATGAGGTGCAAAGGGCTTGAAAAGAAAGAAAGACATGGGAAACAAGACCAAAGGGTATCTGTGGCCCTCATCGAGGGCACACACAGATACACCTCTGTGAATATTGGGCCAAGAGAAGGCATCAGGCAGAGAAGTACAAAGGCCCTGCTGCCTACGACGAAACCTCTCTTCTGGGGCCAAGTGGCAGCATCCCAACTGCACTGGCGTTCTGAAAGAGGAGAGGTCAAAGGTGCGGCAGCTGGGGGTGAGAGCGGATGTTGGAATCGGGGTGCCAACGAGACATTTCTTCATGCAGGATGGGTTTTTCGAGCCTTTTGCTGCAAATGATCTATTTTGCTGGTTAGGGCAATGAGAGCCTATAGGGAGATGGGAAGATCCCAGGTTGCGAGCTCGTCTTTGATTTTCCCAGAGAAGCCTTCCAAAAATATGGCGACTAAACTATCCTCTCGCCAGTTCAACTTGGAAGCCAGCATCCGGAATTCCACTGCATATTCAGCTAAAGTTCGGGAGCCTTGACAGAGGTGGAGTAGATCAGAGGCCATCACTATTGCAAGACCTGGCTCCTCGAAGACAGTGCGGAACTGCTCCATGAACTATTGCAAATCGAGCAAGAGTGGAGCCCTCTCATTCCCAGAGAGGAGAAGATAAGGCCAGTGCTGTTCCATCAAGCAGGGAGAGGATATATGTGGTTTTGGCCTGCTCATCAGGAAATAGAGGAGCCTGTAATTGGAAATGCATTCTGTACTTGTTCAGGAGACCCCAATATTGCTTGGGATCTCCGGCATACCGAGACAGAGCTGTCAGTTGGAAAACTGGCCAACTGGGTGCTGCAGAAAGTGGAGGTGCTGGTGCGGGTGGAGCTGGCACCTCAAGAGTGGTCAGTATGTCCAGGTGAGTAGAGAGCCAGTTCACCACAGCAGCCAAGAATTCAAGGGCACATTGTTAGTCTTTCAGCCTGCGGGCTATACACAGGATGGCCTGCAGCAAAGTCAAGTCCATCTAATTCATGGCCTCAGCAACCTGTTGTAATTGTAGACCCTTGGGCTAGCCCAGACTGCATGGACACATCACCTCTGGAAGCCTCTCCATGGGATATTGAGAACATATACCACACAGAGTTGAGGTTGTTCACACCATGAAGGCAGCAGCAGAAAAAATAATCTGAGTGGTCCCATTGTCTAAAGACTGCTGAGGACTTTACTGTTTCAACATTGCAGGATGAAGTGTCAGAGGGAACCGTGGGTCTTCTGGGTATCTGTTGTTTCTGAGGACCCTTGGGCTGATGCTGGATTGACTCTACCTGCAGGGAGGAGCCTTGCAGGTTCCTAAAGTCAACAAGTAGACCCAGGCAAAGCAGAGACCCATTGGGACCTTCACCTATATCTGCCCTCGGGTTGAGCCTTTGGGTGCCAGGGGTGGCAGGACTTAGGTGGGGTCTCTGCTGATGGCAGAAGAGAAGGTCAGTAGTAGCTAGGGTCATAGGCAGGTGGCAGTCTGGTATATTCGAAGTCTAGGCACTGGTCAAAGGCAGTGGTCAGGCAGTGGTTAAAGGCAGGCAGCAGTCAGGCATCTCTAGAGTCCAGACAATGATCAGAGCAGGCAGCGTCTGGCACATCTGGGGTCCAGGTAGTGGTCAGAATCAGGCAGCAATCAGGTGTATCCAGGGACCAAGCCGTGGCCAAAACTAGGTATTCGTCCAAGGGACCGACGCAATAAAAAAGTGTAGAAAATGTGCCCTCGCATTGAGTGCCCTTTTTCCAAATATGCGCAGATCCACCCTTCCTGGGCACCCGATGCGATACATTAATGAGGTGCCACGTTAAAAAGGATGCACTAGGGATAAATTGTGCATCCCTAGCGCATCCTTGGCATTGGGTGCCCAGGAAACATGGCTTTGCGAGTTAGGAAAACGGATGCTCAATTTACAATCACAGCCACGGATTATGAAAACGGATACTGGTAAACATTTTTAACCTGACCACCGTCAAGACTTATTTTTTTTCATGATGCTGCTTTCTTTGGATCCTCCTACTTAGTATCACAACAATATTAAGTCGGAGGAACCACAGAAAAGCAGTATTTGTAGCTGTTTTGTTGACTCTTGGGGTGCATCAATACTTAATGCTAGCTCCAGGGCAAGCTTTAATTTTTGCAGGTTAAAACATGCACATTGGGTGCATGGTGATTTTTTTGCATTAGGGGTAATAGCTAATAGCCTCATTAACATGGTATTTACAAGTGATGAGCGCTATTAGCTATACACTGGTTTGGACGCCTGTTTTGTTTGCGCTAATCCCATTATTGCATCGGGAGTTATTCTAGCATGTCCAAAACATGTGTCCAACTGCAAGTCAAGCTGTATGCTAAGCTGAGTGCACTTTATTGTTTCGGCTGCAAGGGAGAAAAAGAGAGACAGGCAGGGTGAGAGATCAGGGACAGGCACAAGAGGGCATCGTGGATGGGACAGTCTGGATTGAAGACTGAAGACAAGCTGGACGAAGACTGAAGACTGGAACGCAGGGAAGCAACATGCACTATTAGGAAGTAGTTGGATCTGTTGAAGAGGCAAGTTGCTTCCATGGATCTGCCCTTATATAGGGCTGCACTGGTGATTTCATCATTAGGGGCCGCAGGGATTTTCCGCTTTGGTTCCTTTAAATGGCAGAAAGTGGTGCACATGCCTAGGAGGAGGCATTGTGTGTGCTGTTGGCATCATCCTGCTGATGGCGTCTCACTGTATGGTAGGGATGTGCATTTGTTCCCTACGAATTGGTAATCCGCAACGTATAGGGCCATATTCGTTGTATTCTTGGGGAAGCGAAACGTATCGCGATTCCCCACGAATACAACAAATCTTTGCCGAATTATTCGGCCGTCTGGAGCCAATTTAAACAAACCCCCCACCCTCCTGACCCCCCCCCCAAGACTTACCAAATCTCCCTGGTGGTCCAGCGGGGGTCCACCTTCTGCCATTTAAAGGAACCAAAGCGGAAAATCCCTGCGGCCCCCTAATGATGAAATCACCAGTGCAGCCCTATATAAGGGCAGATCCAAAACTCCCTGGTGGTCCAAAGGGGTGTCTGGGAGCCATCTCCTGCACTCACACCCTCGGCTGCCAGTTTCAAAATGGCGCTGATAGCCTTTGACCTACTATGTCACAGGGGCTACCGGTGCCATTGGTCAGCCTGTCACATGGTAGGAGCAATGGATGGCCGGCACCATCTTGTGCTCCTACCATGTGACAGGGGCTGACCAATGGCACCGGTAGCCCCTGTGACACAGTAAGGGCAAACGCTATCGGCAACATTTTGATTACTGGCAGCCGATGGCCCGAGTGCAGGAGATCACTCCCGGACCCCCGCTGGAACCCCAGGGACTTTTGGCAAGTCTTGGGGCACCCTCCTGACCCCCAAAAAGACTTGCCAAAAGTCCAGGGGTGTATATGAGTGAGAGAGGTAGTGGTCAGAGTCAGGCAGCAATCAGGTGTATCCAGGGTCCAAGCCATGGCCAAAACTAGGTGTCTGACTCTGCATGTGTGATTAAAAAAAAAAAGAGAGAAGGAGCCTGTGTGAGTGTGTGTTTGCCAGAAGAGATGGAGCCTATCTGAGGGTGCATGTGTAATATGCGAGAGAGAGGGAGCCTGTGTAAGGGTATGTGTTTGAGAGGACAGAGGGAGCCTGTGAGGGGTAGGGTGACCAACTGCAATAGATCATGCCTGTGTGGCAGTGCATCCACTGAGAAAGAGGGTGTGTGTTTATGAGAGAATAAACGTGTGTGTATATGAGAAGAAAGTTTATGTATCCCTCTCACCTCCCTCCATGCCCCAGTAATCCATGACAATCTCAGAATGATTGAAAATCAAAAATTTCCAGGTAAAGAGTTGGAGGTTTTTAAATCCTTAAATATTGGGTGTTATTTGATTAGTTTGCTGTTTTTAAATATTTTATTGGTGGTTGGGAAATTTTATAAATGTTTTAAGTTTAAATGAGCTTTTAAATATTAGAGGGTCTGTTCATGAGATGTTTTGAATTATTTACTCTATTTATTAATATGGTTTTACTCTTACAATTGATGTTTTATATTTCTTGACTTATTCATTGTTTTATGAGAAATTGTGATGTTTCTGTTTTTCCATTATTGCACTGCATGTAGAGCTGTGTTTCCAGTTCAGTTCTTGTCATAAGTTTTTATTTATACTATGGTCTCTTTATTCTATTTTTGGCAAGTGTCTGACTCTACATGTGTGATTGAAGTGACGTAACTATCATGCTAGCATGTAGCTTCTGTGTAGCAATCTATTGCAGCTTGGTTTGTTCTTTTTCCAAAATAGGAAGCGTATTGGTGTTTTAGGGTCTGGTGTAATATTTGCAGTGTTGCCTTTTTATGAGTAAGGTTGTTACTGTTTGAGTACTGGCAGTTTATCCTGAATTTGTCTGGGAAGTTTACCATTTTGTAATAGTAATTTAATTTATTCATGGCTTTCTAAGGGCCAAGCCGACAAACAATGTATGTTAACAATAGGCCTGATACCATGAGATCAAGGTGGATGATCTGAAATATATGCAAATTAATGCAAATGAGAGGGGAACAAATACGCCTCCTTGTGATTCCTCTCCCACCCACCCACCCCCACCCCAGAGTACTCAAGTGGTCTGTGGAAAAGTTGAAAACCCTACTCCCTCCAAAGGGGGTAAGGATGGAGGGAAGCATCAGGGCATGCCAGCCCCTTAATGTTTGTTGCCAATGAAAGGGAAATTAAATCTTCTTTGAGGATAGTTAACATGGGGGAATTCAAAGCAGCTAGCATGGATGTTACACTGTTTGGGTGAATGCTCACATTCGTACTGCGGTCACTTTGTGAAGGGCAAGTTTTAGCATGCCCTCAGTAAAATTTATTAAATAGCACGTTAAATGGGTATTAACACGCATATAAAAGTTTTACCAAATCACTATATTTTTATATGGGTTTTAATCCTGTAATTTAGACATGACCATTGCTGTTGGAGTTTGTAGTTATTCTGAATTCATAAAAATGTTAAAAAAGAGAAGTTTCATCACTTATTTTTTATAATTCAGTTGACAGAGAAAACAAATAAAATAATAATTTCCATTTTGATTCTTTCACTTCTAAGGCAAAAGTAAGGTTTTTGAAAGCTCCTTCTCCATAGTTCCCTTCAACATTCTGAATGTTAAGTAATCTGGGGAAGTGCTATGCTGATGCTTGTCAGAAGAATCCAATGCAGAAATTACTCCTCTACATGTATAGCATGATTATGGTACAAAAGAATCTTGAACCTAAAAAGAAGATGAGGGAGAGGGAGGAGATTGATCATAATAAATGTTGCACACATTGTATTCCAAAAATGTATGAAAATAATAAGAAAGAAAACATGCTAGGACAAAAAATGAAGAGAGTCCTAGGAATATGAGAAAACAAGTAATATAGCCAAAAGCAAATGGGTTGATGATTTCAAGAATTGTCACAGGACTGTTGCATTAATTACGAGTATTATAATAAATAATTTGTACAGCTGATCATGTGTTTGGGTTCCATTTATTTTCATACCCTGTTTCAGAATGTTCCTTGATTATTCTAAACTATTATTCTAAACTATTTCCTCCTTTCTCAAGTTTATTGTGAACCGGCGTGATGTGCTTGCACGAACACCGGTATATTAAAAGCTGTTAAATAAATAAATAAATAAATAAACAAACACAATATTCTTACCTGGAAAGAAAGAGGGGAGTGTTGTTTTTTTGTTTTAATCAGTTGGCCTCTGTTATAGAGTTATGCATCCCTATGGTCTTAACTAGATGGTTACCACTTAAGGACAAAGAAAATGAGGGTTATGAATTCCAAACAAGTGTAAATGACACAAACCTGCATTCTGCTCTTTTCCTGCATAAATAATGTGTGAATCCTATGGAAACCAGTCAAAAAAATTATGAATTGAGCCTTTGAGAATGTGTGTGCCATGTGATGGTCCCATTCTTATGGTAATTACTCAGTGATCCTGAATAGCAAGATAATTATTCTGGTAAAATCCTGTCTAAAAGCTCTCTCCACAAGTTAGACCTGCCCCAAGGCAGCCTTGCACGCACTCCTTTTTGCAAAACTTTAAATATATTCACACCTCCTTTTTAAACTGCCTCTAAACCCTGTTGGGGTTAGTTACCCTTCGCATAAGTAAAAGAGAGACCATTTGTGCAAAGAAGAAAGGAGAGTTAATGAATTGCAAAATTTGTGAGCTGCAGTCACAGAAAATCTGTAGAGAAGTGGCGTCTGGGAATTTCTCTCTTTGTTTAGAATTTAAAAAAAACTTTTCATTTGTCAGCATCTTTCGTAAAGTGCTATTGAATCCAAGGTGAAATTATTTGTCCAACATTTATAAAAATTGTAAAAGCTTGTTATGTTTTATTTGTTCACTGTTTTCTTAAATCCATTTTCCAAAGATGTGAAGGCCCACCATTGATTACATAAGAATACTGTGGTATTTACAGTGCATCCTTTTGTGCTGTGCCCTGCCAATCACTAATACTCTTAAGCAAAATCTTCCAGTCCACACTATTTACATCACATTTTGTACACAGGTTATTTCAGTTACCATGCTTCTGGTTCTGTGTCATAAATTTCACTATAGTATATGACTGTGTTTGCCCTGGAGTAAGTTTAAGTCACTGGCAACCATTAAATATATCAGAATTCCAAGGAGGAAAGAAGCAAAACATATCCTCCCATATTTCAGTCAGAAAGTCCAAAAGGATTTCTACATTTCTGATTCTCTTCCACTACTGTGATGTTGTTAACAGCATCGTACATTCAAAAAGAATCATCTGACTGGTGGATGACCTTGTTCGGAGTTCTAATGAATGTAACATTTCAAAATAGCAAAAAATGCTGAAGCACGATATTACTATTAAAAGACTGACCTATATAAGGCACAAATTAAGCATTTCCTTTTATGAAATACAAACTTCTAAAGGAGAATAATTTACATTTGGAAAGCAGGGCAACCCTTTTCCACAGCAAGTGCTTAAAAAAAAGCTTACATTTTTCAAGATGAAAAGGAAAATCATACATTGAGATAGCTCTTCCCCTTCATTCTTCAGGAAAAAAAAAAATTAGAAATGATCTCCCTGTTACTTGTCTTAGCCAACACAGTGCAAGTGCAGTGCTGTCTCCCCAGCGGAATCACATAATTTCAAAAAAGCCATCCTCCATTGAGAGGACAATTGTTTTGTATAGAGATGAGAAACAAATACCCATGACCCAGGTCATCTTGTCCCAGCAGGCTTTTGCTGCAGTTTCCTCTGTGCAAATACAACAAAGTCTGGCAGCAGTCAATCCGTCCGGCCCACACTGAGCTACCGCAGAGTGCACTGCTATTTACTCTTCCTATTAATCTGTCAAGGTTCTAGTCAAACATGTAAAACAATATGGTGTGTGCATATCTTGATTAGTCATTGCTAAGTAACATGGATATCTATGTAAGACTATCCCAGAAATGATGAATAAGTTTAGAAAGAAAATCGTCTAAAGACTGAAGATGCTAAATTCCTTGTTTATTGGACAAGCAGACATTGTAACGCGCCAACGGAAAAACATGTACAGAAAAACAGCTGCTTCTGTTGGCTGCTTGACAATTTACTGGGGGAAACTGATTAGAATAGCTCGATGTTTTATATACTGTACATACATGCATGTGTATATCAATATCTATTTGTACATACAGATATAAATACAAATATAGATATATTACTATTTAGATACAAGTCTTATGTGTTCAAGACTTTAGTCTAATGAGATAAGCGCTTTCTTTCTTGAAAAATGGCTTTCTTAAACAAATTTGGTTTTCTACTGATTTTAGTTTCAATTGATAATGGACACACACTCTATAGAAGTATAGCTAGGAAGAAGGAATGGGTATTGGTGTGGTGCCAAACATTCACATACATACTATACACAGATGATCAACCAATGAGATTGCAGATCTCCCAACTCTATGATGGCACATAGTAAGAAATCCAGGGTCAAAGACAGACAAAGCTAAATAGTTTTGTCACATTAAGAATGTAAGAGGATTATTAAAATGTGAAAAATAGCTAAGAACAGCTAACATAAATCCAACAAGAGGCAAAAAGAAGGGAATATACCACATTCTTCAGTCATATTAACAAATATATTTTATTTCTCCTACTCCCTGAGTCAAAATATGATTATATGATGTCATGCATAGCATGTATGCAGCTCTGGTAAGAATATACCACAAGCAAAATGATGAAACGTTTTGACTAGTAGATGTTGTTTGTATCACATGTGTGTATTCAAGGATTCAGTTATGTTCCAGGTAAAAAGAATTCTCCGTTGACAAACAGGCATGAATTAGCCATACCGCATGGATGATCTCATCCAACAGCGCCAACATGGACCCAGCTCTCAAAGGTCATTAATGAATTTACTGAGCATGCACAGGAGTTCCCACGTGCGCATGCTAGCTCATGAGCTCCTCAGACTTTCTTAGTCCAAGCTATTGCATGGATGTGTCTCAGTCTTGCACAAACTTTTTCATCTTTTGGTCTTGTGCCTTCCTTAACTGCTTTGTTGCTTTTTCAAAAATTTTTGCTGCTGCCTTAGCAGCTGTACAAACAGAACTTTAATGTTCTAAAAAGAAATTAGCTATACGCATAAATGAAAAAGGAATATCAAAGAACTCATAGACGCCCAAGGCCAAGCAGCCTGCAGTAAGCAAGTTTAATGCCTGCATCTATAGGCACCAGATGTCCATAAAAGATACGCATTCCAACTGCCATCTATGCTTAGGTCCAGACCATGAGTCTTCCAACAGCTGTGACTGTATGAACCCCCGGAGTGCAGCAGTATCATGCCTAGATGATGGAAACCCTAAGGAAGGACCCAGTGGATAAGAGCCCCAAGCTCTGGCACGAAGTCAAGCAGCAGATCTGCTCTTTGTCAAGGAGTGAAGTGTCAATGAGCTCTCAATGCAAAAAGCTGAGATAGGATGTTCCCCTCTCGATCCTGCAAGCACAGGAAAGTTTCCAAACCCCTCCCCTGCCCCCAGAGCTCTGGCCTCTGGATCTATCTCAGGTCAGGGTTTGAGAGTGACACAGAATATTTGCCAAGAAACATGCCTAAGCAGTATGGGGTTGGCCCATCAGAGCTGAAGTTGAACACCATCGACAGAGGGATCCTCAAGAACAGGCCCTTCCTTGATACTGAGGTGAGACATACCTTCATTGACAGTTGCCATCTTCGTTCATGGCATGAAAGATCCCCACAGCACAGAGCTATCTATTTTGTCCAGGTCCAAGACCAACCAGGGAGTTGTCTGTGTCATCAGTGCAGAGCATGCATTCACTTTGTACCTCAATGATATATATTTACTATATTTATGGCATTGTGTTTTTCCTTTCTATTTTTAATACCTATGTATAATATATTTTTTCTATCTATCTTATCTAAGAGTAGCCTATATGCTAGTAATATTTACTGATTGTAATATAATGCCAAAATTTAGCTGTAACACGCTTTGAACTCCTCAGCTGAAAACGTGTAACACAAATAAATGGATTCCAAGGCACAGTCAACACACCCGCTGTGGTAGACTGCTGCACCATCAGTGATATCAGAAAAGAGCACTTTGGTGCGAAAATCCAAGAGTTCTGCGGTGGATGTCATAGTGCAGAAGGAGTAACTAGCACCATCTATGGAGGAGGGTGTGGTCCGCAGGAATTGTCAATGCAACTGGTACAGAGTGCCTAAGAGCTGACCACCATTACATCAGGAGTAATAGTGGTGCCAGGTTCTTCTTCAGCTTTACCAGCAATCTTGAGCGAGGACAAGTCAATCTGAGTTTCTGAAGAGGAGATCTCACCTATAATTCCAGTTCAGAGGGTCCTTCAACCAGTGAAAGCCCAGTTATCAGAGCTAGTGAAGAATGTATTTATTTCCTTAAGCCCTGAAGACAAAAGAGAGAGGTGAGAACTTCTCCTGTCCAAGATCGAGGAAATTTTTCCATACAGCAGGGCTACTCCAAGTTCTATGCTGCTGCATAACTCACCACAAGAGCTTCCAATATTGGGAGTAAGTCTTCACCATGAGTTAGTGGATTCTATTCCTCTTGGAGAGTCCCTTCATGAATTGGAGGGTGAGGAGGTAGGCTCCTGGATATTTCCCCTCTAGATCAGCAGAGGTCTCCACTTCTGTTACATTCTTCATCATTAGGATCATGGCTTAATATTCCCCCATGGTCAGGAGATGAGGAGGATTCCACAAGGATTCCATCAGTTTCCCTTCCAGACTTGCTGCAACATACCTCCCCTCTGGAGGATCTCTGCTGCTAAAGGTTCTTGGATAAACTGGCATAGACTCTGTCTATCAGTGTCAAGAAGGAAGACCTAAGAACAGATACCTTTGGGCTCCTTCATCTACAGCAGATTTTGTGGCTATCACAATTCACAAACTTAGTAACATAGTAAATGACAGCAGATAAAGACCAAAAATATCTTTCCAAACTACTCAGTAAGGTGTTTAGGTTTGTAACTGCTGCTCCGTGAAGCTCCCTTCTGTTTAGGATGGTAACTGCCACGCTGTGCAGGTTATCTCCATGCAGAAATGTTACACCAGAATTACCTTGGTTCTTCATTTCCTTCCTCTAGCCATCAGGTATCCTCTGTGTTTATCCCACACCATTTTGAATTTGGTTACCGTTCCAGTCCTCATGATGCATGGGGAATATGCATCAACTGGATGTGCAACAAAGCCCACCTGCACCCTGATGCTCCTTCCCCGCTGCAGCTGCTGCGAGCCTCTGCTTCAGCCAGTTCCCACCAGTGTGCCATCAGGGAGAGGTAAGTGTGCATAGCATTCATGCTAGTCCAGAAATCACTGATGAAATGCACACTACTGCTCTCTGCCTTAACCAGCGGTGCGTGTGACTGTGGCACTGGTTGTATAGAGTAGATTGACCTTCCCACTAAATGTAGCCCTGGAGAGCACTTTGTAACTGGAGCTAATACATGTTGCAGACGTTTAAAGCCCACATTCTCCACTACCTGCAGGAGCTGGTCATCAAAGGCAGTCATTTTCTTGATGCTCCTCATTACTGTTTTAGATGCTACCTGCCTCTTGCTCTGGGACAGTGCTATGGAACACCACTCCAATTCCTCTATGGTGGGTTGCCTCTTCAGATGCATGGCTAGCCTGTCATTGACCTGTCAAAGCTGCCAACCTTGCCAACATCCCCTCCTCTTTCTTTTCCTGACAAGATAGAATTTGTTGAAGTGCACTTCCACCTGGGTTTTGGATATTACAAATGAATATATTTATACTGTAACTATACCCCCACTCACAGTACCACTCACTGTATGGAGAACTGTATAGCACCTACACACATACACAGACACATATACAGTGCATGTTTGCTGTGCTGTGTGCAGTAGTACTGATTCCACACACATACACAGACACATATACAGTGCATGTTTGCTGTGCTGTGTGCAGTAGTACTGATTCCACACACAAAAAAATCAGTTAGACATTAACAGACAAAAATGACTATCAATCTTAATCAACTCTTCTCTTCAGTCTCTGAGTGTGCACTGCTTACCTCACTGGTATTCAAACAAACAGAAATTAAAAAATCACTAGCAATACCACAACTGCAGTCTCTATACTGTCTCCCTCTCTAACCCTCCCCCAGTGAAGAGAAAAATCAAAATCAGCAGCAGTGCATTGCCTCTCTTTCTGGCACCATGAATGTGTAAGACCACTGTAGCACTGAGTAGAGCAAAAGCAGCTCTTTACTAAGGCCAAATCCCAAAGTTTGGAAATCTTTTTAAAACTCTGTGAGAGCTTCTAATAGCATATCCTTCTCTGCGAAGAGGTACAGAGGAAATACAGATCTTTTTAGAAATATAGAAACATAGAAATATGATGGCAGAAAAAGACCATATTATCCATCTAGTCTGCCCATCCCTCTAATTTATCTAGCCCTTAGAGTTCCCACTATTCCCTCACAGATCCCCTGCATTTATCCCATGCTATCTTGAATTAAGGTACTGTTTTTGCCTCCACCACCTCCACTGGGTAGCTGTTCCATGCATCCACTACCCTCTCTGTAAAGAAATATTTCCTAAGATTACTCCTGTTTCTACTCCCTTTCACTCTCATTTCATGACCCCTTTGTTCTAGAGCCTCCTTTCCACTGAAAGAGGCTATCTTCCTGTGCATGGAAACCTTTTATATATTCAAATGTCTCTATGATATCTCTCTTATCTCATCTTTCTTCTAGGAAATGTTTACATCTTTGAGACTATCCCCAAATGCTTTAGAAGGAAGACCACTGATCATGTTATTCGCCACTCTCTGGACTGACGTAATCAGTTTATATCCTTTTGAAGAGCAGTCCCCAGACTTCTACACAACATTCCAAAAGAGGTCTCACCAGGGACCCAGACAGGGACAATATCAACGCCCTTTTTCTGCTGGCTATTCCTCTCCTATACAGCCAAGCATCATTCTGGCTTTTGCAGTCACTTTAACCACGTGTTTGGCCACTTTAAGATTATCAGATACAATCACCCCCAGATCCAGCTCCTCTTTGTGTTTAGAAGAATTTCACTTTGAATACTGTACCTCTCCCCTGGGTTTTTGCAGCCCAAATACATTACTCTGCATTTTTTAGCATTAAATCTTAACTGTCAATCTCTTGATCATTTCTTGAGCTTCGCTAGTTTCCTCATGTTTTCCACACTTTGCTGGCTGCCTACCTTGTTGCAGATTTTAGTATCATCGGCAAAAAGGGAATCTTTTTTTCTACAATCCTTTTGCTATGTCACTCATGAAAATGTTGAAAAGAACCTTTCTCTGGACTAATCTCTGAGGCACACCACTAGTAATGTCCCCCTCCTTAGAGTAAACTCAATTTACCCATACCCTTCATCGCCTCACACTCAGCCAGTTTCTAACTCAGTCAGTAACTCTAGGTTCCATACCAAAGGTGCTCAATTTATTTATATATCTTCTGTACAGAACTGTGTCAAAGGCCTTACTGAAATCCAAGTACATTACAGCTAGTGTTCTCCCTTAATTCAATTCTCTGCTCACCCAATCAAAGAAATTGATCAGATTTGTCTGACAAGATTTACCTCTAGTAAAATCATGATGCCTAAGATCTTGCAATCCATTGGATTCCAGAATCTGCACCATCCTCGGTTTTAATAGTGATTTCATTAATTTGCTCAACACAGAGGTCAGACTAACCAGCCTAGAGTTCCCAGCCCCCTCCTTACTTCCACCTTTATGAATAGGAACAACATCTGCCCCTCTCCAGTCCTCCAGAATTATTCCCAAACGCCAAAACTATTTGTGGCAGAAACTTGGGGTGAATGCAGAGCACCACTCTATTGTTGAAAAACTGCATGTATGATGAGTAATGAACTAATGCCTGAAGTCCACTGACTCTTCTCACTGATGTTATAGTGACTAGGAACATTTCCTTCCAGGTAAGAAACTTCAAAGAAGCCAAGTATATTGGCTCGTATGACGGTTTCATCAGTTGTGCCGATACAACATTGAGATGCCATGGCACCGGAGGCTTAGTGACTGGTCTCTATGCCACAAGCCTTTCATGAACTTTGACATTAGAGGATATATGGATATTAAATTTTCCATCCACTTAAATATGGTAAGCTGCAATGGCATTGAGATGCACTTTGACCAATGATGCACAGAGACCCAAGGAGGACAGGAAGAATAAGTACAGGAGCAACTGCTTTGGCTCACAGATGAATGGATCCAGGGAGCTTGCTTGAAACCAAGATGAAAATCTTTTTAATTTTTTTTTTTTTTATTGTAAATCTTTTTATTACTTTTCTTCAGGAGAAAGAGACCCAAACAATGGTGTACAGGGGATACAACAGAGATACAACAGAGAATCATAAAACCAACAGTCCCTTCTTTAGCCACAGAAACAGACAGTCATGGACATATGCACAGGTCCGTAGTGAACGTAGAGGTAGTCAAACTAGATGTAGTCCAATCTGATCATGTGCTCATGAAGCAAGGAGCAACGAAAGACAACAAAAGACCGTAATGAGTTACGTGACTGTTACAGTATCTGCACCCACATCCATGCATGCTCACCTATGTAGCAGGCACTATTGGTCTGTTGCTTCTGTAAAATTCCGGAGTCAGCTTTCCCCTGTGCCCCGGTACTGTGATACCCTCCCCCCTCCCCTCCCAGTATACAGCATAGGGACGACATCGTGTTATATTCAGGTTGAACGCAAGGTACAATCAGTTAGCATTCATGTTACAGTACATTCTGAAGAACCATACAAATAATAACAAGGAAACCATTAAACAAAAGGAAACCATTAAACAAAAGGGATGAAGGCTTGAAGGCTTAGTGGGGGCTTGAACCAGATAGTATTTAATTGGCCATATAAGTCTCTTGTAAAGTGGTAGTTTAGTAGTCTATTAAGACCACCTGTAAGAGAATCCCTTCAAGAATTCCTCCATAAGTGGAGGTGCGACTAAAGGACCTAGGTAAGCACTAACTGTCAGTATCCCTTCTTGGAAGCCTTTTACGAGCCATGCAGTAATTTAAACCTCCTGCGTTCTTGAGGCTGAGCTATCAAGATGCTGATACGTAAGGAAGGGTCCCCAAAGCTTAGAGTAATCCTCCCTCCGTTTCTGGAGTTGCGTCTCGGCAGTCATTAGTTCAAATGTAGCTAATTTAATCATTTTATTCAACCAATGTTTAAACTGGGGGGTTTCATTCGATATCCAATAGGACAAGATGGTTTGTTTAGCTAGGAGCCCTGCCTTGTTCACAAAGGAGGTAATATATCCGTTAAAGTGGACCTCTGGTGTTAGGTCACTACCTATCAACCAAAATTGCGGTACGAGAGGGAGAGCACAACCCCACACTCCGGAACAAAAGATTTGGATCTGTGCCCAAAAATGATGGAGCTTAGAACAAGACCAAAAATTGTGGAGAAGGTCTCCCCCATCTGCACCACACTTCGGGCATTGAGAAGAATCACTAAGACCCATTTTAAAAGCTCGGTTCGGGGTGACATATAATTGCCAGATAAATTTAAATTGCAACTCTCTCAAGGTGTTATTTTCTGTAATACTTCTAATATGACTAAGGTATTTTTTTACTATTTCTGGAGTGACTTGTAAGACCGTAGAACCAGCCCATTTTTCACTAATAGCTCCAAAGGCTGAGGCGTCTGTCAGTTGTAGTAATACTTTGGAAAACATTGTGCAGGACATTTTCATCTTAACTTTAAGGCCCAATAACCCCTCTAATTTAGACCTGTGAGTAGGCAGTAGCATATGCAATCCAGTAGTCTGTACATAATGCCTAAGTTGAAGGAAAGCAAAAAAATCATGAGACGGAATATCAAAAAGAGTCTGGAGTTCTTGAAAACTGTGCAAGTAGTTTGTACCCGGCTGGATAATCTGAGCAATAAGTTGTAGCCCCTTGGAGGCCCAATTCTTAAAGACACTGTGGTCCTGCCCGGGAGAAAAATGTGGGTTGTGACATATGGGCATGAAGGGAGTGTGGACCTTGGAAAAGCCGAGACGTCCACACAAGTGTGCCCAGGCTTGCCTTCCCATCTGCACGACAAAAAATTGTTTACATTCTGTCGGCAAGTCAGTCTGCCCCAATTGCATCAACGTCATTGGTGAGAAGCCGTGGAGGCTAGCTTGCAGAAAGGCCGTAGGAGAGAAATATTCTGTACCCAAAAGCCAGTCTCTAAAGTGACGCAACATGCATAGAAGATTATATTGTCGAAAATCAGGACATGCCAACCCACCGTCCGCTTTTCCTCGGATCATGTGTTGTAATGCTAATCTCGCTCTGCGCCCCTTCCAAATAAAATTCCTCAAAGCTTTATTTATAGTCTTCAGGTCAGTACTAGTGAGCCAGATAGGGAGCATTTGAAGTATGTATAGCCATTTAGGCAACTCCACCATCTTAAATAAATGAATCCTACCCATCAACGATAGAGGTAGGTTTTGCCATTTTAACAATCTCTGCTGCATTTTAGCCAGAGCCGGGCGGACATTTGTCGTATATATAGAGGGGAGGGAGTTAGAAACCTGTATGCCCAAATATTTTATAGAACCAGAAGCCCATTTAAGTGGAAAGGGTGTACTCCAGGTTTGTTGTAGATTACCAGCAATATCCAAAGCTTCCGACTTGTCAGTATTGATTTTAAGGCCTGAAAACCGCCCATAACGGAGTTGGAGATTAAGAACCTGAGGTAGCGCAGTTTGCGGGCGAGTAAGAAAAATCAGAATATCGTCTGCAAACGCCGCTGTTTTAAAGGTTTGTCCGCCAATGGAGAGGCCGGTAATCTGAGGGTCCTTGGCTATATAACGGAGTAGTGGATCAATAGCCATAATATATAACAACGGTGACAAAGGACATCCTTGGCGCACACCCCGTTGTGGAGTAAACGCCTGTGATAACAGACCATTAGCTAGGATATGAGAAGACGGACAAGTATATAACAGTGAAATATAAGTCAATATATTGCCCTTGAAGCCGAAACGGTTCAAAACTGAAAAAAGATAGTCCCAGGAGACCCTATCGAATGCTTTTTCCGAGTCGAAACTCACAGCCATGGAGGGGATGTTGTTAAGCTGACAATAATGCATAGCAGTGAGTAGTTTAACTATATGTGAACTCGACGAACGCCCCTTTACAAAGCCCACCTGTGGAGTAGAGATCAACCCTGGTAGAACCAGGCTCATCCGTGTTGCTAACACATTAGCAAGTAACTTCAAATCACAATTCAACAGGGATATGGGCCTGTAAGAGGCGGGGAGGCCTGGATCCTTGCCTGGCTTTGGGAGTATAGTAATGTAGGCCTTGTTAAAGTCAGGGGGAAATTTGTTGTCCAAAAGTGCTTGGTGAAAAAAGGACTGCAGTGTGTCCACCACCTTCTCTCCCAGTATTTTATAAAAATCATAGGTCAGGCCATCAGGCCCTGGGGCCTTGCCCGATTTACTCTTTTTTATGGCTGTCAGTAGTTCTTGCGCTTGTATCGGGGTGTTAAGTCGGTCCCGTTGGGTGGTTGTGAGGGTAGGGATAGGCAATTGCTCAAAAAAAGCATTTTCCTCTAAGGAGTCTCCCAATCTATCCTCAGTATAAAGTTGAGAGTAGAACTGGCGAAACACTTCACTAATCTCCTCCCCTTTTTGTACCCACGTACCGCTACTCGTTTTTATTTTTTCAATATAGGTTTTGCTTTGCCTCACCCTAATCAGATTTGCCATCATTCTCCCTGCCTTGTTCCCATACCTGAAATCTTTTTAATTTAAAACTTCAAGCTCTTCTTGGTGAAAGTGTCCTAACAGAAATTATAATATCCTCAACTTCTTTGGATAACAACAATAATGAGATTAGCAAGTGTTCAACATCCATGCAGTCAAGATGAGAGAGGGAAGTTTCAGGTGACACAGACAATTCTCCTCTTGAGTTAACAAGGACAGATCAGATCCCAAAGAGATCGTAGAGTTGCTTGACAACTGTCAAAGTATGTGAACCACACTTATCAGAGCAAAACTGGAGCAATGAGGGATCAAGCTTGCCTGATCCTTGAGCACTTTCTGCCCTGTTCTGGAGACCAACAGAAGTGGTGGCCAAGAGTTTAGTAGATCTGCATCCCATCTAAGCAGAATAGCATGTGGAGCAGACCTGAACTTGGTTTGAAGAATGGAACAGTATGTTTCCATCTTCCTACTGTCCTCTGATGTGAACAAATTGATCAGCAGGTGACCTTAGAGATCAAACAACCTGGCTAGAGACTACTTGTAAGGATAAAAACATGGCTGGAGATCCCAGGAAGGTAGATTACTTGCAGGAAGGCTTCATGGTTGTATGTCCACTCCAAAATTCTTAGGGATTTCTGGCAGAGAGTCCAATACTCTGTGCTCCCTTGGTTGTTGAAGTAGAACATTTGTACTTGGTTGATGGTTTGGATCAGAATTATCTTTCCCTTAAGGAAATGCAAAAAAAACTTTCAATACATGTCTGATTGCTTGTAGCTCCAGAAGATTGATTTGAAAAAGATATTCTGTTGGCAACAGAGTTCTTTGGATTCCGAAAGGACATGCGTGCACCCCCATCCCCTGGTAGATGCATCCATTGCTAGCATTATCTGATGATGTAGAAGCCATAGGGGAGATCCTATCTCCAGGATGTCTGGAGCCCATTGAAGACCACTGGAGAAACTCTTTCATTTCTGCTATGACCCTCACCAGGAACAACAAAGGCTGAAGCAACTGATCCCACTGATCCCACTGAGCACCGAGACCCGTCTCGGTCATGGGGGGCCACTTGTACTGCTGCCACCATTTGTTCCAGACCAACTAACATCTCCCAGGCTGAGACTTGATCCCTCTGTAAAAGGGTCTGAAGGCAGCATGCCCCTATGAACTTGATCCTTTGGGTAGGGGCAAGGTTCGATTTGACAAAGTTTACAATGAACCTTAGTGACTGAAGAAGCTGAATCGTCTTTTGAAAGAAATGCAATACCCCATCACTAATCAATCATCCAGATAAGGGACGACACAAATCCCCTGATGACGAAGGTGGTACGCTGCTGCTACTACCACAAGGCATTTGGTGAAAACCCTTTGGGCTGCCGAAGGCCCAAAAGAGAGAACTTTGTATTGATAGCAAGAGGAATCCACCATGAAACAAAGGTATTGCCAATAGGAGTGAAGTGTGGGTATGTAAGCATATGCATCATTCAGATCCAGGACACACATCCACTCCCCTATTTGAATGAAGGGTAGGATGGTTTGGAGGGAGTTCATATTAAACTTCTTCTGTGACAGGCTCTTGCTCAGACTACATATATCCTGGATGGGTATCAATCCTCCCGACTTCTTGGGGATAGCATAAATAGAAACCCCTGCCATGGTGATTGGGAGGGACAGGATCTATTGCCTGCTAGCTAAGAAGTGACCCCCCATCTTGAGACAGAGCTAGGTCGATTGAGACAGATCTAGATTGAAGGTTGAATAATGGTGCAGCACTGGAGTGTGGGAGAAGCACAAACAATAGGTAACCAGACTACACAATTTTGAAGACACAATAGTCCTTGGTGATCTTCTGCCAGTCCTCCAGATACAGTGGATCCTCCCCCCTACAAGAGGGGTTGAAGCTTGAGGGTTTAGTTTGGTGAAAAACTAAGACTAGGCTTGGGTTGGGCTTGCTGTGGTCTCTTCAGCAGATATCTCTCATTCTGAAAGCCAGAAGTTGCTGTTGTGGATGTGTAGGTGGTATACGATATCACTGAAATTGGTAGAAGGGCATCTCTGAAAGTAGGACTACTTAAAAGTGAAGTAAGGATGCCTAGAAAAAGACAGTTGTTCAGATCCCGTCAAGAAAGACTGGATGACAATATGCTGCTCCTTAATTTGGGCATCTGTTTCTCTAAGCTTGTCTCCAAAGAGGTTCTCCCCAGAACAGTGCTCACCAGCTTGTCATGCATGTCCTCTCACAAACTGCTGGCTCTCAGCCAAGCTATTCAGCATGCTTCAGTGACTACTGCCGAGGATCTGGATGCAGTATCAAAAAATGTATATGCGGAGTGGAGATGATGACACTCGCATTCCTCTCTGTCCCAAAGAGCCTTCTGATAATCTGCCTGCTCCCCATTCAGCAACTCCAACAAGGGTTTCAGTTTCTTAATGCAATTATGTAAGTATTACACCATGTAGACATGGTGGGCCACAATGTGGGCATTGAGCTCTGAAAAACCTTTTTCAAAAGTTATCCAACAGTCTAGGATCCTTGGCTGGTAGGGTGTTGGAGTAAAATCCTGGTCTTCTTTGCCCATCTCAGCACTGATTCCACTACCACTGACTGGTATGGAAGCTGGACTACCCCAAACCCTATGGTTTGATGAACTGTATATTTAAGTTTCAGTTTCTTAGCTACTGGGGGACAGAATGCTAGATTCTTCCACATTCTAGCTTGTAAATCCCATAGGAGAGAATGCACTGGGATCACTGTGGGCTCAGACAGAATTTCCAGGATTCAGACAAACCCAAAGACTTCAATGCAGATATCTTTGTTCTTGTAGTCGCTGCTTTCCTAAGCCTTACCCAACTTATCTAAAAATATGGAATGCAAAAGGTTTTCTGGTAGCGAAGATTACTCTAGTTGATCGGGTACAGGGTTGAAGGAAGGCCCCATAGACCCTTTTTCAGATCTGAGGAGTGAGGAAACACTAACCCAGGAACCCATTGATGATGTAGTGGATCAGGATGGGGATCCTGGTCATCTCAGAGGGGAATATCCCTGGGACGTGTTACAGATGGTCGTAACTCATTCTCCCTCCTCAGACTGGCTGATTATACAGTGAGAGGCAGTCAGGGACTAGAATTCAACCCTGGGACTTCTAATGGGAACTCATGTGGTGTGCAGGCAAGAGGGGCTTCCCCTTAAGGGAACAAATTTGGCAATCTGGCAGAAATTGAAGAATGTCCTCCCTGTCCCCAGCTGTCAGTGAGGCAAAGAAAGTCTTTACCAATTCTATTCCCTGGTCTATGGGCTGCTGTGCACTTTGACCCAGAGTTGGGAAACATCCATTTTCTTCCAAAACCAATATATGTTCATCTTCTTGGGAGCTCCCACTGGACTCCAGAGGGAAGCCCCCTCATGGACCAAATGGACTGGTGGATGTACAGACATCATAGGCATAGAACATATCGGATCTGGAGTCTCCAAATAACGTAATTGCTCCAGAAGTCCAGCCAGAGACATGGTTCTCAAGATGGCAGGAGGTAAGTGAACTGAATCCCCTTAGGGGTCTCTTGCTGTCCAATCCAGCTCAAATGTGTTGACTATGTTGACAGGGCTGGCTATCAATGCTCTAGTTATGCTGGCATTAACGAAGTAAACAGCTGTGTCGGCTAAATCAAGACCCGATGCACCAATAGTTCTGACTTGTGCACTGATGGCTTGAATGGCGTTGGGGTCTGGTGCGTCAATGGCGATGAAGGTTGGTGCACTGACAGTGCCGAGTGTGTCAACGGCATCAACAACCAATATTTCAATGGCACTGGGCACCAATGTGTCATGGTGCATCATGTACCAGATGCATCGATGGGATGGAGCCTGACCTCTGCTTTGACAGAGCCAACTGCACTACCAGGTCTGATGAATGGTGCTTCTTTTTCTTATGTGCTAACAAGCCCCACACGTCTGCAATGGCTTAAAGACACCTGTGCATGGTACTTCCATGCTTTTCTTGATTCCAGAGGTGCAGCAGATCCAGGGATCTATGCCACAAGAGAGAGAGAGCATTGCTCAAGGAGCTCCTGCTCAACTCAGCACACAGGCTCAAGGAGGTCCCACTTCAAGAAGAGGACACATTCTGGATATTCACCAACCTACAAAGTTCCTCCATCTTCCAGGCCCTAGTCCTCTGGGTCCTCAGAGACATCTGGCCACAATCGTAACAATTAGCTGTATCATGATCTGGCCCCAGATTTCGGTAGTAGATATGGCTGTTGGTAATGGACATCTTCCTACCATATATGCAGTCTTTGAAGCCGCTGGGTGTGATCTTCTTCAAGCTGGATATGACTATTCTTTTTTTAGCCCTTTAAAATACTGTTGAGGGGCTGCCAAGTAGTGGGAAAATTCAAGGAAGTTTAATGCTAAAAACTGGAAATACCAAATCTACTGAAGAGAAAGGGTGCATACATCCATGTAGATTGAAAGGCTCATGAGGTTGCGCCCGCATGGAAACTCCCACCCATGCTCAGTAAAGCAAATGTTCTAAGACAATGGTTCCCAACCCTGTCCTGGGGACCTCTCAGCCAGTCGGCTTTTCAGGATATCCACAATAATATGCATGAGAGAAAATTTGCATGCAATGCTTCCATAATATGTATATTTTCTCTCTGGCATATTCATTGTGGATATCCTGAAAAGCCGACTGGCTGGGGAGTCCCCAGGACAGGGTTGGGAACCACTGTTCTAAGAGCTAAGAGAGAAGGGTTTGTTCAGCACTGTCGGATAATTCAGCCCTGCATGTTGACAGATAATTTACAGCTTAAGGAGCACTCTACTAATTCAGTGGTTCTAAAATTGTAGATTTGGAGCCATCAGTGAGTCCACAAAAACTTGAAGGTAAGTCTTGAGAAGATGGAGATCTACATTTTATTTCCATTTTTAAGCCATTTTATTTTGCTGGGGGTACTCTAACCAACAGGATGTCACCAAGCCTGTTGGAAATAATGGGAAACTGTGAATGGCCTGCATTATTTACAATGTACATGGGAACTTTTGGCCCTTGTACATTGCAGTCAGTTTCAAAGGGAAATAATGCATATTGTTCCTCTGAAAATTAGCAGTCACAAAGTACATGTGCAAAAAGTACCCACGTACTTTACACCTGCTATTTCTACTGACAGCCAAGGTGGGGGTGCGGTGGGGGAGGGAAATAGCAATACATACTCTTGCAGCGTCAAGTATGTGTGCTGTTTATCTCCCCTAACTTAAATACTAGGGTTGCTAACTACCTGGTTTTGGACCGGACAGCCAGGTTTTTCAGCTGTGCTGTATAGTGTCCAGTCAGAAGTATTGATTGGACACTGAAAATCCAGTTTCTGCAAGAGGCTCCTCTTTCCCACAGCTTCCTGATTACAGGGAAAGACACACAGCTGTGTCCCCACCCTCTTGCCTCCTTTTCTGTGTTGGATTGGATGGGATGGAGAGAGGTAGCAGGGTACAGCACAGCTCTCAGTTCCCAGCGTTCCACAGATCTCTGCGGCAATGCCCTCTGTATCCCTTCCTCTCCCTCAGTGAGTGCTGGGCCAAGACCCGAGAGAGGGGCTGCAGTTAGCCAGCCGAGGGATACAACCACAGAGAAGGGGAAGGTGGAGAAAGAGACAGTCACAGTCACAAGGCAGGGAAAGGGAAGCGACAGAGGGGACACAGAGAAAAGGGGAGGGAAAGGAAGATAGACACATGAGGGGCAAGGGAGGAAAAAAACACAGAGGAGATATGGAAGGAAGGTCACAGGGAAGGGGTGAGGCACAACATTGAACATGAGGGAAAGCAGGAGACACAGATGGTGGAAGGGAAGGAAGAGACAGAAGAGGCACAAAAGAGACACAGGGACATAGGAGGAAACGAGACAAAGAGGAAGGCACTGGGGAGAAGGAGACAGGAGAGAAGAAAGAGGGAGAGAAAGACAAGAGCATGGAGAGGGAGGGGACTAGAGACAGGAGGGCAGCACAAGAGAGGAGTGCACAGAAGAAGGGGAGGGCATATTGATAGACAGGTGGCACAAGGGAGATATAGATGAAAGGCTGGGAAGGTTTAAGTCCTGTGGAAATTCTGCACTATATGTAGGGGAGAGTGAGCGAGGGAGCCAGTGTGCAGGGGTGTGTGAAAGAGAGACATAGGTAGCCTGTGTGAGGATGTATGCATCAGACAGAAAGGGAGCCTGTGTGGGTGTGTGTGCACAAGAGAGAGAGGGAGCCTGTATTGGGGGGGGGGGTGCGAGGCGGGGGGAAGTCTGTATGAGAGTGTCTGTTTATGTGTGTGTGTGTGTGTATAAGAGAGAGGGAGCCTGTATGAGGGGGTGTGCGTGAGAGAGAGAGAGCCTTTGTGTCTGTGAGTGGTGAGAGAGAGGGATAGAGGGAGCCTGTGTGAGGGGCAGTACTGAGAAGGGTCAAACTCTGGGAGTGGAGACAGAGTGGAAGGGATTGAGCCTAGAGGGGGCGAAGAGAGATAGTGGCAGTTGGAGATGTTGGTGCCTGAGAGGGCAAAGTGAAAGGAGACTGGTTAGGGGAATAGGGGGGGGAGAGGGTGGAAAAGAACTCTTACAGTGAATCTCTAAGGAAATTCTGCTCAAATATTTAAAACTCTACATCTTTAAGTAATAACTTTTTTCTGTATTACTTTTTAAATTAAATTACTTAAAGACTGTCATGTATATTGTTATTTTGACCAATATAAAGTATGCAGAATTTTGCAGAATTTAAAGTTTTGTGTGCAGAATTTTACATTTGTTTGGACACAATTCCCCCAGGAGTAAGGTTTTAAGGAAAGGGAAACGAACCACCTGTGTCTGAGAGAAGAGGCTGTGTGTTTGGGAGTATGCATGTGTATGAGAGGAAGTTGTGTGTTTGGGAGTGGGTGTGTATGAGAGAGGAGGCTGTGTGTTTGGAAGTCTGTGTGTATGAGAGAGGAGGCTGTGTATTTAGGGGGTGAGTGTGTATTAGAAAGGCTTTAGTTGTAATAGAAAGCAAAACTGCATGAGAGAGGCTGCGGTTGATGTGTTTATGAGGAAAGTTGAAATAACATTTTATAAAACAAAGTATATTGAGGGGGTGCCTGAAAGCCAAATAATGAGTGGATCGACAACTGACACTAGTCTGTAATCTCCCCCCCCCCCCCAAGCATGACGTTTAGTTGAGTGTCCAGTTATAGTCCATGGAAAAGTTGGCCACCCTACTAAACACACTTCTGGAGAAATCTCAGGGCTGCGAGCTGACGTGCAATGCAGCCTGCCCTCCCCCCCCCCCCCCCCCCGGCTTGAATTAACTCTTTATGGAGGAAAGGGGAGAGCGACGCATGAGACGCTCTCAATCCCCAATCCCCTCCAGATTTCGTGCGATGGCGCGGTGACATCGTCGCCCGGGGATGGGTGCACAGCGATGACGTCACCGGCCGGTGCGATTCCCACCCACCCTCCCTAAGGCAAGGTTAACACCTCTGCATCATGTAATTGAGCTATTTAAGTTTTCTAACCTTATGTTTATATGGCAGAGTCAGTCAGGTTATGTTAGAGTTATTGTTAATGCTGTACATCGATTCAACTATTTAGGCGGGCGAACGAGCCAATAGGACGACCTTGTCGGCCCGGGTGGCCTCCTTGCTTGGAAACTACGGCGGGAGGCCGGGCATTAAGGGCTGCCTTGCTAGGCAAAACGGCTGGCAGCCCGGGGGGAACCGGTCCGGTGCTGGGAGTGTATTTGGCTTGTGCCAGGGTAGATTAATTTTGTTGTCAACAATAAAGCTGCGGCTTCTTCAGCCACTATTTCATCTGTGTTGTTCTTATGTTGAAGGTGCGACCTCGTGGAGGGAGGGGGATCACTTGCGGCGGTGGTGCCGGGTCAAGGCGTAGTCTTTTTAAAATCTGGTTAAAAGTACCTGCGCTGTGAAAACCTGCATGTACTTTTAACCAGCCAGACTATTTTACCTAGGTAAATGACTTTGAAAATTGTCCTTGCCATTTGATGCCATGAAAACCCTCAGCTTGAAATGTATACAATACATTCATACCTTGCATTTTAAGTTCTTGAACAGCAGTGCATCTGTACTTGAGACTAAGATTGTTCAACTGGCAAACTGATACATAGTGACTATAAATTACAACTGACTTAGCAAATTAGGATATTCATATAACTTTTATTAAAGTAATCTATCAGTAAGGGTAGGAATCCTTGCACTGGCATAAATACTGATGTTATGTTGGAACTTACACATTTCTTATCAAACTAACATAAAAATTTGCAATTTCTGGGACCATATCTTTATCCAAATGGTGTTTTTATTTGTTGGTAAAAGTGCCCTAAAATATCAGCAAACAATGGAATTAATGCCATTTAAACTATGAATTTAGTAGAAACATGTCTTGAAACTGATCTAAAATTCAGTCTCACGGACCACTTCAATAGCACCATCTTGTGGGACATTGGTATAAAGAGGTTCAATATCTAAAGTTACCAACATTGCATCCCTATATGCAAAATTAAAATCCTTAATGAACTGTAAATATGTGAGAAGCCTCTAACATACGACAGAGGGAATACATCCAAAAGTTTTAAATAGCGATTCATACCAATACATTTCTAACAAATTGCTCTTAGCAGTTATAGGGCTACCTAGAGGGGGAATACTATATCTACTTTAATGAATCTTAGGGGCTTACGCACTAAAGTTTAGTGTGCATGCTATGGCCATTTAGCATGCATTAAAATTACATGCTAGCGCAAAAGTCCTAGAGGATAACTTTCAAACAAATGCACACGGTGGCATATACATGCATATATGGTACAAGCAGATCTATGTTAATATTTCACATATCTCTGCCCCACAACATCCGTGAGTATGTATGTATGCTTACACATGAATACATGCTCTGCATTGAAACAACACATATCAATATACTGAACGCTCGACTTTTCCTACCTATTTTAAAAATATACACACACATATTTTACACATGAAATTTAAGTAGGACTTACTCGCCTATATCAGGATATAGGCGAGTAAGTCAGTGTATTTTAAAACATGCAGCATGAAGAAAATTACCAGTTTTACCAATTAGTCCACCAGTTTATCCAGTTCTTCTCCAGGTCATTGAGACTTTCCTGGTTCTTCAGCCTGAACTCCCCCACAGCCCACTCAGACCTCCCACCCAGTCAGTACTACACAGTAAACACATTTAATATAATTTATGTCAAGATAGCCAGCAAGTGTGAAATTACACAAGTTCATTGGAAAATCTATGTGCGCAAGTGTCTTTTAAAATAGGAGCTTCTGTGCGTAAATGTTAGCCCTGCCCCTAGACCACCCCTTTTTTTTGCACATATATGTGCTTGTGAAAGTGAAAATACACATGCATTTTCAACTTTTTTAAAATATAGAATACGCGAGTAGAAGCTACTTACTTGTGTAACGTTTTGAAAATTCACCCCCTGGTGTGCATGCTAAACAAGTCTAAAAAGGCATTAGTGTGAGCACTCATGTAAATTAAGGAATATCAACTGTAAATGAAACTTACAGGGTGTATGCTAATCAGCAATTTTTTATTTAATGGATTTTTATCCCGCACAATCCCATCTTCTTGGCTCATACAATAAACATTCATAATTAATAGAAGAACAAAACTATAATCAATCACAATTAAAACATAATGATAGAAGTAAAAGAAAAGAAAATCAAGATTAAAACCAACATGTTGAATAACAAATAACACTGACATCAAGTCAAAATAAAACAGATTTGATTGCATGAACAAATAAACTAAAATAATAACAAATACAACAGAAACAGTATTCAAAATGATATAAGTATCTACAAGCACTGTGTGTTCAAGACCCAATGTTGTCAAAAACCTGTTTAAAATAGAGAGGCTACACTTGTTTTCTTGAATTTGACGCATTTCATCCAGCAATTTATTCCACAATGTTGGGCCGACCAAATAAAATGTTCACTTTCTAGTCTCATCCAGATGGATCAGCTGATTGTAGTAACTGTTGCACTTTATATATTTTTAGGAGCCTACTAGCATAAAGAGAAGTATCTCTACTGAGTGCATGATGGACTAGTGTCATTATTTTAAAGTTTATTCACTATTGTATAGGGAGCCAGTGTAACAAATGCAATACAGGAATGATGTGATCAGTTAACCTTTTTCCAATAACTAGCCTGGCAGCTGTATTTTGAACTACCCGTAATTTAACAATTACCTAAAATTTAACAACTGCATCAGAACAGGTGTTAACTTTATTAAGTAGGTTATTTCAAGGGCTAACAGGATGCTCCCCTTTGGCAGTTACTGATGGAAAAAAATGGGGCTATTACTACAGGAG
Source organism: Rhinatrema bivittatum (assembly GCF_901001135.1). NCBI lineage: Eukaryota > Metazoa > Chordata > Amphibia > Gymnophiona > Rhinatrematidae > Rhinatrema > Rhinatrema bivittatum. The sequence goes on along the minus strand of NC_042618.1, from coordinate 215,736,072 downwards.
ATGTTATGGAAAGACAGGGGAGAGATGAAGGAAAGGGTAAGAGAGAGAGAAAGAGTCCAGGCAGGAGAGATATTAACACACTTGAGCACTTCCAAAAAAATTCCACATTTATGTAGACAAGAAAATATATTTTCAAACCAAAGGTTCACCAATGACAACAGTTTTTCAGATAATGTTAAACACTGTATACTGTATAATATAAGGCAAATTATTGTAACTATTGCATATAGAAGACCCATCCCACAAGTTCCAACCATATGCCATGATTGTGCTGAAATATTACATTGCATGTGTTCTGTTAGTTTAATGGCTGTAGGTGATATGAATTGTCTGCAAATAGATGCTGCAGTGCTGCAGCAGTTGTGCATAGGGCCCTCACAGAAAACATCAAGTAGGAACTAGGAGGGATGCTCATGAGACAACTTCTTTCTAATCAAGTCTGGATGACCCTCCAGCCTTTCCTCCTCTAGTCTGTGGCCTCTAAGACAGCTGTTTCTTTGTACTGTGGATAAAGTGGATGCTGTAGAAGGAGGGAGTAGCTTCAGGCAATGGAGCATATAGTGGTGTTGTCAGTTGCTTGAACTGATGTTGCTAGCATATAATGATGCCCATTGCTGTCATTGCTATGATTACTCTATCCAAAGATAGCATCAGGCATTTTGAGGCTTCAGCATATCAGTGTGTCATTGCTGCACCAACCTATAGAGTGCTTGTAGAAGGGGGATAGTCAGATGTTGATATTTTGCTGACTCAGGGCTGGCAAATTTTAGATATTTGAGGCATGTGCTTTTGATCTAGAATTTCTTATCCTGGAAATCTATTCTCTTCTTTCACCTCCTCTGCTGGGGTTCAGGGGCTCTCCTGCTTCTGCTCTCAGTCATGACATCTAGCCCCATGTGCCAGGCTTACTTTTATACAGGTTTGCAGCAAGGGGACCGAGCCATGAGGAAAAAGAACTGTGCATGCTCACTGTAGCTTGTAAATGCTTTTTAGGGCATAGGCACTATCAGGCCGATGCAATATCAGCTCACATGACTGAGCGCCCGTACTCCTAACATGCGCCCAGTCACCTCTCCTGGGTGAGCAATGCATTATTTAAATGAGGGCTGTGCTAAAAAGGATGCACCAGGGATAAATTGTGCATTCCTAGCACATCCATGGCATTGGGCGCCGAGGAGAAGTGGCTGTGCGCCGGCGAGGAAAACGGATGATCAATTAATGAGCGTCCGTTTTCCTAACCCGCTCACAGCCACGTATTAGGAAAACAGACACTCAATTAATGGGCATCTGTTTCCCTAACCTGACCGTTGGCAAGATTTTTTTTTCCATGCTGCTTCCTGTGGTTCCTCCTACTTAGAATCAGGACAATACTAAATAGGAGGAATCACAGAAAAGCAGCATTTGGAAGATTTTTGTGGCTTTGGTGGGGGTGGGGGGGGGGGGGGGGTCAGACAGCTAGGAGTGTGGCATTATGTTTTCTGCGTTAAAATGTGCACATCAGTGATTTTTGGCATCGGAGGGTAATAGCTAATAGCCTCATCTACAATCATGTACATGTGATGAGTTCTATTAGCTATGCGCTGGTTTGGGCACACGTTTTGGATTTGCTAATCCCCTTATTGCATCAAGTGTTAGCCTAGTGCATCCAAAACACGCATCCAAGAGCTCGTTAGCCTGTGCACAATATAGCAACAGCTTGTAAGAGCTCATAAAAGCTAACTATGGAGGCTATTTTAGTGAGTGGGTTATATACCTCTACCAACAGATGGAAATGGAGCAAAAGCTGACGTCATGCCCAAAGAGTCCCACCCCAACATCAGCCCACCAGTGTTCTCTGGAAAAGCCAAACTGATTATACCTTATCATTATTATGAACAGCCAACCATTCATGTTTCTCAACCAACAGAAACACTAAGCTCAGCCAAAAGAAGGAACATATCTAGCAAACTAAGGGCTAGAGAAGCCACTTATCAGTTTTCAACAAAGAGCAGGAATCATACTCTGCATAGCTCACCTGACAAAAGGCTAACCACAAATTAAAACATTGGTAGCCGAGGGCAGGTTGAGAATTGACCTGCCCTTACTAGAGGAAAGGAAATTATCAGGTAAGTAGTAATTTCTCCTTCCTCAGCATTTGGGCAGGAATTTGAGCAGATACGTCCCATGAGTGGGAAGTACCAAAGCAAATCTCAAAAAGGGCGGGAGGCTGCCAGCGCTCCAGTCAGTACCTCCTGTGCAAATGTGGCATCTTCCCTGGCCTTAACAAGAAAGCGGTAATGCTTGGAGAAGGTGTGCAAAGATGACTATATTGCCACTCAGCAAATTTTAGCAGGCGAAAACAAAGTTCTGCCCACGATACTGCCTGAGCCATCACGGAATGTGGTCTAATCTGTTTCAGTAAGGCAAACTCATGAGCCACATAGGCTGCCATAATGACTTCCTTAACCCAGCTGGCAATCGTTGCCCGCGTTGCCAGTGCTTCTTGCTTACCTCCACCATTGAGCACAAAAAGGTGATCAGACTTCCGAACAGTTTTAGTCATCTCCAAGTACCAGACTAAATGACACTTGACGTCCAAGGAATGCAAAAGACGGTACTCAGCTTCATCTCTGTCCCTGTCCAAGGCGGGCAGAGAAATGGACTGATTCAAATGAAACCCTGAAACCACTTTGGGCAAAAAAGGAGGGCACAATCTGAAGCTGAACCGCACCCAGAGTCATACAAAGAAAAGTCTCATGGCAGGAAAGAGCCTGCAGCTCATAGACCCGACGTGCCGAACAGATTGCTACCAGAAAAACTGTCTTCAAGGTAAGCAGCTGCAAGGAAAGAGTACACAGCGGTCAAAAAGTCAGACCTGCCAAAAACTTGAGGACCAAGTTACGGTCCCACAGAGGCACTGGAAGCCACAAGTTGGGGGGGGGCGAAGATGCTTAACTCCCTGCAAGAAACGGGATATGTCCAGATGGGAAGACAAAAGCCCTCCATTCACTCTCTCCCTATAATAAGCTAGAGCTGCAGCTTGAACCCTTAAGCAAGCTGTCTTGTAAAAATTCCAAAATCAAAGGAATATCCACCTTGAACAGTTGAGTACCTCGCTCAGAACACCAGGCCTCTAAGACCCTCCAAACTCTAACATAGGCTAGAGAAGTAGAAAATTTCCAGGCCCGAAGAAGAATGGAAATTAGCGCAGGTGAAAAACCACACTTTAACAACCCAGCCCTTTCAATAGCGAAATCATAAGACAGAATTGACCCGGATTCTTGTGCAGAATGGGCCGCCTGACATAACTGATCTGTCCAAGATGGTAGCCTGAGGAGACTGCCCACCAGAAGTCTCTGGAGATCAGCATACCATGGCCTTTGAGTTCAGTCCGGAGCCACTAAAAGGCTAGTGTTAGTTGCAATCTTCTGGAACAGCCTATCAGAGGCCAGGGCGGAACCACATACAGAAGGGTACCACGTGGCCACTTCTGAACGACAGCATCGATGCCCATCACTTTTGGACTCACCTGCAACTGAAGAAGCGTGGAACCTTTGTGTTGTTGAAGGTCGCCAACAGGTCTAGATCCAGTAGGCTCCAGCGGTTCACCAGGAGCTGAAAGGCCTTGTCTGCCAGCTCCCATTCTCCTGGGTCCAAGTTTCTCCTGATGAGGAAATTGGCTCTGATATTGTCCTTTCCGGCAATGTGAGAGGCAGATATGCTTAGGAGATGCTGCTTCACCCACAACATGAGTGCATCTATCTCCTCTGACACCTGCTGACTCTCAGTTCCATCCTGATGATTGATGTAAGCTACAGTCTTCGCACTGTCGGATATTAATCAGACCACCCGAGCCTCTAGCCACTCAGTAAACCGCAGGCACGCCAATAGAACCGCTTATGCCTCCAATCTGTTGATGCTCCACTCCCGCTCTGCTGCACTCCAGCACCCTTGTACCACCAACTCCTGAAAGTGAGCCCCTCAGTGAGCCTCCCAGTTTGTCGTCTGAGAAATTCCCTTCCTGAGATGATCCGCATGTAACCATCAGTCCAACTGGGATCTCACCTCTAACAGAAGGAGCAGCCTCACTGCATAGTTCTGCGACTGAGGACTCCATCAAGAGAGCAGCACGCGCTGAAGAGGATGCATATGTGCCCTCACCCAGAGAACCACTTCTAATGTGGCAGCGATAAACCCCAGGACCTGTAGATAAGACCACAGGGTTGGACGAACAGAGTTCCACAGGGATCAAACTTGCAGTATCAACATGCGGATCAGAGACTCTGTCAGAAATACTGTGCTCTGCTTTGTATTGAATCGAACTCCGAGATACTCCAGGATCTGAGACAGCTGCAAATTGCTCTTGGCCAGATTCACCACCAGCATAGTTCCTGTAGTAAGAAAACCACCCTGAGGGAAGTGCAAAGACTCTCTTCCACCTACTTGGCTCGAATCAACCAGTTGTCTAGATAGGGGTGAACTAGAATGCTGTCCTTGTGAAGGGCTGCTGCTACCACCACGACCATGTAAAAAGTCCTGGGCGCCATGGCTAGACGAAAGGCAAGGCCTGAAACTGGTAATGACGATCCAGGTATTGTAAATCGGAGGAACTACTGATGTTCCTGTTGAATGGGAATAGGCAAATATGCTCCGTCAGATCCAGAAACATGAGGTACTCCCCTGCATGAACAGCCATTATGACCAAGCGCACCATTTCCATCCTGAAATACGTGACTCGTAAATGTCAGTTGAGATCCAGTATGGGACAAAACGACCCTTCCTTCTTGGGTACAACAAAATAAATGTAATAACAGCCCATATTTTGCTGCGATTTGGGAACAGGAATTGTCGCTTTCAGATTCAACAGCTGTTGTAATGTCGCTTCCACTTCTACCCTCTTCTGAGGGGAGTTGCATGGAGAGACATTAAGGCATCTGGAGGAATGCGAAGCAATTCTAGAGTATAGCCAACCAAATCCCTTCGAGAACCCATTGATCTGAAGTAATCTGGACCCACTTGTGATAAAAACGGGATAGGCAACCACCAGTGGTGTATGGTCAGGGTCTTCAAGGGATTCAGTAAATCCCCGGCCCAGCCCTCAACCTCTACCTTTTTTTTTTTTTTTTACAGCCACTTGTGGCTTGTCTACAGAAGGAGGAACATAGCATCTGGCTTTGGGCATCCCATCCCCTACATGCATAGATTGGGGGGGGGGGGGGGAGATGCAGAGCAGCACAGCACAGGGCAGAAGGGGGGACCTTGCTTCAGCGAATCGACTCAAAGCAGGTCCTGCCTTCTTCTCGTGCGAAAAGCACAGTGCAAGTGCGGGATGGCCAGAAGCTGCTGAAAGTAGCAGTCAGAGTCAGACAGAGACACAGTGAATGTGACGCGGTTTGTGGCCCTGTGCAGCGAGCGCTGGAGGACTGGACTGAGGACAGGACTTGGAGGTAGGATAATTAGCAGGATATATAATCTGCTCTGTGCTCCTGCAGCCTCCAGTTCAAAAGGCATGGACTCTTTTATGCATACAAAACCATTCACAGATGGTACAGACTTTCTTGTGGTTTTCTTACACAAAATAATGTGTGTGCATGGATTGGGAACAAATATCCCTACATATCTGCTCCCGCACTGATATTTACATTTCTTAAGGAAAGTGAGTACTTAGGAGCTTGCAGCCAAAATGCACATCTCTTTGTGAACAAAGCATGAGATGAGCGAACGTTAGATGTAGTTCCACCTTAGAACTCTTTTTATTTAAGTGCTGCTGGCTGGACACAGCTGACTAATGTAGTCTTATTATTCTGGCAGCATTTGAGTGTTAAGGTCAGTGCTAGTCTAAGAAAGTATGGGAGGCTCCTGTACTCTCTCAGGCTCTCACTGACCTTAACACAGAGGGAGGCTGGGTTGGGTGTGAGAAGGGAGAGGGAGCTGCAATGGCATACTAAGGAGGGTTGTGGTCTGCCCCGGATGACAGCTAGCATGGGAGTGCCAGCCAGAAATGGGGTGCCATCAAGAGGAAGATCAGTGGCCACAAGCAGAGCCCATCCCACTTGTGGCAAAAGAAGATGAAGGCTGCTGGATCGTGAGTGGTGGAACAGTGAAGACAGCAGCCAGATAGCCGCAGGCAGCTGAAGATGGAGAGGGCCAAAATGACTGCATGTGAGCCTATGAGATTGAGAGAGGAAAGGGTTTGTGAGGGTGTATGTGAGAGATTGGAACCTGTGTGTGTTTATGTGTGTGTGTATGTACGGGAGTGAGTGTGTGCATGGGAGTGTGTGGGTGTGTAAGTAAGAGACTGGGAGCGTATGTGTGTATGGGTGTGAGGATGAAAGTTTGTATGTGAGAGGAAGCCTGTGTGAAGGGGTTTGTATGTGTGAGGGAGAGACAAATGGAGGGAACCTGTGTGCAGGGGTGTCAGAGTGTGTGCAAAAAACAGAGGGAGCCTGTGTAAGGAAGAGGGGACACGGAGATCATGGGAGGAGGTGACGGAGAAGTGAACCTTGAAGGGGGGGGGGGGGGGTGGCAAAGGAAGTATCCACACCAGGTGCCAAATACTTTAGTATTGCACTGAGGAACTGGGCAACAAGATTGCTAGGGATTGGGAGGGGCTGGGAATCAAGATTGTTATGGACTGGGAGGTCTGGAAGGATGGTTAAGCTTTAGCTTAATCACACCAGTTTGATGTACGATGACACTTAATTTAATTTAGATTCCACTTTTGAATTTCTTTAATGTATATTCCGCCTTTTTGGCACTTCAAAGTGGATTACATTGAGGTACTAGTGTGGGAAGGAGAGAGCCACTGAGTGTGAGAGACTGCCTGTGTGTATGTGAGGGAGAGAGAGCCACTGAGTGTGAGAGCATGCATTTGTGTGTTTGTATGTGAAGAAGAGAGAACCACTGAGTGTGAGAGTGCCTTTGCATGTATGAGGGACAAAATGCCAGTGTATGTGTGCATGTGTATGTGTGTGTGTGCTGTGTGTGAAGAAGAAAGAGCCACCGAGTATATGTGTGTGAGTTAAGAGTGTGTGCATGGAGGAGAGAAAGAAGATATACCCCCCCCCCCCCCCCAACTAATTCAGGACAATCTCAAGGTAACTGGAAATCTAAAGTTCACAGGTATGGAGAGCAGAGGATTTTTTTTTTATCCCTATTATTTTTAATTGTTGGATGATGTTTGATATGTCTGCTGTTTTTAAATGTTTTATTGATATAATATTTGCAGTGGTGCTCTTTCCTGGGTAGGGTGTTGCTGTTTGAGTCCTGAGAGTTAATGTTGTTTTGATACAGCACATTTGTCTCTTGGGGTAAACTGTATTCTTGGCAGGTTGTGATAGCTTTAATTGGAGCTATGTAAGTATTATCTCAAAATACTATACATGAGCTTTTGAGACAATATAGGACCCGTCTATATGTGAATATCTCTGATCTGACATTTGAAGAAGGGGCCTATGTGGTTTCAAAAGCTCTTGGACAATATTTTTAGGTAAAGGTATTTTGCAGGTATTTTTAGGCAGTCTGGCTTGTTCTGTTTACTTAATAGGTGGTGTATTGGTGTTTTAGGGCCTGATGTAATATCTGCATTGTTTTCTTTTCATATGTAAGTTTTTACTGTTTTGAGTACTGGCAGTTAGTGCTGTTTCAGTATGGGAGTTTTACTATATTGCAATTTTTTATTCATGGCTTTCTGAGTGCCAAGCCTACACCCAATGCATATTACAAAAAGCCTAATGCCACATGGGTTCCAACTGTCTTTTTTATAATGGAGAAAGGGGACAGAAGGAGCGAGACTGCTGAAAGGTTGGGGAGGGGGTGAAGGAGGGTAGAGAGAACGGAGGAAGCAAGATTGTTGGTGACTTAGGAGTTGGGGGGGGGGGGGAGTTGGAAGTGGAAAGAGGGCTGAGGGAGCGAGACTGAATCCCCAACTATAAATGTCACCACATGCCACTGGTGACCACCTATCTCCTGCACCAACAGGAGAGCCCGCAAACCTTCATTGGGAAGACTGAGGGGCTCAACCTCCGGAGTCTACATCCTTTCGAGGTCCTCGGGGATGAAAGGACTGAGACCTACAGCAGGGATGGGATCTCTGGGAAGAACCTCCCCTATAAGACCGAAAACGCCAATAGTCTCGAGAAAGGCCACTCTTCTGAAAAGAAAAGGTTTTCTTGTCCTCTGCCAATCGAGGGACCTGGGTTTCTCCCCATTTACTTGTCCTTTTTTCCAATTCAATGCCAAACAAAAGCAAGCCTTTGAAGGACAACTGGGTAAGATTGGACTTTGAAATAGTATTTGCAGACCAGTTGTACAGTCACAACTGCCACCTGGCCGCAATAACTGAAGCAGCTTCTCTGTGGGCTGTGCGAACCAAGTAACAGCCCGCATCAGCTAAGAAGATGGCCCCCGGGTCTACCAGAAGTCCAAGATTGGACCTAGCACCACCAGACTCTTGACAAAGTTGCAAGGTACTGTAGCCCAAGCTACCAAGGCACAACAAGAAGCAATTTGCAAATTCATTGTCTCTGCCTCAAAGGCTTGCTTTAGAATAGCTTCCATCCTCCTATCCTAAGCATCATTCAGTGCTGCACCTCCCTCTACCGGGATGGTACATTTCGTGACAGAACACACCAAGACATCCACCCTAGTAAAACGCAACTGCCCTCTGGCTTGTGGATCCAAGAGGTATAAAACCGCCAAGATGCTTTCCCCTTTAAAAGACACCTCTGGCACACTCCATTACAGATCAATCAACTTCTGGATTGCATCCAGGAGAGGAAAGAAACAAGAAGCCTTGCACAGGGTGACCAAACTAGGAACCTTCTTCTGCGTCCCCAAGGAGTCAGGCCCAGCCTTTCCAAAGGCTTCAAGGTCTGAAGATCAAACCACAACTCATCTCTAAAAGAAATGGAGAAGAGTTCTATATGGCTCCAAATCTGGGGGAATGTTCCCTTCCTCACCAAGGAAGCCACCACCATCATCATCGGGATCATCATGATCCACCTGCATTTGAGCTTTTTCAGACCACACTGACAAATTCCAATTCAGAAGAGCAGCCCTGTAGAAATGTCTGCAATCTCTGGAAGAATTCTACACAGGAAAAGGAGGACGGGTCTGTTCCAGGCCCCATAGGCCCAAACCTGACCTCCTGAGAGCTAATGTCTCCCGTGAATTCGACCCACATATCAATCAAGGGAGGGGACAATCCTCACATGTCTCCCTCAGTCCTACTCCCCTCAGACCGAGCAGTTGGATCATCACCGGCAAAATCAGGAGGTTAATCTCCCTGAGAATCCAGGCAGAACTGACACAGGCTTAAAGAAAGCTCCGGCTGATTGGCCCTGATGTGGCATTCAGTACAAATAGATTGGCGCTTAGGTTTCTTCGCCACAGGCACCATGGCTGTAAGCATGCAGACCAATAAAGGTTTGTGCCTGGATTACCTGCATGTATAAAACGCGCCCAAAATGGACGCACAAAAAATGTGCGTTCATGCACACGCACATAGGCCACTCATCCAACTAGTCTCCCAGTACCGATGCCTAAGCTGAATGCACAAAATGTGTGTCCAGAAGAACACCCAAACTGGATGCGCAGATGAAAACGGATGCACACACAGACGCACAGACAGCCTGCAGCAAAAAACATATGAAACTACCCCATGGCCTACCACATGCCAAAATGGAAGAAGCCTGAGAACGGGGCCTAGCCAAATGGCTGCTCAATCCAACGTGCCTGCACTATATCTTCACCTCACAGACGTGAGCGGGACAGCTGAATGCCAAGGAAACAGACCCTTTCTCCTGCGTCTTCCTTTTCGCAGTTTTTTTTTTGTTTTGTTTTGTTTTGGGGTTTTTTAAGTAAAAAACTTTTACCTGAGCTCAGCCCTCCCTGGCTGAGAGCAGGAACGGGTCCCGGCTACAGGGGAGAGGGCTAAAGCCTTCACCGCCGAGTCTCTCTCAGCCTGCAACCACTAATTTGAATTTAGTTCCACGCCATTCAAGGCTACTGGACTGAAGACATGGTATCGCCTCAGGAGGCAAGCGGTGCTATATAGACATCTCGTCTTTCTGATAGCTCCTTTCCAACTTCTTTCTTCTTTTCTTCTTTTTTTTACTCACAGGCAATCCCCCAAAGAGAAATGCACGTCCACCGTCTGCTGAAGGCGTTAATGGTGGGCTGATGTTGGGGCAGATCTATATGGCAGTGACGTCAGCTTTTGCTCCGTCTCCATCTGCTGGCAGAGGTGCATAATAATGCACTTGTGGGAACTGACCTGCCAGAATGCTGAGGAATTTAATTTTTCTTTGCTTCCTCAGTATATTTATAAGCTCCAAAGACTTCCTAAATATACAGATTTTGCAAACCTTTTGTACTGTGAAAAACTTGGAGGAAAACTCTGATAGGTCCTGCCTCCCTCCCTTTCTCCCTAACAAACCACTGCGGTATGGAAAGCACTTTTAAAACACGAGTCTACTCCCTCTGTTTCATTTGTTTCTTGTGCTTTCTCTGGGAATCACAGGTGAGCCTGACTTTGCAGACCCAACTGCTGCTGTAGAAAAAAAGTTGGTTGCAAGGAGCTTTTACTTTTGCCCTTGGTTCTAAACCCACCCGCAGAGTGCTACAAGCGCTTCCAGGCAGTTTTTATAATAATGGAAAAACAAGCAGTCCCCTGTGAATCTGCAAAAACGGCACCAATGCCACTTAAGCAGCGACAGCTTCGTGGCCCCACATTGTTTGTTTTCTTCACTAGCCTTTTGCTTTCCTTTGACATTCCCTTGCAAAAGGGAACTAAAACTAAAATAAAGCTTTGTAGGCATTGTATTTGCACTAAAGAAAGCGGCACATATAAATTTAAAAAGAAATGTGTGCCTATCACTCTTGAATGTAAAAAAAAAAAAAAAGGCTGTCCCTACTGTAGTTATGGTTTAAAAAAAAAAACATCTGCAGATAGTGTTCAGCTACTATATGAAGCAGTGCCCCTAGGATTTCTCTTTCTCTTTTTAAAGTTCTCCAGTATTATTATAGCCCAGGGTTTGGCAACAAATTTATGTGACAGCTATGAAGTTAGTATTAAAACACTGAATGGTCCCCTAGCAGTTAACTGAGTGCGAGAGGTATCTGCGCCGCAATTTGCCACACAGGGATGAATAGAGGTAGACTACGCCTCTCTGCGTGATGAGAGACGGGGAAGCGATTTGCAGTAACCGTCCCCCCCCCCCCATGAATTATTGAGTGCCGCCGGAGTCAGAGAGGAGAAGCCTTGTGTGAGGAGATTCTTAAGAGAGAGGAGGGGAGCTTGCGAGCAACTCCAGAATGAAGTCGGGGAAAAAAAAGGCAATATGATCAATATGGTTTCATTGTTTGGCCTTGCTTACCTCCGCGGGAGACCATCTGCTCCCTGTCAATGGATCACCTGCTTGTCTGGAGGGTTGCTACGGCAACTGGTGGGCGGAGAGATTAAGAAACAAGTTTCTGTGTGTTGAGCGAGGTGGTTCAAACCAGGAGGCCAAGCACGAGGGCAGGGGATTGGCTGGTAGGAGGTCTGTTATCTCTGGCGCGCGCAGGCCTTGTCTCTGCTTGTGAATAGAGAAATGTCAAGAGAACCAGTCGCCGGCTAAAACCAGCGGCAACTTCTCGCTTTATATGTCAGCATTTTAAAGTTCCTAAACGGGAGATTACTTCATCGAAGGAGATGTCTTTAAACTCACCACTTGAAATACACTACTGTCAAGGAACATTTTTAAAAGAGCAGAAGCGTGGTGAATGGTCATGTTTCTTGATCAAATTGGGGCGGGGGAGAGAGGCTGCCGCCTGAGTACAAAAAGTTGGCAATTCAGTTTCCTTTCTGGCAGCCAGCAAGTTACTCTGAAGAACCGTTTCTTTCCTCTTTTCAATTTTATTGAATCACAAGGCCTTGCGGCTGCTACATAACAAGGGCCCTTGGGCTGCAGCCAGTGGATTCTGAAGATATTTAAACCTGATTTTAATTCTATGTGGATTTAAACAACTTTGCTCTTAACCATGGGTTGGGTTTTTTTTTTTAATGTGTGTGTGGTTTTTTTTAATTGTATATTGTTTCTGGAGAATAAGAATGACCCTAACAATTCAAAATGCATCTCATTCAAATTTTCATTAGTCTTAATAGTGGCAGGTCCGCATGCTGATATAAGATTTGACTAAGAAAATGTAGCCTAGACAATGCTGCATAATAAAGTATCATTTATTAATGAATTGCTTACATTTGATGGGTGTCTACTGCATGTTTCCTACTTTTAATGGAAGCATGAAATGCCCACATGAGGATTGTAGCTATAATTTGTTTCCGTCTGTATATATATATCTTTAACATTCAGCCATGTTTAGTTCACAATGTGGAACCGCAAGCATTATGATGCTACCCTAAGAAACTTCTGTTTTCATCTCATAATGCTTTGGAATTCTGCTCATATGTGTTAGCTCTAAGTTTCTCTTTGTCACTATTTCATAAATTATACATATCTCTACATTGCACTTATTAGGAATCACTTGGACAGTTTGCGGCTGACCAAAACCCCTAAATTAAAGATGGTTCAATTTTTCCTTTTTTTAATGGTGCCCATAGCAGCATATGATGAGGGTTTGTGCAAGGTAGAGGTCTCATCTTACACTTCCCCACCAAGTTTTCAAAACCCTTCATCGGGTGTGCCCTAATATTATGCCCCTTCTCTGTCTTCATGGTCTTTCTCTTCCATTTCTCTCTCTCTCTTCTTTATCTCCTCTCTCTTTCTTCCCTGTTTTTTACACTTACCATTTTTCTTCTGTGAAGTACCAGTTCCTCTTGGGTTAGATGGGTTCTAATGATGACTCCTATGTCTTCATGATTGGCCAGTGCCTCCCTTCTTTTCTGTCTCCTTTCAAAACCAGAATAAGAACTGCTAGTCTCTAATGTTGTCATTCTCCCAAGCCAAGCAGGATGTCAGTCTTCACATGTAGATTACATCATCAGATGGAGCCCGGCATGGAACTTTGATATCAAAACTTCTAGAAGCTTTGAGCATGCCCCACTGGGCATGTGCAGCCTTGGCCACTCCCCTACATCCCATATAGGGCCCTTCATTCTCATCTTTTCTTTAGAGTCTGTAGGTCGCAGTTCTTTTTGCTTTCATAGCTGCTGCAGGGAATGTTTCTAGAGCTGCAAGAGCTGTTTCTCGCAGGGCCCTAGGTATTTTTTTTCATATATGTTTGTTTCCTTAATTTCTTCATCCGCATGATGCTCCTGTTCTGGTGCTCTAGACATTGATGTGTGTGTGTGGGGGGGGGGGGGAGGCAGAGATAGGGTTGGAGGGTAGAGGGAATTGCCCCACCATCAAGTAGTATATTTAGTTGCTTATTTTCATCTGATATTTCAGTTTGAGGCCTGCCTGCACAGCCTGTTTTGATCCATCATGCCCCATTATCAGTGGGTGCTTTGCCCAGGAGGGCTGTCCATGATGTCTCGGTCTGTTTTCCTGTCTTCAGCAGACATTTCCAGTGAGAGCACCTAGAATTCAGGAGATAGCCTGACTGATAGGTATCAGCATTGGAGCATTGAGAGATGCAAAAACTGCACCAAATATCAATAGTACATCAGCTTCTAGGTGGCATCGAACCACCAACTCATTGCCAGACAGAGGAAGGATTAAGAGGCATCAATAGTAAACTGATGCACAGTTCCAAAAGAGGGGATTTTCTGATTACAGCCATGAATGTCTCTGTGGGGAGCTCATCCTCACCACAGCCCAGGAAATCACTTCAGTCCCCTAATGCCCAAGTGATTCATCTCTAGTGACTAGGAAAATGTAGCCTCCCCTCCTGCCACCCAGCCTGTTCTGGCATCAGAAGTTGCAAGGAGGAGTTTGACAAAGAGTTCCAGGAGGTCTTGCAGTAAAGCAACAGCACTCGTGTATTGATGCTGGTGTCGATGCAGACTGACATACAGTCTCTTCTGGTGCTGCCATACTGATCAGTCATTGAGACACCAATGGGAATCAACATCGGGGAGAAAGGCACTGATGGGAATTGATATCAGGTGCCAAGGCACTAATGGAAATCGATTTTGGGTGCCTATGCACTGGTGGGAATTAATTTCAGGTGTCCATGCCCTACAGGGAATCACCATCAGGCACCCATGCACCTATAACAACACACAAGACACCCATGCACTGATGCATCTTTCTAGCACATTGGTGGAGGAAGATCGCCCAATACACAGATGTTCCAGAAGAGCCCCATAGGGAGCTGAGTCCTCTCTGGAACGTTGTCTCCTAGCTGAGTGAGACCCTAACTCATACCCCATCAGGCCTGTTAGGTTTCCATGGAGGAACTGGGGCTGGGTGTGATTAGAAGGAGTTAATGTCTCCCTGACCCTTCTTCTCCACAGGGAGAATGTCTTCTTATGAAGATCTCTTGTTTTGCAACTTTGTGAACAGAATGGCTAATACCATTTCACTTGCCTTGCAGAAGGAGCACCAGTTCAAGCATCCACAAGATTTGGGAAATCCATATAAGAATGTGGGGTCTCCTTTTATCTGCTGACGCACCAGTTTGTAATGATTGAATCTGCTTGCAAGCTACTCAAGAGGTTTGGGCATTTTTGGGAGGAAGTTAAACCAAGGGATTAGGTCAATACTTCCATAGCCTCCAATTGACCTTTCAGATGCAATGTATCTGTAAAGTTGCTGATGCAGATATGCTGGAGTGAGGAAAATTACATTTTGCATATGTGGCAGACCCCCCTGGTCAGTTTCTATATGGTCTCAGCTCTCAGCCTTAGGATTACCATCAGCTTAGGTGGAGGCAGCATTCCTGCATAGGCCCTCCCTCAGAGACTGCCTGTGAGTGATGATCTCCCAGTCCACAAGGTTGGGGGGGGGGGGGGGTTTTGAGCCCTAAGAGTCTGGCAGTGTAGATTTAATTATGAGGGAGAAGGAGGCCCTCAGCTTAGCAGAGAGATATGGCCCTGCCAGGTCCCAGAAGAGGACTGGAGGGAACAGAGAGAAGCAGAAAAATCTGCAGTTTTTTGAAATTTTGTCAAAGTTTTGCCCTGAGCCTTCTGGCAGGCAGAATCCCCTGCTCAGGAGGGAGCTGTTTACCTCTTCCCCCAGCCTTATGATGACCTTGCAGACAGAAGAGAAGTGTTTTGATAAGAGATTGATTTTTACCATCAAGAGGGAAGGAAGTGTTTTTCTACCACCCTTCCTTGCCCCAAACTGGAAACTGTAAAGACTGCTTTCAGTGGCTGACCTTTCCTCCAGGAGGGCTGCATCTGTTTTGTAAAGAGGAATCAGAGGAAGAAAAGAGGAGAAGTTCATTGGAGAACCCCAATGGGATACAGGACACTGCCATGTTGGAGTACGGGATTCTTCGTGGACTTTCAGGTACTGAGTAGGATATCCATCACAGGATATCCCCAGCCCACTTGGGACACATCATTCCCTGCCATGGAGGATAAGCCAGTTTCAAGCACCTATCTGGAGGGACACATCCACAGAGTTAGAGATCAATTAAATCCTGGTTCATGTAAATCTAAGGACCCCGGACATAACTGGACATTTCATTTGTGCATTTCTTCATTATTTTGAACTCAATCAAAGTAAACTTTAATTTGAACACCTGTCCAGAAAGTCCAGCCTGGTTTGTAAGTATACTTGTCCTTAAAAGCAATGGTAACACACACACTTGAGAGAACACTACTGCCTGGGCCAATAAGGTTATAGTTTCCCCCTTCCCCACCCCCCTCCCCCCAGGAGAAAGAAGAGTTGGGGAAAAGATGGAGGAGCTAGCCACGGATAATAAAAATTATTTTATTTCCCTTTGAAATTGGACACATTCGCCGAGAAAAGGTTTCACATACCTTAGGGAGCACAAGGGCAGCTCTGTCAAAGTGGGGTACACCGAGCCTAGTGGGGATAGGTTTCTCTGTGAGGCTAAACTAGCTGAAGACACCCCATTTAACAAAGTCCATAAACTCCTCTGTCCACTTTGTACTTGTGCTCCACAAAAAGAAACATTTATTGTACAACTCAAAAAATAGTAGTAACAAAATCATCAGGTTTTAAATCACAGTACCAGTTCACAGTCCATTGTTTTTTACTAAATGGTTCATTTCTCAGGACAAACTCCCATTCACAAAGGCAGTTCCTCCCCCTTCTGTTGCAACTTCACACTTCAAGGTTACTCTAGAGTCTGAAAGGCCCAGCTTCATCTCCCCTGGACTTCACACCTCCAGGTTACTCCCAGAAGAGTCAGGCCCCAATTCATCTCCCCAGAATCTCTGTTCATAGTTCTCCCTAGAGACAGTCTTTTCCCAGATATCACACCAATTTCCCCCAAGTGTATAATCTCTTGAACTCTAAGAGTGGGTCCCAGATGTAGTCCTTCCAATCTTAAAAGTCACATAAACAGTACTCACACTTCTGAAGCAATTCAAAATCCAGTCATTACAATCTAGGAGCAGCTCCAAGGATGTTGCACCCTGATACTTCAGGCCAATTCATGGGCCGATGTAATAGCCCTTAACACGCACCGATCCACCTCTCCGGGGCACCCAATGCTAAATGCAAATGGGCTGCCGCAGTAAAAAGGAGTAAGAGAAAGGGAAATTGCGCACCCCTGGCGCCTCCTCAGCAACAGGCACCTGGGAGAGATGACTGTCAGCCACTTAGACAAACGGAGCTCAATTTTAGAGTGTCCATTTTCCTAACCTGACCACCAGCACACTTTTTCTTGTTTTTAAAATTTGGGGGGGACATTTCTTATTCTTTAATTCCTCTTTCTTAATATTGCCATGATATTAAATCAGAGGAAGTACAGAAAAGCAGTATTTTATTTTCTGCTTTTCTGTAAACTTTTTGGGCTCCTCAAGATTTAACGCCAGTTCCAGAGCTGGTGTTAATTTTTTGAGAGTAAACATGTTTGCCTCTGGTGTATATAAATATTTTTTTTGCATGAAGGGGGAATCGATAATAGCCTCATCAACAAGCATTTGCATATGATGAGCGCTATTTGCTACGTGCGCGATTGGACGCTCATTATGGATGCACCAACCCCAATTTTGCATTGGAGGATATGGATGCACGTCCAAAACATGCGTCCAATCGTGGGTTAAACTGTGCATTGCAGCCAGCGCATGGTATAACATCGGCCTGCCAGTGTCCCAAGTGCTATGCTGAAATAATCAGCTGTACCTCTTCCCCTAGGTCCATGAGCTCCTCCAAAACAGTTGCTTCAAACAACTTCTAAACGCCAAAGGGTAGATTTTCAAAAGCCATTTAGGCGAATAACTTAACAGTTATCCGGCTACATTTTAGCCAGATACGTCATTATCTGGCTAACATCTAGCCAGATATAAAAGAAGCATGTTGGGGGCGTTTTGGTTCTGGTAACCATTATTATATGGAGTCCCAAAATCTCTATCATAAAAAACATTTTTATACAATATGCCAAAAGCATAGAGAAATACTTATTTCTATATTAAACACATTTCATAATATGAACCATCATAAAGATGTAATAACATCCATTCATGACATACATATTTGAACATTTTTATATTGTATACCAAAATCTTAAAGATATACTTATCGATTTCTCATACCTATGTAAACCAACAAATCATATATAAATGTAAAGAACGGAGATAATTACCTTTATGCTGTAAACATACTCTCACTGCAGTAAGAGTCAATATACCATGTATGTTTACAGCATAAAGGTAATTATCTCCGTTCTTTACATTTATATATGATTTGTTTCTTAAAAAATCTTTAAAAAAAATATTTATTGTTTTTTAACCTTTTAGCCCCTGATGCAGCCTTGTTGGCGAAACTCAGTTCGAGTCGGGCACTTCTAATAAACTCTTCCACGGAGTAAGGTAGTCCCTTTGTTGTTTTTTGCGTTGGCTACACTGGAAGCGTACACTTCCAACGCAACTCTTTAGCAAGCAACACCAGACGTGCCGGGGCCCTGTGGAGGTAGGAAGCTACCGTGATCCTGTCTGAAGAGAAACCAATATTTAAGGTACAGGGAGGGTAAGGGTTGGGGTGGGGGAAAAGAGGGGGCCTGCAGTTTTAAACATTTTAAACCTGGAATTTGAGTGGGGAGTAGGGTAGTGGGAGGGGAGAGGCTGGGGCCGACCCTGGCCCGTATATTTTTTTTAAATTCCAATTTGAGCTCTTTGGGGGGAGGCATCAGAGTCAATCCATGGGGTTTGGGTTGAGGGAGGAAGGGGGGATTCTAGTCAGGGAGGGGCCCACGGATTTAAAGATTTTAAAAAGTCAGGCTTGAACTTGAGCGGGGAGTAGGGGAAGGGCAGAGGCTGGCACTGACTCCCAGCTCAAATTTTTTTTTTTTTAATTCTGATTGGAACTCTTTGGGAAGGAGGCAGCAGGGTTAATCCATGGAATGTGGGTTGAGGGAGGAAGGAGGGGGGTGGGGATTCTAGTCGGGGCCTGTATTTTCATGCTTTTTTTCTCTAGATTTGCCACTTAATCAGATATCTTTTGAAGATATCCAGTTAAGTGGCTGGTTATCCAGCCACACAAGGCTGAATAACGTTATACATGACCACTATATTAAAAAGAATATCCAGTTATGTTTAAAGTTATTCAGCTACTGTTAGCCGTATAACTTTAATCTGGGATATTCAGTGGGACGGTTACCCCAGTGAATATCCAGGACAAGTTATCTGGCTAACTCTAACCGGATAACTTATCCACTAAACAGCCAACTAAATATTGGCCTCCAAATGTCTTCACTGTGCTCACACTGCAGCACAACTCCTGCTACTCTTTCTCTCTCTTTTGAAAGCTGATATCAGCTTTCTCTCTTCTGACATTTGTAATTCACACTCCAAATTTCTGTAGCAGCTGAGGATGAAGCACTAGATGTTTCTCCTCCAAACGCCCTTTGACATGGACCCTCCAGGCTCTGCTCCCAGATTCCCTTCCTCAGAAACCAACCTCTCTCTCATTGGGCAGAAACTCCTTTTATACCATACATACTCACACAGCCATTGGCTAAGAATCACTCTAGTCATTCACTCACTCCTTGTGGAGCTGTCCCTTGAACCATACACTGGAACCTTCCCTATATTACAGAATAAGGTAAACGTTTAACCTTAACAATAAGCCCTCCCATGTAGCCACCCACTTCTAGCCTTTGTCTGACTCCTAAGGAAACCAGAATTTTCCTAGTGTAAAACACAGTGCAAATTTTAACAGAGCTATAGCGCGTCTATGGCCAATATGGTTTCGGCCATTGGCACTGCTGTCCGAAGGGTGCCATAGCACTGCCAGTGCAGAAGGGAAGATGTTGCCTGCTGCAACTGACAAAAGCAGTGTGGTCCCACTGGAATTGAAGCATAGCCAGTGGGGCCTAGGAAGAAAAGTAAACGCTTACCAGAAGGGCTTAGGAAAAGGAGAAGCTGCACTGCATTGTGCTGCCCTACCGGAAGTGGTAGTGTCGACAGCGGGGAGTAAGAAGAGCAGGAACTGCACTGTTGTGCTGCCCCACTGGAAGCGGCGGGGCCTAGGAAGAGGAGGTGATGCTGCTGCTTTGAATGAATGACAGAAGGGGGGTGAGCATGGGGGGGGGGGAGTGAGATAAGAGCATCTGCAAAAGTATATGTATGTGTGGGAGTAAGAAAGTACCTTTATGTGTGAGGGAGTAAGAAAGTTCCCTTTTGTTGGGGGGAGTCAGAGAGAGCGCATACATGAGAGAATGTGTGTGAGGGCGAGAGTAAAAGAGCCTGTGTGTCTGTGTACATGTTTTGTTTGTGTGCGAGAGTGAGTGAGGACATGTGTGTGTGTGTGAGAGAGAGAGAGAGCATGTGTGTGTTTGTGAGAGAAATAGCACCTGTGTGTATGTGAGAGAGTGTATGTGTATGTGCATGTGAATGAGAGAGAGAAAAGAAAGTCTATGTAAAACAACCCCCCTTCCCCTCTGCCTGCTAATCCATGACAATCTCAGGGCATCTGGAAATCAAAAATTCCTAGGTATAAAGAATGGGGTATTTTTTAAAATCCTTAGTTTTATTTATTAGGTGTTATTTGATGTGTCTGTTTTGAAATATCTTATTGGTGTTTGGAAAATTTTTAATTTTTGGATATTATTCTGTGCCTTAGCTGTTTTTAATTTTCTTTTTATTGGTATGGCTTTACTACTATTGATGATATTTATATTTCTTGATTTTACTGTTTATGAGGAATGGTGATGTTTCTATTTTAATAATATACACAAACAGAAGTCTAATATATAATTTACATATATTCCCACAACAATGATTCAAATAACTATTACAATTACGTTTATTATATTTACTACATTTATTATTCAACAAAATACAAAATTAGTATAAACTTTCAGAGGTGCACCCCAAATAATAAAATACTGTATATTACATATCGCCACATCTCCTTATAAAACCCATCCATTCATCAAACCAACACACACATACCCATATATTCATACATTATTTAAAACATCACCATCACCTTTTACAATACAATATGGGGCAGATTTTCAAAGCCCTACGCTATTTTCAAAAGGCCCGGCGGTGCGCGTAAAGCCCCGGGACGCGTGTAAGTCCCGGGGCTTTACACGTGGCCATTTGCCGCTGTGCTCAGGATCGCGGGCCGGCCATCGGCTGGTGTGCGCAACTTGCGCCTGCCAAAAACAGGCGCAACTAAGTAAGATACATTTTTTAGGGGGATTTAGCTTAGGGCTGGGGGGCGGGAGAGTTAGGGGAAGGGAAGGGAAGGTGGGGTGGGGGGTAGGGAACAGAGGAAGGCAGCGCGCCGACCCCTGATTTTATAACATGCGCGCAGGTTGCGCACACAGATGTACGCCCACGCGTATGTTTTAAAATCTGCCCCTATCCTTCTTATGTATCACTCATGAGATTCTTACAATATGTTGTAATACATATTAACCCTGTTATAATGTCCTTTTTGTATAATAACCTTTCCTATGTAGTGACCCTACAAGGATCCTTGTTTCACCCTCGGCAGGGCTTCCTCAGGAGAAATATAAATATATGTCCATTCAACATGAATCCAAAATGATTTAAATGATAAATTATAAATAGCGGTGACTCCAAAGAACAATCCACAGAGGGGGTTCTTCAGGCAAACTTATGGTCCATATGGTCCATATGACACTTCAAATGTAAAGTTAGAAAATCTGAAAACAAATACAATAAATTATTTACAAGGTCCTCTTGTGATTTAACAATTTTGAATTATTTATTGTATTTGTTTTCAGATTTTCTAACTTTGCATTTGAAGTGTCATATACAGCATCTCGTATGTTCTGCGGTTTAAGAAGGTTTATGAGTCATGTTATGATGAAGAGATCAGTCTGGGAATTGAATACAGCATCGGGGAAGAATTAAGAGGGTTTCTTTCAAAGCTTTATCGCATGCGAAAAGGACTTTTTGCATGCGATATAATGCAAACTAGGGGGAGGGGAGGAGTCGGGGGAGGGGGAGGAGTCAGCCACGGCACCACTGCTGGTGATAATGTGAGGAACAGTATCGCCGGCAGTAGCACGGCGAATAACTACATCTTTTACGGTGTCGCTATTCGCAGTGAAAGGCTGCAGCCGGTCCCACTGCGGCTGGTGAAATCGCACCGCCACGGTGCGAACTGCTGCGGCCTTTCGCAGGTCCGCCCCCCCCCCAGCGAGGAATGATGAATCCTGCCCTAAGTTTGGTGCTGTATTGGATATATCGTTCAACATATTTTAAGGAAGAGCTGCCTGAGGAACCCTCTCTGTGGATTGATCTTTGGAGTTACCACTATTTATAATTTATCATTTAAATCATTTTGGATTCATGTTCAATGGACATATATTTATATTTCCCCTGAGGAAGCCCTGTCAAGGGTGAAACAAGGATATTGTTGTTGCGCGTCCCGGCCACATGGGTGCCGCGACCGGGCCTGCTCACCTTGCGCTGCCCTCCACTAGCTCCAGTCTTGCCGCTGCTGCCAGCTCCCGGAATCCCCGATGCTCACCACGGCCCTCTCCGTCTTCCTCCACACCGCAGGCCTCACAGCGGACCTCCCACTGGGGCTCTGCGTCTTTGGCCACGCCCCTAGGCGCACACGCCACCGACGTCCTGAGCTTTAAAGGACCAAGCGCGGGAAAACCGATTCGGACGCAGTATGATGACATCACTTAGTAGCCCTATAAATAGCGAGGCCCTGTTCCCAGGACCTCGCCTTGGCAATCGGGTCGACACCATGATGTTCTAGTTTGCCTTATCCTGTGTTCCAGTGACTCCTTGATCCAGCATCTCCTTGTTCCTGCGTCTCCGTGTGATCCAGTGTTCCTGCTTCCTGTGTTCCTTCCTGTGACCTTACTTAGATGGACTGAATCAAATCACGGTGAACCTAGAAGATGTGGTAGGCCTGATTGACAAACTGAAGAGTAGTAAATCACCCGGACCAGATGGTATACACCCCAGAGTTCTGAAGGAACTAAAAAATGAAATTTCAGACCTATTTGTAAAAATTTGTAACTTATCATTAAAATCATCCATTGCACCTGAAGACTGGAGGATAGCAAATGTAACCCCAATATTTAAAAAGGGCTCCAGGAGCGATCCGGGAAAATACAGACCGGTTAGCCTGACTTCAGTGCCAGGAAAAATAGTGGAAAGTGTTCTAAACATCAAAATCACAGAACATATAGAAAGACATGGTTTAATGGAACAAAGTCAGCATGGCTTTACCCAGGGCAAGTCTTGCCTCACAAATCTGCTTCACTTTTTTGAAGGAGTTAATAAACATGTGGATACAGGTGAACCGGTAGATGTAGTATACTTGGATTTTCAGAAGGCATTTGACAAAGTTCCTCATGAGAGGCTTCTAGGAAAAGTAAAAAGTCATGGGATAGGTGGCAATGTCCTTTTATGGATTGCAAACTGGCTAAAAGACAAGAAACAGAGAGTAGGATTAAATGGGCAATTTTCTCAGTGGAAGGGAGTGGACAGTGGAGAGCCTCAGGGATCTGTATTGGGACCCTTACTTTTCAATATATTTATAAATGATCTGGAAAGAAATACGACGAGTGAGGTAATCAAATTTGCAGATGACACAAAATTGTTCAGAGTAGTTAAATCACAAGCAGTTTGTGATAAATTGCAGGAAGACCTTGTGAGACTGGAAAATTGGGCATCCAAATGGCAGATGAAATTTAATGTGGATAAGAGCAAGGTGATGCATATAGGGAAAAATAACCCATGCTATAATTACACAATGTTGGGTTCCATATTAGGTGCTACAACCCAAGAAAGAGATCTAGGTGTCATAGTGGATAACACATTGAAATCGTCGGTGCAATGTGCTGTGGCAGTCAAAAAAGCAAACAGAATGTTGGGAATTATTAGAAAGGGAATGATGAATAAAACGGAAAATGTCATAATGCCTCTGTATCGCTCCATGGTGAGACCGCACCTTGAATACTGTGTACAATTCTGGTCGCCACATCTCAAAAAAGATATAATTGTGATGGAGAAGGTACAGAGAAGGGCTACCAAAATGATGAGGGGAATGGAACAACTCCCCTATGAGGAAAGACTAAAGAGGTTAGGACTTTTCAGCTTGGAGAAGAGACGACTGAGGGGGGATATGATAGAGGTGTTTAAAATCATGAGAGGTCTAGAACGGGTAGATGTGAATCGGTTATTTACTCTTTCGGATAGTAGAAAGACTAGGGGGCACTCCATGAAGTTAGCATGGGGCACATTTAAAACTAATCGGAGAAAGTTCTTTTTTACTCAACGCACAATTAAACTCTGGAATTTGTTGCCAGAGGATGTGGTTAGTGCAGTTAGTATAGCTGTGTTTAAAAAAGGATTGGATAAGTTTTTGGAGGAGAAGTCCATTACCTGCTATTAAGTTCACCTAGAGAATAGCCACAGCCATTAGCAATGGTAACATGGAATAGACTTAGTTTTTGGGTACCTGCCAGGTTCTTATGGCCTGGATTGGCCACTTTTGGAAACAGGATGCAGGGCTTGATGGACCCTTGGTCTGACCCAGTATGGCATTTTCTTATGTTCTTATGTTCTTAGGTAGTACCTTCTCGGACTGATCTCTGGTACTGACCTTGGCCTGCCTGACTACTCTCTTTGTCTGCTGCCTGGAACTGACCCTCGCTTGCCTGACTACTCTCTTTGTCTGCTGCCTGGAACTGACCACTGCCTGCCTGAACATTCTCTTCGTCTGCTGCCTGGAACTAACCACTGCCTGCCTGACCACTCTCTTCATCTGCTGCCTGGAACTGACTCTCGCTTGCCTTGACTACGCTCGGACTGACCTTGGTATTGACCCCTGCTTTGGCTGACCACTTATGGATACTCTAGCTTTGACCCTTGCGCTTCACTCGGACACTCTCTTCTGGCCTACCGTGACTACTAGACCGACCTGCTTGGATTCAACCCACAGCCTTCACCTGACTAGATCCGCAGGCGCTGCCTGCCTCGCCCGGAGAGCCTTCCTGAACTGTTACCTCCCTGAGGTCTCTGGGGCTTCCAGTTTGGGTCTGGTCCATCCTCTCTGCATCAGCCTCCGTGGAAAAGATGCGTTCTTAATTGGAGGAATCTACCATGGCCAACCCAGGGGCTCTTGCCCATACCTTGTCCTCATGGGCACCGCTGGCCCCCCCAGCTCCATCCCGTTTCAATGGGGATCCTCGCCTCTATCGAGGCTTCATAAATCAATGTTATATGCAGTTCTCACTGCAACCCTCGCTTTTCCCCAATGAAGCAACAAAGGTCACATTCATCCTCTCGCATCTTGAGGGGAAAGCTCTGGCATGGGCTTCCCTGCTCTGGGAGCATTCCGACCGTAATTCTTCACCAACTCCCTCAGTTCATCTCTGTCTTCCAATGCTCCTTCGAGGATCCAGGTCGACAGGCGGTCACTGGCCACCAACTACTCCACCTCCTTCAAGGTTCGCACTTGCTCGTTGAATATACAGTGGCGTTTAGAACTCTAGCAACTGAGTTGGGTTCGCAAGAGGACTACCTGTGGGCACTCTACCTCGAGTGCTGTCTCCTGCCATTAAAGATGAGCTAGCCATCCGCGATATCCCCGTATCTCTAGAAGACCTGATCTCCCTGGTCGGTAGAATCGACTACCGTCTTCGGCAACAGCATCAGGAGGTAAGAGCTCTTCGACCTCCTGCCCTATGGCCACCCTGTTCGGCGAGTCCCCAGTTGAAGGCCTTACCAGCGGCCCCTCAACCTCCCGAGGAGCCTATGCAGATCAACTGTGGCTGCCTGACTCCAGAGGAACGTCTCAGATGAAGAAAATATGGTCTCTGCTTGTATTGCGGTGGCTCTGGACATCTTCTCCAGACTTTTCCCGTGCGTCCGGGAAACTCCAAAGCCTGAGCCCGGCAGAGGTCCTGAGCTTGGGTGCTACAGTTTCTGGCCCTCAACTGTTGTTGCCTGTCTCCCTCCTTAGGGTGGCACGTTCATTCGTCACCACCAACCTCGTGGACACTGGAGCGAGTGGAAATTTCATTTTAGAAGAGATTGTCACACTCCTTCAGATACCAGTCCAACCATTGGAGGTACCACTATGTATCGCCTCAATTCAAGGAGAACCTCTCTCTGATCATATCACTCACCGTACTTTGGCTATTCACCTCACTGTTGGGACCCTCCATGACGAGGAGATCTCCCTCCTGATTTTGAAATGATCAACACACCCAGTAGTCCTTGGACTTCCTTGGCTCCAGTTACATGCACCCCACTTTGACTGGCAATCCCTGCAACTCACCCAGTGGGGCCCTCGATGTCAAACCCACTGTTTATGGCAAGTGTCTCCATCCATGACAGTCCTAAGCTCTACAACCCTTCCTGGATTACCTGCTCCGTACTTAGAATTTAAACACGTGTTCTCCAAACAAAACGCAGATATCCTGCCTCCAATCTGGATGTTCAACTGCCCCATAGAACTCCTACCTGGAACCATGCCTCCCAAGGGCAGAACCTATCCTCTTTCACTCCCAGAAACCCAAGCAATGTCAGCATTCATCAAGGAAAATTTGGCCAAAGGGTTCATAAGACCCTCTACTTCCCCGGCAGGCACCGGGTTCTTCTTTGTAAAGAAAAAGGATGGAAGTCTAAGACCATTCATAGACTACAGAGGTTTGAACGCAGTAACCCATAAGGACTGGTACCCACTACCATCAGTGAACTGTTCAACGGCCTGTAGGGCGCACAAATCTTTACTAAACTAGATCTACGTGGGGCATATAACCTAGTACAGATTCTACCGGAAGACATCTGGAAAACCGCCTTCAACACAAGAGATGGATATTACGAGTACGTAGTAATGCCCTTCAGGCTGTGCAATGCCCCTGCAGTCTTCCAGCGGCTAATGAACGAGATTTTCTGGGACCTTTTGTACTCATTTGTTGTAGTGTTTCTGGACGATATATTAATCTTCTCCAAAGATCTGAAGTCTCATCATTCCCACGTTCAAACAGTCCTCCAGCATCTCAAAGACCACCATCTCTATGCTAAATTGGTGAAGTGCAATTTTGAGCAACCAGTCTCCCATTCCTGGGCTACATCATCTCCAGCCACGGGTTCACCATGGACCCCGACAAACTCCAGGGTATTCAAGATTGGCCTCAACCAGTGGGTCTCCAAGCCCTACAACGATTCCTTGGATTTATAAATTACTATCGAAACTTCATCACCAATTACTCCTCGCTGGCCGCACCACTTACTGCTATGACGAGGAAGGGATGCGATCATCGAGTGTGGAGTCCCAAGGCCCAATCAGCGTTCCATGTCTTGAAAGAGGCCTTCTGTATTGGCCCGTGTTTACGTCACCTGGATCTTAACCGCCCCTTAATAGTCTAAGGGGTAGATTTTAAAAGAAGCGCGATCAGCCTACTTTTGCTTGCGCATCAGACTCAAGCAAAAGTACGCTGGATTTTAGTAGATACGCGCGGAGCCGCGCGTATCCACTAAAATCCTGGATCGGCGCGCGCAAGGCTATCGATTTTGTATAGCCTGCGCGCGCCGAGCCGCGCTGCCTCCCCCCGTTCCCTCCAAGGCCGCTCCGAAATCGGAGCGGCCTCGGAGGGAACTTTCCTTTGCCCTCCCCTCACCTTACCCTCCCTTCCCCTACCTAACCCCCCCACCCGGCCCTGTCTACACCCCCCCCTTACCTTTGTCGGGGGATTTACGCCTCCCGGAGGGAGACGTAAATCCCCGCGCGCCAGCGGGCCTGCTGCGCGCCGGGCCG
Organism: Rhinatrema bivittatum; assembly: GCF_901001135.1. Lineage (NCBI taxonomy): Eukaryota > Metazoa > Chordata > Amphibia > Gymnophiona > Rhinatrematidae > Rhinatrema > Rhinatrema bivittatum. The sequence goes on along the minus strand of NC_042618.1, from coordinate 215,708,800 downwards.
CGACCTGGGGGCGGGTACGGAGGGCGCGGCCACGCCCCCCGGGCCGTAGCCACGCCCCGTACCCGCCCCCAAAACGCTGCCGACACGCCCCCGCAACGCCGCGCGCTCCGGCCCCCGCCCCCCGACACGCCCCCCCTCCGAGAACCCCGGGACGTACGCGAGTCCCGGGGCTCTGTGCGCGCCGGGAGGCCTATGTAAAATAGGCTTCCCGGCGCGCAGGGCCCTGCTCGCGTAAATCCGCCCGGTTTTGGGCGGATTTACGCGAGCAGGGCTCTGAAAATCCGCCCCTAAGTTCATACATCCGCTATTGGAGCAGGAGCGATCTTGAGTCAATACTCCACCAAGGAAACCCTAGTTCCATGTTCCTTTTATTCACATAAATTTTCCTTCACAGACCTCCTAGCAGTAAAACTTGCCCTCCAGGAATGGCGTCCCTGGCTTGAAGGGGAGCAACACAGATTCACTAAATTTACCGACCATAAAAACCTGGAACACCTAAAGGAGGCCCAGTTACTTAACCCAAGACAAGCCCGCTGGGCCCTATTCTTTGCCCGCTTCAACTTCAAGCTCCGCTATCGCCCAGTGGCGAAAAATCTCCATGCAGATACGCTCTCTCGCTCCGTCGAGCCTGAAGACACATCCGAGACTCCCAGGCACATTATTGATCCAGCTTGCATATCTATTGCAGTCACGACTACAGTACCAGCCGGGAAGACGGTGGTCCCCCGCCATCTCCGTGAACATGTACTTCGTTGGGCTCACGACTCCAAGCTGGCCGGTCACTCCGGCCAAGCCCGAACTCTCGAGATGCTCTGAAGGCACTATTGGTGGCCTGGTATGTCAAAGAACTCCCAAGAATACGTGGACTCCTGTCTGGTTTGTGCACAGCAAAAACCCCCATGGAGGCTTCTTCAACCACATCCTGCACCCACCGAGCCCTGGTCTAGTCTTTCCACAGGCTTCATCGTGGATCTGCCTCCTTCAAAAGAAAATACTATTATCTGGGACATAACAGACCATTTCTCAAAAATGGCCCACTTTGTCCCCTTACTTGGACTCCCATCAGCTCCAGAGCTAGCTCGACTCTTCTTAACCCACCTATTTCATTTACATGGACTACCACAAGAAATTGTCTCCAATCGTGGCCCTCAATTTGCCGCTAAATATTGGAGGTCTCTCTGTAAAAAAGTTCAATATCACGTTAAACTTAACGTCAGCGTATCATCCACAAGCAAATGGCCAGGCCGAGAGGACTAATCAGTCTTTGAAAACCTTCCTACAATCAAATGTCAACGACCAGCAAGATAACTGGGCTGACCTCCTGCCATGGGCAGAAGTATCCCATAACACCCATATCGCCTCTGCCACAGAAGTTTCCCCTTTCGCTGTAGTTTTTGGCTGTCAACCTCGCCTACCCCTGCCAGTTCCATTCAGTGTACCCTCACCTGCAGCCCAATCTACAGCACAAGCCATACGTCAGCTCGGAAACCAAGTAAGGGAGTGGCTCTGCCAAGCAGCTGACCAGGCCAAACACATCACAGACGCCCATCATCGAACTGCACCTCTGTTCCTGCCTGGACAAAGAGTCTGGCTTAGTACTTAGCACATCTGGCTACGATTGCCTTCCCAATGGCTAGCTCCCAAATTTACTGGTCCATTCCCCATCCTTCGACGCGCAGGAGCAGTCACCTACCAGCTGAAACTTCCAGCTTCCATGGGGATTCACAACACGTTCCATGTGTCACTACTCATAACCTTGATCTTGTCCTGGCCTTCCCGAAGGCCTCCTCCACTGACGCAACACTCAGCGGAACATGAAAACACCTTACAAGTTAGAGAAGTCTTAGACGTCCGACGGCGTCGGGGCTACTGGGAATACCTACTTTCGTGGGAGGGCTTCGGCCCAGAAGAGAATTCATGAAAGCCCTCTCACCACATTCTCGATAAAAATCTTCTTCAAGAGTTCCATCAGCAACACCCAGAAAACCTCAGATCGGTAAGGGGGGAAGCCTAGAAAGGGGGGTACTGTTGCACGTCCCGGCCGCATGGGTGCCACAACCGAGTCTGCTCACCTTGCGCTGCCCTCCACTAGCTCCGGTCTTGCCGCTGCTGCCAGTTCCCGGCATCCCCGACTCTCACCACGGCCCTCTCCGTCTTTCTCTATGCCGCAGGCTTCACAGCGGAGCTCCCGTTGGGGCCCGTGTCTTCAGTCGCCTTGGCCCCGCCCATAGGCGTGCACGTAGCCAACGTCCTGAGCTTTAAAGGGCCAAGCGCGGGAAAACCAATTCGGAATCAGTATGATGACATCACTTAGTAGCCCTATAAATAGTGAGGCCTGTCCCCAGGATCTCGCCTTGGCAATCAAGTCAACACCGTGGTGTTCTAGTTTGCCTAATCCTGTGTTCCAGTGTCTCCTTGTTCCAGCATCTCCTTGTTCCAGCGTCTTCGTGTGTTCCAGTGTTCCTGCACCCTGTGTTCCTTCCTGTGTCCTTACTCAGGTAGTACCTTCTCGGACTGATCTCTGGTACTGACCTCGGCCTGCCTGACTACTCTCTTCGTCTGCTGCCTGGAACTGACCACTGCCTGCCTGACTACTCTCTTCGTCTGCTGCCTGGAACTGACCACTATCTGCCTGACCACTCTCTTCGTCTGCTGCCTGGAACTGACCACTGCCTGCCTGACCACTCTTTTCGTCTGCTGCCTGTATCTGACCCTCGCTTGCCTATGCTCAGACTGACCTTGGTATTGACTCCTGCTTTGGCTGACCACTTCTGGACGGATTCTCTGGCTTTGACCCTTGCGCTTCACTTGGACACTCTCTTCTGGCCTATCGTGACTACCAGACCGACCTGCTTGGATTCTACCCGCGGCCTTCACCCGACTAGACCTGCAGGCACTGCCTGCCTCGCCCGGAGAGCCTTCCTGAACTGTTACCTCCCTGAGGTCTCCAGAACTTCCAGTTCGGGTCTGGTCCATCCTCTCTGCGTCAGCCGCGCACCCTTGCTCTTGTGGGCACAACCCTCCGCTACCTCTCTGGGAGACCATCTGAGGCCCACCTAAGTCCAGGCGGTCTGGGTACCCAAGGGCTCAACCTGCGGAAACCCCGGACTGTTATTGGCGAAGTTCCAGCTAGCCTTTGTCTCCTCGTGTGCTCTTCCTCCTGATGGCAGGTGCTCTCTGGGTCCAACCAGAGGGCCGTACCAATCCTGCACCAGGGCAAGGGATCACCTGCAGCACAACAATTGTATTGTAAAAGGTGATGGCAATGTTTTAAATAATGTATGAGTGTATGGGTATGTGTGTGTTGGTTTGATGAATAGATGGGTTTTATAATGAGATGTGTTGATAAGTAATATACAGTATTTTATTATTTGGGTGCATCTCAGAAAATTTATACTGATTTTGTTGAATAATAAATGTAGTAAATATAATAAACGTAATTGTAATAGTTATTTGAACCATTGTAGTGGAAATATATGTAATTTATATATTAGACCTCTATTTATGTATATTATTGCTGTTGATTTCAGAGGGAAACATACTCCATATAATTACCTGATTGATGTTTCTATTTTTCCATTGTTGCACTGCATACAGAATTTGGCTTGTTGTAGTTTCCAGTTCAGGTTTTGTCTGCTATTTATATTTTATTATGTCCTTATTCTGTATTTGAGAGTCTGTCTGTGTTTTGCATGAGTGACTGAAGTGAGGTATTCCAATAGTGTATAGTTTCTATGTAGGGATCTATAGCAGCATGGCTTGTTCTATTTTCCTAATAGGGGGTGTATTGGTGTAATACTTGCAGTGTTGCCTTTTCATAGGTAGGGTTGTTGTTCATGTGAGTGCTGGTAGTTAGTGCTGTTTTGATATAGAAAGTTTTTTTTCTGATCTGGGACCATTGCTTTTTAATATATTTATAAATGACCTAGAAATGGGGACAACAAGTGAGGTAATCAAATTTGCCGAGTACACCAAATTATTCAAAATTGTTAAATCACAAGAGGACCATGTAAAACTGGGAGACTGGGCAAGCAAATAGCAAATTAAATTTACTGTGGGCAAGTGAACGTGATGCACTTAGGGAAGAAATTATAGCTACACAATGCAAGGTTCCACATTAGGAATCACCATTCAGGAAAGGATCTAGGTGTCATCATTAAAAATACTTTGAAATCTTCTGCTTAGTGTGCAGCAGCAGCCAAAAAAGCAAATGAAATGCTAGGAATTATTAGGAAAAGAATGGAGAATAAAACAGAGAATATCATAATGCCTCTGTATCCGGGGCAGCTCAAGACAATCTACTGCCCGAAGCGAAAGCTGAGATGGTGCCCCCCCCCTCCCAAAGCAAAAGCAGGCCAAATCACCAAGATGGCCCTGGGAAGGGGGGGGGGGGGGGTCAAGTGTACCCTTGTAGTTTGGCCCTTTCGATGACTAGAAATGCTGTAGAAGTGGGCAGGCAGAGGTCAGAGTTCCCAGATAAGAATGTCAGTAATAATATTACTAGGAAGCTAGGAACCCTATCATCTGCTTCACAACCTTCCCTAGCATTTGTATCTTGGGAATGTGGGAGATAAGTGAATGGCAAGGGTCTTTGCATAGCGCACTCTCTCAAGGCTAGTGCAAGGGTATTAGGCACTTAGCAAAGCTTACAGTCTTGCACTCATCTCCCCCCCCCCCCCCAGCTCTCATCACATACACAATTAAAAACTACGCATTTATAACAACAGATTTTATATGAAAAAAGACATTCAAAGTACAGATTTCGAATGTAAAAATATCACTTACAACAACATGAATGTTATATTTACATGCAGTGCTGTGATGACCATGAGGGTACCCTGCAAAAAAGACCCTTGGAGTCCATAAGCCTTTTGTAAAAAGTGTATTGGGTTTGTTCTTGGCCCTCAGAAAGCCATGAATAAACTGAAGTACAATTACAAAGTAGTAAACATCCCATATCAAAATGACTCTAAATGCCACCACTCAAGAAGTAAGAACCCTATGCATGAAAATGCAACACTGCAAATATTACACCAGGTCCTAAAACACCAATACACCTTCTATTAAAGAAACAGAACAAGCCAGGTTGCTATAGATCCCTACACAGAAACTACACAGTAACAGAATACCTCACCTTCATCCCACACCAAATCATAGACAGATCTTCACCAAATACAGAATAAAGTGACAAACTATAAAGATAAACACACAAACAAAAACTGTACTGGAAACTGCAAAAAGTCAGACTCTGTATGTAATGCATCAGTGGAAAAAAAAGAAACATCAACATTCTTCATAAAACAATAAAATAAAAAAATATAAAACAGTCATAATAATAAAACCATACAAATAAAAATACATATTTGAAGACAGCTGATGAATAGAATACCATTATTTAATTAAATTCATATACACATTTTTAAAAAGTTCCCAAAAGCTAATAAAATATTTCAAAACAGCAGATAAATAAGTGCCTCTGTATCGCTCTACGGTGAGACCGCACCTTGAGTACTGTGTACAGTTCTGGTCGCCGCATCTCAAGAAAGATATAGTTGTGATGGAGAAGGTACAGAGAAGGGCGACCAAAATGATAAAAAGGATGAAACAATTCCCCCTTTGAGGAAAGGCTCAAAGAGGTTAGGACTTTTCAACTTGGAGAAGAGATGGCTGAGGGGAGATATGATAGAGATTTATAAAATAATGAAGTTACTAGGTGATACATTTAAAAATAATTGGGCAGATTTTAAATAGGCCTTGCACGTAAAATTAGGCCTTCACGTGCATGGTCAGACCTTGCAAGCGCCGAGTGTATTTTCAAAAAGGCCCAGCCATGCGCATAAAGGCCAGTAGGTGCATAAGTGGTGGCCTTCCTGGAAGGAGTGGGCCAGGACAGCGGCATTGATCAGGTTGGGCTCTGAAGTTAGTTGGAAGACAAAAGAAAAAAAAGGAAAACATAAGAATTATGGGTTGGGGAGGAGAGGGGTAGGGAAGTTCCCTCCAAGTCCGCTCCTTATTTAGAGCGGACTGGGAGGGAACTGGGGAAGGCCCCGATGAGTCGCCCCGCGAAACTTGCAGAAATCTAGCCCCCCTTGCACACACCATACACACATGCATGCATGGATAACAAAATCCGTTGAGCATGTGCGTGCGGCCTACCAATTTTATAATTGCATGCACTGGCAAGCACACATTGGGAGGGCAAAAGTTCGCCCACATATTGGAAGGGCAAAAGGCCATTTCTGCATGCAAAATCTCTGCTTTGCCTGCAGAAATCCCTTTGACATTGATGCCTTCTCTATGTCTGACAAATTCGACCAAAAGAATTGTAATAACATATTACAATAATAATCTTGCAGTTGGTGTATTTTTGACCATGCATGTATGAATGCAAACCCTCCACAAATTCTGCTTTGTAAGCTGAATGAGTCAGTGCTGATGAAAGCTATCAGCACCAGGAAATAATTATGGACATTCGTGTGCCTAATACCACTGGTTACTAGGAAACTATGCATTTTGAGCTCTTCTGTAAACAATTAGGTTTATCACAATTATACTTGAAAGTTTATAAAATGCAAAGAGAATGTCAACAGGAGAAAACTGAGTGTGCATTGTTTGGTCAGGCTTTTGTCAGGTCTGTACTTGATAGATATGTGTGAGATTCAGGAGATTCAAAGAAGAAAAAAAAATGGTAGAGGGATTTATTTATTTATGTAGATGTCCATATTCAATGTTGCTGGCCAGCTGGCAAAGTTATCCAGATAAACATAGCTGGCTAATTTTGCTGGGATATTCAGCGATGTGCCCATGCTGCTGGATATATCCAGCTATGTCAAAGTGAGCTGGATAAGTTTATCCAGCTAACTTTAGTACTAGTACTTTATGGCAATCATAGAGCTATCTGGCTGTGTTAGCTGTTTAACGTTGAAAAATGGCATTTATTCAGCTAACTTAGGGGCTGATGCAAAAAACATGTGCTGAAAGCGGGTGCTGAGTGTTTAGTGCCCGCTTTCCTAACACACACCCAGGCACCTCTCCTGGAGGCACCTTGCAATATTTTAATTAGGGGTCGCTTTGTCAAGGAGACGCTAGGGTCGATTGCGCGTCCCTAGCACCTCCTTGACAGCGGGTGCTGAGAGAGGCCGACTGTCCACCGGTTAAGAAAACAGATGCTGAATTTATCGTTGTCCATTTTCCTAATCGGAGCACAGCCACGGGTTCGGAAAACGGACACTGGTTAACTGAGCATCTGTTTCCCAAACCTGACCGTTGGCACTTTTTAAAAAACTTTTTCTTTTTTTAATCTTTTGCTCCTCCGACTTAATATCCAGACAGGCATTAATTTCTGAGTGCAAAAATGTGCATATTGGACGCATATTTTCTTACTGCATGTGGAGTGAATAACTAATAGCCTCATTGACATGCATTTGCATGTGATGAGTGCTTTTAGTTTACTGGTGTGTTGGTCGCACATTGCGGAAGCGCTAATCCCCTTATAGCATAAGGGGCTGTGAATGCACCTACACAACCTGCATCCAACTGCGTGTTAAACACTGTGCCCGGCTGAGCGCACTGTATTGCATCAGCCCCTTAGTGGATCATTCATCATGCTGCTTTAGGGCTCTAACGTGCACTATATTGCGTGTATCGTGCGATATACGTGATATTTTGCATCTCCCTGCCCATATACCCTCCCCTATTACAAAGACTACATGTGCATGCATGAATATTTATTTATTTATTTAGAGGCTTTTCTATACCGATATTAATGGGAACATCATATCGGTTTACATCAAACTGAAGGTAGAGTAATGCAAATGCATGCAAAGAAGGTCGTTAATAAGCAATTTGATGCAAATATTTAATCGCAGCCAATCAAGAGGGTGGTCAGCCATGATAAAATAAAAACATGTCCTAGGGAAACATAAGATGTAAGGCAGGAGACCTGGAACCCTAACGCGGGTTCCAAGGTTCCCGCCACACATTCAAAGGGGCCGTAAAAAATTAAAGAAAAAAAAAAGAAAACTGCGGCCAAACGGGGGGTTGAGCTGGAGTCAGTGCTGACTCCCGTTTCAGCTCTGACTCCCCCAAAAATGAAAAGTTAGTAGAAATCTACATGTGGCGATCGCCCCCTCAAAATCTAATCCCCTCACCTTCTGGCCTCCCAGAAGGCTCAAATACACAACCCCCTCCCCTCGGCCCTCCTGAAGGCTCAAGCCCTCACCCAAAGTCCTCCAGTTCCCAACCCCTTGGGTCCTCAAAGGTTGGGGCAAAGTCAGATCTGTGCCATTTTGGAAAACACCCATCCCCGACGTGGGATCCAGGATAAGGTAAGGGGTGCTCTGGAGAGGGGTAGGGGGCTTGAGCCTTCAGAGGGTCTGGGAGGACAGGGGGTTGGGTATTGGAGACTTTGAGGGGCCAGGAGCTTGAGCCTATGGGGGTGCAGGAGGGGCGGAGGGTGGGAATTTGAGCCTTTGGGGGACTGGGGGCTGGAGCTTATGGGGTGGGGGTTTGGTTATTTGAGCCTCCGGGGGAGCAAGGGGTGGGGGTGGGGGCTTGATCCTTTGGGGGGGCCAAGGGTTGGGTATTTGTGCCTTTGGGGGGCCAGGGGATTGAGCCTTCAGAGGATGGGGAGATTTACTTTGGGGTATGCCACGGCCGCCACCGCATGCATATTTCTACTAATTTTTCATTTTGGGGGGAATCGGGGCAACCTCGACCGGTGGCTCTGGGTTGAAACCGAGGTCAGCACTGACCCCTGCTCAACCTCCCTGTTTGGCCATGCATTTTTTTTTTTTTTTTGGAGAGGGCCACGGCCCTTTAAGACGATGGCAGTCCCATGAAGTTGGGGCCTCTGTCGCGTTGACGGGCCACTTGCTGTGTTATTTTGTGTCGCAGTGTTTGGCCACAACACAAAAGAATGCACCATACAGCCACAGTGTGTTTTCGGGGGAGGGGTCCCACTATTGTGGTGATACTCTTTTCAGTAGTGGGACTCTTACTGTTAAAAACAGCAGCTTGATGAATCTAGGCCTTAGCTGGATAGCTGGCACCACCTCTGAACTCCCCTACCCTGTGTTTATCTGGCTGTCTTAGGGCCCATCAGCATGGCAGGACTTTTAAATCCCACCATTAGTCTTGGTAAATCTGATTTAGCTGAACAAATGGCTCTGAATATGGGCTTTTTAATGTATTTGTATACTGCTTCCCCAGTGAAATCCAGACTGCCGAAAATGGTATACAATAAAACCAATGGTACAATACAATATAGATCAATACTAAAGACACTAAATTTAATCCCACCACCGGCATCCAAATATCATCACCCAAATAATACCACACTCACCCCCAATACCTGATCTCCATGATTCTGCATGTACATGCATACAGTGATGCACTACTTCTGAATTTTAGTAACTCAGTAATGTTATCAGCCTGCAGCAGTCAGATAGTCGAATGGCTTTTGAGGGTCTCCTCTTTATTATCAAGATGGAGCCATCTGTTCAGCCAGTTGCCACAGCAGAAGCCTCCTACCATTGCAATACTAGGTCTTGCACATGGTCATCTAGGTCAGTGGTCCCCAACCCTGTCCTGGGGGCCCATCAGCCAGTCGGGTTTTCAGGATATCCACAATGAATATGCATGAGAGAAAATCTGTATGTTATGGATGCAGTGCATGTAAATTTTCTCTCATGCATATTCATTGTGGATATCCTGAAAACCTGACTGGCTGGTGGGCCCCCGGGACAGGGTTGGGGACTACTGATCTAGGTTATAGAGCTGTCACAGTACTAGCTTGATAGAACATCTAATATGTCTAAAAAGACTTGTTATGTTCATTATGAATAAAAGGAGATAAAGGAAAAAAATGATAAGATTGTTTAAGAAGTGTTCTAGACAAATGGAACTGGTAGGCAGGAACTTTGCTAGGCTAAACAGCTCTCTGATCGGGAAGTGGGGTAGGATCCCTCCAATGTTACGGCCAGCCGATCTCCCACCAAATGTATATATATTTAAATTGATCCACCAGACATACTTCTGAGCTCATAATTTATCCTTGATCCATTTTAATCTATGTCCTCCAGATCTGCCAATTGCACCATCTGAAGATGTGGTGCCAGCGTGCCATGCTGCCACTGTTCCTACAGCTTTAAGCCCAGAGGGTTGGGCTTAAATGCAGCTTTTTTTTTTTTTTTTTTTAAATGAATGTGCTGAGTGAGTGTTCAGGGGGATGTTGGGGGGGTTATGTTGCCCAATATCCCATTAGGGAGGTTTTGCTTCTAGGGAGTGAGGGTACTTCTGTTCTTACTATGATTTGTAGTCCCTTTAAATTGTGCCTGGAGATGCCTACTCTGCCTAGTACTTCCACTGGGCTTGCACTACTGCAGGATGAAGACTTTTACAGAGGAGCCATCACTCTCAAAGACTGAGGCATCAATTCCAGTTTTCGCACGGAGTGCCAGTTAGCATAGAGCTCCCTCATCCTTTGACTGCTTTCCTGACCAGTCCTTCTTCAGCACGGAGTGAAAGACCCTCCTCCCTACTTGGGAGTCTGGTGAAGCACATCCTACTAACTGCCAAAAATAGAAAGAGGAACCCCCTCCCCTCCCCCCATGCTACTGCAGCTGAGGGAAGAGGCCTGGGGCAGTCGGTGGAATCCATTCCGCTGGCCGCTGAAGAGAGATGAAGGCCCATATGCTACTGTAGCTGAGGAAGAGATTCCTGGAAAGATAGGAAGGGGATGAGGGAGAGGATGAGGAGGAAAGATGTTACACAGGAGGAAGAGAGCAATGGGCATGCTGGGCTGCATTTGGGAAGAGAGGGGCATGCTGCTGGGCAGGAAGAGAGAAAAAAAGGGAGATGGATACTGCTGGGCAGTGGATGAGAGAGGGGATTGGTGAGCAGAGAGGGTGGGAAGAGAAAAAAAAGTGGGATACCATGGGGCAGGGAGGGAGATGGAGGGAAATGCAGGGCAGAGAGTGCGGGGAGAGACGGAGGGGATGCTGTACTGGAGCCACTGTCAAAGGAGAGAGCACTGTGTTAGAGGAAGCACCACTGCAGGGAGAGGTGCCAATTAGCTGAGCGTGGGCCTGGGTTTCAGCAAATTTTAGAATGGCAATTCATGTGTGGGCAAGAGTTTTTAGTTTCTTGTCCATAGTTCAGACTGACTTCCTGGCAGGAACATATTTGCATATCGGAAAAGGGAGAATACATTTCAGGAAATGGAATCATGAAGACTAGAATAAACAAAAATATGGAAGACTGGATTGAGTGAGGGCAATTTACCCAGAGAAGTGGCTTTGAAAATGTCCCTTATGTATACCAGAAAATGCTAAAAACAGTATTTGTACTAGATGCAGCCACAGGACGAAAACAGCTTTCTGGAGGCAATTCATTTTTCATTTAATTAAACAATAATACATGTTTTCTGCGTCAGTCCTCTCTGCCCTAGATTCTTCCTCCTGTTCTCTCTCCCTATCCCTGTCTCCCCCTTTCCTCAGCAACTTCTCTTGAGAGAGGACCAATTTGTAGTACACATAAGAGTGCTAGAAATAGCTGCATAGGTGCTGATGCAATTTTACCACAGGAAGGTACATTACCACTTATTTGCTTATTACTGACATGATCACGTACACTTGAAAATGTTGAAAGAATTCCCTCTATCCTTTCCATCTCTCTCCCTCCCACTAAATCCCCGGGTGAGCAAGACCTAAAAATTGCCAAGAATGCTAGCGATGCTGCCATAATTTGTCATTTGTTGCACATGTTCTTCCCTGAATTCAAAATTATAGAAAGTGGACCACATCAGCTAAAGAGCTGCACTGGACTTAGGCCACCTGCTATGAGTAATAATCACAGACCTATCTACCTTCAAATGACATTCTTCCCATGTTACAATTTAATGGCATTATGATGCCAGTAGTTTGTCAGGTTATAAATCTGGGAGTAATTTATGAACCAAATCTATCTTTTTGCTCACATATTAATAACTATATAAAATCTTCATTTTTTAAAAGTACGCATGCTACATAATCTGAAACCATTTTATCTGTGGATGATTTTAGGGCTGTTCTTCAGTCGGTGTTGTCGGGATTGGATTATTGCAATTCTGTCTCCTTGGATCTTCCTTTCAATATGATCAGAGCCCTAGAAGTAGTTCAGAATTCACCTCTTCGAGTTCTGACTGGAGCACAGTTACACGATCAAGTCTTGGAGTAATTGCATTGGCTGCCGATGGCATGGCGCATAAAATACAAGATGGTGACTTTAGTTCATAAGGATCTAAACAATAAAGCCCCTATGTTAATCGCCTAGGCCAATTTTGTTATAGTCAGATGACTAATACATGTATCAATAAATAAGTAAATAAATATATAAAAATGTTTCATGCTTTCATGCTAGAACTTTTTCAACTGGTGCACGCATACACTCGAGTAGTCAGGGTCGATTGGATATTCCTTCTAAGCAGGTTCATTTATGTGAGGCATACAAGAGAGCTTTCTTGGTAGTCAGACCCACTCTCTGGAATGCCCTTCTGGCCTATCTTCACTTAATAGAGTTCCCTAAGACATTTAAGAAACATCTGTAAACATTTTTCTGTCAGCATGCTTATGGGGCCAGTGGTCAGCAGTCAATGTCATCTGTAGGATTTTGACTGCTTTTTCTTGTGGATCATTATTTGGAATCCAACAAAGAAAGATAAGTATTATGGATAATTTGGGGCACTTTTTTTTACATACAATTAAAATATATAAAAAATATATACAGAGCAATGATTAAACCCATAGACACTTTTAAAGCATAGGTATAAGATTTGCATGATCAGTGTCAGATTTATGAAGTTCTATCAATTTTAAGAGAATGTATGTGAGTATTTTATATATCCAAGGAAGGATTCCATGTTTCGCTGATTGATTTTTTTTTTCTATTAGTATGTACTTTATGGCCTTTAAAAAGTTTCACAAGAAAATATATAAAGTCCTTTAAATGATTGTTAGAGAACCAATTAACTGAATTGTTTTCAAAGAAGTAAAGGCATATTTTAAATTAAATCAAGTAAAGGTTTCTTCAGCCTAATTCAGTAATATCTTATTCCATGAACCAAAACCCATCTGAATCAATAAAGATGGCATGAAAACAACTTAAATATAGGAGCATTGACAGTGTAGGTCACTAAAAAAAACACTGCATTTGCACTAGATTTAGCCTTAGAGAGAGCACAGCTTGCTGGCGGCTACTCATTCTTTATAAAATTAAGCAGTAATGAATGTTTTCTACTAAAGTCCAGCTCTCTGGAGGAGCATTTGAGTAAAATACAAAGCTCAGTACCTTCACTGTATGCATCAATGAAATGCAAAAACATGATTGCTGCTTTAATAAATCGGCATTCCATATGAATTGCTAATAGACTGGATCTTATTTTCCAATTAAAGTAAGAAAATGAATATAATGAGGGCACTTTTCACATGGCACGGAGAGTTTGCTTACTAAAAAAAAAAAAAAAAGCTTCACCCATTCCATGCCATCACAAAATATATTTTTGTCTGATTCAAAAATCTCAGAATAGAAGATAATGCCATTGACCAATTAGCAATTTTAATTCTCTCACTAGGGCTGACACAGGGAATATTCACCCCGTCATGTATTTATTTATTTATTTATTTGAGTGTTTTATATGCTGTCATTCCATGTGAGAATCACTAGATCACAACAGTTTAAAGATTTAACACTCACAGACAAAGGGTGAGTTACTAAGGAAGGCATACATACAGGTAAAGGTTCAAGGTAAACATTCCAAATCTAAGGGTGTACTTCAGAGACGGACAAATAGGGGCAGATTTTAAAACCTGCGCGTGCAGCTGCGCGCATGTTATAAAATCCAGGGTCGGCGCACGCAAGGGGGTGCACAATTGTGCAACTTGCGCGCGCCGAGCCACGCAGCCTGCCTCCGTTCCCTCCGAGGCCACTCCGAAATCAGAGCAGCCTCGGAGAGAACTTTCCTTCCGCCCCCCCCCCCCCCCGCACCTTCCCCTCCCTTCCCCTACCTAACCCGCCCCCCAGCCCTACCTAAACCCCACCTTACCTTTGTTGAAGAAGTTACGTCTGCCTCCCGGCAGGCGTAATTTACGTGCGCCGGTGCACGGCCGGCCTGCGATCCCGGGCACAGCGGCAAATGGCCACTGTGCCTGGAGGCTCAGGCCACGCCCCGCCCCCGGACCGCCCACGCCCCACCCCTTTTTGCAAGCCCTGGGACATACGCGCGTCCCGGGGCTTGCGCGCGCCGCCAAGCGTATGCAAGATAGGCTCGGTGCGTGCAGGGGCAGGCAGGGGCAGCTTTTCGGGGGTTACGCACGTATCTTACGCGCGTAACACTTTGAAAATCTGCCCCTATGGGGGGGGGGGATTGAGAGAAAGGGGTGTAGAGTGTAGGACATAGTTATCAGAGTGAAACAAAATACATGGGGGTGAATTTTAAAAACCTGGTGTGCGCCAAAAGCAGGAGATATGTGCAGAATTCAGGCCGGTGCACACTGTGTGGATTTTAAAAGGTGCCTACATACGCACGTAACTCCTGGTACGCACACAAATCTTTTTTATGGAAAAGGGGCGGGGCATGGTGTGGTGTGGGTGGGGCATGGGCATTCCAGGATTTATGAATGAAACCATCACATAAATACTTATGCACACAAGTGTATTCTGGCATCCCCTACTGCATAATTTTACTTCTACTATGGATGGCGTGAAAGTCCTAAAACAAAAAAAACTAAGCTAGTAGCGGGGCTTTAAGGGTAGGGGTTAACAGGTTAAAAGGGAGGCTAATTAACTAGGAAGGTTAAGAAGTGCTATCCTTTACCTGGGGGTACTGGGAATGAACTGGGGATACTGGTAATTGTATTGGTGCACGTGTCTACTTGCAGATTTTTTGTTTATAATGTGCTTGAAAAGATTTTTATTATTAGATTTTTCCTCATTGGCAAGACCCTCCTCAAATTCTCTCTTGGTCTGCTTTATTAGTGTTTTACATCAAATTTGGCAGTCCTTATGTGTCTTCCAGTTATCCTTATAGGCCTTGCTTCCATTTTTTAAAAGATGCCTTTTGGCTTTGATAGACTTCTTCTTAGCACCATTTAGCCATGCTATCAGGTGCATGTTCCAATTTTGGCTTTTCTTAATTTGTGGAATATGTTTTATCTGGGTTTCCAAGATTGTATTTTTAATCAGTCTCCATGTCTCTTGCAGACTTTTAACCCTTATAATTGTTCTTTTTAGTTTTCTTCTAATTAATTTTCAGATCTTATCATAGTTTCTCCTTTTAAAATTAGATACAAATGTAATAGTTTTATTTATTTTTCCTCCAGTGACTATCTCAAATTTGATTACATTATGATTACATTATGATTTCTGTTGCCAAGTGGCTCTACCACTATTACTTCTTGCACTAGATCTTCAACTCCAGAGAGAATTAGTTCAGAAGTAGCCCCCACCCTTTTTGGTTCTAGACTAGAACCTCCATGAAGCAGTCATTTATGGTATCTAGGTACTTAAAATCCTTAACATGACCGAATGAGACACTAAAACATGAAACTACCACAGTTTTATCTATAAATATACTTATGGTTACTTTTCATCTATAGAATATGTGCTAACTCAAAAAGTATTCTCATGCTGCTAGTTTCTACTGCCTAATAAATACTTTCATAGTAACATAGTAAATAATGGTAAATAAAGACCAAAATAGTCCATTAAGTCTGTCCAGTTGACATTTGTCCTCTGTAGGTATATGCACATATGAACTCCCTTATGCAACCATAAACCATCTCCCCTTCCCCCATGTCTTCTACCTGACCTCTCAATCCTCTCCCATTCTCACAACTCTCCACTTCCATTCCAAGCATGCCTAAAATCTGCCAGTGATGGCCTCTGCCAATTCTGCTAGCAAGCCACCCCGGGTACTGCCATCCCAAACCTTGCCCCTACAAGACCCACACTGAAGTCACCATCCAAACTCTATTGACATGTGAAATTATCTCCACAGCCACTAAGATTGATGATGCTTGTATAAAAAATCCAGCTTGCCAGTGTTCATATAAGTCCTGGTCTTTACCATGGTCCCTGCATGATGCAGATTGACCTAACTTTCGTGGAAGCATGATGCTGTTGTACCACTGCTGTATACAATTGTAACTGCTGTTCTGTACAAGTTACTCCAGTACTTCATTACTATCCTCTTGTCACTAGGGATCCTCTGGGTTTATCCCACGCTTATTACTATGTAACTTCTTACTATCTTACTATGCATCTTCCCTGGTATGCCCTAATGAGATATTCCAATCAATATTGGGGTAATTAAAATCTCTCATTGTTTCTACTTTTAAATGCCTGTCTAACATCTGTTAGCATTTCACAGTCTATTTCACTACCCTGGTCAGGCGATATCATTCCATTTACAGGAAGAAAAATGGAAATCTATTCAGTATTTACACTTTGGGGTAGATTTTAAAAGGTACGAACGGGCGTACATGTGCGCGAGCTACCCGGCGCACACATGTACGCCTGATTTTATAAAATTGGGGGTTGGCACGCAAAAGGGGGTGCATAATTGTGCATCTTACGAGCACCGAGCCCGCTTCGAGCCACGCTGCCTTCCCCCATTCCCTACCCCCCACCCCACCTTCCCTTCCCTTCACCTACCTCCCCGCCCTTTCCCCCCTACCTTTTCCTTTTTCATTCTTCTGTTGCAAAACTTACTTCAGCCCTGGGGCTGAAGTAAGTTGCGTGCGCCGGCCAACCGCCGGCACGCGAACCCTGGCACAGCAGCTAATGGCTGCTGTGCCTGGAGCCTCTGACCCCTCCCCCACCCTGCCCCCAGACCGCCCACCCCACCCACACACCGCCCCTTTAGTAAAGCCCTGGGACTTACGCGCGTCCCGGGGCTTTACGTGCGTCACCGGGCATTTTGAAAATAGTCCTGGCGCAAGTAACCCTTCAAAAATTCGGCCTTTTATGCACTAGATATGAAAAGGCAACATAAAGCCCTTTCTTTTCTTTTCTCTATTTGATATGTTTGTAGCACAATGGGATTGGGAGGAGCACCATGTATTTACCATGTTGAAGGTACTGCCCATAGCAGGACAAGAGGTAGCAAGGGCAGAAAGTTCTTCCCTTCTTACTATTGGCAAAGAAATATTATTTTGCAATTCCTTAAACCCTTTTTCTCATAGCTGTGGCATGACTTATCTACCTTCTCCCGTTTGGCCCCCATATAAAGTCTAGTCCTTTAGTTGACCTTACGAGTCAGTGCCAGTGCTCTTCCACTTTTAGGAGCTTGCTTAATTCTTTTTAAGCCCTTTACTTGTAATGATCAAGTCTTCTGAGCCTCCTTTTAGAGATGACATTATTATTGATGCACAAGTTTACATACTGATAGTAGATTGGCTCTTTAAATGATATGTCACATACTGCATGTTGTGTAATCCATACTAAACCCTTCCTGACAACTTTCAATTTCAGCACATGCAATATGCTCACTTTTTAGCAATATCAATCCTTTCTGTCTGGCTCACTGATCTTCTTGGTGTACAAGAATTATGCAGAATGTATAAAACTAAGAACTATGATAACTGTTTGTGGGACAGGTGACATATTTTATTTTGTTTTTAGAACATTTATTAAAGAAGCATTGCAGCACAATTTGATCAAAAGTTAGCTGTCATTGAAATAATGCCAGAGGTGTGCAGAGTTTGAGTTAATCAGACAAATATTATGAACAAACTTTATATTGGAGGAGGAGCCTAGTGGTTAGAGCAGCAGACTACAAACCAAAATTAAAATCCCACTGCTGCTCCTTGTGACCTTGGGCAAGTCACTCCACCCTCCATTGCCTCAAGTATAAACTTATTGTAAGCCTTTTGGAGAAAGGGAAATATTGTACCTACAGAACCTGGATATAATCTGCACTGAAGTGTCAAAAAGTGGATTATAAATCAAATAAATAAATAAAATAGAAATACACGTGTAAGCGATTCCGTGCATTTTTGTGCAAATTAGAAAGAAATGTTCTGGGGGTTAGAGTTGGGAATAGGGAAATCAATGACATACATGCTTTTAATACTGGGCTCTGACTTTTATGGTCCAGGATTCTGAAATGTAGACATTAGGAAAAAAACACAGGACTGCTTCTATGGCCAAGCTCAAAAGCAAAGCATGTTCAAGCAGTAGCATTGTATGAATTATCATGAAGGTTGCTCACCCTATAAAAATTTTGCTAGCAGTAATTTTGTTATGGGTTTGAGAGTTGCTTGGTTTTCCCTAACATAAGGCTTAGGGGTAACCTGCATTGAGCGATAGTTACTACCCTTAACAGAATCATGGGGGTATCCTGAATGGAGCGGTAGTTACTACCATAAGAAGCTTGCTGGGTAAACTGGATGGACCATTTGGTCTTTTTCTGCCATCATTACTATGTTACTATGTTACTATGTATTTTCATTTCCATCCTTTGGAACTTGTGTGATGCCATCAAGGACTAAGGGCTCCTGAATGAATCTCAGTCATAAAGGAGAGAATGAGAATCAACAGGATTGTAAAGATCAGCAAAGTTGCTGGGCTTGATAAACCTTTGATCTGACCTAGCATTAGGGATGTGCATTCGTTAGTTTTTGGACATCCCTTTATTTTACGTGTAAGCACATATATAGGGGTAGATTTTATAAATTTATGCACGCGCGTACTTTTGTTCGTGCACCAGGCGCGAACAAAAGTATGCTGGATTTTATAAGATACGCGCATAGCCGCGCGTATCTTATAAAATCCGGGGTTGGCGCGCGCAAGGGGGGTGCACATTTGTTCAACCTGCGCGCGCCGAGCCCAGTGCGCGCTGCCTGTTCCCTCCGAGGCCGCTCCGAAATCGGAGCGGCCTCGGAGGGAACTTTCCTTCCACCTCCCCTCACCTTCCCCTCTCTTCCCCTACCTAACCAACCCCCCCGGCCCTATCTAAAACCCCCCTTACCTTTGTTGGCAGATTTACGCCTGCCAAAAGCAGGCGTAAATCTGCGCACGCCAGCGGGCTGCTGGCGCGCCATCACCCAACCCAGGGGCTGGTCCGGAGGCCTCAAGCACGCCCCCGGGCCGGCGCCACGCCCCCGGTCCCACCCCAAACCACCCCTGACCCCGGACACGCCCCCTCCCCGCCCCTTTTACGAAGCCCCGGGACTTACGGTTGTCCCGGGGCTGTGCGCGCGCCGGCGGCCTATGCAAAATAGGCGCGCCAGCGGGCAGGGCTTTTAAAATACGGCCCAATAGGCTCGGCGCGCGCAGGGGGGGTTTGGGGTAGGTTTTCGGGGGTACATGCGTATCTTACCCGCGTACCCCTCTGAAAATCTACCCGTGAATGAACAGGCGAATGTACACGGAAAACATGGTATGCACGTCTGTCTAAAGTACGACTATTAGGTACATACCATTTGTTGAGCAGACTTTCATTCACGATAGGCATCCAAATGAATGAAACAAATGGATGTGCAAATGCACATCCCTACCCAGCATTACATTTTTTTGTGTTCTTATGTTCTTAAGTATGTCAGGTTTATACATTCTCTTAGCCTTTTTTTGTCTCTCACCAGCTTTACCACCTCTCTACACATGCAATGGATCAACCAGTACATTCTGCTAGATTACTAGCTGGACACTTTTAGACAAGCATGTTTTATATTAGTGGGTTTCTTCTGATACTGGTGAATGATATAACTTTTCTTTGTATGGTTTTATGTATATCACCAGAGAAAAAAATGGTACTGAAATTCAAAAAGTCATGGAATAAACACAAAGGATCCCTAGGATGGTAATATAATATTGGGGTAAGATGCATGGAGGTCATCTTCACAGAATAGCAATTAAAACCCTAAAACTCCTTACTAGGCAGACAGGATGAGCCATTCTTCCTTTAATGGTGCAGTTGGCATGAGCAGGGATGGTAAAGTTTTCTGAAAACAGGCATCAGTCAATATTTTTGGGAACCAGCAGAAAAAAATTCTTTATAGCTTTTTTTATGCTTTTGTTACTTTGGGTTTTTATCTAACTTTTTGCATTTTTTTTTCTTTCTGTGTTTGCCATTTTTTGTATTTCCTTTTCCCATCCAACCTTTCTCTCTTCCCTGTTCTTCCAAACCTTTCCCCCTTCCTTCTTCTGAGGCCCAGCAGTCCTGCTCCAGTGACAGCTCCTCCACCTAGGCTTAGTGATAGGCCCCAGGCCCCAAATTTTACATGCTTGGGTGTTCTGGCGCCTGCGCTTTTTTCCAGCCCTGGGCATAAGATGTACTTATGTCTTACATCGTCCACCAAATTAGTGTGTTGACCATGTTGCGGTCCTGGCCGCGAGCACCGCGGTCAGACCCTTACCTCCTGGCTCCCGGACCTGCAACGGGTTAGCCTCCCGGTTTCCTGTTGCGCTGTGCCCCGGAGTGACTCGCTTGGCTTCTTTTTATTCATTCTTTTCTTTAAACAGAAACTTTTCTCCATGTTACCAGGAACTGTAACTGGAAACATTAAAAGAAATAATAGACAAATATAGAGAAAAACAAAGGCAAGTTATCATTGTCTTCTTATTTGGAATTTTTAAACTTGAGAAACTGCAACTTAGAGAGAAGAGTTCAAAGGAAAAATGTCAGTCCTGCATTGCATGATTAAAATTCTATTTATTTGCTGTAATAAGTAGGATCAGGCTTCAAGATGGTAGTTCCATCTGATAGGATCCATTGCTAGGTGAAGACTCATCTATATCCATTTTGATCTGTATATATGTAACCTCTGTGCCAAGAAGCCACCCTCCCAGCCCTGGGGAGTGTTGGATGTCCTCACCCAGAGTGGGGTATATTGTTTCTCAGGGGGCAGGCTGGGGACAGGATCTCCTGTTAGGCCAAGCTGGCTGAAGACACTTCCAAAGAAATTCCTCTGTCCAAAAGTGAATAACTTTATTATAACAATAAAAATTGATATTCAAAACAGATTTGTAGTTAATCCACAGTCCAGAATCATAATCACATCACTTTCCATTATGTTCAAATCACAAAAAGACAGCCCCAATTTCTGCCAGGAGTGTGCGGAAAACGCCAAAGCCTAGGAGGTCAGGAGGAGCTCCTCTAAGGCTGTGCTACAACTCCTCAATGTACTGTCCCGGTTACCTTGGAATATCCCGGAAGCTCCTTTGAGACAATGGCATTCCTGGACTCCGGAGCCGGAGGTAATTTTATCCTGCAGGACTTAGTCTCCCAGCTGCGAATCCCGACGCAGAGACGGGAGGTCCCGTTACAAATTACCTCTATCCAGGGGACGCTTCTCCCCGGACCTGTCCAGATGTCCACTGCACCCATTATGGTCCGCACCGAGGCGATCCATTCGGAGGAGATAGCCTTCCTAGTCTTGGAGAAGGCTGTCCACCCCGTGGTGCTAGGGTTGCCGTGGTTACAGAAACACTCGCCTATGATCCAGTGGGATACGCTACAGTTTTATTTATTTATTTTAACATTTTTCTATACCGTCGTATGGTGGGGACCGTCACAACGATTTACATTAAGGCACATAAAAATAATGCTAAAGTATTTTAAGTTACATAGGTGCCGTTAAGGATCGGTAACATAGTTTGCAATAATATTAATAGGTAAGTGTAATAAATCAATGTCCAATTCACCTTGTATTGGTTTAGGCTACGATATTACCTTTATCATTGTACTTTTACCTTTTACTGCTGAGCTTAAAAATGAAACTTAAGCTAAATAAAATCATACACATATTGATGTTGGTTATGTGTTTGTTGTTCACCTGTTTGTTTGTACCTGCTTTCCCCTTCTCTTTCTGATAAGCCAATTTAAAGAGCCATGTTTTTAAATTTTTTCTAAAGGTTTTGTTGTTACTTTGTAGTCTTAACTCCAAGGGCATGGCGTTCCATAGTACGGGTCCTGCCAAGGATAACGCTCTCTCTCTTACCTGTGTAAGCCTTGCTGTTTTGATTGATGGAATGGTGAGGAGTGCTTTGTTGGCTGATCTCAGGTTTCTATTTGGGACGTGTATGCGAAGGGCTGTGTTCAGCCAATCTGCTTTTTCATTATGTATTAATTTGTGTATGGTGCTTAGTGTTTTGTACTGAATTCTTTGTTCAATGGGTAGCCAGTGTAATTCCGCCAGGGTTTCTGTGATGTGATCTCTTTTGCTTTTGCCAGTTAAGATTCTAGCGGCTGTGTTTTGCAATATTTGTAGCGGTCTTAATGAAGTGTAGGATAAGCCTAGTAGGAGGGCGTTACAGTAATCAGTACTTGCAAAAATCAGCGCTTGTAGTACTGATCGGAAGTTGGCGGTTGTCAAATGGAGTCCTTTTTGCCTAGCTAATTGTATGAAGGTGCCTAAGATTTCCGCACTTCCCTTGAGGCACTCTGCCGTGGGTCCTCCTGCACCATATGAGGACTTCACGGACGTATTCTCCAAGACCAAGGCGAAGATCCTTCCGCAACATCGTCCGTATGACTGTGCTATAGATTTGCTACCTAGTACTATGCCCCTTCGAGGAAGGGTCTATCCCTTATCTATACCTGAGACCCGGGCCATGACTGAATACATTGCGGAGAATCTGGCCAAGGACTTTATCCACCTGTCCAAGTCACCTGCAGGAGCAGGGTTCTTTTTTGTCAGCAAGAAAGACGGCTCATTGAGGTCGTGCATAGACTATCGAGGCCTAAATTCTATTACCAATCGAGACCGTTACCCACTCCCGTTAATCCCGGAGCTCCTTGATCGCCTTCAAGGAGCAAAGATCTTCACAAAGTTGGACTTGCGAGGAGCGTACAATTTAGTCAGGATCTGTCTCGGAGACGAGTGGAAGACCGCATTTAATACCCGCGACGGGCATTACGAGTACCTCGTAATGCCTTTTGGCTTATGTAATGCCCCAGCGGTGTTCCAGCACCTGATGAATGAGGTGTTGCGGGACCTTCTGAACACCTGTGTAATCGTTTACCTCGACGATGTGTTAATCTACTCCCAGGATCTGTCGTCACACCGTCAGCATGTCCGTCAAGTACTCCAGATACTTAGGGAGCATGGTCTCTACACAAAGCTGGAAAAGTGTAGCTTTGAAAAAACGTCCCTGCCATTCCTAGGCTACATAGTCTCTGCAGCTGGCTTTCGAATGGATCCACAGAAAGTGGCGGCTATTAAGGACTGGCCCCGGCCTAGGGGTCTTAAAGCGTTGCAACGCTTCCTCGGCTTTTCCAATTTCTACCGTCACTTTATCCCCAATTATTCTCGTATTGTGGCCCCGTTAACTGCACTCACCCAGAAGGGGGCTAACACGGTGGATTGGCCTGCTTCTGCCTGTCAAGCTTTTGAGGCCCTCAAAGAGGCCTTCTTGCTAGACACCTGCCTTCGCCATCCAGATCCTAGCCGGCCCTTCGTGGTGGAGGTTGATGCCTCCAATGTAGCCGTGGGGGCAGTACTGAGTCAGTACTCTGATTCCGGACAGCTGTTGCCCTGTTCATTTTTCTCAAGGAAATTCTCCCCGGCAGAGAGCAACTACTGTGTTGGTGACAAGGAGTTGCTAGCCGTGAAACTCGCTCTAGAGGAATGGAGACAGTGGTTGGAAGGAGCCAACCACCCAGTTACGATTTACACCGATCACAAAAACCTAGCATTCTTGAAGCAAGCCCAACGCCTGAATCCAAGGCAAGCCCCGTGGTCGCTGTTTTTTGACCAGTTTGACTTTACGTTATGCTATAGGCCCGGGTCGAAGAACGTTCGAGCTGATGCACTCTTGCACTCGTCTGAGGTGGAAGAGACTCCTGATATACCTCAATATATCCTGGATCCTGAAAAAGTAAGCCTTGCTTTAACCTCAGGGTCCTCTCAAGAAAAGACGTTGCACGTTGTTCACGAAGAGCAGTTCTCACCTGGGCCCATGACTCCCTCACTGGGGGCCATGCTGGTTGGAAAGGGTCTTTGGACCTGTTAAACCATTTTTACTGGTTGCCAACGGTGAGACAAGACATCCAAGCCTTTGTGGGCTCATGCCCTACCTGTGCGGTTCAAAAACTGCTCATCGGGAAGCCCAGGAGTTTGTTGCAACCATTACCTATCCTGGTGGAACCTTGGACCCACATCTCCACCAACTTTGTCATGGACCTTCCTGCCTCAGGAGGTAATTCGGTCATTTGGGTAACCGTGGACCGATTTTCCAAGATGGTGCACTTTGTCCTTCTGCCTAAGCTACCATCTGCCCCTGACCTGGCTGGCTTGTTCGCCCAGCATATTTTTAGACTTCACGGTCTCCCGCAGGATAAGGTCTCTGATCGAGGACCACAGTTTACAGCTCGTTATTGGAAAGCACTATGTAAACGCTTCAACGTGCAACTTAGTCCTTCATCAGCGTTCCATCCTCAAAGTAATGGGCAAACAGAATGAACCAATCGAACCCTGAAGACCTTTCTTCGTGCTTTTGTGAATGAACGACAAGATAATTAGGCTGAACTACTCCTGTGGGCGGAGTTCTTGTATAATAATCACACGCATGCCGCCATTGGAAGTTCGCCGTTCCTCGTTGTTTATGGGAAGCAACTTCGTCCGCCCTTACCTTCGCCTGAACCTAGTGCACTCCTGGCAGTGCAACTCTCAGCTCGTCGGCTTCGGTCCCTGTGGATCTCTACCCAGGAAAAGATCCGTAAAGCTGCTCTGACCGCCCAGAAGTGGGCAGATAGGCATTGTCAGCCAGCACCCATCTTCCTCCCAGGAGACCATGTCTGGCTTAGCACCAGAAATCTACAGCTACGTATTCCATCTAGAAGACTAACTCCAAAATTCTGTGGGCCTTTTTCAGTCGCCGAACGAGTGGGAGCAGTCTCGTACCGTCTGTGCCTACCCTCCTCCAAGTGCATACATGACGTGTTTCATGTGTCATTGCTGAAGCCTCTTGTGTTATCCAGGTACCACTCCCGGGCTCCTGAACCATCGGATCCATCAGTACCGGACGAGGTCACGTATTAAGTGCGTGAAGTATTGGATGTCCAGTTTCATCAACGCCGATGGGAATACTTGTTCGCCTGGGAGGGCTGCGGATCCGAGGACAATTCTTGGGAACCGGCCCGTAACATCCTTGACAAGGATTTGCTACAGCAGTTCCATTTAGACCATCCAAGTAAACCCGGACCGGCTAAGAGAGGACGTAAGAGGGGAGGTACTACTGCGGTCCTGGCCGCGAGCACCGCAGCCAGACCGTTACCTCCGGGCTCCCGGACCTGCTCCCGTTCCCTGAGGCCTAGTTGGCGGCCTGGATGGCGGCGTCCCCACTGGGGCTGCGCCGCTGCGAGCTCCTCCATAGATGCTCTGTGCTTAGGCGCGCATGCGCGCCACTTGGGCGCTTTTCTAGGCTGTTTCCCGCCAGTGGTGACTCCGCCCAAATCCTGACATCAGACGCCGCGGCCTTGATAAGCCGGCCGCGGCCATCCCGTCTTTGCCTTGCAAAGGGTTAGCCTCCCGGTTTCCTGTTGCGCTCTGCCCCGGAGTGACTCGCTTGGCTTCATCGCTCCATTCCTGCTACCATACCTGCTTGGTTCCTGCCTGCCTGCTTGCTACAGTACCTGCCTGGTTCCTGCCTGCTTGCTATAGTACCTGTCTGGTTCCAGTACCCGTATCCTGCTACAGTTCCTGCCTAGTTCCAGTACCCGAACCCACGTACAGTATTGCTACTGTTTTAGTCTGGTTCCAGTTACCTGTCCTGATCCACAACTCGCCTAAGTCCCAGCGGCCGGGTCCCTACGGGCTCCTCCCAGGGGGGCTTCGGCTTCCAAGGGTGAAGCCACCTAAGTCCCAGCGGTTGGGCTCCTAGGGGCTCCTCCCGGGGGAGTGCCAGCTTCCAGGGTGAAGAGCATCTACGTCCTGCCCGAGCATCTGCTTCCCAGCCTGCTTTGCAACAGAGACATTGTCCACCTTTCCAAGTCTCCAGAAGGTCGGCCCAAGGGTCCACTAAACAGAGACTCCCATAACAGACCAGTATGATTCTGATAACTGGCATATTGGCTAACAGTGGAATTTTATATTTTTAGCTAGGCTCAAAATCTTAGCTCTAAGTCCACTTACATTGAATTCTGCTGTTTTTATGACAACTAAAAGTGACATGTAAGACCAGAGTCTTTCTTAGTATAATAGAAATAGATATATTAACCTATTTTACTCTATAAACAATAATTAACTTTCACCTATTTTCCTCTAGAGATCAGTGAAAGTTTCATGGAAGAAGTATGGCCCTAGAAGGTATTCCTTGTATATAATTTATTGTGCTGTCTCTTCATGAACAATGAGCCATATAGTGGGTATCTTTATTTATCCAGTTAATGTGTGTTCTCCGTGGAAACCTTCTGGTATCATCTATTATTTGGAATTGTGAGTTTGCTACCTCCAGTGTCTTTAGTTTACTTTAAATTCATATGCTAGATTCTTTTTCTTCTACTAATTCACAAAGGGGGCAATTTTCAGTCTCTCCATGCAGTTTGCAGGTCGCAAAAGACACATTGGAAACTATGTGCAGAGATTTCAAAATATCACCTTTCCCCAACCTAACCCAGACCCCTTTTTTGCCTGCTAGTGGAAGTCTGCACATTGTGAAACAGCACACATACTTTTCCAATCACTGTGTGGGGAGAGGGGAAGACATTTTGAAAAGGGAAGCATACGCCTGTTTACCCATGTAAAATCATTTGAACACTGTCTTCAATAAATTTGCATTAACTGTGGCTTCATAATAATATTGGCCTACTTCATTTAGGCAACATTTGTAAAGATGACCGTAAGCATAAATGCGGTGCACCCAAGTATGGCTTAAATAAATCAACTTCATATGCTTTTCACTACAGAATATTTATTTAAGTCCATCTCGGATAAGGCTTAACGGTATCTTTGCATCCTCAACTATGGTTTTTTTTGTACCTCTTTGTGCATTGTTAACCTTGTTTACACTGCTGTTTTTTCTGTATTCCTAATTCTTCTCTTTCACCTTTTGTGTTTTCCCCTCTTGTGTTTGCAAGAGAACCTCCGCTTTAGAATTTTCTATGAGAGAAAGACAGATGTATGCCATATAACTAAATTTTCCTCCCTAATTTTTAAGTAAATGTTTCTTAAAAGGATTCAAATATAATGGCAAATAAACAAAAAGTAGGATGCTTTTTGTCCTTTCCGTCAAGAAATTGAAGCCAGTTCCTTCTGACATAGTTCACAAAAGCAACTAAACATAGCAAGGGGTCCTCCTTTAGGTATTAGCATCAAAGACCAAAGCAAGCTTGACCCTAATCACATTCTGCACTGTTACTTGTCAAACTAGATATCTGCTCTGTGACAGAAGCCATGGTCTAAAACAACATTTGTTTTCGTGTAGTCTGTAGTGTTTACTATGTACAGTAGGCCTTAGTTTGTTGTGTGTATGTGCGTTTTGTCTGTCCCCCTTGCCTTTGGCAATTTCCTGTCAGGATGGCCCATGATTAATGAGTGCTGACAAACACAGTGCATGCACAAGTAATACTCCCAATCCATCATCTGATAGGGATGTTTGTGACCATAGCACTGATAGTCATAATAAGATTGTGTGCCTTGTTAAGAGACTATGCAGCTTGAAAATACATTTTATATGCCATTAAATATTGTTATATAGTATAGAAGATGTTAATAAAACCACAGAAACTTTAAAATTTAAACCGACATTAATATTAGATATACATACCATTTTGTACCATTTTCTTACTCTCCCATGCCTTTTAGCTGTACAGTGACCTGAGCAGGCCACCTATGAGAGCAACTTTAGCAACTTGCTCTTCTAAAGCTAGTGCTCCAATGGATATTTCCTAGTTCTGCGAGCAGCTGACAGGAAAGGAAGATGAAAACAATGACGGTAACTTTCAATGCGGTGCGCAGGCGACCTTTAAAACCCCACTGATCTTCCTACAATTTGTTTTACAGCGTACACGTCATCCTTAGCAGAAGTAAATTTACGCGGCAGGGGACTCCCCAGCGCAAGCCAGTGCACATAAGTATTTACGCACAAATTTCAAGTTTGAATCCAGGAACACCCAGACCAAGCCCGCGCCCTGCCCCTTTTAAAAAACTTTCCATTTGTGCAAGCAGCGGCAAGCACGTGCGTATCTGGCCGGCTTTTAAAATCTTCTCGGCGCGTGCTGGCCTGACATATTCACGCAACTCCTAATTTCGGCGCGTATCAGGCTTTTAAAATTCATCTTAATAAGCACATGAGATGAAACTTGGGAAATTTTACAAAATGTAAAAGAAAACCCACATTAAAAAGTAGTTCAAGCACAATGTGTATGTTTGATCTACAGTAGCAAACTGACATCGCTAACTTATTTTTACTTATCTTGCTCATGTCACTCTAAAATTAGCAGCTTTTGTGAGTCTAGAACTTTATTTTCTTCAACATATGTATTCCCTGCAATATTGTTTTTAAGCAACACAAAGACAGGAATTGCAAAGTGTGTTTCAGGAAGATCAGATGCTATGGTTAATAAATGAAATCTTGGTTTCTCTCAAATGATAGCATCATATCACAGGATCAACATATGAGAAGCATTTACTCTGATTTAAGTTGTATAAAAATGTTTACAGCGCAAATCTTCTCACTTTCTAAGCCATAGCTTTTTTTTGTTTATCATTTCAAACCTATATGGCTGAATTTTAAATCGGCCACATGCGCAAATATCGTCAATTATGCGTGTGGCCAGGCCCTGTATGCGCCGTGCGCATTTTCAAAAGGGCCCAGCCACGCTCGTAAGTGACGATACGCGCAAAATTTCTGGGTCCTGAAAAGGGGGCAGGCTGGGGGGGGGGGGCATGGTCTAGGCGGGGAGGGGCGGGGCAGGACAAAGGCCGATCGGGACAACAGCCATTAACTGCTGTCCCGGGGAAGCCCATGCCGGCAGTCGGCCAGCATGCACAAACTACTTCTGCTCCAGGGGAGCAATAAGTAGTGAAATGAAAAAATTGAAAGGTTTGGGGACGGGTTAAGGGGGTGGGGAGGAGAGGGGAAGAGGGATGGGGTTTAGATAGGGGTTAGGAAAGTTCCCTCCCAGTCCGCTCCTTAATTGGAGCAGACTGGGAGGGAACAGGGGAAGGCCTGATTTCGTCGCCACGCATACTTTTACAAAATTCGGCCCCCCCCTGCGCACGCCACCCACACATGCGCGTGCGGATTACAAAATCTGGCACGCATGTGCGCATGGCCCATGGATTTTATAATATGCACGCACCGGCATGTGCAAGTTATAAAATTGGCGTGTCCCCATTTTACAGCAGCAGTGTTAGACTCCAGTCTTCGAGAGCTGCAATCATGTCTGGTTTTTGTTGCATCTGAAATGAATATTCGTGAGATAATTTTAGATTGTAAGGACAATTTTCAAAGGCATTTACACAGGTAAAAAACTATTTACCAGGGTAGAATACCAATTTTGAAGACTGATCCTCCTTCCTTACCCCGCCAAATGTGGCTAAACATTAGATGCATTTAGGTGAGACATTCCCGGGAATGTGTTTTCAGCAGATCACAAAATGCAGCCTGCAAACATTTGTGGGTAGAAATCTTTCTACCCATGGTAGTTTTCAAAAGGAAAGTGCAAGCATACTTCATCTTTGAAAATACTTTGCGCCTAGGTGGGGGGCTTGAATGCTGTCCCCTAAGTGGCTCCAGTTTATGATAAATGTTCATATATCGGTTAACTGAAGGCCAGACCGGTTTGCAGCTCTCAAGAAGAAGAGTTTGAGGCCCCTACCCTGTAGAAAGATTGATCTGCAGACCTCAAGGTAAATTTACTGTTGGAGTATTACTCAGGCAAAACTGTTCGCAGCACCAAAACCTCAACCAACCCAATTTTGGAACAAAAGAAACAGAAATTATCTTATGCATTGATGGTAGAGAAAGCAGAAGAGGGAAAGTCTGTCAAAAGTATACAGGTGGTTAGAAATAATGCAGGTAGGCAAAGTAATAGATGTGAAATAAAAAATGAATCCTTTTTATAAGCGAGCTAAAGCAAGAGAATTGTTATTAACTCATCAATCTAATATGGCCACCATAATTGCCTGTTGTGTGAGTGTCTGGTAATTACAATGTTATCTTTGGCAGATTGTTCCCACATAAATTGAAACTCTGATTTACTGGCCATTACATGTACACAATAATAATTTATGCTTTCCATGTTTCAGATATGCAAATATTTGTTAATTCTAGAATCTCTAAATATGTAGAATTAACAAGCATTGGTAAACAATTGATTATTTGTATTTCTCAAAATGCAAATAAATAGCAATTGTTGCATGCACAGTGCAAACAATAGTATCTTAGGCAACCCCAAATTTGTAATTTCCCTTACTCAAGTAATTGGTAAAGATGTAATTATGGTTGCAGTTAGACTAAGAAAGACAATAGATAATTAAACGTCCTCAGCCCCTCTGGGGCACTATCTGATACACAAATGCAACAGATTTTATTTCTGAGGTAATCTTTTTTGGTTTGTTAATCACAAAAGCCAATTAAGCTGTTTTGGCCAATACAGTTTAGTTCAGTCAGGCTTTCTGTTATGGTCAGGTTATATATTGATTTGCAACTATCCCAATTACAATAGCCCCATAAGGAGCAGTGCATCCATTTTATGAAGCACCAGAATGTTATTAATAGCATCATTTTTTTTCTCATTTTCTGAGCAATAGCATTTTATTTCATTTCAAAACTTATAACATGAATACACAGCACTTTATTTCAATTCAAATCTTATAACATGAATACGCTACAGCAGTGGATTTGAAATCTGTTCTTTGAGACCAACAAATGCAGATCTTCAATGAGTTCATTTGTAATAGGGAATGGGAGATGCCAAAGGGGCCGATGAAATTATGTGTGCTGAAAGAGGGCACTGACTTTTCAGCGCCCGCTTTTTTAATGCATGCATGGAGCCCGCAAGGGGGGCGCCATGCAATATGGAAATTAGGGGGTTGCACTAGGATGGAGGCGCTAGGGTCACTTGCACAACCTTAGCGCCTCCTTCCTAAAGCGACTCGCCGCGGCTGCCGGTTATGAAGACCGACGCTGGTAAACTCGGCGTCGGTTTTCATAACCTGCCTGTCTGCCAGAAATAAAAACGGCGCCGAGTTTACATGTGATGAGTGCGATCTCATTCACTCCGTGTCGGACGCACGTTAAATAGGCGCTAATCCCCCTATTGCATTAGGCGGTGGATTAGCGCCTATTTATCCCGCGTCCGACTGCGGGTTAAACAGTGCGCTTGGCTGAGCGCATTGTATTCCATCGGCCCCAAAGAGTTTGGACTTTTGCACACTCTTACTTTTAAAAAGTATCTACATGGCAAGGGGAAGTTGTGAATGGATTTTATTCAAAGCTAACTTATTTGAATGACTATGCAAAACGTATGCATTTAGTACGCTGAATCATATTTTGGTTTCCATTACTGTAATGCAAACATGATTATTTTTTCTTTGTTGCTTACTTAAAAGGCATCAGTTAATATTTCTAATAAAATGTCATGATTAAAATTATTGGGCAATAATTCTCTTACCCAAGGCACGCATTTTGCTACATTATTTGCATACAGGTGGCCCAAGGAATGTTGTAACCCACAACAAAACACATATCATCAATTGATTGTAATTAGTGTGAAACTGATTATCTCCCAATGTCTTTTGTAAATGGGGGGGGGGGGGGGGGGAGTCTCAGGAGGGAAAGCAGGAAAGTGCTTAACTTCCAAGACTTAATTGAGTCAAACTGATCTGACAAATGATACTCCTCCAGTACATTGTTACTCAGCCATCACATTCTTTGCTGAGTTAAGGAAAAGTTTCTGTATATTTTACTTTTAAGTTTCCATTCAGTAAAGAAAGTCATTCTGTGCAAATCCAGCAATGATACTGCATGAACATGCTCCCTTGGCGAAACTGAAATACAATTTAAAATAATAATAATAGCATACAAAATTGTTCAGCTCTTCTTTTAAGCTCATGCTAGATTTAGGGGTAGATTTTTAAAGACGTGGACGCAGGGTACATTTGTGCGTGCGCATTTGCCGCGCGCATGTTATAAAATCCGGGGTTGGCGCGCGCAAGGGGGTGCA
Organism: Rhinatrema bivittatum; assembly: GCF_901001135.1. Taxonomy (NCBI): domain Eukaryota; kingdom Metazoa; phylum Chordata; class Amphibia; order Gymnophiona; family Rhinatrematidae; genus Rhinatrema; species Rhinatrema bivittatum. The sequence goes on along the minus strand of NC_042618.1, from coordinate 215,676,651 downwards.
CACTTGTGCACCTTGCGCACGCCGAGCCCTAGGGGAGCCCCGATGGCTTTCCCCGTTCCCTCCAAGGCCGCTCCGAAATGCTGCGCGCGCATGTTATAAAATCGGGCGTAGATTTGTGCGTGCCAGGTTGCGCACACAAATCTACGCCCGCCCCTAAATCTTAAAATCCGGCCCCGCGCGTATGTCCCGGGGCTTGAAAAAGGAGGCGGGGCGTGGGCAGGGCGGTCCGGGGGTGGGGCCAGAGCCTCCGGGCACAGCGGCAAATCGCAGGCTGGCCGTTGGCCGGCGCACGCAACCTACGCCTGCCCAGAGGCAGGCGCAACTTGTAATTTAAAGGTAAGAGAGGGTTTTTAGGTAAGGCTGGGCTCAGGTTAGGTAGGGGAAGGGAGGGGAAGGGAAGGGAAGGTGGGGGCGGAGGGAACGGAGGAAGGCTGCGCGGCTCGGCGTGCGTAAGGTGCACAAGTGTGCACCCCCTTGCGCGCACCGACCCCGGATTTTATAACATGCGCGTGGCTGCGCACACATGCTATAAAATCGGGCGTAGATTTGTGCACGCCGGGTTGCGCACACAAATCTACGCCCGCACATAGCTTTTAATATCTGTCCCAAACTGCGCTGGTAGTTTAGTTTTTGTCTGAAGGTGAGGCAGGTTTGCGCAGACTGAAAAGTGGTCCCTTAAGAATAAGTTTCATGCACATGAAAGAAACTTACACTGCTAACACCCGGCCATACAGTACCTGTTCCATGGATTAAAAGAGGATTTTCATTTCTGGTGCTGTTAATCTACTGCCTTTCACAAGCCATAAAGTCATTAGAGAAATGAACAAATGTAAACTGAAATGCTGCTCTCAGTGGGCTAATACTTCACTGAAACATAATGTATGCCACAATACAAATGCTTTGTAATAATAATAATCATAATACCATTAGTAACCAAAATAGTTCTCTCCGTGTAGTCTGGGCTGTGTATTCAAGTGTTTGCATAAAATCTTAAAAACAGAAAATGTTTTTAGTTTGTTCATAATTTAATTTATTGTACAATTTAATTTATTTAATGTGATTACATTACACATGTTTAGTCTAGGTTGATGGTCACACTCCCCTAAGGGGATAATAATTCTCAAAACATTTACGCGCATAAAATGGCTTCTTGAAAATGTCCCCAGGGTTGTATGTGTAAAAGTATGAGTGGAAGCGATTTCTCGCATACTTGAAAGAGGCATTCCCGAGGGTGGAAATGGTGCATTTCACTCCACTTTGAAAAACAGGGTTGAAATCTGTGTGCACTTTCTGTTCATGGACTTCAGACCTCCATGGGCTGTTATAAAATTACCCTCCCAATGAGAATTACATAGCTGAGAATCAGCTTCTCTAAGTAACTCTGTTCCCTAAATATTTCATAAGCGACTATTACATTTCACCATGGGTTCACACTTACAACAGGGTAACAATACAGAATGAGGGCAATTTTATAAGTATTTTACCTGGGTAGATTGTGATGTGCCCAGGTAGATTGGCTGTCTGAAAATTGCCTTCATGATTCACTGGGACAGAAATTTTATACCGGCACGCGGGCCCACATGTACACACGTATACCGGCTCGTGTCCAGAGACAAGGCCATTTTATAACATACGCGCGTATATGCACGCAAGGTATAAAGAAGGCTGAACGCGTGCACATGTGTGAACAATTTTATATTGATCTGCGCAAATGCCATTTCTACTGCTTAAGTGGGAAGACTTTAATAGAAATGTGCACCGCACAAACCACTTTGTCCTCAGTTCGCCCAGGTAAGGGATAGGACTTCCTATTTTCCCCATTTAAATAGCCTTCTTTTTCCCCTCTTAACCCTGACCCATAAAACCCTATTGACATGCCTATATATTTTCGTTTTAGGATTTATACACCATAGCAGGAGTAAAGATACGCAGTAGGGAACCCCAGCATGCGTGTGTGTGCACACGTTTTTATGTGCTGTTTTCATTCAAAAATCCAGGAATGCCAGCATCTGACCCCTTTTTTGGACTTTTTCATTTGCGCGTGTCCCAGGGGATATGCACATACGTGGGCGGCTTTTAAAATCTGCTCAGCGCGCACCAGCCCGACATACTCACATGTCTCCCAGTTTTGGCGTGCGCTGTGCTTTTACGATTCACCTGCATGGCTTTGCATCCGGGCAGGATTTTTGAAAATTATTCCCGGTATTCTAATAACCACCTTACCACCCATTTGTTCTCTGAGATTGCAGGAAAATGAGAGCGTTCTCGACTGGGTGACTGGGTAGGAAGGGAAGGATCCAGCAAAACCCTTTTTAGGGGCACTGCTTATTCTTACTTTCTTTCTGCCAACTCCTGATGTGAATCTTCCAGACACAGACTTTGTTTTTCCCATTTAAAGTCATTGACAAGCCCTACAGAGTGGTCATCAGCCCATTCCCACCGATGCTGGCACAGTTCCAAATGCAAGTGCATCTTCTTTAGTCTTTCTTTTTTTTTTTTTTTCCCTAAGGTAAAAATTAAATTGCCCATGGAACAAATTCCCTAACATATTGCAACATGAATGTCTTCTTTTGATTCATATCCCTCCAGTAGTTAAAGCTCGAGTTAGTTGGTGGGAGTGGGGGTTTTGTTTTTTAGAGGATAACACTGGAAGAGGGCTTATATTTGGGTCTGAAACCTTTCTGATCTACATCATTTTCAACCGTGACGTGCAAACTGTCCCTTTGCTTGTGCCGTCCCTTCACGTGATTTACCAGGCATTTGTTGTGTTGGACATCCTGCAAGGTAGGCAGCCAGATTTCACGTGCGTTGTTGGGACACTCTGCACATTGTAAGGCCTTGGCTTCGTTTTGATTTTTTTTGCTGCTGCACAGCTTGAGCTGACACAGCCTCTAAAAAGGTTAATGAGCACAACAGACAGCGTTTGTGCGGAGTGGGAAAGACCCCATGTGTGCGGCTCTGACGTCTTTTATCGTTTTTTTTTGGTTTTTTTTTCTCCAGACTGGCACAGGGCAAAATCCCAATGTAGCTCTTCTTTGGGAACTTGAAAAGCTTCCCCCCCCCCCCCCTTTCTTAGCAAGTTTGATAAAACAAACAAAACAGAGGAAGATAAGTCTGCAAAACCAAGAGTAACGAAGGGAGAATGGGGAGAAGAATCAGCTATTTAGGGCATGAATAAATATTTTGTCCCAGCCTAATTGGTTCAAATGATTTTCTTAAAATCCTGTCTTCTAACTGGAGAAGTATTAGGAGCCATTCCTTTTTTTTTTTTAATCCTTTATTCTGCAAACCTGCGCTATTCAGAACTCTCATTAGTAGATGGCAATGAAAGAATCTGGCTTCTCAAGAATAAAGAAAGCCATGAGGGCAAGAGACAGTCGAAACATTACAAGAATATGCTAGCAACTGGAATGGAAGTATGCAGGTGCGATAACAATTGGTTGAAATCAGGGCTTTGAGCCACTTTCATTCATTTTCAAGCCAAGCTGTTTAAAACCCAGTCATTTTAAAAATTAAATATTAAAAATATATATGTGATGGAACTTCAAAAATAAACCAGCAGACATAGTTGGTATCCAAGTCTGCATTCTCATTCAGAACAGTAATATGTGAACTTAAATTGGCAGAAAGCATGCATGTAAAAGGAGGTGCCAGCTCCTATGCAAATCAAGTTCAGCATTCCCCACAGAACTAATTGTTTGTATAATGAACCTCCAGCTTTATGTTGTACTTGTGACTTATTACAAGCACTTAGACTAGTTAAGAGCATCAATTATTTTACTGAAGCACACACAAAAGCATTGCATAGAAGCACAACATAGAAACTGAAGAGAAATAAAGGCCTCCAGGCCCTTCCAATTTGCCCTTTCTCCCTGTCTACTGCAATACCATAAATCGAGTACCCAGTTCTGGTTCTAGATGGCTACAAAGAGGTCTGTTTTTCTTGTTACCTAAAGCATGCAAATTAACTTTATTTTATATTAAATGAAAATAGGTATATTTCATGAACATTCATGGTAGATACGATATCCTGAAAACCAGGTGTGTTTGTGGCCCTCCTTAAGAATGGCGGTTGTGTACCCCTGTTATAATACCTGAAACAAAAAATAATCCATTTAAAATTTCTAATTTGTCCTTATGCCCTTTAATATGTTCTCACCCAATCCACAAAGAGATGCCCTTCTTATCCTCCCTAGCTCCACTCCAAATCCACCCCCAGCTCTGCCTCCGCTGCCAGTTTCTTACGTTATGTTTACAATTAACAGCATTCTTTCTTACGTACATTTCTTGTATAAATCATAGATTTGAATTGTTCATTCCCAGACCTACAATAAAATGCTTGATGCTATCAAACTGCTAGGGTCTTCTTTCTGTTTGTGGGCAGGGATGGCCTGCCCCTGAGAAAAACAGCATTACTAGAGAAGTGTCAGTATTAAATGACTGTTCCGTACTAGGTATGGAAAGAGAGGATATCAAATACTAAGAGATGTAAACCGAAACCAGGAAAAGGTGGCCTACAGATATTGAAAAAGCCGTAATTGTTTGGGCACCACTCGCGTGCTTAAAACTACATCCAAACTCACCTTGTAGTGTCACCCCAGCATTTGCCCCCCCCCCCCCTCGGGGGAGGTGGGAGATGGTGAATGATGAGGCCCTGTGTGTACTGAACTCTCTTAGGGTCGATACAAAGGTATTAAGCACCCTTGGTCAAAGGTTCCCAAACCTGTCCTGGGGACCTCCCCCCCCCCCCCCCCCCTCCCAGCCAGTCAGGCTTTTAGGATATCCGCTATGAAAATGCATGAGTTAAAATTTGCATGCTGTGGAGTCATGCTGTGGCAGGGGATTTGGGAAAAATCCAAGAATCTGAAATTGAGATGATGGTTACAATTTTCAAGATCACCATTTTTTGCCGTCAGGATCACATTAGGTCTGTGGATGACACATGAGATGCCTGCCATGTTCTGCTCCTATTCAAGAAATTAATCATGTTCTTTTGGTGCAAAAGCCACCTTTGAAGGGAAATGAAGCCAAAATTAAAGTAAACGAGGATGTCTGTGGTAGTAAGACGTGTACAGGAGATGGCAGAGGAACCCAAAACGAAAAATAAATTCTGACAGGGGAATCTATAGTGAATGTATCTCTGCCGATAGGGATGGGCAAAACATCTAGAAGTTGGTTTGAGAATGCAAAAAGAAGGTGAACTAGATAGCATGGGATAGATATTCAAAGCTGGCTGTGTAAGTAACTTAGCTGGTTAGAATTTATCCGACTAAATTACGATGTATATTCAGCAGCACAGCAAAGCCACTGCAGCACACTGAGCGGACAATTTCAATGTATTATCCACTATGACACCTAGAACTTTTTCCTGGCTAATAACTCCTAATATAGAACCTAACATGTTAGAAGTTCTAGCTATAATGCAGGCATTCACATGGCCGAGTTGTCTGACAGGCTATGATAGTAGAATTGACTCACAGCTGAGTCTGTCTGGCAGGCTACATATTTTGTAAAATATAGAAGTCCTAGTAGAAATGCAGGCACTTACTTACATAGCCAGTTTTGTCTGGCAGGTTACACAAGGGACCTGGGAGGCAAACTAGTAATAGTAGCTATTTAGGTTATACTGTGATAATACAAGCCAACTAACAACTGAGTCTGCCTGGCAAGCTGCAAATTCTGTAATTAACTAGAAGTCCTAGTGAAAATCCAGGTGCTTACATAGCCAGGTCTGTCTGAGAGGCTACACAGAAGAACTAGAAAAACAGATGTTTGGACAATGATCATGCTAGTTTGTATTCCTGGCTGTTTAGATAATTACAGAGCCTTGTGGTTAGGCATGGAAAAGGTTGGTGCTGGAGGGATCTTAAGTGGCATTCTTGTATGTTCTGCCCAAGAAAGTGGAATATAAAGGGGAAAAATGAAAAAGACTTCTGAATAAGAAGAAATCTTGCAGGTAGTCACACTCTGTGGCTCCTTGGATGTATCCTTAGCAATGTGAACAAGAGCACCAGGCAGACTAGATGAACCAGATGGTCTTTTTCTGCCATCATTTATTTTGTTACTATGTAAAGCAGGAGTGGGGATTTCAAAATGAAATCCCTAAACATTGCTTGCTGATGCTATCTCCAGCCTCACTCTGCCTCTTGGCCATGCAGGTAAAGGTAGGCAGATAACTAGATAACTACTTACTTTGTTACCCATGTAAGTGGCTGAAAATTGTCCTCTGTATGAGGTGAATTTTAAAACTGGTGTGTAGGTGCACATGTGTGCACATGTATCAACCCTTGCTCAGGGACATGGGCATTTTTTAGCATATGCATGCAAGTTATAAAATAGGCTGGCCGCGCACACATATGCACCTAATTTTAAGTGGGTGTGCGCATCTGCGCGCAAATAACACTTCTACCGCATAAGTGGGGGGATTTTAAAAGGGCAATGCATCAATGCCAATGCCACTAAAACCAATTCATTCCCAGTTTGCCCAGATAAGAGATAGGTCTTCCAAACCCCCTAGCTTAATATCCTTCCTTCCTCTCAGCCCTAACCCTTAAAACCCCACTGATCTGCCTAATTTTATTAATTTTACTACTTAAATGTCAGCCATAGCAGAAGTAAAGTTATGTGGCAGAGACCTTTGTTGCGCTTACAGGCTTTGGCAAGATGTTGCGCGCGGGAGGCCATGAGCAGCTGTTGCGTGGAAACAAGAGAAGTGTGCCCTTGGACCTCGGAGAACCAGGAGAGTAGCTCTGAGGAGGTGCTGAGGCAGGTGAGACAGAACCTCGTCTGGACAGTGACTGGAAGCCCAGGCCCCCACTGACCTGCACAGCCTCGGTGAGGCCAACCATGCAAGGTTGGTCTCTGAGTGGTCCTCCGACCACTCCAAGCCCTTTCGGACTTGCCACTGGGTAACGGCAGAGGCGGCAGGCTAGACAGGAGACAAGGGCGGATGAAGACTCTGGAGCATGAAGACACAGATGAGAAACTTGGAACGTGGAGACTCAGACGAGGAACTTGGAACGTGGAGACTCAGGTGAGGAACTTGGAAGAACTCGGAACAAGGATTCAGGATTCAGACGAAAGTACTGGGTGAGAACCACATCGCAGTGCGCCCTACACAGCCGCCCATGGCTGGTCGCGGACCACGCTAAGCGCAAAGTAGACTCCAGGAGAAGTTTGGAACTTGAGACTGGAACATGTCGAAGATTCAGTAGAAGCCTGCACCGGGGTGTGCTCTACACAGCCTCCTATGGCTGGTCACGGACCACGCTAGAGCAGAGCAGGTTCAGGCAGAGTCTTGGTCATGGACAAAAGCAGACACAAGGGAATCCGAAGGCCAGAATGAGATTCAGGACACAGGACCAAGGCGGGACTTGGCTTCAGTTAAGGGTGACCCTCTGGAGGCTTGTGCTGTGGACAAGAAGAAGGCCTTGTACCACGAAGTGCCCTACACATCCCCCCACGGGCTGGTCATGAACCATGATGGTGGCATGCTAGGAAAGGTGGATGCAGGAACCTGGGAACTGGTTGCAGGGGTAAAGACAAGAGCATCAGGACCAAGACATCAGGAACATGAAACATCTTGAACACCAGGACTTGGAACAGGAACAAAACTACGGAACATCAGGATTTGGAACACAGAACATCAGGAGACCAGGAACAAGGCGACGAGGGATCCCACGAAGAACAAGGAAATGCCAGGCAGGAGCAGGAAACAGGATTCCCAAGGAAGACTAGCCCATTGCCAAGGCAACATTGGAATGAACTCAGAGTCCTTTTATAGGGCTGAAGATGAGGAGACACCCTGGGAGGAGTTCAGGTGGGGCCCGGGGCATATCTGACCATGGGCCCTTTAAATCACTGAGACAGGCGCGACCCCATGCCTAGGAAGCAGGAAACAGGAAGCAGGACCATGGACAGCGGCAATGCTGATGCTGACGCTGAGGAGTAGGGCTGGGCTGAGGAACAGGCCCCGACGGAGGAGGAGGCTTCCTGCCGCACAGAGGCAAGGGCGGAGTGATGGCGGCATCCATGCCACTGAGGGCAGGCCTCCAGGCCTGCAAGAAGACGGCATTGTCGGCGGCCATGCCGCTGAAGGGCAGGCCAAAGTCTGCGGCTCCCTGCCGCAGTGAAGAGAAGACAGGGCAGCTTCTGGCCGGCCATGGGAGCGGCGAAGACGGCAGCCTCCGGGCTGCGGGAGACAGGGCAGATGGAGATCTTCGGGCTGCGAAGAGAAGACGGGCTGGAGGTAAGAGACTGCTCGTGGCTAGGCCTGCGAGCAGAATCACAACACCTTGGCGCACACCAGGGCGCATAAGTATTTATACACACATCTCAGGTATACGCCCCGAAATGCCCATGCCCTGCCCTTTTTTGAAAAATTCCGAGATGAGCAACCTCCAGGAAATACACGCATATCTCACCGGCTTTTAAAATTCACCTTAAGGTGTAATAGCTGAAAATTATCCTGCTCTACAACTTAAATGAGTTGTAGATTCCCTTACTTAGCTGGTAACTAGAAAATCTTGCTGGCTGCAATATTTTTGAAACCCTGCTTTGGTTGAATCTGTTTCATGCATGCAGGATATTCTCTGGCTAGAACAAGTCAGGATGACCTCCTTGAGTCACGTGCTTTGCGGGGCCCAGCAGCTTTGGTTTCATGCTCCCTTCCGGCATAGTCCTCTCTTAAACACCCCTCCGTGGCATGATCCTCTCCTGCTGAAAGAAGTAGAACAGTGCTTCATACCTACATCTGCCTCCCTTCTGCCGGCTTCAAGCTGAAGTTTGAACTTATGGAGGCCCATGGTTCTACGGGAGCTATGACATGGTACATTCGCACTTCAAATTATATATACATAATAGTTGTAACAGTAAGATTAAATTACAAGGTATGGAACAGGGACAATTAACCAGGTCCTGTTCACAGCCTGTATTGTCCTTGGTCAAATTATGTTTCTAGCCTGATGACAGGAGTCTTTCTCATGCCACATGCACCGCTCTCTCTGACATGTCAGTACAAACTGAACTTCCAGCGAAACAGCTTCTTTCTGGAATGTAATCTAATGATTTCCACATGGACTGGCGGTATTTAGAACCTCCAAATAAATAAATAATAAACTATTTTAAGAAGGGTGAAAGTGGACCGTAATTGTAAAATGCAAGCCACTAAGATGAATGGTCTTGAGGAAGATTAGACAGTAGTTAGGGAAATTAATAGACAATTGTTAATGTGCATGCCAGTTTAAAAAAAAATATTATCACGCATAATAACTTTATTTTTGTGCAACTGTGAGCAACAAGGATTGATAGCAGCATAGAGACAAGATTTGTGCCTGGTTTCACAGGGTGTATAGTAACTGCCATATCTCTATTTATAGAATTTTCTTCCGCTATGATACATTTGAATCATGTTATGTAATACCAAGAACAAATTCATCAAATTTGTTTCCTTAAGTGACCCCAATCTTTCATAACTGTACACAAGGTCTATGTGTCTTCTCTCCCTTGCTGTTTATATGGTATCTATAATTCATTGCTGTAGGTCTCTAACAGCAATATCTGAGAGTGATAAATTGTAGGCAGGAGGCTACCATGCAAGTACTTGGAACCCTCTATAGTGATGGCCCAAATTCTACCCAGCAGTGGGAGTTAGCAAATTTGCATTAGGGAAATGCCAACTATTTGAGGTCGAACACCAGACAGATTTGAGGATTTCCACAGATCAGCTGTGAATTTTGCCATAACTATGTCTCCTGGAGCTTTTCTCAGCTGCTCAGCTACTTTCTTTGGCCTAGATTCATCAAAATGCTATAAACAAAGCAGAATCATGGCACATTAGCATCCTGAGATTAAAAAATGGGTGTGGTTAGGGAAATTACTGATATACCGTATGGCATATGCAAGTTTTGCAACTCATGATACTTTATTGCGTTGCATATCATTTTTCGTGTCACGCGACAGTTTATGTCTACTCTAGCACGTTATTTTCTTTGTTTACATATACTAGCTTCCTGCAGCTGCCTCTTTGAGGGTGTGTCAGGCATTGGAGAGAGAGGAGAGGAGGTTTGTTGGTTAGTTGGTTGGAGTTTAGGAGGAGTTTCTTAGTGATTTCTGAGTGAGTTGTCCTGTTTTGAGTTCTCATCTGTTTTCCTGTACCTTTGTCTCTTGTCTTTAAATGTGTGTGGAAGTTTTTGTTAGTTTGTCTTGTTTGTCAGTTTGTCCCTTTCTATGGTGGTGGAGGAGTAGTGATGGAGTGAAGAGTGGTGGTGGAGGAGTGAGGAATGGTGTAGGAGGAGAGGTGGAGACGTGAGGAGCTGGAGAGGATGGAGCGTGGAAGGTTTGGGGAGAGAGGAAGGTTTGAGGAGAGGAGGGAGTGGAGGAGGGAGGAAGAGAGCAGGAGAGATAGGAGGGAAGGGGTTAGAAAGAGGTGGGAGGGGGAAGGGGATAGGCAGGAGAGTATGGCGGGAGAATGGCAGGGTAGGGCTAGATGGGGGGTTGGCATGGCAGGTGCAAGAGGGGGGAGGAAGGAAAGGGAACAGGGAGTGGAACTTAGAGTAAGAGTGAGGAAAGTGACACCTCTCCAGAAGTGGAAGTAGTAACACGATCATCTGGCAGCCAGGTAGCAGGTCGGTCACATCTTCGCACATACAATTTCAGCGTCAAGGACAATGAGCTGGTTATTACCGGAATCCTGGCAAATTACAACTTGCTGTTTGGAAACAGGGCAGAGAAGACATCCAGGGCAACCAAGGGCCAGATATGGTGCAACATCGCCCAGGCCATATCCCTGCACAGTGGAATCAAGAGGACCAGAGAGCAGGTGGCCCACAACTACCAGGACGTCATGATGCAATTGAAAATCAAGGTGGCAAGCTGCAACAAATATCTGCGCCAGATAGGAGGAGGAGCCTCTTGCCCAATAGTTCTGACTCCGATGGAGGAGCGCCTGATTCAACAGTTGGGACTGGGCATGTTCGAAGGGATGAACGAGATCCTGGACATGATATAGGCCAGGGCCAGTAAGTTCACATCACCTGTAAATGTCAAGGCTGCTACAGATGTCCACATATTTTGTCATTAGATGCTCACATTGATTGATGCAAAGTGTGCATCTTATGCCAAACATTATATGTGCACTTCTTAGCATTCATACTTATGTCCTCTTTGTTTCCACAGCTTTCACCCAAGAAATCCCCGGTCCCAGCCATGAAGCCCCGGGGGCCAGCAGCACAGGCCCAGATCTCAACGCACCTTTGCAACTGGATGCTCAGATCCAGTAGCGTGAGGAAGAGGAGGAGCAGCAGCAGCCACCAGAACAGCACCAGTTACTGCAATCCCTTGACTCACCACTATATCTCGATATCAGCCTAAACCTCTCCAGCTTTATGGCGGGGACATTCCTGCCATGGAAGAAACCTGGCTAGTCCCTATCTGCCTCCAGCATACCAACTGACCAGTGGGATGCACCAGACACCCAACCAGCTTAGCCGACTATCTCGGCCATGCCAGCATTGGAGCCATAGACAGCACCTCAGCCACCACCTACAATACCAGCAGCACTGACTCATATAGTCCAGGACACACTCTACCACATTGAGAGGAGGCATGTGCTCCACCTGCACCATATACGGGCAAAGATGGTGTGGTTGAGAAGGGCTCAGATCAGTCACACCCAGGATATGTAGGTGCAGACAGCAGCCCTTACATAGGGCCTAACCACCATCTCTATCTCAATAAACACTTTGACCACAACACTAACCCAACTCATTTAATGATTGCCAGAGCCTGTACCCATGCCATCCCCATCCTCCCAGGAGTCCACTCCATGCAGCAGTCCCCAGCTCTCAGGACAGCCCAGAGGTAGGCCTACCAAAGAAGTGCTACCCTCAACCACTCAAAAGCCCCATGGAGGAAAAGGCCCATGAGGCTCATAGTTGTAAAGGCTCCAAACATTCACTCAAAGATGACTTGTCCAAACAATTCAGGCAAGTCCTCTGTACAGAGTTCCTGTGCCAGCTAGATGGAAGATGCCTGCTGGACCCATCCTGACTGCAGAGCTTTTGTGCCAGCTAGATGGAAGTCGATTGCTGAGCCACCCTGCCTACAGAATTCCTATGCCAGCTAGATGGAAGATGCCTGCTGGGCCCATCCTGACTACAGAGTTTCTGTGCTGGCTAGATGGAAGATGCCTGCTGTCCCTGTTCTGACTATAGATTTCCTGTGCCGGCTACATGGAAGAAGACTGCTGGGCCCATCCTAACTACAGAGTTCCTGTGCTGGCTAGATAGAAATTGCCTGATGGACCTGTTCTGACTACAAAGTTCTTGTGCCAGCTTGCTGATGTGGATGGTTACTGTCTGCTTGTTGTCCTGCTACTTACTTGATATGTTCTCCTCTATGCTCTGCTGTAGTTCTTCCTCCTTGATGCAGTCTCTAGTCAAGGTCCTGCTGGTATCTCTTCTCATCATGTCTCATTTCCTGGTCCTGCTGCTGGTATCACTTCTCATCTCATCCTACTGCTGGCTCCAAGTTGGTGTCTCTTCTCATCTCATCCTGCTTCTGGATCCATGCTTATGTCTCATCTCCTGGAGTTCTTGCCCGCATGCTGCATTGTCCAGTCCTGGTCCTACTGCCTCTATGCTGCTGTCTCATCTCCTGGTCCTGTTGCCTTCATGCTGCCTTCTCCGATCCTAGTCCTGCTGCCTGCTACTTGAACTTTGCTGCCATGGTCCTTAGGCTTTCCCCTTTGAGTGCACTCTTTCAACATGGATTGTCTGGGCCTTCTCTTGAACATTTCTGCCATGGTCTTTAGGCTGTCCCCTTTGAGTGCACTCTTTTAACATGGACTGTCTGGGCCTTTACTTGCCATCATATAGTTGTGCTGACATCAGCTCTAACATTAGAGTTGTACTGTAGTTATCAGGTTGCCACTTCCACGTTCTAGGTTCTTTATAGTAATCATGATTTTGCAAAAGGATAAGATCATGATACTGTATATGTCATGTTGCCATTTCTAACAATGCATGTACATGTCTCCACTAAATATACAGGTCATTTCAATTATAATGTCATATGCTATTTGATATTTTGTCCTTGCAGAATGGGATTACCAAAGTTGTTGAATTGCTCTAATTCTGGTGACTACAAATGTTGTTTGGTCGCATACTTTGAAACTTCACTTTCTGGTTGTTTCTTTTCATTGTGTACTTTTTGTCTTAAGCGTTTAATAGGTAGAAGATTTGGGACCCACATGACCTTACATGCTAGAGTGCCATTAGTCATTCCAACTAGTCACATTTCTCACATGCAAGACAATATGGCCTAGGCGATAAAACTGAAAGCTCATTGTATGCTCCCAAGGAAGACAGCAAGAGCAAAATAGGAAACTTCTTACTGTGGAGCTTCACAAATGGCTCATGTTGCCTTCTCCAGAGAATATATTCTTAGCTAACTCTTGAGTACATGGGTATGCATGTGAGATGGGCACAATCTAGCTAGTATTCACGTCCATATGCTGTCCAGTGGAAGAGATTAGGGATGTGAATCGTTTTAGGACGATTAAAATTATCGTCCGATAATTTTAATATCGTCTTAAACCGTTATGGAACACAATACAATAGAGATTCTAACGATTTATTGTTATAAATCGTTAGAATCGTGAGCCGGCACACTAAAACCCGCTAAAACCCATCCCCGACCCTTTAAATTAAATCCCCCACCCTCCCGAACCCCCCCCAAATGAGTTAAATAACCTGCGGGTCCAGCGGCGGTCCGGAACGGCAGCGGTCCGGAACGGGCTCCTGCTCCTGAATCTTGTTGTCTTCATCCGGCGCCATTTTCCAAAATGGCGCCGAAAAATGGCGGCGGCCATAGACGAACACGATTGGACGGCAGGAGGTCCTTCCGGACCCCCGCTGGACTTTTGGCAAGTCTCGTGGGGGTCAGGAGGCCCCCCACAAGCTGGCCAAAAGTTCCTGGAGGTCCAGCGGGGTCAGGGAGCGATTTCCCGCCGCGAATCGTTTTCGTACGGAAAATGGCACCGGCAGGAGATCGACTGCAGGAGGTCGTTCAGCGAGGGTTCCGGCACCTCGCTGAACAACCTCCTGCAGTCGATCTCCTGCCGGCGCCATTTTCCGTACGAAAACGATTCGCGGCGGGAAATCGCTCCCTGACCCCCGCTGGACCTCCAGGAACTTTTGGCCAGCTTGTGGGGGGCCTCCTGACCCCCACGAGACTTGCCAAAAGTCCAGCGGGGGTCCGGAAGGACCTCCTGCCGTCCAATCGTGTTCGTCTATGGCCGCCGCCATTTTTCGGCGCCATTTTGGAAAATGGCGCCGGCTGAAGACAACAAGATTCAGGAGCAGGAGCCCGTTCCGGACCGCTGCCGTTCCGGACCGCCGCTGGACCCGCAGGTTATTTAACTCATTTGGGGGGGGTTCGGGAGGGTGGGGGATTTAATTTAAAGGGTCGGGGGTGGGTTTTAGGGGGTTTTTAATGTGCCGGTTTTGCGATTTTTAGATTTTTCACGATTTTTCACGATATTTTACCCCCCCAAACGGCAACAATACGATTCCCTCCCCCTCCCAGCCGAAATCGATCGTTAAGACGATCGAGGACACGATTCACATCCCTAGAAGAGATGCTTGGCTAGAGGTGCAGTAGAAATGTCTTCATTCTGTTGGTGATCAATCGGTTGTATAGCTATGCTCATGTCATAGTGCAGTTATAACAAACCACTGACCTCTTCCATTGTGAAGATCGATTACCTCTGATGAAACAATGGACCTTCTCTCTGGGTCTAGCACCAAATGCTGTCATCACATATGTCTTTCGTCATAAGTCTACTTGAAAAGTACATAAAGCACTAGGTCTTGTTCATCTCTAGGGAGCAGAAATGTGCAGTTGCAGGTTCCAGGCCCAGAGAGTACATAGTATTCATGTAATTCTTGTGTGGTGTTAGGTAAAGTGACACTAATCACCCCACAAGAGATTAGTTAAGGTCCTTACTTAAAAGGAATACACTAAAAAAGCGTTTTTAGGTATGACAGTTTAAAAAGGTTATCATCTATTTACAGCCTGCTAAAATACTGTGTCATCCAAGAAAGTATAAATCTTATAGAGGCTGCTGTGTGACCACTGAGGAGGAGTCACACAGGTTTGAAGAACAGAGATTCCCCAGTGCCCAAGAGTAGACAGTGATGAGGGCTGAGTTGCTTGGAACCTGTTTTCATGACCATATCACTCCAACTTTGCAATCTCTCTATTGGCTTCCAATATCTTACCGCATACAATATAAATTAATAACCATAGTTCATTCACTTATTAATAATTTACATTTCCCAAGGACTGTAGCAATCATGAAAATTCATACCCCATCTAGACTACTGTGATCCCCTGGCCAAAGTCTATTAGACATTCCCTCTCTTACAGCAGCGCACCTCATCGAGACTAGGGAGTGTGTCTTCTCTTTAGCAGGTCCTTTCCTCTGGAATTCAATGCTGAAGGAAATAAGAAAATATGAATGAGTCTAAATTCTTTACTTGTTCAGGAAAGCATATGAATGCTGAAACAGTCAGTTTTATCTCCATATCCCCAGGAGTATATCCTCCTTTTAGTTGATATTATGATATCTATGATTTTATTTTAATTATATTATCTGTGTTGTTGGTTACATTGATTATGAATGTATGATTGTACCCCACCCTGAACATAGGAAGGGCAGGTAATAAATGTTTTAAAACAAATAAATAAAATAGTATTTATTATTTTCTCCATATCTAAACTTTATTAATTATATCATGTACATTAAATGAAATAATAAAGAAAAGATAGACAATATCAGGAAATATTTAAAATCAATGACAAAACTATGAAGTATATTTTATCAAGCCCACAACAAATAAGGGGGAAAAACTGAAAAAAATGTCATAGTAAGAAACAAAAAGGAAAGAAGAGGTCTTGCAAGATTGGGAGAAATACTTAATACTTATCATTTTTATAGTACTAGTACTGGATGTATTCAGCACTGTATAATGGTGATAAGATTTAGGTATGATAAGTCCCTGCCCCAAAAATCTTACAATCTAAATCCTAATGATCCAATTCCATTTTCTTAAACCTTTTTATCTATTTTTAAAGGTCTCTTATTTTTACATTTTATTTTTGTGGAGTTTCTATAATGTTTTATTTTTGTCTTAGGATTTTATGTTAATACTTAATTATGAATGTATTATTGTAACCCGCTCCGAACATTGTTGGGTGTGGGAAATACATCTTTTGAAACAAAATAAATAAATGGGTGCTTAAAGTAATGGGAGATAAAGTGACTTGTCCAAGGAATGTCACTGGGAGAAGTGGGATTTGAACCATGGCTTCTCTGGTTCTCAGCCCATTGCGCTATCTACTATGCCAATATGACCTTTCCTAGTATGCATATTAGCTATCAGTGAGAGGAATACAAACCCTGGAGTTTAAAGAACATTGTTCAATATTTGGGAGGCAAACTCAATAGCACAAATATGCAAAGACTTTGACAAATTTGCTGGTATTGTCCAACAGACTGGATGATTTCTGGGCATTAACTGGGGGACAGATCAGAAGGCATGAGGTCAACAATTGCAAAATAATTCTGAATAAGAATTTGTTGAAAGATGGGTCAACCCAGGACTTTCTGATTGTTGACATTAGTAGCACACCTGCCTGTTATTACCTCATGCTGTATCTAGGAAGTAGAAATTATGTCCAATATTTCACTTACACCTGAAAATAAAATGGATATATTTACAAGTCCACAGCAAACATTTGTTCTTTTTCTTCTGCACTGAAGGGGCCTTGCTACATCTTCCTGGACCTCTGAGGTGCTTTGAAAAGCTTTTCATTAAAAACAATAACATTACCTACTTTTATTTCATTGCCTAGTTCATAGCTCGACCTGTTTACCTCAAGGGATAAGGTCATATTCATACTATGGAGCCCATGCACTAAGCTGCATTAAAATTGTGTTTTAAATGCAGGTTAATGCACCCATTTTTGTTACGCGTGCTGTCCGTGGCAGACCTGCGGCACAGACCCCTCATCTCTCTGCAGTAACTCCAGTTCCTGGTTCCTCCTCTCTGGTGGCAGTGGGCCGTCAGCTCTGTCCTCGGGCCTCCCCCAGTGCCTCCAGCCCAGCTGCAGTCCCTGGCGTTCCCGGTCCAGCCACCACATCCCCTCCTTAGGCACGCACGCATCACCAATGTTTAAGTAGTGCCCGCAGCGGGAACCTAGCCGCAGCCCCGGATGATGACGTCAGCGGAGCTTCAGTATTTAAGCTCAGGCTCTGCTCCTTAGCTTTGCCTTTGCAACAGGTCTCCTCACTGGTTGAGTATTTGTTGCCTCCTTAGAGATTCGTCTCACTCCTGTGTTCCTGTTCCTCATGATCCTGGTTCCTATCTCCTTGTTCCTACGTTCCTGCCTTGCACCTTACCTCGGATTGCCTACACGGACTTTGACTCTGCTTCGCCTGACCACGCCATTGACTCTCTCCAAGCCTGGACCTCTGCTTCGCCTGACTATGCTATTGCCTCTCTCCAGACCTAGACCTCCACATTGCCTGAATACGTTATTGCCAATCTCCAGACCCAGACCTCCGCATTGCCTGACTACGCTGTTGCCTCTCTCCAGAACCAGACCTTGGCATTGCCTGACTACGCTGTTGCCTCTCTCCAGACCCAGACCTCCGCATTGCCTGACAACGCTGTTGCCTCTCTCCATATCCAGAACTCTGCATTGCCTGACTACGCTATTGCCTCTCTCCAGACCCAGACCTCTTTATCACCTGACTACATTGTTGCCTCTCTCCAGACCCAGACCTCAGCATCGTTTGACTATGTTTCTAGACTATCTCCGAGATCAGAACTCAGCCTTGCTTGCCACTGCTTCCAGATTGCCGCCAGCCCTGACTCAAGCTGTTCCTCGATACCTCTCCAGCTTACTTCCTGGACTTGGTCTATTCAGGCTTCGGCCTGCTCTTGCTCAGGCGCCCCCTGTCTGCCTCCGTTCCTTTGGCACCCGAGTCTCCAGGACCCTACCTTGTCCAGTGTAAGACTGTACCATCCCTCACCTGCTGTCTCTGGGCTGAACCAGATCTCCACATCAACTATATACAGAGGCCCACCTAAGTCCAGCCGGCCCCGGCACCACGGGGAATGAGGGCTGGTATTGGTGAACTCCAGCAGGCCTCTGTTCATCAGCCCACTCTGCCTGCCGATGGTGGGGACCCGTAGGTCCCTACCTACGGGTTGCGACAACCCCACCTTGGCCCAAGGGTCCACCTCTGGCGCAACAATTTTAATGCGGGCATTAGCAACAGTTTTAACACCTGATGTTATAAAGCACATAAAGCCTTTAGTATATTGGAGTTAAGAACTGGATTTTTGTGTTGGTTTACACAGCTGTGTTACTATCGCCACTAATGTAGCTGCATAATAACTGATGTATATTGCAGGCCTTAATGGGGGTTGTACTCAGCTGCCTTACCCTCTAAATATTTCCAACAAGTGGTTACAGGGCCACAATCCATACCCTGGATATCCTCCCTCCCCCCCCCCCCCCCCCCTGCTCAGCCCTTGAAATTGGAAGTTGGAAGGAGCAATCTTCCATCCTGCTCCACTGCTGTTAATATCTAAAATGACGCTGGATGTTCTTACCTGCTCCTTTGCCTCATGAATGTGTATGGCAGAGAAGTGCAAGAGATTATCTGATGCCATTTTGAATTTCGGCAATGGAAAGGTAAGAAGGAAGAGTACTCCCTCCTGTCCCAAACTTACCTTTAGATGACCTCAGAAAGGGTAGGGGAGAGGAGGGAGGGGCCGGCAGACATAGCTGTGGCTCTGGAGCATTTGGGAGTAGGATAACAGGGGGAGAGATTGGGGCATTAGAGGCCCTTTGGTGCAGCACTTGGCAGGGGCAATCAGAATATTGGAAGGCTCTTGTTTGCAGCAGTCAGGGAGGGGCACAATCAGAGTCCTCATCAGGGCCTGCATTAGCCATGGAAGGCTAATGCTAAAGCTTAACTACACTTCCCAAGGTGTAGTTAAGTTTAGCATTACCATCAAGTTAATACAAATTGCATCACAATGCCATTTTCACTAAGTGCATGAATTATTCATGAGTTGCTTAGCATGCATTTGCATGCTAGGCAGCTCACTTTATTTTGCATTAACTTTAATGTGAGCACATGTAACAAAGTGCGTTAGCAATCACAAGTGTCTAACTCTGATAAAGGCATCTGATGCATACTAAACACTTGTGCTAGAATTGATGGTTTTTCGTACACAAACTCCTATGTGTGAGAAAGTTTCTAATGACAGTTCAACGTACTTTGTACAATTTGTGGAACCAAGAGAACAGATTTGTCAAATTTGTCATATTTACTGATAATAGGTCTTTGTTGCATTTAACATAGTCAATTTAGATTTACAGAGACTAAAATTGAGAAATAAGACTTAAAAATCTCACAGCTGGGGTAACAGTAAATGACATATATAAAGGCTTGATTTTCAAAGCTATTTACATGCATATAACTCCATTTTGCTTTGAAAATTTGCCTGCAGGTAAAAGTGTGTGTGTAACCACTTTTACAGGTACCTTTAGTTGCAATAGTAAGAGGAATTCCAAAGGTGGAATTAGGGGCAGGGAAAAAATGTACACGCATACTTTTGATTTTCAGAAGTATGTATGTAAATCTCCATGCACAAAGGGGGCTAATGCAATGAGCTGTGGTAGACCTGCCGCACACTTTTGCATGTGGTATTAATGTATGTATTCCCACACTAATCTTATGTGTGTATGTAATAATGCATTTAGCACACACACAACCCGCTCAAAAAGCCGCGGCTGGTTTAGCGCGAGTCCATACTAATGCCATGCAAAGGATGTAATTAACTATTCATGTGCAATGCAGAGAGCTGCTCTGGTGTTTATTTGGGGGTTTTTTAAGCAGCTTTTTTTAGCGCCTAGGTCAGGGCAGGAGTTAAAAGTGTAAGCACCTTTTTGGAGGTTGAAAAATTAAGTGGCAGAAGCCAGAAGAGAGGTCAGAGAGGGAACTGGCACATGTCAGAAATGCTGAATGCGTAGCCCCTTCCAAATCTCTGCTGCATTTCCCCCACTCACTGGCATCCACCATTATAGCTTTCATGCGGTCAGTGACGGATCATGAAGGTGTTAGACATTGCTATACCCCCTTCAGTCCCTCTCCCGAAGCCTTAACTCATGTGAGGCAGTACAACACAGCCAGGGGCAGAAGCAGCCTAGATATAGAAAAACCGAGGCAGGCAGTACTAAAAACATACACCAGAGGGCGATCAGGAAGGCGGCAAGAACTACAGCTCCCAGGTTCCCAGAACCGTCACCTGACTCCTGGGTTGAGGAAGAGCAGGATCAGGTGTGAGAAGCAAAGAGTAATGATTCTGACTCAGCTGAGTCTATGGAGCTGGAAGAGGAGGGCGTGCCGGCTTGGTGGTGTTGGACACAAAAGTGTAACTCCTCAGAATCAGAAGAGGAGGAGATGGAGGTAGGATCGGAAGGGGAAAGATCCACCAGCTCTGTTATGGAAGTGGAAGAACCGTGAGGTTGGGGGATGGTAAAGGAATGATACTTTAAAAAAAAATGTTTTGGATAAAATGTGTGAAAGAAATGTTTTGTTTAAAAGCTTTCAAAACCTGCTTAGCTGAAGTGAGGTGAAAAGAATATTTGTACTAGAATGGCAGCACTCCTCAGGCACAAGCAGCTTGGCAGAGGAAGGCCCTAACCACGCACAATGGGGGGGAGCTGGGGGAGAGTTGTGTGTTTCCCTAATGGGGAGCGGTAGTGGCTGGCTAAGGATAGCCTAGTGCTTGGGACTGGTGCTATCAAAACGGCCAGGTCGTCCCATATGGCCAAAAGAGAGCAAGGTTGTTGAAACTGCATTAAAACCTTGTTGTCATAAAGACTTTCGGGCAGATTTTAAAAGCCCTGCTCGCGTAAATCCGCCCGGATTTACACGAGCAGGGCCTTGCGTGCCGGCGGCCTATTTTCCATAGGCCGCCGGCGCGCGCAGAGCCCCGGGACGTGTGTAGGTCCCAGGGTTTTTCGAAGGGGGCGTGTCGGGGGGCGGGACCGGATGACGCGGCGTTTCGGGGGCGGGGTGCAGCGTTTCGGGGGTGGGACCGGGGGCATGGCGCCGGCCCGGGGGCGTGGTCCAGGCCTCTGGACCAGCCCCCGGGTTGGAAGACGGCGCGCCAACAGTCTGCTGGCTCGCGTAGATTTACGTCTGCTTCTTGCAGGCGTAAATCTAGGAACAAAGGTAAGGGTGGGGTTTAGATAGGGCCGGGGGGGTGGGTTAGGTAGGGGAAGGGAGGGGAAGGTGAGGGGAGGGCGAAAGGAAGTTCCCCCCGAAGCCGCTCCGATTTCGGAGCGGCCTCGGAGGGAACGGAGGCAGGCTGCGCGGCTCGGCGCGCGCAGGCTGCCCAAAATCGGCAGCCTTGCGCGCGCCAATCCAGGATTTTAGAGGATACGCGCGGCTATGCGCGTATCTTATAAAATCCAGCGTACTTTTGTTTGCTCCTGCTGCGCAAACAAAAGTACGCGATCGCGCTTTTTAAAAAAATCTACCCCTTTGTGTTATACTGTTTGGGAGTGTCGGGGCTAGGCCCGGCACTCTGACTAAAGGAACTTGCGAATCCAAAGAGGCGGTGCAAAGTGCCGGATGAGAGGGACCGAACGAGGTCATGTTCAAAGCGGTACCCAAGAACCAGGGCGAGTGGACGAGGAGAGTTATGGTGGTGGCGTACCCGTGACACTCACTACTGTCTTAAACGCTTTCAACCGAGAATCAATTAATGTGGTTTTATGGGCATTTTATTGCATAGGGCCTTTGGCATGCATTTTAGCACACATAACTGCACAGATATTTGTTTTGCGTGATTTTCTGTGTTTACCTTATTACATCCGTTGAAGGCGCCTGCTTTTGCCATGCGTGCCAAAACAAATACCCGCAGAAAACTAGCACTGATTTCACTGTCAGTCTTTTTACATCTACCCCAAAGTTACACCTGCTCCTGACATCTGTTTTACCAAGTATTCAAAAAAGTTGACTGTATGTGTGAAATAAAAGGATTATAATCATAGATGCTATTCCACCTGTTCTCTGCAAGCATGTTTAGTGTACTGCAGGAAGTAACATTGAAACAGAAACATTTGGTGGCCACCCTTGACAATATTCTGTTATCTAGGTCTTCAGTCGTAAATATGATTACTGTCCCATTTTTTTATGGAAATGTCAGACAGCTCAAATGTTTACCATTACACAGAAAATTCACTGTTCCGACCAGGGACATACAGTTCCTGTCTAATATTATTAGTCAGTTCAGGGGATATTGCTAATGCATGGCCTCTTCTACCAAAGAAATAAATATGCTGAGCCAGGGAGGGATACCACTTTTAACTCCTGCCCTGACCTCTCTTTCTGGGGAGTGTTTCCACCACTTCGGCTGCCCCCAAATTTGAATTGAATGGCAGGACCCAATAATACTAAGACTCGTTTTCTCACCTTTTCTCTCTAGAACTGACTGGATTAGTGGCACGTCATCCTTTAATTCCCCTTCATCACCCCTCCCAGAAACTGACAGGAAGTAGCCAGACCCTATCTCTATCATTCCTCCTCAGGGGTGAGGAGGAGGAGGGACTTCCCCTGGGTCAGTTTATAGTGCTTTCCATCCCAGATTAGGCCTTGATTGGAGGTAGGGTTGAAGGAGGAATATTGTAGATGGGCACCCCCTGTTCCATTCTGTTTCAGAGAGTGGGTGGAGGAGTGGTGAGGATGGGGATCATTCTAATTAATTTAGTTTCCAGGAAGGAGAAGAGGAGCCATAGCTGCTGCACCCTTCTGTGTTTTTGATATCTGATAATACCAACACAATGGGCAAACATCATATTTCTGGCTAGAAACTGCAACGTTAGAATGTAATTGGTATCATGTTCTCTTTTCTTACATTTTACGAGACTGACAGGGGTGATATTATTATGAAGCAGGGTGAGGCGGCAGCCTCAGGTAGCAGAATTTTGAAGCACCAAAGAGTGCTCCCCCCAAAACACCCCTGCTGCAGCCGCCTCACCCTGCCCCCAAAGGCAACAAAAGTAGTGCCTGTTGATAACATCCCTCTGGAGGGTTTGAAATCTGCAGGCAGGAAATGAAGAACTGAGGTTCGTGGTTTTAGTGACTTGCCCGCATGGCTCCCACCCCCCACAGCAGAAGAAAAGAAAGGCAGTGGTCTTAGTGGCCTACCCCGTGCAGTTCCCAACCCCAGCAAGTAAGAAGAAGGCCTGGTATTAAAAGAAAAAAGGAAGGTGAGTGAGAGAGAGAAAACCTCTTCCTCTTCCATCAGCTCATCCCCCTTCCTTCTCAGTGAGAAGAGAAGGGGAGAGAGGGTGAGGGAGCGAGAAGTTAACCTTCCCCTAGCTCAGCTAGCTGAAAAGGAAGTTCTCACTCCCCCTCCTCTCCCCTCCCCTTCACACAGATCTGCACTTCTTTCCTTCTCACTAAGGAGGGGAGGGGATAAGCAGGAGAAGGTAATGGAGTTGGAAGTGAGAGGGAAAGGGAGGGGAAGGGAGGAGGTGTGGTGAGGAGATGGGAGGAAAGAGGAATGGGGAAGGGAGGATAGCAAGGGAATGAGGTGGGAGGAAGGCAGGGGGTATGAGGGGGGAGAATGTATGTGAAGGGAGGGAGGGAATGGAGGAGGTAAAGGGAGAAGGAGGGTAAGGGAGAAGGTGTGGAGTAGATGAAGGGAAAGGAGGAGGTGCAGGAGAGTTGCTAGAAAAGATAGGAAGTGTGGGGAAGGAAATGGGGAGAGGAAGGGGAAGGGAGGATCTGGGAGAGAAGGGAGGGGAGAGAAGGCAAGAGGGAAGGGAGGAGGCAATATAAGGAAAGGAGGGGAAGGAGGAGTGGCATGAGGGGAGGATAGGGAAAGGGGTTGAGTGAGAGGGTAGGGAAGGGGATGAGTAAGTGAGTGTACTGGAGTTAGGAATTGGGAAGAAAAGGATTTGGAGTATCAGGTTGCCCATATGTAAAATGAATCACTGTAGATCACTGCCAAAGACCACATATATACAGTTTATACTGCTTGCTTATACACAATGAAATGTTATTCCTAATTGTTTTACGTAATAAATAAAACTGCAAGTTGCATAAAGAAACATTGCTTGTATTAGGATTCATATAAGATATTAGAAATATTATAGTTTGTGTTATTCATTTGAAACTTCATTTGTGATATTAGGATGATACAGAGGCATTTTTCCCCTGACAAAAAGGATGTTACCACCTCAGATCTAAGAATAGACATGTAGGCATGAGAACCAATCTTGTGATGGCTAAGAAATAACAAGTCTCACTGAATTTCATTTGATTCTGTAGATAAAGAAAATTGACTATCCAGATTAGGGAAGTAGATTATCCCTGACTGTACGCCCAGAACTGGACTTCTGCCCAGAACTGCTGAGGTCCTAGAAAAGGGGAATTGCCCATTTATAGTTGAATGCATGCCCAGATAAGCCAGAATATACTTTCTGTAGCTTAAAATATACTGTATTATAATATAACAGTCGAAAGACAGAACTATCCTGAGATCTTACTTTAAATGCTTTCCTTTCAAGTATTTAATGAGAGAGAAATATTTTGCTTTACATCTAGAAGAGACATAGAAGAAGATATTGCATTACCCCAAAAGAGGAAATAACTAAAGTAAGTTGTCAGCTCAGGAATGAGGAAGTATCTTTTGGTTTCAGTGAGAAATGTGGCACATATATACACATGATATCTAACATACAACTTGTGGACCCCACATATCATGATGGCCGAGAACAGAGAGAACCAAACTGTGTCCATGCAGTCAGAGAACCCTAGATTGATGGCCAACATCCCATAATTGGATGATAGCCCAGTATTAGTTCCACAATTTAGGGTATATAAGAGGGAAGTTTGGCAGTAGTTTTTTGCACTGAGTGGGCAACCAACCTAATATCTGCTCATGATGACCTCAGTGCCTGATGCATTGCCAGCTCCCCTACCGAGCCCTTTCTTCAGAGACATTTCTGAGGATGAGAAGAGGGAGTCATCATTCAGGGAATTGCCTACTGTAAATATTCTTTTAGACCATTCTCTTAGATGGTCTTCTATATACACTCATTCATATGGTATAGCTTTTATATACTCAGTTTTCTGCTAGGCTAAGATATAACCTGAATGCTTTGCTGCTACATTGTTGATTTCTATGCCTATAATTTTTGGGGATGTATTTATTGTGAGTTGTATTACTGCAAGTTCTTTTGTAAGAATAAAGCTCACATATATTCTTTTCCAATTTCTCTCAGTGTTTGTGCCTGCATGTAATCCACCCCATGGCCATACTACAGTGAATAGGAGGTGGAGGCTGCTGCAGCTTGTGTGTTAGAGGGGGAGAAAAGTGTATGTGTGAGCATGTGAAAGAGTGTGAACGAGTGAGTGTGTGTATGTATCTGTGTATGTGTGGGTGAGAGAATGATCATGCATTATTGTGTGTTAATGAGAGAGCAAGGACAATATTTTGTGTGCAATTCCCCTCTTCCCAAAAACCGTGACAATCTCAGGATTTCTGGAAATCAAAAGTTCCCATGTATGAAAAATGATGAATAAATTTTATCCTTAGTAGTTTAATTATTGCCTATTTGATGTGTTTGCTTCTTTTAAATATTTAATTGAGTTTGGGGAAATTAAAAAACAAATATGAGTTTAATTATTAAATGTTTTATTTGTCAACTGTTTTGAAATATTCTTTTTTATATGTTTTTACTATTATTATTGATGCTTTATATTACCTTTTTGTATTGCTTGTTTGTTTTATAAGGAATGGTGATGTTTCTGTTTTTCCATTGTTACACTACATACAGAGTCTGGCTTGTCGCAGTTTCCAGGTTTTTTGTCTGTATGTTTCTATTTGTACTTATGGTCTCTTTATACTGTACTTTGTGAGGGTCTGTCTGTGCTCTGCATGTGTAACTGAGAAGTAGTATGTAGTTTCTTTGTAGGGGTCTACTGCTATACTTTAAATTTCCTGCTACACAGTATCCTGTCCCTCCTGATGCAGCTTGCATGTGAAACACGTGTTGGGGGACTTACTTTCACTGAAAGGATTGTTTAACATGTGGACTGCTGACCATGATTGTTGAATCTTGAATAGAAGATGCATTCTTTATTTGCTTTATCCCAGTGTGTGGAGATTAACTCCATCAAACTTTATGCACCTCACTTCAATTTCTTCTTATCTCTGAGTATGAGATCACCTCTGTCCATTTCCTCTTGGAGGCATATAAAATACAGCCTGGTCTTGCATTCCAAGTTGGAAGCATGGAGAACTCAACAAGAGTTAAGAACTTGTGTCTTCTCAATTTTCCCAAAGACCAGGCTGCTATCCCATTAGAAGTTTTTAAAAAATATTTAAGAGAGTGTCTCTAAATTCCAAATGAGGATGTAATTGGCAGGGGCAGACTGACAGTGATCTGGGCCCCTGGGGCAATAAGAGTCATTGGCCCCTAACCACCCATCTGAGGTTAGGGAAGAGTGCTATGGGCCCTTGGGCACTGTCCTATTGTGCAAATGGTCAGTCAGACCCTGGTAATTGGAATATTCAAACTGTATTAAGTTCCCTCAGGAAAATGTTGATAAGGGAGTGTTGGACATTATCTTACTATGGACAGTTCGCATGTGTCAGCTTTCTTAGAATCCTCCCAGGATGAGATCACTACATGGGTAATCCTGCTAGTCTCCGTTTGCTTTGAAATGGATACAAATTTGGTGTTGTGGTTATGTTTTAAATCTAAACATGTTTCTTTTTGTGGTGAAAGGGTAATGATATTCCCTTAAGAGGAGGCTTTTTCTTGAGAAAAGAATCTCAAGAACTTGTGTTGGGTGCTTCCTTTTTTTTTTAAGTCCTTTGTAAGTGCATAGTGGGTTTTCAAGGGAATAAATTCAACTTTTATGAGCCTTCTCAACTGGAAACATTTCTTCAAGATAAGTTTCCTGATAATTATATTTCTTTATGCGTGCAGCACTGGGGTTAGGTTTTATGATAATGTGTTCATGGGTTGTTAGTGTTAGTTATAGCTTTGGTTTTCTTGTTCCCCACCTGTCTTGGACTGGTTACACTGTGGCAATATGGGTTTTTTCTTCTTTTGTATTTTTGCATTTTATTTTGGTTTTATATATAAATTTTGATAATCATGATGAATAAAAATAAAAAAAAAAAGGTTGGTTGCTAGGGCATGCTAATTACTGGGCCATCACTCTTGTTGAAAAGTCTTTTTTAAACCTTTTCATTATCAGAAAAACCAGCTAGAATGGAGCATAAGAGCATCAGGTTAATTTGTTTCCTATATATTCTAAACTTGCTCCCTTTGCAGTGGTTCTGTAAATATGTTTGGTGGGAATGAGAAACAGCAAAGAAGGTCATGGAGCAAAAACCAGACAAGTAAAGTACATAGGGGCGGATTTTAAAATGGTTACGTGCATAAATTATGTGCGTAATCGTGAATGCCCGCTCCTGCGCGCACTGAGCCTATTTTGCATAGGCCCGGCGAAGCACGCAAGCCCCGGGACACACATATGTCCCGGGGCTTGAAAAAAGGGGTGGGGCAGGGCAGGGGAGGGACCGAGGCCTCCGGCACAGTGGCCATGCCAGGTGCAACCTACGCCTGCCCAGAGGCAGGCACAACTTAAAAAACAAAGGCCGGGGGGGTTAGGTAGGGCTGGGGGGGCAGGTTAGGTAGGGGAAGGTTATGGGGTGGGCGAAAGGAAAGTTCCCTCAGAGGCGGCTCCAATTTTGGAGCCGCCTCGGAGTGAACAGGGAAAGCCATCGGGGCTCCCCTAGGGCTCGGTGCGCGCAAGGTGCACAAGTGTGCACCCCATTGCGCGCGCCGACTGTTGTGGATTTGCTAGGAAATTAGCAATCTGTTATATATCTACTGCTCGAGTTAACAATCTGTTATGGATCTGCTATGGAGAAGATGCTTGATGGGAGGAGCAATCAGATAGGAGGAGCAATGTGTAGAGAAAGATCTGTGTAGCGGCCTCCTGGAGAGGGAGGAGTCAGCAATCTTGTAGTGTCTCAGATATTGTCTTGCTAAGCAGTAGCAATCTGTAATGAATCTGATATAGATGTGGGTGGATCCCTGGGCCGATGGCAGATGACCACGCTCCCGGGAGGATACCCCGAGAGGGATCACCGGCTAGGCTGGAGTATGGAGACAGACACACATTAGTTCTTTTATTAAACAGGTTATTAGAAACCACCAGAGGTGGCAGTAGTGAGCTGATATGCCCAGCAGGGCTGTAGTCCCTCAGGTACTGGAACAACGATCCCAGGATGGCTGAGCTGTTGAGAAACTGTAGAAAGTGAGTAGGCAGAGTAGGCAGAGTTCATGAATAGAACTAGATGACAAAACTCACATAAGGTCTCAAGGAAGCTCAGGAGCTGGAAATGATTAGGCCCTCGAGGAGCGAGTACTGGTTCCTATCTGTAATCTGAAAATAAAGAAAAGAGCGAGGCCCCCAAGGAGCGGGTACCTCTGGTAAGTCCGAGGAGGCAGAGTAGCTTAGGCAGGGTAAACGAGTAAACCTTGTCCTATCCCGGTGCTAACTCAGTTTGATAGCGATATCAGAGACCTTTAAATATCAGAAGCGGATGATGTCATCTCAGGGGGACACCCCTGAGGTTCGCGCCCTTGCTGGTACTTCACTCGGAGCGTGTGCGCGCGCCCTAGGCTTCAGGCAACATGGCGGATCTGCAGCATTGAGCCAGTCCAGGGACGCCGGAGGGAGACAGCAGGGAGACGCCGCAGCAGCCAGCCATCCTTCAGACTTGGAGGGAGTCGCCACAGAGGTAAAGAAGGCGGAGTGAAGACATTGGGCAGTGACGGTCGCAACAGCAAGGCAGTGAGGTAATGCAGGCAAGAGCTAGTTGCTGTAGTTACCAGTTTTTTGTCTGTGCAGAACACAGTCATAGACTTCAATAGACCATAGAAATGAAAGGGAAACAACGAATGAGACAATAAATATTTGCTGCTAGTGAAATCCATTCATTTTAGGGGAAAGAAATTAAACAAATATGAGCACATTTGTTATGTTTTACCCATTCGTATCAAATGAATGCATATTCCTAATCCTGAGGACAGAGCAAGGGAATCACAGGAACATTACTGACCAGCTACTGCATGCCCAGGATTCCTGATCTGAAAACTGACAGGCTAGACA
Organism: Rhinatrema bivittatum; assembly: GCF_901001135.1. Lineage (NCBI taxonomy): Eukaryota > Metazoa > Chordata > Amphibia > Gymnophiona > Rhinatrematidae > Rhinatrema > Rhinatrema bivittatum. Next base: position 215,647,352 of record NC_042618.1, on the reverse strand, counting down.
GTCTTTGTAATGTGGATAATTCAAAATTTGACAACAAGTACAGAAATTTGAAAACATTTGTTTCCATGGCCCATGAAGAAGTTTTCCGAAACACGAGCCATGTCGGGCCATGTATCATGAATTGGAAGAAATGATAAGTGTCTTTTGTTCTATTTTAGAGACAAATAAGCATCACAATTCAATTGAAATTTGTGACGTTAAGATAAGTAAAAGTGGGGAGTCCTATGATTATATTTTGAAGTGAATGCATAGTCACTTTGGTGATATAAAAACATATTATTTCACCAGAATTAGTGAATGCTACTTTAAGAAAAAAGAGCACTACCCTCAGCTCATATATGAGGCTTCCTTCACTTTTCAAGTAATTATAAGTTTCCTAAGTGTGTGATTTTTTTCATTATTTTGACTATTATATATATCACACTAATATCAGTTTTTTGATTTTTTTTTTTTATTCCTAATCCTAGCCTTTACATCCACTCTACTATTTATATCTTTTGTACTGGTGTGGTACCTTCTTGACTCTCTGGTGGATTCCGGCTCAGGATTTTCTATATATGGGCACCTTGTTGGTGCCCTTTCTTCTCTTGTCTCCTGCATCCTCTGTTTCCTCTGGATTCTGGATGAGTATCCAAGATTTTTGCCTTGCGGGCGAAAAGAAGGGTGGAAAAACTCTTTCAACTGCAGATCCAAAATAACAAATCTTCTCTAATCTCCAAAGGTAAAATCAGTCAGAAAGTCTATTAAATCCTCACAAATCCTTATCCAACTGACTTTGGCCTAGGATTTCTCCAGGAATAAGGAAACTGAGGAAAATATTTTTCTCCCTTATACTTTCAACAAAAAAAAAAAAAAATCCATAAATACTCTAGGGGTCCCTGTCTTATAATGACACAGGAAACAACCATTGCAGGAGCCTCACATGGGGTACTGTGGCATAAATAGTATGTTCCTCTATATTTCTCTAAATGCATAGCCTTTCCATAAGGCCACACCTTGATAGGGATTCCAGTGGGGCCATTCATGCATGATTGCATGAACTATCAGTACCACATAAAGGCAGCAGAACTTTACTTCTTTGTATATGTTTATTTCATTTTGTTTAAAAAAGGAAGATGTATTTTGATTGGGTCTGAATAATATTACTAGTAGTTAGTCAAATCAAATACCCAGTATGGGACAGTGACTAGAAAGGAAGTGGTTCCAAATGAACAGCTGATAGTGTGTGAAGAAGGTATTGATTGCAGTGAGTGATTCTGTAAAATGCGATTGCTACTGTATGCAATATTTGACCCAGACCAAGCTGCAGCAGGACTAGAGTATTTTAGGCTTACCTAGTCCCAGTAGAAAACCAGTAAACAAAGTCCACAGACTGGACTGCAGGAAAAAGCCTAGAAACTCTCCATTGCTAATAGGCTTTTGTCCTCAACATCCTGACACCTGCCCTGACACCCCACACATTCATTTTCCATTCCCACCCAGAACCCAGGATATAGCTTATGCTCTGATGCCATCTGGTGGTGCATTGTTATAATAAAGCACTAAAATGTGTGCATTGCTTCACATCTGCTGGCTGATATTTACTTCCCATGTGTAAAGAAAAAATGTTTGCAACGTGGCAGGTTACTGTGGCAGAAGAGCTCCAGAGCATGATTTCCTCCCTATAATGAAAACATTTCTGTAGTTACAGAAGAATTATTTGTAGGAGGAATCTGGGACTTGGGACCGTGATTAAGAAGGGATGCATCTAGCTTTGCCGTTTTCCCTTGGATTTCTGCTGCACCGATGATGGATGGGACTGCTGGTATATAAAAAGTAAAACACTGAAGAGCCATAGGTGAATGCCAATAGAATTCAAAAAAAAAAATCTCACTAAAATAATCATAAAAGCACTACAAATCATGTGTGTAATGAAACATCATACAATTGAGCAAATCTGAAATTGACTCCAGGTAACCTAACTGGTATAATCGTAGGTCCCAAGAGGAAAGCTTTCAAATAACTGCGCATGATGACATAAATGCATGTATGTGGCCAAATATATATTTACTGCAGGAATTTTATAGTATGCACATATGCTATGTGCGTGTTTTATATAATTATCATAATTCTACTATATATCTCATATGTGTACATAGGCTTACTCATGAATATACGTATATCAATGGATTGAATGTATGTACTTTACTCACCTATTTTAAATATATATCTGCATATATTTTACGCGTGAAAGTAAACTAGGACTTACTCGCATAAGTCTCAAATTACGCATGTAAGTCAGCCAGTTTTAAAACTTGCCGCTCATTGAGGAAATTAACATTTCCTATTAAACTGAAACAGTCACTATCTACCAATCATTACAATGTTTTACTTCTTGTTAAACTTTTTATCTTTCCTCTAACTCTAATCCCAGTTAGAATGACCCCCGTTTTATTGTAACTTTTTCTTCCATGCACTTGTTTTACTTTTTAATGTATACTCTTATGTTATTAGTTATTTACGTTATAATGTATTTCTCACCCCTTGTTTTATGTAAACCGACATGATACGAACTCCGTGAATGCCGGTATAGAAAAATACAAATAAATAAATAAAAATAAAAATTAGTCCACCAGTTTACCCAGTCCTCCTCCAGGTCCTCAAGACCCTCCTGGTTCTTCAGCCTCATCTCCCCCAGTCTACTCAGACATCTGACCCTGTCATTGCTACACAATAAACACATTTAATATCACTTACACCAGATAATTAGCAGGTAGAAAAATACACAAATAAGTTGGAAAATGTACACATGTAAGTTTCTTTTAAAATAGCATCTTACATGTGTAATTGTTAGCCCCACTCTGGCATGCCCAAGTCACCCCTTTTTTTACACATGTATGTACATGCATACAAATAGGGAATACGCATATAGGGGCAGATTTTAAAAGATGCACGCAAATCCAGGTGGATTTACGCACATAGGGGGGTTATGCGCGCCGGGCCTATTTTTAAAAGGCATATAGCCCCGGAATGTGTGTAAATCCTGGGGCTTTTCTGAATGGGCGGGATGGGGTGGGGTGGATGGTCCGGGGGCATGGTGTGGTGTGGTGGCAGGCGTAACTTGTGTGATAAAGGTACGGGTTTTTTTTATTTTCGGGCTGGGGGGAGGGACAGGTAGGGGAAGGGAGGGTAGGTGGGGGGGAAGGAAAGTTCCCTCCGAGGCTGCTCCGATTTCGAAGCGGCCTCGGAGGGAACAGGGAAAACCAGCTGGTCTCCCCGAGGGCTCGGTGCATGCAAGGTGCACTAGTGTGCACCCTCAAGCGCGCTGACCCCGGATTTTATAACATGCGCGCGGCTGCGCACGCATGTTATAAAATCGGGCATACATTTGTGCGCGCCGGGTAGCGCGCACAAATGTACCCCGCGCGCGTACGTTTTAAAATCTGCCTCATAGGGAATAAACGAGTAGAGGCTACTTATGAACAGATATGCTATACTTTATGCACATACATTTTTGCAAATTTACCTTCAGATGTTTATGTCCCGTCAATAACTTAATATGCACACCGATCGTGAGAAGCACAATGTAGCAGCAGAAGAAACAAAAGGTGTACTTTGCAAATCTTTGTAACAGTGGAAATCCTAGTCCAAAATGATGCATAAGTACAGAGGATAACCCAGTGGCTTCCAGAAAATCCACTCCAAGACGAGTATGCCAAAATGTTGTTGTGTAACAGATGTGTCTCTGTTGCCACTGCTCTTTCTGTTTTTCACTGGTTGCATAAGCACATTAGAAAACAGTTCTATGCCAAATGTTACCTAGAACCAGATTCTTTTCTTTTTTTTGTAAGCCATAATAGCCAAACATTTGATTGTGCTCTGTGAACCCACCTGATGTTGTACCTGAATACCACCAATGTCAGGCTATGTACCACACATCTACTTTAAAATGCTCTGCTTCTCTCTCTTGCTGCTCTACTTTTTTTCTGTAATTCTCTAAGGACCACATTCTGGATGCAGGTATAAACCAAGGCATGGCAGTCTCTTGTATTATCTTCACTTATCTGGTTTTGTATATCTTTCTGCAATACATCCTCCAGAACCCTAAAAAATGTATAGGTTTCACAGTGATGAGAAATTTTATGCAGTTGCCCAAAAGAATGCTTGCCTATAGACTAAAATTGAAGTAGTGCAATGAAGGAGAAATCCAAAATTAACCATTCTTTATTTGGCTGTGTTGTTTTATGCACCCTAACCCCATCCAGATCAAACTGTAAATTAACTATGAATGGTAAAAAATATGTCATTTTAAAAACTTCCTCAAAATTTTACCAAACCAAAAACAAATTAAACTGCAAAAAAAAAAAAAAAAGCAAAAAAAGAAACAAATTATTTAAAAACAATGGGGGCCATGCTGAAATCCTCGCTGATTTCTCTGTGAGGATTTTTTGGCACATATGGCAAAAACCAGCGGAAGTGTGCGATATAATAATTGGCACATATGCTAATTAGATATACGCAAAAAATTAGCGAACACCAAACATATACGCCTTAATGTGCACAGTAACGCACACTCTTGGCCCTATGTAGTAAAACATCAGACATCCATGCAGAAACCGATAGAGACACCCATCAGTGTGTGAACACCTGCGATTGATTCTCAGAGTGAAAACCTTTCTTTTTTAAAAAATGAATAAATTAGAGGTTCAGAAGATGATGTGAAGGTGGGTAGAGCAATATCTAACCCCTTCATGATTGGACTCCGACCAGTGGTGAGAGCATGAAATGCAGATCGGTGATTCTGCCTCATTGAAAAGCTGCCTTCTCTCTACCCATTTCGTCTGCTGCTTGGCTGACATGCAAAAACATTAAAAAAAAACGGTCTCCACACTGGTGCTTTCACTTACCTCCTGCCCTGTCCCAGGATCTAAAAACCCACATTAAAAAATACTCACTAACACGATCTCCCTGCTTGCGCAGCTCCCGGCATTTCCCATAAATAGATAATCGCCAAATAGATAATCTCCTCCTTTGCATGCCATTAGCATGCATTCGTGCAGAAAAATCGTGGTCTGTACACATGCTTGTATGTGCTTTTTTCCCCGCACACAAAACCATTTGGAAACAGGGGCAAGTGGGGGAAAGGCCAGGGTGGCGTCTGGGTGGGGCGGGGGTAGGAGCTGGCTGGGATAGCATATTAGGTGCTATTCCGGTAAAGCGCACACATTAAGAAAGGTGGAAGAAAGGCAAAACAATTACCTGCATGGTTAAAAGTTGAGGTGAAAGAGGCTATTTTAGCCAAAAGATCTTCATTCAAAATTGAAGAAGGATCCATCAGAATAAAATAGGATAAAGCATAAGCATTGGTAAGTTAAATGTTGACAATAAATTAAAATAAAGTTGGACCAGAGGTCTATACAGCTTGCTGATATTTTCAAGCTGTGTTCATGAAAGTCCTACAAACTCTATATTTGAAAAGTTAAAAAAATCCTACTGGGGAATTTTTGTGTGTTTGGTATATGATTTATATTTTCTCAGATTTCCGAGGTATATTGTTTTGAGGGCTTTGTGTTTGATCAAGTTAAATGTAAGACATTGATAAGACAGGCTAAGAGAGAATTTGAAAAGAAGTTGGCCATAATGGCAAAATCTCACAATAAAAACTTTAAAATATATATCCAAAGCAGAAAGCCTGCGAGGGAGTCAGTTGGACCGTTGGATGATCAAGGAGTTAAAGGGGCACAGAGAAGAGAAGGCCATCACGGAAAGATTAAATGATTTCTTTGGTGAGGTATTTACTGAAGAGGATGTTGGAGAGATACCTGTTCTGGAGAAGGTTTTCATGGGTGATGATTCAGATGAACTGAACCAAATCATGGTGAACCTGGAAGATGTGATAGGCCAGATTGACAAACTGAAGAGTTTTAAATCACCTGGACCAGATGGTATACACCCCAGGGTTCTGAAAGAACTAAAAAATGATATTTCAGACCTATTTCAATTAATTTGTAACCTATCATTAAACTCATCCGATGTTCCTGAAGATTGGAAGATGGCCAATGTAACCCCTATATTTAAAAAGGACTCCAGGAGTGATCCGGGAAGCCATAGACTGGTGAGCCTGACTTCAGTGCCAGAAAAAATAATGGAAACTGTTATAAAGAATAAAATCACAAAACATTTAGATAGACATGGTTTGATGGGACACAGCCAACATGGATTTACTCAAGGGAACTCTTGCCTCACAAATCTCCTACATGTTTTTAAAGGGGTGAATAAACATGTGGACAACGATGAACCTATAGATGTGATGTATTTGAATTTTCAGATGTTACCCAGGTAGAGAGTCCATCAAGCTAGGTTGAGAGAACATTGCACAAATCTCATCTTTGGGTGAGTTTCCTCACTCCGAAGGTCATCAAATCTTCACAAGAGAGCAGTGTTCTGTTTGTACATCTCACTTTGAATGTCAAAGTGGCCCCTATCCCCTACACTAATACCTAAACCTCACCTCGAGTTACTAGGTGGGCCTCCTATAGAGATATAAATACCAACCTAGGATGAGGGCATTATGGCTAGTCTCTCTCTCTCTCTCTCTCTCTCTCTCTCTCTCTCTCTCTCTCTCTCTCTCCCTCCCTCCCTCCCTCCCCCTCCCCCTCACATGCAATATTTAGTGCATTTTGATAAATCCAGGCCTAAGAAAACTAAAAAAGTCAAGGGATAGGAGGTAATGTTCTTTTGTGGACTGCAAGCTGGTTAAAAGTCAGGAAACAGAATATGATTAAATGGTCAGTTTTCATAGTGGAAAAAGGTAAACAGTGAATTGCCTCAGGGATCTGTACTTGGACCGGTGCTTTTTAATATATTTATAAATGGAAAGGGGTACGACGAGTGAGGCGATCAAATTTGTGAATTACACAAAATTATGTAGAGTAGTTAAATCTCAAGTGGATTGTGATGAATTGCAGGAGGACCTTTTGAGACTGGAAGATTGGGCAAGTGCAAAGTGTTGCATATAGGGAAAAATAACCCTTGCTTTGTTACACAATGTTAGGTTCAATATTAGGAGTTACCACCCAAGAAAATTATCTAGGTGTCATAGTGGATAATACATTGAAATCGTCGGCTGAGTATGCTTTGGTGAAAAAAAGCAAACAGAATTATGAGGAAAGGAATGGCAAATAAAACTGAGGATGTCATAATGCCTCTATATCGCTCCTTAGTGAGACCGCACCTTGGATACTGTGTGCATTTCTGGTCACCACATCTCAAAAAGGATATAGCTGCACTGGAAAAAGTATAAAGAAGGGCGACCAAAATGATAAGGGGCATGGAATGGCTGACCTATGAGGAAAGGCTAAAGAAGTTAGGGCTGTTCAGTATGGAGAAGAGATGACTGAAGGGGAATATGATAGAAGTCTACAAAATCATGAAAGGACTTGAACAATTTAATGTAAATCAGTTATTTACTCTCTCAGATAATAGAAGGACTGGGGGCACTCCATGAAGTTAGCAAGTAGTTCATTTAAATCAAATTGAAGAAAATTCTTTCACTCAGTGCATAGTTAAGCTCTGGAATTCATTGCCAGAGGATGTGGTTACAGCAGTTAGTGTAACTGGGTTTAAAGAAGGTTTGGAGAAGTTCCTAGAGGAAAAATCCATAAACTGCTATTATGGTAATTAATAAGCAATAGTAGCTTGTGCTTTATCTAATGGTTGGGTACTTGCCAGGTACTTGTGAATCGGATTGGCCCCTGTTGGAAACAGGATACTGGGCTTGATGGACCCAGTATTGCATATCTTATGTTCTTATGTAACTTACTGCTTCTCAGTAGAGCATGTAAGTTAAAAAATAAAAAAAAATTAGGTTAGTTGGGGGGGGGGGGGGGGGGTTAAGGTTTGGGGCGGAAAGGGGAAAAGGGAGAAAGTTTAGCTAGGGTGTTTATTGGAGCCCGGTGTTAAGACTGCTCTGGAGCTTCACCTATAAAAGACCCTTTCCTCTCGGGTTGAGCCTTTGGGTTCCAGGTGCCAGCAGGTATTAGGTGTCAGTCTCTGGGATGTAGGCCAAAGCAAAGATCCAGGTGCAGACTATGGTAGGAGGCAGGCGGCAAATAGGAGGATTGAGAGTCCAGCCTAAGGTTAGTAACAAACTAAAGTGTAGCAAATCACCTGGACCAGATGGTATAAATCCCAGAATGCTAAAAGAACTGAAAAATGAAATTGCAGAAATGCTTTTGGTAATTTATAAACTATCATTAAAATAATCTATTGCACCAGAAGATTGGAGGGTTGCCAATGTAACACTAATTTTTAAAATGGGATCCAGGGGTGATCCAGAAAATTACAGACCAGTGAATCTGACCATCTATGCCAGATAATATGGTAGAAACTATCATAAAGAACAACATTACTAAACTTATATATAGGCATTGTTTAATGGGACAAAGACAACATGGATTTATCCAAGGCAAGTCTTGCCTCACCAATCTGCTACAATTTTGTGAGGGTGCAAATAAACATGTGGATGAAGCTGAGCCAGTTGACATACTGTAATGTATCTGTATTTCCAGAAAGCCTTTGTCAAAGTCCCTCATGAGAGACTTCTTAGGAAATGAAAAAATCATGGGATAGGAGCAAGTGTCCTATTGTGGATTGGGAACTGGTTAAAAGATAGGAGTAGGTCTAAATGGCCACTTTTCTCAAAGGAGAAAGGTGAATAGTGGAGTGCCCAGGGATCTGGTCTGGGACCACTGCTTTTTAACATATTTATAAATGACCAGGAAATGGGAACAATGAGTGAGGTAATCATAACACAAAATTGTTCAAAGTTGTTAAATCACAAGAGGATTGTGAGAAATTGCAAGAGGACTTTGCAAAATTTTATGTGGACAAGTGCAAAGTGATGCACTTAGGGAAGAGTAACTTAAAATATAGCTATACAATGCAAGATTGCACATTGGGAATCACCATTCAGGAAAAGGATCTAGACAACATCGTTGATAGCACATAGAAATCTTCCGCTCAGTGTGCAGCAGCAGCCAAAAAAGCAAATAGAATGCTAGGCACTATTAGGAAAGGAATGTAGAATAAAACAGAGAATATCATAATGTCACAATGCCTCTGTATCGCTCCATAGTTTGACTTCATCTTGAATATTGTGTGCAATTCTGTTCACCACATCTCAAAACAGATATAGGAGAATTAGAAAAGGTATAGAGAAAGGCAACTAAAATGATAAAGGGGATGGAACGATTTCTCTATGAGGAAAGTCTAAAAAAGTTAGAACTCTTCAGCTTGAAGAAGAGATAGTTCAGAGGAGATATGATAGAGGTCTATAAAATAATGAATGGAGTAGAACGAATAACATGAATCAGTTGTTTACTCTTTCAAAAAGTATAAAGACTAGGGGACACAAAATGAAGTTACTAAGTTGTACATTTAAAACTAATAAGAGAAAATATTTTTTTACTCAATGCATAATTAAGATCTGGAATTCATTGCCAGAAGATGTGGTGAAAGCTATTAGTATACCTGCATTTAAGAAAGGTTTGGACACGTTCCTGGAGGAAAATTCCATAAACCATTGTTAAGGTGGAGTTGAAGAAATCCACCGCTTATCGGTTACGCACCCCGTCCGCGGCCGTCCCGCGCACGGGCCTGCTCACCTTCACAGTCCCATGGCAGGTCCCAGGTCTGCCTCCCTAGCAGTAGTTGCTAGCTCCTCTAGGCCCTGGCTTCCCGCGGCGGCGGTCGCCGGGCCTTCCACTGCGCGCCAGACCTCATGCTGAGGCTCGGCGTCCTCAGCGATGTTGGCCACGTCCCTACACACGTGCGCGTGGACCGCCCAGCCTCTTGTAGGGCCAAGGGCCGGCCTTAGCTCCGCGGCGTGCCCTGATTGATCCTCCGATATAAGGAAGTTCCTGTTTGTGCTTCCTTGCCTTGGCAATCGGGTCGGCTTGTATGCTAGATTGCCTCTGCGCTTGTTCCTGCTCTTGTCTTGTTCCAAGTCTCGTCCCAGGATCCTATGTTCCAGTCCTGTTCCTGCATTGTTCCTGTATCCTAGTTCCTGCTCATCTCGTTCCTGTGTTCGTCTGTATGTTTTCCCAGGTAGTACCGCCAGACTGTCTAACTGGTACTGACCTCTACTTGTTCCTTGACCTGCCTGCCTGCCTGCCGCCTGCCTCCTGACTTTGGCCTGCCTGTGACCTCGTCTGACCTCCGGTATCTGACCTCTGCCTTGTTGACCATCCTACGGACTAACCTCTGGACTCTGACCTTTGCTCGCCTGATTTTGTCCCTAGATTCTGGCTCTGTTCCTTGCCTTGTCATCACCTACATTGTTCTGGTCCTCCTTGCTCCATCATACCTCTAGTCTTGAACCCAATCGCGCTCTCCCTGTGTATGTGGGCACGCCGGACTTCTACTCTCCCAGGAGACCCTGCGAGGCCCACCTAAGTCCAAGCGGCCCAGGTCCCTACGGGCTTCCAGTGGTGAAATCCAAGCGGCCCAGGTTCCTCGGGCTTCCAGTGGTAAAGCTCATCTGAGCCTCTTTCTCCTCCAGTGCTCCGCCCCCTGGGGGCAGTTGCCTTCTGTTCCCTATCAGGAGGTGTCTTTCCACTGCCCCAGGACCTCTATCATATCCCCCCTCAGCCGTCTCTTCTCCAAGCTGAACAGCCCTAACCTCTTCAGCCTTTCCTCATAGGGGAGCTGTTCCATCCCCTTTATCATTTTGGTGCCCTTCTCTGTACCTTCTCCATCGCAACTATATCTTTTTTGAGATGTGGCGACCAGAATTGTACACAGTATTCAAGGTGCAGTCTCTCCATGGAACGATACAGAGGCATTATGACATTTTCAGTTCTATTAACCATTCCCTTCCTAATAATTCCTAACATTCTGTTTGCTTTTTTGACTGCTGCAACACACTGAGCCGACGATTTTAAAGTATTATCCACTATGATACCTGGATCTTTTTCCTGGGTGGTAGCTCCTAATATGGAACCTAACTTCGTGTAACTACAGCAAGGGTTATTTTTCCCTATATGCAACACCTTGCACTTGTCCACATTAAATTTCATCTGCCATTTGGATGCCCAATCTTCCAATCTTGCAAGGTCCTCCTGTAATGTATCACAGTCTGCTTGTGATTTAACTACTCTGAATAATTTTATATCATCCGCAAATTTGATAACCTCACTCGTCGTATTCCTTTCCAGATCATTTATATATATATTGAAAAGCAACGGTCCAAGTACAGATCCCTGAGGCACTCCACTGTTTACCCTTTTCCACTGAGAAAATTGACCATTTAATCCTACTCTCTGTTTCCTTTCTTTTAACCAGTTTGTAATCCACGAAAGGACATCGCCTCCTATCCCATTACTTTTTAGTTTTCGTAGAAGCCTCTCATGAGGCTTCTACGAAAACTAAAAAGTTTGACATTTGAGAGCCTCTCATGAGGCTCTCAAATGTCAAACAACCTAACACTAACACTTCACTAACACTACTCAACACTTTTGAGCTCACATCCACTCTAGAAATAGAGAATATTCTCAAGAAGATAAAACCATCCTCTCATCCATCAGACCACATTCCATACAACAAACTGTGTCTGATCTCCAACACCATAGCCAAACCTTTAGCAGACATTATTAACTGCTCCTTCTCTCAAGGACATGTCCCGAACCAACTCAAGTTAGCCATGCTCAAGCCGCTCCTCAAAAAACCTAACTTACCCACCTCAGACCCAGCAAACTTTAGACCCATAGCAAACCTCCCGTTGATTGCCAGAGTTATGGAGAAAGTTGTAAACAAACAACTTACAGAATATCTTGACGAAAACAACATCCTCACCTCAAACCAATTTGGCTTTCGCAAGTCTATGAATACCGAATCATTATTAACATCATTATCAGACACTATCATTTTCAACCTAGAAAAGGGCCAACCTTGCCTCCTCGCTCTCCTTGATCTTTCATCAGCGTTTGATACCGTTAACCACTCATGCCTCCTGCAACGCCTAATAGACATTGGCATTGCAGGAGTAGTTTTTAACTGGTTCAAATCATTTTTGGAGAACAGAACATACAAGGTCAAGATAAATAACAAAGAGTCCCACACCATCGAATCCAAAAGGGGGGTACCACAAGGATCATCCCTCTCCCCGACTCTTTTCAATATTTATCTACTCCCACTTTGTCAACTTCTCACTAACCTTAAGCTAAGACATTACCTATACGCGGATGATATTCAAATCCTCATCCCTATAGAAGATTCCATATACAAAGCCATATCATTCTGGAATAAATGTCTGTCAGCTATCAACAATCTACTCACCAGCCTCAACTTGGTTCTAAATAAAAACAAAACTGAAATCCTCATTATAACTCCGGAAAACTATACCCCTTCCTCACATTCTAACACTAATCAACATCCGGTCACCACAGGGCTCTCCACCACACAACAAGTTAGAGATCTGGGAGTCATCATAGACAACAGACTCAGTCTCAACAAATTCGTCAACAACACAACAAAAGAATGTTTCTTTAAACTTCAAACATTAAAGAAACTCAAACCTCTCCTCCTATACAGAGACTTCCGCATGGTTTTACAAGCCATCATACTCCCAAAGCTGGATTATTGTAACTCTCTCCTCCTAGGCCTTCCAGCATGTACCATCAAACCACTTCAGATGGTCCTGAACGCCTCTGCAAGAATTCTATCAAATGCCAAAAAGAGAGATCATATCACCCCAATTCTCCACCATCTCCACTGGCTTCCAATTAAATACAGGATCCAGTTCAAGTCTTTAATGATGATACATAAGGCCTTACACAACATCGCACCTCTCAACCTAACATTCCAAATTCAATTACACACATCTGTGAAACCAACCAGAAGCGCCTATCAGAACAGACTAATCACACAACCTATGAAATCCGTTCTGAGGAAACGTGCATTATCCACAGCAGGCCCTTCACTTTGGAACTCGCTCCCTCCAGACCTTCGTTTAGAACCATGCCACTCTACATTTAAAGGGAAACTTAAGACTTGGCTTTTCAAACAAGCTTTCCCCTAGAGCCAAGAACACGAAGAAAAGTCTTTTCAAGCCCACAACGAGTTATTCAGATCTATTTTTTTCTTCCTTTGTTAATCAGAAATTTACACATGCTGACTTCAATGTAAAACTTATTACTTTGTTTTTGTTCAATGTAAAACTTCTTCTATTCTGTTCTATGTAAACCGCTATTTGTAGCGATAGTTACTGTTCTTTGTGAACCGGGGTGATATGTATATTATACAGGAACCTCCGGTATATAAATTAATTTAAATAAATAAATAAATGAGGGACTTTGTCAAACGTCTTCTGAAAATCCAAATAAACTACATCTACTGGTTCACCTTTATCCACATGTTTATTAACCCCTTCAAAAAAATGAAGCAGATTTGTTAGGCAAGACTTCCCTTGGGTAAATCTGTGTTGACTATGTTCCATTAAATCATGTAATTGACATCACCAGTTTGCTGCCTCTTCCTCCAGTTCACCCTGTCTGTCTCCAGTTCACCTATATCCTCTAGCACTTCACCCTGAACTTTCAAGACAAAGGTTAGGTGGGGGGTTAGGTAGGGCTGGGGGGTGGGTTAGGTAGGGGAAGGGAAGGGAAGGTGGGGGGACGGAAGGTAAGTTCCCTCCGAGGCCGCTCTGATTTCGGAGCGGCCTCGGAGGGAACAGGGAAAGCCATCGGGGCTCCCCTAGGGCTCGGCGCATGCAAGGTGCACAAGTGTGCACCCCCTTGCGCGCGCTGACCCTGGATTTTATAACATGAATGCGCACGGCTGCGCATTCATGTTATAAAATCGGGTGTAGATTTGTGCGCGCCAGGCATTGGTAACATTCAAATTTGGATTACTGTAATGGGCCTGTCATTAACTACCCTGAAAAAACTTCAGACAGTTTAAAACATTGCCGCCCACATATTGACAGGTACTCTCCTTAGAGAACATATTACATCAGTCTTTCATGTGATACATTGGCTGCCAATATAATGGTGGAGAAAATTCAAAGTTTTGATTTTCATTTGCAAAGCACTAGACAAAAATTCCCTAATTTGACTGAATATGATATTGAAGATCCATAAAACGCCCCAATCTTTAAGATCTTCTGGGCAAAATCTATTAAGACATCCCATCAACACTTAATCTGGCTTTCTAAATCTTGAGCTAGTATGTTTTCAGTAGCAGGGCTCTTCTTTTGCCTGATACATTAAGAAGTATAACTTATGCTCAAACCATAAGAAAATATTGGAAGATGATCGTATTTAATCCACCCTTCAGTCTGACTGTTAAGTAGTTATTGTGACTCAAGTATGACGAGGTATGGAGAAGTAGAATAACATCAGGCATACCTTAATCTTCATGGAGTTTTATCGATTTCTGGCATTCATTAACGGTGAGCTAATCTGTCTATGTTACCTTTTTCTATGTTATTTATGATTATTATCATTTAGAGTTAGATTGTTTTTTGTTTTTTCATTATGATTTTATTATATGTGATGCTATGACCCACCTAGAACTATGGACAGAATGGAATACAAATCTTTTAAACAAATAGTTATTCTCTTAAAGGTAGATTTTAAAAGCCCTGTGCATGCCAAAAGCGAGAGATATGTGCACATATTGGGCTGGTATGCGCCGAACAGATATTATAAGCCGCCTATGCATGCACGTATCTCTTGTTGTGCGCACATGTGAAAAGTTTCTAAAAAGGGGCAAAGCATAAACATGGTTTGGGCAGGGCATGGGTGTGTCAGGGCCTGCCCAAAAAATGTGCGCAAAAATACTTATGCGCACAGGTGCATGCTGGGGTCCCCTGCTGCATAAATTTACTTCTGCTGTAGAGGACCCGTAAGTTGTAAAATAAAAAAATGTAGGCCAGGTAATGGAATTTTAAGGGTCGAGGCTAACAGGGGAGAAGGGTGGCTATTAAATTATGGGGGTTTGCAAGTCCTAACCCTAAACTGGGTGAACTGGGAACAAACTGGGAAAACTACCTATGGTGTCGGCATGCATCCATTTTAAAATTTCCCCAGTTTACACGGTAGATGTGGAATTTGCATGCACATGTGCGCGTCCATTGAAAATTGTGTACACATGTACGCACATTAGCTTATTTTATTACATGTGCGCATATACATGCGTATGTTATAAAATGGCTGTGTCCTTTGGCGTGAGCTAGCATATGCACGTACATGTGTGCCAGCACAGCTGTTTAAAAGTTACTGTCATTGTTTAGGTAATAAACGTTTAGATCTTCAGGCCCTAATGGTGGAAGTAGATCTACTTACAGAGACATTGTTGAATGAGTCTCATGATTGGAATATGGACATATCAGGTTATAATCTGTTTACAAAAAATAGGGATAGCAGAAAAAGTAGAAGAATAAAAGTCAAAAATAATATTAAAGCAACTGAAATGCAGGGGAAAGCACAGGAAAATGAGGAGACATTATGGGTTATCTTGTAAAATGGACTTCCAACCCTTTCATTTACACCAATGTGGTCTACAGACCTCTGACTCAAGTAGAGGAAATGGGCAGAGATCTAGTTGAAGACATCTAAAAAGTGGGAATGAAGAAGAAGTTGTTTGTGGGAGATTTCAACCTGTTGAATATGGACTGGAGTATCCCATCTGCAGGATTAGTTAGAAATAGAGATATCCTGGACTCCCTTCAAGGGGTTCTCCTTAGACAAATGGTAATGGAACCCACAAGTGAAGGAGTGACACTGGATCTAGTACTTACGAATGGAGAAAATATTACTAATATCGGGGTGAATATCCACCTGATTACCAGTGATTATCAATCAGTATGTTTTGATGTAAGAACCAAGAAGGAAAAGTATCACATAAATCTTGAAGTCCTGTATTTCAAAAAATGGGCAAGTACCTTAAGGAGGTACTGGCAGGGTGGGAGGATGTGGGTTAAATGGAAGAACAATGGACTAAACTCAAAGGAGCTATGGAAAGAGCATCAAATCTATATGTTAGGAAAGTAAATAATGGTAAGAGAAAAAAGAGAATAATATGGTCAGAAAACATTTTTAAAAATTAGCATTCAAAATGTGCAAGGGACCTCAGAAAGAGGAGCACAGGGAAGAAGATCTATTAAAGCTGAAAGAAGGATAACAGAATGACAAAGGTATGAATGGAAGAAAAGATAGCTAAGAAGGTTGTTGGGTTTGTGACATATTGTGGACTCTTGGTCGAAGTGGTGATGACTCCTCCCACGGGGAGGGACCCCGTGGGGAACCACAACGATAGGCTAGACTCTAGTAAGCAGACACTGAGGAAAGAAAGCTTTATTGAACTGCTGATGTAAGCTGAATTTTGCTTCAAGGAAGGGATAGTACTGTAGGCCAGTGAACTCACAGTAAGCTCAGACAGTCTCTACAGATGATGGTCTCACCCGGATGTAGCAAGGTTGGGTAGTGGTCCGTAGCGCGGGATAAGCCAAACCTGAAGGGTGGAATAAGGAGAGCTGGACTGTAGCGATACTCACAGAGTGGCAGTGCTGGTAACTTCCTTGTTAGAAGAATGGAGAGAGGGACCCGAGGTCCGAGGTGCAGGATACCCTGAGCAGGATAGGCCCTCGAGGAGCGAGTTCCTAGAAGTGCTGAGGGATCCTGGAAGAAAGTAGATAGGACCCCCGAGGAGTGGGTGTCCTTAGGTTAGGTAGTTGAACCCCGAAGGACAGATAGAAGCGAGAGACCCCTGAGGAGCGGGTACCCAGAGATTCCGTAGGAGCAAGTTACCCCGGAGGGTAGTGAGGAATCCAAGCGAGCAGCTTAGAAGCGGTCAGAGTAACAAAACCAAAGCCCTTGCTAACTCATTGGGCTAGAGTGGAGCGGAGGTTTAAATACCCGGAGGTACTGACGTCATGCGGTGGGGACGCCCCCGAGGTTCCCGCCGCATGACATATTCAAAAGCGTAGGTGGCGTGCGCGCACCTAGGAGGCCTCATGAAGAAGCATGGCGGACGGGGACGCCCACACTGTGTTGGACACGCCGAGGGTTTCAGCAATCAGCACCAGAGGCAGCCATCCTTCCCAGGGAAGAAGAGAGGTGAGGCAGAGCGATCGCAACCATCTGTGATCGACGGACGCAACAGAGATAAAACAAGGTGACAAGACTTTTCTTCTGGAAAGTCAGTGAAGGGAAGAATGGCAGAGGTGGGACTGTAAGATTAAGAGGAAGAAAAGGAGAAATGTATGGAAGGGGAAAAGGAATAAGCAGAAATGCTAAACAAATACTTCAGTTTGGTTGGTATTCCCTTAAGAAGGGATTGGGAATGGACTGCCGACTGTATAGTAGTGGAAGAAAGGAACAAGAAAGAAGTATGGAGCAAGAAAAACTGACAGTGAACACATGCATGGAGCCAGACAGGAAACAACCTAGGATATAAAAGGAGGTCAGAGAAGTTCTGAGCGGTCTGCTAAAGGACCTGCTAAATAGTGCATAGCTTACTAGACTGACTGAACATATGAGTCTGTCTGCTAGGCTTTGCAGTCCTCACGTTGACTATTTTGGAGTAGTGAGCTGGTGGTATTGGAGGACCATTTGGAAAAATAAGAAATGCCACACTGGATCAGACTAAAGGTCCATTGACCCCCAGCGTCCTGACTCTTATAGTGGCCAATCCAAGTCAAAGTACCGGCAGAATCCCAAAGAATAAATCCAATCCTTCAAGCTCATAACCAAGGCTACCTATATAAATGCTCCACAAACAGAGTGCTACTAAAATGTCCCATAACATATCCCACTCTGAGAAAACTATCTGCACACAACATAAAAATAAAAATGGAAGTACAGGATATATTTCATTCCTTCTCACATTTTCTTTAAAGGTGCCAGATATAATCATCAAAACCCCACCATAACCTCCTAATAGTCTCAATTTTTTAAATAATTTTTATGCAAGCAAAACTTAACTGAAAGACCTATAGCGGTAATCCAATCCAGTCCAATCTAACAGGACTGTGTTTCAAAGAGATTTTCTTCTTCAGGGATAACTTCTTTTTTACAATGCTGCTACACTCAAGCAAATTTAATTTAAACATGGTTCCACACCACCAAATGCGTCATTTTTAAATATCTGGTGTAACATCTTTTCCATATGGTGTGGTTCTAAGTTGGAGTTTATGGATTTCTTGTGAGTACCTTTCTACTACATTATTTACAAAACCAATTGACAGAAATAACTTACTACAATATTCTGATTGGACAATTTTTTTGTTTACAGCATATTTGTTCCACAAAGCAGGAGTTTAAGACTAGAGCAAAAATTATGTTTGATTGTTTTTTGCAATGTGGCTATCCGAGTAAAGTTATATCTAAGACTTATAAGCGAGCCTTATCATAAATCATTTTTAATCATTGTATTTTATACTTTTGATTCCACCACAAGGGACTACGGTTAAATGGTATTAAATCCCCTGAAGAAGCTGCTGCAGCGCCACAAGGTGACATCTGCACTTGTTTTAAAATTGACCATTTCAAATGTGTGCATATAGTTTACTCAGAGCGGGATATATTGTGGGACATTTCAGTACCACTCTGTTTGTAGGGAATGTATATATGTAGTGTTACATAGCTGGTGTCACAACAGACATGGATTCCTGAAAACAAGTCGTCAGTTATTCTGAAGAACAGATTGCTAGTGTTACAAAAAAAAAAACTTCTCTGGTTATGGGGACTGAATCTACTGGGTATATGCGTTTAAATAAACTATTAATTTGAGCTAAATTGCATGGAGCGACACTCGTGGAGTGTATCAAACATCAAATTATTCCACAAAGTTTGTGCATCAAAAAAGAACACGTTATTTGTAGATGACATTGAGTTTGTCAACACATTGCTTGTGATATTATATAAATGTGCTCTTGATCTAATGTTATTGATAGTAGGACAGGTTAAGAAATATATACAAGAATTGACTAACAGATGTTGGAGGTGGTTGATTCTGTTAAACCACAATTATCATCAGAGGTTTTTTCTAATAAATTCCAGGAGTTGAATAAAACATTGGATCGGTTTCGTTCATCTGTTAAACGGGTGAAAATTGGTAAATTCAGACGAGATGAGCAGGATTATCGGTCTAAAGGATTTATTCATGGATATATAAGCACAAGAGGAAAAGAGAACAAAACAAGTGTGCTTTCAATTTTCATTGGATGGGAGTCTTGAGTGGGTCTGATGAGATGGAATACACTGATCAGGTGGATACCAGGCATTCTAATTCCTCTGATACACTGTCATTTTTGGACAAGGATCATTGAGGCCAAGGTCAAAGATGCTCGAACAGAAGATGCAATACAGTGGCAAATGTAAAGCAACCAAGTTTCAGCAACGGAGCACGTATCAACAATACAAGCAATATCAGCAGTAATAAATTTGTCTAGTGTGTGGTTAACCCTGAGCAAAACATTTTGTTAAACTGTGGGGTATCATTTGTGCCAGTGGTGTATCATAATGCATTTAGAAGCAGAATGTCAGTATACAAGTTTGTAAAAACATTAAAAGGTGAATTTTTAAAAAGTACGCACACCAAAACTGGGAGATATGCTCAGAAGTCGCGCCTGCACATGCCGCACAGATTTTAAAAGGTGCTCAAGTACGTGCATATCTCCCGGTACATGCACAAAATGTTTTTTTCTTAAAAAAGGGTGGGGTGTGGGCGTGATCTGGGGAGGGCATGGGCATTCCAGGATTTTTAAATAAAATCTGCAAGTAAATACTTACCTACTGTGTAACTTTACTTCTGCTATGGATGGCAGTCTAGGCTAGTCAGCGGGGTTTCAAGGGTTGGAGCTAACAGGGTGAAAGGGCTATTTAGTTAGAGGGGTTAGGAAGTCTTTGCAATTGCATCGGTGCATGTGTCCTTTACAACCCCCCACTTTATGTGGTAGAGGCTGCATTCGTGTGCACATGTGTGCACCTGTATAACATTGTGCACACATGTATGCTGCATATTCACAATCCAGCCAGGTCTTTTAGATCTTCTCAAAGAGGCCTTCACGACATACCATCAATCCACTCTGCCTGAGACAAAGGAGAGTTCATTCTCTACTGTTGCTTCTGAGCTATGGAACTCGTTACCTGGATCATTGTGCCTATGTATCTGTGGCAAGTCTTTTTAAAAAATGCTGAAAACTCATCTTTTTTAACTTGGGTTTTTCTGATGTTTGAGTGGATCGAGCTGTTCACTGCTGTCATTTTACTATTTTTATATTTTTTGTTTATTTTGTTTTTAATGTATCTTGATTTTATCTCTTTTATTTATTTCATTTTTTATTAGTATTTTAGTCTTGTGTTTTATGTTACCTTAATTCTATACGTTTTAACTTGAAATCTGCTCAGAGCTGGAGTAATTGGATGGAAAATAAGATCTCTCTCTCTCTCTCTCTATATATATATATCTATATATATAGATATATATAATTTATATACATATAAACTACTTCTCAAATTGTGATCAAAAGTGTTGATTAAGGAGGAGCCATGGTCAGCCAAAATAGAAGTGATTATGAGGCTGCAATGTTGCTCCAACTTAGTGATGATAATTTTTACCAACAGTTGATAGAAGATCCAGCTAATCATCGTCAGAAATGAATTTTCAATTTGGTAGAATCTGTGACGTTTTTAGCATTGAAAGAGAGAGAATTTTTGTGTGTACCTTGTCCACATATGCCAATGATTTACTTGGTTCCTAAAATTAATAAAAACATACAAAATCCTCTATTGAGACCTCTCGTGGTGTCAGATGCTTCTTTACTAGATCCATTATTAATCTTTGTTGAGCACTTTTTACAAGCGGCAGTAGTTATATATTCAGGATATTGCCCATTTTTTAAGGAATATGCAGAAGCTGAATTTAGGGCAGCAACAAGGGTTGTTAGTCACCATGGATATTCATGCGCTGTAAGATGGTAACTTTTAAACCGGTGTTTAAACACATGTTATAAAATAGCCTGGTCATACGCAGATGTGTGCCAAATTTTAAGTGGTCGCACAAATCCCCCTTATACTGCGTAAATCAGGGGATTTTAAAGGGGTGCATGCCCACACCATTATCAGTTCATCCAGTTAACAGCTAGGTCCTCCAACCCCCGCTGGTTTGATAGCCTGCATTCCTCCCAGTTATCCCAAACCCTTTAAATCTTTCAGAAAAGGTTTGATCCTTTCATTTTATATTGTACACATTATCCATAGCAGAAGCAAAGATATGAGGCAGGGGACCTCGGTGTGCACCGGGGTGCGTAAGTATTTAGAAATGCATCTCTTGACCAGACTCCAAAATGCCCATGCTCTGCAGAGATCACGCCCATGCCCAGCCCCTTTTGGAAACTTTTTAGATGTGCGCACAGAGGGGTAGATTTTTAAAAAAAAAGCGCATTCGCGTACTTTTGTTCGCGCACCAGGCGCAAACAAAAGTACGCTGGATTTTATAAGATACGCGTGTAGCCGCACGTATCTTATAAAATCCTGGATCGGCGCGCGCAAGGCTGCCGATTTTGGGCAGCCGGCGTGCGCCGAGCAGCCTGCCTCCGTTCCCTCCGAGGCCGCTCCGAAATCGAAGTGGCCTCGGAGTGAACTTTATTTCGCCCTCCCCTCACCTTCCCCTCCCTTCCCCTACCTAACCCCCCCCCCCCCCCGGCCCTATCTAAACCCCCCCCTACCTTTATCCAGATATGCTGTTTTCACCACATGCTCTGCCAACAAATTCTACAGTTTAATTGTGTGCTGAATGAAAAAATACTTTCTCCAGTTTCTTTTAAATGTGCTACCTATTAGCTTCATGGATTGTCCCCTAGTCCTAGTACTGTTTGAATGGATAAATAACCATTCCCCTGTTTACCTGTTCCACTTGATTCAAGATTTTATAGACCTCTGACATATCTCTTCTCAGCCGTCTCATCTCCAGGCTGAGGAACTCTAACTTGTTTAGCATTTCTTCATAGAGAGCTAAGCCATCCCCTTTATCATTTTGGTCACCCTTCTCTGTACTTTTCCTAGTTCTGCAATATAGGCCGGATTTTCAAAAGGTTACGTGCGCCGGGCCTATTTTCAAAAGGTCCGGTGGTGCGCATAAAGCCCCGGGACGCGCATAAGTCCTGGGGCTTGCAAAAAGGGGCGGGGCATGGGTGGTCCAGGGCAGTCCAGGGGTGGGGCGGGCTCAGCAGCTCCTGGCACAGCGGCCATTTGCTGCTGTGTCAAGATCGTGTGCTGGCAATTGGCTGGCACACGCAACTTGCGCTTGCCCGGAGGCAGGCGCAAAAGGTACAACAAAACTTTTGGGGGTGTTAGAGTAGGGCTGGGGGGGGGGGGGAAAGATAGGGGAAGGGGTGGGAAGCTCAGGTTAGGGGGAAGGGAAGTTCAGGTTAGGGGGAAGGGAAGTTACCTCACAGGCTGCTCAAAACGTTATGGGAGCAGACAAACCTCCGCTTGCGTCAGGTCGCTTCCCGGGCCAAGAGAACTGCTGACAGTCAACATTGCTCGGCTCCTGAATTCCTCTCTGGCCAGAAAGTCTGGTTAAGTACTCGATATATCCAGCTTCGAATTCCATCTCAGAGATTTTCTCCTAGATACATCGGTCCCTTCACTGTTACCCGATGCATTGAACCTGTTACATACCAGCTTCGGCTGCCTCCTATACTGGGAATACATAATACATTCCATGTATCACTCTTAAAACCTGTGATCTTATCTTGCCCTGCCCAGAAAGCCCCTGATCCACCTCCTCTGGTGGCAGAAACTGATATGACGTACAAGGTCCATGAAGTCTTAAACGTCCGCTGTAGGGGCCACCGGGGGGAATACCTCCTTTCCTTGGAGGGATATGGACCCGAAGATAATTCGTGGGAACCAGCTCAAAACATCCTGGACAAGACTCTCCTCTTGAATTACCATCGTGTCCATCCAGGCAAAACCCGACTTCCAAGAGGGGGGCGTAAAGGGGGGTACTGTTATGCGTGCCGCCCACGGCAGACGCAGCGCGGCCCTCTCACTTTCTTACATGACTCCAGCTCCTGGTTCCTCTTCACTGGCGGCGGTGGGTCGCCTCTGGTGCGGCGGTGGGTTGCCTCTAGTGCCTCCAGCTCTGCCTTGGTCCCCAGTGTTGCCCACCAAGATGCCCTTGCTCGTCGGGCCTCTCCATGTGGCCCGCGGAGAGACTCTGCCATCGGCGCCATGCCTCTACCTAGGAGCGCGCGTGCACATCGCTAATCCTTTTAAAGGGCCCATGGCGGGAACCTGGCCGCGGCCCCTGATGCTGACGTCAGACTCTACAGTGTATATAAGCGCTCAGGCCTCGCTCCATAGCGATGCCTTTGCAACAGTTCTCCGAGTACTCCGAGTACTTGTTGCTGATAGAGAATCCTCTCTACTTCGTGTTCCTGATTCCCGTGGTTCCCGGTTCCTGTCTTCCCGTTCCTGCCCTGTTTATGAGTTGGACTGACTCTTTGGATTTCGACTTTGTTACGCCTGACTACTCTTCAGCCTACCTCCAGCCCCGGACCTCTGCTATGCCTGACTACTCTTCAGCCTCTCCAGTCCCGGGCCTCTGCTATGCCTGACTATTCTTCAGCCTATCTCCAGCCCTGGAGCTCTGCTATGCCTGCCTCTCTTCAGCCTATCTCCAATCTCAGACCTCTGCTACGCCTTACTATGCCTGCCTTCTCCATGTCCTGACCATTGCCTTGATTGACTACGCCTGCCTTCTCTGTGCCCTGACCATTGCCTTGATCGACTATGCTATAGACTTCTCCGTGTCCAGAATTCTAGGTTGCTTGCCACGACCTCCACTTGTCGCCAGCCCTGATCCAAGCTTGTCAGTGATGCTTCCTCTAGCCTTTTCCCTGGGCATGGACTTACAAGGCTCCGACCTTTCTTTGCTTGAGCGCCTCCAGTTACTTTCTGTTCCATTGGCGCCTGAGTTTCTGTACCGAACCCAGTCCAGGGTAGGACTATGCCATCTATCGACTGCTGTCTCTGGGCTGAACCACCTCACTTTTCAAACCAACCTCAAGGCCCACCTAAGTCCTGCCGACCCCGGCACCCAAAGGTTCAACCCACGGGGAAAGAGGGCTGGTACAGGTGAAGCTCCAGCGGCCTCTACTTTCAGCCCACTCTACCTGCTGATGGTGGGGACCCATAGGTCCCAACCTACGGGTTGCGTCAACCCCACCTCGGCCCAAGGTTCCACCTCTGACGCAACAGAAGGGGGATATGATATAAGTCTACAAAATCATGAAAAGACATGAACAAGTTAATGTAAATCTGTAATTTACTCTCTCAGATAATAGAAGGACTGGAAGGCACTCCCTAAACTTAGTAAGTAGCTCATTTAAAGCAAATCGAAGAAAATTATTTTTCATTCAGTGTATAGTTAAGCTCTGGAATTCATTGCCAGAGGATGTGGTTAAAGAAGTTAGTGTAATTGGGTTTAAAGAATGTTTGGATAAGTTCGTAGAGGAAAAATCCTCTACCATAAACTCCTATTACGGTAATTAATAAGCAATAGTAGCTTGTGATTTATCTAATGTTTGGGTACTTGCCAGGTACTTGTAACTTGGATTGGCCACTGTTGGAAACAGGATACTGGCATATCTTTGCTCTTATGCTCTTATGTTGTAATAAAGACACAGACAAAGACTTCATGAGTCATATAGTTTTAAGATTTTAGATTAATATTAATTCTTGTTTTAGTTTTGTTAAGTTTTATAACTGATTGTAATATGTTAAATACTTTGATTTGAGTTTTAGTCTAAGATTTTACAAGTGTCTGTAATATTTTTAATAGGTTAATATTTTGAATTTGAGTTTTAAATTTTATATTTTTAGCTTTATATGTTAACCGTAGCAATGGAACTGCACTGTGCAACGGTATACAAAAATTATATAAATAAATAAAAAGGTGAACGGAATGAGAGAAAGGAAGGGTGGAAAAAAACCTTTTTTCTCCAGAAATAAAAGTCTCCAAAACTCTGGGCCAAAAATAGCATTAAGATACTCTGTTTCCACTTCTTTAACCAGGTCTCTGGAAAGAAGACCTCAGAGTTCTTTTCCCATAAAGATACAGGGGCGTATTTTAAATGCCCTGCGTGCGTAAATCCAAGCGGATTTACGCGCGCAGGGCCCTCGCGCGTCGGCGCGCCTATTTTGCATAGGCCGCCGGCGCGCGCAGAGCCCCGGGACGCACGTAAGTCCCTGGGTTTTTTAAAAGGGGCAGGAGGGGGCGTGTCGGAGGCGTGGCCGAATGACGCAGCTTTTTGGGGGCGGTGACGCGGGCGTGGTTTCGGCCTGGGGGCGTTCTGGGGGCGTGGCTGCGGCCTCTGGACCAGCCCCCGGGACCGGAACACGGAGCGGGGCAGCCGGCCGACGCGCGCAGATTTCCGTCTGCTTTTCGCAGGCATAAATCGTGGAATAAAGGTAAGGGGGCGTTTAGATCGGGGGGGGGGTTAGGTAGGGAAAGGAAGGGGAAGGTGGGGGAAGGGTGAAGGAAAGTTCTCTCTGAGGCCGCTCCAAAATCGGAGCGGCCTCGGAGGGAACAGGTAGCACACGCTGGGCTCGGCGCACGTAGGTTGCACAAATGTGCACCCCTTTGCGTGTGCCGACCCCGGATTTTATAAGATACGCGCGACTTCGCGCGTATCTTATAAAATCCAGCGTACTTTTGTTTGCGCCTGGTGCGCGAACAAAAGTACGCGATCGCGTACTTTTTGAAGATCTATCTCCGTGGGTCTATGCAAACAGGGCTGTCCCAATGTAGAGCAACACAGGAAAAAATGAACTAAGAATCCACTCCCTAAGATGGTGGCAGGGGTTTATAAAGGCTCAGGCATGCACCATCTTTCTCCCACATGGGGGAGCTCAAACCCCCAATCTCTATTCACTAAATCTCTCTCTGTCTCCCCCAGAATGATTGGTTCACTCCTTCTGGTAGGGAAAACAGGAGTTCGTTATACTTATATAAACAAAAAATAAAAAAGTACATGTTGCAAAAAAATAACAAGAGACGTGTCAAAATTATGTGAAAAGCGATAAAATAATACAAGAAGAGGTAAAATTACACATGATGCACTAAAATAATACAAGAAGTGGAAAATTATGCACAATGTGATGATTTATCATACAACATGTCATTTGGGAAATTTTCCTTAGCATGTCCACCTTTTTTTTTATGAAGTGAGTGTTAACTTCCATAACGCATGATATTTCTTATTTTTCTTTAGCACAGCTAAGTAAATGTATCTCTCAATCTGCAAAACAACAGGTGTCGGCTTTTGCCACAATCCTAAACTCAGTATTTCAGGCAAAAGTTTAAATCTAACTTATACATCAAAAATTCACTCAATGTACCATTTGGAACATCATAACCAATGTAGGCTGACCAAATTCAGGGATTGTGAGGTCATCTGTAACAAAAATGTTATCTCTTATATACACAGCACACAGTGTATGCAGCATTCTATAAGGCTATATACAAGGTAGACAATGCAATCCAAGAAGAGGGCAATCACCCAGGCAAACAGAGATTTGTCAGGGTAACTTGGTGGTCTGAAAATGGTCCTTCCTCACTCTGGCTAAAAGTACTCATGATGCTCCAGAGCATGTGTACTTTTAACTGGAACAAGGAAGAGCGCTTGATGTGATTTACTTGGATTTCAGCAGAGCTTTTGATACAGTCTCACATAGGATGCTTGTGAATAAAATGAGAAGCTTGAGAATGGACACCAAGGTGGTGGAGTATATTAGAAACTGGTTGACTGATAGGAGACAGTGAGTAATGGTAAATGGAACCTAATCTGAAGAGAGAATGGAATTAAGTGGAGTGCCTCAAGGATTGATTTTGAGATTGATTCTGTTCAATATTTTGTGAGCGACATTGTGTAAGAGATAGAAGGTAAAGTTTATCTCTTTGCAGCTGATAGCAACAGAGTAGACATGCCTGAAGGAGAAGAGTAAGTGAAAAATGATTTAAGAAAGCTTAAAGAGTGGTTGAAGATTTGGCAGCTGGGATTCAATGCCAAGAAGTGCAGAGTCATGTGGTAAACCTAAAGAGCTATATGCGATGTGGGGTGAAAGGCTCATGTGCATGGACCAAGAGAGGGACCTTGAGGTAATAGTGTCTGGTGATCTGAAGGCAGCAAAGCAATGCGACAAGATGATAACTAAAGCCAGAAGGATGCCGTATTTTAAAACTGGCCACCAAAGTTCACAGCAGCCTGTTAGCTGCGTATATTTATTGCTGCTCCTGATGAGGAGTATGTCTGCAGATCTCATGGTTAGGGCTTATATGGCAGGGTGAGGGGTCCAGATCAACAGGGCAGAGTGCAGGATAAATAACCAGAGGGGTATGGATAACCTCAAGACTGAGTTGGCAAACTGGTGGGCTAATTGAAAAACTGGGAATATCCTTCAAGTGAGCATGTTTTAAAGTACACTTCCCTTCACACGTTAAAGCTGACAAACTCTTAACAAGATATGCGAAGTATGTTTGCTCGAGTAATTGCTTAAAATTAGGAGCATACTTACGTGCGGTAAAAGTATTTTAAATCATACACACGTAAATGCATGCACAATTTAAAAAAAACAACAACAAATTAACTTGCTTAATGGGTACATGAGAAACTGGGGCTATTGGGTTACTGGATATAGAAAGATATAAATGGGCCTATCAATTGTGGCATCTAAAGGATTGGTTATGGGACACTGAACATTATACACTAGTGGAAGTGGAATGGGCCTTGGCCATCTCATTGCATTTTCATTCAATTTTTCACATTCAGACTAACAATCTGCAGCCATTAGTTACACAGGGCAGCCTTTTCTTAACAATATGTATGGTTTGGCAAACGTTGTGTGCTCAGTTAGGACACTCTTCATCTATAACCCCTTACTTACCAATTAAAGGGAATCCATACTTTGAGCCAGGCACTCATTCTTGGACGTTTTCCGCTTGGAATAGTAAAGATATAATGCAGATGCAACAGGTTTTGTATACAAATGGATGGATGCTTTCTTTTCTGGAACTTCAGGAAGCATATGATCTTCCAGTTAAGGACCATTTTACATATATGCAGCTACATCATTATATTGGTAGTCTGGGGGGGTTTCTGTTTGCAGGAAGCTTTTTGCGACCAACTAGATGATTTTTTTCAAATTGAGGATTATAGAAGGACAAGAATCTCTCGACTTTATAAGTCCTTAATAAAGATACAGACATTGAGGTCTCTGGCTCCTCTGCAGGAAAAATGGAACATTTATTTGTCTATTCAAATTACAGAATTGCAGTTGAGAGCTGGATTTAGACATATTAAAGCTCTAATATCTTCTGTGAGATTGAGGGAAACACAATTTACATTTTTAACTAGGTCCTATATCTCTCCGGCTCGGGCATATAAATATGGATTTGTAGCTACTGAGTTATGTCAGAAATGTCAAGTAGACAAGGGTACATTGGGTCATGTATTTTGGACATGTGCCCCATTTATAAATTCTGGGAGGGGCTCCAGGAATTTTTCAAAAATATTCTTGGTCAAAATATCTTTTTCATCCTGACGGGGTCTTCTTTGATAACCCTGCATCATTCCAAATTCAAAGTAAAGGTAATAGGCTGTTTATGCGTAAAGCTTGTTTGATGGGAAAAAGTGCCAGGTTCTTGTGGCCTGGTTTGGCCTCTGTTGGAAACAGGATGCTAGGCTTGATGGACCCTTGGTCTGACCCAGCATGGCAATTTCTTATGTTCTTATAATGTGGAAGGCCGACGAAGCTCCTTCTCACTGGGCCTGGAGGAATACTTTTCATGAACTGATGCTAATGGAAAAGTTGGCAACGGGACAATCGTTTAGATGGAAAAAAAAGCTTTTTAAAAATTTGAAATGCGTATATTCAAATACTGCCTACCAAAATCCGAAGTTCTATATTAAATGATCTGTCGATATGACCTTCTGTATTGCTTTCATACCACTGGGGATCCATGTAGATATTATGTAAAGTTTGTGCATTGCTTCCCTGAAAACTGTGTATTACTCTCTCTTAGGCCTGGATTTATCAAAATGCACTAAATATCGCATGCAATAGGAAAAGGGGTGTGTTTTATGGTAATAGGCTGTTTATCGCAAAGTGTGCTATCTTAGCACTTTGCATAGGTATTACCGCAGACTGTGATAACTTTTTTGCACTTTGTGGTAAGTACCCAAATTGTGGGGGGGGGGGGGGGGGGGGAGGGGGAAAGAGAGATGGAGAGAGAGATGTGGAGGGGGGGGGGGGAGGGGGAAAGAGAGATGGAGAGAGAGAGAAAGAGAGAGACTAGCTATAAGGCCCTCATACTAGGTAGGTATTTATACCTCTATATGAGGCCCACCTAGTTACTCGAGGTGAGGTTTAGGGGTTAGGGGCCACTTTGAATGTCAAAGTGAGACGTACGAACAGAACAGACTCTCTTCTGAAGATTTGCTGAACTTGCCTAGTTACTCAAGGTGAGGTTTAGGGAGGAGTGTAGGGGTTAGGGGCCACTTTGACATTCAAAGTGAGACGTACAAACAGAACAGTGCTTTCTTGTGAAGATTTGATGAACTTCGGAGTGAGAAACTCAACCAAAGATGAGATTTGTGCAATGTTCTCTCAACCTAGCTTGATGGACTTTCTACCTGATTTCTCTAAGCATTTCATCATCTGTCTGACCATTTTGTCCAGGTGGACGGTAGTATACTCCTATCATTATACTCTTACCCAACACACATGGGATTTCTACCCATATAGATTCTACTGAGCATTTAGTCTCTTGTATGACTCTATACCCTCCCGGACATAAAGTGCCACACCCCCACCAAGTTGATCCTCCCTATCATTGCGATATAATTTGTACCCTGATATAGCACTGTCCCATTGGTTATCCTGATATCCTCCTTCCACCAAGTCTCTGTGATGCCAATTATGTCAATCTCATCATTTGCTGCTATACACTCTAACTCTCCCATCTTACTTCTTAGACTTCTGGCATTGGCATACAGACATTTCAAGGTGTGTTTTTTGTTTGTATTAACAACCTGCTTTTCAGTTGTTAGGGATAATTCGGAAATCATTAGCTTCGGTGATTTCTTACATATAGGCACATTGACTATGTTTGCTTTTAATGGAACCTCTCTGTTGGGATGCCCTAACTCTCCTGTTTCATTAGTATCCTTCAAGGATACATTTCTCCGAACCACGCACTGCTGAGTGACTGTTGGCTTTTCCCCTTGTTCTAATTTAAAAGCTGCTCTATCTCCTTTTTGAAAGTTAGTGCCAGCAGCTTGGTTCCACTCTGGTTAAGGTGGAGCCCATCCTTTCGGAAAAGTCTCCCCTTTCCCCAAAGGTTTCTCCAGTTCCTTATAAAGCTGAATTCCTCTTCGCTGCACCATCGTCTCATCCACGCATTGAAACTCTGGAGCTCTGCCTTCCTATGGGTACCTGCACATGATGCTTAACACTCTAAAACTCAAGATCTCCAGACTTGCTCCTCATCAGGACCAGACGTAACGTTACGCGGATAACAAGCTGGCGCACCATGGTCAGCTTTTTTTAAATGCAGACTTATGTGCGTAAATCATGCCCCCCCCCCCCTTTCCATCCCCTTCTTCTTGACACACGCACGGGTATGTACATGTATATTTTGGGGCTTCTTAAAGTGCATGTTGCTCGCACAAGGCAACAAAGACCCAGAGAAGAGAAGAAATCCCT
Organism: Rhinatrema bivittatum; assembly: GCF_901001135.1. Taxonomy (NCBI): domain Eukaryota; kingdom Metazoa; phylum Chordata; class Amphibia; order Gymnophiona; family Rhinatrematidae; genus Rhinatrema; species Rhinatrema bivittatum. The sequence continues at coordinate 215,616,597 of NC_042618.1, read as the reverse complement.
AAGGATTTCTTCCTTAAAGTTCTCCCTTAAAGTTCTATGTCAACATGTTACAATGTATTCCGCCCCTGAGGCGACAGTTCAGTTCCATGTAAACCAGTGCGATTTGTATTGTATACAGGAACATTGGTATAGAAAAATTAAAAAATAAATAAATAAGGGCCCCGAAAAAGTTATTTTTCCCCTCCTGTGCGGGAAGGCACCAGGAGATATAGGTTCTTCCATAGCTCATGACTATACCAATGAGTACTCTGTTCCTGTGTCCAGATCGTGGCAGAGGCTACACTACCAAATAGGTAACCACTCTAAAAAGTCTTTTTGAGTTTTTACTAGCTCCTTCAATAATTTTTCTGTATAAACCCTTCTTAGCTGTTACAGTCAAGGCAAAATGCCTATTCAAAGCCGCTCTCCAAATACATTTGTCCATCAGAATGCACCTTTTCACTCACTGTCTTTCCAACCTACAGACTGGCAACTTGGTGGTAAACTAGGGGAGGGATTGTTACGACTGTCGCTGCCCGATGTCTCCACTCCGCCCTCCTTACCTCTTTGGCGACTCCTCACGCAGTTGATGGATGTCTGGCTGCTGTGGCGTCTGCCTGCCGTCCTCTCCGGCGTCCCTGGTCCGGCTTAGGCGCTGCATCCCGCCATGTTGTTCAGCTGCCATAGGGCACACGCCGCGTGGCCCTGCTTCTTTTTCCTTCTTTGGTGCGAACCTCAGGGGCGTCCCCCTGTGATGACGTCACGCATCCCGGATACAAAAGCCTACTCTGCTAGCTAAACGAGTTAGCAAGGGACTCCTTCTGGATGGGATTCGTTCTCCGTACCTAGCTACACTGCCTCTCCTTATTGGATTTACTCTATCGGGGTACCCGCTCCTCGGGGGCCTCTCTCTCTTTTCTTTCAGGTCGCTGTCTGGAACCGGTACTCGTTCCTCGAGGGCCCATGTTCCCGGACTCGCTGCCTGAGGTCACTTCTGCTTGGAAGAAACTGCTGCCTACACCATCAGTGAGTTACCATCTAGACTCTCTCAGAGCTGTTCCCTGGAACCAGGTACTCGCTCCTCGAGGGCCTACCTCTATTCCAGCTTCTGTGTTACCTTCCAGGAGAAACCGCTGTCACAGCTATTGAGGGATCGCTGTTCCAGTGTCCTGAGGGACTACAAGCCCAGCCGGGCTTCATCTCTACTCACTATTGCCACCTCTGGTGGCTTCTCAACTCTGTTAATAAAAGATAATTCTGTGTTGTGTGTCCTAAAGCTGAGCCTGACCTGTGGCCCCTCACAGGACTTCCCCATGTGGGCGTGGTCATCTGCCACAGTGTCCAAGGGTCCACCCAAAACCTTACAAACAATATAAGGGATTTATTATCCTTCTTATGCATATGATGCAAATTTTGTGAAATCTTCTCATAAAGTAGTCAAAATGTTCAGAGAAGAATTGGCTAGCATGGAAACACTATTGCTGAAAGCCTCACATTAAACTTTCCTCTTCCCATTCTTTGCATCCCAGAGCCATTTTCCCTGCTGACAGCATGGGTGAGGCAAAAATGGAAAGTGTACAACCATATGGTTTGACCAAAAGACCTTAGTGATTCTGCAGGCATCCTTGAACTTTCATCAACCCAAAGGCTAGGTCACTAAAGGAAGAGTCATATGGTTGGGATCACTTAGCACAATTTAATATTAGCACTCCAAAAAGAGCACTTAATTTCATTTGTCCTTTATACTTAATGGGCTCGATATTCAAAGATATCCAGCTAACTCACACGGGCTATTCAGCAGCATCCCCAAATAAATTGTTGGTTAGTAGGATTACTCTTATCTGGCTAAATTTAGACTTGCTATTGATCAGCTCTAACTTATCTGGTTAACATACCTGGATAAGTTTGACTATCACTTCTTGTCTACGTTAACTGGATAAGAAGCTCCTCCCCAAAACGCCCATATCCGCCCACCACATTGACAGATAAATCTGGATAAATGGCAGCTGCAAAATGTGGCCAGATATTCAGCCACCACTACTTAGTCTACTTAGACCCCCCCTCTTCCCCGTCCCACCTCACCACCCCCACAGCCCTTGCAGGCAGCCTATAGTTGTAAATATATTTAAAAAACACTTTGAGCCGCATTTTAAGAGGTTCGCCCGATTTTATAACATTCACGCGCAGCCACGCACATATTATAAAACCGGGGTCAGCGCGCACAAGGGGGCGCACACTTGTACACCTTGCATGCGCCGAGCCCTAGGGGAGTCTCGATGGCTTTCCCTGTTCCCTCCGAGAGGGAATTTTCCTTCCATCACCCCCCACCTTCCCCTCCCTTCCCGTACCTAACCCGGTCCCCAGCCCTACCTAAAAACCCCCCTGACCTTTGTTTTTAAAGTTGCACCTGCTTCCAGGCAGGCGAAGGTTGTGCACGCCGGCCAAGTGCCGGCGTGCAATACCCCGGCTTAGAGGCCCTACGGAGGCCTCTGGCCATGCCCGTGCCCTGCCCTGGACCGCCCATGTCCCAACCCTTTTTTCAAGCCCAGGGACATATGCGCATCCCGGGGCTTGCGCGCGTCGCCGGGTCTATGCAAAATAGGCTCGGCGCACCTAACCCCCCTGCAAGCGTAAATCCAGCTGGATTTACGTGCGCAAGGCTTTTAAAATCTGCCCATATTAATGTAAGGTGACACCCTGCCTCCCCACTTCATCCCTTTTCAACAAATTCTGACTTTGTGAGGCAGGGAATACCCCCTTCTCCCGGACTCCCCTTTTAGGAAGAAATGACCCAGGTGGTCCAGTGGCTTTCCCCTCCCCCTAAATCCCTCTTCCACATAAAAAGGCACTCTGGTGGTCTAGTGGACCTTGATCCCCACCCTATTCCCCCCACCCCAGACCCCTTATTTGAAATTTACTCAAGGTGATCCAGTGGGGGCTAGGCTCTGGGCATGGGTAGGGGCCATTTTCCAAAATGGTGCCACCTAGTTTTTACCCTAGGGAAAATAACCCATAATGCTTTTTCTTGTGGAATTACGGTATAGAGGGACTCTACATCCAAAGTTAAAAGCCATACGTCCACATCAGTCCTTATTTCCTGTAAAATGTTCAGCATATGTATACTGTCCATAACATAAAATATATCTTGCAATATAAATGGTTTTAGTAAAATAGGCTCTTGAGTTTAAGGGTCAGATCCATGGGTCCCTGGAGGTACCTATTAACTTTCTTCCCATAGACTCTCATTGCAGAGAAAAGTGCTTTAAACTTTAATTTCACCTCTGAAGGTGAAGATAAAATTTCAGCATTAAAAACTTGTGCTAAGTTAAGCAGGCTTTAACATACTTTTCTTCACTGGAAGTACAAGCTTATTTGAGTGTTATTACTCAATTTGCATGGCAAGGGCACTTAAAATAGCACACTTTCTATTACCATTTTAATGCATTTTTTTTGTGCACTAAAACCTTTATTAGTTTGATAGTTCTTTTACTGCACAAAAAAGTGTGTTAAAATTGTAATTTAAAAAGTGCGCTAAGTTTAATGCGTTAGATCAACCCCCATGGTGCATGGTGGAGAGGGTAATCAGGGTTGGGTCTCCTAGTTAGCATCTCTCCACTGCTAGCCTCTCTCTTCACACTGAGATACTGCAGATTCTTTAGTGGCTGGGAAGGGAATGTGGCTTTTATCTAAACTTCTACCTGTCAAGCAGGCATCAGTCTTTCTAGGGCAAAGGATAGTATATCACCTATGTGATAGTTGAGTCAGTAAAGTGGACTTCCTGTCCAGCAGATGTATCATATTAAATACTTTGCTGACTAATTTGTCTAAAGGATATGTGCTGCTCATTTCTCCTTCTCCTCCTCTCTTACTGTAGTGAAGTAGCTGCTTGTGACAAGCATCCAATTTCCTACCCTGAAAACTAGCGCCCCCAAAACCAGGCACTGAATAGGTAATGTAGCAGTACTGTTGGCTCCTTTGCACAGTTCTGCTAAGATGGTGTTCTCTTGCACCGCGCAATACCACCAACTAATAGCACACAGTCCTTCACAACAGCTCTCTTAAGATAATGGTTTTGAACTGATCACTTCTAAGCAGAACCAATTTTGAACTGGGATGACTAAGGATATGAAAAGGGTTTGGCTCCAAAGTCGAGCAAAGAATATAAGACCACGTAATATTTGTTGGATTTTTCAAAATTAGGAAACAGAATGATTTAATTTTCATTCACGTCGTCAGTGCCACACATTTCAGGTTCACATGTTTGCCTTTCAATATGTATTTTTTTCTGGTGGTCCCAAGGAGCCATGTACAGGAGCAAACTAGTTCGTTTGTGTGAAACTGAAGGTCGGCGCTAAACTTGTTAAGCCTGTAGCATTATTACCCCCTCCCCCTAGCTTAGCTTCTTGAAACCCTGAATGAAGCAGCTCCAGTCTTTTCAAGCAGCACATGTTGGTCACAATTAAGCAAGACAGGCTCAGCTTTTGAGTTGAGGCATTACTCTGGTGCTTGATTCAGGCACCGTCCTCTACACTGCAGATTAACGAAAAGACGGAAAATGCAGGTGCCCAGGCTCCCCTTGTCATGGAAAGCACAACTCCAAGGACACTAAGTTCACTAAACTGAAAAAAAAAAAAGTCTGTCATCATGCTGTCTGTCATTTCTGGGCTGTTTGTCCATTCTGCCATGGTCTCTTCTTAACATGCCTTCCTAGTGAGGCCTACTTAAATGGAGCTGTCTTTTCTGTACGACTTCACCAGCTGAGAGGCCTTTTTTTTTTCACAGAACAAAAAGGAAAAGAATAAGCTAAAGAGGTTACTTGGGAGGGTCTGCACTGTGAAGACAACCACCCCTCGCTGGGGCAGCCAGCCATGGCTATCAGCTGTATGCATCACGAGCACGTATTGCTTCGCCCCCCTTGCCCCTCCCTTACTAAAGCTCGGTTCTGATGAAAGAAGCAGCTCTGCAGACGCCACGCAGCATTCCTCAGGCCACACCAGCTGCAGCCTGGAGCTGGGTTCATGGATCTGTTGTGCGAGGAGAATTCATTAAGAGCAAATACCTCAGTGACATTTTAAAACGATGGATCAACCGGAGGGGGTTACGCAGAGGGCTTTTGTGCGTATGGTTTTTTTTTTTTTTACGTTTCTCAAATCCAGAAGATTACTGTGTCCAGAAGCAGGATGCGGCACAAAGCACAATTATTCCTTATTGCAAACACAGTGTTTACCAGCTGTGATCCAGGGAACACAGAGAAACCTTGGCCTCCATTTTTGATAGATTTAGACTCATAGTTTGTTCCAATAATTACATCTCAGAAAACCCCACTAATTTGATTATGAAATCACGTTCTTTGCACTGTATTGCTATTGTTATTTGTGTTAAATATTTAAGGGTAATTTTGTAACAGACTCCATAAATTTTATATCAAATATGTGCGTAACTTACACTAATTTTCAAAGCAAACTTCTGAGTGTAGGTTCATTTTGAAAATTGCACCACCAAAACTACCCACACACAATTATACTAGCTATTATGTACACAGAAATCTTTTGGGGGAAATTTTCCATGCATACTTTTGAAAATGCAAATATTTGCACATAAAGGCAGACCCCTCTACAACCCAGAAATGCCTCTGCTTAGTTCGGTTAAACTTACAGGCTATACTCGTGTATGTTTACTCGCTGGGACAGTAATTTTAAACAAGCGCATGGGTGCTCATACATACACGTATGGGCGCACAAGCGAACATAAACAGTTTGAACAATTAAAATTCCAGTGCATTAAAGATTTGAGAATACAACAATGACAGATAGTGAACGGTTGTTCTTACGCCCACTATACATGAAATGTAACAACACAGATTTTCCCTTTTTGTTTTGTCAGACCTCTAACCCATCCCCCCCTTCCCCACATAAATTCCTCAACAATACAACAATATTGACTGGGTAAATGTAACATCAGGACTTGCTAGAGACATAAAGTTCCTGGATGTAATAAATGACTGCTTCATGGAGCAATTGGTTCAGGAACCAACAACAGAGGGAGCTATTTTAGATTTAATTCTTAGTGGAACACAGGATTTGGTGAGAGAGGTAACGGTGGTGGGGCCACTTGGCAACAGTGATCATAACATGATCAAATTTAAACTAATAACTGGAAGGGGGACAATAAGTAAATCTGCAGCTCTAACACTAAACTTTCAAAAGGGAAACTTTGATAAAATGAGGAAAATAGAAAAAAACTGGAAGGTGCAGCTGCAAAGGTTAAAAGTGTTCAACAGGCATGGACATTCTTTAAAAATACAATCCTAGAGGTGCAGTCCATATGTATTCCACACATTAAGAAAGGTGGAAGGAAGGCAAAACGATTACCATCATGGTTAAAAGGTGAGATGAAAGAGGCTATTTTAGCCAAAAAAAAAGCCTTCAAAAATTGGAAGAAGGATCCATCTGACGAAAACAGGATAAAACATAAGCATTGTCAAGTTAAGTGTAAAACATTGATAAGACAGGCGAAGAGAGAATTTGAATTGAAGTTGGCCATAGAGGCAAAAACTCATAACAAAAACTTTAAAAAATATATCTGAAGCAAGAAACCTGTGAGGGAGTCTGTTGGACCATTAGATGACAGAGGGGTTAAAGGGGCTCTTAGGGAAGATAAGGCCATTGCAGAAAGACTAAATGAATTCTTTGCTTCCATGTTTACTAATGAGGATGTTTGGGAGATACCAGTTCTGGAGATGGTTTTCAGGGGTGATCAGTCAGACAAACTAAACCAAATCACTGTGAACCTGGAAGATGTAGTAGGCCAGATTGACAAACTAAAGAGTAGCAAATCACCTGGAACGGATGGCATGCATCCTAGGGTACTGAAGGAACTAAAAAATGAAATTTCTGATCTATTAGTTAAAATTTGTAACCAATCATTAAAATCATCCATTGTACCTGAAGACTGGAGGGTGGCCAATGTAACCCCAATATTTAAAAAAGGCTCCAGGGGAGATCCAGGTAACTATAGACCAGTGAGCCTGACTTCAGTGCCGGGAAAAATAGTGGAAACTATTCTCAAGATCAAAATCGTAGAACATATAGAAAGAGATGGTTTAATGGAACACAGTCAAGATGGATTTACCCAAGGGAAGTCTTGCCTAACAAATCTGCTTCATTTTTTTAAAGGGGTTAATAAACATGTGGATAAAGGTGAACCTGTAGATGTAGTGTATTTGGATTTTCAGAAGGCGTTTGACAAAGTCCCTCATGAGAGGCTTCTAAGAAAAACTAAAAAGTCATGGGATAGGAGGTGATGTGCTTTCATAGATTACAAACTGGTTAAAAGACAGGAAACAGAGAGTAGGATTTAATGGTCAATTTTCTCAGTAGAAAAGGGTAAACAGTGGAGTGCCTCAGGGATCTGTACTTGGACCGGTGCTTTTCAATATATATATATATAAAGGATCTGGAAAGGAATACGACGAGTGAGGTTATCAAATTTGCAGATGATACAAAATTATTCAGAGTAGTTAAATCACAAGCGGATTGTGATACATTACAGGAGGACCTTGCAAGACTGGAAGATTGGGCATCCAAATGGCAGATGAAATTTAATGTGGAATATAGGGAAAAATAACCCTTGCTGTAGTTACACAATGTTAGGTTCCATATTAGGAGATACCACCCAGGAAAAAGATCTAGGCATCATAGTGGATAATACTTTAAAATCGTTGGCTTAGTGTGGTGCAGCAGTCAAAAAGCAAACAGAATGTAAGGAATTAGAGATGTGAATCGGAACCGGAATCGGGCCATCCAGTGCTCCTACCATGTGACAGGGGCCGGCCAATGGCATGGATACCCTGACACATGGTAAGGCAAAGGGCCATCGTGCCATTTTGATTAGTGGCAGCCGACGACCCGGGAGCGGGAGATCACTCCCGGGACCCCCACTGGACCACCAGGTACCTGTAAAATGTTTTTGGGGGGGGGGGAAGTAAAGGGATTAGTTTTAAAGGGTCGGGGTGGGTTTAGGGGTTATTTTTGTGTGCTGTTTTTCCCATTTTCCCGCCCTCCCCAAAAACGATAAGAGAACCCCCAGGATCAATATTGTGGGGTTTTCCTATCATTTCGGGGGAGCCCCCGATTTCTGACGATTTCGAAAATATCAACGATATTTTCAATCGTCCGAAGCCCGATTCACATCCCTATTAGGAATTAATAGGAAGGGAATGGTTAATAAAACAGAAAATGTCATAATGCCTCTATATCACTCCATGGTGAGACTGCACCTTGAATACTGTGTGCAATTCTGGTCGCCGCATGTCAAAAAAGATATAGTTGCGATGGAGAAGGTACAGAGAAGGGCAACCAAAATGATAAAGGGGATGGAACAGCTCCCCTATGAGGAAAGACTGAAGAGGTTAGGGCTGTTCAGCTTGGAGAAGAGACGCCTGAGGGGGGATATGATAGAGGTCTTTAAGATCATGAGAGGTCTTGAATGAGTAGATGTGAATTGGTTATTTACACTTTCGAATAATAGAAGGACTAGGGGGCATTCCATGAAGTTAGCAAGTAGCACATTTAAGACTAATCGGAGAAAATTCTTTTTAACTCAACGCACAATAAAGCTCTGGAATTTGTTGCCAGAGGATGTCATTAGTGCAATTAGTGTAGCTGTAGATGTTCGGATTGTCCTCCGTCTAAGAGAAAATCATCTATATGCCAAGTTAGAAAAATGCCTCTTCGAGTAAAATCACTCATATCTGATGGAGAGATGGATCCAGAGAAAGTCCAAGGGATCCAAGATTGGCCCCAGCCATTAGGCCTACGGGCCTTACAACGTTTCCTTGGTTTCAGTAATTATTACCGGAGCTTCATTGCCAATTATTCTACCCTAGCTGCTCCACTCACGGCCATGACCAAGAAAGGAACTAACACTTGTGTGTGGACACCCAAAGCAGAAGCCGCCTTTCAGACGTTAAAAGAGGCCTTCTGTTCCAGCCCTTGTCTACAGCATCCAGACCCAAGCTGTCCATTCGTTGTCGAAGTCGACGCCTCTGCAATTGGAGCAGGAGCCGTCTTAAGTCAGTTTTCTCCAAAGGGTAAATTAATACATTGTTCATTCTACTCCCACAAGTTCTCTCCCACAGAGCATCACTACACCGTGGGTGACCGAGAACTCCTCGCTGTCAAGTTGGCGCTCCAAGAGTGGCGCCCCTGGTTGGAAGGGGCACAACATAAATTTACCATTTTCACGGTCCATAAGAATCTTGAGCACCTAAAAGAAGCTCAACTCTTGAATCCTAGACAAGCCCGATGGGCGCTCTTCTTTGAACGACTCAATTTTGTCCTACACTATTGCCCAGGTCCCAAGAACCTCTGTGCTGATGCACTATTGAGATCCTTTGAACCAGAGGATGTTCCTGATGTTCCCAGACACATCATAGATCCTGCCTGCATATTCCTTGCCATGATCATCACAGTTCCAGTGGGGAAAACCGTCGTTCCATGTAGATTACATGAACGAGTTCTGAAATGGGCCCATGATTCCAAATTGGCAGGATACTTGGGTCATACCAGGATCCTAGAGATGCTGCGGAGATATTACTGGTGGCCCAACATGGTGCAAGACTCTCGTAACTATGTGGATTCATGTCCCATTTGCGCCCAACAGAAGCCACCTACTGGAAAGCCTTGGGGCTTACTCCAGCCACTTCCAGCACCTACCGAGCCATGGTCTAGGATCTCAATGGTCTTCATCACAATCCCGTAATTTGGGTCATCATCGACCGTTTTTCGAAAATGGGTCACTTTATTCCCTTGTCGGGCTTCCCATCGGCCCCAGAACTAGCCAAGTTGTTCCTGAAACACATTTTTCGTCTCCATGGACTCCTAAAAGAGATAATATCTGACTGAGGACCACAGTTTGCTGCCAGATACTGGTGCTCCTTATGCAAGAAATTTAATATTACCTTGAATTTTACATCGGCCTATCATCCACAGGCCAATGGTCAAGCTGAAAAGACCAATTCGACCTTGAAAACATTCCTCCATTCCCACGTGAATGACCAGCAGGACAACTGGTCTGATTTGCTAGGGGTGTGCATTCATTTGCAATGTATTGGTAATCCGCAACATATATGCCATATTCGTTGTATTCATGGGGTCATGAAACGTATGGCGAACCCCCACGAATACAACGTATCACTAACAAATAAACCCCCACCCTCCTGACCCCCCCAAGACTTTCCAAAAGTCCCTGGTGGTCCAGCTGGGGTCCTGGAGCGATCTCCTGCACTCAGGCCGTCTGCTACCGGTATTCAAAATGGCACCGATAGCCTTTGCCCTTACTATGTCACAGGGGCTACATGTGCCATTGGTCGACCCCTGTTACATGGTAAGAGCACAAGATGGCGCCGGCTGTCCATTGCTCCTACCATGTGACAGGGGCCAACCAATGGCACTGGTAGCCCCTGTGACATAGTAAGGGCAAAGGTTATCAGTGCCATTTTGAATACCGGCAGCCGACGGCCCGAGTGCAGGAGATCACTCCAGGACCCTCGCTGGACCACCAGGGACTTTTGGCAAGTCTTGGGGGGGGATCAGGAGGGTGGGGGGTTGTAGTTAATTAAATTTAAAGGGTTGGGATGGGGTTGTTTTTGGGAAACGATTACATATGTAACTAATGAACGGATCGGGGTCCCCCGAGAATGGATGCAACGGATTTGGATCTCGACGAATATGAATAACGAATGGGACGAATCCGTCCTGCTGCACATCCCTATGATTTGCTACCCTGGGTTGATTTTTCGCATAATACCCATGTCACTGCTGCCATCGATGTATCTCTGTTCTCTGTGGTATTCGGACGACAACCTTGGCTGCCACTTCCAGTTCCTCTGACTGTTCCTTCCCCTGCGGCACATTTCATGGCCCACACCATTCGCCAGGTGTGGAATCAAGCCAAAGAATGCCTTACCCAGGCTGCTGAATGCTCCAAGCATACTTCTGATGCCCACAGATGTCTCACTCTACTCTTCCATCCTGGTCAGAAGGTGTGGTTAAACACCCGACACATAAGGTTGAGACTTCCTCCTCATCGCCTGGCTCCCAAGTACATTGATCCGTTTCCAGTGCTTCAAAGAGTTGGAGCAGTGTCGTATCAGCTACAGCTACCACGTGCTATGGGCATCCATAATACATTCCATGTCTCGCTGTTGAAGCCTTTGATCCTCTCCTGGCCCTCTCATAGAGATCCTTCACCTCCACGGATCTCCACTGAATCAGACACATCACTTCAGGTAAGAGAGGTCCTCAACGTCCATTGGTGTCAAGGTAGATGGGAATACCTCTTAGCCTGGGAGGGTTATGGGGCCGAGGAGAATTCATGGGAACCTTTCCACAACATTCTCGACAAAGAACTCCTTAAAGCCTTCCATAGAACCCATCCTGACAAGCCACGGCCGCGTGGAGGGAGGCCTAAAAGGTGGGGTACTGTTGCGCGCCCTGTCCACGCCCAGCCCATGCATGGGCCTGCTCACCTCGCTAGCTCCTCTGCAGGTCACAAGTCGGCCTCCCTAGCGGCATCCGCGAGCTCCTCTAGGCCTCGGCGTCCCATGGCGGCAGTTGCCGGGCCTTCCACTGCGCACCAGGGCTCACGCCGGAGTTCGGCGTATCCAGTGGCGTTGGCCACGCCCCTACACATGCACGCGCGGACTGCCTGGCCTCTTGTAGGGCCAGGGGCGGGTCCTAGCTCCGTGGCACACCCTGATTGATGGAACGATATAAGGAAGTCCCTGCCTGCACTTCCTTGCCTTGGCAATTGGGTTGGCACTGTATTGTGTTCTAGTTTGCCTCCTCGTTCACAGTCTTGTTCCAGTCTTGTTCCAGTATCCTACTGTTTCAGCCTTGTTCCAGCATCCTTCTGTTCCAGTGTCCTTCTGTTCCTGCGTCTGTCTGTCCATCTTCCCAGGTAGTACCCTCGGACTGTCTCTCTGGTACTGACCTCGGCCTGTTCCTCGACTATCCTGTCTGCTGCCTGCATCCTGACCTCTGCCTGCCTTCTGACCTCATCTGACCTCCAAAACCTGTCTTCTGCCTCGTTGACTTCTCCTCGGATTGATCCTCGAATTCTGACCTCTGCTGCCATTGACCATGTCTCCTGATTCTGGCTCTGTCCCTTGCCTTGTCATCACCTACGCTGTTTGGGCCTTGCTTGCCTCTGCAGGCCAACAGCATGAAGTCCGACTGCGCTCCCTTGCTGATCGTGGGCATGCCTCTCTACTATCTCTCCGGGAGACCCTGCGAGGCCCACCTAAGTCCAAGCGGCTTGGGACCCTACGGGCTCCACCTTGGGGGGGACCACGGGCTTCCAGTGGAGAAGCTCATCTTAGCCTCTGTCTCCTCCTGTGCTCTGCCCCCTGGGGGCAGGTGCTTCCTGGTCCCTACCAGAGAGCCGTTCTCCACTGCTACAGGACAAGGGTCCACCTCCAAGTGCAACACCATGCACAAAAATCATATTAGCATGCAGGTTTACTCCATTTGGGATACCAGATTTAGCTGTGACGGCGAGTCCAAGCCATCATTAATATTGCCCTTGTAATTTGAATATTCAGTAGCTACAGGAGGGGTTTTGTATTTTTGACTCCTCCCTATGTGATAACCTTTTGGGGGGTAAGGCATCTGGGGTAAATATTGCCTAGGAGCATGCCCAGAACTTCAGAGGGAAGGAGGAACTTCAGAGGGTTAGGCCCAGCTGAAGGAGTCACTGGAAAGCAGCTAGAGATCTTGATATTTCCCCTAGAATTTTAAATGTGTTTTGGAGAGCTTTGGATCCTCTCAGGATCTATAGGAGAAGGAGAGAGAAATTTTAGGACTTCCACGGGGTCTCAGAAAAGGGAGTGCTCTGCTGAGTACTTTCTTGATTGGCCTCTGCTCATCAAGTTCTGCAACTGAACATTGAAAGAGTTTGGATTAAAGGATTTTTTGGACCTTGACTTGACCGGTTTGAAGGGAAAGGCATACCCCCAGTATCCCTAATGGTTTGGGATAAAAATGAGGATTTGAAGCAAGAGTCTTATGACTTAGTGAACTGAAGACGCAAGGGTAAGAAGAAACCTGGACCAATTGAAGTTGAATGTTTTTGTATGTGGGGACAGTTATCCTGCAGTTTTTGTGCATGGGCATTTTCTTCTATTTCCTGAGTGATTTTATGCTGGAACCCCATTCCAGTTTTCCCACATTGCAAGGGGAGCAGTTTTTGTCCATGGATATTGGTGCAAGAGAAGTGAGAAGGGAGATAACGCCTAAGATGGACAAGCTAACAATCATCTTCATTGCTATTATATTTTTAATGTTATTCTTTATTTTTGGCATTATGGCTTGGATTATTTTGTTTAAATTGCAGTAAAGACTATTTTATTTGAACACCATTCTTGGACTCCTAAGAGTATTTTTCCTGAGTTTCCTACATTTGCTGTTGTGGTTGCCTTTATTGCTTCTTCTCTGAACTATTTGGCATCTGGTGAAGGTCCTCTACCTTCAGTGTGCGCACTGAGAGTAAAGAATGGACAGACGCACCAGAGAGCCCCAGAAGATTTTTCTTCCTCCCCATCTGGACTGAACCTGGACCCAGACCACTCCAAAGTGAAGGATAAACGACCAAACTTGGGGACCAGTTACATAGCATTATGCCAAATAATGCTCTAAAGCAGAGCCACTAACATTGTACTCTCACTGCCATGGCTCCAGCAGACAAAACCTGGCCCCTAGAAATGATTGCATTCCACAGGCTAGCGAAAGTGAGGTCAAAGGATTATAATGTGAAGGCGAGAGTTATTTCCCTCCTCCCCCCCATCCAAAATGAGGAAGGGTATAGTCAGCAGGTGATTAATGGTGCCATTGTTTTACACCAATAGGCAGGAAAGGGATATGCCTTGCTTCCACCTCCTCCAAAAGACTAACATGCCTATGGGGCAACAGGAAAGGCCAGCTCCACACTTCTGACAAAGTCGCGACAATCACCAGCCAAAACAGTAGGAGCGGGGTACACTGCCTCAGCTTTACATTCCGGGACTGATGCATCGAAGTCTTTTTCCATGGACAGAATGAGAGGAAAGCCTTAAGAGAAGCAGGGCCTGATTCACTAGAGATTTCTTTTCTATGGGCATAGAATGAGATGATGCTCTCTGTGGATAAGGCCTTTCACACTAACTGGAGGGAGGAAGGGATGTGACAAAATATTAGCCGCAAATATAGTATGTGTTTTCAGGAGAGAAAGAGGATATTATAGTACTAGCCAGTTTCTAAGTCTTGGGGAGGAACCAAGGAACAATGCATGTATCAAAAACTGTATCACTATGCCACGTGAAAGAGAGTAAATTGCCCATCCTCAACATGGATAAAAGTCCCTGTGTTGTTTCTCTCATGCATGGATTTTTATCCTCATTTAGAGGAAGCGTTTCTGAGGGGTGTATAGGTCGTCTGAGGAAAAGCACATCATAGATCATTTTCAGAAATACACATGTGCTTTTTCAAGTAACACAAAAAAGCAGGTGCACGATCCCGTGCTCACTTTGTACCCGCAGCAGTTTTCCAACAGAAAGTGCACGAGTCCTTTCACTGTGAGAAATGGTGCAAAGCCTGCTAGTAAACAGTACATGCGCTCCATGTCCCAGTGTAGCTAACCTGAAAATCACCCCCATTATGCAGTGGACCTTAAAAGAGCAGAAAATGAAATGCTCATGGAGATCCACTCATCCAACAGGTAGTAATGTTTAAAAGGCAAATTCTAACATTCAGAATTCCAGCAAAACATACCTGATTCATGCAAACCTTTTATTGCAAGCTAATCCTTCTGTATAGACACAGGTTTATGTACATAAATGGCTTGTTATAAAATTGCCTGGAGTCTGTGTGTATAAAAGTATAAGGGTGGCAGAGTTAGGATTTACATGCATTCTTTTGGTTTTAAAAAGCATGCACTTAAATTAATCCACACAAACTGCATCCTGCAAAAAGCAGGTGTAGCTTGGTGCGGGTTAATTTGTGTATATTCTTAGGGATAATTTTCAAAGTGAATTTATAGGTATGAGTTCACTTTGAATATTGGTTTAACATATGTGCATAGCTGCCGCCTAAGTTACCCGCAATGTTACAAAATTACCCTCCCTATGCGCATGGGGGGAATGGGGATAATAATTAAACTCCACAGGAAGCTTGCAGGCCTGCAAGTACATTGTAGCCAGGGACCAGTAAGAATTTTTTTTTTTTTTAATTCAGCAGGAAAGCAGGTACTTTGTATTTGCATACTTTTGCATTTGCTTGAAGGCAGGTACAGAAGTTCTTGAGAAAGTACACAAGGGGCTTTCTTGCTGTCCTGCCCCAACCCTGCTCGCAGCAGTTTCTACTTCTGGCTTGGGTAACATATGAATGCTAAGGATGTGCATTCATTTTTAACAAATGTGCAATCCTAACCGAATGAGGCTATTTGTGTTTCATTTCATTAAATCTGAAATGAATCAACAATGTCTCCAAAAATCCCCCAGTTTTTGTTTTTGTCATTTCAGCAAATAGTGTACACCAGTAAATTTTCAAAGGGGTTCCGAGTACATGCAGATTTTCAGTTTCGTGGGCACTTTCAATATATCGGTGCTGAAAAGATGTGGTCTAGGGCCATTCTGGGGCATGGTCAAGAAGTAAGTGCAGAAGTTGCTATTTTATAAGAGACCCATGAGCGAACAAACTTATTGTACAATTTTAGACTTGCTAATTGATAAGTTCATGTGAAATCAAACTTGTCTGTTGTCTACAATTTTTGGGAGGCCTGAGTGAACTGGTAGGGGCTCAAGGTCTAGGTAAACTGGAGACAGACTGGGTGATATTGGTGAACTGATGATTTCAAGTATGCGTGCAAGTATTTTCAAAATGGTATATGCTCATACTTTATAAAATACCTGCCTCCGCATATAAATTGGGGTTATTATGCATACATATTTTTTTTCCCTAAAATATACAAGCATATGTTTATAAAATAGAGAAAGTAAGTGCTTTCATTTGTGCACACTCAAACTTATGCACATACTTTCAGAGCAAAATTCCTGCTGCACAGTTTATAAAATATTAGGATAAATCTCCACGTATCCACTTATGTGCACAAATGCAGGACCGCAAATAGTTAAAGTTAGGATCACTGTTTGCAAAACATTTCAGACCCTCATCTAGAGCAGCACCAAGAGGCTCCTTCAAAGCTGAATATTCTCAGTGGAAGGGGTCAGACTCATAGGAAGTCCACAGCTCGGAATGAACCTGTTCATGTTTCACCTGAGTAAGGCCCATCAGGTGTTCTTCCATCCTGGAGTTTAGAAAGGAAGGATCTGGGGAGACACCCAGTCCTCGGTAAAGGAAAGTTGCCTCTCTTGCCTCTGTCGAATTGAAAGAGCCAATCTAAAATTAATCTACCAGCCTATCCTTTAGGTCCACGACAAACTGCAAAGTTTCCACCAGATGGGGTGAGTGAAGCATCTAACTTTATAACTGATATTCATACCAGTGCCTCAATAGCTGCTGGAACAGCATTTAAGGAACCTGAACCTCTTTAAAGAGAGGCTTTGCAGAATAATGATAAGGCCTGAGGAAGCTGTAACCAGGAAGGTCAATAGTATCCATACAGATTTTAAATCTTTATATAAACTAAACAGGATCAGCATTTGCATCCTAAGCAAAAAATTGGAAGTCAGAGTTCATGATCTTATAAATTAAACTTTGGGTCTACAAGTTCTTTTTAATCTCTGAATAAAGAAAATGATTTTATTAAAATAAAACCTGAAAATCTAGATAATTTGTCAAAAATAAGAATTTAAAGGACAATACATTTTCCTAGCTTTTTTCTCCATTACAATTAATTTGAAGTTACATGATTCCTTAAATAAGGCTAAATAAATGTCATTCACATTTGTAAAAATCCACTATTTACTAGGACCTACAGTGTATAAAAGTAAGAGGAAAAATTGGAAAGAAGTTCTTTTAAAAATCCTGTTATTTCAGCTCTTAGAGGGAAGAAATTTTCAGATTTTACATGCATAGAAATTAAAGGAAATAAGCAAAAAAAAAAAGTGATATTTTTTATTGCACTAACAATACATGTTTTTTACGAACTTTCATGAAATGTATTAAGTTTGTCCAATAATAAGGTATCGTCTTATATATTTATTGTTTATTTACCTTTAAATCCGTGCATCCACGTAAACTAATATGGCAACCACATTGCTTTTGTCTCAGATTTCACTGGTAATTCAGAAGACCTGTTTCAATTTTCATCAATTAAAAGCTTTAGAGCTACATTATAGTTGAATTTGCATTGCAGTTGGACCAAGATACTCTTGAAAAGAAATACTTTCAATCGAAAAATGCATTTTTCTTGGGCCATGAGATTATTAAGATGTTCTCAGATGTGGCACGAGCCCCTCAGGCTAGAAGGAAATGTGGCAGGGAGTTTTGGGGGCAATAAAGCTGCCCGTGTTGGTGCAAATTTTGTAGGCATTCTTCACCTGCAGAGTTTGTCCAGTTGCCAAAGCAAAACTACGCAGGTCATTTTGTTTTGATCACTGCCCCTAGAAAAGTTACCCGCAGAGATTTGCACCTGCTTTCTCTGGGGGTTAAATTTTTCCATCAGAAACAAAGCGTGTAGTTTTGATTATAGAAACCCACATGCATTGCTTCGGAGCCCACCCCTGAGAGTGAATCTGAATAATGCAAGCAAAATTATTCATGTTGGGCTACGATGTGGGTAATTTTGCCTGCACTGAGGGTGGGCAATAATCAAAGCCCCCATTTCCATGGATTAAACACTGTTACCTGATGAAATGCTTTTGGTTATTGCCCTCTTTAGACCCAGAGGCTCAGTTTTGGTTAAAATTTCCTGCTAAGTGCAGAATTGTTTATAAGGGTTATATTTTTGCAATCCTGCTTACTTAAAGCCCTTTTTGCGTAACAGAAGACAGGAATTATAGGAAGATGTCTAGAATGATTCCTCCATTTGCCTTTTGCATTTTTAATTGTTATTACTAGAGATCTTTGGCTGTGTGGTTGTTATTAATTTTCTATTCATAAAATGCTGCTATTTTTCTATTTTGACTCAGTGGTTTTGTTTATTCATTGAGATATTTTTTCCAGATAACTCTGGAATCCCTCCCACCTCTTTTTTGTTGTGGACTTACGTTTTTACAATAAAGGAAAATTGTTATTATATCTAGAACTCTTCTTGTTTTCTCTTAGCTGGATTACTGTACATTTGTGGATTTTTGCTCCCCTAGTTTATGACAGATGTTGTTAGGGTTTATGTTATATTAAAAAATATAACAAAAATAAAACATATTAATTAAAAAAAATGCTGTTTTGTATCATATTGGGTACATTCCTCTCCAATTTTTCCAGATTGTTGCAATGAGATCTATGATTTTCTAACATGCAGTAACCCCCTACCTACTCTGGTGTTTCATGCCAGATTTTTTTTATATTCTTCATTTAGCAAAATAATAATAACAGAAGATGGAAAGACAAAGTTGTGAGGACCAAGTTCAGCCACAAAATGATGACATAAAGATGACTGTAAGAGATGATCGGAACTCGGAAGCAATGGCACCGTTTGTATGTATTTGGCAGGACGCACATTTTAAAAGCTGGTGGTCACCGGCACAACTAAACCATTATCTTTTCTCCACAAATAACAGAAAGGAACAGGATCTGATGAGTGTGCAGGAAAGCCTTTTGCCCTGTCAGTTCCTACTAGTTTTGTTTTCTTCCAGATCTGAACATTTTAGGAAAACAATTACAGGGACGAAGAAAAACAACTATAGAGAAAAGCTGAGTCTTGATAACTTCTAGATTTCTTTCTTCTTTAACAAGGTAGCTTTTTGTTCTCCTCCCTTGCAAACGTCAGTTCTCACCTTATTCTTTCCTATCCAGCCCTCGTGCACACCTCCATTATTTACACATTTGTTTACTGGGTGATGAGAGTTATGAGACTAGCAAGCAAGTTACTCTAGGCAAACATTTCCAGGGGAGCAATGCGTACAACAGCAATAATTCAGGAAACATTTTCAAGGGCAGATACTTAACAATAACTATTACATTTATGTGCAGATAACATGCTACAGTGTTTATTTTCTTTTTATATATGTTTGGCACAGTGGTTCTCAACCTTTTTTCTGTCGGGACACCTGATAGATGGTTCTCCCATGCGTGACACACTGAACACATGACCATCATAGGGCTAAATGTAAAAGTACAGTTTGCATCCATAGGAACCTCCCTGACCCACAATTATGGATGTAAAGCAGAATTATAACATTCCCCGTACAACTCACCTTACAAAAAATATATTCTGGTTCTAGTGTCATCTCAGTAACAGCAACACAAACTCCAACTACCAGGCTCAATAGCCCTACTTATAAAAAGACAGCAGTTTATCACTAATGAATGTCCTCTTGAAAAAATACAACAAATAAGACTGATACAGTAAAATACCTCACCTCGGTCACATACACAGAACCGACCTAATGTACTCCCAGGATCTGCAGTAATGCACATAAACTAATCCGCACACAGTTACACCTGCACTATGGAATGCACTCAAACAGTAACAACCCTACCTATGAAAAGGCAATACTACAAATATTAAATTGGGCCCTAAACACCAATACACCTCCTATTAGGAAAACAGAACTAGCCAAGCAGCTATAGATCCCAACACAGAAATAATTGTATAACTATACTAATAAGCAGAATAAATGTTTTACAACTATGAACAGAACAATATCCAACAATTAAAAAATCATTAAAATTATTTAAAATTCTCCAAACACCAATAAAATATTTCAAAACAGCAGACACATCACATAATATTCAGTAATTAAAATGGCAGTCAATAAAAAAAAACAAAACAAAACTTAAAAAGCCACCTTTACTAACCCTCTCCAGCAGCTCTCCTACTCCTTTTTCCATGCAGGCCAGTAGCACACACCAGACGCAGTAGTGGCTGAAGCTCTGTACTCGTGGTCCTCTTCATTAGTGCCGATGATCAGTCTCTCTGTCTCTCACACACACATATACCAGTTACACCCCCATGACCAGTTTCTGTCTTTCACACACCAATCATCTCCCGACCAGTCTTTCTCTTACATACATACCAGCCACCTTCCCGATCAGTCTCTCTCTCATGCACACACACACACACACACAGGCTTCCCACTCCCATGTTCTATCTTACATATACAGGCTTCTCACTCCCATGATTCTGTGTCTCACACACACCCTTGTTTCTCACTCCTATGCTAGCTCTTTCCACATGCACAGGCTTCTCATTCCCACAATCACCTTTTCTCTCACACACACACACAAACATACTCCAGTCATCTCCCTGACCAGTCACTTCCATTGTCTCTCCTATATACACACATCACCTCTCTGACCAGTTTCTCTCAATCACACACATGCTCTCTCTCACATACTTTACATAGATTATCTCAATCAAATGCTCTCACACAGGCTCTCAGTCATTTACACATGCACACTCTCAATCACACATACATTCTCTCACTTACAGACAGGCTGGCTGGCTGTCTCTCTCTTTTTCATTTCCTCCCGCCCCCCCCCCCCCCGAGCACAAATGGTAGCTGCAGCAGCCTCCTCCTCTAGCCCCTGCAGGCCGAGAAAGCAGAATCCCATCGGCTATGGGAGGCTAATTCTGCTGTCTCCTATGCCGATTTCTGGCTGCTTCTGATTTGGCTTCGGGCCCACGCTACTGCTCGGGGCTGCCACCGCTACTTTTTCATGCAGCATGGCTCTTTCTTCTTCCCGCGCACCCCACTGCACATCACTTCCTGTTCCAGGCCAGGGTGGAGGTAGGTTCGGGAAGAAGAAAAGGCCCAGCCACAGTTGCCAGCCTCCACTAACACTGCTGCCGTTCCCATCCAGGCTTGAACATGCTGATAGCTCGGGCGGCAACGGCAGCAGTGGAAGCCTGCCTCTCGCTCCGTGAAGGAAGAGGGGGGAAGAGCAGCGGGAGACAGGTAGCACGCGACACACCTGCCGCTGCTTGGCGACACACTGGTTGAGAAGCGCTGGTTTGGCACATGGACAGGGTAAAGGCAATCCAGAGAGAGGTTACCAAAATGTTGCAGAGTCTAAAATTCCCTATGAGATGTGACTTAAGGATCTACATATGTCTTAGGGAACCTACATGTATACCCTAGGGAGAGAAGAGATGGGGGAATATAATAGTCATTCAAATACTTCCAAGGTATAAGTGCACAAGAAGCAAATTCAGATAAAAAGAATTTTTTAGAACAAGAGGTCACGGTGTGAGGCTCCAAGGGGATAGATTCAGGAGCAACACCTAAAATATTTCTTCAGAGGTGAGCCTTGTGAGAAAAACCTACCAGTGCAGCTGAATCTGCCCTTCCCCCATCCTAGTGATTCCTGATGACATCATCTGAAGGAGCCAAAGTGCCTATAAATCTACTACCTTGTGGTGGAGGAATAGGGGTGAGCCTTGTGAAAAAAAACCTACCAGCTCTGCTGAATCTGCCCTTCCCCCACCATGGTGGCTCCTGGTGGTATCTGAAGAAGCTGAAGTGCTTATAAATCTCCTGTCTTGTGGCACACAGCAGAAGCCACATACTGGACCCCTAGGCAAGGATTTGTGTTTATTGAAGATATCTTTGGTCCTAGATGGGTAGAAAATGGAAGGGTAAGATTTCAACGTCGTCTACGTGTTTGAACAGGGTTTGTGGTCCTATAGATCTCCACGTGCAGCATCTTGCAGAGCATTCCCAGAGTGACTTGTGTGGCACAGCATCAGTTTTTGGTGCCTCTCTGAGTCCGGAATTTAATTTGACCCTTCCCAACCATCTGCATATTGCAATCTTGGGGGTAATATTTTCAGTAGAACCCTCCAGTTCAGCTGGGGTTAGTTTGATCCCCCTCAATATGTGGTTGAGGGAACTCAGGAGGTTAGGGAGGGAGAGGCCATAGTAAATTAATCTTTGGGCTATCAGGTGGATTCCCCTGTACAGGTCAAGATCCATATCAAGTGGTCTTTTTAAATCTGCTTTGAATGTTTGCTCTCCCAGGATTGATACCTCCTCTTAAAATTATCTCAAAAGTTCCAATTCCACGAGTTATTCCTTCCCCTTGTGAAGTTGTTGAGGACAAGGATGCATCTTGTAATGTCACCCTCCTTGATGTATAGACAGTTGTACAATTGTGAAATTTTACTGGAGGTACACATTCTAAACTGGAAGAACATGATTCAAAGATTTCAGCACTGGAGGTGTCCATTTCTTCTATGGATGCAAGGGTTACTTCATTACAAAACTCTAATGTTAATCATATTAAAGATTGTTTGATTATTCATAAGGCAGTGGACTCTATGGCAAAAATAGCTTTAGATTTAAGAACTTGTGGTTGTTAAACTTTCCTATTTCTAGACTCCTGTCAGCACAAGAGTTGTTTGTAGAGTATCTTTGTGAAAATGTAAGCTTTGTAGAAGAGAAATATCCTACTTTATCTAAGGGTTACTAAGAAGAAAACTTTAATTGCATGTGCACATGTGTGTGCATTTGGTGGTGCATGCACATGGATGCACCGATTTTATAACATACGCATATGTTATAAAATTGTCTATCCACGCTAACATGCGTGAACGACTTTATATTGATGTACGTATATGCACATGAATGCCATCTCAAGCGCATAAGTTAGGGGAATTTTAGTAGGTAAGAAGGCGACGCATTAGGCCTTTTTACCAGTTTGCTCCCAGTTCACCCCAGTAAATGAGAGGACTTCCTAAATCCCCTAGCTAACTTGCCTCCCGTTTACCCTATACTCCGACCTTAAAACCCTGCTGACTAGCCTACTTTGTTTTGTTACATAACTTACACCCCATCCCTAGCAGACGTAAAATTACGCAGTAGGGGACCCTGGCGCACTCTTGTGCACGTAACTACTTATGCATTGATTTCATGATGCGGTCCAGGTCCGCTCATGCCCCGCCCCTTTTTCAGAAACCTTTTTTTATGCACGTACCAGGAGATACGTACGTGGCCATGAGCCTTTTAAAATCTGCACAGCACGCTCAGGTCTGAGTCACATGCGCATCTCCCAGTTTTGCCGTGCGCAAGCCTTTGAAAATCAACCACTATAATATCTAAGGCTAATGTTATTACAGATGGGCTTGAGAGTGGTGCTGATGTTTTACAGCCTGAAAGTCTGAATTTGTCTACTTTTTTAGAAGCTTCTTTGAATGATATACCTGTGCACGCAACTTTGTTGGTTTCCTTTTGCTTAGAACAGGATAAAGATCTAGTACTTCAAAACTATTTTCAAAACAAAGATTTCAGGAACCATTTTCAGTTGCTGTGTGTCTCTGCTAGTTAGCCAGATAAACATATCTGGCTAACTAGCAGGGTATATTCAGTGGCGTGGTCGCCACTGTCTAACCAGCTAACTTAGGACAGCCCTACGATCCGACCAGAGTTAGCCACATAGGTTAAGCAGCTAACTCCAAATGACTTTGTGGCTAGCTGCTTCTCAGGAAATACTTCCTGTCCACCCCTGGAACACCCCTGACTTAGCTGGTTAAATTCTAGCCACTTAACTCATTATATGCTAGAATTTAGCTACATTCAGCGATGAATATCGCCTGGTAGCCATTTAGATGGAGAACTTTTTAGTTAACCATCTAAGGGCCTTATTTTCCAAGTGGCTCGCATGCCATTAAGGGACATTTCGCAAGTGAAAAGTCCCTTATCGCATGCGATACCAAAATGGGGGCGGAGTCAGCCCCGGAAGAGGAGGAGTCGGGTCGTCACCGGGGCCGACTCCGCGAAGCCGCTGCAGACAACGAAAAGGTAAGGCCCTTTTTGCATCCGAGTTCGCGCCCTATAGCTGCACCTTCTATGGTGGTGCTATTGGGTGCAAAACCAGCAGCGATCGCTGCCGGCTAGCGCAGGCCCGCCCCCCGTTTCGGCCCCCCGCCCCTCATTACCTAAAGTATCGCAGGCCTGCGTTACTTTAGAAAATGAGGCCCTAAATGGCTTTTGAATATCAACCTCTTCCTTTTTTGTGGTTATAAAGAACAAATATTTCCTGATGTATCCTCTGTTACTCAAGGTTGGAGGAAGCAATTTCTTCAGTTAAGACAGAGTTGTGGCTCTTAGAGCCACATTCTCTTTCAAATATCTTTGTAAATGCATTATTATCTTTCAAAAAAATACGTACATTTTTACTGGTCTGCTACACCTGGAAACCTTTTTATTAGATAAAAGTGCTGAGACTTAGCTAATTAGACTTCTGTTTATTAATATAGGGTAGGCCAGTGGTTCCCAAACTTTTTTTGTATCGTGGCACACCTGGCATTGAGCTCACTTCTTCGTGGCACACCATCACCTTCCATTCACTCCCCTCCCACTCCCGCCCCCCCCCCCCCCCCCGCATCATCTACTTTTCTCTTCCCTCTCCCCCTATCTCCCACCAGCCTTACATTATTACATTATCACCATCTTTTCTCCTCTCTTCCCTCCAGTGCACTCCTCATCTTCTCTCCACCATCTTTGGCATCATCACTTCTCTTCCCTTCCCTCTCCCCCCACCATCTCTGGTATCATTGCCTTCTCCTCCCATCCCTCTACCCATCCCCCAGCATCATAACCTTATCTTCTCTTTCTCTCTCCTCTACCACCAGCATCATCATCTGGTATCCAACATCTTTTCTTCCTTTTACTATCCTCTCTACCCCCTACATCATCAACTTCTCTTTCCTCTTCTCTCTCCTCTATCCACTGCATCATCACTTACTCTTTCCTTTTCTCTCCCTTCACTCCCAGCTATTATCATCTTCCCCTCCCTTCTATCTCCCTCCACCCTCCTGGCATCATCACTATTACCATCACCATCACCTTCCTCTTCCTGCCATCTCCCTCCACCCATCTGACATCATCTCCATCACCTTTCCTTTCCTACTCTCTCCTTCCAACCCTCCCCTAATATAATCTCCATCAACCTCTCTCCTACCCTCTCACTCCACTCCACCCCTCCTTGGCATCAGCACTTTCTCTTTCCTTTCCTTCCCTACTCTTCCCTCTCCCCCCAACACTCCCAGCTTCCTAGCAAATTCAGCTGCCTCTTCCAGTAGCACTTACCCAGTGCTGCTTCTTTCTTCTATGCCTCTGTAATCAGAACTGCATGGGGCCAGCAGGGCTTGTGAGACTTCAGGGTCCCCCATACCATTTCAGTTGTAGAGAAGAGCCAGCAGAGGGGAAAGCAGCAGCAGCAGCAGCAGCAGCAGATAAGCTCTGCTCTCTGACTACCTTTGCTGGTGGGTGGATATCCTGAAGTTCAGCTATTGTTACGAGCGCGACCTCCGGCCGATGTAGGGACCGAGGGCTTGGGGGTCTTTGGATCCTGTTACGACCTGAGGGCTCAGTGACCTTCGGGTCCTGTTACGAGTATGATCTCCGGCAGCTGTTACACTCCAAGGCACGGAGGCGCGGTCGTCTCTGAAGCTGGTGATGTGAGCCCTTGGACCACGGCATGGCCCAGGGAAGAGCCCCAAGCCACACCGCGGGAGGTGAGCTGGTGCGAGCATGGGTATGAAAGCAGGACAAGACTGAAGCAAGGACTAGGATACAAGGTCTGACCCTCAACCGGACCTGCACGCCCCAGGATACCAACAACGTAATGATGATAGATGAACAGTCCTCTGACCGTTCCAAGCCCTTTTGGACCTGCTGCTGGATTCAGCAATGGGCGGCAGGCCGGAGAGAGGATGAGGGCAGACGGAGTCCTTAGGACACAGAGGACTTTGGACGAAGACTGAGGCAAGAAAGTTGAATATGAGGACGCTGAAGACAAAGGCTGGAGTAAGATATCATAGTCAAGGACTGAAGCAAGACACCACAGACGAGGACAGGGGCGAAGACAGCATGGACGAGGACTGAAGCAAGACATTGTAGATGAGGGCTGAAGCTAGACATTGTAGATGAGGACTGAAGTGAGACATTGTAGATGAGGGCGGAAGCGAGACATTGTAGATGAGGGCTGAAGCGAGACACTGTAGATAAGAGCTGAAGCAGGATCAAGAACTGGGGCGAGTCTGTGATGCAGCGTGCCCTACACAGTCCACCC
This sequence comes from Rhinatrema bivittatum, assembly GCF_901001135.1. Classification (NCBI taxonomy): domain Eukaryota; kingdom Metazoa; phylum Chordata; class Amphibia; order Gymnophiona; family Rhinatrematidae; genus Rhinatrema; species Rhinatrema bivittatum. The sequence goes on along the minus strand of NC_042618.1, from coordinate 215,590,444 downwards.
GCGGGACTGGTCGCGGACCACGCTGGGCTCGAGGCAGTACTCCAGGAGGAATATTGGAAGCTGATTCCGGAACATGACTAAGCAACTGCAGAGACCTGCACTGGGGCACGCCCTACACAGCCCCCCGTGGGACTGGTCATGGACCACGACAGCGGTACGCCAGGAAAGTGGACATTGAAGAACCTAGGCATGGAGGCGGGAACAAAGGCAAAGACATCAGAAACATCGGGACAACAGAAGAGCAGGACATCAGGCACCGGGAACACGAAAACATCTGGACAACAGGGACGGAGGACATCAGGAACCTGAAGACATCTGGACGACGGACATCTGGAACATGGAGACAACTGAAGACCTGGACGAAAGACATCAGAGACATGGAGACGAAGCCGTCAAAGCAGAAGGAGACCACGGAGGACCTGGACGGTCAGAAGACACAGACGACTGTGGAACTTGATCCGAAGGCAATGAGAGACTGAAGAGGAATCCCTTTAATAGGGCTGAAGCTGGAAGTTGTCATCAGGTGGAGCCAGCAGCACTTCCTGGGGCTGGCCCTTTAAATGAAAGGAAGAGGCGTGTGCCAGCGTCTAAGGAAAGGCTGAAGAGAGAGGCAGCACCATGGACAGCAGTGCTCCCCTGCACCTCAGCGCGGAGACGCGGAAACAGGCAGGCAGGCTTCAGGGCGGCTGCACGAAGACGTCGGAGTGGCAGCGGGCTTTCCCCTGCCGCTCGAAGAGGACCCAGGGCGGCGGCTCCCTGCCGCAAGAACGCCGGAAGATGCAGCCTCCAGGCCGTAGGTCTCGGCAGCAGCACTAGTCCACGAAGAAGGCAGGGGGAGGCAGGCTTCGGCAGAGGCAGCCTCCCTGCAACGTAAGGACCCCGGGGCCGGCTCCCTGCCGTGAAGGAGGAGCGGCAGCAGCGGTGTCAGCCCTGCCTCGCAGGGACGGAGACGGCTACGGCCTCCGGGCTGCGGGCAATGAAGTCTGTGGCATCCTGCCACGTCGGGGAAGCAGGTGGGTGGAGAGGCCTGCTCGCGGAGAGTAGCTCCGCGGGCAGCAATCGTAACATCTATTGTAAATATTGTATGTAAATTGTATGTAAATTGTAAACATTGTATGTAAATATTGCATTGTTCAACCTCTCCCCTCTTCCAGTTCCAAGTTAATTTTCCCTGTTTTATTGTAACTTTCTCACACCCTGTAATTGATTCACTGTATTTAAAGTTCACAGTTTTATTGGAAATATTGTTTATTACGTTACGCTATGCTTTACACACATTGTTATTTGTAAACCGGGTTGCTGTGATGCCTGTCATGAAACTCGGTATAACAAAAATAATTAATAAATAAATAAATAAATAAATAAATATTGGGGAAAGAGAAACTGAAGATTGTTGCCACACACCAGAACTATAGCTATGGCACCCTAGTATGCCGCAGCACACCAGTTGGGAAACGCTGGGGTAGGCTATGATATTTAAGTAGTAATCTCAGCTGATTTAGTTATTCTTTATTTGAATGACTTCCTTTTTACTTTTTTCTTCTTTTTTCTCACTCCCTTGTTTCTTGATAATAAGGACTGGTATTTGACCTGCTAAGCATAATATTTTCTCTTATACTTATTTGTATTAATTCTGCATTGATCAAATAATTCTTGTAAGTTGATCATTATTGTGTATGATTTAAAGTTCAATAAATATTAAATTATAATAAAAAGAAAATATTTCTTCATAGAAACATAAGAGCATAAGAACATGCCATACTGGGTCAGACCAAGGGTACATCAAGCCCAGCATCCTGTTTCCAACAGTGGCCAATCCAGGCTACAAGTATGTGGCAAGTACCCCAAAACTAAGTATATCCCACGCTACTGATGCTAGTAACACCAGTGGCTATTTTCTGTTGCTCATCCTGGCCACATTGGTGCCATGACCGGGCCTACTCACCTCACGCTGCCTTCCACTAGCTCCGGCCTTGCTGCGGCCTCCAGCTCCCGACATCCCTGACGCTCTCCCTCAGGCGTTCTCTGCTCCATCCACGCCACAGGCCTCACAGCGGAGCTCCCTTTGGGGCTCCACGTCCTCCATCTCCTCGGCCCTGCCCCCAGGCGCGCGTGCGGCCGACGTGTCTCTATTTAAAGGGTTCAGCGCAGGAAACCCATCTCAGACGCCTCCCGATGACATCACGTAGAAACCCTATTATAAGCGAGGTCCTGTCCCCAGGACCTCACTTTGGCAATCGGGTCGAAACCTCGGTGTTTCAAGTTTGCCTGCGTTCCAGTGTCTCCTTGCTCCAGTGCCTCTTTGTTCCAGTGTCTCCATGTTCTAGCATTCCTGTGTTCCAGCATCTCCGTGTTCCAGTGTTACTGCGGTCCTCTGTGTCTTCCAGAGTCTGTCTTGTTCCTGCTCCACGTTCCCTGGTAGTACCCTTCGGACTGATTCTCGGTACTGACTTCTGCTTGCCCGACTATGACTGACGGCTGCCTGGACCAGACCTTTGCCTGCAGGCGCTCTCTGGGTCCGACCAGAGGGCTGTACCAATCCTGCACCAGGCCAAGGGTCCACCTCCAGCACAACATTTTCTAAGTCATCTAGATTAATAGCAGGTAATGGACTTCTCCTCCAAGATCTTATCCAAACCTTTTTTGAACCCAGCTACACTAACTGCACTAACCACATCCCCTGGCAACAAATTCCAGAGTTTAATTGTGTGTTGAGTGAAAAGAATTTTCTCTGATTAGTTTTAAATGTGCTACATGCTAATTTCATGCAGTAAATAACTGATTCATGGAGTAAATAACCGATTCACATTTACCCGTTCTAGACCTCTCATGATTTTAAACCCCTCTATCATAACCCCCTCAACCGTCTCTTCTCCAAGCTGAACAGCCATAATCTCTTTAGTCTTTCCTCATAAGGGAGCTGTTCCTTCCCCTTTATCATTTTGGTCACCCTTCTCCATCGCAATTATATCTTTCTTGAGATACGACTAGAATTGTACACTGTATTCAAGGTGCGGTCTCACCATGGAGTGATACAGAAACATTATGACATCCTCCGTTTTATGCACCATTCCCTTCCTAATAATTCCTAACATTCTGTTTGCTTTTTTGATTGCCACAGCACACTGAGTGACGATTTCAATGTATTATCCACTATGACGCCTAGATCTCTTTCCTGGGTGGTAGCTCCTAATATGGAACCTAACATCATGTAACTACAGCATGGATTATTTTTCCCTATATGTATCACCTTGCACTTATCCACATTAAATTTCATCTGCCATTTGGATGCCCAATTTTCCAGTCTCACAAGGTCCTCCTGCAATTTATCACAATCCACTAGTGTTCTAACTATAAATAATTTTGTATCATCCGCAAATTTGATTACCTCACTAGTCGTATTCCTTTCCAGATCATTAATAAATATATATTGAAAAGCATGGGTCCTAGTACAGATCCTTGAGGCACTCCTCTGTATACCCTTTTCCACTGAGAAAATTGTCCATTTAATCCTACTCTCTGTTTTCTGTCTTTTAACCAGTTTGTAATCCACAAAAGGACATCACCTATCCCAAGACTTTTTACTTTTCTTAGAAACCTCTCATGAGGAACTTTGTCAAGTGGCTTCTGAAAATCCAAATACACTACATCCACCGGTTCACCTATATCATGTTTATTAACCCCTTTAAAAAAGTGAAGCAGATTTGTGAGGCAAGATTTGCCTTGGGTAAAGCCATGCTGACTTTATTCCATTAAACCATGTCTTTCTATATGCTCTATGATTTTGATCTTTAGAACACTTTCCACTATTTTTCCTGGTACTGACGTCAGGCTAACTTGTCTGTAGTTTCTCGGACCACCCCTGGAGCCCTTTTAAAATATTGGGGTTACAATAACCACCCTCCAAACTTCAGGTACAATGGATTATTTTAATGATAGGATACAGATTTTAACTAATAGATTTTAAATTTCATTTTTGAGTTCCTTCAGAACCCTGGGGTGTTTAACATCCGGTCCAGGTGATTTACTACTCTTCAGTTTGTCAATCAGGACTACCACATCTTCTAGGTTCACCGTGATTTGGTTCAGTTCATCTGAATCATTACCCATATAAACCTTCTCCGGAATGGATATCTCCCCAACATCCTCTTTAGTAAACACTGAAGCAAAGAAATTGTTTAATGTTTCCGTGATGGCCTTATCTTCTATAAGTGCCCCTTTAAGGGTGATAGATACACAGAACGCCCTCCCAATGGAGGTAGTGGAGACAAAAACAGTAACGGAATTCAAGAAAGCATGGGATAGGCTCAGAGGATCCCTAGTTGTGATGAAGTGTAGGGAAATTCGGAGATCAACTGGGATCTAAGGTATTGTAACAGGAAGTAAGTTGGCCAGACTAGATGAGATTTATAGTCCTTATCTGCCATCATATTCTGTGTTTCTCTGGTACCTTCTCAAATGCATTAGACCTTATGGTCTAACAACAGGACATATGTGTAATAAAAGTGTTACCTCTTACAGGATGATTCTTGATGGAGTTTGTAAAAACAGTAGGCATAAAAGAACTTATTTTCCCAAACTTTAAAAGCTCTTGTTTCATCAAAGCAAATAAAATGGTTTTGTGTGAGTCTGATTGAGTTTTTTTAAATTGTTCAACCACCAGAAGAGTTAATCCAGCTGTCTAGGCTCTCTGATGTAGTCCCAGAATAGTTGCAGAGATGGACCAGACATTGGTGGACAGGATGGTATACTATTTATTTGATGAGTTTTATATACCGTTATTCAGTTGAGCCATCATAACGGTTTACAAAAGTGTACAATATCTTGTAACTGAGCATTAGTAAGAACAGTAAACAGATTCTTAACAGATGAGTAGCAGTACAAAACCATTTGAACTATTCAACAATATCAGAGAAATAGATATCAAGTCCAGAATGATTTAAAATTAGGATAGAGGGGGAGGGAAGGAAGAAAAGGGAGGAAGGGGTGAATTATGCGGTAAACAATTGGGAGTTCAGTTGGAGGTCGGGATCATTAGATGATTGAAAGTCAGTGAGGAATTTGCGGAACATTATTGTTTTTAAGTCCTTTTTGAATATTTTTAGGTCGTGTTGAATTCGTAAGAATTTAGGAAGTGTATTCCACATTTTGGGTGAGGCAATTGAGAAGGCTCTTTCTCTAGTGGTTGCCAGATGTGCATCCTTAACAGGGGGATGTTCAAGTAACCAGAGTTATTGGATCGTAGGTTTCTTGAAGGTTTTTGAGGGATTATGTTTAGTGAGTTAAGACCTTGATTATCATTATTTAGGATTTTGTGGATTATAGTCATTGATTTGTATGCAATACGTGCGTTGATAGGTAGCCAGTGAAGTGCTGTTAGAATTGGTGTGATGTGTTCACTTCTTTTTGATCCAGTTAGGACTCTGGCAGCTGAGTTCTGTAAGATTTGCAGTGGCTTGAGGGCTGAGAGAGGTAATCCAATTAGTAAGGAATTGCAATAGTCAAAGGTGGAGAAGATAAGAAGTTGGAGTACAGTTCTGAAGTCGTGGGGATTGAGGAATGGTTTTAGGTGTCTTAAGGTAAGGAGTGAGGAGCAATAGAAGAAGGGCAGAATGATGGTTATTTTGTTAATGCCACAAGTTTCTGTATTGTTTCAAACAATATTTATGTATGTTTAATTGTATAATTAATAGATCTTGGAAAAAGACACAAATTTTTAAAAATGATTTTAAATCTCATGTGTGTTTCCTGAAACATAAAATGATGGAACTGTCACCAAACTCAAAATGTTCCATAATCAATGGCATTTAACTGAATAACGTATGAGTTATCCAGCTAAATGCCAATTTTTTAATATTTTGGGCACTTATCCAGCTAAAGTTTAGCAGATAATCTCATTATCTGGTCAAAATTTAGCCAGATAATGAAAGGGCATTCCAGAGGTGTTCCTGGGTGGAATTAGGCTAGCAGATAAGTTTCTCCGGCTAACTTTGCAATCTGGTCCATGAATGAATATTGATATCAAAATATTAGCCCAGACTTGATCTTTGGCTGACAGGGATTGCTGTACCTGAATTACTAATAATGCTATAAGCCTCTTTGAGCAGGAGAACATTTCAAAAAGTGTATGTGTGTGTGTCGGTGGGTGGCGAGGGAATTCCACAAAGTAGTAAATTAAGAGCCTGTTTCAATACCTCTCCCTTCTCTCCTCCATCACCATCATGATTTCTCTCCCCATCTCCCACTGCAATCATCATCTTTTCCTCTTTCCCCTCAAACTTCATTTTTCCCCCTTGCCATCTGATACTGGGGATCTCATCCCTTCCCTCCCCCTCCCCCCCCCCCCCAGTCATTTAAAATAATATAAGAACATAAGAAATTGCCATACTGGGTCAGACCAAGTGTCCATCGAGCCCAGCATCCTGTTTCCAACAGAGGCCAAACCAGGCCACAAGAATCTGGCAAGCACCCAAACACTAAGAAGATCCCATGCTACTGATGCCAGTAATAACAGAGGCTATTCCCTAAGTCAACTTGCTTAATAGCAGTTAATGGACTTCTCCAAGAAATTATCCAAATGTTTTTTAAACCCAGCTACACTAACTGCACTAACCACATCCTCTGGCAACAAATTCCAGAGTTTAATTGTGCATTGAGTGAAAAATAATTTTCTCTGATTAGTTTTAAATATGCTACTTGCTAACTTCATGGAGTGCCCCCTAATCCTTTTATTATCCAAAAGTGTAAATAACCGATTTACATCTACCTTTTCTAGACCTCTCATGATTTTAAAGACCTCTATGATATATGGTAGGGGTGTGCATTCGGATTGACCGCATTAGTAAAACGCAACTCATATTTTTTTTTTACTTAAAAAATTGATTCGACATAAACGATCGGATTTCCCACATATCGAACATAGATATGTTCGATATGTGGGAAATCGCGATTGTTGAGCCAAAATAAAAATATAAACCCCCTCACCCTCCTTAATCCCCCCCCCGACTTACCACAACTCCCTGGTGATGGAGCGAGGAGTGAGGACGCCATTTCTGCAATCCTTGGCGAGAAGCATGTGACGTCGGCGGCACGTCGAGTGACGCCGGCGTCACGTGATTCCCGGCTCGTTCGCGCCGGACGGCTTGTTCGGCCCAAAAAGAACTTTTGGCCAGCTTGAGGGGGTCAGGAGGCCCCCCCAAGCTGGCCAAAAGTTCTTTTTGGGCCGAACGAGCCGTCCGGCGCGAACGAGCCGGGAATCACGTGACGCCGCGTCACTCGACGTGCCACCGACGTCACATGCTTCTCGCCAAGGATTGCAGAAATGACGTCCTCACTCCTCGCTCGATCACCAGGGAGTTGTGGTAAGTCTGGGGGGGGGGGATTAAGGAGGGTGAGGGGGTTTAAATTTTTTTTTTGCACATATGTACATATACCCAACTCATTGGATTTTTTTTATGTCCATATTGGCCGCAAGTGGGACCCCCTTTCGGACATAAAAAATATGAACATAAAATTTTGCTCTGCACATCCCTAATATATGGACAACACCAACATTTGTTGTTTCATTTTGGTCATTTCCCATCTGAAACAACACAAAAACAAAAGAATTTTGTTCGGTTCAATTAGCCTTCACCATTGGTTTTAATGTGTGCTAAAATGCAGCAGTGAAATGAAAAACATAGTAAATGAAAACCAAAATGAAAGCTTTTCCCATTTACACCCCTAACTTGTAATCATAGACTATTTATATAAGCACTAGTAATACAAAAACACCAATGTGAAAATGCTGAATCTAGTATTTTTTTGTATGTATCTTGTGGATACCTCATATATTTCACATGGGCTATTTTCAAAACGCCTCAAGTGTGGGGTATGCAGTGTATTTACGTACTGCTATGCATGTCACTCACAATATCTTAGGACTATGCTCTGGATAGTTTATGATAACACCAGCCCGACCAGACACGATACGTGTTTCGCTGGCTTCTTCAGGGGTGGGAAGGCAATACGGTGTTTTAAATCACTGTCTCTCTGCATGGATTATTGCTTGCGACTTCGCAAGCAATAATCCATGCAGAGAGACATGCAGAGAGACAGTGATTTAAAACACCGTATTGCCTTCCCACCCCTGAAGAAGCCAGCGAAACACGTATCGTGTCTGGTCGGGCTGGTATTATCATAAACTGTCCAGATAAGTTCAGATAAAGATTCTGCTTTTTCTGCATAATAACGATATGAGTGAAAACGTTTATAAAAATCTTTGTTTATAAAAAATGTAAACTACGTGGTTACCGATGATTATAATAATGGGAGCATAGTCCTAAGATATTGTGAGTGACATGCATAGCAGTACGTAAATACACTGCATACCCCACACTTGAGGCGTTTTGAAAATAGCCCATGTGAAATATATGAGGTAGCCACAAGATACATAGAAAAAAATACTAGATTCAGCATTTTCACATTGGTGTTTTTGTATTACTAGAGTTTGAGTATACACCAGTATATACAGGTTTTTGTTTTCAGTATTTTTATAAGCAGGCACAGGTACATAGTACAAATGAACAAAATATGATACCACCACACAATTACAAACACGTACATTTCTCATAATCTAATATCAAATATAAAAAGTGACATGAAAGATTTTACTGGGTTACAGAAGAGGACTCTCATGGTTACTTCAGCTGGATCACAATGCTCATCCCAGCATATGAGGTGGAGGAAGAAGACAGAATTAATAGGTCCCATTGCAGCCTTCTTCATGATCAGTTTAGGCAGTGGTGAAAATCTTATGGCAAGCATGGTACTACATCACCAGAAGGATAATGTTACAGGCTATGGGATAAAAGGAATTTTTTTAAATGCATTTTATTGATTGACAAGCTATCAAAATCACATAGGGTTCACAGCACAAAAAAACAAACATGCTCCGTTGTCAGGCTACATGTCAGATCTAAGCCAGGTCATTATCTGAAACGCTGTCTGGCTTATCTATTTCTCTCCAAAATCCATTTCCATAAGCAGTTATTAGCCAGGCAGACTTGGGAAAGCCGGCGCTTATCCCTGGGAGTGAGATACAAGAAATGCATCAACTATTGGGGATCTGCTGGGTGTTTGTGACCCAGACTGGACCCTCTCGGAAACAGGACCTTGGTCTGACCCAGCAGGGCACTGCTTATGTTCTTATGTACAGGATGCTGGGCTGGATGGACCTTGGTGTGACCCAGCCTGGCACTTCTTATGTTCTTATGTACAGGATGCTGGGCTGGATGGACCTTGGTCTGACCCAGCAGGGCACTGCTTATGTTCTTACAAGCCGTTAAGCCCGTTAAAACGGGCTACATTACATTTTTTTTTTCAGTCCATTTTCTAACACAGCACCCTTCTACACTTTTTCTCCCTCTCTCCCCCTTCCCCTCGTTCACTCCTCCCCTTTCCTCCACTCAGTCTTACTCACCCTCTGTCTCCCACTGCCTCCTTCTCCTCACTCTCACCTCCCTCCCCTTCCCTCAGTCACTCCCATCTCTCTCCCCTTCCCTCAGTCACTCCCCATCCTCTCTCAATCCCATCCCCTCCCCTCAGCCCTCCTCCACTCCCTTTTTCTCTGCTCCACAACTTCTTACCCTTCCACTTACTCACATCCCTGTCTCTCACCTCTCCCTCATTCTCCCTCTCCCCCCTTCCACTTACTCACATTCCTGTCTCTCACCTCTCCCTCATTCTCCCTCTCCCCTCACTCCCTACCTCCCTCCCACACACTCACCCACTCCTCCCTCCCTCTCACTCAGTCCCTCCCTCCCCTCCCTCAGTCCCTCCCTCCCACTCAGTCCTCCCCCTCACTCAATCCCTCCCTCCCTCCCACTCAGTCCCCTCCCTCTCACTCAGTCACTCCCTCCCACTCCCTCCCTCCCTCCCTCCCTCTCACTCAGTCCGTCCCTCCCTCTCTCTCTCTCCTCCCTCCCTTGCTACTGGCCGCCGCTGCCGCTGCTGCCCGCCACCGCCGCCACCCGCCGCCGCTGCCACTCGACGCCGCCATGTTTTTTTTTTTTCTGACGCTGGCAGAAACCGACGTGCTCGCCCGCACATGCGTGGTAGAACTGGTCTCTACTGCGCATTTGCGGCACGTCGGTCAACCTTCAATTATTAGGTTGATTTTCAAACAACAAAATCTACATACATTTCCAAAATCAGAAACAGAGGGGTCAAGTTTTAGAAGGTTCTAGCCACCTAATTCCCAGATCAATCCCTTTGAAAATTGACTAGGTCTGAGTGGCTAAATTTAAATACTTAAAAAGTGGGTGGCCCCAGGAGCGTGTATACCCACTTTAGTAGAATGACACTGAAGAACTGCCAGTTGGGTGCTGTCCCTTTAAGGGCTGCAAACTCACAACAGAGCTGGGGTCAGTTTGGGGCATGTGCAAACAGATCATTACTTCCTGAGCAAGATGGAGGAAATTCTCTGCTCTGCCCTGAAACTAAAAGAAAATTGTTTGTTTTAATTAAGGTAAAGAAAGAAAATCCATGCATATGTGCATTGATATGAATTGTATTGTAGTTAGCTACGGAGCCTTGTCATGGAGTTTCATTATTATTTTGCCTGTATAATGGTACAAATTGTTAGGATTTAAGCATGTGCAAACAGATCATTACTTTCTGAGCAAGACAGAGGAAGTTCTCTGCTCTGCCCTGAAACTAAAAGAAAATTGTTTGTTTTAATTAAGGATCCATGCTGTGAAGGATTAGTAATTTGAATTGCCAGAGGCTGAGGTTTCCCTTGGCAATGAGTGTTCAGTGGTTAGGATCAAAAAGAAGCGCTGACATCATCTCCCGCCCTTCAGCATTCAAATGACTTCACAGTAGGACACAAGCTGGTACTTTGAAATAAATGCAAAGACTGGGTAAAGATTGGAGATAGCTGCTGAATTGTCACCAGTTGAAATCTTTGAGCAGTAATGTCTAAGCTACTACAGTTTGCATGTGTTTGCAGAGTGAGCAGAATGATTAAGTCTGCTACTTATTCAGTAAAGTTTAATGCTGTTATATGTTAAGGCAGTGTATAACTTCATTATTGGTGCTGGGCTAACAGTTGAACTGCAGGTCTCTACAGCCTTAACCTTTGTATAGTCTGGTTAACCCTGCCGTAATAAACTGGAAGAAACCACCAGTGCCATACATATATTACAGGGTCACATGTGGTTTGGTCAGTGGAAGGAAGATAGGAACCTAGCACTGATTTTTAGCATTAGGCATGTAACTTAGGAACCCAAACCTAGTGACTGCAAAAGTGAACCTAAATCTAGTCAGCTTTGTCTGTGCCCCAGAACCTTGCAATCATTTTCTCAAATTCCTCTCCTCCCCCTGAAGCCCTGATGATAAAAATTGAACCTCTTCCCCCACCCCCACTCCGCACTGCAGATTTTTCACACCTCAAGCCCCCCCCCCCCCCCCAGCACTCCAGTCACTTTTCAGATGCCCCTTCTTTCCAACACCTGATGGCTGTGACAACATATAGTCACATATTAAATGACAATAAAGACCAAATTGATCCATCCAGTCTGCCCAGTACAGAACAGACTCGTTCACTTTAGGAATGTGCGCACACACAAAATCTTTATGCAGCCCAACCCCCAATCCCTCCTGCCACCATATCTTTTACCTGTTCTCTCAACCCTTTTCCCACCACTGTTCTGAGTATTCCCAAATTCTGCCAAAGCGATAGCCTCCATTCTTCAGCTAGTAGGCGATTCAAGCCCTACCCTCTTCAGTTTTGATTCTCAAAAAAAAAAAAAAAATCAATATCCAGACCCAACATCCCAATACAATCAGAAGACTGCTGATTTGGCTAGTAACTGCTGCTCTGTGAAGATTACTCTAATAGTTGCTGTTGAGGGTTGTAACTGCTGCTCCATGCGGGTCACACCGATGCATTCCTGGAAGCACAAAGCAGCCATGCCACTGCAGTTATAAGTTCATTACCATTCTCTGCCTCCAGTGATCCTCTGTATTTATCCCACTGTTTTTTTGAACGCCCCCTCCCCATGGCCCCCGATGAGAGCTCTGATATTCTTCCCACTGTATAGAAAACTCAATGGCTTTCCTCTCCCTCCCCCTGATCCTCCCCCCTTAAGGAATCAACACGACAGTGCCAGCACCCCAATTAAAGTTTCAGCCTCTCCCGAAGCATCCGTGAATTAGCTTCCTGGCTTCCCATTTATCCCCTCTATCTTGCCAGTAGGCAGTGCTACCTCCAGTACTACTCTAAGAGTAGAGGAGTGATGGGGCAAGGGGGAATTGAGGGGGGGTTCTGAATGGGAGAGAGCTTACTTGGGAATGTTTGGCGGAGAGGAGTCAGAACTTTTCTCAGAGTGTTGGAGAGAGGGATATAGGCACAGTAATCAGGACTTCTGAGGAGGTGGGGGAGGAGATCAGAGCTGTCAGGTTACCTGAGAGGGGATCAGAGCTGTCATATCAGGAGAGAGTGTCAGAACTATCATTGGGGTAGAGGGAAAAAGGAAGATTTTTTTTTTTTTTTTTTTTTTAATAAAAAGCTCTATCTGCCTGTCTTAAAAAATTAGGCAGAGGAAAATTTGTATTAAGCTGCTCAGTGGCCAGACAGCTAAGGTAATAGGCTAATTTTCATAAGATCATAAGAAGTTGCCATACTGGGTCAGATCGAGGGTCCATCAAGTCCAGCATCCTATTTCTAACAGTGACCAGTCCAGGTTACAAGTACCTAGCAAGTACCCAAACATTAAATAGATCCCATGCTACTAATGCCAGTAATAGCAATGGCTATTCCCTAAGTCAACTTAATTAATAGCAGCTTATGGACTTCTCCAGGAACTTATCCAAAACTTTTTTAAACCCAGCTATACCAATTGCCTTCACCACATCCTCCAGCAATGAATTCCAAAGTTTAATTGTTTGTTGAATCTTCTCCAATTTGTTTTAAATGTGCTACTTGCTAATTAATGGAGTGCCCCCTAGTCCTTCTATTATCTGAAAGAATAAATAACTGATTCTCATTTACCCTTTCTAGTCCTCTCATGATTTTAAAGACTTCTATCATATCCCCCCTCAACCATCTCTTCTCCAAGCTGAACAGCCCTAACTTCTTTAGCCTTTCCTCATAGGGGAAACCTTCCACCCCCATTATCATTTTGGTCGCCCTTCTCTGTATCTTCTCTCGTGCAACTATATGTTTTTTGAGATGCAGTGACCAGAATTGTACACAGTACTCAAGTAGCGGTTTCACCAAAGAATGATACAGAGGCATTATGACATTCTTTGTTTTATTTACCATTCCCTTCCTAATAATTCCTAACATTCTGTTTGATTTTTTTGACCGCTGCAGCTGATGATTTCAATGTATTATCCACTATGACACTTAGATCTTTTTCCTGGGTAGTAACTCCTAATATGGAACCTAACATTGTATAACTACAGCATGGGTTATTTTTCTCTATATGCATCACTTCTCCACATTCAATTTCATCTACCATTTGGACACCCAATCTTCCAACCTTGTAAGGTCCTCTTGCAATTTATCTCAATCCACATGTTATTTAACTACTCTGAATTATTTTGTGTCATCTGCAAATTTGATCACCTCACTCATCATATACCATTCAGATCATTTATAAATATATTGAAAAGCACCAGTCCCTGAGGCACTCCACTGTTTACCATTTTCCACTGAGAAAACTAATCATTTAGTCTTTCTCTCTGTTTCCTGTCTTTTAACCAGGCTACAATCCATGTCTCCTTTCCCATGACTTTTATTTTTCTTAGAAGCCTCTCATGAGACAATTGTCAAACGTCTTCTGAAAATCCAAATACTCTACATCTACCAGTTCACCTTTTTCCACATTTATTAACCCCTTCAAAAAAATGTAGCAGATTTGTGAGGCAAGACTTCCCTTTGCTAAATCCATGGTGGCTGTGTTCTATTAAGCCATATCTTTCTATATGCTCTGTGATTTTGTTCTTTCAAATAATTTTCACTATTTTTCCTAGCACTGAAGTCAGGCTCACTGTTTTACAGTTTCCCGATCACCCCTGGAGCCCTTTTTAAAGGGGTTACATTGGCCACCCTCCAGAATTCAGGTACAATAGACAATTTTAATGATAGGTTACAAATTTTTACTAATAGATTTGAAATCTCATTTTTGAGTTCTTTCAGAACCCTGCAGTGTACAGCATCCGGTCCAAGAGATTTTCTACTCTTTAGTGTCATTTGGTTCAATTTATCTAACTCATCACCCTTGAAAACCATCTTCAGAACCGGCATCTCCCCAACATCCTGATTAATATACACAGAAGCAAAGATTTCATGTAGTCTTTCTGCAATGGCCTTATCTTCCCTAAGAGCTCCATTATCCCCTCGATCATCTAATGGCACAACTGACTCCCTTGCTGGATTCCTGCTACAGATATATTTAAAAATGTTTTTATTATGAGTTTTTGCTTTTATGGCCAATTTCATTTCAAATTCTCTGTTAGCCTGTCTTACCAATGTTTACATTTAACTTGACAATGCTTATGCTTTTCTTATGCTTTTTCTTATTTTCTTCAGATGGATCCTTCTTCCAATTTTTTTAAGGAAGTGTTTTTTGGCTAAATAGGGGCAGATCTTAAAACATACGTGCGGGCGTAGATTTGTTCACGCTGTGCCCGATTTTTCAACATGTGCGCGCTGCCGCGCGCATGTTATAAAATCCAGGGTCGGCGCGCGCAAGGGGGTGCACACATGTGCACCTTGCATGAGCCGAGCCCGAGGGGAGCCCCGATGGCTTTCCCCGTTCCCTTCAAGGCCGCTCCGAAATCGGAGCGGCCTTGAAGGGAACTTTTTTTACGGCTCCCCCCCGGCTTCCCCTCCCTTCCCCTATCTAACCCACCCCCCATACCTTTGTCAAAAACGTTAAGCCTGCCTGAGACAGGCGTAAATTGCGCGCGCCAGCTGGCTGCCGTGCACCATTCCCCAGCCCAGGGGCTGCTTCGGAGGCCTCAGCAACACCCCCGGGCTGACACCATGCCCACGGCCCCACCCCTGGAATGCCCTGAATGCTGTGCTGCCCCCCCCACGCCCCCCCCCCCCCCCCCACACGCCCCCTAAGCAAAGCCCCAGGACTTACGCGCATCCCGGGGCTTTGCGCACGCCGGCCGCCTATGCAACATAGGTGCGCCGCCCCGCAAGTCCCCTGCGCGCGTAAATCTGGCTGGGTTTACGCGAGCGTGGCTTTTAAAATTTACCCCATAGCCTCTTTCACCTCCCCTTTTAACCATGCCAGTAATCGTTTGGCCTTCCTTCCACCTTTCTTAATGCGTGGAATACATCTGGACTACGCTTCTAAGATTGCATTTTTAAACAATGTTCATGCCTGTTGCACACTCTTAACCTTTGCTTCTGCATCTTTCAGATTTTTTTCTAACAATTTTTCTCATTTTATCAAAGTTTCTCTTTTGAAAGTTTAGTGCTAGAGCCATGAGTTTGCTTATTGTCCTCCTTCCAATCATTAGTTCAAATTTGATCATGTTATGATCAGTATTGCCAAATGGCCCCACCAGGTTTACCTCTCTCACCAAATCCTGCATTCCACTAAGAATTAGATCTAAAATTAGATCTCATTGAGAGATGAGCCATCTGGGTGGTAGCTGAAAATGATCCAAAAATGTTTAGCTAAAAATCTGGATACCTTATCCATTTAGTGGCTGTTTGAAAAATTACCAGAGGAAATACAGGAAGCAAAAGGGGAAAAGGGTTTCTATGTCAATAAACTACTAAACTCAAACTTTCTTGTGCCTACTTAGGGCCAAATGAACTAAATATTCTTCTCCTAAACACAAAATATTTAAAAAATCCTTTTGCCCATCTGGCCCTAAGTGGGTACAGGTAAGTCTATGAAAGATAGACTTTTGTTTTATCACAGATGAGTAAATGGCTCTGGGAGTGATCTTCTGTTTTGTCATCATTGTCAGAGACATGGAGGAGCCACAAGCTGCAGCTTCTTTGGTTGCACACTAGATCTGTAAGAACCTGCTTAGATAAAGTGCACTTTTCAAGAGGGTAGTATCAATTAGTTCTCTGTGTACAGAGCCAACATTTTTGAATGACATTGTTGTCTGAATTCCCCTGTACATCCATTTATGCCTGTCCTACACTTCAGAGGCAAAAGGTATAATTAGGTATCTATGAGAGAGCTCACATCCTGTATGTGAACTGAGCCTGAGGATGGTTACTGTAGCCTAGCCAGAGGCAGTAGTGATCATCATATAGGAGCTATGACAAGGGAGAGATTGCAATGGAACTAAGACTCTATTTCTAATTTGTATTTTTACTTGCACACACATTTGAGCCTTCAAAGATTAATGATGAACATTGTCTATAAGTAAAGCATGAATACCAAAATAATTTTTGTTTTAAAGTGAAGGTTTGGTTAATTTTCCCAAAAGATTCTGGGCTTCTAAGAGATGGGATTTGTTGTTTTATTTTTTTTACATAAAATATTGCTATTTTTATTTACCAAATTTGGCAAATATCCTTCTATCATAAACTTTTGTAAGTACTAAAGCTGGATCAAGTAAGCTCATTGTAAATTAAATCTAGGTTACATTTCCATAAGAGATTCCTTATGGTGGATTTTTAAAACTCCTCTGGTAACAACATCTTTATAATGTTCTTACCCAGTGTGCATCCAATGTGTTGTTGAAAGTCCTAAATCCAAAGTAATCCAGTGCTAAGAATGAGAGACTTTTTCATTGTTCTGAATTTTTGCCATTCTCAATCAATGAGAAACTTTTGCATTACTCTGCCAGTGCTACCAATCTCACTTACTCAACCAAGAGACCTTTTCATTATTCTGACTGTGCTGCCACCCTTATTCAGTAAGAGAGACTATTTCCAGGGCAATGATTATCCTGGTTCACCAAAGGGGGGAAAAAAACATTTAAACCTGATAGCCAATTCGAAATTGTATCTGAGAAGAACTATGCTGTAAACAATCAAGGTCCCCTACTTTGACACCACCTGCTTATTCAAAATATGTCTCACCCCCCAAAACTCAGAGATCTCCCCAGTGATATGGGGAAGAGGACATCATGTATACCACAGATCACAGAAAAGACTTAAGGACAAGTATTTTATTTTATTGTAAGGTCAGATGTCAGTTGTTTTTCAGTTTTTTAATTTTAAGCTTCTGTCTTTAACTTAGGTTTGTTTTGAATATGATTTACTTTTTAGTATGACTTTTTATTATGTGTGTTTTTGTAAGTTGTGATGATTATATGTTTGTATTTGAAGCCGCTCAGAATTTTAGATGATGCGGCAGATAAACTATTTAAATAAATAAATAGATAAATAAGAGCAAAGCATCAAATACCTATCAACAATAATGCGGCTATCAGCTGTCTACCAAAAGAGAAATCCTCACACATGATAAATGGATACATAGGCCTATTTAATGCCAGATAAGTCAACAAAAAATGCCTGAAGATCCAGAACTTAATAAATGAATTAAACTTAGATATTTTAGGATTAACTGAAACATGGCTAGATGAGCCAGGGAGTTTCATTAAGCTAATTATGCCCAGAAGGTTTCTCCATTGTTCATAAAGTCAAATCAGGAAGACAAAAAGGAAGGTAAGCAATCCTGTCCCAAAACACTATCAAAATGCGTCAAATCCCAGTCTCACCAGAATCAGAAAAACTACTAGGCCAGCTAGGAGTTGAGAACCAAATAGGACTCCTAGTAGTTTATCAACCTCGTTAAAATAATATTTCATCTATTCAAGAACTACTAAAACTAATTACAAATTTGACTCTAAGATTCACAAACTAGTGATCAGAGGTGACTTTAATTTACACATAGATAACCCAATATCAACATGACTGATCTCCTCATGTTGTATCTGTGGACCCTTGGGCTGGGGTGAGATTGGCTCTACCCACAGGGAGGTGCCCTGCAGGTTCTCACTGACAGCAGGTGGACCCAGGCAAAACAGAGACTGGTCTAGAGCTTCACCTATACCAGCTCTCATTCCCCTTGGGTTGAGCCTTTAGGTTCCAGGACTGGCAGGACATAGGTGAAGGTCTCTAGAGATTGCTAGAGTTGAGGTCCAGGGGCAGGTTAAGGTCAGAGGCAGGTAGTGGTCAGGCATAATGAGAGTCCAGGCAAGGGTCGAAACCAGGTCCAAGAGAGAGGAAGAAGGATGGATAGGGCTGAGGCAGGCTGGGCAGATGAAGACTGGAACAGGCTGGGCAGACAAAGTCAGGAAGCAACACACACTACAGAATGTAGCTGGACTTGTTACTGAGGCAGGGTGCAAAAGGGAAGCTGCCCTTAAATAAGGAAAGACAGTGATGTCATCAACAGGGGCTGCAGGGCCTTTCCTGCCACAGTTCCTTTAAGAGTGCCGGTGTCGGGTGTGGTGTGCATCTAAGGAGCGCCGAAAGAGGTAGGAACTGGTCGTGTCCTGCTGCATGGTGGTCAGTGGCTTCCTGCCACAGGAAGAGTCAGCAGCATCTTGCCGAAGCGTGCCCGCTGTGTAGGTGAGTGCAATGGTTTGCGGGGGCAGCCCACGCGTGGTCAAATGCAACACTTCCTCTTTATGTTGACAGTAGGAGATCCATATTCAAAAGCATTCAGCTGGATAACTGAGAAGTAGTCTGGCTAAATCTCTGCATTTGCTAAATTATCTGCAGCCTTCAACACGGTAAATCACACCATACTCATCGATCAATTAGAAAATATAGGCATCATAGGGTCTGCACTAAGCTGGTAATCTTTCCTGAGCGACAGGTTTTACAAAGTAAGGATAAATAACACAGAATCCCACCCGGTACTGTCAGACCAGGGAGTCCCTCAAGGCTCTTCTCTATCACCCACTCTGTTCAACATCTACCTCCTCCCTCTTTGTCAACTTCTCTCAAACCTGAATCTCACATATTTCCTCTATGCGGACGACATACAGATCCTCATCCCAATCACAGAGTCCTTACAAAAAACCATCACTATCTGGAAGGAATGCATTCAACCCATCAAACAATTACTCTCTAGTCTCAACCTTGTTCTGAACGCTAACAAAACAGAAATGCTCATTATCACCCATGAATCTCCTTCAAACCCAGCTAATCTCTCCCTGACCACATGTCCTAATATCAACTTCTCACCTGTCGTCAGGAATTTAGGAGCCTGGCTGGACAATAAACTAAACTTAAAAAAATTTATAAACACCACGACTAAGGACTGCTTTTACAAATTGCAAGTCCTAAAAAAACTTAAACCCCTCCTTCACTTCAACGACTTCCGCCTTGTACTTCAAGCAATTGTTCTTACAAAGATTGATTATTGCAACTCTCTCTTACTCGGTCTTCCTCTCAACTCTATCAAACCCCTACAGATGGTCCAGAATGCCGCCGCCAGAATTCTCACTAACTCTAACAAAAGGGAACACATAACACCCATACTCCGTAACCTACACTGGCTTCCCATCAAATACAGGATCCTTTTCAAAATACTAACCATCATTCATAAATCAATTCACAACATCTCGCCCATCAATTTAAAGATGCAACTTCGACCGCATACCTCCTCTCGACCCATCAGAAGCGCATACAAGGGTACACTGTATGCCCCAACCGCAAAAACTTCACGAAGGAAACGAGCTCTATCTACTGCTGGACCTCACCATTGGAACACTCTCCCCCCAGACTTAAGACTAGAACCAAGCCATCCTGTTTTCAAAAAAAAGCTAAAAACCTGGCTCTTTAGTCAAGCTTTCACAGACACATAAGGAACTAATCCCTCGCTGTCTTCTCTCCTCCACCTCCAATCTTCGACCCTTATCCACTTACCCCCCCCTTACATTAAGTTATGACGGCCTCATTTTACTCTATGACTTATATCATCCTAAGACATTAATGTTTATGCCTTATGTTACTTCATACCTTATGTCACTTCATCTCACCATTGTTTATGCTCTATGTTACGCTATGACTTAGGTCACCCTATGATAACTGGATCACTTGTATATTATACAATGTTATTATATTATTATTATGTGTTTCCGGACTTCACCACCCAAAAGACTACATTACACAATCTGCCTCCACTTTTTAATCTTCTATACATGTTTATTGTATTGTGACATCATTTAAGTAGTCAACCCAGTAGTTATCCCAGAGAAGCTACCTTTTGTTGATTCTTCGAATAGTCACTGTTTCATTATGTTACATGCAAAGCCTTTTGTTGATTCTTCGAATAGGTACTGTTTCATTATGTTACATGTAAAGCCTTGTTTAATATGTTTCTTGTAAAGCCTTGTTTAATATGTAAAGCCTTGTTTAATATGTTTCTTGTAAAGCCAAGGGCACTGTTTCCCGTCCCGAGGCATTTTTGCTGTTACCTGTAAACCGGATTGATTTGTTTCCTAACAGGAAATTTGGTATATAAAAATTCTAAATAAATAAATAAATAAATAAATGAAAATTTGGGGTACTTATCTGAATAAATTCTAGTCAGATAATGTTATCCGACTAGAAGTTAACTGGATAAGTTAGGGATATTCTAGAGGCATAACTGGGAGGAGATGAGTTTGTTGGATAAGATACTCAGAGTTGGCTAGATGACTTATCCGGCTAAATCTGGTTGGCCCTTAGACCTGTGCTAAAGTTAGCCAGAATAACCTATCCAGCTAAGCTTAAAATAGCCGGGTATGTTTAGCAGCGAGGCTGTGCCACTAAATATAGACCACTAATTAACCGGCTAGCTAGCAGAGTCACATAGCGACTGAATGTAGGCCTCCAAGTTTCAGTCAGGTTGTTAAATCCCCTACACTATAGAAAGGACTCATACTAGACCTAATCTTCCATATGGGAGTTGAAAACCTAGACCATTAGGTGGATGTCATTAAAATAACACTGCTCTTTGGTCCAATCACTCAATAATTAAGTTCTCTCTATGCAGTAATTTTATACAGGCAGATAAAACCAGATCCTTGAAAGTAATCTGGATCAAGAAATTCCAGACTCTGTAAAATCTTGTAAATGCCCTAGATTTCTCCCTTATGGATAACATGCCATTATCTGTAATAGTCCAAGTAAAGGTTTGGAATGAAAACCTAGCAAAAGTCTTAGACAAGATTGTCCCACACAAAAAAATGTCAATGCCCAGCCCATAGAAACATACCTTGGTATTCACAAGAACATCAAGCTCCAAAACGTCGAGGGCTTACACTAGAAAGAAAATGTCAACACTCCTTGGACAGACCTACCAGAAGATCTTAACAAAGACCAAAAAATAATATTTCTCCCATGGCATTGAACAAATCTCAAACCCAAAAAAGAAACAGTAAAAAGTAAATGGTCCACTAAAACCAGCATCTCAACAACAACACATCACCATATCTAAACTAACAGCAAATAAAATTGCCTCCCACTTTGAGAACAAAATCCAGGATTTCTGTCAACACCATCAAGATAGTTTCCATTCAGAGATACTGCTAAACACACTAAAGGTATGGGAACATTTGCCGCTATTTACTAAGAAAGACCTTTTACTGCCCTACGTCCAACAATCTGCTCATCCAAGTTAGTAAAGCTCATTAGTGAGGCCCTCAAACACTTTCCTCTCTGACAGCATGCTTCCTACAGAGCTAAGAAAGGCATGATACAGCCTCTAATAAAAAAAAAAAAAGAAAAACTTAGACTCAGACAAACCTGAAAACTACTGCTCAGTATCAAATCTCTCCTTTCTAGGGAAAGAGATAACATGGTCATTAAGAGTTCAGCTAAACAAATGGCTAACAGAAAAAATCTGGCTCAACCCATATCAATCTGTATTCAGAAAAGGCCATGGAAGAGAGACAATCCTGGTTTCCCGCTTGGTAAATATCACAATAGAAGTCACGCAGCAGTTCTAGTGTTAGTGAATTTCTCAGCAGCCTTTGACACTATCATTCTATCACAATTGGCTTAAGTGACAAGGTCCTAACCTGGTTCAACTCCTTTCTGTCAGATAGGCAGCAATCAGTACATTTCACTGACGCCACATCGGCGTCCTGGGTCTTAAACTGTGTGGTCCCCAAGGCTCCATACTATCACCTGTACTCTTCAACATATACCTCAACCACTGGTACAGTTGAGTTGAACCTTTGACATAAAGGCCTACTTGTATGCAAATGATGTACAACTCATGGTACCAATGGACCTGACCTAGCAATAGCTATAAATAAGCTTGTCAAAAAACAACAAATTCAACCAAAATCCTCACAAAACAGAGATACTCTGGATACAAAACAGGCACAAACAAATCTCTAACCTGAAAATCCCATTTGGAACCTAATTGCTCCCACTAAAAACACAAGTAAAAAGCCTCGGAGTCTTAATAGACTCTGAACTTACCATGCTCCCTCAAATCCAGACAACATTAAAAAGCTGCCATTTTCAACCTCAAAACTCATAAAGAATCCACCCACTCATCAAGAAATCAAATCTACTCACTGCTGTCATGCCACAATAAATACATGACTGGACTACTGTAATGCATTTTATAAGACAAGACCCTACTCAGATTCCAGATAATACAGAGCCTCGCTGCACAACAGATAGAAGGATACAAACCTTATGACTATATCACATTGTTCCTACTCAAGCTGTGCTACCTCCCAATATCATACAGAACAAAATTCAAAACTCTGACACTGATATTCAAGGCTCTAAGAGGAGATGGACCTCTCTGAGCAAAAGACTATCCGCATTCATGCCTTCCAGACCACTAAGATTCTCACTCGGAGCTTCCACGAAAGAAAAATATAAAATAAAAAGAAATCCAACAAACAGATCCTCCACGGGAGCAGCACCTGCCCTAGGAGCTCTCTCCCAGAAGACCTCCAACAAGTACGTGACTACTCTCAATTCAGGAAGCAAATAAAAGCCTGGCTATTTTAGCAGGCCTTTAAATGATAAAGCCAAAAACTGATTGTGGAAGCTGTCTAGCTTTTCATATGAACATCTTAAACATGCTGCTACAGCACCAGGAATTTGTTGTGGTTAGAGCTTGGTCATGACTGTACATTTATTTCAGTCAGGCTTTGTGGGTGCACTTTATTTTATTGAGATGCATTGTGATTTTCCTTCTATTCAAAATCGTTTACACCTTTGAAATATAAAGCTCCAAATGACCTGTTTATGTGCAAATGTTTCTAATGTGCTGTAACCCATTTTGAATGAATTCTGTATTCTAAAAAGGTGGAAAATAAAGAATAATAAATAAATAGCATACTGCACAATAATGTCATCCAGTTTAGCAAAAGTACATATCAGGAAAAAAAAAAAAGTTATTTTCTCTCTCAGTTCACCCAAGCTTCAGTTATGCTACTTTGGCTGTGTCAGAGAGGTTTTGCAATTTCATTTTTAGATTTTCAGCTGTAAAAGCAGATATACCCTTTCTGTGAGAAGAGCTGATAAGCCTAGGTAGACACTGACCTCAGTGGGTCTTTGTCTGCTTTATTCAAACAGGTTTGAAAATGACAATACAATTAGCACTTCCTTCATACTTCTTTTCAGCCTATAAATAAAATTCTCAAATCGGTATATGTCAGCACAGTTCTGTGGCCTGGGAATCATTTCACCAGTGGTTTCAGAGGATCCTCCTCAGAGCATGCTTGTGCCAGGAAATCCTGTCATTCAGCTAGTAGGGGAGGTTTATTCAGCTTTGACATCAATGTGTTCAACATGGACCATGCATTTTTTGGAGTTTATTTCCTTGTCCGGGGGCAGGTTTGACATAGTGGGTGGGTTTTCTCCAGTGCTTGTTACAGGAAAAGGCAATGGGGGAAGTGTGGGGGGGAGGGGGAAACATTTAAAGGCAAAACTCACAGCGTTGAGTGGGAATGCAGTGAGATGATAAGGCTACGAAAGCTGAGGCCCTTTTCTGCAATAAGAGTCTAATCATATTTTTAGAGCCTGAAAGAACCAAGCAGGTTTTTTGTCAGTGATGGAAACAAGGCAAGTTATATTCTGCCTTGCCTTATGCCTGGCTGCCATCAACTGCCTTCCATGGCCTACTGCTACGACTCAGGTAAGTAAAATGACACCTTTCACACTGGGATAGTGTCCTATGGGTCGCTGGTGCTCCATGAGTCTAAACCTCATCCAGTAACTAGCTTTAAGAGTTTATTTTGGCTGAGGCATACCTCATTTCTTGGCTCATGCATCCTTTAATCCATATACTACTTATTGTACATATTCTAAGCCTTGCACATGCATCTGTGCAGTTTGGGGATAATAATGATCTAACAATGGAAATACCCTTAAAAAAAAAAAAAGGTTATTGTGCTTTGATGTTAGAAAAGTTCCATCTTCTTACCTCTGACACCTTGTAGAGAAGAAGATCAGAGCTTTTGCAGGCTTCTCATCGACTTGCGCTGCCTGCACAGCTTTAGGAAACTTTGCCATGGAACTGGCGGTAGCAGTGGGCTTGGAGGACAGGGCCGTGAGAGCTGAAGACAGTGGTACAAACTCCCCTCCTCCAATCTCTGTGGTCTTGAGTTAAATCATTTAACCTTCCTGTGTCTCAGAACCGTGTGGTTCACATTTTATATTGGTAGATGGCACAGAAATGGACTGATTTCACCTGGTATGTTTAATGTTGCGATGAGAGAGAAATGTTATAATGTGTTACCATCTGTACAACATCGCTAAGCTTTACTGAGTCGTGGGAACCCCCTAATTTCAAAATGCCTGCCTCGGTACTAAGTCCACAGATACTTTTTATTGGCAGACTTTACACCAATTAACAAATTTCCCTTTGAAAACTGCCGTGGGTACCTTTACGCCTGCATTTAGTGCAGGCAAAACTTTGCCAGAAAAAAAATAGTATGCGCAGATTGGAAATGTCAACCCACGTGCATAATTTTCGGAACCCGCTTCAAAACGCTCCCTTGGGAACGTCGCACCCTGTTCCAGGTAAAAAGTGTGAGTGCTGTGGAGCCCCGAGCATAATTGTAGGCATATGGAGGGCAAGTGCCAGTTTCAGATAACCACGTTACCAGGGTGAATTCCTATTTACTCGGATAAATGGCTCTGAAGCTTTCCCTCTGTGGCATGAATGCAACATTTTGTGATGATGATATTCATAATGCTGAGAGAGACCTATGAGTTTAAAAATGCTCTAATCCTACAGTTATATTCATAGATCGAGATAAAACATAACAATATAATATGATAAGTGTCTTTTTTTTCTCATATTCTATCTCCAAATTTTTTTTTAAATGAGTACCACTTGTCTGACTTCATGGCTTAGGCCATTGCACTGCATGTTGTGGTGTGGGTGACCTGAGTTTGGATCCACCCCATCTGTGAGTGTCGGGCAAGCCTCCGCCCATTACAAAGGTGGTGCACTCTGACTCAGCGAGGGAGGGAAGACGGCTGCTTCTACTGCAGTGATAGCTGCCAGGCAGCAAGCAGCACTGGGGGTGGGCCCTTCTGCTCCCCAGCTGGGAAGGGTCACCTGTCTGGGAAAAGAGGGGAGCATAGATGGCAGAACTAATAGTCGTGTAGGGCCTGATTTTCGAAAGCATTTACATGCTTAAAACTGGGTTTTACATACGTAAATGCACTTTAAACATGTAAATGGGCTTTTGAAAATTGCTACAACATATGCCATTGTATTATCCACGGGATTTACTCGTGTAAATGCACCTTAAGCACATAAATGACTTTTGAAAATGGAACCAATAGTATGTTCCATTCACACGTGTAACTCCTTTGAAAATTACCTCCATAGTGCATAAATTAGTGTGCTCATACACACCTTATTTATTTAATTAGATTTTTATATTCCGCTTTTCGGCACTTCAAAGTGCACATCAAAGCGGATTACATTCAGGTATATCGGTATTTCCCTATCCCCACAGGGCTTACAATTTAAGGGGCGATTTCAAAAGCCCGGCATGTGCAAATCCCGGGAGATATGCGTGTGGCCGGGCCGAGCGCACCTCGAGCACATTTTCAAAATGGCCTGGCCACGCACTTATCTCCTGGTACTCGCAGAAGAGCTGGGGTTTTGAAAAGGGGTGGGCCGGGGCTGGACGGGATAGTGCCATCAGGTGCTGTCTTGGTGAAGCACGTGCCGGCAGCCAGCCGGCGCGCCGAACTTACTCCTGCTCCATTGAGCAAATAAGTTCTAAAACAAACAAAAAAAAAAGGATAGTTAGGATGGGTTTAGGGGTCAGGGTGGAGGAAGGTTAGTTAGGGGGATAGGAGTCACCATGCATTTTTTACAAAATGCCCTCTTACGCACGCGAGTCAGAACCCATGTTCTTATGCGCATGAGTATCGGATTTTATAACATGCGCGAGGCAAAGCATGCATGTTATAAAATTGGCAAGTCCAAGTGTGAGTACTGGGAACCATGCACACTTGGACACCTGTGTGTCCATTTTAAAATCTACCTTTAATTTTGTGCCTGAGGCAACAGAGGGTAAAGAATCACAAGGAGCAACAGTGAGATTTGAAATCTGGTTTCCCTGGGATGTAGGCTGCTGCTCTAACCACTAGGTGACTCCTCCATTTCATTTTTGTTCACTAAATCTTATCAGACTTTTTGTTTTGTTTTGCTTTTTTTTTTATGTGTGGTTTTTTTTCACTTTCCCTTTTTTTCATTCTAGTTGGTATTAAAAGGGAGACATGGTGGGGGGGGGGGGGGGGGGGGAGAGGAGGTTAAATCAGCACTAGATAAATATTATAAAGGTAATAAGAGTACAGTAGATGCTGCATGGTCCATAGTTTCCATGATTCTGGTTTTGCTTCCCTCTCTATCCTGATGTCCTAAATATTGTGTAAACTGGCTGCAGGGAAAGTAAAAGGATTAGTTATTTGCCACACAAATAATGAAAGACCTCAAAGTGACAACAACAAGCCTTGGCAAACAATAGGTTTTGGAGTACTGTTAAGATATTTGAATGTGAATATATTCAGCTGTAGCTGAATTTGTCCTATGGTATCTTGCTAAATTAGTTCATTAACGCATTGCATGCTTACAGAAAGTATATAATTGCTGTTAACATTTTCAGTTTTTTTGATTACTTTTGTTTTGAACCAGATATGAAAGGACTTCCCTGTCTCTAAAACGTTTTGCCTTCATAAAACTGGGGCAAAAATCTTGAGTATATAGTGCCATGATATGGTAACATGATTAAGAGACAATGGAGACAATGGCCTAGATTTTCTAAGACACCGCGGCATCATGAATCGCGCAGTACAGGTGGGGCGAAGCGGGGGGCGGGCTTTCGCACCCAATAGCGCCATCATAAAAGGTGGCGCTATTGGGCACGAAATAGGCACGTCGGGGCGGACGTCCGCCCCAGTGCTGCCCCGACTCCTCCTGTTCCGGTCTTGATGCCTCCCCCGTTTTGGAAAATAACCCCCAATGCCTCAAGAAGACTATAATGCAGTTGTTCTCTAGGATTGATAGGGGAGGTTGGGGGAAGCGGATTAAGATGGGGAGAAAATGAAAAAATAAATGCATTTCTGCTGCTAGGTATGCATAAGGAACAAATGGATACTAATCCATGTTGTAGGTTACTTGTATCTGTATTCAATAAAAAGTATGAACATAAAACAGTTCTGAAACCTGTCATGGGCCCCCTCCACATGGCAACCTGGTGGGTTTTCAGGATATATGTGCATGCACAGCCTCCAAAGTATGTCAATATATTTCATGCATAGTCACTAGGGACATCCTGAAAACCAAACTGACTCAGGGATGGAGGGATCAGAAGTGTCTAAGGACCAGTTTGAGCACCACTGGCATAAAATATCAAAATATCTTTCAGTTCCCATAAATCCTAACTGTATTTAATCGTATTACCCTGTTTAAATTATGCAATTTGTATGAAAAGTTAGGAACATTTTAAAAGCCAGAGGCACTTTTCAATGTTAGTAGTTTCCACATGACAGCGTAAAACAGGGCCATAGACTGGGCGACCTCGTTGTCCAGCAGTAGCACTATGAACAGATGAATGGGAGACCTTTGTTTGAATCTCATATCCGACAATGGCTATTTGAGTTGGCAGAGGCTAAGAGCATTGCAGAGGCACTCACAGCTCCTGGCAGAGAGTTGCACCCATCATGCTACACAACCACTTACTACAGGCAGGCCAAGGAAACCTTTTTTCCAGCTTCTGAAGGGAACAAGGGTCCATGAGTCACAACCAGAGGATTACCCTTACAATGGCTTGTGTGAAGGGAAGGGGACCCAGTTGGAAACAAAAATCCTGGTGGCCATAAATGAAGACCCATGCCATCTCAGCTTCAGATCACTCTCTCATAATTGACAGTGAAGAGGCATGGTGTAGGTTATGGAAGCCCTGGTGTGCAGGATGAATAGCCAAGCCAAAAAAACCCCCAAATAAAATAGAGAAAAAAAGGACACATGCTTGAGCTTTCACAATGCAAAACACAGGGTCTGACTTATGAAATTATTTTTTCTCCCATTCTGTCCCTAATGAGAAACCCTTCATCCTCGTCATTATTTATTTATTACATGTTTTTCTAACTAAAATGCTCAGTCAGTTACAATAAGCTAGAATCAATAAGAGACAGTACATCCATTCAATAATACAATAGAGTTAATACCTGAATAAGGTATAAATACCATCTTCTTATATAGTGTATATAAAAGGCTTATGCTGGTCAGTCAGTCACACTGTTGTATCTGTCTGTGGCCACCAGGTGGTGCCTGAAACAGTGGAAAGTGTCCTGTGCAAAGAGAATCTACTCTGTCTGCAAAGCCATTGTCTATCATGCTCCCGCACACACACATACACACAGGCACAGATGCACAGGCAGATAAAGACACACACAGACAAATGCACAGGTTCCCACATAAATACACACACACACAAGCACACACATACACACACATAGGCTCTCAAATGGGCTCCCATGCACACAGGCATACACAGGGAAGCACACACAGATACACACACAAGCAGACATACACATTCACAGGGTCAGGAGGAGACAAACACAGAGGCACCCACATGCATGCACACACTCATGCGCAGGCATCCATACACACACATGTGAATACGCAAGCAGATACATACATGCAGGTAAACACACACACCCACACTCATAGGCAGAGACACACATACAGAGACACAAGCACACAAATACACACAGGCTCCCCCAAAAACACACACAAAGGGACAGGCATACACAGACAGACACAATCTCCAACGCACACAGGCAGAGGCAACCGCACACACACACAAGCATAAGCTCCTACTGTTATGATTGGTGGGTTTGTGGACCCTTGGCCCAAGGCACGAGATGTTACAGCCTGTGGGGAGGTCCGTGCCATCAGGAGGTGGGATACGGAACAGCGGGGAGCTCTAGGCACAGTGATGGAGAGGCCCTAGGGACCAGTAATGAATCCCCGCAGGATGGTAGGCTCTAGGAGGTTCTCCGGAAGGTCAACTCCAAGAGGGCACAACTGCAACGTGATGGAAGTAGGAAAGAATGTAGACCACCCACGGAGTGGGGTAGTCCGGTCCCGACCTCTGCAGCTGATGTAGGTAGGAGCCTGGAGAGCGGAGGTGTTGACAAAGATGAAGCAGTAGCTAGCCCGAGGGACAGGACAGTTGACAGACAGGAACAAGTTGGGGTTCAGCCCCGGGGATCGGGGCGGAACTAGGTAGGTCTCTTGAGTAGAGGCACGACCTGAGGAGTGGGCAAGCGCTGTCAGTCAGACAGGAATACAGGCACAGTGCCAAGGAGCGAGGAGGCCAAACGAAGAACTCACAGGAGCAGCGATGATCCAGAAGAGACTCAAGTAGCTGGAGCCAAGTCAGGGTTGGACCCAAAATGCGCAGAGCCAGCCCGAGGAGTAGGGTAGGCCAGGGGAGCAAGTCCCCGAGGAAGTGCACACTGACCCCCGAGGAGCGGGTGCCAGACAGGGTCCAAGGTGAGGCAGCAGGTGACGTCTCAGGGATCCGCAGGAGTTCCTTTCAAGGATAGAACTTGTTGCCAAGTCAGTTTGCTGGGGGCGACGGTGGAGCTTATAAATGAGAGGCCCATGACGTTATCACAGCGGGATACCCCTGAGGTTCCCGCCGAAGAGGCTTCAAAGACGGAGTCTGTAACACGGGGACATGCCTAGGAAGGCCCAGCGCCGGAGTAGGGAGTGGTGGCATCCATGCCGCTGAGGAGAGTCCCACGGGACGCAGTGATACAAACAGGCCTACGCAGCGAGCAGCCCCAGGGAGGGCAGGAGCGTAGTGCAGGACATGAGTATTCGCGGTCGCAGCCATCTGCGACCGACAGGCATAACAGTGCCCCCCCTCTTAAGGCCCCTCCCCTGGGGTTTGGGCTTGTGAGGATGGTCGATATAGAACTGTTGCAGAAGGTCCTTGTCCAAGATGTTAGCCATGGGTTCCCAGCTGTTCTCCTCAGGACCAAACCCTCTCATGACAGGAGGTATTCCCATTTTCTCCCATGCTTCCAGATATCCAAGACCTCCTGGACTTGGTAGGTGATGTCGGCTTCAGAAGACAGCGGAACTGGGTCGGGTGGTTTCTTGGAGAATTCAGAGAAAATTAGAGGCTTGAGTAGAGAAATATGAAATGCGTTGTGGATCTTGAGCGATGGAGGCAATTGAAGTCAATATGTAACAGGACCCAGATGTCGTAACACTGGAACGGGTCCAATGTATCTGGAGACAAAACGAGCTGAGGGCAGCTTGAGGTGAATGAACTTAGTGCTGAGCCATACTTTATCTCCAGGTTGAAACTGGGGTGCAGCATCGTGATGGGCGTCGAAAGCCTTCTTTGATCTCTGGGCAGCCTTTTCGAGCAACTGTCGGGTACTTTGCCACAGTTGATGTAGTTCCTGGGCAGTTGCCTGCGCTGCCGGGGAAGCGACGGACAGTGGGGGTGGAAGCGGTAGCAAAGGCTGGTGTCCATAGACCAGTTGGAAAGTCAATGAGCTCGTGGAGGAAGATACATGGGAATTCAGCGTAAACTCCACCCAGTGCAAAAGGCTAGCCCAATCGTCTTGCTGCGGACTCACGTAGGCTCGCAGGAACTGTTTAAGGGTTCTGTTAGTCCTCTTGGTTTGTCCATTGGCTTGAGGGTGGTAAGCCAAGGTAAAATCCAAGGAAATGTCAAACTTCTTACAAAGTGACTTCCAGAAGCGAGTGGTAAATTGAACCCCACGGTCCGAGAGGATATGTCTGAGTAGTCTGTGGAGCCGAAACACGTGTTTAATAAACAATTTGGCCAATTGAGGTGCCGTAGAAAGGCCAGGTAGAGCCATGAAATGCGCCATCTTAGAGAAGTGGTCAACAGTGACCCAAATGGTATTATTTCTATTGAAGATGGGCAGATCCACAATATAATTGGTGGCGAAATGGGTCCAGGGTTCACTGGGAACGGGGAGTGGCTGTAGAAGTCCTCATGTTTTCCCTGCCGGAGGTTTGTGCTGGGCGCACGTAGGACAGGACTCTACATATGCTTGGGTGTCTTTTCGCATGGTGGGCCACCAGTAGTAGCGATGCAGAGTGGAGAGAGTCCTTGACTGACCCGGGTGACATGAGGTCAACGAGTCGTGTGCCCATCGTAGAACCTTCGGCCGCAGCAGGCGAGGAACCACTGTCTTACCTGGAGGCACAGGAAAGGTGGCAGACAGAATGACCCTTGCAGGATCAATAATGTGTCGCGGGGTATCTGGCAGATCCTCTGTTACGAACGATCGAGAGAGGGCATCAGCTCGACCATTCTTATCTCCAGGGTGGTATCGTAGAACAAAGTTGAATTTCGTAAAGAAGAGAAACCAGCGAGCCTGGCGGCTGTTCAGACGCTGGGCCTGGTGCAGGTATTGGAGATTCTTATGGTCTGTGTATACCGTAATCTGGTGTTGCGCCCCCTCAAGCCAAGGTCTCCATTCTTCAAATGCCAATTTGATGGCCAACAGTTCTTTATCCCCGAAGCCGTAATTTCATTCGGCAGGTGTAAAGCGTCGAGAAAAGAATGAGCAGGGGTGGAGCTTATGAGTAGTGGAAAACTGGTTAGCACCGCCCCAACTCCGATGTCGGAAGCGTCGACTTCTACCACAAATGGACATGTGGGGTCGGGATGTCGGAGGCATGGTTCTTTTAGGAAGGCCGACTTAAGATCCTGGAAGGTGGTCATGGCTTCCGGTGACCACTGAGAAGGGTTGGAGCCCTTGTGAGCCATGGCAGTGAGTGGGGTGGAATAATGGTGAATAATGAGTGGTAGCAATTGGCGAAGCCAAGGAATCTCTGGAGGGCCTTGAGGCCCGTGGGCTGTGGCCAATCATGGATGCACTTCAGTTTCTGGGGATCCATCCTACATCCCTGACTGGACACCACGTATCCCAAGAAAGGAACAGACTATTGTTCGAAAGAGCACTTCTCGAGCTTGGCGAAGAGTTGATGGTCAAGTAGGCATTGTAGAACTTGGGAGATATCTTGGCAATGACTTTGAACGTCTTGAGAGAAGATTAAGATGTCATCAAGATATATGACGACACCCTAGTACAACATATCTCTGAACACTTTGTTCATCAGATTTTGAAATACCGTGGGTGTGTTGCACAAGCCGAATGGCATTACCAGATATTCAAAGTGGCCGTCATGTGTGTTAAAGGTGGTTTTCCACTCATCGCCCTCCTGGATCTGGACCAAATTATACACACCTCGTAGGTCCAATTTAGAAAATATTTTGGCCCCTTGAAGCCTATCAAAAAGCTCTGAGATGGGAAGCCTTGCCTTGGGAGAGCTGCCTGAGAGGAGTGAGGGTGAAAGGGACTGAGCCTGGGAGCTTGAGAACTGACTTCCGCCCCCTGACATCATCCGGGAGTGACGATCGCACATATTTAAATCGCAGTGCAGCGGCAGGTTAGTGGAAGCCTTGCCTTGGGAGAGCCGCCAGAGAGTAGCAAGGACGAAAGGGACTGAGCCTGGGAGCTTGAGAGCTGACTTCCGCCCCCCTGACGTCATCTGGGAGTGTCCGCAGCGCATATTTAAATAGCAGCGCAGCAGCACGTGGCTGCCGACATTCTGCCGAAGCTGCATGCCAAAGGGGCGCACCCCTGGGGGAGAATTTGTTGAAAAGATTTCCGCATCTGACACGATGGGAAAAAAATGAAAAATGAGTATGCGGTATCCACTAGGGATGTGAATCGTGTCCTCGATCGTCTTAACGATCGATTTCGGCTGGGAGGGGGAGGGAATCGTATTGTTGCCGTTTGGGGGGGTAAAATATCGTGAAAAATCGTGAAAAATCTAAAAATCTAAAAATCGCAAAACCGGCACATTAAAACCCCCTAAAACCCACCCCCGACCCTTTAAATTAAATCCCCCACCCTCCCGAACCCCCCCCCCAAATAACTTAAATTACCTGGTGGTCCAGCGGCGGTCCGGAACGGCAGCGGTCCGGAACGGGCTCCTGCTATTGAATCTTGTTGTCTTCAGCCGGCGCCATTTTCCAAAATGGCGCCGAAAAATGGCGGCGGCCATAGACCAACAGGATTCGACGGCAGGAGGTCCTTCCGGACCCCCGCTGGACTTTTGGCAAGTCTCGTGGGGGTCAGGAGGCCCCCCCCAAGCTGGCCAAAAGTTCCTGGAGGTCCAGCGGGGGTCAGGGAGCGATTTCCCGCCGCAAATCGTTTTCCGTACGGAAAATGGCGCCGGCAGGAGATCGACTGCAGGAGGTCGTTGCTGAACGACCTCCTGCAGTCGATCTCCTGCCGGCGCCATTTTCCGTACGGAAAACGATTTGCGGCGGGAAATCGCTCCCTGACCCCCGCTGGACCTCCAGGAACTTTTGGCCAGCTTGGGGGGGGCCTCCTGACCCCCACGAGACTTGCCAAAAGTCCAGCGGGGGTCCGGAAGGACCTCCTGCCGTCGAATCCTGTTGGTCTATGGCCGCCGCCATTTTTCGGCGCCATTTTGGAAAATGGCGCCGGCTGAAGACAACAAGATTCAATAGCAGGAGCCCGTTCCGGACCGCTGCCGTTCCGGACCGCCGCTGGACCACCAGGTAATTTAAGTTATTTGGTGGGGGATTTAATTTAAAGGGTCGGGGGTGGGTTTTAGCGGGTTTTAACGATTTTAGCGGGTTTTAACGATTTTAACGATTTATCACGATATTTTACCCCCCCCAAACGGCAACAATACGATTCCCTCCCCCTCCCAGCCGAAATCGATCGTTAAGACGATCGAGGACACGATTCACATCTCTACAAATTACATCCCTACAGTCAACTGGAACCACTTTTATAAAAGACACTCTGATTATATATAAACAACTAGAGGGGATGGAGAACATCATGAGAAGCAAAAATCTATGATTTTTGAATTTCCCATTACAAGATTATTGTCAGCACAAGACCTTTTAAAGAAATATGTAAAAGAAATTTTGGGTTTATCTAATGATTTACTTATTTCTAAGATATATTACATATCTAATATGAAAAGAGTAGGGATAGAACCTGAAGGGGGAATGGATGTATTGTCAGTTAAAAGCTCCAATTTAACATCTTTTCTGGAGGCGTCATTAGATGACATCCAAACGAGAGCCACATTGATTATGGCTTTTGGTTTAGAACAAGAAAAAAACCTGGTTATGCAAAAATATTTTAAAAACAAAGGGTTTCGCTTCTGTGGTCAATTAGTTCAAGTATTCCCAGACGTCTCTAAGAATACGCAATTGAGAAGGAAACATTTTCTTACTTTGAGACAGAGAGTGGTGTCATTGGGAGCCACCTTCTTTCTCAAATTTTCCTGCAAATGCTTAGTTACTTATCAAAAGAATAAGTTTATCTTTCTCGATCTTGCACACTTAGAAGTTTTTCTTTCAAATAAGGGTGGATGAGGGATTTGTAACTGATCTTATTGGATAATGTTACTGGTCAATAGTTAAATGTCTCCATGTGTTCAATAATGATTGAATTTTACCTTAGTTTTTCTTTTGAAAGGCTTCTCAGTATTGAGGACTTAAGTACTGGAGGTAACTAAAGTTATTTTTCTTTTGTTTAAGTGTATGTTTAAAGCATTTTCTGCAATGTAACCCAAAAAGTTACTTATTTTCTTTCTAACTGTAAAATGTATTAAGAAATTTAATAAAGTATAAATTAAAAAAAAAAAAAGCTCGGAGATGAGTGGCAGAGGATTGCGATCCTTGACAGTAATCTCATTTAGACATCGGTATTCTATGCAGGGGCGCAATGAGCCATCTTTCTTTCCTACGAAGAAGAACCCTGCTCCAGCCGGAGACTTGGAGGGTCAGATGAACCCTTTAGCCAGAGTTTCCTGAATGTATTCTGACATGGCTTGGGTCTCTCTGTGAGAGAGAGGGTAGGTCCTACCCTGTAGATGCTCAGTATTGGGCAGTAGATTAATTGCACAGTTGTAGGAGCGATGAGGTGGTAAAGTGTCTGCGGCCCTCTTTGAGAAAACGTCGGCAAAGGATGCGTACTGTGGTGGTAGACCGGGCAAAGCAGGTACAGTTGTCATGCAGTGTAAAGGTGTAATGGGCTCCAAACAGTTCTGATGACAGGCCGAGCTCCACTGGGAAAGCTGTAGGGTAGTCCAGTCACTGTGGGGTATGCTGCTGAAGCCAGGGTAATCCCAGAACAACCAAGTGGATGGCCTTATCGAAGATGTGGAATGAGATGGTCCCCACATGTAGGGTACCAGTGAGTAGCTGAATGGGTGACTTCACCAGGCAGAGGTTCCCTGTGGATGGACGAGAGTAATAAAGGAACCGAAGAGTGGATAGTGGGGATCCATAGATGCTCGGTGAGTTGTTTCAAGATTAAGTTCCCTCTAGCCACGGAGTCCACCAGGGTTAAGGTGTGGAATTCCTGATTGTTCATCCTGATGGACATGGGAACAATCAGCGGAGGAGACAGTGAAGTCAGTGAGTCCTCCAGCAGAACCTAGGCCTGGCAGTTTCCCGGACAGATGGGACACGTGGCAATGGCATGCCCGGACTGGCCACAGTACAAGGAAAGGTAAGACTGCTGTCGATGATGGCGTTCCTTGGGAGAGAGTCTACTCCTACCCATTTGCATGGGTTCTTCCTCAGTGGAGATGGGTGGACTGGTCAAGCTCGGGGAGGAGGAACGATGAGCTCGAGGTGGTCCAGGAGCCGGTTTCTGGGATGTTCTGGACTCATGAGAGCATTCTTGTAATCGATGGTCAATGCGCCCAGTAAAATCAATGAGAGAGTCCAAGGAGGTGGGCAGTTCACGAGCTGCCAATTCGTCCTTTATACAAGGACTCAACCCCTCCAAGAAGATGCAGCACAGACAGTTGGAATCCCAATGCAACTCTGATGTGAGAGTTCGAAACTCTATGACATAGTCTGTTAAAGGGCAGGAGCCCTGTTGAAGGTGGAGCAGCGTTGACCCAGAGACGGCAGATCAGCTGGGGTCTTCAAAGATGGACCGAAACAGGGCGAGGAACCCTGGAAGATCCCGAAGGACAGGATCTGCCTGTTCCCAGAGAGGTGAAGTCCATGCCAGAGCCTTGCCATCCAGGAGGGCCAGAATGTATGTGGTCTTGGTAATCAAATCTGGGAAGTATGCGGGCTGCAAACAAAAATGCATGTTGCAGAGATTCAGGAAGCCCCAACACATGAGGTTTCCTGAGAAGCGTGGAGGTGCCGACAATGGCACAGTCAGCCAAGGAGCCGGTGAAGAGGTAGAGGCCTTGAGCTTGATAGACGTGGTTGTGGCAGTCACGGTGGCATCTAGATGAGAGCTCAGGTTGTCTATGGCGGTGGCCAGGGACTCCAAGAATTTCTGTTGTGCCAGGCCAGGAATGGCCTGGAGAGCCGATACCTCTGCCGGGTCCATGGTCTTGGCAATCTGTTATGATTGGTGGGTTTGTGGACCCTTGGCCCAAGGCATGAGTTGTTACAGCCTGTGGGGAGGAGCCCCACAGGTCCACGCCATCAGGAGGCGGTATATCGGCACAGCGGGGAGCTCTAGGCACAGTATTGTACAGGCCCCAGGGACCAGTAGCAAACCTCCACAGGTTGGTAGGCTCTAGAAGGTTCTCCGGAAGGTCAACCCCAGGAGAACGCAGCTGCAACATGATAGAAGTAGGAAAGAACATAGACCACCCACAGAGTGGGGTAGTCCGGTCCCGACCTCGGCAGCTGATATAGGTAGGAGCCCGGAGAGCGGAGGTGTTGCCAGAGATGAAACAGTAGCTTGCCCGAGGGACGGAACAGTTGACAGACTGGAACAAGCTGGGGTTCAGCCCCGAGGAATGGGGCAGAACTAGGTAGGTCTCTTGAGTAGAGGCTGCATTACTTCCCCCACTGATTTTAATGGGAAGTAAAAAATTAATGAAAAAAGGAAACGATTGTTTTTTTCATTTGAATCTAATGAAACGAATGGAGGTGACCTACAAAATTAATAAATGAACCAAAACAAAAATTTTGCTTCTAAACATGTCTAATAGGGATACCATAATTAAAATGTCTAATAGCAGGTCTGTTACATCAGACAGTTTTAAGGAGGGCGATTATATAACACTGTTGGTAATTTATACAACAGTTGAACACATAAGTTATACCAATTTTCTAAGCAAACTTATCTGCATAAATTTGATTTGAAAGTTATATAAAATGATGCTCACAAACCTATCCACTATTGTGCATGTGAACCTTTAGGCTGAGGCAGAGTTGGTGCTACCTGCAGGGAGGAGCCCTGCAGGTCCCCACCATCGGCAGGCAGTCCTGGCTGAAGCAGAGGCCCATCGAAATGAAGTCGTTACAGGCCAGCACAAAGAAGGAAGCAAAGTTGGACAAACAGCTGTCAGGGAAGGCAGCAGTGGCCAGGGTCAGGTTCAGGCTGTGGTCAGAGGCAAGCAGCGTTCCAGTAGTAGCGTGGTGCAGGCAGTGGTCAGAGCAGGTGGAGGTCATGCAGCATTGAGGTCAAAACTGAGGTTAAAGCCAGAAGTCCAATCCAAAGTCAAAGCCAGAAAACCAATCCAAAGTCAAAACCAGGAGTAAAATCCGAAGGAGATGAAGAAGGGAAAATGAGGAACCACAGAAGCAGGATGAGACACTTAAAATGAGCAAAAAGAAGACTGACCATGAATACAAGAACACTGAAGACAAATCAGACTGCCAGGGACCAGGGCCAGGACACAGGAACTCAGGAAGACACACAGTGGAGACAGGAACCAAGAAGTAAGGATCAGGAACTAGAAGTCAGGAATGCAGAGGCAAAGCACTACTCCATGGAGGCGACCTATTGCCGAGGCATTGGAGGGGTGTCTAGGCAGGCTCTTTATACAGAGGGACCTATTAATCAGAGGGTGCCATGAAGGATTTCCCACCGCAACACTTTAAATCCTGGCCGGTCAGGCATGTGCACTTCTAGGGAGGCTGTTCAGCAGGTCCGGTGGCAGTGGCATTGGTGGCCTAGCTGCACTGTTGCGGATGGCCTCATTTTCATTGGGGAGGCCAGCCGCAGTGTTGGGGAGCTGTGCACCAGGTTCCAGGATGGAGGTAAGAGTGGAGGTCCATCCAGCATGAAATAGTACCCCCTCCCTTAATGCTTAGGTTTCCTGAGGTAAGTGGCATGGAATTCTCTCAGGAGACTCTTATCCAGGACACTGGAGGCAGGTTCCCATGCATTTTCCTCCATTCCATATCCTTCCCAAGAGATGAGATATTCTCAGCGCTTGCAGTGTCATCTGATATCTAGCATCTATTTTACCTGGTAAGTAGCATTCTCTTCCGAGGAAGTCTCTTGAGACTCTGGAGGTTTCCAGTAGGGCCAGGAGATAACTAGAGGTTTAAGCAGTGAAATGAGGAAAACTATGCATTCTCAATAACACAGGCAACTGTAGCTGGTATGTTACTGGACCTATTTGTCAGATGACAGAAAATTGTCCAATGTACTAAGGGGCAAGACTCATGGAGGGCACTCATATTCTGATATGATGTACATTCAGCCATACCTGTTTGCCAGATTTAAGCTGAGGAACGGGCCTGCAATGAATGTCAGTGAACTTTTTGGCCTTTAGGACCACTCTCTGTAACATCTCATGAGGGCAGGTCCACAGATCTTGGAGCTCCTGGGCAGAGAGTTCGGCTGCCAGTGATGGGACGTGGGAGGGTTAAAGGAAGAGGTATAGGGGATAGCGGTTGAATTTCATAGACTATATGGAAGGGTGAGGAGCCTATGGCCATGAATGTGTGTGAGTGATGAGAAAACTGCCAAGGGTAGGAGAGACACCCAGTTATTCTGTCATTCATTCACATACACTCTCAAAATTTTTTAGAGGGTACGGTTTTTCCTTTCAGATTTCCCATTTCCCTGGGGTTAGGGAATGCTATCATGGTATGCTGTCATGAAGTCCAGGGAAAATCCAAACTTCCTACACAACAAGCACCAATATCTGACCGTAAATTGAGTTCCTCGATCAGAGATGATGTTCCAGGAGGAT
This sequence comes from Rhinatrema bivittatum, assembly GCF_901001135.1. Taxonomy (NCBI): domain Eukaryota; kingdom Metazoa; phylum Chordata; class Amphibia; order Gymnophiona; family Rhinatrematidae; genus Rhinatrema; species Rhinatrema bivittatum. The sequence goes on along the minus strand of NC_042618.1, from coordinate 215,550,944 downwards.
CATGGCCGGGTCAATGATGTGCTTGAGAGACTCCTCAATGTCCTCTGTCTGGAAGGAGCAGGAAAGTGCATCCATCCAGGCATTCTTGAGTGCAGGCTGATATCTCAGCTTGAAATTTGAACTGGCAAAAAAGAGGGACCAGCAAGCCTGTCAAAGGTTTAAACATTGGGCCTGATGGAGATACTCCAAATTTTTATGATCAGTGTATATGATTATGCGGTGTTGTGCACCCTCTAGCCATTGGCACAATTCCTCCAGAACTAACTTGATCACCAGGAGCTCTCTGTCACTGACTCCATAATTGCATTCACCCAGAGAGAATTTCTTCATAAAGAAGGAGCATGGGTAGCGAACGCCCTTGGCAGAGTGTTGACTCAAGTTGGTCCCTACTCCCATGTAGGAGGCATCCATCTCAATGATAAAGGGGCGTGTAGGGTCCAGGTACTGGAGACATGGTTCCTGTAGAAAGGCGTCCTTCAGGTTTTGGAAAGCCATTATGGCTTTAGGTGGCCAGCACTTGGCGTTAACCCCTTTAAGCATAAGGGCAGTGAGAGGAGCAGCGATCTTGGAGTAGTTAATGATGAAGTGTCTGTAAAGGTTGGCAAACCCTAGGAACTTTTGTAGTGTCCATAATCTGTTAGGTGGGGGCCAGTCTTTGATATTTTTTAGTTTGTCCGGGTCCATGCTAAAGCCTTTACTGGAGACAATGTACCCTAGTAAGGGAAGGCTCTCATTTTCAAGATGACACTTTTCCAATTTGGCATATAATTGGTTGTCACAGAAGCGCTGGAGTAGTCATTGAACATCCTGGTGATGTCAAGCAATATCCTTGGAAAAGATGAGGATGTCGTTGAATTATACCACAACACAGACATAAAAGAGATCCCTGAAAATTGTGTTCATCATTTTCTGGAACCCTGCTGGGGCATACCATAACCCACAGGGCATCACTAGTATATCGTAATGCCATCTGTTTTCCATTTGTCATATGTGTGGATTTGGATTAGATTGTAGGCTGCTTGAAGATGATCAAATAGTTCTGCAATCAAAGGCAAAGGATAGTGGTCCTTTCTGGTAATCACATTTAAGTCCTGGTAGTCCATACAGGGATAAAATGATCTGTCTTCCTTTGGAACAAAGAAGAAACCTGCACCGGCTGAAGAGGTAGAGTGGCGGATTAATCCTTTTACAAGGTTTTCTCAGATGTACTCAGACATTGCATTTGTTTCGGGGAGCGACAACAGGTATACCCTGCTGTGAGGGGATTCTGCACCGGTTAATAGCTTACTTGCACAATCATATTCCCTGAGGAGCTCCCTTGTAGAGAACTAGAGAGCATGGGAGTGTACTAATACTGCACTTAGAGAGATGGTCTGGAAGGATTTGAATTAGGCTAGCACTGGGTTAATAAGCCCCAAGGTGTCTGGGTGAATGATTAGGACTTTGCAATCAATGGTGTCAAACATAGAACAGAGGTCAAGGAGTATCAGCACAGCTGTCTGTCCATGATCCATGTATACTCGGAGTTCTTCATCTATGCTTACCAGTATTAAAATGCATCTTGAAGTCTGACTGAAATGGGTTCAGGCCATTTGTGGACTGCAGATGATAGATTCAAGATTGCTCAGTAGTTACTCAGCAAATCAGGCCTCAGGTTTGATTTCTTTAAGCTTGGTCTGACTCTTCCTTTTTTAAGCAATCTGGTAACTGTTCTTTAGCCAAAAATGCATTAAATAATGTAGTGCAGATGAATGAGAAGTTCAGATTTGGCCTGTTTAGTTATCCATGAGGCACAAGGGTCCTCATGGTAAGCTGTAGCTTTTAGATTGGTTAAAAGGGAAGCTATGTCTTTTTCTAGCAGGGGGGAAAAAGTAGAGAAATAATGGGAGGGTGGGATCTGGTGAACTAGCTGTAGATCTTCTTTATTATTTGAGTCCAACTCTGTCTCTATGTGTGCAATCCTTTCTTAGAAGTTTTTGCTAGCTTGTTACAATGAGCCTCTGGCACCATGGTAGACAACTGGGGAGTGGGGGTGGGGGAGGGATGATCTATTAAGCGTATTGATTGTCTGAAATAGCACTCTCGTAAGTTAATTGCTTGATTAATCAATAGGCTTTCTTTGCCTCAGAGAGGGTTCTGAGGCAGGATGCCTGGTGTTGCCTGCAACCATTCTATCCAGCTGTAGTGCTGATTTCCACCACTTTAGTTCCAGACTTCTTACGGTTTGGTTTAGTTGCTTTAGTTCTGATGTGAACCGAAGAGTAGGTTTAGGGTTTTTCATCTGGCAGATTTTCTCAAGGCATTGAACATTCTTGCTTCTCAACATATGATATCTCAGTTATAGAATTATATGCCACGGTGAGCTTTGCGTTCTTTTCAATTGTTTCTTTAAAAAATCCCAGATTATCAGATACTAGGGATGTGAATCGTTTTTGAACGATTAAAATTATCGTCCGATAATTTTAAAATTGTTCTAAACCGTTAGAGTACACGATACAATACAAATACCCACGATTTATCATCAGGAGCATTTATATTGTATCGTTAAATAGGGCATGGGAATTATTTGGGGGAGGGTGGGAAAACCGGCACACCAACACAACCTTTTAAACACCCCGACCTTTTAAAACAAATTCCTTACCCTCCCCACCCTCCCTCCCCCCCCCCCCCAAATGTTAAATTACCTGGTGGTCCAGTGTGGGGGGGGTCCCCGGCGCGATCTCCTGCTCTTGGGCCATCGGCGCCATTTTGGCTACCACTGATAAAAAGGCGCCAATGGCCCGAAAAAAAAAACCCCACCCCGACCCTTTTCAAATTACCCCTTCAATCGTGCCGGTGCCGGTGCTGGAGGTTTCAAAATGGCGCCATCGCCTTTGCCCTTACCTTGTCACAGGGAGCGACGGTCGCTCTCTGTGACAAGGTAAGGGCAAAGGCGATCGGCGCCATACTGGCAGTCTATCGCCTTTGCCCTTACCTTGTCACAGGGAGCGACGGTCGCTCCCTGTGACAAGGTAAGGGCAAAGGCGATCGGCGCCATACTGGCAGTCTATCGCCTTTGCCCTAACCTTGTCACAGGGAGCGACGGTCGCTCCCTGTGACAAGGTAAGGGCAAAGGCGATCGGCATCATTTTGAAACCTCCAGCACCGGCACGATTGAAGGGATGGCTCCTGGACCCCCCGCTAGACCACCAGGTACATCTAAAAGATTTTGGGGGGTGTCGGGAGGGTGGGAGAAGCAAAGGGGTAATTTGAAAAGGGTCGGGGTGGGGGTTTTTTTTCGGGCCATCGGCGCCTTTTTATCAGTGGTAGCCAAAACGGCGCCGATGGCCCGAGAGCGGGAGATCGCGCCGGGGACCCCCCCCCCCCCCCACTGGACCACCAGGTAATTTAACATTTTTTTTGGGGGGGGGGGAGTCGGTGGGGTTTTGTTTATCTGCTCAGGCCTCACTAAAAATTTAACAATGTGAATTGGAATCGGAACGATTCCAATTCACAATCTCTAACGATCCGATTTTTCCCTCCCACCATCCGAACCTGATCGTTAAGACGATCGGACACACGATTCACATCTCTATCAGATACTACTAGGAAATCATTCTGTTTGTAGGATGAGCCTGTTGGAATACTTTATTAAAGTAGTTCAAATTTTCAAAACGTTATGCAAAGCCTGGTTATATGGGATTGCTTTTGAATAATCTTTTAGTGGTATGGTATTTATTGATTCTATATCCCATATTATTCTGTTTTTACTGAGTTTATTTATTTTCAATATTAATTTTTATTTTATTTTCACCTGTAATTGATTTTTGGTATAGGTATATCAGTTCTACACACTCAAGCTTCCATGTGGGGAAGTGACCAAGGCATAAAGTTTCTTGGGAGATTATTGTTACTCCTATACCCCATTTGTTTCTCCTTGGGTTAGATTTGGAGAAGCTACGGGGTGTTAATATCCTGTGCCCACTGCCCAAGTCTCTGTTAGACATAGAAAGTCAGCAGACTCCTCTGTTAGCAGGTCATGTGATTGATCTAGTTTACTTTATTAACTTAATACATCAACTTTCCAAAAGATAAAGTGATCTACATCAAATAATTACATGTTTAAAATTCAAGTATAATAAACATTGTCTTACATATAAAAGCAAATTTTAAAATATTTAAAATAAAAAATCATAAGCTGTAAAATCATCTAAAATATTTTAATATAAATTAAACAGATAAGTAAAGAGCCATGTCTTAACAATCTTTATAAAATTGTGATAATTTTTCTTGATCTGTATCTCCAAAGGTAAGGCGTTCTAAAGAAAAGAGCCCTGGTAGGCAAAGCTAGTTTGATGAGTAGATTCAAGTCCCATTTCTGTAGGTGAAAGGAGTCTGATAAGATTTAACTGACCTGACTGAAAAAGCCTTATAGGCTTATACGGTAAAAGATATACTGATAAATGAGAAATGCCAGTTACTTGGTATGGCTGGATCAGACAATTAGAAAAATGAGTTTGTTACATTTTGCATAGTTTTTATGTCTGACACATTTTGAATCTCTCTTGAGAGAGAAATAATGGATATAACATAGTAAAATATTAAATGACAGGAGAAAAAGACTAAAATAACTCATTCAGACTGCCCAGCAAAGTTTTTTAAGGTTGTAAATGTTGTTCTGTGCAGGTTACCCCCATGCCTATCTTGGAAGCACAATACAATCATTTCAATGTTGTTCTGAGTTGAACCATTGGTCCATGCAGGTTACCCCAGTATTTTGCTTCATTTTCTTGCCCATGAATGATATTTTGTGTTTATCCCTTGATTTTGTAAATTCTGCTAAGTGTCTTTGTCTCCACCACCACCTCTGGGAGGGTATTCCATGCATCATCTAGCACCCTCTCTGTGAAAAAAATATTTTCTGATGTTGTCCCTGAATCAATCTGTGACTCCCTAGTTCTACAGCTTCCTTTCTACTGGAAAAGATTTATTTGGGTGTTAATACCTGTTAGGTATTGAAATGTCTGCATTTATTTATATCCTCCCTGATTTTCTTCTTCTTTAGGGTATGCATGTTCAGGTCCTGAAGACATCTCACATGTTTTTTTTTTATGCAGACCCCACACCATTTTTGTCTCCAGGATTTAGAAGTACAATTGAGGGTGTATCTGCTCTGGCCAGGGATTGTATCAATTTGGGAGGTGGCAGGAGAATTTCCCTCAAAATTGGTAGCAATTTACATCTTTAGGGTGACCAACAGTTCCCTGGCAGTCATAATGTGTTCAGGAGGGCTTGAGTTGAGCTGTAGGGCAGTCTCTGTCTTCTCCTTTCCACAGCTGCTGTTTAACTTTGTTTTTTTTTATTCTGTCACGGATTTAAGGTGCTACTCGTGGAGGCTGTGGATTCTTCTTTCGATTTTTTTTTACCTTCTGATTCAGTTGCCTAATTGAGGGTACTAATTGTGTTGGACTTTGGGTGTGTCTTGAGTAAATATCCCTCACATATTACCAGGGCTTTTATGCTCACTGCATATTGTAGGAGAGACAATATGACATATATCTATCTATCACTGTAAAAGGAGCACTTTGAACTCAGAATGGGTTTGGGGGTGTGCAGTATTACATTGGTGCGGTACAGATCCTTGCACTCTGGACATGGGAGAGGGAATGAAGGACTTGAACAGGTAAATATAAACCAGTTATTTACTTTCTCAGACAATAGAAGGACTAGGGGGCATTCCATGAAGTTAGCAAGTAGCTCATTTAAAACAAATTGAAGAAAATTCTTTTTCACTCAATGCATAATTAAGCTCTGGAGTTCATTGCCAGAGGATATGGTTATGGCAGTTAATATAACTGGGTTTAAAAAAGGCTTGGATAAGGTTCTTATGATTCAAACCCACCCTGAGCTAAAAGTGTCCCTCTTACAGTGGTAGGTATACATAGATGCAGATTTTAAAAAAATATGCGCGCGCGTACTTTTGTTCGTGCCACCGGCCGTGCGTATCTTTTAAAATCCGGGGTTGGCGCGCGCAAGGCTGCGCAAAATCAGCAGCCTCCACGCACCGATTTCAGAGCGGCCTCGGAGGGAACTTTTTTTTGTCCCCCACCTTTCCCTCCCTTCCCCTATCTAACCCACCCCCCTGGCCCTACCTAAATCCCTCCCCACCCTTGTTCGATGGAGTTACGCCTGCCGCTGGCAGGCGTAACTTGCGTGCGCTGGCTGGCCTGGCCCCGACACAGGCCGCTGTGTCGGGGCACTCAGCCATGCCCCGAACCGCTGACACGCCCCCGGACCACCCATTTTAGCAAGCCCCGGGACTTACATGCGTCCCGGGCTTTGCGCGCGCCGGTGGCCTATGCAAAATAGGCACGTCGGTGCGTGAGTGCCCTGCGTGCGAAAATCCAGAAGGCTTTATGCGCGCAGGGTTTTTAAAATCTACCCCATAATGTCATATTGTCTCTCCTACAGTGCTCTTTCTCTCTCTCTCTCTAATCCCTAAAACTTGAGATCTCCAGACATTCTCCTCATCAGGACTAACAGTAAAGTTACACAGATAACACACTGACACGTGCCATGGTCAGCTTTTCTAAAATTCAGAGTTATGCACGTAACTCTTGGGAACGCCATTGCCCTATCCATTTTTCTTGACGCACGTACTGCAAGGCTTCTTAAAATTCGTGTTGCTCATGCATGGCCCACATATACATGCATGGGGCCATTTTTGCATGAGCAATGCTTTTAAAATCTATCTATGAGTGTGGAAATATTCCAACCTAATTTTATCTATCCTTAACAAAGCTTCCACAACAATCTCATTGTGGTCCATTACTATATTGCCCAGCTATGGATAGATGTTTGCTTACTTCTTTCAGTGTGCTGAATCTCCTATCCCAGCATCAAGGATCATTTCTCATTTCATTAATACATGGGGCTTCCATGATTCCTAACCCCCCCAAGGATTTCGGTCCCAGGCCCTGTGACAAGCTGATCAACACCGATCAACACATCATGCCAGCACAGAACAGTTATGCACAGAGGGTCGTCCAACCAAAGCCTCCAGTTTCAAAAATTGAATAATTCACCGGCGATCCTTCTCAATATAAAACATAACTTTTAATAACGCTGGCTTCCAGGATGATTCTTGCCCCTTCCACCTCCCCACAGTTTCTTCCCCACCCAAATGAAACAACAAAACTCAGCGGTGGGTAACAAAGGCCGCAACTTTATTGACTAAAACACAAAACGATACCTATATTACCTGAGCCATGGGAACCTTGCGGTATCACCATGCTGACCCAATCGGCCGTCCTCCACAGTCAAGCAAGACAGCTCGGTGAAGCCGGCCCCCCCTGCCACGTCGAGAAAGGGAGGCCACACCTCCGGGCGCCGCCGCACCCCACAAAACATTGGCAACCATCCTATACTGCACATAACCTACCGTTTTCCCCCATGCAGCAAGTCCAGCATCACATTGCCTCGTCATCATGGCTCGGGTATCCCGCCCCGCTTACATATTAACCCCAAAGCTGCGACATCAAACAAGGTAACAATACAATATCACAGAACTGGTCTAACTATCTAACAGAGAATACCCAAACTGCCTGTGGAGCTAAGCCCCAAACCGACTATATATAAAACTGAAGGTGGGAGGGTGGGGATGCAAGTACTGTCGCCAATACAGCACCTCGGGATGATTGCCGGGCCTTTAAATTAGGCACGCACATGTCATCACGAGGCATTGAGGACCGTCACGCTGATGCTGCTCGCGCATTCGGCACACCAAAATCTTGTGGGCTCCAGCAGGATTCGCGGTGGCATCCGGGCACTATGCACGTCCCCCTCCCTTCCCCTATGGCGCATAGGGAGGTAAGACTTGGGGAGGGGAGAGCAGTGGAGGTCCCCCCCCCAGGTGCTAGGTTATCTTCAAACTGGGCAATGGCTGGGGGGCGGGGAGGGCCCAGTTCTCCCCTTTAATATTGCAAATGGGAAGCACACATGCACAAATTGGTATGTGGTATAATCACGCAGAGATCCATTTTTAATTAAAAGAAAAAAATAAAGCTCAGCAGCCAGCTAGGTTTAGGGCAATTTTTAGGCACACAGTGTCATGGCTGAAAATGTCCCTAAGTCTAGAGGGGCCAGAATTTAGCTACCTAGATGTAGGAGAATTTTCAGCCTTGTGCACCGCAGATAGAAGGCTAAATTTATCCATCCATGTCCCTCACTGACCCTGGAATGCCTCTGGAGCTTCCTGCTTTTCCAGTGGCTAAACTTAGGTACCTAGTGAAACAGAGTGGGAGGAGAGGAGGGAGGGAGGGGATATTTCCCACCCAGTGAGATCTGTCCTAGGTGGGAAAAATATTCCTGTGTTGCATCAATATGTGGAGCCACATTCCTGCTATAATATCTATAGCCAAGCTACCCTTTAACAGTAGGATCGGAATGAAATGACCACATTGACATAAATGAGAAAGAAGATTTTGTTTTTTGTTTTTTTTTGTTTGGTTTTTTTTTTTTTTTAATTATTTATTTCTCAATTTTCATGTCATAATACATTACGACAGACATACAATAGATTTATACAACCCTTATTTCAACATTTGACAATACTGTTTAAATTTCAATACTCAGAAATATTTGACTAAGGAAAATACACAACCAAAATACAGCAAATGTTGTGGAAACTAGACTTTTGCATAACTAAATTAAATAATATTCAGGAATTAAAGCCTGAGATCATTGGAAATCACAATTTGGAGATTAATAAGAAAGAACCATACTTCTATTACATATGGTACAGTTATTGCAGTTCCCTTTATATTGTGCCTGATACTTCAGGGTACTATTGGGGAAGAGGCAGTTGGCTCTCTTGCCTCTACAAATTGGGTTAGATGTTCTATTTGGGAGAAGATAAAAGTCTCATTTCCCCGCTTGATTATACAACGGCAAGGGTATCTAAGCATATATGAAAACCCCAGTGCAGTTACCCTTGATCTTAATGCCAGAAAATCTTTTCTTTTTGTACGTGTGGAAGGGGCCAGATCTGGGAAGATTTTTACATCTTGTCCATAGTAGGTAACTGGGAATTTCTGAAAGTAAACTTTCATTAATTTACTCACATCAGCTGTAGTTAATAAAGAAACAATTAATGTAATTCGATCTATTACCTGTAAGGTAGAGTTTTCTAGAAAACTTGTAAGATTACTAGGTATTGATACAGCAGGATCTGAGGTTCTTTTCTTTACAAAGAAACAAGAGTTTATTGAAGGAATATTATTCTCAGAAAAACCTAGAACCTCAATAAAAAATCTTTTCAAGGAAATAAATGGGATTTCTCCCACTATTTTAGGAAAATTCACAATCCTTACATTTAGTTGTCTCATATTATTTTCAAGGATTTCCAAATGCTTTAAACATGCAATCTGGTCCTTAACCACTAAATTATTTAAAGACTGTACAGTTCTTATGTTGTTTTCAGCTTCTTCTACTCTTGTCGTCATTTCGGTAACTTGTCTCTGTGTACCATGTAATTGTTGTTGTAAATTGGAGGATACAGAGTCTATTTTCTCCTCCAACCTATTCACAGTGGCATTCAAGCCACTTACCAAGTCCCAAATAGCCCCTAGTGTGACCGTCTCGGGCCTAGTTGTTAAGGGGTGCCTATCCATGGGATTTTCAGTTTGGGGAACGTTTAGATGTAAACCTGCAGACACTGTAGTTGTTCCTTCTCCTCCATTAGAGGTTAATTCCGTGGGTTTACCCACTGAATTTGGTCCCAAAACAACTTCCCCAGATGTTTCTTTTTGTAACACTTTGTCAGTAGACAAAGCTGCTACAGCTCCTTCTGATCCACTTTGGATTGGAGGCGGTCTGTAATCAGGACTGAGGGAAGCCTCATCCTGGGAAGCCTCCTGTTCTCCTTTCAAGGGGCTCCCAAAGGGATCACCGGAACCCTCTTTCCCTAACTGCTGCATAAAACGGTCTATCTCAAGTTGAAGTAATGAAGGCAAGGGTTCCGAGGGGAAGGCCCTAACCTTGCCTTTTCATTTAGCTGGCATAATACTTCTCAGAGAGCTCTATAAGGAATTTCAAAATGAGAAAGAGACGTTTTCTGTACCTTTTTTCCTTTTTCCTTGATCCCAGTAGTTGGAGTCCGTCTGCAAGGCTTCCTCTGTTAGACCGTCCAAATCCGGACTAAGCCGGACCAAGCCGTGCGCACCCCTTAGGTGCGCACGGCTTTGGCGGCGCGCCGGCGGCAGCGGGGCGCCGCACACGCGCCGGTTTTGAGGCGCATCTGGCTCCTCCCCTCGGGTCAGCCCTCTGTGCTGGTAAGCTGTTCCTGGCCTGACAGAGGCCCTGCACGGCACGGCAAGCTCCCAGCGTCCAGTCACTCTCGCGCCGGTTTTGAGGCGCGTCTGGCTCCTCCCCTCGGGTCAGCCCTCTGTGCTGGTAAGCTGTTCCTGGCCTGACAGAGGCCCTGCACGGCACGGCAAGCTCCCAGCGTCCAGTCACTCTCGCGCCGGTTTTGAGGCGCGTCTGGCTCCTCCCCTCGGGTCAGCCCTCTGTGCTGGTAAGCTGTTCCTGGCCTGACAGAGGCCCTGCACGGCACGGCAAGCTCCCGGCGTCCAGTCACTCTCGCGCCGGTTTTGAGGCGCGTCTGGCTCCTCCCCTCGGGTCAGCCCTCTGTGCTGGTAAGCTGTTCCTGGCCTGACAGAGGCCCTGCACGGCACGGCAAGCTCCCGGCGTCCAGTCACTCTCGCGCCGGTTTTGAGGCGCGTCTGGCTCCTCCCCTCGGGTCAGCCCTCTGTGCTGGTAAGCTGTTCCTGGCCTGACAGAGGCCCTGCACGGCACGGCAAGCTCCCGGCGTCCAGTCACTCTCGCGCCGGTTTTGAGGCGCGTCTGGCTCCTCCCCTCGGGTCAGCCCTCTGTGCTGGTAAGCTGTTCCTGGCCTGACAGAGGCCCTGCACGGCACGGCAAGCTCCCCGAAGATTTTGTTTTTTAATGAAGGTGTAGCATCCAAAAATCACAGTGATTACATGGCTCAATTACAGTAATATTCTTAACCCCCAAAAAAGTAGTACAGCAGTCCCGATTTAACAGTGTAAAATAAGATATAAGTTAGAAGTCACTGAGTAGGAACATATAATCTGCTCTAAGATATTGTTTACATACTATGATTTATATCATCAGGGAAAGACTTTAACCAATTTATTTATTTATTTATTTTTAGCAATTATCTTTCTTAGGGTCAGCATTGTTTGATGAAGGATACATTGGTTTGTTACAGAGGGTATCTGCTTTGACTTTGGATTTGGTTCTAATATTGATGCATGCTTTGACGAAAAGAGTCTGATCCATCTATGGAAAATCTAAATTCCAGCAGCAAATGTCTCATCCGCTTTATTTTGCCCAGGTAAAGAACAGATGCGATCAGAATACGCTCATCCCCACCAAGACCATATGCCGGTCTTGCTCTCTAAACCTTAAAATCAACTGCTCTGAAGGTTACACAAAAACCACCACTGGCATGGGGATACGTGATTGCAGGTACTTGTTATTCTAGCAATGTTCTAAGTCAGTCATTTTCTCCTACAAAGAAAGTTTAACTGTGTTAAAACTAACTTGTAGTTTTTAGTGCAGAAGGTCCCAGAATGATAATCAGCAGCCTCCAGCTTTGTGCATGAAGTGAAAAGTATTCTATAAATGAATGAAAATGTTCAACATTTTGATACACTACAGAACTCATTTCAATATTTTCACCGAAAAATGTGTTCAGCAAGAATGGGGTAGATATTCAGACATATCCAGTTAAATGAGTTAGCCGGGATATTCAGCACAGGATATTCAGCAGCATAGTTATGCTTCTGAATAAATATCCCCAAAAAAGTCACTAATTAGCTGGATAAGTCTTACCTTGCTAACTTTAGACCTGCTATTGAGTAGGTCTAATTTGTCTGGTTAACTTAAGCGGATACGTTTGAATATCACTACTTATCCAGCTAAGGGAGAAGCACATCTAGCATTGGCCCTTTTATTTTTATCTTTATTGAAATTGAGGGGACAGAGGGAAGCTGCAGGTTGGACCCAGAAGGATTGAACATTTGGAGCTTGGGAAGGAGGGGGGAGGGGTAGAGGTTCACTAGGCCCACAATCTTTTTTTTATGGAACCCTGCAGCTCCATGTAACTGGCTATATTCTTTTGAATATAGATGGTTAAGGCAGATGTTATCCTGCTAGTGGTAGCTGGATAACTTTACATTTCACCAGCAATATTCAAAAAATATCAAGTTAGGTTTAAAGTTATCCGGCTACAGTTAGTCACATAACTTTAATTGGGGATATTCAGTGGGATATCGCAGATAACTTATCTGGCTAACTTTAGCTAGCTAGATTACCCGTTTTCCAGGATTTTTAATATTGGCCTTATAGTGTAGACTTGGCACCATTCCTAGGGTTACCTGGATTTACGTAGTATTGAAGGTGTCTTATACAAATTTCTTGTCCATAAATGACAATCTGCAGTTGCAATCAATCCTTATTTCCTAATCTCTGTGCAACAAACCCTACAGTGGATTGTCCCGCTAAGCCTTTTTCAGAATTATTTTACAAAACTTGCATGAGAAATCCTGGAGCACACTGAACATAACTTATTTTGTCACTTTCCCTTTAACTTGCAATAAAGGAAAGATGACAATTGCAGAGTGTTCAGATGATGACAAGCAGATAATGATTTTGAAAGAAAAAAAATTCCCCCATGTTTAGATACACGACTAGTAATCAGTGAGCTGTTACAATTACAGTGGAGGCTTGGAGCTACTTTTGATCCTTGGTAAACAACCTATCCATTAACTGAAAAATAGCACACAGTTTGTTTTCGATTTTATAGTGACACTGCATCAGACAGCATTGTAATTCAGTGAATTGACACCATACCCTAAAAGGGCACAGCATGGTGATGAACACTGTAGATGTAGGTTTAGGTCCCTTCTGCACTGCTAACTGCAAGTTTTCATATGTTACAGAGTCACTTAGATGCCACCCTACAGCCTTTGTGCAATAATAACATTACATAAATATGATTTGAAATACATTCACATAAATTATTTTAACGTCCCATACATGATGTATCTTTATAATTTTTTTTTTTTTGCAAGATATTACCTTGACATCAAGTCATATTCTTTGTCCCTTCCTGGATGTCGCCATATCTGTACGAGGGAATATAAACAGCCTCTCTGCTGTCCAGGGTATTGGGGACCAGACTGCATAGGTAAGTTTGCATTTCAGCATGCACTTTACTGCGACGAACAAATGCAATACGAGACTTCTCTCACTATCTTCATCATCTTTCTTTTTGTTTTTTTGAGAAGGCATTCCCTTGCTAGGCAGAAGCCCTCTGCACAGAGCACCTAACTTTCAAACCTATTTGCGGCACTGCATTTGCACATATAAGTGGATGCGCGGGCTGCTGCACGGTTTATAAAATACAGCGTAGATCTGCTCTGAAAGTATGCACATATCTTTCAGTACACGTGAATTAATCCAATGCAAGAAAGTGCTTACTTTACCTATTTTATAAACATACGAGTGTGTATTTTACTTGCAAGAAAATATAACATGTATGCATAAAAACACTGATTTATAAGCAGAGGCAGGTATTTTATAACGTAACCATGTATACCATTTTGAGAATACTTCTGCATGTGCTTGAAATCACCAGTTTGCCAATACTTCCACAAGTTCACTCAGTACATCTCCAGTTAACCTAGGATCCTCTAGCACTTCATTCTGAACTCCTCCCAAGTTCACTCTAAACTCCCACCCAAAAATTGCAGGCAACAGACAAGTCCAATTTCACTTTCACTAGTCAATTAGTAGGTGTAAAATTGTACAAACAAGTTAGCTAATATATATGTGTAAATCTCTTATAAAATAGCAACTACTGCACGTAATTCTTGTCCCCGCCCCGGAACACTCTAGGCTGCCTCTTTTTTTGTGCCAGTAATGTGTGCACAAGAAACCTAAAATACGTGTATAATTACAGTTAACAAAATAGCATGTATCTGTAAGGGATTTCAATCTCAACAACAAGGAGCCCATCTGATATTTAAACCAGATAAAATAAGATCATGAATTCATGTTAAGAAAGCAGAATGTGTACACCTTTCCTGAGGTTGATAATGAGATTTTATTTATAGCATATAATGGTTTTATACAGTAGATATAATTTGGTATTCAATCACTGGGGTTGTCGAGCAAAGAACTCTTATGGCTCAAGTTATGCAAACAACCCTGAGTATCTCAAGTTACCTTGCACTTGTCAGTTGCAATGCAAATTAACCCAGATGAAATTAATCAAGCCAGTTCATCTCACCCATTTGCAGCCATAATCAGGTCGCAGTTCTGCAGAGATTCGGGACCTGTCAGTAAACACTAAGGAGTCTAGCAGCTGTCAGTAAACACTAAGGAGTCTAGCAACTCCAGCAAGCAAATGACAGGTTAAGCCACAATCTCAGGGTAACAAAACCCTGAGAACTCACAGATCTCTCTTTGAGGTATGCCAGCAGGAACAGGGTACATTTAGCTGACCAGGCTTCAGGCTGTGCAAGACTGGCAGGCACTCCATAGTTATGCAGCTGAGCTGGGTCAAGCTTTGAACCCAACCTTCAATGCTGATTAGTTCATGGATAGGGATTTCCTGTGAACAGCGCAAAAGATAGTTCTTATTCTGCAGGTAAGCAGCCAGTAAAACCAGTGTCAAACTTGGCTGTAAAGCTCTAAAGTCCAAAGTTTTTCTCTGCTTGGATGTTCATGGATAGGCATATTGATATCATCCAGATATTGATCTGGACTGGATATCACCACCATCTATAGACATGTGAGTGGTGAGCTCCTGGCCGGACTTCATCTTTGATAAGTGGTTTCATAGCCGGATACAAAGTTGTGGTGAAGGCCACAGCTTAGCAATTCCTGTGTCTGCTGTACCAGCAAATTTCAAAGTGCGGACAAATGTCTGATAGGAAAATAATACCATTTTATTTTCTGTGTGTATTTTCCCAAAATTTTTAAAAGTGAAACTGATACGGTATCATCACATGGCTTAAAACTCCATTTTGTGTTGCTCTTAAGCCTGCAGGCTTTTAGTTCAGTTTCTGTGGCTCTGGCCTTTGGTTTCTGGTTCAGCTGCACACTTCTTTCTGGGTGCCAGGCTTAAGCCCTACATATGCAAATACAAACGGGAGTAGCTTGCTTATTATGGTGGTTACTACCCCAAACCAATTAGCTAGATACTTCACTTAGATGCAGCTCCAGCACTGCTGTCTGCATTGATGGTGGGGGTGGAAGGGAATTGGAACCAAAAAGTTACCAATAAGGGCCCTGACCTCAGCAGTCAGAGTAACAGATTATGAAAACAAATAGGTGTGAAAGCTTGCTGGGCAGACTGGATGGGCCGTTTGGACTTCTTCTGCCGTCACTTCTATGTTTCGATGTTACAAAAGAAGCAATGAGAAAGTTCTGAGATGGGTAACCTTAGAAATCTTCCTAAAATAATCTGGCTAAGCTCTTCTTTGTCTCATACCTACCAGGCAACACATGGCAGCACTCAAGCTAAACGTGACTCATTATTAGGATTGTGCATTTATTTTGTACAAATGGAAAAAACACAACTAATGAGTCCATTTTCATTTGCACAAAAGATAAGAGCCAAATATAATCCTTGGATGAATAAATAAGAACATTTTTGCATATAATTATATTTGTATGCTTAAAAAGAGAAAGGGCCTCCTGCAGGATCAGACTAGGCCTGTCCCCAGGGCTTAGACCCCATGTCAGGGTCCCAACACTTTCCTAGTACTAAGCCCAAAACCTAGGCCCAGGTTTGATGCTGGGGCCTGGCTGATGTTTTGTCCCATTGCTGAGGCCCGGGCCTTAGCCTAGTTTTAGGCCTGATGCTGTGGCCTGGCCTGAAATCGGAACCTGGTTGCTGAGGGCTAAGCCCGGGCCAGACACCAGGATCTGGCTCTAAGCAGGGTCCCAGTTACCAAGGTCTAGGCCTGGGCATAAACATGGGCCCAACACTGGGGCCCGGCTGAGGCCAGATCCTGGTTGCTGAGGCCTGTGCCTAGGACCTAGGTCTAAGCCTGACGCCCAAGCCCATCCTGAGGGTGGATCCTGGTCAACAAGGCCTAGGTCCAGGCCCAATATCAGGGTCTGGTTAAGGCTGGGTCCTGGTTGCCAAAGCCCAGACTTGGACTTACAACTAGGCCTCACATCTAGGCTCATCCTAAGACTGGATCATGGTTGACAAGGCCCAGGCCTGGGACTGACACCAGGGCTTGGCCAAGGTGGTTCCTGGTTGCCAAAATCTGGGCCTGGACCTAGGTCTAAGCCCAACACTTAGGTTTGGTGTGAGTTTGGTCCTATTCGCCAAGACCCAGGCCTAGGTGCAGGCTGAATGTTAGGGCCTAATGTCAGGGCCTGGCCAAGACTGGGTCCTGTTGCAGGATTCAGGCCTAGGTTAGGCCCAGACCCATCATTTAGGCTCAGGAGCAAGCCTTTTAATGCCTTCTTTTCTTGATCTGACAACTACAAATATCAACCTCCACCTGGGGGACAAACTGCAGTGACATTACTGTGGTGCCTTTCTCCATGGCAGATGGTGCCAATTTGTTGTGTCCTGCATCAGGCCTGTGCCCCAGCCCATTTTTCGTTTACATTGAAGTCAATGGGGTCTTCCCCCATTGACTTCAATGTAAATCAAAAAATGAATGGAAGAAAGGAACAAATACTTTTTGTTTGTTCCAAAGCTAATGAAATGAATAAAGGTGTCCACAAAACCAACAAACTGAAATAAATTTTTCAAGGTAGCAGATGCTAAACGTCCTCATCCCCCTGCTCAGTATATACCAAATGCATACATATTTGGAGTACATATACTATAGTTCTATCATTTAACTCTTTTTTTGTAGGAAATCACAGGGACCCTACAGCAGCAGGCAGTAGACCATTAATGCCAAATAATATCACTGTTCAAGAACATTCCTGGCTCCTTAAGCATTTTATCAAGTTCACAGTTTTGATCAGTTTATTAATGACAGTCCATTGTCTTTATAAAGTATCTGATATCCCTCTAGCCTTTATCATTCTATTCAGAAATAGAACGCACTGTATATAGAACTTCCTAATAAAGGATTTCTTGATTCTCTGAATTTCGTATGGAAGGAAGCTGTGGAGATGATGGATGAGTTTTCTCTTCCTCCTAATAGACTTCCTGACCTGAAAAGAAAAGGGGCAACTTGTGAGAATCAAGGTCTGGGTATTGTCTCTGCTGTCACTTGACTGAGGAAATGTAGTGGTAGTCCTTATCATAATTTGTTTAAAAATATGTGTTCAAACAGTAGAGGAAAACAGTTTCTTCCTGTGACTGAGAAAAATCCTGACTAGCAATGTGCTTTGCTTCCAGCATCTGATGGTGATGACAGAGTAAACCTACTGTATCTCTCAGACTGCTGATCCTGGAGAAGTTGCACATAGTACATCATGTACAAAGTATCAGTTAAATGTTCTATTAATATTTATGGCTTTTATTTGGGTAGAGATGATGATGCCTTTATAAGATTTGCAAACATTTCAAGATGCAAACTTTCAAGACTACTAATCCTCCATCCTCAGGGAATGTCTTTGCAGAAACACAAATGGATCATAAGAACAATCTCACTAAGCAAGGATGAGATATATAAGACTTGCCGTGGCGAGGAGCCATGCTAGTAAACCACAGTGGACGGGATGGGTGGGTTTCACCGTGGGTGAAAAATGCCTCCACATTAAAGCTATGAATGCCCTCTGTAACATTATGATGGATACTAAAAGTCATTATAGATTATGCAACTATCTAGTGTTCTGGGACTTCTTTGTTTAGAAAGAATTAAGGAAGACATTTATGTTCTGCAGTTTCAGGTTTTTTTAACATAACCAGCTTTGAGTATACATACATGTCTAAAGAGTGCTTATTAAGAATCTATACCTCACAGCCTGTTACACACCAAACAAGCAAAACAATACATGGTGTCAGAAGCTTGAAGTTTGCAGTCCACAGACTTGAAAGTACCCACAAATGACCCACAGCATTTCTTCTGATCGTGGAGTTTGCAGGCTTGCAGCTGCTCAGCATGGACTGGGATAGCATCATCCTTCGAAGGAATGGAAATGATTTGAGTGAATGCTTTTTAAAATTAAGCCCATAAGTAGGTTCAGTGGAACTGCAAATTGGGCCAAAAAATCAATAACACTGGTAGCCAGGATGGTCCCATCCCCCTTCCATTTCTCCCGTTTGTCACCCTCCTTCCTACCACCCCGATATCCCATAATTCCCTTGCCACTTTAATAAGACTCAAGGCTCTGTAATGGGTAATAAAGGCCACAGCTTTATTAATCAAAACACAAATGTTATTTAAAGTTCCTGAGCCGGGCGAAGACCATGCGGTATCACTGCGCTGCCTGAATCAGCCGTCCGCCACGTTCAAGCAAGATGGCTTGGTGCAACTGGCCCCTCCGCTGCGTTGAGCAAGGGGGACCACACCTCTGGGCGTCTCCGCACCCCACCAACATGTCGGCAGTCATCCTAAACCAGACTTAACCCACCGTTTTCCTAGTTGGAACTTCCGGCATCACATTGCCGTGCCACTCCGGCTCAAGCTGCGACATGAAAACAAAAGAAAACATTACAACGTAACAGGTATGGCTACCTAACATGAAATACTAATCCTACTCATGGAACAGGAGATATCAATATTTGACATAAATGTTCATGCTACCTGAGAAGCGGTGGCCGGGCGGGCTATGAAAATGAATGGGGTGGGAGGGTGGGGATGCCGTCGCCGCTCCAAAAATGACGCCTCAAGCGATGGCCGGGCCTATAAGTGGGCCTGAGTGTGTCATCCTGAGGCGCCGACAGTCGCCCCCATTGACGCGCGCATCCACTGGAAGACGAGTGTGGTTGTGCTGCTGAGCGCACAGCCTCAGCAGGCTGAACTCCCGTGAGACATGGAAGTTTGCACTGCTGTTCCATCTCGCGACCTGCCTGTCGTCCTCATCCTGGCTGCTCATCGAGGTTAAGTGTGGGAATGACTCGGGACCTTCCCTCCGCCCCCGGCGCCAGGTTACTTTCGAACCAGGCCATGGCGGGGGTGGGGGGGAGGGCCCGGCCTGGTTCTCCCATTATGTTTCATAGAGTAGTGCAGCAAGTGTGCAGAACAATGGATAGCCTTGTCAAGAGTAAGATATGGCAAAAAAAGTTGAGTACCGTAGAAGAAGAATGGTATTATTTATGTATTTATTAAATTATTTATATTCCACCAATAATAGCGATGTTATGCTTGACGGATCACAACTTCAACATAAAATACAATCTTAAGAACACACATGACAAACTAGTACATAAAATTCAGTAGAATCTTTTTTTTTATTAAATGTTTCTTAAATTTAAATCATTTACAACTGATAATGTAAATTAAGCAAATCATGAAACAATCAGTATCCATGAGTAGTTTCAAAAAGAAATCTCAAAGCAGAAGAATTAATCTAACAGCATATTTATAATCCAGTCCACATTAAAGGGGGTAGCAAACAATCAGAAAATCAAAGAATTGATAATAATAAAGAAAGGATAGAAGGAGATTTTACAATAATATATTTATCCTATTCATAGCTACGTACCTTATGATTACTAACTATGAGTTGTTCTACTGTTTTTTCCCAAAAGAACGTTTCTAGATGTCCTGGGTCAGTAAATACAAACTTAGGCCTGGATTTTCTAAAATTGCAGGCCTTAGTGAATTGTGTGGTACCCTCTGTTTCAATGAAAGAAATTGCTTCCTTTCACACTGAGTCGTATAGGAAACATCTAAGAAAACCTGTATTTTCTGACCACAAATTAAGAAATCTTTATTTTAAAAAATGCTTCTGAAAAACTGTCTCTTTATCCAGCTCTAAACAGATGAGTAGCTCTAAGTGGAATATCATCCAGGGAAGATTCTAAAAAGTGATCAGTAGTATTAGGAGACAACAGATCCAATCCCCCTTCCTCAGTATTGATGATTCTCTTTTTCTTAGGAACATAGTAAATCTCTCCTCTGAAAAACCCAAAATTTGACACAAATACTTGTTAAACATCTCATTTGCAGAGAACAATCAAGTCACTGGAAAGTTTGAAAAACACAAGTTTTTTCACTGAGAATTTTCAATATTCTCTAAACAAGTATAAATAATTAGACTATCTTTTATTTGGGCAGTTCTTGAAACTTACTCCATTGCCACCTGAAATTTTAATACAGACACTGCATTTTCAACAACATTCAATCAAGATTCATGGGGAGGAGAGGGGAAGGGGAAGAGAGGTTAGGTTAGGTAGGGGCGTAAGGAAGTTCCCTCCCTGTCTGCTCCTTAATAGGAGCAGACTGGGAGGGAAGTGGGAAAGGCTGGAATGAGTTGCAGAGAAGAAATTGCAAAACTCCCCACCTTGTGTGCGTCGCCCGCACATACACATGTGGATTATAAAATCTGGCACTTGTGTGTGCACGGCCCACGGATTTTCCACCATGCACATTCTGGCATGCTTGGTAGAAAATCGGCACATGGACACACGTGGAAAATCCATGGATGTGCCGATTTTCTACCATGCACGCGCCGGCCTTTATAATCCACGTGTGTATGTGCGGGTGGCGCGCGCAAGGGGGGGGATTTTTGCAATTTACGTGCGGCGATGCATTCCGGCCTTCTCCAGTTCCCTACCCCCCTACCTAACCTCCCTTCCCCTCTCCTCCCCACCCCCTAAATCCTACTTTTTTCTTTCTTCCTTCTTTGTTACACAACTTACTTCAGCTTCCGAACTGAAGTAAGCTGTGGGCGCCGGCAGCCGGGTCTTCAGGACAGTGAACAATGGCGCTATCCCGGTCTGCCCCCCCACCTGCCCCTCCCCACCCAGAACATTCCCCCGGCCCGCCCCTTCGAAGAGGCCCGACACTTATTTGTTTACCGGCGTTTATGCACGTGGCCGAGCCTCTTCAAAAATTTGCCCGCACGCAAGGCCCGGCCACATGCGGAAACACAGGGATTTTTGCGCATGGGCGGTTGAAAATTTACCTGTAAGGCATTATTTATTCATAGGAATACAACTAGTAGGACTCAAACCTGTATGCCTACTGCCCACTTATGTTAACCTTGGATATCCCCACAAAATCAGTTCTGGCTACGCCACTGTGTGGGAAGGAATGATGCTGTGTTTGACCTGCAAAAGGCTTTCTCCTTGCCACCACCACCACCACCACCACCCCCATCCCATCCTTCATTTTTTTTGTGAGCTGAAGTAAACTAGCATTCATTAAAGACAAACAGCACTTCTCTGAATAAGCCAGAAAAGGAAAGTATGTGAGACAGAAAGAGGGTATGTGAGACAGAGGGAGATGGTGGGTATATGAATGAGTGAGTGAGAGAGAGGGTTTGTGAGATAAAATGGAGGGAGCGAAGGGTATGAGTGAGTGTGACAGAATGTGAGAGTGACTATGTGGGAGACAGACTGAGTGTGTGTGTGACAGCATGAGTATCTCCTTGACAGTAAGTTTGTGTGAGACACACTGCTTCACTACTTTTTTTTACTCAGTTTAATATTCAATTATATACCCCATTCCCAGGAATGCCTCTGGTCAGTCTGAGTAAAATTACCCATACACAAGACATGCACATAGGTTTACTTGCATACCTGATTGACAATTTTGAAAAAGCTTCATTTCTGCATGTTAAATTATTGTTTTATCCACAGAATTATTGTTTTTTCCCTTTCAAAATTACCATCAAAGTATGTTACCTTTAACATCTACCATACTTAACGTGCACCATCTTAAAGGATTGGGGCTGGGAAAGGACTACATGCCCCAAAGAGATGATGCCATCACCTCGGACCATACATGAGTGTATAAAGGGGATACAGCTAGAGAGAGTTGTTGGGGGATATTCAGAATGCTTAAAGACAGGGGTTCATGGGTAGTCCTGATTGCTTTTTCCCCATGATCGGTGGGTCTTTACTAATTTTCTCCTATACTGATGGCCTAGTTTCTTGAAAGAGCCCCTGGAGGGATCATGGAAAATACTGACAGGAGAATCTAAGCTATGGAGGTATCATCCATGGTCTTATTCTTACAATGGTAGTAAGTGAAAACTTATGTTGAGAATGGACTGTACTGATTTAGCCAGTGGATGAACTCTTTGTGCTTTGAACTTTGCTGTGGAGCCTGTGGTTTGACTTTTGGTAAGAAACCCTGGGGGTCAATTTTCAAAGGGTTTAAGCTCCTACGTTTTGGAGTTAGGTGACTAAATTAGCCCTTTTGAAAATTTACTAGGGCTGAGTACCTAAATTTAGGCTCTTAGTTTCTCTAGAGTCCTAAATTTAGGGGCCTAAAAAGTGGATGCCTACCATGCAGAGTTAGGGTGGGGAAATAAACCATAGGATTTATCATTCCACTATAAATATAGCAGAATGATGAGTCGCGGCCAGCAAAGGGGCAGGGAGGGGCGATAGTGTGCAGCTGGCTGCATCATAGCGGTGTGTTTTTACCCACTGTGGTTGCAGCCTTGCCACTCACAATCGCCCCCGTAGCGCCACTGCAAAAGGTGTTGTTATTTCTGCTGCTACTGCTGGCGATACTGTGTAAAACATTATCACCTGCAGCGGTACCGGCATAAAATTTTTTTTTACCCTGCCCAAGCCCCGCCCCTTCCCCTCATTTAAATGTTAAAGTTGCGATGCGGTCGTTATCGTGTGCATTAGGGCGTTATTGCGATTTGAAAAATGACCCCCAAAGTTAGGAGCATAGCACTGATTTTCAGAATTGGGCACCTAACGTACTGCATGATTCACCTTTTTCTCCCATTCTGTGTCTGTGCTTGATGAATCAGGCCCTTAAGATCCTAAAGCTAGGCAAATGAATTGCAGATCTAAATTTAGGAGCCTAACTTTTAGAACCTGAAATTTATCTGAATTTACAGCTGAAAACTTAGGACCTTAAGTTCAATTGAAAATAGGGGCCAAGATTTAGGAACTTTATTATTTTCTTTTTTTTATATCGGCCTCCCTATTTTTTATGTTGGAATAAAATTGGCAGATTGGAACCAACAATCCAGTTTGGACTGAGCTATTTCAGCTTTTGGGTTCACCTGAGGTGAATGTTTCCAATTGGCTTGTAATACAAAGAAGAAACTCAACACTGCTTGACCAACATCCTACAGAACCCAGCAGCCACTGCCAGTGGAAGGTTTTACCATCCCTTCACCAGTAACTGGCTACATTTTATGCGCCCTACTTTCGGATTACATATTGTTGGCTTGGCACTTTCCTTAGGCTCTTTTAGGATTCCAGTTTAATTGAAACCAGCCTTTGTTGGACTATGATACCATAAGCCTTCATTCGCAACTACCAAGGGTTTTATTTCCCTATTATGTATTTATTATTTATTTCCCTGCCAGCTCACTTAGTGCAGACATCACAGTGACAGTCCTTGGCTGGGGGACAAGCACCAGGGTTCTTTGTGAGACCCTGTAATAATAGATCCTAAATCTAGCCACTAGATGTTGCCATTGCATGATGACTGGCAGTCCTCTCCTCCTAGGGACTGTGAACACCGCCTTTGTAGCATCTGCAGCCCAGAGAAAGGAAGATGTATGCCAGGAGTTGAACCCAGGTCCTTTGTATGACAGTGCTTACTTAGCACTGCTGCTGAGCCATCGGGCCAGCTCCATTCAAATTATAGTTTAATATCTCTCTGTGCATTTATGTCCATCACACTCAAATTGTAGAAATTACCTACTTAGAATGTTTTATTATCCATTAGACTATGCAAAGGATCATGCAAAACAGCACTGTATGATTCAAAATATGTAGAAAAAAACAACATCACAAATGGGCCAGCCTGGTTACACAGTGCCAGCACTGCATAAGAGCATTTATTTATTTAAATGTTTTTCTATTCCACCACATTCGTTTTTCTATTCCACCACATTCGTACAGCAAAGAACATATACCATTGAGATACTACTGAGATCATGCAAGAGACCTGTGTTTGATTCCTGCACCCAGGTTCTGATCTTCAGGCTGAGAATGCTGTGCTTCCAGTACTCACAGCATATGGGGACAGAGATCCTTGGTCCTCACACAACAGCGACATCTATGAGTTGTATCCAAGGCACACGTGCACTGGGTTCTAAAAAGAGCAGCAGTTTTTCAAGATCTGTTGCTGCAATGGCTTGATTATAGAACAATGGTCCTCAATCCAGTCCTCAGGGATTCCCCCAACCAGTCTGAGTTTCAAGATATTCACAATGAATATGCATGAGATATAATTTGCATACAGATCTCATGCTTACTTATTGCGGATACCCTAAAAACCAGACTGGTTGGAGTTCCCTAAGGAGTGGGTTGAGAAATCTGTTACAAAGGGCAGAGGATGGGGGATAATTAGGAAAGAAATCCTGGTGGCCTCAAACAAAGGTCTCTGGTGCCTCTGCTTTTCATCCTTCCATCGTAAATGGCAGTGAAAAGAATTGAGGCAGGCTCCAACTAGGCCAGAAACTCAGGTTTGACAGAAAATGAGCAAGGTTAAATAAACAATTTCATAAAAATTACAAATAAATGTCACACATCTGAACTTTCACCTAATTGCAGACAGGGAGGATAACTTTCAAATAAATGCAAACGGTGGCATAGACACGTGTATATGGCTACGAGCAGATCTATACTAGTATAATAACCTCTGCATATGATATGAACTAGAGCAGCGTTTCTCAACCGGTGTGTCGCGTGCTCCCGGTCCCTCCCGCTGCTCTTTCTTCCCTGCTGCCGTTGCCGCCGGGCTTTCAACACGTTCAAGCCCAGTGAGAACGGCAGCGATGCAAGAAGAAGCAGTGGCACCCGCGGCTGGCCTTTTCTTCTTCCCACGCCGCCCCCCCCCCCCCCCCCCGTGACCCGGAACAGGAAGTGATACACGGTGCGCGGGAAGGAGAAAGACCATGCCGCGTGATAAAGTAGCAGCGGCGGCTGCAGCATCGGCCCCCGAGCAATCGAAGCAGCCAGTAATCGAGAAAGGAGACAGCAGCATGAGCCTCCCGCGGCCGATGGGATTCTTCCTTCTTGGCCTGCGGGGGCTGGAGGAGGAGGAGACTGCTGCAGCTACCATTTGTGCTTGGCGCTGTTATATTGTGCATGGCTTTAAAGATTATCATAAGGACTTTGTAGAGGATTCTAAATTTGATGGGAAGCCAGTGTAGGTTGTGAAGTATGGGTGTGATGTGCTCTCTTCTGTTGGAGTTGGACATGATCCTAGCAGCGGAGTTCTGAACCATCTGCAGGGGTCTGATAGTATTTGCTGGAAGACCTAGAAGGAGCGAATTACAATAGTCGATTTTTGAGAAAATGATGGACTGAAGCACTGTGCATGTGCGGTAGTCATGGAAGTGAAGGAGGGGTTTCAACTTTTTCAGTACTTGAAGTTTGAAGAAACAGTCTTTTGTGGTTGTATTGATAAATTTTTTTAGGCTGAACTGTTTATCCAAAATAACCCCTAGGTCTCTGACATGCAAGGAGATATTAATTGGAGCAGTGATTGGTATTTTGTTTGGTCCGTACTTGTCGTCATGTGATATAATAAGGATCTCCGTCTTGTTGGAGTTTAGGACTAGGTTCAGGCTGGTGAGGAGGTGGCTGATTGATTGAAGGCAATTGTTCCAGAAGCTGAGAGTTTTGGAAAGGGATTCCTTGATGGGATTAGTATCTGTACGTCGTCAGCGTATATGTAGTGTTTTAGATTAAGATTTGCTAGAAGCTGGCAGAGCAGAAGAAGATAAACGTTGAAAAGAGTAGGAGAGAGGGAAGAACCTTGTGGGACTCCAAAGGAGGAGTTGACGGGGTGGGAGACTTTGTTGTTGATTTTGACCTTGAAGCATCTAATTTTGAGAGAGGATTTGAACCATCTGTCTGCCGTCCCAGTTATATACCTATGTCCGTGAGGCGCTCTAAAAGAATTGTGTGGCTCACTGTTTCGAATGCCGTGGATAAATCGAGAAGAGCAAGGAGGTATGGTTGTTTTTTTCCTAGGCTGAGGATGATGGAGTCTGAAAGAGAGATTAAAAGTGATTCTGTATTTAGAGATTTTTGGAATCCGAACTGTGCTGGGGCAAGGATCTTGTGTAAGTCCAGGTATTTGGATAGTTGCTTGTTTACAATTTTTTCTAGAATTTTTGCAATAAATGGTAAGTTGGCTAGTGGATGGAAGTTGGCGGGGTCATCTGGTGACAAGTTTGGTTTTTTAGCAATGGTTTGAGTATCGCGATCTTGAGGGCATCTGGGACCAGCCCTTGAGCAAGAGAGCAATTAATGATTTCTGAAATAGGTTTCGCTATGATTTTTGGGATGGAGATGAGGAGATTTGATGGTATTGGGTCCGACGGATGAGAGGATGGTTTGAGCTTCTTGAGCAAGATTTCAATCTCCAATGAGAAAGTGGGCTCGAATGATTCAAGTCTAGCATTTTGCTGAATAGTGGTGTTTATAGGGGTGTTATATGTAGTGTCTGTATAGGGATCTATAGCAATCGGATTTGTTTTGTTTCCTCAGTAGGTGGTGTATTGTTATCCTAGGACCCAGTGTAATATTTACCCTTGCTTATTGACAAGTAGGGTTATTGTTGTTTGAGTCCTTGGTGTTATTACTGTTATGTTACGATGGGATTGCAGTATAGATTTTGAGTGTCTTTTTTTGTTAGTTCACAATGTGTCTGGCAGTGGAAGGTGTTTGTGCTGCTGTTACTGTGAGGTGACACCAGAATTTGAAAATATCTTTTAGTATGATGAGCTGAAAGGAAAACATCCAAGCTCCATTGTTTGGGGGAATTTCAGTGGATGCACAGAGTTAGAGAACTGGAGGTGCAGGATTTATAAATGTCATAATTTAAAAAGTATGCACTAAAATCCAATCCCATCCATAACCCCGCCCCCATATGACCAAAGCCCCGCCCTGCGGGGCCATGGAAAAATGGTCTTGCTTGAAGCCGGTCCCTGGTGCAAAAAAGACTGGGGACCACTGCCTTAGGGTACCACCTCCACTACTCCAACTGTGTTCAAGGTTCTTGCTAAATCCCCTTCCCTACAGTACTTGCCCAATTTTCATCTTGCCCTAGTCATACATGGTTTTGCAAACTTACTGAAACACTCCTCAGGCTATATTTACCACTATATACTATTGTAACTCACTATATATCAGGCTCCTGAAATACTGTTTGCGCTCTTTACAACTTTTGCAGAATTCAGCCACAAGGCTTCAAAGAGAGAAAATATTACGCTTTTACTCAAATAACTTCATTGGCTGCCAGTGCAAGAAAGAATTAAATTCAAAGTTCTTAACATTAGTCTATAAGGCCCATCAAGAAGAGACCCCCATATATTTATCTGGGTTATTTACTAGGTATAAACCTAGAAGAACTTTACATTCTGTTCATATAAAGTGCTGATGCAAATGAATCTTTCACTTAACACAAAGAAGGCTGAAATCCTATATCTATGCCCAAAACTAAGCCATACAAGGGAACTAGAAGTCCTGGCAGCTGCTAAAAACTATCCTATTACGCTGGATGTCAGAGATTTAGGGATTTTTCTCGATTGTAAAATGAATCTCAAAAAATGGATCAATAGTGTGTTCAAAGATGGGTACTTTAAATTGAATATCCTAAAGAGACTTAAGCTGTTTTTATATCCAGTTGATTTTAGAACAGTTTTACAAGCCCTTGTTTTAACTAAATTGGACTATTGTAATACTCTTCTCTTGGGCCTTCCCGCCACTACGACAAGACCGCTACAACTTTTGCAGAACTCCGCAGCACGACTATTAAAATAACTAACTCTAAAAGATGTGATCACATTACACCTATATTGAAAGACCTACATTGGCTTCCTATTAGTTACCAACTTCAGTACAAGGCTCGTTCTCTAATTCATAAAGCACTGTACAATGAGAAGGTTGAGTGGCTTAACGAAGTCTTACATTTTCAAACACCATCTCAAATAACACGATCCGCCAACACCAGTCTTCTACCAATACCTTCTTTAAAAGCAGCTCACCTGAACACAGAACGCGATAGAGCTTTTTCAATTGCAGGACTGAACATTTGGAATACCTTACCCTCACAGCTAAGGATGGAATCTGATATCAAAGCCTTTAAAAAAGGAATTAAAACCTGGTTTTTCACCCAAGCTTTTTCATTAGTATGATTATTACAACATTTTAAGTAAAGCAATGATTTAATGTTTAAGACTATTTTTATCATCATTTTAGCTTATTTTAATGATTTTATAACAAGAAGAAACAATGTTTTTTATGTATTTATAATTTTTAATTTGTTGATTTGATTTGCAAATATCTTAACTGTTATTTGTGCAACTCTGTAAACCGAATGATATTTTAAATGAATGCCGGTATACAAAACCCAAATAAATAAATAAAATAAATAAAACAGCTTGAGATTCCCGGAGTTAAAAAAAAAACGGCTACATGAGATGCATAACCAAACATTGTCTATTATGAGTCCTGGTTTATAGAATGTACTACCAGATGATCTATGGTTTTTAACAGATTTTAAGGTATTTAGAAAAGACATTAAAAAATCCTTAGTTTTTAGAAGCTTTCTCATTAGAAAGCTAGAAAGATGACAGATTTAAACTTCTACTGATTTCGGAGTGGCCTTGGAGGGAACGGGGAAAGCCATTGGGCCTCCACTAGGGCTCGGCGCGCGCAAGGTGCACGAGTGTGCATCCCTTTGCGCATGCTGACCCCGGATTTTATAACATGCGCGCGGCAGCTCCATGGTGAGACCGCAACTTGAATACTGTGTACAATTCTGGTCGCCGCATCTCAAAAAAGATATAGTTGTGATGGAGAAGGTACAGAGAAGGGCTACCAAAATGATAAAGGGGATGGAACAGCTCCCCTATGAGGAAAGGCTGAAGAGGTTAGGACTTTTCAGCTTGGAGAAGAGATGGCTGAGGGGGGATATGATAGAGGTGTTTAAGATCATGAGAGGTCTTGAACGAGTAGATGTGAATTGGTTATTTACACTTTTGAATAATAGGAGGAGGACTAGGGGGCATTCCATGAAGTTAGCAAGTAGCACATTTAAGACTAATCAGAGAACATGTTTTTTCACTCAATGCACAATAAAGCTCTAGAATTTATTGCCAGAGGATGTGGTTAGTGCAGTTAGTGTAGCTGGGTTCAAAAAAGGTTTGGATAGGTTCTTGGAGGAGAAGTCCATTAATTGCTATTAATCAAGTTTACTTAGGGACTAGCCACTGCTATTAATTGCATCAGTAGCATGGGATCTTCTCGGTGTTTGGGCACTTGCCAGGTTCTTGTGGCCTGGTTTTGGCCTCTGTTGGAAACAGGATGCTGGGCTTGATGGACCCTTGGTCTGACCCAGCATGGCAATTTCTTATGTTCTTATGTAACCCACGCATATTTACTTCTGCATTTTATCAGGTGTAAACTGGGGGGATGTGCAGGCTCAAGAACCAGAGAGGTCTTGATGATCTAGAGATAGACTGGGCAAACTGGTGGACTAAGTGGTCAAACTGGTTATTTCCTTCACATGTACATATTTTAAATTGTGCTCCCTTGTGCATTGAAAGCCAAGTCCTAAGGAAAGATACGCATATAACGTTTCCTTGCGTAACCACTTAAAATTAGGAGCACATTTACGCATGCTAGAGTTATTTTAGATAGTACGCATGCACTTGCACTGAGGATTTAAAATTCCAGCATATGTGTGCTCGCACCCACATACACGCTTATTTGGGTGCATGTGCGCTCGTTTTAAAGTTTCTAAGTAAGAGGTTGATTTTAAAAGTGTTGTTCGTGCAAAAATGGCCACATATGCGAATACATGGGCCGACCAATCAACACAGATTTTAAAAAAGCTGCAAAGTATGCAAGCGTCAAAAGTAAGAGGCGGAAAAGGGGCCAGGAATGGGCGGGACAACAGTTATGCGCATAGCTCCGTATTTTAAAACTGGAGCCCGTGGGGCTTATCGGCGTGCTTTTCGCTTAACTTTACTGTTGCTCCAGATGAAGAGCAAGTCTGTAGATCACAAGTTTTAGGGCTTACGGAACAGGGTGAGGAGTCTGAATCAACTGGAGGGGCATGCAGGATGAAGAACCAGAGGTTCTTGAAAACCTCGATATTAAAATCTGCCTACATATGTGTGTAAAAGCCGGCAAAGTCCTAGGAACCATACGTTAAGTACATTTTCTCCAGCAATCTCTTAGGATGAGACACATTCTTACATGCGGGAGGTGTAGTTTAACGCATACACACGCAATTGTGCACGTGATTTTAAAATTGCAGCATCCCTCCACTCGAGTGCTGATACGCACGTGTATGGGCACATGCGTGCTCGTTGTAAAATTAGCCTGTTTATAAAATGAGTAGAGAAAGCATATGTTTCTAGCATTAGTTCTGCATGGAACATTTTGTCTAGCTGAGGAAGATAATAAATATTACCACAAATCTCAATTTGGGCCCAATAAGATGCATTTGGATTTGATGTGAATGGGAGCTAGCATAGGAGCGTATCTATTATCTATATGAAATGACTCAGCTTTCCTCTGTTGAGTAAAAAGGGTGAAGGCGTAGGGGGTTAATTTACTGCATTCTGTAAAATTTTGTAACAGAAACATGCAGGGGAATGATTTCCCACAACTTGGTGGCCTCAGCATAGGAACTTGCTGATTTAGTCTAAACAGCACATGATAATTTAGGTAAACTGCTGACAAATCACTTTTTTTCATTAAATGGCAGTATCTAAACAAGAGATAAAGATGCTAGCTTAGCTTCTGCAAAGGGAACTTGTCTGGGGTCATGAGCTAGTAAGAACTGTTCTGTCAACAACTATTCCCCGAATGCTGCAAATTCTGTACGATAGCATAATGTTTTCTATCACTTGTTTTTCCGGCTTTGAATTATTGTGCCTGTTTAGTGGAAACACTGGAAGAAATCTGCCATCAGACACCAGCATTTCAGCTAAGGATTCAATGAGCCAGGAAACAGAAGTTGTATTTATTTTTGAATGAGCAGAAAAATGATGTTGATCAGGGTATATGCACAGAGAAGTACTGTTTTAGATGCAGTGATGCAGCATGCCTGCATCCCAGTTACAGTCAGAGATCCTAAGTATGTTTTACTAATAACCAGTGCTATGTTTCTGGGAAAAAATAAGATGCTGGTACTCACATGCATGAGATGTTTCTTTTTGAGGGACCACAGGGAAAATCAAGAAAGTGGAAGAAAAAGGTGCTGGTAACCCCCTGAGAAAAGCCCTGCTAATGACAATAAAATATTTCTAGCCATCGCGCAATATGCTACATTTTGCATCAACGTGGAAATCGTACACCTAGTTCTGCTACTATGTTTTATATCTCAATCTACTTTTGGACATCAGGGATTCCCCTTAACATGTCTAGTGAGATCTCCGGACTGCTATGGGCAGATTTATTTTTCAAAGAGAAACATGAATGACTTTCATGTAGGGTGGCCAATCGGCTGGTATTGGCTCAGCCTGGTGGCTTTTCTTGAAGAGAGGCTGGAGGCCAGCATGACCAGTAAACCAGCCAGTAGAAGTGCTGCTTTTCTGCTGGCCATCGTCACTATACCGACGCCCCCTTCCCTCCCCTCGCTGGCCTTTTTTTTTAAAGCTGGGGCCAGACCCAAGGCCCAATCTTGGTGGTGGCAGCAGCAGCAGCAGCAGCAGCAGCAGCTTAATATTAAAGCGTACAGGCCAGAGAGTGAATCAGCATGCACTCTGCTCTAGGTTGTCAACTGACTCCAGATTTTCAGGACAGGTTGATCCAGTCCTGGTTTTACCCCATTGTATGTTGAGACTTATTCTGATTTCCCTATTGCATTCCCTAAGATAATAAGTACCTGCATTCAGAGGAGTAAAACCAGGACTGGATCAACCTGAAAATATGGAGCTAGTTGGCAACCCTGCTCTGTTCCAGGCCCTGTGGTTTGGCAAGTCAATTTTCACAGGGAAACTGCTGTAAAGTTTCCTTTTGAAAATCTTCCCAGTGCCGTAGGGATTTTTTTTTATGCATCCTTTGCAGGTGCAAAGTACCCAGGGCAAATAAGGAGCAGGAGATTTCAAAATGAAATCCCTGCGCATACTTCAGGGAGCCCTAACCCTGGTCCTGGCACCATCCCCTTTTCCAAAATTCGGGAGGCAGGGCAATTTTCAGAAGCCATTGTTCTGTGGAAAACCTTCTAAAAACTGCCCCCTGAAACAACAAGAAAGACGACTTTATGGGGAGAGCAATTTTCAAAGCCATTTACCCTGGGTAAATGGATATTAACCTGGGTAAAATGGTCTGGATAAAAACGTGCCCTCCTGTATCCGGCTAAAAGTACGTGTGGGCTTCCATAGCAGGCATACTTTCAGCCGGGTTAAATAGAGGTATTTTCCTCACTATGTTCAGGTCATTGGATGAAAACATCATGCATTACATTACATTTTCAAATATTCGCCTGCTATTGTATTACCGATCGGCTGCCTGCATGCATAGCAGGCCCGAAGTAATCAGGCACTTTTAATGATTAAACTTTATGTCAGCTGATTTTCAAAGAGAAAGGATGAGAGTCATAAAAATATTAGAAGATTCTAGGATGCCTTTGATTTTATTTCTTTTCTTTCCTTTCTATCTGTTGTAAGAAAGGTTCTTGATACGTCATGACTGTTGTTCCCAATTCTGATTTCACAGAATGTCCTGGAGGAGCCGCAACTCCATGCAATAACAGAGGATCTTGCTCTCATGGCATGCGAGGTAACGGGACCTGCACTTGTCAGGTACATCAGAA
This sequence comes from Rhinatrema bivittatum, assembly GCF_901001135.1. NCBI lineage: Eukaryota > Metazoa > Chordata > Amphibia > Gymnophiona > Rhinatrematidae > Rhinatrema > Rhinatrema bivittatum. The sequence goes on along the minus strand of NC_042618.1, from coordinate 215,518,020 downwards.
AAACTGGAACTCTATTCAACAGTTTTCAAGGGATCCAAACCTGCCTGACGTAGCTGGCAGTGAAACAGCTGGTGGCCAAGGGTGCAGAAAGCAGCACATATGCATAATCTCCATATCAGATAATTCATTTGCCAAATTTATCGATGCACCTAACTTCCTTGCATAGGCCAAGGTTCACCCCTGACTAGGTTGGAAGTATTTTACAGTCTGCCATCACTGTTTGCAGAAGATTAGAACACTACCGAGAAAATGTATTTTCTGTATTCAATATATTTCTGTCTCCATAGAAAATATGTTTCAGGATGCAAACGGGGGGTGGGCGGGATGAAATAATCATTTGGTTGATATCTGGTGTCCTTTGTGGTTTTGCCTAGGTTTACTGGTATATGTGCATGAATACTGTGTCTCATTTCAGGAGTGAGAATGCATGTGTACCGGGTAGCTGCCGATAGTGTAAACTATACTTATAAAAGTGATTGATAAACTGGTATGAATGGGTGGGAGGAGGGCCCAAAGGGAAGTGTGTGGACAGTGGTTTGAAATGATTGTGCTGCTAGGACTGTCATTGCCACAAGTGCCATGGTGTGCTGCATCTAGCGCTGAATGGGACTTTTTTTTTTTTTGCAACTTTCTCCTGAGACCGTTTTCCGAATCTAACGAATCAAATTGAGTAGAAGAAAAGCGAGTGGCACAGGCTGGCCCATGACTTCCCCTGAAAGAAAAAGAAAATACGAAAATAAAGACTGGTTTACATCTGCTGCCAACCGTCGAAAATCGGTTCTGCCCTATCCACTTGGTTTCCGCTGGCGACGGGTATTCCACAGGGTTCTGCCTGCTCAGCACTGTTAGTCAGCATTCATCTGGTCCCGGTTTGTCATCTCCTCGCTAGCCTCAATGCAGGATGTATCATTTATGCTAATGACATCCAGTAGTTTTTCCTAATTTCTCCTACAGTAGGTGCTGCTTTTTCAAGATTTATTTATTTATTTATTTAGCACTTTTATATACCGACTTTCCAATAACAGAATTACTGATCAATTCGGTTTACATTCTAAACAATAACAATGACAAGTACATGTCTTACAATGAACAGGTCGATAGAACTTGGAAACAGATATAAGGGGTTAACAACATAAAGTAAATGAAACGGAGCCTAATGTAGGCTAAAGAAACAGGTGAAGGGTATGGGCTGGGTTTTGATTTCAGACTGCCAAGGATTCGTAGTTGACCTGAAAATTCTTTGGGGGGTTCTAGGGAGTACTAGAGATGACCTATATAGTTCTCTATTGGGTTACCAAAGAAGGGATCATTGGCAGGGAAATTCCGCAGGCTGATGTTATGAGAAAGCTTGGTTGAATAACCAAGTCTTAAGTCTTTTTTTAAATATAGTGGGGCATTGCACTAATCTGAGTTCTGACGGGAGAGTGTTCCAGAGTTTGGGACCGACTGTGGAGAAAGCTCTTTTACTTAATGCTGACTTCATCGGTGCTGAAGAATAGACTGGTCCTAAACTTGAGCAAGGCAGAGAGAATCTTTCTAAGCAGCTTCCCACGTACTGACACTCCTCCGTTGAGGAATCATGACCTAACCTATATTTGAATTCATTCTCTCATTTCGAGCACAGGTGACAGCAGTGGTGAGGGGATCTTTCTTCAGATTGCATATTCTTAGACTGCTTAAGCCTCTTCTAAACCATAACCATTTTCAGACAGTACTGCAGGCATTTATTCCACCTGGCCTTGACTACTAGGGATGTGCAGAGGGACGCCATACGTTGCATTTGGGATTCGGATTCGTCGGGGAGATGGGCAGATATGTTGCATTCATCAAGGGGGGCCCCCCGACACGTTTATTCGTTAATTCCTATTCGTTTCCCCGCTAAAATTAAATTAACTACAACCCCCCATCCTCCTGACCCCCCCCCAAGACTTACCAAAACTCCCTGGTGGGCCAGCGGGGGAGTCCGGGAGCCATCCCCTGCACTCACACCCTTGCTGCCGGTTTCAAAATGGCGCCGATAGCCTTTGATCTACTATGTCACAGGGGCTACCGGTGCCATTGGTCAGCCCCTGTCACATGGCCATCGGCGCCATCTTGTGCTCCTACCATGTGACAGGGGCTGACCAATGGCACCGGTAGCCCCTGTGACATAGTAAGGGCAAAGGCTATCAGCGCCATTTTGATTACTGGCAGCCGACAGCCAGAGTGCAGGAGGTCGCTCCCAGACCCCCGCTGGACTTTTGGCAAGTGGGGTCCCCCAAGACTTGCCAAAAGTCCCTGGTGGTCCAGCGGGGGTCCGGGAGTGATCTCCTGCATTCGGGCCGTCGGCTGCCAGTAATCAAAATGGCGCCGATAGCATTTGCCCTTACTATGTCACAGGGGCTACCAGTGCCATTGGTCAGCCCCTGTCACATGCTAGGAGCACAAGATGGCGCCACTGGCCATGTGATAGGGGCTGACCAACGGCACCGGTAGCCCTTGTGACATAGTAGATCAAAGGCTATCGGCGTCATTTTGAAACCGGCAGCGAGGGTGTGAGTGCAGGGGATGGCTCCCGGTCCCCCCGCTGGACCACCAGGGAGTTTTGGTAAGTCTTGGGGGGGGGGGGTCAGGAGGGTGGGGGGTTTGTTTAAATTGGGTCCTTTAGACGGCCGAATAATTCGGCGGATTCGGTGTATTCGTGGGGAATCGCGATATGTTTGCTTCCCCACGAATACAACGAATAGGGCCCTATACATTGAGGATGAGAAATACGTTAGAAACAAATGCACACCCCTATTGACTACTGTAATTCTGTTTATATTGGGATGCCAGGATATGTTATTAAAGCTTTACAGGTAGTACAAAATTCAGCAGCTCAAATACTAACTGGTTCAAAGTGTACAGAATACATTATGCCTGCTTTACATTCCTTACATTGGCTACAATGGCTAGCAACATAGGCTACAATTAAATGTAAGGTGTCTATCCCTCATCCACAGAGCACTAAGTCATGATTACCCTCAATGCATCAATGGCTTGCAACATAGGCTACAATTAAATTTAAGGTGTCTATCCCTCATCCACAGAGCACTAAGTCATGATTATCCTCAATGCATCTGCGCTTTCATAAAAAACAATTTACAGGCCACCAAGAAATTTACGATCTGCAGATTGCAATCTGTGCAAATCATTTAAGAAAATGTTCCTTTTTACGGAAACATTTGGAGGTAATTCTTGCACTCCTGCTCATGGGCCCAGCCGTGAGCAGGCACTTACCTCTGCAGCACGAAGCCGCCGTCGGCCTTCGCAGCAGGAGCCGCAGCCAGCCCTTCTCCTTCACCGTGGCGGGAGCCGCAGACTTCAGCGTTCCTCTCCTGCATGGTGGGCCCTGCCGCCATGCTCCAATGTGGCTGGAGCCGCCGCCGCCTTCTCCGTTGTGCAGTCCCTGGTCTACCGCCGCAGCAGGATCCGCTCCCAGATGCCTCTTCTGTGGCAGGATGCCGCCATCGACGTCGGGGCCTGCCCTGCGGCTCGTTCTCTAGCTCCAGCGTCTCAGCGGCATCATGGCCACTGTCCAAGGTCCTGCCCCCCTCTGTCTAAGGGGTGCAGCCACGTCTTTCTTCTATATTTAAAGGGCCCGCGGCCTGATATGCCCCGGGTCCCACCTGAACTCCTCCAAGGGTGTATCCTCATCTTCAGCCCTACTTAAGGGCCTTGCTTCCACTTCTGCCTTGCCTTCACAAGGAGCCAGTTCAGGAGTTGGACTGCTCCTGGATCCTGTTCCAGCTCTCCGGTCCAGGAGTCTCCAATGACGTCCTCCTGCTCCTCTTCTTTAAGGCATTCCGTTTCTCATTGTCCTTGTATTTGTTTTCTTATTCCATGTCCTGATCTATGCTAATGTTCCGTGTTCCAGTCCTGATGTCCAAGTCCTGATGTTCTGTGTTCCAGTCCTGATGTCCGAGTTCCAGTCCTGATGTCTGAGTCCTGATGTTCCGTGATCCAAGTTCTGAAGTTCTGTGATCCAAGTCCTGAAGTTCCTAGTCCTGATATCCCAGGTCCTGAGTACCCATGCCTCAGGAGGTTTTTCATTTTTAAAGTCCGAGTTCCTGGTTCCAAGTTCTGTGTTTTAATTCTGAGTCTGCATCCTGTTCCGACTCCAGAGGATCCAAGGGGTTCACCTCGTTCCTGGCCTGTGTTGTTTGTCCAGAGCTTGCCCTGCTCCCCTCGTGGTCCGTGACCAGCCGTCCGGCTGTGTAGGGCACCTGAGGGACCTTACTCACCTCATCTCAGTCTCCATGTCCAAGTTCCTCGTCTGATTCTCCACGTTCCAAGTTCCTTGTCTGATTCTCCACGTTCCAAGTTCCTCGTCTGAGTCTTCAACTCCAAAGTCTTCATCTGTCCTTGTCTCCTGTCCGGCCTGCCGCCTTGCCGTTCCCAGCGGCAGGTCTGAAAGGGCTTGGAGTGGTCGGAGGACCACTCAGAGACCAACCTTGGTGGTTGGCCTCACGGAGGCTATGCAGGTCGGCAGGGGCCTGGGCTTCTGGTCCTAGCCCAGACGGGACTTCGTCTCATCTGCCTCGGCGCTACCTTGGAGCTCCTCTCCTGGTTCGCCGAGGTCCAAGGGCACACTTCTCCCCGGGATCGGGAGTGCTCCCTAGCGGTCCCTCCTACGGATGCCGAACAGTAATAACTAAGCTGAAACCTTCTTTGGCCTCGCTGGAACTGACCCTATGTGAATCTGCTTCACTCTGGCATTATCCAAACCTTCTGCAGTTCCTACATTGTTCTGCGCTGTTATCACTCTTACCGTCTTAGGTGTTGTTTTTACCATAAACAGGAATGTGTCCATGTACTTCACCAATGACCTTGGATTGGCAGGTTAGAAGTATTTCTAAATAAATAAATACAACTTAAAAAAAAAAATCAGTTTCCTCTCCTAGGAAATAATGGGAGCCAGGCAGGCAAAAGGGAAGGTTGCAAACTTCTTCCTGCTGTGAGCTTCAGTAAATCTGTTCAGGGAAGAGGCCTGGGAGAGTCAATTAAAAGCCACCTATGTCCAATGAATATCCCTTTGTGAGTGAGGCTGGAGGAGGAGCAGAGCCTGATATTGCAAAGTACAGACAGGTTCCAGCTTTTGTATGCCCTAAATCTCTTTTTTAAAGTCCTTATGAACACTAGGGGGCTTGCACCATTGTTTTTTTTTGTTTGTTTTGTGTCACATTGGTGAGAAGGGATTCATTTCATTGTGGTTTATTCATTTCATTTTGCTTTTAATGAGCACTATCTTACCGCAGCACACACTTAAATCCACAACTCATCCCCTGCCCCAGACACTATTTTATTTTAAATCCTACACTCATCCAATTTCAAAAAAAGGCACCTGGGCTTTTTCCGACCTCCCCGGACCTCCCGTGTTTGGGTGCTATAATTGCGAATAAGCTGGAGGGAGCCCGGGGAGATCCAGAAAGGTTGGGATTAAGTGTGTGTGGGGGGGGGGGGGGGGAGCTTTTTTGAAATCAGATGGGTGTGGGATTAAATTTACAATGTTGGCTGGCGCGGAACAATAGTGAAACAACATGAAATGAAAAATGAACAACATTTTGAGGTTTTCTTTTGTTTCATTTCAAAATGGCCACAAAACCTCATTTCCTATGTGGTTTCAAATGACAGCACATCCCTAAAGTGCTTGAACACATAGGACCTAATTTTCAAGAACATTTACATGCTTAAATTGGGCTTTGCACATGTAAATGCACTTTACCCATGTAAATGGGCTTTTAAAAATTGCTACATTTACATGCGTAAATCCTTTTGAAAATTGCCCCCATGAACTGTGGCTGATTATCCTCTTTTGTGATGGTAGATATTCTAGAAAACCCTATAGTCAGCTGCTATTTGCCTCCTCAAGGCCAAACCTGCTGGGAGTGAATCGACATTTTCTTGGCTATGCACCAGACCGGAAGATGGAGATGATTCAATAAGTTGAAAATATACTTTTATTGCATCTGCAACTGTGAAAGTTTTGTGACAATGCCCTAAATGTATTTTTCACCATGTGTTGTGCAGGGAGGATTTGGTGGGACAGCCTGTGAATCATGTGCTGCACATAATTTATTTGGTGCAAACTGCATGTCAGGTAAGTTTTGGCATTATTTTTAAAATATGGGTTCTACATTTCTATTTCTAAGTTGTAAAAGTACCACAAAAATTTAAAACAAAGACCCCTAGTCTTATCCAAGTTAATAAATTACCTTTTTGTCCAAAATGATTTTCTAATTAGAGCATTCAAATTACGGGAATTACTTCCATGAGGAGCAGCCCTGGATTAGCCATTAAGCAAAATAAGAACATGTATAGGGCTACAAGGGGAGGGGGGCACCACAGAGTGCTGAAAATTAGCATTTTTTTTCTGTTGCCCCCTAGTAGTTACAAGTAAATAATTTGTTATATTGCTTACTGCTGTTTAGTGTTAAATACAATTTTTTAAAAAGTTTATATTTAATATAATAGTGGGGTCTGGCCTGGGGTAAGGCCTGGAAGAAAACGGATTTTTTAAAATCTCTTATTTCACCTTCAGCACTTACTGAGTCTTAACGTCTTGTCAGTTAAGCCATGGAAGGGCTGAGGAGGTGCCATTGTTGTGCTGTGTTAAGGGCATCATTTGGCGTTAATCCAGCCCCGATGAGGAGGATTCAAGGAGTTTAAAGGAATGGAATCACTGTTTTGATTCTCAGTGACTGTTGCAGCCGTTGAGTTTGAAGGAAAGAAATGGAAGATATGTTTATCTCTCACTAAGGTTCACTGAAGTAAGAGAGCTTATAGAAAGGATGGAAAAGGATGGGTTTTTTTTTTTTATAAAATATGAGGTAGCCTGCCCCAGGGAACCAAGCTGAATCTGAACTTTAACCAAACACCAGATAAACCTTTATTTTTTCCTGAACTAGAAAGCAATCTAAAATACTAGTTGAAAGTCTCTGCTGAACCACAACCCAAACAAAATTCAGTTTTTGAACCGGTTTAGAGTAAGTGTTTGATTTGTTTGTGATGGGTGGGTCACAGAAGCAACTGAGGTAACATTCACTGGCTTCAGAAGCAGAATGAATCATAATGGGCGCGTGAAATCAATACCATATCTGGGAAGATTTACGTTTTGGTTTTGACTATACAAGTAAAATGAGCATTTCAGATTAATTATTTCATTGTTGGAATCCACTTTTTGTTTCCTACGTTCTTCGCAGTACCTACTTTAACAGATTTAGACCTGCTTGCTTGCTCCACCCCATTTTGAAAACGATTACTATAATGTGCCTTATATTTAAATTTTCTCATGTAAACTAAAACGGAATTGGTTAGCTCATGTTTGCAGAATCAGTCACTGAACCATTCTTGGCCTGAAGCTGAACCAAACCAGTTCAACTTTAGCTGCAGCTGAGGCCGAACATGAACTGAACCAAAAAAATGTAATGGTTTGATTCCCTGGTCTTCCCTTTAACTTCAGTCAAATCACCATATGCAGATGAGCCAATAATTTGTAACAACTACAATAGATCATATTCAGGAATGCTGGTTTACCATCATGCGTGGAATAGAGATAATAAGTCAGAAATGGGGAGAACAATTTTCAAAGCCATTTCCATTGGTATAACAATGTTTTATCCGCAGAACTGGGCTCTATGAAAATTGCCCATACACTGTGTGGGTAAAAGTATACATATTGTTCTACGACACGTGTAATTTTACCTGCATTTCTCGGAGGCATTGCTGTATGCACGGTTAGGTCGAGAGAGGCAATAACGCGCGTAATTTTGGATTCTCAAAACTATGTTCATTGTTTGGCTGAAAAAAAGTATCCAGAGTTAAAAACAAGCGCAGATCTCTGCAGGTATTTTTTTTTTCCTGTGGTAATAATCAAAGCAAAGCTACTCATGTAGTTTTGCTTTGATTATGGTGCAACCCCCACGGGTAAAAAGCATCCGCAGAGTTTTCACCAATCCATGCAATTTGATTATTGCCCCCAAAATGGCAGCGTGTGTCATAGGACCATGTTACCACACCCTGTACATAACCCTTTGGTGCAGACTGCATGAGAGTTAATGGAATGGTAATTGGTTGCCAGTAAAACAAATTTCTAATTCCTAGAACTTTGACCTGAACTCTTACAGGCATACGCCCATGCGTGCGCCTATCGGTGCACGAGCAAAGATTATGCTGGAATTTAAAATCGTGTGTGCACTTGCATGCATATGTTTGAAAATATACCAACTGTGCATAATTATGCTCCTAATTTAAAGAGGTTGCTTGAGCACAGCTAGCATGTGCGTCTTCCATAGTGCTTTGTCGGCATTTACATGCGTATGTAGGCAGATTTTAATACATGCTCACGCGAGGGACAACCCAGTTATTCCAATTAGTCCACCAATCTGCCCAGTTAAAATCGAGGTCTTCCAGATCCCTCTGGCTCTTCATCCTGCTTGCCTCCAGTTGACCCAGACCACTTACCCTGTCCTGTAAGCCCTAGAACTCGAAATCAGCAGACTTGCTCCTCATCTGGAGCAGCAGTAAAGTTGCGTGAATAACAAGCCGACGCGCGCCACGGTCTCCAGTTTTAAAATACAGAGTTATGCCCGCAACTGTTGGCCCCGGCCCAGAATGCCCATGCTCCGTCCATTCCCTGCCCCCTTCCCGCCCTCTTATTTTTGACATGTGCACAGGTATATACGTGCGTACTTCGCTGGTTTTTAAAATCTGCGTTGCTCATGCGCGGCCCACGTACGCGCGTGTACGGGGGTATTTTTTGCATAAGCAACGCTTTTAAAATGGACCTCCTAATAACTATGCCATCTGGTCCTCATTCAACTGACTAAGCTGCTGAATTGCTGCTTGCTACTTTGGTACACTTCAAATACAGATACAGGGCCAGATTTAAGGATCAAGCAAAAGGCCTGCAAAGCAGTTGTCTTGTGCAATTTTGAATGGAAACAATTCCACCGAGAAATATGGAAATAAAAAAAAAAAAAAGCGCATAAAGAATTGGGGGGGCTTTGGCCCAGTGCTTAAATTTAGCAGTCAGTGGCAGTTTGTGCTGTTGTGAAATTCAAATCTAGGACTTGGTCTACCAATAGCAAAGGAATAAAGTTGTTAACGATCTGTTACCCGTGTGTCTTCAAGGACCCCTGGGCTTCAGTGCACCTGAAATTCCGTAAGCCATTTATTGGCTATGTCTGCTGCTGCTGCTGCTGTCTGCCAATGCTGTTCCCCTGCTGGAAAAAGTCGGGGAGCCGCAGAGAGTTCAGCGCAGGAAGTAGACAAAGCTGATGGGACTTGTAGGGACTTCCTTAGGCTGTCCTTTGGTCACTAGACTGAGCAAGGCGGTATATATAAGAAGAGATTTCCCATCTTCTGGGGCCAGTTGGGCCTAATGTGCTCAGGCCCTGGGAGGGAGGAACGGACAATGGCTACCACTGCTGCTCAATGAACATTAGTGAGGATGCACTTCCTAGGAGGCATAGGCCCTCGGTTGCTATCAAGGGGTTGAGGTAGGGGAGATTGCAAATGAAAGGGAAAACAAAATAATTCCATCCAGAACCAAAGCATCCTACTTTCCAGGAGGCAGGCATATGAGTGTCTGCGGTCCACACCTATGTATGTTTCTTAAAAAAAAAAATCCCATCAAAGTCCTCATGTACCCCCTGACATGTCTTGAATATTTGGTGTGGATAGGACACCTAACTAAAAGGTTGCTATGGTCACACACATATACAGACACACACGGCAATCTCATAAGTTTTCTTTTCCTTCAGAAATTAGATTAAAAAAGAAACAAAAATGCAAAATGTGTAGAATCGGTTAAACCTAGAAGCTATTGTGGTGTAACATATACATTCTGCTTTTTTTTTTCCCCTGTAGTTTGCAATTGTGTCCACGGTTTATGCAACACTGGAATAACTGGAGATGGGACATGCACTTGTTTGTCAGGATACACCGGGCATGACTGTGATCAGCGTAAGTACTATTCTTGAAACTGAGGCCACCTCTAAACTGTTTATAACAGCAAGAGCTGTCCTTATTACAGGTGAGTCTCCAGTACTGTATTTCTTCGGAATAACAGAATTATGACATTAACTGAGTGCCACAGACTGGAATCTTTCTAGGGCTCCGACACCTTTTATTGCACCAACTAAAAAAGGGCAGGAGCTTTCAAGACCAGAGACATCTGGAGAAATTTAAGGAGCATAAGTGAGGGCCAGGAGCAAAATCTGGGTCTCCTGCTCTCCTGCTAGGCCAGCACGCCAGGCCAGTCTGTGCAGTTTTATTATTATTATTAGAATTAAATATGATTTAACACTGGCATAAGGAAAAGAATTTAGAGAAAAAAATAATCCTGGTAGCTCTCGCTTAAGATTTTATGGGGAAAATAATATAATTAGGAGCAGTTTCCTTTTACGTTTGGTCCAATAGTGTTATCATTGCTCTCAGGTGGTTATGGACAAAGTTCTTGCAAAACCCTTGCAAACGTGTTTGGCAAGACACTAAGGGGGTGAATTTTCAAAGCGTTACATGTGTAAAGTTTAGCATATCTGAAGATAAGTAGCCTGCTCACGCACAATCGATATTTTATTTTAAAAAGTACGTGCGTTCTTTACATTTCACACACACACTATCAGTCATTACCAGCACACGGCTCAACATGCGACTGGACTCGCGTTTTGGATGCATGTCCATAACCTCCGATGCTAAACGGGGGTTAGCGCGTTCAAAAAACGCGCATCCAATTGAATACGTAGTTAATAGCGCTCATCACATGCAAATTCATGTTGATGAGGCTATTACTTATTTCCCCCAATTCAAAAAAAAAGGGCACCTGAAGTGCACATTTTAACTCCCAAAAATTAACACCTGCCTGGAGCAGGCATGAATTCTTAAGGAGCCCAAAAAAATTACAGAAAACAGAAATACTGCTTCTCTGTTCCTTTTTTTTGGTTCCTCTGACGTAATATCATTGCGATATTAAGTCGGAGGAACCAAAATAGGAGAATTAAAAAAAAAAAAAAAAGAAGCGTGCCAGTAGTCAGGTTAGGAAAAGGGATGATCAATTATCGAGTGTCCATTTTCCTAACCCGTGGCTGTGCACACTCATAATACTGAGCGTCCATTTTCCTAACCTGACCTCCAGCTCTCCTGGGCGCCAGCTGCTGAGGAAGTGCTAGGGGTACACAATTTCCCCTAGCGCCTCCTTTTTACCGCGGCACACAATTTAAATATTAAATATTAATTTGGGCGCTCGGGAGAGGTGGATCAGCATGCGTTAAGGGAGAGGGTGCTCAATCATGAGCGCCCATTTAATTCGTGTCAATATTGCATTGGAAATAGATGTAAAAAAGGGGTGGTCTAGGGGTGTTCTGGGGCAGTTGCTATTTTAAACGAAATGGGCGTAGATTTGGCAACTAACTTGAGTACTTTTACACCTGCTAATTATCTTGCATAATTGATATCAGACTTGTTTATTGTGTATTATTGGCTGGGTGGGAGGTCTGGGTGAACTGGATTCAGGTCTAAGGACCTTGAGGGGCACGAGGATCCGGAGAAGGACTGGGCGAACTGGTGGAGTAATTTGTAAAACTGGTTAATTTCAATTACGCACGCATGTTTTAAAACACGCTGACTTACATTCGGAATTCGGTTTTTACACAAGCCCTGCTTTATTTTCATGCATAAAAGGGCAGATCTTAAAACATACGCGCGGGTGTAGATTTGTTCGCGCAACCCGGCGCGAACAAATCTACGCCCGATTTTATAACATACGCGCGCTGCCGCATGGATGTTATAAAATCCGGGGTCGGGGCACGCAAGGGGGTGCACACATGTGCACCTAGCGCGCCTAGCCCGAGGGGAGCCCTGATGGCTTTCCCCGTTCCCTTCAAGGCCGCTCCAAAATCGGAGTGGCCTTGAAGGAAACTTTTTTTCCGGCGCCCCCCCCCCCCCCGGCTTCCCCTCACTTCCCCTATCTAACCCACCCCCCATCCCTAGCTAAATACCTCCCCTACCTTTGTCGAAAAAGATATGCCTGCCCGAGGCAGGTGTAACTTGCGCGTGCCGGCTGGGTGCTGGCGCGCCATTCCCCGGCCCAGGGGCTGCTTCAGAGGCCTCGGCCACGCCCCGGAACGCCCCCGGGCTAGCACCATGCCCATGGCCTCGCCCCCAGAATGCCCCCGAATGCTGCGCCGCCCCGACACACCCCGACTCACCCCCCAAGCAAAGCCCCGGGACTTACGCGCATCCCGGGGCTTTGTGCGCACCGGCAGCCTATGCAACATAGGCACACCGGCGCGCAGGGTTTTTAAAATTTACCCCAAAATGTACGCGCTTATATTTTTAAACTTGGCAGGGAAAGTTTTCACTTCAGTGCATTGAAATACTAGCTTCCTATGCATTGTATGTATTCGCGTGTAAGGATTCCTATGTGTGTATGTTCCAGGGTGATGAAACACGCATTCTGTAACATGCACATATGTGATATACACACAGGAAATAAAATACTGTCATAGATGAATGCATGGCTATGTATGCTGCTGCACATAGTTGTTTGAAAGTTATCCTTCCAAAATGTGACTGCAGATGCATACACATTCCCATACCTGCTTATATATACAATATACTGTTTATCCCTTTACAACCTATTTCTTGACTATTGGAGAGATTAAGGTACTGTACTGCATAGGGCATTTGGAGAGCAATTTCCAAAGCTATTTATGCGGGTAAATAGCGATTTACACGCAGGGCTGGCGAAAACCTTAGGAGGATTAGGTTTTGGCCTAGGGCACCAGAAGTGGGTGGGGCGGCATAGTAGCCAGTAAGGACAGCAATTTTGAAAGGACAGACGAGCTGAGAACTGGCATGGGTGAGGCAAGGAGCTGGAGGGTGTTTTTCCATTTGTTGGCTATGTTTTTCTTTGAGGAGCTGGGATCAGTTGTCATGTGCGGAGAGAGAGAGATCATGTGACAACATCACCGCCTAGGGCAGCTGGACACCCTTCCACCGGCACTGTTTACACGTGAAAATGAGCTGTCTGAAAAATGCCCTCTTTCGATACAGCTCGAAGTATGCAAGGAGTTCCATAATACACAGGCTTTTAGCTGCATTTCAAGGAGGCCTTGTTGGGTGGTTTTGGAAAAAAACATGTTGACATTGTATCTTCAAGTCTTCGCACTTTATTTTCCAAAGAAAAAGCAAATGCATAAGTCCACGGGGTGCTTTGTACCTGCCGCAAATTTCAAAATGAAAGCATACATGTACTTTCTCTGTGAAACCTGGTGCAAATTCTGCAAACAAAAAGTACTCACGGATTTTATCCCAGTGTGGACAGTTTGAAAAATGCCCCCCATAGAGTACAGCTTGACGTTGTATGTGCTGTGCTGCTGGAGAGGATCACTGGTCTCTGCTCTTTGGCAGTGAAATTTCATAGAGCTCTTTCTTTCTCTCCTTAGCCCTCCCCGAGTGTGCAAACCTCCAGTGCCCTGAGAACTCCCGGTGCACAAGTTCCAAGACAGGGACATTAGAATGTGCCTGCATGCCCAACTACCAAGGGGATGGCAAGCAATGTAAACGTAAGTAACCTTCTGCCCTGCCCTGTTATTTGGGGGAGGTTCTATTTTCAATGGCTGGCATTGAGGAATGTGTGAAATCATTTGTCTGTGTCCCATTGAATTTTATTTTTGCTTCTTTCTTTAGAACAAAAAAGGTGGCAACATAAATATACAATTACCCTGCTTCTGCTTCAGCTTGCAGATTGTGCCATTTGAATCTCTTAATACATAGATAGTATGTCTGCCTGGATGACTAGAAGGTCTGATGTGACTGGTGTGGTAGACATTGGTTCCTACAAAGTGCTACCTAGCATTCAGAGATTCTCATATCAGGTCAAAATTGTATTTATTTATTTATTGCCATTTTCTTATTGTATGAAATTTTCAATATTCTTGCAAAATGTCATTCAATAAGAAAATGGCAAACAGAAAAAAAAGTTCATCAGATTTTCTACATTCAGTTCAATATTTAATGCAACATTTCAAACTAATTGACTGAAAAAGCTGACTGTCTTGAAATGCTGTTTGTAAATTACACACTTCTAAGCACCATCACAGCCTATTCAATGTTGCTGTCATGGATGGTACATTAGTGTAGACCATGACATCTGAATACTTACAGTGGCTATAGAAAGTCTACACCCTGTGTAACATTTTTTGCATTTTGTTGTGTCAGTGCATCAGACTTGCATACATTTAAATAAGGATTTTTTTTCATCAACACACAATATATGTCACACCTTTCAGGGTAAAAAACTTTTTTATTGGAGGACAAAGAAACTGACATCTTAACAGTTGCATAAGTCACCACCCTCCTTGGATAAATCTCAATGACCTTGAGTCAGTACTTGGTGGAAGCACCTTTGGCAGCAAATACAGGTGTGAGCCTGTTGGGATAGATCTCCACCAACTTTGCATATCTAAATATTAGATTGTTCCTGTCACTTTCCTTGGGGAGTGTTGATGGACACTGATCTCCAAGTCATGCCACAGATTTTTGATCGGATTGAGGTTATCTGACCGAGACATTCCTGGGCATTTATTTATTTCTGAAATTTATACTCCACCGTTTTGAAAAACAACCAAGGCAGCTAACAGATGCTAAACAGTTACAATAACATAATACCTTACCTTATTGTTCCTTAGCCACTTCAGCATAGCCTTGGCTTTGTGTTTCAAGACTTTGCCATGCTGAAAGGTGAACGTCCATTCCAGTTTCACCTTTCTTGTAGAGAGCAGCAGGGTTTTGTATTTTTCTCTGTGGGGAGATTCCCAAATTTGTGCCCTTTCCCCTTCAAGTCATAGAAGATATTTTGGATGGGGAAGACCCAGAAATTTCCATTGTCTGAAGTGTTAAGAAGAACGTTTAAATGTTTGCCCCTGCATTTCTGTGACGTGACCACTGGATGACACTTGGTGTGGTGTTGGGTCTGGTACGGTTAGTGGGAAAGTTATCAGAGTGATGGTGCTTCTGGTGGTGTGGTATACCTTTAAACCTAAGAGGGTTTTGATTGGTTGGGAGATGTCCCCTGGGTCAGTATGGCAGCAGTTGCCCCTTTTTTCCTAGGACGGAGCTGGAGAGACAAGGGGACCTCCAGGATGTAGCAGACCTGGAGTAGGCAGCCTATGAGCTGGTGGACCCAGGGACTAGCCCAGTATGGAGTAGGGCCCTGCAGGGGCTTTTCCTTACACGGAAAAAGGCCCAAGGCCAAGGACGTAGAGAAGAGGTGTTGCCTCCCCTTATGGAAAGGGCCAGGAGGAAGGGGTTGTTCTTAAATGAGGAATGCCCCATGAAGGTCCTTGATAAGGAAAATATTGAGGAGATCTGCACGCTGCTAGATGGGAGAAGTGGAGAAGTTCGTGGAGGATCAAATGGCCAGGGAACCCTGAGTAGACCCTAAGGACCAAATTTTAAAAGCGTTGCTCATGCTAAAAAGCCTATATACATATGTGGGATGTGTGAGTGACACGAATTTTGAAAGTCGGACGTTACGCACATATTTACGCATACTCGGGTAAAAAAAAAAGGGGGCAGAAAAGGAGCAGAGTTGGGGGTGGGGAATGGGCATTCCAGGGCGGGGCCAGCTGTTATGTGTGTAATTCTGTATTTTAAAACCTGAGGCTTCAGCACACGCTGGTTTGTTAGCCGCATAACTTTACTGCTGCTCCTGATGAGGAGCAAATCTGCAGATCTTGCAGTTTTTAGGCTTACTTGACAGGTTTAGAGGTCTGGGTCAACTGGGGAAGGTGCAGAATGAAGGACCAGAGGGGTCTGGATGACTGGCGGACTAGCGGACTAATTTGAAAAACTGGGAATGTCCCTCGCTCGAGCGTGTTTTAAAATCCGATTACGATGTGCGTTAAAGCCATCAGTTTCGTAAGGAAGATCTGCAAAGTAGGTTTGCAATAGTAACAACTTAAAATTAGGAACGTAGTTGGACGTGCTAGGTGCATTTTACATCTTACGCTTGGAAATGGCGCATAATTTAAAATTGCCACGTATCTCCGCTCACAAGCCCATAAGCGTGTGTATGGGCACCCGCACACTAGTTTTAAAATTAGCCTGCCGGGCTGTAATTCTCTTGTCCCACATGGATGTGAGATCTGTTTAAAAGCAAGAGTAATTTGAGGAGAATACTGTACTTCTCCTATGTGTTTGGGATGGGAACAGAGATGTACTTAAAGTGGGAGCATTTGGGTACATGAAACTGTAAGGAATGTAAGTCATATATATTATATTCCACTTTTCATAGCACTTCAAAGTGGATTACATTCAGATACTGTTATAGGTATTTCCCTATCCCTAGAGGGCTTAGAATCTAAGTTTGTACCTGAGGCAATGGAGGGTAAAGTGACTTGCCCAAGATCACAGGGAGCAACAGCGGGACTTGAACCTTGGTCTCCTGGTTCATAGCCCACTGCTCTAACCACTAGGCTACTCCTCCACTCCGTAAAAGGTTTGATATGGGAAGTAAAAAAAATCTAATTCCTTTCAAGTGAAGGCTGAACAATTAGTACTGTCATTCTTTGGAGTACCAGGCAGTATATCATGGGGAAAGTTGACATTGACTGCTGTATCCCATGAATTCCTAGTATTCAGTGATTAAGTGCTTACTCTGTTCTATCCCTGTACATGGTGACTGGCTGAAAAACCAGGAATAAAGTTGAAAATTTGAGGTTTACCCGAGAGTGACGTGAATCTGTTTTGGAGTTTTAATTATGCCATCGCTGAGGGAACTTTATAGGAGCCAGGATTCATGGAGGGAGGAGGTTGGTGTTCACCCTGACTGGTCAAGGGAGTGAGAGTTACCCCTGTTGTTCCTATCCGGGTTCACTTCACCATCTGCATGACCCATAAGTTAGAACCCACTAAATAAATTTGAGAGTCTGAACTCTTTCACCCAAGGTCATTACCTCTTATCATTTTATGTATCCAAGAGGTAGGATTATATCTCCTTTCATTATCCTTTTCTATTCTGACAAGTACCCTAGTCCTTGACAATGAGAAATGTTCCCATAACATGATGCTGCCACCACCATGCTTCACAGTAGGGATGGTGTACTCTGGGTGATGTGCTGTGATGAGTTTGTGCTAAATGTAACATTTTGCATTCATGCCAAAAAAATTCTATTTTATTTTAATTAAACTACAAATTTTTTTGTCCCATGGCTACAGTATCCCGAGTACTCCTTTACATACTTCAAATAAGATTCAAGGTGGGCTTTGTGGAATAATGTTTTCCTTCTTTCCACCCTACCATGTAGGCTACATTTCTAGAGTACCTGGGATATTTTCACATGCACGCTTTGGCCATTCTTAGCCATGGAAGCCTGTAGCTTTTTCAAACTTTCCATTAGCCTCTTGGTTGCCCCTCTGATCAGTCTCCTTCATGCTCAGTCATCCAGTTTGGAGAGATGGCCTGATCTAGACAGGATTTTGATGGTGCCATACACCTTCCACATCGTTATAATCCATCTTGACCGTGTTCCAAGGAATATTCAAGGACTTTGCAATTCTTTTATGCCCGTACCCAGATCTATGCCTTTCTGCATTGTGTCCCAGAGTTCTTTTCATAGCTCCTTGGAGGTTATGGTTGGGTCTTTGCTTTGAAATGTATTACCCAGGAGAGAGAACCAAGAGGACCAGCTTAATTTATCCTGTCATCATGTGAATAAGTACAATTTATTACAAGTGGGGCTAATTCACTTGCGGCCAGATTTTAAATCGGCCATGCACGTAGAAATCACCACTTACGGGCGTGGCTGGACCCCGTGCACAGTGCGCACATATTGAGAAGGGCCCGGCCATGCGCGTAAGTGGCGCATTAGTGCCAGGCCCTGACAAATGGGCGGGCTGGGGGTGGGGCTGGGTGGTCCAGGGGGAGGAGCAGGGTGGGCCAGGGGCGGGCCAGGACAGCGCCATTCCTTGCTGTCCCGGAGACTCATTCGCAGGCCGGTGGCCAGCACATGCAAGTTACTTCAGGTCGGGCCCTGAAGAAACTTGTAGAATAAAAGGTAAAGAAAAAAAAAAAGGGATTTAGAAGGTGGGGAGGAGAGGGGAAGGGGAAGAGAGGTTAGGGTAGGGGGTAGGAAAGTTCCCTCCCAGTCCGCTCCTAAATTGGAGCAGACTGGGAAGGAACTGGGGAAGCCCCAATCTCGTCGCTGTGCGGAGTTTGTAAAATTTTATGTCCCCCTCTTGTGCGTGCCGCCCGCACATACACAAGCACGGATTATAAAATCTGGCGCATATGTGTGTGCGGCCCACGGATTTTATAACATGCTAATGCGCGCATGTTATAAAATCGGCGCATCCATGTGCACGCTCCGGGTGGCACGCGCACATGGACGCGTGCGGGCACATTTTAAAATCTACCCTTTGGGGTGTGCTTTTGAAGGCAGTTGGTTACACCAGAGCTTAAATTATTTAGGAATGCTATAGAAGTACAAGTGGGTGGATACTTATGAAACCAAGATATTCCACGTTTTTATTTCTACTTTCTTTTTTTTTTTTTTTTTAGTTTAATCAGTTTTATTAGTAAAGCAGAAGAAGCATGAAAAATAAACAGTATGAACTATTGATACAAACAAATATGTGCTTCTACATTGTGATATAAAGAGCATAAAACGCCAGTGCCCCACTGCTCCACTTAAAGTGTTTGGTACCAAAGGAAACCCACTCACCCCTCCCTCCCCCCCAACAACATGGGTAGAATCACAGTCCTGGAATTCAAAATGTGGTGGCAGTGGCTAAAGCGTGCATGAGAATGAAAATGGATATCTATTCATTTCCAAAAGGTACAGATTGCGCGAAAAAACCAGTGTCCATAAGGCCGGCAGGGAGCACGGCCCGAGTTTGGAATCCTATCTCCGTCGGTCTGAGTATCAGCGCTGCGTTGCCATCCAAGACTGATAAGGCCCCCAAATTTTGATGAATGCAGGTAGTCTATCGTGATGGACCGCTGTAAGCCTAGCCAATTGATAAGTGTGATGTAATTTGGCTTGGACCTCCGGTAGACTAGGCACTAAGCAGTTCTTCCAATGATTCGCCAAGGCCAGGCGGGCTGTAATGAAAACTTGTTGTAAAAAGCGCTGGGCAGCCTTGTGGACAGTTTCCAAAGGCAAACTTAAAAGAACATGCCAGGGCTGGACTGGCAATGACACATTCAGAATAGAAGAAGCCCAGGAAAAAATCATCTGCCAATAGGTAGTAACCGCTGGACATTGCCACCAAATATGATAATACGTTCCTACTGCCCCGCATTTCCTCCAGCAACGGTCTGACATAGCCGGATTCATTTTATGAAGCCTATCAGGTGCATAATGCCAGCGATATAGCATTTTGTAGCAGTTCTCCTGTAGCCGTGCTGAGATGGAACACTTATGTGCGGAAAGGAATATGAGGTCCCATTCTGTGATAGATAGATCCTGCAAAAAGTCCTCACCCCATAGGGTCTGCTGCCGAAAAGGAGGTGCCTCCCGGCCAGCCAAAAACTGGTATACTTTAGATATAAGCCCACGTATAGTGTTGGCTTGCTTACAATAATTTACAAAAAGAGAACCTGTTATTCGCAGATCACCTGCCCTAAGTGCTCGTTTAGTTATATGGTACAATTTGGCATACAACAAAAAGTCCACATGATCCAAGGCATATTGGGAGCGCAATTCCTCAGGAGACATAAGAACTCCCTGTCTGTGCAAATGGTCTAGCTGGGAAATGCCCACCTGCATCCATTTATACGCGACCTCTGGAACGTGAGGCCTGGGAAGCAGCGCGTTACTGAAAAGATGGGTCAATAAATTATATTGTTCTGGACCCACCAGTGCCGGCTTCCATCTCGCCCATACTCTAAATGTGGTGGTTAGGGCGTAAGGTAAGTATGAGACCCCTTGCCACGTAGGTTTTGGCTGCCAAGGTAGGGCCGAAAGGGGTTGTGCTCCTGAAAAAGTGCGCTCGAATAAAGTCCATTGTGGAAGCATTATGGTACGATGCAATATAACAAGAGCCCTTAACTGGGCCGCACAATAATACCATTCTAAGTTCGGAACGCTGAGTCCCCCTCTGATTTTTGGAAGATACAATGTGCCACGTGCTACCCTGGGCGGACGTTTCCGCCAGATAAAACCAAAAATAATGGCTTGCCACTTTTTAAGGATAGATGGAGGGAGATAGATGGGGATGGTCGTGAAAAAGTAAAGGAGCCTCGGTAGCACATTCATTTTAATAATGGCTATACACCCCATCCATGAGAATGTGCCCTTCGCCCATTTCCCCAAATCCCCCTGAATGGTCTGTATTAGTGGCTTGTAGTTGAGATCAAAGAGCTGGTCAGCCTGCCTGCCGATACGAATGCCTAAATACTTCAGCGCCTTGGGTGCCCATTTAAAAGGAAAGAGTGCCCTAAGTGTAGCGGCCGCATCCTCTGGTAAATTGATATTAAGTATTTCTGACTTGTCATAATTTACCTTGAGCCCAGAAACCCCACCGAAGGCCTGTAGTTCAGATGTAATCCCTTGCAAGGAGGCGAGCGGATTGGTCAAAGTTAACATAATGTCGTCCGCAAACAACGAGATTTTAAAATGATGATCACCCCTAAGGACGCCACTGATATTGGTAGCCGCTCGAACTCGCGTCGTGAAAGGTTCTAAAAAGAGAGCAAACATTAATGGGGACAGCGGACAGCCCTGTCTAGTGCCTCGGCCAATTGGGAAAGCGTCTCCATATTTGCCATTTATTTTAACCCTTGCAGCCGGGTGGTCATAAAGCTTGTTTAACCATTGTGTAAAATAATCACCGAATCCCATACGCCTCATCGTTGCAAAAAGGAAGGGCCAGTGAACAAGATCAAAGGCCTTTTCAGCGTCGAGTGAAAGGAGCACTGTGGGCACATGGGCATTACGCACATAGTCTACAAGATCGACTATTCTACGTACGTTGTCGGCGGCTAGACGACCCGGGACAAAGCCCACTTGATCAGTATGGACAAGCTCTGGTAAAACGCTATTTAATCGAGCCGCAAGTATACGAGCTAGGAGTTTTAGATCTAGATTAATCAGTGAGATTGGCCTGTAAGAGCCACAAACACCAGGGTCACGGCCTGGTTTGGCGATGACAGAGATGCCCGCTGTGTTAGCATCTGTAGCAAAGTTGCCAAGGGTTCTGAGTGAGTTGAACATATCCGTGAGAGGGGTCGCTAGGATGTTGGATAGTTTTTTATAGTATGTAGCAGTGAACCCATCTATTCCTGGTGCTTTCCCTACTTTTAACATTTTGATTGCTGCCATAACCTCTAGAGTGGTAATAGGTTTCTCTAGCATTTCAAGATGTACAGGAGGTAGGGTCGGCAAAGTGACAGAATCCAAGTATTGCTGTATGGCATCGTCAGGAATATCTTTCACTGCCGTGTAAAGGTGGGCATAAAAGTCAGTAAAAGCTTTCCTGATGTCTGTCGAGGATGTTGCAGTAGTCCCTTGCTGAGTCTGAATTTTGGCCACCAGGGTTAATGCTCTAGCCGCCTTTAATTTCTGAGCTAAGAGTCTGCCCGCCTTATTTCCGCCCTCGAAATATTTCTGTTTTACCATAGAGAGATTATGGCTGATTGCGGCATCATCAAGGGCACTTAAGGAATCTCGCACCCGCACTATCTGCTGGTATGTCTTTTGGGACAGCGTGACTGTATGGCGCTTAGTTAGCTGGTCTAATTCCTGCAATAGCGCCTGCCTACGGCTGTTCCTCTCAGTATTACAGTATGCGGCACGGGCAATAAGGAAGCCTCGCGCGACTGCTTTAGAGCAGTCCCACAAAGTGGTAGGCTTGATATCCTCTGTGTTATTGAAATCAAAATACTCTTGCATATGTTTAGTTAAGGTTTGGACAAAGGCTGTGTCACGAAGCAGGGCGTCATTAAGCCTCCACGTTCTGAGACCTGGATCTGTATCCTGCCACACGGCTTCAATCCAGATAGGGGCATGGTCAGACCAGGTGATGTTATCGATACCCACCCTACCAATGGCATTCTGAAATATGTGTGAGACAAAAAAATAATCAATGCGGGAATATGTGTTGTGCGGTTTGGAGTAAAAGGTATATGAACGGGATCGTGGGTATCTCTGGCGCCAAATGTCTGTCAGACTCCAGGTCTCTAGAAAGTCTCGCCATGCTTTTCTCATACCCTTGGATGTGGAGCCGCCCGTGGATTCTACTTTCTTTCTAAGTAATCCTGGAATATATTTTCCATTTCACAGTTCTGGGATAGGATATGTGGATACATGGAACAAACTTTGTCTTATTTTACTTCCAGGCTCTGTAGGAAACAGAGGTGAACATTTTGGAAGGAAGCCTAGACTTTCTATAACCTCTGTAGCATAGCTGGATGCTTTCAAATACAGAAACAATTCTGTTATCCACTAATCATTTTCCTGTACTATTACTATAGTCTTTGATATTGGGTTATTATAAAGTAATCCTTTAATCATCTCATTAAGACCATCGTTCAACACCACTTAGATCACTTTATTTCTAAAATTAATTATTTCTCTGTTATGTTTTCTCCCAGCTATCAACCCCTGCTCCAAAACCATCTGTAATCCTAACGCAGATTGTACCTACCTTGGACCTAATAAGCATAAATGTACTTGCCGAGAAGGTTATAAAGGAGATGGCCTAGTTTGCTTACCTGTTGACCCCTGCCAAGAAAACTTTGGAAACTGTCCAACAAAGTCTTCTGTCTGTAAATATGACAGTCCCGGTAAGGTACGTACAACACACATGTAGAACTCGTTTTGTGAATCAATAGAAGAAGTAACCCACTCTCACAGCAAAAATACCAAACAAATGAGAGGGGGGCAGGACAAACTTACTAAATAATAAGAACCTCAAATGAGCAACGTCTCATTTTTTCACAAAGCCAGGACAAGCTAATGTATGAACTGTCGCTACCCAGTCAAATCAATCATTTAGCCCAAACTGGACAGTATCTGTATAGAAGGAAAACTATTTTGTAATTTTCAAATTGCACATAAAAATGATAAGCACACTTCAAAAAGACACAATCTAAAAACAAAGGGGTCCATATTCAGCCTCTGAGCAGCTACATAAGTTAGCCAGATACACCTATCCGGCTAATTTAACTGGAATTTTCAGTGGCGTGGCAGCACCGCTGAATATATCCGGTTATCTTAAAAGTTAACCAGATAGATATATCCGGCTAACTTTAGACCACCTTGAGTGCAACCAGAGTTAGCCGGTTAAGTTCACTGGCTAAATCTGCTCATCCCTAGAACGCCTACCGCCCACTTCAGGAGCACCCCCGACATACCTGGCTAAATTCTAGCTGGATTTAAAGTTTTCAGTTATCCGTCTAATAGCTTTTGAATATCTACCCCATCTGTCCAGGAGTAACAAAGACTTCTTCCAAAAATATATTATTATGTCCCCAAATGAAGCGCTGACACCAGCTGATGTTTTGACAAATTTTGCATCACAGAGTGAACTATAGTAAAGAGTTATTCCGCTGAATTCTATGGTCTTTGTTGTGTTTGAGGCATTGTGGACCCTTGGTCGCAATGGAGATGACTCTGCCCACGGGGAGGAGCCCCGTGGGGAACCACTGCGATAGGCTGACACAGATAGCAGACACAGAATGGATAGAGACTTTATTGTACTGCTGTAGATAGATGGTGAAAGCAGGAAGGTAAGGCACAGATCCACGTAGTGCCAGTAAGCTCAACAGGCTCAGAAGTATAGTCTCACCCAGATGTTCACGATAGGCGAGAGCCCACAGTGCGGGTAACGCCACGGCTGGTGGGTGGAGTTGAGCGCCAGATCGTAGAGGTGGTAGAATGGTGGGACCGAAGATCCGTGGTGCAGGATATGAAGATAGATAGGCCCTCGAGGAGTGAGTACCCAATGGTCCAATATCCTGAAATAGAATAGAGAGAAAAGACCCCCGAGGAGCGGTTGTCTTAGTTAGTGGAGCCCCAAAGGGAAGTTGGAAGCGAGAGACCCCCCGAGGAGCGGGTGTCTAGAGCTTCTGCTGGAGCGAGGCCCTTAGTGAAAGGAAGCGTCTAAGCGTGCAGCTTAGAGCAGGCAGAGTAGCGAAGCGAAGTCTTTGCTAACTCAAAGTGGTAGCGGAGGCGGAGGCTAGATATACCCGGAGGTACTGACGTCATGCGGTGGGGCCGCATCCGAGGTTCCCGTCATGACGTGTATTTGAGCGTAGGAGATGTGCGCGCTCGCGGCCTAGGAGGCCACGGGAGTGAGCATGGCGGATGGGGACGCCCATGCTGGTTTGGAAACGCCGAGACCCTCTGCACTCGGCACCGGAGGCAGACATCTTGCCCAAAGAGAGAGAAAGGGGAGAAAAAGAGGAAAGGCAGAGCGGTCGCAGCCATCTGCGACCGACAGACGCAACACTCTTCATAGGCCAATGTCAGTCACAGTGTAAAGCAGAGTTTTAAAAAATGGGCACAGGGAACAAGCCATCCCAATTTTAAAGCAAATGGTAGCTGATATCACTAAAGCCCAGTACTGACTTACAGCTGATGATGTCAGGGTAATTTTGTACATCACCTATAAGTTTCAAACAGGCCTTTCCATAACTCTTCCTCCCTTCACCAAACCTACCATCTAATCAATAGTATATTTATATAATTCTCATGTACAAAGTTTCTCTTTCCTGTTACACCCTTTTTTACATTAAAAAAAAAAATCATTAACCACTTGTTCTCCCTCTTTGCGCCCTAAACCCCTTCAGACCCCATACCTTTTCCTCCAGTCCCCCCCTCCTTATCCCCCCTGAAATTGTAACCCTTTCTTCTAATATTTTGAGATGTAACTTCTTTTTCCTTTCTCAATGTTTTACTATATGTTCCTTGTAAACCGATGTGATGTGAAAACGAACGTCGGTATAGAAAAGCTTTAAATAAATAAATAAATAAAGTTATCTGTCAAATATGTGTATAAGTTACGCCAGTCTTCAAAGCAAATTAAACTCTTAAGTCGCTTTGAAAATTATACCTGTAAAACTATACACAAACAATTACTTCAACTAAATTTTAGTAAAGATAGCTAGAGCAGCTTGAGGGATATTTGATTGCTTCCCTGGGATGCACTGGGCATAGATGTTTCCACGTCTTCAGATTTCACAGAATAGAAGCCCTAGGAGCTCAGTTCAAACCTTTGTCCAGGCTGTGCAGAGGTCATGCATCTGGAATTTATTTGGTATTAAACCCTAATCAGCTAATCTAATTGGGCTTTTCTGAATGAGTAAGGTCCTGCTACATGGCTATATAAAAAAGATCTGAATCAGAGCCTTGATCCTAAAACTATTGGAAATAACTCCCATGCATATCCTAAGGATGTGAGCAAAGTTTTCATGATCTGAAATTACATACATCATGTTGTATTCAATTCATGCTCCTTATTTAATTTGTTTGATTTCTTAGCATGGTGGCTAGAGTGGTCACTACATGGGCATATAAACCACAGTTTTATTATAATTATCCTTTGAACTGGGAATATATGAGGATAACAGCAAACAGAATAGTGACTTGATATTTTAGATAATTCAAAAGACTTTTTGTACATAGATAAATAAATGAATATTTATATGCTTTCTTAAAACAAAGTGTCCTGCCAAATGTTTTCTACATTTCTACAGTTTGATATTGACCTTCAATCTCTCTCCTTTGTGATCATTCTAAATTCTAGCCTGGAAAATGTAAACCATGCCACTGTACTTCTCACTTTTGCTGTTGTTGTTTTACTTTGTTATTAGAACATAATAAATTCAGTGAACCTGACCCCTGAAAAATCCTCCTGGCACTATAAACCCCTTAGATTTATCATCAAAGAAATCCAGTTCTTGGATTTCACACTTTGAGACTGAGATACTGAAATGTGGCAAATTTCCCAAAGTTTGTTTATTTTATTTTTATTTATTTTAAAATGTATATCCTGCTACAATAAATATACACATAGTCACATGTAACAGACACCATAAGAGGAAATAGAGAAGACATCAATAAGCATAATCAACAAAAAAGCATTCCAAGAAACATCCAAGCAATAGTGACCAACACATACGCTGAGAAGTTGAATACAAAACTGCCAGCTTGTATAGGTTTAGTTCTTTGGGAAAACAAATTTGGAAAGGTGAGTCTTAAGCTGTGATATGAATGTTTCTGGACACATAAAAACAGCAACTGGTGCATCTGCTCTTAAGGGCACAAGTTTCTCATTTTACACCTGAAACAGACTTTGTAAAATGTTTGGCTTCACATTAGTAAATTTACAGGTGAAAGTTTATTACTGAGAAATGTTATCCCAAATCAAAATTAATGAGCTGTTGTAATGCAAAGTCATCCAAAACGGCTCATCAGATATGTTTGTAGTGCTATAATTAGGGTTGCCAACTGACTCCAAATTTTCAGGACAGGTCGATCCAGTGCTGGTTTTACCCCATTGCATGCAGGGACTTGTAGTTCTGGTGTCCTGTGAAGGAGTGCCCCTGAAAACGCTCCTTCTCCAGTGCTGGATCTGGCATCCAGCCTAGTCCATCTTAAAAGCTAGAGGAATAGATTGCTCTGTGGGTGGGACCCCTGAGAGTAGGAATAAGAGTTTGGGCCCAGAAGGGAACAGACAGGCCCCACATCTCCAGGAGAAGGCAGCTCCTGAAACCTTTTTTATCCTGAAGGTAAATGCTGAATGTGAGCTATCTATGTTGAACCATGTGCTTGTGATGAATAAAGTTTTATATAAGAATACCAGAGTGTCTCTGTCCTCTGGGAAGTTAAATACCGCTTGTGCTATCTCGCATGCCCCTATTGGATCCCTTAAGAAAAGAAAGGTTACAAATCCCTGCATGCAATGGGGTTAAACCAAGACTGATCCACCTGCCTTGAAAATCTGGAGTCAGTTGGCAACCCTAGCTAAAATATTATGTGAAAAGGCCTTCGCAAAGTTGTCCATAGTAACAACTGGGCTTATTTGCATACAAGAGCCGATAGAAAACTTGCATGTGTAAAATCACAATTTCTGTGTAGAATTTGGTGCACTTTATCGCATCAGCCTCATGGTCTGGCTTTGATATATTACATGGAAAGCAGAGGCTGACTTGGGCTAACTTGCCTGGGTATGAGCTTTAGCTCCGGATCATCATTCACCACATCATGTCCAGTCATCTTGAGCCACGAAGTCTTCCCCAGGCTTCCACATCCCCATCTCTATTGATGTGTGATTCTCACCTACCAGGCTTCACCACAGGGTAAAAAGTGGAAATTGCCAGGGGCGTGCATTCATTTTGTGAGCGATAGTTAGGGTCCATCCCCTAAAGTGTGGATCTGTGTCTAAATTTAATTAAGATGTCTCCACGAGTCATTAAAGGGAGCCGATTTTTTCAGAGGAGCTGGTGAGAAGCAACCGAGGGGGATGCAGCTCTCTAAGGTTCCAGGAGAGGACGGGGCCCCTGCATTCTTTGCCCATCAGGGGGCGCTTGTTTCTCTCCTGAACTTGGTTTCAGGGATCCCAGGAGAGGTCCAATTGTCTATAGAAAATTGGAATCCAGAAGGCATCTTGTTCCTTAATCCCAGGAGTAGAAAATCTTGTCTGGGGACTGAAGCCATCCATGAGGCACTGAGCACTGTTTTCAAGGAAATTTGAGGACATATAAAAGTCCCAGAGGGGTTAAGGGAGAAAAACACCAGGGGAACAAGAGAAGGTTTCACTTATACTCCCACATTTACCGAAGGTGGCATGAGAAATTGTACCGTAGTGATTTGGGCTGTGTAAATATACTGATTGTGTATACACGAAGGAAAAGCAGACTGGCTGAACACAGCATTACGGGTACACGTCCCACATAGAAATCTAAGATCAGCTAACAAAGCACTCTTAACCATTCCCTCAGTAAGAACAGCAAGACTAACCCAGGTAAGAGAAAGGGCTCTATCCTTAGCTGGTCCTACTCTCTGGAACACTATGCCACTAGAGATCGGATTACAAGAGACCTCAAAACCTTTAAAAAGAGTTTAAAGACCCGGCTTTTTAAACAAGCATTCTACAAAGAGAGCGGAGAATAGAAAGTATGCAGGCACATGCAGAAGAACACCAAGCACACAGTAATGCTCTCAACACATGCATTACAAAAGGATTTTTGTATCTCACAGTTAACTTAATAGTATTTAGGGGTGTGCATTAGTTTCCTACGTATTGGTAATCCGCAATGTATAGGGCCATATTCGTTGTATTCATGGGAAAGCGAAACGTATCGCGATTCCCCACGAATACAACGAAACTTCGCCGAATTATTTGGCCGTCTAAAGGAGCCAATTTAAACAAACCCCCCCCCTCCTGACCCCCCCCCCAAGACTTGCCAAAAGTCCCTGGTGATCCAGCGGGGGTCCGGGAGTGATCTCCTGCACTCGGGTCATTGGCTGCCAGTAATCAAAATGGCGCCGATAGCCTTTGCCCTTACTATGTCACGGGGCTACCGGTGCCAAGGGTCAGCCCCTGTCACATGGTAGGAGCACAAGATGGTGCCGGCCATCCATTGCTCCTACCATGTGACAGGGGCTGACCAATGGCACCAGTAGCCCCTGTGACATAGTAGGTCAAAGGCTATCAGTGCCATTTTGAATACCGGCAGCCAAGGGTATGAGTGCAGGAGATGGCTCCCGGACCCCCCGCTGTACCACCAGGGAGTTTTGGTAAGTCTTGGGGGGAGTCAGGAGGATGGGGGGTTGTACTTAATTCAATTTTAGCTGGGAAACGAATAAGAATTAACGCATGTACATATTGGGGGCCCCCCTTGCCGAATGCAACATATCTGCCCCCCGACGAATACGAATCCCGCATGCAATGTATGGCGTCCCTCTGCACATCCCTAATAGTATTACGCAGAACATGAGACTTATACCTGTAAAGAAGTAACTTACATGTATATATGGTCAAATCTAACTCACCCTTCAAACTAGTTTTTAATTAGACATGAGTTAACCGAACCCTTTGGCACTTGTTAGAATGTACCATTGTACACATTCACCTACTGAATTTATGTGCCTATATGTAAACTGTTGTGATGGTATATAACTAAACGACGGTATAGAAAAGACTTTAAATAAATAAATAAATATCCTGTACTGTTCTACCTATTTTTTGACTTCAGTAAACTTTGATTTTTGTTTTAGAACAGTACCCATGCCTTGGGCTTCTTTTATCGAGAGACTGTGTGGTGATCCCCTTGGACCTTGCATTGGATTTCTCTGCCCCTAGGCACCGTTGGTGCTGTCACCCCCTACTCCCTCCTATAAGGAGAGCAGTTTCAGGGTAGCAGAGGACTGTTCTCTGATGAATGAAATTTGGCTGAACTGGAAGGCAGTAAATCTTCAGCCATCCTGCTGCCCCTAAATGTTTGCCGCCCTAGGCACAGAACTAGTATGTCCTCACTAATGACAAATCAAGGGCTGCCTTGCTGCTTTTTTTTTCACTGCTCCCCACTGGAGTATCCTGATCCCAGCTGCAACCAGTTTTTCCCTGCTCTGCAGCATCTGAAGGTGACTCCCCTGCTTATTTCAGGGAGTACCTTGAGGTAGGAGGTTAGGCTTTATATTATCGGTTGGAAGGAACAATACAGAAAAATAAAAGTTTAAGTTAAAATCAGCTCATTTATTCTTTCTTTAAATGTTGACTCAAATTCTTTTTTTTTTATTTAGGCTCACTGTGAATGCAAAGAAGGATACAACAGCTTCCAACCTGGAATAGGATGCAGCATGACCGATGTGTGTCCAGTACTCAACCCCTGCAATAAAAACGCAAACTGTACTACCATTTCTCCTGGACAAACTCAGTAAGTGCCTGCAGGTGAAAAGGCTTTTATTTATTTGTTTAAAACATGTAATATCTTCTCCAGGTCTCATTCTAGATGAGGTACAACCAAACATTCCTTAAAAAAAAACAAAAACTTCCCAAAAAATTATATATACCACACACATCCTGGCAGGCATGACAGCCCTAAAAGTTACCAACCTTAACCTTGTGAGAATCACTAGTTCATAACGGTTTACAGATAAAACATTCATAATTAAATTGAGTGTTACAAGGTGGACAAATATTCATAATAAACGGAAGTAATACAATGGTAGACATATAACATGAAAACAAAGCTAGATTATAAGGGTTTGCGAGGGGGGGGTTACATATGACGCAGGGATTTTGCATGTCAACCACATAAAGGCTATACGCCACGTCTAAATCCATTAATAATCTGCAAATCGATCTCAGGTAAATGATAGAAAGGGCTGCGGGCAGAGCAGATCCCTGCAAAACGTCCGTCAGAAAGATGAGGGTCCAACCTTAAGTATTTAGTGCGCAATCCAACAAATATGTTTTGAACAACGCTAAGACAACAGCATGAATTCCTAGCTCTGTCTACCATATCAAGAACAGTAATTTGGGATTTAGGCTATAAAATGTGGATAATAAATTCAAAAACACTAATACATATCTTTTCTACTGCCAAAACCCCTCCTAAAGACATCAATGCTTGACAATAACAATGTCTCAGTATTATAAATGAGCTGAAAGTGAAATTGAAAACAATCTAATAAGAACATAAGGAATTGCCATGCTGGGTCAGACCAAGGATCCATCAAGCCCAGCATCCTGTTTCCAACAGAGGCCAAACCAGGCCACAAGAACCTGGCAATTACCCAAACCCCAAGAAGATCCCATGCTACTGATGCAATTAATAGCAGTGGCTATTCCCTAAGTAAACTTGATTAATAGCAGTTAATGGACTTCTCCTCCAAGAACTTATCCAAACCTTTTTTGAACCCAGCTACACTAACTGCACTAACCACATCCTCTGGCAACAAATTCCAGAGCTTAATTGTACATTGAGTGAAAAAGAATTTTCTCTGATTAGTCTTAAATGTGCTACTTGCTAACTTCATGGAATGCCCCTAATCCTTCTATTATTCAAAAGTGTAAATAACCAATTCACATCTACTCGTTCAAGACCTCTCATGATCTTAAAGACCTATATCATATCCCCCCTCAGCCGTCTCTTCTCCAAGCTGAACAGCCCTAACTTCTTCAGCCTTTCCTCATAGGGGAGCTGTTTCATCCCCTTTATCATTTTGGTTGCCCTTCTCTGTACCTTCTCCATCACAATTATATATTTTTTGAGATGCGGCAACCAGAATTTTACACAGTATTCATTATAGATTTCTATAATTGTTTTAAAATCATTCCCTCAATCACCTTTGCCAAAAACAGTAATAATGACACTGATCAATAATTGGTCAAGTTTAGAATTTTTTCAAAATGGGATGAACACTAGCTTGCTTCAATTGGTGAGCAACCTTATGCAAGGGATAAATTCACAGCCATAGCAATTGGTTCTCCAGTTTCTCTCCAAATCTTTTAAAATTGCTGTGGAAGTGCAGCTCCATCATAAAAAGCTAACTGCAGGGGTACACAGTGATACTGTGATTTTAAGCTGTGATTACTAGGTCATCAGTGACACCCTTGGAGTATATATGGTGAGGCTTGTAGTAGGAGGAGAATGCTTGATTGGAGTTCTTCCTTGAGAAAAGTCTGCAGTGAATGTCAGTGTGGAAGCAGCAGCACTGTGTTTAGCTCACCTCATGTAGAACAGCTCAGCTCATAGGCTCAATGGTCTATCAGAAAAAGCACCTAAGAAGACTATGGGGATGACAATTTGAGAACCCTGCTTTACCAGAAGTTTCATCATCTGACTCAACTGGGAGAAAGGAATAAGTGTCTATGTTTATTATGTGGAGAAGAAGTGCTGGCTGTTCCAGAAATTAATTCATTCAGTAAAGAGATTTATGCTGCCGTAATGTACAGCTAAGGCTATATTTTTGGCCACTCTGGAGCCCGTGCTTATGTATTTGTTTAAAAATTGATTTTAGTCTCTGTTCTTGTAAATAAATTGGCATCTTGGAACCACCACCCATTGCATAGGGACTGAACTTTATTCACCCAAGGTTTGCGTTCTATTGAGGCGATAGAAGAAAGAGAGTAAGGGAAGTGTCCATGTTGGACAGAGAAGAGGGCTTTTTATAGCCACAAAGGGGAAAGATTAACCCTGTCTAGTGTACTTGTTACATTGGACCCAGTTTACTGCTCGACCATTATTTTAAGAACCCAGAAAACAGAGAGTGTTTGAAATCCACCCACCAACAAACACTTATAATTAATTTATAGAATCATAGCAGGAACCAGAAAATTCAGCCACTGCAACTGTCACCAGTAACTGATATTGTATTTATTTATTTTATTTATTTAGAGATGTTTATATACCGGTATTAGTTGTGGACATCATACCGGTTTACATTTGAACAAATTAGGCTTGGAAATTACATGTTAACAGGGAAAAAAGAACTGGGAAGGGGATAACAAGGAGCAGTTATGAAGAAAAGATTAACAAAAGCTGGATCCTCAATATGAGGAATGCATTAACACCATGCAGTGATACATAGGATGATAGGTATGTGGGGCCGTCTATTCTGGATAGGCTTGTTTAAATAACAAAGTTTTGTTTTTTTTATAGCACAACACATCTGATTATTCAAACTGTGATAATAATTAGAGTTCCAGTAGATGGATTCTTGCTACCTTGAAGGTACCAAGAGCACATACGTTTAACCTATAGCCCCTGTTTCATTAGGAAAATCTCTTAGAAGTCCCTTTGCATCTCCCTCCCCTTCTCCTCAGGTCTGCAGGCAAATATGGCCTCCAGAAAGTAGATACATCCGGAGAGTGAGGACTTAATGATATCAGCCATGTCTCATACCACCCTCTGGAAAAAGCCAGTAGCCAAAGAGTAGTCATCATTATCACCTCAACAGGCAAGCAGTGCGAGCTCCGGTCAGGTGGGATATACTCAGGCACTCTCTGTCCATTATCTCTTCTAAAACTGCACTGGGTCATGAGAGCCTGCTACAGGAGACTCAACATCTGCTGCAATACCCATAAATGAGGCAATGCAATTTTAGTGCCACAGAGATGTGGGTAGCCCACATGCATATTCATTTTAGCTAGGCAAGTGAAAAAGAAAGCATGATCCATTTCCTGCCCATTCTATAATGGCTGATTTCAATCATGAGAAATTAGCACAGGGATAAATCAGCTGTTTCAAATGAGCAAAGATATAACTGACCAATTCAGAGGTTATTTTTCTAAAGCCATTTACCTGGACACATTCGCTCACAGGTAAAAGGGCAGTCTTAACCTTGTTAAAAATACCCACAGGGACTTCGCAGGGCATATATTTTTAGCCGCGTTGAGGTCAGGCATTCCCGGAGGGGAGGGGGGTGGATTTGGGCAAGATTGGGAAATAGCATCTGCCTTGCATTTTCAGCCCATTTTCTGGCCAAATTTAGCCCACACCAAAAGCAGGCACAAAGTCCGCAGGCCAGTGGTACTCATGGGCACTTTTCAAAAAGAAATGAAATTCTGTACCGATTCCGTGGTTGGAAAGTACGTCTGGGCTGGCTGTTTTCAAAATTGTCCCCTTAATTAGCTCTGGTGCAGGCCACACACTGTCAAGCTGCTGGCCTCAGGTGCTTCTGCTTCTTGCCTGGCAGAGAAAGGGCCACGACGAAAGGATGAAGAAGGATCAATGCTGCCACCGCCCCCACCGCTTGATCGCATACCCCTACTTCATCATTTTCTTGCTGATTCACTGACCCGGATGCAAGAAAGCGCTCCTTAAAAGCTGTGGTAGCCCTCAATTTAGTTTACCATTTTATTATCAGAGCCCCCAGTTTCCTGCAGCAGATTATTCAAGAGTCTGCGGCAAGAATTAGCAAATTCTATGGTAGATTTTTCAAGATTATGTGGCAAATTTGCATAGTTTTGTATAAAGTTTCACAATCAATTATTTTTTTTTATTGAAAACCATTCATATTGGTTTTAAACAATATTTAAACAACATACAAATAGAAAAATATACCAAGTACAAAAATCAACAACTTATCAAATAAAGACATATAAGTTACAAACTTTAAACTATAAAATGCCACATTTGTTTTGAATTGAAATAGTGCAGCCATCCTTTCTATATTTTCTTGAGAAAGCCCTTGCTTTCTTTCTGAGTATATGAGTTTTATATGCTAAAAAAGCCCTCGGTAACAGCAGTTTGTCATGCTGTTAATTACACAGAAAATATGTGCATATATTGGATACATGGCAACAGATACTGAAAATGGATGAATTCAACAGATTTGAAACCTGGGAGCAGTAATATCAGTAATCAAGGCTTCTATGAATTGAAATTAATGTCCTCTCTGCCAGCTGTGAGACACCAGCAGTTGTAGACTTCCAAAACACATCCAGATCTTTGTAAATGGTGCATGATTGGTTACATATGCAGATGCAAGAGCCTTTGTATAAAGATTAAATTCGTCTACAGAGACATCACTCTTTCCAGGAATTATATCAAAATCATCTTTGGTTTGAAAAGGATTTATGAGATCTTTGAAGGATCAAACATTCTGACTGCTTTCTCTGTCCACTGCAACCTAGGGCTGCCAACTGGCTCCAGGTTTTCAGGATAGGTTGATCCAGTCCTGGTTTTACCCCATTGTATGCTGGGACTTATTCTGATTTACCTATTGCATTCCCTAAGAAAATCAAGACTATAAGTACTTGCATGCAGTGGAGTAAAACCAGGACTGGATCAACCTGTCCTGAAAATCTGGAACCAGTTGGCAACCCTACTCCAACCTCACCCCACCTCCTACTCCCTTCACTTCAGGACAGGAGGAAGGAGGGTGGGGTGAATCAC
This sequence comes from Rhinatrema bivittatum, assembly GCF_901001135.1. Taxonomy (NCBI): domain Eukaryota; kingdom Metazoa; phylum Chordata; class Amphibia; order Gymnophiona; family Rhinatrematidae; genus Rhinatrema; species Rhinatrema bivittatum. The sequence goes on along the minus strand of NC_042618.1, from coordinate 215,483,144 downwards.
AGAAAAAGGCTCCCTGCAGGCTGTTTGCAAGGGAAGAAGCTGGAGCAGGAGCAGAGAGAGCTGAAACTGAAGGCAGGCACGTTTTGTTCAAAGGATTGAATTAAGAATTGTTAAAGCTTTCAGGAATGTTGATTCTGTGGTAGACTGTAAAATATATGGCAACAAGCTGGGGCGGATTTTAAAAGGGTTACGTGCGTAACCGCGAAAATCAGCTCCTGCGCGAGCCGAGCCTATTTTGCATAGGCCCAGCAATGCGTGCAAGCCCCGGGACGTGCGTATGTCCCGGGACTTGAAAAAAGGAGCGGGAAGTTGGCGGGGTAGTCCGGGGGCGGGGCGGGGGTGGGACCAAGGCCTCCGGCACAGCGGCCGTGCCGGGGGATCGTGCACCGGCACTTGGCCGGCGCACGCAATCTACGCCTGCCCAGAGGCAGGCACAACTTATTCCACAAAGGTCGGGAGGTCGGGGGGGGGGGGGGTTAGGTAGGGGAAGGGAGGGGAAGGGGAGGGGGGGGCGGAAGGAAAGTTCCCTCTGAGGCCGCTCCGCGCATGTTATAAAATTGGGCATAGCTACTAAAATCTGGCCCTAATTATGCAGGAGGCTAGTGGCACTGATTATAACTTGGTCTTTTCACTACTTATTGCATGGACTGGGGGTAAAGCTAGATGCATTTGTCTCCGAGCAGTCTGACTAGACAGTCTATCTCCATACCTGGGAACTCTCCAGATTTGGCCCAGAAACTCTGGAATTCTGAACAAATTGCCACGTCTCTGGGCCAACACCCTAGGCCTGTGCCTAGGGCAGCATACATCTAGGAGGAGCAGCAGGTTATCTGAAGATTTGTTGCCTTCCATTAACAATAATATAAATGATACTAATAAAAATAGTGTAAAATTACTTTAGTTTCATAATGTAATATAAAAGATGGAAATGTTTGCCAATTTGCATCAGAATTGTAAAATGTTTGCCACTTGCACATTTTAGCAGGTGTAAGGGTACACTGGTAGATTTGCTGGAATAATTTTCAAGAGCAGGTTTATGGGCATAAGTCCGCTTTGAAAATTTGTGTGACTTACGGGCATTTTTGCCGACTTTCCCATGTGAGCTGCTTGAAAATTGTCTCCCTTACAGGTGAATTTTAAAAGCTTGACACACGCATCAATTAGGGGATATGCAAATAGATCGGGCAGGCACGCACCAGAATCACGCGTATCTTCTGCTAGGTGCACAAAATAATTTTCTAAAAAATGGGGTGGCATGAGCATGGTCTGGATAGAGCATGGACGTTCCTGGATTTCACATTGAAATTAGCAGATAAATACTTACATGCACAAGCGCTCGCTGGCATCCCCTGCCGTGTAACTTTACTTCTGCTATGGATGGCGTGTAAGTCATAAAACAAAAGAAACTAAAAAGATCAGTGGGGTTTTAAGGGTCAGGGCTAATGGGGGAAGGAGGGCTATTAAACTAGTGGGATTTGGAAGTGCTATTCTTAACTGGTTGAACTGGGAATGAACTGGGAAAATGGGCAATGATGTCGGTGCGCATGTCTATTAAAATTCTCCCCACTTACGTGGTAGAAACATCCTTTGCACGCTTAGGCACGTTCACTTAAAATTAAGCACGCTTGTGCCGTGGTCAGCCTGTTTTATAACATGTACGCAGATACACACGTATGTTATAAAATAGCTGCGTCCCTAGGCGCAAGCCGCCAAACGCATGCACATGTGCACCTGTGAGCCTGTTTAAAAGTTACTGTCCCTGCGCATAAACCCAATTAGTGCATGTATTTATTTATTATTGTTTATTTACTAAAACATTTATATGCCACATTATCTGTTATTCTAAGTGGCTCACAACAAAACATTCATAAATAAAATAAAACATTAACTGCTTGATATTAAAACCTCTGTGTGCCAAAGTCAGGAGATACGCGCATGACTCGGCCTGGCACGCGCCACATGGATTATAAAACCTGCCCGGGTACACGCGTCTCTCTATACGCACAAATCACAAATAGCAAAAAAGGGGCGGGGCCATGGCGAGGCTTAGGCAGTGTCTGGGTGGGCATGAAGCCTGCACATAAAGTATTTATGCGCACAAGCGCACGCCGGGATCCCCTACCATGTAACTTTATTTCTGCTATGGACAGTGGGTAAGTAATAAAATAACAAAAACTAGGCTAGTCAGCGGGGTTTTAAGGGTTGGGGCTAATAGGGTAAAAGGGAGGCAAGTTAGCTAGGGGGTTTAGGAAGTTCTCTCCTCTACTGGGGTGAACTGGGAACGAACTGGGGAAACAGTAATTGCATTGGCATGCGTGTCTACTAAAATTTCCCCCACTTACGTGCTTGAGTTGGCATTTGCGTGCGGGTACGCGCGCCAATATAAAGTCATGCCCACATGTACGCACGTACAGCTGATTTTATAATACATATACACGCGTGTGTTTTTAAATCGTCGCAATCATGTGCGTGCACCAGCAAACGCTCACGCATGTGCGCACCCGTGCTTGGGTCTTAAAATTTAACTCTAAAGTTAGACAATTAAACATAAAATCTGACAAAACATAAAAGTATTAAATGTAGTGAACGTGAAAAACAATAAAACTCCTAAACAAAGTCACCAGCCAAAACTTAAAGAACATTCACGGTCTTCCCTAAAGATGGCCATCATCATTATTTACATGGGCTTGTAAATCATCTTTGGGAAAAAATGTTGGGGGACTGCGTGAGTAACACTGTTTCAAGTGTGCTCTTATGCAAACCTAGCAGTGGTGTTCTGGTGGGCAGAGTTGGGGGTGGAGTTGGGGGCAGAGTCGGCACTAGCGAGCTTCCTTTTTGATTTAAAAAGCATGCATCCTTTTAAAAAGCATGCATCCTTTTGCGCCTGCTCGAAGCAGGCGCAAAAGGTAAGACAATGCATTTGGGGGGGTTAGGATAGGGATAGGGGGAGGGGGAGGGCAGGATAGGGGAAAGGGACTGGAAGGGAACTGGGGAAGGCCCCGATGCGTCACCGCGCATAAAAGCGAAAATCCGCCCCCCCCCCTTGCACGCGCTGAGCTGGCATTTTTATATCGCGTCCATGTGCACGCGCCGGGTAGTAGGTGTACATGGACGCGCGCGCGCAATCTTTTAAAATCTACCCAATAATATATACACAGACTTTACTACTATGCGAGGTGTTGGAAAATGACCCTCCCTGATGAGGAGTGTATGAGGACCTCTCTTTCTTTGCATACACATTATCATGCTTTTTGTCAGTGATTCCCAGCCTTTGGCACACCGACATTAACAAAAATGTTGTATGGCACACTGGTCTCTGCAGAGTAGGCAGGGTGAACATGGAGAGGACTCATGACCTAAAGAAGAGCTATGGAAAGCCCCTCAAATATGTCTTCCAAGTTTTAAAACAAAGGGAGAGAGGGAGCAGAGGCCCACGTGAACCCGTCAGCATGGACCAGCCCTCTCTTTATACAAGTAGAGGAGAAGGGAGAATAGGTGTGATGTGGGCAGCCAGCTCAGTTGCTTACTTTGGTGTCTACGTGTGAGTACCAGAGCTCTTCCACTGCTGTTGCTCCCAATACTCAGAATGAGACACATCCAGTGCTCTCCCTGTCTCTCTCAGCCTGGGGATAAGACAGAAGCTGGAAGGAAAGCTCAGAAGAAGGGAGATGAGAAGGGGGCTGATAGCACTGTGTGTGCCACACAAAGCAGGTCCTGGGAGCTTAAGAATATAAGAACATAAGAACATGCCATACTGGGTCAGACCAAGGGTCCATCAAGCTCAGCATCCTGTCTCCAACAGTGGCCAATCCAGGCCATAAGAACCTGGCAAGTTCCCAAAAACTAAGTCTATCCCATGCTACTAATGCCAGTAATAGCAGTGGCTATTCCCTAAGTCAATTTGATTAATAGCAGGTAATGGACTTCTCCTCCAAGAACTTATCCAAACCTTTTTTGAACCCAGCTACACTAACTGCACTAACCACGTCCTCTGGCAACAAATTCCAGAGTTTAATTGTGCGTTGAGTGAAAAAGAACTTTCTCTGATTTGTTTTAAATGTGCCACATGTATTAGAGCCACAGCTGGTGACTCATTGCTGGGAGGTGCTGGCCTGGATCTGAGCATCAGGCAGTGGTGACTTCTCCATGGCAGTCCTAATCAGGTCTGACGGCACACCGGAGATAAGCACTGCTGTATGTGACAGTCAAGCACCCTGCTTTTGTGTCCTAATCCCTGGAGGCTTTCTGGATGCTGGATGCAGTATCAAAGACTGTACTAGGAACTCTGAGGGCAGTTGAAGTCTGAGAATAAAGCAAGAGCCTTATCATTAACTACCCTCTTTATGTCACCTTGTTGTTGAAACTTATCTGGCCAACTGGATGATTTAAATGTTGAATCCCTTAAAGCAGCAGTATGAACAAACCCTTTATCTAATTCAGTTGGAAGCTTAAAGAAGCAAAAATATTGAGATTTTTCCCTCCCCCCTTTTTTCTTTTGATTTTGATTCAGTTTTCTGTGATGTTTTCAGTAGCTGCTCCTTTTTGATCCACAACCACTTTCCTAAGTCAAAGTTAAGTAGGGCCCGTGCAAGAGTATTTGGTGCCCTAGGCAAACTTCAGTTATGTACCCCCCAACCTGACCTTATCTACTGGCTGCAGATCCCTTTTTTGGTGGTATTGGGTCTGGCACAGCACTCCTCTGGGCCTCTTGCTGGCAGGATTTTGCCACCCCCAAAATTTTAGCTGTCTAGGCAACTGCCTAGTTTGCCTAATGGAAGCTCCGGCCCTGTACGTCTACTACACTGACTGCAAAACATGTAGCAAATTACAGAAGAGTTGGGGGGAGGGGGGGGAAGCAAATGACACCATGACATGAGCTTTTATTCATTTTAAAATTATAAGACCTGCTAATTCTAGTTAATTGTTATGTAATAATTATTTACAAATGTACATAAAATACTGTTTTCTACCATAATGTAAACCCCACACTAATACTGCAGGGCTTATATTTATGATGGAAAGTGAGTGCTCCATTTAGTAAACAAAGACCTTACCGCTCAATAAAAGATACAAAAATTGGAGCCAGCCCTGTAGCTTTTGAAGGGGCCAGTAAGACCCAGTTGTGGCACAGAGGGAAGTCAGCTGCCACTACAGTAGCAGGCTGCATCAGCCTGCCAGCAGCACTCAGGGTGCACCTCAGAGGAGGTACCTTCCTGTCCTCGGGCCACCCAGGTATCACCGAATGAGAGGCATTGGGGACAATAGGGAAAGACCCCCAAAATTGGAAAAACACTAACATTTTAGACAAGCTTCATTTTCCAACTTCAAATTTTGTATTTGGAACTGCTCAAGGGCATTTCCTTTCCAGAGTGGTTGTTCCAAGTATCATACATACAATCCTAATGATTAAATGAATTAATTAACAAAGCTAACTTTAAATCAATGCAGAATGAACCCAAGGATATTTAAATGAGCTGCTATTAATAAGATGTTGTCACTTGCACAGGTGTACCTGCAATACGGGCTATGTAGGGGATGGTTTGGCTTGCTATGGAAATATCCTGGAACGCATCAAAGACTTGAACATTGAACCAGGTGGACAATGGCAAGGAAAACTGACATCTGCTATATCCCTCTTTGGTACGCATGATGGATAAGTATTCTTCTGATACAGCTAAGAAAATATTTTCAAAATCACTTACTATGCTTCGTGAATGACGAATACACACTGTGCAACAACCAGTTGATAATGCAAATCTGATGGAACATCCAGCAACTCATGAAACCATCTAATAGGCTACAATTCTAGGAGCTCAGACAGGTCTTCTGGGAAGGAGTAACAGCATTTTTCTGATTTTTGCCAATAGGAATGCTGCTCTTGCTAGTATACATACATGTGTGTGTGTATATATATAAAAGCACAAAAAGCTTATGCAGGACACTAAATAGTCTCGTATGAGGCATGAGTACAAAAGATACAAAACAGTAAAAAGCCAAGTGTTGGTCACCCAAAACCACTTGTCTTTCTGTATGAATTATTTTACTCTTAGTATGTGCACCATCTGTTAAATAAAGTGTATTAAAAAAATCCATATTTGTATAAAAATTGCGCAAAAATATATACAGATATGACTCTGAAACTTATCCTCCATATTCAGAACAGAAGCACCTAGGGCGTAATATTCCGTCACTCGCAGGATTACAAAATTATCCAGCTAACTTTGGAGGCATATTGAGTTCTTCAATTGCAATATTGAATATAGAATGCTATCTTAAAGATAGCTGAATAAGTATGTACGGTATCTGGCTAACTCTAAGATAGTTCTTTGGCATGGCTAGAGTTATCCAGATAAGTAGTCCAGCTAACTGATTATTGGAGTTAACTGGAGAATGTAGCCTGCTACCTCAACTTTTCCCTGTTACTCCCCCATCCCGCCCACCATTTAGCTGGCTAACTACTTATCCCTAACTTATCTGGCTAAGAGGCGCTGGATATCTGCCACCTAATGCCAACATTGTGATACCCTGCTTTCTCTCTATGTCTAAAAAAAATCTTTCGATTAAAATAGCTGCATACATTTTTTTTTCTCAATTTTCATATAAACTTATACATTTCTGGCAAGTGATTTTCAGTCACCAACACTCAAGATTAATACAATTTCAGAGCCATAGTCAGTAAAGCTTTAGAATACTTTGGAAATATGACAAACAAGAACTCCAATTAGTGAGGAAGCCAGAGCTGAATTGTGCAGAGCACATATGCCGGGGAATTTTTTTCATTTCGTAATTCATTTCATTTGGGGGAGGTTTCATGTCATTTCTTTTTTTTTATTTCATTTTCTTTCTTTTTTAAATTTTTGCATGAGCTAAATTATTGTAGTGTGTGCTAAAACTGCACTAAACAAATTTCACGCGCACTACACGGTTTTAGCGTATGCTAAATTTTTTACCATGTGCTAAAATGAGAAAAACGAAACAATTTTTTTTTTTACCATTTTGTTTTCAAAACGGCAGGAAACAAAACAATAAATGGGATTGACATTTCTCTGTCATTTCAAAATGAAAGCACATCCCTAGTGCAAAGTTCTCACAGCCATATCGGGTCAGGGAAAAACTGGATTCTTTGCAGGTTATTTTTTTCATTGGACCACTGCAAGAATAATCCAAAGATTTTGTAATATGGGAGCTTTCAAGACCACACAGGGCCCTACCTCAGATATAAAACACATTTAACTGGCAACATTTTACATTGGGATAGAAATTTATATGCTAGATGTACTGTAAGGCTTTTTCCATGTTTTTTTAACTATGAGAAAAATGCTTAGTAAATCTGAACCCATGTTACAAAAAAATAAAACTTTTCCTAAAGTGTAACTGCTTGTTATTCCTTTAAAGATGCTGCTTATGCCTGGCCCCTAAGTACTCTAGGGCCATTTACTGTACTGGTCCCAAGCAGCAAGGGTTTCAAAGGAGTTAATGTAAGTCGACATTCGCTTCTTTTGATTCTTTCAATGAAATACACTACTGTGGCATTCAGTACTTGTCAAATTAGATCCTTCGAGGCCAATATTCAAAGCAGCCTCCAATAGCTAACTTATCCAGCTAAAGTTAGCCAGATAAATTAACCCAAATACATCCTGCTGAACATCCCTGAATAAAGTTATCTAGGCAAACAGACTCAGTTAACTTTGCAACCTAAGGGCCTCATTTTCCACGCCGCTCGCACGCGATAAGGGACCTTTCGCATGCGAAAAGTCCCTTATCGCGTGCGATACCAGGATGGGGGTGGAGTCGGGGCAGAGTCGGCCCCGGAAGAGGAGGAGTCGGGGCGTCACCGGGGCCGACTCTGCGCTGACGCCGCGGACAGCGAAAAGGTTAGTGCCTTTTCTCGGCAGCTTTCGCTCCCAATAGCTACACCTCCTATGGTGGCGCTATTGGGTGCGAAACCGGCAGCGATCGCACCGTGACGGTGCGATCGCTGCCGGCTAGCGCAGGCCCTCCCCCCGTTTCGGCCCCCCCGCCCCCTCATCTTCTAAAGTATCGCAGGCCTGCGATACTTTAGAAAATGAGGCCCTAACTGGCTAGATCTGAATAACGCCGGTTAAGTTGCAAATTTACCTTGGTAGGTTTACCCAGATTACTTGAATTTAACTGATACTATTCCAAGATTATCACTGGTTAAGCAGTGGTTAACAAAAAATGGACACATCCCCCATGAGGACCTTGCAGCCAGATCCTGCACTCTCCACCCCCAAAGATCCCCAAGCCTCTCAAAATAACAACATTGCGGGCCTCTAGACCTGATAAGCCTTCTGCCCGCACCCCTCCCCGACCCAAAAGTTTAAAAAATAAATAAATATTGTCCATGTCACAGCAGTATGAACCCTCCCCCACTCCCGCCAAATGCAATCTTACCATCCCATAACACCTGACACCCCCCCCCCCCCCAAACCTTTAGTGCCAGCCCAGAGTTCCTATTTTCTGTCTGGCCTCCTGGCACATCCAGTGTTGCTCTGATGGCCACGCTCATCAATTAAACTACCAGCGTAGCCGTCAGAGCATGTCTTTGACTGCAATGCAAGTAGCTTACGTGGCCAGCATGATCAATATCCAAAGATCGGGGCTGGGGGATGCAGGGAGGATAGTAAGATAGCATTTAGAGGGGGTGGGAGAGGAGGGGAAGGGTTCAAAAGTATTGGGTTTTTTTTACTTTTGGTTGGAAGGGGCAGAAGTCTTATGGGGCATAGAGGCCGGCTGCTTTATAATTTTGAAGATCTGGGAGGTGGGCGTAGGATTGGGCTGAGAAGCCCTCACGGGAGATTTGGGGTTGGTTTTTTTTGTTAACCGCTGCTTGACCGATGGTTTTCTTTGAATATGGCTGGATCAGTTAAATTTATCTGGGACCACATTTAAACCTCCTGCTGCTCATGTTCGGACATAGCCGAGTAAGTTATTCAGCTCTGTCCCGGAACGACCCTGAAACTTCCCTACATTACTTCAAAAGACAAATTTACCAAAGTTTTTTGTGTGATTTTGATATGCATATAAAACTTATCTCATCATAGTATCACAAACGAAAATGATTAAATATAAGACAATGAAGGTCAGTAGACCAGTAGTGTCTATTATGATGGCATAATGTGTATACATAAGTTATTAAGCTAAATTTGACTGTGGGAAATTTGTCTTTTGAAGTGTTCTTGATTATTTCCCGTTTGCATTCACGCAGCTATTTAGTGGAATATCAGCCGGATAATGACTTATCTGGCGATGTTCAAAAGTGGACATTTATCGGACAATGGCCAAATATCCTTTTTTTTGCAGGGGGGGAGGGAATAATTTTCAGCTGATGTAAATTCTGCAGGTATTTTTAACCTGCTGACTTTACACGGATTTTTAAAGTGAAAGCATAAGCGAACTTTCTTTATGAAAATTATCCCGGCAACATTTGGGCCCACAATTACACCGGCATTTTGCCATGCACACTTTTTGAAATCCAAACTTTTGCACAGAAGTCCCAACCCCTCTGACCCGCCACCCCCTGGAACGCCTGCTTCTATGCACGTAAAAGCCATGAAAGGTGGGATATACATTTCAAATAAATAAATAAATAAGCATAATGTTACACGCATATTGGACATAGAGTTTTCCAAAGGGCCATTTCTGCAGGTAAAGCGCTATTTTACCCACAAAGGTCCTTTTGAAAAAATACCCTTTCTAAGCGTAGTTTCATTTTTTTCTGCCTTTTTGATTCCTGTTGTAGATGAACGATATTCTGGCTAAAAAGAATTATGCTCAGTTTTTTGCCAAGCTTCATATTATTGCTGGGCAGCTGAACACTGATGGTCTCAACAATGCAGAGTCAATCTATACCTTAACTGGAAGGTCTGGGGAAGTGACAGACAGGGAAAAGGTAAGAACTCTGCTTTGCACACTCTACAGGATGAGGAGTAATAGAAAATATATTATGCTGCAACCAAAGCAAAAAGGTTAACTGAGCTTTGATCAGAAAATATTTTATTTCCATGTGAGACAAATCTCCCACCCAGGAACCTTTTTTGCCACTTAGAAGACCCCTGGTAGAATTCTGGTGGGGGAAATTGCTGGTCTGCCACTGGAGGTCTTTTTTTTTTTTTTTCATCTAAAGGAAAAATGGTTCCTAAAAGTGTGATATTCATAATGACCACTAGATGGCAGAGCTCTATGGTGAATCTGAACCGAAGCATTGACACGTCGTGAGACTGTTTCAGGTTTAGGGGTACTTGATCCTTTAAGAAGGTCAGGAAAGTACATCCTGTAGAGAGAGTGGTGTCCCTCATTATAAAAAGGCTTAGGATTTAAGTGGGAGTTGTGAGGAGTTGCCATCATGGATTAAAAGGGAACCCCTCAAAGAAGAGGGTTCAGCCCAGGGCAACCTCTCAAGTGAGAAGGCCCTGCAGGAGTATTCCCTCTTAAGGGAAAAGACCGGTGGTGATATGCAGTTCTCCTCATGGGGAAGATGCCAAGTAGTCCAGAAGGGGAAAGTGGAGTTCTGGGAGAAGCCCTTAGTGAGAGGAGAAAGTTGTAGTAGAGAAACTCGGAAGAGCAAGAGCCTAGACCCTGGGGAAGTTTATGACCATTGCCTGGATAAGAACTGGGAGAAAGGGGTTCTTGATTTTTGGAGAAGGTGTACTGTGTAACAAGTAGGGAGTACTGATATGTTTGGTGTCATATATGAGGATGGTGGGACTGTGATATCCATGGAATCTCAGAGAGAAGGGACACTATTAGAACATAAGAACATAAGAAATTGCCATGCTGGGTCAGACCAAAGGTCCATCAAGCCCAGCATCCTGTTTCCAACAGAGGCCAAACCAGGCCACAAACACCAAGAAGATTCCATGCTACTGATGCAATTAATAGCAGTGGCTATTCCCTAAGTAAACTTGATTAACAGCAGTTAATGGACTTCTCCTGCAAGAACTTATCCAAACCTTTTTTGAACCCAGCAACACTAACTGCAATAACCACATCCTCTGGCAACAAATTCCAGAGCTTAATTGTGCGTTGAGTGAAAAAGAATTTTCTCCGATTAGTCTTAAATGTGCTGGGAAAAAGTGATGGGAGTGTGAAAATTGTAGCCTACTGATAGTCCTGTGAGCTGTTGGATAGAGGAGGGATAGTGTTGTAAATGTAAATTTGTTCTCCCTTTTATAAGGTGACAATTGTATATAGCTTTGAAAACATTTTTCCCTGTACGTACCAGGATCAGTCCAGACTGCTGGGTTATGCCTCCCCTCCAGCAGATGGAGTCAGAGAAAAGCTGAAAAGCACCCCCTAGATAGAGGGTGAAGTCTTGCCCAAGGTCACAGGGAATGGCAATAGGATTTAAACCCTGGCTTCCCTTGTTTGCAGCCCACTGCTCTAACCACTCAGTTTTTGGGCCTGTTAATTTTTTTTTCTCAGTCTTCGGCATCCACACTAGGGGGCGCTGGAGAAATGTTTAATGGGGTGGGGCAGCCTTTGTTGTTGCTGTTTGAGTGCTGGTACCGTAGTTAGTGTTGTTTTGATACAGAAAGTTTATTGCATTGTAATTCTGTTTTTTTGTGGCTCTGAGGGTCATACCCATGCCCAAGATGCATTACAGTAGGCCTAATATCATATGAGTTCCAAGTATCTCTTGCGTTTTTGCAGGGTTTTCTGGTTGGCACTACAGCAGTGCATGTAACTATAATATACATATTGTAAGTGATATTTTTACCTCAGAAGACTATGCTTTGAATGTCATTTTTCATGTAAAATCTGTTATTATAAATACATCATTTTTAATTGTGTTTGAGTAGGGTGTGATGAGGTGGGGGTACAAGGCTGTAAGGATTTCCTAGGGTTCCTAATATCCTTGCACTGGCCATGGGCATTACTGTACAAAACATTTAACAAAGTTTCCCAACTCATGGTGTTATGTGTTGTGTAATGGACGAGAGCGCAGTTTTTCACTTGGCCATAGGCGCCACATTACCTGGCTACGGCTCTGTCGCCGTGAATGGGATGGGGTCCTCTTGCGGCATGGTGGTGTCTGCTCCTAATTCTGTGCAGAAACTGGAATTTCTGCATGGTGGGGGGGGGGGGGGGGGGGGAAATTCTGCGCTCCACAGTAGCACAGAATTCCCCCAGGACTAAGAATTTGCCTGAATGAAGGGTGAGGCGGCTATGACAGGGTTTCAGGGGCAATTTTGCCGCCTCAAAATCTTGCCACCTGAAGCGGCCACCTCACCCTGCCTCATTATAGACCCACCCATGGTAATAGCTAAGGAAAATGAACAACTGAGTCAAGGGAAGAAAGAGCAAGAGGAGGCGACCCCCATCCGGATTTCTGCACATCAAGGAACCAGGACAGGCTGGGTGTCCAAGGGGAAGAAGATGTCTAAAGGTAGGATTTTTGCAGTTAAGGAGGAACTCTCTCACTAGGATTCCTCTGGACAGCCACCGGGAAAGTAAGCGCATTTCAAATCGCCATGTGCTCTACCCAGAAGTCTGTAATAAAGGACACCTACCTACTCCAAAGACATTCCTGTACCATCAGTCAGATGAAATCTCACACTTCTGAGTAATGGACTTTATTTTGCCTTAAACTGAACAGTAAATTATAATTTAACACCCAGTTCCTGGCCCTGCCTGTTCTTTTGTAGCATTTCCCTCCTGGGGATGCCACAGCTTCAAAACACACAAGAGACGCACACTAAAGTTCTTTCTCACTGTCTGGGCCATAGACAAGAGTATCCTCCTATAGAAAAATCTCCTCAGGGACCAAGAGTAAAGCTAGGAAGGAGTCAGCTAGCCAGAGCAGCCCCAGAGGTTATAAATGTGATTGTGTGGGACTTAAACATCCCAGATAAGGGTTACGTAATTTGGTGCCTGAAGAATATGGGGCTTCAAGGACAGTGGAAGAATGTGATTTTGTGTTCTGGACAAGAAATGTGAATTACAGCAATGTATTTGGTTTGATTTGGTTTGAATAGGTACCAACATTTGTTAATCAAGAGAGCAGTGAGTCACTCTGGCTGACTAACTGAAGTTAGACTGGTGTAGCAGGAAAGGATCCTGTAGCAAGGACCTGCTCTCTAGGTGATGCACTGTCCTTTCGTACCAAGGACATCTCCCCAAGGCCTACTGCCCAGGAGGGAAGGGTTAGGTCGGCCGTCATAGTTGGTGATTCGATTATTAGGAATGCAGATAGCTGGGTGGCTGGTGGGCATGAGAATCGCCTGGTAACATGCCTACCTGGTGCGAAGGTGGCGGACCTCACGCTTCACCTAGATAGGATTTTAGACAGTGCTGGGGAGGAGCCGGCTGTCATGGTACATGTAGGCACCAACGACATAGGAAAATGTGGGAGGGAGGTTCTAGAAGCCAAATTTAGGCTCTTACGTAGAAATCTTAAATCCAGAACCTCCAGGGTAGCATTCTCTGAAATGCTCCCTGTTCCACACGCAGGTCACCAGAGACAGGCAGAGCTCTGGAGTCTCAATGCGTGGATGAGACGATGGTGCAAGGAAGAGGGATTCAGTTTTGTTAGGAACTGGGGAACCTTTTGGAGAAGGGGGAGTCTCTTCCGAAGAGATGGGCTCCACCTTAACCAGGGTGGAACTAGACTGCTGGCTCTAACCTTTAAAAAGGAGATAGAGCAGCTTTTAAACTAGAACAAAGGGGAAAGCCGACAGTCACTCAGCAGTGCATGGTTCGGAGAGAGGTATCTTCAAAGGATACTAATGATGCATTAGAATTAGGGCATCCCGAAAGTGAGGTTCCAATAATAAGAAAAGTAGTCCAAGTGCCTGTAACTAAAAAGTCACCTGAGTTAAAATTTCGAACTTATCCCTATCAATTAAAAAGCAGAATGAAATTACAAACAAAAAACAAACTTTGAAATGTTTGTATGCTAATGCCAGAAGTCTAACAAGTAAGATGGGAGAATTAGAATGTATAGCAGTGAATGATGACATAGACTTAATTGGCATCTCAGAGACATGGTGGAAGGAAGACAACCAATGGGACAGTACTATACCGGGGTACAACTTATATCGCAATGACAGAGAGGAGCACCCGGGAGGTGGTGTGGTGCTTTATGTCCGGGATGGCATAGAGTCCAACAGGATAAACATCCTGCATGAGACTAAATGCACAATTGAATTTTTATGGGTAGAAATCCCTTGTGTGTCGTGAAAGACTATAGTGATAGGAGTATACTACCGTCCACCTGGTCAAGATGGTGAGACTGACAGTGAAATGCTAAGAGAAATTAGAGAAGCTAACCAAATTGGTAGTACGGTAATAATGGGAGATTTCAATTACCAATTATCTTCAATTATCAGAAGAGTGTTTGCTGGTTACATTTGACATTGAATCCCTTTATACGGTTATTCCCCAGGACCAGGCACTTGTTGCAGTCTCAGAAGCACTAAAAGTACACTCATATCCAAAGAGGAATCCCATCATTTATATCATCGAACTTCTTGAGTTCACATTAAGCAAGAATTACTTTATGTTCGACGGGGACTTTTATTTACAAATCCGAGGAACAGCCATGGGAGCTGCCATGGCCCCTGATGTGGCAAATATTTTTGTGGCCAGATTTGAGGCCCTACATATAGAAAATTGTCACTGGACATCTTATTTAAAATGTTGGAAACGTTATATTGATGACGTCTTTGTTATCTGGGAAGGGTCCCTGTCTATGCTACAAGAGTTCCATACATGGCTGAATAGCCTGGATCCTTGTTTGAAATTCACCATGGAGTATCATCATGACCAAATAGCTTACTTAGATATAATGATTAAGAAAAAAGATACCACCGTTGTCACTACCATATACCGGAAACCAAATGACCGTAACAACCTGCTTCGATTCGATAGTTTCCACCCGACCAGCTTCAAGACTAATCTTCCTGTGGGTCAGTTCCTTAGATTGAGGAGATTGTGTACGGATCAAGATGATTTCAAAGTCCAAGCGAAAGATATGGCCAGTCGTTTTTTACAACGTGGCTATCCGACACAATGCATCAAAAAAGCTTACCGAAGAGCACTTTACTCGAACAGAGAATTTTTATTTTTGCCAAAAAAATCCCGAGCCAGGATCGAACCCACAGACCATGGTACTAAAACACACTCTTCTGTCGGCGTCAATCAGCAGAGCCATGAGAGAGCACTGGAAGGTCATTTAGCAAATTCACCCTTCATTAAATCAACCCCTGCGGATTGCATACTCCGGGGGTAAAAATATTCGGGACCATGTTGTGCACTCAAATTGTTCAAAACCCACATTGAACCAGGAATCTGTTCAAACTTGTGACAAATGTAAGTTTTGTCCTTTAAAGTCTTCTCAGACTCATATCACTACAACATCGGGGAAAATCATCACATTACCTGAATCCTCCTGTCATTCTACTCATGCCGTTTATGCTATCTTTTGTCCATGCCCATTGATTTACGTGGGCATGACAAAAAGAAAAATTAAGATTCGTCTCACTGAACATAAATGTTGCATTAACACCAATCGAATTGATGAACCTCTAGTTGCTCATTTCAAGGAATTCAAACATGAGTTCGATGACATAAAATGGACTGTGTTAGAAATTATCAATCAACATTGGAGAGGCGGGAATCATGTACAGACATTGAGACAATGCGAGCAGAAGTGGATTTTTCAATTAAAATCAGTTATCCCTGGTGGTCTGAATAAAGACATTGAATGGTTTCATTTCTGGTGATTGCCCGCCGAAATCAGGAATCACTTGACTGTCAGGTGGATACTAAAAGCAACTGCATTTAAAATCAGACCGACCCGAGCCGCTCCACCGCTGAAAACTCTGAGCGGGGAGATGGCGTCGGGTTCGGTAAATTAGACTTGTTCACCTGTTTTCTCCCTCTGCAAGTACACATCGTTAAATATTGTTTTTAAAGAAATGAAGTCGCTGAATTTAACTATAAGATTTTATACTTTAGAAAAATTGACGCACCCACAGCACCATTGAAGTTTTCTTGCATGAATTAGCATTGCTTGTATCCCCGCAAAAAAAAGGGGGAGTGCTGGATCAGGAGAACTTGAACGGATGTCTCTGAAGCAGCTTGTGTTGCGAAACGCGCGCGTCGGACGAGTGACCCCGACAGCTACGGGATGAATGACCCCTGACAACCTATGAATAAGGGAAGTTGATTCTTTTTATATATAACAAAAAAACTTATAAAAATTGAACTTTGGTGTCTTGGATGCGAGCTATTTGGACCAATTGATTAAAAGTGACCCCAATGAAGTGCATGAAATGCAAGTTTAACTTGTGAGCACTGGGGGTGGTATGATGGTCCTTAAATTCCTTAAATTCATATGAAAATATTGATATATACAGCGTTATAATTTTTTCAAAACTTTTAATACCATGTGTTTCAATTTAGTTCATTTCAATCGTGGGATTATTTATTAAGAGAATTTTTGTATTTAGACTTCAATTACCCCAATATTGACTGGGTAAATGTATCATTGGGACACGCTAGAGAGATAAAGTTCCTGGATGGAATAAATGATAGCTTTATGGAGCAATTGGTTCAGGAACCGCCGAGAGAGGGAGCAATTTTAGATCTAATTCTCAGTGGAGAACAGGATTTGGTGAGAGAGGTAACGGTGGTGGGGCCGCTTGGCAATAGTGATCATAATATGATCAAATTTGATTTAATGACTGGAAGGGGGACAGTAAGCAAATCTACGGCTCTCGTGCTAAACTTTCAAAAGGGAAACTTTGATAAAATGAGAAAAATAGTTAGAAAAAAACTGAAAGGATCATCTACGAAAGTAAAAAGTGTGCAAGAGGCATGGTCATTGTTAAAAAATACCATCCTAGAAGCACAATCCAGATGTATTCCACACATTAAGAAAGGTGGAAAGAAGGCAAAACGATTACAGGCATGGTTAAAAGGGGAGGTGAAAGAAGCTATTTTAGCCAAAAGATCTTCATTCAAAAATTGGAAGAAGGATCCAACAAAAGAAAATAGGATAATGCATAAACGTTGGCAAGTTAAATGTAAGACATTGATAAGACAGGCTAAGAGAGAATTTGAAAAGAAGTTGGCCATAGAGGCAAAAACTCACAGTAAAAACTTTTTAAAATATATTCGAAGCAGAAAGCCTGTGAGGGAGTCAGTTGGACCGTTAGATGATCGAGGGGCTAAAGGGGCACTTAGAGAAGATAAGGCCATCGCGGAAAGATTAAATGATTTCTTTGCTTTGGTGTTTACTGAAGAGGATGTTGGGGAGGTACCCGTACTGGAGAAGGTTTTCATGGGTAATGATTCAGATGGACTGAACCAAATCACGGTGAACCTAGAAGATGTGGTAGATCTGATTGACAAACTTAAGAGTAGTAAATCACCTGGACCGGATGGTATACACCCCAGAGTTCTGAAGGAACTAAAAAATGAAATTTCAGACCTATTAGTAAAAATTTGTAACTTATCATTAAAATCGTCCATTGTACCTGAAGACTGGAGGATAGCAAATGTAACCCCAATATTTAAAAAGGGCTCCAGGGGCGATCTGGGAAACTACAGACCGGTTAGCCTGACTTCAGTGCCAGGAAAAATAGTGGAAAGTGTTCTAAACATCAAAATCACAGAACATATAGAAAGACATGGTTTAATGGAGCAAAGTTAGCATGGCTTTACCCAAGGCAAGTCTTGCCTCACAAATCTGCTTCACTTTTTTGAAGGAGTTAATAAACATGTGGATAAAGGTGAACTGGTAGATGTAGTATACTTGGATTTTCAGAAGGCATTTGATAAAGTCCCTCATGAGAGGCTTCTAGGAAAAATAAAAAGTCATGGGATAGGTGGCGATGTCCTTTCGTGGATTGCAAACTGGCTAAAAGACAGGAAACAGAGAATAGGATTAATTGGACAATTTTCTCAGTGGAAGGGAGTGGACAGTGGAGTGCCTCAGGGATCTGTATTGGGACCCTTACTCTTCAATATATTTATAAATGATCTGGAAAGAAATACAACAAGTGAGGTGATCAAATTTGCGGATGATACAAAACTGTTCAGAGTAGTTAAATCAAGAGCAGATTGTGATAAATTGCAGGAAGACCTTGTGAGGCTGGAAAATTGGGCATCGAAATGGCAGATGAAATTTAATGTGGATAAGTGCATGGTGATGCATATAGGGAAAAATAACCCATGCTATAGTTATACAATGTTAGGTTCCATATTAGGTGTTACTACCCAAGAAACAGGTCGATCCCGTAAGGCCGCGGTAATAACAGTGCGGCAGTGTCAGACGCACCCTTCCTCCCCGCACGCACAGTTCTCTTCACTAACTCCCCGATACTCTCCTCTAATCGCATGCAAATGCATGCCGCGGCTTTAAAGTGGTAGGGAAGGGTTATGCCCGCGTAACCCATTTTACTGTATAGGCGCTTAATACAGCGCCTATACAGTAACCAGGGTGCGCTGGTACCTGTCATTTCAAATGTCATTTCAAATGACATTTGAAATGACAGGCACCATGAAGTGAAAAAAAAAAAATACCAAAATATGTAAAAACCTGAGTGTTCAAAAAAAAACCAACTTTTAAATACCTGTCGGAGGGCCGCGTGGGTCCAGGCGGTGGCGGCGGGAGCCGGGTGGTCGCGTGTTAAATCTAGGCCGCGGGCGGGTGGGCACCTGTTCCAGGCGGCGGGAGGACACGCGTTAGTTCGAGACGGTCGGTGGGCGGTGGGTGGTCGCGTGTTAAATCTAGGCCGGGTCCGCACAGGCGCGCATTCATTCATCCAGGCGGAGGAGCCGGCGGCAAAAGCCGCCGGCTCCGCCTGAATGAATGCGCGCCTGTGCGACCCCTGCGATTCGGCGCTCAAGGCAGTGAATGAATGCGACCCCTGCGATTCAGCGCCGAGCGCCGAATCGCAGGGGTCGCACAAGCGCGCATTCATTCACTGCCGCAGCCCCCACCAGCAGTGAATGAATGCTGTGACTGCCTTGAGTGCCGAATCGCAGGGGTCGCACAAGCGCGCATTCATTCAGGCGGAGCCGGCGGCGAAAGCCGCCGGCTCCTCCGCCTGGATGAATGAATGCGCGCCTGTGCGGACCCGGCCTAGATTTAACACGCGACCACCCGCCGCCCACCGACCGTCTCGAACTAACGCGTATCCCGCCGCTGCCGCTGCCGCCTGGAACAGGCGCCCACCCGCCCGCGGCCTAGATTTAACACGCGACCACCCGGCTCCCGCCGCCGCCGCCTGTACCCACGCGGCCCTCCGACAGGTATTTAAAAATTTTTATTTTTTTTTCTGACAGGTTTAATGTGTCCCACATCATTACATTTTCTCGATCATCTCTGTATCGCTTTTTTTTTTATTGTGTTTTATTGTTTTTGAGTGTCTTAAGCGGTGTCGATGGATTTGTTACTAGACTCACAGTCGTAACTCCTACTAGGGGGAGGCGGTAAACTAACACGTTATGGCCGCGGCAAAACAGTGCGTTACTAATGAGATAACCTGAGCGCGCGTTACGGTATCGGAGGGAAATAGCTAATTCCTTCATTATACAGCTAATTCGTTCATTTACATGCCGGGTGGGGAAGGGTTATGCGTCTGTTTTAAGAAGCGCTACGGACGCGCGAAACTGGAGACTGTATCGCTGGTTTGCCTTACGCGTCCGAATTGTGCGCAGTGAGCTCGTTACAGACGAGAAATCTTCAAATGAATGTTACTGTATCGAGCTGAAAGAGATCTAGGCGTCATAGTAGATAACACATTGAAATCGTCGGTTCAGTGTGCTGCGGCAGTCAAAAAAGCAAACAGAATGTTGGAAATTATTAGAAAGGGAATGGTGAATAAAACGGAAAATGTCATAATGCCTCTGTATCGCTCCATGGTGAGACCACACCTTGAATACTGTGTACAATTCTGGTCGCCGCATCTCAAAAAAGATATAATTGTGATGGAGAAGGTACAGAGAAGGGCTACCAAAATAAGGGGAATGGAACAGTTCCCCTATGAGGAAAGACTAAAGAGGTTAGGACTTTTCAGCTTGGAGAAGAGACGGCTGAGGGGGGATATGATAGAGGTGTTTAAAATCATGAGAGGTCTAGAATGGGTAGATGTGAATCGGTTTTTTACTCTTTCGGATAATAGAAAGACTAGGGGGCACTCTATGAAGTTAGCATGTGGCACATTTAAAACTAATTGGAGAAAGTTCTTTTTCACTCAACGCACAATTAAACTCTGGAATTTGTTGCCAGAGGATGTGGTTAGTGCAGTTAGTATAGCTGTGTTTAAAAAAGGATTGGATAAGTTCTTGGAGGGGAAGTCCATTACCTGATATTAATTAAGTTGACTTAAATAATAACCACCGCTATTACTAGCAACTGTAATATGGAATAGACTTAGTTTTTGGGGTACTTGCCAGGTTCTTATGGCCTGGATTGGCCACTTTTGGAAACAGGATGCTGGGCTTGATGGACCCTTGGTCTGACCCAGTATGGCATGTTCTTATGTTCTTATGTATTAGAAGTGATAGAACATAACTGCGACAAAATGCTATAAAACCAGCGGCACGCAAGGGGCACCGTCTTCTGCACGAGGGACGGAGTGCACGGGCATGTGTTGTGCGCTAAGAAATTGCTAGCTAAAAGCTGTGACTCCTGAATCTTAAGGGATAGCCAACAAAAGTGATCTAGCCATACTACCTCATCAGAAATTATTTGTTAAAAGACTTTTCTGGACCTACCGATTTAATATGCTTAAGAATCCCCCCCCAGGGATCAAGCGTTAAGCTGGGGAGGATTCAGCAAGCTGGAGCAGCCCCAGAGGTTATAAAAGTGATTGTGTGCCCTTGGAACTAAACGGCCCGGGTAAGGGTTACATGAGGATGAGTGAGGCCTGTGGTCCAGGATACCAGTGTTATATTCTATAAAGTGTTTTGTTATGAGAAAGGAACCTTCTACTTGGACTTTCACTTCAAAATAACTTTCAATAAAGGGTTCTCTAATATAGAAATGAATGTTAATATCTATTATTTGTTGCCTAGGACAGTCAATTTAAAATTAGAATTCATGGCGGTAAAAGGAAAGTAAAAATCACAGAAGGGAATATAATTGCTTCCAATGGATTACTCCATATTGTTGACAAAGCAATGGACAATGTAGAGCCAACTCTTGAGAGCAATTCAGAGGTGAGATCTTTCAACTTGTTCAGAATATAGAATGTTGTATGAATGTAACTGATTTAAATGGTAAAAATATGAGTCAACAAATAAGTTGTAGGTGAGACCATTTCATTGGACTAATTCAATATATCTGTGACTAGCTTTCAGGAGTCATGCATGCCGTCTTCATCAGTTCAGTGGAGAGCGTGTGCAGTTATCCAGGGTTTAAATAAGTATGAGCTTGTCTGCGCATGCCAGGAAGTTGCAGGATACATTACAATTACAACTCAGTAAAGGAATAGGGTGGATGAGTGGACAGATATAACAGAATCCCTAAAACCTTATAGTTCTCAAGGGCCTATGTCTGATAATGAGTGAGAAAGCCAACATCTTTATTAAATCCTTTTGCGTATGCTGCAAAGTATTTGTTCATCTTAATTTCAAATGATTCAAATGGAAGACTTTTACCTAACATTTACATTTTTATTCATGGAAGCAAGACAGATGCTTAAACAAAACCAGATTTTCATTACAGAATTCACTAGTCATCAAATTGACTACTGTGTGCCAGTGAAGATCTATAGAGGGAGCTCATTCCTGCCAATGGGACAACATAGAGGAAGAGTTGCATGAACTACACAGGAGGCTGAAAGAGCTGAGAAGAATGAGAATATGGCCTCTGGGTGTATCTTATGCATAATCCTCCTCCTTCATGCTCTCCTGATGTACCCTCCTTTTCTCCCCCTCCCTGCTCACTCCCTTGATCCGTTAAGTTCTTTGAAAATGTTCTCCACAATATTCTGTTATTCAACGACTAAGAAAATATGTTGATTGTTCACAAAACCCTACTGTTCCCAACTACTACCGTATGTTAACTCCATTTGATTGTAAGATAATTGCATATGTTGGATGATAATTGCAGATTTGTAAACCGTTATGATGGCTCTACCGAATAACGGTATATAAAACCCTACAAACCCTACAAATATTAGTTTGCTTTATATTTCATGATGATATATTTCATTATGTTTTAGATTTTTGATGCTTGCAATATGCATTGAGTATGGATGTCTGTAAAACAGTGTGACTCAACTGAATTAGAATTGAAAGCGGGAAATTTGAAAGCCCAGTGTTTGTCCAGCTAAGTGCCAAACTTACAGGGTCATTTATCAAATCGCATCAAGCACCATAACGCATGGTGCGATGCAAATTTTTAAAAGTGGAGGGATTGGGGGCAGGATTTCTGTAAAAATGGGCTGACTTCATAAAGCCATAACATACAATTAAGCTGTGCAATATCATTCACAAATTCTGCTTTGGGCATGTTTAGGCTAGGTTGAGAGAACATTGTACAAATCTCATCGTTGTGTGAGTTTCCTTACTCCAAAGGACATCATATCTTCACAAGAGTGCACTGTTCTGTTCGTACGTCTCACTCTGCATGTAAAAGTGGCCCCTAACCCCTATACTACTACCTAAACCTCACCTCAAGTTATTCAGTGGACTTCCTATAGAGATATATATAGCTAACTACTAGAAGGGTCTTGTAGATAGTTTCTCTCTCTCTCTCTCTCTCAAGAACAAGGTGAATAAATTCCTTCATAAAAATAATTTTGTATTAATATCTGCTTATATGATTTTTAGCAAACAATAATGGCAATACTTGGAGACAACGCAAGATACCAAACATTTACACACTTACTGCAAGTAAGATGTCTGACTATCAATTATTAAATATGTGAAGTAAGCAATTTACATAATGTATGCACTTTTAAGACAAATACCAATTATAGCATCTGTCTTAATAGAAAACTAACCTAGGACAAGACTTGAGCCAGGATGGACATTATACCATTTTTGTGCCGAACAATGGAGCTTTGCAAAACATGAAAGATGGTGCACTGGATTATCTACTTACTACAGAGGTACAGATGTTCTGAATGTATGATCGGAATGAATGTTAAACCGAGGCATGAATTCTCATTAATTTTCATACACAAAAGTAATTCTACTTTATCTCCTCCACCTGCAGAAGTACGTGCACTTTGCAACATGTGCTCCCATTCTGTTAGAGGATATTGCTTTAGTTGGGGAAGTGTAGGGCAAAAGAAAAGTTAATAGGTATGAGGCCCCCCCATGCACTACATACCCCATGTCTGTAGAAGGCTCCCCTGTCAAATGCTTGCTACAGCTCCTCCCAGGCCAGCATGCTGCATCAGAAGTTTCACCTCACACCAGCACAGGGAAATAATCTTCTTTCACTTTCTACCAACAGGGATGCCAAATGGGCAACAACCCATGTAGTAAAATTTGGCTGGCACACTGATGGAGGTATTCTGTCAGCAGACTCGGCACACCCTGTAAGAAAAGGAAGTGCCGCCCTCATAGAAGCATGTGTGAGCATGCGCATGCATGAGTGCACAGATGTGCACTTATGATGTACATGCTTACACAGGGCAGTGCACAATCAGCATGGCAAAAATACACACATTTTGCAAGGTATGATACATGATACAAAATGGCCTCCTTTGTGGTTGTGCACCCATGTGCGAGCACTCATTGACACAATCATGCATGTTTGAAAGTTACTATCATAAAGTCCATTTATGCATGTAAAACCCAGTTTTATGTGTGTAAATCCTTTTGAAAATTATCCCCTATATACGTGTGGATTTGCCCAGAGTAAGCAGCCATAACCAAGGCAGGTTTGTGGAGGGATTTGTACTTACCCACACATACCTTTACATATTCAAACTTATGTATGTAACATTTTCCCAGAAAAACTATAAGGTGAATTTTAAAAGCCAGACAAACACATTAATTAGGGGATGAGCAAATATGTCGGGCTTGTGCGTACTGAGTGGATTTTAAAAGCTGCTGAAATATGTGTGTATCTCCTGGAGCACGCACATCTCCAAAGTTTTCAAAAAAAAAGGGCAGGGTGTGGGCATGGTCTAGGCAGGACATGGGTGTTTCGGTGTGTGAACCTGAGATGTGCGCATAAAACTTACACGATGCGGCAAACACCAAGGCCCCTGCTGTGCAACTTTTACTTTTGCTATGGATGACATGTAAGTTAAAAAAAAAAAAAAAAGAAAGAAAAATAGGCAAATCTGCAGAGTTTTAAGGTTCGGGGCTAACTGGGGGGAGTGAAGTCTATAAAACTAGGGGGTCTTGGAGGACCCATAACTGGGTGAACTGGGGACGAACTGTTAAAACTGGGAATAGCACTGGCGTGCGCCCTTTATAAAATCCCCTGATTTTTGCGGTAGAAACGGGATTTGTGTCCTCATGCGCACGCCTACTTAAAATTTGGGGTCACGTGCGCACAGTCAGGCTATCTTATAACATACACGCACATGCCGCCTCCCTGGGTGTGCACCAACATATGCACAAATGTACACACACAGGCCGGTTTGAAAGTTACCGTCCCTGTGCACATATTAGCAGTTGTAAATATGTGTGGATAGTTTTGATGGGATCATTTTTAATGAGGAAGGATGTGCATGCTTTCCTTTTGAAAACTGGATAATTGCTTTAAAATCTATAGTAATTGCTGTGGGTAATTGCATTAAGATTAAAAATATGATAGTAAATGATCGCAGATAAAGTCAAAAAAGGCCTATCTAGTCTGCCCAGCAGTGATTTTATGTGCATCTACCCAAGGTAGATCAAGTTCCCACATGGCACTCAACTGCTACTCTTTGCAGGTTATCTCGCACCTTCCAGGAAGCACGATGCAGCTTTATCACTGCTGTTTTGGGCTGCAACTGCTGCTGTGTGGCATTTGCCCAGTGCTTCATATGGGTTACTACAAAATTACCCTCATAATGATGCAAGCACAAAAAGAAAATGTTCACAGAACGCTTTTGTTGATTCTAAAGACAGTTCCTTAATGGGTGGTTCCAGACTTCATTTCAGTTCCTGACACTGTGGTGCAGCATTCGTTCAGTGTCACGACGAACAATTAAAAATAAACATTTAAAAATTGGCGTGTCCCTCCTCCCTTCTTAGGGCTGGATTTTAAGAGGTACGCGTGGGCGTACATTTGTGCGTGCAACCTGGCGCTCACAAATGTACGCCCGATTTTATAACATGCGTGCGCAGCCGCACGCATGTTATAAAATCCGGGGTCAGCGCACACAAGGGGTGCACACTAGTGCACCTTGTGTGCAACGAGCCCCGATGGCTTTCCCCGTTCCCTCTGAGGCCGCTCTGAAAATAGGCCCAGCGTGTGTAACCCCTCCTACACACATAAATCCAGCTGGATTTACGCGCGTAGGGCTTTTAAAATCTGCCCCATATTGTTTTTGCCCTCCGGAATTTGAGTTATTATTGCAGCTGCTGTTTCAGGCATCTTAACTCCTTCCTCATTCCTTCCGTGCAAGTTTGCAGCTGTTCCATTTGATTAGTCCATTGGCGCGTGTCGTTATCTTTGTGCTTCAGTCTCTCCTGACGGAGCCCTTGTGGTGAAACACTGTCCGTGTCAGGGGTTTGATACCGACTGTTGTTTGAATAAATGTTTTGGAAATACTCCTCACTGACTGAGTTTTGATTTTCATCACTTCTACAAGGACCCTTGAACTTTTAGCGCTATACTGCTCACATATGGTTTGTTACGCAGAAAAAAATGTACCATGAAGATTTCTTTGAAGTTAGGAATTTCTAGATGTGTTTATGAGCAGGTGTTTTATTCTACCTTATAATGCCACTGGTATCAAAATTAGTCTGTTGGTGTCAATACAGTTTATATTTATGTTTGCAAAAATCAGATGCAACTTTGTATCACACCTTGATGCTAGGCACCCTTCCTTTCCTATAGATATCTGTTTGAACAAATAGCAATGTTTGCTGCATTTGGGTCATATTGAAAAAATAGCACTATGTGTTTCCTGGTGATTAGGTATTGTGTAAAGATTTCATAATTTTTTAAATTTTTTAGGGGTCAAAGAAGCTTCTAGAGTTCTTGCGATACCATATCATCCCTTATGTTCAGGTTGGTATAATAATTTATGATTTACATAATAATACAGAAATATTGTCAGGGTATTGCAATGCTGCAAATTAAAAAAAATAAACACAAAAGCCTACTGTGCCAGTTGCAGTTTTACAATTAAGTGTAGAAAACATTTTGCAGGTTTGTCTCTTTATTTTGCTGTTATGATTAAAGTGCAGGTATTATGTAGGTAGACAGTAGTATAATGTAGCATACAATATCTGGCAGAGTTGCTCACATTTACAAGTTAATTTTTAAAAAGCTAAACGTGTAAAATTAGCATATATGCACATAAGTAGCTTGCATTTACATGCATGCTATTTTATAAACATCAAAATTATAAGATGAATTTTAAAAGCCAGGCATTTGCCAAAAACAGGAGATGTGCATGCATGTGGGACAGCCACGTGTCCATCCTATTTTAAAAGCCGCCCACACGCACGCACAAGTCTTGATGCACTATTATCTCACTGTGGGCAAAAGAGGGGTGAAATGTGGGTGTAGTGTGAGCGGGCATGGGTGTTTTGGGGCAGTGCCAAGAGATGTGTGCACGAGTCCTGCCTGTACTGCATAGTTTTACTTCTGCTATGGAGGAGGTGAAGGTCCTAATAAAACTATTTCCAGGCATGTGTGAGCTGTTTAAGGGGTCGCGGGTAAGTGGGAGAACTACAGGCTAAAGAACCAAGGGCATTGGAGGACTTAGCTCTACTGGGTGAACTACTGAAACTGGTCATGGCGTGGACACGCGCCTATTATAAAATTCCCCCACTTGCGTGGCTCAAACCGAACTTTATGTGGCTGTGTACGTGTATGTTATAAAATGTCCACGTCTCTGGGTGTGTGCTGACATACTCACATACGTATATCTGCGCCCAAATGCCCTTTTGAAAGTTACCATCTATGGTAACGGGGTGGTCTTGGGGCATTCTGGGGCGGGGCCAATGGTTTCATGCATAAATTATTTTATAAGAGATTTTCACAAATACATTAGACAACTTATTTGCACAGTTATACACCTGTTAATTATCTAGTGCAATTGATATTAGAATAGTCAGTTGTCTGCTATTGTTGGGTGGTAGGTCTGGGGGAACTGGGGGAGTTCAGGGCGAAGTACTTGTAGGGTCTTGATGAACTGGAGAATGACTGAGTAAACTGGTGGAGGCATTAGAAAGCTGGTGATTTGAAGTACGTGTGCATATTTTATGTTTTAATCTTTTTATTAGTTATACACACAAGAGAAAATAAACAAAGCAGAAGAAAAATAAGCAAAGCATTGGTGTGTTCTTACCAATGCCCACATTTTACAACTGTGTATAAACCCATTGTGATAACCCCCCATCCCCTTCCCCATCAGGGGGAGCATTATAATCATTAAGAACTAAGCTTCTGGCATGAGGTGATAGGGACTGTAAACAGAAATCCTACACTAACAAGAATGTTCTTCTACACTTCATTAAATCTTATTTCTCCATATATTTCTCATTAATACACATAAAGGGCTGGATTTTAAAAGGGTTACGCGCATAAGGTACACGCGTAACCTTTTTAAAAAACCCCTGCGCGCGCCGAGCCTAGTTTGCATAGGCTCGGCGGCCCGCGCAAGCCCCGGGATGTGCGTAAGTACCGGGGCTTCGCAAGGGGGGCGTGTCGGGTGGGCAGCGCGAATTTCAGGGCGTTCCGGGGGCGTGGTGCCGGCCCGGGGGCGTGGTCAAGGCCTCAGGACCAGCCCCCGGGTCAGGTGATGGTGCACCAGCAGCCCACTGGCATGCGCAGAGTTACACCTGCCTCCGGCACATGTAAATTTAACAACAAAGGTAGGGGGAAGGTTTAGATAGGGCTGGGGGGGTGGGTTAGGATGGGAACGGGCAGCACGCGCAGGACTCGGCGCGCAAGTTGCACAAATGTGCACCCCCTTGCTTGCGCTGACCCCGGATTTTATAAGATACGTGCGGCTACGTAGATAGGGGAAGGCGGGGGGACGCGGAAGAAAACGTAGCCGCGCGTATCTTATAAAATCCGACGTACTTTTGTTCGTGCGCGCGTAGATTTATAAAATCTACCCCATAATGAATATGATTCCTTAATTGAGTCATTTTAGGGGGATCTTCCCCAACCAACATTGCAAAATGGCTCACTTAGCCAAAAGTAACACTTTACGAATCCATAGGTGCACATACTTACAACCAATCGCCACCCCAGACAAACTATCAAAAAGGAACACCGAGGATAGCAAAGGTAGAGTACATCCTGTAACAGTTTGTACATAACGGATAACATTCCGCCAGAAACTGTGTGCATATTTTAAAATCTACGCCTACTTTCACATGTAAATCAGGGTTTTATGCAAACAAGTTATTTATTCTTTGTGTGTAAAATATATGTGAATATGTTTATAATATAGGTAGAGAACATACGCACTTTCAGTGCCTACTCACGCATACTGAAACATGTGTGCATATGTTGGTGTGGATATATGCATATTTTATAATCTGTGCAGACCAGATATTGTGGATCTCCATGCACCCATAAATGCATCTATATGGGGCCACATGGACATCTCTGAAAGTTATCTTTTTAATGTATTCTTGCACAAAATAAAGGGCAAAGAGTATTATGTTTTTTAGACACTTTTCTAATAAAGAGGTAGATTTTAAATAAGTACGCGCGTGCGCGCGTACTTTTGTTTGTGCAACCAGCGCGAAGAAAAGTACGCTGGATTTTATAAAATCTAGGGTCGGCGCACGCAAGGCTGCGCAAAATCGGCAGCCTGCGTGCACTGAGTCGCGCAGCCTGCCTCCGTTCCCTCCGAGGCCGCTCTGAAATCGGAGCGGCCTCAGAGGGAACTTTCCTTCCGCGTCCCCCCACCTTCCCCTCCCTTCCCCTATCTAACCCACCCCCCCAGCCCTACCTAAATCCCCCCCAGCTTTGTTGTGCAGGTTACGCCTGCTTGAAGCAGGCGTAACCTGCGCGCTGCCTCGGCATCCCCCGGCACAGGCTGCAGTGCCGGGGGACTCAGGACCGCCCTCCCGGCCCACCCCCGAACCGTCATCACGCCCCCGGACCCACCCCGGACCACCCCTGACCCCCGGACACGCCCCCTCTCGCCCCTTTTACGAAGCCCCGGGACTTACGCGCGTCCCGGGGCTTTGTGCGCACCGGCAGCCTATGCAAAATAGGTGCACCGGCGCGCGAGTGCCCTGCGCACGTAAATCCGGCAGGATTTACGCGCACAGGGCTTTTAAAATCTAGCCCAAAATGTGTACTGACCAAAACTGTATATAGCAAATGAAAACTCACAGAATTCTTAGGACCTTTGATAAATAGATGGCAAATAGCCACATATGGAGAAAATAATTATCTCCAAATGAGAGAGATTTTAATGTCTGCAGCTGACTTACAATTGTGGAATGACACTTTCAAGGCTGGAGAAGCTATCTATTAGATATAAATCCCACCTTTCCAGTCAAAAAGATTCCTCCAAAGTGGCTTGCAACAAATCCAGTTAACAATTTAGAATATAATACATACATTCAATAAAGCATGTATGGGGGTAATTTTATGGCATTGTGCATTAATTAGTTGCCCAAAAGTTACACCAGTTTTCAAAGCTGACTTACACATTCTGAAAATAATCCGGGCAAAACTGCACACACACAATAACATCAGCTAGTTGGTGTGCATACTTTTGCTGAGAGAATTTACATGCATATTTTTTAAATCAAAAAGTATGCATGCAAATCCAACCCCATCCAGAATCCTCTCATCTATATGGATAATAGTACATTTCCAGTGTACAATGTGAGAAGAATTTTTAAAATGTTACATGCATAAAAATTAGCATTTATGCATATAGAAAGGGGCGTATTCTGGAGTGGGTCCAACATTTATGCACAGAAGTTGCTATTTTAAAAGACATATTCACACACACTTTTGCCAACTTACTTGAATAATGTTATACCTGCTAATTATCTAGCATAAATTATATTAAACATATTTTTTGTGCAGTACTGACTGGGTGGGAGGTTTAGGTGAACTGGGAGGAGTTCAGGCTGAAGAACCAGAAGGGTCTCAATGTCCTGGAGAGGACTGGGCGAACTGGTGGACTAATTGGTATAACGGGTAATTTCTTTGACACTCAATGTTATAAAATACACTGATTCACGCATGTAAAATCCTGATCTATGCAAGTAAGGCCTCTCTTGTTTTTATGCATAAAATAAACACGTGTATATTTTTAAAACAGGTAGGAAATGTTTGTGCATTTAAGGCATTGATATACATTCTTTCAATAGATTGCACGTATTCGTACATAAGCCTACATGCACATATATGCTGTGAGGTAGAGATACATATATTTTATAAAATGCATGCGTATCATATGCGCAGGTTGTAACATATTAGTGTAGATCTGCTCACGGCCATATGCGCATGTACAGTAAATGCCTTCATGTGCATTTGTTTCAAAGTTATCTTCCCTATGTCTTGCACAAATTAAAAAAGAGAATATCTACTTCATTTTTTTCTTTTCAGTTGAGTGTTGCCAATATTATCTCAACCCCTCACATCATGAGCATGGCTAACCAATTTATCCGGTTTAACACAACAAGCAATGTAAGTATACCTCTTCAAGGAAACCACACAGACACAGCATAATATCAAAATGTATTTTTGTGGCACAGGAAAGGAAAAAACATTTTATTGATGCAGCTCAGGAATGGGCAAAATCAAAGTCAAATACCATCTGAACCGAGAGGGAGAAGGAAAGTCTCATTAATACTTTTTAGCTGGCACTTTTATTTATTTATTTATTTATTTATTTAAAATTTATTTTACTATTTAATTTCATTATTTTTGGTTACTTTTTAAAGCTTTACATTTTATTGTATTTTTCTGATTATTTTAATTGTTTATCACATTACCCCTATCCTAAAAGACCTCCACTGGTTACCCATAACCTCACGCATAAAATACAAAACACTCACCATTCTCCACAATTTATTGTACAATCAAAATCACACTTGGCTTGAGAATGCACCTCTTTTCCGATCATCTACCCGCCCCTCCAGATCCAACCTTGCTGGTACCCTATACACCCCCTCCCTAAAAACTGCACACCACACCTCAACCAGAGAAAGGGCCTTCTCTATTGCTGGCCCTTCCCTATGGAACACTCTGCCCACGGCCCTCCGTCTAGAACCTAACCTGTCTAAATTTACAAAAGGGTTCAAAACCTGGCTCTTTACATTAGCATATCCAGATGTTGACCAAACTTAGCTTGCACTTTAACCCCACAGCCCACCCTTTCCCCCCTCCTCCTCTCTGCCTCTCCTTTTCTCCCCCTTTCTTCACCCCAAGCAAAGACTCCAAAATATAGTGTTTCTTCCCCCTAAGCAATGACGCCTAAATTCTGTTATGTTTCCCCTCACCCTCTTTTAAGCCCACCCTACCATTCCCCCCCTCCCCCTCCCCACCTCTCCCTGTCACTGCCATCACTGGTCTGGTACCTACCAGCCCACCTGTACATATTGTCTATTGTTAATTTATTTTCTTCAAATGTTCCTATCAAATTTCTCTCTTTCCCTATCCTCCCTACTGCTGTCCTCTCTCCTCCTTCATTACTGCTCCCCCATTCCCTTCCCTGTTTATTGTATTTCTCTCTCTTGTTTTTTGTTACAATGTAAACTGGCATGATGTTCCGACAAATGTCAGTATATAAAAATCAACAAATAAATAAATAAAAATTTATGCCCGACTTATTGCAAACCATCATGATTGAAAATCATAATTAAGATATATAAAAGTTCTAAATAAATAAATCACCCTGATGCAGCAGGAAATGATCCTGTAGCAAGGACCTGCTCTCCAGGTAGTGCATTGTCCTTTCGCACTGAGGATGTCTCCCCCAGTTCTTCTGCCAAGGAGGGAAGGGTTAGGTCAGCCATCATAGTTGATGATTCAATTATTAGGAATGTAGACAGCTGGGTTGCTGGTGGGCGTGAGGACCACCTGGTAACATGCCTACCTGGTGCGAAGGTGGCGGACCTCACGCATCACCTAGATAGGATTATAGACAGAACTGGGGAGGAGCAGCTGTTGTGGTACATGTGGGCACCAATGACATAGGAAAATGTGGGAGAGACGTTCTGGAAGCCAAATTTAGGCTTTTAGGTAGAAAGCTGAAATCCAGAACCTCCAGGGTGGTATTCTCTGAAATGCTCCCTGTTTCACGTGCAGGTCCCCAGAGGCAGGCAGAGCACCGGAGTCTCAAAGTGTGGATGAGTCGATGGTGTAGGGAAGAGGGATTCAGTTTTTTGGAAAGGGGGAGTCTTTTTGGGAAAGGGGGAGTCTTTTCCAAAGGGATAGGCTCCACCTTAACCAGAGAGGAACCAGGCTGCTGGTGGTGCTAACCTTTAGAAAGGAGATACAGCAGCTTTTAAACTAGAACAAAGGGGAAAGCCGATAGTCGCTCATCAGTGCATGGTTCGGAGGGAGGTATCTTCAAAGGATGCTAATTAAGTATTAGAGTTAGGGCATCCCAACAGAGAGGTTCCAATAATAAGAAAAGAAGTCCAAGTGCTTATAATTAAAATATGACCTGAGCTAAAAGATTCCAATTTATCCATGTTAACTGAAAAGCAGAATGTAAATAAAAAAAAAACACACTTTGAAATGTTTATGGGGTGGATTTTAAGAGCCCTGCTCGCGTAAATCCGCCCGGATTTACGCGAGCAGGGCCCTGCGCGCCGGTGCGCCTATTTTACATAGGCCTACCGGCGCGCGCAGAGCCCCGGGACTCGCGTAAGTCCCGGGGTTTTCCGAGGGGGGGCGTGTCGGGGGCAGGCCCGATCCGCGCGGCGTTTTCGGGGCGGGACGTAGCGTTTCGGGGGCGGGTCCGGGGGCGTGGTTACGGCCCGGGGCGGTCCGGGGCGTGGCCGTGCCCTCCGGACCCGCCCCCAGGTCGCGTCCCGGCGCGCTAGCGGCCCGCTGGCGCGCGGGGATTTACGTCTCCCTCCGGGAGGCGTAAATCCCCCGACAAAGGTAAGGGGGGGGTTTAGACAGGGCCGGGGGGGTGGGGTTAGGTAGGGGAAGGGAGGGGAAGGTGAGGGGAGGGCAAAAGAAAGTTCCCTCCGAGGCCGCTCCGATTTCGGAACGGCCTTGGAGGGAACGGAGGTAGGCTGCGCTCGCCGGCTATACGGAATCGGTAGCCTTGCGTGCGCCGATCCAGGATT
Organism: Rhinatrema bivittatum; assembly: GCF_901001135.1. Lineage (NCBI taxonomy): Eukaryota > Metazoa > Chordata > Amphibia > Gymnophiona > Rhinatrematidae > Rhinatrema > Rhinatrema bivittatum. Next base: position 215,449,751 of record NC_042618.1, on the reverse strand, counting down.
TTAGCGGCTATGCGCGTATCTACTAAAATCCAGCATACTTTTGTTTGCGCCTGATGCGCCAACAAAAGTACGCCAAATCGCGCTTTTTGAAAATCTACCCCTATATGCGAATGCGAGAAAGTCTAAGAAGAAACATGCGCGCATGTTATAAAATCCAGGGTCGGCACGCGCAAGGGAGTGCACAATTGTGCAACTTGCGCATGCTGAGCCGCGCAGCCTTCCTCCATTCCCTCCGAGGCCGCTCCAAAATCAGAGCGGCCTCAGAGGGAACTTTCCTTCCGCCCTTCTCCTCCCTTCCCCTACCTAACCCGTCCCCCAGCCCTACCTAAAACCCCCCCTTACCTTTAACTTATAAGTTGCGCCTGCCTCCAGGCAGGCGTAGGTTGCAGCGTCAAATTTCCTCTGTGCTTGGAGGCTATGGCTCCACCCCCGGACCACCCCCTTTTTCAAGCCCCGGGATATATGCACGTCCCGGGGCTTGCGAGCGTCGCCGGACCTATGCAAAATAGGCTCGGTGCGTGCAGGAGGGGTTTAAAAGGGTTACGCGCATATATTACGCGCGTAACTCTTAAAATCCGCCCCTAAATGTATATTCGAATTTATGGGTAGCAATCCCTTGTGTGTTGGGGAAGAGAATAGTGATAAGAGTATACTACCATCCACCTGGCCAAAATCGTGAGACAGACAGTGAAATGCTAAGAGAAATTAGGGAAGCTAAACAAACTAGTAGTGCAGTAATAATGGAAGATTTCAATTACCCCAATATTGACTGGGTAAGTGAAACATCAGGACATGCTAGAGAGATAAAGTTCCTAGATGGAATAAAAGACAGTTTTATGGAGCAATTGGTTCAGGAGCCGACGAGAGAGGGAGCAATTTTAGATATATTTCTCAGTGGAGCACAGGATTTGGTGACAGAAATAATGGTGGTGGTGCCGCTTAACAATAGAGATCATAATCTGATCAAATTTGAATTAATGACTGAAAGGGGTACAGTATTAAATCCACGGCTCTAGCACAAAACGTTCAAAAGGGAAAATTTGACAAAATGAGAAAAATAGTTAGAAAAAAAATGAAAGGTGCAGCTGCAAAGGTAAAAAGTGTGCAAGAGGTGTGGACATTGTTAAAAAATACCATCCTAGAAGCACAGACCTGATGTACTCCACACATTAAGAAAGGTGGAAGGATGGCAAAACAATTACTGGCATGGTTAAAAGGTAAGGTAAAAGAGGATATTTTAGCCAAAAGATCTTCATTCAAAAATTGGAAGAAGGATCCATCAGAAGAAAATAGGATAAAGCTTAAGCATTGGCAAGTTAAATGTAAGACATTGATAAGACAGACTAAGAGAAAATTTGAAAAGAAATAGGCCATAGAGGCAAAAACTCACAATAAAAACTTTTTAAAATATATCTGAAGCAGAAAGCCTGCAAGGGAGTCAGTTGGACCATTGGATGATCAAGGGGTTAAAGGGGCACTAGAGAAGAGAAGGCCATCATGGAAAAATTAAACGATTTCTTTGCTTCGGTGTTTACTGAAGAGGATATTGCGGAGATACCCATTGTGGAGAAGGTTTTCATGGGTGATGATTCAGATCAACTGAACCAAATCACGGTGAACCTGGAAGATGTGGTAGGCCAGATTGACAAATTGAAGCATAGTAAATCACCTGGACCGGATGGTATATACCCCAGGGTTCTGAAAGAACTAAATAATGAAATTTCAGACCTATTTCAATTAATTTGTAACCAATCATTAAAATCATCCGTTGTACCTGAAGATTGGAAGATTGCCAATGTAGCCCTAATATTTAAAAAGGACTCCAGGGGTAATCCGGGAAACTACAGAACGGTGAGCCTGACTTCAATGCCGGGAAAAATTGTGGAAACTGTTATAAAGAATAAAATCACAGAACATTTAGATAGACATGGTTTGATGGAACACAGCCAGCATGGATTTTCCCAAGGGAAGTCTTGCCTCACAAATCTCCTACATTTTTTGAAGAGGTGAATAAACATGTGGACAAAGATGAAACAGTAGATGTGGTGTATTTGGATTTTCAGAAGGCGTTCGACAAACTCCCGCATGAGAGGCTTCCAAGAAAACTAAAAAGTCATGGGATAGGAGGTGATGTCCTTTTGTAGATTGCGAGTTAGTTAAAAGACAGGAAACAGAGTGTTGGATTAAATAGTCAGTTTTCACAGTAGAAAAAGGTAAACATTGGAGTGCCTCAGGGATCTGTATTTGGACTGCTGCTTTTTGATATATTATTTATAAATGATCTGAAAAGGGGTACAATGAGTGAGGTGATCAAATTTGCGGATGACACAAAATTATGCAGAGTATTGTGATGAATTGCAGGAGGATCTTGTGAGACTGGAAGATTGGGTTTCCAAATGGTGATGAAATTTAACAAGATGCATATAGGGAAAAATAACCCTTGTTGTAGTTACACAAAGTTAGCTTCTATCTTAGGCATTACCACCCAGGAAAGAGATCTAGGCATCATAGTGGATAATACATTGAAATGATCAGCCCAGTGTCCTATCAGCCCAGTGTGCAATCAAAAAAAAACTTATTTATTTATTTATTTATTATTTTATTTATTTATTTAAAGTTTTTATATACCGACATTCATCGGTGATATCACATCGGTTCACAGTGTAACGCAAACAGACGCCTGGGATGGCGCATTACATCGAACAAATAACGTCGAACAAATATAACATGTTAACAAGAGAGTAATTGGGGGGGAGATATAAACAAAATTAGCAAGTATATACAATATGTACAATAATGGGAGATAACATATAATATAAAATTTAGGCAGAATATAAGGTGAGGGGGGGGTGAAAGGAGGGGAGTAGGGAGGGAAAGGAGCGGGGGGTAGCACGGTGGAGAGAGATAGGGGAAGTTTAGGTGTATGCTTTCGTGAAAAGCCAGGTATTAAGCTTCTGCTTGAAAGTTTTTAGGCATTCTTCTTGCCTTAATAATAAGCATCATGCTGCTGCAACACTGGCCATATAAGCCAACCCTTTCAACACATCTAGCTGTCTGGGATGTAGTTTTGTCAAAGTCTCACCCCTTACGTTGTCCTCCAGTTTGATAGCTGGTTACTGGGTAATACGTTAACTGCAGTACAGCGACATCCTGGTCCATAAAAGATCAGGAGTCACTTAGGAATATGCAACATAATTCTTGTGGGCGGTGAATGGGCCAAATCTAGCCATCAAAGCCAAAATCTTGACTGGCAGCTAGTCTCAGCTCTCTCTACACACCCATGCAACGAAGGGACAGCAAGACTGGTTATTTGGTATTCCTTGTTCAATCAGCTTATGAACACACTTGCTATGAGCTTTTGAAAATGGTCAACCCTGCCATGAGCCACAGCAGTCAAACCTCACTTGCCAAGGGCTCCCTACAACTAGGGATGTGCATTCGTTTTGAACGTATGCGCAATTCGCAATGGATAGGTCTCTTTTCGTTGCATTTGTGGGTCCGTGAAACGTATGGCGAACCCCCACGAATGCAACATATCATTACCAAATATTTTGTGTGTCTTAAGGAGCGAATATAAAAAAAACTAACTAAAAGCCCCACCCTCTTGACCCCCCCAAAACTTGCCAAAAGTCCCTGGTGGTCCAGCAGGGGTCCGGGAGCGATCTCCTACTCTCGGGCTGTCGGCTGCCAGTATTCAAAATGGCGCTGATAGCCTTTTCCCTTACTATGTCACAGGGGCTACCGGTGCCATTGGTCGGTCCCTGTCACATGGTAGGAGTACAAGATGGTGCCAGCCGTCCATTGCTCCCACCATGTGACGGGGCCAACCAATGGCACCGGTAGCCCCTGTGACATAGTAAGGGCCATCGGCGCCATTTTGATTACTGGAAGCCGACGGCCCAAGTGCAGGAGATCACTCCCAGATCCCCACTGGACCACCAGGGACTTTTGGCAAGTCTTGGGGGGGTCAGGAGGGCGAGGGGTTGTAGTTAATTAAATTTAAAGGGTTGGGATGGGTTTTTTTTTTGTTTTTCCAACTTTAATGGAAAACAAATACCGAATGCAACTAATAGACAAATCGGGTTTCCCCCTATGAAAACGGATGCAACGGAGTTGGGTCCCGGCACAACGAATACCGAATAGCAACGTATCTTTTCCCTCTGCACATCCCTACCTACAACCTAGCTGCAGTCATAAACTTAAACTCAATAATTCAGTATAAAGCAGCAAACACATCTAGGCCTATGTTTGAAACACGGTAATGCAGCATCCTGCTATAATACTCTGCATTTTACTGTGTGTACGTCAGGGCTCAATAGTGCTTATTGTATGTTGCCATTCCATCTATCAAGGCCTCATCTAAGAAGAGCAACTACTACTTCTATGATGTTACGTGGAAACTGCTCCCATATGTGGAGGGAGGGGTGAGAAAACTATTGGGCACCTCCAGGTGTTATCAGATATTCTGTGTTGCTTGCACAGTAGCTGACAGGAACCATCTATCATTGTACTTTCTTGACCCATTAAATCATTTGGTGTTATTATTCTTAGACCTAGTAATGTTGCATATATCAGTAATTGTACTTGATCTAGTCACAATGTAACAAGCCTGTACATCAAACTTGGTAATGCTCCTGAAGGAGGCCAGATGAATCACCACCCCGATCCGGCCAAATCCCATCATCTGGGCCAAGGTCCCAGTCTTCCCCGAAAGAACCCTTAAGTGTGTTGCATATGCATCCATTCCAATAAATGACAAAGAAGCCTCAGAGTGGAATGACTCTGTTCATATGGGCTAGTACTGTGCCCATGACTAACATCATGAGATAACTTGTGAATTAAAGGCAGTAGTAAAGCAGTAATACAGGTTAGAGCAAGAGAGGAGTACAATGCTGTAGAGATGTCTAGTATCTATCATTAAGGTACATACAAAGTAAGTGCAATACCTCTGAATATGTTACAGCAATGTTAATGAATACATCAGAGGAAATAATATATCATATAAAATGTTTGTTTACATCACATGTTATCACAACATCTTATCAACATCTTATCAATATATTGTGAAACACATACCCAACTGGTTTATTAAATCTTTTAATACATTTATTATAATTTTACATAAATTACCAACACTCATATACACACTTATATTCACAAAAATGTTTTCACAGATAAATATTATAGATATGCATCCAAAAGACAATAGTTATAAAACATGCCAAACAATCCCATACCCAAATGGACACACATATCATATTATAAATCCAAATACATGGTACTAAAACCCAAATATTAATCCCTCCTCATACTATTAAGCATCACTCACTACACTCATACCTTACTAACCATGCATACCATCTCACTCATTCATCAATAACCATGCTGTACCCTTAAAATGAATATGAATATTGTCCAGATATCAAATACTATCTATATCTACTATGATCCCACCACATGGGTATTATCCATCTCAATTCACTACCAATTTCCCCACTATCCCGATGTACGGGTGCACCTACAAATTCAAACACAAAATAAATTCATTGCACATACCATCAAGGCACTATACTATCCCCATATCTCAACAAACCATTACTCAATTTCAAAAATATTTATTTACCGAACCTCCTCCATATGTTGTTTCAGTAGTCACCAACATGACCTCCACCATCCGCAATGTCTCCGGAGATGATCTGCATTTCAGTTGGTCTATTGTGGCACATCACATCCGGCGTTGTGACACATACATACCACCCATCCACCTTATATAGTTCACATTAACCAGTCAATACACATTAACCACACTCCTTCCCATATTCATCCAATGACATGCTGTACTTTCAAAACCATGGCTCACAATAAGATGTTGATGTTGATAAGATGTTGTGACAACATGTGATGTAAACAAACATTTTATATGATGCATTATTTCCTCTTATGTATTTATTAACATTGATATCTATCATTATGCATCTGTATAGGATACTATAGCGAGGAGAAAGTACCCGATCAATATCACGTAGCCAAATGGAAGATCACAGTTTAGGGAGAAAAGCCAGAGCATGCAGCTGGATGCCAACCCCTTCTTCCACCTGACAAAAGACAAGAAGGCAATAAACTCAGACAACCTGGCCTGTGGCATGTCAAACAGCATTATGACCAAGTTGAGTGCCAACTTTTATCAGATGCGGAGGTATGAAATGGTCATGATAAATTATGTGATGTGCCACAATAGACCTACTGAAATGTAGATCATCATCTCCGGAGACATTGCAGCAATAAACAGAATTACTATGATATAGTGTAAGGTTGCAGAGCCGCAGAAGAATATGTGAAGATATTAAAGCAGAGAGACTGGAATGTAAGATGGAATACCTGACAAATGGTGCTGCAGTCATACCTGAATCTGACTGCAGGAATCAGTAATCAAAGGGAATGATGAAGCATTCCTACATACATGAGACTAGACCAGGTACACAAATGAATCATGCCAGAATGAGCTGGCAGGAATGAGTAACTGAAGGAATGAGGAAGTTAATCATCTGGCACCGAAGCTATGATACCATTGCAGCATGATGGGGCACTTGGGGAAAGAACTGTTGTCATTCCCTAGGGGATTAGCTTGTGTCATGTAAAGTGAACCTGACAGATGGAAAATGCATTCTGTGACATGGAAAAGGAACAGCTTGTAACAGCTCCTCTACTGAGCTAGCACAGCAGGCCACTGCACATCGAGATCTCCCCAGACAAGATCTATATTGAGACATCACCAGAGGTGAAGGAGCTCACACATCACATGACGTAAGATGTGTCTGGATGGAACAGATGACTTATTGAGGAAGAGATCAGAATGGATTTGAAGTGCACCGCCATGCTGGCGACCTGCTAAATTAAAGGAAGACAAGGATTTTAAATCCATCGCGGTTAACATTGCCATGCAGATGCTCATATGCATGTGATGTCAGGAAGACAAAGTGACACAAGCACCACTGCCAAAGGCAAGCCAAAGTAGAGCAGGGCACACACACGCCTCCCTGCCGTGGATAAGCCATAACTGGCTAAGTCGCACATGCTCTGCTGTCATCAGCAAGCCATGACAGAGCAGCTTGCTGCTGACAGCCGCTAGAGCTCATCTCCAGTAATTAGTATGGCCCAGTGAGAATAGTGAGCCCTTCTGTGCAGAGATACCCCCTGGCCTACATTGATATTGTCTCAGAGATCCCCTGCATTTCTTTCCATGCTTTCAGATACTGATTTTCTTATTTAACCCTCATCTCAATGCCCCGCATTCTAGAACCTCGCTCCTTTGTATGGAAATCCCTGAGATATTTTGATTTCTCTATTGTAGCTCACTTGTGCCTTTGCTAACTGAGAAGGCAAAATGATATGTATGAGTAACTTAGGAAATCCATGGCAGAGAACAGATGCTAGCGTGCCAGTAGATGATTTGTGAAGACAAACAAATCATAGCGGATTAGAAATTATGGCCATGCCTGAAAAGCTGACCCTCATGTACAGATCAGCTACATTGAACATCAATAAAGATAAACAAAGATTTACCAAATAAGAGTGAGTGCTAAAGCATTGGAGTCCCAAGGAGTTTGTGCATTGAGCACAATTAAGCAGCTTTTGGGGGACAGAGTAACAAGCACCAAATCACAGCGGCCCACAGCCTTGACTGTAATGGTTTAGCCGAGAGAAGCACAGTATACTAATCAGATGGTCACTAATAGTGATTCTAAAGAAATGCCCACATTTTTATTTTTTACTGTAAATTATCTGCAGAACCTGCAGTCGACAACAGGAATCGATGACGTAGCAGTGAAAAACAATTAGCTGAGAACATAGGAGCAGCATCTATCAAGCAAACTGCTTGACACCTGAGAATATTCATGAGATATACTGCAGACATAGAATACAAACCCAAATCAGATCTGTGCTACCCTTCGGCTACCTCTTCACATGAAGAAACTGAAGCAATTCCAACTCTGTTTATAAACAAGGCATAGCTGCCTAGGGCAGAACATCACATTGACTTCAATGTAAAACAAAAACCAAATGCAACAAAGGAATGATTATTTTTCTTTTGTTTCAAATGAATCTGACTAATGACTGTGCCCTACAAAATGAATGAGCAAACGGAAATGGATTTTTTTTTTTGACCCTCCACATCCTTAGTGGGCACGGGGGGTACCTGAGAATGTGATTGTGGGTGGGATGGGGGGGGGGGGCAGCAGGGAGACTTTTATTCAAAAATAATGAAACAAGATAGGATGGGGGCCAAGCTGTGACCCCCCCCCCAATATTTCACTTTTATGGGGGCATGGCACTACTTTGCCTGGTGGGGCCAATTTAAATATATTGAGGAGGGAGCATGGCATAGCTGCAGGCCCACAAAGGTATTTTATTTTAAGGTTTTACTGTGCTGCTTAACCAAATGTTTTTGAAAATATCTGGTTAAGTAGATAAAAGCCTAACCAGTTGTATTCAGACATAGCCAGTTAGATTTTTAAGTTATCCGGTTACATGTTGCTAGATACTTTCAGTGAGTATAAGCAGCATTTATCCCGCTGAATATTTGTAACAAATTATCCAGCTATCTTTAGCCAGATAGCTTGGCCACTTGTTGGGTAACAGAATTCAACAAAATTATAATTTAGCCAAAAGACATCAAATGACTATGAAATCAGCAGACCTGAATGACATGTTCTTGCTAGAATTTTGCATTTCTTCTAGGAGGCTGTACTACTTGGTCTTTTTCCTTCTGATATACATTACTTGGAGGCTTCAATGCAATCTTTTTCCTGCTTTGGTCCAAAAGTCTTGCATTTGATTCCCAGGGAAATAAGATTTAGTCGAGACCATCAGGGCCATATTCAATAAGCTAGTGAGTGGCAAGTTACCCAGTTAAAATTGCCTACTAGTACTCGGCTATAGTTATCCAGATAAGTTTACCCAAATAACTTTAAACCTAACCGACTACATTCTGAGTCTAGCCGGTTAGGTTTAAATTTAGCCAGGTACATTTACCTGAAGAACTTGAACCCTATCCAGCTATTAGTGATGTGTAGCCAAAACATTTTGTTTCATTTCATTTTTCTGTTTCAGGGGAGTTTAATTGTTTTTGTTTCATTTTAATATTTATTTTAGTTCAATTTCTTTGCCAAGCCAAATCAACATTAAAAAAACACACCAAACTGAAAAATAAAGTGAAATAGGGCTTCCCTGGGCCCACACGGCCACATCCTGAAGCCTTCCCTGCCCTCTCCCCCCCCCCTACCAAAATAACAGAGCCTAAGCAGAGCCCAGCTGAGGCTTCCCCAGGCCATTCCAACCACCCTCTTACCTTGCAGGAAATCAACCGGGGGCCCAGGCCCATGCAACATAAGGCCATACAAGAAAATGGCTCCAGCCGGATCTGAGAACACCACCATTTTGACGTTACACAAAGCTAGGCTCAGGGAGATAAGTATATCCAGCTAAGTTGTTCAGCAATTGGAAATTATCCCATGAATCAAAGCATTTATTTATTTATTTGTTTGTTTAGCGATATTTGATATTCTGCCTTTTCCCAAGAATGGCCTCATAATAAAATGCTGCGTTCATTTCATAATATCTGTAAATCATTAGATTTGGATTGACCTGTTTCTAACCACTAACCCTCTCTGATTGGTTGTACAAACATATTTTACTTAGTGAAAGTAGTAGCAAAACCACTAGCAAATCACTTTTCCAAAAATAAAAATTGAAGTCATTGTATGCTGCAGACTTCATCGATAGTTTGACTGTGGAGGTTTGAAAGGCCAGACTATATCGAAATGATCAAATATGGCTTCATTTTTCAGAGGTTTATTTCTCTTCTCTATTAATAAGTCCCATTCTGAAGGTACAGATTACTTTTTGGGTTTATTTGCTGTAGACTTGATGACATAATTGTACATTCTAGCATACACACAGTGAAAGTTTAAGTAATCCCACGTTTCATATCTTATGCAGGGACAAATCCTTGTAAATGGCGAAGAGATTGAAGAGGCAGATGTTATTGCAAAGAATGGCCGGATTTACACTTTGAATGGTGTTCTCATTCCTCCCTCGATAGTGCCTATTCTCCCCCATCGATGCGATGAAACAAAAAGTGAAATAATACTGGTAAAGATATCAATACCATACCAACGAATAAACATTTTCCCTCAGCAGAAACTTCACTAAAGGTTACAGGACAGCTGGATTATTGTGACTTGCTTTACAGGGGTGTGGAAAAACAACCACCTTGTAGACTGCAATATGTAGAGAATACTGCGATTCGTATCCCATTGAATCTAAGATTACATGATCAGATCTCACTTGGACTTCATAAACTGCATTGGCTACCTACTGTAGCAAAGATTGAATTTATAATCCTTTATTTGAATTTTTAAGAACTTATTGAAATAGGAAGCTAAATATTTAAAAGTGTGGCTACTGGCTAGAATGATATATTCCAGCTAGAGCAGGGGTGGGCAATTCCAGTCCTCGAGGGCCACAAACCTGTCGAGGTTTTAGGATATCCTAATGAATATGCATGACATAGATTTGCATACAACTGAGGCAGAGTGCATGCAAATCTCTCCCATGCATATTCATTAGGGATATCCTGAAAACCAGACTGGTTTGTGGCCCTCGAGGACCGGAATTGCCCACCCCTGAGCTAGAGTTTTACATGCCCTTCAGAAACTATATTATATATATTTATTTATTTAAAAATTACATGATCCTTCTTCTCCTGATATGCATTACATGGAGACTTTAAAACAATATTAAGTGTAATCAGCCAGGTACCTTGGATCTTAGACATCTTAATCCATTAAATAAATACAATCTTTTCCTTGCTTTGATCCAAAAGTCTGTCATTCGATTCCCAGGGCACTATGATTGTGTAGAGACTATCTTGCCTACAGAAAGCTGTCCAGAACCTGGTGATATGTGTTTACTACAATTTTTGCTTTTGAGCTCTGGCTATGCAGGATTGAGTGACAATGAAACCTCACACAAGTTAAGTCAAGATTTATGCCTGACACATAAACTGTGTAGCATGAAAGGATTGTTACAGCTATTAATGCACCAAATCCCATATATATTCATGCCTCCCACTTCTGTACAGCAAGCATGCTCACATTATAAATGCATGCAGTATGTATGCTATATGTGTGCATATGCCTGCATTTCTGTAGCGGTATCCTTTCATACTTCTGGCACTTCAGGTTATTTGCGGGAGGATATTCCCAGGTGTGCCAGGAATGCAATTTTCCAGACAAGCTGTAGCTCCAGATTAATTCCATCCTTGTCAGTAGGGTAAACGTTTAACTATGCCCATGTTTCATTTCAGGGTTCCTGCGTGAGTTGCTCCTTAATATTATGGAGCACTTGTCCTAAGGACACTCAACGCACAGTAAGTGTGATTGCTGCTTTCTGCTGTAATTGGTGAAAACTTTTCTTTTTCTTTTTAATAATGTTAGCACTGTTTTTTTGTTCTTCTGCATTCTGTTTGCATTGTTCCCCCTCAGTCTTCCAACTTTTTGTCAGAACACAACATATGCCTTAAAGCAAGAAATTCTGTTGAATAGCTATTGGCCCAAAAGTTATTCGTTGTCCTTTTTTTCCACACCTTGTGGTCTTTTAAACTATGAAAGCAGATTTTTAGGAAAAATGTTCCAATATTCCAGAAAAAAATTGAACAGTGCTAGTAAAACATAACCAAATGCATAGAGCCAAAGAACTATGCCAAATATTATTACAGGACTCAAAACAAAAATTCTTATTTCAACCCATCCATGATTTCTAACAAACAATGGGGCCGATGCAAAAAAAAAAAAGCGTGGAAAGCGGGCGCTGAAAAGTCAGCGCCCGCTTTCTTAACGTGCGCATGACGCCTGCAATGGGGGGGAGGGGGCCATGCTATATTGTAATTAGGGGGTCGCGTTAGCAAGGAGGCACTAGGGCTGCTTGTGCGACCTTAGCGCCTCCTTGCTAAAGTGACCCCGCGGTTACCGGCGTTCTGCCGGTTACGAACACCGACGCCGATAAATTTGGTGTCGGTTTTCATAATGCAGCCAGCCGGTTATGAAAACCGACTCCGAGCATATCGGCGTTGGTCTTCAATGTGGCCAGCTAAGTTTTGGGTTTTTTGGGGTTTTTTTACTTTTAAAAGAAGTACAGAAATGCAGTTTTTTTCTGCTTTTCTGTACTTCTTTTCAATGCGCTCAGCTATTAACGCCTGCTCCAGGCGGGCGTTAATAGCTGAGCGATAAATGTACATCTGAGACGCACATTTATTTTTTTGCATTGGAGTGAATGAGTAATAGCCTCATTCACGTGCATTTGCATGTGATGAGCGCTATCCCGTTCACTACGCGTCGGACACGCGTTAAATAGGCACTAATCCCCCTATTGCATTAGGAGGTGGATTAGCGCCTATTTAACCCGTGTCGGACTGAGAGTTATACAGTGCACTCAGCTGAGCACACGGTATTGCATGGGCCCCAATATAAGAAAGATTACCACCTTCACCTCAATTTTTAATTCACAGGCTTAAAAAAGCACATAAATTCCAACTATAGTGTATGTATTAACAGTAAGGGTGGATCTGAAAGTCAAATTTAATCTAAATCTGGGTTTTTTTGGTGGAGTCAGAAAGTATAGGCTTGCCTCGTGATTTTTATCTATTCACTTGTGAATATGTGAGCAGTAATGTATAACAGCGTGTGCATTAAAATATTTCAAAAGCATGTCCACCTGTCTTTAGCAATCAGCCTTGAAGTAGTTTATAGCATACCCAGCTGGGTGTAAATATGCTTATAAAATGTTCTGAAAAGCTATAATAAAGATGAGATGTAATGTTTTGTTTTGTTTTTTCCTTGTATTCTAGAATAGGTACGCATATAAATGCAATTACAGGAAGACACTGATGCTATCTGATTATCTAAAGACCGGCTGTGCCAGATACTGCAATTCAACAATAAAGTTAAGGCTTAAGGATTATTTATGCTTTAGAAGAAGGCTTGGTTATTTGCCCAAGCTTTTAACACTGGTGAATTGAACTGTAACCTGGGATGCTATTTTGGCCAACTCTGTTTTTCTTTTGTAATGACAAATATGTTATTTTAAGTATATTTATTTGTATTTATTTATGTGTGTATTTTAAATGTTTATAATATTTTCTTAAATCGAATAAGCAGATTTTAAACTCAGATTGGATTGGATCTATGTCTACTGCAATGCAATGGAGAGTAGAGAATTTCCCTATTGATTGCTGAGATGTTACAAAAAAAAAATATATATATATATATTTATATATGTACGTTACTGAATAAGATTGCTGTAAATATTGGGCTGCACTGAAAAACATGGGTATGGGATGTGGAAGATGCGTCTATTTTTTTGAACAAATGGGGCAACAAGGAAATGTTTATGTAAAAAGGTGCGATCAGTGAGCACCAATGCAAACTTCCAGACTTGCATGTCCTGGTGGGATTGAAGCTGTTGCACTTTCCGGCCTCGTTCGGTCCACGGCCGGACCTGCTCATCCTTCTCATCCATTCACGAGCTCCGGGCTCTCACACGCCGCAGCCAGTTCACGGTGTCTCTGGCTCCCCCGTGCTCAGGCTCCTGTCCAGACCTCACGGCAGGGCTTGGCATCCTCCATGGCGTTGGCCCTGCCCTTAGGTGTGCGCGCGCGGACCGCCCAACCTCTTAAAGGTCTAGGGGCGGATCCCACCTCTGCGGCGCGTACTGATTGATGATTGTATTAAAGGAAGTGGTCTGACACCACTTCCTTGCCTTGGCAATCGGGTCGTACACTCCAGTTTCTCTAGTTTGCCTTCCAGCGTCTTCTGTTCCAGCGTCTCCTGTCTCTCCTGTTCCAGCGTCTCTTGTTCCTTTGTCTCTCCATCCCTGGTAGTACACTTCGGACTGATCTCAGGGTACTGACCATTGCTTGCTCCTGACTACTCTTGATAGCTGCCTGGACCTGACCTCTGCCTGTTCTCTGACTACTCCTGATTGCTGCCTGGAACTGACCTCTGCCTGACCTGACTACTTCTGGATTGACTACAGGTATTGACCCCTTCTTCAGCTGACCATTCTGAACTGTTACTCTGGCCTTGATCCTCGCTATTCACTCGGACTCTCTGTTCTGGCCTCCTGTGACCTCTGGACATTCTTGTTAGGACATCGACCGCACACCCTTGTTCGTGGTGGGCATTCCTCTGCCCTTCCTCTCTAGGAGATCCTTCGAGGCCCACCTAAGACCAGGCAGCCCGGGTAACCAAGGGCTCAACCTGAGGGAACCCCGGGTTGCTATTGGTGAAGCTCCAGCTAGCCTCTGTCTTCTCCTGTGCTCCACCTCCTGGTGGCAGGTGCTCTCCGGGTCCGACCGGAAGGCTGTACCAATCCTGCACCAGGCTAAGGGTCCACCTCCAGTGCAACAGATTGCCAAGGTTATGGACTCGGCGGAGTCTCCTGCCTTGCAGGCCATTCCTGGCCTAGCCGCTCATGTCTGACAACAACAGCGAACACTAGAAGCGTTGGCTTCATCTGTGGAGAGACTACGGTCTCAGCTACAAGACTCTGTTATGGCCAATTCCGGGGGGTTGGGCTCAAACCCCACCTCCACGGGCATCACTAGCACTTCCAGCTCCACCCAGTTTCAACGGGGATCTGTGCCTCTGCCGAGGCTTCATCAATCAGTGCTTTATGCAATTTGCACTGCAACCTGCATTGTTCCCAAGTGAGACCACCAAGATTACCTTTATCCTCTCACGCCTTGAAGGGAAGGCCCTGGCATGGGCTTCCCTACTCTGGGAGCATTCAGATGATATTCTCCATCACCTCTCCCACTTCATGACCGTTTTTAAGTGGACCTTCGAAGACCTTGGCCGACAGACAGTTGCAGGTCATCAGCTTCTTCACCTCCATCAAGGCTCGCATTCACTCACCGAATTCACAGTGGAATTTAGGACACTAGCCACAGAAATGGGGTGGCAAGAGGACTGCCTTAGGGCAATCTATTTGGACGGCTTGTCTCCTGCCCTCAAGGATGAGCTGGCTGCTCGTGAGATTCCCACATTCCTGTATGACCTGATTTCCCTGGTTGGCAAAATTGACCATTGCCTACGTCAGCGACATCAGGAGGTAAAGGTCTCCCAGCCACCGGCCTCACGCCCAGTCTGTGCTACGAGTCCACAGTTGAAGGCCTTACCGGCACCTCTTCCATCACCAGAGGAGCTGATGCAGATCAATCGCAGACGCTTGTCTCCTCAAGAGCGCCTTCGTTGCAAGAAGCAAGGCCTTTGCCTATACTGTGGTGGTTCCGGACATCTCCTGCAATCCTGCCCCGTACGTCCGGGAAACTGCAGAGCTTGAGCCTGGCAGGGGTCTCGAGCTTGGGCGCTAATGTTACTGGCCCTTAATTGTTACTCCCTGTGTCCCTCTCTAGGGAGTCACGCTCCTTTGCCACAACCGCGCTCGTGGATACTGGGGCGAGTGGCAACTTCATTCTGGATGATATTGTCACAGTACTCCAGATTCCTCTTCAGCCTCTGGAGGTACCTCGCTGCATCACATCTATCCAGGGAGAGCACCTCCCCGGATGCATTACTCATCTCACCGTTTCTTCCTCTCTGTGGGAACCTTCCATGAAGAGGAGATCTCCCTGTACG
Source organism: Rhinatrema bivittatum (assembly GCF_901001135.1). Classification (NCBI taxonomy): domain Eukaryota; kingdom Metazoa; phylum Chordata; class Amphibia; order Gymnophiona; family Rhinatrematidae; genus Rhinatrema; species Rhinatrema bivittatum. The sequence continues at coordinate 215,434,053 of NC_042618.1, read as the reverse complement.
TTTTAAAGCATTCTATGCATCCGATAATTCTAGGACTTCCTTGACTCCAGGTCCACGTACCCCACTTCAACTGGCAATCCCTGCAGCTAATTCAGTGGGGACCCCAGTGCCAGAACCACTGTCTGTGAAAGATGTCTCCAGCGGTCACCGTTCTGAACTCTACAACCCTTACCGGGTTACCAGTTCCATATTCTGACTTTCAAGATGTGTTCTCCAAACAAAATGCAGATATCCTGCCTCCACTCCATAAATTCAATTGCCCCATTGAGCTCCTACCAGGTACCATGCTTCCCAAGGGCAGAACCTACCCTCTCTCGCTACCAGAAACTCAAGCAATGTCTGAGTACATTAAGGAGAATTTGAATAAAGGTTTCATAAGACCCTCCAATTCCCCGGCAAGAGCCGGATTCTTCTTCGTGAAGAAGAAGGATGGCAGTTTACATCCTTGCATTGACTACCGTGGGCTAAACGCTGTGACTCGCAAGGATTGTTACCCTCTGCCGCTCATTAGCGAACTCTTTGATCGCCTACAAGGAGCCCAGTGTTGTGATTCTGTCCTGTTTGAGCAGTATCTCCACCTTTTTCCCTTCTTCAGCAGCGCCGGGGCTGCCGACGTCCTGCTGTCGCAGCCGGAGCCACCGACGTGCTTCCCACACGGCCAGAGCCGTGCTATTGCAGCCCCTGCAGCCCGGAGGCTGTCTCTGCTCTCTGCTCGCGGCTGGAGCCGCGCTTCTCCCTTTCTCACGGTCTGGAGACCTCCGAAGCTTCCTACATGTGGCTGGAGCTGCGTTTCTACTACCTAAGCGGCACGGAGGCCGCCGACTCGCTCTTCTCGTGGCAGGAGCTGCGTTGCTATTCTTTATGCAGCATGGAGCCACCTACAGCGTTCCCATGTGGCCTGGAGGCCACTGTTACCATCTTGGGCCCTCCGGGAGAAGAGGGTCTGCATTCCCAGGCTCTCCTGCAGCATGGAGCTGCCAGCAGTCCATCCTTGATGGCAGGGAAGCCGCCGTCCATCCTGGGGCCTGTCCTGAGGCCTAGTTCCTCTTCTCCTGCACTCTCAGCGTTGCAGCATTGGAGCTGTCTGAGATCCTGCATCCCCTGCTTCCTCCTAGCGGGCGAGGCTGGCTCTTCTTTCCCTTCTTAAAGGGACAGTGAGGGAGGAGGTCCACCAGTGATGTCATCAAGGGAGTCGCCTCTTCTGCCTATAAAAAGGTCTTGTCTTCATTCCTTCCTTGCCTTCACAAGGAGCCAGTCCTCCTTAGGACTCTCATCTTCCAGCTTCTCAAGGCTTTCGTTCCATGTGGGATCCCGTGTCTTCGTCTAGATGTTCTTCGTTCCTTGGTCTCTTGTCTAGTTAAGCTTCTGTGTTCCAGATGTCTTCACATAACCTGACCTTCATCTCCTGATGTCTTCACATCCTGATCTTCATCGTCAGATGTCTTCATGTAACTTAATCTTCTTCTTCAGAGGTCTCTTCAGATCCAGTCTTCATGTATTTGATCTTCATGTCCTCGGCAGCACAATCTCCTGAAGCTTCCGGCTTTTAATCCTCCTTGCACTGAGTCCCGTCTCAATGTTCATGCACCGAGTCCCGCCTCGGTGATCCTGGCTCCGAGTCCCGTCTCCGAGCTTCCTTCCTTCTCCTATATCCTGCCGGACCTTCGCAGTCTATTGCTCCTGCCTCTATTATCACAAATGAACTCTACTCTAAAGCTTGTCCCGTCGATGTGGTCCATGCCTGGCCTTGACTAGCTGTGGAGGGTGCCCCTCGGAGCAGGCCTCTCTGGAGTCTTCGTCTGAATCTTCTAAACAGTCTGTATTGGGAACCATCAGCGTAGTCCGTGACCAGCCAGGCTTGGCTGTGTAGGGCGCGTAGTGTGTCCAACTAGACAGCATTGTGGATACTGTGACTCTTTCAGAGTCCTTCTATTTTCTACCAATTCAGAATCTTCGCAGACCTTTTCTTCAGCCTTCCAGAGTCCTCCTTTTAATTATCTGAGACCTGCCTCAGATCACCTTTATCAATCTATCTGAGCCCTGCCTCAGACCACCTTCTTCAACCTATCTGAGCCCTGCCTCAGACCATCTTCTTTGACCTATCTGAGTCCCACCTTAGACCACTTTCTCCTACCAACCAACCTCATCTCACCTTCTTCAACCAACCAGAGACTCGTTGCACATTCTTCAATTACCTGAGCAAGGAATCACCAGCATGGTCCGCGACCAGCCCTGACTGGCTGTGTAGGGCACACCTGCCAGCTTGTGCTCCACTCTAGGGGCCAACCCATTCCAGAGAGCCCTTTCCTGCTCAAAGGAAAGGGAACTCTCCCCCAAGGTAGCCGGCCAGCCTATCGCTTAGTACCTGTTGACCCATGTTGAACCACTGTTCACATGACACCATGCTCCACATCACCACGCTTTGAAGGCTCATGCTCCACTCTAGGGGCCAACCCATTCCAGGGAGCTCTTTCCTGCTCAAAGGAAAGGGAACTCTCCCCGGGGTAGCCGGCCAGCCTATCTCTTAGTACCTGTTGACCCATGTTGAACCGCTGTTCACATGGCACCCTCCTCCGCCTCGGCCTTTAAAATTCTCATTTGTATTTCTGCTAACTCCACCAGATTTTAAAAGACCAGCAAGAGCTCACTAGATGCCAATGGAAACATTCTAGGGAGCCCTTTCCTGCACAAGGGAAAGTGAACTCTCCCCTGGGCCAGCCTGTCTTGCCCCTATCAAAACCACTGGGACCAGACTACCTCTGCTCTGCCAGCCTGTCTTGCCCCTATCAGCTTTATGCCACTCTGCCTTGCTGCCATACACCAGATGACTCATTCAGCTCCTTGTGGTGTTCTTGCCACTATCATGGTTCCTCATTGTGTTGGTGCTAGTCTTTCTGCTTGCTATGTTCCCCCTTCATTGTGCTGTAGGATGTTGATGCCACTTGACTTTACACTTTGCCTGTCATGCTGCCTTCGAGGGTTCATGCATCTGTTATCAGTGCTCTCTTTTGAAGCTGTGGTGTGTTTTTGACACTCTCCCTGCTGCTTTGCACCTCTGTTAAAGCACTCTTGCCACTCCTGGTACACCTTTGCCTTTAAATTGCCTTAGGGTATTCATACCACTTTGGTGCCACTTTGCCACAGTCTAAGTACCGTGGAGCTCTTTTCTCGTTCTGATGATTGCTCCTCAGAAGTTTCATCAGACTTGATAAGAAAACTCCAATTCTGCAGCCAAAAATAGGCTGCAAATACTTCCCCCATTGACTTTAATGGGAAATCAGAAAATGAATAAAACTAATCAATGAATTGGTTCCCCCCCCCATGAAACGAATGCAACAAATTTGGGTCCCGGCAAAACGAAAACCGAATCACAACAAATATTTTCCTTCTGCACATCCCTAGATGGTACTATATAATCCTATCGCTATACTCTTCCCCAACACACAAAGGATTTCTACCCATAAAGATTCAGTTGTGCATTTAGTCTGTTGTAGAATCTTTATCCTGTTGGACTCTATGCCATTTTTATTACAGAAATGGATTGTTATTTAAACATATATGGGTAGATATTCAAACATATCCAGTTAAGTGAGTTAGCTGGATAAGACTTATCCAGCTGCATATCTATGCTACTGAATATCCCCCCAAAATTTGCTAGTTAGCTAGATAAGTCTTCTCTGGATAAGTCTTATCTGGTTAAATTTAGTCATGCTATTGAGCAGGTCTAACTTATCCAGTTAAATTGACTGGATTAGTTTGAGTATTACTACTTTTCCGGCTGTTAGCTGGATAAGTATCTCTTCTCTGGAATGCACATATTCCACCCACAACTTATCCGGCTAACTGGCGGCGACTGAATGGGACCAGATATTCAGCCACTGCCACTTAGCCAGATAAGTCCATACCTATCTGGCTATGCAGTGCTGAATATGAACAATTGTAAAGTACTTGTACACATATATTTATTAAATAACATGTATTGCTACCGGACTGTTTTACGTAATGGTAGCGTCAGTCTTCCAAGTGTTCTCTCTCCTTGGCCCCAGTGAAATAAATTGTGAGTAAGCAATGTGTGCCGAACTTCAGCACACATTTTCTTTACTCATGTGCTATAAAAAAAGGAGTTAAACCCTGATGCAGGAAGCTGACAGTAAGCTTCAGTGCTTAGCATGCACAGAACATGGTGTCTATGCATTGTTGTGTGCAAAAAACATGATTTGTGCACAGAAACGTTGTGCCCCTAAAAGCTATGCACTAGGGATGTGCAGACCAAAAGTTTAAGTTCATAAGTCCATAAGTCGAAAGGGGGTCCCATTTGCGGTCAATATGGACATATGGAGAATTCCATAAGTTGAGTCTATGTCCATATGTGCAAATAAAAATTTAAACCCCTCACCCGCCTTAATCCCGCCCCCCCCCCCCAAGACTTACCAAAACTCCCTGGTGGTCCAGCGGGGTCAGGACGCCATTCCTGAACTCCTTTGCAAGGAGCACGTGACGGCGTCACGTCGGAGTGACGCGGCGTCACGTGATTCCCCTCGGGTTCGCTCCCGGACCCCTCGTTGGGCCCAAAAGGAACTTTTGGCCAGCTTGGAGGGGCCCGGGAGCAGAACCGCGATGGTCCACGTGACGTCGGCGTCACGTCCGACTGACGCGGACGTCACATGATTCCCCACGCGTCCGCTCCCGGACCCTCACGGAACTTTTGGCCAGCTTGGGGAGTTTTGGTAAGTCTTGGGGGGGGGGGATTAAGGAGGGTGAGGGGTTTAAATTTTTATTTAGATCAACAATCGCAATTTCCAACGTATTCAACATAGCTATGTTGAATAAGTTGGAAATCCGATCGTTTACGCCTCATCATTTTTTTAAGTTAAAAAAAATAAATAAGTTGCGTTTTCCATTTAAGTTCAAAACGAATGCACACCCCTACTATGCACCCAAAGCATGAGTTAGGAGAAAAAACAAGTGTTAGGAACACAAACATTATGCTCCCAAAAGTGTGCGCAAAACTTCGATTTGGGCACAAAGCACATTTTCTGCACATAAAGGATGATTTATTTGCTAAAATCTGTTTTTTAGGCAGAGATCATACTTTGTGCCCAAATCATGCTTTCTGTAGATTGATTCTGAGCATAGGACTCCTGCACTGCAAACTCTAATTGCAGCCCCATAGGCTAACACTAACCCCATAAACTTTACTCCACCTCCGACCAAGAGGTAAAATTCCTGCATTAAGAAAACAGGAGTTAAGTTTACGCATCTCTCTGGATTGCAGAGTAAAGGCTAATGACTTGATGAAAGCTCTCTCTGTAATGTTTGACCTAACTTACCAGACTGGAATCTACCATGGAAACATCCTCGTAACGCAATAATCGTCCCTGTTGAGAACGGCCTCGAAAGGCCTTGCATTCTGTTGAGAACGGGGTGTTTAGTGTGCCCTTGGGCCTCAGCCCGGACCCAGACCTTCAGGACCGAGCCGAGGGTTGACGGTGGCTCCGCATGGCTGACGGTCTTACCCTCTGCCAGGCTGGCAAGCTCCCAAGGCCAACATCCAAGGGTGTTGGAAGTTGAATGGTCCTCCGACCATTTCAAGCCCTTTCGGACCTGCTGCGAGCAGCATGGCGCAGCAGGCCTGGCCTGAGGTTGAGGGCAGACGGCCTTGACACGAAGACATGACAATGATTGATGCGACGGCATCTAGACGAAGACACATGGCTGATGCAACGGCATCCTTGGACGAAGACAGAAGGATGATGCAACGGCATCCATGACAAAGAACTTGACATCCAAATAGGCAAAACGCAAGGCATGGACATTGGCACTGTCTCTCAGGGCGCCCTACTCAGACCACCCGCGGGTCTGAGTCGCAGACCACCCTGTCCCACTGCGCGCCCTTCACAGCCTTTGCAGGCTGATCATGGACCACGAGGACAACGGGACAGTGCAGGAAAGATCCAGGACATGACTGCTCGAGAGCGCAGGACACAGTCCACCTGCAGGCCACTCCAAGCCGGGAAAGACGTCGTCCGAGGGAGTCCAGCCCACAGGACCAGAAGGCTCAGGAGTGTAGAAGACGAGACGCAGGAACACACATCAGGATGTGGAGGAACATAGCGAGACATCACAACTTGGACCGGGACCTCAGGCAGAACACCAAGACATGAAGACGTGGTAGAAGGCAGACGAGACGAGACGAGGAGCTCCACGAAGACAGAAGACCTTACAAGGCTCTGGCAGGCAGGAGCCTCCAGAGGGAAGTCACCACGATGCAAGGCCCAGACAGACTGACGGAGCAGCCCTTTATAGGGCTGAAGCAGGAAACGGTTACATCAAAGGTGGGGCCAGCACACTTCCTGTGCCTGGCCCTTTAAATCTTGCAGAAAGGTGCACGCCGGCACCTAAGGGAAGCAAGCAGGAAGCTGTGCAGGACCGCAGACAGCAGCCTGAACCGGCATCGATGTGGGAAGAGGCAGGGCTGGGCCTAAACGCAGGCCCTGACGTCAGCAGCGGCTCCTGCCACTACAGGAAGCCCCGAGGGTGCCTCCAGCCGCCAGAAGGATCCCGGGGCTTGCGGCCTAGCGCCGTGAAGATGGCCTCAGCGTGAGGGGTGTCCCGGGCCGCATAAAAGGCTGGAAAGTCCGCGGCTCCGGCCACGGTGAAGAGGAGAAGCACGGGCAGCCTCCGGGTCGCAAGAGGAAGGAAAGTCCACGGCTCCTGCCGCATGGGGGGTCCGACATCGGCAGCATTGCGCTGCGAAGAAAAGGCAGCATGGGGTGAGTAAGCGCAGCCTGCTTGCGGGGAGACCCGCGGAAAGTGCGTTCATAACAGTCCCCCTCCCCCCAAATTTTAGCTTATTCTACCATACTGTAATCCACTGTGAGCAAATGACCAGCCGAGAAAGGCAGAATATAAATATTAAATAAATTAACATGGGATTTGCATGGAGGAGTGCTAATTTGTGCCCACATTTTTTTTACTTTATGTGCACATTTTTTGTATGCTAAACTTCCCATTGCATCAAAAGTTGTACACACAAAATTGTGCACGTAACCACACACTACTATGTATGCACAGTCAAGTACACTCTATTATGTCTGAAATAAAGAATGGAATTTCTCCAGATAACTCTTTAGCAACAGTTTTTGTATGGAATGATGGGCTGTTACCCTGCTGGGCTGGATTTTGATTTTCATGCGAAAAATTATTTTATTTCAGGTTCCTAATTGCTGCAAGGGTTTCTATGGTTCAGAATGCAGTCAGTGTCCAGGTGGCTACTCTAACCCATGCTCAGGAAATGGGCAGGTAAAAACAACCCAGTAGCTGGCCATGAGATTCCTTCCCACGCAAGACACTGGAGTTCAGGAGTCTTTGCTGGCCAGGCTGCAGAGGTCATCATAGAGATAAAGGGGTCCATTTCCAGCCATTGCATGGCCAGCAAAGTTAGCTGGATACACTAATCTGGCTAAATTGGCAGCGATGTTTAGTAGCACCCTCCGCCACCTAAAATATCTGACCATCTTAAAATTAGCCAGAAAAGTTTATCCAGCTTAGGACTGCTCCCCACTCCTAAAGATGTATAGCTATGTTAGCCAGATAACACTGCACTCCGGGATACTCATGGACCACTGCTCACATAGCTGGCTAAAAACGTAGGGCTAGATTCATCGTTTCCTGCGGAATGATGAGCTGCCGTGGTAAAGGGGACAGGGGGGGTGAAAAAAGGGGAGGGGGGAGCTAGTGTGCAGCCGGCTGCATCACGGCGGTGTGGATTTGCCTGCCGAGGTGCGGCTGTGCCGCACACAATCGCCCCCCATAGCGCTACACTAAAGTGTGGTGCTATTTCCCGCTGTACTGCCGGCGGTAATGTCCAAAACATTATCGCCGGCAGCGGTGCCAGTCCCCATTTCCTTATACCCTTCCCAAACTCCTCCCTAACTCCACCCCTTCCCCTAATTTTAATGTTACCGCCACGATAAGACCATTATCGCACGCATTAGGGCGTTATTGCATGCATTAATGCCCTAATGTACGCGATGATGGGTTATTGCACCTTGGAAAATGACCCTGTTAGCCAGCTATATCAGGAGCAGTCAGACTGGTCAGGATTTTCAAAACCTGTTTGGATATACCTGAACTTAGCCGGACAAACCATTTTAAATATTGAGCCCAATATTCTTAGGGAGGCAATAATCGAACTTCTCATATTGGTGCAAATACCACCGGGTCCTTTTTACCTGGTTGGGTGGGGGTGGGGGATGGGAATTCACCAATAATCAAATCAGAGTTGCATGGGTAATTTTGCTTCGATTATTGCCAGAGGTACAAAGAAACTGCGGTTTCTGAATTCAAGACAGCATGGGATAAACCCAAGGGATATCTAAGGGTGTAATGGGAATTGCAAAGCTACCTTAGTTGGGTGGATGGGCACACTAGATAAGTCATGCTCTTTTTCCGCCACCATGTTTATATGTTAACCCCCTGGGGGTCAAGTGAAACCCATTCTCCCATTGCCCCACCACCACCACTGAGGCTTTCAAAAGGAAAGTGTAAAATGTTCCAACCCTGGTGCTGGTCCCTTTGGAGTTAAAAAAAAAAAAAAAAAAAAAGTTACCTCCCTCCACCACCACCCCAGACCTCCTTCCCCCTCACCCCGTCTGATCCCTCCTGACCATTTCTTTGATCTCCCCGGTGTCTAGTTGTTCCTGGAGCATTCCTGAGACCGGCTGGCACCATTTTGAGCATGGCGCGGCCGGAACTAGAGCCAGAGAGAGTGCTCGGGGAATCACTAGACACCAGGGAGATTAAGGTAATGGTCAGGGGGCCAGGTGGGGGTTGAAGGAGGCCTGCAGGGTGGGGTCAACGTTTTTAACTCCAAGGGGGTGGGGTTTGGGACTCAGGAGTGGCACCAGGGTCATAATATTTTATACATTTAAAAACAATTTTTAACACTTTGACTACATCAAGGGGCAGCTGGGGGCAGCAGAGGGAGTCTCACTTGGCCCCTCAGGGGGTTTTTTTTCACTCTGGACAGGAAGCAGTCTGCAGGCCAGATGAGCTCTTTGAAAGATGGCAGCCCTGGGATGTGGGGTTGCCATGCGTGGAGCCCACTTCACTGTGGTATTGTTTTTCTCCCTGGCGGTATTTTACCATTGGGATAAAATGATGTGGGATTTATTAAGCTGCGGTACAAAGTACCACAGGTTAGTGAATCCCATGTGTTGCAGCTTAGTGAATGACTCCTCCCCCTCCCCTTTACTCAAGTACAAAAATACCCGTGTAACTGGCTGTCAGGAAACGTAATGAAAATTGTCCCCCCTTAATATGTACGTGTGGATAAAGGAGAAGGTCATAGACAAGGCCCCTGGCATCACCCAATTCTGCTGCTGGGGAGGGTCATCGGGCATGGGGGACCATTTCTTCCACTGCCCCAGGCAGGGCTGCTTCTTTCACCAGCTTGTGCAAGACAATGTCTGCCTCTAATCCTGCCGGTGTGGGGTGCTGACACACGTTTGATAGGGGAGGGAGGTACATGAAAGGCCATGGGTGGGTAGAGGGCGAGAGGAAGGACCATAGGTGTGTGAGCGGGAAGGCGGCTTGCCACCTTACCCGGTCCAGTTCAAAAAAAGGCTGATCCAGTCCTGGTTTTTCCCATTGCATGAAAGGAGTTGTAACTCTGATTATAACTCTATGCATATGACAACACCGAGAAGAAGGTGAAAAAGTCTAAGAGGCATGCAAAAAAAAATAAAAAAATGAAAGGGATTGAAAAGGAAGGAAAAAAGAAAAAAATGAAATGGAGAAATGTTATAAAAAAAGAAAAGAATGACATATGTAAAAAAACAGAGGGGAAAACATTTTAGTTTTAAAACCAAAAAGATGAATGGAATAGTTTACAATAATAAAAAAATTGACTTTGTGAGTAAGTAAAGTAAATTGTAACAAAATGTACAGCAGAATGGCCACAGAATTTTCTAGCCCTTGCTGCAGAATCTCTCGCTGAGCTGCCACAGGAAACCAGGACGGACAGCAGTGACAATTCATTTCAATGTAATTTCACACTTAGTTCTTATACTTGGCTTTATCATCCCACAGGTGCCATAACTAGCGCGACACTTCACATCCCAAATAACTTAAAGAAGAGTGGAAATATAAAATGAATCCCATACCTGGTACAGGATTACCTGTTCTGCCATGACAGGAGTTAATAATTGACTATTTAGGATGGTCCATGATACAAGGGTTTAAATTCAGTACAAAGAGAAGGGAACTGGGATAGACATATTGAACTCCCCTGCTTCTACAAATAAATACATTTAAAATTCTCTCCATAAGGCAAGAGAAATGTGCTTCTTACCATGTTTATTTTTATCTTTTATAATTCCAGTGTATGGATGGCATGAATGGGAATGGGACTTGCATTTGCATTGAAGGCTTTACAGGATCCAATTGTCAATTATGCTCTAATCCAAATAAATATGGACTTCTTTGCAAAAAAAGTAAGTCGTGACTTCTTTTTTTTTTTTCACCAGCCTGAAGCTTTTTTGTTCAGGTAGAGCAGTATCAGCTGATGAGAGCAGGAGAAAAGGATACTTGGGACCAGACTCCTTTTAAAATCTTCAGGGCAATAAATAACATTTGCTAATTTAATTCCGTGTGTCTCCTGCTACCTGTGCAGACAATGCAAGAGTTCACATAAGCATCTACGGAAAGGACCTGTGTGCACTTTAAAACTCATGTGCTACAGCATCTTTTCTGTTGGTTCAATAAAGGGTACCACAACCTACAAAGATTTGTAAGGTCACATGCATACAGTCCTTCTGATAAAATCAACTTATCAATTTTGCAGTTACTATGAACCATGAACAAAGTAAAGTCTAGTTCCTTCCTTTCAAAAGTTCTAAATCTGACAATAAATAACACTTGGAATAATAATTGAAATATTTGCATGCACTGCCTCTCATACACAAGAGAAAAATCATTATCCCTGGAGATTCACAAATCCAGTAATCATTTGAAGTTCTGCAAACAAGTAAGGACCTGACTAGTCAATTGATTTTTTGCTAAGTCTAGCTAGAATTTAGTTAGGCAGGGTTCAGATTTAGGCATCACGTTTGGTGTAAGCAAGTATAATCATTGGTTCAAATTTTAGATAGGCAGACGTCATATTTTCCACAAAAGAAAGTTTGTGGATTATGGGGGGAGGGTAATTTTGTAATGCCCGCATTGGTGTAGAATCAGCGGGGTACCCAATACCCACAGACTTTCCTTTTGAAAATTATCACTCCAAAGCTACCCACACACATTTACTACCTACTGATATGAGCACATAGTTTTTTGGGGAAAAGTATGCATATAGGGGCAGATTTTCAAAAGCCTAAGGGGTAAATTTTAAAAGGTGCGCAAGTGCGTCTGTGTGCGCACTACCAGGTGTTATGCTCCTGCCCACAAGAAGCGTGTGCAGGTTCTTACCTCTCACAGCCACAGCCAGCCGGGCTGCTGACGCTGCTTCTTTCTCCCTGAATCAGCTGGGGCCGTTTCCACAGCTCTTGCCATGTGGTCTGCTCCTCGGCTGCTGTCTCTGCCTTTCCCGGACGTGCTGCTGCGATCCCGGGACCTTTAGCGAGCAGGCCGTCTCTCCCAGTGCCTGCTTTAGCCCGGGTCCTTGCCCAGCAGGGAAGCCGTCCCTGCCGGTGCCTGCAGTCTCTCACAGTTCCCTGCAGCCAGCACTTCTCTCTGCCGGTGCCTACAGCTCTCTACTCTCCCTGCAGTCTTACCTCTCCTCCTGGGGCTGTCCTCACGGCATGGAGCCGTTCCTGCAGTCAGCCCTTCCCCCGCAGCCAGCCTTGCCTCTCTTTGTTTCTGTCCTTGCAGCTGGGAGCTGCTCCACTGACCTGCCTTCACCCAGCTCCAGTCCAGGGCTGCTCCGCGGTTTCCTTGGGCCCTCCACGTGGCTGAGGACGCCACCAGCTGCCAGCTCTTCTCTCCAGCCTCCTAGGGCGCGAGCGCGCACCTCTTTGCTCCTCTTGAAGGGCCAGCCAGGTGTGGCCCCCTGCTGACCCCTCCCTGGGCGTTGTCCACCTCAGCCCTACTAAAGGGCTCAGCTTTCAGTGTGTCTTTGCCTTCGCAAGGAGTTGGTCACTTCTGAGTTCCTTGTTCCAGGAGATGCCTTGTATTCCAGCCTTCTGCAAGGTCCAGTGTTCCATGTTTCCTGTTGAAGCTTCTTGTCAAGTTGTTCCAGTCCTGATGTCTGCCTGCCATTCCAGTCCTGATGTCTTCAGTGTTCCAGTCCTGATGTCTGCCTGCCGTTCCAGTCTCAAGGTCTGTCTCTTGTTCCGTTCCTGATGTCCATGTTCCAGCCCAGAGGTGTGTCTCCTATTCCAGTATATGTGTTCCAGTCCTGATGTTCCAGATATCCTTGTTCCTGATCCTGATGCCTAACCTGCCTTGTGCTGCCAGGAGAGCAGCGTATATCCTTGCCTTGTGCTGCCAGGAGAGCAGCGTACCTGCTTCCTCTTTCCTGTGCTCTCCCGCTCTCTGCGTGGTCCGCGACCAGCCTTCCAGGGCTGTGTAGGGCGCGCATGGGACAGGGTGGTCTGCGACTCAGTCCCGCGGGTGGCCTGAGTAGGGTGCCCTGAGGGTCAGTGCCCATGTCTTCCTTCAGCCCTCGTTCCTGATTCCACCTCTGTGCATCCAGTACCTCGACCTGAGTCCTCGTCTTGCCTGCGTCCATGTCTATGCATACTGCACCCTGTTCCTGAAGTCCACGTCTATGCCTGAGTCCACGTCTAAGGATCCTGCATCTATGCCTGAGTCCACGTCTATGGATCTTGCACCTCGTCCTGAGTCCACGTCTACGCCTGAGTCTACTTCATTCCTGAGTCTCGTCTGAATCCATGTTCCAGTCTTCGCTGCCCTGGCCTCCATCCGGCCTGCCGCTTCGTGCCGTACCCTGCGGCAGGTCCGAAAGGGCTGGGAACGGTCGGAGGACTGTTCACAAGACCAACATTGCGTTGTTGGGTCTTCCGAAGCGCGCAGGTCCAGAGGAGGGCCTATCAGCCAGTCTTCACTCCAGCCCTGTCCCCGTCCAGCCCATGCTCGGGCATGCCACGCCTCCCACGGCACTTCTTCAGAGCCTCTGGGGTCGAGCCGTGGCCCAAGGACACACATCACCCAGGAGTGGGATCGCTCTCCTAGCGCTCCACAACAACCAGGTGCGCACACATGGACACGCAATTTTATAACATGCATGCGCAGGCGCACAAGGTGCACAATTGCGTGCCGAGCCGCACTGCCTTCCTCCGTTCCCTCAGAGGCCACGCCCCCTAGCCTGACCTTCCCACCCCTTCCCCTAACCCTCCCCCCCCCCCCCCCCAGCCCTACTCTAACCCCCCCGACCTTTGTCTTATATTTTGTGCTTGCAGGCTGCAGGCATCGGCGCAAAAAAGTTGTACAATTGTGCATCCACTTGCGTGCTCCGACCCCCGATTTTATAACATGTGCACACCTGCGTGTGCATGTTATAAAATCAGGCGTTCATGTGCACACGCCAGGTATCACATGCACATGGACACGTGCGTGCAACCTTTTAAAATCTACCCCATACTTTTGAAAATGCAAAAGTATGCTTATAAGTGCAAACTCCTTGCTAATCCCGCCTCTGGAAATAACTGTGCTCACTGTGGGTGAATTTACACACACATCGACCATAAGCGCCTACGGTTTTGTTTTTTTTGCAATTAGAATTTTTTTATTGGATGTTATCAAATAACCAATTCAATAACAAAAGGCACAAAGAGAAATCCAAAATTTTCAGTAAAATTCCCTAACCCACCCACCCCCATTCAAACAAAATATAAACAGTACAGCACATACCCAGAAAATAGCACATGTAATCATCAGGCAGGATAACAAACTGGAAACGTCACCATGAGCACATATAACTAAATGTAGAACCAGATGAAACCTTCCTGGAAGGAAACCTATCATAAAACGATCACTGGATATACATACAAAGGTCAACAAATAAGACATAACAAGAGAACAATGCAAAAGAAGATCACTAAGACAAATATTATGAGACACCCAATCCCTGGGACTGTCGCCATTTAATAAAAGGATCCCAAATGTTTTTAAAAGATGTTAGGCGGTTATGATGGAGGGCTATTAAGTAAGCCAAATGATAATGGTTATACAAGTGATGTATTACTGCTGCTTGGAAGGAGGATGCTTCAGTGTGTTTCCAAAATAAAGCAATTTCACACCAAGCTGCAATAAAAATGTGCTGGTAAAGTCGCTGTTGACATTTAGCAATACCCTCAACCAGTTCGCCGAGCAAGCCTTTTTGCTCTGTACCAAGTGGAGACGGCACACGCTGACGTGCAGAAACACGTATGCGGCGCCATTTGAGAATGGAATCGGGAGAAGCTTAAGCGCTACATTATTTATTCAAGATACATCTGTAATGCGGATGTTGTTGGAATTAACTAATAGTTATTCAGTGTGCTCTCATTTAAGCCCCTGAGGCAGCCACTGGAATGTGGCGAAACTCGGCGTGAGTCGGGCATTTTTAATTAATCACATACGTCTCCACCAATTAAAGATTTGGAAAAAGACCCTTGGACATCTATTCTTTGTTATCCTCACGGGGATAGCAGAGAGAGCATTTACTAGCACAAAGGTAAATGGAATCCCAATCTTCTGCTCTCAAAGTATCTCCTAAATCCAGCTCCAGTGCACACATATGCGAAAATGTATCAGTTATGCGCCCATTAAGGAGACAATAAACTTTGGATACTAAGCCCTTTATCTTATCAACCTGACCACAAAAATTTTCAAACAGTGGTTTACTCTGCTGCATGGGGGAAACTCTCTGTTGTGTCATAATAAAATGCCGAATTTGAGCATATTTTAAAAAGTTCAGCTTCTCCATGTGATATTTAGCAGTTATAGCATAGGGAGGCATGAGAACACTGCAAGTGAATAAATGATCCATTTGAGTGATACCTTGCTCCCTCCAGTTAACAAACGCCTTTGAATGTAGGCACGTGGGAAAAGTCACATTATGAAAAAGGTGTGAGAGATGGAAATAAGAGCTAGTACCAACCAATTTAAATTTCCACTGAAACCACACCCATAAAATCATTTGTAAGGCAAGTGGATAACAGTTCAATGGATACCAAGTGGAACCAGACAGATAGACAAACACTCCTTAAATCCAGATACAGACACCCCACGAAGAGACAAAAACCCAAGATTCAGACATGCACAGAGACATAAACATACCTCACCTACGGGCCGATACAGTACAGTGCACTCTGGCAGAGTGCACTGTTACCCCGCGATTGGACGTGCGTTTTCGACGCGCTAGCGTTACCCCTTATTCAGTAAGGGGTAATAGCGCGTCCAAAATGCGCGTCCAACCCCCCCCCCCCACCCCCGAACCTAATAGTGCCCGCAACGTGCAAATGCATGTTGATGGCCCTATTAGGTATTCCCGTGCGATACAGAAAGTAAAATGTGCAGCCAAGCCGCACATTTTACTTTCAGAAATTAGCGCCTACCCAAAGGTAGGTTTCTCTGGGCACCGGGAAAGTGCACAGAAAAGCAGTAAAAGCTGCTTTTCTGTGCCCCCTCCGACTTAATATCATGGCGATATTAAGTCAGAGGTCCTGAAAGTTTAAAAAAGTAAAAAAAATAGAAAAGATTTTTTTGAAATAGGCCCGCGGCTCGCAGGTCAAAAACCGGAAGCTCAATTTTGCCGGCATCCGGTTTCCGAACCAGTGACTGTCAGCGGGCTCGAGAACCGATGCCGGCAAAATTGAGCGTCGACTGTCAAACCCGCTGACAGCCACCGCTCCTGTCAAAAAAGAGGCGCTAGGGACGCGCTAGTGTCCCTAGCGCCTCTTTTTACTGCCGGCCCTAATTAAAATAAATTAAAATACTGAATCGCGCGCACAGGAGAGTAGATAGAAAACCACAGACAGACAGAGCACTCCCTAGCAGAAGACAGACACACCATACCCAGACAGAGACAGTCAGACAGACCACATCACACACACACATAGATTGCACACACAGATAAAGCACACTAGACACATACACACACGCCATACCACACCCAGACACACAAGCCACACACCACAATGATAAGGGATGGGGAAAAAAAAAACCCTTGAAAAAAATTAGGTGCCAGAGCAGAGTACAACTTCATTCCACCCCGACCAACCTTTTTTCTTTTTGTTTATTGTCACAACGTTTTTCTATTTGTCTCTGTATTTTTCTTAGTTTGCTCATCTATTTTTCCCCATGTTTTCGTTTGCTTATATTACTGTTTTACATATTTTTGCCTTTATCGTCCCTTCCCACCTCCTCCCTCTCTCCCATCCAACTCCTCATTCTCTCTGGCCTCTTTGTGCATTCCCCGCCCCTACCTCATCATTTCTTTTCCCCAGCGGCGGGCAACGGCTGTGATCTCTCTCCCTGGGTAGGGACCTGGCAGCAGAAAAATCTCCTCCCCAGGCTGAGGCCTGAGGGTGGCAGCGCTTCCTGGGTTGTCAAACACCACAGTGGCTCCTTCTATGTCCAGTTCTGCTGCAGAGTAAGCACCTCCCCTGCCCCTGCCTGCTGCAGGTGAAGCAGCTCCTCTCCTTAGCCCGCCAAAAGAGCCACGTGGCTAAGCCATGGCATGCTTATGTCAGCACATTCTGGCAGTCCACCTGCTTGATGAGCTTGCAGTGCCTCCCCAGCACCGAGACTTGGCGTTGTGACTATTTTTTTTACGATCTTGATTAGGCCCCCCCCTCCCTCTTCAGGACTTTTCACACGCCCCAGCTTGCTCTCCCCTGTTATAGAATGTTTTTGAGATGATTTATTGTTTTGCATTTTTATGTTATTTGTTTAGTTACAATGTTACCTTCTTGGACAGTTCACTGTAAAAATAGCTTTCAAATTATTAACTGAAATGAAATTGCTCTACAATAGAAACAGAACAATTTGAGGGAACAATTGGGGGAGCTTGATTAAATTTTTTTAATTTAAAATTTTAATTTAAAAATTGTGACATGACCAGATAAAGGGCCTTCACATGGTAAGAATTAGGTATTAATGTATGTACAGATCTGAGGCCTTTGTCTAGGTCAGCTACAAAAATTTGAGGACAGCAAAGTTCCTACCCTCCAAACCACTCCTTCACAGAGCTCTTCCAATCTCCAATCCTCTCCTTGCAAATTCTATGGGCACCAGGGCTCCGTGCACAATGAGCACAGGGACAGAGTCAAACCATGGCTGCATACTCACAAGTCCCGCATCTCATATGGAGGAGGGAGATTGCTGTAACTGTGAATGCAGTACCACAGGCTGACGCATAAAGAACATAAACATAAAAACATGCCATACTGGGTCAGACCACGGGTCCATCAAGCCCAGCATCCTGTTTCCAACAGTGGCCAATCCAGGCCATAAGAACCTGGCAAGTACCCAAAAACTAAGTCTATTCCATGTTACCATTGCTAGTAATAGCGGTGGTTATTATCTAAGTCAACTTAATTAATAGCAGGTAATGGACTTCTCCTCCAAGAACTTATCCAGTCCTTTTTTAAACACAGCTACACTAACTGCACTAACCACATCTTCTGGTAACAAATTCCAGAGTTTAATTGTGCGTTGAGTGAAAAAGAACTTTCTCCGATTAGTTTTAAATGTGCCACAAACTAACTTCATAGAGTGTCCCCTAGTCTTTCTATTATCCAAAAGAGTAAATAACCGATTCACATTAACCCGTTCTAGACCTCTCATGATTTTAAACACCTCTATTATATCCCCCCTCAGCCGTCTCTTCTCCAAGCTGAAAAGTTCTAACCTCTTTAGTCTTTCCTCATAGGGGAGCTGTTCCATTCCCCTTATCATTTTGGTCGCCCTTCTCTGTACCTTCTCCATCAGGCCCTGAGCCCTGATGTCCACAGGACTGGTGAAGAGGGGATTGGAGCTCAGACATTGGACATCTGCAGAAGGGTGGGGGAGAGGAAGGACATTGGAGATCTGTGGGAGGTAGAGAAATGGACATCTAAGATCTGTTGAAGAGGAATGGATATCAGAGGTCTGTAGTGGAGGGCGAACATTGGAGATCCACATGGGGAGGAAGGACTGAGGGCTGTGTGAAGAAATGGGTATCAGATGTCCATGGGGGGGGGGGGGGGGGACATCGGAGATCCACACTGGGGGCAATGGACATCAAATGTCTATGGGGGGGGGGGGGATGGAGATGGATGGACATCAGAGTTCATGAGGGGGATGGGGAAATGAACATTAGAGGTCGTTAAATGTGGGAGGAGGGAAATGATCATCAGAGGTCCACAGAGGGTCAGAATGGAAGACAATCTGAAATCTGCCATGGGGAAGGATGAGGGAGGTCTGGGACTGGGGCACCGCATGGTACCAACAGTGTTTAGAGGTGGCAAAAACTGAAACCCATCACTGATAAGAATAACCTATCCCCAGATAGTATATGACCAAAATCTGAGCAAAGAAAATGTATGTGATCTGCTGAAGGGCACATGGTGTGTGGTGCTCTTGTGGAAAACCAGGTGGAACCTAGATCCTAATGCTGGCTCATGTCTAACACCTTGAATCAGAAAAAGGCATGAAATCAGAGCAAACCAAAGCTGACTGGCTTGGCAAGGAACAGAAGCATGGCCCCTGTACCACAACTTTTAAAGCCACCTTGAATGCCATGGGAATATGTTTCTGTGCTAGAACTGAAACAGCAACACTTCAGTATTTGTTCCAGTTCACCTCATTAACTGCTGATTTCCTCTTCTTATTACCATGTATGGTTTCTCATCTATAGTATTTTCCTTCTCCACTGTCCATGGTTTCTCATCTATTTTCCTTCTCTGTTGCAGTTTGCCCTTGCGTGCATGGGACATGTGATAACCGAATAGATGGTGATGGGACTTGCTTACCTGGATCATGCAAAAACAGTTATTTTGGGAAATTCTGTGATAAGAAGACTGTCGAATGTGGTCCTCTTATCCTGTACTGTCATGCACATGCAAAGTGTGACTACAGTAGTGAAGCACCTAGGTATGATATGTATTCTCCGCTCATCTCTGATCAACGTCATGGGCACAAAGATTATTGTACCGAGAAATCAAACCGTTACCTCAGCATATTTTATTTTCAGATCATGGTATTTTAAAATTGTGGCTCGACCTTGAGCTAAGATATGATTTCTCAACCTAAGATGAGTGTGCGGTAGTCACTTTGTGGAGACAACAGCTTTTGATTGTGAAATTTTTCTGAAGCAAGAGGTTGAGAAGATGGACACTTTTGGGTGAAAGAAAGAACAGGTAGCTTCATTGCTATCCCCTTTCTCCCCAACATGTTGGACTTGACTTTCAAAGTGGCTTAGAGGCATAAAACCCAGATTTTTTCGTGGAAGTAACACTTTGAAAATCAATTAGGGGGTTGTGTATATAAAAGTAAGCATGTAGCCTGGTTTCATGTGTACTTTTATGCACATTGCAGAGAGGCGATCCAGAGGGTGAAGTTGGCACTTATGCATAAGGAAGGCAATATTCAGTGCTACTTAGCCGGATAAGTTAGGATTTATCTGGCTAAGTAGGGTCAACGGAATATCCGGCCCTGCTGAACAGCCACTACTTAGCCAGATAACTAGGTAACAGGGTCATTCATCAAAATGCGTTATGGTGTTTTAACAGCATAGTGCATGCAATATTAATGGTATCGCATTGTGTGAATGCAAATTTTTCATAGTAGCGGGATTGGGATTAATGAAAATGAGGGGCACTATCACACATTTTTAACAATAGAAATAACTATACCTTTTTTCCTGCCAAAACATGAGAGAGTGAGTGAGAAAGAGAGAGAGACTCTTTATGAGGCTTCTTTAGTAGTTAACTATTTATATCACTATAGGAGGGCCAGCTAATAACTCAAGGTAAGGTGTTTGTGGTGGTTTAGGATTTTGGGGCCAGTTCGACCTGCAGAGTGAGATGTACACCTCGGTAAAAAGATTTGACATCATTTGGAGTGAGGAAAGTCTCACAAAGATGAGATTGCTACAATGTTTTCTCACCCTAGCTTGATAGTACCCTGTTATAGAGTTCATTAAGTTAGGGTGAGAGAACAATGTAGAAATCTCATCTTTGTGTGACTTTCCTCACTCCAAATGACGTCAAATCTTGTCTCTCAAAAATGCCTGTTGAAGTACTATATTTATGGCATTTTGATTAATCTAGGCCTAAGACAGCTACATATATTCAGCTGTGTCCACTGTGCCGCTGAATATGTGGGCTATGTTAGTTGGATAAGTTTATCTAGCTAACTAGTCAAGCTGTACAGTGGCTCAACATCTACCTCATAATGTTTTACTTGAAAACCAAAATTTTCACAAATTACATACATAAAATTACAATATATATACATAAGTAACTTGTACTCATGCACATTCTATTTTATAAACATCAAAAATATGCACATAGTTTTGCTTTCACTTGCACATTTACCTACTCAAAAAAGGTGGTCTAGCGGATTTCCGAGACAGGGCTAAGCAGTATGCACATAAGTTGCTATTTCATAAAAGACTTACACAGGTACATTAGGTAATTATTTGCACAATTTTACATCTGATAATTATCTCACGCAATTGCTATCTGTTGTCAAGTATTGATTAGGTAAGAGGTCTGGGTGAACTGGAGAGAGTTCAAGCTGAAGAACTAGGAGGGTCTCGATGAAAGGACTGCGTGAACTGGTGGAGGATTTGGAAAACTGGTGATTTCAGTTACCTCCGCATGTTTTAAAATATACTGAATTAATGCATATAAATCAGGGTTTTACATGAGCAAGTTGTATTTTTTTTCACATGTAAAATATATGCATCAATGTTTTTAAAATACCGCCCCACTCAAACAGGTCATCAGGAAATTCTTTAAAAACCAGGAATACAGTTGGCTCTGGTAGAATTAGACCTGTGATGAGGAGACACACAATGTACCAAATGCAAAAAGAACAACAAGCCTTCTCTAAAATAAAAACTGAAGAAGTTCTTGAGAAAAGCATTGCAGTATTACCAGAAAAGAGAGAGAAAACACAATGCATGCAGTATTTAAAGATCCATAAGCAAAAAAAAAATCTAATTGAGATGGAAAACTCTGTCAACAGTGGCACTACCGCAAAAAGAAATAGTGAAGTGAATAACAAATCTCAACAAATATCTCACAAGGAGTCCAGGAAATGCAATAACCGTAAAGAGAGTACCTGGAAGGCTATGACCACAAATGCTCATAGTTTGGGAAATAAAATCCCAGATCTGCAGGCCCTAATGGCTGAGGCAGAATTAGACATTGTTGCTATCACAGAAACATGGTTCACAGAATCTCATGAATGGGATACAACAATACCAGGCTACAACTTGTTAAGGAAGGACAGAGAGGATAGAAAAGGGGGAGGTGTGGCTCTTTATGTCAGAAACAACATCCAAGCAACTGAGCTACAAGGAAGTTGGGGTATTGAAGAAGCTCTATGGGTCGACCTAAAAAACGATGACGGAGCATCCATTTATATTGGAGTGGTTTACAGGCCTCCAAACCAAAAGGAAGAGCTGGACAGAGATCTGGTTAAAGACATCCATAAGATAGGTAAGAAGGGAGAAGTGGTGATCGTGGGTGACTTTAATATGCCAGATGTAGACTGGAAAATCCCATCTGCAGAAACTAAAAATAGTAGAGCAATAGTGGATGCCATGCAAGTATCTTTGTTCAAACAAATGGTGTTGGAACCCACGAGAGAAGGAGCTATACTCGACTTAGTGCTCACTAATGCAGATAATGTCTCAGATGTCCAGGTGGGCGCCCACCTCAGCAGCAGTGATCATCAAACGGTATGGTTTAATATCACTAAAATAATAGGGAAAAGAACCACAAAGACCCGAGTTTTACAGTTCAAAAACACAGACTTTGAGGAAATGGGGAACTACCTGGAGGAAGAACTTAAAGGATGGGAGAACGAGAGAGATGTGGATCAGCAGTGGACCAATCTAAAAGGAGCAATCACCAAGGCAACTGCTCTATATGTTAGAAATGTAAAGAAAAGCAAAAGAAAACTGAAACCTATCTGGTTCTCAATGGAGGTGGCTGACAAAATTAAAGCTAAAAGAACAGCATTCAAGAAATATAAAGGATCCCAAAGGGAGGAGCACAAAGAAGAATATTTGTATCAACTGAGGGAGACAAAGAAATTAATCAAGTTGGCAAAGAGTCAAGCGGAAGAGAGGATTGCCAAGGAGATAAAAAATGGTGACAAAACATTTTTCAGATACATCAGCGAAAAGAGAAAGGTCCAAAGTGGTATAGTGAAATTGAAAGGTGGTAATGATCAATGTGTAGAGAGAGACGAAGAAATGGCAGAAATATTAAACGAATACTTCAGCTCTGTGTTCACTAAAGAAGACCCTGGAGAAGGACCATCTCTAAACAACAAGAAACTGGAGGGAAGGGGAATAGATGAAAATCCTTTTACAGTAGAAAATGTGTGGGAAGAACTAAAGAACCTGAAAGTGGACAAAGCCATGGGGCCTGATGGGATTCATCCAAGGATATTGAGGGAGCTCAGAGATGTTCTGGCGGGTCCGCTGTGTGACCTGTTCAATAGATCCCTAGAAACGGGAGTGGTGCCGAGTGATTGGAGAAGAGCGGTGGTGGTCCCGCTTCACAAGAGTGGGAACAGGGAAGAGGCAGGCAACTACAGACCGGTTAGCCTCACTTCGGTGGTGGGAAAAGTAATGGAGTCACTGCTGAAAGAGAGAATAGTCAACTATCTACAGTCTGGAGAATTGATGGACCAGAGGCAGCATGGATTCACCAGGGGAAGATCCTGTCAGACAAATTTGATTGACTTTTTTGAATGGGTAACCAAGGAATTGGATCAAGGAAGAGCACTAGATGTCATCTACTTGGATTTCAGCAAAGCTTTTGATACGGTTCCGCACAGGAGACTGGTGAATAAAACGAGAAGCTTGGGAGTGAGTGCCGATGTGGTGACCTGGATTGCAAATTGGTTGACGGACAGAAAACAATGTGTGATGGTAAATGGAGCCTTCTCTGAAGAGAGAGCGGTTTTAAGTGGTGTGCCGCAAGGATCGGTGTTGGGACCGGTCCTGTTCAATATCTTTGTGAGCGACATTGCAGACGGGATAGAAGGTAAGGTTTGTCTTTTTGCGGATGACACTAAGATCTGCAACAGAGTGGACATGCCGGAAGGAGTGGAGAGAATGAGACGGGATCTAAGGAAACTGGAAGAGTGGTCGAAGATATGGCAGCTGAGATTCAATGCCAAGAAGTGCAAAGTCATGCATATGGGGAGTGGAAATCCGAATGAACTGTACTCGATGGGGGGGGAAAGGCTGATGAGCACGGAGCAGGAGAGGGACCTTGGGGTGATAGTGTCTAATGATGTGAAGACAGCGAAACAATGCGACAAGGCGATAGCAAAAGCCAGAAGAATGCTGGGCTGCATAGAGAGAGGAATATCAAGTAAGAAAAGGGAAGTGATTATTCCCTTGTACAGGTCCTTGGTGAGGCCTCACCTGGAGTACTGTGTTCAGTTCTGGAGACCGTATCTACAAAAAGACAAAGACAAGATGGAAGCGGTACAGAGAAGGGCGACCAGGAAGGTGGAGGATCTTCATCGGATGACGTACGAGGAGAGATTGAAGAATCTAAATATGTACACCCTGGAGGAAAGGAGGAGCAGAGGCGATATGATACAGACTTTCAGATACTTGAAAGGTTTTAATGATCCAAAAACAACGACAAACCTCTTCCGTAGGAAAATAATCAGCAGAACCAGGGGTCACGATTTGAGGCTCCAGGGAGGAAGATTCAGAACCAATGTCAGGAAGTATTTCTTCACGGAGAGGGTGGTGGATGCCTGGAATGCCCTTCCGGAGGAAGTGGTGAAGACCAGAACTGTGAAAGACTTCAAAGGGGCGTGGGATAAACACTGCGGATCCATAAAGTCAAGAGGCCACCAATGAAGAGTGGGTGACTCGCCAGAATGATGGCTATTGACACAATACCCTTACTAAATAAACATACACATGCTTACTGTGACTCCTACATCGCTCTAAGCTTCAACAGCAAGAGGTAATGGAAAAAAGGATTTGCACTCATAAAGAGGGGAGTAGCTGGCTTGTTACGGCGGTTACTACCCCAAACCAAATATGCCTGATACTTCACTTTCAATGCATATACAGCATAGCTCTCTGCTTCAATGACAGGGGAGAAGAATAACTGATACTTCACACATCCAGCAGAGCTCTCTGCTACAACGGCAAAGGAGAAGAAAAAGGGTTCGCACTCAAAACGCGGGGAGTAGCTGGCTTGTTACGGCAGTTACTACCCCAAACCAAATGTGCCTGATACTTCACTTTCCATGCATATCCAGCATGGTTCTCTCCTGCATCGGCATGGGAGAAAGACTGATACATCACGCATTTCCAGCATAGCTCTCTGCTTCAAGGGCAGGGGGAAAAAAAAAAAAAAAAAAACAAAAACTGATGCTTCACGCATATCCTGCATAGCTTCAACGACAGGGGTGAAGAAAAAAAAGGATTCGCAATCACAAAGCGAGGAGTAGCTGGCTTGTTACGGCGGTTACTACCCCAACCAAATGTGCCTGATACTTCACTTTCAATGCATATCCAGCATGGCTCTCTGCTTCTACAGCAGGGGAGAAGGAAAAAAAAAAAAAAAAACCCAACAAGAGCTGTACAACATAGTCTAGGTAAAACAAATAAGCATGGGTGTAGCTTGCTTATCGCGGCGGTTACTGCCCCTACTACCCCTAACTAATCAAGCTAGATATTTCACTTGCATGCAGCTCCATCACTGCTCTCTACATTAATGGTGGGGGTGGAACGGGAATAGAACAAGGAGCTAAGAGTAACAGATAAGAATGAGAGAAAAAATGTGTGAGGCTTGCTGGGCAGACTGGATGGGCCATTCGGTCTTCTTCTGCCGTCATTTCTATGTTTCTATGTAAAATAGGTAAGTTAAGTATGCACTTTCACTGCATTGAAATATGCGCTTTCAATTCATGCATATGCGAATATATTGGGGGGTAGACATACACCTGTTTTAGGTATGCATGTATATAGGGTCATGCAGAGGTGTTTGAAAGCTTCCCTCACTGCATTGTTCAGGTATAACTTTATGCAAGATTAACTTGTGCACACGCTCCGCCAGTCACTCGAAGATTTTCAAAGCAAATTTGTGTGGCAAAAGTACACGCAGAATTTACTGGCATGTGGGCTGTTTGAAAATTACCCTCCCAATCTCCCGAAAGCAATTATATATTCAAGAAATTCTGAGGTGCGAGCATCCATCGCGAAGCACTTCCCGGTACACATGATTTTCTAGATTCTCTAAAGCATTATCCCACAGTTCTGTAGAATATAAAAGTTAGGGGTTTTTCTTTTTTACATTTAGTAGAATGTCCATCAGAGGATTCCAGAGCCTTACTTATTTATTCCCTAGCCAATGAGTTTTGTCACTGTACTGTTGTGATATATCTCAAACTACTCAAGTCCTCTAGTCAGTGCCATCAAAGACTGTTAATGCCCTGAGCCTCAGGCATCATGAATGGGTCTTCACTGACGTTGCTCTATTTAGCTATTGCCACACCATACTACTATGAACACCACCTCAAATAATGACTGCCTGCCTCTGAAGCACTACTATATTGCTAGAAGCATCCAGATATCTGGAGTTATCAGATGTTTTATATTTCTAAATATTACTGTCAGATGATGCAATTGACCATTTGTGATATAAATGTAGCATAAAAGTCTGATTACTAATCACGTCAGCCCACTTAGAACAATTGTGTGCCTTTATTTGAGACCAATAATGTTATTCTTGCACAATACTTTTTAATCTGGGGCAATTTTGAGTAGTTTGCCTGGGTGTAAGGTACACAAGGACTTTTCTACCCATGTACTTGTAATTCAGGGGTGGCCAACTCTGGTCCACAAGAGCCACAAACAGGCCTGTCTTTCCGGAAATGCCCAATGAATGTGCACGAGATAGATTTGCATATAATAGAGACAGTACCTGAAAATCTTATCTCATGCATATACATTGAGGATATCCTGGAAAAAAAAAACAGGCTTGTTTGTGAGTACGGCTTGAATGGAAGACATTGGACCATTGTCTGGCACCTGCTTATTGTCTGTTTCTCTAATTCACAGATGCATTTGTAACCCTGGATATGAGGGAGATGGAACAACTTGCAAAGAAGAAAATGCTTGCTCTGTGTCAAGTGGAAGAGTTTGCAACATCAATGTAAGCTTTTGCCCCCCTGTACGACCTACTTCAGCTGGCTGCCTAAGGAACTGGTATAAAATATCTGCATGTGAAAAATATTCAGACCCTTGACTTTGCATAAAGGCTCTTGTGACTGCACACACTGACTTGTTGATTTTGAATGCTGTCTTTTTAGTTTCACACAGTGCCTGCCATCTAAAAAGAAGGCCAAGGTGCTTTACAAGCATTGCAGCTCAGAATATTGATTGGAGTCACCAGCAGGGCTGATGGTCTTGCAACAGTTTACAGCATTTTACGCTGAATGACATCTTCTGGCGTAGAACCGAAAAAGAGGAAAGTGTCATTATTATTGCTAAACATACGGAGCCAGTGACTTGCTGAGAATTGGATAGAAAATCAGTAGGTGACCTGGGTGCAAATAGAAGAAAAGTTGATTATTATTTATCCTGAAAGCTTTCTCCTGCTTCTGTTGAGTTTTTAATTCAGCTAGAACCTAGTACAATTGGAGCCTTCATTTACTTCTTCCTAGGGTTTTCCCCCAATCTTTCTTCCCTTCCCATGTAGGCCAGTCAACGCAGCAACAGTCCTCAGAGTGGCACAGACCTCCACACCCAGTGTACCCTTGAAACAGAAATGTAGGTGCTCTTTTAAATGATAGCTGGGACTTTCTCCTGGGGCCTGTGAACACTGCTGGCATAGTATCCCCAGCCCCTACCATCCTAAGGAAGGGGAGTCCGACCCAGGAAGCATTTGTAGCAAAACACAACACTGCTGTTGGACCATTAAGGATGATCCAAATCCCAAACCTCTTGAATCCTATGCTCTGCCCACTGCTTAAATCACATCTTTCTTTCAGAAATATTGAACACGCTTTTTTCTTTCCTATTCAGAGACATAATACTGTTTGCCTTCTAGGAAGTGCAATGTATTCCTTTGTTAATATTTTATCAAAGTTGGTGTAATTACAATGCAAGGTGAATTCTTCTCCTAGTAACCTCCCGTATACCATGTAAGAGTTTGCTGGGTTTAGCCTGATGACTCAGTTACCATGTTACATGCTGCCATGTAGGAGATCTGAGTCCAGTTCCTGAGCTTATGGATTGTTGGCCTCAGGCTGGCTAGGGATGCTGCAGAGTAGGGAGCTACATTTGTTTGAAACAAAATATGAAATTGTAATGAATGCTCTCATTTCAGTTTTTTTAAAGAAAACCAAATCAAATTTTGCTTGTTTTACTTTGTGTCATTTTAAAAATGAAGGCTGAGCCCTGCCACCACTGCCAAAAAAAAAAACCCTCTAGCTGCATCCAGACCCTCTTACCTCCATGATGTCTTAAATCTCCAGGGCAGGTGGATTCCTGGTCACTCCTGCCCTCACTATAGTCAGTATTGCAAAATGATGTCAGCAGCTCAGGGCCGGCCTTGTTTTCCATGGAAGAAATGAGAAATGAAGATAGCATTGTGGTAAGAGGATTCAGCAGCATCTTGGTGGGAGGCTAGGGAGATGTTCTTTGTCTGCAGTGGACCAATAAGTTATTGTTTTTCTTTTTGTTTTATTTGTTTTTCATTCTTTTATTTAAATTTTGTTCTTTGGGATTTTTTTTTCATTTCAAATGAAATTAAATGAAACAAAAAACAAAACAAGAAAAACAAAAAAAAAGAAAGAAAAGAATCACAAAAAAAAAAAAGAAAAACAAAATGAAATTTGAGAAAAATATCAGTGCACACCCCCACTGCAGAGGCATTCACAGTTTGTGGCAAGGGAGGGAGTCTCCACCTTTGCACAAATGTGACAGCTAATGATCAGATTCAGGGTACATGCATATAGGGTTCCAGATAGAGCCATAATTTGTTGCCCTAGTCGGACTATCACTGTGGTGGCCAAATTAGACAGAAAGGGGAAAGAGAGACAACATGGTGAAAAACACTGGGTAGTTGAGAATGAAGACTCATGGCAGTAGGATCTGGGCCCAACTTAGCTGAAATCCTAACTCACAAAGAGCAAACTAAAGACTCCAACCCCCCCAACCCCCCTCAAAAAATAAACTGGAAGGAAAATCACTGTACTTTATGAAGCAAATAAAGTTACCAATGACATTGTTGCCTTTTTTGAATTCTTTACAAAATTAAAAAAGAACACCTTATGGGCAGGTCGTACCCATCTATCTGTCCATCTCTGCGACCCTCTTTCAGGGTCTGTCGGTGAAGTTTGGCAGGCTGCCTCGGTGGGGTGAGAGGGGCACTGCGGCAGATGTAATCAGATATGGCAGGAGCAGAGGAAGAACAAGAACTGACTCACTTGGGGAGCATGGGGGCCAAAGAGAGAGAGAACACCTTTGGAAAGGATTATCCTTTGCGATGCTGTTGCCTTCTTGTGCATCACTACCACAGGATGGCCAGAGAGAGCTGAAGGAGGTTGACCATGGCATGTTGAACTTTTGGTCGCCTTCAGTCTCGCCTTCTATATTACTGATTCAGATAGGTTTTACTGAACCCCCTTTGCAGAGGACGGAGGCACTGAATGTATTGAAATATGTTTTTGATATGCGACTTGACACTTGTGTCCACTCTTAGGCTGAGCTAACTTTAGCTTCTCCATGCAGGCGGAATGTATTGAGACAGGCCCTGGGACTCACAAGTGTGTGTGTCTGCCAGGATGGGCCGGTAATGGGCTGGACTGCTCACCAATCAATAACTGTTTCCTCTCAAACTATGGAGGCTGCCATGCTAATGCTACCTGTACTTACATTGGCCCAGGACAGGTAAGTTGCACATTATAAAACTTCAGCAGACATGAACAGTTAGTGTTCGCAATTCTATTGTTTCATTGCATGGGGAGGGGAAAAGCCCATTCAGCATGATGTGTGAATTATTTATTTACTTATTTTATTATTTATTAAAACAACGTATATTCTGCCTAGAGCAGAATTAAAGGATCTTAATACAAGATCGATTGATGAGCACATTTAGCATCTGAAATTATGTTGAATCATTTCATGAGCTGGCTGGAGTTTCTTATTTTACATATAATAAACTTTTCTCAGATCAAAAACCTACAAGTATATTGCTTCTAAAAATAATAAAATACTTTTCCATAATTCTTTTTATTGGGGTTTTTTTTTAAATCAGTTCCTGAAGCAGTAGCGCATGCCGCAATGTCAAAGCAGGATGCTAAATCCAAAATATTAGCAGTTAATTTTTATGGAAGGACTTTTCTGCCCTAAGTAGTGTTAACATTTATTCTGGTTTCAACTGACCATTAATGTGGTAACTGTCCATAAGGCAGTGAAATCATCATGTGGCTCATGTACTGAGCATTTTCCACATGGACTCAAAAATGGGGAGAAACCCTTTAGCGAATCAGACTCTTAGTAAGTTGGTCCCTTATAGAATGCACCGTTCTGCTCCTCTTCTAATTCTGCCTCCCCTCCAGCACTTGTCCTTTCCTACTGAGCACACTTGTCCATGCATCTGGTGCTCACCCGGTTAAAACAAGAAGCACTACAGTACAAACCCAATGCTTTTGAAAATATGTCTTTGTAACATCACAGCAGTAAAGGTCCTGTTGTCCATCCATTCTTCTGATTTAACCCTGCAGTTTGAGTTCATTACCTTGTTTTGTTGGACTTGTAGAATGACTGCGAATGTAAAAAGGGCTTTCGAGGTGATGGTATTCAATGCGAGCAAATCAACAGTTGTCTGGACCAAGAAATAAAGTGTCATTATCAGGTAAGTTACTTGTTCAGAGACTGTTTTCTAATAGGAGGGTTAGTCCTCTTGCTTTGGGCATGGTCGCAGCGTAATCATTTCCCTAAATAGGTTGGGTAAAAGCAGTGATTATGAATGTGCATAGATTTTTTTTTTTTTGTGGGGTTTTTTTTTTCATTTATTTAAAATGAAAAAGAAATGAAACAAGCAACATACAAAGGGGTACATTTGTGCGTGCTACCCGTCGCGCACAAATGTACACCCGATTTTATAACATGCGTGCGCTGCCACGCGCATGTTATAAAATCCGGGGTCGGCCACGCGCAAGGGGGTGCACACTTTGCGTGCGCCGAGCCCGAGGGGAGGGCCCGATGGCTTTCCCCGTTCCCTCCAAGGCCGCTCCAAAATCGGAGTGGCCTCGGAGGGAACTTTTCTTCCGCTCCCCCCACCTTCCTCTCCCTTCCCCTATCTAACCCAGTCCCCAGCCCTACCTAAATTCCCCCCCTACCTTGCTTAACCTTTTACGCCTGCCTCTGTCAGGCGTATCTTGCGCGTGCTGGCCGGCTGCCAGCGCGCCATCCCCCGGCACAGCCGCTGTGCTGGAGGCCTCAGTTCCGCCCCCGGACTGCCCCCGGCTCGGCGCCCCGCCCATGACCCCGCCCCTTTTTCAAAGCCCTGGGACATACACGCGTCCCGGTGCTTGTGCGCGCCGCCGAGCCTATGCAAAATAGGCTCGGCACGTGCAGGGGCAGGTTTTCGGGGTTTATGCGCGTAAGGTACGCGTGTAACCTTTTGAAAATATACCCCTTAATGTTTGGGTACTTGCCAGGTACTTGTGACTTGGATTGACCACTGTTGGAAACAGGATGTTGGTCTTGATGGACCCTTGATCTGACCGAGTATGGCATATCTTCTGTTCTTATGTCTCCATCCTTTAGCCTGATCAACAGGTCATTTACATAACAGATATTTAACTCTTTATGGAAAGAACTCTGACTGCAACTCCCTTCTTAGAAGGCTTTGGACTGACAAGGCTCTGGGTTGACCTAAAATCCTCCTCCCTTGGTAGCTGTGCCTCACATATGTACACACAGACATCTGCAGAGACTGGGAAAGAGGGATGGAAATGAGGACGTATTGTAACAAATATACTGTGTGATGCATAGAGGAGTTCATATTCAATGCATGCTGAGCAGCACATAACTGTGTCCAGTTATCTTTAAAATATATTCACCTAATGCTAACTGATTAGTTTTTCAGTTGAATATCCAGCTTGAGCAAGCAGATTTAGATCTGCTATTTGTGCAGCCGGGGCTAACAAACTTAATCCAAGTATACTATCCACCCCTTTTTTTATTCTGGATAAATTTGTATGGCCTGAAATGTTATCCTCATGAATTTAGTAAGTTAGATGGGCTCAAATTTTTAAATGGGTAGATTTAACCAGTTAACACCCAGTTTTAACACGGTAAGTCTTTTGAATATGGACCCGCGTAGTTACACCATCTCTTATGCAATGGTGAACACTCTCATAATGGTCTCCTGATGATACTCTTTTTCTCCTTCATCTTTTCAGGCAACTTGCCAGCGTGCGGCTTCCGGTTTATGGGAATGTGTTTGTCAAGAAGGCTATGAGGGAGACGGTACTACATGTTATGGAAATACAGAAAATGTAATTAATACACACACACATATATATATATATTTTCTGCTTGAATGAACACTCCAAATGGAAGAGATTTGTGGGAGGGCTGATACATAAAGGTTTAATGCTGTCAAAAAAGCTTGTATTCTTTGCAAGCTCTAATACCTTTTACTAAACCAACATGAGAGTTATTTAAAGATGAGAGCGATGAACTTGAGCTTTGAAGACCCACATGGATCTCTTCTCCATATGTGATTCTAAGATGGAAAAAAAGGAGGGCACTACAGAGAAGAAATTCTCAGTTGGGGTGGGTATCGGTAGGGTTCTAGAAATGTCAATTGGTAATTGCATTAGCATCAGTTAGCAAAAGCATAGAAATGCTGTGAAAAGGTGAAGGTATCAAGGACCTATGCAATCTCAGAAGTACAGAAACATCTCTGGACAATTTGAATATTTGCTCCTATAAGTGGCATCCAGCCTGCAAGGAATAGACCAGCATTACCACTAGAGCTCTTCCCTTAAGAACTAAAGTTATGCGCTGGTTGAAGAGTAATATGACTAATGCAAAATTTTGGAGTGATTATTTTGTGGTTAATTTGCAGCTCAGGTTCTAGTTGAATCTAAAATGCATTGTACAGAAGACACACTACATTTGTAGGTATTTCTTCAATTGTGATGGATTCTACTGTGAAAAAGGAGTGGAGGGCAGGAACTTCTTAGTTCTTCAGCAAATATAATAAAATGTGTTAATTTACACTGTATTGTTCACTGCTTTGGGTGGCTTTATTAAGGCTGGGAAGGCAGACTTTATACTAATTATTAGAGGAGAAGTATGCATCCACTTTCTCTTTGAAAATTAGCCTAGAATCGATCCCTGTACACATTTACACCTGCTAATTTGTATGGCTTAGTTTTTCCGTAAATGATTACGTACACACGTTTGAAAGTTCAAAAGTATGCGAGTCAGCGCAAGACCCTCCTGAATCCCAACCCTTCTGTCGATGGAGGGTAACTTTCAAAGCCATTCCCAAGGATAAAATAGCGCTTCACCCGCAGTAATAGGTTTTAAACAAAATTGCCCATCCAATATCTGCGTAAATGTATGCATGTATGGCCTCCATATGCGTCCCTTTACCGGCAGTAGGGGGAGCCAATCCCGGGGTCAACGTGGGGATAGGGTACGCACTTATTTGCATACTTCTAAATTTCCTAAAGCATGCATGTAATTTTCCTGAAAAAAAAAAAGCAAAAAACCTATGCACACGCATTAGGAGATGTAATTGTGTACGGGTATTTTTTCTGGGATAATTTTTAAAGGGAAAGTTCTTTCCCTTTGAAAGCTGGTTCAAATTTTGCAAGAAAAAAAATACCCATACACTTTATACCAATTCAGGGAGTTACAAAATTATCCCCATAGGGCCTACAATTAACTTCCCAAGAGGCAAACAATCGGGGAATGCCTGCTTGATTGACTATAAGGGTATGGCTTGGGGAATGAATTTGACCAATTAACTGCTGTCAGACCATTGTATGAGGTCTTTATCAACATGACCTGACTGGGCAAGATATTGTGCCACTAATGTGGGAAGCTCATACATTTCTTTTTGCCAACTTTTTCCTTAAACAGGTATTGTCTTCCCTCCCAGAAGCTGCTGCATTTTACAGATTAATAAATGTAAGTGACTCTCACTGACGTTTTGCTTAGGATACCGAGTTTGCTTCTCGGAAAACTAATATTCACGATTTTTTTTAGACATTTAAAAGAAAAAAGACGTCATGCTTTTAAAACGTTTATAATAAATTCTAATTAGATTTAATTATATTTTTATTAGCGACTAATATTTCTAGACATTTGTTCTGAGCTGTACATTTCATCATGTATTTTCTGTTCTTTCAATCCCTGAATTCTGGGCCCTCTATTTCCTCACCTCCTGAATGTATGTATTGCGATATATTTTGCTGCTGTGTTATGATTTCTGTCGATCACCACAAGGTGGCATCCTTGAGTGATAACAGAGAGAAACCCTACTACTTTCTGTTTGGCAAGGGTATCTCTGTTTTTCCAATGACTTTACTACCATCATAAAGCCATAATTAGCTTCCCAGAAGAGAGCCCTTGATATGAATAAAATAGTATAGGAACAGTTAAGCTGAAATTCAAGCTTAGACAGAAGTAGCCTTTTTTAAAGAAGCCTGTTTTGGATTACCCTAATTATACTTTGGCAGGGCATTAAAGGAAATTGAGACGAATCTTGGCTAAACTACAGTTTAAGGGGTAGAGTCCCAATCATGCACGAACGATTGAACTTATTTGAATCACGTGGAAAGGTGATGGGTGATGGGAAGGCCCTTGAAAGAAAGTTATAAAATCAAATACTAAAACCTGTCTGCTTTACTCAAGAAAAGTAGATTGTTTTTCCAGTACTGAATCAAATACTACCTGCATCACTCTTGGGAATTCCCTGGAGTGTGCCAGGAGTTGTCCCATACAACCTAAAAGTTTATGGGGTGGATTTTCAAAGGGTTACGCGCGTAACTCCGAAAACCAGCTCCTGCGCACGCCAAGCCTATTTTGCATAGGCCTGGTGACGCGCGTATGTCCCTGGGTTCGAAAAAATGGGCGGGGAGTGGGGGGGGCGGCGGCAGGGCCGAGGCCTCCGGCACAGCGGTTGTGCTGGGAGCTTGCGCGCCAGCACTTGGCCTGCGCGCGCAACCTACGCCTGCCCAGAGGCAGGCGCAACTTCGCCAACAAAGGTCAGGGGGGTTTTAGATAGGGCTGGGGGGCGGGTTAGGTAGGGGAAGGGAGGGGAAGGTGGGGGGGGGGGGCGCGGAGGGAACAGGGAAAGCCATCGGGGCTCCCCTAGGGCTTGGCGTGCTCAAGGTGCATAAGTGTGCACCCCCTTGTGCGCGCCGAACCCGAGTTTTATAACATGCGCGCGGCAGCGCACACATGTTTTAAAATCGGGCGTAGATTTGTGCGCGCCGGGTTGCGCACACAAATCTATGCCCGCGCATAGGTTTAAAAATCTGGTCCTATGTGTATTAAACAGAGATGATTAATTGGTAATGTTTTAATGAAACATCTCATCTGGGACTACAAATTGAGACATTTTGTCAGAATGGGACTAGTTTAGAAATTAGGATCCAACTGAAGCTGTACTTGGTTGTCCGTGACTAAGAACGTAAGAATTCCCATGCTGGGTCAGACTAAAGGTCCATCACGCCCAGTATCCTGTCTCCGACAGTGGCCAGCCTGGGTCATCAGAAAATAACTGACAGATCCTAAACAGCAGATCCAGGGATAAGCTGTGGCTTTCCCTAAGTCCACCCAGCTAATAATTGGTTATGGACTTTTCCTCCAGGAACTTGTCCAAACCTCCCTTTTAAAAACCAGATAGGCTAGATGCTTTAATCACATCCTCCAGCAACAAATTCCACAGCTTGTCTGTGCATTGAGTGAAAAAAATACTTTTGCCAATTTCTTTTAAATCTGCTACCTGCTAGTTTCATGGAGCGTCCCCACATCCTTGTACTGTTTGAAAGGGTAAATAACCGTTCCCTAGGCTATTGTATAAATCTCTATCACATCCCCTCTCATCCATCACTTCCCTGTAAATCTTTCCTCCTTTTCCAATACTTTTCTCACCTTTGATTGCTTTTTGTCTGAACATCTCATATTCACTGCATTGAGATTTGTTTTATTTATTAGAATTTACTAACCGCCTTTTTGAAAGAAACTTTCACCCAAGGCAGTGATCTAATATTTTTAGAAAGGAGGCAATACAAAAGGAGGCATGTCGCAGACTGTGCAAACTCAATATGATGCAACATGGTGGTAATACCTCTTATCTTCTTTACAACACAGGATGCAGCCATCAATACGATGCTGTCGGAAGCTTCAAATATAACCGTCCTTGTGCCCTCACTTCGAGCTTTTGAGAGCATGGACCAAGATAGCAAAGACTTTTGGATAACTAAAAATAACATTGAAACTCTAGTAAAGTAAGTAGTGTTTGATTCCTGGTATTTTATTTATTTCATAAAATAATATACTATTTTGGATAATAAACATCAATCGAGACTACAATTGACAGGCTATGTTCCCAGGGCATTTTTTACTTCCTTCTACTAAAAATACTTGGCAGACTTACTTGCAAAATGTTTGGCTGTACTGGTATGTACATTTATTCAAAGAATAGAATGCCTTTGATTTTGAAAATGTATTATATCAACTTTATCAAAAAATTTAAAAAATGTATTAAACTAGATATAAAATAGAAGTTTATCTGAAATATCTTGCTGAGCATATCATTCCAGCTCATATACATTATGGCAGAATAATGCATTCATCACATATTTGAAGCTAAATAGTTGAAAAAATGGGACACATCAGTTTTTATTATTAGAAGGAATTTGAATAGTGTTTAAAGCTGTCATTTAAGCACTTAAGAGTTCATATTAATGATTCTTGATGTTTATCATGGAGATTCAAGATAGATGCTCCTTACCTATCTCAGAGAACAAATATATAGATAGATAGATACATACACACATATAGATAAATACAGAAAAAATATATATATTTATATAATCAACAAACAGAGAAAAGGGCTGTCAAGAAGAGGCAAAGTTAGTATTTCCTCTGTACTGGTTTCATGTCATATGAGGGCATCACCAGTTAACATAAACTGCCAGTCCCAGTCATGTTTACATTTTGTGCACGGATTTTTTTTCGTGTCATTTTCATTTCAGGTCATTATCTGTTTGATTTTGTTTTTAAAATGGTTCGGGTGGTGTGTATTTCGGGTTTCCCTAATTTTGGAGTTAGTATGCACTCAGTTCCGTTAGTGCACAGTAACTAGTTTTCCTAATTTCGGAGTTCGTACGCACTAATTAGTTTTCCTAATTTCAAAGTTAGTGCGAGCTAACAGGACTTAGTGCACGCTGTTGCGCCTGTCGGTTGCAGATGGCTGCGCCCTCTCTGTCTCACCTCTCTTCTTCCTTTTTCCTCTTCTTTAGGCAAGATGGCTGCCTCCTCCGCTCCTCGCCGACCTCTCCGGCATCTCCGGACTGGCATGGGCGATTGCATTCACCATTTTCCCTCTGAGGTCACCTAAGGAATGCGCGCGCGCGCTTTGCCTCTCCTTTTGAATATGTCTTGGCGGGAACCTCGGGGCATCCCCACCACATGGCGTCACTACCTCCGGGTATGTAAGCTCCCCTCTCCATTCCAGCTACGAGTTAGCAAGGAATCTCCCTGCTGATCTCTGCCTGTGAGCAGACGCCTCTGCTCTGTGTCTCTCGCTCCGGAACAACTTAGGTACCCACTCTTCAGGGGCCTTGCTTCACTCCTGCCTACCCTTCGGGGCTATCAGCTTCCAGCAAAGACACTTAAGGTACCCGTTCCTCGGGGGCCTTACCTCGCTCTTTGCCTACCCTTCGGGGTTACCAGCTTCCTGCCTGGACTCCTAGGTATCCACTCCTTGGGGACCTTGCTCCGTCCTGGACCTCTGCCCTCGGGGCTTTCTCTTCTACAGATTCAAGCCTGAGTCAGTACTTCAGCTCTTGAATCTGTCTCTGCCTTGTCTCACCCTTATGCATTAGATTCTCGGCCTACCCCGCATCGTGGACCACTACCGCATCTACCTCACTGGCATATCATCTGTGCCCGGGTTCTCAGCCTACCCCACTCTGCGGACCACTATTGGACCCCTCTCCCTTCCGGGACCTGGGGAGACTCTAAACTTATGCTGCAGTGGACAGACTGGACTACACCATCAGAGTTCCCTCTCCTCTGGTTTGGATCACAGCCCCGCTCCTCGGGTTATCAACACTCCTGCTATATAATAAAGACTTACTGTCTGCTGTCTCCATTTCTGCTAGAGCTAGCCTATTGCTGCAAGTCCTCACAGGGCTCTGCCCTGTGGGAGGAGCCATCTCTTGCAGCGACCAGGGGCCCATGACTCAATGTCTCAAACACAATAGATTGCTAACTCTATGGGCCCGGCTCAGCTCTCAGCCTTACAGGCCATTCCTGGCCTGGCCCAGCAGATTGCCAAGCAACAGAAAGACACTAGCCATCGCCTTTAACCAGTTGAATGCCCGACTGAACACACCGGTGCCGGGGAAAGAATCCACTCCTCAAGTGGTTGCTGTTCGCACCTTTGTGCCACTACTAGCTACTACCTGCTTCTCTGGAGATGCCCTGCTGTGTAGGGGCTTTATTAATCAGTTCGTTGCAACCAAATTATTTTCCCAACGCTGTTTCCAAGACTACCTATATCCTATCGCTGCTCGATGGAAGAGCCCTGGCCTGGGCTTCACCTCTCTGGGAACACAATGACCCTGTTCTAAGTGACCTGCCTTGTTTCTTAAACCTGTTCAAGTCTGTGTTTGACAATCCAGCTTGTCAGACCATTGCAGGGTCTACTTTTCTACACCTTCTACAAGGAAGCAAGCCCTTACGTTATTGAATTTAAAACTTTATCATCTGAACTTCACTGGGATTTGGGATGTCTATGTCTATATTCCTGGAGGGCCTCAACTCCTGTATAAAAAATGAACTAGCGGCTCGTGACTTGCCAGATACCCTGGAATCTCTCATTGATTTAGCTGGGAGAATTGATCGCCGGATATGTGACCGGACCCAGGAGACCAAGAGCCCCAAGAAACACACCTCGGGAAGTAACCGCCCCAGAGTCATGCATATGGCTTCTACCCAACCTTTTGCACCTAGTGAAGAGGACGAACCCATGCAGTTAGGCCGCAGCCATTTAACCCCAAAGGAGAGACAGTTTCGCAAATGCATGGGCCTCTGTATCTACTGTGGCCAATCCGTCCATGCTGTCCAGACTTGTCCTATCTGTCCGGGAAACTTGCAGACCTAGGATCCGCTGGAGGACTCTTCCTAGGTCTGACTACACCCTCTCCTCCATTATCACTCCCTGTCTCTCTCGTCTCTGGGAGCCTTGAGTTCCAGACACTCGCACTTGTAGATTCAGGTGCCGGAGGAAATTTTATTCTAAAAAGGCTAGTAGAACACCTGCGAATTCCCACTACTCCGATGGCTATTCCACTCCTGCTGTCATCCATACATGGTGAACCACTACCTGGAGAGGTCTCCCTGATCACTCAGCCCATATGCTTTCACACGGGGGCCTTACACTCCGAGACCATCTCCTTCCTGGTCCTTGAGAAAGCCATTCACCCCATGGTGCTCAGCTTACCCTGGCTGCAGGAACACACACCTCAATTCAACTGGACTACCATGGAGCTCTCACAGTGGGGTTCTGGATGCCATGACCAGTGTCTTTCAAGAGTCACTCCTTTACCATGTATGTCAACCACTCTATCGCTACCTGGCCGACCACCGTAATACGGGTCTTTTCAGGATGTCTTCTCCAAGCAAGCTGTGGACGTTCTACCTCCACACAGAACATTTGATTGTGCGATAAACCTCAAGCCTAACTCGGAACCTCCCAAGGGAAAGGTTTACCCCCTCTCGTTATCTGAGACTGAGGCCATGTCGGCCTATATCCAAGAAAACCTGCAAAGGGCTTCATTAGGCCCTCTAAGTCCCTGGCAGGCACGGGGCTCTTTTTTGTTTGAAAGAAGAATGGTTCCCTTCGCCGTTGTATTGATTACATAGGACTGAACGAAATTACCATCAAAGATCGTTACCCTGTACCGCTGATAACCGAATTGTTTGACCGACTCCAGGGGGCCAAGATCTTTACCAATTTGGATTTAAAAGGGGCCTACAACCTGGTCCGAATCCATTCCGGGGATGAATGTAAAACAGCCTT
The DNA here is from genome assembly GCF_901001135.1 of Rhinatrema bivittatum. Lineage (NCBI taxonomy): Eukaryota > Metazoa > Chordata > Amphibia > Gymnophiona > Rhinatrematidae > Rhinatrema > Rhinatrema bivittatum. The sequence continues at coordinate 215,394,556 of NC_042618.1, read as the reverse complement.
TAATACCCGTGATGGACATTTTGAGTACTTAGTCATGCCCTTTGGCTTGTGCAATGCACCAGCGGTGTTTCAGAATATGATGAACGAAATACTGCGAGACTTACTTTACCAGTGCGTAGTGGTGTATTTAGATGACATCCTGATCTTCTCTCCAGATCCTCAAACACATCAGGCAGATGTGGTAAAAGTACTTCAAAGACTACGAGACAACCATCTCTATGCGAAGCTCGAGAAGTGTGCTTTTCATCAGGAGTCTGTGCCCTTTCTGTGGTACATTGTGTCCAAAGATGGCTTTCAGATGAATCCCCAAAAGATGAAAAGCATTAAAGATTGGCCTCAACCTATGGGGTTGAAGGCTTTACGCAGTTTTCTCGGCTTCATCAAACATTATTCCACCTTAATAGCACCACTCACGGCCATAAACAGAAAAGGAGCTAATCCATCTCAGTAGTCTCAAAGAGGCGTTCCAAAAAACACCTTGTCTTCGCCACCCTGATCCTTGTCGTCCATTCATCATCAAGGTTGATGCTTCTGACGTCGGCATGGGAGCAGTACTGAGCCAATACAGCGATACCAATGTCCTCCATCCCTGCTCATTCTTCTCACGATGCTTCTCTCCAGTCAAAAAGAATTATGCAATTGGAGGAAAAATAAAAAGTCATGGGATAGGTGGCGATGTCCTTTCGTGGATTACAAGCTGGCTAAAAGACAGGAAACAGAGAGTAGAATTAAATGGACAATTTTCTCAGTGGAAGGGTGTGGGCAGTGGAGTGCCTCAGGGATCTGTATTGGGACCCTTACTTTTCAATATACAACCAACAGGTACGCAGTCTTGGCATTACTATTGACAACCAGCTTTCCTTCAAAAAACACATCAACGACACGCTTAGAGCCTGTTATTTCAAACTCCACTCCCTCAAAATAATTAAACCCCTACTGCACCTTAGTGACTTTCACACCAATTTCAAGCTTTTATCCTATCCAAAATCGACTACTGCAATGCCTTACTACTAGGTTTACCCAAAAGCACACTACTGCCTTTACAATTAATCCAAAATGCAGCTGCACGCATCCTCACAAACACACACAAAAACGACCACATTACCCCTGTTCTAAAAAATCTGCACTGGTTACCTGTTGCTGAAAGAATTACATATAAAACACTCACTCTCATCCATAAAGCTCTCCACAATCAAAACATGCACTGGTTCTCGGAACACCTCACCTTTCACAATTCAAACAGACCAATAAGGCAACAACACAGAGCCACCCTCAACATTCCCTCACCTAAACAATCTAAACTTGGCTCCACTAAAGCTTGGGCTATATCCTTAGCTGGACCCGCTCTATGGAACAAACTCCCTCCCAACCTACGGTAGGAACCCTGCCCAAAAAAATTTAAGCAGAATCTGAAAACCTGCCTATTTAGGCAAGCATTCCCTGAATAACCTTCCCGCCCCCTCTAGCCCCCTTTCCTCCTCCTATTCTGCTCTAGTTTATTACTTAATTAGCTATGTAATTAGACTGCAAACATGTAAATAGTTATTTTTGTGAGTATCTGTATTCTGCCTCTTGTTTGCCCTAACCATATTTAGTGATTTAATTAGCTATGTTACTAGACATCCTCCCTGTAATTAGTTATTAATGAGTTCATGTACATATCCTTTGCTCTTACTCCATTATCCTGTTAAGTGGTTCCCCCCTTATATGTTTATTTTACATTGCTCGCTGTTTTTCTATATTATGCCCATTGTTCCTTGTTCTCTGTAAAGCTCGTTTAGCTATGGTTATGTTTTATGTGAACCGATGAGATGTTCCCAACATTCGTCGGTATATAAAAGCTTACTAAGTAAATAAATAAATAAACAAATAAATAAATGATCTGGAAAGAAATACGACAAGTGAGGTAATCAAATTTGCAGATGATCCAAAATTGTTCAGAGTAGTTAAATCACAAACAGATTGTGATAAATTTCAGGAAGACCTTGTGAGGCTGGAAAATTGGGCATCCAAATGGCAGATGAAATTTAATGTGGACAAGTGCAAGGTGATGCATATAGGGAAAAATAACCCATGCTATAGTTACACAATGTTAGGTTCCATATTAGGTGCTACTACCCAAGAAAGAGATCTAGGCGTCATAGTGGATAACACAATGAAATCGACGGTTCAGTGTGCTGCTGCAGTCAGAAAAGCAAACAGAATGTTGGGAATTATTAGAAAGGGAATGGTGAATAAAACAGAAAATGTCTTTATGCCTCTGTATCGCTCCATGGTGAGACCGCACCTTGAATACTGTGTACAATTCTGGTTGCCACATCTCAAAAAAGATATAATTGTGATGGAGAAGGTACAGAGAAGGGCGACCAAAATGATAAAGGGAATGGAACAGCTCCCCTATGAGGAAAGACTAAAAAGGTTAGGACTTTTCAGCTTGGAGAAGAGATGGCTGAGGGGGGATATGATAGAGGTGTTTAAAATCATGAGAGGTCTAGAGCGGGTAGATGTGAATCGGTTTTTTACTCTTTCAGATAATAGAAAGTCTAGGGGGTACTCCATGAAGTTAGCATGGGGCACATTTAAAACTAATCGGAGAAAGTTCTTCACTCGACGCACAATTAAACTCTGGAATTTGTTGCCAGAGGATGGGGTTAGTGCAGTTAGTGTAGCTGTGTTTAAAAAAGGATTGGACAAGTTCTTGGAGGAGAAGTCCATTACCTGCTATTAATTAAGTTGACTTAGATAATAATCACCGCTATTACTAGCAACGGTAACATGGAATAGGCGCTAGGGTACATTTTAAAACACAGCGCGCGCGCGTACTTTTATTCGCGCACCAGGCGCGAACAAAAGTACGCTGGATTTTATAAGATACGCGCGTATCTTATAAAATCCGGGGTCGGCGCGCGCAAGGGGGTGCACATTTGTACAACTTGCGCGCGCCGAGCCCTGTGCGCGCTGCCCGTTCCCTCCGAGGCCGCTCCGAAAGCGGAGCAGCCTCGGAGGGAACTTTCTTTCCGCCTCCCCCCACCTACCCCCCCCAACCTCTGTCGCACAAGTTACGCCTGCTCGAGGCAGGTGTAACTTTGCACCCGCCGGGCCGGCTGCCGCAAGCCATGTTCCATCTGGGTGCTGGTCCGGTGGCCGCGGCCACGCCCCCAGAACGCCCCCGGGCCAAAACCACGCCCGTGGCACCGCCCCCGGATGATGTGCCAACCGCGTCACGCCCCCCCGACACATCCCCCGATGATGCGCCGACCGCGTCACGCCCCCCAACACACCCACCCCAAGAAAGCCCCGGGACTTACGCGCATCCCGGGGCTTTGCGCGCGCCAGAAGCCTATGCAATATAGGCTCGGCGCGCACAGGGGCCTTTTAAAAGGGTTACGCGCGTAACCCTTTTAAAATCCGGCCCTTAGTTTTTGGGTACTTGCCAGGTTCTTATGGCCTGGATTGGCCACTGTTGGAAACAGGATGCTGGGCTTGATGGACCCTTGGTCTGACCCAGTATGGCATGTTCTTATGTTCCTGCAGGGTATTCACTTGCTCCACTCCAGGTTTTCTATACCCCTGCCACAGGCTTTAAGCACTGTGACTTTTCTTCTGACACCTGTCCTACAGTGCCCTCACTGGCTCTGCTTTAGGCTTTGTTCGGTGTCTCTGGTAGCTACATTCCTTTAGTAAAGAGCAACTCGCTTGCTGCTGGAAGGCCCGTCCTGCTCAAACACACAGCAACTCTGGCAGCTTTATCTGCAGGCCACACTCTGTTCAAGACAGTCTCTCTGCACAAATGTTTCCTCTTTTTTTTCTTCTGTGAAAAGGTTAAAAAAAAGGGGGGGGGGGGGGAATCCTGTTTCACCAGCATCTGCTTCACCAGCACTAACTCATTTATAGCTCTGCCTTGGCAAGCAGACGTGACCCCTTTATTTGCAATGCTACATTTAAACCTACTTTTACTTTCAGGCCCCAGATGACTCTTCCCTGCATTAAAACACAGATTTTCAGCATTTAAATTCTGTGCTCCCCTGAGCCTCAGGCTTTTAAACTACTCAGTGTCTATCTGTGGCTAGTAGCACTGCTTCTGTACCAAATTGCTTCTTTGGAGCAGTGTTTGGCTTTTGTGCTCCCCTGAGCCACAGACTTTTAAAGTCCTCATTGCTCTGCGCATGCCTGTGCTCTGTACCCTGTTTAGAGCCACATGTCCTCTTGCTCAGTTCTCAGTGTTCCCTGTGTGTTCCCTGAGCCACATCCTTTAAAAACTCTTCATAGTGCTCTGTGTGCAAGCTTTGCAGCAATGCTGTGCCTCCCAAAATGGCTTCTTTGGCAGCCCATATACGCACAACAAACTTTCTTTTCTTCACTCTGTTCCTCCCCTTGAAGATATGAGTTTCTTTCTGTGCTCAGCTTAGAGAGAAATCCCCAAACTGATACCATATAGGGATGTCAAGCAACTTTATTAAGCTAAAGGCAGAAACTTCGCTGACTCCAACCTTTTCTTAACAGATTATAACTTTATTCACACTTCTTAGCATGCAATGAATGTAAAGTGCCTACTAGGGGTGTGCATTCATTTGCAACGTATTGGCAATCTGCAACGTATAAGGCCATATTCGTTGTATTCGTGGGGAAACGAAACATATCGTGATTCCCACGAATACAATGAATCTTCACCGAATTATTTGGCCATCTAATTGAGTGAATTTAAACAAAACCCCCACCCTCCTGACCCCCCCCAAGACTTACCAAAACTTCCTGGTGGTCCAGCGAGGGTCCAGGAGCCATCTATTGCACTCACGCCGTCAGCTGCCGGTATTCAAATTGGCACCGATAGCCCCTGTGACATAGTAAGGGCAAAGGCTATCGGCACCCAAGACTTGCCAAAAGTCCCTGGTGGTCCAGCGGGGGTCCGGGAGCGATCTCCTGCACTCAGGCCATCGGCTGCCAGTAATCAAAATGGCGCCGATAGCCTTTGCCCTGACTATGTCACAGGGGCTATTGGCGCCATTTTGAATACCGGCAGCCGACGGCCCGACTGCAGGAGATCGCTCCCGGATCTCCGCTGGACCACCAGGGACTTTTGGAAAGTCTTGGGGGACCCTCCTGACCTCCATAAGACTTTCCAAAAGTCCCTGGTGGTCCAGCGGGGGTCCGGGAGCGATCTCTTGCACTCGGGCCGTCGGCTGCTAGTAATCAAAATGGCACCGATAGCCTTTGCCCTGACTATGTCACAGGGGCTATTGGCGCCATTTTGAATACCGGCAGCCGACGGCCCGACTGCAGGAGATCGCTCCCGGATCTCCGCTGGACCACCAGGGACTTTTGGAAAGTCTTGGGGGACCCTCCTGACCTCCATAAGACTTTCCAAAAGTCCCTGGTGGTCCAGCGGGGGTCCGGGAGCGATCTCTTGCACTCGGGCCGTCGGCTGCTAGTAATCAAAATGGCGCCGATAGCCTTTGCCCTTACTATGTCTCAGGGGCTATCGGCACCATTTTGAATACTGGCAGCTGACGGCGTGAGTGCAGGAGATGGCTCCAGGACCCCCGCTGGACCACCAGGGACGTTTGGTCGGGAGTCCCCCCCAAGATTTACCAAAACTCCCTAGTGGTCCAGCAGGGGTCCGGGAGCCATTTACTATACTCGGGCCGTCGGCTGCCAGTATTCAAAATGGCACCGATAGCCTTTGCCCTTACTATGTCACAGGGGCTACTGGTGCCATTGGTTGGCCCCTGTCACATGGTAGGAGCACAAGATGGCGCCGGCCGTCCATTGCTCCTACCATGTGACAGGGGCCGACCAATGGCACCGGTAGCCCCTGTGACATAGTAAGATCAAAGGCTATCGGCACCATTTTGAATACTGGCAGCCAACAGCATGAGTGCAGTAGATGGCTGCCGGACCCCCGCTGGACCACCAGGGAGTTTTGGCAAGTCTTGGGGGGGTCAGGAGGGTGGGGGTGTAGTTAATTACATTTTAGCTGGGAAACAAATAAGAATGGAACGCATGAATGGATCGGGGCCCCCCCTTGCCGAATGCAACGTATCTGCCCCCCCACGAATACGAATACCGAATGTAATGTATGCGGACCCTCTGCACATCCCTAGTGCCTACATGCTAGCAGCAGTGCTCACAGTTTTAGTAAGAATAGAAATGTATATAGGAGCTGCCTTCTCCTAGAGATGGGGGAGCCTCCTAATCCCAGCTGAACTCTGACTCTTATCATCCCCAGCAGAGTCCCGCCCACAGAACTCTTCCTGCCCAGCAGGGTCTCGCCCATAGAGATCTTTCCCTCTGTGGGAATTTAAGATGGACCAGGCATCTAGTCTGGTCCCGCACAGGTTAAGGAGGGCCACTCCTTCACAGTACTATTTTACTTTCACATGTAAAAGTAGGAAAAGTATGCATGTTCAATGCATTGATATATGTGTTTCAATGCAGTGCATGTATTCACACATAAGAGATAGATGTGTTTTATAAAATACATATATATCATACGTGGATTATAAGCCACTATGGTAAAACTATGTGCGCCCGTATATAAACGTATGTGCTTCCGCGTGCAGTTGTTATCCTCAGTGTGGGCAGGATTCTCCTCCTGCATAGAATTTTCACTTCTCCTGTGGAATTTGGGTGGTCCCTGTTGGGGTCCTTGGCCCACACACACCACTTTCTATAACCTTGACTATTACTTATTTCTATAGCGCTCCTAAATGTATGCAGTGTTGTACTAATACACATAGGGCCGAATTTTAAGATCTACGCCCGATTTTATAACATGCGTGCGCAGCCGCGCGCATGTTATAAAATCCGGGGTCGGCACGCGCAAGGGGATGCACACTTGTGCGCCTTGCGCATGCCGAGCCTAGGGGAGCCCCGATGGCTTTCCCCGTTCCCTCCGAGGCCGCTCCGAAATCGGAGCGGCCTCGGAGGGAACTTTCCTTCTGCCTTCCCCTCCCTTCCCCTACCTAACCCGCCCCCCAGCACCATCTAAAAAAAAACCCCTTACCTTTGTTAAATAAGTTGTGCCTGCCTTTGGGCAGGTGTAGGTTGTGCGCGCCGGCCAAGTGCTGGCGCGCGATCGCCCGGCACGACCGCTGTGCTGGTGGCCGCGGTCCTGCCCCCGCTCCACCCCGCCCACTCCCCACCCCTTTTTTCAAGCCCCGGGACATAAGCACGTCCCAGGGCTTGCGCGCGTCGCCGGGCCTATGCAAAATAGGCTCGGCGCACGCAGGAGCGGGTTTTCGGGATTACGCACGTAATATACGTGCATAACCATTTGAAAATCCCATAAGGGACAGTTCCTGCTCTATAGAGCTTACAATCACCATCTAAGTCAGTCACCGCCAGTCTGACAATTCTACCTCCCCTCTCATCTTCCCAAACTGTTGAGTTGTTCTCATGAGACCATGAATTTGTTTGAGCAGCGCGTGCGTTCGTGCATCATGTGGCTCAAACTTACTGAGACCTGCGCAGAAATGGAATGCAACAGCTGTCAGACTTGGAGGGGGTCAGGATGGGGACAGGCCAATGGAGGCTGGCTGATGGGAAAAGCGTGTAGGGTGGAGACTGATTGGGATGTGATGGGGGGAGAGAACATGTTGGAGGGAGATACAAGTCGGGGTTGAGGGAGAGAGAGAGTACTGGTGGGGAGGAAGAGTGTGTGGGGGGAAATGACCTCGTGTGAAAGGAAGAATGGTCTACTGCCTTCTGGTTTACAGGGATTTTAATTTGGAGCATGAGAGGAGCTATGGGCAGCAGAAGTATATTTGAACCGCTGGCATTTCTAACAACTATGGACACCACTGTGTTGCCACAGGTATTAGCATTTGAAAGAATCTGCACTGCCTACAGCTCAGAGCTCCCTTGTGTTCCCTGGATTGCCAGGGTAAAATCCCTGAAAGCCATCAGCCCTGATTCCGATGTTCTATAACATTAATCCTGTGGGGAATTCTACATCTTTGTATAAAAACTGTTTTCAGTATTTCAGTTTAAATTATTACTCATATGACATTATTTTGACAAATAAAAAGTGCAGAATTTTGCAATATTGTAAAATATCAAGAGAATTTTTCAAAAAGTCCATGTAGTTTCAAAGCATGAAGGTGCTTTTCGCGAGCACACTTTATGCTGGTATTCAAAGTAAAATAAATTTATTTTATTTATTTATTTTATTTTATTTATTTATTTTTAATTTTTATATACCGAAGTTCTTGTGGGAATTACAAATCACTCCGGTTTACATAAAATGATGAACTGCCCAACAGCGGATGGGGGCTTTACATAGAACTGTAGAACATAAGGAACAATAAAACCGGATGTCAATTTAACATAGTAATAATAAATATAATATAATATGTACATACAATTTAACTATTTAACGTAGTAGAGATGACCTGTCAAATCTACCATATAGATACAATAAGAGTAATATAGTGAACTTATGGATTCAAAAATTGATTGAGCAGTTGTGGAGTCCTGATAGTAGGAATTGGTGAGATGTCGATAATTTAGGGATACTATTATTTAGGAAGTCCTCTTGTCTAAGTATCATTGAGAATCTGGGAAGGCTTGTTGGAAAAGCCAGGTCTTCAGTCTTTTTTTGAACTCTTGATGACTGGGTTCTAGTCTTAGATCTGGGGGGAGAGCGTTCCACTGGTGGGGTCCAGCTGAAGATAATGCTCGTTTGCTCAATGCTGATTTTACTTGTGGGACATGCAGTGTTCCTTTGTATGCGCTTCTAATTGGTCTGGAAGATGTATGCGGTTGAAGTTGAGTGCTTAGCATGATAGGAGCCAGATTGTATATTGCTTTGTGTACTATTGTGAGTATCTTATAGAGTATCCTATATTTGATGGGAAGCCAATGTAAGTTATGAAGGATTGGGGTGATATGGTCTTTTTTGTTAGAACTTGTGAGGATTCTAGCAGCGGAATTCTGTACCATCTGTAATGGTTTGATGGTGTTGAAGGGTAGACCTAGCAGAAGGGAGTTGCAATAGTCGAGCTTTGATAGTATGATGGATTGCAGTACAAGCCTGAAGTCCGAGAAGTAGAGGAGGGGTTTAAGTTTTTTAAGGACTTGCAGTTTGTAAAAGCAGTCCTTAGTGGTAGTGTTTACGAACTTTTTTAGGTTTAGATGGTTGTCTAGCCAGGCTCCAAGGTCTCTGACGTCGGGTGAGAACTTGCTATTTGAGTTATGAGAGAGGTTTGATGAGATTGTAAGGGGATCCTGGGAGACAATGAGCATTTCGGTTTTATTGTCATTCAATATTAGGTTGAGGTTTGAGAGGATGTTTTTAATCGGCTGTAGGCATTCGTTCCAGTATGTGATGGTTTTTTCAAGGGATTCTGAGATCAGGAGAAGGATTTGTATGTCGTCTGCATAGAGGTAGTGTGTAAGCTTGAGGTTTGAGAGTAGGTGGCAGAGAGGGAGGAGGTAGATATTGAAGAGGGTGGGTGAAAGTGAGGAACCTTGTGGGACTCCTAGATCTGTGAGGACTGGATGCGATTCTTTGTTGTTTGTTCTAACTTTGTAGAATCTGTTGCTTAAGAAGGACTGGAACCATCTTAGAGCTGTGCCTTTGATCCCTATATTGGCAAGTTGGTCTATAAGTATCGTGTGTTTTACCGTGTCAAACGCAGCAGAAAGATCAAGAAGAACAAGCAGGTACGATTGTTTTTTCTCCAGGTTAATGAGGATGGTGTCAGTGAGAGATAGTAATAGAGATTCGGTGTTTAGGCGTTTTCGGAAACCATATTGAGCCGGGGATAGAATATTATGATCTTCCAGGTATTCTGACAGTTGCTTGTTGACAATTTTCTCCATCAGTTTGGCAATGAGTGGTAAGTTAGCGATAGGTCGAAAGTTAGCTGGGTCCGATGGAGAGGCGTTTGGTTTTTTTAGTAGTGGTTTGAGGATTGCCAATTTTAACTGGTTGGGAACTAGACCTTGAGAAAGGGATGAGTTAATAATTTCTGCCATTGGTTTTGAGATGGTGTTTGGTATGGCTATGAGGAGATTAGTTGGTAATGGGTCTGATGGATGGGAGGATGGTTTGAGTTTCTTGAGTGTATTTTCTATCTCCAGTGAAGAAGTGAGCTCGAATGAGTCCAGGCATGTGTTTTGTTGCGGCAGGGCTGTTAGGTGGTATGTTTGGGTGGAGCTGTTGGTTGTGATTGAATGTGTAAGGTTGGTGATTTTTGTCTTAAAGTAGTCGGCGAGTTCGTTTGCTTTGTTGAGAGCTTGGTGGTCTGGGATGGTGGGAGGAGATGGTTTGGTTAGAGAGGAGACATATGAGAAAAGAGCCTTTGAGTCGAAAATGAAGTTGTGTATTTTTTTTGCGTAGAATTCTCTCTTTGTTCTAAGGATAGTATTCCTGTAAGTGTTGAGGAGGGATTTGTAGATGGCATGTGTCGAAGTGGTTGGGTTTTTTCTCCAGCTTTGTTCATTTTTTCTTAGCGATTGCTTTAGTGATTTAAGTTCTGGGGTAAACCAGGGTTTTCTATTGTCTAATGTGGGTTGTATGGTTTTGGTTGAAGTTGGGCAGATTTGATCTGCGATTTTATTGTTGATAGTGATCCATGAGGTGGTTGCAGTTATTGCGTCTGTAAGGTCTAGTTGGTTTAGTGCTTCGGACATCTTTTCGCTGAGTGTGTCTGGAGAGCATGGTTTCCTGAAGTGGATGGTGGATTTGGTAGCGACTTGAGGTGGTGGGTTGTTGATCTTAAGGGTTGTGCGGATGACTCTGTGGTCAGACCAGGGAACTGGAGAACAAGTGGGGTTGGTGTGAATGGTAAAGGGTTCGTTAATGAAAATAAGGTCCAAAGTATGGCCTGCCTTGTGGGTAGGACTGTTGATGATTTGCGTAAAGCCCAAATGGTTGAGTGAGGAGAGGACTGTTTGGCAGTTGATGGATTGTGTAGTAGCATCTACATGTAAATTAAAGTCTCCGAGGATTATTGCAGGTTTGTCTGTGTTTATATGTTTGGCTATAAGTTCGATCAGCGGTGAGGGATCCAATTCTAAGGTTCCTGGTGGGGCGTAAACTAATGCTAGTTGGATTTGTTCTGATTTAAAGAGGGAGAATTCTATTTTGGTGGAGGTGTTCGTAAGTTGTAAGGTTATACTTAGACCTTTTTTTGCTGCAAGGAGGAGTCCTCCACCTCTTTTTTTGGGCCTGGGGACAGAGAATAGGTCGCAGGATTGCATGGGAAGCTGATTTGTGAGTACAGTATCTGTGTGTTTTAGCCATGTCTCTGTGATAGCACAGATATCTGGGTTAACTTCTATGAGAGAGTCACTGAGGATGTCCATTTTTTTGGTAAGAGACTGTGCGTTGAATAGGGTTAAGGTAAACAGAGAGAGTCCTAGGAATTGCGTAATTGGAGATATCATTATTGGTATAATCCTTTGTTCTCGTGCAATGTGATGTATTGTAGGTTTTGTATGCTTTCTGAGTTTGTGCCAAATTTTGGGTATGGTGTAGAGGTGCATTATTGTGGCTTAGTTGGTTGTGAAAATGTTGCGGTATTAGAGATACTGCAATAGGTATAGGGGAGACTTGATGAATGCTAGAGAGACTGGATGGATGCTGTAAGCTGGAGAGTCTGGATGATTGCTGGATGCTGTATGCTTGAGAGTCTGGATGATTGCTAGAGAGACTGGATGATTGCTGGATGATTGCTGGAGAGACTGGATGATTGCTGGAGAGACTGGATGATTGCTGGGTGTTGTATGCTGGAGAGACTGGATGATTGCTGGAGAGACTGGATGATTGCTGGAGAGACTGGATGATTGCTGGGTGCTGGGCAGTCTGGAGGAGTGTTGAAAAAGCAGATGTGTGAATGAAGCCTGGATAATGGAGTCCCTGGACGAATGCTTGGGTGGAGCTGACGTTGTGTGATTCGGTTGTGGAGGGTTGGGTGGCAGAGCCGTTTGGTGTCGGTGGTTTCTTGTTATATCTCAGGTTCACACGAAGGAGCACGACAAAGGGGCAGGCCCCTTTGTCGTGCTCCTTAGGCGCGCGACGCTCGGCGCGCGACGCCTAACAGGGTGTAGATTTGAAGCCCAGCCGGGCTGTAGCTGGTTGGCTGGCTTCTGGTTTTGGGCGGGACTTGGAGCGGTTCGCGGTTTTTTTGTCTTTTTTTCGCCGCGTTTCTTTGGGCGGATTAGGCCTCGGAGCGTGCGGCTGGCGTCGGGGTCCCCCGGGTGGGGAGGCCGAGTACTGACCTGACCTTCCCCCGGTGGGGCTCCGGCGCCGGTCGCGCAGGTCTACGGTCGCGGTGTTGAGCAGGAGCGAAATGGCGCCTGCAGCCTTGTTTTAAAGCCCAGCCGGGCTGTAGCTGGTTGGCTGGCTTCTGGTTTTGGGCGGGACTTGGAGCGGTTCGCGGTTTTTTTGTCTAAAATAAAAGCTGTTTTGTTTGCATAGGCATTCCCATCTGGTATTTCTTGATTTCTTCTATAATCTGTTTATTTATCCGTTTCAAATCCCACATTATATTATGACTTTTATAGATTTTATTTTATTTTTTATGATTTTGAATGCATAATGAAATATCTGTTATGTTATGTTGCACCCTGCTGAGAACAGGCTTTTCGGATCAGCAGGTTATATATAGTTTTCAAATAAATAAGGAGAAACTATATAGGTGTCTTCTCTTTGACAATAGGCATAAACTAAGCCCGTTAAAAGCACCCATGACATTTTCACTTGCGATTTTGTGTGGGCTGAGAAGAAGGGGTAAAAATATCATGCGTATTTTTGAAAATGTCATGTATGTGCACTGTTCCCCTCGCCTCCCCTTGCAACCTAAACTCACCCCTGGGAATACCTCCTCACAATCTTCTGTAATGCATGCACTGCGGAAGCCTGCACATGCTTTTAGCTGGCCAGGAGAGGGAAATGTTTCAGATTGGGCAAGCTAGGCGTGCTCATCTGTTTTAACATGGCTAGGCTGCTCTGAAAATTGTGGTCCCCATGGACAGAAACCTAACATTTTTGGCACAGATTTCCCCCAGGAATAATCTTGCAGTACTTTTGGATAGATGTGCACATAGTAACCAAATCCATAATAATTTTATAGGTGGCAAGCACGCAGATTGATTTTGAAGAAGCAGTATGACTAACTGTCATTATTTTACATTTGTTATAATACATTTAGTTTTGATAAGGAATTTATGTGTAGCCAGAACTCATTAAAATCATGGGTTTTCTTTCAAGGGCATTGTTCCTTCCTTAGCCCTGAAAAGAAACCTTTTTTTTTTTCTTTCTTTCTTTTTTTCTTTATGGGTTCTTACATAAACATTACAGTCAGTCATAGATATAATGTACAATGACAACAACAGGTATAATCAAGCTAGAATGAACAATCAAAGAGCACTGTTTACAACCATTATGAAGATAGGACAATGATAGTAACAATGCAGGGTTAAAGGACAATGAAAAAACACAGTGAACTTTCTGGCTATGTTAATGTTTGCCTGCCAATCCTGCTGTTTGTATTTTTCTTTCAGATATCACATATTAAGTGGTATTTATACCTTTGATTATCTCCAGAATGTGTCTTCCCCCAGTTTGCTGGCAACTTCTCTACGGAGTAATTTTTTGCATCTCACAAGAGAGAATGGGGTAATGCAACTTGTAAACTATTATTGCAATTTACGTTATAACTACAGCTTCTATTTTGCTGTGCAAAATGTGTTTACATGGCGCAAACATCATAGTCCAGCAATGATGATGATGTTCTAAATGATTAGGAAATTAGGGGCAATTGTTCAAAAACATTTACCCAGTGTCACATAATACTTTAGCACTATCCCTAATACTCACTAATAGTTATTTAGAGCTTGAATGCACTGCTCAGACCATACCTGTATCTGCATACATAACTCTTCACTAGCAATCTCCCACCTGCCAACTTGGTTCTTGCTTGCCTCTAGGCAAGTACCCTACCCCACAGGCTATCCCCTGGTAGTTTTTTAGGCACACTGTGACCCTATAAATTTCAGGGTTCACACAATTCCCAGAAAAAATACCTACAGACCAAATATAAAAATACTGCTTCATCCAGAAATTCACTTCTATGTGTCACTGATCAGGCACAGAGCTAATAAACTAAGAAGTTTATTTAAAAAAGAAGAAGAAAAAGGAATAGTAAAAATACAATTTGCAGACAACAAATAGGTGTAATGATAAAAGGATTATAAAAACAACAATAGTTAAATAAGGATTAACTAGCCAATGTCTGGGAAAGCTCCAATAGCAGTCTGGCAGCAGGATACTGTTCAGAAGTGGAGCAGGGTCTGCACAGGTCTAACTGGCTGTTCTTCTTAGTCAAGACAAGATTTTCTAAGCCAGCTTCTCTCCATCTAGGTCTGTGTAGCTAATTATAATCTAGAACATTATTCTCTGATATCTCAGGTACAAACTTATAGGGATATTTACTAAACCACAATAGTTTATCGTGGGAGGTGTCAAATATCATGGAGGGGGCATCCCCACTATATTTGGCCCCTTTCTGACAAACTGTTAGTACTGTGGTGTGATTTTTATTTTTTTTTATCATGACACAATCATAGGGCCTTCCCACATGATGGCAGCCCACTTCAGCCAGGGCCACCATCACTTAAAGGGCCAGAAGCTGTAAAAATGTCCCCTCCCAAATAGTCAAAAATCACCCAGTGATCTTTGCAGACCCCCCACTGCCATCTTCTGAGGCAGCAGTGAACTCCTCTCTCAAAAACAAAAATGTTGGAAACTGCACAGCAATGGCCTCTCCTTTTTATCTAGCTAAAAAAGTTGTCTAGATAAGTTGAGGGCAGGATGGCCTTTCTGGAGCACAGCTACCTATCTGGCTAACTTATCCATATCAGTGCCAATATTCAGCCTTATCGGGCTAATTTACCCAAATAAGTTAGACCTGATATTCAACTGGTCTAAAGTTAGTCGGATAAACTTATCTAGCCAACTATTAGATAGCCAAGTATATTCAGTGGTGTGGCCATGCCACTGAATATCTTGGCCAAGATAGCCGGATAACTTTACCTGTCTAACTTGCTCAGCCAGATATGGACCCTAGTATGTCTAAGGAATGTCTGGTCAGTTTTATCATACTTAAATACGTTTCATATATATTCTAAAAGGTAGATTTTAAGACCTGCGCGTGTTCGTCCATGTGCACGCGGTTGCTGCACATGGACGTGCCAATTTTATAACATGTGCTTGTATACACGCGCATGTTATAGAATCACCTACCCACTCGCACATGCGTGCCCAATCTTATATTGCCGTGCACGTAAATGGGGGATTTTAGTAGATGTGCACGGCAACGTAATAGGCCTTTTCCCTAGCTGCCTCCCAGTCCATTCCAGTAAAGGAGCGGTTTGGGAGGGAACTTCCTAAACCCCCTACCTCCCTTTCACCCAGCTAGCTCCAACCCCTAAAATCTCACTAACTACCCTAGAATTTTTTGTTTTTCTACTTACTCGTCCATAGCAACACCAGGTTATGCGAGCCGGTCGGATCCCGGTGCGTGCTTGTGCGGGACTCTGCCTAATGGCACTGTCCACCTGCTCCCCTTCCACACACCACCCAGACCCTGCCCCCCAGCCCGCCTCTTTTTCAGCCTTTCTTCGTTAATCGCGTATCGGGAGATATGCACGTGGCTGCAGGCCTCTGAAGAGCTGCATGGCACGCTTGTCCTGGTCTGCGCATATCTCCCAGAATTTCTGCATACAGGGCTTTTAAAATTAGCCCTTTAGTGCATAAAACGTGTTTCACTTGCCCCATACTGTGCTTCTCCAAGGTCATAAAGTCAACTGCAAGCAAAAAAATCTTGTTTCTAAAACAGCTTAACTAGCAGTCAACAGTATCATGTAAGAAATCCTAGTAATACTATTCTGCCTTTACAGAATGTAACTCTTGAAGGTGCGAACATTGTAGTTGGGGACTTAGTCGCAACCAATGGAATTATGCACCTAGTAGACAAGGTATGTATTGTTAAGTAGATGTGAAGTGCTATAAATCTCTTATTCTTCAGTGGGGCAATTTTCAAAACTGGTTGGGCAGGTACATAGGCCACAGGTACTTTTACCTGAAGACTTGGCACCAAATCTCAAAGGGAAAGTATGCATGTGCTTTCTCTTTGAAAATTACTTATGGAAAAAAAGTACCCACAAAGATTTGGACCTGCTTTTTTTGCTGATAATTTATCCCCAAAAAACAATATGTGTAGTTTTGAAAATACAAAATTCAAGCATGCTGTTGCCACCCGTGGCCTAACTCCACTTCTGATCCCACCTGCTTTTAACCATGGATAAAGTTACCTGCATTGTTGAGAGCAATTTTCAGACAGCCTGCTTCCCTGGATATATACCTGGGTAAATGGCTTTTGAAAATAACCCTCCCTTTTGCTGTATTCACATCAGTCATCATATATAATAGACATAAACTACTTCTTGTTCTGAGTAAGCCTGTACTTCAGGCTGTATTGCTACATACTGCAGTGCAGCAGAACCATGACAGTGCCAGCACAGAAAATAAAGCAGACTGAAATAAATAATGAACCCACCCCATCCACAGAAGTATTTGAGGAGGCAACAGGGGGGGGGGACAAGGGTGGATTGAACTGGTGGGCTGGACTCTCTAGTCACATGATTCTTCAGCTTCCTGGCCACAGCCAGCGAAAAGAAGAGGCTGCCTTGGCTTGAAGAAAGACTCGGCGGGACCATAATGGAGCCCATCCATTGTGGCCTGAAGATTGGCTTGGCGAGTCTATGGTAAATCCCATTCCACCATGGCCAGAAGAGGGGCCTGTGAGGTAGTGATAGAGTCCATCTTTCATGGCCTGAAAACTGGCTCAGTGAGTCTGCAGTAGAGCCCATTCCATCATGGCCAGAGGAGAGGACCGTGATGAAGTCCACCCATCACTGACCAAAGACTGGCTCGGTGAAGCCATGGTGGAGCCCATCCCACTGTGGAAGAAAGAGAGGCCTGCGGGGCATGCAGCCCTCTGCTCCCCACCAGAACAGTGCAGCTAGTGTGGCCTCCTCCCACCTCCCCTCCAGCAGTAAGGAGCAGCTGCCAATCCGGCAGGGCCTAAGGCAATGCCCAGAAAAAAGGGGGAGATAGAGAGTGTGTGTGTTTGTGTGTATGAGAGAGAGATTGGGTATGTGTATGTGAGAGAAAGACCCTGTGTGTGTGTGAGAGAGAGAGAGAGAGAACCTGCATGTGTGTGTAAGACAGAGCATGCCTGCATATGTATGAGAGCCTGCATTTGTATGAGACCCTGCACATTAATGTGAGAGAGCCTGTGTATATAAGAGAGCTTGCTATGTGTATGTGAGAGAGCCTGCATGTGTATATGAGCAAGAGCCTGTATGTATATAAGAGAGCCTGCATGCGTATGGGAGTGAGAGAGAGAACCTGCATGTATATGAAAGAGTGTGCATGTTTATGTGAGAGAGAGTCAGTATGTGAGTGTGAGAGCCTGTGAATATATGAGAGCGAAAGAGCCTGCATGTGTGTGTGAGACAGCCTGCAAAATTATGTTAGTGAGAGATCCTCTGTGTGCATGAGAGCCTGTATGAGAGAGAGAGAGCCTGTGCATGTGACAGCATATATGTGAGTGAGAGAGCCTGCATATGTAACAGCATATATGTGTGTATGAGAGAGAGCCTATATGTGTGAAAGCATATGTGTGTAAGTGGGAAAGAGAGAGAGCATAACGGTTGTGCGGCCCCCATTCCACCAATCTAGAACAATCTCTGGATGGCTGTAAATCAAAACATTCCAGATATGGAGAACTGGATATTTTTTAATCCTGTTATTTTAAATTTGTAAGTGCTTTTTCATGTGTTTGTTGTTTTAAATAAAATATTTGCTGTTTGGGAAATATAAAATATTTCTGTGAATTTTTCTCATTATTGGATGTTCATCAGCTATTTTGAAATATTATTGCTTGATAATTTGTGAGGAATGATAATGTTTATGTTTTTCCATTGCTGTACAGCATAATACAGTTAGGCTTCTTGGGGTTTCCAGAGCATGAGTGTGAGCGAGTAAGCATATGTTTGAACAAGAGGACAATTTAAACCAGTAGGCATTTGTGAGCATAGGAGAGAATGAATGAGCATGTGTGTGAGCAAGAGTGAGTCAATGAACATTTGTCTGAACCAGAATGTGAGCATGTGTGAGAGTGAGAGCATGAGAGAAAGTGTGTATGACACAGTGAATATGTGTGTGAGAGAGAAAGCATGTGAGCCAGCGATCATGTGTCTGAGAGAGAATATAAGGGAATTTGTGTAAGAATGAGAGAGGAAAATATTTATGCATACCTCCCATCCTTGACTAATCCATGACAATCTCAGGGTGACTGGAATCTATAAAGTTCCCAGGTATGGAGAGCATGGGATTTTTGTTAGCCTTAGTTTTAATTATTGGATGTTATTTGATATGGCTGCTGTTTTGAAATATTTTCTTGATGTTTGGGAAATTAAAAAAACAATGTTATATTCTTTTAATCATCGGATGTTCTAGTCATCAGCTGCTTTGAAATATTTCTTCTTTTTATGAGTTTGGCTTTACTATTATGATTGATGTTTATTTATTTTGATTTTATTTAATGTTTAATAAGGAATGGTGATGTTTCTGTTTTTCCATTGTTGCACTGCATATGGAGTCTGGCTTGTTATAGTCTTTTCCCTCATGTTTTTATTTATACTTTATTATCTTTCTATTCTATATTTGGTGAGGATCTGTCTCTGCATGTGTGACAGAGGTGAGATATTCTGCTAGTTTGTAGTTTATGTGTATGGATCTGTAAAGCTTGGCTTGTTCTGTTTTCCTTTTTGAAAACTTTTTATTTAGCAGGTTCAATCATATTACAAAGAAGATCTTTGCATACAAATATCAGAGAGAAGAAAGGAAGAGTAAAAAATAACTAAATAATCATTATTCAAAAAGAAACAAAATATTACAAATCATCTTCTCTCATATTTAGCCCTTCCAGCTAAAGAGGAGGAGAGAAAAAAAGGAAATGACCATAGCATGAAACCCGTTCCTATATCTTACATGATATAGGAACTCTTGTCCTATTGAGGACACAGTGGAACAGCCCACTTCCTTGTATCCAAGAAACTCTTCACCTGCTCTGGAATAAAGAAAATAAAACTCTCAGCTCTTTATTTGACTACACATTTACAAGGATATCTTAATAAGAAGGATGCTCCAAAAGCTTGTACTTCCTGGCATAAAGCCAGGAAAATTCTCCTTCTTTCTTGTGTGTCCTTGTCAAGTTGGGATAAATCCTGACCGACTGGCCCAGAAAACTCACATTCAAATTTTTTAAGTTGCACTACATAATAGGGATGTGAATCGTTTTTGAACGATTAAAATTATCGTCAGATAATTTTAAAATCGTCCAAAATCGTTAGAGTGCACGATACAATACAAATGCCCCCGATTTATCATCAGGGGCATTTGTATTGTATCATTAAATAGGGCGTGGGAAAACCGGCACTCCAAAAAAACCCCTAAAACCCACCCCGAACCTTTAAAACAAATCCCCCACCCTCCCGAACCCCCCCAAAATGTTTTAAATTACCTGGGGTCCAGTGGGGGGGTCCCGACGCGATCTCCAGCTCTCTGGCCACTGCTCCATTGAGAAATGGTGCCGGCGCCATTTTGAAGATTGGCAATATGGCCCCGTATTGCCAATGGCGCCGGCGCTACCTTTGCCCTCACTATGTCATACGGGTGACCATCGCCCGTATGACATAGTGAGGGCAAAGGTAGCGCCGGCGCCATTTTGAAGATTGGCAATACGGCCCGCGTGCAGGAGATTGCTCCCGGACCCCTGCTGGACTTTTGGCAAGTCTTGTGGGGGTCAGGAAACCCCCCCAAGCTGGCCAAAAGTCCCTGGGGGTCCAGGGGCGATCTCCTGCACGCATGATGTCGGGAGTCAGGAAGCAAAATGGCGCCGGCGCTACCTTTGCCCTGTCACATAAGGGCAAAGGGCCACCGGCGCCATTGCTCTTAACGCAGTTGTGGCCAGAGAGAGGGAGATCGCGCCGGGACCCCTCCACTGGACCCCAGGTAATTTAAAACATTTTGGGGGGGTTCGAGAGGGTGGGGGATTTGTTTTAAAGGTTCGGGGTGGGTTTTAGGGTTTTTTTGGTGTGCCGGTTTTCCCGCCCTTCCCCGATTTACGATTTTTAACGATTTTTTAAAAAAACAAAACACGACGATAAGATTTACCTCCCCCCCCCCCCCCCCCAGCCAAAATCGATCGTTAAGACGATCGATCACACGATTCACACCCCTACTACATAACAACTCAGATCATGTTCATTGAAAAAAGAAACTAAAAGTGTAGTCCTCTCGATTATTTCCAAAGAAGAAGACCGCTTCCGGATAACCTCTGCATCTTAACCGGCGTCTCTCAAAAGCCATGCCATTAGACAGAAGTGAGCAGCCTCGTCTGAAAATATGGGGCCCTGATGAAACAGGCCCGCTAAATGATTGAAGCGAATCGGCCCGTCCAGCGCTAAGTTGATCAGATCTGCGAACCAAGGATGTCGCGGCCACTCTGGAGCAACCAGGACTACCTCCCCACTATGTTTTTTGATGTGATGTAGCACCTTGCCTACTAACAGCCAGGGAGGAAACATATAAAGCAGAACTCCCTGCGGCCAAGGAAGAACCAGAGCATCGACGCCTTCAGCACCATGTTGACATCACCGAATGAAATATCGGAACGCTTTAGAATTCTGGCGAATCACCATTAAATCCATGTGAGACTGACCCCACCAATCGCGAATGAGCTGCATCGCAGCCTCCAACAATTCCCACTCACCTGGGTCCAGCTGAGTTCTACTCAAGAAATCTGCTTGAACGTTGGCGATCCTGGCTATGTGGGATACAGGTGCCACTCTGCCCAAAGAATTAACTCCTGAGCTTCCCGAGCTGCCGCCTGACTCTTGGTCCCGGCCTGCCGATTCATATACGCCACCATAGTCGTATTGTCAGACAGAATTTGTACCGACCGACCTTCCACCAATAGCAAGAGCTCTCTCAAGGCCAGACGAATCGCCCTGTCTCCAGACAGTTGATAGACGAAGCAGACTCTCTTGCAGACCAGAACCCCTGGACTGAATGGTGTTAGGAAACTGTACCCCAGCCAGAGAGACTGGCATTAGTGGTAACTATCCTCCAGTCTGGGACTTCAAGGTCCATCCTTCGCAGAAGATTGTGAGTCTGAAGCCACCAAGCAAGACTCTCCCTGGCTAAACCCTCGAGAGGCAATGGCAGATGAAATTCCTCCGAGACTGGCCTCCAACATGTTAAAAGTGACCTTTGCAATGGCCTCATTTATTTATTTATTTATTTATTTATTTATTTATTTATTTAAGGTCTCTTATATACCGATATCCGTTCGCACATCGTATCGGTTCACAATGAACAAAAACTTTTGGGCGGCGCCCTTACATAAAACCGAAATAATAGTACAGAATAACAGGGGGATTAGGCGATGCAAATTAATAGATCAATAAATATTGAAAACTGTAAATATAAACATATATAAAACTATATACATATATACATGGCATCGGTAGTCATAAGAGCACAAGGCATACATCGGTGGTCAAAAGGAAGAATGCCCATGGAACCAACTACAGCGTTGAAGTCATCAAGCCTAGAATTTGCAAATAATCCCACACATTGGGGACTTGCAACCACAACAGCTGGTGGACCCAACTCTGCAACTTGAGAACTCTCGTCTCCGAAAGATATACTCTTCCGATTCGAATGTTGAAATGAGCGGCCAGATAATCCAAGGACTGAGATGGCATCAAGTGACTCTTTGTCAGGTTTACTATCCAGCCGAGAGACTGAGGAGCTTCAAGTACTTTGCAAACCGACTGTTGGCAGAGTGACTCCAACTTTGTCCTGATAAACCAGTCGTCCAAATATGAATGGACTAGAATCCCTTCCTTCTGAAGTGCCGCCACCACCACCACCATTACCTTGGTGAAGGTGAGTGGGGCTGTGATCAGCCCAAATGGAAGGGCCCAGAACTGAAAATGCTGACCCAGGATCATGAAGCAAAGAAAGCGTTGTGAGTCCGGATGGATGGGAATGTGCAGATAGGCCTTCATAAGATCCAACGAAGCCAGAAACTCCCCCTTGCGAACCGCTGCTATCACGGACCGCAAAGTTTCCATCTGGAAGCGTGGCACCTTGAGAGCTGTGTTCACCCTCTTCAAATCGAGTATGGGACAAAATGTGTCCTCCTCCTTGGGGACCATGAAATAAATGGAGTAGCGACCTGTGCAAACCTCTTTCGAGAGAAATGGGATTAGCACACCCAAACGCTGGAGGCAATCCAGGGTCTTTCGTACCACTGCCTGCTTGACCCCGGGACCACAAGGGGAAATATGGAACAGATCGCCAATGGGACGAGTACAAAAAAGGTTTGGATAAGTTCTTGGAGAAGTCCATTAACGGCTATTAATCAAGTTTACTTAGGGAATAGCCACTGCTATTAATTGCATCAGTAGCATGGGGTCTTCTTAGTGTTTGGGTAATTGCCAGGTTCTTGTGGCCTGGTTTGGCATCTGTTGGAAACAGGATGCTGGGCTTGATGGACCCTTGGTCTGACCCAGCATGGCAATTTCTTATGTTCTTATGTACTCCCACGGGCTGGGAGGGGTCGAGACTGGGCCTGAGTGACTCCCACAGCCACCTGTTGCCTGGCCAAAAAGGCATCATGAAGTAACAAAATAAATTCAGGGGAAAAAGATGTCACTGCTCCTACCTGGGCCCTACCTGTCCCCCCCTCCAGTCCCCCTCGATCAATTCCAAAATCTGAATGGGCTAGAGATAAGCAGGGAGAACCCTGCCCCACTCTCCCCGATGGTACGGGAACAGGCGCTGAAAAATCCAAAATGGCTGCTGCTCCCACGCTGTCCAGCAAAAAGCAAGATCCTGATAAGAGCCTCGGCCTGATTGCTGACCCGATTCTGCTGACCTCCAACGCAGTTTTGTAGCTTGAGGGCCCCCGGAGGAGCCCTCCCTCGGCACAACCTGCACAAAGCCTGCCCTGATTAAGGCGCAAATGGGACAAGCCACACGCACGACACGAGGCCCCATGGGCCATAACGGGGGGGGGGGGGGGGGGAGGAAACTACACAGAGACTCTGAAAAAAAGGAAAATATGGTAGAAAAAGTGGTCCCCCATGGGAAAACAGCCCCTCTTACCACCACTGGGAGAGTAGAAGGTCACCTGCACCACAGTTGCTCCCTAAAGAGCCTTTTTTTTTTCCTAATAAATCTTTACCTCAACAGTCTGAGACTCTGAGCCTAAGACAAGCCTTAGGGACAGAGGGAAAGGGGGATAAACCCCAATGGAGTTGCAGCCGCTGGAGTGGCCTCATGAAGAGGAGGGATCTGGACAACCAGATTTACACCCCACAGGCGCACAGACGAGCTCACAAAAGGGTGTCAACCCCTGGCTCGTCCACCTCAACTGGATGGAGAGAACCCAAAGGATTCCTAAAAAGAGAACCCCGGGAGGAAGGCTCAAAAGAAAAAGTGAAAAAGGAAGACAAAACTGCAGAACTGCAGTTTTAGCACCCTGTGCCATCTGCTGGAGACAGAGAAATACTGAGGAACTGCAGGTGGCACTGGGGTTTATGAAGCAGTGTCAATGAAACTTTCTGTCTCCATCTGCTGGCAGGGATGCATAAACCCAGGAGTCTGGACTGATCCGGGTACATACAGGGAAATGCATGTTGATGAGGCTATTAGTTAGTTACCTGGGATACTGAAAGTGAAATGTGCGGCCAATCCCACATTTTATGCTCAGAAATTAATGTCTGTCCAAGCAGAAAATACTATTTTTCTATACACCCTCCGACTTAATTTGTGATATTAAGTCAGAGCAACCAAAAATGTTAAAAAAATTTTTTTTTAATTTATTTAAAAAAATGTGCCAGCCAGTCCAGTTAGGAGAATGAATGCTCAATTTTAACAGTGTCTGTTTTTCTAACTGATGGCCGTCAGAGGGTTTGGAAAATTGACTCTCGCAAAATTGAGCGTCGGTTTCCTGAACCCGCTGACAGAGCCACCTATCCTGAGCCAAGGAGGCGCTATGGGTGCGTAATCATCCCTAGCACCTCCTTTTAGCGTGACCCCCTCATTTAAATACAGGATCGCGCACCCAGGAGAGGTGGCTGGGCACGCATTGGGAGAGCAGGTTCTGAACACGGAGCATCCGTTCTCCCACGCTTCTTACTGAATCCGCCTGATAAAGAACAGCACAACCCTAGAACACCAATCCACCTGCCAAACTGCTATAAGTCATTACATAGCGCTACATCTTAGCAGAATCCCTCACCTTGGTCACACACACAGAACACAAACTGACCCTTACCTAATACAAAATAAGGGAGCACAAATAAGAAACAGAAGCATTCAGACAAAAACTGAAATGAAAATGCCAGGAAGCCATACTGCATGCAGTGCAACACCACAGGAAATAAAAACAGATGCATTTCCTCCTGCACAGAGCAAAAGACAAATATATAAGAAATGCACATTCCCAAAGTTGACACATTCCATTCTTTAAAAATAGAAAATAAAATATTTTCTGTATTTTACTTTTTGTTATCTGTGCATATTTTTTCAATTGGCCTTGATCTCTCCTTTTTTATTTTCTCCTATATTCTTTTCCAGGGTCTATTTTCCATTTCCTCTCTCTCCTGCTGTCTTCTTCCCTTCTTTCCTGACATCAGCCTGATATTGAAGTTTCCTTTTCATCTTTTTTCTCCATTTCTCTCTTCTGTCTCGCTGTCCACTGATAACTAAATTTCACCCCTCCTCCTCATTTAACCCTCTAATCCTCAGTCTCCTTCTTTTTATCTTTCACTTACCTACCAGCTTTTCATCTCTTTCTCATTCCCTTCCTAACTCCCATCTCTCATTCCTTCCCCAGCCTCTTATCCCTCCTGTATCTTTTACCTACTTCCTAGTTCTCCATTTCCATTCTGTATTCTCATCTTCTTCCTCTCTCTCATTGAGGTTCCACTGCCTCTCTTTCTCTCACCAGTTCCAGATCCTTCCCTCCCAGGCCTCCAGCCTGTTCTGTTGCTTGCCTCCTACACAGCTTCCTATTACCCCTCTTTCACCACCTCCCCATTACCCATTCCCGCTCTCTCTCACCCCACTCACACACCTATTCCTTTCCTCTCTCACATACCTCCATAGCACCCCCGTTTCTTTTCACCGCATCTCACCCTCTCTCCAGTCCTCCAGGCCATTCACACCACCATTCAACCCAGCCACCTTCTCCTATCCCTATCTCACACATCCACTCATACCTACACAGTTGCTGAGTCCCCATTGTTCCTTCAAGCCCCTGCTCTACCTCCCAATGCTCTGTATCCAAGTCCCCATTCTCCCACAAAATCTGAGTCAGACTTTCACTCAGTCCCATACTTCAACTGCTTTCCCCCTAGTTCCTGAGTCCCATTCTTCCCCTGCTCTCCTTCTTAGTCCCTACTCTTCCACCCAGCCCCGAGTCCCTGTTCTTCCCCCTGCTCTCTTCCCCAATGCATGTCTCTGGTCTCCCACCCAGTCCCCTATTTTTCCAGATACCTACCCAGGTCCTGATCTTTCCCACACTTCCTCTGCTCACCCCCAGTCTCAGAGTCCTATTTTTTCTCTACTCACCCCCAATCCCCCATTCTTCCAGATTCCCACCCAGTCCCTGAGTCTCCATTCTACCCTGCTCTCCCCCACCTCCAGGTCCTTGCTCTTCCCTTGCCCTGCTCCCAGTTCCCAATCCCTATTTGTCTTCTACTCCCTGATAAATCCCCAAGAGCCTGGTATCCCAGATTCCCACCCAGTCCCTCAGGACCTCTCCTTCTTTCATATTCCCACTTACCTATTCCCCATTATTCCCCAATCACTGAGTCCTAATCGTTGCCTTCTCTTCCCCAAGTCGCATTTTTCCAGATTCCCAGCTACAAGGTCTCTTGTGTCTATGGAGCTCTGCACAGGTTTAGACATCAACTGTTTGAACAGCACAGGGCTCAGTGGATACAAGAGCCCTCGCGGATCAGACAGCTTAGATTTCAGCCAGCGAGGAGACAGGAAAGAAGAAGAAGGCTCAAAGGCAGAAATAGGAACTATAGCCGCACTGGCTTACAGGCGTTGGCCAAAATTTGGGGGATGTTTGTCATCCTGTTGTAAGGCCCCTGCGGAGCAGAAAGGAATGAAAGTACAATTTTATTTTCTACAGAGGCAGCAGACTCAGGACACTGAGAGACAGACTCAAGGCACCAGCCCCACGTGCCCAGAGCTAGCAATGCCCCTGGGGGCTACCATACTGGTGTTGGACCCCCAAAGTGTGTAGGGGCCCAGGGCTGTTGCCCCGGTTTGTCCCTCTGTAAAGACAGGCCTCCCTCCCTCTCTCCATTCCTTCCTGAGCAGCTGCCCTAAAACAACTGCAACAACCTGCCAGATCCTGATAGCCACACAAATAAAAAGAACCTCCAGTATTTGCCTTAAAAATCTGCATCTCTTGTGTGTACAAATAAACCTCCCTTGGCTCACTTTGGATCTTATATGCTAGGCATTTTTCCTATAGACACAGAATGGGGAAAATCCTTTAGTACATCTGGGCTTTTGCATCTTCACCTCTGACAGGACCCTGAGCGAGCTGGTAACTTTCTTCTTAGCAGTGATCCCAGGGCTTAGTGAGCCCTGGAAAGGTAGCTGGGTTCTCCTGGACTGCTCTCTTTCTCTTTTCTCTGGCAGCTGCAGACATGGAAGAAAGTTGCATCTTGCAAACTGTAGCTCCTCTCAATTTAAGTCTCTCTTCTCTTTCTTTTTTAAATGTATTTAGCTCATGCCTTTTCATTGGTAGCTCAAGGCGAGTTACATTGGGCATTTTTCTGTTCCCAGACTGCTTTCAACATTAAGATTACCAACTGGGTCCAGGTTGATCCAGTCCTGCTTTACCCCGTTGCATGCAGGGATTTGTAGTCTTGCTTTTCTAAAGAACTGTAATAGGAAAGTCAGAACTACAAATCCCTGCATGCAGTAGGGTAAGAGCAGAACTGGATCAACCTGTCCTGAAAATCTGGAGCCGGTTGGCAACCCTATTCATCATCCCCATAATATTTTCTTTTCTATGAGTTCCTGACTGCCCCACACTTTCCGCCTTCTGGAAGGACTTGGCAGAGCTGCTGCAGGCAGGCAATTGGGAATATTTATTTATAGACATTTGATATTCTGCCTTCCACCAAGAATGGCCTTAAGGTGGATTGTAATCAGATTTAGGAACAGGCAATTTACAAATAAATTTAGGAAAAGACAGATTACTATGGGAACAAATGTATGGTGATGTTCAGTTTGAGTTGGAGAAACATCAAGAGTGCAGGTTTACAGTTCTTCATCAGGACAAGGAGTTAGTCCAGGCTGGATGGGGTCTCTGCAGGGAAGGTCTGGCTGAAGAGCCAAGCCTTGGCTTTTTGTTCCTGAAAGTGAGGTGGCAAGGCTCAAGTCGTAGAAGTAGTGGTTGTTTGGTGCATAAACATCAGAAAGCATGAAGTCTCGTGCAGAACAATCTGGTAGAGGCCCAGGGGAGTAGAGGAAAGAAGAGCCTTTTGGGAGGACTGGAGATCGCTTGAGGGTGCGTAGAAGGGAGAGAATTTGGGAGAGGAACTCGGGTGCTTGCTTATTCATGCACTTAAAGACGAAGCAGAGTTTTGAATGTAATCCTGCTTTTGACTGGGAGCCAGTGCCGTTGGTGGAGGGTAAAGGTTTTATATGGTCAATTGATCTGGCTCCTACTTAAAGTTCTGGCAGCAGTACTTTGAAGGAGTTGGAGACACTTCATACTGTATTGAGTGAGGCCATTAAAGAGGGAGTTGAAGTAGCCAATTTGGGTGGTGGGGAATAGAAATGAAACTGGAGGTGTTTGTGTGGGGGGGGAATGCCCCTTAAGGCCCACTCATGATGCCAGGCCGGCGCACGCTGGAGTCCATGGAAGGAAAATGAGTAAAAGCAGCACCTGCTAGCCAAAAAGCGGTGCAGAGGCCAAGCCTCAGACAAGAATTTCTGTCTGCCCTCTGGGCCAGCGAGTGTATCAGCGAGTGTAGGATTATCATCTGGGATGGGAGCTGTAATGAACAAGGGACAATGGAGTGAGAAAAATGCTTCTTGTTCATTCTACCAAACTATGGCGATTATTCTCACAATCAGATGTGACACCTGACTAAGCAGTCAGTTTTTCTCTTCTTATTCTAATGTTTTCAAAAAAGGATTCATGCAGCATCAACTACAGCAGAGAGGGTAATTTTCAAAGCTTTTTCCTGCTGAAAATTGCCTTCCCTCTCTGTGGATAAAAGTCACTGTGCTGTTTGACAGCACAGGTACCTTTACCCACGGCAAAAATGGATGGGACTGGGAGGTCATGGGGGGGTGGAGGGATGGCGGAGCTTGCCAACCACCTACAGAGGGGCCGAAGCAATACAGTGCGCTCAGCCAAGTGCACTGTATAACCCGCACTCGGACACGGGTTAAATAAGGGCTAATCCACCTCCTAATGCAATAGGGGGATTAGCGCCTATTTAACACGCGTCCGACGCGGAGTGAATGCAGTAGCGCTCATCACTTGCAAATGCATGTGAATGAGGCTAATGCTAATTCACTCCGCATTCAAAAATAAAAGTGTGCGTCTCAGACACACATTTAGATCTCAGATATTAACGCCTGCCTAGAGCAGAAAAAACTGCTTTTCTGTACTTCCTTTTTTGTTTTTTTTCCTTAAAAAAAAAAAAAAAAATACCTCGGCAGTTAAGAAAGCGGGCGCTGCCTTTTCAGCGCCCGCATTCTGTGCTTTTTATTGCATCAGCCCCAGAGAGTCTGTTTGGAAATTCCCGTGCTTGGTTTAGCTGCATGGCTTTGTCCTTGCTGCAAGCGGGTGCAAAGTCCGTGGGTAGAAATGCAACTGCGGCACAGCCAGCCCCCAAATTTTCCACGGGGAGTTTCCCTTTAAAAAATGTGCTTGCAGGCCTTACAGGGACAAAGCTCCCACTGACTTGCAAGTACCCTGCAAGTTTTCAAAATTGCCCGCTTAATGATTTTAATCCAAATGTCTGTGGCGCAAATACACCAAGGATATTTTGCTGTGGTGTGCTTTTCAGGTCTTGACCCCAGCCAGAAGTATGGTGCCCCTACCGCTTGACCTCCTGACCCGGTTAGACCAGATACCCAACTACTCCAATTTCAGGGGTTACATCATTGTAAGTGTTCATCGCACAGTTCACATTCCGACTGACATCACACATGACTCCATGCTATTTGAGCTCCCACCTTTTTTTCTTTCAGCAATACAACCTGGCAAACGAAATTGAAGCAGCTGAGAGCTACACCATCTTTGCCCCAAACAATGATGCCATTGAGACCTACATCCGGAATAAAAAGTCTGTCATGGTGGTATGTATTACAAGCCCTTTAGACTGACTTAATGGAAAACTAACCCAACCTTGTTAAAAAAAAAAAAATCTTTCCTACTGTACATATACTCAGGTGAATTTACAAAGTTACATTGGGGGGGGGGGGGGGAGTTGTGTGCATGAACATAGCATATACATGCCTAAGTAGCATGTTCACATGTATAGGATATTTTATAAATCTCCAGACACTGCATGTACTTGCAGTGTAGCAACCAAGAAGAAGCGATCGGTAAAAACAGGATTCGTTTATTATGTGGTCTAGTGAAGGTATCACAGGTAAATTTTAATGGGGAGAAGAAAACAGGATGGTATAGGGGCATTCCAGGGTGGGGTTCATAAGTACATGCACAAGCTGTTGTTTGGTAAGCGAGATACATGCATGCGTTAGCAAACGTTTTTACACCTGCTAATTGACTCGTGCAATTGAAATTGGATGCGTCTTTTGTCTGCAATGTTTTTGGGTGGGAGGTCTAGGTGAATTGGTAGGGGTGCAAGATGAAGTGCTAGAAGGTGTAGGTGAACCAGTGAGGGTCTGGGTGAACCGGTGGAGATGTTGGCAAGCTGGCGATTCCCAGTGTGCGTGTGCAACTCAGTATTTTGAGAATTCTGTGCACACGTACTTTATAAAATACCCATGTCTGCATTTAATTCTGGGCTATTATACACACATTGCTACAGTTATTACGTGAATAAAACCTGCACATGAATGTTTTAAAATTGGTTAGAGAAAGAATGCATGTTCTTACATGTACTGGAGCATACACATATACTTGTAGAAATATATGCTATTTAATAAACTATGTGCCTTTAGCCACAGTTTATAACATACTGGCATATTTCTTCTTGCTTAATGCTCCTATTAAATGTTCAGCCCCTGATTAATGACCTGTTAGAGAATTTAAATCCTACTATTTTTTGCATTTCTAAAACCTGGCTTAATGACAAAAATAATGTTCTCTTAAACCAAATTTCTCATCCTAACTATGATGCATTTCATTTTCCTAGCCCTAAACGAAAAGGTGGGGGTTTATTAATAATTAGTAAAAAAGAACTTAAGTTAGTACCTTGCAAAGTAGAGATTAACCCTCCCTACGAGGTGGCAATTCTAAAATCTCCTCATTTAAACATAGGACTGGCCTACTGTCCTCCAGGTATACTACAAAAAGATTGCACACCACTGATTGAATTATTTGCTAAGGTATTTCCATTACCAGACTCTACCTTCATTGTAGGAGACTTTAACCTTCATATAGATAAGACACTTAGGGCCGGATTTTAAATGCCCTGCGCGCCGGCGCGCCTATTTTGCATAGGCCGCCGGCGCATGCACAGCCCCGGGACACGCGTAAGTCCCGGGGCTTCGTAAAAGGGGTGGGGGAGGGGGTGTGTCCGGGGGTCAGGGGGCAGTTCGGGGCGGGACCTGGGGGCGTGGCACCGGCCCAGGGGCATGGTCGAGGCCTCCGGACCAGCCCCCGGGTCGGGTGATGGTGCGCCAGCAGCCCGCTGGCGCACGCAGATTTACACCTGCTTTCAGCAGGTGTAAATCTGCCAACAAAAGGTAGGGAGGGGTAGGTGGGGTGGGTTAGGTAGGGGAAGGGAGGGGAAGGTGCGGGAGGAAGGGTGGAAAGAAAGTTCCCTCTGAGGCCGCTCCGATTTTGGAGCAGCCTCGGAGGGAACAGGCAACATGCACCGGGCTCGGCGCGTGCAGGTTGCACAAATGTGCACCCCCTTGCGCGCGCCGACCCCTGATTTTATAAGATACGCGCGGCTACACGTGTATCTTATAAAATCCAGCGTACTTTTGTTCGCGCTTGCGCAAATTTATAAAATCTGCCTCTTAGAACAGTAGCCTGTGAAATGTTTTTAGAGACAATGGATGCTTTGGGATGGTCCCAATTTGTTTCTAAAGCTACTCATAAAGCAGGACTAGAGATGTGCTTCGTTTTAAGCATTCCGGTCGGGCTTCGAGTTAGGTGCTTCGTCGTAAAATTCATTTTCTTATGGGTCATTTTTTTCCCCAGCAGATTTTTCAAACCGAAAAAAACTCCCACCCCAACCCTTCAAATTTACTTAATTACAACCCTACCCCCACCATCCCGATCCCCCCCCCCCCCCCCAAGACTTACTAAAAGCCTTGATGGTCCAGTGGGGTCCAGGGAGCCATCTCTCCCTCTCAGGCTGTCGGCTGCCACTAATCAAAATGGCGCCAGTGGCCCTTTGCCCTTACCATGTGACAGGGGCTGCCGGTGTCATTGGTCGGCCCCTGTCACATGGAAGGAGCAATGGACGGCCAGCGCCATCTTTGAAAATGACACAGGCCATCCATTGCTCCTTCCATGTGACAGGGGCTGACCAATGGCACCAGTAGCCCCTGTCACA
This sequence comes from Rhinatrema bivittatum, assembly GCF_901001135.1. Taxonomy (NCBI): domain Eukaryota; kingdom Metazoa; phylum Chordata; class Amphibia; order Gymnophiona; family Rhinatrematidae; genus Rhinatrema; species Rhinatrema bivittatum. The sequence goes on along the minus strand of NC_042618.1, from coordinate 215,362,657 downwards.
TGGTAAGGGCAAAGGGCTACGGCGCCATTTTGATTCCTGGCAGGCTCGAGAGCAGAAGATCACTCCCGGGACCTCTGCTGGACCACCAGGGCTTTCAGTAAGTCTTGGGGGGGATCAGGATGGTGTTGGGGGGGGGGGGGGGGGGGTTGTAATTAAGTAAATTTGAAGGGTTGGGTTGGGTTTGGGTTTTTTTTTTAATAAATGTGCCCCTCCCCCCCCACACTAACCCGAAAAATGAAATTTTCCCGACACATTTTAGATCTAATATTTGCCAACACCATTAACTGTCTAATCAATACTGCTCACATTATATTGCCCTGGTCTGACCACCAAATAATAAAGGTAGAAATAACCTTCCTCAACCCTCCTCCTAAATGTATAGATAAAAATCATACTTTTACCTTCAGGAAAAAGATAGACAAGGAGGTACTTTCAGAATCAATGGAAAATAAGCTCCTTGAATTATATCAAGCTAATGCCTCTTCTGCATTTGATTCCTGGGATCAGATTGTCAATGGCATAGCTGAAACCTCAGTCCTGTCCAGACAATAATAAAGAAAATAATACTTCCAAACCTAAGAAGCCATGGAACAATGATAATTTAAGATGCACTAAACAGTCCCTCAGAAAATTAGAAAAACACTGGCAGAAATGTCTGTCTTCTGAATCCCTAGGAAAATATAAATCTCTCCTAATAAAATACCGGGCATTAACTAATAAAGCAAAAAAAATATTACTACGAACAAACAAATTCATGGAGTAATATTTAATTCTAAATTACTCTTTGATGTTATTAAACATTTAATTATGGACCTGTCATCTTCCTTCTTGAGAAATTATAACTTTTCAAAATCTGCTTGCAATGAATATGCCACATCTTTTCTAGATAAAATTAATAGGTTGAAAAATCATTTCCCTGTCTGTTCTCTCGCAACAAGAGCCCCTGAAGATTCCCATGGCCTGGTTAAATGGACAATGTTCAACAGAGTAACGAATCTTGAAATGAGTCAAATGATTGCTAAAATCAATCCTGCTATTTACCCACAGGATCCCGTTCCAGCCAGTTCCTTGAAACAAGTACATTGTGTTATCACTCCGACAATCACAACCTTAATTAATCTCTCTCTCAGAAGGAATGGTTCCATCTGGCTTAAAACAAGCTGTGGTAAAGCTGATTCTGAAAAATAGAACTGTAGAATCAACAATTGGGACAACTATCGTCCCATATCCAACTTGTCTTTTCTCTCAAAAGTACTTGAAAAAGCTATGTTATCCCAACATAGCTTTTGGAAGACCAAGACATTCTTTTCCCAAATCAATTTGGATTTAGGAAACATCATTCATCTGAGACTTTACTCCTCTCCTTAATGGACTCTGTATTATAAGGTTTTGATTCTGATGAATCTTATTTTCTTGTGCTGATTTAAAAGCCTCCTTTGACACTGTGGATCATAACCTGTTATGCCATCATCTGAGCAATATTGGGCAATCACATATCTGATACTTTCTATATTGATACAGGTTCAGCACTCTCAGCAACATTATTCAATATTTATATGCTCCCACTGTGTAAATTACTGGTGGATTTAGGAATTTATTTCTTCTTGTATGCTGATGACATACAGTTCTATATTCCATTCTCTAAATTATTTGAGCATACAGTATCGACACTATCAACCTACATGACAGCAATACAGCCAGAATTATCTCAACTTAAACTAACATTAAATCCTAATAAGACTGAAATCATTTGGTTAAGTAGAAATTCTTCTAATAGTTAAACCTCTGGTTTTAGACTTGGATACTTTTCAAACTACTCCCTCAAATCAAGTATTCAGCTAGATGAAAACCTTACTATGAAAAAGCACATCAATAAATTAGTTAATACAGGTTACACCAAGTTGCGCATATTACATCAGTTGAAACCTTTATTAACTCTCAAAGACTTCCGTACTGTATTGCAAACTCTTATTCTCTCAAACCTAGACCACTGTAACTTTCTATTACTCTGTCTTCTCGCATGTCTCTTAAAACCATTACAATTATTACAAAATGCCTCAGTTAGACTTTTATTAGGAACTAGGAAATTTGATCACATTACATCCACACTGATTTCACTGCACTGGCTGCCAGTACAATCCTGAATCTATTGCAAAGTATTAACGTTAATATTCAAAAGCATTCATTCCAGTAATACTGATCTGATCAGTGTGACATTACAAGCATACAAATCTCAGCGAGCACTAATATCTCAAAATAAAGGACTATTGACTGTTCCTGCAAAACGGAGTACACATCTGACTCAAATAAGAAATCGTGTGTTTTCTTTAGCGGGTCCAAAACTCTGGAATTCTCTACCTGAGATGTTACATTTGATACCAGACGGAAAGAGATTTAAATGTGAACTAAAAAACAGCAGTTAGTGTAACTGGGGTTAAAAAAGGTTTGGATAAGTTCGTAGAGGAAAAATCCATAAACTGCTATTAATTAATAAGCAATTGTAGCTTATGATTTATTTAATGTTTGGGTACTTACCAGGTACTTGAGACTTGGACTGGTCACTGTTGGAAACAGGATTCTGAGCTTGATAGACCCCTGGTCTGACCCAGTATGGCATATTTTATGTTGTTATGTTCTTATGGCTATTCAAAAATGCATATAGCCTAACTTAAAAACATCAGAATGTAAGAGAAATACAATATCATGAAGGATGATATTAATCTGAAGCATGAGGAATAAAATGTAAGGCGAGAATGTAAGAATCTCAATACAATCTACTGATTATTATGTGATAGTTATATTATTTTCCTGTACTGCTTGCCTTATGTCTTATATCTTTAGTAAGCGGTTTTAAGATGTAATGGAGCATTATATTTTATATATGTTAATTTCTGTTTACGAAAACTACCTGGGTAAACCATCAATATTTGTTGATTTATAGATATGAATTTTACTTCTATAAACGGTTGTGATCTTGATATGGAACGATGGTATATAAAATGTCTAAATTAATAAACAAATCTCCATGTGCCTGCTTATGTACCCAAATGGTGTACCATGGACAGCTGTGAAAGTTCGGCTGACTGCTTTCATGTAAGAAAACCAGGCCTGTATTACTTTGCAAGTTCATCTGAACAAAACTGACCTGAGCATCTGTCAGCACCATTTTGTCACTGCTTTGTGACATGGTGTTATCGTACCTATATTATCTCAATGGAAGAAGACAGAAATGGTATGTAAGTGGAGGTGGTACAATAGAAAATGAGACAATGATCTAAGCTGGGGTGAGCAAATTTGAGGGAGTGGGGCCGTGAATGACCCTGAAGGGGCGAACGCTGGCTGCCCAATCAGGGAAGAGAAGCCCTGGCCTAGTCATGCATCCTTTTTGGTGGGCTGGAAAAAGAAGCAGCTAGCTGAGGGGGGGGGGGGGTGTCCGGGCAGGGAACCGCTTGCTCTGCGGCAGAACTGCCTCAGCCCGGGAGGAGTTCCTGCTGCCTCTGGATCCCTACCTAGGGAGAGAGAGATCACAGCTGTTGTCCATCTTGGGAAAAAGAAGTTGTGAGGTAGGGGAGAAGAATGGGAAAAGAGACTAGAGAGAATGAGGAGGTGGGGAAAGAAAATAAAGGCAAAAAGTGTAAAAAAAAAAAAAAAAAAAAAATTTAAATAAAAACATGAGAAATAAAAAAGACTAAGAAAAAATATAAAAATAGAGAAAAAAATAGGAAAATTATTGAAAACCATTAAAAAAAAAAAAAGGAAAACAAAAAATGTTGGGTTGCTGTGTTTGTCTGCTTGTTATGCTCATTGTCAGGCCGATACAGTACAGTGTGCTCCGTCGGAGCGCACTGTTAGCCTGCTCTTGGACGCGTGTTTTCCCTTACCCCTTATTCAGTAAGGGGAGGAAAACGCGCATCCAACCCGCGGCACCTAATAGCACCCTCAACATGCAAATGCTTGTTGATGGCCCTAATAGGTATGCGCGTGGGATACAGAAAGTAAAATGTGCAGCCAAGCCGCACATTTTACTTTCAGAAATTAGCGCCGACCCAAAGTTCGACGCTAATTTCTTCCGGCGCTGGGAAAGTGCACAGAAAAGCAGTAAAAACTGCTTTTCTGTGCACCCTCCGACTTAATATCATAGCGATATTAAGTCAGAGGTCCCGAAAAGTAAAAAAAGTAAAAAAAAAAAATAAATTTGAATTCGGCCCGCGGCTGTCGGGCCGAAAACCGGATGCTCAATTTTGCCAGCGTCTGGTTTCCGAGCCCGTGGCTGTCAGTGGGCTCGAGAACTGACGCCGGGAAAATTGAGCGTCGGCTGTCAAACCCGTTGACAGCCGCCGCTCCTGTCAAAAAGGAGGCGCTAGGGACGCACTGGTGTCCCTAGCGCCTCCTTTTCCCCGTTTTTACTGCATCACCTAATTTAAATATAGGGAGAGCGGGCTTTCGTCCGCTCTCCCGGCGGACTTTACTGTATCGGCCCGTGTGTTTGTTCTGTGTCTCTGTGTTTGGGTGGGATGTGCCTGCGTTTGTTTCAATATGTTGTGTCTATGCATCTCTCCGTGACTGTCTATGGTGTGTCTGTGTGTCTGTCTGTGTTTATCTAAGTGTGATATGTCTGTGTCTCTGTGCCTGTCTGGGTGTGGGGTTTCTGTCTCTCTGTGAGGTGGCTTTGTCTGTGTGTCAGTATGGGAATGCAATAACCGTGTCCTTGTCTGTCAGGGTCTCTGTTTCATTATGTCTCTCAATCTGGGTGTGGGATGTCTGTGTCTGTCTAGATATGAGGTATCTATTTCTCTCTGAATCTATCTGGGTATGGGGTGTCTGTCTCTCTGTGCCTGTGTGTGTAAATGTGAGCTTATTCCTTTCAGCAACTTGAAGAGAAAAAAAAGGACAGCTTTTAGCCACTGGATGGCAGTGTGGCTGCCTGGTGAATACCCTTAAATATATATATATATGTATATATATGTGTGTGTGTGTGTGTGTGTAGGAGGATGGGGGGGGGGGGCCACGGCTCAAAACATTTGCTCACCCCTGATCTAAACTAGAGTGAAGCCATGGAAATAGAAAAAAACCTACAGCATGAAGTACAAATATAATTCATAATAAAAATAAGCACTTTTAAGTCTTTTAGGATGTTTTGACTGATTTATTCATATAGGGGTAGATTTTAAAAGGTGTGCGCGGGAGTAGATTTGTTCGTGTAACCTGGCACGAACAAATCTACTCCCGATTTTATAACATGCGCGTGCTGCCGCGCCTATGTTATAAAATACAGGGTCGGCACGCACAAGGCTGTGCAAAATTGGCAGCCTGCGCACACCGAGCCACGCAACCATCCTCCATTCCCTCTGCCCCCCCCCCACCTTCCCCTCCCTTCCCCTATCTAACCCACCCCCAGCCCTAACTAATTCCGCCCACCTTTATTTTACAAGTTACGCCTGCCTCGGGCAGGCGTAACTTGGGCGCGCCAGGCGGCTGCCAGCGCGCTATGTTCCACTCCGGGGGCTGGTCTGGAGGCCACGGCCATGCCCCCGGAACGCCCCAGGGCCGGAACCATGCCCGCGGCCCCACCCCCAGAATGCCCCCGATGATACACCGGCCGCAACACGCCCCCTGACGCGCTCCCGACATGCCCCCCCCCAGGAAAGCCCCGGGATTTAGGCACGTCCTGGGGCTTGCGTGCGTCACCGAGCCTATCCTCTCCCTTCACCATCCACTAACTCCTTTGCTTTCCTTTTCCCCCCACCCATTCATCCCCTCCTTTTCCCATGCACCCATTCATCATCTCTCCCCTCTCTCCCCATCGACTCATTCCCTCACTCTTCTTCCCCGTACACACCACTCACCTCATCTCATCTCTTATCTCTCCTCCCCTTCTCACTTATTCCTTCTCCTCTCTACTTGCCCCATCTCCTCCTTCTCACTCACCCCTCTCCTCTTTACTTGCCCTCTCTCTTCCTTCCTTCCAATTGCAAGATAGGCTCGGCGCGCGCAGGGGGTGGAAGGGGCAGCTTTTCAGGGGTTATGCGCGTATCTCTTTGAACATCTGTCCCATAGGGCCAGATTTTCAAACCTACGCACAGGCGTAGATTTGTGCACGCAACCCGGCACGCACAAATCTACACCCGATTTTATAACATGGGCGCACAGCCACACACATGTTATAAAATCCGGGGTAGGAGCTCCGATCGTTTTCGCCTCATTACTTTTTTAAGTTAAAAAAAAAAAAAAGTTGCGTTTTACATTTAAGTTTAAAACGAATGCACACCCCTAGTGCACACTTGTGCACCTTGCGCACGCCGAGCCCTAGGGGGAGCCCTGATGGCTTTCCCCGTTCCCATCCCTTCCCCTATCTAACCCGTCCCCCAGCCTACCTAAATCCCCCCTACCTTTATTATTTAAGTTGTGCCTGCCTCTGGGCAGGCATAGGTTGAGCGCGCCAGCCGAGTGGGCCTTTGGAGGCCTCTGGCCACGCCCCTGCCCCGGACCACCCCCGCCCCACCCCTTTTTTCGAGCCCCGGGACATACGCGTGTACCGGGGCTTGCGCGCATCACCTAGCCTATGCAAAATAAGCCCGGCGCGCGCAGGAGGGGTTTAAAAGGGTTACGCACGTATATTATGCGCGTAACCCTTTTAAAATCCGCCCCATTGAGAGCCCATTTTCCTAATGCGTGCCCATCCACCTTTCCTGGGCGCTGTTTAGGAATTAAATAGGAGGAACCACAGAAAAGCAGTATTTCTTCTTTTATGTGGAGGCTTGGGGGTGCCTCAAAACGCCATCTTCAGGGCTGGCATTCATTTTTGCAAGTAAAAACATGCACGTCGGGCACATGGGTGAGTTTTTGCATCGGGGGGGGGGGTAGTAGCTAATAGCCTCATCTACATGGCATTTACATGTGATGAGCAATATTCGCTACGAACTGGTTTGGACACGAGTTTTGGACACGCTAATCCCATTATTGCATCAGGAGTTGTGATCGCCTTCTCTTCGGCGATCACAGCGACGACATCCACGAGGCAGGCCTCCGCAACCGGCGCCACAGACCCGCCGGGGTAAGGCCCTTTAAATTACAGCCTCACCCACAAAGGGTCCGCCGCCGATCGCGCGGCATCCGGTCCCGTCTTCGCCGTCCTTCCTTCTGCTGTGCACGCCCAGCAAGGTCCGACCAATCCGGAGAGGTCCTGAGGCCCTTTAAATTCTTCTCTCGATGGCGCCGCGCGATGCAGCCGCAGCTACCAAATCCCTGCAATCTCCTCCAAACCAATGACCAACCTTCAGTCTCATCTTGCCTGCTGCCACGGGACTCCGACGCCGCCCCGGCTCCGTTTACATCAACTCCACATCTCATAACCCGACTACAAGTCTTGAGACCAGCAGGACCCCACCAACTGTAAGACTTATTACCTACCCCCTCAGGTTCTTTCTCTCCCATTCTCCCATAGCAGTTAACAGATTGCCTTCACTAACTGCTATGCTCTACCACCTGTTACAATTGTCACGATAATTGCCTGATTCCACCTACTTTATTTGTATTGCCTATATAATTTCCTGCCTCGTCTGACATTGCCTGTATAACCACGTTAATGTGCCTGCCTCTTATGACATTGCTTGTACAACTACAATAATTTGCCTCTACACAACCCCCCATCCCTCTAGAGTCTACACAACCTGCCCTATCTCAGAAACCAGATATCACGCCCGCCTTACCCACACCACCCCGCCTCCTGCATTCCACCCACAGCCTCTCCTCCCTACCATAGGAAAGCCTCTATTATCAATAAGTCTCTCTGAACATATACCTACGTAGCATATGACCCACTCTTCTATCCCTCTCGCTAAGACCCTTAACCATCCTCGTATCCACCCTTTACCTCATACTAACCTACCCCCTGCAGTGAACAACACCCTACCTTACATACACCAACCAAACAATAGCAGAACCCCCCATTCTTTACAATAATGAGTCCACAACCTATTCCCACCATAAAACACTTCTACACCCCCTACAAAATGACCAGTCACACATACATAACACAACAACACAGATCACTCATCCCCATTATGGCATCCCCCCTCACACAAATCCTGGGTATGCTATCATTTTCCATTCTACTACTCAATGCTCAATCCATTCTAAAAAAAAAACCATTCTACTACAGGACATCCTTACAGACGAAGCCCCTGACATATGCACCATCACGGAATCCTGGTTAAAGGATACCGACTCCGCCTTAATCAACCAACTCTCCTTAGATGCATACAGCTTATTTTCCATACCTAGAAGCAAAAAAAAAGGAGGTGGACTATTCCTGGCCGCCAAAAAGAACTTCAACCTCACGCTCCAAAACATTTCACCACCCCCCAAACTGGAAATCAGCATATTCAAATCTAATTCCCTCCAACTCTGCTTAATCTATGCCCCCCCTGGCCTTCTCGAAAAAAATCCCTCCCCACTCATAGAATACATCTCTAAACACATAAACAATACTAAGCCTGCCATAATTCTGGGAGACCTGAACATTCATGTAGACCGTGACCCCCTTTCCCCTTCTTGTGAAGCTATCTTGAAAGCTATGACAGCACTTGGTTTCAAACAAAATGTCTCAGAACCCACGCACAAGGCTGGGCATACACTCGACCTCATCTTTACCAACTCCTCAATCCAAACTGACCAACCCAGATGCACACCCATCCCTTGGTCAGACCACTTCCGAATAGACACACGATGCACAATCAAAGACACCCCCCCCTCGCAACCCAAAAGAACAATAACATTTCGCAAACAAGGCAAGACTGAAGACATCCTTGAGGCCCTTTCAAAAGAACTCCCCAACATAGACCTCACTGATGCAAACACAGCCACAGCCTCATGGTTTCAAATCACCACAAACATAGCAGATAGACTCTGCCCATCCCACACCAAAGAAATCAAAGCAAACACAAATAATAAGAAACCATGGTATACAAATGAACTTAAAACCATGAAAATTGATCTTCGTAAAATAGAAAAAGCCTGGCGGAGGAATCAAATACCCACCATCCTAGCACAGTTTCGCGCCTTTCTACACACCTACCGAAAAGCCACTGAAAAAGCAAAGAAAGACTTCTATGCCGCAAGAATCCATCAGTTCCAGTTCAACCTACAAGCCCTCTTCCAATACGTATCCAGCCTCATCACAGCACCGGACAGACACAACCTTGACTACGACGATGAAACAAAATGTGAAAAATTAGCATCATACTTCAACACTAAGGTACAGACCATTATGGCTCGTTTCTCACCTCACCCCATTCTCCCCAACTTAACAACTCCCAGCAATACTCCCAATGACCACTATAATCCCATCACACCCATACAAACCTCAAACACCACCCTCTCAAATTTCGAAAACACATCTGCACTAGAAATTGAAAACACTATCAAAAAACTCAGACCCGCCTATCATCCCTCAGACAATCTGCCCACCATAACACTACTCTCAAACCCTACATCAATTGCCAAACACATCGCAAATGTCCTGAATAAATCTATCTCACTGGGCCAGGTCCCAACCGAACTTAAGCAAGCCATTATAAAACCCATCCTCAAAAAACCAGACTTAGACACCACTGATCCAGCCAACTATCGCCCAGTGGCAAACCTCCCGTTCCTCTCCAAAATACTCGAAAAAATAATTAATAGACAACTTACAGAATACATAGAAGACCACAATATTCTCTCATCTTCTCAGTTTGGTTTCCGTAAACACCATAGCACAGAAACCCTACTTATCTCCCTCTCGGAAACCATACTCAAAGCCCTGGACAAAGGACAGCCCCACATACTCGCACTTCTAGATATATCGACGGCATTCGACACAGTTAACCACAACATACTCATTAAACGCCTCAAGGAAATTGGCATCACGGACAACGCCCTTCTTTGGTTGCAGTCTTACGACAGAAGCTATAGAGTAAAAATTGGCCGCAATGAATCCAAACCGGTCAAGCTATCACAAGGAGTACCACAAGGCTCATCCCTCTCCTCAACCCTTTTAATATCTACCTCATACCCCTCTGCATACTGCTGTCCAAACTGGGCATCCAGCACTTCATATATGCAGACGACGTCCAGATACTCATACCTATAACTGACTCAATCACTAACGCAATGAAGACTTGGAAATCTGCTTTGTCTGAAATAAACAAATTACTCACTGACAACTTTCTGGCACTCAACACCAACAAAACCGAACTACTCATCCTCTCTCCCCCTAACATTCCCACACTCAGCATTTCCTCCCCCTTGCCACCAGGCTGCCCTCCCACCCAATTTGTCCGCAGCCTAGGCATATGGATAGACAACCACTTTAACCTCAAAAAATTCATATCTAACACTATAAAGAGCGGATTCTTCAAACTCCACACATTGAAGAGAATCAAACCACTTTTACACACTTCTGACTTCCGAACAGTACTGCAGGCCATGATCCTATCCAAACTGGACTACTGCAATGCTATCCTACTAGGCCTCCCAAAAAATACCCTTCAACCGTTACAGCTCCTACAGAATGCTGCCGCCCGCATTCTCACAAATACTCACCGTCATGACCACATCACCCCAGTTCTTCAATCCCTACACTGGCTCCCAGTAAACTCCAGGATAATCTACAAATCCCTCACCCTCATACACAAAGCCATTCACAACCAAAACATGCACTGGTTCCCTGAACATCTCCACCTCCACAACACAACCAGACCAACTAGAAAACAGCACCAAGCCAAACTCCTGACACCCTCCCCTAAATTCATCAAACATGCCACGATCAGAGAAAGATCATTCATTATAGCAGGCACTTCCCACTGGAACAAAATGCCACCCCACCTACGCCAGGAACCTTGCCATAAAAAAATTCAAACAGAATCTGAAAACCTGGCTCTTCAAATTAGCATACCCCGACTAACCAACCACGCCCAAAGATACATACCAGACCCTCACACCCCTTCCGACTGACACACCTCTACTAAACTTAACGACCCCCCCCTCATCCCCGCCCCCTCCTACATCCCTGTTCCCCTTCCTTCCACCCTCCCCTCATCCTCCTCCCCTCTCGCCAGCCCCATCTTCCTTCTACCTTTCCATTACCGCCCATATACCCTGTTACCTTGTGAATAGTTAATGAACCTACTCTCTTTTACTCTCCTTAAGAGTTTATCATGTAACCACCTGATAAACCACCTGTCTCAAGTTGAATTAGTTGTCATAATGTTTATATATTCTAATTTATTGTAAAGCTAAATAATGTTTATGTTTATCTATCCTAAATTATTGTAAAGCCTGTTGCTACATTACGTTACATTGTGAACCGGGGTGATGTTTTTAACGTGCCCCGGTATATAAAAAAAACTATTAAATAAATAAAAATAAAAAAGGAGTTATTCTAGGACATCCAAAACACGCGTCCAGCTGCTCATCAAGCTGTGCAATATGCTGAGCGCAATGTATTGTATCAGCCCCTGGATGTGTACTGACTGTTTTCCTTGTTCGTGCTCACCTTTTTCTCTCACTTTCCCATTTCTTCAATCTATCTCCCACTCTCTTCCTTATTGTCTCCTTGCTTCACTTCTTCCTGCCCTTGATCGCATAGCTTCTTTCCCTCCATGTTCTTTCTCACTCCTTCCTTTTCTTTCATGCTACCCTTCCCTCCTCTCCTCATTTCTCTGCCGGAGTTAGTTTCCTTATGGTCTGGAAGCAAAATTGTGCTTACTGTATCAGCCCATTTACTGATCTTGGATTCTTGGATGAACAATACTGCCCATCACTACCAACGTAATTATACCTTCTTGCCTACATGAGGATATGCTTCCCCTTTCCCTGGCATGGAGCAAATCACAGGCTCTCAAAATAGAAAGAAAAAGCATTCCAGTCCTTGTGGTTCATAGCTCTTTACAGTCTTAGTTGAGGGAACGTCTTACACTCATATCGTAACTTGTCCTCTGCGAGAACCTTGAGTCAAGCCAGAGCCAGATCTTAGACTCCAGCCTGGTCATTTTTGATGCACAGAGTCCTGGATCTTACTTTAATAAATCCAACCTGAAATTGTTCCTTACAAACCGTGCCTGGAAATTTAGCTCAAGGTAGAACTGTGCAGTTATTTATTGATCAGTGTAGTCCAATTTTTGTTAGTTAATTCCGTCCAAAATCAGAAGAGTGAACTCAATTTGCTAATTATAGTACTTTCTTATCATCCTGCAGGAAGAAGACGTAATCAGGTACCATATTGTTTTGGGAGAGCAGTTATTGAAAGTTGACCTGCACAATGGAATGCATCGGGAAACCATGCTTGGATTTTCATATCAAGTGGTATTTTTTACCCATGATGGCCAGGTAGCAGCATCGTCCTTTAAAATTTTTGGAATCTACAGTACTGACTTCAGCAATTAATATAATGTTTGAAATTAATATTTAGAAATTCAGATAGTGTCTTCTTCTATGCCCTTGTTTTATTCTTGCACCAGCTGGATTTAAGGCACATGCAAAGCTGCCAGTTCTTTCCAAGTAATAAATAACTTCTCAAGTCAGTCCTGCTATTTTAAAATCTCTTTTCTCTGAGTATTTGAATCGACAAAACATGAGAAATCCAAGACTATCTAGAGCAAGAAGATTAAACAAAGAATGGAAAGGCATTCTTACCTCCATCACTTACTCATCAGGGTCAAAGTGCACTCAACACATATTTCTGTTCTGCTGCAGTCTCTCTCTCAAATAATTCGTTTTTAGGGTGATGAGTAACAGGAGTTCCTGGTGAGTGTATTGCTTGCCTAAAGGGATTTCCCACAGGTTACTGGTCTCTTTGCGCAAAAGTTTCATACCCATGCAAATGAGCTGGGTCGCAAACTTTAGCATGAAAATTTGCTCACAGGATGGCCGAAAAAAATAACTACATTTCACTGAGGTGCAGTTAACCTTTTTGCAAAAACTGGCATGCAAAAACATTTTTGTGTGCTGGGGTTCTACTAATTCATTAATAATGAGCTGCTTTTCATGTTTTTTGCATCCTCCAACCCACCCCCATAGAGATTTCTCTTTCCCCTCAACTCCTTGCTAATCCTGATGCAATCCTCTCACCCCTCCTCTACCCCCTCACTATCCTCTCCCTTCACCATCTAACTCCTTTGCTTTCCTTTTCCCCCATCCATTCATCCCCTCCTTTTCCCATGCACCCATTCATCATCTCTCCCTTCTCTCCCCATCGACTCATCCCCTCACTCTTCTTCCCCGTACACACCACTCAGACTCACCTCATCTCATCTCTTCTCTCTCCTCCCCTTCTCACTTATCAATTCTCCTCTCTACTTGCCTCATCTCCTCCTTCCCACTCACCCCTCTCCTCTTTACTTGCCCTTTCTCTTCCTTCCTTCCAATTGATCCCCTCTATCCCCCTCCTCTTCCTCCCTCTTAGCCCATCTCATTTTTCCTATCTCATTCACCCCTTCACCTCTTCCTCAACTCCTCTGCTCTTACCTTTCTCCCTCCCACTTACCTCCCACTCTTCTTGCTCCCCTCCACTTTCCCCTTTCTCTTCTTCCAACCTTTCCACTCAACCCTCTCCTATTTTCCCTCTCCCACTCATCATCTCCCACCCCACCCCACCCCACCTACTGCCTCTTTTCCTGGCCCTCCCCAACACACCCCCTTCTCCTGCTCTTCCCTACCCATTCATCACAGCTCCACCTGCTTTTCTTAGGCTGGCAAGTCCTGATGAACCCCAAATCTTGCTGATTAGGCCACCAGCTCCTTTTCCATTTCTTCAGCTGGCAGGGTCTTGTGATCTCTGCCAGCCTCACTGATCAGGTCACTAGCTCCTCCTCAATTATCTCTTTGAATGGTGAGTTCAGGGGAACCCTGCCAGCCATGCTGATCTGGCCACTGGTTCCCTCTGCTGTTGCCTATTTGTGTTTACAAATTCACACTTGTTACTTTCCTGTTACCCATGTACCTTTCCATGGGCAGAAAATGTACATGTGTAAGATCTTGTGCTTGAGATGACACAGAAGGACACATTGTAAGGCACATAAGACATTCCTATAGTACTTTACTGTAAAGAATGTTTAACAAGCTAGGTTGGCTTCAAGAGTCTCCCATGACTTTAAGGCATGTAGCAGCTATGGAAGTTGACAGAACCCCAAATTGCTAATCTTTTTTATTGTACTAAATTACCAACATTCTTTATTGCAGTCCAGTGACCAAGTTTGTATTTTAATGTATCTGATCAGATAGCCATCAATCCTGCTTAACTCTTCACATCAGGCCTTTTCTGCAAACGTTTATTTATTTACAATTTGTTTTTCTTTTCACCGCAACATCCAATAAACTATTGTTCAGTGCGGATTCCAGTTGAACAATGCTAAAACATTACACACAATATCTATATTACCTGAAATCAACAAAATTAAATTAAAGATTATGTGCAAATTCAACCAAAAGCTGGATTAAAAAAGTCACCTCAGCCATCAAGAAAGGCTGCAAAGGTTCATACAAATGGCAGCTTAACAAAGTCAAGGTGCTCCTTTCGCCCCTGGTGCTCCTGGAAGAGGGGGATGGAGGTGGGGCATGCTACATTGTCTTCACCGTGTGCTGGATCTGGAGCGGAGCCACTGTTCTGGAAATTCAGCTCCATTGTGAGCTGTAGTGCCTGAAGTGAAGGCATTTCTCAATCAGCAAGCTTAGAACAGCAATATTGGCAAAACCTTGCTTAGATAATTCAGCTGGCAGATCGAAAAGGAATGCTCCCACTTAGCCAACCCCCTTTCCCGCGTCCCCCAGCGTGAGTGTAAGTAAACTGATTTACTGCTACGCTGGCCCAAATCCAAACCCGATGCAGCTGGCACAACAGGCAGACTCAACAACTTTTGTTTTTGTTTTATTTCTTAAACATAGGGGATGTGGCCATTATAACAAATATATATTTATTGTTGCAAAAGAGTGTTTCAGAAATATGAGTCAAATTTTAAGACCGAAAGGAAAGGAAAGGAAACCTAAGCCAAGAGAAACAACAGAACCAAGCAAGATCCACATTGATATTGTCAGTCATCTAGCATTAATGTTCAATGTTAGCCACCAGGTTTTTTCCTCTAGTGGCGTAAATCTTGAACAGTGTTTCTTTTACAGTTGTTTGTTAATGAAGCATCAATAAATTACACCAATCTCGCAACTAACAAGGGAGTTATCCATGGGCTGACAAAAGTATTGGAAATTCAGATGAATAGATGTGACATCAATGATACCAAAATCCTGATGGTAAGGCGTTCTTCCACCCTTGGATGCCAGCCTAGTTGATACATGCTCTCTTTGTGCAGGGAACCATTCCATATTGCCTAATTCCAATCCAGTCCCTTCTTATTTTCCTTTGCATATGCACTAGTAATTTTTTTACAAGGAAAGAGAATTCTTATTAGTATAAGGAACTGTGTACCATCCACCTCAAATTGTGCATTATTTTATTTTTTCTTGTTTGCTTGGGTTGTCGACCAAAATACTGTTATGTGCTTTTCTAGATCCATGCAAACGCTTTATGAGTTAGTACTTCATCTTCCCTGCCGAGAATCAATGTTTGTTTATTTATTTATTTGTTTGTTTGTTAAGGGGCAGTGTGTTAACTGTTCACAAGAGCCCATCTGCCCTCAGGGAACAAATCCAATTGTAAGTATTAAGGTAAAACTAGTTTTGTGCATTTTATGGATTTCTGTGTATATACATATATAAATATCTATGTATATATTTAGACATTTGGGTGTAGGGTGATTGCTTAAGTTGATGGCAGACCAGAAAAATGTGCTGCTATGTGGCTCAAAAGTAAGTTTCCTATTCATTCAGCCAGACACATGGGTGTGAAATTCTTACCTCGCTGGGGCTGACCTGGCTAGAGCCCCCCTAGGGCAGACTCCTGGCAAAGAAGGTGTTAGTGGATGGAATTTCCCTCTCTTTACCCCAGGAAAACAAATGGGACTGTGAACAAGGATGGTAGTATGTACATATATATATATATATATATATATGCAGGTTTATTATACTATATGAGTATATACATTTCTACATGACTATGTATATCGCTAATAGGATATCAAACAGCACACCTATCTACTCATGGTTAGTAGTCTCAGGCCATGCAACTATATACATTCCTACACGATAGCAAGAACATTTAATATTTGGCTATTTGGTAGGGATGTGAATCGTTTTTTGACGATTTAAAATATCGTCCGATATATTTTAAATCGTCAAAAATCATTAGGGCCACGATACAATACCAATTCCCCCGATTTATCGTTAAAAAATCGTAAATCGGGGGAAGGGGGAAGGGGGAGGGCAGGAAAACCGGCACACTAAAACCCCCTAAAACCCACCCCCCCCCCCCCCGAACCCCCCCCCCCCAAATGCTTTAAATTACCTGGGGATCCAGCGGTGGTCCAGAACGGTGGCGGTCCGGAACGGCCCCCTCAATTGAATCGTGTTGTCTTCAGCCGGCGCCATTTTGCAAAATGGCCGCCGCAAAATGGCGGCGGCCATAGACCAAAACGATTCGACGCAGGAGGTCGTTCCGGACCCCCGCTGGACTTTGGCAAGTCTTGTGGGGGTCAGGAGGCCCCCCCAAGCTGGCCAAAAGTTCCTGGGAGTCCAGCGGGGTTCCGGGAGCGATTTCTTGCCGCGAATCGTTTTCCATACGGAAAATGGCGCCGGCAGGAGATCGACTGCAGGAGGTCATTCAGCGGGGGTTCCGGACCGCCGCTGAACGACCTCCTGCAGTCGATCTCCTGCCGGCGCCATTTTCTGTACGGAAAATGGTGCCGGCCATACGCGTATGGCCGGTGCCAGAATCATTTTCTGTACGGAAAACAATTCTGTTTTATGTAAACCGGTATGATTTGCATTTTAATGTAAGAATGTCGGTATATAAAAATTATAAATAAATAAATAAATAAATAGCCACTAGAGTTTCCTTTGCCCCTTCCCTCTATGGTACTGCAAGCAAACAAAAGCAGCGTTTGATAAAGAATGAGACTGAGAATCAAGGACTGTGATGTAACATTTCTAAATTCTTCCAAAATTTCCAATTTTCCCACTTCTGACCATCAGGAAAAAAAAAAAAAAGGAAACACCATTCCAAAATTGTTCTTTTTTTCAGACCTGCAAACATTACTGCTGTTTCATTACAGCACACTGTTTATCCCCAAACTAAATACAGAATAACTGACCCCAAATTAGAAAGAGAAACATGGAGACAAAACCTGAACTGGAAAACTCCAAAAAGCCAGACTGCCTGCAGTAAAACACCAGAGAAATAAATAAAAATTGCATTTTCTCTGTCCTTAAAAAAGAAAGAAATATTCAGATGCATATTTCCCAAAAATGACACAGAGAAAATCAAATTCTTCCCACTTCCCATCTCAGAGAAACAGAAGCAATAGCAGTCCAGCTCTCCCAGCCCCAGCAGTCTTGCTTCCCAGCTCCCTCTCCCCTCTCAGTCTTCAGCAATCTTGCTCCCCAGTCCCCTCTCCCCTGGCAGACCTCCCAGCCACTCATATGCAGTACAATAATGCAAAAAACAGTTCTCTGTACGTACCAGGATCAGTCCAGGACACCTGGGTTGTGACTCTGCACCAGTAGATGGAGACAGAGCAAAACTTGTCGGACTGAGCCATATATGACCCTGTGCCAGTCACAGCCCCTCAGTCTTACTCTGTCTCCAGTAGATGGTGCAGGTGCAGTCACAGCCCCTGCCTGCCCTGAGTTCTGGTAGTCAGTCAGGGTTGTTTTAATTTTAGTGTTTTTTTAGTTAAGCCTATTTGAGGTTTCTTTCAAATTGGTTTTTTGTTTTAATTGGTGAGAGAAGTCCCATCCGCCCTGCCTCCCAGGGGGGTTGTGAGGTTCTGAGGGGACCATCCCCCCCTGGTCGAGGCCGCTGCTAGGGTCGAGGACCCGGCTGCACTAGTAGCAGTGCCAGGGGTGACACCGGGGAGCCTGGTTCACTCACCCCTGCTGGATTAGGGCTCCAGGACCGAGGACAGCGGCAAGTGTTTGTAAAAAAAAAAAAAAAAAGTTTCTTGTTTTGTTTTCCTGCCTGCTCTCCGTTGCCTCGCGTCGCCGCTCCGTTTTGCTCGGGGGGGGGGGGGCGCCGCTCGCAGGAGGGTGTTTAGTTGATTTTAAGTTTCTCTCGTCTCTCCTTATTTTCGTCGCGATCGCCGGCATGCCGCGTGGGTCGAGCTGCCGGGCCTGCGGCTCGGCGCAGGAGGGCCTCTCGTGGGAGGGCCTCTGTGCGGCCTGCGTCCCGGGCGGAGAGGGGTCGTCCGGGGCACTTTGGGGGACCTGACCCAGAGCTCCGCGATCGCCGCCGTGCGGTAATGCTGCAGCTGATAGGCCCCCAAGATCCCTTCCTGCTCAGCGCGGGAGTGGCGGCCATTTTGGGCACCGGCCGCGAAATCGCGCGGGAGACGGCGGGGGATGCAGGCTTGCCTCCAGCGCTTTCCCCGCAGCAGGGCCCTGTGGGGGGGGGGCGGGGGTCGCCCCGGGGGGTGTTAGATCCCCTGGGGATACAGGTGAGGATTCCTCGGAGTCCGGGTCATTTTCTGCTGACTTTGCACTTTTGTTACGCAAAGTGCTTAAATATAAGCGCAGCAGACGCAGCCGAGGGGGAGTTTCTGTGGGGGGAACTCGCAAGTCCGCCCCGAGGAAAAGGAAGGCTAAGGACACTGCGGGGTTCTCCCAGGAGCCTTCGAGAGGGAAGCGGCCTCCATGTGGCGTCCCACAGGAGTCGGATACAGAGTCTTCCTCGGTAGTTGACACGGATTCCCCTGAGGAGCCCCTGAAGGGGGCCGAGGAGGCGGCGGCGGACGGTTCCACCCAGCCCAGCGCGGGCAAAGGGGCGCAGGCCGTGGAAGGGGATGACCCCAAGGTGGTACGGCTATTTCGCAGGGAGGAACTGTCCCCACTAATTCCGGCCATTCTTCAGGAGCTGGGAATAGAGGCCCCGCCGGTGGTAGTTCGACAAGAGGCCAACATGGATCCTGTCCTGTTAGGTCTCACAGGGCCTGCAGTTGCTTTTCCTTTTCAATTTTTGTCTACAGATATCTTGTTCCGGGAATGGGATACTCCGGAGTTAGGATTGAAGGTCAGCAAGGCCATGGACAAGCTTTACCCGCTACCAGAGGATGCTCTGGAGCTTCTCCGACTCCCGAAGGTGGATTCTGCGGTCTCCGCGGTGACGAAGAGGTCTACCATCCCGGTTACCGGAGCGACGGCTCTCAGGGACATACAGGACAGGAAGCTGGAAGTGCAACTTAAGAAGATCTTTGAAGTGTCTGCCCTGGGGGTTCGGGCCACCATCTGCACTAACTTCACTATGCGAGCTAGCCTGCGCTGGGCCCAGGTCCTTCAGGCGAATGCGGGTCTGTCAGCGGAGGAGGCATCACAGGCAGATAGGTTGGAGGCGGCAATAGCATATGGGGCTGATACTCTCCACGATCTGCTGCGTACGTCGACTAGGTCCATGGTGGCAGCTGTCTCGGCGCGCCGCCTTCTGTGGCTGCGCAACTGGGCGGCGGATGGTTCTTCCAAGGCCCACCTCGGGGCGCTGCCGTTCAAGGGAAAATTGTTGTTTGGCAAGGAGTTGGATGATTTAATGATTTCTCTGGGGGAGAACAGGGCTTTTAAGCTGCCCGAGGACAGGTACAGGGCGCGGTCCTCGTTTTCTGTCAGGTCCCGTTTTCGTGGCCCCAGGAAGTCGCATCCTCAAAGGTCGACCAGCCCTTCGTACAGGTCGTCTTCCTCCCGACCTCCCCAGTGGCAACAGTCCTTTCGTGGAAACATTTCGGTAGACAAGGGGGAGCCCCGTCGGGCACGGGGTCCAAGGCTTCGCAATGAAATGCGGTTGGCCCATCCCTCGCCGCAGCCCCAGCATGTTGTTCGAGAAATGGGCCAGCGTGACGTCGGACCAGTGGGTCCTCAACGTGATAAGACACAGCTACGCATTAGATTTTGCTCGCCCCCCAGCAGACAAGTTTCTGGTTTTGCCCTGCAAGGCCCCCGAGAAGAAGTCGGCAGTGCTAGGCACCATCCGGCGCTTGGGAGCTATTTCCCCCGTTCCGGCCAATCAACACGGCAAGGGACGTTACTCCATTTACTTCATCGTTCCAAAGAAAGACGGCACGTCAAGACCAATCCTGGATCTGAAATGGGTGAACAGATGCCTTCGAGTTCCTCACTTCAAAATGGAAACCATTCGTTCGGTAATCGCCTCGGTGCGTCCAGACGAATTCCTGGCCTCCCTAGATCTCACGGAAGCGTACCTTCACGTGGGCGTTCGGCCATCGTTCCAATGGTTCCTCAGGTTCTGCATCCTGGGACGGCATTACCAGTTCTGGGCACTCCCGTTTGGTCTCGTAACGACTCCCCGGACATTCACGAAAGTGATGGTAGTGGTGGCGGCGCAGCTCCGCCGGAAAGGATTCCTGGTTCATCCTTACCTGGACGATTGGATGATTCGGGCGAAGTCCGAGGGTCAGTGTCGGCTGGCAGTGGCCAGGGTCCTGCAGCTCTTGCAGTCTCTAGGCTGGGTAGTCAACATCAACAAGAGTCAACTGGTACCCACCCAAGCCTTGGAATACCTTGGAGCCTTATTCAACACGAAACGGGGCAAGGTGTTACTATCACAGGAACGGATGTACAAACTGCAGTCTCAAGTGAGGCGGTTATTGTCTCTCCGCCGACCGCGGGTCTGCGATTATCTGACGGTTCTGGATTCCATGGCTTCAACACTCGCGTTGGTCCCCTGGGCGTTCGCTCATCTGCGGCCATTGCAGTCGTCCTTACTATCCCGCTGGAAGCCGATTTCGGAGGAGTTCCACCTACCGCTTCCACTCACGGCCCAGGCGAGATCCAGCCTGTTCTGGTGGCTGGATTCCAGTCATCTGACCCGTGGAGTGTCCCTACTAGTGCCCAATTGGATAGTGATAACCACGGATGCCAGTCTCTCCGGCTGGGGAGCAGTTTGCCTAGGAAAGTCAGTTCAAGGCCTATGGTCAGCGTCTCAAGCGCAGTGGTCTATCAACCGGCTAGAGACCAGAGCGGTCCGTCTGGCACTGCAAGCCTTCCTACCGCTGGTGCGGGGAAAGGCGGTCCGAGTGTTGTCGGACAACGCAACCACCGTGGCCTACATCAATCGCCAAGGCGGGACAAGAAGTCCACTGGTGGCGGAGGAGGCGCAGCTCTTGATGGCCTGGTCAGAACAAAATCTCAGCAACATCGCAGCGTCTCACATTGCCGGAATCGACAACGTTCAGGCGGATTTTCTCAGCCGTCATCGCCTGGACCCCGGGGAGTGGGAGCTGGCGGACGAAGCATTTCTCCTCATCTGCAAGAAGTGGGGAGTGCCCCACATGGATCTGATGGCCATGTGGCACAACGCGAAGGCCCCGCAATTTTACAGTCGGCGTCGAGAGAGGGGAGCAGAAGGCGTCAACGCGTTGGTGCTTCCCTGGCCGACGGATGTGCTGCTGTACGTGTTTCCCCCATGGCCGATGATCGGCAAGATTCTCCAGCGCATAGAGTTGCACCCGTCCAACGTGATCATGGTGGCACCGGAGTGGCCGCGCCGTCCGTGGTTCGCAGACCTCATACAGTTGTCGGTGGCGGCCCCCCTTCGTCTCCAGGGGTTCACGGGGCTCCTCCGTCAGGGCCCCATCTGTTTGGAGGATGCGGATCACTTCTGTCTCGCGGCATGGCTTTTGAGAGGAATCACTTGAAGAAAAAAGGTTACTCAGACGCGGTGGTTGCCACCCTGTTGAGGTCCAGGAAGCAGTCTACATCCCTGGCGTATGTCCGAGTCTGGGTGATTTTTGAAGAATGGTGCCTGAAGCGTGGATTAGATCCCACTTCCGCTTCTGTATCCGATATTCTAGCGTTTCTCCAGGCCGGTCTGGCCAAAGGGTTGGCATGCAGTTCTCTACGGGTCCAGGTGGCGGCGCTTGGTTGTTTGCGAGGTAAGGTCCGGGGATCCTCCCTGGCTCTTCACCCGGAGATATCCCATTTTCTTCGAGGAGCTAAACATCTCCGTCCTCCTTTGCGTCACCCCTGCCCGTCTTGGAACCTCAACTGGGTTCTCTCCGCCTTATGCTCGGCACCGTTTCAGCCCTTGAAGCGCGTAACTATTAAAGATCTCAGGTTGAAGACTGTATTCCTGGTGGCGATTTCCTCGGCATGGCGTGTTTCAGAGTTACAGGCCCTGTCCTGTAGGGAACCGTTCTTGCGTATTTCCGATTCAGGAGTTTCCTTGCGGACGGTCCCTTCCTTTTTGCCTAAAGTCGTGTCGGCGTTTCATTTAAATCAGTCAATGGAGCTTCCCGCTTTCGCGGTCGGGGAGTCCTCTGACCCAAAAACGAGGGACTTAAGGAAGCTTGATGTGTGGAGATCCCTCCTTCGCTATCTAGAGGTCACTAATCCGTTTCAGGTGACAGATCATCTGTTTGTTTTGTTCTCTGGTCCAAAGCGATGATCGCCCATTGGCTCAAGGAGGCCATTGGTTCGGCGTACTTGGTGCGGGGAAAACCGCTTCCCGTGGGTTTTCGGGCTCACTCGACTCGATCCCAAGCTGCGTCTTGGGCGGAAGCTTCTCAGGTGTCGCCTCAAGAGATTTGCAGGGCGGCTACCTGGAAGTCGTTGCATTCTTTAATTAGACTTTACCGGTTGGACGTTCAGGCTACTGAAGCAGGGGGTTTTGGAAAGAGGGTTCTCCGAGCGGGACTCTCTACTTCCCACCCTCAATAAGTTAGCTCTGGTACGTCCCAGGTGTCCTGGACTGATCCTGGTACGTACAGGGAAAGGAAAATTAGTTTCTTACCTGATAATTTTCGTTCCTGTAGTACCAAGGATCAGTCCAGGATCCCGCCCGCAGTGCTGCGCTGAAGTAACGGAGAGTCCGCTCATCGTTTTGTTTATCTAATCTGCTCGCTTGTTTAGCTCTCCCGGTTGGGGAGTCTGGTTCCAGAAGGGGTTTTTTGAATTATTGCCCGTTTAAGTAGCGATTTTCCTAGCTAGTTTTGTTTTCCTGGTTGGGTTTCTACTTTGACATTACGTATGACTGAGGGGCTGTGACTGGCACAGGGTCATATATGGCTCAGTCCGACAAGTTTTGCTCTGTCTCCATCTACTGGTGCGGAGTCACAACCCAGGTGTCCTGGACTGATCCTTGGTACTACAGGAACGAAAATTATCAGGTAAGAAACTAATTTTCCTAAACATCACCATTCCTCATAAAACAAAATCAAGAAATATAAATCAATTATAATAGTAAACCATACTAATAAAAACAGTATTTCAAAGCAGGTAACAAACAGAGCATCTAATAAGAACAAGGATAAAAAAAATAAACTCTAAACATTTCCAAAAAATCAATACAATATTTCAATACAATAAATAAGAATAAAGGGTAATACAATACAATACAATAATAAAGATTTAAACATTTTGCTCCTCTCCATACCTGGGAACATTTGATTTTTAGTCACCCTCAGACTGTCTTGTGTTCGGGGAGCAGGGAACACACACATTAACATTTAATTTGTTTTCTTTTTCGAAACAGGGCCAGTGCAAGAGTATAAGGCACCCAAAATGAACCTTACAGTTTTGTGCCTGACTTTCCTTCCCACCACAGCCCTCTGTACACACAATTTAAAATTCTACATTTATACTAAAAGATTTTACATGAAAAAGGACACTCCAAGTACAGTCTTTTGAAGTCAAAATATCACAACAGTGTGTATTTTATATTTACATGAATTGTAGTGGTGTCAACCAGAAAACCCTGCATAAAAACCAAAAAGACACTTGGAACACATATGGTATTAGGACTATTGTAACCCATTCCAAAACAACACTAACTGGAAACATTACGTCAGGCTTTTAAACACCAATACACCTTCTATTAGGAAAACAGAACAAGCCAAGCTGCTATAGATCCCTACATAGAAATGACACATTGGTAGAATACTTAACCTGAGTCACACATGCAGAACTAAGATAGACCCTCACCAAATAACAAAATAAAGTGACTATAAATTATAAATGGAAAAATGCAGACAAAAACTAATCTGGAAATCGCAGCAAACCCGACTCTGTATGCTGTGCAACAAATGAAAAGCAGAAACATCACCGTTTCTCAAAACAATACAATCAAGAAATATAAATCAATCAGAACTGTAAAGCTATACTACTAAAAATATATATTTCAAAACAGCAGATGAATAGAATAACATCCAATAATAAAAAAACTCCTGTACAAATTTTTTTAAATTTCTTAAACATCAATAAAATATTTCAAAACAGCAGACACATTAAATACCACCCAATTAATTAAATCAAAAAGGATTTAAAAAAATAGCTTCTTCTCCATACCTGGGAACTTTAGACTTCTGGTCACCTTAAGATTGTCCTGGATTATTGGGAGGGGAAGGGAAGGGAGGTGCACAAACTTTCTCTTCTCTCATAAACACACACACTCCTTCTCTCTCAGACAAATATACTTACACACACACACACATACACACTCATATGCATGCTTTCTCTCTGTCAGGCACATATTCTTACACACATATACATACTCTCTAGCAAGCGGGCAGGGCACAATCCCCCGGTAGCCATGGGGCCTCCTCCATTTGGGGTGCTGGCAGGATAGGATCCCCGGGCAGAGTGGGGCCTCCTCCATTTGGGGTGCCAGCTGGGTTGGGATCCCCCAGTGATCACAGTGCCTCCTCCAGCGGGGCTGCTGGACAGGACTGGATCCCCCCAGTGGCTTCGGGCCTTTTTTCTCCTTCGACTGCGGTGGGATGAGCTCCACCATGACTCTGCTGCTTATACTGCGCCATGGAGGGGGTGGGGGGGGGGGGGTGGAGGAGGCACCTGTGCCCGGCAGGGCACATGTGCAGCTTAGGGAACATTTGCCGGCGGCTGTGGGCTTACTTCAGTTCAGCCACCGAGTGGGATGGGATCTCCCAGTGGCCAGTGGCCATGGGTTACCAATTCTGCTGCGCCTGGGGACTTGGCCCCTCACCCCCTCACCCCCTCGATACACCACTGGCTCTCCCTTTCTAGGGGAAATTGTACGTTGCTCCCTAACCCCTGAAAATAGGGAACAATGCAGAGCATATGAGGAAATTTAGCAGCTAAGGGTCCTATTAGAGCATTGGTATTCACTCCCAGCCTTTGAAGGCTGCCAACAGGTCAGGTTTTCAGGATATCCCTAATGAATATGCATGAGATAGCTTTGCATACTGTAGAGGCAGGTGCAGGGAAATCTTATGTCATGCATACTCATTAGGGATATCCTGAAAACCTGACCTGTTGGTTGCCCTCAAGGCCTGGGAGTGAATACCACTGTTCTAGAGGTGTAGACACACAGCCAGTCAAGCAATTTACATCTACACTCCCCCCTCCTCCATCACACAAATCTCCAAACCCAAAAATAAACAAAATGAAGGTGAAAAGCAGTATCTAGTGCAGCTCTTTATTTTTACACAGCTAGATGTGAAGCAGATTTGAAGTGCTAATGGTTCTTTAACTTTGTGTGGCTGTCAGGACCTGATATGCTCATTTTTGGCATGCAGTGCACACGTTTTCTTCAAGTTGGTGGTGCAGATGCACCACTGTGCACTAATAATTCTGTGCCCCTGTATATATAAATAGAGAGAGAGAGATAGCATATATAATGTAACTGTTGTTATTATTATTATATTACTGATTTCCATGACTAATTTAACACATTAACCAGCTGTTCTATTACATTTGTACAGTCAGTAGGGAAAAGGAACTGCTTGTATTCTAGTTTCGTGAGAAGAAGATTCACACACTTTGGATGCCAGGCAAAATGTGCTAGAACCATTATAGTGAGTATTATGGTTTATTGAGACTAATGAAGACAGATTCAGCATTCCAAGGACAATTGATGGTCCTGGATTTTATATGTATTAGAATCTGTTCTTAATGCTTTCTTATCTTGAACTGCACCTTGACAAGGGACTCTTTGATCCAACACCATTACATCCTACAGTAAATGATAGCATTGTAGCTGGTTTGTAAAGTCTTATACCAAAACATGGAGTCAACATAGCTATCTACATACAATGACCTATAGCAAGTAGAAAGAGGTTTTGGCACCTACTTCAGGAGACTTTCCCTGTTGAGTTATTCTTTTGAGTTGAAATGCTGTCTAGTCTAGACTAATATATTGCTGTATGACAGGTTTCTTGGCTGCTCTTAGATTTAGATTTAATTTCCCACCTTTCCAAACCAGCACTCGGGATGAGTTACTTTCAGATACCGTAGGTATTTCCCTGCCCCAGAAAGGGCTCACAATGCTATAACGCAAGGTAAGGCCAATATAAATTACCATATGCTGAAAGGAAGGTTCTGATCTTTAAGGTATCATTAACCTGGGTCTCCCTACTCCAAGCCAAAGTTAGCATCAGAGTGCTGGTGCACTTGCATTGCTGCCTGTGAGAAAGTGACCCCAAAGTGGTTGATAAGAGAACCAGTAGAAAGTATGACATTCTAGATAGCCTTAGCTCTAGTCCCTATGCATTTCTTTAGAAACAGTGCCAGCTTTGCCCCCTTCCTATTACCCCCCCCCCCCCCCCCGATTACCCACCAGTTATGAAAAGTGAGAAAGTTTAATTTTCCTCTAAGTACTGACTTCAAAGTTTGATAGAGCTAGGTCCCTCCATTTCCAAACATGCCTAATTATACAAACCACAACATACACAGACAAATTACCAACTGATAAGTCTCTGTTCATAATGAAGCAAGTCTAAACACCGAAAGAATAGATAGAAGAAAGAGTAAACAAAAGAAATTAACAGTTATATCTTATTTTATGGGTTTTTTTTCAGACCAAAGCATGCTGTTCAGGTTTCTTTGGTCAACAGTGCATGGCCTGTCCTGGAAAAGCTGGCTGCCCCTGCTCCGGGCATGGTATTTGCCTCGATGGTATTAATGGCACAGGGATATGTCAATGTGAAGAGGGATTCAATGGAACAGCCTGCGAGCTTTGTATGAGTGGCAAATATGGATCCAAATGTGATCAAGGTACCCACTGCTGCCATCTTTAAAGTGCATGATATCCTTTGTCCAGCTATTCAGATATAGTTAACTGTGCCTGAAAAATATATATGCTCTTAAATATTCTCCAGTCTAAGGATATCCACCCTGAACTACTTGTCCAGATAGGGAAAAATTTAAATGATTTTAAATAAATAAAATAAATCAATTGAAAAGACAGCTGAGATGGCCTGAAGGCATCGTAGGTGCAAGGCACTTGGAGCCATTTTTTTCAAGTTCAGTCATAGTTTCACTACCTCATCTTCGACGTGGAGAAAGTGAGTAGGTAGCAGAATAGTCTTTAGCATTTTCAGTAAGATCCCGGTGACTGTTCATTCACAGAATCTCCTCCACCATTTTAGCCAAGAAATTCACGATGAGTCAACTGTGTACAAATTTCAAGACAGAGGATGGGAGAAAAAATTATAAACCCAAAGTAAAGAACGAGGGAGGTTACATCCAACCAAGAACCCTGATATAGCCTATTGATTTGTGCCTGGTAACAAGAGGCCTTTCAGCATACATTCTAGGGCAGTGCTTCCCAACCTGGGGTCCGTGGACCCCCCAGAGATCCACGAGACCATCCCAGGGTGTCCTCCATAAGAGATGCAAGAAAGTTTAGCTGGGGAGAAACTGAGAGGGCTGCTGCCACCTGTGATCAGCAGAGCTTCTGCCACAGGCCAGGAGAGTGAGAAAGGGGCTTATTATGGCCCCAAAAACATCACCCGACATTGCTGCAGATCAGGAGGAGGAGGGACAGATGGGGGTTATTCAAACCCATTGGAAGACTCAAACCCCACTGCCACAGGTTTAGCAGAGGTGGAGAGGAGAGAGGGCTGATTGCGGCTGCAGGAACCTTTCTGAGGAAAGCAGAGGAAAGCTGGGTTTTTGCAGCGGCGAGAAATATTTCCCACTACTGCCATGTGCTCTGTCAATGACAATGACCAGGTTTCTGGCCTGACACAGAAACAGGAGAGGAGTGCTGCACCAAAATAGTGAGTAAAATGGCTCAAAGGAAGAAAGGATGAAATGGGACTGGGGCTGACAGTATGAGGGGAAAGACAGAGGGAATAAGGAATGGGACAGGAATGAAAAACATGGAGGATAAAGCGGGGGAAGAGAAATCCATGATTGACCTGGTTAAGTGGAATCAGAGTAGATGGCAGCCTGCCAGGGGAGAGGACCCCCCCCCCCCTGGAATTAGGCTGGACAGAGATAGAGGACCACCATGGTCCAGGAAGGAGGAAGGGCAAGATAACCTCCAGGGATGAAGGAGGAGAGAGGACGAGACAATGACCAGGTTTGATATGACATTAAACAAAAGTTATTTAGGGGGACAAACAGAAAGCCTGTGAGGGAGTCAGTTGGACCATTAGATGATCGAGGGGTTAAAGGGGCACTTAGAGAAGATAAGGCCATCGCAGAAAGATTAAATGATTTCTTTGCTTCGGTGTTTACTGAAGAAGATGTTGGGGAGGTACCCGTAATGGAGAAGGTTTTCATGGGTAATGATTCAGATGGACTGAATCAAATCACGGTGAACCTAGAAGATGTGGTAGGCCTGATTGACAAACTGAAGAGTAGTAAATCACCTGGACCAGATGGTATACACCCCAGAGTTCTGAAGGAACTAAAAAATGAAATTTCAGACCTATTAGTAAAAATTTCTAACTTATCATTAAAATCATCCATTGTACCTGAAGACCGGAGGATAGCAAATGTAACCCCAATATTTAAAAAGGGCTCAAGGGGCGATCCGGGAAACTACAGACCGGTTAGCCTGACTTCAGTGCCAGGAAAAATAGTGGAAAGTGTTCTAAACATCAAAATCACAGAACATATAGAAAGACATGGTTTAATGGAACAAAGTCAGCATGGCTTTACCCAGGGCAAGTCTTGCCTCACAAATCTGCTTCACTTTTTTGAAGGAGTTAATAAACATGTGGATAAGGGTGAACCGGTAGATATAGTATACTTGGATTTTCAGAAGGCGTTTGACAAAGTTCCTCATGAGAGGCTTCTAGGAAAAGTAAAAAGTCATGGGATAGGTGGCGATGTCCTTTCGTGGATTGCAAACTGGCTAAAAGACAGGAAACAGAGAGTAGGAATAAATGGGCAATTTTCTCAGTGGAAGGGAGTGGACAGTGGAGTGCCTCAGGGATCTGTATTGGGACCTTTACTGTTCAATATATTTATAAATGATTTGGAAAGAAATACAACGAGTGAGATAATCAACTTTGCAGATGACACAAATTGTTCAGAGTAGTTAAATCACAAGCAGATTGTGATAAATTGCAGGAAGACCTTGTGAGACTGGAAAATTGGGCATCCAAATGGCAGATGATTTAATGTGGATAAGTGCAAGGTGATGCATATAGGGAAAAATAACCCGTGCTATAATTACACAATGTTGGGTTCCATATTAGGTGCTACAACCCAAGAAAGAGATCTAGGTGTCATAGTGGATAACACAATGAAATCGTCTGTGCAGTGTGCTGTGGCAGTCAAAAAAGCAAGCAGAATGTTGGGAATTATTAGAAAAGGAATGGTGAATAAAACGAAAAATGTCATAATGCCTCTGTATCGCTCCATGGTGAGACCGCACCTTGAATACTGTGTACAATTCTGGTCGCCGCATCTCAAAAAAGATATAATTGTGATGGAGAAGATACAGAGAAGGGCTACCAAAATGATAAGGGGAATGGAACAACTCCCCTATGAGGAAAGACTAAAGAGGTTAGGACTTTTCAGCTTAGAGAAGAGACGACTGAGGGGGGATATGATAGAGGTGTTTAAAATCATGAGAGGTCTAGAACGGGTAGATGTGAATCGGTTATTTACTCTTTCGGATAGTAGAAAGACTAGGGGGCACTCCATGAAGTTAGCATGGGGCACATTTAAAACTAATCGGAGAAAGTTCTTTTTTACTCAACGCACAATTAAACTTTGGAATTTGTTGCCAGCGAATGTGGTTAGTGCAGTTAGTATAGCTGTGTTTAAAAAAGGATTGGATAAGTTCTTGGAGGAGAAGTCCATTACCTGCTATTAAGTTCACTTAGAGAATAGCCACTGCCATTAGCAATGGTTACATGGGATAGACTTAGTTTTTGGGTACTTGCCAGGTTCTTATGGCCTAGATTGGCCACTGTTGGAAACAGGATGCTGGGCTTGATGGACCCTTGGTCTGACCCAGTATGGCATTTTCTTATGTTCTTAAGCCTTCTTCCCCTCGAAAAGCAGGCTATCATTTCACTTTTCCAAAATCTAAATTATTTTGTGACTGCCATTTTCTGTATATGTTGTAAGAATCATAAAAGAAAATAAAGTATAAAAGAAAAGCAGGTTAAAAGGAGTGAGTTTTCAGGGAGAGTAAGTTTCAAAACTTTTTATGTGGGCAAACATCTGTTTACCCAAGTATAAAGGCCCTTTGAAAATTGCTACTCCCTTCCACCGAGGGTTAAAGTACCTACCCTGTGAACAGCGCGCAGACTTTTACCTCATGAGAGAGGGGAAGGAGCAGAGGGCTAGGATGGGAGAGGGGAAGGTACATGCAGGGGTTTAATTTTGAAATCTTTGTGCAGTTTCCTCATGCCTGTGCTTTATACCTGCTTCAAAGCAGCTGAAAAGTGCACAGGTACAAAAGTACTGGTTTTCCCTCACAGGTCCGAGTTTGCAGAAGGAAACTCCATAGGCACTTTCCCTTTGCAAATGAGATTGCAGGTCTGCCAGGCACCAGAGATGATGATTTTCTGCCAGGCCATACCAAGTTGGCAACCTGGAACTTCCTTTTCCTCATTGCAGCTGGTATTACCAACCATGGTAATATAAGCCTGATCCCCATCCAATCCAGAGGTGGGTCCTCTGTAGCCTGAGTCCCCCTTCCTCCACCGATGACCAGCCCCCAACCCCACCCCTTGGCTGGGAAACCTTCCACCCAGGCTGTAGAACCTTCTTCCCACCGAGACTGGGATGACCCTCTTGTCTGGAGATGCTCCTTCCCTCAGTCCTTTCTCCTTCACCAAGAGATGTCAAAGGGCTCCAATCCTCAGGCCTGCCACCCCACCCTCCCCATCTTGATGATGCAAAAAGACATCGCCACTCACTCCTGCTCTGCTCCTTCTGGCACCAGCTGACCTAATTCACATGTGCAGGACAAACAAAGGGATGGGGGACCATATTGAGACCTGGAGCCCATTGACACCTCTTGGTGGAGGCTAGTCAGGGGGAGACTGTCACAGTCAGTGGGTGTGTCTGACCAGTGGGGTCATCACTGTCATGGATGGCATGTAATTGTATGTCTTTTAAGTTTTAAGAATGCTGATTTGTAACCTGTCTAGAATGGAAGATAGTGTGGATAATAAACTATTTTTCCTGTTCATACCCAGATCAGTCCAAACAAGTGGGTTTTGCATCCCTACCAGCAGATGGAGGCAGAGAACAAAACCTTGAGGCTCTGCTACATATCCGAGAGTGCCACCTGCAGTCCCGCAATATTTCTCTGTCTCCAGCAGATGGCAGAGGTGCAAACCTGCAGTCTGACAAAAAAAAAAAAGAAGAAAAACAGAGAAAAAGATTTGGATTTAGGAAGTTAGACTGAGGCTCGCTGAGGTGTTAGGTACCTTTGTGGACCATCCCTCGGGTTGAGCTGGCCGACCGAAGGTGTTGAAAACTTCTGCCTAGTGTAGCCCGCAGCTTCTGGAGGCCTTGATAGCCAGGGGCCTGGCTCCTTCTCTGCCTCAGAGGTCTCCTCCTGCAAACTTCCGTGTTCTGGTCAGGGAAGTAATTCTGTTTTTGTTTCTTTTAAATTAAGTTAAAAAAAAAAAAGTTGTTTTCAGATGAGAAGATTCGGTCTGCAGCTCAGCAACTGGGGCATCTTGTCAACGGAAAAAGTCAGGGTCAGCAGGAGGGAGAAAAAGAGGAGCCCGCTGTTGGTTTTTCCCTGGCAGGAGAGTCGACTGTGCAGAGCAGGTGTGCCGCATGCCACTCAGACCAACGCCACCGCACGGCTCAGTGACTCAGCCACTTGTGCGGCCTGCTTTGGGGCATCGGCGTGCTTAGGCTGCGATTGTGTTGTTAGCAGCTCTGAAACCACGGATGGCGTCATGCAAGGTGTGCAGGCTCTGGTTGGCGAGCCTCAGTTCCCGCTCCCTCTGTACCGGCTGCACGTGCAGGGAAGAGGAAACCTCCCCGGGAGCAACCATGGAAAAGAGGGCCTCCAGATCTTTGGGAGCTGTGGCTGTGGTCCCAGGGGAATCCACTGGGTCAGCTGCACTCACAGGGGATTGCAGTCAAGGGCCCCTAGCTTTCAGGGAGCCCAGAGATTCCCTTCCTCCTCTCTCGCCTGTGGTTCAGGGCGCTGTATGACTTGGTGCATACTTCTGCCAGGAGCATGGTCTCAGTGGTGGCAGCATACAGACTTTTGTAGCTGCGGACAGGTGGTCCAAGTCCCAACTGTGTAATCTTCCCTTTAAAGGGAAGCTCCTGTTTGGGGAGGATTTGAATCAGTTGATGAAGACTTTGGGGGAGTCCAAAGAGAATAGATGGCCTGAGGATAAGAGAAGCAATAACAAGGTTTTTCTGTCCTGGTCTCATTTTCGGGATTCGCGGTGGTTTCGTTCAGGCAAGGGTCCTCAGTTTCAGGGCTGAAACAGTCTTTAGGATGACAGCAGTCCTTTCGGGGTACTCGCATTATCGCATATCCTCCAGGGATGGCACTGGTCAGGGGACTGGAGTAGGAAAGTCCGCGCAATGAAGCCAGGCTCGCTTACTCTTCCATGGAAGCAGTAGGGAGCAGATTGTCCCGCTTTTATGAGGAGTGGGACAAGATTACCTTGGACCAGTGGGTTCTGGAGATAGTAAGAGATGGCTATGCCTTAGAATTTTCGTGCCCAGTCAGGGAGGCCTTTCTAGAGTCCAACTGCTCATTTTGAAGCAAACGGGAAGAAGTAATTGGGACTCTATAGAGGTTACTAAGCTTGAACGCAAAATTCCAGTCCCGCTGGTTGAGCAAGAATAGGGGAGGTACTCTATTTATTTCATAGTTCCAAAAAAGGAGGGTACCTTCCGTCCCATTCTAGACTTGCAAAAATTACATGTAGCCTTACGGTTCCCGCGGTTTCGCATGGAGATGTGCACAGTGGTAGCAGCAGTCCACAGAGTAGAGTTCCTGGCGTCATTGGACCTAATTATATTCCCATTTAAAAGGGTCATCAGACGTTTCTGCGGTTCATGGTGCTGGGGTAGCACTTCCAGTTCTGGGTTTTCCCCTTTGGGTTGGCTACTGTGCCCCGAACCTTCACAAAGGTGATGGTCGTGATGGCAGCAGCCTTGAGACGAGAGAGGATTTTAGTCCATCCATATCTAGACGTTTGA
The DNA here is from genome assembly GCF_901001135.1 of Rhinatrema bivittatum. Lineage (NCBI taxonomy): Eukaryota > Metazoa > Chordata > Amphibia > Gymnophiona > Rhinatrematidae > Rhinatrema > Rhinatrema bivittatum. The sequence goes on along the minus strand of NC_042618.1, from coordinate 215,329,159 downwards.
CTTATTCAGGCAAAGACAGAGGAAGAGTGCAAGAGTGATGAACACTTTAAATTTTCTGTGTTAGGAGATAAATGTAGCGAAGAGTCACCTGGTTCCGGGGGGGGGGGGGGGTCAGGAGGCCTCCTGACCCCCCCAAGCTGGCCAAAAGTTCCTTTTGGGTGCAACGAGGATCCCGGAGCGATCGCGCGGGGAATCACGTGACGCCGCGTCACTCCAACGTGACGCCGACGTCACGTGCTCCTCGCAAAGGAGTTCAGAAATGGCGGCCTGACTCCCTGCTGTACCACCAGGGAGTTTTGGTAAGTCTTGGGGGGGGGGATTAAGGAGGGTGAGGGGTTTAAATTTTTATTTGCACGTATGGACATAGACTCAACTTATGGAATTCTCCATATGTCCATATTGACCGCAAATGGGACCCCCTTTCGACTTATGGACTTATGAACATAAACTTTTGCTCTGCACATCCCTAACAGCAGGTGTTGTCTAAGAGTCTAGCCTATAGTTCGTTCCGTGACCAGGTTTCAGCCTTGGTTCTCTTAGGGGCAAGTTGTGGGGGGAGATCTTTGGCCTTTCATCCAGATGTGGTTCAGTTCCTGAAGGGAGTTAAGCATTTGTGTCCTCTAGTTCAGAAATTATGCCCGGATTGGAACCTCAACTTGGTTTTGTGGGTGCTCTATGGCACGCACTTTGAGCCATCAAGACAACTGTCTTTGAAGGATCTGACTTTGAAGACAGTTTTTCTGGTGGCCATATATTCAGCCAGGTGGATTTTGTAGCTTCAGGTTCTGTCTTGTAGGGATCCTTTTTGCGTATTGCTAACGACAGGGTGACATTGTGTACAGTCCCCTCTTTCTTGATGAAGGTGATGTCTTCCTTCCATATGAATCAGACAGTAGAACTTCTGGCGTTTCTGCAGTGGTCTAGGGAGTCCATGCAGGATAGAAATCTTCATCTACTGATGTATGTCAGACTCTCTTATTTGAAGATCACTAACAGTTTTCGGCATTTGGATCACCTGTTTGTGTTGATTCTTGGAGCGAAGAAAGGAGATAAAGCTTCTAAAGCTCGCTATCTCAATGGCTGAAGGAGAACATTTGCTTGGCTTATATTTGTAAGGGTTCCGAAATTCCAGTAGGACTCAGGGCGCATTCTACAGGAGCGCAGGCAGCCTCTTGAGTGGCATGCCAGCTGATGTCTCCCCAGGAGATATGTAGATATGTGTGATCCTCACTTCTTACTTTCACCTAGCATTACCTACTGGTCTTTTGGGCGCAGGAAGATGCAACAGTGTGATCACCCCACTTTCTCCTGCTTTCCTCGGTGAGCAGCAGAGGCTGCAAAGGTGCTGACAGCCACAGTCAGCCCCTCTCTTCCCCTCACATCCTCATGAAGTGCAACAGTGGGGAGAAGAGACAACTGAGGGGCAATATGATAGAGGTGTTTAAAATCATGAGAGGTCTAGAACAGGTTAATGTGAATCAGTTATTTACTCTTTTGGATAATCAAAAGATTAGGGGGCACTCCATGAAGTTAGCATGAGGCACATTTAAAACTAATCTGAGAAAGTTCTTTTTCACTCAATGCACAATTAAACTCTGGAATTTGTTGCCAGAGGATGTGGTTAGTGCAGTTAATGTAGCTGTGTTTAAAAAAGGATTGGATAAGTTCTTGGAGGAGAAGTCCATTACCTACTATTAATTAGAAAATAGCCAATGCTATTACTAGCAACAGTAGCATGGAATAGACTTGGTTTTTGGGTACTTGCCTGGTTCTTATGGCCTGGATTGGCCACTGTTGGAAACAGGATGCCGGGCTTGATGGACCCTTGGTCTGACCCAGTATGACATGTTCTTATGGTCTTATGTATATGATTCTCGAGGACTGCAATCAGTCCCTCTCTTTCACACCTCTGCTAAAAATGTGGCAGTGCAGTTTGAGGTTTCTAATGACTGCAAACAGCCCCTCTTTGTCCCTCTTCCCCCCGGTCTGCAGCGATGTGGGCTGAAGTTTTTGGGACCATAATAGGCCCTATTTTCATGCTCCTGGCCTGTGGCAGCAGCTCAGCTAATCACAAGTAGCAGCAGCTCAGTCCTTCTGGAGGACCCCTGGGATGGTCTCAGGGACCACTGGGGGTCCACAGACCCCAGGTTGGGAACCACTGTTCTAGAACAAGTGCTAAAACAAGTGCTTGAACTTCAAAAGTCCATGAAACAATAATCACAAGGCTTCCAGCAACTATCATCACCATCTACTCATACGGCATACTTTGCTTTCTGTTAGATGCTTTCTTTTGTTTTATAGTAAATTGTTTAATTATTCAACGTAGTTATTCTCCTGCATTTTCTGCATAGCAGTTTAATCTTTCTGTTTCATGGTGTGGTTGTTATACATGGATCTCATAAATGTAAGGTGTTTTACACGTGTCAGCCGGACCAGTAGGTACCTCTGTTTGCTGTGTAGATTAATTTTGGAAAAAAAAAGTATTTTTAAGCTATACTTTAGGAGTCTTCAGGGAAAATATTTTTGTTTCATTTTGAGTGTTTTTAAATGTGTGTTTTGGTTCATTTTATTTACTCCTCCAAAATATACATTAATTTTAAAAAATTGAAAAAACCCCCCAAAAGAAACCACTCCCACTCCCAGCATCAAAACAGCAAAATTACACACACACCAATAGGCCTTCCCTGAAAGTCTCCCTCCCCTGCACCAAGAGGTCTCTTACTCCCCTTCCTGGGCTTTATGAAATAGAAAGGAACAGGAGCAATCCCAAGTCACTTCTCCCCCACTGGGTCCAGGTTCTAAAATGGCTTCGGAAGGTCTTGAGGCTGATGCCATTTTGTTGTGAACCCGCAGGAGTAATTTTCCTATTTTGGCAGCACTCACTACTTTTTTGTATACTTTCCAAAACAAAAGTAGACAAAAAAAAAAAAAAAAGAATTTCAGACATGTTTTTGTTTCACTTTTCAATAAATAGGAACGCAGGCATTTTGTCATGTTGGTCATTAAATTTTAAAATGAATGCACATCCTTACTATGCAGTCTGCATTATGGTAATCCTTAAATTTAATATTTTGGTCCATGTTCTAATGTAGATGTCATGTAAGCTTAGGCAGGAGACTTTCTAAAAGCTTTTTTGCAAGGATAACTCTATGTAATGTTCTACTTGGAAAATTTACCCAAAGGAGAAGGAGGTGCAAATTCTGCAGACACTTTTCCCTTAGGCATTTTTCAAAGTAGAAGTATCTGTGTAGTTTCACATTAAAAATTCACGCAAGAAAAGTACCCCACGGGTTTTCCTACTATAAATTATATCTTTGCTTGCAGAATGTCGTTGCATCCATGGGAAATGCAGTGAAGGGGTTGAAGGTGATGGGTCATGTGAATGCAACGTGGGTTGGAGAGGCGTCAAATGTGAGAGCGGTAAGGTTCTTTCCTCATTTTCTTACCTAATCATGGCGTCTAGTCAATCGTGAAAAGCATAAATGAATAGATGTGTAATTTTGCCTTATAAGCCTCAGAGCATCCCATCTGCAATGAGTTTTTGATAAATAGGATGTAGCCTTTAACACATGGTAGGTTTGATAAGGAGATTTTCATCACTGTCTTGAAGGCATTTCCCGAAATAAAAGGATGTGGCTACCTTTACTTTACTGTACTTTATATCTATTGATTGCTGCTAACCAGTAGCTTGTAGGGATTCACAAATTAACATACCATAAATACATTATCAACACAACACAAATTAAAATAGAAATGCTATTATATGCAAACTAGTCACTTATGTATAATAAAATAATCAGCTACAACTTTTAAAATTAAAATAAAGTCAAAAAAGAAAAAAAATATCCTAAGATATTTGATGAACAAAGCTATTTCCAGTTACATCAATTTTCAGACTTTTCTCTTAGATCAAAGGTTTTTACTCTTTCTGTTCCTGAGATTTGCTTGTATTGCAAGGGCCGGTGTATCCTATGTGTGGAGGGATTCCCTTTCCCAATAGTACCTGAGGTCCAGATGAACTCCAGATCTTCAAAAAACATTTAGTGCCATGTGTCCTGGGGTAAGATTCGTTTTGGGGGGGGGGGGGGGGGGTGTCTCCAAATGTCACAACTCTCTTCTCCCTTCCTCTGCTCTTCTTTCCAAACTGCTTCATGGGAAAAAGTCTTATGTGAGAAAAAAATCAGATCTTCCTCCTTCTTAGCCTTACCCTTAGGTTAAGGAAGAGTGGCTTCTAACTTCCTTCCCCAACTCAAGAAAAAATAGCAAAAATAGAATCTTCACAAAACTCCAAGACAAACTCTTCTTCAGTTTCTACTTGTGGCGAGTCACTATTGTCCCTCCGTAAGTTGAGGGATGGGCACAGCAGGTCTTCTATCCCTCTGTTCTCCTAAGGCAGGGCCTTTTCCCTCTTCCAGTCAAGACCAGGGATGCACAAAAAGAGAAAAAAACTCCAGAACCTCTCAAAGATGACTTCAAAACAGTTAACTGAATTCAAATACCCTGAGGTAAATCCTTCCAGGCATGGGTTGCTCTGGGTGAGACTTGTGAGGCTCAATATATAAGACTGCAACAGAAACAGCTCCTTCCACCTCAAACTCCAAGCAAAGATATGCCACACTCTACTCTCTATGCCACCCGAAGGTCACCACTTCAGCAAGCCTCAGAGGAGGTGTTGTTCAGAAATGGTGTGCCCCTCCCCTAACTCACTAACCCTAAGACTGGGCTAGGACCAACTAGAGAAGACCTAGAGGAGGAGATCTCAGGGATAGGGAGAAGAGAAGGAGAGGGTGAAAAGGACCAGAGAGAGGGATACAAAGGAAGGAGAACCAGAAATGGGCAGAGCAACTGTAGGAAAGAGGACTGGGTAAGGGGAAAGTGTTATGGATTGTGGGTCTGTGGACCCTTGGCCCAAGGTGCGAGTTGGTACCACCTGTGGGGAGGAGCCCCACAGACCCTCACCGTTAGGAGGTGAGGTCAGTCACGGCAGGGAGCTCTGGGTGAGACTGTGTAGAGGTCCCGATGTGTCAGGAGGAATTCCCCAGTAGACAAGCAAGCAGGAGACAATACCTGGACTGAAACCCCCAAGGGGGAAGATGCCAGGCAGGCCGCAGAGCGGAAAGGCGTGAGACTGGTGTACAGGAGGTATACCGGAGAGACAACCCGAAGGTCAGATTTGCGGAGCGAGGGAGGTGCAGCTGTAGTGACGTAGACTGACCTGTGGAGCAGGGAAGGCCAAGTCAGGTCTCCGATGATCACGTAGGTTGAAACTCAAGGAGCAGGAAGCACAGATAGTCTCTGTATACTATAGAAGCACAGCCTCGATGGAGCAGGGAAGTGCTGGCAGTCTTGGTAGCATGAAAGCGCGACCCTGCGTAGCGGGGAAACGAGGACAGCCGCAGAATAGCACGAGAGCACTGCTCCGAGGAGCGGGACACTGCTGAAAGTCTATTGTATAGTATGAGGGCGCAACCCCGAGGAGTGGGGAAGCGCTGACAGTCCAATCCAGCACGTAAGCACAACCCCGAGGAGTAGGAAAGCACTGGAGTAACTCCTGAATGGTGAAGGTGTTCCGGGGGGGCAACCCCAAGGAGCAGGGAGCCTTGCAGAGTAGGATTTCAGAAAGCCCAGGGCCAGCCCGAGGAGCGGGGAAGGCCAGGAGACAGGGTCCCCGTAGAAAGCATCTACTGGCCCCCGAGGAGCGGGTACCAGACAATCCAAAGTCCAACTGCAGCCAATAGCGTAGCCACAGGAACATGGAGGCAGGAGCTAGTAGAGACATAAGGAACTTGTTGCCAAGTCAGCTAGCTGAGGGCAAAGGTGGAGCTTAAGTACCTTGATCCGATGACATCATCAACCAGGGACTCCCCCAAGGTTCCCGCCGAAGAGCCTTCAAAGGAGGGCATGGTGGCGCGCGCGCGCCTAGGAAGGCCCAGAGACGACGTGGATGGCGGCAGTATCTCGGCGCCACAAGGAGCCATGGGGAAAGTGGTGGTAGAGGTTGGCCTGCGCCGCGAGCAGTCCCAGGGAGGGCTGGAGGATGGTGCAGGATGTAAGTAAACGCGGTCGCAGGCATCTGCAACCGACAGGCATAACAGGAAGGAGAGGGCGAGGGAGAAAGGACTAGGGATGGGGAGGATGAGAGATGGGTAAGATCAAGGAAGGAGGGAAGATCAGAACTTTGGGATAGGGAAAAAGAGGGAGGGAAGTTCTGGGATTGAGAAAAGAGAGGAGGGAAAAGCAGGTTGTTAATACAAACAAAAAACACGCTTTGAAATGTCTGTATGCCAATGCCAGAAGTCAAAGAAGTAAGATGGGAGAGTTAGAGTGTATAGTAGAAAATGATGAGATTGACATAATTGGCATCACAGAGACTTGGTGGAAGGAGGATAACCAATGGGACAGTGCTATATCATGGTACAAATTATATCGCAATGATAGGGAGGATCAACTTGGTGGGGGTGTGGCACTTTATGTCCGGGAGGGTATAGGGTCCAACAAGATAAAGATCATACAAGAGACTAAATGCTCAGTAGAATCTATATAGGTAGAAATTCTATGTCTGTTGGGCAAGAGTATAGTGATAGGAGTATACTACCGTCCACCTGGACAAAATGGTCAGACAGATGATGAAATGCTAAGAGAAATCAGGGAAGCTAACCAATTTGGCAGTGCAATAATAATAGGAGATTTCAATTACCCCAATATTGACTGGGTAAATGTAACATCAAGACTTGCTAGAGACATAAAGTTCCTGGATGTAATAAATGACTGCTTCATGGAGTAATTGGTTCAGGAACCAACAAGAAAGGGAGCTATTTTAGATTTAATTCTTAGCGGAATGCAGGATTTGGTGAGAGAGGTAACGGTGGTGGGGCCACTTGGCAACAGTGATCATAACATGATCAAATTTCAACTTATAATTGGAAGGGGGACAATAAGTAAATCTACAGCTCTAACACTAAACTTTCAAAAGGGAAACTGATAAAATGAGGAAAATAGAAAAAAACTGAAAGGTGCAGCTGCAAAGGTTAAAAGTGTTCAACAGGCATGGACATTGTTTAAAAATACAGTCCTAGTGTTTCATCCATCGGTGCTAGACGGCTTCGCCCCGTTTGCCTCATGTTGTTCACGGCTCCTCCCGCTGCCTTAGGGAAAATGGCTACAACCGCGATTGCAAGCCGACCACTCCGGTGTCCCTGGAACGTCTATGGTGCTGCCTCCTGCTATGCTCCTTCCAAGGGCCTACTAGGGTGCGCGCGCACGCCACCCACGTCTTTATTCCAGTAATGGCGTGAACCTCGGGGGCGTTCCCCTCTACTGACGTCATGCCATCCAGGCATATAGCCTGAACTCATTTGCTAGCTCATTGAGTTAGCAACAGATTGGTCTCGGTCGGTCTTAGCTACTCTGCCGCTCCCTGCTGCCACTGGAAGCTCCCTCTCTTCCCTTCGGGGTATTGTTAACCTGGGTACCCACTCCTCGTGGGCCCTCTGCTGTATTTCAGGTGCCTTACAGGGATGGTCACTTTGAATATTTAGTGATGCCCTTTGGCCTGTGCAACGCCCCGGCTGTCTTCCAAAATTTAATGAACGACATTTTCAGAGATCTCCTCTAAAAATGTGTTGTCATATACTTAGATGACATCTTGATATTCTCCCAAGACATGACCACTCATCTGGAGGATGTCAAAAGAGTGCTGCAAAGACTCCGGGAGAATCATCTATACACTAAGTTGTCTTTGAGTTTCACAAAGAATCAGTGCCTTTCCTGGGCTACATTGTTTCCAACCAAGGTTTCCAAATGGATCCACAAAAGCTGGAGAGCATAAAGAAATGGACTCAACCCACTGGTCTGAAGGCTCTCAGACATTTCTTAAGTTTCACCAACTATTACAGGACCTTCATCAAAAACTACTCCATGCTCACTGTTCCGCTCACAGCTATGACAAAGAAGGGTGCCAATGTTGCTAATTGGTCTACGGAGGCTATCACTGCATTCCAGAAACTAAAAGATACCTTCTCGAGCAAGCCATGTCTCCGACACCCGGATCCCACTAAGCCCTTCATCGTTGAGGTCGATGCCTCAGACGTTGGTGTAGGGGCCGTGCTAAGCCAGGCCGGAGATTCCAAGGCTTTACACCCATTCCTCTCTCGCCGCTTCTCTCCTACAGAGAAAAATTATGAAATAGGAGATAAAGAGCTCCTGGCAATAAAGATGGCATTGTCTCGAAGGAGTGCTACATCAAGTCACGGTCTTCACAGACCATAAGAATTTGGAATACCTCCGCCACGCACAGCTCCTAAACCATAGGCAAGCAAGATGGTCTCTGTTTTTCAACAGATTTGACTTTGTGCTGAAGTACCACCCTGGAGATAAAAACATCAGAGCAGATGCCCTATCTCGCTCATTCCTCTCTGAGGATATCCCAAAGGAACCGCAACATATCATCGACCCAAAGAGAGTCATTTTGGCAGCTACGCATTCAGTACCTGCAGGTAAAACCATCGTACCCAAGAACCTCAGGAAAAAGCTGTTAGCTTGGGCTCACAATTCCAAACTGGCTGGACACCCTGGTCAACGCAGAACTTTGTCTAAACTGCAACAGTTTTACTGGTGGCCTACCATGAAGGAAGACACATTTTCCTATGTTGCCTCCTGCGCAAATTGTGCCAGACAGAAGACACCACCCGGTCGCCCTTGGGGTTTACTCCAACCCTTACCTGTGCCAGACGAACCATGGACACATATCGCTACAGACTTTGATGGATTTACCACTCTCAGGAGGAAACAACACGATTTGGGTAACTGTTGACAGGTTCTCAAAGATGGCTCACTTCATGGCTCTCCCTGGACTACCCACAGCTATGGAGCTTGCCAAGCTATTCATCACACACATCTTCCGCCTACACGGCATGCCCAAGCACATAGTCTCCAATCGCGGAATCCAATTCACAGCCAAATTCTGGAAGGCACTATGCAAGAAGTTGGACATTTCTCTAGACTTCACCTCTGCATACAATCCTCAATCTAACTGGCAAACAGAGAGGATGAACAGGACACTCAAGCAATTCATCCATGCCTATGTGAACACTCGCCAGAATGATTGGGCAGAACTGTTGCCCTGGGCTGAATTCGCCATCAACTCACATCCAGCAACATCCACTGGATCAACACCATTCAAGTGGTTTTCGGATGACTCCCATTACCACCCTCTCCACTTCCATTGTCCATGTCATCCCCAGCAGCTCAAGCAACTGCCACAGATATTAAACAACTCTGGACTCAAACCAAAGAGATGCTTATCAAAGCAGGACTTCAAGCTAAGAAAGAATACGATGCTCACCAATGCAGGGCTCCAGATTTCAAGCCTGGTGACAAAGTCTGGCTATCTACTAAGCACTTAAGACTTAAAATACCTTCAGCTCGCTTCGCTCCATGCTTCATTGGACCTTTTCCTATTCTCCGACGATTAGGCAATCTCACCTATAGTCTGAAGCTACCACCTACGCTGAAGATCCATAATGCGTTCCAAGTCTCACTATTGAAGCCATTGATCCTTAGTGAGTTCTCGAACAAGATACCTGAACCAATACCAATAGATGCAGAAGAAGACATTGAGTACAAGGTAGATGCAGTCCTTGACATAAGAAGAAAAGGCAGAGTATGGGAATACCTCCTGTCATGGGAAGGTTATGGACCTGAAGATAATTCTTGGACACCTATTGCTAATATACTGGATAAGAGATGCTACAAGAATTCCACAAGATGCATCCTCAGAAACCAAGACCAGGTAGGAAACAGTCCGGAGGACACCCTTTGAAGGGGAGTACTGTTTGCCCTGTTTGCCTCACCTTGTTCACGGCTCCTCCCATTGCCTTAGGGAAAATGGCTACTGCCGCGTCTGCAAGCCAACCACTCCAGCATCCCCAGAACGGCTATGGTGCTGCCTCCCGCCATGCTCCTCCCAAGGTCCTACTAGGGTGCACACATGCACGCCACCCACGTCTTTATTCCAGCAATGGTGCGAACCTCGGGCGCGTTCCCCTCTACTGACGTCATGCCATCCGGGTATATAGCCTGAACTCATTTGCTAGCTCGTTGAGTTAGCAACAGATTGGTCTTGGCTGGTCTTAGCTACTCTGCTGCTTCCTGCTGCCACTGGAAGCTCTCTCTCTACCCTTCGGGGTATTGCTAACCTGGGTACCTGCTTCTCGGGGGCCCTCTGCTTTATTTCAGGTGCCTTACAGGGATCAGGTACTTGCTCCTCGAGGGCCTGCTCTCCCTGCCTCGGTGCCAAGTACCAACTTTCTCTACCTGGTGGAATCGCATACCTACAGCAAACATCTAGTGAGTAATCTAACTCTCAGTCTATCTCATTCACAGTACTGCCGTGCTGGGAAACCTACACTGGACTTCAACTATACCATCGGGGTGAGAAGGGCTCCCTCTGCTGAGGGTCCTGAGCCTGCTACATCCAGACTACCTCACTACTGCCATCTCTGGTGGCTCACTTCATTGCAGTCTAATAAAAGAACTAATTCTGTGTTTGTGCGTCTGCGTTTAGCCAAGTGTTTTGGCACCTCACGGGGCTCCACCCCCTGTGGGTGTGGTCATCTGCCACAGCACCCGAAAATCCACCCAAACACCGCTAAACCATAACACCTAGAGGTGCAGTCCATATGTATTGCACATATTAAGAAAGGTGGAAGGAAGGCAAAACGATTACCATCATGGCTAAAACGTGAGGTAAAATGGGCTATTTTAGCCAAAAAAAATATCCTTCAAAAATTAGAAGAAGGATCCATCTGAAGAAAATAGGATAAAACATAAGCATTGTCAAGTTAAGTGTAAAACATTGCTAAGACAGGCGAAGAGAGAATTTGAAATGAAGTTGGCCGTAGAGGCAAAAACTCATAATAAAAACTTTTTTAAATATATCCAAAGCAAGAAACCTGTGAGGGAGTTGTTTGGACCATTAGATGACCGAGGTGTTAAAGGGGCTCTTAGGGAAGATAAGGCCATTGCAGAAAGACTAAATGAATTCTTTGCTCTGTGTTTACTAATGAGGATGTTGGGGAGATTCTAGTTCCGATATGGTTTTTAAGGGTGATGATTCAGATAAACTGAACCAAATCACTGTGAAGCTGGAAGATGTAGTAGGCCAGATTGACAAACTAAAGAGTAGCAAATTGCCTGGATCTGATGGTATGTACCCCAGGGTTCTTAAGAAACTTAAAAATGAAATTTCAGATCTAATAGTTAAAATTTGTAACCTATCATTAAAATCATCCATTATACTTGGCATGCCCTGACCTGGGGTCCTTTTTCTCCTGCAGAGCAATTAAATGTGCACAGAATTTAGCCAGATAGAGGGGGATTGGCTAAATGTATATAGCTGATTTTAACCACAGAAATCTTTTGAATATTGACTCATATTATAATCCCTAATATTTGTCCATGAGTTAGTTTTATTATATTTTGGTTTTCTACTTGAAAATTTAGGTTCGATTATATATATAATACTACCCTTCCTTTAATTTGTGTACAGTTTACATTTTATCCATAGCTACATGAAATATTAGAATCTACCATATACCTGAAAAAAAGCAATAAATTAAAGAAATGCATTCAATTTGACAAAAATGTCTTTGTCACATGTTGTTTCCCTGGGAGATCCTGAAACTTGTGATAACCGCTGAACACATTTAAGGCTATTGTTTGAATATTGTTGCATGATGCTTGAAACTGCAGTTAGTTCTGGAAGTTTTGAATGGTTTCCACAATGCTGAAAAGTCTTAATTGTCTCTTCTCTCTGTTTTTCAGAAATCAAGGATGATAAGTGTGGTAAAACATGCCACACCAGTGCAAAGTAAGTGAAGCAATTGGGCCACTGATCACTTCCTATAGACAAACCGTGGGCCTGTGAAACACATCTGCTTTGAATAAAGCCCTATGCAGTCTATTCTCCAAGGGCCAGTGGGACTGGAATCCTTGTCCCTTTTATTTTTCAGTCAGGCAGCAACACAGAGACAGGACCCAGTCCTTACTTTCTGACCTGGACCCCCAGCAAATAACTAACATCTGCATAGCTGCAGGAATCCAAAATAGAAACCAGCACCAAAACTAAAATTGAAAATACTTTCCATTGACTGCAATGGAACAAATGTAGGGTTTCACTCTAGACGACTTTGACCATCTACAGGGCTGTCTCAAATCTTCTTCACTCTGAAAGATTTTAAGCTTAAAATGTGATCATTTATTTTCATTAATATAAAGTAAGGTCATTTCTGCCTGCTTATTTTAAATGCCATTGCACATCATAAGCTATCGTCACTGGTGGATGACTACAGTGGATTCAAGTGGTAATACCTTCAGCAGGATTTTGTTTCGATAGCATGGATCAACTTGTGGTTTCTTGTTCTTTCTGTCTACCGCAGTTGCATTCTAAACCCTGACGGCACGGCCTTCTGCAAGTGTGCGGCTGGTTTCTCAGGAAACGGGACACTGTGTACAGGCAAGTGAACTCTGCTGCCATCCTTTCTCACATGAAAAGAAGAGCTGCTGAGTGAGCTTGACATTTCCAGTCACTTGATAGGAGCTCGGGAATGGATGCCATGCCACAAAAAAAAAAAAGTAGTGGAACATGCTAGATGCAGCATCACTAGAACATGTGTATGAAACGCTGCAGACATTTAAGTGAGAAGCCTACAACATAATCTCCATGTGGCTCTATGTTTTGGTTCTAGAAACTTGGAATATACTGTATCTGGGGCTTTTTTGTCCTGCGTGCAAAGTAGAATTTATTTTGCTGAATGTAGAGTTGTAGGACCGGTGAGATTTAGAATCCTAGACTGTGCTTCATTTGGGGCATCAGTGATCAACAGACCAAATTTGAAAATACATTTTTTAACCTATGCAGCTGAAGTTACAGTGTTAGGCATGTCCTTATTCATTTCTGCCTTAGGCAAAAGGTCAGCTCTTTCACTTACTGCTAAGAAATGCCCTCCCTGGCCGTAGTTAATTTTAAATGCCAGTTGAGCTGAAACTCAACACCATGTCTGCATAATTCACATTACTGCTCTGGGTGAGATGATCCCCTTATGATTCATACCTGCAGGACAGTGAACAACTGCATCATCAAAGGCTAATAAGGTAGGGTTACCAGACAGCTCCCGGTTATTGCAGCCAGACCAAGCTAGTCCTCCTCTTGCACTCAAAGAAGGTAAACTCCTCAGTGGATTGGAAGGTCTGGAAACCCTATGGTAAAGAAAACATGCTGTGCAAAGAAAGCTCTTAAGAAAAGTGAGTGAATCCTAATGAGCTCATACAAAAGGTATAGCCATGGGTGATAGGCCTGGGGGGTGGGGAGGGGTCTGTGTCCCATCCCTAGTAGCAAGGTCATGTCACATCTGAGTCAGCCTCTAAAAGGTGCAGGAGTAGGACTTAAGGGGCTGGAGGCATTGAAATTACTGCCAGTCTCCGTGATCCCCAGCAACTTTAAGGAGGCTAACTTGAATGTGAAACACCACTGCCCTTGGGCTAGATATGTAAAAATGAGGCCATCAAAGTCTCTGTTTACTTTTGGCAGGTAATTATTCATATCCCCCCCCCCCCCCCCTCTCCTCTCAGCCCCTTCAAAGGTCAACAATGCCTGGGCTGGGTGGAAGCCTATTTACATAATTGTTCTTCCCCAGCCTGAGAGATTAACCCTTGTATAAAACAGGAGTTTTAGCCACAGAGGGAGAGTGAGGAAAAGTAGAAAAAGGCCAGGGAGACAGTGAAGAGACAGGAGAGATACAGTGTTTCCAGAAATTAAAAGGGTTTTGCTGCTGTGAAGACCCAAACCCAAACTGAGGGAGGGTGGAGGGAGATGGCCACAGTACCCACCCATGTAAACCTTGTCCTCCTTCCCCCTGAAAATATTCCGTTCTGGTTATGCCCTTGCACATACAAGGTGCTAGTCAAGCTTCACCTCTGAATTCTGTATGTATGGCTGATTGCCAAATTGTGTGCAACAGACATTGAACAAAATACAAAGAAGGGTCACTGGCATTATCAAGGGCATAGGAAGTGAAACTGTGAAGAAAGGTGGATCTGTGGTGAATCACACTACAAAAACAATACAACAAAAAAACAACAAAAGAGATTTTCATTCTGGTTTACCAGATCATATTCTAACGATGGGCCAGTCATGGGACGACACTGCAACAGGGCAACTCACCCTAGGACACCACAAAGCTCCTCAACGGCAGGGATGATGCCAACAACCTACTCCTCCTGCAGGCCTCCCTCCTCCATGGTGGGAAACAGGGTATTTCCCTGTACGTACCAGGATCAGTCCAGACTGCTGGGTTATGCCTCCCGTCCAGCAGATGGAGTCAGAGAGAAACTGAAAAGGCACCACTGATATACCCTGGTGCGCCCCCTGCGATCCTCCAGTATATCTCTGACTCCAGCAGATGAGAGAGCATAACCTTGCGGTCCTGATCTCCTGTAAATTGAATTGTGAAGGGATTTCCCTATCAGGTTTGACTTAATATAGAGGAGAAATCCTGTGACTAGATCAATTAGTGATTTGTACCTAATTTGGTAATAATAAGTGGAGCCATAGCAGGCCAGGCAGGGCACTGCCCTACAGCCTTTTCCCGGGGTTTCTTTCAGTCTTACCCAGTGAGAGGAGGGGAGGATTAATCGGTGGGCCGGTCACTCTTCCTATCCGCCTCCTGAGAAGTTTCATTCCTCGGAGAAGAAAGTTTAGTCGGGTGTGCTACACCCCCTGCAGGCTCCACCAGCCACTTGTCTGTGAGGTACTTTAGCTGCCGGTGGCAGCGCTATTAAAAAAAAAAAAATTTAAAAACGAGGTAATTGTGTCCACTGCCTGCGTTCCTCACTGTGGTCTCCGGAAGGGGTGGCTCGTCACCCAGCCCTTACTCGCGCCGTTTTTCGCGCCGTTTTTTTGGTATTAAAAAAAAAAAAAAAACCCATGCCCCGAGGCACTGTTTGTACGGCATGTGGGGAGCCGGGCCGTTGGCTCTCCCGCGAGGGCCTTTGCTCCCGGTGCCTTCCCGGGGGTGAGGGTTCCTCGCGGGGGTCAGCCGCGGCCGGGAGCTCCCCTTCCCCGCGGCGTGGGGCACGGCCAGCGTCGGCCAAATCTCGGCAGTCCGCGCTGCCGATACCGGGGGCGGCGGCCATTTTAGAAAATTCGGCGGCCATTTTAAATGACTCGGATCGCGATGCGGTTTCATCGGAAGAAGGGAATGACTCCCCCCCCCCTGTCCCCACCGGATCTTAGCCCCCGTGGGTTTCCAGGGCCTGTTAATTTGCCACCTGTGGGAGCAAAAGGAGGTTCTTTGAAGAGGCCTCATCCCTTTTCCTCACAATTTGTACTTTTGCTCCACAAGGCTTATATGGAGGCCGAAGCGGAATGGGAGCAGGGTACTCCTGCCCCAGATAAACGGGGGAGACTTTCTACTGGTCTCTTTGGCTTGGGGGATGCAGCCCCGGCTCCTCCTCAACCTCCGCAGCAGGCTGCTCCAGCTCCTTCGGCTCCCCCTCCAAAACCTCCTCAGTATGTAGCTCCGGCCCCCCTTTCACAGGATCCGTCCACGCCGGATCCTGATATGGATGTAGGGGGTACGGACCCGGTTGAGGGGGATGATCCTCAGATACTCCGCTTATTTCATAAGGAAGAACTGGATCCCTTGATTGCCCATGTTCTTCGGGAACTAAAGATTCCAGTACCCCAGGTTGACTCCAATTCCCAGCCAGGGGATTTTGAATTAGACGGGCTCCGCACGCCTGCACATGCCTTTCCTTTTCATAATAAACTGTTTCAGCTTGTATCCCGGGAATGGGATAATACGGAGGCAACTCTTAGGGTCAGCCGCGCTATGGATAAGCTTTACCCTCTCCCTGCGGATTCCTTGGAGCTCCTTAGGGTGCCAAGGGTGGATTCGGTGGTCACTGCCATGGCTAAACATACCACCATTCCCGTAACAGGGGGTACGGCCCTTAAGGATCTTCAGGATCGGAAGCTGGAGACGTTGCTTAAGCGCATCTTTGAGCTTTCGGCTTTGGGAGTACGGGCGGCCGTTTGCAGCTGCATGGTACAAAGGGCTACCCTTCGTTGGGTACAACAGATGTTGACATCTCAAGATCTGCCTCCGGATGAAGCAGAGCAAGCAAACCGTATAGAATCCGCGGTGGCTTACGCCGTGGATGCCTTTTATGACCTCCTCCGCACTTCGGCCCGGTCTATGTCTTCGGCTGTGTCGGCACGGAGGTTACTCTGGCTGCGTCATTGGGCGGCGGACTCTTCCTCCAAGGCCCAACTCGGTTCCTTTCCCTTTCGGGGCAAGTTGTTATTTGGCACCGAGTTAGAAGACCTTATCCGATCTTTGGGGGAGAATAAAGTGTTTAAGTTGCCAGAGGACAAGCCTAGATTTTTTCGCCCTTCGGGTACCTTCCGCGGACAGTTTCGCGGGCAACGCCGTTTTCGCTCGGGAAGGGGGTCCTCTTTTGCTACCCGACAGCCATCTCCGCGTTCCCAGTCATGGACTCCTTCCTTTCGTGGTAGAAGGCCGGCACGCGCAGGGGCGTCTCATACCTTCGCCACCTCTAAGGCGGCTCAATGAAGGGACGCCGGTCCATTCCTCCGTCCCGGAGGTAGGAGGACGTCTCTCTTACTTTCGGGAGGAATGCGCCACAATTACCTCAGACCAATGGGTCCTCGACATTATATCTCACGGCTACGCCCTAGATTTTGCAAGGCCCCTGCGCGATTTGTTCCTTATCTCTCCCAGCGGTTCTCAGGTAAAGCAACAGCGAATTGCTCAGACCCTGGAGCGATTGCAGGCACTGGGTGCAATAGTGCCTGTGCCGCCCGCTGAGCAACGCACGGGCCGTTATTCCATCTATTTCATCGTTCCCAAGAAGGAGGGCACATTTCGGCCGATTCTGGATCTCAAGCGAGTCAACAGGGCGTTGCGCATACCGCGGTTTCGGATGGAGACCCTGCGCTCGGTCATAGCGGCGGTACACAAAGGCGAGTATTTGGCTTCCTTAGATCTCACGGAGGCTTACTTGCACATAGGGATACAAGAGTTCCATCAAAGATTTCTGCGCTTTATGGTCCTGGGATCTCACTTCCAGTTTTGTGCTCTTCCGTTCGGTCTGGCGACAGCTCCGAGGGTGTTCACCAAGGTAATGGTGGTGGTGGCGGCGAGTCTTCGGAGAGACGGAGTGTTGGTACACCCGTATTTGGACGATTGGCTCATCCGAGCAAAATCGCGACGTCTCTGCGAAGATGCGATTCAGGCAGTCCTTCACCGGCTCCACTCCTTGGGGTGGGTGGTCAATTACACCAAGAGCCATCTGATCCCCTCCCAGAATTTGGAATTTCTGGGCGCCTCGTTCGATACGAAAGTGGGAAAGGTTTCTCTCCCACAGGCAAGGATGGAGCGTCTCCTCGCCCTTCCCCTGCCTGTGGTATGGGATTACTTACAGGTTCTTGGATATATGGCATCCACACTGGATTTGGTTCCGTGGTCATTTGCGCATATGCGGCCGCTATAGAGGGCGCTTCTGTCTCGTTGGGACCCCAAATCGGAAGAGTTTCAGATACCTTTGCCACTCTTACCCCCAGCGAGGACCAGTCTACAATGGTGGTTGGATCCGGTCCACTTGCTCCAAGGCACCGATTTGGATCCGCCTCAATGGATCATTGTCACGACCGATGCCAGTCTGACGGGCTGGGGAGCAGTCTGTCAGTCTCAGTCCGCTCAGGAACGTTGGACGCCTCCTCAGACCAAGTGGTCGATCAATCGTTTGGAAACAAGGGCGGTTCGCCTAGCATTACAGCACTTTCTGCCTTTGATTCGGGACAGAGCAGTTCGGGTTCTGTCCGACAACGCAACCACGGTAGCGTATATAAATCTGCAAGGCGGTACACGGAGTCTACCGGTAGCAACCGAAGCCAGCCAGTTGATGGTGTGGGCAGAGCAGCACCTGTCTCGGATTGCGGCGTCCCACATCGCAGGAGTCGACAACGTTCAAGCAGACTATCTCAGCCGGCAACGACTAGACCCGGGAGAGTGGGAACTATCTCCCGAGGCACTCAGACTCATCTGTCGCCGGTGGGGAACTCCCCGGTTGGACCTCATGGCAACTCGTTTGAATGCCAAGGCAGCTCGCTTCTTCAGTCGCAGAAGGGAACACGGGTCGGAGGGCGTAGACGCGCTAGCTCTTCCCTGGCCTGCGCACGTTCTTCTGTATGTGTTTCCACCGTGGCCGTTGGTGGGGAAAATATTGCGTTGCATAGAATCCCACACGGGACCCGTCATTCTCGTAGCTCCGGAGTGGCCGAGGAGGCCGTGGTTCGCCGACCTCATCAATCTAACGGTGGACGGCCCCTTGCAGCTCGGTCATCTGCCTCGACTCCTTCGGCAGGGTCCAGTATTTTTCGACCAGGCCGATCGCTTTTGTCTAGCGACTTGGCTTATGAGAGGCGGCAATTGAGAAGGAAAGGATATTCCGAGTCGGTCATTACTACTCTTCTGCAGGCTCGTAAGCCCTCTACCTCGGTTGCTTATGTCAGGATATGGAAGGTTTTTGACTCCTGGTGTCAGGGTCTGGAAGTGCCGTCGCGGAAGGCTACGGTGTCTCATATTCTGACTTTTTTGCAAGAGGGTCTAAAGAAGGGTTTATCCTATAATTCTCTGCGTGTGCAGGTAGCGGCCTTAGGCTGTTACCGCTGTAAACTTGACGGAGTTTCCATTGCCATGCATCCGGACGTTGCACGATTTTTAAAGGGAGTTAAACATTTGCGACCCCCGGTGCGACCTATCTGTCCTTCTTGGAGTTTAAATTTGGGTCTCCGGGGTCTTTGTACTTCTCCGTTTGAGCCTCTACGAAGGGCTACTCTCAAGGATCTCACTCTCAAAACTGTTTTTCTCGTCGCTATTTGTTCAGCTCGCCGAATCTCGGAACTTCAGGCGTTGTCTTGTAGGGAACCTTTTCTCCGTATTTCTAATTCGGGGGTTTCTCTACGTACCGTTCCTTCGTTTTTGCCTAAGGTAGTTTCCGCCTTTCACGTCAACCAGACGGTGGACCTACCGGCATTTGCGGTGGACGGGGCTGAGGCGTCGCGGCAACCGGAACTTCGCAAGTTGGATGTTCGAAGGACGCTCTTGCGGTACCTGGACGTTACCAACCCCTTTCGGTTGTCTGATCATCTGTTTGTCTTGTGGGGTGGTCCAAAGAAGGGAAATAAAGCTTCAAAAACTACGATCGCACGCTGGTTGAAAGAGGCGATTGTGTCTACTTACATTTCCCAAGGTCGCACCGTTCCGGAGGGTCTTAAGGCTCATTCTCTGCGCTCCCAGGCGGCGTCGTGGGCAGAGAGTGGGTTTATTTCCTCGCAGGAAATTTGCCGAGCGGCTACTTGGAAGACATTGCACACCTTTGCGAGACATTACCGTTTGGACGTGCGCGCTCCGACGGTGGACTCATTCGGCAGTGGTGTGCTTCGTGCGGGACTGTCAGGGTCCCACCCCGTTTAGGGCAGCTTGGGTACTTCCCAGCAGTTTGGACTGATCCTGGTACGTACAGGGAAAGGAAAATTAGGACTTACCTGATAATTTTCATTCCTGTAGTACCAAGGATCAGTCCAGACGCCCGCCCATTTCAGTGAAGAGTGTAGAGTCCCGCAACTGTTGTTTTTTCATGTTTTTCGGGTTCCGTTTTTTACGGGCACTTGCTTGTTTTCATGGTTTCCTCGTTTTTTCCACATGTTCATATACGTTTCATCTTTATATTGAGCTAGTCACAGAATTTGCCATTGTTTTCTAATTTCATACTGCTTTGTTATGGATTATACTGGAGGATCGCAGGGGGCGCACCAGGGTATATCAGTGGTGCCTTTTCAGTTTCTCTCTGACTCCATCTGCTGGACGGGAGGCATAACCCAGCAGTCTGGACTGATCCTTGGTACTACAGGAATGAAAATTATCAGGTAAGTCCTAATTTTCCTATAAGTCCCAGCCACGCTCTAAGCCTTGCCTCAGCAATAGGTCCTCCGCTTATCTGCAGTGCATGTTGCTTCAGCGTTCCTGATCCTGTCTTGCTTTCACCAGCTGTCGGTATGGACCTAGTGCATTCGCCTACTTGGCTGCGTCAACCACGCAACAGCACAAGGGTCCACTATTCTTACACATACATAGGATATTAAAAGTCATTATAATGAGTTGTTTTAGTTTCTTCACACTAAGAAGCTGAGTCATTAAAGATCATACTAAAAAATGTTATCATCTGTATTCAAATTTAGATTAGTGATCTAGTCATAAAGCTAATTGTATGTAGAACATGCACACATTAAAAGGGTCATGATAATGGGAGTGTGGCACTTTTAATAGCTTCACAATTTACATATTTAAATCCTGTGCAGTAACCAGCCCAGATTGCAACGGCCAGTGTGAGAACTCTTACTTCCCTCTCCAGCAAATACCAAGGCCCTCTTCAGACCCCAGTCTGTTGAAGAAGGCAACCCCTCCACCAGTCAAGGCATCCCGCAAACAAGGTCTCCCTCAGATCAAGATCCCCAATCAAGGTAGCCCCCTGCCAACAAGTCCCCCTAAAGAAGCCCTCTGCTTCCAGGCCCGCTGCTCCAAAAGCCCCAACTCATCAACACGCTCTACCTAAAATCTTTGTCAGCTGGAGAGAGGTCCTTGACCTCCTGCTAGTACTGCTAAACATCTCCAAATGGTGCCACTTAGTAGCACTTTATACTTTGATAGGCTGCTAAGCACACTAACTATTAACTTGCTGTGCTAATTTGGAAAGAGCCTGAGAAGCTTAGTAAATTTAGTGGGGGATTTAGTGGTCAGGGTAATAGGGACAAATTTGCTTATTATCCCCCAGCTGTATATTTTGCATGCATGCTCATTTTTAGCATGTGCACACTCAATTTAGGGCAAATTTTTACCAATATTAAATTGCTAGTTATTAGGGGCCAACTTCACATGCATGCTGAAAGCCTTTAGCATGTACATTGAAATCCTTTAGCATTCTCCCTAAAGTTCGCTGCACTAAAAGCAAATCAATATTAGCTCTGAAGAAAAAGCAAAATGTACCTCCATTTTAGGAATGAAATGAACTTAAAAGGGTTAATAATGTTCATCTGTGCTCCACATGTTTATCTCATCTAAGATAAAATGTGCATTAATCCTGGGTTAGGAACTTTACCTTCATCTTTTTTTTTATATTTACAGTATTTGTAGTAGTGAGGATTATATTCCTCTAGCTATTTTTTGCTTTGATCTGATTTTCTGATCGTTATCCAAGATCCTCTAAAACAGTGATTCTCAACCCAGTCCTTGGAGCAAAACCTAGCCAGTCAGGTTTTCAGGATAACACAATGAATATACATGATATGGATCTGCATACAAGGGTGGTAGTGCATACCTCTCTCATGCATATTCATTTGGATATGCTGAAAACCTGACTGGCTAGGTGTGGCCCTGAGGACTGGGATGAGAACCACTGCCTATAAAGTAGTTTGGCTGCTGTATTAGTCTGCCTGAATGCACAGAAATAAAGGTTAACCAAACAAAACAAAAAAAATATATATATATATAAGATGATATAAGATGATACCTTTTTTATTGGACTACATTAATATATACTCTCTTCTTCAGGTCAGAATTCAAATGATCAAAAGATGACATTTACCAGGAAATATAAAATAGTGTGATTGCAATAACTGAATCATCATTCCAGTTATAGGGTGAAGAAGAAGGGTGGCAGGAAGGAGTGAGGGGAGGTTTGATGGTGATCAGAATGATAAGGGAAATGGGACAGCTCCTCTATGAGGAAAGACTAAAGAGGTTAGGACTTTTCAGCTTGGAGAAGAGATGGTTGAGGGGGGATATGATAGAGGTGTTTAAAATCATGAGAGGTCTAGAATGGGTAGATGTGAATCGGTTATTTACTCTTTCAGATAATAGAAAGACTAGGGGGTACTCCATGAAGTTAGCATGTGGCACATTTAAAACTAATCGGAGAAAGTTCTTTTTCACTCAATGCACAATTAAACTCTGGAATTTGTTGCCAGAGGATGTGGTTAGTGCAGTTAGTATAGCTGTGTTTAAAAAAGGATTGGATAAGTTCTTGGAGGAGAAGTCCATTACCTGCTATTAATTAAGTTGACTTAGTTTTTGGGTACTTGCCAGGTTCTTATGGCCTGGATTGGCCACTGTGGAAACAGGATGCTGGGCTTGATGGACCCTTGGTCTGACCTAGTATGACATGTTCTTAAGTTCTTATGGTATTGGGGAAGCTTCTGTTGGGCCTCTGCATTACCCAGCTTCGCCTGTCATCAGTGGGGACCTGCAGGGTTCCTCCTTGCAGGTTGAGTCAACCTTACTTCAGCCTTACCCCGCAACAAGTGTGTAGCGTCTGTGCTACCTATGGATGTGGACTAACCTGTAAATAAATCAGAACTGCTTTGGAACCACAGTTTATGCATGTGGTTAGTGCAGTTAGTATAGCTGTGTTTAAAAAAGGATTGGATAAATTCTTGGAGGAGAAGTCCATTACCTGCTAATAATTGAGTTGACTACTCAATTAATAGCAGCCACTACTATTACTAGCAATGGTAACATGGAATAGACTTAGTTTTGGGATACTTGCCAAGTTCTCATGGTCTGGATTGGCCAATGTTGGAAACAGGATGCTGGGCTCGATGGACCCTTGGTCTGACCCAGTATGGCATGTTCTTATGTGACAGGCAGTATAATTTTATGATTCATAAGGTGATAGGAAATCTTGATTGCTATTGAGACCTTTATTGTCAGTTCCAAAGTGTCCGATCACTGACTTCAAACATCTCGCTTTCTTGGATTGTTGTAAAGTTTCCTTTGATTATCCTGGTCTTAAGGGCAATGCTGCAGTGGTCGGTCTAGTTCCAAAAGGTTCTCTCCTCTGGATGTGTCACCGTATATGCCTTTATCCAAAATACAGGGGCAAACACCTCAATATCCTGACTGAATCCTTCAAACAAAAGGGCTTCAACTCAGTTTGCAAGAAGATTGCTTGTTCACTTACAGTAATGGCAAATTTACTGCAATAAAAAGAAAGGAAACCACAAAGTGAGTACCTCTTGTAGCTATGTTGCCACTATGCAAATATCCTGAATAGGCACCTGTCTAAAGTGGAGATCGAAGCAGACATAGCTCTCAACCGAAGGGCTTTGATCCTGGAAGTTAAACGCTCGGATTTAGTAGAATAGCAGAAGTGGATGCATTGAGTTAACCAGTTTGCTAGTGTCTGTTTAGTAGAGATGAGCTTCGTTTTTTTTTCTACCGGGTCGTTTTTTGAGTCGGACGCTTCGGGGTAAAGTTCGTTTTTCCTTGGTTAGTTTTTTTGGAAAAACGAACAAAAATTAAATGGGGAAAAATGAAACGGGCTCAAAAAATGACATAGGAAAACGAAGCTAAAAAAAACCCACCCCAAGCTTTAAAATTTATTATAATACATTAAATACAAACCCCCCCCCCCCATCCTGATCCCTCCCCAAGACTTACTAACATCCCTGGTGGTCCAGCAGGGTCCCGCGAGGGGATTTCTCCCTCCGTGCCATCGGGCTGTCTGGCCTGCCTCTATCAAAATTTCGCCGATAGCCTTTGACCTACTATGTCACAGGGGCTACCGGTGCCATTGGTCAGCCCCTGTCACATGGCCATCGGCACCATCCATTGCTCCTACCATGTGACAGGGGCTGACCAATGGCACCGGTAGCCCCTGTGACATAGTAAGGGCAAAGGCTATCAGCGTCATTTTGATTACTGGCAGCCAATGGTCCGAGTGCAGGAGGTCGCTCCCGGAGCCCCGCTGGACTTTTGGCAAGTCTTGTGGAGTTCAGGAGGGTCCCCCAAGACTTGCCAAAAGTTCCAAGGCAGGGAAGAGGTAGTGGAATGCTCTGACCTCCCTGCTGGAGGGCTGGGGGGGTGGATTCTGAGAGGATACTAACCTGTCAAAGAAGGTTTGAAGAATCCCCATAATATGGGACAGTGATTGAGAGGCTGCAGCTTGCAACCCTTGGATGGTATTTGCAGATGTCTTTTTCTTTTTAGCTGGTGGAGAGCTGTCCTGACCCCTTCTAAGGGAAGTCGACTTTTCAGTCCGCTTTATAAGGTGGTCTGAAGATTCCTGGGTCCATGACTTCTTGTGGGTGGGTTCAGTGGGAAATTTGCCTGAAGTCGATGAAGAGGAGCACCTTGAAATGTGAGGGGTGTCAACATTTGAATCGCCAAATTCTTCCAAATCAGAGATAGTGAACACCTTAGGCAGATATTTGGCCTGGTGTAACTGTCCCCTAGCAGTACTCTCCGACACATGGTGTTTTTGTGTCAAATGTGTCAAGGCTTGCTTAGTCTTCATCGGTTTCGAAGCATGCATCGGAGTCAGATGCATCGGTACCCCCGAAGCATGGTCCGATGCCGATTGTGTTGCACTTGTCGCTGATTGTAGGCATGTTGGTCGACGCAGTTCATCGATCGATTTGCATCAGTCGGAATCCTGTGTCAGCTTCGAAGGCTCAGTCCAATGCTTGTCCTCACTAAATGTGTCAGGTGACACATTTAACGCAGTGGCGCTTGTTTGACTGTGCTTCAATGCATTGGAAAACTTACAGGAATGCCCAGGTTTTATATCTGCCGCCTTGGCCTTCAGAGATTCGTGGACTTACTAGAATTCAATTCCAAGGAGGACGCCCACTTTGTTTCTCAGATCTGCTGGGTTCTCGCCCTGGTGAAGACTACGTGGAGTACTGGGTAAGGGCAAAGGAACCAGATAGGCCCTCCTCCAATTTCCGTAGTCTGGTGATTTTCAAGGCTCTCTGCCACTGGGCCCTTGGTGACACCCTGCCATAATCCTGGCAGGATGCCTGATTGTGATCTGGCCCAAGACATAAATAACAATGGGTATGTCCGTCTCTCACGGACATGATTTTGCAGCATTATCAAAACTTAAATCAGGGAGTTTTTGGAGTCATCAGGGCACTGAAAAGTGCTGTTTGAGGTTCACCAAAGTGATATTGTGAGAGAGAGAGAGAGAAAACAATTGCCAGAGAGACAAGAGAGAGAAGAACCCGTGACCGTTGCTGTGCAGAAAAGCGAAAAACTGAGGAGAGACAATTAGTCACGCGGGAAGGCACCGCACAGGCATACAGGAGCAAAGTTTAAAGTTCTAGAAGAAGTTCCTGCTTCAGGCCACCAGGGGGCACACCCAGACAGCATGGCTTATCTGCAGGGGGGGGGGGGAAGACAACTTCTAACATCTCAGAAAGAAGAAATTGACACATACTCTTCAAATGTAACTAAAGTATGCCAACACATATACAGGACCCCATAATCACCCACATGGGAAAATCATTCAACATAAGGGGATCCTACTCATGCTCCTCCTTTAATGTGGTGTATCTTGTTCAATGTGAAAATGAGGCTACATTGTTGAGACAGGCCAGGCATTAAAGGAAAGAATCAATTCACACTGACACAAGGTCAAACACCTCAGGGGGAGCATTTTTCAGAACCAGATCACTGCATCAATTACCTTGTGATCAAGATAATCAAAGGAAATGTAAAACAATCCAGCCACGCCAGGCTTTGAAGTCAAAATGATTGGCTACTTTGGGACTGAAAAAAAAAGAACTCAATGAAGACTTACAGGTAAATTTTAAAATCCCGGTGCACGCCAAAACTGGGAGATATGCAAGTATGTCCGGCCGGCATGCGCCGTGCAGGTTTTAAAAGTCACCCAAGTACACATGTATCTTCCAGTATGTGCACAAATAAGTTGCAAAAAAGGAGGAGAGTGTGGGCGTGGTCTGTGCAGGACATGGGCATTCCAGGAATTTAACATGACATGTGCACATAAGTATTTGCGCACACAAGTGCATGCTGGGGTCCCCTGTCACGTAACTTTACTACTGCTATGGATGGTGTGTGAGTACGAAAATAAAAAATTCTAGGCTAGTCAGCAGGGTTTTAAGGATTGGTGCTAAAAAAAAATAAAAGGGAGGCTATTTAATTGGAGGGGTTAGGAAGTCCTATCCCTTACCTGGCGAACTGAGAACGAATTGGGTAAACTGGTAATTGCGTCGGCATGTGTGTCTACTAAAATCCTGCCACTTACCCGGTAGAGGTGGCATTTGCACACACATGTATGCGGGTACAACCTATTTTATACCATACGCGCATATACACGCATATGTTATAATATGGCTGCATCCTTCAGAGTGGGCCGGTATGCAAGCGTGCATATGCTCCTATGCGTCAGTATGAAAGTTAACGCCCCTGGTTTCCTATCACATTATGAACCATAAAATTATGTTGCCTGTAACCTTCTGATTACCCATCAAACCTCCCTCAACTCTTTTCCTTCACCCTATGACTGGAATGCCTTTTATGATTCACTTATTGCAACCACACTACATTATATTTCCAGGTAATGTCATCTTTTGCTCATTTAAATTCCTGAACTGAAGAGGAGAGTATTAACTCTCAAAAGCTAGTCAAGAAATGCATTGAGTTGGTCCAATAAAAGGGTATCATCTTATATATTTTTTGGTTTTTATTTGTTAACCTTTATTTCTGTCCAAGATCCTCTATTGAGGATTATTTTCCCGGATCTAATTTTCAGTCAAAACTTGTTGATCTTATTATCAGATCATTATCCAAAATACACAGAGAGCCATGCGTTATGATCAAGGAGCTGGATTATCTCTGACTTCCTGTTGTAAAGAAATCAGTAAGTCAGGGGTGGCCAGCTCCGGTCCTTGAGAGTCACAAACAGGCCAGGTATTCAGGATCTCCACAGTGAATATGCATGAGATAGATTTGCATGCCATGGAGGCAAGGCATGCAAATCTATCTCATGCATATTCATTTTGTACATCCTGAAAACCAGGCCAGTTTGTGTTGCTTGAGAACTGGAACTGGACACTCCTGCAATAAGGAGAAGAGATGAATGACATCTTTAAACAAAACAGTCCTTTAAGTATATTTTCCATTTTGTTTATTTATTTGTAGCTATTGATGCATGTGGGACTAGCAATGGAGGATGCTCTGTCAATGCAGAATGTAAAAGGACTACCCCCGGAAATCGAATGTGTGCTTGCAAAGCTAACTATACAGGAGATGGCATAGTGTGCCTTGGTAAGTCTTAGTACTAAAAAAAAGAAAAGTTTATAGAATTTTTGTATCCCAAAACATTTGAAAATTACTGTGCAGGACAGAGGAGCCTCAAGACAATATAAGGCCAGTTTTCCATGAAGAAATTTCATTGCATCACTGTTACTACTAGCAATGTATTGGTCCTTCCTGCTAAACCTTTAGTGACTATGCATTCCCCCTAGACCCACTGTATCTTGTGTTCTCATTAGATTGGAAAGCAAGTTTCACATTAATCTAGTTGAAACTAATGTTCAATTGCCTGTTTTTGAGTAATAACAGAACTGCATTTGAAAACAAACAGAAAATATTCCACATTCAATTCTGGACTAACTAATCTAGAAGTGAATACTAGAAGCCCAGAAACCGATTATGATGGCAGATAAGGGCTGTAAGCCCTGCCTACCCCACCCAATTTAATTCCTTTTGCAATGTCATAGACAACAGTTGGATCTGTGGCATTCCCCCTTCACTTCTTTGCGTGTTACAGGCTTTCTAGAAGGATCTGTGTGTGAAAATAGTAAGATAGTCTCAAATGTACCCTACAAAAGAACATCAAGATCAACAGATGCAATTATAGGAGGATAACACTGGGCATTTTACTGAAAAAATTTTAAACCCAGCTACACAAACATCTTTCACCACGTCCTCTGGCAATGAATTCCAGAGATAAATTATGCATTGAGTAAAAAAAATATTTTCTCCTATTTGTCTGAAAGATACTACTTAATGACTTCATTGCATGTCCCCTAATCTATGTACTTTTTGAAAGAGTAAACAACGTTTACCCATTTCACTCATTATTTTATAGACCTCTATCATATCCCCCCTCATCCATCTGTTCTCCAAGATGAAGAGCCCTAACATCTTTAGTCTTTCCTCATAGGGGAATCATTCCATCCCCTTTATCATTTTGGTCGCTTTTCTCTGTACCTTTTCTAATTTTGCTATATCTTTTTTGAGATGTGGTGACCAATACTGCACACAATACTCATAGGGGTAAATTTTCAAACCTACGCACGGGCGTACATGTGCGCGCGCTACCTGGTGCGCACACATGCACGCCCGATTTTATAACATGCACGCATGTTATTAAATCTGGGGTCGGCGCGCATAATGGGGAGCACACTAGTGCATCTTGAGTGCGCCGATGCCTGTGGCCTTCCCCCGATCACTTCCCCCTATTCTAACCTTCCCACCCCTTCCTCCAACCTTTCCCCCCTAGCCCTACTCTAACACCCCCCCCCCCCCCCGACCTCTTACTGCCGGCACACGCTCCTTCAACACAGCGGGAAATGGTTACTGTGCCGGAGGCCTTTGGCCCCACCCCTGCCCGGCCCCCAGGCCGCCCCTTTTGTAAAACCCCGGGACTTAGACGCGTCCCGGGCTTTACACGCGTCGCTGGGCCTTTATAAAACAGACCTGGCGTGCGTAACCCGATTTACGCGCATATAGCTTTTAAAATCCGGCCCATAATGTGTATGTATCACCTCATGGTGCCTCTGTATCACACCATGGAGCGATAAAGAGGCATTTTGATATTCTCTGTTTTATTCTCCATTCCTTTCCTAATAATCCCTACCATTCTATTTGCTTTCTTGGCCGCTGCTGCACACTAAGCAGAGGATTTCAACGTCTTATCTACGATGACGTCTAGATCCTTTTCCTGAATGGTGACTGCTAATGTGGAACCTTGCATTGTGTAGCTATAATTTGAGTTACTCTTCCCTTAGCGCATTACTTTGTACTTGTCCAGATTAAATTTCCTTTGCCATTTGCATGCCCAGTCTCCCAGTTTTGCAAAGTCCTCTTACAATTTCTCAGAATCCTCTTGTGATTTAACAGTTTTGAATTATTTTGTGTCATCTGTAAATCTGATCACCTCACTTGTTGTTCCAATTTCCAGGTCATTTATAAATATGTTAAAAAGCAGTGGTCCCAGAATATATCCCTGGGCATTCCACTATTCACATTTCTCTGCTGGGAAAGTTTACTATTTAACTTTTGTGAAAATCCGGATACACTGTATCAACTGGCTCATCTTTATCCACATGTTTATTCACATCTTCAAAAAATTGTAGCAGATTGGTTAAATCCACGTTGGCTTTGTCCCATTAAATTATGACTTATCTATTTGTTCAGTAATTTTGTTCCTTATGATAGTTTCTACTGTTTGCCCAGCACAGACATGAGGCTCACTGGCCTATAGCTTCCTGGATCACCCCAGAACCCTTTTTAAAAATTGGCATTACGATAGCAATTCAATTTCCAAATGTACACGAGTGTTTGTAACACATGTACCTCACACTTACTGGCTTGCATAGAGAACCTTCATGCTTAATTTTTTGGGGGAAAATTATCCTGGAGTACATGTAATAAAAGTGTCAATGCAGTATGACTGCATGAGCCAGTTCCAAATTGCTCCCCCTCCTCCCCTCCCCCACCATAGCCAGTTCAGCCTATGGCCTGTCCGTTTTTAACTTTTACATTAGGAGGGCGGCGGGTACATTTGTAACAGTCCATAGATTTTAAAGCAATGGCCCTCAGACTTTTTACAGCAGTTTTCAAAAAGAAGGTACACACATACATTCCCTTTGAAAATTATCCTGCCAAAACTCCTTGCACACCTTTACACCTGCTAATTGTGCACAGTGTTTTTTTCAGGGAAATTTATGTGCACACTTTTGAAAATGCAAAAGCGTGTGAGGAAGTACAAACCCATTCTCATCCCCAGATACACTTACCCCTGCTGCGCATAAATTCACGCACATACAAGCTGTACACAACTAAGTTTCCCCCATATCAGACAGGTAATTTTGTAAAAGGCCATTTTGGTGGGAAAAGCACAGTTTTATCCATAACAATGTCTCTGGATGTTACCCTACTTATGTATTAATGACACAGGGAAACCCTGTGTTTTTATTAAATGTCATTTCTGCAATCCCATTGCACTTTTTTTTTTTTCATAGAAATCAACCCCTGCTTGGAGAATAATGGTGGATGTGACATAAATGCAGAATGCACTCAAACAGGAGCCAACAAGGTATGTGAGACAATGCGCTTACCAAATATCATTAATAATTAGGGGAACTGTCAAGCACATACTGCTACGACTACTACTAGACATATGCAACACCACACAGATACATATAAGGGATAGAAAGGAGTGCTTGATAGTATTTAAATTTATGTGAGCCAGAGAGAGAAATGTATTATTTCTCAGCATTCAGAAGGATTAATCAACGATCAGTGGGTTATGCACCTCTTCCAGCAGATGGAGACAGAGCAAAGCTGACGTCACGGAATAAATGCCTCTGCACTAACATCAGCTCGCCAGTAATCTCCATCTCCAGCAAATGGTGGATGTGCTGCTCCCTACTGGGGTGCAGACTTGACTGGTGGTGCCTCCCAACCCCCTCAATGAAGGTGTGCCGACCCACCTCCTAGAGCAGTAGATAGGAGGTCACTTACCTCTTTTTTTTATCAGAGGTAGGTCAACATCATGTTAGACCAATGGGTTCTAGAAGTGATAAGGGATAGAGTAGAAGAGAACTGGAAGGCTCATCGGCATACTACTCCCAGCATCCCCCAGGAGATGACTCCTGAGGTCACAGTGAAGAGGATCGGAAGCACGTGCCATTAAGCGCGTGAATCTCAAACCCTTCAAATGTTTGAGTGAAGATCAATTTAATGGTGGTTAAAGAGGTTTGGTAAGTCTAGCTTTGGGAAATCTTTGGAATTAAAAAAAGTTTGGAGAAAAATGAAATAGTGGGATATTTTCTTTAGAGTTTGTAAGTGTCTGAGATAATAAGCAAGCCAGAGGTAGTTAATTCTAGTGTCTGTCTTTCCACCCACTCAACCCTTGATTTTTAGGCAGGAGACACTTTCTCATTAAAAATCAATCAGGTCTTATCTAAATCATACTATTGCACCACCCCTTATTGAGAGTTTAATCATCCCCTTCTATGACACTAGCAGATTAATTAGTAAATACACCTGTAAATTTAAAGTACTCTAATTCCAACTCTCTTAGTATCCTAAACTTAACTAGCAGATTGATTAGTAAATACACCTGTAAATTTAAAGTACTCTAATTCCAACTCCCTTAGAGGTAGATTTTCAAAGGGGTACACGCGTACCCCCCGAAAACCTACCCCATACCCCCCCTGCGTGTGCCGAGCCTATTTTGCATAGGCTCGGCGGCGCGCACAAGCCCCGAGACGCACGTAAGTCCTGGGGCTTGCATGGAGGGGCGTGTCAGGGGGTGTGACGTGAGTGACGCAGGGTTTCGGGGGCGTTTCGGGGGCGTGGCGCCAGCCCGGGGGCGTGGTCGAGGCCTCCTGACCAGCCCCCGGGTCGGGTGATGGCACACCAGCAGCCCATGCAGATTTACGCCTGCTTTCCGCAGGCGTAAATCTGCCAACAAAGGTGGGGGGGGGGGGGGTTTAGATAGGGCCGGGGGGTGGGTTAGGTAGGGGAAGGGAGGGAAAGTGAGGGGAGGCGGAAGTGAGGGGAGGCGGAAGGAAAGTTCCCTCCGAGGCTGCTCCGATTTCCGAGCGGCCTCGGAGGGAACAGGCAGCGCGCACTGGGCTTGGCGCGCGCAGGTTGCACAAATGTGCACCACCTTGTGCGCGCCAACCCCGGATTTTAGAAGATACGCACGGCTACGCGCGTATCTTATAAAATCCAGCGTACTTTTGTTCATGCCTGGTGCACGAACAAAAGTACGCCTGCGCGTACATTTATAAAATCTACCCCTTAGTATCCTAAACTTAACTAGGAACTTAACAAAATTAAGATGAAGGCAGCAGTCCAGCAGCAAGAGGGGGGCTTTCCAGTCTTTTGCATTGAGTGTCACACGTATGATTTTTTACCCGCCCTGGCTCTCAGGGAATGTGTCTGATCTCTGGAGGCTAGAGTGGCAGACTTGGAGTTGCTGAGGTAGACAGAGAGGTATATTGATGAGACCTTCAGGGACATAGTAGCCAAGTCCCAAATCCAGTCTAGCAGCCCCAGTGCTGCCCTGGATCAGAAAGGTTTCCCAGTTGGAGAACATTACACTGATGTAGCACGAAGTGATCCTGTAGCAAGGACCTGCTCTCCAGGTAACATATTGTCCTCTCACACTGAGGACAAGTCTCCCAAGGCTACTGCCTAGGAGGGAAGGGTTAGGCCGGCCATCATAGTTGATGATTTGATATTAGAAATGTAGATAGCTGGGTGGCTGGTGGACATGAGGACTGTCTGGTAACTTGCTTGCCTGGTGTGAAGATGGCAGACCTCACGCGTCACTTAGATAGGATTATAGACAGTGCTGGGGAGGAGCCGGCTGTCGTGGTACATTTATTTATTTATTTATTTTAAATTTTTATATACCGACATTCCTGTACAGAATACAGATCACACCAGTTTACAGTATAAAAGAACAGTCGAGTGGGAGCAATACAAGGAACATTTGGATACCAGTAACATTAACATTAACAACCATAGAGTAAGGAGCAACTTCAATACAGCCTAAAAACATAGCATATAAATAACATATATTTGAAAAAGGGGGGGGGATGTATTCCCGTGAGGGATAGGGAGTCTGGGGGGGGGGGGGGGAGGGCTGGAGAGAATGCAAAGGACTCCCTAAGTGAAGCGCTGGTAGGGGATAGACGAATGGAAACCTAATGAGAGAGTGATGAGAAAACCGGTTACATAATATTATATCTAATGGTAATAGACTGGTTGCAAACAGGAAGCTAGGTTATGTGAACCTATGCTTGGGTCAGGGGGTCAAGGAGCAAAACTGAGGATACAGGGAGGGGGGAAGAGGCAGGGCAAGGGGGGAAGGCAGGGTAAATAGGACATAAAATTATGGAGGAGATACTGAAGGAAAAAAGAATGTGGGCACAAACAACATAGGAAAATGTGGGAGAGAAGTTCTGGAAGCCAAATTTAGGATTTTAGATAGAAAGCTGAAATCCAGAACCTCCAGAGTGGCATTCTCTGAAATGCTTCCTGTTCCATGTGCAGGTCCCCAGAGGCAGGCAGAGCTCCAGAGTCTCAATGCATGGATGAGACGATGGTGCAGGGAAGAGGGGTTCAGTTCTGTAAGGAACTGGGGAACATTTTGGGGAAGGGGGAGACTTTTTCAAAAGATGGGCTCCACCTTAATCAGAGTGGAACCAGACTGCTGGCGCTAACATTTAAAAAGGAGATAGAGCAGCTTTTAAACTAGAACAAGGGGGAAAGCCAACAGTCACTCAGCACAGCAGTGCATGGTTCGGAGGACTGTATCCTTGAAGGATACTAATAAAAAAGGAGAGTTAGGGCATCCCAATAGAGAGGTTTCAATAAAAGCAAACATAGTCCATGTGCCTATATGTAAAAAATCACCTGAGCTAAAGATTTCCAAATTATCCCTATCAACTGAAAAGCAGGTTGTTAATACAAACAAAAAACACACTTTGAAATGCTGTATGCCAGAAGTCTAAGAAGTAAGATGGGAGAGTTAGAGTGTTTAGCAGTAAATTATGAGATTGACATAACTGGCATCTCAGAGACCTGGTGGAAGGCGGATAACCAGTGGGAGAGTGCTATATCAGGGTACAAATTATATTGCAATGATAGAGAGGATCAACTTGGTGAGGGTGTGGTACTTTATGTCCGGGACGGTATAGAGTCCAACAGGATAAAGATCATACAAGAGTCTAAATGCTCAGTAGAATCTATATGGGTAGAAATCCCTTGTGTGTTGGGTAAGAGTATAGTGATAGGAGTATACTACCATCCACCTGTACAAAATGATCAGACAGATGATGAAATGCTAAGAGAAATCAGGGAAGCTAACCAATTTGGCAGTGCAGTAATAATGGGAGATTTCAATTACTGAATCAAAACAATGTGGAACCCAGCAAATATTTTAAATAATAGCTTAAGAAGGTGTCAGCAAGCCTGACGTTGTGTGACTTATAAATAAAAGACACCAACCGGTCTTCCACCTTCTTAGGCTATTATTTAAAATATTTGCTGGGTTCCACATTGTTTTGATTCGACTTTGGTTGTTGTGGTTATGCGTTGACTCCCTTTGTTTAAGTTAGATTTCAATTACCCCAATATTGACTGGGTAAATGTAAAATCAGGGGAAACGACTGCTTCATGGAGCATTTGGTTCAGGAACCAACAAGAGAGGGAGCTATTTTAGATTTAATTTTTAGTGGAACGCAGGACTTGGTGAGAGAGGTAATTGTGGTGGGGCCCCTTGGCAATAGTGATCATAACATGATCAAATTTGAACTAATAACTGGAAGAGGGACAATAAGTAAATCTACAGCTCTAACACTACATTTTCGAAAGGGAAACTTTGATAAAATGAGGAAAATAGAAAAAAACTCAAAGGTGCAGCTGCAAAGGTTAAAAGTGTTCAACAGACATGGATATTATTTAAAAATGCAATCTTAGATGCACAGTTCAGATGTATTCCATGCATTAAGAAAGGTGGAAGGAAGTCAAAATGGTTACTGGCATGGTTAAAAGGTGAGGTGAAAGAGACTATTTTAGCCAAAAAAAACCATCCTTCAAAAATTGGAAGAAGGATCCATCTGAAGAAAATGGGGGAAAGCATAAGCATTGTCAAGTTAAGTGTAAAACATTGATAAGACAGGCGAAGAGAGAATTTGAAGTGAAGTTGGCCATAGAGGCAAAAACTCATAATAAAAACTTTAAAAAATATATCCGAACCAAGAAACCTGTGAGGGAGCCTCTTGGACCATGACCGAGGGGTTAAAGGGGCTCTTAGGGAAGATAAGGCCATTGCAGAAAGACTAAATTAATTCTTTGCTCTGTGTTTACTAATGAGGATGTTGCGGAGATACTAGTTCTGGAGATGGTTTTCAAGGGTGATGAGTCAGAAGAACTGAACCAAATCACTGTGAAGTTGGAAGATGTAGTAGACCAGATTGACAAACTAAAGAGTAGCAAATTGCCTGGATCGGATGGTATGCATCCCTGGGTTCTAAAGGAACTCAAAAATGAAATTTCAGATCTATTCGTTAAAATTTGTAACCTATCATTAAAATCAACCATTTATACCTGAAGACTGGAGGGTGGCCAATGTAACCCCAATATTTAAAAAGGGCTCCAGGGGCAATCCGGGAAACTATAGACCAGTGAGCCTGACTTCAGTGCCAGGAAAAATAGTGGAAACTATTCTAAAGATCAAAATCACAAAGCATATAGAAAGACATGGTTTAATGGAACACAGTCGACATGGATTTACCCAAGGGAAGTCTTGCCTCACAAATCTGCTTCATCTTTTTTGAAGGGGTTAATAAACATGTGGATAAAGGTGAACCATTAGAAGTAGTGTATTTGGATTTTCAGAAGGCATTTGACAAAGTCCCTCATGAGAGGCTTCTAAGAAAACTAAAAAGTCATAGGATAGGAGGCGATGTCCTTTCATGGACTACAAACTGGTTAAAACTCTCAACTCCTTACACTGGCTCCCAATAAAATACAGGATAGACTACAAAGTTTTATCAATCCTCCACAAAATAATCACAGGACAGCAAAACTACTGGCTAACCAAACACATTGAATTACATGCTCCAAAGCGGAACCTTCGCTCAATGAATAAAGGCCTCCTCAAAATTCCTCATGCAAAAACCATGTATCTATCATCAACCCGAGAGAGAGCTATATCCATCACCAGCCCCTCCCTATGGAACTCTTTACCCCACAATCTAAGAATTCTATTTTACACCAAAAACTTAAAAAAAGACTTAAAAACCTGGCTATTTACCAGAGCCTTCTCAGATGCACTTAATCATTAACACCAACAGACTCCCAACCAGACAACACCAAGAAAATAGAGATACCACCCTGTCCACCCATGAAATCTCAACACAACCAAGAAACCTGCAATAGTCATTCAAGAACATTTTCCTATATATAATAACTAGAGATGTGAATCTTGTGATTGATCGTCTTAACGATCGATTTTGGCTGGGGGGGGGGGAGGGAATCTGATCGTCGCGGTTTTGTTTTTTTAAAATCGTTTAAATTGTAAATCGGGGGAGGGCGGGAAAACCGGCACACTAAAACAACCCTAAAACCCACCCCGACCCTTTAAAATAAATCCCCCACCCTCCTGAACCCCCCCCCCCCCAAATGTTTTAAATTACCTGGGGTCCAGTGGGGGGGTCCCAGTGTGATCTTCCACTCTCGGGCCACGGCTGCGTTAATAGAAATGGTTCCTGTCCCCCGACGTCACGAGCGCAGGAGATCGCTCCTGGACCCCGCTGGACCCTCAGGGACTTTTGGCCAGCTTGGGGGGGCCTCCTGACCCCCACAAGACTTGCCAAAAGTCCAGCGGGGGTCCAGGAGCGACCTCCTGCACTCTGGCCATATTGCCGTATTGCAAAATGGCGCTGGCCATAATGCCATACGGCTGGCGCCATTTTGCAATACGGCAATACGGCCATATGGCCGGCGCCATTTTGCAATACAGCCCGAGTGCAGGAGGACGCTCCCGGACCGCCGCTGGACTTTTGGCAAGTCTTGTGGGGGTCAGGAGGCCCCCCCAAGCTGGCCAAAAGTCCCTGGGGGTCCAGCGGGGGTCCGGGAGCGATCTCCTGCGCTCGTGACGTCGGGGGACAGGAACCAATTAATTTCTATTAACGCAGCCGTGGCCCGAGAGTGGAAGATCACACCGGGACCCCCCCACTGGACCCTAGGTAATTTAAAACATTTTGGGGGGTTCGGGAGGGTGGGGGATTTATTTTAAAGGGTCGGGGTGGGTTTTAGGGTTGTTTTAGTGTGCCGGTTTTCCCGCCCTCCCCCTTCCCCTCCCCCCTCCCTTGATTTACGATTTTTGACGATAAATCGGGGGAATTCCTATTGTATCGCGCCTCTAACGATTTTTGACGAAAATATATCGGACGATATTTTAAATCGTCAAAAAACGATTCACATCCCTAATAATAACTAACCCTGCATTACTTCCACCAATGTTACCTAACTTTTTCAACTATGATACTCTCTGTTAAAACCCTAATGTTACTTTGTCCTCATATTTTTACTGTAAACCGTTGTGATGGCAAAACCGAATGACGGTATACAAAACATGTTAAATAAATAAATAAATAGATAAATAAAAAGACAGGAAACAGAGAGTAGGATTAAATGGTCAATTTTCTCAATGGAAAAGGGTAAACAGTGGAGTGCCTCATGAATCTGTACTTGGACCTGAGCTTTTCAATATATTTATAAATGATCTGGAAAGGAATACGATGAGTGTGATTATCAGATTTGCAGATGATACAAAATTATTCAGAGTAGTTAAATCACAAGCGGATTGTGGTAAATTGCAGGAGGACCTTGTGAGACTGGAAGATTGGGCTTCCAAATGGCAGATGAAATTTAATGTAGACAAGTGTAAGGTGTTGCATATGAGCTGGAATGCTTAATCTGACAATTCCCATACTCCTGGATCAGTGATCACTGTAAAAAAGGGAAATTTAAAACCTGTTAATTCAACGATGAGAAGTAAATCCAAAATTTTAAATGAAGCCTCTATCACAATTTTTGTGCAAAAGAAACTAGAGGACTGCTTGATATTGTTGCGTGTGCCAGCTGTGGCAGGCCCGCAGCCAGGCCCTCTTACCCTTTGTTGCCTTATCCAGCATCTGGCTCCACTTTCCTTGCGGCGGTAGGCCGCCAGCTCCGTCCTCGAGCCACCCCCAGTGCTCCTGATGCTACGATGAACTCCTGTGTTCCGTGGTGACCTCTTTGCATGGCCCGCGGAAAGCCTCTGCCGTCCAGCATCGCGCCCCTCCCTAGTTACATGTGCGCGCATTACTGACTCTTTTATAGGGCCTGCGGTGGGAACTTGGCCATGGCCCTGGATGAAAACGTCACTGAAGCTCCGGTGTATAAGGCCGAGCTCAGCTCCTGTTAGTTGCCTTTGCAACAGGTCTCCATGCTGGTTGTGTACTTCGTTGCCTCCTGGTGATTCCTTCGTGTTCCTGTTCCTGTCGAGTTCCTGTTCCTGGTTTGCCTTCTTCATTCCTGTGTTCTTGCTACCCAGCTTTCCTTATGGACTGATCTTCTCCTGGACCCGACCACTGCTTTGCCTGACTACGCTATTGATCTTCTCCTGGACCCAACCACTGCTTTGCCTGACTACGCTATTGATCTTCTCCTAGTCCAGACCTCTGCTCTGCCTGACCAAGCTACAGATCATCTCCTAGTCCAGACCTCTGCTTTGCCTGACCACATTACTGATCATCTCCTAGTCCAGACCTCTGCTTCGCCTGACCACGCTACGGATTATCTCCTAGTCCAGATCTCTGCTTCGCCTGCCTATGCTTTTGCTTCTCTCCTGAACTTGACTTCAGGTTGCCTTGCCACCGCTCCTTGATTGCCGCCTGCCAAAACTCCAGCCGGCCCCAATACCCAAAGGCTCAACCCGCGGGGAACGAGGGCTGGTATTGGTGAAGCTCCAGCTGGCCTCTGTCAGTCAGCCCACTCTGCCTGCCGACGGTGGGGATCCGTAGGATCTCTCCTACGGGTAGTGTCAACCCCACCTCAGCCCAAGGGCCCACCTCCTGCACAACAGGTTGCAAAGTCCATGGACTCGGTGGAGCCGTGTGCCCTCCAGGCTATTCCTGGCCTGGCTTCAAAGGTACAGCAATGATTCCTTGAGGCACTGGCCTACTCCACTGAATGTCTGCACGTCCAGCTTGATGCCCAATCCGGTAATCCAGTTCCAGCACTGGGTTCCTCCAACCAACAGCCATCTCCCTCTACCTCCAGGGCCTTGCTGGCCCTACCAGCTCCGCCTCATTTCAATGCTGACTCCAAGCTCTGCAGAGGGTTTATCAACCAATGCTACATGCAGTTTGCTCTGCAGCCCTCCATCTTCCAAGATTAACTCACGAAGGTCACCTTTATCCTGTCTCGTCTGGAGGAGAAGGCGTTGGCCTAGGCCTCGCCCTTATGGGAGCACTCGGATTTGCTCCTGCAAGAACTATCTCACTTTGTGGCCATATTTTGCCCAACCTTTGACATCCCTGGGCAGCATGCTGTGGCAAGTGCTAATCTGCTTCACCTTCGACAGGGCCAAAGGAGCCTGTTTGACTATATGATTGAATTTCAGACCTTAGCCACCGAGCTCTCTTGGCAGGAAGACTGCTTACGAGCTATCTACCTGGATGGACTATCTCCTCAGCTGAAGGACGAATTGGCAGCTCATGAGCTCCCTCCCTCACTTACGGATCTTATCGATCTGACTGGCCAAATTGATCATCGTCTCCAAGAGCGCCATCGGGAGAATCAGATGCCCAGAAGGTCCACTCGGGTACGCTCCTACTCACCACCGACCACCAGCCCTGCCACCAGTGGGGTCCCTCTTGTGGTCAAAGAGGAAGAACCCATGCAGTTGGACCGTGGGCGGCTGTCCCCAGAAGAGTGTCTCCACTGGAGACACTCATCAGGCCTGTGTCTGTATTGTGGAGCACCAGGCCACTGTTTTTAGACCTGCCCAGTCCATCCGGGAAACTACCTGGTCTAAGTGCAGTAGGCGTCCTGAACTTGGGTGCTACCACACTGACCTGGGACTCCCGGCCCTTCCCAATCCTTGCTCTGGTTGATTCCGGTGCAGGAGGAAATTTTTTCTCAAGGATCTAGTTCAGCTATTGGGT
Organism: Rhinatrema bivittatum; assembly: GCF_901001135.1. NCBI lineage: Eukaryota > Metazoa > Chordata > Amphibia > Gymnophiona > Rhinatrematidae > Rhinatrema > Rhinatrema bivittatum. The sequence continues at coordinate 215,289,246 of NC_042618.1, read as the reverse complement.
ATTGATACCCATCCCTTGGAAACTTCCTTGTGTATTGCATCGATTTATGGTGAGCCATTACCTGGCTGAATCTCCTTGACTACAGAGCCAGTTCATCTCCTCACTGGCGCCCTCCATGTTGAAGAAATCAAACTCCTTGTTCTGGAAAAATCGATTCACCCGGTAGTCCTGGGACTACCTTGGCTCCAACGTCATTCCCAGTTTGACTGGGGGTCGCTCCAGCTGATGGAGTAGAGGCCAACTTGCCACCAGACTTGCTTTAAAAAGGTGGTACCGCTTCCTACAGTTCCCTTGGCTACCTCCTCTTCTGGCATCCCAGCTCCTTATGTAGACTTTGAAGATGTCTTCTCAAAGCAGAAGGCAGACATTCTTCCACCTCTTCAGAGGTTTGATTGTCCCATTGAGCTCTTGCCTGGAACTACGCCTCCTCGAGGGCGGAACTACCCTCTATCACTGTTATAATTAGTGAGGTTTGGGTGGACCCTTGGACACTGTGGCAGCTGACCACGCCCATGGGGGGAAGTTCTGAGAGGGGCCACAGGTCAGTGTTATGTTTTGTAGGGTTTGGGTGGACCCTTGGACACTGTGGCAGCTGACCACGCTCATGGGGGGAAGTCCCGTGAGGGGCCACAGGTCAGGCTCAGTTCTGGACACACAAACACAGATTATATCTTTTATTAGACAGTTTGTGAAGCTACCAGAGGTGGCGGTAGTGAGTAGAAGATGGAGCCCGGCTGGGCTAGTATTCCTCAGGGCGCTGGAACAGCAGCTTCTCCGGTAGCAGTGCTGTTGGAAGAAGAACTGAGAAAATGAGTACATTGAGATATTCACAGAGTCCCAGTATGGAGAAGCCCCGAGAAAGGGAGAGCTGGCCCTCGAGGATCAAGTACCAGATCCCTGGGCACAGAGACTCGTTGGCAAGTACTCATGCAGCAGTTCTCCATAGAAGATGGCACTGGCGCTGGAATGGAGGCAGGCCCTCGAGGAGCGAGTACCTGGTTCTAGGGAAACAGCTCTGAGGAGTAGATGGTAGTAGTACTCACAGATGGTGTCTGTAGCGAATTCTTCCAAGTAGAAGAGGAGATGGATACAGGCAGCGAGTCAGGGAACATGTGCCCTCGAGGAGCGAGTACCGATTCCTGATAGTGACCTGAAAAAAGCAGAGAGGACCCCGAGGAGCGGGTACCTCGTTAACAGCAAAGAGTTCAAATAGAAGTTGGAGGCTGAATAGCTGGGTACAGAGACCGAATCCCATCCGTATTAATTCCCTTGCTAACTCAGAGGCTAACAATAAACAACAGGCTTAAATATCCGGGCAGCGTGATGTCATCACAGGGGGATGCCCCTGAGCAACGCACTAATGAGGAAATAAGAATGAGGGCTGCGTGGCACGCGCTCCCTAAGGTACCTGTAGAACATGATGGGAGGCAGTGCCCAAGCTGGTCCAGGGACGCCGGAGAAGACGGCAGGCGGATGCCACGGCAGCCAGGCATCCGTGAAGAGCAGGAAGAGCTGCAAAAAAGGAAAGGTAGGCGGAGTGAAGCCGTCGGGAAGTGACAGTCGCAACAGTCACTACCAGAGACTAAAGCTATGACGGAGTATATCCGAGAGAACCTTGCTAAAGGGTTCATTTGACCATCAACGTCTCCCGCTGGAAAGGGATTATTCTTTGTCACGAAGAAAAATGGATCCTTAAGGCTGTGTATCGATTACCGTGGCTTGAATGCCATCACGCGTAAAGACAAGTATCCATTGCCCTTGATCTCTGAACTGTTCGACCGTTTATAAGAAGCCTCCATCTTTACTAAATTGGATCTACATGGAGCCTACAACTTGGTGAGTATCTGCCCTGAAGATATCTGGAAAAATTCAGAGACCTCTTGTACTTCAAGGTCGTAGCATACCTTGACGATATCCTTGTTTTTTCTAAGGATCTTACTACGCACCATGCAAATGTGCACACGGTCCTTCAGTGTCTTTGTGAGAATCATCTCTTCACAAAGTTGGACAAGTGCCTTTTTGAAAAGTCTGGTTTGTCCTTCCTGGGGTATATAATCTCGCAGCAAGGAGTCATGTCTGGAGCCCTTTTTAAATATCAGGGTTACATTGGCCATTTTCCAAACTTCAGGTATAATGGGCGATTTTAATGATAGGTTACAAATTAACTGAAATAGGTCTGAAATTTCACTTTTTAGTTCTCTCAGAACCCTGGGGTCTATGCCATCCGGTCCAGGTGATTTATGACTCTTTAGTTTGTCAATCTGGCCTCCCACATCTTCCAGGTTCACCGTAATTTGGTTCACTTCATCTGAATCATCACCCTTGAAAACCATCTCCGGAACGAGTATCTTCCCAACATCCTATTCAGTAAACACCAAAACAAATAAATTGTTTAATCTTTCCGCTATGGCCTTATCTTCCCTAATTGCTTCTTTAACCCCTCAATCATCTAACGATACAACCAATTCCCTTGCAGGCTTTCTGCTTCAGATATATTTTTTAAAGTATTATTGTTAGTTTTTGCCTCTATGGCCAACTTCTTTTCAAATTCTCTCTTAGCCTGTCTTATCAATGTCTTACATTTAACTTGCAAATGCTTACGCTTAATCCTATTTTCTTCTGATGGATCCTTCTTCCAATTTTTGAATGAAGATCTTTTGGCTAACATAGCCTCTTTCACCTTATATTTTAGCCATGCTGGCAATTGCTTGACCTTCCTTCCACCTTTCTTAATGCTTGGAATACATCTGGACTGTGTTTCTAGGATGGTATTTTTTTAACAATGTCCTCATCTGTTGCATACTTTTTACCTTTATAGATGCACCTTTCAATTATTTTTTACTATTTTTCTCATTTTATCAATGTTTCCCTTTTGAAAGTTTAGTGCTACAGCCATGGATTTACTTATTCTCCCCCTTCCAGTCATTAATTCAAATTTGATCATATTATGATCACTATTGCCAAGCGGCCCCACCACTGTTGCCTCTCTCACCAAATCCTGCACTCCACTGAGAATTAGATCTAAAATTGCTCCCTCTCTTATCGGTTCCTGACCCAATTGCTCTATAAAACTGTCATTTATTCCATCCAGGAACTTTATCTCTCTAGCATGTTCTGATGTTTTACTTACCCAGTCAATATTGAGGTAATTGAAATCTCCCATTATTACTGCACTACCAATTTGGTTAGCTTCCCTAATTTTTCTTAGCATTTCACTGTCCATCTCACCATCTTGGCCAGATGGAAGGTATTATACTCCTATCAGTATACTCTTCCCTAACATGCAAGGGATTTCTTCCCATAAAGATTCGATTGTGCATTTAATCTCATGCAGGATCTTTATCCTGTCGGACTGTATGAAAACCCACCAAGATGCTCCTCTCTGTCATTGCGATATAATTTGTACCCTAGTATAGCACTATCCCATTGGTTATCCTCTTTCCATCATGTATCTGAGATGCCAGTTAAGGATATGTCATCATTCACTGCTTAACACTCAAATTCTTCCATCTTACTTCTTAGACTTCTGGCATTAGCATACAAACATTTCAAAGTGTGTTTTTTGTTAGTATTAATATTCTTCTTTTCAGTTGATAGGGATAAACTGGAATCTTTTAGCTCAGGTGAATTTTTAATTATAGATACTTAGACTACTTTTCTTATTGGAACCTCTCTGTTCAGATGCCCTAACTCTAATGCTTCATTAGTATCCTTTGAAGATACCTCCCTCCGAACCATGCAGTGCTGAGAATGACTGTCAGCTTTCCCTTTTGATTTAGTTTAAAAGCTGCCTTATCTCCTTTTTAAAGGTTAGCACCAGCAGCCTGGTTCCACCCTGGTTAAGGTGGAGTCTCTTTGGAAAAGACTCCCCCTTCCCCAAAAGGTTACAAAACTGAATCCCTCTTCCTTGCACCATCATCTCATCCATGCAATGAGACTCTGGAGCTCTCCCTGCCTCTGGGGACCTGCGTGTAGAACAGGGGACATTTCAGAGAATGCTACCCTGGAGGTTCTGGATTTCAGCTTTCTACCTAAGAGCCTAAATTTGGCTTCCAGAACTTCCCTCCCACATTTTCCTGTCGTTGGTGCTCACATGTACTACGACAGCTGGCTCCTCCCCAGCACTGTCTAAAATCCTATCTAGGTGACGCGTGAGGTCCGCCATCTTCGCATCAGGTAGGCATGTTACCAGGCGATCCTCACACCCACAAGCCACTCAGCTGCATTTCCCTACTGGGTATTGCCTGTGAAAGAAAAAAAAAAGGAAGAAAAAGAAAACATCAAGAAGAAGAAACGTTTATATAGCACCGCTTGCCTCCTGGGGTGATACCATTCGGTCCCTCCCTCAGTAGGGAGCCTTCAGTCTGGTAGTCTTGGATGGCGTGGACTTAAAAAATTTTAAATTAGCAGTTGCAGGCCGAGAGAGGCTTGGTGGTGAAGGCTTTTGGCCTTTCCCCCCATAGCCATGATCCGTTCTTGCTCTCAGCCAGGGAGGGATGAGCTCAGGTAAAAGTTATTACTTTCTTAAAAAAAAAAAAAGAAAGCAAAGAGAGAAGGAGAAAGAAGAAGAGGAACTCGTTAGTGAGATGTTTTCCTACCAGCATTCAACTTTTCCGCTCACGTTTCTGGGGAGTTCTGTGAGGTGTAGAGGCAGTTCAAGCACAGTGGGTTGAGCAGCCTTTTGGCTAGGCCCCGCTGTCAGGTTTCTCCTTTTGGCATGTGGTAGGCCATGACGGTTAGTTTGTGCCTTTTTTAATGTGTGTCGTCGGCATGCATCTGTGTGTCTCATTGTGCATCCACCTCCTCATTTCTTTTTGGGCACATGTGTGTGTCTGAACGATTCTTTTAGACGAACATTCTATGTGTCCAGATTGGACGTCCTTTTTTCTGGATGCACATTTTGTGCACCTAGCTTGAGTGTTCTTTTTCGAACGAATGTATCTAGATGCATGTTTTGTGCACCTAGTTTGGGCAAGTGTAGTAAACATGTGTACCTGGACGCACGTTTTTTGAGCACCCAGTTTGGGAACACTTTTTACCTGCAGGTACCTGAATGCACATTTTGTGCGTCTAGCTGGGCGCATACGTATTCCTATCTCTGAGCGCATTACAACCATGGCACTGGTGGCATTTATCTATTTGTGCTGCATGCCATATCGGGGAGATACAGCCGGAGCTTTCTACAAACTGTGTCAGTGCAGCCTGGATAATCGTGGGGATTTTCCTCCTTCTGATTTTGCTGATTATGGTCCATCTCCTTGGTCTGAGGGGAGTGGAACTGAAGGTGACATGACACGAATGTCTCCTCCTTCAGTTGATCCACCTGCCGAGTCTTCAGGTGAATCTTGCTTTAGGATATCAGGTTCGGGCCTATGGGGCCTAGAATGGAGCTGTCCTCCTTTTCTTGGGTGGAATTCTTCCCAGGATTTCAAACATTTCTACAGGGGCAGTCATCTGAGTCGACAATACCTATTAGTTTAGGTCTGTGCACTCAGAGTTCTCTAGTGCCTACCACCATGTTCAAGCACCATGATGCAGCACAGCCTCCAAGGTTCAAATGCAGGTGGATCAAGATGATACCAATAATGATGGTGATGGCTCTCCTGTTGAGCAAAGGGAGATTCCCCCAGAATTGGAGCCACATAGAACTCTTCTCCATTTTTTCATAGAGAGGAGTTGCTGACCCTGATCTCTCAGACTTTTAAGACCCTTGGAGTGACTGGGAGTGACTCCTTGTGAGTGCAGAAAAAGGACCCCATTTTGGTCATCCTACGCAAGATCAAAATCGTAGAGCATATAGAAAGACATGGTTTAATGGAACACAGTCAACATGGATTTACCCAAGGGAAGTCTTGCCTAACAAATCTGCTTCATTTTTTTGAAGGGGTTAATAAATATGTGGATAAAGGTGAACCAGTAGATGTACTGTATTTGGATTTTCAGAAGGCATTTGACAAAGTCCCTCATGAGAGGCTTCTAAGAAAACTAAAAAGCCATGGGATAGGAGGCAATGTCCTTTCATGGATTACAAACTAGTTAAAAGACAGGAAACAGAGAGTAGGAATAAATGGTCAATTTTCTCAGTGGAAAAGGGTAAACAGTGGTGTGCCTCAGGGATCTGTACTTGGACCGGTGCTTTTTAATATATATATAAATGATCTGGAAAGGAATACGACGAGTGAGGTTATCAAATTTGCAGATGATACAAAATTATTCAGAGTAGTTAAATCACAAGCGGATTGTGATTCATTACAGGAGGATCTTGCAAGACTGGAAGATTGGGCATCCAAATGGCAGATGAAATTTAATGTGGACAAGTGCAAGGTGTTACATATAGGGAAAATTAGCCCTTGCTGTAGTTACACAATGTTAGGTTCCATATTAGGAGCTACCACCCAGGAAAAAGATCTAGGCATCATAGTGGATAATAGGGATGTGAATCGTTTTAGGACGATTAAAATTATCGTCCGATAATTTTAATATCGTCTTAAACCGTTATGGAACACAGTACAATAGAGATTCTAACGATTTATCGTTATAAATCGTTAGAATCGTGAGCCGGCACACTAAAACCCCCTAAAACCCACCCTCCCGAACCCCCCCCAAATGAGTTAAATAACCTGCGGGTCCAGCGGCGGTCCGGAACGGCAGCGGTCCGGAACGGGCTCCTGCTCCTGAATCTTGTTGTCTTCAGCCGGCGCCATTTTCCAAAATGGCGCCGAAAAATGGTGGCGGCCATAGACGAACACGATTAGACGGCAGGAGGTCCTTCTGGACCCCCGCTGGACTTTTGGCAAGTCTCGTGGGGGTCAGGAGGCCCCCCACAAGCTGGCCAAAAGTTCCTGGAGGTCCAGCGGGGGTCAGGGAGCGATTTCCCGCCGCGAATCGTTTTCGTACGGAAAATGGCGCCGGCAGGAGATCGACTGCAGGAGGTCGTTCAGCGAGGCGCCGGAACCCTCGCTGAACGACCTCCTGCAGTCGATCTCCTGCCGGCGCCATTTTCCGTACGAAAACGATTCGCGGCGGGAAATCGCTCCCTGACCCCCGCTGGACCTCCAGGAACTTTTGGCCAGCTTGTGGGGGGCCTCCTGACCCCCACGAGACTTGCCAAAAGTCCAGCGGGGGTCCGGAAGGACCTCCTGCCGTCCAATCGTGTTCGTCTATGGCCGCCGCCATTTTTCGGCGCCATTTTGGAAAATGGCGCCGGCTGAAGACAAGATTCAGGAGCAGGAGCCCGTTCCGGACCGCCGCTGGACCCGCAGGTTATTTAACTCATTTGGGGGGGGGGTTCGGGAGGGTGGGGGATTTAATTTAAAGGGTCGGGGGTGGGTTTTAGGGGGTTTTAATGTGCCGGTTTTGCGATTTTTACATTTTTCACGATTTTTCACGATATTTTACCCCCCCAAACGGCAACAATACGATTCCCTCCCCCTCCCAGCCGAAATCGATCGTTAAGACGATCGAGGACACGATTCACATCCCTAGTGGATAATACTTTAAAATCGTCGGCTCAGTGTGCTACAGCAGTCAAAAAAGCAAACAGAATGTTAGGAATTATTAGGAAGGGAATGGTTAATAAAACGGAAAATGTCATAATGCCTCTATATTGCACCTTGAATACTGTGTACAATTCTGGTCACTGCATCTCAAAAAAGATATAGTTGTGATGGAGAAGGTACAGAGAAGGGCAACCAAAATTATAAAGGGGATGGAACAGCTCCCCTATGAGGAAAGGCTGAAGAGGTTAGGGCTGTTCAGCTTGGAGAAGAGACGGCTGAGGGGGGATATGATAGAGGTCTTTAAGATCATGAGAGGTCTTGAATGAGTAGATGTGAATCGGTTATTTATACTTTCAGTTAATAAAAGGACTAGGGGGCATTCCATGAAGTTAGCAATTAGCACATTTAAGACTAATCAGAGAAAATTCTTTTTCACTCAACGCACAATAGAGCTCTGGAATTTGTTGCCAGAGTATGTGGTTAGTGCAGTTAGTGTAGCTGGGTTCAAAAAAGATTTGGATAAGCTCTTGGAGGAGAAGTCCATTAACGGCTATTAATTAGGTTAACTTAGGGAATAACCACTGCTATTAATTGCATCAGTAGCATGGGATCTTCTTAGTGTTTGGGTAATTGCCAGGTTCTTGTGGCCTGGTTTGGCCTCTGTTGGAAACAGGATGCTGGGCTTGATGGACCCTTGGTCTGACCCAGCATAGCAATTTCTTATGCTCTTAAAGTTTCATGTTTCTTTCCCATACTGGATATGATTCAAGAGTTGATTGATCTAGAATGGAGTGCACCAGAGGCGTCCTTTAAAAGGGTGCATGCCTTGGCGGTTTTATTCCCCTTGTATCTGCAGGCCAGAAAGTAGCTGTGTTTCCCAAAGGTGGATGCTTTGGTGTGTTCTGTCATGAAATGAACTACCATCCTGGTAGAGGGAGGTGCAGTTTTTAAGGATGCTCAGGATAAGAGAACTGAGGGTATCCTAAAGCCTTTGAGGCAGTAGCAATGAACTTGCAAATTGCTTCTTGTTGTGCTACCCTGAGTCTTTCTCAAGAATCCGGCAGCGCTGCTTTTGATAGTGGATCTGTGGTAGGACCGGAGGCTGCCTTCTTAGCTGATGCGGGCTATAACCTGCATTGCACAGCCGCCAGAGGAGTTAAGTACATAAGAACATGCCATACTGGGTCAGACCAAGGGTCCATCAAGCCCAGCATCCTGTTTCCAGCAGTGGCCAATCCAGGCCATAAGAGTTGCTTCTGTTATAGCAGTCAGACGACAGCTGTGGCTATGCAACTGGTCTGTAGATACTATTTCAAAGTCCAGTCTTACCAAGCTGCCCTTCATAGATTTGCTTTTGTTTAGCAGTGAGTTGGAGAAAATTATAAATAAATGGGGAGAAACCTAGGTTCCTTGCTTGCAAAAAGACAAAAAGAAAGTTTCCCAGACTTTTCGGACACGTGGCCACTTTCAAGACTACTGGCGTTTTTGGCCTTATAAGGGAACTTCTTCCCAAAGATCCTTTCCCTTCAGCAGATCTCAGTCCTTGAAAGGATGTGGGCTCTGGAAGTGGATCCCCTCAATCTTCTCAATGAGGATTTGTGGGCTCACTTTTTGGTTCAAGAGATAGGTGGGCACCTATCTCATTTTTAACACAGATGGGTCCAGATTACTTCGGATCAATGACTCCTTGAAGTGGTTCAGGACGGTATGCGCTAGAATTTCTTCGCATTCAGCTGAATGCCTTTATGATATATCCATGAAACTCCCCTCAGAAGAGCTAGCAGTGGAAGCTACATTGCAAAGGCTGTTGGATCTGAAAACCGTGATTTCCGTTCCTGAATCGCAACAAAATACAGGCTGCTGTTCCATTTATTTTGTCATGCCCAAACAGGAAGGGTCCTTTTGACCCTTACTGGATCTCAAGGGAGTCAGTTGTTATTTGTGAGTCACTCATTTCAGGATGGAAAAAGTGCACTCTGTCATAATGGCAGTATAAGCAGGGAATACCTCACGTCTTTGGATCTCATGGAGGTATGTCTGCATATTCCCATTCACCAGGAACATCAACGGTTCCTTCAGTTTGCCATTCTGAATCGTCATTACCAGTTTCAGGCCTTACCTTTCGAGCTGGCCACTGTGCCAAGGACCTTTTCCAAGGTCATGGTGGTGGTAGCGGCGGTCTTACGCAAAGACAGCATTCTTATTCACCCCTATCGGGACAAGAGCATAGAAGAGAGTCTCCGGCTTCTCGCAAGGTAGTCTTTTACTACAGGAGCTAGGCTGGGTGGAGAATCTGGTCAAGAGCAATTTGCAGACTCAGACTCTGGAATATCTCAGAGTTCACTTCGATACAAAACAGGGGAGTATTTCTGCTGGAGACTTAAATCCAAAGGTTGATTGTTCGAGTTCAAACCCTGACAAACACTATTTGCCTGACCGAGTGGTCTTATATACAGGACCTGGGGTTGATGGCTGCCGCATTGGAAGTAGTTCCCTGGGCGAGGGCCTCTTCAACGTGTGTTGCTTTCCTGATGGAGTCTGCAGTCGCAGGCTGCTCCTACCATTAAAGGTGAAGTTTCAGTTGCGCTGGTGGTTACAGGCGGATCATCTCAGGAAGGGAGTTTCCCTGAAGACGCCAGATTAGTTGGTACTTATGAGAGATGCAAGCCTTCTGGGTTGGGTGGGCTCACTTTCAGGAGTTGATAGTACAAGGTCACTGGAATGCAAAGGAGCAGCAGTGGAACATCAACAGATTGAAGCTTGGGTGGTTTAGTTAGCTTGCTTGCGGTTCTCTGAGTGTCTAGAGACTTGGGCGGTCCAAATAATGTCAGTCAATGCGACAATGGTGGCTTACATCTGTCATTAGGGTGGAATAAAGAGTCAACAGGTGATGGAGGAAATAGATGCACTTATGATGTGGGTGGAGCAACATCTTCTAGGCATATCTGCCTTGCACATTGCCAGAAAGGACAATATCAGAACTGATTTCCTAAGCAGGGGAAACTTGGACCCAGGAGAATGGAAGATGGCGGATGAAGCCTTTCAGCTTCTTGTGAACCGCTGGGGCCTACCAGACCTAGACCTGTTGACGACCTTCAACAATGCAAAAGTTCCATGCTTTTTCAGTCATAGGCGGGACCCAAAAGTGCAGGGCATTGACGCTGTCATTCAGGATTGGCCACGCGGTACCCTGCTGTATACATTCCCACTCTGGCCTCTGATAGACAGGATTGCCCAGAACATTGCAAGTCAAACCAACACCTTTTAATGGCTCCAGATTGGGCTTTGCGTCGTGGTATGCCAATATCCAGAGGCTGCAGGTGGGCAGTCCCCTCAGGCTACCATCTCGGAATGATCTGTTGGGGCAAGTTCTCATTCTACATGAGAATCTGGATTGGTTTTGTCTTACGGCTTAGACATTGAAAGGGCTCAGTTGTCAAAGCAGGGTTATTTTCCTGCTGTGATTTACACCTTACTTCAGGTCAGGAAATTTTCTACTTCTCTAGCCTATGTTAGGGTTTGGAGAGTTTTCGAGGCTGGGTGTTCTGAGCGAGATTCTCAAACTCTCAAGGTAGATATTCCTTTATTTTTGGAATTCTTACAGGATGGCTTACATAAGAGCTTGGCCTTTAAAACCTTGAAAGTTCAAGTTGCAGTTCGTGCTTGTTATAGGGAGCGAGTCAATGGAGGGCTTTCGTCTTCCCATCCCAACGTGTCCCATTCCTTGAAGGGAGTTAAGCATCTTCACCCCCCTTTGCAGCTTCCAGGGCATCTGTGGAACCTTAATTTGGACCTGGAATTGTTTGCAGGTCCAATCTTTTGGCCGCTGCGTGCTCTTTTCTTGTGGCTGCTTAAATTGAAGACAGTGTTTCTGGTAGCAATCTGTTCGGCATGTTAGGTCGCCGAGCTGTAGGTTCTTTCTTGCAGTGAGACTTTTCTGTGTATGACTCCGGGAGTGGTTCAGCTTCGGACTGTGCCTTCATTTTTGCCAAAAGTGGTTTCATTTCCCTGCCCACCTTGGACAGGGACAGAGATGAAAGTGAGTATCGTCTTTTGCGTTGCTTGGACATCAAGCGACATTTCCTGCGGTACTTGAAGATGACTAAATCTGTCTTAAAGTCTGATCGTCTGTTTGTGCTTCATGGTGGCAGTAAACGGGGAGCACCGGCGATGCAGGTAACGATAGCCCATTAGGTTAAAGAAGTCATTATGGACATCTGTGTAGCTGCTGTGGTTGCTTTGCCAAAACAGATTAGAATGCATTCTATGAGGGCTCAGGCAGTTTCGTGGGTGGAACTTCATCTGTTGTCATCTGTTGAGATTTGCCGAACAGTGACGTGGTTATCTTTGCACATCTTTTCCAAGCATTACAGCTTGGATGTTCAGGCTAGGGAGGACACCGCATTTGTGCGGGCAGTATTGACTGGACCACTGGCAGTCTCCCGCCCTTTTTGGGATTATCTTTGGTACATCCCACTGGTGGGGACTGGCCTTCCTAAATGCAGAGGAAGGAGAAATTACCACTTAGCTGATAATTTCCTTTCCTCTAATGAGAGCAGGCCAATCCACGACCCACCCTTGGTTACCGATGTTTAAATTTTGGTTCGCTTTTTCAGGGCAAACATTGTGGAGTGTGATTCCTTCTGTTCATTGAAAACTGGTAAGTGGCTTCTCCTGCCCCTTAATTTAGTGAATATGTTACTTCTTTTGGCTGAGCTCAGTGTTCCCATTGGGTTGGAAGCATGAGTGGTTGATTGCTAATGATAATGTTCAAGTATAATCAGTTTGTCCACAGTTTGGATTTTCCAGAGAATACTAGTGGGCTGATATATCCATGACTTCAACCTTTGTTCCATCTCCATCTGCTGGCAGAGGTGCATAACCCACTGATGGGGATTGGCCTGACCTCATTAGAGGAAAGGACATTATCAAGTAAGCAGTAATTTCTCCTTTATTGACCTTTATTTCTCTGGACTAACATGGCAACCACAATCCTTTAAAAAACTATTATACGAGGAAAGATAGCCACTACAGTATAAAAATATGGTTATATTCATTTCAGACACAGTAATTAAAATTTGCATTTGTTTCTATGCTAAAATATACCCTTTTCTCCCATTCTTGTAGTCTGTTTGTAACTGTTTGCGAGGATACTCGAAATATGGCAAAAGTTGCATCTCTATAAACCCATGTTTACAGGTGAGTAGCCTGTTACTTATTTGTTCATTTATGTGCCTAGTAAAGTGGATCAAAGTAATGGTTCTATTTTTAGCCAGGTTTCAGCAAGATGGGCCTGTAGTAGCACCAACAAATAGATAACATCATATGCTAATTCTGCAATCCTTTTTCATATGGAAATAATTCTACTGTACAATTTAACCCTTATCAAATGAACTTCACAGTGTGTTAATACAGACAATGTCTGCCAGATCTTGCCTCTAATCACCTAACAGAAACATGTTGGTGACAATTTTGAATAGCTTGTGGTGCTGGCAACATACATGGACATATTTAACCTGCATACATTGTCAGCATTTTTTTAAGGGAAATTACCATTTAGGTTAAAAAAAGAAAAGGTTGGAAAATTTGTTTTCTCAATACAGAGGAGTTTCCTTCCTTTTATGAGCATTTAAATATTAGCTGGAATACCACACATATCACACATTCAGTAAGATTGCTTTTTGTGAAAGAAACCATCTAGTCCAGTGGTTCCCAGCCCTGTCCTGGGACCCCCCCAGCCAGTTGAGTTTTCAGGATATCCACAATGAGCATGCATGAGAGAAAATGTGCATGTTATGGAGGCAGTGCATGCAAATTTTCTCTCATGCATATTCATTGTGGATATCCTGAAAATCTGACTAGCTGGGGGGGTCCCTAGGACAGGGTTGGGAACCACTGATCTAATCTATCTGACCTATTATGTTTTCACAAACTTATAATATATTGCCAGACTTTATAAACAATGCGGTTCCATATCTTGGGGCCAATGTACTAAGCCATGGTGAGCTCCATAGGAATGGGCTCGTAATGCAGGAAAAAATGTGCATGTTACCAGAACATTTAAATGCTATCTAAATCGTGTTCATAGTGCATTCTTTTGTGATAAAGTTTGTGTAAAAACGCAGAGTTCATCACAAAGAAACTTAACTGCACCTCCCCAAGGTATAGTTAAGTTTTGCAAAAAATTTGGTTTTGTGAAATTTTTCACACAAAATTTAGCTATGCGAATACAGGTAATGGACAGCTTTGCATAATTATGCAGCTCATGTTGCAGTTGGGTGCTGCAGTCAGGATAGTGGACCCTTGGGCCAGTCTACCCAGAGAGGCAGGGTAGGCCGGGAGGCGGAGCCACAGGCCAGCGGTGTTCACCCGGGAACCAGAAACCCCCCAGGAGGAGCCCGTAGGGTCCTGGAACCTTGGGACTTAGGAGAACGCTCAGAGTCTATAAACAGAGGAAGCCTGGGCAGAGGGCGTAGCAATTAAAGTCCAAAGAGAACACAAAGTCTGTAGACCAGCAATGCAGGTTGAGGACCAGCTGATGATAGGACAGCGGGCAACAACAACACCTGTGGCAAGCTGGACCGTGAGGCAGGAGTTGAAGACAGGCTGTGAACTGGAGCAGGCTGTAGCCTGGAACGGAGTCTGTAGCTGGCTGTGAACCGGAGCGGCTGTAGACTGGAATGGAGTCTGTAGCTGGCTGGAACCGGAGCAGGCTGAAGACTGGAATGGAGTCTGTAGCTGGCTGTGAACCGGAGCAGGCTGTAGACTGGAACGGAGTCTGTAGCTGGCTGTGAACCGGAGCAGGCTGAAGACTGGAACGGGGCCTGCCGCTGGCTGTGAACCGGAGCAGGCTGTAGACTGGAATGGAGTCTGTAGCTGGCTGTGAGCCGGAGCAGGCTGAAGACAGGAACGGGGCCTGCAGCTGGCTGTGCACTGGAGCAGGCTGAAGACTGGAACGGGGCCTGCAGCTGGCTGTGCACCGGAGCAGGCTGAAGCGGAGCCAGGAACGGGCCAAGGTCGGAGGCAGGCGGCAAGCTGAAGCAAAGTCAGGAACGGACCAAAGTCGGAGGCAGGCGGCAAGCTGAAGCGAAGTCAAGGCAATCCAAAGGTCAAGTCAGGAATGAGGAACAGATGAAAGCGCAACTCAGAACTACTAGGCAGTAGTGAACCTCGTTGCAAGGCAAGGAGAAGGCGTCCAAACGCCGGTTATATCAGACTTAGGGTGTGGCGTCGTTAGCACAGGCGGGGCCAGACTTCCGGGGGCTGTGCGCACATAGTGTGCGTCCTCACGCGCGTGCGAGGCAGCAGGGAGATGGGCAAGCAATGGCGGACGCCATGAGGAACCGGCAGAGCTGCAGGGGTCCCGGGCATACGGAACGCGGCGTTTCCAATAGTGGAGGTGAGCCCTGTTCAGAGTAAGAGAAGGGGAAGCGGTGGAGACCGCAACAGTACCTCCCCTTTACACAGCCCCTCTTGAGAGGACCGGGTTTCCCTGGATGGTCCTGATGGAACTGCTGCAAAAGGCTCTTGTCAAGGATATTGCGGCTGGGTTCCCAGGTGTTATCTTCGTCACCACAGCCCTCCCATGCCAGTAGGTATTCCCACCTACGGTTGTGGAAGCGGACATCCAGGACCTCTCGCACTTGATACGTGGGGTCCTCGTCAACGGCAGTATCTGTAGGAACCGGAGGCATGCGATGAAACCGAGAGAGAACCACCGGTTTAAGCAGAGACGCATGAAAGACATTGTGGATTCGGAGGGATGACAGTAGTCTTAACCGATATGACACCAGACCTACTCATTCAGCAACTTGAAATGGCCCACAGAACTTGGGTGCAAATCTCCGGGATGGGAGCCAGAGGTGGATGTTTTTTGTGCTGAGCCAGACTCGATCCCCGGGCTGGTAGGTGGGAGCTGGTTGTCGGTGGCGATCGGCCGCTTGCTTGGCAGACGCGGCTGAGCGGTGAAGGTGTTTCTGCGTAGAGTGCCACAATGTCTGTAATTGCCGAGCCGTTGTCTGTATGGCTGGTGAGGCGCTGGGAGCTTCTAGCGGTAGTGGAGGTCTCAGTGGTTTCCCGTAGACCAGGTGGAACGGGGATTTGCCGGTAGCAGCGTGAACTTGGTTGTTGTACGCGAACTCGGCCCAGGGCAAGAGTTCGGACCAATTGTCCTGTCTCTCATTGATGAAAGCCCAAATGTAAGCCTTTAGTGTCCGATTCATTCTCTCGGTTTGTCCATTGCTCTGGGGGTGGAAGGCTGTGGAGAAGCTGAGCTTTACCTTAAAGCATTTACAGAGAGCTTTCCAATAGCGGGCTACGAACTGGGAACCCCTGTCTGAAACAATGTCTAGAGGAAGACCATGTAGTCTAAAGACATGCTGGGCAAAGAGGCGGGCCAGTTCGGGTGCTGAAGGCAGTTTCGGTAGAGGCACCAGGTGCACCATCTTTGAAAAACAGTCAATGGTAACCCAGATGACCGTATGCCCACTGGACGGGGGCAAGTCCACCACGAAGTCCGTAGCTATGTGGGTCCATGGTTTGGTGGGAATCGGCAAGGGCTGTAGAAGGCCACAAGGAGACCCGGGACTGGGCTTCTGGCGTGCGCAGGTAGGACATGAATTTACGTAGGAGGTGACATCCCGCCGGATGTTGGGCCACCAGTAGAACCGGTTGACGAGCTCCAAGGTCCTCTCGCGTCCAGCGTGTCCTCCGATGAGGGAGTCATGAGCCCAGCGCAAGGCAGTTAGCGGATCCCGGCGAGGGAGCACTGTTCTGTCCTGGGAGAGGACAGTCATTGCAGACAGGCGGACTTTAGTCGGGTCCAAGATAAATTGAGGAGGGTCTTGATCCTCCTCGGCGCACGTAATGCGGGAAAGGGCATCCACTCGGAGATTCTTGGCCGCTGGTCGGTATTGAAGAATGAAGTCAAAACGGCTGAAGAACAAGGCCCAGCGGGCTTGACGGGGGTTCAGTCGTTGAGCTTGTGACAAGAACTCTAGGTTCTTGTGATCCATGTATACGGTAGTGGTATGCCGTGATCCCTCGAGCCACTGCCTCCACTCTTCAAAGGCGAGCTTTATCGCCAAGAGTTCCTTGTCCCCAATAGAGTAATTATTTTCCACTGGAGAGAACTTCCTGGAGAAGTAAGAGCAGGGAAGGAGTTGGCCAGAGTCGGAGTGTTGACTGAGGACCGCCCCTACCGCGATACTGGAGGCGTCGACCTCCACGATGAATGGTCTGGAGGGATCCGGATGCCGGAGGCAGACATCGGAGAGAAATGCCTCCTTGAGATCGGAGAAGGCTGCCACTGCAGCGACAGGCCAGTTCTTAGCGTCAGCTCCCTTGCGGGTCAGAGCCGTGAGTGGGGCCACTCGGTGAGAGTAACGCGGGATAAAGTGTCTATAAAAATTAGCGAAGCCCAGGAACCGCTGGAGGGCCTTGAGTCCCGTGGGCTGAGGCCACCTGGTAATGGCCGCTACTTTCTCTGGGTCCATGCGGAAGCCGGTAGAGGAGATGATGTATCCCAAGAAGGGCAGAGACTCAGCCTCAAATATACACTTCTCCAGTTTGGCATACAAGTGGTTGTCTCGGAGGTCCTGGAGAACCTGCGTGACGTGATGGTGATGGGAGTCCACATCCTTGGAAAAGATGAGCACGTCGTCTAGGTAGACTATGACGTGTGAATGAAGCATCTCCGGGAGAACCTCGTTCATGAGGTGTTGAAAGATGGCGGGGGCGTTGCAGAGCCCAAAGGGCATCACCAGGTACTCGTAGTGCCCGTCCCTGGTGTTGAACGCCGCATTCCACTCGTCCCCTGGGCGTATGCATACGAGGTTATAGGCCCCTCTGAGATCCAGCTTAGTGAAGATGCGAGCACCTTGGAGGCGATCCAGAAGTTCAGGAATGAGCGGGAGAGGGTACCGATCCTGCCTGGTAATGGCGTTGAGGCCGCGGTAATCGATACACGGCCAGAAGGAGCCATCCTTCTTGGCCATGAAGAAGAATCCGGTGCCCGCCAGAGAGCGAGACGGGCGGATGAACCCCTTGGCTAGGTTCTCCGTGATATACTGGGACATCGCTTTTGTTTCTGGTAATGACAAAGGGTACACTCGGCCATGAGGAGGCGTGGTGCCCGGAAGCAGGTCGATGGGACAATCGAACGGCCGGTGCTGAGGAAGGATCTCTGCCATCTCCTTGGAGAAGACGTCTTGAAAGCCCTGGTATGGCTCAGGGAGGAGATGCGAAGAGCAGAGGTGCAGAGGCCGAGGCGGACGTGGACGGTGCAGACAGTGTTCAAAACAGGCAGGACCCCAGTGGACCAGCTGGAAGTCATCCCATTGGATTACTGGAGAATGCTGACGTAACCACGGGAGTCCCAGCACTAGCGGATGCACTGCTCGTTCCAAGACGAGCAGAGAGATCTCTTCTGAGTGAAACAGGCCGGTTTGCAGAGTCACTGGTGCTGTGGAGCAAGTGATCACTCCTGGAAGCAAGGTCCCTCGGATCAAGGAGATCCGCAGGGGAGGAACCTTCTATAGTGTAGGCAGGGCAAGCTGTGTCACCAGATCGGCCACAATAAAGTTCCCTTCGGCTCCGGAATCAACGAAGGCCCGAATCTGGATTTCTCCGCCTGGGTATTTCAGGGTTACTGGTAGCGTGCAGAGAGGAGCTGATCCAGTAGCGCCTAGGTGTAGCTCCTCAGTGTAACCTAGGCACGAGCGTTTCCCGGACGCTCAGAGCAAGAAGAAAGAAAGTGTCCTGTGCCCCCACAATATAGGCAGAGGCCCAGAGAACGCCGTCTCCTTTTTTCTTCCGGAGTGAGTGGAGACCTGCCCAGTTGCATAGGTTCAGTCGTAGGTATAGCAGAGGAAGGAACCCTGGGAGCCGGTGGTCTGGCCGAGGCAGACAGGTGAGGTGAGGTTCTGCGGCTTGAGCGAGTCTCTCTATCTCGCTGCTGGAGGCGGCAATCCACTCTACCCGCAATGTCCATTAGGTCATTTAAATCCTCCGGGAGCTCTCTTCCTGCCAGTTCATCCTTGATTCGACCCGCTAAGCCCTCAAGGAAGATCCCCTTCAGGCAGTCGTCCTGCCAAGCGAGTTCCATGGCCAGGGTTCGGAAGTCTATAATATAGTCGGACACCGGGCGAGTCCCTTGTCGGAGGTGTAGGAGCTCCGAGGCCGCGGTGGAACGTCGCGCAGGGTCATCAAAGGCCAGTCGGAAGTTAAGGAGAAAGTCCTGCAGATTCTGCAGCAGAGGGTCGGAACGTTCCCATAAGGGTGAAGCCCAGTCGAGGGCCTTGCCATCCAGCAAGGAGAAGATAAAAGCTACCTTGGTTGCCTCAGAGGGAAATTGGGATGGCAGCAACGTGAATTGCACTTGACAATGGTTCAGGAAGCCACGACAAGTCTTACTGTCCCCAGCGTACCGAGTAGGCGTGGGTAGTTGAGTACTTGGAGTGGATACAGCTGCGGGAGGCGACTGTCGAGTGGAAGCCTCCAGGCGAGAGACCAGCTGGTCTACCGTGGCAGCGAGAGTGTCAATGCAGTGTTGTTGTTGCTGGAGACGTTGAGCCATCCCCGGAATGGCCTGTAGACTAGGAGACTCCGCCGAGTCCATGGCCTTGCAAACTGTTGCAGTTGGGTGCTGCAGTCAGGATAGTGGACCCTTGGGCCGGTCTACCCAGGGAGGCAGGGTAGGCCGGGAGGCGGAGCCACAGGCTAGCGGTGTTCACCCGGAAACCAGAAACCCCCCAGGAGGAGCCCGTAGGGTCCTGGAACCTTGGGACTTAGGAGAACGCTCAGAGTCTATAAACAGAGGAAGCCTGGGCAGAGGGCGTAGCAATGAAAGTCCAAAGAGAACAGTCTGTAGACCAGCAATGCAGGTTGAGGACCAGCTGATGATAGGACAGCGGGCAGCAACAACACCTGTGGCAAGCTGGACCGTGAGGCAGGAGTTGAAGACAGGCTGTGAACTGGAGCAGGCTGTAGCCTGGAACGGAATCTGTAGCTGGCTGTGAACCGGAGCGGCTGTAGGCTGGAATGGAGTCTGTAGCTGGCTGGAACCGGAGCAGGCTGAAGACTGGAATGGAGTCTGTAGCTGGCTGTGAACCGGAGCAGGCTGTAGACTGGAACGGAGTCTGTAGCTGGCTGTGAACCGGAGCAGGCTGAAGACTGGAACGGGGCCTGCCACTGGCTGTGAACCGGAGCAGGCTGTAGACTGGAACGGAGTCTGTAGCTGTCTGTGAACCGGAGCAGGCTGAAGACTGGAACGGGGCCTGCCACTGGCTGTGAACCGGAGCAGGCTGAAGACTGGAATGGAGTCTGTAGCTGGCTGTGAACCGGAGCAGGCTGTAGACTGGAACGGAGTCTGTAGCTGGCTGTGAACCGGAGCAGGCTGAAGACTGGAACGGGGCCTGCAGCTGGCTGTGCACCGGAGCAGGCTGAAGACTGGAACGGGGCCTGCAGCTGGCTGTGCACCGGAGCAGGCTGAAGACTGGAACGGGGCCTGCAGCTGGCTGTGTACCGGAGCAGGCTGAAGACTGGAACGGGGCCTGCAGCTGGCTGTGCACCGGAGCAGGCTGAAGCGGAGCCAGGAACGGGCCAAGGTCGGAGGCAGGCGGCAAGCTGAAGCAAAGTCAGGAACGGACCAAAGTCGGAGGCAGGCGGCAAGCTGAAGCGAAGTCAGGAACGGACCAAGGTCGGAGGCAGGCGGCAGGCTGAAGCGAAGTCAAAGGCAATCCAAAGGTCAAGTCAGGAACGAGGAACAGATGAAAGCGCAACTCAGAACTACTAGGCAGTAGTGAACCTCGTTGCAAGGCAAGGAGAAGGCGTCCAAACGCCGGTTATATCTGACTTAGAGCGTGGCGTCATTAGCACAGGCGGGGCCAGACTTCCGGGGGCTGTGCACACATAGTGTGCGTCCTCACGCGCGCGCGAGGCAGCAGGGAGACGGGCAAGCAATGGCGGGCGCCATGAGGAACCGGCAGAGCTGCAGGGGTCCCGGGCATAACGGAACGCGGCGTTTCCAATAGTGGAGGTGAGCCCTGTTCAGAGTAAGAGAAGGGGAAGCGGTGGAGACCGCAACAGCTCATTACATACTTGCATAGATTTTGCATTACACTTCGCAAAAGTTAAATTCTGTGCAAGAAAAGGGCAAATAGCACAAGCAAAATTTCACAAACAAAATTGCATGTTATTTGGCAGTTTTTTTGTGCATTGATGCTTTTGCAAAGCGCAGCACAGCTTAATGCATTGGCCTTCTTGTCTTCTAAATTCTTTGCCTGGTTTAATGTAATCAAACCTGGTCATGTGCTATACAAATAGATATTAATTATTATTATTATTTCTTGCATGCCCATGATAACTTAGAATTACTGTACTGTTCTAAATCGTCCCAGAGAAATGGTGGTTGTTATAGGTATGCTATGTGCAATCATACTGGACCGGAAGAACGGACTTGTACATGCATTCCCGGCTATATCGGAGATGGAATTCAATGCAGAGGCACCATCAACCAGGTAAAAACCCGCTTCCTAAAGGAGGCTTATATTGATCTCCTGGGACATATAATTATTAGTTACATAGGTCTCCATGCTGCAAAGCTCAGAGAAATGCTAAAAATGGTGCACTGGAGTGATTATCCATAGAGCAGAGCTGAATATCCCCGGCTCAAATACATCTCTTGCAGGAGGAGAAAAAAATGTCATGTCTCAGATATCTCCAGATATTGGGCAATTAACATGATTCTGACTTTTATATTTTAGCATTTCAACTTTAGTTTCTATTGAGATAAAAGTCAAGAAATAACTTGTAGGTGATCCTTTTTTTCTTAGACTAATTTAATGTATTTGTAAATAGCTTTTGAGATCTATGCTTCCTTCAATAGGTATGTGCAAAATGAGATTATATTGCTTGAATCCTCATTTTAGGTTGGATTATAATTGTGGTGTTTGTGTTCAAAACCCTAAAGAGCTGGAAAGAAAACAGATGATTGGGTGGCTGCTGAGTTTAGAAAGGGGTGAGAAAGTTGAGAGAGACAAATAACATAATTTACTGCTTATAAGACGATAGACCTTATTCAAAAGCTCAGATGACTGGCAGCTGGGATATATCCTTGAAGCATGCACAGGAATAACAACTGGAGGGACCAATTGGTCTTTTTTTTTTTTTTTTTTTTTTAATATCAACTACTATGTAACTGTGTAACATGAATGTGATTGAACATAAGTACATAAGACTTGCCATACTGGGTCAGACTAAAGACCCATCAAGCCCAGTATCCTGTTTCTAACAGTGGCCAATCCAGGTCACAAAGTACCTGGCAATATCCCAAGGGGGTAGATAGATTCCTTGCTGCTTATCCCGCAGTGGATTTCTGCAACTCTACCTTAATAATGCTTTATGGACTTTTCCTCCAAGAACTTGTCCAAAGCTTTTCTAAATGCAGCTACACTAATACCTTTCACCACCCCCTCTGGCAACAAATTCCAGAGCTTAATTATGCGTTGAGTAAAAAAAAAATTTTCTCTTATTAGTTTTAAATGTATTACCCAGTAACTTCATTTTGTGTCCCCTAGACTTCGGACTTTTTGAAAAGAGTAAACAACCAATTAACATTTACTCATTCTATTCCATTCAATATATTATAGACCTCTATCATATCTCCCCACAGCCATCTCTTCTCCAAGCTGAAGAGTCCTAACATCTTTAGTCTTTCCATCCCCTTTATCATTTTGGTTACCCTGCTCTGTACCTTTTCTAATTCTGCTATACGTTTTTTGAGATCTGGTGACCAGAACTGTACACAATACTCAAGATGAGGTTGCACCATGGAGCAATACAGAGGCATTATGATATTTTCTGTTTTATACTCCATTCCATTCCTTATAATCCTTAGCTTTCTATTTGCTTTCTTGGCTGGTGCTGCACACTGAGCAGAAGATTTCAACTTATTTCCAATGATGACACCTAGATCCTTTCCCTGAGTGATGACTCCTAATGTGGAAACTTGCATGATATAGTTATAATTTAGGTTACACTTCCCTAAGTGCAACACTTTGCCCTTGTCTACATTAAATTTAATTTGCCATTTGCATGCCCAGCCTCCCAGTTTTGCAAGGGCCTCTTGCCATTTCTCGCAATCTTCTTGTGATTTAACAACTTTGAATAATTTTGTGTCTTCGAGAAATTTGATCACCTCACTTGTTGTTCCCATTTCCAGGTCATTTATAAATATATTCAAAAGCAATGGTCCCAGGACAGATCCTTGGGGCACTCCATTATTCACCTTTCTCCATTGAGAAAATTTACCATTTAGCCTACTCTCTGTTTTTCATCTTTTAACCAGGTCTCAATCCATAATAGGATACTGCCTTCTATCCTATGATTACTTAATTTCCTAGTCTCACCTTTATCTATGTATTTATTTATGCATTCAAAAAATGTAGCAGATTGGTGAGGCAAGACTTCCTTTGGCTAAATCTATGTTGGCTTAGTCCCATTAAACTATGCCTATCTATATGTTCAGCAGTTTGTTTTTTATGATAGTTTCTACCATTTTGCCTAGCAGAGATATCAGACTCAGTGATCTGTAATTTCCTGGATCAACCCTTGATCCCTTTTAAAAAAAATTGGCATTACACTGGAAACCATCCAATCTTCAGGTATCATAGACAATTTTAATGATAGTTTATAAATTTCCAATAGCAGGTCCACAATTTCATTTTTCAGTTTTTTCAGCCTCTGGGATATATGCAATCTGGTCCAGGTGATTTGCTACTCTTTAGGAAGGTGCTGTGAGGTCACAGATTCTGGAGTAGTTCTGACAGTGTACAGGGAAGAAAACTGTACCCAATCCCCAGAGAAGTCTGGTCAACTTTTCCACAGTAGAGTTTCACCCCCAGGTTCATTGTAGAACAAGGTGTAAATTTGTATAACAAATATAACTTTATGCGGGTGAGTTTGTGCCTATACCATGGCACCCATCTGGAGGGTGTTATAAGATGCTCAGGTGCCGAGTTAATAAAGAACTGACTAGTTCTGCCTTCCAGTGCCTGAGGAGAGTGTGGGGGACCAGCCAACCATCATAGGAGATCGATAGTGGTTAGTGGCGAACTAAGCCCCAAGGTGAATGAACTGTGTCCTGCCGGGTTGCTGGTCCCACCCCGTGCTGTGACACACTGACCATCTGAGGGTGTTATAAGACACTGAGCTGCCGCATAACAGTGCACCGCAGCAGCGCTCACCTTTGTTAGAACGTTTTGGTTTGTGCAGAATTTTTAGTTCTCTCTAGGGTTTGCTTTAATTTGGTTATGACCAGTAATTGGTATGCAAATTGATACTGTATGGGGGAATGGAATTAATGGATGTGGTCTTTATCGGATAAGGTAAAGAGACAGCGTTATCTATCATTGGTAAAGTTAATTAGGAAAAGGTGGATGGTAAACGGAGATACTTATGAGGATGTTTGTTTACTACTGAATGCTAGATCTGTAGGGAAGAAAGCTCTTTCACTTCATGATTTAATTTTGCAGGAGGGGATAGATATTGCATTGATTACAGAAACTTGTTGTCGGAGGAATCAGGGTCTGTTTTACCATATTTGTGCCTGGGGATTTTAGGATACTGGATAGGAGAGGGGGTGGCGTGGCAGTTATTATTAAAGAGGATAGAAAGTTGGAATAAGTAATGATGCAGGGGTTGGAAGGGTGTGAATATTTATTGGTCAGGATAGGGAATGAGGGTATTGGTATTTTACTGATTTATTCCCCATCAAGGACTATTTTAAAGAGGATTAAAGATCTGTTTGAATTTATTGGGAAGGTAGCTCTGTGTTTCAATAGCCTATTAGTGGTGGGCAATTTTCATCTCCATGTAGATGATTTAACCTGTGATTTGGCTCAGTATTTCTAAACTGGTTTAGCTGTATTTGGATTGACACAGTTGGTTAATTTTGTCACAGATAAGGGTGGACTCACCCTAGATTTGATTTTGGAATTGAAAGAGTGCTTTCCAGACAAGACTTTGGATTAATAGGTAATAGAGAGGTAATATGGTCAGATTTATAGAATTTGTATTTCAGATAGCGAAGAATAATATCTTTCTAGTGCAGGAAGGGTTCAAACAAAGTAGGGGTAAAATTGATAAGGATAAGTTTTGTCAGCTTGGATGAGAAGGGAGCCAGACTCCTTGGGTGATACGGTGAATGAAATGGTAGATACTTTACTCCTGGAGGAATTCTGCGCAAAAAATGTTTTAAATTCTGCACACAAAAACTTAAAAATCTACAAAATTCTGCATACTTTATGGTGGTCAAAATAACACAATATACATAAGTCTTTAAGTAATTAATTTAAAATGTAATACAGAAAAAAGTTATTACTTAATGATGCAGAGATTTAAATATTTTGAGCAGAATTTCCTTAGAAGTTCACTGTAAGAGTGTTCTTCCACCCTCTCTCCCTACTCCCCTGGCCAGTCTCCTTTCACTTTGCCCTCTTAGGCCCCAACTCCTCCACCTGCCACTAACTCTCCCCTTCTCCTCTAGGCTCAACCCCTTCCACTCTATCTCTACTCCAGAATTTGACTCCTTTCTCTGTACTGCCCCTCACACAGGCTCCCTCTGTCCCTCTCTCTCTCTCTCTCTCTCTCACTCACACACACACACAGGTTCCCTCTCTCTGGTGCATATAAACACCCTCTTATATAAGTTCCCTCTCTCTCTCTCTCTCTCTCTCTTGCACACAGAAACACACCCCTTCATACAGGCTCCCTTTCTGTCTCGCATGTGCGCGCACACACACACACACACTTTCATACAGGTTCCCTCTCTCTTTTGCACACACCCCCACACAGGCTCCCTTTCTCTTTCATGCATATACCCTCATATAGGCTACCTACATCTCTCTCTCACACACCCCTGAACATTGGCTCCCTTTCTCGTTCACAACCCCCTACACATAGGCTTTCTCTCTCTTACACACACATTCCTTTACACAGGCTCTCTTTCTTACACATATACATAGCTTACACAGGCTCCCTCTCTCACAAACAAACAAGCACTCTCACATACACACAATCCCTTTTTCACACACACCACCTCTCAATCTCTCACAAATATATACACTCCTTCCCAATCTCCTCACATAGACTCCCTCTCTCTGGCACCCAAACCCACACAACCTCACACAGGCACTCTCACCCCCCAGGCTCAGTTTTACACACACACACACACACACACACACAAACACTCACTTCTACACACAGACTCACTCTACTGGGCCCTGCTGCATCTTCTCTGTGAGCAGCATAGCCTCTGGACACAGCACTTTGGGGCCTGCTCCTTCTCCTCCATAAGTGGGACAGGCTTCACTTGTGGCACGCCAGGGTCTGTTTAATCTTTTTGCCATGAGCAGGACGGGCTCCGCTCATGGCTCGCCAGGGCCTATTCCTTTTTCACCACGTGCAGGACAGCCTTTGCTTACTCCAATGCACAGTTGGGGAATTCTGTGCAAATTCTGCACTCTGCAATAGTGCAGAATTCCTCAAGCACTACAGGATGTAGAGCAACCTGGTGTTTGTTTGACCCTTGCCCTTCCTTTTTAATCAAAGTGTTTCTGGATTATTTTGTGATTGCTAATATTCCTTTTTTATCAAAAATGATTGAGAAGGTGGTGGTTCAGCAGCTTTCAGGTTAGATGAGTGTCAATCTGGGTTTATGAGGGGATATAGCACCGCGGAGACAATATTAGTAGCAGTGAATGATTAAGTGTTAAGGAAAAAGGTGAATCAATGTTGTTGATCTTGCTGAACCTGTCTAGTGCATTTGATCTAGTGGATCATAGTATTTTATTGAACCGCTATAAGCAGGTGGGAATGAGTGGGAAGGTGATGCAATGGTTTTCATCATTTTTGAGTGATACACTATCAGTTGTTATGGTATGAAATAAGATTTCTGAAGGTTTTGAAATGTAATGTGGAGTACCATAGGAGTCTGCCTTGTTCCCCCTGTTGTTTGGTTCTAAGGCCGTTGGAGGCTTTGATTCGCTTGTTGGGATTTAAAGGATTTTTGTATGCAGATGTGTTAGGAATTGTGAACCCTTGGCCTGAGGTGGGGTTGATGCTACCTGAAGGGTTGGGCCCCACAGGTCCCCACCATCGGGAGGCGAGGCTGGCCGAGAACAGCGGCAAGCT
Source organism: Rhinatrema bivittatum (assembly GCF_901001135.1). Taxonomy (NCBI): domain Eukaryota; kingdom Metazoa; phylum Chordata; class Amphibia; order Gymnophiona; family Rhinatrematidae; genus Rhinatrema; species Rhinatrema bivittatum. The sequence continues at coordinate 215,262,556 of NC_042618.1, read as the reverse complement.
GGGACTTCGCCAGTACCGGCCCTTGTTCCCCACAGGTTGAACCCTTGGGTGCCGGGGCTGGCTAGACTTAGGAGAACCTCTGTGTGGCTGGTCCCAGAGAGAGTAGGCGACTGGATGCAGAGTGTGTTAGAGAGGTTGGGTACAGTCCAAGACAGGAGCACTCTCAGAAGGAGAAGGAGAGAGAGTCTCAAGGGGTGCGAGGCCACTGCAGCTCTGAAGAGTGTAGAGCAGGACCATGTGGGAGTGGCCTCAAGATGAGGAGGTGCAGGTGCGGAGACTCTGGACTGTGGTATGCTGAATGGGGCTAGAGTGGGGAATCCGCTGTAGCAGGTGCCAGGAGAGTAGCAATGCAGAGGTACTGCTCGAGACACAGCAATGCGGTGACAGGACCTTCTGTAGTAGAAGCGCTGGGGAGTGCCCCGAGGAACGGGGACACCGAGACACAGTCCGATAGAGTTACAGCGCTGAGCCAGGTCTTGATGAGAATAAGCACTGGAACAAGATCCTCAATGTTGAAGTGCCATGGAAGTCCCGATGAGTTGAGGGCACTGCAATAGGAACTCAAATGTAGAGGCGCTGAGCCAGGCCCAAGGAGCAGAAAGCGCTGCAGGAGAGTCCAGGTGACGTAGCGCCGAGCCTGGCTCTGAGGAGTGGGAAGCGCTGAGAGAGAGTCCAGGTGAAGTAGCGCCAAGCCTAGCCCCGAGGATCGGGAAGCGCTGAGAGAGAGTCCAGGTGAAGTAGCACTGAGCCTGGCTCTGAGAAGCAGGAAGCGCTGAGAGAGCGTCCAGGTGGCGTAATGCTGACACAGGCCCCGAGGAGCAGGAAGCGCTGAGACAGGAACCCGGGTAGTGAAGTGCAGAGATCCGAAGAGCAGGAACAACAGGTCCATAGCGAAGGAACTGGCACCAATAGGGGCTGCAGAAAATCTCAGATTGGTTATTAAATAATGGGTTATTTCCTAGCGTGTAGCAGATGGACTCAAAACAAGTGGGTATAGTGTGCTCATGCTAGCAGTTGGAGATGGATCTGACGTCAGCACGGGTACATATACCCCCACAGGAAGTGCAGCAATTCAGTAATTTCCGTCTCCAAAGCAGTTTGGAGCTACCTCACGCTCGCTGAGCGTGTTTCCAAATCCTACAACGACTAAATTCCTAGAAGAAACCTACTGAAGACGAGCCCTGCACTCTTGCGGTGATACCATTCGGTCCCTCCCCCAGTTGAGTTTCCCGAGCTGACTTCCGTGGTCCCTCGGAGGTAGGAGCCTCGGTCCGGTGGCCAACTCGCGGCAGGGACCTAGCCCCCGAGTGAGAAGGGCTTGGGCGCGGCATAGAGGCAGCCTCGGTCCCGGCGAGGACTTGGCCCCCGAGCGAGACGAGTTCGGGCGCGGCCTAGAGGCAGCAGGTGCACTTCCTTGAGCGCGGCGGTGAAGGTACTCACCCTCTCCCCCCGCAGCCGGAGACCGCCCGGGTCGCAGCCGGGAAGCGCCGAAGACAAGATAAGGTGTACATCTTTACTGTGGTCTCCAAGGAAGTAAGGATTTGCGGGGCCTGCCTACGGGGCGGCCCGCCAAGGAGGTCGCCATTTTACCTGCCTACTCGCCTTCGCCACCTAGACGCACGTTGCTGTACGCACGCTGAGTTAGGCGCCCGTTGCTAAGTGCATGCGGATAGGCGCGCTAATAGGCGCACATTCATAGGTGCACATCCATAAGACGCCCGTTCTTAGGCACACGTTCATAAGACGCCATTGGTAGGCGCATGTTCATAGCCGCACGTTCATAAGACGCCGTTGGCAGGTGCACATTCATATAGGCGCACGTTCATAAGACGCCATTGATAGGCGCACGCTCATAGGCGCACGTTCATAAGACGCCGCTGATAGGCGCACGCTCATAGGCGCACGTTCATAAGACGTAGTTGGTAGGCACGTTCATAGGCGCACGTTCATAAGACGCCATTGGAAGACGCACGTTCATAGGCGCACGCTCATAAGATGCCTGTTGGTAGGCGCATGTTCATAAGACGCCCGTTCATAGGCGCATACAGCTAAGTGCAGGTTGATAAGCGCACACTCATAAGATAAGCGCATATTAGTAGGCGATACATATTGCAAAGCATATGGAGCATAAGAGAGCCCATACGTCCGCAGAGCCGGCACCTCCAGAATCAGGCATAAGAGCTCTAAGCCTCTGCTCAGCATGCAACCTCAGAGCCACTCAGAGCGAGGAAGCAGACTCACTCTGTGCCCAAAGTGAGGAGGCCATGGGAGTTCCAGGACAGGACCGGTCCCAGCCCAGCGGTTCCTCAGGGAACACTCCGGACTTAGTAGGCCGCGGTGCGCAACCAGGGAACCCGAGGGACCTGGTGCCCCTAAGGCCAGATCCAGCTTCACTCTCCTGGGTGGAATTATTCAAGGGGATCCACGCCTTTGTCCAGATGCAGTCTGCTCCTCGTATGGGCCTTTCTGTTCCGGATGATCCGGCCCCTGGACCCTCGAGACCTAGGCACGGCCATTCGCCACCCGGAAGCCCCACTTATGGGGATTCGGATTGCTACGAGGAAGATGAGGAGCCCCCCGAGGAGGGAGAACTTCCCTCGGAGATAGAACCCTATCGGACCATGAGACACTTCTTTCGGAAAGAGGATCTTCCAGGCCTGGTCTCACAATGCCTATCAGAACTGGCTATTCCGGGCCAGGACACCCCAGGGGACCCTAAAATGAACCCCCCTGTTAGAGGGCCTGCGCCAAACGGCTCACCATTTTCCCCTCCTACAAGCAGCACAGCAGCTAATGGATCTGGAATGGACTGCGCCGGAGGCCTCATTCAAAGGGGGTCGAGCCTTGTCAGGCATGTACCCTCTGGACCCGGTGTCCAAGGAGCTGCTGGCGTGCCCCAAGGTAGACGCCATAGTTAACGCAATTGTGAAGCGCACCACCATTCTGGTTGAGGGGGGAGCGGCCCTCAAGGATACACATGACCGGCGCATGGACACCATTCTGAAACAAGCCTTTGAGGTAGCAGCCATGTCCCTACGAATCGCGACCTGCTGCACCGTGGTGACGCGTTCCTGTTTATCGCAAACTAGAAACAACACCACGGGAGAAGACATGGAATCAGCTCTCGCATTTCTCACTGACGCAGCCTCCGACCTCGTCCGTACGGCAGCCAAGGGAGTGTCATCCTCAGTGGCAGCCAGGAGACAGCTCTGGCTACGTAATTGGGCTGCCGACTTTTCCTCCAAGACGCGCCTCACAAGAATGCCCTTTAAGGGATCCCTACTGTTCAGCAGCGATCTCGAGAAATTGGCTAATAAATGGGGTGCCTCTCCATTACCCCGTCTACCAGAAGGCAGGTCGAGGAGGAACCAGCGTTCTTTTTCTAGACCATCCAGAGGTAGAAGCTCTCAGCGCTTCAACCCTTACAGGGCTCGCTATCAAGCACCTCGTTCTCAGGCCAGGAACCAGCTCTTTCGGGCTAAGCACAACAAGAGGAGAACCGGCTCGGGGTCTGGTCCTGGCCGCAACCCACAATGACAATCAGCCGACCCATCTGGGGGTAGCAGCCATAGGGGGCAGGCTAACCCTCTTCTACTGCAGGTGGGTCGAGATTACTTCGGACCAGTGGGTCCTCGCCATCATCCGAGAAGGGTATTACCTGGATTTTCTTCGGCTCCCGATGGACAAGTTTGTGGAATCTCCTTGTTCGCCTCTCAAGAAGGCGGCACTAGAAGTTACCTTACAGAGGCTCCTGGCACTAAAAGCCATAATCCCAGTGCCAGGGGAGATAAATTCTGGGCATTATTCCATTTATTTCATAGTACCCAAGAAGGAGGGCACTTTCAGGCCCGTCCTGGACCTCAAGTCAGTCAACCGACACCTACGGGTCCCCAGCTTTCGCATGGAAACTCTATGGTCTGTCAAGAATGCAGTACAGCCAGGGGAGTTTCTCACCTCCCTAGATCTGTCAGAAGCCTATTTGCATATCCCAATCCATCGGGATCACCAGCGCTATTTACGCTTCAAAGTCCTGAATCAGCACTTCCAGTTCCGAGCTTTACCCTTCGGGTTAGCCACCGCACCGCAGATCTTTACCAAGGTCATAGTAATAGTGGCGGCAGCACTCAGGAGGGAGGGAATTCTCGTCCATCCCTACCTGGACGATTGGCTGATCAGGGCAAAGTCACCGGAGGAGAGCCACCGGGCAACCAACAGAGTTATAGCTCTTCTGGAAAGCCTAGGATGGGTAGTCAACATAAACAAGAGTTCCCTACAGCTGTCCCAGTCGCTGGAATACCTAGGGGTTCAATTCGACACCCAGGAAGACAAGGTCAGCCTGACCTCCAAAAGGAAGTCGAAACTCCGGAATCATCTGCAGGCCCTGCTGAGCGCCAGCCGGCCCACAGCTCGGGATTACCTACAGGTCCTCGGCCTCATGGCATCCACTCTGGAGGTGATACCATGGGCGCGGACTCATATGAGACCATTACAACGCACCCTCCTATCCCGGTGGAGCCCACGATCACAGAACTACACCGTACATCTACCTCTACCAGCCAGAGTGCGGAATCAGCTACGGTGGTGGTTGCAGCCCGGCCACATGAGCCGGGGGTCAAGAATGTCCTCCCCAACCTGGACCCTGCTCACTACAGATGCCAGCCTGAACGGATGGGGAGCACACTGCGAAGAACTCACCGCCCAAGGGCGGTGGAACAGAGAAGAGTCAAGGTGGAACATCAACCGGCTAGAGGCACGGGCAGTCAGGCTAGCGTGCCTGCGATTTGCCCACAGACTTCGCAACAGAGCGGTCAGAGTGATGTCAGACAACGCCACCACGGTGGCATACATCAACCGACAGGGCGGAACCAGAAGCCAACAGGTATCCCTAGAAATAGCCCCCCTGATGACTTGGGCGGAAGCGAATCTCCAGGACATCTCCGCCGTTCACATCGCCGGGAAGGACACCACCACGGCAGACTTCCTCAGCAGAGAAAGCCTAAATCCAGGGGAATGGCAGCTGTCGCCCACAGCTTTCCAGATGATTGTGGATCAGTGGGGGACGTCGGGCATGGACCTATTAGCAGACAGGTCCAACGCTCAAGTACCCAGATATTTCAGCCGCAGGCGGGATCCGCTATCCCAGGGAATCGATGCCCTGGTACAGCCATGGCCTCAAGGAATCCTGATATATGCCTTTCCTCCGTGGCCCCTGCTGGGCGCCATTATACACAAGATTCAGCGACACAGAGGCCTAGTTCTTCTAGTGGCCCCAGATTGGCCAAGAAGACCCTGGTACGCAGACATGAGAAGACTACTGGCAGGGAATCCTCTACCTCTGCCTCCATACAGGGACCTGCTGCGGCAAGGTCCCATCCTCCACGAGGATCCAGCTCAATTCTCTCTTACGGTCTGGCCATTGAGAGGGCTAGATTGAAGAAAAGAGGATACTTGGAGCCGGTAATAGATACTAGAGATGTGAATCGTGTGATTGATCGTCTTAACGATCGATTTCGGCCGGGAGGGGGAGGGAATCGGATCGTCGCCGTTTGGGTTTTTTTAAATATCATGAAAATCGTGAAAATCGTGTAAATCGAAAACCGGCACACTAAAACATCCCTAAAACCCACCCCGACCCTTTAAAATAAATTCCCCACCCTCCCGAACCCCCCCCCAAAATGCCTTAAATTACCTGGGGTCCAGTGGGGGGGAGGGCGGGAAAACCGGCACACTAAAACAACCTTAAAACCCACCCGACCCTTTAAAATAAATCCCCCACCCTCCCGAACCCCCCCAAAATGCCTTAAATTACCTGGGGTCCAGAGAAAGGGTCCCGGTGTGATATTTTACTCTCGGACCTCCGGTGCTTGTAGAAATGGCGCCGGCGCTACCTTTGCCTTGTCATATGACAGGTCAAAGGTAGCGCCGGCGCCATTTTGTTTTTTGTCCCCCAAGGTCAGGAGCGTAGGAGATCGCTTCCGGACCCCCGCTGGACCCCCAGGGACTTTTGGCCAGCTTGGGGGGGCCTCCTGACCCCCACAAGACTTGCAAAAAGTCCAGCGGGGGTCCGGAACGACCTCCTGCAGTCGAATCGTGTTTTCTATGGCCGGCGCCATTTTGCGCCACCATTTTGCGCAAAATGGCGCCGGCCGTAGACAACACGATTCGACTGCAGGAGGTCGTTCCGGACCCCCGCTGGACTTTTGGCAAGTCTTGTGGGGGTCAGGAGGCCCCCCCAAGCTGGCCAAAAGTCCCTGGGGGTCCAGCGGGGGTCCGGGAGCGATCTCCTGCCGCGAATCGTTTTTCCGTACGGAAAAACCAAAGGTAGCGCCGGCGCCATTTCTACAAGCACCGGAGGTCCGAGAGTGGAAGATCACAGCGGGACCCTTTCTCTGGACCCCAGGTAATTTAAGGCATTTTGGGGGGGTTCGGGAGGGTGGGGGATTTATTTTAAAGGGTCGGGGTGGGTTTTAGGGTTTTTTAGTGTGCCGTTTTTCCCGCCCTCCCCTTTCCCCTCCCCCTTCCCCCGATTTACGATTTTTTGACGATAAATCGGGGGAATTGTTATTGTATCGCGGCTCTAACAATTTTTGACGATTTAAAATATATCGGACGATATTTTAAATCGTCAAAAAACGATTGACATCCCTAATAGATACACTCCTCCGAGCACGCAAGTTCTCCACATCACTGACATATATCAGGATCTGGAGAGTTTTGGAAGCCTGGTGCGACTCTCACAGCACCAATTCACATGCCGCTAAGATTCCTATCATTTTGGACTTCCTACAAGATGGACTTCAGAAGGGTCTGTCCCTCAGCTCCATCAAGGTTCAGGTAGCAGTGCTGTCTTGCTACGGTCCCAGGAGTGACAGCAACACCATTGCCAAACACCCAGACGTCTCACGTTTCCTGATAGGAGTCAAACACATTCGCCCGCCACTGAAGTGGCCAGTGCCCCTGTGGAACCTCAACCTAGTGTTGGAATTTCTAGCGGGATCCGCCTTCAGACCCCTTCGAGGCCTGTCTCTCCGTTTGTTAACCTTGAAGATGGTGTTCTTGCTGGCTGTGTGTTCAGCACGCCGCATCTCATAACTACAAGCACTGTCCTGCCATGATCCATTTCTCAGAATCAATCCAGAGTCTATCCATCTTTGCACGGTCCCTTCCTTCTTACCCAAAGTAGTCTCGCACTTTCACGTCAACCAAACCATATCCTTGCCAACCACGGAAGGTTTGAAGAAATCAGAAGAAGGTCGAATACTGCGTCATCTCGACATCGGCAGGTTGCTGTCCAGATACTTGGAAATGTCAGAAGCAGTACGAAAGACGGACCATCTGTTCATCCTTCACAGCGGGAAAAAGCAAGGGGAAGCGGCCTCTCAGCCAACCATCGCCCACTGGATCAAAGAAGTTATCAAGGCAGCCTATGTAGAGGCAGGAAAGCCACCGCCTCTACAGGTCAAGGCTCATTCTACCAGAGCGCAAGTGGCCTCTTGGGCAGAAACTAGGATGCTGTCGCCTGCAGAGATATGTAAAGCGGCGACGTGGTCCTCCCTCCATAGCTTCTTCAGATTCTACCGTCTGGATGTTCAGGCCAGGGAGGACACAGCATTTGCGAGGGCAATCCTAAACGGACCTCGGGCAACCTCCCGCCCAGTCCGGGAGTAGCTTTTGTACATCCCACTTGTTTTCAGTCCATCTGCTACACGCTAGGAAATGTAGAGATTACTTACCTGATAATCTCCTTTTCCTTAGTGTATGCAGATGGACTCGGCATCCTACCCGGCTGCCGGCATACGTGGGGATTCACCGACTCACGGTAAGCCATGTTTTTCTTATATAGGGCATCCACCCTGCCGGGTGTCGACACCTTCCGGTTGTGAACATTGGCGGTCTCCAGCTACTATCAATCGGTCAGGGTAATCCTGTTCATTTAATCGATCGGTCAGTCACACATATATCCATAAAGCTTTTGCAAGGAAGATTACTGAATTGCTGCACTTCCTGTGGAGGTATATATACCCGTGCTGACGTCAGATCCGTCTCCAACTGCTAGCACGAGCACAGTATACCCACTTGTTTTGAGTCCATCTGCATACACTAAGGAAAAGGAGATTATCGGGTAAGTAATCTCTACATTGTTGAATTCATCTAAGACTAAGGTGGTGTTAGTTAAAGTGAGAGGAGGCCCTTGTGACCCAGTGATGTTCAAATTTGATAGGAATGAAATTGGAGAAAGTGGAAAAAGTAAGGGACTTCAGAATTTTGCTAGAATGGTACAGAGAACATTTTTTAAACTGCGCCAAGTATGCAATTTACGAGCTCTATTGAGTAGTCTTACTTTTCATAAAGTTGTAAGTTTCGTATGTGCGGTATATAGATATTAAATGAAATGAAACTTATGAGTGAATTTTTTAATTATATATGTTATGCATATAAATTTACTTTGAAAATTTGGGGTAAAGTCTGTAAGTAAAAGGTCCATGCATATTTTACTCCACCTCACATAGTTGTAAAATTACCTCTGAAAGTGAAACCAGATGGTCAGGGGGTATATCCTGTTCTGGATATAAGGTTCATAGTGAACTGTGGTAGATTGAATGGTATAGTGAACCTGGAGGTGAAACTCCACGGTGGAAAGGTTGATCAGACATTTCTAGGGATTGGATACAGATTTCTACCAAGCACACTGTCAAAACCCTTTCAGAAACTGTGACCCCAGAGCACCTTGCTCACAGTGCAAAGGCCATTCACAAAATTCACACTGATGCATAAACTGTGGTTCCAAAGCAGTTCTGATTTATTTACAGGTTAGTCCACATCCATAGGTAGCACAGACGCTACACACTTGTTGCGGGGTAAGGCTGAAGTAAGGTTGACTCAACCTGCAAGGAGGAACCCTGCAGGTCCCCACTGATGACAGGCGAAGCTGGGTAATGCAGAGGCCCAACAGAAGCTTCCCCAATACCATAAGAACTTAAGAACATGTCATACTAGGTCAGACCAAGGGTCCATCAAGCCCAGCATCCTGTTTCCACAGTGGCCAATCCAGGCCATAAGAACCTGGCAAGTACCCAAAAACTAAGTCAACTTAATTAATAGCAGGTAATGGATAGGGATGTGAATCGTTTTTCAACGATTAAAATTATCGTCCGATAATGTTTATATCGTCTTAAATCGTTATAGAACACGATACAATAGAAATTCTAACGATTTATCGTTAAAAATTGTTAAATCGTGTTAGTGCGCACTAACTCGAGTTAGTGCGCACTAACTCCCTGTTAGTGCGCACTAACTCGATTTAGTGCGCACTAACTGAAAATGATACAAATAAACACTTTCCAGGTCACTGAAGGTCAGTTAGGAATGAATATGTGTTCCTATTGGCTGGCTGCCCTCTTATCTATTGATATTACCAAGGTTACCACTGAGGTGATGGTTGGGGGGATGGGAAATGGAACTGGAAACTAACGAACACCAACAGAAAATGAAACAAAGTGTTCACACTTCCCAGGTCAGTAAAGGGTCACTTAGGAATGAATATGTATGTATGTATTCCTATTGGCTGGCTGTGCTCTTATCTATTGATGTTACCAATATGGTTGGGGGGATGTGAAATGGAAACAGTTGGAAGCTTGACAAAAAAAGTAATGTAATGATCAGCACTCACGTGACTAGAACTTATTTGTTTATTATTTTTGTTAGCAGGCACCTGAAATGCTAGTGCATGTTGAATTTGCCAATCACTGTGCATTTTAGAAAGGTGGTCCTGGCTGGAACTGTACACAGTTCAAATATATGTAATTGATTGTTGGTAAGTGTATTTTTTAAGTAGCCACACTGGCACCAGTATGTTTACTTTTTCTCCTACTTAACTCACTAGCTCAGCTTTGTAAGAAGGGCTTCTCTGCTTGTGTGTTGTTTTTGTTTGGTGTGAGGAGAGCAGAAACATCAGATCTTTATTCAATCTACTACAGTCATCTCTTACAGTGCCCTATCCCTATTAATACCAGGAGTGTTGTGATCTTCCTGCACACAGTGCCCTAACCCTGATACCAGTCTGAGACAGCTCCCTCCCTGCATTACTAGTGAGAGGCTGGCTTCACAGACAGGGGGGAGCTGCCTGACCCTCACTCCTGACTTCCCCCATGTCCCAGCTAGTGAATGGTGTGTGGGTGAGGGGGGGGGGGGGGGGGGATGGTGAAGTCTGAGACAGCTCCCCCCCTGCATTACTAGTGAGAGGCTGGCTTCACAGACAGGGGGGAGCTGCCTGACCCTCACTCCTGACTTCCCCCATGTCCCAGCTAGTGAATGGTGTGTGGGTGAGGGGGGGGGAGGATGGTGAAGTCTGAGACAGCTCCCTCCCTGCATTACTAGTGAGAGGCTGGCTTCGCAGACAGGGGGGAGCTGCCTGACCCTCACTCCTGACTTCCCCCATGTCCCAGCTAGTGAATGGTGTGTGGGTGAGGGGGGGGGGAGGATGGTGAAGTCTGAGACAGCTCCCTCCCTGCATTACTAGTGAGAGGCTGGCTTCACAGACAGGGGGGAGCTGCCTGACCCTCACTCCTGACTTCCCCCATGTCCCAGCTAGTGAATGGTGTGTGGGTGAGGGGGGGGGGGGAGGATGGTGAAGTCTGAGACAGCTCCCTCCCTGCATTACTAGTGAGAGGCTGGCTTCACAGACAGGGGGGAGCTGCCTGACCCTCACTCCTGACTTCCCCCATGTCCCAGCTAGTGAATGGTTGTGTGGGTGAGGGGGGGGGGGGAGGATGGTGAAGTCTGAGACAGCTCCCTCCCTGCATTACTAGTGAGAGGCTGGCTTCACAGACAGGGGGGAGCTGCCTGTCCCTCACTCCTGACTTCCCCCATGTCCCAGCTAGTGAATGGTGTGTGGGTGAGGGGGGGGGAGGATGGTGAAGTCTGAGACAGCTCCCTCCCTGCATTACTAGTGAGAGGCTGGCTTCGCAGACAGGGGGGAGCTGCCTGACCCTCACTCCTGACTTCCCCCATGTCCCAGCTAGTGAATGGTGTGTGGGTAGGGGGGGGGGGGAGGATGGTGAAGTCTGAGACAGCTCCCTCCCTGCATTACTAGTGAGAGGCTGGCTTCACAGACAGGGGGGAGCTGCCTGACCCTCACTCCTGACTTCCCCCATGTCCCAGCTAGTGAATGGTGTGTGGGTGAGGGGGGGGGGGAGGATGGTGAAGTCTGAGACAGCTCCCTCCCTGCATTACTAGTGAGAGGCTGGCTTCACAGACAGGGGGGAGCTGCCTGACCCTCACTCCTGACTTCCCCCATGTCCCAGCTAGTGAATGGTGTGTGGGTGAGGGGGGGGGGGAGGATGGTGAAGTCTGAGACAGCTCCCTCCCTGCATTACTAGTGAGAGGCTGGCTTCACAGACAGGGGGGAGCTGCCTGTCCCTCACTCCTGACTTCCCCCATGTCCCAGCTAGTGAATGGTGTGTGGGTGAGGGGGGGGGGGTGGATGGTGAAGTCTGAGACAGCTCCCTCCCTGCATTACTAGTGAGAGGCTGGCTTCACAGACAGGGGGGAGCTGCCTGACCCTCACTCCTGACTTCCCCCATGTCCCAGCTAGTGAATGGTGTGTGGGTGAGGGGGGGGGGAGGATGGTGAAGTCTGAGACAGCTCCCTCCCTGCATTACTAGTGAGAGGCTGGCTTCACAGACAGGGGGGAGCTGCCTGTCCCTCACTCCTGACTTCCCCATGTCCCAGCTAGTGAATGGTGTGTGGGTGAGGGGGGGGGTGGATGATGAAGTCTGAGACAGCTCCCTCCCTGCATTACTAGTGAGAGGCTGGCTTCACAGACAGGGGGGAGCTGCCTGACCCTCACTCCTGACTTCCCCCATGTCCCAGCTAGTGAATGGTGTGTGGGTAAGGGGGGGGGGGGGAGGATGGTGAAGTCTGAGACAGCTCCCTCCCTGCATTACTAGTGAGAGGCTGGCTTCACAGACAGGGGGGAGCTGCCTGACCCTCACTCCTCCGGGGTATTGTGATCTTCCTGCACACAGTGCCCTATCCCTGATACCAGGGGTGTTGTGATCTTCCTGCATGCAGTGCCCTATCCCTATTAATACCAGGAGTGTTGTGATCTTCCTGCATGCAGTGCCCTATCCCTATTAATACCAGGAGTGTTGTGATCTTCCTGCATGCAGTGCCCTACCCCTGATATCGGGATGTGTGCAAGAAGATCACAACACCCCCGGTATCAGGAATAGGGCACTGTGTGCAGGAAGATCACAACACCCCCAGTATCAGGAATAGGGCACTGTGTGCAGGAAGATCACAACACCCCTGGTATTAGGGATAGGGCACTGTGTGCAGGAAGATCACAACACTCCTGGTATTAATAGGGATAGGGCACTGTGTGCAGGAAGATCACAATACCCCTGGTATCAGGGTTAGGGCACAAGTTCTAGTCACATTGACTGATCACATTACTTGTTTTGTCAAGCTACCAACTGTTTCCATTTCCCATCCCCCATATACTGTCAGTAGGAAACTTGGTAACATGAATAAATAAGAGGGCAGCCAATAGGAATACATATTCATTCCTAAACTGACCTTAACTGACCTGAAAAGTGTCAAATTGTATCATTTTCAGTTAGTGCGCACTAACTCCCAGTTAGTGCGCACTAACTCCCGTTAGTGCGCACTAACTCGAGTTAGTGCGCACTAATCGGAAAAAAACGATTTTTAACGATTTTTTAACTAAAAAATCGTGCCTAAGACGATTTTCTTGCCCTGCCACACGATTTTCTATCGTTAAGACGATATGGAAAACGATTCACATCCCTAGTAATGGACTTCTCCTCCAAGAACTTATCCAATCCTTTTTTAAACACAGCTATACTAACTGCACTAACCACATCTTCTGGCAACAAATTCCAGAGTTTAATTGTGCGTTGAATGAAAAAGAACTTTCTCCAATTAGTTTTAAATGTGCCACATGCTAATTTCATGGAGTGCCCCCTAGTCTTTCTATTATCCGAAAGAGTAAAAAACCGATTCACATCTACCCGTTCTAGACCTCTCATGATTTTAAACACCTCTATCATATTCCCCCTCAGCCGTCTCTTCTCCAAGCTGAAAAGTCCTAACCTCTTTAGTCTTTCCTCATAGGAGAGTTGTTCCATTCCCCTTATCATTTTGGTAGCCCTTCTCTGTACCTTCTCCATCGCAATTATATCTTTTTTGAGATGCGGCGACCAGAATTGTACACAGTATTCAAGATGCGGTCTCACCATGGAGCGATACAGTCATTATGACATTTTCCGTTTTATTCACCATTCCCTTTCTAATAATTCCCAACATTCTGTTTGCTTTTTTGACTGCCGCAGCACACTGAACTACGATTTCAATGTGTTATCCACTATGACGCCTAGATCTCTTTCTTGGGTTGTAGCACCTAATATGGAACCTAACATTGTGTAACTATAGCATGGGTTATTTTTCCCTATATGCATCACCTTGCACTTGTCCACATTAAATTTCATCTGCCATTTTGATGCCCAATTTTCCAGCCTCACAAGGTCTTCCTGCAATTTATCACAATCTGCTTGTGATTTAACTACTCTAAACAATTTTGTATCATCTGCAAATTTGATTACCTCACTTGTCATATTTCTTTCCAGATCATTTATAAATATATTGAAAAGTAAGGGTCCCAATACAGATCCCTGAGGCACTCCACTGCCCACTGCCTTCCACTGAGAAAATTGTCCATTTAATCCTACTCTCTGTTTCCTGTCTTTTAGCCAGTTTGTAATCCATGAAAGGACATCGCCACCTATCCCATTACTTTTTATTTTTCCTAGAAGCTTCTCATGAGGAACTTTGTCAAATGCCTTCTGAAAATCCAAGTACACTATATCTACCGGTTCACCCTTATCCACATGTTTATTAACTCCTTCAAAAAAGTGAAGCAGATTTGTGAGGCAAGACTTGCCTTTGGTAAAGCCATGCTGACTTTGTTCCATTAAACCATGTCTTTCTATATGTTCTGTGATTTTGATGTTTAGAACACTTTCCACTATTTTTCCTGGCACTGAAGTCAGGCTAACCGGTCTGTAGTTTCCCGGATCGCCCCTGGAGCCCTTTTTAAATATGGGGGTTACGTTAACTATCCTCCAGTCTTCAGGTACAATGGATGATTTTATTTATTTATTTATTTATTTATTTTTTATTTTTATATACCGATGTTCCTGTAAAGAATACATATCGCACCGGTTTACAAGGAACTGAACAGTCGCCTCCAGGGCAGAAATACATTAAAAAAATTTAATGATTTTAATGATAGGTTACAAATTTTTACTAATAGGTCTGAAATTTCATTTTTTAGTTCCTTCAGAACTCTAGTGTGTAAACCATCTGGTCCAGGTGATTTACTAGTCTTAAGTTTATCAGTCAGGTCTACCACATCTTCTAGGTTCACTGTGATTTAGTTCAGTCCATCTGAATCATTACCCATGAAAACCTTCTCCAGTACATCGAAGAAAAGAAATCATTTAATCTTTCCGCGATGGCCTTATCTTCTCTAAGTGCCCCTTTAACCCCTCGATCATCTAATGGTCCAACTGACTCCCTCACAGGCTTTCTGCTTTGGATATATTTTTAAAAGTTTTTCTGTGAGTTTTTGCCTCTACGGCCAACTTCTTTTCAAATTCTCTCTTAGCCTGTCTTATTAATGTCTTACATTTAACTTGCCAATTTTTATGCATTATCCTATTTTCTTCTGTTGGATCCTTTTTCCAATTTTTGAATGAAGATCTTTTGGCTAAAATAGCTTCTTTCACCTCTCCTTTTAACCATGCCGGTAATCGTTTTGCCTTCTTTCTACCTTTCTTAATATGAGGAATACATCTGGATTGTGCTTCTAGGTTGGTATTTTTTAACAATGACCATGCCTCTTGCACAGTTTTTACTTTTGTAGCTGCTCCTTTCAGTTTTTTTTTAACTATTTTTCTCATTTTATCAAAGTTTCCCTTTTGAAAGTTTAGCACGAGAGCCGTGGATTTGCTTACTGTCCCCCTTCCAGTCATTAAATCAAATTTGATCATATTATGATCACTATTGCCAAGCGGCACCACCACCGTTACCTCTCTCACCAAATCCTGTTCTCCACTGAGAATTAGATCTAAAATTGCTCCCTCTCTCGTCGGTTCCTGAACCAATTGCTCCATAAAGCTATCATTTATTCCATCCAGGAACTTTATCTCTCTAGCGTATCCCGATGAGTCATTTACCCAGTCAATATTGGGGTAATTGAAGTCTCCCATTATTACCGCACTACCAATTTGGTTAGCTTCCCTAATTTCTCTTAGCATTTCACTGTCAGTCTCACCATCTTGACAAGGTGGAAGGTAGTATACTCCTATCACTAAAGTCTTCCCCGACACACAAGGGATTTCTACCCATATTCAGTTGTGCATTTAGTCTCATGCAGGATGTTTATCCTGTTGGACTCTATGCCATCCCGGACATAAAGCACCACACCGCCTCCCGGGTGCTCCTCTCTGTCATTGCGATATAATTTGTACCCCAGTATAGCACTGTCCCATTGGATGTCTTCCTTCCACCATGTCTGTGAGATGCCAATTAAGTCTATGTCATCATTCACTGCTATACATTTTAATTCTCCCATCTTACTTCTTAGACTTCTGGCATTAGCATACAAACATTTCAAAGTTTGTTTTTTGTTTGTATTTTCATTCTGCTTTTTAATTGATAGGGATAAGTTAGAATTTTTTAGCTTAGGTGAGTTTTTAGTTACAGGCACTTGGACTACTTTTCTTATTATTGGAACCTCACTGTCGGGATGCCCTAATTCTAATGCATCATTAGTATCCTTTGAAGATACCTCTCTCTGAACCATGCAGTGCTGAGTGACTGTCAGCTTTCCCCTTTGTTCTAGTTTAAAAGCTGCTCTATCTCCTTTTTAAAGGTTAACATCAGCAGTCTGGTTCCACCCTGGTTAAGATAGAGCCCATCCCTTCGGAAGAGACTCCCCCTTCTCCAAAAGCTTCCCCAGTTCCTAACAAAACTGAATCCCTCTTCCTTGCACCATCGTCTCATCCACGCATTGAGACTCTGGAGCTCTGCCTGCCTCTGGTGACCTGCGTGTAGAACAGGGAGCATTTCAGAGAATGCTACTCTGGAGGTTCTGGATTTTAGTTTTCTACCTAAGAGCCTAAATTTGGCTTCCAGAACCTCCCTCCCACATTTTCCTATGTCGTTGGTGCCCACATGTACCACTACAGCTGGCTCCTCCCCAGCACTATCTAAAATCCTATCTAGGTGATGTGTGAGGTCCGCCACCTTCGCACCAGGTAGGCATGTTACCAGGCGATCCTCACGTCTACCAGCCACCCAGCTGTCTACGTTCCTAATAATCGAATCACCAACTATGATGGCCGACCTAACCCTTCCCTCCTGGGCAGTAGACCTTGGGGAGATATCCTCGGTGCCAGGGAAGGCTGGACTTAGGCGTGAGCATCTGTGGAGGGGAAGATCCGTCACGTAGAAGATGTTGCAGGTCAGCACAATGGATGCAAGCAGAGCTGAAGTCTAGCAGCAGTAAGGACAGTTGGCAAGCGAATGAGGTCAGGTTCTGGCAGAGATCAGAGGCAGGCACAGTTTGCTCAGTGTCGTCATCCAGGCAGTGGTCGGTGACTGGCAGGGTTCAAGCAGCATCAAGGTCTGATACGATGTCCAGGCAGAAGTCAAAGCCAGAGGTCCAAATCCAAAATTGAAACCAAAAGTCCAATCCGAAGAGGCAAGGAACAAAGAGGGGAGTGGAGGACGAGGGACCACATGAGCAGGACAAAGACGCTGAAGACAGACGAGGAGGAGGATTGACCAGGGTGATGATGAGAACTCGAATACAGACCAGACTGCCACAAGGAATCAGGAGCAGGACACAGAAACTCAGGAACAGAACACAGCAGGAATCAAGAGACAGGAAGCTGAAATCAGGAACCTGCAGAAGCAATGCACTCCAATAGAGTTGACCTATTGCCGAGACAAGGAAGGGCTGCCAAGGTAGCCTCTTATAGGCCTCTGCCCATGACATCAGGGGTTTTCCCACTATGAGCCCTTTAAGAGGCACAGCATCAACGTATGCCCCTAGGAGGGGCCTGAGGCAGGAGCAATGGCAGCGGCAGGGCTGGTGCAAAGGCCTGCCTTGCAGTCAGAGGAATCCAGCCCGTGGCAGGGATAGCAGCAGAGAAGGCGGGCTGAGCACAGCGATGGAGAGTTCTCCCCCTACGACGGAGGCGGGTATTCTCAGTCTGAGACTGGTGGTAAGAGCGGCAGTCTATAGGCCTGTCCCACAACCACCAAGCGCAACAACACGTCTTCACATACTAGAAGACATAAAGGAGCAGCAGAAATACAGATGGGATTCTAGTTGGACCTAGAATGGCCTCCTTGTTAAGGGGAATCCAAGACCCATAGACCAAGTGGTTACTTACAGTTTTAATGTTGAGAGGTTAAACCTCTGGGCAGGAGGTTTAATGTAACCTGCCCAGAGGTTTAACCTCTGGGCAGGTGGTTTAATGTAATCTCCTGCCCAGAGGTTACTCCTGGGCAGGAGGAGATTCAGTTGAATTGTTCTGCATTCTCCCTTCTATGGCCATGGATGGGCCCAAACTATGAGACAAATTAATCTCAGAAAGTCTCCATGCTGTGACTGAAATTCACTTGGCTTCTGCTAGATTCTCTCAGAGCTGTCTGAGTTCTAGCTGGATTTGACTGGTTCTGACTCACAGGATATAAAGTCAGATTCCTCAGTCCAACACATGCTAAATGAAATGGCAGGGGGCTCTACCAATATTAGGCTAAGGCTTAAAATATCCACATTCATATGCAATTTTAGAATAAGACTACCCCACACATAAAACTACAACAAAATGTAGGCTACTGAATAAGAAAAAACCTCACCTGGAGCACCAGGTCACACTGTGATCAGTGCTACAAAAGGAAACAGCAGCGGCAGAAAGGGTAACTGCATCTGGAACTGCTTAGCACATAGCAAAAGGGGTTATTCACGGAGGCTAAAAAACCAGCGACTCAGTCATGCAAGTTTGCCTAGGATCTGTTTCATAATGCTGTTCCGCACATTCCAGTGCCATTGCTGGAGAGCTACTTAGAACACAATAGCAATGGAGCTAAAAAATTTTGTAAAAAGTACAGGCCAGGGAAGGTTTTATTGATTAGGATGTGGACTTTTGAGCCATTGTGCAGGTCATGGTGGGGTCCTTTTTCTTCAAGGGGTAACACATGATGCTAAATTTACTTATACTTTGGTAACAGAATGTTTTCAGATAGTCAAGAGATACTTCAGTTGGCCAGCGACGGCAACATATAGAATTATTGTTCTTCCGAAGACAGAGGTTACTGTATATTATGTGAGTGACTTGCATTACAAGGATACTCATGTATCTTTTTCCATTGCTCTCGATTGCAGGAGATTCCGAAGACTCCTAACACAACTCAGTTTTCCCTTCAGCTGCTGGTAAGACAGTCATAAATACTTTCCATCTAGATCCAAGGGGATACAGCTCAACTTGAAATATGTCTTACTAGGTCTTCTAGTTCTTGCACTCAACCTACAGTGACCTTAAATGGTTCAAAGTGACTTTATACAAATGTTCCGGTTTTCTTCTGTCTCTTGTAGCATTAATGCTTTTCTTTTGCACTGGATTTAGAAAGAATAGCTCTACAACATCATTATGTTAGCAGGCTAGAAAAAGAATGATCGTTGCAGTAATTTGTATTGGTTTTTCTTCTTTTGCTTTCTCCAGATCAATGGCATCAAGGACCTTGCTGGCTCAGGCCCTTTTACTGTTTTTGTTCCCAACTCTCAAGCTATAAATAATGAATTGCAGGTAAGTAAAAGAACATATATTATCTGGGAATTTTTCATATCCATATAGTTGCAAAGTTTGAGGGTACTTTCGCCTACAGACTTTGCATCAGGTCTGAAAGGGAAAGTGTGCCACCTGGGAATGTCTCCACATAATGAGGTGGATTTGAAAGGCCGGCATGCACCAAAATTGGGAGATATGCGCGGGCTTGCGCGCACCCACTGAATTTAAAAGCAGCCCAGATGTGCACATATCTCCCGCTGCACGCATGTCTCACAAGTAGACAGAGCATGGGCGAAACATGGACATTTCGGAGCGTGGCCAAGAGATGTGCACGTAAATGCTTTCACCACTGGACACGCACCCAGATCCCCTGCCGTGTAACCTTTACTTCCGCTATGGAGGAGGTATAAGTTAAAAAAATTAAAAGAGCTGTTTCGCAGGAGTTTAAAGGGTCTAGTGTAACTGGAGGGAGTGCAGACTATCAAACCAGTGGTGTTTGGAGGGCCTAGCTGTTAACTGGGCGAACTGGAGGACGAACTGGTAAAACTGGCAATGGTGTAGATGAGTGCCCCTTTTAAAATTGCCTGACTTATGTGGTAGAAGTGGGGTTTACGTGCATAGGCACACACCCACTTAAAATTGGGCGCACATGTGAGTGTGGTCAGGCTATTTTATAACATACGTATATATACGTGCACAAGTTATAAAATGGCTACTTATCTGGGCGCATGCCAACACACACTTATCAAAGTGCGCCTGCGCACTGGTTTGAAAGTTACCATCAAAGAGAGTAATTTTAGTTGCATGGAGGGTGGGCAATAAATGAAAAGCCCTTTTACCCAAGAAAATAGCATTTTGAAAATTGCCCTTACTGCGAATACAGGAAAATGCTGGGATCAGTGACAGTTTGATTTTAAAAGAGTTGCTCACGCAAAACGTACACATGTAGGTGGGCTGTGTGTAAGCATTACAGATTTTAAAATGCTGCAAAATATGCACGTATGTACCCATACACACGTGAGGAATTGGGGGGGGGGAGGGGAGGGGCATGGGTGCTGCAGGATGGGGAAACATTTTAAAAACAAAACCTGCAGCGTGTGTACACTAGATATCTGTAACTTTACTGCTGCTCCTGATGAGGAGGAAGCCTGTAGATCTGAGGTTTTAGGGCTTATAAGAAAGGGGGAATGATCCAGATCAACTGGGTAGCGTGCACAATGAAGAACCAGAGGGATCTGAAAGACCTCTCTATAAACTGGTAGACTAATTGGAAAACTGGGAATGTGACTTTTTTTTTTTAATATATTTCGCTTTTCCCACTTGCACAAGCATGCTTTAAAATTTGCTGCCTTATGCATGTGAAAGCCAACAAGGTACTGTTGAGGACACGCGCGCTAGCTGTGCTTGAGTAACCTCTTAAAATTAGGAGCATATTTGCGTAAGTGCACACGCGATTAAAAATTCTAGCGAATCCTTGCTCGCACTCCGATGCACGTGTGTATGGGCGCATGCATGCTCATTTTAAAACTGACCTCAATGTGTTGTTTTTTTCTAAACCTGGGAATTATCTTTTATACTCCCAGATGAATGTATGGAAAACCAAAGGAATGATGCCACAGGTTCTCCGCTATCATATCGTGGCCTGCAACCAGCTCCTTATTAGTGACATGACATCAATAACTACAGTCACCTCTCTCCAGGGAGAATCTATCACAATCACTTTGTCACAGGTAAAAAAAGAAATAAACAGGTGAGAAATTGGGTCTGTGTGCTGTAGATAATGCAAGACTTGCTTTTGTTGACATGGGTCAAGCCCAGGTTGAGGTGGGTAAGAACTAAAATGAATTTGAAAGGGTTCATATTCAGCCCTGAAGCAGATACATAATTAAGTATTAAGGGAATCAGAAATAGAATAATTAAAGTTCCCCTTTTAATGTTATTATTATTATTATTATTATTATTATTATTAAACATTGGTATAGTTCATATCAGATGTACACAGTGCTGTATAGAGACACATAAAGGATGATTTTCAAAGCCGTTTCCAAACAAACAAGAGCATGTGAGTTAAAACAGAAAAGCCATGTTTGGGAAGAATTAAACCAGGTGGGCAGTGCCAGCTGAACCATTAGGCAAACTAGGCAGTTGCCCTGGATGGAAACTTCTGGAGGTTAGCAAGGAGCAGCTGCAGTCAAAGCAAAACAACAGTGCTGCTTTGATGTTACCATGTTATAATGTAAAATTATTTACCATGTTATAATGTAAAATAGGACGGACTACGCCCTATTCTCTTGGTTATCTGGAAACCGATGTGATATCTCGATTGAATGTCGGTATATAAAAGAAATAAATAATAAATAATAATAATGTGGCAGGTTTGCTATATAGGTTCTGAGTGTCTTTTTTTGCAGGGGTTATGCATTACTTCACAAATTGTCTAGTAGTGAAGGAAGTTTGTGTCACTATTTCTGAGGTGACACCAGAATTTGTATGGTGAGTAGTAAGGGGAGATATTTGTATACTACTAAAATAAATGTAGCTCAAAATAGGATGACACTAGATAATAAACACAAATTGAAGAGTCAATCCAAAAAAAACCCCTTTGATATGCTAAATTCATTTAATGAATTGTGAAGAGAGTGCAATGACCAACTATAACAATCATAATTGGCGGAAAACATGCCACCTATACTAATAGCTAATTGGTGACTTGAGTAGAATTTTGTATAGATAAGCCAAAGTAACTGTTATTGTTATTCCTTTTCAGATTCCCAGATTTTAGGCCCTGTAACAGCTATGTATAAACTTTTTAAAATATGTAACAGATGAAAACTATTAGAACATAAACTCATATAGTATTAAACATAACAATGGCAGTATGAATGTGGTGAATAATATGAAGAACCAGAAAAATATTTTCTTTAAATGTAACAAATGTAAACTGTCACACCTCAAAAATTACAGAAAAGAATGAAATATGGATTATATAGCGATGTTTAGATTGCCAAACAGTTTTCTCATGACTGTTTCAGTTTGGGAACTGTAGAGCGATGCAACCAGTGATACTGTGACCATGGATTGCAAGGTATAGGTGTGTCCCCTACTGTGAAACAGTGGCTGGAATCTGAATACTAAGGCTGTTTCTCTCCCTACTGATTACTCGATTTAGAAGCAAAGTATGACAGAACCTCTTCTTTGCAATCAACAATTGGCCAAATGAAAGTACTGTCATTGTTTGTTTCAGTTTTTTTTTAAATTATTATTATGCATGTACTGTTGTAACCCGCTATGAACAGTGGAACATGAGGGCTATAAAATGTTCAAATACATAAATAAATACATCCAAAGATCTATACAATAATAAATATTCAGTGGATCATCAGAATGAGACAAGAGAACAACCTCCTATTCTTGATATGCCATCATGGGTCCCATATTAAAGTTCCATCTGTGGAAATTGAAACGAGGGGTGGGAAAGCTGAGAACAGTGAAGGGTAAGGGAAGGGGGGGGGGGGGGGGGGGGGGAGCTGACAGTGAGAGATATTTCTGGTGTGTTATTATGACATCAAGCCCTGCTCCAACCTAAAGACAGCTCTGGCTGCGCTGATCCTCCAGAGAAGTCTATTAAGGCCTCCCACTGATTTCAAGTAAAGAAATTAATACAGGCAAACAGCTAATGAGAAGAATCAGGAAAGGGACAGGGACTGGGACCATAATAACAAAATAAAAACATTTTATTCAAAATAAGTCTAAAATTAGAATAAATCAAAGATAAGGGACAAGCTGGTCTGCTAGCTCAATTGCAAGTGCTGTGCACTTCCATGCGAAAGACCCCCCAGTCCAGTGATCAGATCTTCCACATCCTGTGTCGACCGGAGCTGGCTTTGCTGCAGAGATAGCATTCACAGGCCCTGGTGGGTAAGTGACTCACAATCATCAATAAGTGGCCTCGCTAACCCCTAGATTCGTCATTCTGCTATATATATACGTATATATATATATATATATATATATATATATATATATATAGCAGAATGATGTTTCACAAAAAAAAAAAGGGGCAGGGGAGCGATAGTGGGCAGCCGGCCTCATCATGGCGGTGCGGTTTCACCTGCCGCGGTACAGCTGCACCGCACACTATCACCCCCATAGCGCCACGGGAAAAGGTGTAGTTATTTCCCACGGTGCTGCCGGCGATAATATGAAAAATATTATCACCTGCATCGCTGCCGGGAGATAACTCTGCCCAAACCCCACCCACATTCATCCCCTTCCCCTAAGAACATAAGAAATTGCCATACTGGGTCAGACCAAGGGTCCATCAAGCCCAGCATCCTGTTTCCAACAGTGGCCAATCCAGGCTACAAGTACCTGGCAAGTAGCCAAAAACTAAGTCTATCCCATGCTACTGATGCTAGTAATAGCAGTGGCTATTTTCTAAGTCAACTTGACTAATAGCAGGTAATGGACTTCTCCAAGAACTTATCCAAACCTTTTTTAAACCCAGCTACACTAACTGCACTAACCACAATCCCTGGCAACAAATTCCAGAGTTTAATTGTGCGTTGCATGAAAAATAATTTTCTCCGATTAGTTTTAAATGTGCTACATGCTAACTTCATGGAGTGCCCCCTAGTCCTTCTATTATCCGAAAGTGAAAATAACCGAGTCACATCTACTCGTTCAAGACCTCTCATGATCTTAAAGACCTCTAATTTTAATAATAGTGCCGTGATGTGGCACATCGCATGCGATACCGGCACATCGCACAATAAAGAATGACCCTATAAAACTGCTGCAAGTGACTGAAGAATGGACCCACTGAGATTCATTGAGAAGAGCAAGTGGTTCCAGCAGAGGAGGCTGGCT
This sequence comes from Rhinatrema bivittatum, assembly GCF_901001135.1. NCBI lineage: Eukaryota > Metazoa > Chordata > Amphibia > Gymnophiona > Rhinatrematidae > Rhinatrema > Rhinatrema bivittatum. The sequence continues at coordinate 215,238,803 of NC_042618.1, read as the reverse complement.
CTGGCCTCAGTTTTCTGAAACTGCAAAAGGCTTGACCCTGTCCCATAGAGCCCCGAAAAGAATAAGAAGAGGGACTGCTGTCTCAAAGCTGGCCTCTTCCACAATTAGATCAGGAAAAAATTGTATTACATTTTATTAAAGAAATTCACAGACAATATATTTCAGATTATTTGTTTTGATACACTTATAAATTACCTGGTTGGTTGTCCTCTTCAATGGGATTGAAGTTCATCAGTTTTTGAGCAGAACACTTATTTTTTTTGTTTTTGCAGCCTAATGTTTTGCTTTATGTACATATATATAATTATAGATACCTATAGATATACACGTGTATAGATATATTTTCTAAGACAAAAGAAAGGCAACCTAAGAATAAGACCATAAGCAAGAGACCCAAGAAACAGGCAGGCTGATATTTTGAATACTGCAGCCACATATTTATCAACAGCACATTTTTCAGGAGAATAATACTTATTTGTTGACTGATCAATTTTTTTTTTTTTACAGAATTCGGTGTATTTGAATAACGAGACTAAGATAATAACCAGTGATGTTCTTTGCTCAAATGGTGTAATCCACATTATAGATAAAATGTTAGTCCCTCAGAACATGCAAGTAATTCCCAAGACCTTTTACTTCTCCAAAGCGGTACGTACACGGATTATTTCCATTTCGTCACCACAAAGTTACTGTGATTAAGAATTCTTAATAATTAGTCTGACTGCAACATCTTGCTGCCTGAATTGCACTGAAAGGCCAAAACAACAGTAAACGTAATAGATGGGGAGGGTAATTTTCAAAGCTATTTCTGTAGATAAAAAGCATTTTAGCTGTGGAAATGGGGGCTTTGAAAATTGTGCATCCTCAATGCAGACATTGTTCAGAGAGTAGGGGGAGGGTGGGCTATGCAACAACTGTTGCAAGCATGGGGCGCGGTCACTTGCTCTAGAAAGATGTGAGCCCTTGGGCTATGGCGCGGCTCAGGGAGGAGCCCCAAGATACACACCGTGGGAGGTGAGAGTGTCCAAGCATGAGCTGGAGCTGGAACAAGACTTGACCAGGATTGAGACGTGGACCATCTGAAGAACTGGAACAAGGCAGGCTCAGATCTCCACTGGACCTGCATGCACAGATGAGACCGAGCAACGCAATGCTGGCCTCAAGAGTAGCCCTCCGGCCACTCGGTAGCCCTTCCAGACCCGCTGCTTGGGAATGACGAGTGCGTGAGACCAGACGGAGGCTGAGGGCAGGAACATGATGAGATATGGAAATGAGGAACTTGGAAAACTCAGACGAGGACTCAAGGAACTTGGAGGTCTCAGACGAGGATTCGAGGAACTTGGAAGACTGAGACGAGGATTCAGGATTCAGGCACTAGTACAGGATGAGTAATGCACCGTAGTGTGCCCTACACAGCTGCCCATGGCTGGTCACGGACTATGCCGGAAGTGAAGCAGACTCCAGATGAAAAGATAAAGACTAGGAACTGGAAACATGATGAAGATTCAGGAGAGGCCTGCACTGGGGTGCGCCCTACACAGCCGCTGTGGCTGGTCACGGACTATGCTGAAGCAGAGCAGGTTCTGGCTTGAGTCTAGGGCATGGACAGAAGCAGGAACAAGGAACTCCGACGACCAGGAACAGGATTCAAGGATTCAAGATTCAGGATTCAAGACTCAGGAACAGACCTCGGCATTAAAATCAAGGGCCTTTCGGAGACTTGTGCTGCAGACATGAAGATGGGCCTTGTGCCACAAAGTGCCCTACACAACCCCCATGGGCTGGTCATGGACTACGATGGTGACACGCCTGGAAAGGTGGACAAGAAGGAAACCTGGAAGCAGGATGAAGAGCCAGAGATGGGAACATCAGGACCAGAACTGGAACATCAGGAACTCGGAACATCAAGAACAAGAAACATCAGGAATACTGGAAAGACGACAAAGGAGCTCCAATGAGGAATAAGTCCAGGAACATTCACAGGAGACCAGGAACATCGAACATGAAGACCATCAAGACAGGCAGAAACCACGGAGAACCTTGCATGGTGAAGGAAGCACAGACAACTGTGAGGATCCATGCGAAGGCCTCGAGGAGAGGAAGCAGAGCCCTTTTATAGGGCTACTGAAGGAACTTGATGATGACATCATCTGTTGGGGCTGTGGGGCTTTTCCAGCCACTGACCCTTTAAATGTTGAGAGGAGGCACACGCGCACACCTATGCAGAGACCCGGGGACAAGCAGGAGCAGTCAGCAGCGTCGGCGGCATCCCCGCTGCGAGGAAGATGTCGGTGGCGGCACTCCTGCCGCGAAAAGGCAAAGTTAGCAGCGGCTTCCCCTGCCGCACGGAGACAGAGGCAATGGCGGCACCAGGGCCATGAAGAGGAGCATCCTAGCAGTGACTCCATGCCACGAAGAGTGGGAATCAGTGGCGGCCCCCCCTGCCACGGGCAGCGGCGATGGTTGCGGATTCTTGCCACGAAGAGAGGCGCATGCTGCGAAGAGGAGGAATCAGCAGTGGCTTCCCTGCCATGGGCAGCAGCATCAGAGGCAGCTCCTTAGCCACTTAGGGAGATAGGCCTTTGGTGACGTTGGGCCAAGTGGTGAGTGAGGATGCTCGCGGTTGGGGCCCGTGAGCAGCGAAGCACAACAGCAACACACATAGTTTTGAAAATTGCAGGAAGACCTTGTGAGACTGGAAAATTGGGCATCCAAATGGCAGATGAAATTTAATGTGGATAAGTGCAAGGTGATGCATATAGGGAAAAATAACCCATGCTATAGTTACACAATGTTGGGTTCCATATTAGGTGCTACAACCCAAGAAAGAGATATAGGCGTCATAGTGGATAACACATTGAAATCGTCGGTTCAGTGTGCTGCAGCAGTCAAAAAAGCAAACAGAATGTTGGGAATTATTAGAAAGGGAATGGTGAATAAAACGGAAAATGTCATAATGCCTCTGTATCACTCCATGGTGAGACCGCACCTTGAATACTGTGTACAATTCTGGTCGCCGCATCTCAAAAAAGATATAATTGCGATGGAGAAGGTACAGAGAAGGGCTACCAAAATGATAAGGGGAATGGAACAGCTCCCCTATGAGGAAAGACTAAAGAGGTTAGGACTTTTCAGCTTGGAGAAGAGACGGCTGAGGGGGGATATGATAGAGATGTTTAAAATCATGAGAGGTCTAGAACAGGAAATGTGAATTGGTTATTTACGCTTTCGGATAATAGAAAGACTAGGGGGCACTCCATGAAGTTAGCATGGGGCACATTTAAAACTAATCGGAGAAAGTTCTTTTTTACTCAACGCACAATTAAACTCTGGAATTTGTTGCCAGAGGATATGTTTAGTGCAGTTAGTATAGCGGTGTTTAAAAAAGGATTGGATAAGTTCTTGGAGGAGAAGTCCATTACCTGCTATTAAGTTCACTTAGAGAATAGCCACTGCCATTAGCAATGGTAACATGGAATAGTCTTAGTTTTTGGGTACTTACCAGGTTGTTATGGCCTGGATTGGCCACTGTTGGGAACAGGATGCTGGGCTTGATGGACCCTTGGTCTGACCCAGTATGGCATTTTCTTATGTTCTTTTGTAAAAGTAAAAACTATGCACAAGGAGGATAATTTTCAAACTGTGGGTGGCAGCATAAATGTGTATATATGGTTGTGTGCAGATTTTCAATAAATAGTATTTTATATCCCACATGTATTATAAAATACACGCATCTTTACCATGCAACATATGCATGTATGTATACTTACGAGTGAATACATTCAACGCAAGTGAGTATTTCAATGCATTGAATGCGTATACTTTCCCTGAGCCTACCTGAGGCCCTTGTGCAGCCTTTGCGCCTCGCCCTGATTGCTGGATGCCACCTCAGCCATCTGCTTTGGACGCAGCCGCTCCAGAATGCCTTGGGCCTGCTCTGGACTCCACCCACTGACGAACGCTGTCAGAAGAAACGCTCACCATGGAGCAATATAGAGGCATTATGACATTTTCTGTTTTATTAACCATTCGCTTGCTAATAATTCCTAATATTCTGTTTGCTTTTTTGACTGCCGCAGCACACTGAGCCTACGATTTTAAAGTATTATCCACTATAATGCCTAGATCTTTTTCCTGGGTGGTAGCTCCTAATATGGAACCTAACATCGTGTAACTACAGCAAGGGTTATTTTTCCCTATATGCAACACCTTGCACTTGTCCACATTAAATTTCATTTGCCATTTAGGTGCCCAATCTTCCAGTCTTGCAAGGTCCTCCTGTAATGTGTCACAGTCCGCTTGTGATTTAACTACTCTGAATAATTTTGTATCATCTGCAAATTTGATAACCTCGCTCGTCGTATTCCTTTCCAGATCATTTATATATATATTGAAAAGCACCAATCCAAGTACAGATCCCTGAGGCACTCCACTGTTTACCCTTTTCCACTGAGAAAATTGACCATTTAATCCTACTCTCTGTTTCCTGTCTTTTCATCAGTTTGTAATCCACGAAAGGTCATCTTCTTCTATCCCATGACTTTTTAGTTTTTGTAGAAGCCTCTCATGAGGGACTTTGTCAAATGCCTTCTGAAAATCCAAATACACTACATCTACCAGTTCATATTTATCCACATGTTTATTAACCCCTTCAAAAAAATGAAGCAGATTTGTTAGGCAAGACTTCCCTTGGGTAAATCCATGTTGACTGTGTTCCATTAAACCATGTCTTTCTATATGCTATACGATTTTCATCTTGAGAATAGTTTCCACCAGGTTTCCTGGCACTGAAGTCAGGCTCACTGGTCTATAGTTATCCGGATTTCCCCTGGAGCCTTTTTTAAATAGTGGGTTACATTGGCAACCCTCCAGTCTTCAGGTACAATGGATGATTTTAATGATAAGTTACAAATTTTAACTAACAGATCTGAAATTTCATTTTTGAGCTCCTTCAGTACCCTAGGATGCATACCATCCAGTCCAGGTGATTTGCTACTCTTTAGTTTGTCAATCTGGCCTACTGCATCTTCCAGATTCACAGTGATTTCGTTCAGTTTGTCTGACTCATCACCCCTGAAAACCATCTCCGGAACTGGTATCTCCCCAACATCCTCATTAGTAAACACGGAAGCAAAGAATTCATTTAGTCTTTCTGCAATGGCCTTATCTTCCCTAAAAGCCCCTTTAACCCCTCGGTCATCTAATGGTCCAACCGCCTCCCTCACAGGTTTCTTGGTTCGGATATATTTTAAAAAGTTTTTATTATGAGTTTTTGCCTCTGTGGCCAACTTCATTTCAAATTCTCTCTTCACCTGTCTTATCAGGGTTTTACACTTAACTTGACAATGCTTATGTTTTATACTATTTTCTTCAATTTCTTGAAGGATATTTTTTTGGCTAAAATAGCCTCTTTCACCTCACCTTTTAACCATGACAGTAATCGTTTTGCCTTCTTTCCACCTTAATGTGTGGAATACATATGGACTGCGCCTCTAGGATAATATTTTTAAACAATGTCTAAGCCTGTTGAACACCTTTAACCTTTGCAGCTGCACCTTTCAGTTTTTTTCTATTTTCCTCATTTTATCAAAGTTTCCCTTTTGAAAGTTTAGTGTTAGAGCTGCAGATTTACTTATTGTCCCCCTTCCAGTTATTAGTTTAAATTTGATCATGTTATGATCACTGTTGCCAAGTGGCCCCACAACCGTTACCTCTCTCACCAAACCCTGTGTTCCACTAAGAATTAAATCTAAAATAGTTCTCTCTCTTGTTGGCTCCTGAACCAATTGCTCCATGAAGCAGTCATTTATTACATCCAGGAACTTTATGTCTCTAGCAGGTCCTAATGTTACATTTACCCAGTCAATATTGGGGTATTTGAACTCTTCCATTATTATTGCACTGCCAAATTGGTTAGCTTCCCTGATTTCTCTTAGCATTTCATCATCTGTCTGACCATTTTGTCCAGGTGGATGGTAGTATTCTCCTATCACTATACTCTTACCCAACACACATGGGATTTCTACCCGTATAGGTTCTACTGAGCATTTAGTCTCTTGTATGATCTTTATCCTGTTGGACTCTATACCCTCCTGGACATAAAGTGCCACACCCCCACCAAGTTGATCCTCCCTATCTATGCGATCAGAATACATGACCTACAATTTAATGCGAAAGCCCTCTTCACCTATGTAGCTGAGCTCACCAAAGCTCCCAGTCCCATCCTGACAAACCCAGACACGCAATCGAAACGCGATAAACTTGCCCTCCACTTCAGTGAAAAAATCGCTAAACTCACCAATGCTTTCCCCCCACAGCCCTGCCTTCCACACCCCTTCACAAACTCCCTTTAACATCTTTGAACTGACCTCATCTGCTGACACAGAAACGATACTCAAAAAAATTAAACCAACCTGACACCCCATTGACACTATACCCACCAAAGCTCTACTATCTATCCTCAGCACCATAACAAAACCTATTGCTGACATCAACTGTTCTCTGTCCTCAGGAATTATACTTGACCTCCTTAAGCAAGCCATCATCAAACCCCTACTTAAGAAGCCTGTTGTGTCCATTGGTGCTAGACAGCTTCGCCCCGTTACCTCACCTTGTAACGGCTCCTCCCGCTGCCTTGGGAAAAATGGCTACCGCCACTTCTACAAGCCGACCTCTCCAGTGTTCAAACAAGCCCTATATGTCCGGGAAACTGGCAGACCTAAGTCCTACTGGAGGACTCTTCTTAGGTCTTTCTGCCCCCTCTCCTCCGCTCTCTCTTCCTATATCCTTGATCTGCGGACCCTTAGAGTATCAGACTCTTGCCATAGTGGACTCAGGGGCAGGAGGTAATTTCATTCTTCAACAACTAGTGGAGCACTTGCGGATTCCCACTACCAATATGAAGTCTCCGCTACACCTATCTTCAATTCATGGAGAGCCCTTGCCGGGTGAAGTAACTCAGCTTACCTAATCAGTATGTCTGCGAACTGGTGCTCTTCATTCTGAAACCATCTCCTTCTTTGTTTTAGAGAAGGCCATACCCCCTTAGTTCTGGGGCTATCGTGGCTGCAGCAGCATATGCCTCAATTCAATTGGGCTACACTGGAGCTTTCAAGATGGAGTCCAGACTGTCATGGTAAATGCCTGATGGAGGTCGCTCCTATTTCCTGCATGCCAACTACCCCAGTGATGCTGGGATTGCTGCCTCAGTATGCATCATTCCAAGATGTTTTTTCAAAAGAAGCTGCAGACGTACTACCGCCTCACAGACCCTATGACTGCACTATTAATCTGAAGCCGAATACTGAACCACCCAAGGGACGGGTGTACCCTCTCTCAGTGGCAGAGAATAAAGCCATGTCCAAATATATTCAGGAAAACCTTCAAAAAGGCTTCATAAAACCCTCCAAATCTCCTGCTGGTGCAGGCTTCTTCTTTGTGGGGGAAGAAGAATGGAACATTACGTCCATGTATAGATTACAGAGGTCTCAACGAGATAACTGTGAAAGATTGTTACCCGCTACCTCTCATCTCAGAGCTATTCGACAGACTACAAGGAGCCAAGATCTTCTCCAAGCTTGATCTTAAAGGAGCCTACAACTTACTTTGCATCCACTCAGGCGATGAATGGAAGACGGCCTTCAACACCCGGAACGGTCACTTTGAATATTTATTGATGCCCTTCAGCCTGTGCAACGCCCCGGCTGTCTTCCAAAATTTAATGAACGACATTTTCAGAGATCTCCTCTACAAATGTGTCGTCATATACTTAGATGACATCTTGATATTCTCCCAAGACATGACCACTCATCTGGAGGATGTCAAAAGAGTGCTGCAAAGACTCCGTGAGAATCATCTATATGCTAAGTTGTCTAAGTGTGAGTTTCACAAAGAATCAGTGTCTTTCCTGGGCTACATTGTTTCCAACCAAGGTTTCCAAATGGATCCACAGAAGCTGGAGAGCATAAAGAAATGGGCTCAACCCACTGGTCTGAAGGCTCTCAGACGTTTCTTAGGTTTCACCAACTATTACAGGACTTTCATCAAAAACTACTCCTCGCTCACTGTTCCACTTACAGCTATGATGAAGAAAGGTGCCAATGTTGCTAATTGGTCTTCGGAGGCTATCACTGCATTCCAGAAACTAAAAGACCCATTCTCGAGCAAGCTGAGTCTCTGACACCCGGATCCCACTAAGCCCTTCATCGTTGAGGTCGATGCCTCAGACGACGGCCTAGGGGCCGTGCTAAGCTAGGCCGGTGATTCCAAGGCTTTACACCCATGCTCATTCTTCTCTCTTCGATACTCTCCAGCAGAGAAAAATTACGGAATAGGAGATAAAGAGCTCCTGACAATAAAGATGGCATTCGAGGAATGGCACCCTTGGCTCAAAGGAGCGCAACATCAAGTCACAGACTTCACAGACCATAAGAATTTGGAATACTTCTGCCACGCACAGTGCCTAAACCATAGGCAAGCAAGATGGTCTCTGTTTTTCAAAAGATTCGATTTTGTGCTGAAGTACCGGCCTGGAGATAAAAACATCAGAGCAGATGCCCTATCTCACTCATTCCTCTCTAAGGATATCCCAGAGGAATCGCAATATATCATTGACCCAAAGAGAGTTATTTTGGCAGCTACTCACTCAGTACCTGCAGGTAAAACCATCGTACCCAAGAACCTCAGAAAAAAGCTGTTAGCATGGGCTCACGACTCCAAACTGGCTGGACACGCTGGTCAACGTAGAACTCTGTCTAAACTGCAACAGTTTTACTGGTGGCCCACCATGAAGGAGGACACATTTTCCTATGTTGCTTCCTGTGCAAATTCTGCCAGACAGAAGTCACCTCCTGGTCGCCCTTGGGGTCTACTCCAACCTTTACCTGTGCCAGACGAACCATGGACACACATTGCTACAGACTTTGTGGTGGACTTACCACTCTCAGGAGGAAACAACAAGATTTGGGTAACTGTAGACAGGTTCTCAAAGATGGCTCACTTCGTGGCACTCCCTGGACTACCCACAGCTATGGAGCTTGCCAAGCTATTCATTACGTACATCTTCCACCTACACGGCATGCCTAAGCACATAGTTTCCGATCGCGGAGTCCAATTTATGGCTAAATTCTGGAAGGCATTGTGCAAGAAGTTTGACATTTCTCTCGACTTCACCTCAGCATACCATCCACAATCTAACGGGCAAACAGAGAGGATGAACAGGACACTCAAGCAATTTATCCATGCCTACGTGAACACTCACCAGAATGATTGGGCAGAACTGTTGCCCTGGGCTGAATTCACCATCAACTCACATTCAGCAACATCCACTGGATCAACACCATTCAAAGTGGTTTATGGACAACTACCATTACCACCACTGCCACTTCCACTGTCAGTGTCGCCCCCAGCAGCTCAATCTACTGCCAAAGATATTCAACAACTCTGGACTCAGACCAAAGAGATGCTTATCAAAGCAGGACTTCGAGCTAAGAAAGGATACAATGCTCACCACTGCAAGGCTCCAGATTTCCAGCCTGGTGACAAAATCTGGCTATCCACTAAGCACTTAAGATTTAAAATACCTTCAGCTTGCTTCGCTCCACACTTTGTTGGACCCTTTCCCATTCTCCGACGATTAGGCAATCTCACCTATAGTCTGAAGCTACCACCTATACTAAAGATTCATAATGCGTTCCACGTCTCACTATTGAAGCCATTGATCCTTAGTAAGTTCTCTAACAAGACACCTGAACCAACACCAATAGATGCAGAAGAAGACTTTGAGTACAAGGTAGATGCAGTCCTTGATGTAAGAAAAAAAGGCAGAGTATGGCAATACCTCCTGTCATGGGAAGGTTATGGACCTGAAGATAACTCTTGGACACCTTTGGCTAATATACTAGATAAAGAGATGCTACAAGAATTCCACAGAATGCATCTGCAGAAACCAAGACCAGGTAGGAAACAGTCCGGAGGACGCCCTTTGAAGGGGGGTACTGTTGCGTCCGGTGCTAGACGGCTTTGCCCCATTTGCCTCACCTTTTTCACAGCTCCTCCTGCTGCCTTGGGGAAAATGGCTACCACTGTGTCTACAAGTCGACCTCTCTGGCGTCCCTGGAATGGCTATGGTGCTGCATCCCACCATGCTCCTCCCAAGGGCCTACTAGGGTGCGTGTGTGCACGCCACCCACATCTTTATTCCATCATTGGCGCAAACCTCGGGGGCATTCCCCTCTACTGACTTCACGCCATCCGTGTATATAGCCTGAACGTTGTTGCTAGCTCATTGAGTTAGTAAAGGATTGGTTTCGGCCGGTCTGAGCTACTCTGCCGCTTCCGTGCTGCCGCTGGAAGTTCTCTCTCTGCCCTTTGGGGTATTGCTAACCTGGGTACCCGCTCCTCGGGGGCCCTCTGCTTTATTTCAGGTGCCTTACAGGGATCAGGTACTCGCTCCTCAAGGGCCTTCTCTCCCTGCCTCGGTGCCAAGTACCAAATTCTTCAACCTGGTGAAATCGCATACCTACAGCAACCATCTAGTGAGTAATCTAACTCTCAGTATATCTCATCCACAGTACTGCCGTGCTGGGAAACCTACACTGGACTTCACCTATACCAATGGGGTGAGAAGGGTTCCCTCTGCTGAGGGTCCTGAGACTGTTACATCCAGACTACCTCACTACTGCCACCTCTGGTGGCACCCTTCAAGCTGTCTAATAAAAGAACTAATTCTTTGTGTGTCTGCGTTTAGCCCAGTGCTGTGGCGCCTCACAGGGTTCCTCCCCGTGGGTGAGGTCATCTGCCACAGCACCCAAGAATCCACCCAAACATCGCTTAACAATAACAAAGCCTAATCTCGACCCTAATGACCTTTCCAATTTCCGACCCATCTCTAACTTTCCTTTCCTATCCAAAGTACTCAAAAAAAGTAGTAAACTCTCAGCTCTCTGATCACCTTGAGAAACATAACATCCTCTTCACTTCTCAAATCGGTTTCCGAAAACTATACAATATGGAAACCCTCCTACTCTCCCTCATCAACACCATTCTACAAGGCTTTGACAGAAGTCGCTCATACTTACTGGGACTACTTGAAATTTCCGCGGCCTTTGACACTGTAAACCACAACAAACTCCTAACATGTCTCAATGAAATTGGAATCTCTGACACTCCCCTCCTATGGTTCAAATCGTATCTTACCAATAGACTCTACAAAATTAAAATAGATGACTATGAATGTAAACCCATCCACCTCTACAGAGGCATACCCCAGGATCCTCACTGTCCTCGACCCTTTTCAATATATATCTACTTCCCCTCTGCCAACTCCTCTCTGACCTTGACCTCGCCCACTTCATTTATGCGGATGACGCTCAAATATTCATCCCCATTACTGACTCCCTAGCCTCCTCCCTTGAAAGATGGGAAAATGCACTATCATCGATAAATAGCCTCCTCACCTGCCTAAACCTAGCCCTCAACTCCTCCAAAATGGAACTACTCATAATCTCACCGCCTCATCACAACATTAGTCCCCCCCCCAAAAAAAATCTCTCCTTCTCACAGCACACACAAGATTTAGGCATCATAATAGATAATCGCCTCAACCTCCAAAAATTCATCAGCTCGACTATGAAAGATTGTTACTTTAAACTTAACACCCTAAAAAAAACTCAGACCTCTACTCCACCTTAGCGACTTCCGGACAGTATTACAAGCCACTATTCTTTCCAAAATAGACTATTGTAATTCCCTCCTACTTGGTCTACCCAAAGCCACGATTAAACCCCTTCAACTTCTTCAGAATGCCACCACCAGAATACTCACCAAGTCACGCAAATTCGACCACATCACCCCCATCCTCAAAGATCTTCATTGGCTCCCCATCCACTACTGTATAACATACAAAACACTCTCCATCATACATAAAACCCTCCACAACCAGAACATGCACTAGTTGAAAGACTATATCCACTTCCACACATCCAATAGACCTACTAGATCATCATATAAAGGTACCCCCCACACTCTCTCTCCAAAACATTTGCACCTCAACTCCACCAAAGAGCGTGCCATATTCATTGCTGGTCCTTATGCCTGGAACTCTATGCCACCTGAACTAAGACTGGAGCATTGCGCACAGAAATTAAAAAAAAACAAACTCAAAACATGGCTATTCAAGGAAGCCTACCCCTAACTCCGCGCATCTCAATCCCCTTGGATTATCACCAGATAATACAACTTGCCCACTCTATATACTTCCCACCTATTTCAGTTTCTTTGCACAAAATCATTGAACTCCCTCTTTACCCTTTCACGTGCCTCTGCTTTATGCTACCTAAGACATTGATACATGATTTGTATATAGTTTGCTACTGTTATATTCTTCCATTTTATGCCTCTGTATTAGTTTTATGATATCTTACTTATGCCTCTTTTTCTTTCTTTTATGCATATTATTTATTTATTTATTTACTTTTCTATACCAACATTCCTGTAAAATATACAAATCACATCGGTTTACAATGCAACTTCAGCATTCGCTCAAGGGCGATACAAAGAACAGTTGTGACAATTAACAGTAAAACGGGTCATAACTCATCTAAAACATATCATAAAAATCCTCTCAAATCATCTCGGAAACAGATGAGATGATAACTGGAAAAACAACGGAGCTAAGGAGATGGACTATAGTGTCTGACTGGAATATTCGATTGGGAGAGTAATGTTGCAAGCGAAGAAAGATTAAGTGTCCGGGAAGGCTTGGCTGAATAGCCATGTTTTAAGATTTTTTTTGAATGCAGATGGGCAAGATTCTTGTCTGAGGTCCGGAGGTAACGCATTCCATTGATGAGGTCCTGCTGTCGATATGGCGCGTTTTCTTAGGGATGTTTTGGCTTGGGGGGCATACAAGGTGTCTCCCAGTTTTCTGCTCCCTGCTTTTTGCAACTGGTTTTTCTATGTTCTCCCTTGTTTTGATGTAAACCGACATGATGACCCTGACAAATGTTGGAAAAGAAAAGCCTTAAATAAACAAATGCATAAATAAATATATATGCATGTATATTTTATGCTCAAAAATAAAGTAAGACTTCCTGTTTATACCCCAGATCAGTCCACACTCCTGGGTTTTGCGTCTCTGCCAGGAGATGGAGTCAGAGAAAAAGGTTTCGCTAACTCTGCCATATAACCTAGTGTGCCACCTGCAGCCCTCAGAATTTGTCTCCAGAGATGGTAGAGATGTAAAAACTGTAGTTTGGAGTATATATGGAAAAAATAAAATAAAATATAGGATTATCTTTAACAGCAATACTTCCAGTGGGTTGTCAGGTCCTGGTGGGGCCTTCACCCAGGATTGAGATGGACAAGTTGGGGGTTGGTGAAGGAGGCTCAATCCTGTCTGCCATGTGGGATTGTAAAGCTGGTGGTCCAGTTCCTTCATTCCCCAGGAAAGGCTCTTGGATCCTGCATTGGCTCTGTAGCTTTAAGGGAAGTACTTTGTTTTTTTATTGTATGTGCCATTTAAAGCAGAGGGCCTCAACTGGATCCAGGCTCTGGCTGCCTCTATCTCTGATTGGCTCGGCATAACCAGGTACCAGCAGTAACTGGGGGTTTCAGTGGGGAGGAGAATGCCATGGCGTGTGGCTTTCAGCGGCACGTGTGAGAGATGGCATGCAGCAAGAGCTGCCACTTGAACGGTGAGCCTTGTGTGCAGCTTTCTAAGGCTGGCTTGCTCACTAAATGCACTAAATGTCATCTGTCATTTGGATGCCCAGTCTCCCTTTCTTGCAAAGTCCTTTTGCAATTTTTCAAAATCCCCTTGTGTTTTAATATTTGAATATTTTTGTATTATCAGCAAATCTGTTCACTTCACTCATCGTTCCCATATCTAGATCATTTCTGAATGTTGAAAAGCAGTGGCACTTCACTATTCATTTTTCTCCATTGACCATTTAGCCCTACTTTCTGTTTTCTATTTTTCAACCTGTTCTCAATCCACAAAAGAACATTGCCTCTTATCCCATAACATTTTAATTTCCTTAGGAGTCTTTCATGAAGTACTTTGTCAAACACTTTCTGGAAATCCAGATTCACTATATCCATTGGCTCACTTTTATCCACATGCTTATTCACACCTTGAAAAAATGAGGCAATTTGGTAAGGCAAGATTTCCTTTGGCTAAATCCATGTTGACTTTGTCCCATTAAGCTATGCCTATCTATATGTTCAGTAATTTTGTTCTTTAGAATACTTTCAACTATTTTTCCTAGCACTAACTTCAGGCTCACCAATCTGTAGTTTCCCAAATCATCCCTGGAAGCATTTATAAAAACCGGCATTATATGGGTCACCCTCCAATCTTTAGGTACCGTAGCTGATTTTAATGACAGTTTACAGATTACCAACAATAGATCTGCAATTTCATTTTTCAGTTCTTTCAGCACAGTGGGACGTATACCATTTGGTCCAACTGATTTGCTACTTTTGTTTGTCAACTTTCTCTAGTACATTTTCACTGAGATTTATTTCAGTTCCTCTGAATCATCACCTTTAAATGTCACTTCTGGCATAGGTATCTGCCTTATACCTTCCTCAATAAAGACCAAAAAAAAATGTATTCAGTCTCTCTGCTATAGCCTTGCCATCCCTTAGCACCTCATTTACCATTCCATCGTCTAATGGTCTAACTTACTCCCTTGCAAGCTTTTTGCTTCAAATGTACCGAAAACATTTTATTATGAGTTTTTGCTTCCTCAGCAAGCTTCTTTTCAGATTCTGTCTTTGCCTTCCTTGTCAATGCTTTGCATCTAATTTACCAGTGCTTATCCTGTTTCCTGTTTTCCTTATTTAGATCTCTTTTCCATTTTTTGAAGGATATTCTTTTGGCTAGAATAGCCTCTCTCACCTCCCCTGGCAGAAAGATCCTTTCCTAGAACTCATTAGAAAGTCTCCAAATCTGCCCCTAGGATGGCTCAGCATAGTCAATGAATGAATATTTGCATTTTGAGTTGGTGTCTAGATCAATGGCAGTCATTGTTTTAGTACTACTGAATAAAAGAATATTACGTACAATATGTTTTTGTAATACATGAAGTAACCCTTTTTTTTTTTTTTTTTTTTTTTAGGAAAATCTTACAAAGGTTGCAAGCAGTTACGGATACAAAATATTTAGCAGTTTATTGCAGGTAACTAGACTATATTTTCTAATTCAGTTTCAGACAAAGAAGAGGGACTGCTGAGTTTGCACTTTGCAACCTTTTACCTGTTTTTATGTTGACTACCTTCATGCATTGAGGTCCTGTATGAAGA
Source organism: Rhinatrema bivittatum (assembly GCF_901001135.1). Lineage (NCBI taxonomy): Eukaryota > Metazoa > Chordata > Amphibia > Gymnophiona > Rhinatrematidae > Rhinatrema > Rhinatrema bivittatum. The sequence continues at coordinate 215,223,497 of NC_042618.1, read as the reverse complement.
AGGTTATAGAGCTAACAGAAGAGCCATCAGTCTGTTTAATCCACTCATTAAAACAAGTTAAACTTGTTGCATTTCCACGTAACTGAAATCATCAAACTGTTAGCTTACATTTTTGGGTCAGCACTTCTCGAGTGGTCATGTGAAGACACAGAATATTATTTGGAATAGGAAGGGTCTACTATGATAACTGAAGTCAGTGTTTGAATTGATAGGGAATTAAAAAGTAGCCTGTGTATATGTTATATTCTTTCTCCCTGGGGTGTTGGATGATAGTGTTAATATACATGAGAGCTTGGTAGGCATGAAATATAGGTTTTGGCCACTTTTTTCACTTTTGTCGTCAGCTTTGCCCATATTCTTCAGATTAATTCATATCCCTTGGTAAATGTACAAGAAATTGGGTGGGGTCTAGGGAAACGTTCTGACAGACTAAGAGCACTTTCCTTAGCCATGCATATATTTTCCCCAGACCAGATCTAGTTCTAACTCATCATGTTCCACCATAGCCATGCATCTAAGAAAGGGAATACCCTTTAGTCAAAGAAGCTAACCCTCAGCAGGGTGTTTAGATCCAAGGGGTTTCCCTGGTTAGTGCTCCTCCCATGGCTTGTACTCTATATCCCATATCTTTTTATGGGGGGAAGTTCTCACTTAATGCCCAGGCAACATAGTGTTATTCCCTGTGTGTGTGTGTTGATAACTGCTGCATCCCAAGGGGAGAGATGCTGGGACAAACCAGGCAGGACAAGGCACTGGATGTTAAATAATAATTTTACTGATTTGTCAAATTAAAGTCCATGTTATCCATAAGTATGAAGTTATAGCTGAATTTAATATAGATATGTGTTTCTCTTCTGGGTAGGTGTCCTTCACTTCAGGTGTCTGGGCAGAGCTTCCCATGGTGATATTTAAGTGCACAAAAGCTCTCCCATCAGCCTAATGGGAATCCTATTGGGGAGGTCCCCTTGAACACAGAAAGACAGTCCTATTTGAGTCTCCAGCTCATTCCCGAACACTCAGCACTGTGTCCTGGTCCCATATGGGTGGAGATCTGGATGGGAGTTTCCAAATCTTACTTCATCCCCTTAATTGTTTTTGAATGGTGAATCCTCATGCAGAAAAGTTTTAGGATTGAGAGCCTGCTATACCAGCCTGGCTCCCAGTGATAAGGGGTGGCTAAAAAAAAAAACCTCTTCACAACAAAAGAGAAAATACTTCCTTAATCAAAAATCTTCTTTGACTAGTGTTTTATTGTCATAAGTGCTTGCCACATTCAAGGGGTGAATGGGCTAACTGATCTTCAGCCCCTGTTTTTTGTGTCTGGCCAGCGAGGATGACCTTCCCCAAGGGAGCTGGGTTTATACACAGTCCCTTCTAAAAATCAGATATCTTCTAGCCATCAAACATTTCACACTTCTAAGCCTGTCACAGGTGCTTGCCACATTCAGGGACTGAATGGGCTCACAGGTCTTCAGTCGTGGAACAGGAGTCCCAAAGTATATTTTACTGCAACTAAGAACAGAGGGACACTCTGGCAAGGAGCACACGGTGGAGGTCCTCTTCAAAAAGCATAATTCTGATGAGGCAGGGAGGCTTCACCTGGGAGGAGAGTCCAGGCATCTTCCTGAATATCAAAATGAATAATAAAGGCAAAGGCAACCAATCCCTGCTCTCCAAGTTGAGAGGAGGCCGAGGGGGATGGAAGGCTCATAGTGTTGAAATATCCAAACCGGGACCTAGAGACAGCTAGTAGCAGCTGGGAGGGACCAGCCACAATGGCAATCAGAAAGACCTAAGTTCTATCCTGTTTCCAACAGTGGCCAATGCGTGCAACTGGGCCCCTTTTAAAATGTGTGCAGCATGCAGCGCGTGCAAGGCCCGGCCACACGTGTAACTCCCGTTTTTTATGCACACCCACCATTTAAAATCGGGCCGTTATTGAGTAGGTCCCTGAGAGACAGAAAAATGACATGATTCTGGGGAAAAATATATGCATGGGTAAATGGTGTTCTCAAAAACCAGAAAGTTGCCCTGGTCATGCCCAATTTGTTGTATATGTGATCTACAGACTCTGGAGCCGATGTAATAAAGTGTGTCCAGCCTAGCGTACAGATTTACATGCAGTTGGATGCATGTTTTGGAGGTGCTAGACTAGCACCCGATTAAATAAGGAGATTAGTGTGTCCAAAACATGTGCCCAAACAAATGCATAGCCGATAGCGCCCATCACATGTAAATTCCATGTAGATGAGGCTGTTAGCTATTACCACCCGATGCAGAAAATTGCTGGGCTCATGAGAAATTTAAAAATATGGTCCTCTGAGGTTCCTCCTACTTTGTATTATTGTGAGACTTAAATGTACTGCTTTCAGTGCTGAAACATAAATGTATATTGGCTTGATTTTAAAAAAAAAATTCTTCTGGACACACAATTTAGATACCCATATCAAGGGGCACTTAGCTATGGGCGTCTTCAGCAACCTCAGCAAAATCAGCCATTAGAAATTGGATTAAAAACAGATGATCATATTGAGCGCCTGTTGCAGTTGTGATGCATGTGAGTGCTTGGGACACACAATTCTCCCCTAGGGCATCCTTTTTTACACAGCCCCCTCATTTAAATACTGCATCGGGCACCCAGGGATGTGGCTTGCATGCATGTTAGGAAAATGGGCGCTCAATACGAGCGTGCGTCTTATTGCGACTGCCCTCTGGGAATAGTTGTTGTTTACCTACAATGGGAAAATGAAAAAGAAATGTTAAAGAAGTTCAGCTTCTCTCATTACATGTAGTACCTGTTGGAACCAAAATGGGCTTTTATCCAGGTGATCTCCTATGCATTAGTTGTTTCTTGTGGAAGACATCGTTCTAGAGTATGTGCCTTTTATGTGCACCCTAGGACACAGACTTGTTAAGCGTCATCAGTGATCCCATTCATAAGCCGGTCACCTTGTTCTTGCCTTCGGATAAAGCTATCAATGCCTTGCCAAAGAAACAGCAAGATTTCCTGTTTAACAAAGAAAACAAGGAAAAGCTTGTGGAGTATTTGAAGTTCCATGTCATCAGAGATGCCAAGGTGAGCAGCTGTTAAAAAAAAACCAAAAAAAATTCATAAGCAAATGTAACCCCAGTGATGGTTGAACCTGGATATTAGTTCCAGAGACCATATCTCAAATTTCTATTTTTTTGATGGAACACTGATATTATGCAAAAAGATATAATTCCAGGTTTTGCTGGGGGAGGGGAAAGATCTCTTTCAAGGCCCTTTGCATGACTATGGTTGTTTTTCAAATTAAAGCCTTTGCATACAGCATAGATGATCACAGCACAGATAATTGTTAAAGTTACTACTCACTGAAACACATGAGGGCTTTAGTGGTTTCCATTGATACTCTCTTTACTCTCATCAAAACAAAAGAGCTCCATGGACACACCAACTCAGTTTAGAAAACAAGAGGACAGCCAAGTCATGCTGCCTCTATAAAAGCAAAAAGGGAACCCACACAGTAAAATGGTGGCAAGGCATTAAGTGCTAGAGGAGCCTACCACAAGCTTCCACATGGGGGAGCTATAAACCCACGTTACCATTATGTCTCTCCCCACAATAATGATATTTCCTAACTAATCTCTAGTAGGGGGACTAACAAGGTCCCTAAACAAACAAGACCATAAGTCACTGCATAGTCATCGAATTTTCTAAAACAATGCTATCCATGAAACTACTTTGAAACTGGCTGGACATGCATACTGGTTTGTTCACTTCCAAAGTAAGTGCAGAAAGGAGAAAGAACTATGACGATTAGCTGAGCTGAAAAATTGCACACAATTACACAAAGCTGAGATAAATACATTGAGGCACAGGTAATCGAAATGTTAAAAATAAATAATGTTTTTCATGCAATGCATAAATGAATTGGTGCTCCTGGATGCCAGCAATAGCTGGCAGCCTGCAAAACCTTTGAGAATGTGGGTTTCATCATGCAGTGTTGTCCACTATCTTCACTAACCAGTCGACTGTAGTTTACTAAGTAATGTGTGAGAGAGTTCCTTCTTGCTAATATACAAAAATCTTTGATACATACACCACGAGTTAAAAAAGAAGCATGAATGATTATGTTTAACTTATATTTAACTACATTACAATTTTGCTGGGTGAAAACAGAATGAGAAAAAAAAAAACTATACATACAAAACACACTTCTTTAACCTACCCTCAGAATTAATTTTGGTTTAGAAAGGAAAAAAATAACAGATCCCTGTGTTTTTTAATGCTTTTTTATTTTTACAGATTATGGCCTTGGATTTCCCCAGTAAAGATTCAGTGAAGACACTCCAAGGATCAGATCTTAGTGTAAAGTGTGGTGACGACAATAATGTTGTACGTATTTTACCTAAAGCAAAAACTGGAGAAGTCAGCAAATCAAAAGCAAGGATGTAACCATTACAAATGTCCATACAGTTCATACATTTGTAATGGTTACATCCTTCCTTTTGATTTGCTATATGTATTTTACCTGCCAAGATAGGGGGCATAGTGCTAGGAGCTTATGGTCTGGTATTACTTTTAAGCAACAATATCTCCTCCTGCTCTACCATCGAGAGAAAATTTAAAAGTCTGTAGTGTGGGGAGGGACATTGCTTAAGGCAACCACATTTCCTGGTATGCATTGAATTTTTCAGAAGAAATTGATTAACCTTCAAGACTAACATCCTCTCCTCTTTTCAGAGTTAACCGGATTAATACTTATCTAGCCAACTCTGGTTGGCCCAAACACCTGTCCTAAAGTTAGCCGGAGGAACTTATCTGGCTAACCTAGGATATCTGGGTATATTCAGCAGCACGGCTGCACCGCTGAATATACAGCATTAGTTAGCTGAATAAGTTTATCCAGCTAACTAGCAGTGCTGCACAGTGGCTAAGTATGGTTCCCCCTGTGTCTCCAGATGCCATGCACTGGAGGCTCAGGGGAACTTTACTGGCTTGAAAGTAGAGAGCCTCTTCCTTTGAGGCGCATGGCACCTTAGTGCAACTCCTTGGCCAGCAGGGGCCTACCATACCAGCAGCGATCATCTTCGCTCTTGTCCTAATGGATGGGGGTTCTGAATCCAGATCCACTGCACTGTAGCACAGGGTCCTGCATCTTGAGACACAGGGGCCAACACAAGTGTAATTCTAGTTCTAATCTGTTGCACTTGGCATTGTTTGGTTTTGTTTTCAGATCTCTCATGATTACAGTTCATCTGTGGGATGTGTAATTACTTCTTACCTCAAACCTTTCCTGAATCCTTTCTTCAAACTCTCCAAATTCATATGTGATCTTGCTACCATTACCCACAAATTCCTGGTCCTAGGAAACGTCAACTATCATGCTGAGTCACCACTCAAAGGGAACACCATCAGCTTTTAACACAACATGGAAGATCTCTGACTCACACAACTAGTCAAATTTCCCACCCACAAGGATGGTCACACTCTCGACTTGATATGCCATTCTCCCAACGTAAATATAGACTCTCGCTCAATACAGTTGAACCCTGTCACCTGGTCTGATTACCACCTAGTACTGGCTACCCTTCCATTCTTAAATCAAGCTCAGCTAGAACCTGCACTCAAACCAGCTACCAGAAACATCTTGGGCATGTTTGGCAACCTAATCGAATTCCTCAACATACCAGAAACCCTCATCAATTCACAACCAGCAGAATTCTTAGTATAACAGTGAAGCAATGAATTCACCATAGCCATTAAGACTCTTGTTCCTCCTCAAAACCAATCCTACCAGACCCCCAAAACTCCCCTAGTTCATAAAGGTCCAATGGCGAGATTGCAGCGAGAAGACGTTGGGAAATTGTTTTAATTCTCTGGCCCCTGACGCAGACACAAAGCATCGAAACACTGCCAGTGTCAGGCGGGCATGTCTTCTGATTGTTTTGAAATAGGGCGACAGCTACAAGTGGACAAGCTAGTTAAGTCTGTGATATATAATAATAGAGCTGCTGCATTTTGAAAATTCTCATTGGGAGGACTATTTATCCAGGACAAGTTCCTTGAAAGTTTTTTAAGAATAAAGTGTTTTGCATTTTATTTGCGTTAGAAAACAAAATTAAAAAAAAAGAGCTATTGGTTGCTTTAAACAGAGCAAAGCAGTACTTGTCTTTTAATTGAGTTTTAACCCAAAATGGTTATTACCCATTACAAGCAATATTGGACATCAGTTTTCGGCACTGATTTGTGTATCCCTAATTGTGGGATTTCATTATAGTGGGATACACTATAGGGGCTTTTGTTTTATGTTTAATGTTCTTCTATTGAAACAACAATCCTGTCAACTTGAATGGCAATAGAGGAAACAAAGAACCAAGACCAACCTACACCTCTGCAAGGATCACTCAAAAAATATAAAGCAGACATTCAACAAGCAAAATACAGACTACATCTCCAATCAACTTGAACTGACAAAATATCACCCAGAGAAACTTTTTGATCTAGTATGGAAATTCTTCAGGCCCAAACCCAAATACCACTACCACTTCTGATGACCCTTCAGCTGAAGACTTTACTAAATCCTTCATCGAAAAAATTCAAACTACACTGTCTTCCTTCATCACTTCTCCCTCCCCTGTGCTCACTCTGATCTAAAATAATGTATTTACCTCATACACCCCTCAACCCCAGCCAAATCAATCCAACTGCCTTCTGACAATTCAGAACAGTCCCCACCAAAGAATAGAAAAAATTCTTCAAAGGATCAGTGATTCTGCGATCCAATCCCTCCCAAATGCATCTGCGACTAAAAACAAAAAACATACCAACCCAAGGGCCCCTGCCTCTCCCACTAAAAAGGCCATAATTAAATATTTCTTGCAAAAACCTGTTTCTGACTAAAAAATAGTCAACAATTTTAGTGCAGCCTGCCCTTTCTATCCAAAATAGTGGAAAAAATGGTCTACTGTCATTACCTAGACTTTCTTGCAGAGGACAACATCCTTCAATCTTACCAATCTACATTCAGTAAAAGCCACAGAACAGAATCCATCCTATCTGCCATAACCACAAACTTACAGGTCAATCCAGTAACGAGTGGTAGGAAGAGCTGCGTTAGTGCCCGGCGCACCCGCGGCTGCCGCACGCACAGTCCAGCTCACCTACCACTCGATCCTGTATGTAAATAGCTTGCAAATGCAAGCTGCGTCTAAGAAGCATGCGAGAAGCGTTAGGCCCGCGCAACCCATTTTACTGCATAGAGCGCTATACAGCGCCTATACAGTAACCTGGGTGCGCGGGCCTAACGCTTCACGGACACGCTGGTATCTGTCATTTCAAATGTCATTTCAAATGACATTTGAAATGACAGGTACCAGGAAGTGGACAGTTCTCTGACGCTCGGGATTGTCAGCCCTCTCTCCCCTCCTCCCGAAGCAAGCAACGAAAGCGGAAAAAAGCGAAAAAAAAAAAAGCGAAAAAGCGAAAAAAAAAAAAGTAGCAACAGAGAGGGGAGAGAAGACGGGCAATCCTACGCTCGGGATTGCCAGTCCCCTCTCCCCTCCTCCCGAAGCAAGGCGCGAAAAGCAGCCTTGCTCCGGAGGAGGGGAGAGGGGACTGGCAGTGTAAAGCGACGAAGCAACTTACTTTTTTTGCAGCCTCCCTCCGGAGACGGACATCGGCGAGGACGACCGTGGCTCCCCTCCCCTGCCTCCAGCTGCCCGCGAAGATAGACGCATCGCATGGACGAAAGCTTCCCCTGTGCGTGCAATTGGGCCGCTCAAGACGTGACGTCACATGCCGTGACGCCAAACGTCGTGACGTCACGCCTTGAGCGGCCCAACTGCACGCACAGGGGCCGCTTTTGCCCGTGCAGGCGTCCATCTTCGTGGGCAGCTGGAGGCAGGTGAGCCGCGGTCGTCTTCGCCGATGTCCGTCTCCGGAGGGGGGCTGCAAAAAAAGTAAGTTGCTTCGTTGCTTTACACTGCCAGTCCTCTCTCCCCTCCTCCCGAAGCAAGGCTGCTTTTCACGCCTTGCTTCGGGAGGAGGGGAGAGAGGACGGGCAATCCCGAGCGTAGGATTGCCCATCCTCTCTCCCCTCTCTCTCTTGCAACTTTTTTTTTCGCTTATATTTTTTTTTTCGCTTTTTCGCTTTTTTTCGCTTTTGTTGCTTCGGGAGGAGGGGAGAGGACTGGGGCTGCCCCGGAGACCAGCACCCATGGACGCGGCCAGAGCAGGTGAGCGGGGGCTGGGGGAAAGTTTGCCTCCTACCCTTACCCCTGCCTCTAACGCGGGGTAAGGGTAGGCGGTAAGTTAGCAGGTTAAACGCGCGGCAAAACGGCAGGGTAAAAAAGCGATAGTCGGGGCGCGCGTTACTGGATGGTAGGAAATAGCTAATTCGATCGTTTACATGTAATATACATGCCGCGTGCGGAAGGGGTTACCCAGGGATTTAAGGACGTGGTAAGAGTAGGTTAAAGGGGATTGTGGATCGCAGGAAGGGCTAACGCGGCCAGAAAGTGAGTAGAAAGCGGGTTAGGAGCGGGGTAAACGCGGCCGCACTTTACTGGATTGACCTGTTAGGAAGTAATTTTCAAAGGATTTACGCCCATGAATGTAACATACTATGGAAGCAATGTTCAAAAGCTATTGCACTTATGTGAGCTAATCCTATGGACACCTCAATGTATATTGCGGGAATTTTCAAAAGCCCACTTATCTGAGTAAAGTGCATTTACTCAAGTAAAACCCAGTTTAATTGAGTAAATGCTTTTTAAAATCAGATCCATAGATTGTAAGCCCTCTGGGGATGGGAAAATACTACAGTTCCTGAACAAAACCCGCTTTGAAGTGCCAAAAAGCAGAGTATAAATCAAAAAATAAATAAATGAACAATATTCACATGAATGCTGACTAAGGTGGCGAGTCCTCCTAGTCCTGTTAGATTTCTCTGCTGCCTTTGACATCATTGATCACCAACCCCTATTACAGCATTGAAATCACAGCCCTCAAATGGTTTCAATCTTTCCTGTATCATGGACAAACAAATCATCAAGATAGGATCAAACTTAACTTCTTCCATCACTAATTTTAACCAGTTTCACAACAGTAGCCCAATAGTTCGACAACCATAAACTGAAACTCACCCCCTCCAATTCTGAACTCCTCTGGCTAAGCTATCACAGTCACCTCTTACTTTCCCTGTCCTCCCTATCAGGAACTCCCCTCCAACCAAAAGGATTCAGTGTGGTTTGGGAGTTCAACTTGACCACAATCTTGCTATGGAAACCCACATCTCAAAGGTGGTAAGGACCTCCTTTTTGCATCTGCACTAGATTTAACAAATTTGCAACTATTTCTATAATTACAATCTTGCCACTGTGATACATGCAATAAAGACCAGCTGTATAGACTACTGTAAAAACAAGTTTGCTTATTGTAAATGGTGTTATCTATAGCTAGGATGAATTTGTCAAGATCTATGGGGTGATGTCATCAGGTGGCACTGAATGGAACTGTCTTTCCAAGCTAGTAGAGAGTTCCTGCACGGACGTTGCCACTGGGGCTCCTCAGTCTGTTCCCAAAGCTAGTAGCATAGGAGGAGGCTGCTATCCAGGGAGGAGGGTGGGTATCTCATGACTCATTCATTCTGCTATCTACAGAAAACATCATTTATGGTAAGCAAACTTGAAAAAAGCAGGGTAGAATTAGCCATGATCTGTAGGAAGTCCCAAGCTGAGGGCTGCAGCACAAGTGTGTCAGAATAGCAACCCGGAGAGCAGACTAAATAGAACCCGCGCGACACAAGTCTGCTCGCCCCAGTGCACTGTCCATGGAAGCCAGGGCATCTAAACAGTAGAGATGTGAATCGTGTCCTCGATCGTCTTAACGATCGATTTCGGCTGGGAGGGGGAGGGAATCGTATTGTTGCCGTTTGGGTGTGTAAACTATCGTGAAAAATCGTTAAAATCGTGAGCCGGCACACTAAACCCCCCTAAAACCCACCCTGACCCTTTAAATTAAATCCCCCACCCTCCCGAACCCCCCCAAATGCTTTAAATTACCTGGGGATCCGGCGGTGGTCCAGAACGGCGGCGGTCCGGAACGGCCCCCTCAATAGAATCGTGTTGTCTTCAGCCGGCGCCATTTTTCAAAATGGCCACCGCAAAATGGCGGCGGCCATAGACAAAAACGATTCGACGCAGGAGGTCGTTCCGGACCCCCGCTGGACTTTTGGCAAGTCTTGTGGGGGTCAGGAGGCCCCCCCAAGCTGGCCAAAATTTTCCTGGGAGTCCAGCGGGGTTCCGGGAGCGATTTCTTGCCGCGAATCGTTTTCGTACGGAAAATGGCGCCGGCAGGAGATCGACTGCAGGAGGTCGTTCAGCGGCGGTCCGGAACCCCCGCTGAACGACCTCCTGCAGTCGATCTCCTGCCGGCGCCATTTTCCGTACGAAAACGATTCGCGGCAAGAAATCGCTCCCAGAACCCCGCTGGACTCCCAGGAAAATTTTGGCCAGCTTGGGGGGGCCTCCTGACCCCCACAAGACTTGCCAAAAGTCCAGCGGGGGTCCGGAACGACCTCCTGCGTCGAATCGTTTTTGTCTATGGCCGCCGCCATATTGCGGCGGCCATTTTGAAAAATGGCGCCGGCTGAAGACAACACGATTCTATTGAGGGGGCCGTTCCGGACCGCCGCCGTTCTGGACCACCGCCGGATCCCCAGGTAATTTAAAGCATTGGGGGGGGGGGTTCGGGAGGGTGGGGGATTTAATTTAAAAGGTCGGGGGTGGGTTTTAGGGGGTTTTAGTGTGCCGGTTTTCCTGCCCTCCCCCTTCCCCCGATTTACGATTTTTTAACGATAAATCGGGGAAATTGGTATTGTATCGTGGCCCTAACGATTTTTTTACGATTTAAAATATATCGGACGATATTTTAAATCGTCAAAAAACGATTCACATCCCTACTAAACAGTGATGTGAGGTAAAAATGTGGATAGATGTCCAAGTCACTGCTTTACAGATGTCCTCGATAGGTACTTTTTTCAAATGAGCAACAGAGGAAGCCGTTGCTCGAACATGATGGGCTCTAACTGGATCTGTAAAGTCGACTTCAGCCTTTGTGTAGCAGTCCTGGATGCAACTAGTTATCTAGTTGGAGAGCATCTGTTTCATAACAGGTGCAGCCAGCCTGTTTGGGTCATAGGAGATGAACAGTTGATTTGTCTGTCTGTAGGGTTGCGTTTGGTGCTTGTAGTAGACCAGCGCTCTTTTGCAATCTAGTGTATGTAATAACTTCTCACCTTCACGTGCATGAGGCTTCTGGTAGAAGGTAGGGAGAGTGCATGATTTAAGGGAAACGCAGAGAACACTTTCAGTAGGATATGTTCACAGAACCACCTTTCATGGAAGAATTGTAGATAAGGGGGTTTGAGAACCAAGGCTTGTAATTCGCTTACTCTGCATGTGGAGCTGACTGCAAATAGGAAGAATACTTTCCAAGTCAAGAGCTTCAAGAACACAGACTCCAATAGTTCAAAGGAAGACTTCATCAGTGCAATGAGAACCATGTCAATATCCCAGGGTACTGGTTGTTTCTTTATTGGCAGATGGAGACGTGTAAGTCTCTTCATTAATTTAGATACTAGAGGATGCAGGGAAGACAGGCCCTCCATTTTCAGAGTGGGATAAGCTGCAATGGTGCTGAGATGGACCCGGACAGATATGGTTGCCAACCCATATCTGTCCGGGTCCATCCAGTTGCCGGGTCCACCCAGTTGCTGATGTTCACATGTGAATGGATCCAATGGGGCAGATTTTGAAAGCAGCGCTCGTGCACAAATGTACACCCAATTTTGTAACATGTGCGTGCTGAGCCCTAGGGGAGCCCCGATGACTTTCCCCGTTCCTTCCAAGGCCACTCCGAAATCAGAGCGGCCTTGGAGGGAACTTTTCTTCCACTCCCCCTCACCTTTGGATCGTTATGCATTTTCCTTGTAGAATGTAACAGAAAGCCTTTAGTACATGTCAAATTGTTCTGAGTTCCAGCAAATTGATTTGTAAATGACTCTTGAGTGGACCATAGTCCCTGCACTTTGTACTGACCAGTGTGAGCCTACCACCGGTAGTGGAGACATATGTAAATAGCACCAGCTAATGGGGGGTCAGTTGGAGGGGTGCACTGCTGTGGAACAGCTGTGGTTGTAACCACCAATGGATTTTCCTGCCATCTCAGCAGTCACATTTATTCTGGTGAGCAGGGGCTATAGGGATTGGTTCCATTGCATCTTCAGTCACCACTGCAGATGATGCATTGTTTAAGTGCATTAAGGGGACTACATGAATAGCTGCTGCCAGATGACTGAACAGCATTAACACATAGTGGGCCATAGTCTGAGGTGAAGCCAATATGAAATTGGCCTCTTTGCAGAGAATAGTGATTCTGTCCAGAGGGATGAATGCTTTTGCCTGTATTGTATCTATTATTATTGTCCCAATAAATTGAATGTGATGGGTGGGTTCCAGGACAGACTTCTCTTAGCTGATAAGAAACCCCAATGATTGAAAGAGGCCAATTGTTGTCTGGTTGTGTATTTGAAGGGCATTCTTCAAATTTGAGCTATCAACAGCCAATCATCTTGGTAAGGGAATATGTGAATTTCCTGGTGACATTGGTAAGCGGCAGCCACTGCTAGGCATTTCACAAAGACTCGTGGTGCAGACGATAGTCCAAATGGGAGAACCTTATATTGGTAATGTAGGTCAGTTAGAAAATCGTTACAATACATCCTATTGAATTGTCAATAGGTTTTACTTGCGTTAAGTGCACTTAGCAGAGGTAAATGGGCTTTTGAAAATTGCTACATTTGCATTTTCTTTTGAAAATTATGCTTAGTTTTTTTCATTTTTTTTCTAACTGAACCAACTAAAAGTGATTTTGGACTCCAGAATGCCCTTAACATCTTCTCCAGTGTCAATGTGGGTATAGAATAGATTAATTGCTGTTAGTGGAGCATGTTAAGCCAATTTCTTTAATAGAGTTCTTATTACCTCTTTGGTATTTCAGCCCCCCCTTCCTTATTAATATGCTTGGAAATGGATGTCTTTATTTCTTAATTTTCTTATTCTTATTCTTATTCTTCAAACTGAACAATGTATTGTATTAGAATCCATGTATCTCTGTTGCAAAGTTCAATCTTTGTCAAGCTATGACGATTGATAAAAAAATGATTTTAAAAATATGCGTAGTTTAGATTTTGTTTGCTTTTTCTCTTTACATTATTGCAATTTTATTGAAGTTTTATTTCATTTTTATTCTCCATTCCTTTTCAATCATTTCCAACCTTCTATTTGCCTTTTTGACCACTGCCACACACTGAGCTGAGGATTTCAGCTTTAGTTCCCAAAGACGACTTTTCTGGGTGATGACTCCTAATACAGAACCCAACATTACGTGCTTGTAGTTGGGGTTCTTTTTCCCTATGTGCATTACTTTGCACTTTTCCACATGAAATTTCATCTGCCATTTAGTTGCCCAATCTCCTACTCTCATAAGGTCCTTTTGCAGTTCCTCACAATCAACTGCTGTTATTTTTTAACTTTTTATTTATCAATAATAATACAAAGAATAACTTTGCACAGAAACATCAAAGAGACATAAAAACATAATCACAATTCAAAAATTATACAAGAAATCTTCTCTTATTATTTAGTCCTTTCAACCATACAGGGGAAGGAGAGAAAGAAGGCGAAATTAATCATAGAAAAAGAAAGGAAAAGATCATAACATGAAAACCCAATGAAATTTCAAAAAAAGACACAGATGAAACATCCAACTTTCTCCTATCCCAAAAACTTCTTAACTGCTCTGGAGTGAAAAAAATATAACATTGAGTTCTAAGTTTGACTACACATTTGACTACACATTTGCAGGAGTATCTTAATAAGAAGCCAGGAATTCTTTCCTCCTTTCTTGCGAGGCCCTAGCAAAATCAGGATAAATCCTGACCAACTGATCCAGAAAATCCCCATTTATATTTTTGAAATAACTTTTCATAATATAATTCAAATCATGCTCATTAAAGAAGGAAACTTACGGCCCAATTTTAAAAGCCCGGCACGTGCAAAAACCGGGAGATAACGCGCGTGGCCAGGCCATGCGCGTGCCGAGCACATTTTAGAAACGGCTCGTCCATGTGTGTATCTCCTGATATACACAGAAGTGCTGGGCTCTGTAAAAGGGGAGGGCTGGGGGCAGGGTCTTGGAGGGGGAGGGGGAGGGGTGGGGGCTGTCCCGGGGAAGCGCTTGCCTGCCAGCTGCCGGTTCGCAGAACTTGCTCCTGCTCCACCGAGCGGGTAAGTTCTTAAACAGAAAATCTAGTGTACTTAGGGTAGGTTTAGGGGTCGGGGAGGAGAGGAGAAAAGGAAGGAAGGTTAGGTAGGGGGATAGTAAAGTTCCCTCCCAGTCTGCTCCTTAATTGAAGCGGACTGGGATGGAACTGGGGTAGGCCTACTCACATCACCCCACGTTTTTTACAAATATTCCCCCCCTTCATGCGTAGCAATGAGCGCATCTTATAAAATTGGCGCGTCCATATGTGTACACTGGGAACCAGGCGCGAGCGGGCCTTTGAAAATCTACCTTTAAAAGTGTAGACCTTTGAACTATCTCACGAGATGTGGATTCCAATAAAAAATTCAAATTAGACACTTTGATGGTACTTGAGAGATAGCATGTTGTCCAGGACTTGACTTGAAAGGAAGGGAAAACACCTTTTTAAATAGAGGTATTGTCATTGGAGAAAGATGCAATTTTCCACTAGATATTTTCTCAAAGTCAATTGAGGGAGTTCTCCTAAAAGTTTTGGAAAACTGGTAAATCGTAGTATCTGCTATGATTTTCCAGTCTCCATATAAGAAAACCCTGTTCTTGAATGATTATGACATTTACTGATTCCACTTTTTGAATAGCTCTTTCAAGTGATTGAATCCAGCCAGCTTGTTCATGCAATATTTTTTTATGATCCTGAGCAAGAGAGTTCATTCTAAGCATTCACTCTAACATTATTATAACATTCTGAAAAAGAAACAAAGAGGCTGGCAATGAGGTCCCACAATGAGTCTAAGGTTACCACAGCTCATTTAGATGGAAGAGGAAGCACCTTGCTGCAGAACTCACCCACAGCAGGGGAGCCAAAAGTCTGGATATCCAGATCAGCTGATGCAACTACAGATGGTGCATGTGGAGAGTCATTCTTTCCAAGGTTCCTAGTTCATTTACTTCAGCTTTCCGGCCTGCTTCAACCACTATTGAAGACGAAATGCTGACCGCTCCATCGACTGAGGCAACACCTATGACATCATCACTCCATGCTTCGGAAGCACCAGCAATGTAAGGCCCACTCAGCCAGCAGCATTCGACTATTAAGAGGGCTTAACGATGCCATCTCCCCAGTCAAAGAGAATTCTCCTCCAATCACTTCAACAATGGGACTCAGAGTCCACTCATCATCTGGATTGGAAGACACAAACTCCAAGATGGTACGTTGCCTCAGGGAGAGGAGAGACTCAGAAGGAAAGACCCGCAATTGACCTTTCTGTTAGAGTTGTGGACCCTTGTATTGGAGTGAGGTTGATGCTACCTACTGGGAAGGCCTAGTAGTCCTCACTACCAACTGGCAGAGAGCACATTTCAGAGACTCAGCTGGATCTTCGCCTTTACCAGCCCCTTTCCCTTTGGGTTGAGCCTTTGGGTTCCAGGAGCTTGAAGGTCTTAGGTAATAGTGTCTGGTGAAGATCGAAGAGAAGTTCTGAGGTCAAGCCTTGGTCAGGGCTAGTAACAGACGAGGATGGTCAGTTCACAAGCTATGGTCAAGGCTGGCAGTAGCAAGGATGGTCAGGTCACAGGCGATGGTCGAGGCTGGCAGGAGACAAGGATGGTCAGGTCATAGGCTATGGTCGGTACCAAAGATCAGTCCAAGGGAAGACAACCAAGTCTGGACAACACTGAAGACGAGGAAGTCAAGGGAAGGCTGGATGAGGCTGAAGATGAGGAAGGCAAGGCAAGGCTTGAACGAGGCTGAAGATGAGGAAAGCAAAGCAGGACTGGAAAAGGCTGAAGATGAAGAAGGCAAGGTAAGGCTTGGACGAGGCTGAAGGCAAGGAAGGCAAGGCACTGAAGCAGCAGCTCACACTACCTGGAGGTAGTCGACCTGTTGCTGAGGCGAAGTGTGAGTGCCAAGGAAGGTCCTTTATAGGGCAAAGGGCCTGACATCATTTGTAGGCGTCAATAGAGATTTCTCACCATGGGCCCTTTAAGAAGGGCTTGAGTCTTACGCACACATGCTTAGAAGCATGCTGGAGAAGAGTTGGAGAGGTGGCATCTGGCCACAAAGAGTCCCTTGGCGGCATCCTACCGCATGGTGGTTTGGCATTATCTCCCTGACCACTTGGAGTGGCGGCATTCCCCACCCTGGCAGTGAGGGGTGAGCCAGCTCGCGGTGTCAACCCACAAGTTGACAATCATATTTCTTTCCTCTTAGAAGACATAACTAGGAGATGCAAAGGAAACCATGAAGCAGCAAGAATTGTGTAAACTCATGTGACCATCTTGACTTCTCCCCCCATACCAGTTTCAATCCACTGCTGTTTTAACAATTATGAATCATTTTGTGTCATCTGCAAAATCTGATAACCACACTCTTTGTCCCCTTTTCCGGATCATTTATGAATATGTTAAATAGTATAGGTCCCAGTACCAATCCCTGTGGTACTCTACCAATGTCCTTTCTCCATTTGGAAAACTGACAAGTTAGTCCTACACTCTGCTCCCTGTCTTTTAACCAGTTCACAATCCACAACAAGACACTATCTTCTATGCCATTACTTTTTAATTTTCTCTCATTGGGGACTTTATCAAATGCTTTCTGAAGCAGCAGGTAAGATGTGCTACTCCTTCTGCCAATGGGAGGATATTGTGTTGAAAGAGCAGAGAGGAGAAGAGGTTCCTGCCACTGATGGCAGCTATGGCCTGCCCGCATGTTTTCTCTGCCAGGCTGCACATATTTTGTGGTATACCTGAAGTTTACCTGTGACACATTAGTACGCTATGGCATCCATTTGAAAACCTCTGCTTTAAAGCATAGATACCCCTTCTATCTTTCAGGGCTTGGCTTGGTTCTGGTATTCTAACCCCAAGATTAGGAACCTAGTGATACATTGCAGTAGAGATATGTGCTTATTTGCCTTTAGTGATTATGTCACCAGTTTTTGTCCTCTTTCACAGGGAGATCTGTTTGTGAACGGTGGACAATGTAAAATAGTGCAGCGCCAGTTGGAATTTGAGGGTGGCCTTGCATATGGCATTGACTGCTTGTTAACTCCTCCCAGCAATGGTGGCCGATGCGACAATTTCGTTACCATCAGTCTTCCGGTTAGTCCTTCACAAATATTTGCTTCTCAATTAAATTACCTGCTTTCTACTCATAGATTTCAGATTTCACTTTAATGTAGTGGCATCTCTTAGCCATCAGGCTTGGATTTAGGCAGAGGCAGCTGCCTAGAGCAGGGCTTCCCAAACCTATCCTTAGCAATCCACAGTCAGTTGGGTTTTCAGGATATCCACAATCAATACGCATGAGATAAGTTTGCATATCATGGAGACTCAGTATATGCAGATTTATGTCATGCATATTCATCGTGGATATCCTAAAAATTCAACTGGCTATGGGGTCCCCAGGACAGGTTTGGGAAGCCCTGGCCTAGAGTTGCTAAATTTTGAAGTCACCAAATACCTGAGCTGGAGTGGCCTGCTCCTGTTTGGCTTAGGGCCAAGTCTCAGCATTGCTTCAAAAGACTGACACCGCATTCTGCTTCCTTCTTGATGTCCACGGAGGACCCTCTTGCCCCCATGTTCTGGTCCTGCCTATGGGTGCCCAAATCTTACATTCAGTCCTGCTAGTCATAAAAATTGCAAATTTGCCTTGATTGACACAATCCTTACTCTAGCAACAGCGAAGAACTGCCAGGGTGAGTTTTCTGAAATGGTCCTGTTTTAAAAAAAGAAAAGGAAAAGGCATACATCCTGTTAAACTGCAGGAATAAAAATGCATCACTTGCACTTCACTTTGCCTACACAACTGTCTAAAACAATTTTGTCAAATATGGCTGTTCTAATGTTTAATGTTTTATAACAGGGTGAATGTGGCCCTTGTAGCCGAACTCCGAGCTGCCCTGCAGGCAGCAAATCAAAGGTAAGCATAGTGGATTGATAACTAGGGGTGAATGAGAGGAGCAGCCACCCTAAGCACAAAGCTACACATGGAGGGGGGGGGGGGGAATGATAGGAACTGCAAGCATGGGCCAGCAACATGTAAACCTTGCTTGGGACACATAAAATAAAGAATCCTGATGCTAAGTTTCTGTGGTCCTAACAGCAGCTCACACAGAAGAGAACAGTTCTAACTTGTAACTTTATTTGATCTTCTGGGGGTTCCAAGCTAAAAATCAGGATGCAAGTTGTGGCAGCTACTGCAGGGATGTTTGGGGGTATTTGCTGCTGCCCCAACATTTTGCTGCCTGAGGCAGCTGCCTCATCCGTGTAATGATAGAACCGTCTCTGCGCTTGTCCCGAGCACCAAAATGCCTAGTTATAGTTGCATGAAGAGAGAGGCTACCTTAAACTTCTTTCTTACCTGACCACAATTACTTCTGCTCATGGAAAAGTACCATTGCAAAGATCTGCCCTCCTTGGTTAAGATACGTACACATTTAAAACAGCTGGTGCTGATGACCTCCAGTTTTCCTGTAATGCAATACAAAATATCTTAGTGCAGCATCAGAAAGGCAACCCTTATTAAGACTAACTTTCAAAACTATGTCCCTCACACTGTGCCTGATGCAATCACCTATCTTTTAAGACCTCCCTCCCTCACCCCACCCCAGCCAATTGTCATCTCTTGTCATAATGAGATACATACAGGTCCCTCTGCTTACTTTGCACCTAGAGAAACAAAGTAGGAAAAATGTATTTTTCTCTGCACAGCAAGAGGAAGATTTGTTAAGAGGAAATACTGTGGTACATGAATGATGGAGTCACCTATTGTTTTTAAATCTGAAATATACAGGGAGTGAGTCAAGCATGTACATATAATAGATTTAATTCGAGGAAAGAAATCGGTTGTCGCCAGGAATGCTCAATGGTCCTCTGGATGTCAAATTGCTGTAATGGTTACTATGGACGGGACTGTCAAGGTAAGGGAATCTACTGTTAACTCCAAAGTGTGTTCATTTCCTGTAAAAAAAAAAAAAAAAAAAAACACCCAAAAACCCCCCCCCCATAAAACCCACAGTGTCGTGATGGTTGAATGCTATCATAACTTGAAAATTTACTGTCCTGCATCAAATGCGGTGCTATGAAACATGAATGGCAATCTATGCATGTTTCAAGGCCCCTGACTTCCTACACCAGATGATGTATAGATTCTGCTGCAAGGACTACCTAATTCTGCACCAATTATGTGGCAAATTTGCATAATTGTGCTTAAAATTTTACATCACTGCGTATGCCAAGAGAAGGTGTCTTTTACTGAAAATCTTTCACTTTGTGTTTAAAACAAGATTTAAGCTACATATAAGTTAAAAAAAATTGTACCATACACGTAAAAAAAATTTAACAAGTATAGACTTACAATAAAGTATTCAACTTGGAAATGTCATTTTTTTCTTGACTGAAAACACAATGCAATCTTTCTTTTTATATATTCTTAGGAAACTTCTTATTTTCTCTCAAATGTGTCTGTTTATATATGCTGAAGCATATATAACTAAAACTGATAAATGAAATTTATATATATAATAAATATAGTATTCCTGGGAGAATTGTGTGCCAAAAGTTTGAAAATTCTGCATACAATATTTTAAAATTCAATTCTGCATACTTTATTTTTCAAAACAGCACAATATAATCAATTAATTTAAAATGCAATTGGGATAAAATTTATTACTCAAAGATGAAAAATGTTTAATGTTTTATGCAGAATTCAAAGTGCTATATGGCGTTTTCGCATGCGCTAAGCACCTTTAACGCATGCAAAAGCACCATAACGCATTGTATTTAGCTGTCACTAATAATCTCTGCTTAGATACTAATATTGGGGCATAAAGTGCTGTGGGATCATTTAATAGCTAAGGACAAGTAAAGCTCCAGAAAGTGTCCTGCTAAAACTAGCTTGGGCGTGGCTAACTCAGAAGTTGGGGGTAGCTAACTCTGAGAACCAGCAGGAGTCATACAGATTCATTGTGCACAGCCAGGAGCCAGTCTGTTTTCCAGTGCAGATAAGATACAACTGCTTTATTAATTTATTATATTGTAGAAGGCTTCTGTGTATAATATATTGCTCTGTGCTTTCATTTCATTATCTCTTTCACTTCTAGTTATTGATATTGTATATTAATTTGTTTGGTTTCTTGCTATTGGTTTGCTTTAAGATTCAAGAGAAAAAAACACACAAAAAAAAACAACCATTCTAACATTTAATTAGTATCCCTCTCTTTTGTATTTAGCTGTCACTAATAATCTCTGTTTAGATACTAATATTGGGGCATAAAGTGCTGTGGGATCATTTAATAGCTAAGGACAAGTAAAGTTCCAGAAAGTGTCCTGCTCTACCCAGCTTGACCAAGGTTTAACTGTTTAACTCCCTCCAACCCTACCCCTCTGCTCACCCACCCCTAGGTTTGTTTTTCTGATATAGTCTGCCTAAATTCATAATTGGCAACAAGATAAATTAGTAAATTGGTATTTCCTTAGGTGTTAACCATCAAATAAATTACCAAAATGAGGACTATCCAATGTAGCTATTGTGGAGCCTTTATTCTGAGGGAAATCATCTGGAAACTTAGGGCTTGCCCCATTTGTGCAGAACTTTCTTCCTTGAAAAAGGAGCTGGCTGAAGTTAAAGCTGAATTAGCTTCAATAAAGAAAGTCTCACCCACTTTACATTATTCAGGAATTAATTCCCCATTACCACAGAAAAACCGAAAGTCAAGAAAAAAGAGATATACAGTGGGCTCAGGTAGGATAAGACCTGTGACCCACAGACACCCATTCTTGAAAGCTGTGCAGCCCACAAGTCTACCACCCCCACTTACACAGGGCATTAAGGAACTCAAAAAACAACAGGATTACAGTGGGCTCTGGTAGAATTAGACCTGTGATGCGGAGACACACACTGTATCAAGTGCAACAAGTACAAAAAGCCTTCTCTGTATTAAATACTGAAGACGTTCTTGAGAAAAAGATTGAAGTGTTATCTGAAAAGAGAGAAGAAACCCAATGCATACATAAATTCCAGATCAGCAACCAAAGGAAAAAGCTCATTGTGATGGATGACCAAAGTCACAAAAGGAGTCCAGGAATAGCAGTAACCTGAACGAGAAAAGCTGGAAAGCTATGAGCACAAATGCTCATAGTTTGCACAATAAAATCCTAGGTTGCAAGCCCTAATGGTGGAGGCGGACTTGGATGTTGTTGCTGTCACGGAGACATGGTTCACAGAATCTCATGATTGGGATATGGCAATACCGGGCTATAACTTGTTAAGGAAGGACAGAGAGGATAGGAAAGGGGAAGGATTGGCTCTTTGTCAGAAACAATATCCAAGCATCTGAGCTGCAAGGAAGATGGGGCAATGAAGAAGCACTATGGGCCGACCTAAAAAAAGATGATGGGGCATCCATTTATACTGGAGTGGTTTACAGGCCTCCAAATCAAAAGGAAGAGCATGACACAGATCTGGTTGAAGACATCCAAAAGATGGGAAAGAAGGGAGAAGTGGTGATCATTGGAGACTTTAATCTTCCGGATGTAGACTGGAGAATCCCTTCTGCAGAATCTAACAATAGTAGAGAAATAACAAATGGTAATCGATCCCACGAGAGAGGGAGCTATACTCGATTTCGTGCTCACTAATAGAAATAATGTCTCTGATGTCCAGGTAGGTGCCCACCTCAGCACCAGTGATCATCAAACAGTATGGTTTCATATCACAAAGGATACGTAGAAGAAGCACAAAGACCCGAGTTTTGCAGTTCATAAACGGACTTTGATAAAATGGGGAAGTACCTCTAGGAAGAACTAAAAGTCTGGGAGAACAAGAGAGATGTGGATCAACAGTGGACCAAACTAAAAGGAGCAATTATCAAGGCAACTAATCTATATGTTAGAAAAGTAAAGAAAAGCAAAAGAAAAACGAAACCTATCTGGTTCTCAAAGGAGGTAGCTAAAAAAATAAAAGCTAAAAGAACAGCATTCAAGAAATATAAAGGATCCCAAAGGGAGGAGCACAAAGAAGAATATCTAGTACAACTGAGGGAGATGAAGAAAGTAATCAAGATGGCAAAAAGTCAAGCGGAAGAAAGGATTGCCAAAGAAGTAAAGAGAGATGACAAAACATTTTTCAGATACATCAGAGAAAGGAGAAAAGTTCAAAGTGGTATAGTGAAATTGAAAGGTGAAAAGGATCAATGTGTAGAGAGAGATGAAGAAATGGCAGAAATATTAAACGAATACTTCAGTTTGGTGTTCACTAAAGAGGACCCAGGAGAAGGACCGTCGCTAGTTAACAAGAAAATGGAGGGGAGGGAAGTGGAGTAGATGTAACTCTGTTTATAGTGGAGAATGTGTGGGAAGAGCTGGGAAAACTGAAAGTGGACAAAGCTATGGGGCCTGATGAGGTTCATCCCAGGATACTGAGGGAGCTCAGAGATGTGCTGGCGGGTCCGCTGTGTGACCTGTTCAATAGATCCCTAGAAACGGGAGTGGTGCCGAGTGATTGGAGAAGAGTGGTGATGGTCCCGCTTCACAAAAGTGGGAGCAGAGAGGAGGCTGGTAACTACAGGCCGGTTAGCCTCACCTCAGTGGTGGGAAAAGTGATGGATTCGCTGCTGAAAGAAAGAATAGTGAACTATCTACATTTGGGAGAATTGCTGGACCAGAGGCAGCATGGATTCACCAGGGGAAGATCCTGTCAGACAAATCTGATTGACTTTTTCGACTGGGTGACTAGGGAATTGGATCAAGGAAGAGCGCTCGATGTCATCTACTTGGATTTCAGCAAGGCTTTTGATACGGTCCCGCACAGGAGGCTGGTGAATAAAATGAGAAGCTTAGGAGTGAGTGCCAAGGTGGTGGCCTGGATTGCAAACTGATTGACGGACAGTCGACAATGTGCGATGATAAATGGAACTTACTCTGAAGAGAGAGCAGTGTTAAGCAGAGTGACGCAAGGATCGGTGTTGGGACAGGTCCTGTTCAATATCTATGTGAGTGACATAGCGGACGAGATAGAAGGTAAGGTTTGTCTGTTTGCGGATGTCACTAAGATCTACAACAGAGTGGATACGCCGGAAGGAGTGGAGAGAATGAGACAGGATTTAAGGAAACTGGAAGAGTGGTCGAAGATATGGCAGCTGAGATTCAATGCCAAGAAGTGCAGTCATGCATATGGGGTGTGGAAATCCGAAAGAACTGTATTCAATGGGGGGTGAAGGGCTGATGTGCACAGAGCAGAAGAGAGACCTTGGGGTGATAGTGTCTAATGATCTGAAGTCGGCAAAACAATGTGACAAGGCGATAGCTAAAGCCAGAAGAATGCTGGGCTGCATAGAGAGAGGAATATCGAGTAAGAAAAGGGACGTGATTATCCCCTTGTATAGGTCCTTGGTGAGGCCTCACCTGGAGTACTGTGCTCAGTTCTGGAGACCGTATCTCCGAAGGCACAGAGACAGGATGGAGGCAGTCCAGAGAAGGGCGACCAAAAAGGTGGATGGTCTTCATCGAATGACTTATGAGGAAAGATTGAAGAATCTAAATATGTACACCCTGGAGGAAAGGAGGAGCAGAGGTGATATGATACAGACTTTCAGATACTTGAAAGGTTTTAATGATCCAAAGATAATGACAAAACTTTTTCATTGGAAAAAAATCAGCAGAAGCAGGGGTCATGATTTAAAACTCCAGGGAGGAAGACTCAGAACCAATGTCAGGAAGTATTTCTTCACGGAGAGGGTGGTGGATGCCTAGAATGCCCTTCCGGAGGAAGTGGTGAAGACCAGAACTGTGAAGGACTTCAAAGGGGCATGGAATAAACACTGTGGATCCATAAAGTCTAGAGAATGTGAATGAAGAGTGGGTGGCTCACGGGAATGACGGCTGCTACCTGGAGATAATACCCTTATTCAATAAACATACACACTAGGGATGTGAATCGTTTTAGGACGATTAAAATTATCGTCCGATAATTTTAATATCATCTTAAACCGTTATGGAACACAATACAATAGAGATTCTAACGATTTATCGTTATAAATCGTTAGAATCGTGAGCCGGCACACTAAAACCCGCTAAAACCCACCCCCGACCCTTTAAATTAAATCCCCCACCCTCCCGAACCCCCCCCCCCCCAAATAACTTAAACATTTCCTTGCCAAATCCTACCTCCTTCAATCCCCCACCCTCCCGAAATGACTTAAATTACCTGGGAGTCCGGAACGGCAGTGGTCCGGAACGGGCTCCTGCTACTGAATCTTGTTGTCTTCGGCCGGCGCCATTTTCCAAAATGGCGCCGAAAAATGGCGGCGGCCATAGACCAACAGGATTCGACGGCAGGAGGTCCTTCCGGACCCCCGCTGGACTTTTGGCAAGTCTTGTGGGGGTCAGGAGGCCCCCCCCAAGCTGGCCAAAAGTTCCTGGAGGTCCAGCGGGGGTCAGGGAGCGATTTCCCACCGCAAATCGTTTTCCGTACGGAAAATGGCGCCGGCAGGAGATCGACTGCAGGAGGTCGTTCAGCGAGGGTTCCGGCGCCTCGCTGAACGACCTCCTGCAGTCGATCTCCTGCCGGCCTCCTGACCCCCACAAGACTTGCCAAAAGTCCAGCGGGGGTCCGGAAGGACCTCCTGCCGTCGAATCCTGTTGGTCTATGGCCGCCGCCATTTTTCGGCGCCATTTTGGAAAATGGCGCCGGCCGAAGACAACAAGATTCAGTAGCAGGAGCCCGTTCCGGACCGCTGCCGTTCCGGACCGCCGCTGGACCACCAGGTAATTTAAGTCATTCGGGAGGGTGGGGGATTTAATTTAAAGGGTCGGGGGTGGGTTTTAGCGGGTTTTAACGATTTTAACGATATATCACGATATTTTACCCCCCCCAAACGGCAACAATACGATTCCCTCCCCCTCCCAGCCGAAATCGATCGTTAAGACGATCGAGGACACGATTCACATCTCTAATACACACGGTTAATGCGACTCCAACATTGCTCTAAGCTTCAACAGCAAGAGGAAATGTGAAAAAAAGGATTTGCATTCACAAAAAAGCAGGGAGTAGCTTACTTATTACGGTGGTTACTACCTCAAACCAAATAAGCCTGATACTTCACTTTCAATGCATATCCAGCATAGCTCTCTGCTTCAACGGCAGGCGAGAAAGACTGATACTTCACTTTCAATGCATATCCAGCATAGCTCTCTGCTTCAACGGCAGGGGAGAAAGTCTGATACTTCACGCATATCCAGCATAGCTCTCTGCTTCAACGGCAGGGGAGAAAGACTAATACTTCACTTTCAATGCATATCCAGCATAGCTCTCTGCTTCAATGGCAGGGGAGAAAGACTGATACTTCACTTTCAATGCATAGCCAGCATAGCTCTCTGCTTCAACGGCAGGGGAGAAAGACCGATACTTCACTTTCAATGCATATCCAGCATTGAATGCATATCCAGCGTAGCTCTCTGCTTCAATGGCAGAGGGGAATGAAGAAAAGTGGATCTATATACAGACAACAACCAACAAGGACTGAATTACATAGTCTGGGTAAACAAATAAGCATGGGTGTATCTTGCTTATTGCAGTGGTTACTACCCCTATCTAATTAAGCTAGATATTTCACTTAGATGCAGTTCCAACACTGCTCTCTACATTAATGGCGGGGGTGGAAGGGAAATAAAACCAAAAGGTTACTAAGAAAAAAAAAAGTGCAAAAGCTTCCAGGGCAGACTGGATGGGCCGTTTGGTCTTCTTCTGCCGTCATTTCTATGTCTCTATGTTTCTAAATATGTTTCTATGCAAATCAGAAAAAGGGGAGGAGTTTGGGGCGGGATTTGTAGCCAAGTGGGCTGGCTTAGCAATTTTGCGAAGCCATATCGCACGGTTTTAACTACACCTTTTTCATTTGCGTTAAGCCGTGCGATATGGCTTTAGTGCGCTTTGCGATGGACTCTCTACCTGGGTAACATCAAGCTAGGTTGAGAGAACTTTGCACAAATCTCATCTTTGGGTGAGTTTCCTCACTCCGAAGGTCATCAAATCTTCACAAGATATCACTGTTCTATTCGTATGTCTCACTCTGAATGTCAAAGTGGCCCCTAACCCCTACACTAATACCTAAACCTCACATCGAGTAACTAGGTGGGCCTCATATAGAGGTGTAAATACCTACCTAGGATGAGGGCATTATGGCTAGTCTCTCTCTCTCTCTCCCCCCCCCCCCCACCCCCAGTGGTTGTAGGTAGGAAATACAACAATTCTGGCACTTATCACAAAGTGCAAAAAAGTTATCACAATTTACAGTAATACCTATGCAAACTGCTAAGATAGTGCGATAAACCGCCTATTACCATAAAACATGCCCCTTTTCCTATCACATGCAATATTTAGTGCATTTTGATAAATCCAGGTCTAAGTTTGAAACTTCTTCCCACCCAACCCCCTAGGCTCAAAACCCCACCCCATCTCTTTCTTTATCTCATTCCCAGGCTCGACTGCACCCCTTCCCCCAGGTTAATGTCCTAGCTTTCTCCCTATGCCCCTCAGCCTCACCCCCAACTATGTCTCTTCTTTTCTTGCACAGGCTCGACTCCTAGTATTCTCTCCTTGATCCCGGCTCATGTGGTACAATGCAGCAGCAGCAGCTTGCCTTCTAGTCTGCACAGGCCAAGGCTTCCTCTTCCGGCCCACATGGCCGATGCTGCTGCTTCTTTCCTCTTCCGTCCACATGGCCAACACTGCTGGGTCCATCATCCTCTGCCTCCTCTCTCTCTTCTTCTAGCCATGTGGCCAGTTCTGCTGGGTCCATCTTCTTCTGGCTACGCAGCAAATGCTGCTGCCTCCCTTCTCTGGGCCTGCATGGGCCATCTGCAGTATTATCACCAAATTCTGGCAATAAATATAGAATTCTGATCAGGAGGGGAATTCCGTGCATATTCTTTATTTCAGAGTTGTGCAGAATTTCCCCGGGAGCAATATGTTAGATGAAGGCCTCGAAAGGTCTTGCATTCTGTTATGTAGCGGGGGTGTTTAGTGTGCCCTTGGGCCTCAGCCCGACCCCAGACAGATCCAGGACCGAACCGAGGGTTGACGGCGTGATCCACCATGGCAGACGGTCTTACCCTCTGCCAGGCCTGCAAGCTCCCAAGGCCAACAACAGAATGATGTTGGAATGTGAATGGTCCTCCGACTATTCCGAGCCCTTTTGGACCTGCCGCTTGGAACGGTATGGAGCAGCAGGCCGGCCTGAGGATGAGTGCAGACAGAAACCTTGACACGAAGACATGGCAGACTTGGGTTGATGCAACGGCATCACAGACGAAGACTTGGGTTGATGCAACGGCATCACAGACGAAGACTTGGGTTGATGCGACGGCATCACAGACAAAGACTTGGGTTGATGCAACGGCATCACAGATGAGACTTGGGTTGATGCAACGGCATCACAAACATGACAAGGAACTTGAAATCCAAACAAGACAAGACACAAGGCAGGAGGACATTGGCACTGTCTCTTAGGGCGCCCTACTCAGTCCACCTGTGGAACTGAGTCGCGGACCACCCTGTCCCACTGCGCGCCCTACACAGCCCGAGGAGGCTGGTCATGGACCACGCTGGGAGCGGGAAAAGCGCAGGAAGGATCCAGTCGAGGTGGGACTCCGACGAAGCTGATGTCATCCGAAGCACCAACACGGCTAGCAGGACAAGACTGCTCAGGAGCTCAGGACACCAGTCCACCTGCAGTCCTCTCCAACTCAGGAAAGACGTCGTCCGAGGGAGCAGGACCGACAGGACCAGAAGGCTCAGGAGCACAGACGTGAACACCAAAGAGGGCAGGACACCAGGAGGCGAAACACCAGGAGACGAACACTGGGACACCTGGACGAGGACCTCAGGCATGAAGACATAGCATGAAGACATAACTTGACATGGCGAGACGAAACGAAGAGGAGCTCCACGAAGAACACCTGACGGAGCTCTGGCAGGCAGGAGCCTCCAGAGTGAAGTAACTCCGATGCAAGGCGAAGACTGAAGAGACGGAGCAGCCCTTTATAGGGCTGGAGCAGGAAGTCCAATCTTAGGTGGGGCCAGCACACTTCCTGTGTCTGGCCCTTTAAATCTTGTAGAGAGACGCTCACCGGCGCCTAGGAGAAGCAGCAGGAGAGCTATGCAGGACCGCAGACAGCGGCCTGCACCGACGTACAGCGTCAGAAAAGGTAAGGCTGGGCCTGGACGCGGGCCCTGACGTCGGCAGCGGCTCTAGCCGCTGCAAGCAGCCTCGAGGGCGGCTCCAGCCGCCAGGAAAGACCAAGGCTTTTGCGGCCTCCAGCCGCGAGAGTGGTATCTGCGTCGGCAGCAGTCCCAGCCACGCTGAAGATGGCAGGAAGTCTGCGGCTCCGGCTGCAAAGAAGGCCCGACGGCGGTGTCCTGCCGCGTTGATGAAGCAGCGGCAGCATGGGGTGAGTGAGGGCCTGCTCGCGGGGAGACCCGTGGGCAGAGGTTCATAACACAATACATATATTTTAAATAGAATAAATAAATAAAATGAACAGTATATTGGCAGGCATAAAAAATACACAAATACTGCAGAGAGATATTGCAAAAGGTGGTAAACTATGAAATAATTGCTACTGTAAATAAATATATAAAATATCATACATAAAAGGACAGGCAGTTAAGGCCACAGTGCTTTGTGTTGCGGTACACGTGATCCCATAGAAATTGGTTGTGTGCTCAGCTTAGGGAGGGAGGGAAGTCAGTTGCCAGTGCTATGACCATTACATCTCAGAGGAGGTACTCCCTCCAACACTGTGACCAGTAAAAGTCCCCAGATATGTCATTCAGGGAGGGAAAGGAATGATCGAGATTGCTGAATGGAGAAAAACAAAGAGAAAAGAAAGCAAAAAAATATGCAATACATTAAAATATACTTGTACATATAAATATACATCAGTGAAAAATAAAATATAAAACGCAATAGCAGCAAGAATAATTTGCAACAATAATTTGCTCCAGGCAAATTAGCTGCAGCACCAATTAAAGTGTTTGCAGTTCCCTCTTCTGACCACTAGATGCCAATCTTATTACTGGCCGTGTGCCCTGAGTCAGAGCGTTCTCTCTGAATTTCCGCTCCTTTACTTTGCATTCTCTCCCTAGCTTTGCTGATTGGTTCTCTTTTCCCACTGGTGAGAATCTCATTGGATGAGAGACGGCCAATCAGCCTACGGTACAGTATTATTACCAGCTCCACAGGGGAGTAGAAACAGCTGTTTTCAGCCCAGTGCAAGCAGACATGTTGATCCCAGGGCAGAAAGACAGCTGGTATGTGTATTCTATGACTGCTTATTCTGCTGGCTCTCCCACTATCACAGAATTGCAGGAAACGGGGGCATATTAATTATACCATGTTTCACTCTCAGCCAAAAATTATTTGATTTTATTCCTTGTTTCACCAAAAATGAATGTCTGGGCCCAGGCCCACTCCGTGGTCGGGCGGCCCCGGGGCGGGAGCGAGCAGGTCGCGGCGAGGTCGTGAGGGGGGGGGGAGCGAGGCGGGGGGAAGCCGAGCAGGGCGCGTTGCCATGGCAACGGCAGCCCTGATTGGTCGACGGTCGCGCGAGTGGGTGCGGGGCGTGGGGGCACAGGGGGGGGGGGGGTGCGGGCGCAGGCAGGAGGATTCTTCGGGCGGCGGCACGGTGGTAGGCAGCAGGCTTTCTCCCCTCCCACCCGCCCTTATGTTGTCTGGTAGTACCAAATGTTTGTTGTCGCAGCTGTTTTTGGGGGGGTATGTGTCGGCGGATGGCCCGAGCCATAAAACTTATGTAATTGTTGATTGTTAAGCGGGTTTTCAGCAAAAGGATGGTGAGGACAACTGGGGGGGCTGTTGTCAAGGAGGAGCTCCTTGCTGACAAGTGGCGGGAGATGGCCGGCCGGACTCCTTGGAGGCTGGCGGCGGGAGTCCACCCAGGTTGGCTCCTTGCAGGCTGGCGGCGGGAGTCTGAACCCGGGGAGGGGCGTGCCGGATTGTCGAGCTGGGTGGCTGGAAGCGACCAGTCCTGCCGGGGGGCGGTGGATGGTCGATGGGGGTGGAAGCTGAAACCGCGTGGTTAATAGGGTTAATGTGTTATGACTGGCTCGGGCCTTCAGGTTAATAAAGCTGCGGCCTTAATTACCCAATATGATGTCTCTTGTAATTATTGGATTGTGAATGGGTGGCGGAGAACAAGTGAGGTCCTGGATGCCCATATTATACTTATGAGATAGTATTATGTTCAGGTTAAAGACACTCATAACTGCACACAAAAAATAAAATTTAGTATTTTTTGAGTAAGAAGATTTTTAAGGGATTTGTATTCATTTATTGCGTATTTACTATTTCAATTATTTTCCACCCACCCATAATGGCTCTGGCCAGATTACAATAGAAATATTAAAATAAGTACAATAAAATTAAACAGTACTTATCAAGACCCACATACAACAATGATATACAGTACATCCAAAATAAAATCACATCATTGACGTAAAAATAGCAATGGTTCTTTAGCAATTTAACTTGGATCTGTTGGAGTTTATTTTTTTTTAATCTTTTACAGCCTGTCCCGGAGGGCCAAAGACCCCATGTAATGATCATGGTAGGTGTGATGACGGATACAGAGGAACAGGAAAGTGCAAATGCAATGTTGACTTCAATGGGACATCATGTGAGTTGTGCCTGCCTGGAAAATATGGCCCAGACTGCAAAGGTATGTTTCACTGTATTCAGTGATGGATGAATCAGAAAAAAAAAAGGGGGGGGGGGAGGAGTTTGTAACTGCTTTAAAATACTTTGCTCCATATACTCAGTTCTTTCTGCCTGTGTGTTGACAATCTGAGGGCTGTGCAGTTATTGTCTGGTCTTGCCATGGACTGAGATACTTCCCATGCCACATGGCCAAGAATAGACTACCGGAACATGATAGACTAGATGCCTTAGCTTGAAGATATTTTATTGGCACCTATATTTAAACAGAGCTCTTTTTCGTGCTGATATTAAGTTGGAGGAACCAAAAGAATTAAAAAAAAATGAAAAAAAAAAAGCGTGCTGGTGGTCAGGTTAGGAAAAGGGACATTCAATTAACAAGCGTCCATTTTCCTAACCCGTGGCTGTGCTCAGGTTAGGAAAACGGATGCTCGTAAAATTGGGCGTCCGTTTTCCTAACCCGCTGACAGCCAACCTCTCCTGGGCGCCCGATGCCGAGGAGGCGCTAGGGACGCGCAGTTGTCCCTAGCGCCTCCTTGTAGCACGGCAACCTCATTTAAATATTGTATCGCACACCCAAGAGAGGTGGCTGGGCACGCATTAGGAAAGTGGGCGCTCAACACTGAGCGCCCATTTTCCGCACGACTTTACTGTATCAGCCTGATAGTGGCAAGTAAGTGAGAGACAGAGAGTGTGTGACAGACGGGGATTGCGTGTCGGTGAGAGGCAACAAGAGTATGTGTCTGTGTATGACACAGAAAGTGTGTGTATGATAAGATTCCCATGGGGGATTTCCATGCAAAACAAATTAACAAATTCTGCAAAATTCTATGGACTTTGCCAAAATTAACACAATATAATCACTGTCTTTGAGTAATACTTAATTTAAAATACATCCTTTTGTTTTTTTGCAGAATTCCCCCCGGAGTACTGTAAAGGCACCTCAACCCCCCCTCCCCCCTCCCTCAGGCTTGACACAGCCTCCCCTAGCTCTCCTTGTCTCTTCCCGCAGGTCTCCTGGCTCCAGGCTCAGCCCCCTAAGCTTGCTATCTTCTTCCTCCTCATATTTGACATGGCCACCCAAGTTTTACTCTTTTCCTCTGCCCAGGCTGCGGATGTGGGGAGAGTTACAAGGCAGGATACTAGGAATTGGGGGGTGGGGGTTAAGAGGCAGGGAAGAGGATGTTGGGGGAGGGAAGGGCCAACTCCTATCCCTGCTGCTCATGTGCAAAATTATGCACCCGAGAATAGGGCACACACACGCATGTCCTGGTAAAACTTGGAGGGGAAATCGGATGGATGGTGTAGAACAGCTTGACGCTTAATGCTTGGAAGACAGAAATTGTTTGGATCAGCTGCTTCCTGCTGTCTTCCTACTTAATGGTTCAAGGATATTGATTTCCCTTTTCCAGCAGAGGATCAGGACCTATGTGTGCAGTTTGATTCTCAATTAACATTAAAACCACCAATTCAAAATGATCTGAAATCCTAATTGTATAAAATGAGGCTTGTGTGTTGGCTGAAATATATTCTTACTGCTAATGACTTTTGGACTGTAGTTCAGTCCATTGCTCTGAAGGCCATGGATTATTGCACTCACTTCCAAAAATTCAGCTCCAGGTGCTTCAAATGCTGCAGAATTATGCTGCACTTTAATCACCGACAGTACTCTCAGGGATCACATTACACCCAAGTTACACGAGTCACATTAGCTGCCAGCCTATTACTCAGAGGACTAACTCCAAAGTGACTGTACTTAGATATAAAACTCTTAGGGAGGGTGGTTTATCATATTTGAAATATTTGTTAAAATCTTATGTTCTATCACATTCTTTGCAGTCCTCTGATAAAAAGCTACTTGTTATACCAGGGGTCGGGAACCTTTTTGGCTGAGAGAGCCATGAACGCCACATATTTTAAAATATAATTCCGTGAGAGCCATACTTACTACAACCCCCTACTCTCCTGACGCCCCCATGACCTGCCAAATTAATTTACTACAACCCCCCCCCCCAAGACCTGCCAAAAGTCCCTGCTGATCCAGCGGGGGTCCAGGGCTCACAGACAAATCTTTAATAAAAAAGTAAAAATCTAACAAAACCCCCCACCCTCCTGATGCCCCCCAAGACCTCCAAAATTAATTTACTACAACCCCCACCCTCCTGACCCCCCCCAAGACCTGCCAAAAGTCCCTGGTGGTGCAGCGGGGGTCCGGGAGCAATCTCCTGAACTTGGGCTGTCGGCTGCCAGTAGTCAAAATGGCGCCGACGGCCCTTTGCCCTCACTATGTCACTGGGGTCGACCAATGGCGGTGGTAGCCCCTGTGACATAGTAAGGGCAAAGGGCCGTCGACGCCATTTTGATTACTGGCAGCCGACGGCCCTTTGCCCTTACTATGTCACAGGGGCTAACCGCCACCCTTGGTCTACCCCAGTGACATAGTGAGGGCAAAGGGCCATCGGCGCCATTTTGACTACTGGCAGCCGACAGCCCAAGTCCAGGAGATCGCTCCCGGACCGCTCCTGGACCCCCGCTGGACCACCAGGGACTTTTGGCAGGTCTTGGGGGGGTCAGGAGGGTGGGGGTTGTAGTAAATTAATTTTGGAGGTCTTGGGGGGGGCGTCAGGAGGGTGGGGGATTTTGTTAGATTTTTACTTTTTTATTAAAGATTTGTCTGCGAGCCAGATGCAGCCATCAAAAGAGCCATATCTGGCTCCCGAGCCATAGGTTCCTGACCCCTGTGTTATACCATCTCACAAAGAGGCACATCTGCAAAATACCCGATGGCATGCCTTTTTCATCATGGGCCCTGATGTGTGGACTTCTGTACCCATCCATGATGTTCGATATTGCTATAGAGAGGCCAATATTCAACCTGTAGGCCATTTAGTGGACAAGTTACCCATGTTAAGTTAGCCAGATAGCTTGACCTGTATATTCAAGGGGATATGTCCCATTGAATATACTAGCCTAAAGTTATCCAGTTACACGTAACCAGGTAACTAAAATAAACCTAACCAGCTATGTCTGGGCTTTAAAAGATATCTGGTTAAGTAGCAGTGACAGACAAGTTAAAAAAAAAAAAAAAAGGTAAAGGGGCCTGCAGCCCGATTTTCCTCACTCCCCCCCCTCCCCCCCCCCCCAAAAAAACAAAAAAACAACATTTTGTATACGGCCTGTTGGGCCCATGTACCCTCTCCTGAAATATATGAAATTGCTGCCCCTGTGCCAACCCATTCCTATTTCAAAACAGGTATTAATCCAGCATCGTTCCCCCAGTTCCTCAGAAGCAGATCTAAAGTTATCCAGCTGACCTAGTTGGATATACCCACTATTTGGCTAGGATAGCCAGATATCTCAGCCCCTCGCTGGAACACCCCCGAAATGCCACATTTGCCATTTAGACAGGTAACGTTTCAGTTATCCGTCTAAAGGCTTTTGAATATCTGCCTCAGAATGTTTAGGAAAACAGCTGAAGGCTTTTCATTTTCTTCAACCCTTTGCTATTGATATACAGGTTATTTGATTTTTTTTTTGTATTATTGTGGCAGTTTAAATGATGAGTGTTTAATAAACAGCTAATAGTGTTTTACTTTCTGTAAGCTTTTGCTACTGATTAGGGGTGTGCATTTGTTAAATAAATGGCACATCCGAAACAAAAAAGGCTGTTTTTGGTGGCAAACACTAGGCAAACCCACCCCTCCAGATGTTTGAAGGAGCACTGCCAGTGGTAGAAGCTGTAAAACTCCTAAAAAGTATTCAAAGTCCAAAAATCTCTCTTCCTTCTCAGTGGGTGGGAATCAGTGGCAAAATAATTCCTCCTGAAAACACAAGAATACAATTTCTGCAGAAATACTTCTCTCTTGTGTTCTGGCAGGTCACTGCTGTCCCTCTTTAGATTGGGTGGCAAAGAATCACAGCATCTTATCCTGACACCCCCCCCCCCCCCCCCCCAAGGCATGGGTGAAAATCCTCCTTAGGCAAGAGCAGGCTAAAAAAAATGTCAGCTCTTCCAAAAACTCCTCTTCCACTCTCACCATGACAATCCCTCCCAGACCTGGAGGGTATTGGGCAGTAGAGGTGTGAATTGTGTAATCGATCGTCTTAACGATCGATTTTGGCTGGGGGGGAGGGAAATCTGATCGAGTTTTTTTTTTCTAAAAATCGTTAAAAATCGTAAATCGGGGGAGGGCGGGAAAACCGGCACACCAAAAAAAACCCTAAAACCCACCCGAACCTTTAAAACAAATCCCCCACCCAAAATGTTTAAATTACCTGGGGTCCAGTGGGGGGGGGGGGCCCAACGCGATCTCCTCCCGCTCTCTGGCCACCGCTGCATTGAGAAATGGCGCCGGTGGCCCTTTGCCCTTATCATGTGACAGGGCAAAGGTAGCGCCGGCGCCATTTTGAAGATTGGCAATACGGCCCGCGTGCAGGAGGTCGCTCCCGGACCCCCGCTGGACTTTTGGCAAGTCTTGTGGGGGTCAGGAGGGCCCCCCCCCCAACCTGATATGTTTAATTTTATGTCATGCGTGCAAGTACACGCGTACCATTTAAAATATCCCTGCCGCACGTATGTGTGCAGCCTTTACGCGTATGTTTTAACATGCTCGCAAAAGTGATCATGGGGGGGAGAGAAAGAGAGAGAGAATTTGACACTCTATATATCTCCCACTGTAAGGGAGCACTTTCAACTCAGGGTGAGTTTTGGGAGGGGGAGCGGTGTTACAAGGGTCTAAAGACTCTTGCGTCCTAGGCAGACCAATGTGACACTGCCCCCTCCCAAAACACACCCTGAGCTGAACACATCCCTTTTACAGTGGGAGATCTATAGAGCGTCAGATTGTCTCTCTCTCTCTCTCGCCCTCTTTCCCTCTGCAGTAAAGTTAAGCAGGTAACATAGCAACATGCGCCATGATCCTCCTTATTCTTGACGCGTGCACAGGTATATACTTACTAGGGATGTGAATCGTTTTTGAACGATTAAAATTATCGTCAGATAATTTTAAAATCGTCCAAAATCGTTAGAGTGCACGATACAATACAAATGCCCCCGATTTATCGTCAGGGGCATTTGTATTGTATCGTTAAATAAGGCGCGGGAAAACCGGCACACCAAAAAAACCCTAAAACCCACCCCGAACCTTTAAAACAAAACCCCCACCCTCCCGAACCCCCCCAAAATGTTTTAAATTACCTGGGGTCCAGTGGGGGAGGAGTCCCGACGCGATCTCCAGCTCTCTGGCCACGGCTGCGTTGAGAAATGGCGCCGGTGGCCCTTTGCCCTTATCATGTGACAGGGCAAAGGTAGCGCCTGCGCCATTTTGGTTCCTGGCTCCCGACGTCACGCGTGCAGGAGATCGCCCCGGACCCCCGCTGGACCCCCAGGGACTTTTGGCCAGCTTGGGGGGGGGGCCTCCTGACCCCCACAAGACTTGCCAAAAGTCCAGCAGGGGTCCGTGAGCGACCTCCTGCACGCGGGCCGTATTGCCAATCTTCAAAATGGCGCCGGCGCTACCTTTGCTCTCACTATGTCATACGGGCAACCGTCGCCCGTATGACATCACGTCAGGACCCCCCCCACTGGACCTCAGGTAATTTAAAACATGTTGGGGGGGTTCGGGAGGGTGGGGGATTTGTTTTAAAGGTTCGGGGTGGGTTTTAGGGTTTTTTTGGCGTGCCGGTTTTCCCGCGCCCTATTTAACGATACAATACAAATGCCCCTGACGATAAATCGGGGGCATTTGTATTGTATCGTGCACTCTAACGATTTTGCCCTCACTATGTCATACGGGCGACCGTCACCCGTATGACATAGTGAGGGCAAAGGTAGCGCCTGCGCCATTTTGAAGATTGGCAATACGGCCCGCGTGCAGGAGGTCGCTCCCAGACCCCCGCTGGACTTTTGGCAAGTCTTGTGGGGGTCAGGAGGCCCCCCAAGCTGGCCAAAGGTCCCTGGGGGTCCGGGTCGCTCTCCTGCACGCGTGACGTCG
Source organism: Rhinatrema bivittatum (assembly GCF_901001135.1). NCBI lineage: Eukaryota > Metazoa > Chordata > Amphibia > Gymnophiona > Rhinatrematidae > Rhinatrema > Rhinatrema bivittatum. The sequence continues at coordinate 215,186,463 of NC_042618.1, read as the reverse complement.
GGAGCCAGGAACCAAAATGGCACCGGCGCTACCTTTGTCCTGTCACATGATAAGGGCAAAGGGCCACCGGCACCATTTCTCAACGCAGCCGTGGCCAGATAGCTGGAGATCGCGTCGGGACCCCCCCACTGGACCCGAGGTAATTTAAAACATTTTGGGGGGGTTCGGGAGGGTGGGGGATTTGTTTTAAAGGTTCGGGGTGGGTTTTAGGGTTTTTTTTGGCGTGCCGGTTTTCCCGCCCTCCCCCGATTTACGATTTTTAACGATTTAAAAACAAAAAAAACACGACGATCAGATTTCCCTCCCCCCCCCCTGCCAAAATCGATCGTTAAGACGATCGATCACACGATTCACACCCCTAATACGTACGTACTTTATTTATTTATTTATTCAGTTTTATATATCCGGCATTCGGTGCAGCCATCATAATGGTTTACAAGATTCAAACAGAATACAGAAAATTAAACATAGTTAATCATTGCAAAAATAACAGAGGGGAGGGATGGTGAGAAGGTGGAGAGGGCGGGGGGGGGGGGGGGAAGGGAAGAAATGGAAAGAAAGGAGGTTGGTAATGGTATTGGGATTTATTCATCTTAGAGGTCGACTCTTAGTGTTTCTTAAAAGTTCATAGTGGTATGACTATGGTTGATGCCAGTTGTTTCTGTTTCTTTCTTGCGTGGGTTTGGTTGGTGGTACTGATTGTAGTTAGATTGTTGATTTAACTGATCGTTAATGTAGACTTTGAGGAAAAGCAGAGTTGTTAGATCTTTCCTGAATGTTTTAATGTTAGTCTGTGCTCTCAAATCAGGTGGTAGAGAGTTCCATATTTTTGGGCAGGCGATGGAGAATGCTCTATTTCTTGTGGTTGATAGGTGAACATCTCTGATGGGAGGAATTGTTAGACGAAAAGTGTTATTTGATCGAAGGTTCCTATGGTTATTTTGTGGAGTAATTTTTAAACCTGTTTGTTTTTGATGATCGGAGTGTACAATGTGTATGATGGTCAAGATCTTATGTTCAATTCGGGATTTTATAGGAAGCCAGTGTAGTGAAGTTAGTATGGGGGTGATGTGATCATTTTTTTTCCAGTTAGAATTCTGGCTGCTGAGTTCTGTAGAATCTGCAGAGGTTTGATGTTGTTGTAGGGAAGGCCAATCAGCAGGGAATTGCAGTAATCTATGGTTGAGAAGATTATTAGTTGCAGAACAGTTCTGAAGTCTAACGAGTTTAGGAAAGGTTTTATACGTCTTAGGATTAGGAGTTTGTGATATCCTTCTTTGATTTTGGTTGTTATGTGGTTATTGTAGGATAGGTTTTTGTCAATGATTACTCCAAGGTTTCTGGCGTGAGTGACAGGGGAAATTGGGTTAATTTGATTGTTAGCTGTGAGTTGAGGTGGTGGTGTTAGATAGGGTTTTTTGTCCATGATGATTATTTTGGTTTTGTCAATGTTGATTATGAGTTTTAATTTTGTAAGGCGTTGTCTGATTGAGTCAAGTAGAATAGATGTTTCTTTGTATGTTTCACCAATGGAGTTTTTGATGGGAATTAGAAGTTGTATGTAATCTGCATAGAGGAAGTGGGTGATTTGAAGATCATTTAGTAGCTGGTAAATGGGTAAAAGATATATGATGAACAAAGTGGCAGATAATGCTGAGCCTTGTGGAACTCCAGTATTGAGGTTAATTTTCTTAGAGATGTTATTGTTGAATGATACTTGGTAGCTTCTGTTAGAAAGATATGATGAGAACCATTGTAGAGTAGTATCGGCTAAACCAATTTCTGTCAATCGTTCTAGGAGTATTTGATGGTTTACTGTATCAAATGCTGAGGAGAGGTCGAGGAGTATGAGTAGGTATTGTTTTCCATTGTCAAATCCTCTTAGTATAGTGTCGTTTAATGAAAGAAGGAGAGTCTCAGTGTTGAGGTTCTTTCTGAAACCATATTGGGTTGGGGATAGGATGTTGTTTGTTTCAAGGTATTTATCAAGTTGGGCATGAACAGCTTTTTCGATGATCTTGGCTATGAAGGGTAGGTTAGAAATTGGGCAGTAGTTTGTTAGGTATTTTGGGTCGAGGTTATTTTTTTTTTAGTATAGGTTTGATTATTGCCGATTTGAGGCAATTGGGGTAACTTCCTTCAGTAAGAGATAGGTTGATGATCTTCCCAGCTTCTTAAAATTTTCGTTGTTCGCGTGCAGCCCACATATGTGTGTATGGGGCCGGTTTTGCACAAACAACATTTTTAAAATCTACCTGTGAGGGCGTAAGCTAGAGATAATTTTAGATAGGGGAGACCTAAGGGTCTCAATATATACAATAACATTATGCAAAACACTGGGCTTTTCTAGATAAGGAAGAATACCAGAAAATGACTCAGGTTACATCTTGATGTATCTCAAGTCAAAAAACTTCTTGGAGTCTATGCTGACCCCCAGCTTTAGCACCCACTTCTCCCCCAATTCACTGCCTGCCTCTCCAAATCCTGGTACTTGGCTTGACTGAGAGAGCAAGAGAGACTAAGCGAGATTACTGATGACTATTGTAAGACATATGAGCCATCGCCCTTGGCAGTACCCCTCTCCCACCTCATGGTTCTCTACAGTCATCTCCAGTAAAGTCAACTACATCAACAGAACATATTACTGATTGCTTCTGTTGGTACTCGGGCTCCTGAGAACAAAGGAGGCAAAGAATTATGTTTTTCCTTCCATGTTTCATCATCCATATGACCTAGCTTTCTTGTTTTGTAGACTGTGTGTGCACCGAGCATGGAGAGTGTGATGAAGGCTTCACTGGTTCAGGAGAGTGTATCTGTGAAACTGGATGGACGGGCAGATTCTGCGAAACAAAATTAGGTTTCTGGCTTTTTTTTTCAGATTACCTGCATGCAAACAACAAGAAAAAAACTTTGCAGCTCTCAGAGTTGCTAAAACATCCCGAAGAATGCTAAATTGGCTGAAATGGACTAAAAGGTCATGCCATGTATAGTACAATTTAGCAAAACAAAGGATTTTACCAAAGAACCATTAAAACTGTTAAAAATTATGAGGTCCCTATTGAGTAAATTCAGCAAGTGGGAAAGTTATCTGGGTGAATTTAGGCCAAGTATTTTTTGACTTGTATAGCTAACTTTGCCCAGGTAATGCAGATCAATGCTACCCAGACAAAGTAAAAATGTACTTCAAGAATGCCTCTAGTGCCACCTTTTTCTACTCAGGTAAATTTTGTATGGGTAATGAGTTGCCCAGATAAAATTTAGCTGAGGAGTAGAAGAAAATGTCGGGTTTTATCCAGTAACTCCAAACATTACCCAGTCTAACCTTTAAATATTGACCTCCATATTAAAAGTACAGAAAGGACTGTCTAAGCTTATCTGGCTAACTTTAGACCTGCTATGGGCCTCGTCTAACTTATCTGGTTAACTTAACTGGATAAGGCTGAATATCGCTACTTATTTGACTAAGTTAGCCGGATAGGTAGCATCGCCCAGTTACACCCACTGACTACACGGCTAACTATTTAGCCAGATAAGTGACTTATCTGGCTAAGTGATATAGCTGGATATTTAATGACAGCCACTAAGCCGGATAAGTCCAACTTATCTAGTTAAGTAGCATTTGAATATGGATTCCCCACATTCTAAAAAAAAGCTGAGCCCTTAAATTTAAGTCCCTAAGGTGCCAATTTTCAGCTAAACTTAAGTGACAAAAGGGTCAATTTGCAAAGAGTTTAGGTTGCTAAATTTTGGAGTTAATGTCTTAAATTGTCCCTTTAGAAAATTTACTAAGGATAAGCCCCTAAGTTTAGCTTCTTAGTTTTACTAGGACCCTAAAACATGGATAGCTATGGGGTGGAGTTAGTGCAAGGAAACAGAGTTAGGTTCTTAGCACTAATTTTCAGCACCTAATTTGAAATTTGGGCAAATGAATACCAGCCCTAAATTTAGATGTCTACATTTAGGTGAATTTTCAACTGAAAATTTAGGCCCTTAAGTTTGGCTGAAAATAGGCGCCTAACTTAGGACCTTGACTTAGTCGCCTAAATTTAGGAGCTCAGCTTTTTTTTGACTATCAGCCTCCAGGTTTTCAGATAAAAATTCACCTTAATTTGGGGGCCCAAATCTTAGGGGCCTATACTTAGGATTGCTATTCATTTGCCTAGATTTAGGGTCCTAGGTTAGGTGCCTAGTGCTGAAAATCAGTGCCAAACATATTTTCCCCCCCCTGCCCTAACCACCACTATAACCACCCACTTTTTAGGCTTCTAAATTTCGGCACTCAGCCCTAGTAAATTTTCAAAGTGGTCATTGTAGGAGCCTAACTCCCAAAGTTAGACACCTAAACCCAGCCTCTTAGGCTCTTAAGTTGAACATAGATGTCGAAGTTTAAGAGTTCAGCTTTTTTTTTATATCAGCCTCTAAGTGGGTTGCTGCAGCAACAGGAGATAAAGTGACTTGGCCAAGGTCACAAAATGTGTCAGTGTAGAAAATGAGATTTGAACTCTGATTCTTAGTCCATTGTTCTAACCACTCCTCACTTGATAAAACTAATGAATATTTAACTTGTATTCAGGAGTCATCTCCACCAACTACTTTGCTGGTTCTCTGTTACAGAGTATTTTGTGCTAGAATTTCCTTTCCTAGGAATGTTAATTTGGTTTATTTATTTTAGTTTGTTTGAGTTTTTTGTGATCCAGAAGTTTCTTCCTGTTCCTTTAGGCTGGCAGCTTCAATCAGAACAAATGCTACGATACTGGTGCCATGACCTTTCCTCCCAACACCCCTCCCCCCAAGCCCCAGAAGACCCCATCAAACCCTCCCCAAGCTGGTCCAGGAAGAGGATACAGCCTTACCTCCTTCTGGCTTGGCATCCATTGTTGCTCTGACAACAATGCCCTAGTCTAACATCATTCTCAGAGCAACACTGGATGCCAAGTCAGGAGGAGGAAAGATGTCATCCTCCTCCCAGCTCGGCTTGGGAGGTTTCTAGCGGGGGTAGGAGGGAGGATGCCTCTCCACTGCTTTTACCTTTGGGCTGAAGGGAGAGGGCACTGGGGGGAGTGCTGTTGGCCCACCCAATGAACTTTTAATTTCAAGCAAGAGGGAAGGAGGGTCATGGGATGGGGGTAGGGGGAGGTAAAATAAGTATTCAACCCCCCCCCCCCCCTCTAACTGATCTTTCAGCTTTGGGTGGGAAGGAGGGGGCGGTATCACAAAGAACTATAAACATCCCCTGCCTGAATTTTCCCTTCAGGCACGAGGAAGGGAAGCTCTAGATGGCCAAATTTAAACCCACTATAGCAGCGCTCAGATTTGGTCAGTCATTTTAGGCAAATAGTACTGAAAATCAGAGCTAGCCATTTAACTTTCATCCCTGGGCCCATCCAGATTTCGTCCAGATAAAGTCAGCCACTTAGGGGGCTAAATTTAGCCACTCAGCCCATTACATTTTGAAAGTCTTTGATCTAGCTGGTTAAGTCCATACATGGCCAGCTAGATTATTTGAAAACGCCAAACTCTACCATCAGCTGTATTTTATGACAGGGGTTCTCAGTGAGTGCCACAAACAGGTTTGGATTTCAGGATATCCACAATGAATATTCATCAGATGTATGTGCATATGTATGGTCTAAAAAAAAAGGCCACTTTGCATAGCTCTGAAATCCCTAACTTTTATGGCACTTGAGGACTGTCATTAAGGATCCTTCTTTACAATCTCAAAGCTTCATTTTCCCCATCTCTGTTTCATTCTTCACAGTTCTTCCGCCAGTCTGCTCACCTCCTTGTTCTGATAATGCCATTTGTAGAGAAGACAGCTTGTGCCAATGTAAGAAATACTACGAGGGAGATGGAATAACATGCACAGGTAAATTTAGCACACTAAACATTCTACCAGGTTTCATTTAAGAATGTTTTATGTTAACAATGAAACCTAAAGATCAGTGTTAAACTTTGCCAGTCATAGCACCCTAGGTGAGTTGAAGGGAAGGATTGAAGGCTTCTTCAACTTAGTCACTCATGAAATCCATCCTGAGACTTCATTATTGGACTATGAAATGGGCTCCAGTCTGAAGTCTTAATAATAAAAATGTTCTGTGCTTCTGTATGGTTTTAGCTACATTTGGAAAGACTCTGAGCTTACAGTTCAGAAACTGGGTTTCCTGATGTTTAAAAAAAAAACGAAGAGCCAAGTCTCTGTCCTGATTCAAAACAAAATTAACAATCTTCTTTTCATTCACTTCCAAAGTCTGTGTTAGATTGAAAAAAATCTAAAGAAATTTGATCCTCACCCTTCTTCACAAAATGGAGAAGATAACAAAATGGAGAAGATACCTCCGATGTCTCTTCCACCACCGACCACAAAGCAGACACCAACGTGCTGCTGCTGCAGGACGCCTGCTCCTCCTCCTCTTCGACCGGCAGAGCACCCTGCAGCCAATCCAAGGCAGGGCGCGCTGGTGAGCTCATCGCTCGGCGACTCATTGGGATTTAAATCCCAGTCTCCACCAGGCGCCTTCCTTTCGTTCCATGGACCCGACGGACGCTCCGGGTAGAGGCGGGAGATCAGGCCTGCTCAGTCAGCACTGAGAGCCCATCGGGGTAAGGCCTTTTAATTAATCTCACTTACCTCCGACGTCTCTTCCACCGCCAACCATGAGGCAGACACCAACGCGCTGCTGCTGCAGGACACCCGCCCCTCCTCCTCTTTGACTGGCAGAGTGCCCCACAGCCAATCCAAGGCAGGGCGCGCCGGTGAGCGCATCGCTCGGCGACTCACTGGGATTTAAATCCCAGTTTCTATCAGGCGCCATGCTCCGGGCAGCATGCGCCAAAGGCGCCAGCCCCTTTGTGCGCCCCTTCGTGCAGCACCATAGTGAAGCATCAGAGTATTACAGAGTGCTTGCCCCTCATCTCGTTCAACCTGCTCTCTCAACACAGGCTTTTGACCTACTCCCTCCCACCAACTCAGCCTACCTCCAGTTCCCCTCCTGTCCACAATTCCTCATCCCACTAAACCAAAGATGCCCACCTTCCCCATCCCCATTATCAGAAATCCCTACAAAAACCGTACTAAACCCATTACCCTCCCTACCATCCAACAGAAGAGGCTGATTCCCATTATGATCTCACCCATCACTCAATTCCTCGGCCTCTCCCTTTTTTTTGCTAACTCTTTGCTATGCCCAATCTCTCACGAAAAAAACCCACATCCTCAACGACTATCTGTTGGACTTCAAACCTGACATATGCACGATTACAGAAACGTGGCTGAAACCCACTGACATAGCTTTAACCAACCAACTACCTATACAGCTCCACCTATTCTCAATCCCTAGACTTAAAAAAAGAGGTGGTGGACTACTATTAGCTGCTAAAAAAGAACTAAGATTAACTCCCCAACATACAAATTCAGCATCCAAACTTGAATTCGCTGTCTTCAAATCAAAACATCTTCAAATATGTCTAATCTACACCCCTCCAGGGCTCCTAGACTCAGACCCCTCTCCCCTAATTGAACGCATTGCCAAACACATCAACACGGATGCCCCAGCCATCATCATGGGAGACTTTAACTTACACATTGACTCTACACCTCAGTCCCCCAACTGTGAAACTCTACTATCCTCCCTCAGTTACATGGGCTTCAAACAAATCATAAACAGTCCCACTCACAAAGCAGGACATACCCTGGATCTAATCTTCATAAATGCAGGCCTTACTCTCTCCTCCACGCCTATATGCTCCCCAGTTCCATGATCTGACCATTGGATGATCACTACTGACCAAGAGATTATGGAGATCCCATCCCCCTCTTTCCCCAAAACTACAATTCAATTCAGGAAACCCTGCACCATGGACAACCTCAGCTCTCATCTCTCCAGAGAACTAGTTCATCTTGATCTCTCAGATGCAGACTCGGCCACTGCTCCATGGTTCAATATCATGAACAATGTAGCAGAACAAACATGCCCCATAACTACGAAAGTACTAAACCCCACCCCCGATAATAGAAAACCCTGGTTCACACCGGAACTGAAGATACTCAAACAAGAACTAAGAAGCAGAAAACGTAAATGGCACAAAAATCCCTCCACAACGACATTGGCCACCTATAAATCCCACATGCACAGTTACAGGAACTCCATCCTCCACACAAAGAGAGATTTCTTCGCCCGAAAAATCCATCACTTCATATTTGACCCAAAGGCCTTGTTCTCCTACGTCACTGCTCTCACCAAACCTTCCCCACCTACTATCCCCGATGACCAAGCACTACTCAAATCTACAGAACTTGCTACTTACTTTGAGAAAAAAATTACCAACTTTATAGCCCCGCTTATCTCATCCAATCTCCAGCCCCCACCCCCTTACACCCCTACCAACCACCGGACAACAAACTTTGAATCATTCAAACCCACTTCATCCCTTGAGATAGAAACCATGCTCAAGAAGATGAAACCCTCCTCTCACCCGTAGGATCCTATACCTTCAAAACTATTCATGTCCATCCCAAAAACCATCGCTAAGCCTCTGGCAGAAATCATCAATTGCTCTTTATCACAAGGATTAGTACCAGACTCCCTAAAACTTGCCATTCTCAAACCATTATTAAAGAAACCTAACTTGAATCCAGCTGATCCCGCTAACTTTCGCCGTATAGCTAACCTACCGTTTATAGCTAAACTCTTGGAAAAAATTGTCAACAAGCAACTCACAGAATACCTCGACGAACACAAGATCCTTGCCCCCGCTCAGTTCGGATTCCGCAAATCGTTAAATACTGAATCCCTCTTAATCTCGCTCACGGGCACCATTCTCCTGGGCCATGAAAAAAGACAACCATATCTTCTCACACTTCTAGATATTTCTGCGGCTTTCGACACTGTGAACCACTCAATGCTCATAGATCGACTCTCAGACATTGACATCACAGGAACTGCACTCAGTCAGTTCAAGTCATTCCTTAGCAACCGGAATTTCAAGGTCAGAATCAACAACAAAGAATCCCACCCAGTCAGCTCCACCCTGGGAATCCTACAAGGATCATATCTCTCCACGACGCTTTTCAACATTTACCTTCTCCCGCTCTGCCATCTACTTGCAAGTCTAAAGATAACTCATTTTATCTACGCCGACGATGTGCAAATCCTCATCCCGATCATGGATTCCCTCTCCAAAACCCTCTGTTTCTGGAACAGTTGTCTATAGTCCATCAACCACCTCCTCACCAGCCTCAACCTAGTCCTCAACACTAACAAAACTGAGATCCTTATTATCACCCAGGATGACAAAAACGGGGAAATCAACAAACTCCCTACATCCCAAAAGACTGACATCTCCCATGTGAGAGACCTTGGTGTAATTCTGTACAACCGTCTAAACCTAAAAAAAATTGTCAACAACACCACAAAAGAATGTTTCTACAAATTACAAATTCTAAAAAAGCTGAGACCCCTCCTCCATCTTCAGGACTTCCGCACGGTGCTTCAATCTATCATCTTCTCAAAAATCGACTATTGTAACTCTCCTCTTCTCAGACTCCCAGCTAACACCACTAGACCCCTTCAGTTGTTACAGAACTCCACCGCCAGGATTCTGACCAACACCAACAAAGGAGAGCATATTACTCCCATCCTTCGGAATCTTCATTGGCTCCCCATCAAATTCAGAATTCTCCACAAAGTCCTCACGATGATTCACAAATCCATGCACAATCTAACCCCTCTTGATTTAAACATCCCTCTTCGACTCCTCTAAACCAATAAGAACAGCTTACAAAGGCACTCTGTATGCCCCCCTGCCAAGACCTCTCTAAGGAAACGTGCCCTATTGACTGTGGGCCCCCCACAATGGAATGCTCTCCCCCCTGTTCTCCGTCAGGAACCCTGCCCGTTGATCTTCAAAAAAAGCTTAAAACGTGGCTCTTCAGACAAGCATTTCCCTAAAGGATGATCGTTCTCACACCCATAACAGGGCAGGATGCTTTTATTAACTCTTGATAGGGCCTCCCTCCTGCTGGCAGGCTCTGCCACTCACTAGCTCACATTTATCAAATATTTTATCACCAATCGGTGTAATCTTCAACCAAAACTTCCTCTTCTCGTGGCCCCGACCTCCCATCCGCAGAGAAAGCTTTTCAACTTATTAGAGAACCAGCAGTCTCTTAGGCACCTGTTGTAACCCTCTTGTTAACCTACTGTTAGCTTCCCCACCTGAGGTAATCCTCTTGCTAATCAACCATAAGCAATCTCTACCCCCTCGCATACCAGATCCTTACCCTTCTCCTGCCACAGAAGTAACTCTGAGTACCTCAGAGAAGGTAGTGGTCATTTCGATTCCGTTTCACTCTTGTAAGTTATTTATATTATATGTTAGCAGTTTGTATTTAACTTCCTGGGTCCCAGTTCGATGTAACCCCTGTTCTATGTAATGTTTTTCCAATTAAGTTGTTTCGCTGTAAACAGTGATATGTATTGTTACATGAATGTCGGTATAAAAAAGTTCAAAATAAATAAATAAATAAATAAAGGGAGTGTTGAGATATTGCCAAAACCTCTAACATGTACCTTTTGAATACTTCCAAGTCACCAGCTTAGGGAAATTAATGCATTTATGATGCCCAATCATATTTTCCAATCTTTCAATTTTATTATGGAAAAAAACATTAACTGTCATCAAATGCTCTTCTCGACCTTCAATTTTCTTTATCTTTCTTCAATCACATTTCAACTGCTTTGAATTTTCCTCCATCTTGACTTTCAAGTTAATTATTTTCACCATAGAGTTTTAAAACTAAATTGAAGAATTATTAATATGAGCTACGAGCAATTTCTCCAAGCTGGCAACAGCTTCCAGAGATTGTCCAGATTTACTGCTTTGGGTTTAGCCAAAGTTGATAAAGGAAACGTAGAAACAAACAAATTTGCCTCTAATCCAATGGATTGTTCAAAACCTCCAGTAGGTATGTCAGTGATAAGGATATGTCTCCCCTAGATCAGCTGCCACCACTGCTCCCATCACCACTGAAATCTGCTTTTGAAGCTGTTCCTCTCACACCGGCCACTGCTACTGCTGTTGGCATCTCTGGTGCACCAGACAAGCCACCCCCCCCACCCCCCCCATTCAGCTCTCCAAAATCATCAGAGAACAACCGGTGGGGGGCTGAATGGAAACCACTTGCTGGATCCATTGGGCCTATCTTGATCTTGGGGGAAAAAGACAGCTCTAACTGTAGAGAGGTCAACAGCTCTTCCTATGCTGTACCATTCAGGGGGTGTCCCCCAAAAATCCTGATGGTCCCTCAGAACAAACTAAGAAATGATCTATAAGTCAGTTGATAGGGCTGGCTGTTTCATTGGAAAAGCTTGAGTTTGCCTTTCTGCTTAACTATTTTAGGTAAGATGACATTTTTGAAGAAAGATACAAAACCTGTGGCATGTGCTGTTTCCACCATCTTGCTCTGCCTCTCCTCCCCCTCAAAAGAAACTTTACTGTACACATATCCCCAACAGAATCTAAGATGGCATTTTCTTAGAAGTCAAACCTAAATCTTCTCAGAAAGTTTGTATTTTGAACAGTGTCTATGCTCAGTCTTAGAGCGGATCAGAATATTTCCCAGCCATCAAATTGCCTGGTATTTCCAATACTAAATCTACTTCATACAGTTACTAAGTTACAGTAGATATATTCTCTCTGTTTTCTGACCGATGGGACCAAGAATATCTACAGAATCTTGACCTTTTATAAACTGTGAACATATTTGATTCTAATAGTTTAATGTTGAAATACAGAAAACATGTTATGTATATAACTCAAGGAAGTGGAATTAAGGGTCAACAAAATGTTTAATTCATAGAAGCAAATCCATAATCAAATTCCTGTAGGTAGCTTTGACAATAAGAATCTTGCAGGGTCATTTATCAAATTGCATTAGAGCATTATTGTACTTGTTAGGGCCCTAACACACATGCTAATGCCATAACACATGTGATAAACATTGCATTGCGAGATGCGTATGCACATTTTGAAACTTTTCCTCAACTGGGAGGAGTTAGGGTGGAGTAAATTAAAATTAGGTGTTGTGTGCGATAGTGTAACACATGCTATTGTGGGTTTTAATGCCAGAATTAACTATACCTTTTTTCCTGGTGTTATGCCTGTGATAGCTATGTGTTACTGCTGAAATGGGATTTGTGATATATATTGCAGGACCTTTTTTGGGCAGGTAGAGAGGAAGGGGGAGTGAACAAGAGAGAGCCTCTGGGGAGGCTCACATATAAGTAAACTATTTATACCACTGTAACAAGAGCAACTAGTAACTCAGGGTGAGGATTTGGGGCCTAAGTTTTGGAGGGCAGTTTTACATGCACAGTCAGAGGTATGAACAGCACAGTAGATACCAGTGAAGATTTTATGTGATTTGGAGTGATGAAAGGTGCACAGAGATGACATTTTTACAATGTTCTCTCGACCTAGCTTTATACCCTGTCTACCTAACTGCTATCAAGCTAGGTCGAGAGTACATTGTACAAATCTCATCTTTGTGTACCTTTTATCACTCCAAATTAGATAAAATCTTCACTGATATCTACTGTGCTGTTCATACCTCTTACTGTGTAAGTCAAACTAACCCCCAAAACCTTACCCTGAGTTACTAATTGCCCTTCTTTCAGTGTTATAAATAATTTACTTACAGTGGAGCCTTATAAAGAGTCTCTCTCTCTCTCTCTCTTCAGATTCTATTTTATTACAAAATGATGAATCTAGATCTTGGTTTGTTCCAACTGCAAGAAAATGATAATTAGTCAATTTACTAAAAGGGTCAGTTTCCTCAGTTATTACAATGTGCTTACAAACACGATTTAATTTATGAAGAACTTTAAAATGTTTAAATTTAATTTTTTTTCAGTTGCAGATCTTGTAAACAGAACAATGGTGGTTGTTCACATCTTCAAAATGCACTCAACATGGTGTGAAAGTGACTTGCACCTGCAAAAGGGATATCTAGGGGATGGCTATGTATGCATTGCAATAGACCCTTGTGCTGATGGGCCTCAATGGTGGCTGTCATGAACATGCCATTTGTACATTGACTGGACCTGTAAGTGTAACAAGTCTACACATGTTCAAAAGAAATTTCATATTTTCATTTGCTAAGCCTCCATTTTGAGGATTAAGAGGAATTTTGTCCCCATGCAATACCTGCTTGAGATGGGGCTGGCCCAATGGGTCAGTGACAGTGTTGTGAACTAATATGGGAAGATGCAAGTTCAGTTCCTGAGCCAGGCCTAGGGATAGTAGCATAGTTAACAACATAGAAAGTGTTGGCAGAAAAGATCAAATTAGCCTATCCAGGTTGCCCAGTTGCAGTTCTTCTATTTTGGACAAAAAAGCATATAAATTCCCATCCTCGATCCAACACCAGATCTCTAGCCCCTATGTCTTTTACTTGAATTTTTAACCTTTTTTCTATCACTGTCCTCCATATTAGTCCCAAGCACACCCAAAATCTGGCCTTCACCACCTCCCTGGTAGACCATTTCAGACCTTGTCATCTTCCTCCATGATTCTTACAAGACCAACACTATATCCACAAGCACCCAGATCAAATTCTATAGTTTATTACCAAGTTTTCTAATCACACGGCTACCAAAACTAGTGAAGCCATTGTCTAAATCATTCAGCCTCCCCCTATTTATTGAATTTTGCATTTTAAATAGGGATATGATTTGATATCAAGTGAAATATGAAATATCAATGGCCATATTCCAAAATAGCGCCGGCCTTGGGTCTGCTGGCACCATTTTGGAATATGACACCAATGGGGCAAAAGCATTTAGAGATTATTTCTTCCCACTTTAGACCCCATTGATTGTGGGTAAGCTAATGGGGAGGTTGGGAGAGGTCTGGAGGGAGCTGTTTTTAAAATTTGGCAGTATAGATTTTGGTTTTAGTGCTGTTGCCAATAGCACATACTAAAAACACATGAAACAAAATTTTAAAATAATTTTTAAATGAAATGAAATGAACCTCCACCCCACCAATGAAACAAAGGAAACAAAGAAGAATGGAGCAAATACCCCCCACCCCCTGCACATCCTTCGTTTTAACCACAGTCATTGTATGTATACAGATTATCTCAATGCCTTCTTGGAAACCTGATGCAATCCTAGCACTGCTGTTAAGGTCATAATTGGTCAATCTGTGTAGATCCTTGGCTATCCCCTTAACCTGCAGTGTCACTAGGTCATGTTTCCACTATCCCTTCACTTTTTGCAAGTAAGGCTCCTCCATGGTTATCCCATAACTTTTTTAATTTTGGTTACTGTTTTTAGCCTCCTCCACTAGCTGTACCAGGATGTCATTCATCATTCTAGGCATCCATCACCCTTCCAGTGAAAAATTATTTCCTGATGTTTGTTCCCGAATCTTATTGCTTTACAATGGATGTCATACTGCACTTGAGATCCAATGACATGGCAAAAATTGGAGTCAGTATAGAACAGGAGGAGTTCAAGAATTTGGGGAAGGTACTTAGGTACTTGACAAAGACTATAGCATTTTCTGAAGTATTACATGGTAAGGGGGAAGAAAAGGTAAGTAGTATCAGCTTCAGTACATGGCTCAAAACCTAGTGTAAAGAAGAGGATTTTAGGTATATTGGGGTCTGAGGTCATATTTCAGTGCTCTTGAGACAGCAATCAGTTATGTTCATTGGGTGAAGGGAATCACATTATGTAACAGCAATGCTTACTGGCCACACTCAGTGCATGAACTCGGCACTTCTTGGCATTGAATACCAAACCTACAACCACTCATCCAGTTTTCGTAGATCGCTTTTCATTCTCTCTCTGTTTTCTTCAGGTGTTGTCTACTGTGTTACAGATCTTAATATCGTCTGCAAAAAGAAAACTTTTCCTTCTAATCCCTCCATTATGTTGCTTACAAAGATATTGAAGAGAACCAGCTCCAGAACAAATCCTTGAGGCACTCCACTCTTCACTCTTCTCTCCTCAGAGTAGGTTTCTGTTTACCACCACACGCTGTTGTCTGCCAGTCAACCAATTTGTAATCCATTCCATCACCTTGGGACCTACTCCAAGGCTTTTTCATTTTCTTCATGAGCCTCCTATGTGGGACAGTGTCAAACGTTTTGTTGAAATCCAGATAAATCACATCAAGTGCATGTCCATGATCTAATTCTTTAGTCACCCAATCATAAATTCAATGAGATTTGTCTGACTTTATCTTCCTCTGGTAAAACCATGTTGCCTGACATCCTGCAACCCACTGGATTGTAGATAGTTAACTATTCTTTTCTTGAGCAGTGCTTCAATTAATTTTCCCTCCACTGTGGTAAAGCTAACCGGCCTGGAGTTTCCAGCCTCTTCTCTGTTCCCACTTTTATGAAGTGGGACCACCATCCTTCTCCAATTTTGTGGTACCACTAGTGATCTATTGAATAAGTCTTTCAGTGGAACCACACCTCTTTCAGCTCCTTTAGTATCCTGGGATGTATCTCATCAGGCCCCATATAAGAACATAAGAACATGCCATACTGGGTCAGTCCAAGGGTCCATCAAGCCCAGCATCCTGTTTCTAACAGTGGCCAATCCAGGCCATAAGAACCTGGCAAGTACCAAAAAATGGTCTATTTCATGTTACCATTGCTAGTAATAGCAGTGGCTATTTTCTAAGCAAATTTAATTAATAGCAGGTAATGAACTTCTCCTCCAAGAACTTATCCAATCCTTTTTAAACACAGCTATACTAACTGAACTAACCACACCCTCTGGCAGCAAATTCCTGAGTTTAATTGTGCATTGAGTGAAGAAGAACTTTCTCTGATTAGTTTGATAAATGTGCCACATGCTAACTTCATGGAGTGCCCCCTAGTCTTCTATTATCCAAAAAGAATAAATAACCGATTCACACTAACCCATTCTAGACCTCTCATGATTTTAAACACCTCTATCATATCCCCTCTCAGCCTCTCTTCTCCAAGCTGAAAAGTCCGAACCCCTTTAGTCGTTCCTCATAGGGGAGCTGTTTTCCATTCCCCTTATCATTTTGGTAGCCCTTCTCTGTACCTTCTCCATCGCATTATAATCTTTTTTGAGGGTGCGGCGACCATATTCAGGTGGGGTCTCACCATGGAGCGATACAGAGGCATTATGACATTTTCCGTTTTATTCACCATTCCCTTCCTAATAATTCCCAAAATTCTGTTTGATTTTTTGACTGCCGCAGCACACTGAACTGACGATTTCAGTGTGTTATCCACTATGATGCTTAGATCTCTTTCTTGGGTGGTAGCACCTAATATGGAACCTAACATTGTGTAACTATAGCATGGGTTATTTTTCCCTATATGCATCACCTTGCACTTATCCACATTAAATTTCATCTGCCATTTCGATGCCAAATTTTCCAGTCTCACAAGGTCTTCCTGCAATTTATCACAATCTGCTTGTGATTTAACTACTCTGAACAATTTTGTATCATCTGCAAATTTGATTACCTCACTCGTATTTCTTTCCAGATCATTTATAAATATATTGAAAAGTAAGGGTCCCAATACGGATCCCTGAGGCACTCCACTACCCACTGCCTTCCACTGAGAAAATTGTCCATTTAATCCTACTCTCTGTTTCCTGTCTTTTAGCCAGTTTTTAATCCACGAAAGGACATCGCCACCTATACCATGACATTTTACTTTTCCTAGAAGCCTCTCATGAGGAACTTTATCAAAAAGCCTTCTGAGAGTCCAAGTACACTACATCTACCCGGTTCACCTTTATCCACATGTTTATTAACTCCTCCAAAAATGTGAAGCAGATTTGTGAGGCAAGATTTGCCTTGGGTAAAGCCATGCTGACTTTGTTCCATTAAACCATGTCTTTCTATATGTTCTGTGATTTTGATGCTTAGAACACTTTCTATTATTTTTCCTGGCACTGAAGTGAGGTTAACCGGTCTGTAGTTTCCCGGATCGCCCCTGGAGCCCTTTTTAAATATTGGGGTTACATTAGCTATCCTCCAGTCTTCAGGTACAATGGATGATTTTAATGATAGGTTACAAATTTTTACTAATAGGTCTGAAATTTCATTTTTTAGTTCCTTCAGAACCCTGGGGTTCCACCCAAATACTCTCTTCTGTAAATGGGTTTTTATCTACCCCACTCCCATCTATACTCTTGCCAACCAGCAATGGCCTTTCTCCAGGGTCTGATTTAGTAAACGTCGAACTGAAGTATTCATTTAATATTTTTGCTTTTTCCTCATCTTTCTCCACACAATGACCCTTGTCTCCTTTTGATCTTACAATATCTCTGCTGGCCTTCCTCCTTTCGCTGATATATTTGAAAATGTTTTGTCACGTTGCTTCACCTCTTTGGTGATCCTTTCTTCCATTCAAGCTTTTGCCATCCTAATTTCTTTCCTTCTCTTTCATCAAATATTCTTTCCTGTGTTCCTCTTTTTCAGTTTCTTGTAGTTATTGAATGCTGATCTTTTTCAGCCACCTCTTTGGAGAACCATATTGTTTTCTTTTTCCTCTTACTTTTATTTACTTTTCTTACATAAACTTTTGTATTTTTGAAATCCAGGACTTTGATATTCAGGTGACTTCTTGTCATCTTGGCTGTTATATCAAACCATACTGTCTAATGATCACTGGTGACTGAACATTAGAGATACTATCTCCTTTTGCGAGCACCAGGTCCAGTATTGCTTCTCCCCTCATGGATTCCATCACTATTCATCTAGGCAAAACTCATTGAAGAACATCTACAAAATGTCTACTTCTTAAAGATTCTGCAGCAGGGATACTCCATTCTGCATCGGGCGTATTAAAATCTCTAGTGAGCAACATTTCCCCCTTCCATCCCATCTTTTGGATGTTTTTGGCCAGATCCTGGTCCAGTTCAGAGGCCCGTAGATCATTCCAGTGTAAATGGAAGTGCCATCATCTTTTATTTAAGACAACCCACAGTGCTTCCTCCTTTTCCCACACCCTCTGAATTTAAGTTACTAGGATATTGCTTTGACATAAAGAGCTACTCCTCCCCCTTTTTAGTTCTCTCTATTCTTCCTCAACAAATTATAGCCTGGGATGGCCAAATTCCATTCAAGAGACTCACTGAACCACGTCTTTTCTAAGCGTTCAGACAGATGAATTCAGAACCAGTGGGTTATGCACCTCTACCAGCAGATGGAGACATAGCAAAGCTGATATCACAGTATATATATTCCTGAAGGGACATCTGTCTCCAGCAGATGGTAGATGTGCATCTCCCTTCTGGGGATAGCTTTAAGTTTTAGAAGGAGAAAAAAGAAGGAAATTTAATTTGCCTCATTCTTCTGCGGTGATACTAAATGGTCCCTCCCCCAATTGAGAAATCCTGAGGTGATTTCCATGATCCCTCACATAAGTGCCTTGGTCCCATAGCTGGTTTTTCAGCCAGTGTGGACTTAGCTGTTGAAACAGCTGAAAGGCAGTGGGTACAGGAAGCCGAATACAGTAGTGATGGTATATGCCCTCTCCCCCTGCAGCCGGAAACCTACTCTGTTTAGCTAAAGCTTTAAAAAAAAAAAAAAAAAACTTAGAAGGAGGGGTTTTTATAGGGCCTCCTCCTTCCTCTGGTCTCCATGCTCGGTGCACCAATCCGATGTTCGTTCTCGCCCCCAAAGGAGTTTGAGACGTGTACAGCCTAACGGGTTGAGCAGTCCTTTTGGGCTAGGCTCTGCTCTTATGCTTTTCTCTGTATGCTCTGTTGTAGGCCGCAGCAATTGTTTTTGCTCTTTTTTTCCTGTGCATTAGGCTACCCTCTTCAGGACCATCAGTTTATGCAAGTGCGTCCGGCTGTGCGTCCACATTGTGCGCCCAGTTTTTGGATGCTTAGTTGGACGTCTGCTTGGGTGTCCAGTTGGTTGCGGTGTCTGACTTTGGCACACACTAGCCTGTACACATGATCTAGGTTAGGGTGCTCAGTTTTTGGGTGCTCATTATGCAGTGTTGTGCGCTTAAATTTTGGGACACTTAAGTTTCAGATGCCTAAATTTTGGACACCTAAGTTTGGGACTCCTAAATTTTGAATGCATATTTTTACAGCGCAAATTCAGGTGGACACACACCTTTCAATCACCTGTTAAGCGTACTGACAGACTGATGGTGCCTATAGCTAAGAAATCTAAACCTTTCCTTCTGTAGTACCTGTCATATTCGGTCATTTCTGCCTGGCATTCCCGCTAACTTCTGTAAGCTCTGCTTAGAGGCTTAAGGTGAATTGACTTTGTCTGATTTTACTAAGCCCGGTTCTTCCCAACCTGATTAGGGCCTGTGTAAAGATGAGTCAGAAGGGCGTCTGACCTTGGAACTCCCTTAACTGGTTCATCAGCGGGGGAATGTAACTCAGGGGGCACAGGATAGGTGCCTCCTGGTTTTGGCATGGATCCTTCTGCCTTTTCATGAGTGCAAATTTTTCATGGATTCCAATCCTTTCTTCAGGCACAGTCCTTACCCCTATCCAATCTTGCCAGGTCGGAGCTGCAGATGGTGACCTCCTGCATACCTGATGCTGCGGTTAAGCATGAAGTACTCCTAGATCAGTAGCCGGTCTTCCCAATAGAGATCCGGATGGCATGGATGATGAAGCCGATCCTTACTCCCTGGAGGATTGGGAAATTCCTCCGGGGACTGGAACCATATAGGACTATGTTGTAGTTCTTTCATAGTTACCGGCTCTTATTTCCCAGACATTAAAGATGCTGGGAGTACCTGGGGCTGATTCTATGTCTGAGCCAAAGAAGAATCCCATTTTGGTTTCTTTGCGTAAAGCCTCATGTTTTTTCCCTGTTATGGAGGCCATTCAAGAATTAATTGATCTTGAATGGGGAGTCCTGGAGGCTAATTTGAAAAGGGGTCGAGTCCTGGAAGACCTGTTCTCCCTGAATCCAGTGGCAAGAGAGCAGTTGCGTTTTCCAAAAGTGGATACGTTTGTGTGTGCCGTCTCTAAGCAGACAACTATCCCCGTGGACAGAGGAGCAGCCTTGAAGGATGTGAATGATAGAAGGACTGCGGCCATCCTTAAGCAAGCATTTGAAGCAGTGGTGATGACCTTGCAGATAACTTCTTGTTGTTCCCTGGTGGCTTGCTCCTGTTTACTTCTCTCTCAGGAGGTCGACAAATCTGGAGTGAATTCCAGGACAACTATGGAACCAGCAGCCGCCTTTTTGCCAGATGTGGGCTGCAATTTGGTCCGCACCTCAGCCAGATGTGTGGCTTTGGTAATAGCAGTCAGGCATCAGTTATGGCTAAGAAATTGGTCAGCTGATGTGACCTTCAAAGCTAACCTTACAAATTTGCCCTTTGAAGGCTTGCTCTTGTTTGGGAGCGAGTTGGAGAAAATGGCCAATAAGTGGGGCGAGTCTCCAGTGCCTTGATTACCAGAGGATAAGAAGCAGACCCCGCACTTCTTTAGCATGAGAGGTCTTGCTAGGGAATCCAAGTGTTTTTGACCCTGCAGAGGAGCGGTCTTTCAGAGGACTTGGCCTTTTGGTAGGTCTCCGACCTTTCATCCCAGACTGCCCAGGTGGGCCACAGGCTCAGGTGGTGGAACTTCCTGAACCTCAACAATGAAGGTGTGTTGACCCATCCCCAGGAACAGGAGATAGGGGGTCGCCTCTGTCTCTTTTATCAGAGGTGGGTCGAAATCACATCAGTCTAGTGCAGGGGTCGGGAACCCATGGCTCGCGAGCCAGATCTGGCTCTTTTGAGGGCTGCATCTGGCTCGCAGACAAGTGTCGCCACACTTCGCGGTTCCCCGCTGACCCAGCTGCTCCCCGGTCCTCCGCCGCCCGGGCTTAAAATGCGGTCAGCCCGGGCGGAACGCGGCAAGACAGCTGGAGTCAGCGGCACCGGGCGTGCTCTCTTGCTCTCTTCTCCCCTCCTCCCCCCCGCGGCCCGGAAGAGGAAGTGGGCATCGGGTGCCTGCGCGGAAGAAGAGACCACGCTAGTGTGGTCTCTTCTTCCGCGCAGGCACCCGATGCCCACTTCCTCTTCCGGGCCGCGGGGGGGAGGAGGGGAGAAGAGAGCAAGAGAGCACGCCCGGTGCCGCTGACACGATTGGAGTCAGCCGGGTGCCAGCGCTGGAGTCATCGGGTGCCTGCGCTGAAGTCATCGGGGGTCAGCCGGGAGTCATCGGGTGTCAGCCGGGTGCCTGCGCGGGAGTCTTCCCGCGCACGCACCCGATGCTCTCCACTTCCTCTTCGGGCCGCGGGAAGAAGAGAGTCAGCGGCACCGGCGTGCTCTCTTCTTCCCGCGGTCCGGAAGAGGAAGTGGAGAGCATCGGGTGCGTGCGCGGGAAGAAGAGGCCACGCTAGTGTCCGGGAAGAAGACTGCAGCGCGGCTCGGAGGAAAATGAACAGTTTCAACCGCGGCCGATGGGACTCCGCCTTCGCGAGGACTGAAAATGAAGAGGTTAGCGTTGGGAGGAGGTTGCTGCTGCCGCGAGTTCCCGGGTGTGTGTGTGTGTGTGTGTGTGTGTGTGTGTGTGTGTGTGTGTGAGAGAGAGAGAGAGATTGCATGTATGTGAATGACTGACAGCCTGTACATGTGAAAGAGAGTATGTCTGTGATTGAGAGCCTGCCTGTGAGAGAGAGAGCATGAATGTAAGTTTACCATTGGGAACCTGTATGTGTAAGTTTGTTTGAAAGAGCATGTGTGTATGATTGAGATCCTTTGTGTGTGAGAGAAATCATGTGTATGTATGATTAAGAGCCTGTGTGTATAAGTAAGAGAGAGATCATGTGTGTCTGTGTGTGATTGAGAGCTGATTTAGGTGAGGGAGCATGTGAGTATGTGATTGAGAGCCTGTGTTTAAATGAGAGAGAGAGACCATGTGTGTCTGTGTGTGATTGAGAGCTGATTTAGGTGAGGGAGCATGTGAGTATGTGATTGAGAGCCTGTGTGTAAATGAGAGAAAGAGAGGACATGTTTGTAAGCATGTGAATGAGAGTCTGTGTGTGAGAGAAAAAGACAGCATGTATTTATGTGATTGAAAGCCTGTGTGTGTGTGTGTAAGCGTGAAAAGATAGACAGCATGTGTGTAAATGTGTAATTAAGAGCCTATATGAGAGAGAAAGAGAAAAAACGTGTATATGTGAGTACTGAGAGCATGTGTATAGGTGTGTCATTGAGAGCCAGTGTGAGAGAGAGCGCTGGTATGTGACTGAGAGAGGAGAAAGTTCCAAGCAAACCACCCCACCTCCTGCTAATTCAGAACAATCTCAGGACACATGGATATCAAACGTTCCCAGGTATGCAGAGCAAAAACATTTTTGTATCCTTATTTTTCATTACTGGATCTTTGTGTCTGCTATTTTGAAATATTTTGTTGGTATCTGGAAATGTTTTATATGAGTTTTTAATTATTGGATATTCCACTCATCAGCTGTTTCAAAATATGTTCTTTTTGTTAGTACAGTTTTACTGCTGATGATTTTATATTTCTTGATTAGTTTTATAAGGATGGGTGATGTTTCTTTTTTCCTTTGTTACACTGCATTCAGAGACTCTGGCTTGTTGCAGTTCCAATTCATTTTTTTCTGTATGCTTCTTGTTATGCGTTTTGGTCTCTTTATTCTATGTTAGGTGAGGGACAGCACGTGATTCAGGTGAGGTTTTCTGCTGGCATGTTGTTTCTGTGTAGGACTCTATAGCAGCCTGACTTGGTCCGTTTTCCTAATAGGAGATGTATTGGTGTCTTAAGGCCTGGTGTAATATTTTCAGAGACTTATTGTACTTTAAAAGTGTGATCTTACATAAAATGCACACATTTACTTGTATTTAGTTTTAAACATATTGTATGGCTCTCATGGAATTACATTTTAAAATATGTGGCGTTTATGGCTCTCTCAGCCAAAAAGGTTCCTGACCCCTGGTCTAGTGGGTCTTGGAGATGATACGAGATGGATATGTACTGGAGTTTTGCAGTATTCCTGGGGATATGTTCATGGTGTCTCCTTGCCACTCCCCACAGAAAATGCAGGCAGTGGAGTGCACATTGTCAAGGCTCCTCAGTTTGAGGGCTGTGGTTCCAGTGCCCACGACTCAAGAAAATATAGACCGCTATTCCATTCATTTCATTGTGCCCAAGAAGGAATGATCCTTTCGTCCCATACTGGATCTCAAAGGAGTCAGCCGTCATTTGCGGGTGACTCATTTTTACATGGAAACTTTGCATTCAGTAATAATGGCTGTGCAGTCAGAGGACTTTCTGACCTCCTTGGATCTGTCTGAAGTGTATTTGCATATTCCCATCTGGCTAGAGCACCAATGTTTTCTGCGATTCATGGTCTTGGGTTGTCATTATCAGTTTTGAGCACTACCTTTTGGTATGGCCACTGCACCCAGAATATTTCCAAGGTTATGGTGGTGGTGGCGGCAGAGTTGAGAAAGGATGGGATCCTGGTACACCCTTACTTGGATGACTGGCTAACTCGCACCAAGTCTCCGCCTGGTGACCAACAAGGTGATCTCCTTGTTGCAAGAGCTCGGTTGTGTGATGATCTTGGCCAAGAGCAGTCTTCAGCCTTTTCAGTCGCTAGAGTATTTCAGTGTTCTGTTTAACACAAAGCAAGATAGGATTTTCCTGCCAGAGGGTCGTATTCAGAAGTTGATGGTTCAGGTGCGTCCATTGATGAACACAATATGCCCTACAGTGTAGTCCTATCTACAGGCGTTTGGATTGATAGCAGCGACCTGGAAGTGGTGCCATGGGAGAGGGTGCATATGCGTCCTCTTCAGTGCTGCCTGCTGTCTCAGGACTATTTGATTCAGCTCTACCTGCCGATGGAGGTCTGCTCTCAACTACAGTGGTGATTACAAGCAGATCATCTAAGAAAGAGGGTTTCCCTAAAATCTCCAAACTGGCTAGTACTCACGACAGATGCGAGTCTCCAAGGTTGGGGAGCTCACTGTCAGGAACTGACAGCACAAAGGTGCTGGAGTGCAGATCAGTCTGTCTGGAACATCAATCAACTAGAAGCCCAGGTTGTCCGGTTGGCATGCTTGAAGTTCGTGACAGGTTGCAGGGTTGAGCAGTCTGGATAATGTCAAATGCAACAACAGTGGCCTACATCAATCAGCAGGGAGGAACGAAGAACCAGCAAGTGTCACAGGAAATAGACTTATGGAATGGGCAGAAGTGCATCTTCAGGAAATCTCAGCCTCGCACATTGCAGAAAAAGACAATGTAAGAGCAGACTTTCTCAGCAGGCAGAGTCTGGACCCAGGAGAATGGATATTGTCAGACGAGGCATTTCAGCTGATAGTGGATCACTGGGGCTTTCCATTTCTAGACCTGCTGGCAAATTCTCACAATGCGAAGGTTCCTCGATTCTTTAGTCACAGGAGAGTTTAGTTTAGTTTAGTTTAGTTGTTATTTATATACCGTTACATCAGACGTGCCTTCACAACGGTTTACATAAATCAAACATAAAATAAATACAATACATTATAAAATAGTAACGGCTAACTCTGTTAAAAGTATGAAATAAGTTAGCTGTTAAGAACAGTAAAAGCAAACTAAAACCAAATAAATCTAAAAGTAAAGTCATTGGGTATCGATGCTCTTGTGCAGGAATGGCCAGAGGACAAGCTGCTGTATGCATTTCCCTAGTGGCCCATGTTGGGCAAAGTGATTTGGAGGGTCGAGAGTCACAGAGGGATGGTGCTTTTGGTGGCACCAGATTGGCCCAGGAGACCATGGTATGTGGATCTATGAAGTCTCCTGGTAAACTTCCTCCTCCGGTTTCCGGCACACAGGAATCCGTTGCAGCAGGGTCCTGTTCTTCACAAAGATCTGACTCGATTTTGTCTTACAGTATGGCTCTTGAGAGGGCTCACTTGCTTAAGCATGAATATTCTACTGCAGTGATTGTCACCTTGCTATGAATGAGAAAATTCTCCACTTCCTTAGCTTTGAGGCTTGGTGTGAAGATTGAGGTGTTCTTCCTCATTCAGTTAAGATCCCACTCATTTTGGAATTTTTGCAGGATGGATTAAATAAAGGGTTGGCCCTTAATTCCTTAAAAGTGCAAGTAACAGCTCTTGTCTGTTTCAGGGGTCAGGTTAATGGTGATTCCTTATCGGCTCATCCAGATGCAACCCGTTTTTTGAAAGGAATGAAACATCTTTGTCCTTCCTTGCAGTTACCAGTAACCTTGTGGAGTCTTAACCTGGTTTTGGATTTCTTAGCAAGCCCTACGTTTCAACCGATGTATAACCTCTCCTTGTGGTTACTGACCTTTAAAACAGTTTTTCTTGTGGTGATTTGTTTGGCATGTAGAATATCTGAGCTGCAGGCCTTGTCTTTCCAGAAGCCGTTCCTCTGTGTCTCCAGGGACAATTAAGCTGCAAACTGTTCCTTCCTTTTTGCCAAAGGTGGTCTCAGATTTTCACTTAATCAGTCCATTTCCTTGCCCTCTCTGGATAGGGAAAGAGATGCGGAGGATTATCATCTGTTGCAATCCTTGGATGTCAAGAGACATATCATGAGGTATCTGGAGGTTTCTAATCCTTTCCAGAAGATGGATTGCCTGTTTGTCCTCCATGGTGGAGGTAAACAGGGTGAGCCAGCTTTGCGAGCTACAATAGTTCGCTGGATTAAGGAGGTAATCATGGCCATGTATGTGGATGATGAAAAGCCGTTATTTAGTCAGATTAGGGCTCATTCCACTAGGGCTCAGGCAGTGTCATGGGCAGATGTTAGATTGTTGTCTCCCGTCAACATTTGCTGAGCTGCGACGTGGTCCTCGATACACATTTTTTCCAGGTACTTTCGTCCTTTGCATGTGCAGTATTGACTGGGCCTGGGCAGTCTCCTGCCCTAGTCGGGAGTAGCTTTGTTACATCCCACTTGTTCTGGATTCATCTGACTGGATGCTAAGAAATGAGAAATTACTACTTACTTGATAATTTCCTTTTCTTTAGGACGGTCAGATGATTCCAGCTTCCCTGCTTTGGCTGCCAAATGATTGTATTATGGTCCTCCTCAGTGGCTACGTGTTACAGAGATTACAGGTAAGTGTTAGTCAAGTCCCTAGACTAGTGTTAATACATTCTTTTTTGAGCTCAATGTTGCCTGTTGGCTGAGTATTGAAATGGTTATCTGTTTAATCAAGTTTTGCTAGTCTGTCCACAGTTGCTTTTGAAGAGAATACTGGCAGGTTAATGTCACTGCAGGGGTATATATATATTGTGACATCAGTTTGTTTCGTCTTCGTCTCCTGGTAGAGATGCATAACCTACGTGTTCTGGATTCATCTGACTGTCCTAAAGAAAAGGAAATTATCAGGTAAGTAGTAATTTCTCAATGACATATGTTCTGAGTTTCTTGTTTAGAATCTTTTTTCCTGCCACAGACAGATATAGGCAATCTTTACTGTATTGCCTTTTATTATTCCATACAGAGCCCCAATCTCCAGTATATACAAATCCTTCTTCTTTATACTGGGTTTTGAGCCAGATAGTTGAGTTGTTTATAGCCTTTCCCTTTCTGTGAACAGGTAACACTTCTGAAAATGCCATGTGCATTGGAAAGCTCTCTGTACTGCTTGGATGCTGTTTCTAGTGAGGTCAATGGACCCCAGATGAATGATAACATCAATTTTATAGTCCTTACTTTCTTCCTTAATGGTACTAACAATCTGGCTTATATTTCTGCCAGCTGAGGATCCTAGAAGGCATTTAACTATTGTGTGTCCTTCAAAATGAGTCTCCAAGTTAGAACGTTTAATGATGGAGTCTCCTACCAGAAGGAGCTTTCTGTTAGGATGTTCTGCAGTTTCTATAGGTCTCTGCTGACATTGTATAAGAACATAAGAAATTGCCATGCTGGGTCAGACCAAGGGTCCATCAAGCCCAGCATCCTGTTTCCAACAGAGGCCAAACCAGGCCACAAGAACCTGGCAATTTACCCAAACACTAAGAAGATCCCATGCCACTGATGCAATTAATAGCAGTGGCTATTCCCTAAGTAAATTTGATTAATAGCCATTAATGGACTTCTCTTCCAAGAACTTATCCAAACCTTATTTGAACCCAGTTACACTAACTGCACTAACCACATCCTCTGGCAACAAATTCCAGAGCTTTATTGTGCATTGAGTGAAAAATATTTTTTTTCCGATTAGTCTTAAATGTGCTACTTGCCAACTTCATGGCATGCCCCCTAGTCCTATTATTCAAAAGTGTAAATAACCGATTCACATCTACCCATTCAAGACCTCTCATGATCTTAAAGATCTCTATCATATCCCCCCTCACCCGTCTCTTCTCCAAGCTGAACAGCCCTAACCTCTTCAGCCTTTCCTCATAGGGGAGCTGTTCCATCCCCTTTATCATTTTGGTTGCTTCTCTGTACCTTCTCCATCACAACTGTATCTTTTTTGAGATGCGGTGACCAGAATTGTACACAGTATTCCAGGTGTGGTCTCACCATGGAGCGATATAGAGGCATTATGACATTTTCCATTTTATTAACCATTCCCTTCCTAATAATTCCTAACATTCTGTTTGCTTTTTTGACTGCTGCAGCACACTGAGCTGACGATTTTAAAGTATTATCCACTATGATGCCTAGATCTTTTTCCTGGGTGGTAGCTCCTAATATGGAACCTAACATTGTGTAACTACAGCAAGGGTTATTTTTCCCTATATGCAACACCTTGCACTTGTCCACATTAAATTTCATCTGCCATTTGGATGCCCAATCTTCCAGTCTTGCAAGGTCTTCCTGTAATGTATCACAGTCCGCTTGTGATTTAACTACTCTGAATAATTTTGTATCATCCGCAAATTTGATAACCTCACTCATCGTATTCCTTTCCAGATCATTTATAAATATATTGAAAAGTACCTGTCCAAGTACAGATCCCTGAGGCACTCCATTGTTTACCCTTTTCCACTGAGAAAATTGACCATTTAATCCTACTCTCTGTTTCCTGTCTTTTAACCAGTTTGTATCCCAGCAGAAGATGCTTTCTGTTATGTTTGATAGCATAGTGTGCATTGGGTGTCTTTCCTTTCAGATATCACTTCAGTTTCCATTTCTGGGGCATCTTCATTTTCCAGTGTGGACAAGGCATCATTTTGGAAAGTGGGTGTCTCTGTCATAGGTCTTACCCTCCCAGAGTCCACTGTAATCCATTTATTCCTGAATTTCTGAATCCTCTGTGGGAGTGGAGGAACCTACTTTACAGTTGGGGAGATTTATGATCATAAACAATTTCTCTTTCATTTGAGATAGCTCCTTTTTTATTGCAAACAGTTGAAGGCAAATGAGGCAAGCCTTGAGCTTCCAGATGATCCTGCCTTAAGAATAAGCCATTGCAATTGTTCTATAGAGATCTGTAGTCTGTAACCCCTCACCAAAACAGTCACCACGATGGCTGGGCTAGATGGGAGGGGGGATAAAAAAGTAAAAAAATTCCCAGGTAGTTTCAGGAGGGCTCATAATACAGTAGCCCTTGTATAGACTTGTTTCAATTGATCTGGAAGCCCAAAGGAGCAGGGAGAAATTCCAAGGCCAAACCAAATGAATTGTTCCATATTTATCTATGAAGCCAGCCCAATGTCGCCAATGGGCAAAACCCTTGTGTAAATGTTGAGCAAACTATACACTGGAACAAACCCATTAAATTTCACATACATTTATCAAATGCATATGAAATCTGCATGTATCAGAGGCATCCTCCCACCTAGATTGTCTCTAGAAGGTGGTACATTGAGAACTGTCTTAGAATGGGCACTCTTTAGTCTATAAGGCTGTTCCTAAGTGCTAAGCAATTATAGTGTTACTAGAGAGATGTTGCTATAATGAGTGTGAGAATAGTGGTGGACTTGGCAAACTAGGTATGATTGGGTAATTTTTTAAAAACTCTAGGGAAGCCTGCAGGCTTCCCTACATGGGCTTTTGAAAATTGTTACAATAGTATGTTAGTTACATTTACACATGTAACTCCTTTGAAAATTACCTCCCCTGTGCACAAATTTAAGAAAGATGCCAAGGCAGAATGGGCTTTTCTAATTTCGCCAGGCAGCTCTGACCATCTAAATTTATGCAGTCAACTCCTGTCTATGTCAAGCTGTAAAGTGGGGATTGTTCAGTCAGTTGTAACTCATTGGGTTTTATTTTCTTTAATTGTTTGGTTTCAGCCACAAATTGAGACTGCTAATAAAAATAGTGAAGATTCAGCAATACCTATTATTTTTTACATTTTTTTACCATTTTTGTATCCTTTTCTCAGTCACATCCACACTGTTTAGATTAATTCAGACAGGTGAATGAGTGAGCTCTACTGTGTCAGGTGAGCTGTACTGGTATTATTCTGAATGAAATGGGAGGTGTGGAGTCTTCAAAGATTTTGTGTCCGGTCCGCTTGCATGCGTTGCATTGGGAGACTAGAATAGCACGCAGAGGATCTCTTTAAACCATTGTGTTCTGGATAATGCTAGGGACTGCTCCCTGATAACTTTCCATCCTCCCCTTTCTCACCTTCCTAGGGCAAACGCAAATGTGACTGCAAAGATCACTACATTGGTGATGGAGTGAACTGCGAGGTGAAACAGCTTCCCATTGATCGCTGTCTGCTGGACAATGGACAGTGCCATATCAACGCTGACTGCACGGATCTCCACTATCAGGGTCAGTAGGTCCATAGTTACAGAGTTGTTTAGGCTGAAAATAGGGATGTGCCAGTGTTTTAAAATGACATGAAAACATTTCAACAATAGTTTCTATATCGTTGTGGTGTTCCCCATCAGAAATGACCCAAAAAATGAACAAAATGTTTGTTTGTTATCATTTTATCTCACACTAATGCATTTTTGGCAAAGTATTTACAAAAATATTTGCATTGTAAAAAAAAATAATAATAATGAACAATAAAAACAAAATGAACAAAATAGATGGAAAAACAAAACAAAATTAATCAATTAATTAATTAATTAATTAATTAAAGGGAAAACAAAATGACATAATTTTTTCTATGCACACACCTAGTTGAAAGGAGACCAAGTCAATCAAGTCCAGCCTGCTTCTACCTGGCTTTACTCTTTTCTCTGTGCTGTAATCCACTGTTGTGCATCTCTGGTGATGCATAGAGGTGCCAGTTGGCTCCAGATATTCAGGACGGGCTGACTTGGTCCTGGTTTTACCTCACTGCATGCAGGGAGACATAGTCTTGCTTTCCTAAGGACATGAAGTAGAAAGTCAGAATTGCAAGTTTCTGCATGCAGTGGGGTAAAATCAGGACCAGATCAACCTGTCCTGAAAATCTGGAGCCAGTTGACAATCCTAGGAGGCAAATGAGTCAAGTTATTTCAGGAATTATTTATTTTAATAGTTATAAGGCAAAAGACAACAAACTCTTCACCATGATTCAAAATAAAGATATACTGTACTGCCTGGGGTAAATTAAATTTTCAATAGGGTGCTAACAGCAAATGTGCACATGTCCTTCTGAATGTGCACAAACTAGCCAGAAATAAGGGACCCACTTACACTGTGTTTGAATATCGGCCTGTTAGAAAGTACTCATGCACACTTAAGCGGTATTGAACAATGGTGTAAAGTATGCACATCAATGACATACCAATTTTGCAAGTATATTTTTGAAACTTAAATCTATGGATATAGAGGTCTATATTCAGCCACTATGTAGCTGAATAAATTAGCAGGATATTATATCTGACTAACTTGTCCAGGATATTCAGCGATGCAGCCATACCACTGAATATATCTAGCTATCTAATATTTAGCTAGATAAGTTTATCTAGGTAACTTTAGACATGCTTTGCAGATCTAACCTATCCGGCTTACTTAGTTGGATAAGGCTGAATATCAACACTTATCAGGCTATGGCCTGGATTTATCAAAATGCACTAAATATTGCATGCAATAGAAAAAGGGGTGTGTTTTATGGTAATAGGCAGTTTATCGCACGAATTGTGGTATCTTCTACATACAGCCACTGGGGGGACCATGGAGAGAGAGAGAGGGAAAGTGAGAGAGAGAAAGAGAGAGAGACTAGCCATAATCCCCTCACACTAGACAGGTATTTATATCTCTATGGGAGGCTCACCTAGTAACTCGAGGTGAGGTTTAGGTATTAGTGTAGGGGTTAGGGGCCACTTTGACATTCAGAGTGAGAAATACAAACAGAACAGTGCTCTCTTGGGAAAATTTGATGACCTTCGGAGTGAGGAAACTCACCCAAAGATGAAATTTGTGCAGTGTTCTCTCAACCTAGCTTGATGTTACCCAGGTAGAGAGTCCATCAAGCATGCGAAAACGCCATAACGCTATTTGATAAATGACCCTGTATTTTAGCTAGATAAGTAGCTTCTCCCTGGAACACCACTGTCCCGCCCCTCACTTAGCCAGATAACTATTTATCCAGATAATTATGTTACGATGCTGCTCGCAGAGCCCATCCTGCAAGCAGCCTCTTACCTCTGCCCCAGCCCGACGCCGCAGGATGTCTTCTTGCGGCCTAGGCCGCCGCTTCTGCTGCCGCTCCCACACATCTTGGGTTGCCGCCGTCTTCATCGCCAGTGTGGCTTGAAAGCCGCTGAGCCTGTTTTGCAGCGGGCCCATTGCCGCTCCTGCATGGCCTCAAGCCACTGCTGCTTCTTGTTCCCATGCGGCAGGGGAAGCCCGACTTTATCCTATTCGCGGCCCTGATGCCACCACCGCTGTCCATCTCCATGTGGCAGGGATGCCGCTGCCTGCTCCTGCCTTCTGGGCTCTGCATAGGCGCGCGCGTGCGTCCGTGACCAGCCATGGGCGGCTGTGTACTAGTGCCTGAATCCTGAAGCCTCATCCGAGTCTTCCAAATATCCTGAAATCTCATCTGAGTCTTCCAAGTTCCTCGAGTCTTTGTCTGAGTCTTCCAAGTTCCTGAGTTCCATGTCTCATCTTGTTCTTGCCCTCAGCCTCCATCTGGCCTCAGCACTCATCGTTCCCAAGTGGTGGGTCCGGAAGGGCTACTGAGTGGTCGGAGGGCTACTTTTGAGACCAGCATTGCGTTGCTGGGTCTCACCGGTGCGTGCAGGTCCAGTGGAGGGCTGAGCCTGTCTTGTTCCAGTTCCTGATGTTCCATGTTTTGATCCTGGTCCAGCCTTGTTCCTGCTCCAGCCTATGCCTGAACACTCTCACCTCCCACGGTGGGGCTCCTCCCTGAGCTGCGCCATGGCCCAAGGGCTCACAGTCCCTCTTGAGCAAGCGACCGCACCTCCGCGCTCACAACAAATTAGTTATCTGGCTAAGTGTCAGCCACTGAACATGGCTGAATATTGAAACGATGCTGCTTGGCCATCTAAGTTTGAATGTATCCAGCTAAGAGGTACTGAATATCAACCATAGAGTTTCTAACCACACCCCCAAAATATTCCAGAACACTTCTACTCCGGCTAAAAATACAAGCTAGGCTAAAATACAAGCTAGGCTAAAATACAAGCTAGGCTAAAATACAAAATACTTCTAGGGGACCAAAAATCTATTAACTCCAATCCCTCCAGTCTTCCTGCGTTACTATCTAACCTATGTTTATAGATCCTAACTAAGCATTTGAAAATGTAACCCTCTGGTGTACCGTGCAATATTTCAGAAATAAGTGAGGACAATGTGCAAAGCTATTTTACCTGGTTAAGTAAGTACTGAACCAGGCAGCTTGCTCTGTTTGAAAATTGCCCCTTCCATCATGACATAATATATCCTTAGCCACATTGAGAGACTCAATGCATGTAGATTTGATTTTCAAAGCTACAGTACATGTGTATTTTTGCAGGCATTTTTCATTCCATATGTCAGAGGAGACATACTCATTCATCCAGCACAGAAGCACCCATCTTCCTATTCCATTCCAGCAATGGTTTCCAAATTTCACTAACATTATAATATTTTTCTCTGAGTCTTTGGCCTGTCCAGTTTGCATACTGAACAACATCTTTAAAAAAAAATCAACAATTTTATAATAGCATGGGGAGCTAGATTTGTACTCTGTTGTAGAAGTTCATCATATGAGCTAGAATTAAGAACATAAGAAAATGCCATATTGGGTCAGACCAAGGGTCCATCAAGCCCAGCATCCTGTTTCCAACAGTGGCCAATCCAGGCCATAAGAACCTGGCACGTACCCAAAAACTAAGTCTATTCCATGTTACCATTGCTAATGGCAGTGGCTATTCTCTAAAGGCCGGATTTTATAAAATTGCGCAAGCGCGTACTTTTGTTCGCACACCAGGCGCGAACAAAAGTACGCTGGATTTTATAAGATACGCACGTATCTTATAAAATCCGGGGTCGGTGCGCGCAAGGGGGTGCACATTTGTGCAACCTGCGCGCGCCGAGCCCAGCGCGCGCTGCCCGTTCCCTCCGAGGCCGCTCCGATTTCAGAGCGGCCTCGGAGGGAACTTTCCTTCGCCCTCCCCGCACCTTCCCCTCCCTTCCCCTACCTAACCCACCCACCGGCCCTATCTAAACCCCCCCTTACCTTTGTTAGCAGATTTACGCCTGCTGAAAGCAGATGTAAATCTGCGTGTGCCAGCGGGCTGCTAGCGTGCCATCACCCGACCCGGGGCTGGTCCAGAGGCCTCGACCACGCCCCCGGTCTGGCGCCAAGCCCCCGGGCCTGCCCCTGAAATGCCGCATCATACCCCCGAAACGCCGCGTCATTTAGGGAACGACCCCGACACGCCCCTTTTATGAAGCCCCGGGACTTACGCGTGTCCCGGGGCTCTGCGCGCGCTGGCGGCCTATGCAAAATAGGCGCACTGGCGCGCGAGGGCCTTGCGCGCGTAAATCCGGCCGGATTTGCGCGCGCGGGGCATTTAAAATCTGGCCCTAAGTGAACTTAATAGCAGGTAATGGACTTCTCTTCCAAGAACTTATCCAATCCTTTTTTAAATACCGCTATACTAACTGCACTAACCACATCCTCTGGCAATAAATTCCAGAGTTTAATTGTGCGTTGAGTAAAAAAGAACTTTCTCCGATTAGTTTTAAATGTGCCCCATGCTAACTTCATGGAGTGCCCCCTAGTCTTTCTACTATTCGAAAGAATAAATAACCGATTCACATCTACCCATTCTAGACCTCTCATAATTTTAAACATCTCTATCATATCCCCCCTCAGCCGTCTCTTCTTCAAGCTGAAAAGTCCTAACCTCTTTAGTCTTTCCTCATAGGGGAGCTGTTCCATTCCCCTTATCATTTTGGTAGCCCTTCTCTGTACCTTCTAGAGATGTGAATCGTGTGATCGATCATCTTAACGATCGATTTTGGCTGGGGGGGGAGGGAATCGGATCGTCGCGGTTTTGTTTTTTTTTAAATCTCAGGCTGTGTTGCAAAATGGCGCCGGCCATATGGCCGGCGCCATTTTGCAATACGGCAATACAATTCGAGTGCAGGAGGTCGCTCCCAGACCCCTGCTGTACTTTTGGCAAGTCTTGTGGGGGTCAGGAGGCCCCCCCAAGCTGGCCAAAAGTCCCTGGGGGTCCAGCGGGGGTCCGGGAGCGATCTCCTATGCTCGTGACGTCGGGGGACAGGAACCATATGACAGGGCAAAGGTAGCGCCGGCGCCATTTCTATTAACGCACCCGTGACCCGAGAGTGGAAGATCACACCGGGACCTCCCCACTGGACCCCAGGTAGTTTAAGACATTTTGGGGGGGTTCGGGAGGGTGGGGGATTTATTTTAAAGGGTCGGGGTGGGTTTTAGGGTTGTTTTAGTGTGCCGGTTTTCCCGCCCTCCCCCTTCCCCCGATTTACGATTTTTGACGATAAATCGGGGGAATTCCTATTGTATCGCGCCTCTAACAATTTTTGACGATTTAAAATATATCGGACGATATTTTAAATCGTCAAAAAACGATTCACATCTATGGTACCTTCTCCATCGCAATTATATCTTTTTTGAGATGCGGCGACCAGAATTGTACATAGTATTCAAAGTGCGGTTTCACCATGGAGCGATACAGAGGCATTATGACATTTTCCGTTTTATTCATCATTCCCTTTCTAATAATTCCCAACATTCTGTTTGCTTTTTTGACTGCCGCAGCACACTGAACCGATGATTTCAATGTGTTATCCACTATGACGCCTAGATCTCTTTCTTGGGTTGAAGCACCTAATATGGAACCTAACATTGTGTAATTATAGCATGGGTTATTTTTCCCTATATGCATCACCTTGCACTTATCCACATTAAATTTCATCTGCCATTTCGATGCCCAATTTTCCAGTCTCACAAGGTCTTCCTGCAATTTATCACAATCTGCTTGTGATTTAACTACTCTGAACAATTTTGTATCATCTGCAAATTTGATTATCTCACTCATCATATTTCTTTCCAGATCATTTATAAATATATTGAAAAGTAAGGGTCCCAATACAGATCCCTGAGGCATTCCACTGTCCACTCCCTTCTACTGAGAAAATTGTCCATTTAATCCTACTCTCTGTTTCCTGTCTTGTAGCCAGTTTGCAGTCCACGAAAGGACATCACCACCTATCCCATGACTTTTTACTTTTCCTAGAAGCCTCTCATGAGGAACTTTGTCAAACGCCTTCTGAAAATCCAAGTATACTACATCTACTGGTTCACCTTTATCCACATGTTTATTAACTCCTTCAAAAAAGTGAAGCAGATTTGTGAGGCAAGACTTGCCCTGGGTAAAGCCATGCTGACTTTGTTCCATTAAACCATGTCTTTCTATGTGTTCTGTGATTTTGATGTTTAGAACACTTTCCACTATTTTTCCTGGCACTGAAGTCAGGCTAACCGGTCTGTAGTTTCCAGGATCGCCCCTGGAGCCCTTTTTAAATATTGGGGTTACTTTGCTATCCTCCAGTCTTCAGGTACAATGGATGATTTTAATGATGGGTTACAAAAATTTTACTAATAGGTCTGAAATTTCATTATTTAGT
This sequence comes from Rhinatrema bivittatum, assembly GCF_901001135.1. Classification (NCBI taxonomy): domain Eukaryota; kingdom Metazoa; phylum Chordata; class Amphibia; order Gymnophiona; family Rhinatrematidae; genus Rhinatrema; species Rhinatrema bivittatum. The sequence goes on along the minus strand of NC_042618.1, from coordinate 215,150,464 downwards.
TCCTTCAGAACTCTGGGGTGTATACCATCCGGTCCAAGTGATTTACTTCTCTTCAGTTTATCAATCAGGCCTACCACATCTTCTAGGTTCACCGTGATTTGATTCAGTCCATCTGAATCATTATCCATGAAAACCTACTCCGGTATGAGTACCTCCCCAATATCCTCTTCAGTAAACACCGAAGCAAAGAAATCATTTAATCTTTCCGCAATGGCCTTATCTTCTCTAAGTGCCCCTTTAATCCCTCGATCATCTAACGGTCCAACTGACTCCCTCACAGGCTTTCTGCTTCGAATATATTTTAAAAAGTTTTTACTGTGAGTTTTTGCCTCTACAGCCAACTTCTTTTCAAATTCTCTCTTAGCCTGTCTTATCAATGTCTTACATTTAACTTGCCAACATTTATGCTTTATCCTATTTTCTTCTGTTGGATCCTTCTTCCAATTTTTGAATGAAGATCTTTTGGCTAAAATAGCTTCTTTCACCTCCCCTTTTAACCATGCCGGTAATCGTTTTGCCTTCTTTCCACCTTTCTTAATGTGTGGAATACATCTAGACTGTGCTTCTAGAATGGTATTTTTTTAACAATGATCACGCCTCTTGGACATTTTTTGTTTTTGTAGCTGCTCCTTTCAGTTTTTTTCTAACAATTTTTCTCATTTTATCAAAGTTTCCCTTTTGAAAGTTTAGCATGAGAGCCTTGGATTTGCACACTGTTCCTCTTCCAGTCATTAAATTAAATTTGATCATATTATGATCACTATTGCCAAGCAGCCCCACCACCACATATCCATAATGCATTTGACATGGTCAAAAGAATTAAACCTGTAGTGTTTCACTATCATTTTTTGGAGTGATGTGTATTTTTACTGATGAATTGTATCCTTCCTCTCCCATCCCCTCACAGATACTACTGTTGGAGTCTTCCATTTACAGTCTCCCAAGGGACAGTACAAACTGACATATGAAGAAGCAAAGCAGAGCTGCCAGAACGAAGGGGCAAAATTAGCTACGTATGATCAACTGTCCTATTCTCAAAAGGTATCCTAACTGTCTGCTTTGTAAGGGATAATTATTTTATATTCCATGGTCCATTAAAAATATAAATCTTTGAATATAAACAAAACCACAAGACAAAATCAAACAAGAATTGTCTCCCATCTATTTCTGACTGTCTCAGACCTATATATATATATATATATATATATATATATATATATATATATATTTATATTCTGCTTAGTTTTATTCTGGGAATTAGGAAGGGATATTATGTTTCCTAGCATTTAAGTAATTGTTTGTTTGTTTTGTGTGATTTAAGATTGTCGTGTATGATTGCCTTTTATTATTTGTGTGTTGATGCTTATACATTATAATCATTGTTTGATAGCATTATACTTTGCTTAGAGCGACTTTGGTCATTAAAAGGTGAATTTTGTGACTTCCGGTAATGGCTGCCTGCTGTTCAGATGCACGGGGAAAGAACTCTGAGTTGGTTTCCCCCTGGACTTGATATTAATGGACTATAAAAACTCTAAATCATAACGATCTGTTGGATCCTCAAGACCCCTCTGAGAAAAGTGGTGTTGTGCTATCTTAAAGCATCGCTGTGGTGATTTGAGCCCCAAACCTCAGCGCGCATCCGAGAGAAAGCAAGAACGGGAGATGTGACCCAGGCTGCAGGAGAAAACAATGATAAAGTGGTGGCATTTATGTTGGACAAAATGCTCCAACAAATAACAAAAGCAATATCAGCTGCACTCGACAAGGATAGACGACATAACAGGAAGTACTGAGGCTCAAGTGCAGCGTTTGGATGCAGTGGAACAGAGGATTTTGGGGCATGAAGACCATAAGATGCAGGCAGAACAACAAATTGCAGCGCTGCAGACTCAAAACCAGAGGATGGAAGATCAAACAGAGGAGCAGGAGAACCGTGGGCGCAGAAACAATCAGCGCATAATTGGTCTGCCAGAGCAGTGAAAGATTCAGAGCTGGTGGAGCTAATCGAGTTATAGTTGCCATATGAATTAGGCCTTGTCAGCCATGATGCACAAATTGTGTGTGAGGGGGGACATCGAATTGGCCTGCAGAGAGATCAGAATGCCAGGTCTTGGCCGTTCATCGGCCACATTCTTAACTGGGCACATAAAGTCCGTCTGTTACAAGCATATCGTAAGAAGGGATTATTGGAGCATAATGGCCACAAGTTGCTTCTGTTTAATGATTTCTCGCATCACGTTGTGTCATTGCACAAGGAGATGGAACAGCTCTGTTCAGCGCTTCATCAGAAAGGCATCCAGTTTGCTTTATTATACCCAGCAAAGTTAAGCGTGCATTATGAGGGCCTCATGCAGATGTTTCTGGAAAACGCATCAGCTGTGGCATTTCGTCAACAGTTAAATATGTCTGGGTGAGAGAAGAATGGCACTAACCAAAGTACAGTTCAGCTACTGTTGAATTTGTGAGATGTGGATCAATATTTGGACACTGACCGTCATTTGCAGAAATGATGGGAGCTCTCGTGAAACAGTCAAATGTCTGAAGTTAATGAATCGTTATCAGCATCAGATATAGCTGGCTTAAAGTATTATAACCTAGTAATGTTATTTTTGATCGCATACTGATACAAAATGTTCAGTACATTATACCTGAGGGGAACCAGCATGGGTACACACCTAGAGGGGAAAGAGTGGTGTTTGGGGGTGTGTTCCCTTGAAGAGTGGGGGGAAAAATTACAGAGCAAAAGAGGGGAATGGGGGATAGAAGGGGGGGAGGAGTGTATGGGGTATGAATGGGTGTGTCTATTGTTATGGGGCATCGGGGTCAGCTGATTGCATATGCATTTCACAGGATAGCTAACAGTTTTGAACTAAGGGGAATTGGGTTCAAATATGTTAGTCCTGAGTGCCAAAGCGGAACTTGGGTTAAGTTTATGGTATATAGATGAGTATGGCGAACCTGAATGTTTATCCTATTACTACAAGGTGTTATTAGACAAAAGACAATATCATCAGCACATGCTCCAACAGTTATAATCTGCTGTCTCTCGCCCGCAATGGGCTGCAGGCAGTTTTCATCCTTATGAGCAAAATCTCATATAATCATTTATTGTCTCTTGCTTAAACCATCCTAAAAATTCAATTTCAATTAAAGTGCTAGAATATATTTTATTAACGCATCTCTTATTGCGAAGTGTGCATAAAGCTAGTAACTATTAAAAATCGAATACTTAGCCCAAATGTTGATCACTCAAAAAACCCAAACTGGACTTTTCCCAATTCAATTTGCCTTGAGATGACTTAACAAGCTGCAATAATCTCTAAATTTCTGTATTCCTAATTTTATTTTGTTTAGAAACGTATGCTATGATGTGACCTCTCATGACTGCCTTACTGGCTTCCCATACAATAGCCAAACTTGTCTGACCATTATCATTAAGGTCCACATATTCCAACCATTTACAGAGGAGGTATTCTTGAAACTTTTGATCCTGATAAATATTAAAAACTAGGTCTCATCCTCCAATTCATTGCCCTTTGCTCTCTATCTCCTATCATCATACCCATCATTACTGACACGTGGTCTGATATGGAAATTGCTCCAATTTTAGTTTCATTTACCACCAAAAAGAGCTCCTCTGACATCAATAAATAATCCAATCTTGAAAAGCTTTTGTGAGGGTGTGAATAAAATGTGTAATCATAATTTCCCAGGTGCATCAAATGCCAAATATCAACTAATCCCAGTTCCACACTCATGAGGTTTACTCCCAACTTTTCTTGGGCCAGTCTGTACTCTTTTGGAGGTTTACAGTCAATTAAGATGCCAGGAACCTTGCTGAACTCAGGACCTTGAGAAAACTTTGACATAGATGTGGAGTAAAAAACTACTATCTCTAAGTATATTCACAGTCCCTGAAGCAGCATACACTGCGAAACGTATGTTGGACTTCAGTACACGGATATCGGTACACAGTGCGGTGGCGCTTGATGAATGCGGCAAAGGAGGACCCTCCGTGAACAACGCGGCAGCACCAAAGTATAGATCTGTGCGGCGGCGTGATAGTGCGGCGGCACCAGACACAGTGTGGCAAAAACAAAAACGCCGAAGAAGCAGGTAATCTGCTCGCCGAGACGTGGGGGTTGAAGATATTGGACTTATAACAGCGAGACTTCGCTTCCTCAAGGGAAGTATTTTTTCCACATATTACTAAAACATTGAAAAAAACAAAAAAACAAAAACAAAGAATTGACAAAAATGTTTTAAAGTGTGTAGGCCCAATGATTAAAAAAGACCCAAAAGTGGCTGAAAACACAAGCATCAAATGCGTGTAGTCCACGGGTGTTATGACGGTCCCTAACAAGTTATGCAAAAAATGAAAAAAATATATTATATTTAGTTCAAAAACACACATAAAATTTGAAAGCAATTATTGTACAACGTGTTTGCAATAGTATAGACTTCAATTACCCCAATATTGACTGGGTAAATGTATCATCGGGTCACGCTAGAGAGATAACGTTCCTGGATAGAATAAATGATAGCTTTATGGAGCAATTGGTTCAGGAACCGACGAGAGAGTGAGCATTTTTAGATCTAATTCTCAGTGGAGCACAGGACTTGGTGAGAGAGGGAACGGTGGTGGGGGCCGCTTGGCAATAGTGATCATAATATGATCACATTTGATTTAATGACCGGAAGAGGAACAGTGTGCAAATCCAAGACTCTTGTGCTAAACTTTCAAAAGGGAAACTTTGATAAAATGAGAAAAATTGTTAGAAAAAAACTGAAAGGAGCAGCTACAAAAGTAAAAAATGTCCAAGAGGTGTGGTCATTGTTAAAAAAATACCATTCTAGAAGCACAGTCCAGATATATTCCACACATTAAGAAAGGTGGAAAGAAGGCAAAACGATTACCGGCATGGTTAAAAGGGGAGGTGAAAGAAGCTATTTTAGCCAAAGATCTTCATTCAAAAATTGGAAGAAGGATCGAACAGAAGAAAATAGGATAAAGCATAAACATTGGCACAAGTTAAATGTAAGACATTGATCAGGCAGGCTAAGAGAGAATTTGAAAAGAAGTTGGCTGTAGAGGCAAAAACTCACAGTAAAAACTTTTTAAAATATATCCGAAGCAGAAAGCCTGTGAGGGAGTCAGTTGGACCGTTAGATGATCGAGGGGTTAAAGGGGCACTTAGAGAAGATAAGGCCATCGCAGAAAGATTAAATGATTTCTTTGCTTCGGTGTTTACTGAAGAGGATGTTTGGGGAGGTACCCGTAATGGAGAAGGTTTTCATGGGTAATGATTCAGATGGACTGAATCAAATCACGGTGAACCTAGAAGATGTGGTAGGCCTGATTGACAAACCGAAGAGTAGTAAATCACCCGGACCGGATGGTATACACCCCAGAGTTCTGAAGGAACTAAAAAATGAAATTTCAGACCTATTAGTAAAAATTTGTAACTTATCATTAAAATCATCCATTGTACCTGAAGACTGGAGGATACCAAATGTAACCCCAATATTTAAAAAGGGCTCCAGGGGCGATCCGGGAAACTACAGACCGGTAAGCCTGACTTCAGTGCCAGGAAAAATAGTGGAAAGTATTCTAAACATCAAAATCACAGAACATATAGAAAGACATGGTTTAATGGAACAAATTCAGCATGGCTTTACCCAGGGCAAGTCTTGCCTCACAAATCTGCTTCACTTTTTTGAAGGAGTTAATAAACATGTGGATAAAGGTGAACCGGTAGATATAGTATACTTGGATTTTCAGAAGGCATTTGACAAAGTTCCTCATGAGAGGCTTCTAGGAAAAGTAAAAAGTCATGGGATAGGTGGCGATGTCCTTTCGTGGATTGCAAACTGGCTAAAAGACAGGAAACAGAGAGTAGGATTAAATGGACAATTTTCTCAGTGGAAGGGAGTGGACAGTGGAGTGCCTCAGGGATCTGTATTGGGACCCTTACTGTTCAATATATTTATAAATGATCTGGAAAGAAATACGACGAGTGAGATAATCAAATTTGCAAATGACACAAAATTGTTCAGAGTAGTTAAATCACAAGCAGATTGTGATAAATTGCAGGAAGACCTTGTGAGACTGGAAAATTGGGCATCCAAATGGCAGATGAAATTTAATGTGGATAAGTGCAAGGTGATGCATATAGGATAAAATAACCCATGCTATAATTACACAATGTTGGGTTCCATATTAGGTGCTACAACCCAAGAAAGAGATCTAGGTGTCATAGTGGATAACACATTGAAATCATCTGTTCAGTGTGCTGCGGCAGTCAAAAAATCAAACAGAATGTTGGGAATTATTAGAAAGGGAATGGTGAATAAAACGGAAAATGTCATAATGCCTCTGTATCGCTCCATGGTGAGACCGCACCTTGAATACTGTGTACAATTCTGGTCGCCGCATCTCAAAAAAGATATAATTGCGATGGAGAAGGTACAGAGAAGGGCTACCAAAATGATAAGGGGAATGGAACAACTCCCCTATGAGGAAAGACGAAAGAGGTTAGGACTTTTCAGCTTGGAGAAGAGCCGGCTAAGGGGGGATATGATAGAGGTGTTTAAAATCATGAGAGGTCTAGAACGGGTAGATGTGAATCGGTTATTTACGCTTTGGATAATAGAAAGACTAGGGGGGCACTCCATGAAGTTAGCATGTGGCACATTTTAAAACTAATCGGAGAAAGTTCTTTTTCACTCAATGCACAATTAAACTCTGGAATTTGTTGCCAGAAGATGTGGTTAGTGCAGTTAGTATAGCTGTGTTTAAAAAAGGATTGGATAAGTTCTTGGAGGAGAAGTCCATTACCTGCTATTAATTAAGTTGACTTAGAAATTAGCCACTGCTATTACTAGCAATGGTAAAATGGAATAGACTTAGTATTTTGGGTACTTGCCAGGTTCTTATGGCCTGGATTGGCCACTGTTGGAAACAGGATGCTGGGCTTGATGGACCCTTGGTCTGACCCAGTATGGCATGTTCTTATGTTCTTACAACATGCATGATGTTCTTACCACAGGCGGTGATGCAATCAGGCCTTTGCCCAGTTCCCTCACCTCCTACCTACTCTGCCTCCCATTTCCCCTCCCCTCTCCTCCCTGACACCTAAAAGCCCTCTTCCTACCTTTTTCCTGGTGCACACTTCCCTGGGACAGCACCTAATGGCTCTGTCCCGGCTGACCCCCAGTCCCCGAACCTTTCACAGATCCCGGCACTTCTGCGCGTACCGTGAGATACGTGCGTGGCAGGGCCATTTTCAAAATGCGCTAGGCACACACTTGGCCCAGCCATGCACGTATCTCCTGGTTTTTGCGCGTGCTGGGTTCTTAAAATTTACCCTTAAGTGAACTTTTACTGTTTGTTATATATATTTGAGCCTAGTATAGAAGTGTGTATAATTGCATAATTGTGTGCCTTGGTTTTTAGGAGGGGGAAGATTTTAACTGAAACCTAAAAGTGTGCAATCTTGACTGCTTTTCTGGGTCTGAGGAAAAATATATAAACCCTTTACTTCTAGCCACTGTTTAGTTCCCTCCCTCCTTACCCCTCTACCCACCCACCCCTGAGTTTACTTTCTTATATACTATTCCCTGGACACCTAGATAATTAACTTCAATTACTTCATTTTCCATTACATAGTAGTTCCTTACAGCTCAGATAATTGTAACTTAATCTTTTGTTTGTTGTAAAAAATGGTTTTCATATTCTACCTATTAATCTTTACTGGCTTACACTAATACTTTTAGTTTGTATTTCAAATACTATTAAAAATCTTTGCTAGAGCCTAAATTTTACCTTACCTTATCTGTATGTTTTTAAGAAATGTCATTCATTCAATGCAATAACTGTGGTGCTAATGTACCAAAGCCTATCATTTGGAGAATCAAAGGTTGTCCTTTTTGTCTTCAGCTGTCTGCAATTAAATTGGACCTGCTTCATTTAAGGGAGGTTTTAATTAACTTCCCCTTCCTTGAACCATCCAGTATCTCTCACCCATCTCCCACAGAGGTTACAGAAACCCAGGAAAAAATGGTTTACAGTGGGCTTTGGTAGAACAAGACACGTGAGAAACACCCACCTTCCCCAACTTTACAGCATCCTGTGCATCAATCCCCACTCCCATAGAGATGTCAGACTTCCAGGAATCAAAAACCCAGGAACAATTGGATGACAGTGGGCTCTAGCAGAATAAGACCTGTAATGATGAGGCACCCACTCTCCCCACTGTTACCCCTACAAAATGCTTTTTCTATATTGGAGAATGAAGAAACCTCAGCAATAGAAGATTTTGAAGTGATTTCTAAAAGTGAAGTCACACAGTGCATCCAGAAGCCCTTCAACAGAATCAAATGTCATAAAAGAAAGCTGCTACTGCTGGGAGACTCAGTCATCAGAGGAACCAACTTCGGAGCACATTTTGATGGTGACACAACAGTTAAATGCCTTCCAGGATCCTCAGCTAGTAGAAAATGCAAACCAGATAGTCCAAGTCATTGAAGAAGAAAGTAGGAACTTTGATATCAGTGTTATCCTCCATCTGGGGATCAACAGAAAAGGTATCCATGAAGTACAAAAAGATTTCCAAAATCTAGGAAAGATAAGACACACTGCAAAGACTATTGCCTTTTTGGAAGTATTACTTGTTCATGGAAAGGGAAATGAGAAGCAATGGCATATAGATAATTTCCATTCCTGGCTCAAAAACCTGGTGCACAGAAAGTGGTTTTGGGATCAATGGAGTATGGGGTCACGTACGGAGCATTAAAAGGCTTTATAGAAAGGATGGCCAAAGCAGGAAGGAGGATGCTAAGTGAGAAATTCAGATCATATATTATCAGACATTTAAACTAAAGAATGGGGGTGGCAGGAGATGGCCAATGAAATTGAAATGTCACCACCAAGCAATATAGGAAGTGGGAGGAGAAAATAACAAAATCAATCAGCTCAAAAAAGCAGAAAAGGTGTCTAGGAAGTGCAACAAATCAAGAGAGAAAAATTGGAAAGCTATGACTACAAATGCTCATAGTTTGGGCAATAAAATCCCAGACCTGCAGGCCCTAATGATGGAGGTGGACTTGGACATTGTTGCTGATACGGAACATGGTTCATGGATTCTCATGATTGGGATACGGCCATACCGGGCTACAACTTGTTAAGGAAGGACAGAGCGGTCAGAAAAGGGGGAGGAGTAGCTCTTTATGTCAAAAACAATATCCAAGCAACTGAACTGCAAAGAATGTGGGGTAGAGAAGAAGCATTATGAGCTGTCCTAAAAAAAAAAAGGATGATGGTGCATCCATTTTCACTGGAGTGGTTTTCAGGTTTCCGACTCAAAAGGAAGAATTAGACAGAGATCTGGTTGAATATATCCAAAAGGAATAGAGAGAGGAATAATGAGTAAGAAAAAAGAGGTGCTAATGCTCTTGTACAGGTCCTTGGTCTCATCTGGAATACTGCATTCAATACTGGTGGCTGTATCTCAGAAGGGATAAAGTCAGGATAGAGGCGGTCCAAAGAAGAGCGACCAAAATGGAGAGGGGCCAGCATTGAAAGGCTTATGAGGGGAGGCTGAAGGATCTGAATAGGTACAGGGGAGATATGATAAGACCTTCAGATGTTTGAAAGGTTTTAATGATACTCAATCATCAAACCTTTTCCTTTGGGGGAGGAAGACTCAGAGCCAATCAGGAAATATTTCTTAACGAAGAGGGTGGTGAATGCTTGAAATGCCCTTCCGGAAGAGGTGGTGAAGACAAAAACAGTGAAGGAATTCAAAGGGGCATGGGATAAACACTGTGGAGTAGATTTTTTTAAAAGTACGCCCGCGCTTACTTTTGTTCGCGCACCAGGCGCAAAGAAGAGTACGCCGGATTTTAATAGATACGCGCATAGCCGCACGTATCCTTTAAAATCTGGGGTTGGCGCATGCACAGCTGTGCAAAATTGGCAGCCTGCGAGCGCCAAGCCGCGCAGCCTGCCTCCATTCCCTCCGAGGCCGCTCTGAAATCGGAGCGGCCTCGGAGGGAACTTTCCTTCCACCCCCACCCCCCCCCCCCCACACCTTCCCCTCCCTTCCCCTACCTAACCCACCCCACCAGCCCTATCTACAACCCCCTACCTTTATTGCAAAAGTTACGCCTGCCCAAGGCAGGCGTAACTTGCGTGCACCTGGCCGGCTGCTGGCGCACCATGTTCCGGTCCGGGGGCTAGTCCGGAGGCCACGCCCACAGCCCCACCCCGGAACGCCCTCAGATGACGTGCCGCCGCAACACGCCCCCAGGAAAGCCCCGGGACTTACGCGCGTCCCGGGGCGCTCATAGGGGGAACTTGGGGCAGGTTTTCGGGGGGTATGCGCGTATCTTACCCGCATACCCCTTTGAAAATCTGCCCCTGTATATCCCTAATGGCTAGAGGATGGAAATAAAGAAAAGAGTACATGGTAACTGGGGGTAATTTGTTGGTGTGGCAGTTGCTACCCTTAAAAAATAACAGTATCAAGGTTTAGTGCAACTCCATCATTGCTCTCTGCTTCAATGGTATTGAGTGAGAAAAGGGGAATTGGATTCAGACAGCAACTAACAAGGGCCTCGACTTTTATGGTTTGGGGAACAAATAAACATGGGGGTAACAGTAAATTCACAATTTTTACACTTATATCAGCATGCTTATGTCCCAGCTGACAAACCTGAATATGTGGTTTGGATAGGAAACCAGACACAAAAGTTACAAGGGACACGCATGCACGCACACACACACACTTACACACATTCAAGAGGTTTTCCAGCTAAGTTCAGGACATAGCCAGACAAACCTGAGGTTTTAAATATTTTTCCCATCTCAATCGGATAAGTTTTACCGGTTTTACCTGTCTAAAACTTACTCCAGTCAGAGGCGGTGTGGTGGCACTCTGGGTGTAGGGCTTAAACTTAGCTGAGTAGCACTGACACGCAGCACTACCTGGATAAGCCTGGTTTACTTGGATAACTTAAACCTATCCAGCCACATTAAGCATATAGCCAAGATAAGTTTTTAAAAAATTACAGCACAGACCAACCGTGGCCTTATTTAACACCCCCGCTTTTCACTCCCATTATTAAAAAATAATAATAATCACTGGCCTCCATGGCCCTGCCACAGTCCCAAGTTTTTAAAAAAGTGGCCTCCACTACCTGATCCCCCCCATGCCCAAGTTAAAAAAAAAATATATATATATAAATGGCCCGCATCTGTTCCTCCCTTAAAAACAATGGGACATGATCTCCAGGACCACCATCCCCCTACAACTCCCAAAAGTATGTATGTATGCCTGTGGGAGGAGGAGGAGGAGAAGCTCTTACCTCCTCCTGTGGGTGAATATGTAAGCGCCCTTACATATTCATTTATTCTTCTCCACTGCTCTCAGGATTGGTCAGAATCACTGGCAACTGACCAATTCCCATTCACAAGTGATGAAGCTGACCAATTCAGAGAGCAGTGGAGTAAATAAATGACAATGCAAGTGCCATGGCAGGAAGAGGAGGGGCCTAATACTAAAAGTTCACCTATGGCTGCCAAGAGTGTAGGTTTGGCGCTCTGTATGCAATCTGTAATTCACGCATTCCAAAGTCATATACATAAATAGCAAGATTTCCAAGATCATGTCAGGTATGTCCAATTAGTGTTTATTGATAGGTGTACTACCTCCTGGGCACCAGCAGCCAGAATGCCTTCAAGTTGCTACATTAATACAGGCCAAAAATAAAAATTAGACACCAGTAGTGTCAAAGGGTCAAAATCATTACAAATTATCACATTAGTGTTTGTAAATCTACACCATAAGACAAGAAAAGTAATATTGTCTGCCTTACCAAACAAAGGCATCTACATATCCCAAGTGTTCAGTACTATGCTTTGGAAAAGAGATATTTCCTTTGCTCGTTGTTAATATCTCCCTGTTAGATCAAACCCTTTTCCATGTTCCAGTGTTACAGGAGAAATTCACAAAACAGCTAGAGTGAAAATTCTAGCTTTGTCTTTATCTGACATTTGACAGGTTTTCTCTGGCTTATCTTTCTTTTGCTTTAGGCAGGATACCACCTCTGCTCAGCAGGCTGGTTGGACAACAGTAGAGTAGGCTATCCAACAGCCTATTCCAATTTGAATTGTGGCTTTGGTCATGTTGGAATTGTAGACTATGGTAATCGAGTGAACTTCACTGAAACCTGGGATGTCTTCTGCTACAGAGTGAAAGGTGAATGAGATGAGTGCTAATATATTTGACTGTTGTTCAGAATGCTAAAACACTTTTTCCCTCCCTCTGCAGCTGTTTTATCAGCAAAGTAATTTATATGAGAATTCTGCTGAGGAGAATTAGAGGAGTGGTCTCAAGACAAAACGGCAGGATATGAAAGAAAGAGTTGTATAGAGAAAGTATAGTATGTTCCACCAAGGACAGTCAGCTTCGTTGTCAAACCTGTGGTTTTACCACTGATGCTATGGATGATTGCACATTGTCCTAGATCATTATTTATTGTGGAAGAAGTGAATACAGGAAACTCTCATTAGCACCTTGTTAGCTATCCCAAATCTATGTTTTGCATTACTTGAAAAAAACATTGCTTTCCCTGGGAGTGAGTAGCAAGACATAGATCTACTTTTTGGGATCTGCTGGGTATTTGTGACCCAGACCGGCCATTGTTGAAGACAGGATGCTGGACTCGATAGATCTTCATCTGACCCAATATGACATTTCTTTTGTTCTTATTACAGATGTGAAGTGTACATGTAAAGTTGGCTATGTGGGAGATGGCTACACGTGCAATGGAAACATGCTGCAGGTCTTGACATCTTTCCCCATGTTTACAAATTTTGTATCGGTAGGTACTAAAAAATGCTTTTCAGTCTCTCATAATCACCATTTTTATTTTTGTGGCCTAGCAGTTTACTTCACCACCTGTGTTTTCCAGCTAATTGGAGCCTCTCCTCATTAGGTTACAGTGCCATGAGCCTTCACTTGCAGTTACTCAGGGTTTTTCCCTTATTTTTTAAATAATATCTTTATTAACATTTTTAACATATTCCATGTCATTTCTTCCAAACAAAACACATTTTACTCCATAGACAGCCTCTCAAATCCCCTCTCTCCTATTCTGTATAAAGTAAGCACAATTCCTTTTCTCCACCAAACATCCACATGAAATAAACCTAAATCTATTACCCACTTCTTTAGGAAATGTAAGGATATAGGCACCCTGTATCTGTGTAAACATTTTACGTACCACAGAGGATTTACTACAATGCATTTTAAATTCCAAATATAATAAGTCTAATATTTCTGATTTCCACTGCACACAGCTGGGTGGTGTTGCATTTAACTATTTGGACAAAAGGCATCTTTTAGTTCCTCGGCAATATTTAAGTAAAAATGTAGATTCTCCCTTGCCAAAGTGTATCTCAGGGGGAATACCTAAAACACAAAGCACTGATGACATAGGAATCATTACAGAGAGTATCCCAGTAAGAATATTCCAAATCAATCCCCAAAGCTTCTGAATCAAGCCGCACTCCCAAAGACAATGTACTACAGTTGCATTGCTTCCCTGGCATTTTAGACAAACCAATTTTAAACACCTGATACCGGGCAAAAAAACATTTTATGAAGAAATTGAATCTACAATTCTCTCAACAAAACCCATTCAGTACATATATTGAGCAATGTAATACTTAAACATATGTTTACCTCTGTAATTTAAGTGCAGAGCTCCAGGCTCCATGCTGATGCTAGATCAGGAACCACTGAAAGGTTTTAGTGATGCACATTCGACAAACCTTTTCCATTGGAGAGAAATCAGTAGAACTAGGGGTCACGAAATGGAACTCCAGGGAGGGCAACTCAGAACCAACGTCAGGAAATATTTCTTCATGGAGAGGGTGGTGGATGCCTGGAATGCCCTTCTGGAGGAGGTGGTGAAGACGAAAACAGTGAAAGACTTCATAGGGGCATGGGATAAACACTTTGGATCCCTAAAGGCTAGAGGATGGAAATAAAGAAAAGAGTGCTTGGGAGTAACTTGCTGGTCCTTAACCAATAAACCTTGATATTTTTGATGCAACTCCAACATTACTCTTTGCTTCAACGGCAGAAGGAAAAGGGGAATTCGATTCAGACAGCAACCAAAGAGGGCCCTGACTTTTACGGTCTGGGGAACTGATGTGCAGACAAAAGGGAAAAAACACAGGACTGCTTCTATGGCCAAGTCCGTAAGCAAAACATGTCAAGCATCACTGTCTGAATTTCCAAAAAGGCTCATCTCCTAGTAAAAATGTCGCCAGCAGTAAACTTTTATGATTTATCATAAGGCTTAGGGATAACTGCACAGAGCAGCAGTTGCTAACCTTAAAGAAACATGGGGTAACCTGCACAATGCAGCAGATACTACCATAAGAAGCTCGCTGGGCAGATTGGGTAGACCATTTGATCCTTTTGTGCCGTCATTTTTATGTTACTATGTTATTATTAACACAGAAATAGAAGGACAATGAGTATTTACCGTTCTTAAAAAATGAAGTAATCTTTGAAATCCTCTGATATATAATTTTCTGTTTGGAGCATCAGATTTGCACCAACAAAGCTGTTCATTTGAAAATAATATATGTATTCCTGTTTTTATAATCCAAATTTCTCAACACAATACTCAAAAGGAGAGAATGTCCCCTGACCCAGCCGTGCCATTTTATGAAATAAAGGAATAAACAACATCTCCTGAAGAGAACAGTGGATTACCCAGCAATGGCAAACAGAGAGACATATCCCAATGTAGTCCCAACAGCAGCTGTACAGCCTTCCAAGCCCACAACATACTCCTTGCCAAAACCAAATTGGAAAGACTAGTAGGCACATTTTTACTAGCTACATGGAGGATATACCTAAGACCCAATAACTGTACCATCTTACTTTCTAAATTAACATCAGAGAAAAGATTTGAGTCCCACAGCCAATCTACTAACGGATGCAACAAACAAATTATGATATAAGCAAAAATTAGGGAACTCCAATCCCTACTGTCCCTTAGGACCATCAGTTTCCCAATATATAATCTCATCCTTTTTCCTTTCCATGGAAAGTTAGAGCAGATCCCATTAAAACAGTTTAAGATCCTTTTGTCAACAAATGTACTGGAATCATCTGCATAACATAAAACAATTTAGGAGCCAATAACATTTTGACTACAGCTAATCTACCCAACCAAGAGACAAGCAACTGCATCCAACTCCTCAGTTTGGTTTAAATTCTCTGATGATAGGTGGTATATTTAACTTGTACCATTTGTTCAAGTCCCTATGTATTTTCACCCCCAAGTATTTGATAGAGCCATTTGCCCACTTCCAGGGAAAATTGTCCCATACCCTGTCCTAAGAACCTAAAATATCTAAGGCCTCTGACTTGTCTAAATTGATTTTGAACTCAGAGACCTGTGGGAAGGGCACATTTAGAGTAATGTGTGCAGTTCTGGTCGCTGTATATCAAAAAAGATATAGTTGCATTGAAAAAGATACAGAGAAGAGCAAGCAAAATGATGAAAGGGACGGGACAGCTCACCTACAAGGAAAGGCTAAAAAGATTGTATCTAGTCTGCCTGGAGAAGAGACGTCTAAGGGAGATACAATAGAGCTCTATAAAATCATGAGTGAACTAGAACAGATAAATGTAAACTGGTCATTAACTCTTTCAAAAATTATATAGACTAGGCAGCACTCTATGAACTTAGTAAGTAGCACATTCAAAACAAATTGGAGAAAATTATTTTTCACTCAACCTACAGTTAAACTCTTGAATTATTATTGAAGTATGTGGTTAAGGCAGTTAGCATAGCTGGGTTTAAAAAAGGTTTGGACAAATTCCTTGAGAAGTCTATAAACTGTTATTTACCAAGTAGACTTAGTGGCAAGAAACAGCCACTTCTTATTACTGCGCGATAACAGCATGGGATCTGTTTACTGTTTGGAATCTTGCCAGGTACTTGTGGCCTGGATTGGCCACTGTTGGAAACAGGATGCTGGACTCAGTCTGACCCAGCATGGCATGTTCTTATGTTCTTACAACATGCGTGCGTTGCCACGCACATGTTGCAAAATATGATATCCGTGCGCACAGGGAAGGAGTTTTAAACCACAAGCGGTGATGCGATCAGGCCTTTGCCAGTTATGTTCACTGTAGCCTTCAGAAAAGCCCATGAAACCCAAAGACTTTTTTCATATCAACTCCTATTAGATTCAGGTCTAAGATTTTCCCTCTCCAACAGCTCTAGAAATATTAATAGTCTATGGACATACTTTGTAGATGTCCTACCCTGAACAAAACCTATTTGTCCTGTGGAGATGATGGATGGTAATAAAGCATTTAAACGAGAGGCTAACACTTAAGCAAAATGTTTTATGTCAGGATTGAGAAGTGACATAGGTCTATAGGATTCCAGTGACGTAGGATCCCAACCAGGCTTAGAGAGGCTACCATGTGCGCCATCTTCTATGTATCTGGCATCTCCCTCTTCACAGTCAAAGCCACAAATAGTTCCAAAAAAATCCCAAAACTGAGGTTTTAATAGAATTTAAAAAATTGATAATAAGCAGTTGGGCCCTGGAGATTTAAAAATCAGTAAATCTAAAATTGCAGACTATTTCAGAAATTTTTATAGGACTATTTAAATACCCCAATTGTTGATCCTTAAGTTGAGGAACCTTTGCCTCTGCCAGGAATGCCTACATTAGTTCAGATTCTACCCTATCTGAGGAATATAAGGCCTTATAATATTCCTTAAAATATTTGTAAATATCTTTAGATACCACCATGTCTCCTCTAGAATTGCACAGCCCCACGATAAATGTACAGCTCCATTTAATTATAATCAAATTTGCTAATAATTTACCCGTTTTGTTGCCATACAAAAACAGCTTGTATTTTAAGCACAAAAAAAGGGGAAAAGAGCACTCTCTGATGCAACTTGTCATTTAACAATCTCTGAGATAAAAAAGTTTTCCTTTTATTTATTATTTTATTTTTTTTATTTATTAACTTTTATTTACCGACATTCGTGCAGCACATCATGCCGGTTTACATAGAACTCAGGTGGGCGATACAATAAAACAATGTACAAAGAATAACATAAAAGTAAAACCATAACAATGTAACCTTAGAACCAAATACTATTTCTTACAAAAGGACACATTAACCGATCATGATCAAAAAGAGATAAACTAAGCAGTAGGGGGGGATATTGTTTCTTCTACGGTATCTATGGGTGGTGCGGGGGAAGCGAGGGGGAATCTGTGGGCCCCTAGATTTCTGCATTCCTCTTTTATACCCATCAAGTGATCTAGTCAAAGATAATATATCTTGCGCTAGAGCTTTCCTCCTAGCTGCTTGATAGCTAATCATTACCCCTCTTTACACCGCTTTAGCAGTTTACCAGAAGAGAATCGGGTTACCCTTATGAGCAGCATTATTGATAGCATAGTCAGATCATTTCTTATCACAACCCCCCCCCCCCCCCCAGGAAATTGTTTATCCACAGGCAACCAGACTGGCATCCTCCATTTTTCAACTATCATTTCCAACATTCTACCCCTGAAATACAGGTCACCAGATGGTGATCCAAAATCACTAATGATTCAATCACCACCTTCTGAGCCCTGGGAAAGAAACTTTCTGACAACAGCAAATAATCAATCCAGGATTTGGTGTCATGTGCTCTGGCAACGTGAGTGAAATCCTGAAACATGGAATTCAGATTTCTCCGTATGTCCAAAAGCTGCAATTGCCTACACAAAAAGTTAACCCTCTTCATCTTTCCCAGCGCTTTACTTCCCATGCCTGGCTGCTAGCCAAGGATCACTGATCCAATTAAAATCCACTGCCAGCATAATCTTAGTTGGCCCTAAAGCAGTCACCTGGATTAATATTTGTACAAAGAAAGAGTGATTGTGTTGATTAGGTTCATATATGGAGGCTAGTATAGTGTCCTCCCCAAATAACTTACCCACTACAATGACATACCTCCCCTTGGGATCTGGAATAGATTTCTCTAATTGAAAGGAGATTCTTTTATGCTGAGTTTGGTCAGAATATTCAGTATGACCACACCTGGTTTTTTTTGCAGCTTGCCACCCTACTGCAAACCATGCTGGGGAGTTTTTCTTTCAAGTAGATGGTGTCTTCTTCCACGGAGCCAGCCCTTCCCTAGACTACTTCCCTACGGGGACCAAAATCTGAAACTGAGTTTTTAACATCCACAGTTTGCTCAGGGCGATCTCGGGTAGATGTGTGCTACTGAGCTCCAAGTGCCCCCTCATTATAGCCATATTTTCTTGTGGGTTTTTGGCTCCTTCGGACTGACATTTTTAGCCTGGCACTTGTGAAAGACTTATGGACAGATCTGTAAAGTGTTGTGTCCGTCGGTCTCTGACTCCCAGGGTTTTTCTTTTCTTTTATATCCCTCTCCCAAGTGGTTTGCATGCGCCGGCAGCTGGCTGGCGCATGCTGCCCCAGTCGGCTTCTGTTCCGTCCCACCCTGCCTAGACCCCACCCCCTGGCCTGCCTCTTTTTCAGGGCCCAGCACTTGTGCACATATCGGCACTTACGTGCATGGCCGGACCCCTTTTTAAAATGCGCGTGGCGCGCACAGGTCCTGGCCACACACACATAATTGCCGATTTTTACACACGTGGCCATTTTTAAATTCGGCCTTTAGTTATTAACCTTTTAGGTCTTTCCATTTCAACATCTAGGCTTTCTGTATGTAAACCCTGTGTGGGCCAAAATCCATGTAGCGGGGGCTCTTACAGTTCTTTACAGTCGTGGGTGCACAGATGGGCCAGTGGGGTGAGTGCTTTACTAGAAAAGGCTGACCACCTGTAGAGGTCACCACTCCCCTTCCTACACAGACACAGATTAGAATAATATTCTGGAAACCAGGAAACCTCTGCTCCAGTCATTTGTTGTGTGATCCTGTGAAAGGTTGTGTCCCCTGTATGTCACATCTCATCTCTTGGGTAGAAATTCACTGAACCTGAACATGTACATGCGGCACATCCCTGAGTATTCTATCAGTAAAGAACAGTAACGCATGCATCCTGGTCAGTGGCTGCCACTCAAGAGACTGCAGTTACCCAAAACCTTTTTGATATAATTAAGGTTTAGTTAAGATCTCAAATGAGGAACAAAAACTCTACTTAGCAACATTTTGGTTACCCACCGCACATCTGTTGACCAGGAGCATAAAGTTAATACTGAGTGCTGCCTCTTGAAAACGGCCCTGAAATTGTTAACTTTAAATTGTGCAACAATCACAAAATAAGCCGATTATTTCTCCTTCTGTTCTCCTGTTTCTCATCCTTCCCACTTTACTCTTCTGTTATTCTTGCTCCAGAGAGTCCCTTTTGCACTAGAACTGGTGAACAAATAACCCTGGCACAGAAGTCTGGCTATACCCTAACTACTGAAATCTTATTTGTTCTCACTTGCCTTCCCCCAACAATCCTTAACCCTATGTGCCCCTTCTTCCTGCTCAATCTGTATTATTTTCTTACATTTTACCCGTAATTGTATCATAGTACATCAATTAATACTCTGTTTAAAGTGCGGTTGAAATGCCTAACCCATAACGTAAATTACATTCATTTTGGCATCAGAAATCAACAGGCCTACTGATTGGATGCAGGGTGTCTGCATACTGGGTTCTGGAAGGAGGCGTAGTCTGTGGCCCCTAGCCCAGGACGGTCAATATGATGGCTGGGTCCAACAGAGGTTACAGAATAAAAGAAAACAAACCCAGACAGTTACAAATGAAGGCTCATGAAAACCAACAAAGAGGTTTGATAGAGGTGATACCTTTTATATTGCTGAGTTTTAGATGCAAACTTGCAGAACTATTCAGATCCCTTTCTTCGGCAATAGGCATCAACAAATATACTACCCCCTTACATATAGCATGCATAAAGCACACAATCTATTTTTTGTAGTACATGGCAGGAATACAAACTATACCCATACAGAGTTCCATGAGGCAAAAAATGTTGTATGAGAGTACATGCATCTTAACTATTTTAAATTTCATTGTAAGTCCAGGCATTCCTGGCTGGCTAGGAATAATGCTATACTCAGAATGCACTTCTAAATCATGACGAGCTTTTGAAAGACAAGCTGAATAATAAAAGCCAGTTTTCACTGGGGTAAAGAGGAAGGGCACCTGGGTAAACTAGCTTTTAGTACTGCTCAAGTTGTCTGTGTCTTTCCAAACCTCAGAGTGATGTAATAGTCCCTTCAATCCTTGTTCCTGCTTTTTACTCAGAGATATGAAAGACCATATTGCTCCACACATTGCTAACATAGTCAATGCTTCTTTATCATAAGGCTTTTTTCCAGATTCATTAAAACAAATTTCAATACTGCCAATTCCTAAGAAGAAGAACCATGATCCCTCTGATATAACCAATTATCGACCAATAGCCTCTTTACCCTCCATTGCGAAAATATTAGAATCTGTCGTATTACATCAAGGTTCTGAATATATCGATAACACATTTTGCATAATAACCAGCATGGTTTTAGAAAGGGTCATAGTACAGAATCCCTTCTTATTTCATCTTTTGATACAACTATTAGAGGTTTCGACTCTAACACTAATTACTTACTAGTACTACTTGATATCTCCGCAGCATTTGATACAATAAATCATGATATATTAATTTCCAACTTATCTCAAATCGGTATTAATAGCATAGCCTTAAAATGGTTTTCTTCATTTATATCAAACCGACAACAAAGAATTGCAATTGGCAACTTTCACTCAAATTGGTATTCGACCAAGACAGGCGTACCGCAGGGTTCTGCCCTCTCTGCTCTTCTTTTCAATCTATATCTATTACCATTATGCCAACTACTAGCTGGGCTAGATTTAAATTTCAAAATATATGCAGACGATATCCAGTTTACTGTTCCTTTTACAGACTCTTGGTCTAAAACTTTCTCATTATTACATTTATATCTGTCCACAATAAAACTCTGGTTATCACACAATAGATTAAAATTAAACACAAATAAAACAGAATTAATTTGTCTCTCAACTGTGCCTGACTCCATATCTCAACCTCCACCAACTTTTGCATTTGAAAACCAACTTATCACAATAAAATTTCATGCAAAAAATCTCGGAGTAATCATTGATTCCAGATTAGCAATGACCAACAATATATCTGAAATTGTCAAAAAATCTTTCTTCAAAATTCACATGTTAAAAAAATTGAAACCATTATTACTTCCCAATGATTTTCGATCAGTCACGCAAGCCTTAATTTTATCGACCTTGGACTATTGTAATTCATGCTGAGGTCAATCTTCAAAACATATGCGCACGAACAAAAGTACACCAGATTTTATAAGATACGCGCGTAGCCACGCGTATCTTATAAAATCCAGGGTCAGCGCGCGCAAGGCTGTGCAAAATCGGCAGCCTGCACGCACTGAGCCGCGCAGCCTGCATCCGTTCCCTCCGAGGCCGCTCCGCAATCAACAATTTATCCCCTTCAACTTGTCCAAAATGCTACTGCTCATTTGTTATGTAATGTATCATGTAGAGAACATATTACACCGATACTACAGCACCTTCATTGGTTGCCAATATCATCTCGTATAACATATAAAATTCTATCCATAATACACAACTTACTCTATAATGTTAATTCAGTCTGGTTATGTTCACTACTAAGAATTTACAGACCATCTAGACAACTTCGCTCTCTCGACAAATGCATTCTGGAAATTCCTTCCATAAAATCTGTCAGTCTATCTTTAACAAGAAAACGTGCCTTTTCAGTAGCTGGTCCGACATTACGGAACTCTCTTCCAGACAATATCCGATTGACTGCAAACCATAGAGAATTTAAAAAGCTATTAAAGTCTTATCTTTTTACCCGTGCTTATAATTTACATTAACAACTTCTAAAGTCATCCTATAATCTCTTTTAGCACTAATAAATTTATGTATAGTTTTAATTGATGTATATTTATGTTTAACTGAATTATGTATGTTTTATTTGTAAACCACCTAGACGGATAGTCCTCTACCCTTTGTGAAATATATAAAACTTTTTAAATTAAAAAAAAAAAAAAAAGTCTATCCACAGCATACCTTTCCCTTTGAACATTACAGACAAACTGATAGCCCAGGTCTTCTGAGTCCAGATTTACTTCTTGTGCCCCGAGGCAGGGCTTTTCCACAGTTCCTCTGTGCCAGGTGAGGAGGGGAAAAGGCCTTCTTACATTCCTTAATGCTGTATGCCAAAAGGCATTAATCAACTAAACAAAAATATGATATTCTTGCCTATATAATAGATATCCTTGGGGGAGCTACTAAACCAGGCAAAGAACGTGTATCTCCTTTAGTATTTGTATAAAACCTATAGTTGCACAGTTAGGTTCAAATAAAACCAGATTACAGATGGAACTTCCTTTAGAGAGTTAAAGACATTCAAGAGATGTAGCAAATGGGGATTCTAAATGGTTGAGGGAATTAGCACAGGCTTTCACAGCCTTTCAACTCCAGGTTCCAGTCCAGCTCGGCTTGGCAGTGGCTGAAAGTCCTTACCACCTGAAAGCTGTTTGATAGTCTCGGATGAAATCTCAGTAGACAGGAGTCCGCATCACTAATAAAAAAAAGGAACACCCATCAAGAGTTTGAAGTGGGGCAGTACGAATTGGTAGATCATATCAGTTCTTTCGTCTGCTCCACTTCAGCCCCCCCCAAAAAAATGAGGATCAACTGCAGCCCAGCAAAGCACATGCTGCTGGGTCATCAAACAAAACCCGACTGCTCTATCCCTCCCCGCCGCATCTTCCTCCACCCCCAGCTCACTTCCTGTAGGACAGCATGGAAGAAGCTTGTTCTCTTACTTCCCGTGTTCTACCTATTTTGTAGATTAACAGAGGACTTTTGCCAATCTGACATATTTCATGAGCATTACAGTTCATCAATAATAATAATAAAACAAATATGTATCATACATGATTTACAGTAAGAACTTTGAATTTTTTGTTCCTGCACAGAAAATTTTGGAGTACTCCTACAGCTCATTAGAAGGCAAGGACTTTCTGAACTACCTCACTAATTTATCAATCCAGGCTACCCTCTTTGCACCAAACAATGATGGGCTGAGTGAAAATGAGGTGAGGATTATTTCTTTTTTCCTTTGTAACCATCTTGTCATTCACAAATTATCGGCCACTTATTCTAGGATCTCCAAAAATAAAGGATCCCTCTTTAGGAATGAAGGTCCTATCTCTTAAAAGGTTATGCAGAGCTTCTGAGAATGCAGGATTTGCTTCCCATATCCATCTCATGGTGTGCAATTTCCAAGAATGGCAACTTTAAGAGGCAGCTCTGGGCATTGGAGCCAACTTTTCATAAACGATTGGAGATGCTAAGCCTGGGTGCTCAAGCACCATTGCACCTGCAGAGTTAGCACCTAAAAAAATCTACCAGTATGTCCATCCCTGACCAATTACCTCATAAAAGAAAAAGTTTACTAGTAACTCGCTTCACAAGAAACGTGAAGTTAGCCAGGTAAAAATTTTTGAAAGTTTACCTGTTAAAGCATTTTTTTTCTCCATAGATGCAGAATAGGAGAAAAACTCTTAGTGACCCAGGCAGCTAGTGTAGGACCAAGAATATGCTGCCGGAGACTCAACATTTCAAACTATGGTCAGGAAACAGGTTTTGCACACTAAAATATTGACTAGGAAGTTAATACCACAGTCTGAATTGAGGCACTACCACAAGATGTGGTGAGCCAAGTCAGACAATAGTGCTTACTTCATGGCTGCATGTGTTAAGGACCAGGGTGATTATATTGTTTCTGGGATATCCTTCATTTTCAGACACCGGGATAGTCTGTTGCAAGAGCAGCTGATTGCAAATGCTACCTGTCTCTGACCATCTGTGGAGCAAGACAGTGCAGCATGAGTCAGGATATATGGTATTGCTTCTTATTTCCTGCTGCTAGCTTTAATAGTTTCTGAATGAATAACAGTATCAAACTGATTTTTTTCTTCTTGTAATACAGACACTTTCCGGGCGAGACATAGAATGTCATCTTGCCAATGCCAGTATGTTCTATTATGATGATTTGACCAATGGAACCACTCTGCAAACCAGGGCAAAGAGCAAGCTACTAATTACATTCATCAATGGCCCAGATCACATACTCTTCTCTTCTGAGAAACAACTGGTAACAGAAATTCTCTCTCTTGTTTGCTTCTAGTTTGCCTGTGTTTTTCATGCACCTGAAATAACCAGATAATAGGAAATGATGCAGTATTGATGGTGAAAAGATGATCTGCGTTAGAGATGTGAATCGTGTCCTCGATCGTTTTAACGATCGATTTCGGCTGGGAGGGGGAGGGAATCGTATTGTTGCCGTTTGTGTGTGTAAAGTATTGTCATAATCGTTAAAATCGTGAGCCGGCACACTAAAACCCCCTAAAACCCACCCCCGACCCTTTAAATTAAATCCCCCCCCCTCCCGAACCCCCCCCAAATGCCTTAAATTACCTGGTGGTCCAGCGGCACACTAAAACCCCCTAAAACCCACCCCCGACCCTTTAAATTAAATCCCCCACCCAAATGCATTAAATTACCTGGGAGTCCTCCGTAGCGGCGGTCCGTGGCTAAATCGGGGGAAGGGGGAGAGCACGAAAACCGGCACACTAGATCGTGAGGTCTTCAGCCGGCGCCATTTTTCAAAATGGCTGCCGCAAAATGGCGGCAGCCATAGACTAAAACGATTCGACGCAAGAGGTCGTTCCGGACCCCCGCTGGACTTTTGGCAAGTCTTGTGGGGGTCAGGAGGCCCCCCCAAGCTGGCCAAAAGTTCCTGGGGGTCCAGCGGGGGTCAAGGAGCGATTTCCTGCCGCGAATCGTTTTCCGTACGGAAAATGGCGCCGGCCATACGGGTATGGCCGGCGCCATTGTCTGTACGGAAAATGGCGCCGGCAGGAGATCGACTGCAGGAGGTCGTTCAGCGAGGTCCGGAACCCTCGCGAGATTTCCGGACCTCGCTGAACGACCTCCTGCAGTCGATCTCCTGCCGGCGCCATTTTCCGTACGGAAAACGATTCGCGGCAGGAAATCGCTCCTTGACCCCCGCTGGACCCACAGGAACTTTTGGCCAGCTTGGGGGGGCCTCCTGACCCCCACAAGACTTGCCAAAAGTCCAGCGGGGGTCCGGAACGACCTCTTGCGTCGAATCGTTTTCGTCTATGGCCGCCGCCATTTTGCGGCGGCCATTTTGAAAAATGGCGCCGGCTGAAGACCTCACGATCTAGTGTGCCGGTTTTCGTGCTCTCCCCCTTCCCCCGATTTAGCCACGGACCGCCGCTACGGAGGACTCCCAGGTAATTTAATGCATTTGGGGGGGGTTCGGGAGGGTGGGGGATTTAATTTAAAGGGTCGGGGGTGGGTTTTAGGGGGTTTTAGTGTGCCGGTTTTCCTGCCCTCCCCCTTCCCCCGATTTACGATTTTTTGACGATAAATCGGGGGAATTGGTATTGTATCTTGGCCCTAACGATTTTTGACGATTTAAAATATATCAGACGATATTTTAAATCATCAAAAAACGATTCACATCCCTAATCTGCGTCATTCATATTCCTACTAAACACCAAGAGAAGCTTCCACAATGTGCCACTTACAAAATTGACAGCACAAAAAGGGGACAGCAGCAGTCCCTGATCACCCAAAGATATTTATATACTGGTATCATAAAGAATGCTTGTCTGCCATTCAGCTGGTTTTATAGCAGTGGGTTATAATCCTATACCAGTCTGTTTGAAAGGCTTTGGACATTATACATCATTGCAAAAGCCTGTTAAAGGTTGCCCTTGATAAGGAAACAAAGTTATAGAACTCGGTCATTTGGGGTGGGGAGGCACCTGCAGAAAATATAGTAATATTTGACATTTGCTAACAGTTTATATAAGGGTTATTCCAACATACAGCATTACTTGAAATGCCACAAGCATTTCAAGCATTTATTACATTATTAGGGTGCCATGGCAATTCATATTTATGGTCTTTGAACTTTAGAAAGGTGTAGGAGATGATCCCATTGAAGTTTATAAGACTGCTTTGACCTGTGGATATAATCACTTGTAGTGTTACTGTTGTGGCCATCTGTGATGGTTTTGTTCCTAAAAAGGATGGTAAAGCTCCATAGCAAGGGTGGAACAAAACAGTTCTTATCTAGAAACACCTTAGGCTTTCACAGGGGCCATATATGGAAGTGGTCTTGGTTTCTCTGGAGACACTTTATGATAATTGATAGATGGAGGGGGAGCTGCTCTTGTAGTGCTCCTTGATCTGTCTTCAGAATTTGATACGTTGGATCGTTTGACTCTGTTTTTGTGACTGAAGGAAACCAGTGTAAGAGGCACAGAAGGGAGGGAAGCGGGGAATGACAGCGCTATGCATGCTCTGAGTCCCGCAGCCTGTGCCACTCCCTATGTGGGGGTGGGGGAGGAGAGTGATGGAAAAATAGAGAGGAGAGTCAGAGGAAGAGAGAGGTTGGAGGGGCGAAATGGAGGAGAAGAGCAAGGGGGGGAAGTGGGGATTGGGAATAAGGGAGAAACGGTAGCCAGAAGGTGAGAGAGAAATGGAGCATGAGAGGAAGGTGTAGAGAAGGTAGAGGGGAGATGAAAAGTAAAGTAGAAAGATGGGGGAAAAGAGGAGAGGAGTGGAGAAAGTAGAACAATGAGAGGGGAGAGGGTGAAGGAGAAAGAAGAAAAATGAGTAATTGAATGAGGGCAAAGGTGGTGGAGATAGATGAGAGAGTGATGAAGGAGGGTTGGAGAAGAGAGAAGGGTAAGATTGGGAACGGTGGGAAAGGAGAAGGAAGGAGGGAAGAGAGATGAGGTATGTATTAGGAGCAGGAAGCAATGATATGCGAGAGGTGTAGAAGGATGTGTGTGTATGGAAAGAAGGGATATGTGTGGGAAGGAGAGGAGAAAGGGGTGTGTGTGAGACAGAAAGGGAGGGGAGAAGACAGTGGAAGAGTGCAACTAGGATAAAGAGAAATAAAAGGGAAAAGAAAAGAAATGGGACCTAAGAATAGCCCAAGTAAAAGAAGAAAGATGTCTTCAGGATGGAAGAATCTCAAGGAAGGGCTGAGAGAATAGAATGGGTAACAGCAGAAGGAAACTTAGAAATCAGTAGGAAGAGGAAATGTGGAGAAAGGAAAAACAAATAAGAAAATACTAGAGAAAAGAAAATAAATCTATATAAAAGAATAAAGAAAATAGGAAAAACATTGAACATAAAGAAAGATAAGGAGTGTAAAAGTTCAAGAAATACAAAGTTGTGCTACTCACCACAGCTATACTTGGAGAACTGGACTGGAAAACCTATCCATTAAAAGGTGAATTTTCAAAATGTTACATGCGTAAAAATTAGCATACACGTGCGTAAGTAGCCTCTACTCGCATGTGTCTAATTTTATAAAAGTCCAAAATACATGTTTATTCACCTTCGCTCACACATACACGCGTGTAAAAAAGGGGTGGTCTACGGGTGTTTTCAGGGGAGGCCAACAGTTACACATGTAATTTAAAAGGCCCTTGTGTGCGTACATTTTCTAACTTACACGTGTTTTTTTACACCTGCTAATTATCTGTCAGAAGTGATATTAAATGTTTTTATTGTGCAGTTCTGACTGGGTGGGAGGTCAGGGAGAACTGGGGGAGAGTTCAAGCTGAAGAAACCGAGGGGGCTCAATGAGCTACAAAAGAACTGGGTGAACTGGTAGACCAATTGGTAAAACTGCTAATTTCATCGATGCTTGCAAATTATAATAAAATACACCAACTTATACGGGTAAGTCCTACTTTACTTTCATGTGTAAAATATTCGCATGTATATTTTTAAAATAGGTAGGTAAAGTATGTGTGCATTGCATGTCTTCGCTCATAAGCCTAGATACTTGCATATGTTGCAGGGTAGAGATATGCATATTTTAGAATATGTGCATTATAATTATTATAGTAAATCTACACGCAGCTACATACACGCATATATGCCCATAATATGCAGTTGTCTGAAAGTTATCCTCTAAATGGGTGGGATGCCATCGGTGAAATGAATGAGGCAATAGGCCCATTCACACCTTTCCAGTCTGCAGCCTGATGGAGGCAAACCAAAACAACTGACTACCTACCAATTGAATCTCCTGCGATGCAGCTCAGAAAATATCTGTAGAGATGAAATTTATGCTAAGGGACTGTAATAGCATCCCATGGTATTTGGGGACGTGCAAGGAAACTTTTAATCTTTACTACATGAAGTCAGATAAGTCCCATGAGGTAAAGTTCAAGCCAAGCCAGTACAACTACATTTCTAGTATTGCAGTTGATGAGAGTTTTACATAGATGGATCTGGCTGATCACATTCTTAAACTCAATGTTTAAGTTCATGAAGTGGGACCAGCCAACAGAAAAGGATTTTTACATTCCACTCCAAGACATTGTGGGCATACATCACTCTTGTGTATGTCCACTTCTACCACCAGAAGTGCCCATTCACTGTCCATAACTTGGCAATGTTTCCTAATGCTGCTCCCTCCCAAAAAAAGCCATATTTTCAAGGGTATAGACACTCTTTCTGAATACATATGCAGGGTAAAACTGATGTAAATAAATTGGGTGAAAAGTAATTTAAGGTGATTCGTGCATCTCTCTTTCTCCATATATACAGGCACACACACTCTTACGTTCTGCATAAAAATCTTTAGGAGTGATCAGAAGTTTTTGTTAATTATTTGCAGATGCAGGGTGGATCAGTGGATATTAAAAGGGTCATTTTTTATTAGCATTTGAATGGTTGAGGAAACAGCTCAGTCTTGCTTCAGAGAGCACGGGATAGGTTCGAGCTATGGCCCTAGCTATTAATGTTTTTATTGAATTTTTGATGGATTTGTACTGTTGGAATCTGGTATTCAAAGGCATTAAGCTGGATAAGCAGAAGTTATCCGGCTAAATGCTGAGCTTTGAAAATCCCTGGTACTTATCTTGTTTTTAGCCGGATAAATTATCATCCAATTATAATTTATCTGACTAAGTAGGGGATATTTTGAGGGCATTCCAGGACAGGGTTGAGTTAGCTGAATAAGTTATGTGGCTAACTCTGATGTTTGGAGTTAGCTAAATAACATATTCAACTAACTCGACATGGCTAAGGGCTGGTTTAAAGTTGTCTGGCCTTATGTGGCTGAATAATTTTAGCCTTAACCGGCTATATTCAAAAGAATATATAGCTGGATAAATGGCGATAGACCTTAAAGAAAAGAAAAAAAAGACTGAAGCAGGCCTAGCAGCTGAAATTGGATTCCCCAGTCACTGTTAAAAAAAAAAAAAAAAAAAAAAAAAAAAAAAAAAGTGTTATGCCGCATCATGACCTCAGAGCCCCAAATCTCTCCATGTAAGCTTTTCAAAAGAAAAGAAGTCTTTCAATGGTGTCAGTTTCTCTCACTCCCTCCACCCTTCCCCAGTTTGTAAAGTGTTCAACGGCTGCCTCCCTCCTCTCCCACTCATCCGGTACCTCTGTCTGCGCTGGGGGAGCATAAGGCTGCACTTCTAGTGTTGCTCTGGCAGCAATGCTGGAAGCTTAAGCTGCGAGCATTGTTGTCAGAGGTTCTTTATTATGCGATCCCGGTGCAGACAAAGGAGTTTTAAAAGGTACTGGGTGGGTGGAAAGGTTGGAGAAGTGGAGGGAGGAAGAGGAGGTGAACATTTGTTAAACACTTTGCTAATCAGGGAGGGGGACAGGAGACAGGGAGGCCAGTGCCTCCATATGGATTTTTTTCTTTTGAAAATCACACGTGAAGGGGTTTGGAGGGCAGGGAAACCCCACAGGTTCATATAACACCTTTTTTTTTTTTTTTTTTTTAACAGTGAGCTAAGGGATTCAATTTGGCCATTGGGTGCACTTGAATTTATTTTTATAAGGCCTATCTACACTTAACTGGCTACATTAGCTGGATAAGTTATCCGTTTGAAGATTTTTTCAATATTGGTTTCTTGATGTATTATTTTATACAGAGATGTTGTGAGTGAAGTGTTTAGTGGACCCTTTGGCCGACCTGTGAGAGACTGGGGAGAGGTATACTATAGTCTCTGGAGAGTGACAGGTCGGTAGGCGGATACCAGGTAGGAGCAGAAGGTGAGGTTCACCCTGGAAGCCGGTACTCCCCCAGGAGGAGCCCATAGGAGCCCGGCCGCTGGGACTTAGGCGATCACTGAAGCTGGAGCTGGAGCAGGCAAGCAGGGCTCTGGTGACAGGCAGGAACTGAAGCAGGCTAGGACTGAAGCAAGCAGGAACTGGAGCAGAACTGGCTACTGGAACCAGCCAGGAGCTGAAGCAGGACTGGCTACTGGAACCGGACAGGAACTGAAGCAGGACTGGCTACTGGAACCAGACAGGAGCTGAAGCGGGACTGGCTACTGGAGCCAGACAGGAGCTGAAGCGGGACTGGCTACTGGAGCCAGACAGGAGCTGAAGCGGGACTGGCTACTGGAACCTGGAACCAAGCTGGAACTGAAGCAGAACAGGTTACTGCAAGCAAGCCAGACAAAAGCAAGACTTGAGCACGGAGAGAACACAAGTCTCAGGCAGGAACGGAGTTGCTAACGCAATAGCGCACTCTGGGGCACGGAGCAACTGAGAACCGCAAGGAACCCCGTTGCAAGGCAAAGTCCTGGGCTCCGCGGCAGCCTTACATAGGCCGCGGTGTCTGACGTCATCGATGGGGCGGAGCTTCCAGTGGCAGGAAACGGCCTTCATAAGCGTGGACTGCGCGCGCCTAGAGAGAAGGCTTCCAGGCAGGGCTTCTCGATGGCGTCCCCCCCGCGGGGATGCCGCGAAACAGGCCGCAGACCCTCAGAGACGGACTGGGGCTAAGGAGGTAAGGGCCCAGTCGCGGCTGCCGTGACTGGGACCGCAACACAGAGAAATATAAAAATGTGGCAGCAGAAAAAGACCATATGGCCTATCTTGTCTACCCAATCACACACTTGGGAAATGAGAGATCTGCTCAGGCAAAACCCAGTCAGGTGCTCTCTCTTTGCTCTTTCAAATCTAGACCAGAGCAAAAGATTC
Source organism: Rhinatrema bivittatum (assembly GCF_901001135.1). Classification (NCBI taxonomy): domain Eukaryota; kingdom Metazoa; phylum Chordata; class Amphibia; order Gymnophiona; family Rhinatrematidae; genus Rhinatrema; species Rhinatrema bivittatum. The sequence goes on along the minus strand of NC_042618.1, from coordinate 215,119,258 downwards.
TTCTATATTTCCTGCAGTGTTCATGATGTGTATTGTTCCTTATCGTTTTTTGATGTATTATTTTTATTATGTATTACTATTTATTGTATTATTTCCATGCTTTGTGACATGCTTTGGGTTGAACTATGTCTAAGAAAGGCGGTATGCAAATATAACATAACAATATTTAACTGTTTAGAATCCTACTTGAGTGAGAGATTTCAACAGGTGATGGTTACTGAAGATGCTGTTCACTGATATCGCTTTTAATTGGAGTTCTGCCCTCCCCTTCTTTTTAATATCTGCCTTTACCCATTAGGAAAATTATTAAAATATATATTTATTACAGGATTTATTCTTTTTTTTTTTTTTAATTTTTTATTTATGCATTTTACATATATTACATCATATATCAACAAGGAAATAAGAAATCCAAACATTTTAAATCAGTTAAGAAAACTTATACATACACTATTCCAAATGGATCTCTTACTATCAGGAAATAGTGGACCAAGATAGGAATTTATAGAGCTCTTCAATGTATCATATAAACAAACAGGAATTATACCAAACACATAGGAAAATCCCTTACTCATTACAGCGAATTTCAAATCTTCCCATCTAAATAATTCCTCAATTGTTCTGGCTCTAGAAAAATATATTTAGCCTCTTGATATTTCAAAAGGCATTTACAAGGATATCTTAATGTCATACTAGCACCCCTATTAATCATTTCTTCTCTCATATGGATGAATTTCCTCCTTCGTTCTTGTGTACTATGGATCACATCCGGATATATCCATATGTTTTGTCCGTAGAATTGTACAGTTCTATTTTGAAAAAAGAATTTTAAGACCATATTTCTATCCTGTTCGAAAGCAAAAGATACCAGCAATGTCCCTCTTGACTTTACTTCGGTGTGCATAGATAACTCTAACAATTCCGACACATTCATAGAGGGTTGTTCAGGTGCTTCTACAGATTCAGAAGGCAATATCTTTTTGGAAACAAAGAATACTTTAGTGATTACTGAGGTAATATCTTTTGGAATTTTTAAACAAGCTTCCATATATTCTTTGAACATATCCAATGGTAGAATTTTCTTTACTACAGGAAAATTAACAATTCGGAGATTTAGATAGCGTCATGAATTTTCAACATTTTCAAGTCTCCTTTCTGAAATAGTCTCCGTTTTTATCAGGTTACCCTGGACCTTTTCAATTATTTCAATTTTTTCTTCTAATTTTCCTATTTTCTCATGATTTTCTTTTGCCACTTTTTCTACCTGCAACCCTCTTTTATTAAGATCCAAAAAAGCTTGAGTCAATGTTGTTACTGCAGACTCAATTGAGGTCATTGCATTCCACAGAGATTCTAAAGTGACTACGGGTAGTTTCTGCAAAGAAAAAGCCAGTTTTGGTTGTAATTGTACCAGATTTTGAAGCGCTGTTTCCTCGATATTCCTTGCCGGCTTGGCCTTATGGGGGTTTGGAGTGGAGGTAACCACGGCTCCCGCCGCTCCTCCTACTTCTCCGGGTGTCGAAACCCCGTCCTCCTCATCCGTTTCAGTTTGCAGAGGCTCTCTCCTCTCCATGAGAGCTCGTGATGTTTCACTCTGCCCCTCCCCTGGGCGAGCTTTCGGAGGCTTCGGCGTCTCGGGAGCCCCCAGGCTCAGCGAGATCTCATCGGCCATGGACAACAAGCCGAGCTCCTGCTCCAAAGTCCCAGCGGCCCTCGCCTCCGGCGTCCTCGGGACAGAGTCGAAGAATCTCTCAATCTTTGGCTGGTTTAGTCCTTCTTCCTTTAAGGTAATATTCTCCTTTAATCGCGCCTTGCACTTCGTATGAGGCATTGTCCAGGATTAGAAAAAGCAATTAGTAGCAGGTAAAATTTCAGGAACCAAAGAGCAGAGCGACCCTTCCTCACTTCCTATGTGTCGGCCATCTTGGTCATACAGGATTTATTCTGATGACATACAACTGTTTTTACCATTGAAACCCAACCAGCAACAAGCTGTAGCTAATTTGAATAAGTGCTTACAGGCAGCAAATCACTCGTTGTTAATAAAATTTGCCTGTATGCTAGAAAGACTAAAATATTCTGGGTGAGTAGGAACGAGGCTCCTGATGCAAATTTACAGATAATAGTTGATGGTGAACCATTATCAGTAAAAACGGAGGTTCGTAATTTTGGAGAATTGTTGGACTCCAGAATAAGCATAGAGTCCCACAGTGTCTCAGTTGTAAAGTCTGGTTTTTTTTGAAGACACGATCAAACCAACTGCTGAAACCTTACTTTCAACCTTCTGAGTTAAGGTCAATGATAAAGGCCCTGGCTTTGTCAAAAACTAATTACTGTTCATTGTATATAAGACTGTCGGCGAGAGCCATCTGGAAACTACAGCTACTGGAATATTCAGCGGCCAGACTGCTCTTAGAATGGTCATATCATGCCCATATTAGCCCAGGTTAACAGGAACTTCATCAGCTACCAGTCTGCTGGCAAGCTAAATTCAAAATTTTATCATTGAATTTCAAACTCCTGAGGGGAAATAGTCCAACTTATTTGGAGGATTGTATACATTTTATTGTCCATTATGAGCCTAAAGATCCCAATATGAAGCCTGTCTTTCTGGTTCCATCTCTGCAGAGAGTTCATCTTGCAGAGACTAGAAGCACTGCATTTACTTTCATAGCACCAATGCTTTGGAAAAAAATTTCCTGGGGAAAAAAATCAGGTTGGAGGAAGAGGACTACTTGCGGTTTTCTAAATTGTCTAAAGCTTGACCGTTTTGCTAAGTTTTTCTGCCTTTTAAGTTTATCTACCTGGCCAAAGCCTCTCAGACAAGGTAATCTAAAGGCTCAGAGGTTGATGTTTCAGAATTGTTTTATTAATTTTACGTAAGAAATTGATTTATTTACATCGTCTCCTTTATTTTATGATAGCACTTTAATTTTATTTGTACATATTTCATTAATGAATGTTTTGGTTTTATACTACTTGTGTTTGCATTTTAAGTTCAATAATGGGTAATTTCTGTTGTTGTCCGCCATGAGCAATAGTTTTGTAGCAAGGGCATATAAATTCTATAAATAGATAAATGTATATAGCTATAGAGCATCAGTGAATGCAGTTCTTAGAGGCAATACAACATTCTTGCTCTCTTACTGCATTTATGGCTTACAGTTTTTATGGAAAGTGGTTGAGGTAGAAAACTGATGGCTTCATGGCAGACGCTATTTATTGGAGAGGCAGGAAGAGAAAGGTAATGCAGGAATGGGTAAAAACTATTTAACTGTCACCTAGTCAAAAGCTCACTACTGACCCAGTCTCATATGACACCTAATGTTAGCTGAGATTACTGTCTTGAGCAAACCCAGTGTAAATAGAGTGTTCACCTTTCACTTATAAGAACATTTTCACATTGCCCCATGTTGTTCTTGTTCTCTTCCCTAGAATGAGAGCCGATTTGTTGCAGGAAGAGCTATTCTGCAGTGGGATATATTTGCTTCAAATGGAATAATCCATGTCATTTCAGAACCTTTAAAAGCTCCACTGGAACCACCTGTAAGTGTTATACTTTACTAAGAAAATGTTTTTTGCAAAAATCTCTTAACTGTATCCAGTATTGTCAGCTTGCATCTAGTTTTTAGGTATAATATGTCATTTGCTTTTGTGAAAATATTCATGAGATGTTTAAGAGAAACTCTCCAGAATACATGTTGGTTCATCCAGACTAATTGTCTTGTAGGTGGGTGGGAAAGAGAGTGAACACAAGGAGAGCTCACATTTTTCTGACATATTTAGGGCCGGATTTTAAGAGGTATGCGCAGGCATACATTTGTGCGCGCAACCCAGCCCGCACAAATGTACGCCCGATTTTATAACATGCGCGCGCAGCCGCACGCATGTTATAAAATCCGGGGTCGGCGCGCACAAGGGGTTGCACACTAGTGCACCTTGCGCACGCCGAGCCCTAGGGGAGCCCTGATGGCTTTCCCCGTTTCCGAGGCCGCTACGAAATCTTATAACAGCTTGGCTTATTCTTTTTTGGTAATAAGAGGTATATTGGTGATTTATGGCCTGGTGTAATATTTGCATAGGTAGGGTTGTCGCTGTTTAAGTGCTGGCAGTTAATGCTATTTTGGTATGGGAGGTTTGCTATATTGTAACTGTAACTCAGTTTACTCATGGCTTTCTGAGGGTCAAGCCTACACCCAACATGCATTATAATACATCTAATGTCATATGGGTTGCAAGTGTCTTTTTTGCTGGATTTCTGGTTGGCAGCACTGCAGTGCATATAAGTATAATATACATGTTGTGATATTTTTAACTAAAAAAGCTGTATGTCTTTTTCCATGTAAAATTCATAACTTTTAATTGCGTGTGTGTGAGGAGGAAGAAGATGGGGGGAGGGGTACAAGGCTGTAAGGTTCACCTAGGGCACTTAATACTCTTGCATCAGCCTTGCTGCATTGGCTCCATGTGGGAAAGCAGGATTCTTTCTGGAGCTGTGCTGCTTTGGGTCAGTGGCTCTCCCATGTCTTGGCCAGGGCTTCATTTTTCACTTTTTAAAGCCCTGGAGGAACAGCATGGATCACTTCTAGTCCTTTCTCCACTGGAGTAAGCAGGAAGAACAGAGCCTGGGGAATCATAAAAGCAGCAGGCCGTGCAACACACAATCAATGGAAATGCCCTGGAGTGGTGATGGTAGTCGTGGTCATGAAGAAGTGGCAAAAGGATGGGATGAGCCAGAGGAAAGAGCCTGTGCAGTGTTGGAGAGTAGAGATGTGAATCGGAACCGGAATCAGTTCCGATTCCGGTTCACATCGTTAATTTTTTTTTTGGTGCGGCCCGATCGCGATTTTCTTTATCGGCTGCGGCCGAGCCGATAAACAAAAAAACCCACCCGACCCTTTAAAACTGTTCCCTTAGCTTTCCCCACCCTCCCGAACCCCCCCCAAAACTTTTTACAAGTACCTGGTGGTCCAGTGGAAGTCCCGGGAGCGATCTCCCGCTCTCGGGGCCGTCGGCTGCCACTAATAAAAATGGCGCCGATGGCCCTTTGCCCTTACCATGTGACAGGGTATCCGTGCTATTGGCCAGGCCCTGTCACATGGTAGGAGTAATGGACGGCTGGCGCCATCTTTAAAAATGGCGCAGGCCATCCAGAACAATTGTGCACCCCCTTGCGCGCGCCGACCCTGGATTTTATAACCTGTTGTGGTGAACTGGGTGGATTATCATTTTTAACCAGAGCTAAGTACTGATTGCTACACAAAGATTGCATACTACCAATACTGGAAGTGTTTTTACCTGCATGAGATTTAAAAAAAAATATAGCAATATGGACCTTGATCTTGTTTTTAGCCTATAAAAATGTGGTGTTATACTGTATATCTGGCAGTCCTACAAATTTAATGCTTGACAATTTTTATTGAGTTGAAAAGTGTGCCAGGGATATTTTGCACCAGTGGGTATAGTTTCCCAATCAACATAGGCATACTGAGGGCTATTTTCTTGATCTTAGATAATCATACATCAGTAATGGAACCAAATTAGCATAAATGCAGTTTTGCTATGAACTTCATCTAGTAAACTGAAGACTACTCACTTCTAGAAACCATTCCATATACCTAGAGCATATGTTTTATTTTAGAAACTCAAAAGACAAACACCCAGAAAAACACAAGGAGGTCATATGATAATTGTTAGATTGAGGTGGCTGTATGAAAACTGCATTCTGAATTCAATTGGGTTCCGTGCCACATTGCTAGCGGAAATGCAAGGAATATAAACTTATTTTTAGGCCTTGACAAATGGGCAACATAGCCCTGTGCTGCAGGCAGGAGGGAAATGAGACCACTCCACAGTTACCATAAGACGAGCTGTCTTTTTCTCCCTTCACCTCCCACCTGCCTGCAGTGAATGTACAAGCTTCCCATTATAAAGGCCTGAAAATAGGTTCACAATCTTTATAGATGACAGTCATCGAAGAGGCCACCAATACCAATAGCTGAATCAGACCTCTTAAGCACAAATTAGATTATATTGTTTACGATAGAGATGTTTTTCATGCTTATTTCAGAACCAGTGAGCTATTTAATTATACTGTACATCGTCACATTATTTTCAGTGTTATTGAGACCAGAAAAAAAAAAAACAAGGAGCTATGTTACTATGAATGTCCTATTTTATTAAACACTGTATTGGGGTGCATTCGACCAACCATCTTTCAATGGTTTTGTTTGCAATTAGGCTGCTCTTCACCCTGGATATGGAGCTGTCATCTTTTTCATCATTGTCTTGGTTACTGGACTCCTGGCTTTGGCTGGGTACTTGTACCACAAATTCAGCAAAAGGCAATTCCGCTTTCAGCGATTCAAGGTAGGAGAAATTGGTCAAAGCTCAAAATGGAATCATTATTCTGCACGCCCATAGCTCATATCCAGCATGCTCTAGTATGGTTTCATGTTTTGTTTTGTTTTTAATCAGTCCAACTCTGAAAAATTTGGCTCAAGGGTACAGCCTTCTATGAATGCCAGTAGTAGCTTTCCTTCATCCCTACACTTATTGAATTTATGTCTGAAAATCTTGCTAATATTATACTTTACTGTAGTGATAAGCACTTGGCAGCAAGCATGTCCCAGGTATGGCATGGATCTAAGGAACCACACAGCAGGGTATATCTTAGAATATCATCACATCTCAGATGCATTATAAAACATGAGGCAAAGATGAACAGCTCATGAAAACAAGGAAAGACGATATTCTGTGAAGAGGTAGGCAGCTCCCAGTCCTGAACTGCCACAAACGGGTCTAGTTTTCTGGTTATCCACAATAAGGGGGAGATTTCCAAAGAAGCGCACGCACGACCTTGTGCGCGGGTTACCCGGCGCGCACACATGGACGCCTGATTTTATAACATGCGCGCGCATGCACGTTCCAGGGCTTTACGTGCGCCGGGCCTTTTTAAAATAGGCCCGGCGCACGTAGGCTTTTGAAAATCTGGGCCTAAGTATGCATGAAATATATCTGCATATGATGAAGGTAGTGTATGCAAATATATTTCATGCATATTCGTTGTGGGTATCCTGAAAACCAGACCTCTTTGTAGCACTTCATCCAGATTTACCCATCCCTGTTCTTTGATTATACAGCATCATGGGGAGTATTATTGCACTGATGAAATATTTTAAATATATTTTTCTGCTGTGGATCATTTGTCCTTCACTCATTATTGGGGATGTGAATCGGGCTTCGGACGATTGAAAATATCATACGATATTTTCAAAATCGTCAGAAATCGGGGGCTCCCCCAAAACGAAAGGAAAACCCCATGAAATTGTTCTTGGGGGTTCTCTTATCATTTTGGGGGAGGGTGAAAAAAACAGCACACAAAAATAACCCCTAAACCCACCCCGACCCTTTAAAACTAATCCCTTAGCTTCCCCCACCCTCCCGACCCCCCCCCCCCCCAAAAACGTTTTACAGGTACCAGGTGGTCCAGTGGGGGTCCTGGGAGCGATCTCCCGCTTCCGGGCCGTCGGCTGCCACCAATCAAAATGGTGCCGATAGCCCTTTGCCCTTACCATGTGACAGGGTATCCGTGCCATTGGCCGGCCCCTGTCACATGGAGGGAGCACTGGATGGCCGGCACCATCTTTAAAAATGGCACGGGCCATCCAGTGCTCCCTCCATGTGACAGGGGCCGGCCAATGGCACGGATACCCTGGCACATGGTTCTGATTCCGGTTCCGATTCACATCTCTACTCATTATAAAAGTTTATAATTGAATAATTTGAACATCTACCAACCAGCCTTTTTGAAAATAAAATGGAAAATAATAATACTTCTTGCCTAACGTTTGTCCTTCCCAAATCCCAATTTATCCTGACACTAACAAGGACCAGATAATCACACAGCAGCAGCTTGTGAACACACAGACCCACCTAATCCCATGAAATTGCTCATTGCAGAGTTTCAAACATTTAGAACGTAAAGGAGGCATCAGCTAATGATACCATGGTGGCTTCATCATCTTTTTCACAGAATGTTTTCCCAAGTCAAAATGCAAATAAGCAGAAATTGAAATAATTAAGTAGTAAAAGTTGCCTTTAAAAATTACATCTGTTGAATACTGCATATAGCAAGTGGCAATAGCTATTCTGTAGCCATTAACATGTATTTTAAGTTTTGGGGTTTTTTGTTTTTTTTAATTTCTTTAAGCTGCTCTCCTGAGGTTTTTCTGAAATCATGAGTGATGTAATGAGACCTAGGAGCCTGTTTTCACAAGTTGCTATTGAAAAACTGAATTTACAAAGCTTGCACTGAAACTTACTTTTTTTTTTTTTTTTTTTTACGAGGACACTGGATATTGCTGGGCTATATGTCAAGTATAAAGTATTAGTGGACTCTGGGGACCTGCAATATACTATAAATTGGCAAAATAAGAAAGCAGTAAAATGTCTCAAATACATTAACCAATCCCCAGAGTACATACACCACACTATATGACACCATTTTAAAAATAACCTTTTGCTGTTTGCCAAGCAAGTAAATTTGGTGAATTTATCCTGAATCTTATTTTAATTTGTGTGTGTTTTTAGCATCTCAGAAGACATGGAAAACTGATATTTTGCTCCCTTGCATTGGTTTTCTTTTTAAAAATGTAGCTGTAGCAATGTTGCTAAATGTAGTCAAAGGGAGTCGCTGGAACATCATACATCGTTATCGACAGGAAGACCTCATCATCATTATGTTGCCTTTAGTGTAAAATGGTCTGTACTTTATGGAAATGTTAGAGATAGTAATCAATTAATGCACAGCATTCTGATTAGACAAAAAAAAAAGTCCACTACAATTGTTCTAATTGTACTAACCCATCACCTACAGCCACAAAACTTCAGAGAAGCAGTACTCTTGATTTTAGGTAATTTCTATCTGTTTTCATGCAGTCTGATGAAAAAATAAGTGTATCAACACTGAGAAGTGACAAGTGTTCAAATATCACCAATCCGATGTACGAAATTTCCTCCTCTCCCGACCCTGAACATCCTGAACCTGCCTTTGATCAGTTTTCTGTAAGTTATTCTTCTGGCAACTTTTGAGACTAGAAATGCTCAAATTAAAGGTTACTCCTCTTAGGCCAGCCTCATAGGCTGTGGCACAGCAGGAGTCCTGTTCAAGCCTGCTGTCCTCTAGGGAGAGCAGGGCTCAGGCGCTCTGCGGAAGTGACATGCTCGAGCCCAGGCAGAGGAGAAAGACGCTGCCGTTATTGTTCTGACCCTATAAAGTGATGCCCAGGGACTGTCTCCAGGAAGACTTCCCTTCTGCCTTCAGGGTCAGCGAGGGTGCTGCCTGGCCATGCCAACTGGGGTGGAAAGTTAAATATTGAAAGAAGAGTTGGAAAAAAAAAAGTTTGGCGCATTTGTATTTAAAAGGTGAATATTATACTTGCTTTAAAATGTAGATGGGAATAATATAAGCATTTGGGGGTAATTTTCACTTCTTCCTTGAGGAACTCCAATAACCCATTTTCTGAACCACTTTTTGTTATATCTGGTTTGACCGTAACCTCATTTTATCTGTTTTACATTTGTAATAATTGTTTTTATCATTACGTGTGTTTTTTCTTGTACCCTGCCACAAACCTTTTTTGGAGGGGTGGGTAAGAAATGCCTATTAAATAAATACATAATTCCCTGTACGTCCCAGGATCAGTCCAGACAGTGGGTTACAGTGGGTTATCTCCCCCTTCCAGCAGATGGAGTCAATTAGAACTTTGAAGGATGCTTCCTTATAAGGTAGTGCACCCTCTACTAATCCTCAGTATTCTCTTGACTCCAGCAGATGACAGTGGTGGCTTTCGTTCCCCACCGAGATGACTAGAAAGCTATTTTAGGAATTTTCTCTATTTTCATCAGCTTTCCTTTCTTTTGGATGGATCAAGTCTAATTAAAAAAAAAAAAAAATCTTTGAATTTTGAATTTCTGAGGGAATTATTTGGAGAGCTCTCCTGTGACCTCTGCTCCTGTTTTAGTGGGAGCATTCTTAGCTTGCAGGAAGTACTATTTGCAGCTCTCCCCACCCCTCCCATCTCTGTTGTCGGGGTAAGTTTGTTTTTATTTCCTTTTGACAGGTTATTTCCTCTCTTCCTCTCTCCGGGGTGCAAGTCGGTGGTGCCGACCTCTCCCCCTGTGGCGCCATTTTCCTCGGGGCAGCCGGCACAGAGAAGTGTTATTCCTCTGTGCCTCTATCTGTGGGTCGCTGAGGGATAGAGAGAGAGCAGGACTAAAGCGGAGGCTATTACCCGTTTCTTACAGCCATGAACCTGGTGAGCGTGAGGAAGAACAGGCTGAAGCGGAGGTTTTTCCCACTTCCCGCAGCTTTAAACCTTGCCTGTTTCTCCCGTTAAGAACAGCTGGTTCCCTCGCGGCTCCATCGGGGTTCCCCATGCCACGTTCGTCCAGGTGCTGCGCTTGTGGAGAGCCCGGGTCGAGGCTCTCTCGCAAGGGGATTTGCATAGCTTGCCTCCCTGGTGGAGAGGGACCCTCTCAACCACCGGGCCGCTCTGGTTCTCGTCTTCTGACCGTGGGAACGGCGGCCATTTTGTCTCCAGACTCGGCTGCTCCGGCGCTAACACCCGTTCCACCTCTGGAGCCTTTTCCTCCGTTGGGGGATCTTCCCACTCTTCCTCCATCGGGGCTACCTCCGTTTTCCACGGATTTTGTTCTCCTGCTTCACAATGCTTACCTGGCCAGAATGGGCCAGCACCAGGAAGTTTTGGCGGGACCTCCTCCTCCTAAGGTACCCAGAATGGCTGAGTCCACTGAGGGCTTGGGAAATGCCCAGACAGTGGGGAGTGCCCAAGGGTCAGAGGTCCCAGGACCAGGGGTACCTCCGACCACCTCAAGCGCTCCGAGGGGGAGTCTGTTCCTCAGCAGGACCCGGATCCGGATGAACCTTCAACTACGGCTCAATTGGAAGGGGATGATCCTAGAGTCCTGCGGATCTTCCGGAGGGATGAGCTGGACTCCCTCATTCCACATATCCTACAGGAATTGGACATTGAGGCCCCTCAGGACCCACCTGAGCCTAATCCACCAGCGAAGAAAGGGACCCCCTTCTGGCTGGTCTACGTCCGCCGTGTAGGTCCTTTCCTTCCCATCCCACGTTCCTTCAACTGTTATCCAAGGAATGGGATTCTCCGGAGACCTCCCTCAAGGTCGGCAGAGCCATGGATAAGCTATATCCTATCCCGGATGATTTCCTGGAGCTTCTTAAGGTTCCCAAAGTAGATTCTGCAGTCTCAGCGGTGACGAAAAGAACTACCATTCCAGTAATGGGTGGTGCAGCCTTGCGAGATCTTCAAGATCGAAAGCTGGAAGTTTATCTTAGAGTTTTCAAGGTGTCCGTCCTGGGGGTCCGGATGGCCATTTGTAGTTCCTTCGCTCAGTGTGCAGGCCTCCGCTGGCTTCAACAGCTGCTCAGCTCCCAGGAGTTGCCTCCTGAGGAAGCACTTCAGGCAGACCACCTGGAGGCTGTCATAGCATATGGAGCAGATGCTCTATATGACATTCTGAGAGTATTGGCCAGATCTATGGTTTCTGCAGTCTCGGCTAGACGCCTCCTCTGGCTTCACAACTGGTCGGCGGATTCTTCTTCCAAGTCGCAGCTAGGATCCCTACCCTTCAAGGGAAAGCTACTATTTGGGGAGGATCTGGACCAGATTATCAAGTCCCTTGGAGAGAATAAGGTACACAAACTGCCAGAGGATCACCCTCGTTCTTCTAGGTCTTTTAATTCCACTAGAAGCCGATTCAGGAATCAACGTCATTTCCGCCAGGCAAGGACTGCAGCTCCTCGTCAGCCGTCCTCTCGATCTCAATCCTGGACTCAGTCCTTTCGTGCCCGAAGACAGCCCCGCTCTGGTCCGGCCCAGGGGATGTCCTCCAAGTCTTCACAATGAAGCTATGCCGGCCCACTCCCCGATCCCCAGGATAGGGGGACGTCTCTCCCTTTTCTACGAGGAGTGGGTCAACATCACATCAGATCAGTGGGTCCTGGATATTCTAAGACATGGCTACGCGTTAGAATTTGCTCGGCCGCTAAGAGACAGGTTCCTCTTCTCTCGATGTGGCCCAGTCCAAAAACAACTCATAGTCCAGCAGACACTTGACATGCTTCTGGCTCTCGGAGCGATTCGTCCGGTCCTCCCCCTGGAAGTAGGCCAGGGACATTATTCAGTATACTTCTTAGTCCCCAAGAAGATGGTCAACAGGGCCCTCAAGATTCCCCACTTTCGGATGGAAACCTTGCGCTCCGTGATAGCGGCGGTACACTCTGGAGAATTTTTGGCCTCCCTGGATCTGATGGAAGCTTATCTACACATTCCCATCCTCCAAGCGCACCAGCGTTTTCTGCGATTCAAGATTCTGGGACAGCATTTCCAGTTCCAGGCTCTACCCTTTGGTCTTGCAACCGCTCCTCGAACCTTCATGAAGGTGATGATAGTAGTAGCTTCCGCTCTCCGGAGGGAGGGAGTCTTGTGCACCCATACCTGGACGACTGGCTCAGTCGGGGAAAGTCCTCCGCCCAGTGCCACCGGGCGGTCGACAAGGTGTCGCTTCTTCACTCCTTCGGTTGGGTGGTCAACTTCGCCAAGAGCAGCCTTTCTCCATCTCAGTCTCTGGACTTCCTGGGGGAGCATTTTGACACAGCACTGGGCAAGGTGTCTCTGCCCCCGGACAGGGCTCATACACTCATAGCTCAGATACAGCGATTCATCAGGCTCTCACTTCCAATGGTGTGGGATTACCTCCAGGTCCTGGGATCCATGGCTTCCACCATCGATCTGGTCCCCTGGGTGTTTGCACATATGCGTCCCTTACAGCACGCCTTGCTCTCCAGCTAGAAGCCGGTGTCTCAGGACTTCCAAGCCATCCTTCCTCTCCCGCAGGGAGCCAAGGACAGTCTCTTGTGGTGGTTCAACCTGTCTTATCTTCTCCAGGGTGTTCCTTTGGACATCCCAAAATGGGTAATCGTCACGACGGACGCCAGTCTCTCTGGCTGGGGAGCGGTGTGTCAGATGAGTTCTGCACAAGGGAAGTGGATGCCGTCCCAAGCAACTTGGCCGATCAATTGCTTGGAGACCAGAGCAGTGCGTCTGGCATTGAAACGCTTCCTACCTCTCGTCCATCATCGCGCAGTCCAAATACTCTCAGACAATGCGACCACTGTGGCCTACATCAATCGCCAAGGGGGCACGAGGAGCCAGCATGTCTCTCGGGAGACAGACAGGTTGATGGTGTGGGCGGAGACTCATCTCTCCCGCCTAGCAGCTTCCCACATCGCAGGCGTAGACAACATTCAAGCCGACTTTCTCAGTTGTCAACATCTAGATCCCGGAGAGTGGGAACTCTCAGAGGAGGCGATGAATCTCCTGTTCCACAGATGGGGGACCCCTATCTGGATCTAATGGTAACCTCCCGGAATGCCAAGGCAGCTCGATTCTTCAGTCGCAGAAGAGAGTACGGCGCAGAGGGAGTGGATGCCTTAGTCCTCCCCTGGCCCCGTCACGTTCTCCTCTACGTGTTTCCCCCTTGGCCTCTGGTGGGCAAGTTACTCCGGAGAATAGAGTCCCACCAGGGTTCGGTAATGCTGGTGGCGCCGGAATGGCCCCGTCGTCCGTGGTTTGCAGACTTGATCAACCTCGCAGTGGACGGACCTCTTCGTTTGGGTCACCTTCACGCTTGCTGCATCAGGGTCCGGTATCTTTTGCCCAGACCGATATCTTCTGTCTTGTGGCCTGGCTTTTGAGAGGCGCCAGCTGAGACGGCATGGATACCCAGAGGCCGTTATCTCGACCCTCCTCAAGGCTAGAAAGACGTCTACCTCCATCTCCTATATCAGGGTATGGAAAGTTTTTGAGAACTGGTGTGCCTCCATACCTGTGTCACCACGGACCGCCTCGGTGGCTCAGATCCTATCTTTTCTTCAACAGAGACTGGACAAGGGTCTGGCCTACAACTCACTGAGAGTGCAAGTCTTTGCCCTAGGCTCTCTACTTCATCAACAAGAGGGAACTTCCCTCTCCTCTCACCCAGATATTATGCGATTCCTCAGGGGGTGAAGCGCGTGAAACCCCCGGTCCACGCTCTTTATCCTTCGTGGAGTCTCAATCTCATTCTCTGAATCTTGGTCGGTCCACCCTTTGAACCCATGCGTTCCGCGACCCTCAAGGATATCACTCTCAATACTGTTTTCCTGGCAGCTATCTGTTCTGCCCGCAGAATCTCAGAGCTTCAAGCACTCTCGTGCAGAGAGCCCTACCTTCGTTTTACGGATTTGGGAGTTTCCTTGCGCACTGTGCCTGCTTTTCTGCCCAAGGTGGTTTCCGAGTTCCACTTGAATCAGATAAGAACATAAGAAAATGCCATACTGGGTCAGACCAAGGGTCCATCAAGCCCAGCATCCTGTTTCCAACAGTGGCCAATCCAGGCCACAAGAACCTGGCAAGTACCCAAAAACTAAGTCTATTCCATGTAACCATTGCTAATGGCAGTGGCTATTCTCTAAGTGAACTTAATAGCAGGTAATGGACTTCTCCTCCAAGAACTTATCCAATCCTTTTTTAAACACAGCTATACTAACTGCACGAACCACATTCTCTGGCAACAAATTCCAGAGTTTAATTGTGCGTTGAGTAAAAAAGAACTTTCTCCGATTAGTTTTAAATGTGCCCCATGCTAACTTCATGGAGTGCCCCCTCAGCATGGTAGAGCTTCCGTCCTTCTCAGCGGATGCATTGGCAGATCTACGCAAGTTAGATGTCAAGGGTATCCTCATTCGCTATCTGGAAGTCACTAATGATTTTCGCTTGTCGGACCATCTTTTTGTTCTCTGGCATGGTCCGAGGAAGGGGGCCAAGGCGTCGAAAACTACCATTGCTTGCTGGCTGAAGGAGGCGATCTCGGTGGCCTACATTGGAGCGGGTTGACAATCTCCGGCGGGTGTCAAGGCTCATTCTCTTTGAGCTCAGGCTGCTTCCTGGGTGGAGATGCAATCAGTCTTGTTCCAGGAGATTTGTCGAGCGACAACTTGGAAATCATTACATACCTTTGCTCGTCATTATTGTCTACACATACAGTTGCCTACTTTTGGCTCCTTTGGCTCTAGGGTCATTCGAGCAGGGCTTTCCAGGGCCCACCCTACGTAGGGAAGCTTTGGTACATCCCACTGTCTGGACTGATCCTGGTACATACAGGGAAAAGAAAATTATTCCTTACCTGCTAATTTTCGTTCCTGTAGTACCAAGGATCAGTCCAGACACCCTCCCTGACTGTTTTATTGGGTTTGGGATTGGCTCTCTGCTCAAATTGTTCTTCAGTGCCTTTTTTCCTTTGGCTGGTTAATGGTTCATTCTGCAAGTTTGTTGTCTGACACTGTTTTGTGCCTTTTGCACACTGTTATTTGTTACTTAATTATATTGTTCTTGATCCATCCAGATTTTCCTCTTTGCTTTGATATACTCCATACTGAGGATTAGTAGAGGGTGCACTACCTTATAAGGAAGCATCCTTCAAAGTTCTAACTGACTCCATCTGCTGGAAGGGGGAGATAACCCACTGTCTGGACTGATCCTTGGTACTACAGGACTGAAAATTAGCAGGTAAGGAATAATTTTCTTATAGAACTAATCCCTAGATTCATCAAAATGCTATAATGTTTGCATAGATACGCCCATGATAAGAAAAAGGGGTGAGGCTATGATAATTTTAGAATTACTATACCATGTGCTTTGCATAGGTAGTTTATGTGAGAGAGAGAGAGAGAGAGAGAGAAGGAGAGGGAGCTAGAGCGAGAGCGAGAGAGACTCTTTATAAGGTCTTCATAGTAGTCAACTATTTAAATCACTATCGGGCCGATACAGAAAACCCCACGGGAGATGCTCTCCCAGTGCGCGCCCAGGCCATTCTCCTGGGCGCGCGATTCAGAAAAACAAAAAATGCAAATGAGGGCCCACTGTAAAAGGAGGCGCTAGGGACACTAACACGTCCCTAGCGCCTCCTTTTTGACAGAAGTGGTGGCTGTCAGCGGGTTTGACAGCCGACGCTCAATTTTACCACCGTCGGTTCTCGAACTCGCTGACAGCCACGGGTTTGGAAAACAGACGCCCGCATAATTGAGCATCCGTCTTCCAACCAGCAGGCCGCGGGCAGATTTTTAATTTTTTTTTTTTATTATTATTTTTAATTTTTTTTAATTTTTTTGATATTAAGTCAGAGGGTGTACAGAAAAGCATTTTTTTCTGCCTTTTTGTACACTTCCCCGGTGCCAGCCGAAATTAATGCCTGCCTTTGGCAGGAGTTAATTTCTGAGAGTAAAATGTGCGGCATGTTGTGGGCATTTGCATGTTGCGGGCGCTATTAGTTTCGGGGGGGTTGGCCTCGCGTTTTCCACTACTGTATAAGGGGTAAAAATAACGCGTCGAAAATGCTTGGCCAAATGGGGGCTAACAGTGCGCTCAGCCTGAGCGCACTTTACTGCATCAGCCCATATTAGAGGGCCAGCTAGTAACTCAAGGTGAGGTTTTTGGTGGTGGTCTGGGGTTTTGGGGCCAGTTTTACATGCAGAGTGAGATGTATGATAAGTACAGTACACCTCAGTGAAGATTTGATGTCATTTGGAGTAAGAAATGTCAGACTAAGATGAGATTACTTCAATGTTCTCTCGCCCTAGCTTGATAGTACCGTGGTAGAGAATCCATCAAGTTAGGGCAGGGGTGGGCAATTCCAGTCCTCAAGGGCCACAAACCTGTCGAGGTTTTAGGATATCCTAATGAATATGCATGACATAGATTTGCATACAACTGAGGCAGAGTGCCTGCAAATCTCTCATATGCATATTCATTAGGGATATCCTGAAAACCAGACTGGTTTGTGGCCCTCGAGGACCGGAAGTGCCCACCCCTGAGTTAGGGCATGAGAACATTGTAGAAATCTCATCTATGTGTGACTTTCCTCACTTCAGATGACATCAGATCTTCCTTCACTGAGGTGTACTGTGTTGTTTGTACGTCTCACTCTGCATGTGAAACTGGCCCCAAAACCCTATACCACCACCAAAACTTCACTTCAAGTTACTAGCTGGCCCTCCTATAGTACTATAAATAGTTGACTATTATGTATGTTACCCCAGAGGCTTTCTCTCTCTCACTCTCCCTCTACTCCTCCACTCCTTTCCTCTCTCCTCTTCCCTCACCGAAAAATGCCCAAAACAGAATTTGCAATACTTATTGAAAATTGCATTACAGCCATTTCGGGCACATTACACAGTTTAACACCAAGAAAAAAAGGTGTAGTTATTTCTGGCATTAAAAGCATGCAATAGTGCGATAGCACTCCTCATTTTCATTAATCCCGCCCAAACCCCTCACCAATCCCACCCCTTTGAATAAATTTGCTAAGTTTGCATTCGCACCATGCATTATGATAACGTGATAATGCACACGAAAGTTATCGCAGGCAGTAACACCATAACGCACTTTGATGAATGACCCTTTGTGTGAGCAGTTGCAAAGTCCATGGGTACTTTTATCTGCAAACTTTGCATCAAATTTCAAAGAGAAAGTATCCGCAGAAATTTGCACCTGCTTTTTCTGTAGATAATTTTTCTGATAAAAAAAAAAAAGCATAGTTTTGAACAGGCAAAGCTATGCACAACGTTGCCTCCCATGGCCTTATCCCACCCTGGGAACACTTCCACAAGAATGTGTGTAAAAGTGCACATCTGCTGGAACACTAATGAACTTTGCCTGTATGCAGGATGGGCAATTTTCAAGTAGCCCATTTACCTATGTAAGTAGCCATTTATATAGGTAAATAGTTTTTGAACATTTATATGGGTAATGGAGAAATTACTTACCCGATAATTTTGTTTTCCTTAGTGTAGACAGATGGACTCAGGACCAATGGGTATTGTGCTCTCTTGATAGCAGATGGGAAACGGAGTCAGATTTCAACTCTGACATCAGCCTACATATACCCGTGCAGCATGCTTAGCTCTTCAGTATTCTCCTTGAAAAGCCAGTGTGGATATATGTTGCTTGATACTTAATTGCACTTGAGTATACTTGATTAACTTTGAACAGGTTCAACTGATTTTACATATATATATATATATATATATATATATATATAAACCGTTTTGGCACTGGAGACCACCGGTGCGCTGAAACAATAAACGCTGACACCTAGGTAACTGCAGGTGTCTTAACACAGAGGTAGGCCGAGGCTTACCCGTACAGTCTCTAGATTGATATCCGAGGTTCTCTATTTCCGGAGCAGCCGTGGGCAGGATGCCGAGTCCATCTGTCTACACTAAGGAAAACGAAATTATCAGGTAAGTAATTTCTCCATTTCCTAGCGTGTAGCCAGATGGACTCAGGACCAATGGGATGTACAAAAGCTACTCCCCTAACGGGTGGGAGGCTGCCCGTGGCCCACTTAGTGCTGCTCTTGTGAAGGCTGTATCCTCTGTGGCCTGGACATCCAGGCGGTAGAACCTGGAGAAGGTGTGTAGGGAGGACCATGTCGCCACCCGACAGATCTCGGCTGGTGAAAGCAGCCTGGTTTCAGCCCAGGAGACTGCCTAGACACTTGTAGATGTTGCATCAGTCGGTCGCAGATGGCTGCGACCGCTCTGCCTTACCTCTTTTTCTCCCCTTTCTCTCTCTTTGGGCAAGATGGCTGCCTCCGGTGCTGAGTGCCAAGGGTCTCGGCGTTTCCAGACCAGCATGGGCATCCCCAGCCGCCATGCTCACTCCCGTGGCCTCCTAGGGCGCAAGCGCGCACACCTCCTATGCTCAAATACATGTCATGGCGGGAACCTCGGGGGCGACTCCACAACAAGACGTCAGTACCTCCGGGTATATCTAGCTTCCGCTTTCACTACCAGTTTGAGTTAGCAAGGACTTCGGTTTAAGCTACTCTGACCGCTTTAAGCTGCATGCTTAGATGCTGCTTTTCTCCAAGGGCCTCGCTCCAGTAGAAGCTCAAGATACCCGCTCCTCGGGGGTCTCTCGCTTCCATCTACCCTTCGGGGTCCTCTCTAACTAGACAACCGCTCCTCGGGGGTCTTTCTCTCTCTCTTCTACATTTCAGGATATCGGACCATTGGGTACTCGCTCCTCGAGGGCCTACCACCCATTATGTCCTGCACCACGGACCTTCGGTCCCAACTTTCCACCATCAGGAAGACGCCATCATTCTTGTGAGCACCTCTACGATCTGGTGCTCCAGCTCCACCCACCAACTGCGACGTCACCTGCACTGCAGGCTTCCGCCATCGTGAAACATCTGGGTGAGCACTTCTGAGCATGTTGAACGTACTGGCACTTCTGGGATCAGTGCCTTATCTTCCTGCTTTACCATCTATCTACAAGCAGTACAATAAAGCCTCTATCCATACTGTGTCTGCTATCTGAGTTCAGCCTATCGCAGTGGTTCCTCACGGGGCCCCTCCCCTTGGGCGGAGTCATCTCCATTGCGACCAAGGGTCCACAATGCCACAAACACAAGAGTAGAATGTGCCTTGACCTGTAGAGGGTAGTGGTTTTCCTACCTTTACGTAGGCAGCATTAATGACTTCTTTGATCCAGCGGGCTATGGTCGCCCGCGATGCTGCTTCCCCTTGTTTCTTCCCACCGTGAAGGATGAACAGGTGATCAGTTTTGCGCAAGGCTTCCGATTTCTTGAGGTATCGGACTAGGATTCTGCCGACATTCAGGTGGCGAAG
This sequence comes from Rhinatrema bivittatum, assembly GCF_901001135.1. NCBI lineage: Eukaryota > Metazoa > Chordata > Amphibia > Gymnophiona > Rhinatrematidae > Rhinatrema > Rhinatrema bivittatum. The sequence continues at coordinate 215,099,475 of NC_042618.1, read as the reverse complement.
GAGGCGCGAGTCTTCCGAATCTCTGTGTTCATCTGGTGATGGTAAGGATATGGTCTGGTTCATATGAAACTGGGAAACCACTTTTGGAAGAAAGGATGGCACCGTACGCAGCTGTATGGTGCCTGGGGTGAACCTGAGGAATGGTTCTCGACAGGATAATGCTTGAAGTTCCGAGATGTGCCGAGCTGAGCATATTGCGATCAAGAATGCAGTCTTTAAGGTCAAGAGGCATAGAGACAGGCCGCTTGTTGGTCTGAAGGACTCTCCTGCTAGGAAGTCTAGTACTAGGTTGAGGTTCCATAGAGGCACCGGCCACTTTAGAGGTGGCCGGAGTTATTTAACTCCTTTCAGGAAGCGAGACACATCACGATGAGTTGATAGTCTGATGTTGTCCTCTTTGGACCTGAAACAGGCCAGTGCAGCGACTTGAACCTTGAGGGAGTTGAGAGAGAACCTCCTCTGCATGCCATCCTGTAGGAATTCTAGGATCGTGGGAATCTTGGCTGTCCTCGGAAGGAGGGTGCGGTCTTCACACCAGGCTTCAAATAATCTCCAGATCCGTATGTAAGACAGTTGTGGAGAACTTGCGTGCTCGGAGCAGGGTGTCAATCACTGCTTTTGAGTAGCCGCGCTCCTTAAGGGTAGTCCTCTCAAGGGCCATACCGTAAGAGAGAATCGAGCCGGGTCTTCGTGGGAGATCGGTCCCTGCTGAAGAAGGTCCCTATATGGCGGTAGACGCAGAGGATTCCCCGCCAATAGTCTTTGCATGTCTGCATACCATGGTCTTCTTGGCCAATCCATGGTGACTAGTAGGACTAGTCCCCTATGGTGCTCTATCTTGTGAATGACCCTGCCCAGTAGTGGCCAGGGTGGGAAGGCATACAGGAGGTCTTCCTCTGGCCAGTTCTGGATGAGAGCATTGATTCCTTGAGACTGTGGTTCTCGTCTGCGGCTGAAGAATCTGGGGACTTGGGCATTGTGATGAGTTGCTAGGAGGTCCATGGCTGGGGGACCCCATCAATTCACTATCATCTGGAAGGCTGTGTCCACCAGCAACCATTCCCCTGGGTCTAGGCTCTCTCTGCTGAGGTAATCCGCTGAGATGTTGTCTTTTCCCGTGATGTGGGAGGCCGAAATCCCTTGCAGGTTTGTTTCTGCCCACTTCATGAGAGGGTCTATTTCCAGAGACACCTGCTGGCTCCTGGTTCCTCCCTGGCGGTTGATGTAGGCCACGGTTGTGGCGTTGTCCGACATGGCTGACAGACTCACCTCGGAGTCTGTAGCTGAATCGCAGGCAGGCTAGTCTGACCGCTCGAGCGGTCAGACTAGCCTGCCTGCGGTTTATGTTCCATTCTGCCTCTTCTTTGTTCCATTGTCCCTGGGCTGTTAGCTCCTGACAGTGGGCTCCCCACCCTCGCGTCCGTGGTGAGCAAGATCCACTTTGGTGAGGATAGGTTTACACCTCTGCTTAGGTGTTCTTTTTGTAGCCACCATTGAAGCTGATGCCGAACCTCTGTCGGTAGCTGGAGGCGAATTGAGTAGTTCTGGGACACTGGGTTCCATAGGGAGCGTTGGATTGGTCGCATATGGGCCCTTGCCCACAGAACAACTTCCAGAGTTGAGGTCATGAGGCCCAAAACTTGAAGGTAGTCTCATACCTTGGAGCGAACAGAGTTCAACAGCTTTCGCAATTGACCCATCAGTTTCCTTCTCCTTGGAGGGGGAAGGTAGACCTTGTCCAGCTTGGTATCGAACCAGATTCCCAGGTATTCTAGTGACTGGGAGGGCTGTAGGCAGCTCTTGGCTGTGTTCACGACCCACCCGAGCTCTTGTAGTAAGTTCTTGACGCTGGTGGTCGCGTGGCGACTCTCCTCCTGAGACTTTGCTCTGATCAGCCAATCATCCAAGTAAGAATGTACCAGAAAGCCTTCTTTCCTCAGTGCAGCCGCTACTATCACCATAATTTTGGTGATGGTTCTGGGAGCGGTGGCTAGTACGAAGGGTAGCGCTCGAAATTGGTAACAATTGCCCAGTATTGCAAAGCGCAGGAAGCGCTGGTGGTCCTGATGGACCGGGATGTGAAGGTAGGCTTCGGATAGGTCCAGGGAGGTTAAGAATTCTTCTGGTTGCACTGCCATTATAACGGAGCGTAGGGTTTCCATGCGGAAGTGTGGTACCTTCAGGTAATGGTTGAAGGCCTTGAGATCCAGGATGGGTCGGAATGTTCCTTCTTTCTTGGGAACGATAAAATAGATGGAATTGTGACCAGCATTTTGTTGAGACGTGGGCACCGTAGATATTGCCTTCAGACTGAGTAGTCTTGCTAGCGTGGTTTCCACTGCCAGTCTCTTGGAGTGGGAGTGGCACAGTGATCCCATAAATTTGTCTGGGGGGATGCTTTGGAATTCCAGGGCATATCCCTCTCGAATAATAGGACCCACTTGTCCGATGTCACTTCGACCCATCTTTGGTAGAAGAGGTTAAGTCTGCCCCCTATGTCTTCTTCCTGTGGATGGGTCTGCGTCTTCTTGTGGGGCACGGCCGGAACCTGCCCCTGAGCTTGCTCCTCTCTTAATGTGCTTGTTCCGAAAGGACTGAAACCTTCCTGAATTACGAGGTGCTTGGGACTGTGTGTTCCTGTAAGGTTTAAAACGCTGCAATCCTCTACCCTTGGTTCTGCGGGGGGAGGAGCACTGATATGTTCTTTTGTTCCCATCTTCAGGTAATCGGGGTACTGGGGATTTGCCCCATTTGTTGGCTAACTTCTCCAGTTCGCTTCCAAACAGAAGAGATCCTTTAAAAGGCATTTTTGTGAGATTCGCCTTGGAAGTCATGTCAGCCAACCAGTTTTGGAGCCATAATTGTCTTCTGGCCGCCATTGCGGCTGCGACACCCCTGGATGATGTGCACACAAGGTCAGCGGTAGCATCTGTGAGGAAGGAGCCTGCAGGTTCCATCGCTTCTCCGGGCGTGGTAGAGTTTCTGGAGAGGATCAAACAGGAACGTGCCACCAAGGCGCAGCAGGAGACAATTTGTAGCGTCATTGCTGAGACATCAAAGGGCTGCTTAAGGATGGCTTCCAGCCTTCTGTCTTGGGTGTCCTTCAGTGCAACTCCTCCCTCCACAGGGATTGTGGTGTGTTTTGTGATACCACAGATCATAGCGTCCACTTTAGGGAAGCGTAGACGTTCCTTGGCCGTGGGTTCCAGCAGGTATAGGGCTTCTAGTGCCTGTCCCCCTTTAAAACTGGCCTCTGGAGCATTCCATTCCGGGTCAATCAGTTCCTTGATGGGTTCCAACATAGGAAAATAGCATGAGGCTTTACAGAGGTACACCAACACGGGATTCTTTTTAGGTTCTAATGTAAGGTCCGTGCCTGGGAGGCCCAGTGTCTTCACAGTTTGGGACACGAAGGCTGGTAATTCGTCTTTATGGAAGAATCGGAGCATGGTCCGGTATGGCTCCATCCCTGGGGGGGGATTTCCCCTTCTTTCAGGGAGTCGGTTTCCTCCTCTGAGGTGTCTGGATCCCCATCCGGGATGATCTTGGATAGGAGAGACATGTCTCTAGAGCCTCGGGAGGTGCTGGGAAGGACTTGTGCTTCTGGCAGAGTTTGAGGCAAGTGGGCAGCCGGGGCTGGTTGCACCTGGACAAAGGTTTGCAGCCCTTTCAAAAATTCCACCCAGGAGGAGGTTCCTGGGTCCATGTTGATACCAGGAGGGGTTGTAGTGGAAGCCCCGGAGGAACTTTCCTGTGGGGGCGCCGAATTGGACATACGGGCCAATACAGTACCAGCCATTGGACACGCATTTTCCCTTACCACTTATTCAGTAAGGGGCGGAAAACGCACGTCCAACCCGCCAAACCTAATAGCGCCTTCAACATGCAAATGCATGTTGATGGCCCTATTAGGTATTCGCACGCGATTCAGTAAGTAAAATGTGCAGCCAAGCCGCACATTTTACTTTCAGAAATTAGCGCCTACCCAAAGGTAGGCGCTAATTTCTTCGGGCACCGGGAAAGTGCACAGAAAAGCAGTAAAAACTGCTTTTCTGTGCACCCTCCGACTTAATATCATGGCGATATTAAGTCGGAGGTCCCGAAGGGTAAAAAAAGTAAAAAAAAAAAAATTTTTGAAGTCGGCCGGCAGCTGTCGGGTCGAAAACCGGACGCTCAATTTTGCCGGCGTCCAGTTTCCGAGCCCATGGCTGTCAGCGGGCTCGAGAACCGATGCCGGCAAAATTGAACATCGGCTGTCAAACCCGCTGACAGCTGCCGCTCTGGGGCAAAAGGAGGCGCTAGGGACGCCGCACCTAATTTAAATACTGAATCACGCGCACAGGCCCGATAGTTAGGTCCCAGGTGCCATCATCAGTGGTTCCGGATCCCGCTCCTGGCTGTGGGAGGTCTTGATTTGGTTCTCCCTGGTTATGTTCGCACTGCTGGAACAGGAGGGATTCTAATTCAGGCTGTGCAGCTCTCAAGTGGCAGGCTGGGTAAAGGAAGGGTCCTTTGGCCTTATTGGATGGTGGTGCCATTGTTTGTGCATGTATAAGACTTAAAAAATCATCTGTGCGAGAGATATGCACGCAGATGCTCTTAGTTGTGCATGTCAGGAGCGCAGAAGTTATGCGCAGTACATACGCACAAGTTATGCGTGCAGGCAGCGGATTTTGTGCTCGTGGCACAGTTATGCGTGCAGTTGTGTGCGCCGCACTCGAATCTGCACCCGCTGCCTTTCAGCCAGCCTGGGGGCAACGTCCACACCGGGAATTGGCTGGCAGACTAAGGCTCACCTCTGAGGGATATCGAATCGACCTCAGGAAAGTCTCAACTGGGGGAGGGACCGTTAGGTTTCACCGCAGGAGAAGCAGGGCTCTCTTCTTAAAGGTAAATTTTCTTTCTTCTTTCTTGTAAATGTTACACTATTCTGTTTTGGATAATGTCCGCATCGGCTATGGGAGACGGAGAAATACTGAAGAGCTAAGCATCCTGCACGGGTATATGTAGGCTGACGTCAGAGTTGAAATCTGACTCTGTCTCCCATCTGCTATCAGGAGAGCACAATACCCATTGGTCCTGAGTCCATCTGGCTGCACGCTAGGAATATAGCCTTTATATTACCGAACATGAATTTGGAGGCATTGCACTAGTACCAAGTAATTTAATGAAATATTGATTTCCTACGGTTTCTCTTAATTACTGTGGCTGCCTTACCTATGAAATTTGGAAAAGTAGATTTGACTCTCTTTACTTCATTGCAAGACAATGCAAGAAGCCAGAACTATTGTGTGAGGCTATCTTTACTGCTCCCGGTGTGTAGATTCTATAAAGAGCCATTCTGAAGAAAGTCTGGGAAACATTTTGGTGGCTGGGGAGGGGGGAACGCGGTGGGGGAACAGGTAGATGGTCACAGAGGGGAAAAAGTGTTTTCATTTGTTTTCCCCGGCCTGTGCCACGATGCCTAGTCAGATCCAATCCATCTTAACCGATCAGATTTTGAAAAACCCACAGACCTGGTGCCAGGATAGAAATCTTCCAGCATTAATACCCTTTTTTTTTTTCATGTACCCCTAGCAGGGGTAACACTTCTTGAGAACCTGGGCAGGCGTGCTGGTTCAGGAATCGCTTCCTGCTCGCCATGACGCTTCAGCAGCTGTTCTCTCTCTTTACAGGACTGTGATGAACAGCAGCTGGTGATAAGTGGCCTTCACGATCAGCACTGAAAGCACAGATGTAGAAGACGTAATGACGACTGTGAAGAACGGCTTAAAATTAATATTTACTGGACCACGCTCTGAATAGCCAATGTCTGGATCAAGACCTCAAGGAAAACACATTTCTGCATTGCAAAAACATGGCTGCAGTGCTGTCGTACCCGCCGTCACATGTAAAGCGTTACGTAATTCTTTTATCGTCTTTACGTGTTTTAGCAAGACGCATTCAAAACAACAAAAAAAAGTACTTTTATAATACACAGTGGACTATATAATTTGAGCAGGAGAATCTCGTTCCTGTACCTCTGTCAGTAATTTTCAATTTATTAACTACTGTGTCTTCCTCGAAATAAAATGCCAAAAATACCAACAGAACATTTACAGCACTCTCAAAATGCAGTTAGTTTGATTTTTTACCCAAAAACAATATAAATGAATCACTTCTCATATTGCACTTTATGTAGAAATGTTTTCTGATCAGTTTGTAAAGCAGATGAAGGATAAAATACAATTTGTTCCTTTATAATTCTGATTGCTTATTTCTTTTCCATTCTGAAGAGTTCCACCCCCCCTCCAAATAAACACATGAAAATACCTCCAATATGTGAGCAACTAGGGGTCTTATTCAAGGAGAACACTGGCCTGCTGCTCTAGAACCCTCTAATAAAGACGAGAACAAGAGTGGTGGACATTTACCTTTACCTCTCCTCCACCCCCGCCCCCCCAAAAAAACCCACATTGTATCCACAGAAACAAATCATGAGCACTGGTGATAGGGCGGTGCTGTTCAGAAGCCAAAGTTTCTTGCCTTCATTTAAAAATAATGCAGAGGTCTACCCATGCAGATACTCAATGTATCACATTAAATTTTTAAAACAAACTGCAGTATGTTGAGGGCTGATTAACAGAGAGCCCACTTGCCCCATCTTCTCTAGCCTGTTTCTGCTAATCCTGAGCATCATTAAGGAAAATATCACATTATCTGGTAAATGCAGTGAGGTGTATGCAGGCTTGGAATTAAGGCATATAGAGGAATGATGTGAAGTTACTCATTCGGGATTGCCACTTGTCATTTTATCACCCACAGTGAATAAGGATAGGCAGAAGGTATAACAACAGTTTTATTGCAGCGTTAAATAAGGCATGCTTATAAAAGAATGCTAGAATCACAAGTTAACTGCCTATCTTACTTTCTAGACAGGCAGTTTACTGACCGATTAGACTACATAAACATTTTATGAGTTTTCAGCAAAACACAAAAAAAAAATACTCACCCTCTGCTGCAGAACCACATTTGATTATAGGGTGGACATGCTTTGGGATGGTGTGATTCTGCTCAACATCTACATACAGAGATGTTTCACACCAGCTCCATCTAATGTAAAATATGAGAAACAGAGATCTCAGGCATTTAGTCATTTCACAAAGAAAGGAAAATTAGTTTCTAACCTGATAATTGTCGTTCCTGTAGTACCACGGATCAGTCCAGACTCCTGGGTTTTGCTCCCCCCCCCCCCCCCAGCAGATGGAGACAGAGCAGTTATCAAAACAAACTCCACCTATAAATAGGCTGGTGCCATCTACAGTCCAGCAGTATTACTCAATGTCAAAGCAGAATGGAAATCTCAAAACCATTAGAACTATATACAGTAAAAGAAACAAACCGGTCCACTGGACCCTCCTAGGACCTGAACCTTGAGAATCACTTGAGGACAAAATTCAGAACTCTGCCAATCTGAAATAAGATAATATATAAGAACCGAGCGGACTCTCCCTTTCTTCCATGTCTCTGACAGGCAGGATTCTGGACTGATCCGTGGTACTACAGGAATGACAATTATCAGGTAAGAAACTAATTTTCCTTTCCCTGTACGTACCCGGATCAGTCCAGACTCCTGGGATGTACCAGAGCTTCCTTAATTGGGATGGGATCTGGAGAGGCCTGCTCATAGCACTCCCTCTCCAAATCCTCCCGCAACTGGAGCCTGAACATCCAGTCTGTAATGTCTTGCAAAAGTATGCAAGGTTTTACACGTAGCCACCCTGCATATCTCCTGCGGTGATACCATCTGACACTCTGCCCAAGACGCCACTTGCGAACGAGTAGAGTGGGCACACAGACCCGTAGGAAGGGATCTACCCCGAAGGAGATAGGCTGAACTAATAGCCTCTTTTAGCCAACTAGCTATAGTAGTTTTGGACGCCTGCTGTCCTCATTTAGGACCACTCCACAGCACAAAGAGATGGTCAGACACACAAAAGTAGTTGGTAACCTCTAGGTAACACAGCAAAGCTCTGCGAACATCAAGCTTCTGCAAGTCACCAGCCAAAGGATCCGAACGGTCTAACTCCGTGAAGGCCAGCAGATCAACCGATTGGTTGACATGAAAAGAGGAAACCACTTTTGGCAAGAAAGATGGAACTGTCCTTAAAGAAACTCCAGAATCCAAAATCCGCAAAAAGGGTTCCCTACATGAAAGTGCCTGGAGTTCCGACACCTATGAACTGATGTAATGGCCACCAGAAAAATCACCTTCAAGGTAAGAACTTTTAGAGTCGATCTCTTCAAGGGCTCAAAAGGCGCCGAACAAAGATCAGTGAGGACTAAATTCAGACTCCATGACAGATAGGGATGCCGAAGTGAAGGACGCAAGTGTTTTGCTCCCTTAAGAAAATGAACTACATCCGGATGTGCGGCTAGCGCTACGCCCTGGACGGATCCACGCAAACAACCAAGCCCCGCCACTTGCACTCTGAGGGAACTACATGACAAACCATTAGACTGGATTGTAGAAAACACAGAATATCTGACACCGAAGACTGGGTAGGCGTGACCTCTAGGTCCAGACATCAAGTCTCAAAAACTTTCCATACTCTAACATACGTGAGATTGGTAGAAGTCTTACACGATCGGAGGAGCGTGGCTACTACAGCCGGAGAACAGCCTTTGCGACTTAACTTCTGCCTTTCAAAAGCCATGTCGCTAGACAGAAGCGATCGACTTCTTCCAAACAAACAAGCCCGTGATGCAGCAGGTCTGGGAGAACTGGAAACCGCAGTGGGCCCTCCACGGCAAGATTGAGAAGGTCCGCAAACCAGGGACGTCTCAGCCATTCTGGAGCTACCAGGATGACCTCCATTGAATGGATCTCTATCCGCCTGAGCATTCTGCCAATCAATGGCCAAGGCAGAAAATGTACAGAAGAACCTCTGTGGGCCAAGGCAGCACTAGGGCATCTACCCCTTCTGCTCCCATCTCTCTCCGCCGAGCATAGAACCGTGGAGCTTTGGCATTCCGAAACGTCGCCATGAGATCCATGCTCGGCATGCCCCATGCGTCGCAAATGAGTTAAAAAACCACGTCCGTCAATTCCCATTCCCCGGGATCGAGACAGTGACAACTTATAAAGTCTGTCTGCACGTTGTCCACACCGGCAATGTGAGACGCTGCTATGCTTACCAAGTTTTGTTCTTGGTGAAAGTCCTGGGCGCTGTGGCTAGACCGAAGGGCAGAGCCTGAAACTAGTACCAAAAATCGAAGAAACCTCTGGTGGTCTGACCGAATGCCTATATGAAGATCTGCTTCCATGAGGTCTAAGGATGCTAGAAACTCTCCCTTGCGCACCAAGGCAATGACTGACCAGAGCGTCTCCATGCAAAATCGGGGGACCCGGAGACATCTATTTACTTTTTTCAGATCCAGAATGAGCCGAAAGGATCCCTCTTTTTTTTGGCACTGTGAAGTAAATGGAGTAATGGCCTTTCCTTCTTGCCTCCGGAGGCACTGAGATGATGGCCCCTAGTTGCAGAAGCCATTGCAAAGTGTCCTGCACCGCTCTTCGTTTGGTTTCGTAACTGCAGGGAGAAATTAGAAATCTTATTCTCCCCCAGAGAGTGGATCATATCTTCCAGGTCTTAACCGAAAAGTAGTTTGTCTTTGAAGGGCAAGGACCCTAGCCTTGACTTGGAGGAGACATCCACCGACCAGTTTCTCAAAAGAGGAGCCTACGAGCTGAGACAGCTGAAACCATGGATCTGGCCGATGTGTGCAGTAGATCATGTAGTGCATCCGTGCTGTACGCCACCAAAGCTTCCAGACGACCTGCCTGGGCCGCCTCTTCATCCGATAAGGCGGCGTTAACTTGCAACTGCTGAATCCAGTGGAGACCCACTCGTAAGGCGAAATTGCTGCAAATAGCCACATGCACTCCCAGTGCTGAAACCTCAAAAATCCTTTTAATTTGCATCTCCAAATTCCTGTCTTGCAGGTCCTTGAGTGCTGGAGCTCCAGTAACTGGGATCGTGGTCTTCTTGGTAACAGCGCACACTGCCGCATCTACCTTGGGTACTCAAAGCAGCTCTAAGGCATCCTCAGGCAGAGGATATAGCTTGACCATGGCTTTACACACTTTCAATCCCAGGTCCGGGGTATCCCATTCCCGGAAGAGCAAATCTGTAGCCGAGAAATGAGAGGGAAAGGAAGAAGCAGGGCCTCTCAGATCCAGCAACACCGGATCCATAGCACCCAGTTTAGATTCCTCAGGGGGACCTTCAATGCCCAGTTCAGCTAAAATAGAAGGAATAAGAGGAACCAACTCTTCCTTTCTAAAGAGGCGCACCACCTTAGGGTCATCACCTTCCGCAGCATGCGCCCCAGCATCGTGCCTTGGTGCTGTAAATTAGGGATGTGAATCGTTTTTCAACGATTAAAATTATCGTTCGATAATGTTAATATCGTCTTAAATCGTTATAGAACACGATACAATAGAAATTCTAACGATTTATCGTTAAAAATCGTTAAATCGTGTTAGTGCGCACTAACTCGATTAGTGCGCACTAACTGAAAATGATACAAATAAACACTTTCCAGGTCACTGAAGGTCAGTTAGGAATGAATATGTGTTCCTATTGGCTGGCTGCCCTCTTATCTATTGATGTTACCAAGGTTACCACTGAGGTGATGGTTGGGGGGATGGGAAATGGAACTGGAAACTAACGAACACCAACAGAAAATGAAACAAAGTGTTCACACTTCCCAGGTCAGTAAAGGTCACTTAGGAATGAATATGTATGTATGTAATTGTATTCCTATTGGCTGGCTGTGCTCTTATCTATTGATGTTACCAAGGCTAACACTGAGGTAATGGTTGGGGGGGATGTGAAATGGAAACAGTTGGAAGCTTGACAAAAAAAGTAATGTAATGATCAGCACTCACGTGACTAGAACTTGTTTGTTTATTATTTTTGTTAGCAGGCACCTGAAATGCTAGTGCATGTTGAATTTGCCAATCACTGTGCATTTTAGAAAGGTGGTCCTGGCTGGAACTGTACACAGTTCAAATATATGTAATTGATTGTTGGTAAGTGTATTTTTTAAGTAGCCACACTGGCACAAGTATGTTTACTTTTCCTCCTACTTAACTCACTAGCTCAGCTTTGTAAGAAGGGCTTCTCTGCTTGTGTGTTGTTTTTGTTTGGTGTGAGGAGAGCAGAAACATCAGATCTTTATTCAATCTACAACAGTCATCTCTTACAGTGCCCTATCCCTATTAATACTAGGAGTGTTGTGATCTTCCTGTACACAGTGCCCTAACCCTGATACCAGTCTGAGACAGCTCCCTCCCTGCATTACTAGTGAGAGGCTGGCTTCACAGACAGGGGGGAGCTGCCTGACCCTCACTCCTGACTTCCCCCATGTCCCAGCTAGTGAATGGTGTGTGGGTGAGGGGGGGGGGGGGGAGGATGGTGAAGTCTGAGACAGCTCCCTCCCTGCATTACTAGTGAGAGGCTGGCTTCGCAGACAGGGGGGAGCTGCCTGACCCTCACTCCTGACTTCCCCCATGTCCCAGCCAGTGAATGGTGTGTGGGTGAGGGGGGGGGGGGAGGATGGTGAAGTCTGAGACAGCTCCCTCCCTGCATTACTAGTGAGAGGCTGGCTTCACAGACAGGGGGGAGCTGCCTGACCCTCACTCCTGACTTCCCCCATGTCCCAGCCAGTGAATGGTGTGTGGGTGAGGGGGGGGGGGGAGGATGGTGAAGTCTGAGACAGCTCCCTCCCTGCATTACTAGTGAGAGGCTGGCTTCACAGACAGGGGGGAGCTGCCTGACCCTCACTCAAGCAGAGAAGCCCTTCTTACAAAGCTGAGCTAGTGAGTTAAGTCGGAGGAAAAGTAAACATACTTGTGCCAGTGTGGCTACTTAAAAAATACACTTACCAACAATCAATTACATATATTTGAACTGTGTACAGTTCCAGCCAGGACCACCTTTCTAAAATGCACAGTGATTGGCAAATTCAACATGCACGTGTCTGCTAACAAAAATAATAAACAAAGAAGTTCTAGTCACGTGAGTGCTGATCATCACATGTCAAGCTTCCAACTGTTTCCATTTCACATCCCCCCAACCATTACCTCAGTGGTAACCTTGGTAACATCAATAGATAAGAGCACAGCCAGCCAATAGGAATACATATTCATTCCTAAGTGACCTTTACTGACCTGGGAAGTGTGAACACTTTGTTTCATTTTCTGTTGGTGTTCATGAGTTTCCAGTTCCATTTCCCATCCCCCCAACCATCACCTCAGTGGTAACCTTGGTAACATCAATAGATAAGAGGGCTGCCAGCCAATAGGAACACATATTCATTCCTAACTGACCTTCAGTGACCTGGAAAGTGTCTATTTGTATCATTTTGAGTTAGTGCGCACTAACTCGAGTTAGTGCGCACTAATCGGAAAAAACGATTTTTAACGATTTTTCAACGAAATAATCGTGCCAAACACGATTTTCTTCTCCTGCCACACGATTTCTATCGTTAAGACGATATGGAAAACGATTCACATCTCTACTGTAAATCAGGGTCTACTTCCACCCCCTGTGGGGGCTTGGGCAGTAGGTCTAGGTCATCTGGATCATAATCCTGACTAGAAGTATCCGTAGTAATCTGGGGAACCCCTGACAGACGGGGTCGCTTAGGCTGAGCAGGCTCCACACCTCCCTTAGAGGTAGACCTTTTCTTAGCAGAGGGCTTAGATCCTTGAGAAATGACCTTTTTACCAGACTGCAGCTTCCCTAACTTCCTCTCCTTGTAAGCTTTATGAAGCAATAACACAAATTGTGACAAAAAAGAGGAAGAGGAGGAGTCAGAGGCCCCCTTGAGGCTATCCTCCATTGCAGGGGAATTAGGCTGTAAAGGTTCCCTGCCCCTTGGGAAACCTTGCTGGGGCGAAAGAGGAGGAGGTAAAACCCCCTCCCCCAGCGCTGCACTAGACACAACCCTGAATGACTGGAAAATGGTCCCTCGTTCCCATGCTGAACGGGAACTGATCAGCCTCAGAGTGAACTGCAGCAGACGTCCCAATTGGGACTGGGGCAAACTTTGATTTAACTAGTTTTGCCATTTTAATTTTTTTTGGGGGGGGGGGGCTCCCGACAGCCCCCCCCCCCGAGCAAAGGCCCTCCCTGGAGAGCCGCGCGCGGACTGACTCACACAAGTGGCAAACAGACGAACGTGGCATCGAGTCGTGACAGTAAAATAAAGGCAAAATAAATTAAAGAAAATTCAATGAATAAACAGCAAAACAAAAGGCAAATACCGCGCTGCGAGAGGGAGTGAAGGAGAGAGAGCCGGAGCGGGGGAACGAAAGCAAAACTTTTTTTTTAATTATAAAACTTGCCCGGCAGTGGTCCAAGTTGCTGATCCCTTCGGGTGGAGTGAACCGGGCTCCCCAGTGTCGCACCCAAGCTGCTAAGTAGATAAGTAGGGCCCTCGACCCTGTGAAGCAGCTTCCTCAGACCAGTAGGGGATGGCTCTCTCAAAACCTAACGACCACCTGGGAGGCTAACGACCAATGTGCTGCCACAAGCTCCTTTCTTTTATATTCTTTTTAAATAAAGCTGAAATAATCCAGAAACAAAAGACAAAAAAGTCCCCTAAACTAACTGAACACAAGATAATCAACTTAAGCACACAGCCCAGACTGTAGGTTTGGCACCTCCACCATCTGCTGGAGACAGAAGAATACTGCTGGACTGTAGGTGGCACCAGCCTATTTATAGGCAGAGTTTGTTTTGATAACTGCTCTGTCTCCATCTGCTAGGGGGTGGGGGGCAAATCCCAGGAGTCTGGACTGATCCGGGTACGTACAGGGAATTATTATTATTTTTTTTTAATTTCCCACACATCCAAACCAAGGCTAAAAAAACAAACACATTTTTGAACATTTCTTTTTTTTCACCCCCTTCCTCCCAAAAAGAAGCTGATGGCTAAAAATAGTGTCCTATTATTTTAATTTCCAAATAAAATATATGGATGCATAAAATACTCAGCTTCCAAATAAAAGGAAATACCTCCAAACAGCTTTACTGCACCATTGATTAGGAGAGCCCTGCTGATGACATGAGTTTTCAGTAATTCTCTTTAAGTTTATTTATGTGGCCATTGACATAATACAAGACCACAGATGAGTCAACAGATGAAACCTGCAGCTGAGGAGATTGTGGAGTTGGCCTTTTTTCTCCCTTTTTTTTTTGTGTTTGTATTTGCTTGGCCTCCATGTTTGAGTCAACCAACTAACCATAGTTCCCTCTAAGCTGAGCATGTGAGCGATTGCTCATACATTTTGGACCATTGCTCACAGGTTTTACATGGTCGATCACATTTCTGTACATAGGTTTGTGCTATATACAGAAATGCAATGCTAATGCTGGTGCTCAAAAATTGTTGGTTTAAAAATATTGTTGTGCACACTTCTAGTCGCTCCTTGGACAGAACATGGAAAGACCTGCCTCCTTCTGATCCTGGCCAACTGTTGAGGTCTACCTTGCAGATTTTAAGGTTGCACTCTATAAACATATCACTCATTCATGTACACACCCAACCCTAGAACTCTTGCTAAAATGTCATATTTTTCAAACTTATGAGCATCTTTCATTTTAATCAATGCCTTTCAGTAAAGAGTCAATTTCAATATAAAACTTATTGTAGAATAAATTAACTGCTTGGCAGGTACAATAAATCCATCATTATTATTGCACTGCCTGGAGTGTCCTGCAAATAAAAAAAAAAAAAAAAAAAGCAGCAGCAGCATGTCATGCCCAAGTGTTCAGTGCTGATTACAAGGATCAACTACCAAATAAAATAATTCAGAAAGTTATTACTCTGGTATCTTGAATTTTAAAGCAAAAATCACTTAAACAGTGGTGTACCTAAAGTATTTGGGCACCCAGGGTGGATATTTCCTTTGGCACCCCCCCCCCCCCAATTCACTTCTCCATCCTTCCTCCCTCCGTTCACTTCTCCTCCTCCCCACCACGCCCAGTGATCTCCAGTTCCCTTCTCCCTCACACAGGCTCTCTGTGTTGCACACACTTTCAAAACACCCCTGCACACAGGCTCCCTCCATTTCTCTCTCTTATACATACACACCCCTTCACACAGCTCCTTCTCTCACACCCAAACATGCACCCTCACCCCCCTTCCCACACACACATGGACATACTCTAACACACACGCAACACAAACCCACTCTCTCACTTCCTACCCCGCTCCCCATCGGAAGCACAGCAGCAAGTTCCTCCTTCAGCCCCCGTGACAGACGTGGACGCTTCCTTTTTCTTAAGGCGGCACGGCGGCTGGTGCAGTTCTACTTCCCGCATCTGAGGTGGGGAGGGTGGTGGGGGGGGGGGGCAGCGCTGTTGCTCTTTCTCCTGCTTTAGGCTGCAACTGCATGATCTTTCCTTCTTCCCGCCCCCGCGGATCCATCACTTCTTATTCCAGGCCGCGGGGGGACGGGAAGAAGAAAAGGCTATGCAGGTGCTAGCACCAGACCCGTGGCGCTCTAGGCAGCCACCCAGTGCTCCCACCACTCGTGGTCCGGAGACCGCCTTCTTCTTCTAGCACGAACAGGATGGGCTCCGCTCGCAGCTGCTGATCTCCCGGCTGTCACATGGGGCAGACCGCACCCCCTCTTAGGTCGTCACTGCACTTCAAATATTTTTTTAAATAAAGGCACTAGAAGTATCACAGTTCATTAATGAATGGTCTTGTTTGAACATATGCTGCGGGCACAGTATACAATATAATCAGTGCATACTGGCTAATAGCAAAACACATCAGTTACTTTTAGCACTCGTGCTCGTGTCTTTCCTTACAAAGATAAATTAGCACAAGAATGCATTACACAAATGGAGATAGATCCAAAGCCATTTGGGCTGAAAAAATTATGAATCCTAGCATAAAAACAAATATGCATTTATATTCTGCTTTTTGCACCACTTCAAAATGGATTACATTCAGGTACTGTAGGTATTTCCCTATCCCCAGAGGGCTTACAATCTAAGTTTATACCTAAGGCAATGGAGGGTAAATTGACTTGCCCAACGTCACAAAGAGTGACAGCAGGACTTGAACCCTGGGCTCCTGGTTTGTAGCCCTCTGCTCTAACCACTAGGCTACTCTTCCACTCTCATCTGACATTATTTACACATAAATATATGAAGTGGAGGGAGGAATTAAAATAACTTGGGCTTCTTGGTAGTCCAAAGTCACAATGAGATTGAAAACCAAATTAACTACTCAAAATCAAGCATGCTAAAAATAAGATAATTCAGCAGTTCACCTCATAAGGGATTTTTAGAACCCTACAATATCATATTAGTTTCATAAACAGACCTTTGTTTCCTGATATGTTACCCATCATACACAGGAAATTCAGGGAGGGTTTCAAAAGGTGTTCTTCTCCAGAGCAGTTGAGAAATGTAGCCCAGGAATATTGCAGCATGAAGCCTTTACTTATTAACTTTCTTTTATATCCTCCTCTGTCTTAATTATTTTTGTAGGAGGGATGAAATCTTTACTGAGTCAGAAAAGGTTAAAAAAAAAATAATAATAATAATAAAGGCTACAACTAGAGCAGTTACCTTGGCATCTTTGTGCAGGTGCATGAGCTCATAGCCTCTGCTATTCTTCAGAAAATGCTCATTGCCAAGACAGGAGAGTCATCTCTGATAATGAGAATATGTCTAAGAATTGCTTCATGATGTTCCCCTGGAGCTCTGTATATATATATATATACACACACACACACACACACACACAGGCACACATGTTACACATTGCAGAAGCAAAAGAGAGAGAAAATCACATGAATTTTTTTTTCTGTAACGATACGGGGACTTTAACCAATCCAATATCCTATTCCCAATTCTAGAGCAAAATCAAACAGCTAAGATGACAATCTACCCAGATAAACTGGTTTTCTGAAAATTGCCCTCCTTCAATCTGGCTAAAAGTAGATAAGTGTGCCATAGCAAAAGTATTTTTAGCTAGATTGAGGGAAAGAGTTTCTGGGGGCATGTTTTAGGCAGGATTAGAAAACAGCATGCATAGATTGGATTTTTATATTTGTACACATTATTCTGCATAGAAATTTGACCTGCAGAAAATGCAGGTGCAAAACGTCTGCAGCTACTTTGCACTTGTCTCAGCTTTCAAAAAGCAAAGTACACATATACTTCCCTTTGAAAGTGCCCATGGACTTTGCATCAAGGCAGATATTTTGAAAATTGCCACTCACCCCATCAAAAGTGCACAAGATCAAACAAAAAAAAAAAGAGAAGTGATAATCATGGAAGAATGGCTTAAAGTCTTATATGGCACACCACACTTGATTAGAACAAAACAGCAGCAGAACAGTGATAAGAGATTTAAAAAATGAATAATTCAAATGTATTGGAATTGCCTTAACCATGGAGTTTGAGCCAGAAATCTTGCCCAAGATTTTCTCTCATCACTAGTGCAAAGTTATCCTTCCCAGGAGTGGTGCAGTAGCTGAACTACTCCAAAACATGGGGAAGCCTGAACCCTATGTTTTAGGTCAAACTTTTGGGCCACCAAAAGGCATGATTTCAGTGTCTGCCATAGCACATGTGCAGGTCTTTGAGGAATCTATGCACTGGAATGGATCAAGAGTATCCTGGACATTGAAGAAAGTGAAGCGGCCCAAAGACATCTGCTCTTCCATGTTCCTCTTTCCTAGAGAGAATCTTTGCCAGCTTATCCAAGCAATGTGAGCAGTAGAGATCATCTGGAGAAGAGGTATGTTGAGACAAGCCTGGTAGGTGAAGGAATCCTTTTGAAATCTTCCTCCTCCCCCAGTCAGTGGGTACACTAGCCATGACCCTGACAAAGATGATGTTGACAGAGGAGGCCTGAAAGGGAAACATCTGGCAGGAAATCAAAATGAACTGACCCCCCCCCCCCCCTTTTGATCCATGAAATGGCCATCCTGGAGGAGGTAAATCTACCACTTCAGGTAGGGGACTTACTCCCACTGCCAGAAGCCCCAACGGTGAAGTATGAACCTCTGTGGAGACTTTGAGCAACCCCACTATGTGGGAAGATTTCCTCTATTTTGGACAAGCAGGTTCCAACCTCCCTCTCCAATCTTTTGAATTAAGGCAAAGAAATTCTTTGACAACTGGGCTCCCACAGGTGAGGGATTCTTTGTGCTGGATTTGAAAGGCAGGCATCCTCTTCAAAAATCCAGCTTCATTTATCCTCACTGAGTGGGAACTCGGGGCTGCAATTGTAACTGTAGAAGTAGCCATCTCAGAGGCACTCTCAATGGCTGGTGCCAGATCTGGGTGAAGGCACCAGAGAAATCTCTTTCTGCATCAAAGTGGGACTCTTGTGCTTACACACAAGGCATGCCACTCTGGCAAGGAAGCAATTTTAAGAGGCCATGCCGATGAAACGGACAGCACCCTGATCTATGTCAGATCCTGATACGTAGAGCAAAATGGCTTGGTGCCAAGGGAATCATCCATGCCATGAATTCTAAGGACATCTGCGCCAAGCAGGAAACCTCTTACCTTTGGGCTGAAGATGGTTATGCTCTGGCAGAGCCCTGCACAGACAGTGCCAGCTTCTTCAGCATCGAGGGCGACAAAGGGGATCCCTTACACCTCTGTGGTGCTTCCTCTGCACCTCAGCTAATACCTTAACCTTCTGCGCTGTGCTCAATACTTGACCTGTAATGGATCCATGAACCAGCACCACAGGAGAGAGGTATGGGGGAGGAGAGATGGAGCCTTCCCAGATTTCTGGGATAGAGGAGAAGGATCCTACCTTGACTTCCTGCATCAAGATTATGTTGATACCTTGGCTCGTTTGAGCACTACTTTGGTATGAAATATATCAATTTTTGTTTGTATCTATCAATAATCTGACCCCACCTTCCTCCAAGATCACTATCTGTTTATGTGGTGCTTATACTTTAGACCTGGCAGCAGTGACACCAACATAGGTTTCTGTTGGCAATAAGTGCATAAATACCTTGACTCTCTTAGAGCACCTACATGGGCATTCTTAAAAAACATAAAACAATTAAGCAAAAAGGTTGACTGAGTTACTAAAAAAGAATTTGAAGTTTCTTTATGAGACCTATTTAGTTTTAGGACAGGTGCAACATACGAGTGCCCTTGATTAGTGCATCATTCTGTTCTAGAGACAAAAAAGAACAAGACCTTTAAAATATCTATTTATTTATTTATTTAAGGGTTTTGTATACTGTCATTCGTGGCACACATCATGACGGTTTACATCAAACAAAATCATAAAACAATAGTCAAAATAAAATAATAGTTAAAATACATTCATGTTTCTAATATCAAATAAAATTAATTAATAAAACAAAGTAAAAGAACATAAAATTGCATTTCCTCGTACTAGCTATTCCTTTTCTCAAGATGATCTGCATAGGCCTGCTCGAAGGGCCATGTCTTCAATGCTTTCTTAAAAGCTTTAAACTCTGATTCTAGACGCAATTCGACTGGCATTGTGTTCCAGATACAGGGGCCAGCAATCGAAATGGACCTATCTCGTACTAGTATAAGGTGGGCTGAGTTCACTGATGGAATTTGCAGTAGTCCTTTATTCGCTGATCTCAAAGATCTTTGTGGGATATGTAAACAAATTAAAAAGTTCAACCAATCTGTTTTTTGTCCGTATATAGCTTTGTGTAAAATACAGCACGCCTTATACTGTATTCTTTGTGATATTGGCAACCAATGCAAATTGATTAAAACAGGAGTAATATGTTCACATTTTTTGCAGTTTGTTAATACTCTTGCTGCAGAGTTCTGAAGCACCTGCAGAGGTCGCAAAGTAGATTGTGAAAGGCCCAAAAGGAGAGAGTTACAGTAGTCCAGTGACGTAAAGATCAGAGCTTGCAACACCAATCGGAAATCATTAACATCTAATAGCAGCTTCAATTTTCTCAAGACCAACAGTTTATAGTACCCTTCTCATAATTTAATAGAGATATGTTTTTTAAAGTTTAAATGACAATCAACAGTAATCCCCAGATCTTTGACT
Organism: Rhinatrema bivittatum; assembly: GCF_901001135.1. NCBI lineage: Eukaryota > Metazoa > Chordata > Amphibia > Gymnophiona > Rhinatrematidae > Rhinatrema > Rhinatrema bivittatum. The sequence continues at coordinate 215,079,378 of NC_042618.1, read as the reverse complement.
GAGTCGGAAAGTACTAATTTGATATTATTTGGTAAAGTAAGAGTGTTATTAGTAATGGTCATATTATCTCTTAGTTTTCTGTCGAGAAGAATGATTTCAGTTTTTTCCATATTTAAAGCTAATTTCATATGGCATAGTAGTTGATCAATAGCCATAAGATAGATGTTTATTAATTTAAATGTTTGTTCAATTGTGTCTGATATGGGTATAAGAAGCTGAATATCGTCAGCTTAAATGTAGAAATTTAGACCTAGGCCTGCCAAGAGGTGACATACTGGTAGTAGATAAATATTAAATAGCGTTGCTGATAAAGCAGACCCCTGCAGGACCCCAGTTTGAAGTTGAACTTTATCGGAAAAAGTATTACCTATTTTAACCTGAAAAGATCTTTGTTGTAGAAATGAAGCGACCTATCTAAGGGTTTTATTTGTAAGACCGATCTCTTTTAGTCTTGATACCAAGATATCATGGTCTATCATGTCAAATGCCGCCAACAAATCAAGCAATACAAGACTATATTTTTGTCCCGAATCAAAACCTTTTTTATACTGTATCAGTTAATGATAATAAAAGTATTTCTGTATTTAAATGTTGGCGAAAGCCAAATTGATTAGGATACAAAATATTGTTGGATTCTAAGTGTTCTACTAATTGTTTGTGAACAATTTTTTCAATTATTTTAGATAAACAGGAAAGGTTCGATATTGGCCTATAATTACTTAGTAGATCAGGGTTCAGGGTAGGTTTTTTTAAAATGGGTTTAATAATCGCAGATTTCAAAACTTCTGGAAGGTATCCTTCAGATAAGGAAAGATTAACAATTATTACAAAAATAGGAGCTATTATATGTGCAATGGATTTTAAGGCAACCGAAGCAATGGAATCCAAAGGATGATTAGTTGGATTTAATTTTTTAATTGCAATTTCAATTTCCATAGAGGAGACTTCTTCAAATAAAGGCCAATCAGATATTTCTTTTTTTATCATTTTTATTTCTTGGGCTTTTACATTAGGAATTGCTTTAACAAGATTCTCAACCTTATTTTTTTTTAAAAAAGGCTATTTCATTACATTTGGTCTCAGATATTGGATTAGCTTCCGCATTGGTCGAATTTGTTAAATTTTTAACTAAAGTGAATAGATTTCGAGCATTGTGACTAAAACAATGAATTTTATGCTTGCAGTAATTCTTTTTTGTATCAGGTTTTTGTATTTGTTTAATTGGGATCTATATAGGCCTAGAATTTGCAGATTTTTTGTTTTTCCTCCAAAGTTTTTCAGATTTCCTAAGTTGCGCTTTTGCTTTTTTAATATTAATATTATACCAAGGTTGGGATATTTTATTGTATTTTATTACTCTCATTTTTATTGGATTAATTTGGTTTTCAGTTACCTCAAACCAGGATTTGATTGCAGTCTGGCAATCTGTTAAATTGATGTTCTCTATATTTTTCTCCAGAGCTGATTTTGGATCATCTGGGTTATATTTGGGTCAATACCTAATGATTTGGTCAGGTTGTTTCTTAGTGTAGGTCATTTTACCTTGAAAATTACAGGAAATTAGGTAATGATCTGACCAGGGTACAGGGGTCTGGGAACTTTCAAAGGTTTCAAATTTTTCTAGATTGGTAAAAACTAAATCCAACATGTGACCCACTTTATGTGTAGGACCTTGTATGATCTGGCTATAACCTAAGCTTAACAGGGATTCAGATAAATTAAAACATGTAGAATTGAGGGGCTCGTTGTCCATATGTATATTAAAATCCCCTAGAATAAAGGAGGGCTTATCTGGATTCACTGTTGTCGTCAAAAATTCAATCAATGGGGAAATATTGTGATCTAATAATTTAGGAGGACAATAAGTTAAACAAATTTGAATAGAAGGGGATTCAAGTAAAATAACATCATAAGGTTCATCTATATTGGTTGAGACTAATTTTACATTTAGCTCATTTTTTACTATTAATAGGAGACCACCACCTTTACGTTTTGTTCTGGGGGCTGAAAATGAAGTATACATATCATTTGAAAGCTGATTAACAAGAACAGTATCATAAGGTTTAAGCCAGGTCTCTGTAATGGCTACAAAGTCAGGTTTTTTATCTGCTACAAGATCAACTATAATTGCAGTCTTCTTAGATATTGCTTGAATATTAATTAACATAAAAGTGAGCAGGAACAAATTATTATATGAAATCTTATCCATGACTGAAACAGGAGTAAGATGTCTATCCATTTGAACTTTATGCTTCATTCTTTTTTTTTTTTTTCAATTTAATTTTTATTAATCTTTTCATTTTTCAAAAGATATACACAGCTTTGTACCATTGATATATATATAAGGAAACTTCTTACAATATTAAATATCCTTGTACATTCTGTGAAGTCTAGAAACACAATTCACAAGTAATTACAGAAACTGGATGACAAAAATTAGAGCAGAGCTATTCAAGATATTACAACTATATAAGAATGTGTCTGATCCATAACTAATTTTATCCCCCATATTACTAAGAAGATATTTAGGGGCTAGGAGTCAAGGAAGGCACGTAGTTGGTCAGCCTGATTAAAAATATATCTATTATTCTGGTATAGAACAACACATCTACAAGGGAAGCGTAAGATAAACTTAGCTCCTCGTTGTATGACCTTTTCCCTTAATGTTAGAAATCCTTTTCTTCTAAGTTGAGTATTTAAGGACACATCAGGAAAAATCCTGATTGGATAACCATGAAAATTTAAACTCTGATATTTGAAGTATAATCTGAGAATAACATCTCTTTGTCAAATGTCTGCAAGTTGGACAATTAGTGTTGCTCGTGATTTTATTTCAGTATCTGAGGACCTCTCTAAAAGTTCTGACAAATTTATATCCTCCTTCGCCTCTTCTTGATTCTGTTCTCCTGAACCAAATTTACCTTTGATTTGAGTAACATAATATATCCTGGATATCACTGGCAAAGTTGAATCAGTATATTTCAAAATATTTATTAAATAACTTCTGAAAAGTTCTCGAGGAGACAGTAAATGTGTTTTGGGAAAATTCAAGATTCTCAAATTAGTTCTCCTAATTTGATTTTCTAATTGTTCCAATTTTTCTACTTGAATTTTTTCTGTTTTAATTAAGTTTAATTGAATTTTTTCTATCTCTTCAGTTTTTATACCTAAACTATTCACTGAACCTTCTTATTTTTGTTTGTAAAATTTTATTATTACTCAATCCTTCTTGTATCATTTTAGCTAAATCACTAATTGATTTCTGCATAGAAAGGATCATACCACCAATCTCTTCCAATGTAAATTTTTTTGAGGCAATTACAGGGATTCCAACCATTGCCCCCCCCCCCCCTGCCCCCCTTCCATCCCCTTCTCCTTAGAGATCCTCGCGGTACTCAGTTCTTCTCTCTGATTTTCTAAACCCTGAAACCCAGAGGCTATGGGTGAGTGACAGAAAGTTCCTGACACTCCTTGTTCATTAGATGGAAAAATGTTCAAGTTCAAGTTTTGGGGATCCTCAAATACAAATTCTCCTCCTTTTCCTGTCGGAGGATTAGGTGTTAATGGGGCACCAGGGCTTAAAGATGTTTCAATAGTCAAGGTGTTTAGCCCTTGCTCCTGGGCATCAACTACAGCGACCCCGCCTTCTAGTAACAATGCAATGGATCTACCAAAAAGATCCTGAATACATGGTTGATTTAAACTGATCAAAAACCAATCAAAGAGAGGGAAAAGGATCAAATGTCCAATCCACAAAATTTACAACCAGTTAGTAGCAAATGACAATATCATAAAGTTTTTTTGCTTTGGAAATTCAATCTGCGGCCTCTCGCCTCGCAATGGGCCGCAAGCCTTAATCAGCTTACAAAGCAAGATATAGATTTAATCATTTATTGTCATTTTGCTCGTGCTAAATTTTATTCTAATATCTTAGTCTATTTTTTATCCCAATTTTTATTTTCAAATCACCCTAAAAAAGGTTTAAGTGTGAAACCAAAATTGCACTTCTCACCAAAGTTAAAAATCTTTCAAATAACAAAATTAGAGAGATGAATACTTAGCCTTGCTCAATGAAATCGCATTAATATTTCATTGAGCAAGGCTAAGTATTCATCTCTCTAATTTTGTTATTTGAAAGATTTTTAACTTTGGTGAGAAGTGCAATTTTGGTTTCACACTTAAACCTTTTTTAGGGTGATTTGAAAATAAAAATTGGGATAAAAAATAGACTAAGAGATTAGAATAAAATTTAGCACGAGCAAAATGACAATAAATGATTAAATCTATATCTTGCTTTGTAAGCTGATTAAGGCTTGCGGCCCATTGCGAGGCGAGAGGCCGCAGATTGAATTTCCAAAGCAAAAAAACTTTATGATATTGTCATTTGCTACTAACTGGTTGTAAATTTTGTGGATTGGACATTTGATCCTTTTCCCTCTCTTTGATTGGTTTTTGACTATAATAGAGAGGTGTTCTGCTTCTGTGTTTGTTGATTTAAACTGATTACAGGAGTAGAAGTAACTACTTTTCCTTTCCTTTTGGTATGTGGCATTACCAAAGGAAATTATCCACGTATGATGTAAGAAAGAGAGAAAAAAGTACCTCAATAATTCTGATCTTTTAAGACACAATATTGATTCAGCCAGTTTCCGTTGGCCGCTGCTCCAGAAATGCATTGGTTTCCTCCGGGAATTCTGTCACAGTCCGTCGAAGTCCGGCTAAGCCCGGCAAAGCCACGCGCCCCTTAGGCGCGCGGCTTTGGCGACGCGCCAATGGCGCGCGCGCCGTAAAGACGCCGGTCTTATGGGCATCTGGGGGCTCCTCCCTCCGACATCAGAGCCCGGAAGTCAATGAGAAGAAACGGGGAATCAGCTGTGTAGCTTGCCGCCAAAGGAAAAATATCGCAGGTATTTTCAAAGGTAGCAATATATCAGCAAGCAAACACCAGCTTACCCCGACAGTTCACATTCAGCAGCTTATGCTTCATTCTAATAGGTTTATTTAATTCCTTACTGTTTGATGATTGATCCGGATTATATCTTCTGTTATACATACAAGTCGGTATTCTGTCTTCCATCGGTATTATGAGGTAATGATGAGGACGATATCTGTTCAGAAAAGAAATTGTTAGAGAGTCAATTAATCAGGAAAAGCACAAATGGATGCACGAAGGGGCATGCTTCAGCACGCGATGCTGGGGACCCAGCGTCTATGCTTATGACCCCTTCAGCGCCCTTGTGATGACAGCAGTGGGCGGATCCAGCAGCCGAAGGGGGAAGCGGCATGAGACGCAAGTCCCTGGGTCCAGGCAGGTAGTGATCAGCTCAAAGAAGCTGTTTTTGGAGGCAGCATCAGGAATCGGCAAGGTACGGAGCAAAGCTGTGGCTGTAGTAATGGTGGGAACCCAGCGTCTATGCTTATGACCCCTTTGGCGCCCTTCAGATGTCAGCGGTGGGCGGATCCAGCAGCCGAAGGGGGAAGCGGCATGAGACGCAAGTCCCTGGGTATCTAGAAAGCTAATCCTAAGCGCTCAAGGTAATTAGTGCATTTCCGTGTAATCCCAGTACATTTTTGGGGGATCATTGCTAAGTTAGCACAGGAGAGTTTTCAAACCAATCAGAAAACATCCAGAACGGAATTGAGAACTACATTCCTGTTAAATAAACAAATCAATATTTTTACTCACCTGTACACTATTCCTAATTAAATGAAATGAAATGCATCAATCTTCATTAATAATGCCTGAGGAAAAACATGAAAACACATTTATATGAATACCTTTCTGTACTGAAAGGAGGAAAATGAATTGTCTTTAAATAACTCAATCACAAATATCAAACATTGCTCTCTATTTCACATCTATCTATAGAGAAAGTGGTAAATGGAACACAAACTAAATAACAGGACAGACAAGAAGACTATATACTTAATACAAAGTATGACAGGGGCTTTGCCTGTCACTAATTCAATCCCCAGTATTTTTCCATCAATAGACATTGGTAGTGGGTTTCACATTTCTTTTTATCTTCCCCTTGCCAAAACCTCACCTTTTGGGGGAATAGGCTTCTAGGGGCCAGTAACCCCTGGAGCATGCACAGATCTTCAGAGGGTTAGGCATGGTTGTAGGAGCCAGAGGGAAGGAGATATCCACGTGGGTTAGGAGCTGGAGATTCCCTCAGGATTTTAAGATAGCTATTGAGTGACTGGAAAGTTTTTGAAAAGAGAAGAGAGAGAAGCTAGAGATTCCCTCAGGATCTCAATTCAATGATTTTTGGACTTTGAGAAGATTTGGAGATTTTTTTGAACACTGATCAGTCCAGAGGGAAGGGCACTTCTCCACCTCCACCCTTTTATCACAAAAGTCTGGATCAGAGATTATTTTTGCCCAATCAGCCAGGAAAGAAGGGGTGAAGAGACTTGTGAGCTTTAAGCAAGTTTGCTTACCGTAAACGGTGTTTTCTGTAGATAGCAGGATGAATTAGCCATATTGTCTGGAAGCGACCCTGGCGGCCCGAGGCGGGAACTTCTCTTAGAGTGGACAGAGCTTTGCTTCTGCACACCTGCATGGTGCCTTCCCGCACAACTGCCTGCATCACTGCCTGCATCGCCTCAGTTGGTTAGAAAGCACAGAAAGCCGCATGAGCAAGGAAGATAGAAAGCAGGCAGAGGATGGAGACTGTCTAGGGAGGAGGGTGGGGATGCATGGCTAATTCATCCTGCTATCTATGGAAAACACCATTTATGGTAAGCAAACTTGCTTTTTTTCTGCAGATAAGCAGGCTGAATTAGCCACGCTGTCTGGGAACACAGTAGAACTTCCAATCAGAAATGTTTTATATGGTTGGATATGTGTAGGATCATCTGTGCAGCATGTCCCTGTAAATGGTGGACAGTCTTAACAATTAGTGGCATGACGTAGTATCTCCTGCCCCATGGACGCATCAGAACTGGCATATATGCAGCAATGACCAAGTAGCCACTCTGCAAATGTCCTGAATTGGCACCTGTCAAAGGTGGGCAATTGAAGCAGCCATAGCTCTCAGCTGATGCGCTTTGACTCTTGAAGTTAAACGCTCTGAGCTGGTAGAATAGAAGTGAATGCATGGAGTCAACCAGTTTGCTAGTGTTCATTTAGTTACTTGTAATCCAGGAGCATTCAGAGTGAAGGAAAGAAAGAGCTGTGAATGTCTTTTCAGTGTGTTAATCCTCTGCCTATAGTAAGCTAACGCTCTTTTGCAATCCAACGTATGCAGTAGGACTTCCCGACTGTATGCATGTGGTCTAGGGGAAAAAGTTGGCAATGTTATGGTTTGATTCAAATGAAAAACTAAAACTACCTTCGGAAGGAAGGATGGATGGGTCTGTAGGGTGGCCTTGTCATGATGAATTGGAGGTAAGGAGAATAGTGAACTAGTGCTTGAAGCTCACTTACTCGTCATGCTGAAGATATTGCTACTAGGAATAATACCTTCCATGTGAGAAACCTCAATGAGGATATATGCATTGGCTCAAAAGGTGGGAGCATCAGCACCTCCAAAACCACTTTCAAGTCCCAATGTATGGCTGGACGTAAGGTCGGAGGGTGGAGTCTCAAGGCACCCCTCATGAAACGAGATATGAAGGGGTGCATGGACATGGGGGCTTCTTAAACAGAAGGATGGTATGCCGCTATGGTGCTGAAGTGTGCTCTGATAGATGAAATCGCTAGTCCAGAGACATACAGTGAGTGCAGGTATTTGAGTAACTGTTCTGGTGAGGATTGAAAGGGGTCGAGCAACATACATCAGTGGCAGTATCTGTACAATTTAGCAGCATAATTCTCTCTCATGGATGGTCTTCTTGAGGAAATTAGAATGTCTTGAATGTCCGTCAGGATAGTAAGATGGCTCAGTACTTCCCTTTCAATCTCCATGATGTCAGATGAAAGGAGTCTTGCATGAATGAAGCAGCGTTCCTTCTTCCTGCGTTACGAGGACCACCCTGTTTGGAAGAAGGACCGGCTTTTGTATGGAGAAGTGCATGAGGTAGGCATACCATGGCTGCCTGGGCCATGCTGGCACTATGAGGATGAGATCTGACTCTTTCGTGATGCATTTCTGGATCACCTGAGCAATGAGTGGGATTGGTGGGAACATATATAACAACAGGTTCCCTGCCCAGCTGAGCAGGAAAGCGTCCTTAGCAGCCCTCCAGTTGCTGGGGTATATCGAACAGAACTTCGGTAGTTTTGTGTTGCATTCGATGGCAAAGAGATCTATGTGAGGTGTTCCCCATCTCCGGAATAGGCACGACGCCATGTCTGGATGTAGCTCCCATCATGAGGATGGAAGATTTTGCTGAGTTGGTTGACTTCCGTATTTTTTATTCCTGGCAGGTAGGTCACCTGCAGCTGTATCGAGTGAGCTAGTGCCCATTCTAACGTCAATACTGATTCCCTGCATAGTATCTTGGAACCCGACCCACCTTCCATGTTTATGTAGAACATGGCCACTTGATTGTCTATGTACACCATGACTGTTTTGTGTCAAAGAAGGTGTGAGGAGGCACGGATGGCATATCGTATGGCCCGCAGTTCTAGTAGGTTGATCTGAAATGTTTTTTCTTTGGGGAACCAAAAGCCTTGTGTTTTGAGATGTAAGACATGTGCGCCCCATCCCTTCGTGGAGGCATCCATGGTTAATGCTATCTGATGTGATGGAATCCAGAAAGGTGCATCAGATTGTAGAATGTCGGGTCTTAGCCACCAGTCCACGTCCAAAATCATTGGTCAAGTCAGGTTCACCGTTTTCGACATGGGATGGAAATATTGTGACCACTGAGATTTGAGATCCCATTGCAAATGGTGCATGTGAAGGCATGTGTGAGGAACCGCATACATTGCTGCCACCATGTGTCCCAACATGGTGAGAATTCGATGAGCTGTGGGATGTGAAAGGTGCTGTAACATTGAGGCCAGAGTCCAAAAGGTGCAAATCCTGTTCTCCGGAAGAAAGGCTTAGCACAATCTAGTTTTTATGATCACGCCTATAAATTGCAGGGTCTGAGAAGGTTCAAGATGAGACTTCTTGTAATTTATGATGAATCCTAGATTCTCCAAGCACGTTATAGTGTGAAGTTGGTGAGCACGGGTCAGCTCTGGATTCGGAGCTATGAGTAGCCAATCATCCAGGTAGGGAAAAAGCTTTATCCCTTCTTTCCGAAGGTGGGCCACAGCTACTGCTAGACATTTTGTGAATATCCTGGGCGCTGAAGATAGGCCAAATAGAAGGACTTTGTACTGGTAGTGGTGGTTACTGACTTGAAAACAAAGGTAGCACAAGGAAGAATGGTGCATTGGAATGTGATCATAGGCATCCTTGAGGTCCAACGAGCACATCCAGTTGTTGGGTTGCAGAAAGGGTAAAATGTTTTCAGCGAAGTCTTGAACTTTTCCCACTGAATGTATTGATTCAGTGCTCAGAGGTCTAGAATCGGATGCAACCCTCCATCTTTCTTGGGAATGAGGAAGTATTGGGAATAAAATCCCTGAAGCTGCCGATGACAAGGCAGTACTTTAATCACCCATTGTAGTGATTGAACTTCCTGAAGGAGGAGGGGAACGTCTCCTTTCCCTCCTTTCCCTACCACCCAGGAAAAAGATCTAGGCATTATAGTGGATAATACTTTAAAATCATCGGCTCAGTGTGCTGCAGCAGTCAAAAACGTAATCAGAGCAGGAGGCTGAGAGGATGGGGGAACTTGCCCGAGGACTCAAGGAGGTACCAGAAACTGAATCATTTCCAAACGAGCCACCTTTGGGCAGCCTGAACTGTGCGCCGAATATGGAGATCCATCGGACTTCTAATCAGATTTGAAGAAGGAGGAGTTTACCTTTCCTCTTTCGCCCCTTATACAACCAATGAAGCAAGAGACCCCCTGCAGTGAAAATCGTTACAAGGGGCGCAGCTTTTCAAGGGACTGCAAGCTCCGGTAAATGGCGTCAGCAGCAGGTCTCAGAGCGGGGGATGTGAGCTCCAACTCAGCACCGGCAGGGCCTTAAAAGCACAGCTCAGCTCACTCCCACTTGCCCCTACTTTCTATGCAATATTTTATTTCCTCTCTCTCCCCCTGCTACTTGGGTTTTTGTTGGATGCCATCCCAACATCAACTATACAAAACCTCCTAATTGCTTGTCTTTACTTTGCAGATCTATAATAAATAATATAAAACTACTGTTTCAGCTGATTACTTTAAGCTTTAAATTTTTCTAGACTGAATGCCTGAATGTTGAAAAATCTTTTTTCAGATTTGTTAGCTTAAGCAAGAAAGATAACAAGATGTGAAACATCTTTATAAGCAGGCTAGTGCACACATAAAAGGTAAACATCAGAGTCTCAATTTAATTTAGAAAAAGACAAGGATGCCCTCGCTCGCCCTTGCTTTTTGTGTTATCTATGGAACCCTTTGCAGAAAGAATAAGATTGAATTCCAATATAGGTAGAGTAATAGTGTTTAAAATGATACTCTTTGCAGAAGATGTTCTATTAATTATCCCTAAACCTTGCCTCTCCCTGCCAAGTCTTCTAAAGGACATTTCAGTACATAGTAATGAATTTGGGTTTAAAGTTAACGTTTCCAAAATAGAAGCACTTAACATAAATCTTTCTGAATTCAGCAACCACGACTAGCAGAATATTTTCCATTTCACTGGGATAAGAAGTTTACAAAATATTTAGGGGGTTAATATTACAAGAGATACAATTCAGTGTTGTTAAGCAAATTACCCTCCACTTGTTAATAAGTGATTTGCAAATATGGGATAAATATCTTGGATAGGAAGAATATATTGGGTTTGTACGAATGTGAACCCTAAAACAGGGTACCTTTTACAGACACTACCAATTCCAGTTCCTAACAACGTTAGATAAGATTCAAAAAAAGACAGAGATATATTCAATTTCATATGGAAGAGACAACCTCCAAGAGTTTCTAAGCGAAGATATTTTTAAGTGAAAAAAAAAAAAAAAAAGATGGCGGCCATGGCATGCCAAATGTAATGTGGCATTACAGGGGTAAATTTTCAAATTATGCGTTTTGGGACAGAACCCGCTGGTACTTTTACTAAATAGACTTTGCCCTCACGTTTCAAAGTAAAAGTACACATACTTTCCCCTTAAAACTTGTCATGGATACAAAATATCTGTAGATAATTTCACCTGTGAACCAAGAGTGAAAAACGCAATCTACATGTTATTTTCCATCCTAGCCAAAATCACGCCCCCAACACCACCTCTCCTTAATGCTGATTAAAGTCTGCACCTTGCATATTTTCTGCCATGCTGACAGAGGCCCATTTTCAGACAGCCAGTTTTCCCGTCGATAGCAGGGCTGAATTAGCCATGCTGTCATGGGATCTGTCCATCAGGTCCGGGAGGCAGAGCTTGATAAAGCAGAGGTTAATTTTTGAGTCCCTCTGCGGCTGCGCGTGGGTTACCGCGCAGGAAATACAAATCTCCTCAGTCTGTTCTTTCCGCGCGTGGGAACGCACACGGAGTTTGTTCATCTCCTCATGTCTAAGTCCGGTTTTAAAAGATGCCGCTGTGGCAAAGTCATGTCTGTTACAGACGGACATGACTGCTGTTATCGATGTCTCGGGGTGCAGCATAAAGTTTCAGATTGTGAATTTTGTGCTCGGATGTCGCCGAGAGCACAGCGGCAACGGGCCTGAAAGAACTCATAAGCACGTCAGAGCCTTCCGAAAGTCATTCTTCGCCAGGACCGGCGAAGATATCTGCTCAAACAAAAAAACGGGCGGCTTCCGTTGACTACACTAAAAGTAAGAGTCAGGGCCCTGATTCTTCGGACCGGGATCGGTCCTCGATGAGTGCGCCGCGTCCCTCAGTAATTTCTGGGGACTCCGTGCCTCCTTCGTCTCAAACTCACAAGAGCCATAAGCACGGCGCAGAAAGGCCTACTCGGCCACAGAAAAAACCTGAGCCTCATGTGCCGCGCCGTTCCGCGGCGCAGTCACCGCCACCTTTAAAAAAGAGGAAGCACCACACGGCGCCGACAACTCCCTCGGACCGCACGGCACCGTCCTCTTCAGCGCGGGAGAGGCAGTCCCTCTCATCGACGCATACGGCGCCCAGTCGGGACTCGACAAATACGGCGCTGCAAGGTGCAACGGCGCCGAGATCGGCACAGACGACTTCTACATCGCAGTTGGCGCCGACAGGCGCGAAGCAGATACCGGCGCCGCATTCATCTCGGCAGGATTCGGCGCCCTCTTCGGCGCCATCTTTACTATCACAGAATCCAGAACATAATACAACCACTGCGGCGACTCATACACATACGGACTCGCCTCCCAGAGTTAAACTTTCTAAGCCTACTCATCGCCGGCGAGAATTGTATAGCCTCTCTGGGAAATCTAACCTCACCACTACAGGACAAGGGGTTCAATCCATGCTCCTTCAGCAAGAAGGCAGGCATCGCTCCCCTCAATCGATATCTACTTCCACAAGCTCGAGACAGCCGTCGATCGCCTCATCTCGAACTGAGAAACGAGATCACAGCCATACCAAACATGGTAAACATGGCCACAAACATACCCACCGTCCTCATTCACACATAAAGGACTCGGGGACAAGGTCTACAGAGTCTAAACAACGATCTTCACGCTCTTCTTCTTCAAGATCCAAGCATCGGACTGATTCTCCAGTCTGCCTTTCTTCTTCGCACTCATCGAGAGCTCCAAGCTATTCCCCGGCATCGGCTCGCCATCAGTTTTCTCCTTACCGGGATCGGGAGTTACCTACCCGTCCTAAACCTTCCATGCCGTCACACGCCAAAGAGGCTTTTTTACAACTCTCTCAATCCCTAGCAGGTTTCTACGAGACGTTGGAGTCCGCATTTGTAATGTCTCATCAGGATTCACCAACATCTGCCCATAAAGCTCCAGCGGACGCTCCTGCTTCCCCGTCCTCAATTCATACCTACCAACTTCCAGCCAGTCCGCAAGACATCAGGGATTCTCATTCCCCTTCTCTCTCACCTTCCTCTTCCACTGGGTTTCCTTCCGACCCGCAAGAGCAACCTCCTGAACCTTATTCTCCACCTGAGGATCTTTCGTATCCTAAATTTTTAGAAAAGATTGGCAATATCTTACAATTACAGTTACAAAAAGAGGCCGATCCACGAGTGGAGACTTTAGGCCTCCTCAAGATATTCGACACACCAGGGGAACCAACGGCATTACCACCACATGATTTACTACACCAAGTTCTCTTAAAATCTTGGGAAACATCGCAGACTATATCAGCGGTCTCTAGAAAATCAGATCTGAAATTCAGAATGAAAAAGGATCCTCCCTACTCATTGCCTCAACTGCCTCATGAATCTATTGTGGTGGAATCGGCGATGCAGCGTTTTAAGAAGTCAAAGACTCACTCCTCTTATCCCCCAAACAGGGATCATAGATATCTTGATGAAGTGGGACGTAAGATGTTTCAAAACTCAATGCTAACGACAAGAATCATGCACCACCAATTTTACATGGTGCAATACTTATACGAATGTCTACAAGCTACCAAAGGGTTGCTAACCACCTCAGCGGAAGGCTCGCCGCAAACGCTTCATGACATGGAAGAGTGCACTAGGCACCTACTCAGGTCGATTTACGAGGGCCTGGAGACTTCTTCTAGAGCTTCCACCATCTCGATTGCAGCCCGCCGTACTGCCTGGTTACGCTCCAGCACAATTCGGGAGGACGTTCATCATAAACTGGCTAATCTCCCCTGCACGGGAGACAATCTCTTCGGAACGCACCTTCAAGAAACCGTGGGGAAACTAAAGGAGGAGGCTATTGCGGTGCAATCCCTACAATCTACCTCCTCTTCCCAATTTCCAAGGAGACCATACGCCTCCAATAAGCGCTCCTCTTACGGTCGTAGACCCTTTCGTTCTTATCAGACCTACAGACCTTCTCCATATCCTGCCTATCAAAGACCTCAGCAGCAATCTCAACAAGCACCATTCCAGAGACGGGGGAAACCCCGTACCCAGCATTCGCAACCACAACAGTCGACTGCAACTGCAAAACTGGCGCAGTCTTTTTGAGTTCACAGCCACCACCACACCCCCTGGCACCACCAGGGAGAATTCAAGCGTGTCTTTCAGCCTGAGAACACATTACGTCCGATCAATGGGTATTACAGATTGTTCGTCAAGGTTACCAACTGCAATTCCAAACGACACCAACTCTACCTCGCCCTCCCATATTACAACATCGGAAGGCGCAGGATCAACTACAGCTGGAGATCTCCACCTTGCTCAAACATCGAGCCATCAGGACTCTTCCCTATTCTCAAAGAAACCGGGGATTCTACTCCCCCTATTTCCTGATACCAAAGAAATCGGGGGGTCAACGTCCCATTCTAGATCTCAGACAGCTCAACAAATTCCTCGTAAAGGAAAGATTCAAAATGGTATCCTTGAAGACCATTCTTCCTCTCCTGCAACCCAACGACTGGATGTGCTCCATCGACCTGAAAGATGCCTATACACATATCCCAATGCACACCACTTCGTGGCGTTACCTCTGCTTCAGTTTCCAGAATCAGCATTATCAGTACAAGGTGCTCCCCTTTGGGTTGTCGGCTGCCCCCAGGGTCTTCACCAAGTGCATGGTGGTGGTGGTGGCTTATCTCAGACAACAAGGCATAACAATATTTCCATACCTGGATGACTGGCTCGTCGTGGCGCAGACTCGAGACGAACTGACCACTCACCTCCACAAAATTATTCTCTGTCTCCAAGAGTTGGGTCTAGTAATAAACTTTTCAAAGTCACATCTGCAACCTACCCAGCAGTTGCAGTTCATAGGGGCGTATCTGGACACTACCAAGTGCAGAGCTTTCCTTCCAGCAGACAGACTTCTTCTCCTACGAACTCTTCTGCTCAAACTACTCAACACTCCCCTCGCCGACAGCCAGACAAATATTAGTGGTCTTGGGTCACATGGCGGCGGCAAATTTTACGGTCCCCAACACCAGGTTACATATGAGACAACTTCAGTGGGCACTAAAACGTCAATGGAGACAACACTCTCAGCCGTTGACTCACACAATTTCACTAACTTCTCAAATGAAGACGGAAATCACTTGGTGGCTGTCCCCCAACACATTATCCAGGGGAGCTTTGTTCCGAATGCCCAGCCACAACATGGTCCTGACCACGGATGCGTCACGAACGGGCTGGGGGGCACACCTAGAAGTTTACGAGACACAAGGTCTATGGTCCTCATCCGAACAGACCCTTCAAATCAACTTACTAGAGCTCAGAGCAATCCGCAATGCCCTTCTAGTATTTCAGGACTATCTGAAAGGCCGCAGAGTAATGGTCTATACAGACAATCAGGTAGCCATGTTCTACATCAACAAGCAAGGGGGATCGGGTTCCTGGCCCCTTTGCAAAGACACACTACTAATTTACCGTCATGCTCATCAGCATTGTATCCACCTACAAGCGACTTACCTTCCAGGAATAGTCAACACGAGAGCGGACAAACTAAGTCGAATCTTCCATCCACACGAATGGACTCTCAATTCGGAGGTCGCCCAACATGTATTCGAACAGTGGGGCATCCCAACCATCGACCTCTTTGCGACGGAGCTCAACGCACAGATTCCGCGTTTCTGCTCCATACATCCCAGCCTTCTCCGGACAGCTCAGGACGCTTTTCTGATCCCTTGGTCCAGAGATCTCCTTTACGCCTTTCCACCCATTCCCCTCATAACGAGAACCATTCAAAAGTGCATAGAGGACAAGGCACGACTAATCCTCATAGCCCCCGCTTGGCCACGCCAGCCTTGGTACAGTTTCCTGCTCAGTCTGTCACAGGAACCTCCCATACGTCTCCCTCAACGTCCAGACCTTCTAGTCCAGGATCAGGGAACTCTATTGCATCCTTTACATGCCTCTCTTCATTTAACGGCATGGATGTTTAACGGTGCCTTTTAACAGAGCAAAATATATCGCAACAGGCACAATTGATCCTGCTGGAATCAAGAAAATTGTCTACCAGACGCAATTACAACTATAAGTGGAAACGTTACTCCTTATGGTGTGTGTCCAGGGGCATACAACCAATAGATTGTCCTCCAGAGAGACTTATGGATTACCTATGCACCCTATACAACACTGGATTAGCCACTTCTTCCATTCGGGTACATCTCAGTGCCATAGGAGCTTATCATAGACTTTTCAATAATGCATCTATATCTACCCATCCACTCCTTTCTCGATTCAAAGGATTATCTCATTTGCGTCCGCCAGTTGCAAAACCTCCCGTTCCATGGAGCATCAATACGGTATTAGACCAGCTTATGTGTCCTCCATTTGAACCGTTGGACTCGGCTCATCTCAAATATCTCACTTGGAAAGTAGTATTTCTTGTTGCAGTTACGTCAGCAAGAAGAGTGAGTGAATTACAAGCCTTAGTGCATTATTCTCCATATTTACAGTTTTTTCCACAGAAGGTGGTACTTAGAACGCATCCATTGTTCTTACCAAAAGTAGTCACACACTTTCACATCAATCAGAGTATTGAACTACCGACCTTTTTCCCAGAGTCTCATCACAGTCCAAGGGAAAAGCTCCTTCACACGCTCGACTGTAAACGAGCTCTACAACACTATATCTCCAGAACTCATACCATATCTAGACCTTCGCAATTGTTTCTCTCCTTTGATCCAAAGGCTCCAGGATTACCAGTCTCTAAACGTACCATCTCCAGTTGGATAGTTCAATGTATTCAATTTTGTTATGAGAAGAGCAACATAACTCTTTCTTCACCACCCACAGCTCACCAAGTACGAGCTTTATCTACTTCATGGGCGCACCTTCGTAACGTTCAGCCCATAGACATTTGCAAAGCAGCTACCTGGTCTTCCCTTCACACATTCACTTTGCATTACTGTCTGGATCAACAAGCCTCTGCAGATGCGAAGATAGGGCAAGCAGTTTTGCACTCTCTATCCTCTGAGGCTCCTTGACTGCCACCCTTATTGATCACGTTCCAACTTAACCCTTCCTCTAACGTGATCGGGATCTTGGGACTCCCATGACAGCATGGCTAATTCAGCCCTGCTATCGACGGGAAAAGCAAGTTTGCTTACCGTAAACGGTGTTTCCGTAGATAGCAGGATGAATTAGCCATGCTGACCCACCCTCCTCCCTGGCAGTCATCAACGTTTTTCAACTACAATACAGCTTAATCACAGACTGAGGAGATTTGTATTTCCTGCGCGGGAACCCACGCGCAGCCGCAGAGGGACTCAAAAATTAACCTCTGCTTTATCAAGCTCCGCCTCCCGGACCTGATGGACAGATCCCATGACAGCATGGCTAATTCATCCTGCTATCTACGGAAACACCGTTTACGGTAAGCAAACTTGCTTTATGTGGGTACAATGCTTTTTACCCACCTAAATGGTTTTGAAAAAATGCCCTCAGAAAATGTGTCAGCTCAAAGCAAATCAATTGTTGATTGGTATTGTTTTAAAGATAACAACAATGGGTTGAGATTGAGCAGCTAGGTGGGAAAGTCCCATTCCTTGTCCTTATGCTCACTAGTCAAGAACCTGTTGATATATCATCTCATCCAGATCAATGGAGGCAGAGTTGGTCCTTCTTTTTTTCCCACTGACATCACCCCAACCTATGGCATCCTTAGAATCCCATATGCCAGTGTTCTCTACCTCCAGGCAACCAAGAGCACAGTTGATCAAGGCACACCTGAAGATTTTTCTGATTAATATCTGTTTTGGTAAAATTTGTACCCTTTATGCTGCTGACAACAGAACTATTGAAAAATCTAATGGCCATGCAACTGTGGATCATATCTCCTGCAGAGTAGCAAGCCTCCCAAAATGCATTTAGCTCTCTACCTACCTCTTTGAGGGGTAGATTGAGCCTTTACCAATTAGCCAACAATGGAGTGTATTTGGGCATAATGGCACTGAGATATTTCTAACTCTCACTCACTAGTTATTTATTATTATTATTATTTTGAACTTTTATATACTGACATTCATGTGGAGAATTACATATCATTTCAGTTTACAGTGGAACAGAAACATTGCAAAAAGCATTACATAGAACAGGGGTTACATAGAACTAGGAAAACGGGGGTAGAACTAAGCTAATTATTAGAAAAACTGTCAAATGAACAAAAACTAACATGATGTACTAAATGCAAATCTACTAGATAAGGGAGCCCTGACCGTCGTGCCGCAAATGCGCAGTAGAGAGCAGCTCTACCGCGCATGCGAGCACATCGGCCAGAGTGCCCAAAAAAAAATATGGCGCTGGGTCGCTAGGAGCAGGAGCAGCGGCGGCGAGCAGGAGCGGGAGGAGCAGTAGCGGCGGCGCGCGCGAGGGAGGGAGGAAGGGAGGGACAGCCCCCATTATCAGTTGTGGATGAGCTGAAAGGGGAGGGGAATGAGAGAGGGGGAGTGAGTGAGGGGAGGGAGGAGAGAGTGAGCTGAGGGGGGAGGGAGGAAAGAGGGAGGGAGAATAGAGGGGAGAGGTGGGAGGGAGGAGAGAGGAAGGGGAGGGGAGGGAGAGGGAAGGAAATGGACTGAAAAAATATTTTTAAATGTAGCCCGTTGTTACGGGCTTAACAGCTAGTACATATATAATTGAGCTTATGTCCGATAGTATGCTATTAAAAACAGATCCCTCTAGTCCGGGTAGAGAGTTCAAACCATACAGGAGAGGAGAGCATTCCTGATTTAGAGAAAGGCTCATCCGGTTAAGGAAACACCTGACTGAATAGCCAAGTTTTGAGGGTTTTTTTGAAAGTTAGATGGCATGATTCTTGCCTGAGATCAGGGGGAAGAGCATTCCATTGCAAGGGACCAGCGGTGGATAGGGCGCATTTCCTTAAGGTAGTCTTTACTGGGGGGGGGGGGGGGGGGGGGGGGGGGGCGCAAAGAGTGCCTTTGTAGGCAGATCTGACTAGTCTGGAAGATTCATGGGGATGAAGAGGAAAATTAAGATCAAGAGGAGTTAGGTTGTGAGTGGCTTTATGGATTATCGTAAGGACTTTGTAGAGAATTCTGAATTTGATGGGTAACCAATGTAGGCTCCAAAGTATGGGCGTGATGTGCTCTCTTCTGTATTGGTCAGGATCCTAGTGGCGGAGTTCTGTACCATCTGAAGGGGTCTGATTGTGTTTGCTGGGAGACCTAGAAGGAGCGAATTGCAGTAGTCGATTTTTGAAAAAATTATGGATTGAAGCACCGTGCGGTAGTCATAAAAGTGAAGGAGGGGTCTCAGCTTTTTCAAGACTTGTAATTTAAAGAAACAGTCTTTTGTGGTTGTGTTGACAAATTTTTTAAGGTGAACTGTTTATCCAGAATAACGCCAAGGTCTCTCACGTGTGGGGAGATAATTAATTGCAAAGTGATTGGTGTGTTGGTTAGTCCATTATTGTCGTCTTGGGAGATAAGGATCTCAGTCTTCTTAGTGTTAAGGACTAGGCTGATGCTTGTGAGAAGGTGGTTGATAGATTGTAGGCAATTATTCCAGAAGCTGAGGGTTTTGTTAAGGGAGTCCTTGATAGGGATGAGGACCTGCACGTCGTCCGCGTAGATGTAGTGGGTTAGCTTAAGATTTGTGAGAAGCTGGCAAAGCGGAAGGAGGTAGATGTTGAAGAGAGTAGGAGAGAGAGATGAGCCTTGGGGAACTCCCAGTGAGGAACTGATGGGGTGGGATTCTTTGTTGTTAATTTTGACCTTAAAGCATCTAAGGAAAGACTTGAACCATCTGAGTGCCATACCAGTAATACCTATGTCCGTGAGACAATCTAATAGTATTGAGTGGTTCACTGTGTTGAAAGCTGCGGATAAATCTAGAAGCACGAGAAGGTACGGTTGTCTTTTTTCTAGGCTAAGGATGATGGAGTCTGAGAGTGAGATTAAAAGGGATTCCGTATTTAACGATTTGCAGAAACCGAACTGAGCTGGGGCTAGTATCTTGTGGATGTCCAGATATTCCGATAGTTGCTTGTTGACGATTTTTTTTTCAGTAGTTTGGCAATGAACGGTAAATTAGCTATCGGACGGAAGTTGGCGGGATCATCTGGTGACAGGTTCGGTTTTTTTAGCAGCAGTTTGAGAATCGCGAGCTTGAGAGCGTCTGGTACTAGTCCTTGTGCAAGAGATTATGATTTCAGAGATGGGCTTAGCAATGGTTTTTGGGATGGAGATGAGAAGATTTGATGGTATTGGATCTGAAGAATGAGAGGAGGGTTTGAACTTCTTGAGCAAGATTTCTATCTCCAATGAGAACATGGGCTCGAAATTTTCAAGTCTGGATTTTTGCTGAGTTGTGGGGTTGTAAGGGAGATGTGTAGGTTATTGTTGGAAATGAGCGGCGCTACTAAGTTAGTGATTTTTTTTATCAAAGTACGTAGCTAGTTCTGAGGCTTTGGTTAAGGCTTGGTGATCGGGAATTTTGGAGGGGAGGTTTTTGTAAGAGATGAGACGTATGAGAACAGGGCTTTAGAATCGAAGATAAAGTGGTGAATTTTTTGGGCGAAGAAATCTCTCTTTGTTCAGAGGATCATGTTCCTGTAACGGTGCATGATATCTTTGTAGGCCGCCTTCGTCATTGTAGAAGGGTTTTTCTGCCATCTATGTTCTTTGCTTCTTAATTCTTGTTTGAGGGATTTTAATTCAGATGTGAACCACGGTTTTCTGTTGTCAGTGTTCGGGAGAATTACTTTAGTAGTTGTAGGGCAGGTTAGATCTGCTACTTTGTTGGTTATCTTGAACCATGAAGTGGTGGCCGCATCTGCATCTGAGAGATCAAGCTGATCTAATTCTTTGGAGAGATGGGAGCTGAGGATGTCTGAGGAGCAAGGTTTCCTGAATTGGATTGTGGACTTGAGCGATGGTTGGGGTGTGGTTTTGGTTCTGGTGATATCAAGGGTCGTAGTAATCACCCGGTGGTCTGACCAAGGGACAGGTGTACAAATAGGTTTTGAAGCGAAAGTAAGGCCTTCGTTTAAGAATATTAGGTCCAGAGTGTGACCTGCTTTGTGGGTGGGACAATCTATGATTTGTTTGAAATCCAAGTATCTAAGCGCAGAGAGAAGGATTTCGCAGTTGGGGGATTGAGGAGAGGCGTCGACATGTAGGTTGAAGTCTCCCAAAATTATAGCTGAGGCATTGGAAGTTATATGTTTGGCGATGCATTCAATTAGGGGGGGAGGGGTCTGAATCTAGGAGCCCCGGGGGGGGGGGGGGGCATAAATTAGGCATATTTGAAGCTGGGTAGATTTGAAGACTGCAAATTAAAGATTTGCAACTGAATTAGTGTGATGGAGGGTAAATCTTGGATTTTTTTTTTTATTGTGTCCAGTAAATCTTAGATCTCTTTTTATTGTGTCCAGTAAGAAATTACGGTAACTCCTTGTCAGCATTACGGATGTTTACTCAGATCTATGTGGAATATTCCTTCTTGTGCAGTGATTTTTATTTCTAGATCAGATTTAACATTTTTCAGCTTCATGAAATGGAGCCAGTAGGAAATTTGAAACAATTGGTAAATGAGCCAAGGAAATCCTCCTCAAAGTCGGCACATTTAAAAAAAAAACATCCCACATTAAACAAGCATCAGCACTGGTAGCTCCTCCACTCATAGACAGTTGAGGCCAGTTGCTCAGCTGTTGCTAAGGATGCAGCGGCCATCTTGCTCCCATCGTGACACTTAGCTAGTTCAAGAAAAGGTTTCTCGCTACCCTCAGAGTCACTGCATTTATTGCCAGAGGGAGTTTTTAATACAAATACATTTCCTGAGGAAAAGGATTTGGGCTCACAGTTCACTTAGATCCCAGAAAATGTTTTCAATTCCTTCATCAGGCATTCCATGCCTTGCATCCAAATCCATATAATGTATCAAATCAGCCCAAGGTAATTTATGCAAGTAACACACAGCCTATTAAGAGAAAGATGGTTTCTGAGGATCCGAATATGAGCTGTATAGCTCCTGATTTTATTCCCTTATTAATAGATGGTGATCGTGTAGTAGATAGTTACAGGGATTCATATGATGGAAGGAGAGGATGAAGAAGAATCTATTTGACTCTTCCATAAGGAGGAAATGTCAGCCTTAATTTCTCAAGTGACATCAACTTTACGTTGTCAGAAGAAAAAGAGGAAGAATCTCCAGTATGGGATCCAATTTTGAGGGGATCAAGAAAAGGTCAGTTTGCTTTTCCATTGCAATCTGAGATCAAAGCCATGGTTTATGCTGACTGGGACTTTCCTAAAGCAGGATATAGACGTCTCAGAATTTTCACTCATCTATATCCCCTTCCACCTGAAACCAAGGAAAAATATTTCTGCCTGCCTAAAGTGGATGCTATGGTTTCAGCAATATCCAAAAGAACCACGATTTTCTTGGAAGGAGACACCGCATTTAAGAGATCATCGGAAAATGTAATTAGTCCTAAAGAATCTCTTTATTTATTTATTTAAAAACTTTTATATACCGGTGTTCATAGACATATCACATCGGTTTACATTTAACAGGGGAATAAATATATTGAAACTGAGAGGGAAGTATGAAATATAAAGTTACATGTAACAGGGAGTATAAAAACTTGGAAGAGTTTGAAGAGAAATGGTCAGGTGACTTAGGCAGGACGGGTTAAGTAGATAGAACAATAACTATAATAACATTGTTTGTATAATTCTGGAGGTGGGTGGAAAAGAGGGAAGGAGCAATGGGGAGCTAATTCAAGTGGAGCAATGGGGAGCTAATTCAAGTGTAGGCTTGTTGGAACAGCCATGTCTTAAGCTTTTTTTTTTTTTAAGGTGGCCATGCAGTGTTCTAGGCGGAGATCTGGAGGTATAGAGTTCCATAAAGATGGACCTGCCAACCAACTTTACCACCAACTCTTTCCTGCTCCAAGCAGCTAAATGCTCTAGTTATGTGGCCAGAGCTTTACTTTGCTAGATTCAACATCTTACAGATGATGATGTTTATGCTAGGCTAGAATCTGCTGCAGTTTATTTATCAGACAGTTTTTATGATATTATTAGACTTACATCCTAATCAATAGCTCTCCAAGTGGGAGTAAGAAGGCTATTTTGGCTTCAAAGTTGGGCAGCCAGTACTGGGTCAGTCAAGCCTCAGTAGACTACCTTTTAGAGGTAAGCTTCTATTCATGAAGAATAAGATAAGTTAATTAAAAATTTTGGCGATTCAAAGTTCCTTAAATTGCCAGAGGACAAGCCAAGACCTACCTACCACCCTATTCAGGAATGCATTTTCTTTGGAGGGGATAGAAGACTTTGTATGATATATTGTACTTCTCAACAAGCCTCAAGATCAAGTGGTTCTTCACATTCCTTTCGCGGGGGCAAGACAACCATGTACGAATGACCCAAAACCATCTGCTTCAAAGCATCCTTCACAATGAGAATCAGGGGATTTCCAGCTTGGAATCTTAGCTTGGAGGCTGTTTTCAGAGATTTCCCAGCGTGAATCCACATTACATTGGATCAGTGGGTATTGGAGATAATTCATTATGGCTAGTCCCCACAATTCTTATGTCAAGTATCAGACCATTTCATGCCCTGTGGGTTCAGTAGAAAGGATGCATCCAGTACAATCAGCCCTGCAAAAGTTGAAAAGCGTAAATGCGATTTGCCCAGTCCCATCACATGAACAACGCATGGGTAATTACTCAATTTATTTTGTAATACTCAAAACAGATGGTTCTTTCAGACCAATACTAAATCTGAAAGGAGTCAACAGGAGTTTAATTGTTCCTCATTTCCATATGAAAACTCTCAGGTCAGTAATAGCCTCCATAAGGGTAGGGGAATATCTCAATCTCTAGATCTCAAAGTTTCCAAAAATATCTTCGGTTTTGTGTTCTGGGAAAGCATTTTCAGTTCAGAGCTCTACTATTTGGTTTAGCAGCTGCAACAAGGACCTTCACAAAGGTAATGATGATAGTGGTTGTTTTCCTACCAAAGCAAGTAATCATGGTGCACCCATATCTTGATGATTGGTTAAACAGAGGCAAGACATATTTAGAAAATTTAGCTACAATGGAATATGTAGTCTTTCTACTACAAGCTTTGGGCTGGGTGATCAATTTTGAGAAAAGCAGATTAATTCCTATTCAAGAATTGGAATATGTAGGAGTAATCTTCAATACCATCACAGGTTTGGTCTATTTAACAACAAAAAGCATTACAAAAATTGGGACTCAGGTAAAGAATTTTTCGCAAGAAGAAGCCCATCTGCATGGACTTACCTTCAGTTGTTAGGCACAATTACTGCAACCACATACGTTGTACCCTGGGCAAGAGCTCACATGAGGCCTCCTTAGTGGCCAATGATATCTCAATAGAAAGATCAAACTCAGAATTTTCAAGTTTGTCTCCCTTTATCCAAGAACATAAGAAAAACTCTAGAGTGGTAGACCAACATGCAAAATCTAAGGAAGGGGTTTCCATTAGAAACCCCAGACTGGTTGTTCATAGCCTCAGATGCCAGCCTAAAAGGCTGGGGGGTGCATTGCAAAGATCATTATATACAAGGCAATTGAACACCAGAAGAAACCCATTTATCAGTAAACCAACTAGAAATGAGAGCAATAAGAATGGCATTATTTCATTTCCAATCTCTAGTAAACAGAAAAGCAGTATGTATATTAAGCGACAACATAAAAACAGTGACATACATAAACAAGTAGGAAGGAACACACAGCCTCTGTTTGGCAAAGGAGGCGTTTCTCCTCATTGAGTGGGCAGAAAGAAACCTGCTTCAATTTTCTGCCCATCATATAGCAGCCCACAAGAATATACAGGCACATTTCTTAAGCCATCATTTAATAGATCTAGAAGAATAGGAATTGAGCTACTGGGCTTTCCAGAAAATAGTACAAAAATGGGGGAAGCCTCGGACAGACAATGGCCACAAGTCAAAATGCCAATATTCTAATGTATTTCAGCAGGAAAAGGGATTACGGCAGCACAGCAATAGATGCTCTAGTGCAATGTTGGCCAAAGGGCTATTTGTTATATGTATTTCCAGCATGGCCGTTGATACGAAGAGGAAAGAGCATATATAGTTCTCATAGTACTGCACTGGCTAAGAAGGCCATCTGAAGTGCCTGGCGATAGATCTTCCATTATGCCTACCATTAGAATGAGGACTACTACATCAAGGACTTATAGAAATGACCGATCCCTCTTCATTCTCACTTATGAGAGGGAGAAGTTAGTTAAAAAAAAAAAACAGTTATACACCTGCAGTAATTAGGTCAATTGTTTCATTCAAGAAAATCTTCTACTTCTCTTTCCTATATAAGAATTTGGTGTTGCTTTGAGACTTATTGTAAAGAAATTAAGTGCTCTCCTTGGAATTCACAGATTGGAGATATACTGGCCTTTTAACAAAAAGGTCTAGGCAAGGGGTTAATCTTAAATTTGCTTTAGGTTCAGACAGCTGCAATTTCATCCTCTTTGGCTTTCCACAAGGATATAGTATTATTATTTTTTTTTTCTTTTTTTACAGAGGGTCAAATATATCCTCCAATTAAACCAGAATTCTCTCAATGGAGTCTAAATTTAGTTCTAAATGTATTAAAAGCACCACCATTTGAACTCCTGACCCAAGCAAACCTTTAAGATTTGATTTTAAAAACTGTAGTTTTAGTTACTATAACGTCAGCAAGAAGAATTTTGGAGCTACAATCTCTACCGTGTCATCCTCCTTTTCTAAGATATACTGAACATTTTGTAATATTAAGATCAGTACCTTCTTTCATACCAAAGGTAGTCTTTGCCTTTCATTTAATTCAGAAAATTGTCCTACCAGCTTTTTCAAAAAATGACTGTAAAGGCTCTTTGAGAGCTCTTCACCTCTTAGATGTTAAGAGTTGTCTTGTACATTACTTACATGTCACGAGAGTTTAGAAGCTCAGACAAATTATGTGTCTTGTTTGGAGGACCTAGAAAAGAGAAGCGGTTACAAATTAACTTTATCAAGGTGGATTAAGGAAACTATTTCTTCGGCATATTTGTTAGGTGGAAGAGAATCACCAAACAGAGTGAAAGTACATTCTACTAGAATACAGTTACTTCATGGACAGAAGAAGGAGCAGTAAGAGCAATTGATATTTGTAAAGCAGCCACGTGGACGAGCCATTTATTAAACATTACAGATTTGACATACTGGGTTTCATCGTTGCCTTTCTTTGTTATTTGGGAAGAAAGAGATTTGAAAAGAATGGGTCAATTGGAACATGTTGGCAAATGACTGCATTTATTTAAAAGGTCAAGCATTTTTTACTCAAAATTAAGAACTTCTTCACTAAACTTCAATCCCTGATATTTTTCCTAACATTTGTTTTGAACTAAGATATTCCCTGCCATGTTTTGTTTGACCCAGTGTCGACATCATTCATTTTCTCAAGGCCATGTAGTTGTAAAATGATTAATGACATTGGGGCAGAGTAGTGGTGAGGAAATGCCTAGTGTGTTAAGCTGCATTCCAGGGTCACAGTGTTAACTTCTTTGGCAACCCACCAACACAAAAAAAAAGGACATCTAGTTGTTGATTGCTCCCCTGCCTTCATTATATTGCAAGCCCGCACAAACCCCAACACCCCTGCTGCGTCCCAGCACAATAAGAAGACATAGACTTAATAAGCATCTCAGAGACATGGTGGAAAGAGGATAACCAATGGGATAGTGCTATACTGGGGTACAAATTATATCGCAATGACAGAGAGGAGCATCTTGGTGGTGGGGTGGCGCTTTATATCCGGGATGGCATAGAGTCCAACAGGATAAAGATCCTGCATGAGACTAAATGTACAATCGAATCTTTACGGGTGGAAATCCCTTGTGTGTTGGGGAACAGAATAGTGATAGGCGTATACTACTGTCCACCTGGCCAAGATGGAGAGATGGACAGTGAAATGCTAAGAGAAATTAGGAAGCTAACCAAACTGGTAGTGCAGTAGTAACAGGAGATTTCAATTACCCCAATACTGCCTGGGTAAGTGAAACATCAGGACATGCCAGAGAAATAAAGTTCCTGGATGGAATAAGAGACTGTTTTATGGAGCAATTGGTTCAGGAACTGAGGAGAGCTGGAGCAATTTTAGATCTTATTCTCAGTAAAACGGAAGATCTGGTAAGAGAGGTAACGGTGGTGGGGCCGCTTGACAATAGGTAAATTGGCTAGTCATATATTGAAACTTTTCACTGAATACTTACTTAGTGGAGGCCATTATTAGTAAACCCCTACTCCAAAACACAATATTGAAACGAAATATGTTTGCCAATCCAGCAGATCTTTTTATCCTTTTGCACTAAGGCAGTCGATTTCTAGTTTAGAAATTTTAACTGCACTAAAAATTATATATAAAAGTAAATTTCCAAGGACAGAACCAACTATCTCCCCAACCTGAATATTTTTGTTCAGGTTCAGCCTCAGAACAATGTACTCCGCAGTAATCTATCGGTCTTAAGCAAACTATCAGTAGTCACTTTCTTTGCCTCTTTATAAGCAGTCCATAGGTAATATTTCACATTTTTTTCAGACCTGACTGTAGAATAAGCCGCTGCATTGAGATTGCACCACCAGGGAGCAGCAGCTCCATGCCGCCACTGGCATGCATGGAATCCCCCACGCCCCCTATCCACGCTGTGCGTCCTGCGGCTAGCATTTTCTTCAGACCGTCGGTACCGCAGCCTTCAGTTTTATCAAGCTGAATAGGAGGAATAGGCAGCGACACAGTTGCGGTAGAATCCCTCCCTCCCTCCCTGCCAGTCAGTCAGTCAGTCAGCAGGTGCAAAAGCGGAACAGTCGCACGCGAGCCAGGCACCTCGCGGCGGGCATAGGACGCGCGCCTGACCTCAGACCCTCGGACCGGCGGACTCTGGACTGGCGCGCGAGCCTGGAATCCTGCACCGAGGACAGGAGGCGCGCGAGGCTGCCGTGTCTCCGGCAATTGGGGTGCGCTGCTGAGACCGGCTCATGTAAAGCACTAACTGGTGAAAGTCACTTCCTGTTGCCGCAGCTGTCACGTCAGTATTTAAAAAGCAAGGCGGGAACTCTCGCGATAGAACTGAGGAGCTCTATGGTGTTTTCTAAGTGAAGAGTCAAGAAAATTATTTATATTTTACTAACGTAGTGAAATAGATAATTTTGGACCTCTTTCATCCCTCCCACGATGTGACTCTCTGCCCAGGGCCTAATTCGTTCTCCCACCCCAATATGGACTTCTCACTCTCCTTAGGCTTCCTCCTTCTGCCTGCCCCATACCACATGGATAGGATATCTTTATTCCTCCCCACCCGAACCTCCAATTCTCCCCAGTCTCACGGAGGTTCACATTTGACCTTCTAATCCCACATCACAGAGAGTTTACTGCACTGCTCATGTCCTATCAGTTATTGGTGTTTCTCCCTCATTCCCCATAGAACTTTTTTACTTACACCACATTATATCACATGGCCATCTTATTTATTTATTTGTTCCTTCATAAGTTCCACGGTATCTAGTACAATTCTTCATCCACTTCCCTACTCCTGAAGGCTTTCATTCCCTACCATCCATTCCCCACTCACCATTTAGGTAAGAAACTGTTGGGGCCAGTGGTAGTAGTAACCTGACAATCGGTTAGTGTGAGGTTATTGCACATTCACAGACTGCACAGCAGCACTGCCTTCCACACAGGTTCCAGAAGCCTGTACAAGTGGAAGTAGGGCCATGCCACTGAATGGTCTGTCAGTATGTGTTGGCTTACAGACTGCCTTCTGCTACTACTGCCAACACCATAATCCCTCAACGGTGTTACAACGTTCCCATTTCCAAATCCTAGGTCCATTTTATTTTTTTTTATTTAGTTGTTTTTATATACCGACATTCATTGGAGTATATCACATCAGTTTACATTATAACTGTTAGAAATAGTAAGACTAAGGTGTCTTGCTATTGATACATTGTAACATTGCGAAACATAAAAATAACTTAAAACTTAAAAAACTAAGGAGACTTATTAATACATTATAACATATAGGCATTTAACTTAAGACTAAGGTGACTTATTATTGATACATAGTAACATTTAAGCATTGGAACATAATAGCATTGAAATGTAAAAAACGAATGAGATGATGTTGATTGCTAAAAGGATTAGAGTACTTGTATCAGCTATGGGGCATGGGCGGAGTAGTTAGATTAGTCTGTGTGTTGGTAGGTTTTTTGGAATAGCCAGGTTTTCAGGGTTTTTTTTTTTGAATGATTGGGTGGAGGGTTCCAGTCTTAGTTGGGAGGGCAGCTTGTTCCAGAGGGATGGGCCTGCTACTGAGATGGTGCGTTTTCTGGTGGAGGTGAGGTGGCCTAGTTTTGTGTGAGGGATGGCAAGCAGGCCAGTGTTTTGAGATTGCAGGTTTCTCTGGGAGTCATGATGGTGGGGAGAGTCCTTTAGCCATTTGGGATTTTTATTGTTAATGGTTTTGTGCAGGAGAGTTAGGATTTTGGATTGTGCCCTGTAGGTTACGGGGAGCCAATAGAGTTCTTTTAGTATGGGGGTGATGTGTGAGGAGCGATTGTTATTTGCGCACAATCTGGCTGCTGCGTTTTGCAGAAGCTGGAGAGGTTTTGTGGAGGAGGCTGGGAGTCCGAGGAGGGAGTTACAGTTAGGGATGTGAATCATTTTTCTGACGATTGAAAATATCGGACGATATTTTCAAACTCGTCAGAATTTGGGTATCGCCGAAACCGATAGGAAAACCCCACTAAATTTTTATGGGGTTCTCTTATTGTTTTGGGGGGGGGCGGGAAGAAAGGGCACTTAAAAATAAAACTCAAACCAACCCTGACCCTTTAAATTTAATTCTTTCGTATCCCCCACCCTCCCGACCCCCCCAAAATGTTTAAATTACCTAGTGGTCCAGCGGGGGTCCCGGGAGCGATCTCCCGCTCTCGGGCCGTCAGCTGCCACTAATCAAAATGGTGCCGATGGCCCTTTGCATGTGACAGGGTATCCGTGCCATTGGCCCACATCATCCATTGCTCTTACCATGTGACAGGGGCCGGCCAATGGCACGGATACCCTGTCACATGCTAAGGGCAAAGGGCCATCGGCGCCATTTTGATTAGTGGAAGCCGACAGCCCGAGAGCAGGAGATCGCTCCCGGGACCCCCGCTGGACCACCAGGTACTTTAAAAAATTTGGGGGGGGGGGGGTCGGGAGGGTGGAGGATGCGAAAGAATTAAATTTAAAGGGTTGGGTGGGGTTTTTTTTCCGGCACGACACAGCCGATTAAAACGGGTAAGAATCGCGGGAACGAAGATTTCCCGCGGTTTTTACCCGAACTCGATACTGGAAACGAGTCTGGTACCGATTCACATCCCTAGTTACAGTAGTCCAGTTTGGAAAGTATGAGGGCCTGGAGTACAGTGCAGTAATCATGGTTGAATAGTAGGGGTTTGAGTTTTTTGAGGACTTGGAGCTTGTAATAGCCCTCTTTGATTGTTAAGTTTGTGTTTCTTCATGTTGAGTTCAGAGTCCAGAGTGATACCAAGGTCTTTTACTTCGTTTTAGAATTTAATGTTTGGTTGTATGGACGCAATGTCTTGGATGATCTTTGTGGTGGTTTTGTGGGAAATGTGTAGTATTTCTGTTTTTTTGTGGTTGAGTGTGAGAGATATCTGAGTCAGAAGGTTTTTTATTTGGCTGGAGAGGGATACCCATAAAGAAATGGTGTTTGGTATGTTTTCTTTGATGGGGAGTAGGATCTGGACGTCGTCCGCGTAGATGTAATAGGGGAGGTCCAGGCTGGATAGGAGCTTGCAGAGGAGGAGCATATATATATTGAACAGGGTGGAGGAGAATGAGGATCCTTGGAGTACTCCGTGGAGTGGGAATTGTTTTGATTTGGAGTTGTTGAGATGAACTTTGTAGGATCTGTTAGATAGGTAGGAGCCAAACCATTTAAGCCAAGTCCATTAGTCGGGTGAGTAATATGTTGTGATTTACAGCATCGAAAGCAGCAGAGATGCCCAGTAGTATCAGAAGGTAGGAGTGACCGGTGCCAATACCTCTTATGGCTGTGTCTGTGAGAGATAAAAGGAGAGTCTCTGTGCTGAGAGATTTCCTGAATCCATGTTGTGAGGGGTGCAGTATATTATGGCTTTCCAGGTATTCCGAGAGTTGGAGATTCACATGTTTTTCCATGATCTTGGAAATGAAAGATAGGTTTGAGATGGGTCTGTAGTTGGCCGGGTCAGAGGGGCCCAGTTGTGGTTTTTTGAGAATAGGTTTGATTATGGCACATTTTAAGGCTTCAGGGAAGATGCCTTGTTCTAGTGATTTATTTATTATGTCAGCAATGGGTTTGGCTATGAGATCTGAGATGAGTTTGAGGGTCTTGACAGGGATCAGGTTGAGGGGGTGAATGGCTGGATTTATTTTTTGAATGATTTTTTTAGCTTCGGTTGAGGCAATGAGTTCCCTCCCCTGCCCTCCACAGTCGTTCCTGCATCTTGATCACATAGTCAGCCAAATTCCGTCCAGAGTTGGGTTCCTCCTCCCAGGACTCTCGTACTACATCCAGGATTCCCTGTGGTCTTCTACCATACAATAATTTGAACGGGAAAAACCCGGTCGAACTTTGAGGGACTGCCCGAATGGCGAACAATATATAAGGCAAGAGTAAGTCCCAATTCTTGCCATCTTCCGTGATGAACTTCCTCAATATCTGCTTGAGAGTTTTGTTAAAATGCTCCATGAGCCCATCAGTTTGTGGATGGTAAACAGATGTTCGCAGGGTTTTTACCTGCAATAATGCGCAAACTTGCTTCATCACTTTAGAGACAAACGGGGTCCATTGGTCGGTTAATATCTCTTTGGGTAACCCCACCTGGGAAATCACCTCCACCAAGGCCGTGGCTATTGTTTGAGTCTTCATATCACGTAGGGGAATAGCTTCTGGATACCTGGTCGCATAGTCGAGAATGACCAGGATATATTTGTTTCCGTGGCTAGTCCTTTCTAAGGGGCCTACCAAGTCCATATCCACCCTCTCAAAAGGTGTCTCTATAATTGACATGGGTACTAGGGGAGCTACGCTTGTTGCCACTGGTCTGGTCAGCTGACAGGTAGGGCAGGACTGACAGTAGTCCTGAACGTGTCAATACAAGCCAGGCCAATAGAACTGGGCTAGAATCTTTTCTCGTGTTTTTTCTTTCCCTAGGTGGCCCCCTAAAAGATGACTATGGGTGAGCTGTAACACTTGCTGATGATATTACTGGGGAACCAAAAGCTGCTCAATGGCTTCGCCCTCCAGATTCCCCATTGCTACTCTGTATACTAGATTTTTCTTGAGTACAAAAAGGGGGGAGGGGCTGGCTTTTGACCCTCTACCCCAGAGACTAATTCCCCATCTATCATCTGTATATTTTCCCGGGCCCCTTTTAGTGTCCCATCTTCTTGCTGGGCCCACCTAAAATTCCCGGGATTTCCCTCGTCTGTCCAGACTGAGGGAACCCCTTTAAGTTGGGGAGCCCCCTCTAACTCCATGACTGCCTCTAAACATTGGGTATAATTATACTTTTCTATCCTACATTGTCTATGAGGCTTGGGTGTCTTAGGATTATTAATATACAAGTTCAGGTCTTCTAACGGAAAGACCCCCAGAAATTAGGTCTCTTCCTCGCTGAAGTCATCTGGGCCCCTCATGAGCCGGGTCCAGAGAGTCCCAAAGTCTGGATAATCTCGTCCCAGTATCACAGGATATGGTATCCAGGGGAGCACTCCAGAAGAACATCCCAGGGTCAAAACGAGAAGAACCATCCAAGGAACAGGAGAGCAGGACCGGGACAGGTGCACAGAGCCAGGAGCCAGGACGAGGAAGGTGGGGGTGGAGGTTGGAGCACGGAGAAGTAGGAACACGGAGAAGCAACTAGCAGGCTCGAGTAGCGCTACCTGTTGCTGAGACAAGGTTTGGGCAGCAGGGGCTGCCTTAAGTAGGGCCTCCTGCTGACGTGAACATCCGGGGCTACAGGAAGCTTTCCCGCTGCAGCCCCTTTAAATCCCGTGGCAAGCCTCACACACCTAGAGGGAGGCAGAGCAGGCAGTGCGGCAACAGTAGTCCTGCCTCCCTGCCACACAGGAGAGAAGCGATGGTGGCAGCTCCAGGATTCCTTGAAGAGGATGGGGCTGGCTCGGGGGTAAGTGTGGCTGGCCACGTGTTCCCACAGCCTGCTGTCACAACAGTACCCCCTTCTAAGTACCCTCCCCCCCAGGAGCTTAGGTTTCTTCGGTTGCAAGGCGTGGAACCTTAGAAGAAGACTTTTATCCAAAATTTTGGACGCAGGCTCCCAAGAGTTTTCTTCTGGGCCATATCCCTCCCAGGACAGCAGATATTCCCATCTTTTGTTCCAGTGATGAACATTCAGTACCTCTTTCACCTGGTATACTTGATCCTCATCAGAGGAGATACCTTCTGCGGAGGCGTGGTTCTCCTGGAGGGCCAGGATAGGACCAGTGGCTTGAGGAGAGTGACATGGAAAACATTATGGATTCTTAAGGTTGGGGGAATCCAGAGTTGGTATGTGACTGGACCAAACTGGCAGAGGATGGAGAATGGGACGATGTAACGAGGTGCTAACCTCATGGAAGGTGCTCGGAGGCAGATTTAAGGGTGCTAAACCAGACCTAATCCCCTGGTTTGTACTGCAGTGCCAGGTGTCAGTGTCTATCATTGAAACTCTTCGCTTTCTGGACTGCTTTTTGAATCATGCCCTCGGTTCAGGTCCAGAGGTTATGAAGCTCCTGCTCTATCAGCTGAGCAACCAGTGAAGGGACGACCAAGGGTAGAGAGAGTGCCAGAAGTGGTTGCCTTCCATATACTAACAGAAAGGGAGAGGACCCAGTAGCCGCGTTAATGTGGGAGTTGTGTGAAAACACTGCCCAGGGAAGGAGAGCGGCCCAGTTATCTTGTCTTTCATTTTCCAATGCTCGAAGAAAGGTTTTAAGGGTCCGATTCGTATGCTCCACTTGTCCATTCACTTGGGGGTGGTAAGCCGATGTGAAGTCTAGCTTAATATTGAACTTGCCGCAGAAGGACCGCCGATAATTGGAAGTAAACTGGACGCTTCGATCCGAGGTGATGTGAAGAGGCAGTCTGTGGAGGTGAAAAATGTGTGTGGTGAAAAGCTTGGCTAGCTCTGTTTCGAATGGCAGGGCAGGAAGCTCAATGAAGTGGGCCAGTGAAGTGGAAGCTCAATGAAGTGGACCGTTTTGGAAAAACGGTCAATCACTACCCAAATGATGCGGTTGCCGCTAGAGAGGGGGAGGTCTACCACAAAGTCAGTAAAGAGGTGGGGCCAGGGTTCCTTGGGAGCTGGCAGTGGCTGTAACAGCCTCCAAGGTCGCCCCACCAAAGGCTTATGTCGAGAACAGGTGAGGCACGAATCTACATAGGCCTTCACATCTCAGTCCATGTGAGGCCACCAATAGTATTGCCTGAGTAAAGCGAGGGTCTGGGCCCGACCTGGGTGACCCTCTACTTGACAGTCATGGGACCATTCCAGTACGTGTTGCTGAAGCTTAGAGGGGACCACTATTTTCCCAGTAGGAACAGTTTGCAACGCGGTTAGCCAAATCTGTTATGGATCAATCACATACCCTGGGGGGGTCTGGTTTCTCCTTGACCTCGAAGGACAGTGAAAGGGCATCTGCTCTGACATTCTTCGTGACTGGTCTGTACTTTAACACAAAGTCGAAGCAGCAGAAAATTAGGGACCAGCGAGCATTCAGCCACTGGGCGTAGCGAAGGCACTCTATGTTTTTGTGGTCAGTGTAGACCGTAATGGTGTGTTGTGTCCCTTCGAGCCATTGGTGCCATTCTTCGAAGGTCAAATTTATGGCCAGGAGTTCCTTATCCCCAATGCTGTAATTCCTCTCTGCGGGAGTGAACCTCCATGAAAAATAGGAGCAGGGATGGAACGTTCCTTTAGGAGAGAGTTGGCCTTGGACTGCTCCCACTGCAATGGCAGAGGCATCAACCTCCACGATAAATGGATGAGTTGGATCTGGGTGTTGGAGACATGGTTCCTGCAAGAAGGCCTGTTTTATCCTGAGGAAGGCGGTGGTCGCTTCTTCAGCCACTCCTTAGGGTTAGCGCCCCTCTTGGTGAGGGCCGTGAGAGGGGCAACCAGATGGAAACATTGGCAAACCCAAGGAATCGCTGCAGAGATCGGAGTCCAGAAGGTTGGGGCCAGTCTCGGATGCAGGCCACCTTCTCTGGCTCCATGCAGAACCCAGTGCTAGAGATAATATACCCACGGATGGGGAGAAATTCCTGCTCAAACATACATTTCTCAAGATTAGCGTAAAGTCAGTTGGCACGCAGCCATTGGAGCACCTGTCGCACATCCAGTCGATGGGAGTGGAGATCCTTGGAAAAAATGAAGACATTGTCCAAGTAGACCACCACGTTGATGTACAGGAAATCTCTGAAGATTTCATTCATCATGTGCTGGAATACCACAGGGGCGTTGCACAAGCCAAAGTGCATGACCAGGTAGTGGCCATCGCATGTGTTAAATGTGGTCTTCCATTCATCTCCAGGTTTGATGCGGACCAGGTTATACGCTCCTCATAGGTCCAGTTTAGTATAAATCTTGGCCCCTTGCAAGCAATCCAGCAACCTTGCGATGAGAGGAAGGGAGTAGCAGTCCTTCTTCGTAATTGCGTTGAGACCCCGGTACTCTATTCAAGGCCAGAGGGTGCAGTCTTTCTTGGTCACAAAGAAGAACTCCGCCCCTGCCAGTGATGTGGAAGGGCAAATAAATCCTCTCTACAGATTCTCCCGGATGTATGGTGCCATGGCATCCATCTGTGGAAGGGACAGAGGATACACTCTCCCGCATGGAGGGACAGCACCAGGGATCAAGCTGATGGCACAGTAATAGGGGTGGTGTTCGGGGAGAATCTCCACCTTCTTCCTTGAGAAGACATCCGAGAAATCAGCGTACTGCAGAGGCAGGTCCGGAATGGTTGTAGCGAGGAACACCTTGGGAGGCCGTGAGACTGGCAGGAGGCAGTCTTGATGGCAGCGGGAACTCCATTTACTGAGCTGGAGGGTCTCCCAGTCAATGGTGGGGGAGTGCAATTGCAACCACGGTAACCCGAGGATGTCCAGGTGCACGGCCTTCTCGATCACATAGAAGGTAATCTCTTCCAGGTGCAGCAAGCTGATGCTCAATTACAAGGGAAGCGTGATCTCAGTGATTCACCCTGGGAGGGTATCCCCCGAGATAGAGGAGATTACGAGTGGCCTGTCCCACAGGGTCATCGGTAACTTCAAGTGTTCCACCAGGCTTTTCATGATGAAGTTCCCTCCAGCTCCAGAATCGACGAGGGCCTGGGTTTGGAATTCCTGGCTATGCAAGCGAAGAGCCACAGGGAGTATGAGTTGGGGAGCAGAGTTAGTGAAGCCTAGGACTACCTCCCCAACAGGTCCTAGGCTCGGGAGTTTCCCGGCTTTCTGGACATTGAGCTAGGAAGTGACCTTTCCTGGCGCAATATAGGCATAAGCCCATCGCCCAACGACGTTGTCTCTCTTCGAGGGTTAGTGGGCTTCATCCTAGCTGCATGGGCTTGTCAGAACAGACTGGAGCAGAGGCAGTAGTGGTGAGTGGACGAGAGAAGGACAGCACGGAGTCCAAAGTTCTCAGGCTCGCTGCTGAAGGCGACGGTCCACCCTTCCAGCCAGATCAATCAGTTCGTCCAAGGATTCAGGGAGATCTCTGGCCACCAGCTCATCCTTAATGCTTGAGGACAGCCCTTCTAAGAAGATACTCTTTAGATAGTCCTCCCTTCAACGGAGCTCTGTCGCCATGATGCATAATTCTATGGCATAGTCGGTAAGGAGCCTCGCCCCCTGGCGAAGGTGTGATATGTCTGACCCTGTCATGGCTAGACGGCCTGGCTCGTCAAACATTTGCTTAAATGTCTGGATGAAGGTCTGCAGGTCCTGAAGGAGTGGGTCCTTGCGCTTCCACAGGGGAGAGGCCCACGCCAAGGCCTTACCTTCAAAGAGGGAGAGAATAAACGTGGTCTTGACGGCATCAGTGGAAACTTGTGCAGGCTGCAAGATAAAGTGCATAAAGCACTGATTAAGGAACCCACAGCACTGCTTGGGGTTGCTGGCATATCTAGGAGGAGCCGGGAAGCAGGTGGAGGAGGCTATGGGTGCCATTTGAGGAGGAGGAGGGTTGGTGGGAGCTTCCGAGCATTGAGGCGGGCGTTTATATGGTCCAGTGACATTGACAACATCTCCAGGAACTGCTGCTCCTGCCGAAGCTTCTGAGCCAGACCTGGTATGGCCTGGAGGCCCGAGAGGTCCGCCAGGTCTATGGCCTCAGCAAGCTGTTGCGATGTGGACCCTTGGACCAAGGCAGAGTTGACGCTACCAGCAGAAGGGGATCCCCTCTATGGGTCCCCACCATCAGCAGGCAGAGCAGAGCAGTGCAGAGACCCAATTGGACCTTCACTACTACCAACCCTCATTCCCCGCAGGTTGAGCCCTTGGATACCGGGGCCAGCTGGACTTAGGTGCGGGTCTTTGAGCGACGAATCCAGGAGGACGACAGGTGAAAGCAGAATCAGATGGGCTGAGGTCAGGGGCAGGCAGCAGACAGACAAAATACAGAAGAACATACCAGGGTCAAAACCAGAAAAATCATCCAAGGAACTTGAGAGCGGGTCCAGGAAAGATGCACAGGGCCAGGAGCCAGGACGAGGAAGGTGGGGGCAGAGGCTGGAA
Source organism: Rhinatrema bivittatum (assembly GCF_901001135.1). Lineage (NCBI taxonomy): Eukaryota > Metazoa > Chordata > Amphibia > Gymnophiona > Rhinatrematidae > Rhinatrema > Rhinatrema bivittatum. Next base: position 215,041,516 of record NC_042618.1, on the reverse strand, counting down.
CACAGAGAAGCAAATAGCAGGCTCGAATAGCACGACTGTTGCTGAGGCAAGGTTTGGGCAGCAAGGGCTGCCTTAAGTAGGGCCTCCTGCTGACGTGAACATCTGGGACCGCAGGAAGTCCTGCCTCCCTGCTGCGTGGCAGAGAAGCAACGGTGGTGGCTCCAGGATGCCGCGTGGTGGATGGGGCTGACTCGGGGGGGGGGGGGGGGGGGTAAGTGTGGCTGGCCGCGTGGTTCCGTGGCCAGCCATCACAACAGCTCTGGAATCTCAATGTGTGGATGAGACGTTGCTGCAGAGAAGAAGAATTCAGTTTTTGTAAGGAACTGGGCAACCTTTTGGGGAAAAAGGAGTCTTTTCCAAAAGGACAGGCTCTACCTTAACCAGAGTGGAACCAGGCTGCTAGCGCTAACTTTTAAAAAGGAAATAGAGCAGCTTTTAAACTGGAACAAGGGGAAAATCCGATAGTCGCTCAACAATGCATGGTTCAGAGGGAGATATCTACAAATACTAATGAAACAGAAGAGTCAGGGCATCCCAACAGAGAGAAACATAGAAACATAGAAACATAGAAATGACGGCAGAAGAAGACCAAACGGCCCATCCAGTCTGCCCAGCAAGCCTCACACATATTTTCTCTCATACTTATCTGTTTCTCTTAGCTCTTGGTTCTACTTCCCTTCCATCCCCACCCTTAATGCAGAGAGCAGTGATGGAGCTGCATCCAAGTGAAATATCTAGCTTGATTAGTTTGGGGTAGTAGCCGCCGCAATAAGCAAGCTGCACCCACGCTTATTTGTTTTACCCAGACTATGTTATTAGCCCTTATTGGTTGTTTTTCTTCTCCCCTGCCGTTGAAGCAGGGAGCCATGCTGGATGTGCATCGAAAGTGAAGTATCAGGCCCATTTGGTTTGGGGTAGTAACCGCCGTAACAAGCCAGCTACTCCCCGCTTTGTGAGTGCGAACCCTCTTTTCTTCTCCCCTGCCGTTGAAGCAGAGAGCTCTGCTGGATGTGTGAAGTATCAGTTTTTCTTCTCCCCTGCCGTTGAATCAGAGAACTATGCTGTATATGCATTGAAAGTGAAGTATCAGGCTTATTTGATTTGGGGTAGTAACCGCCGTAACAAGCCAGCTACTCCCCTCTTTGTGAGTGTGAATCCTTTTTTCCACATTTCCTCTTGCTGTTGAAGCTTAGAGCGATGTTGGAGTCAAGCCTGTGTATGTTTATTTAATAAGGGTATTGACTCCAGGCAGTAGCCATCATTCTGGCGAGTCACCCACTCTTCATTGGCAGCCTCTTGACTTTATGGATCCACAGTGTTTATCCCACGCCCCTTTGAAGTCCTTCACAGTTCTGGTCTTCACCACATCCTCCGGAAGGGCATTCCAGGCATCCACCACCCTCTCCGTGAAGAAATACTTCCTGACATTGGTTCTGAATCTTCCTCCCTGGAGCTTCAAATCGTGACCCCTGGTTTTGCTGATTTTTTTCCTTAGGAAAAGGTTTGTCGTTGTCTTTTGATCATTAACACCTTTCAAGTATCTGAAAGTCTGTATCATATCACCTCTGCTCCTCCTTTCCTCCAGGGTGTACATATTTAGATTCTTCAATCTCTCCTCGTACGTCATCCGATGAAGATCCTCCACCTTCCTGGTCGCCCTTCTCTGTACCGCCTCCATCTTGTCTTTGTCTTTTTGAAGGTACGGTCCTCCAGAACTGAACACAGTACTCCAGGTGAGGCCTCACCAAGGACCTGTACAAGGGAATAATCACTTCCCTTTTCTTACTCGATATTCCTCTCTCTATGCAGCCCAGCATTCTTCTGGCTTTAGCTATCGCCTTGTCGCATTGTTTCGCCGACTTCAGATCATTAGACACCATCACCCCCAAGGTCCCTCTCCTGCTCCGTGCACATCAGCCTTTCCCCCCCCATCGAATACAGTTCATTTGGATTTCCACTCCCCATATGCATGACTTTGCACTTCTTGGCATTGAATCTCAGCTGCCATATCTTCGACCACTCTTCCAGTTTCCTTAGATCCTGTCTCATTCTCTCCACTCCTTCCGGCGTGTCCACTCTGTTGCAGATCTTAGTGTCATCCGCAAAAAGACAAACCTTACCTTCTATCCCCGTCCGCAATGTCGCTCACAAAGATATTGAACAGGACCGGTCCCAACACCGATCCTTGCGGTACACCACTTAAAAACCGCTCTCTCTTCAGAGAAGGTTCCATTTACCATCACACATTGTCTTCTGTCCGTCAACCAATTTGCAATCCAGGTCACCACCTCGGCACTCACTCCCAAGCTTCTCGTTTTATCACCAGTCTCCTGTGCGGAAACCGTATCAAAAGCTTTGCTGAAATCCAAGTATATGATATCGAGCGCTCCTTCCTCTATCCAATTCCTTGGTTACCAGTCAAAAAAGTCAATCAGATTGTCTGACAGGATCTTCCTCTGGTGAATCCATGCTGCCTCTGGTCCATCAATTCTCCGGACTGTAGATAGTTCACTATTCTCTCTTTCAACAGTGACTCCATTACTTTTCCCACCACTGAAGTGAGGCTAACCGGTCTGTAGTTACCAGCCTCCTCTCTGTTCCCACTCTTGTGAAGCGGGACCACCACCGCTCTTCTTCCAATCACTCGGCACCACTCCCGTTTCTAGGGATCTATTGAACAGGTCGCACAGCGGTCCCGCCAGCACATCTCTGAGCTCCCTCAATATCCTTGGATGAATCCCATCAGGCCCCATGGCTTTGTCCACTTTCAGATTCTTTAGCTCTTCCCATACATTATCTACTGTAAATGGATTTTCCTCTGTTCCGCTTCCCTCCAGTTTCTTGTTGTGTAGAGATGGTCCTTCTCCAGGGTCTTCTTTAGTGAACACAGAGCTGAAGTATTCGTTTAATATTTCTGCCATTTCTTCGTCTCCCTCCACACATTGATCATTTCCACCTTTCAATTTCACTATACCACTTTGGACCTTTCTCTTTCGCTGATGTATCTGAAAAATGTTTTGTCACCATATTTTATCTCCTTGGCAATCCTCTCTTCTGCTTGACTTTTTGCCAACTTGATTAATTTCTTTGTCTCCCTCAGTTGATACAAATATTCTTCTTTGTGCTCCTTCCTTTGGGATCTTTTGTATTTCTTGTATGCAGTTCTTTTAGCTTTAATTTTGTCAGCCACCTCCTTTGAGAACCAGATAGGTTTCATTTTTCTTTTGCTTTTCTTTACATTTCTAACATATAGAGCAGTTGCCTTGGCGATTGCTCTTTTTAGATTGGTCCACTGTTGATCCACATCTCTCTCATTTTCCCATCCATTTAGTTCTTCCTCTAGGTACTTCCCCATTTCCTCAAAGTCTGTGTTTTTGAACTGTAAAACTCTGGTCTTTGTGCTCCTTTTCCATATTCTTTTAGTGATATTAAACCATACCGTTTGATGATCACTGGTGCTGAGGTGGGCGCCCACCTTGACATCAGAGACGATTTCTCCATTATTGAGCACTAAGTCGAGAATAGTTCCTTCTCTCGTGGGTTCCAATACCATTTGTTTGAACAAAGATACTTGCATGGCATCCAGTATTGCTCTACTGTTTTTAGATTCTGCAGATGGGATTTTCCAGTCTACATCTGGCATATTAAAGTCACCAATGATCACCACTTCCCCTTTCTTACCTATCTTATGGATGTCTTCAACCAGATCTCTGACCAGCACTTCCTTTTGGTTTGGAGGCCTGTAAACCACTCCAATATAAATGGATGCTCCATCATCTGTTTTTAGGTCTACCCATAGTGCTTCTTCCTTGCCCCAACTTCCTTGCAGCTCAGATGCTTGGATATTATTTCTGACATAAAGAGCCACACCTCCCCCTTTTCTATCCACTCTGTCCTTCCTTAACAAATTATAGCCTGGTATTGCCGTATCCCAATCATGAGATTCTGTGAACCATGTCTCTGTGATAGCAACGATGTCCAGTTCTGCCTCTGTCATTAGGGCCTGCAGATCTGAGATTTTATTTCCCAAACTATGAGCATTTGTAGTCATAGCTTTCCAGGTACTCTCTTTACGGTTATTGCTTTTCCTGTACTCCTTATGAGACTTTAGTTGAGATTTGTTATTCACTTTACTCGTTCCTTTTGCAGTTGTGCCATTGATGACAGAGTTATCCATCTCAATGTTTTTCTCTAGAATTTCTTCAGTTAATATAGGGAGGGCTTTATGTTCTTGTTGCATTTGATACTGTGTGTGTCTCCTTGTTACAGGTCTAATTCTACCAGAGCCCACTGTGATCCTGTTTTTTAATGATTTACTTGATGAACTGATTGAGTGGGGGGGTATACTTGTTGGCTTCCCATCTGTCAAGAATGGGTGACTGTGGGACACATGTGTTATCCTACCTGAGTCTACTGTATTTCTTTTTCTTGACTCCTGGTTATTCTTTGGTGTTGGGGAATTATTTTCTGAGTAATGCAATATGGGTGTAATTCTTTTAATTGAAGCTAATTGAGCTTTAACCTCAGTCAGCTCCGTTTTCAAAGAAGAGAGCTGTGCACAGATCGGGCAAGCTCCAAGTCTCCAGATGCTTTCCCTCAGAATAAAGGCTCTACAACAGTTGCATTGGATAGTTCTCATATTGGTTAAGTTTTGGATTGGTATGTCCTTAGCTGTTAACTTACTAATTGATCTTGTTGCTAATGCTAATTTAGACAGTCTATATTAGTAATCTAATCCCAGTGGTGGGTGGGTAGAGGGGTAGAGGGGTAGGGTGGGAGGGAAACAGTTGAACCTGGGACAAGCAGGACACTTTCTGGAACTTTATTAGTCCTTTAGCTATTAAAGGACCCCCTCAGCACTTCTGTGCCAATATTAACCAGATTATTAAAGAACAGCTGTACAATAATAGAAAAGCAGGTATACTGGATCTTAAAAATAACAGTTTGCAAGCAACAATTACAATTATTGTATAATAACAGACCTAGAGAAAGGTATAACACACAGAAGTTCTACTGCTCAGAGAGGTTCCAATAAAAGCTAAAGTAGTCATTTGCCTATAAGTAAAGAATTGCCTGAACTAAAGGATTCAAAATTATCCCTATTGTTATGACTGCCAGCCGCCCGCAGCCGGCTTAACTCACGTTATCTCATGCTGGGCTCTCTACTCCCGGTACACTCACGGCTGTGGCCAGTCGCTGCCGCCTCATTCTTCCTGGCTCCCTGTGCTCTATGTGGCGGCAGGCATGCCGCCGACCTGCATTCTGACCCTAGGCCTCCCTAGGCGCACGCGCGCGCACCATCTCTCCTCCCTTTAAAGAGCCAATGGCGGGAACTTCAGGCTCGTCCCCGGTTGATGACATCACGGGCCCGGGATATTTAAGGACTACCTTCAGCTACCACTAACCGACTTGGCAACAAATTCCCTGATTCATTTCTGGTGCTTGCTCCAGTACTTCGGACCTGTTGTTCCTGCTCTATGGATCCCTGCGCTTCTCGTCGGTATCATGTCTCGGCGCTTCCCACTCCTTGGGGCCTGGCTCAGCGCTTCCTCACCTGGGACCCAGTCTCTGCGCTTCCCGCTCCTCAGGGCCTGGCTCAGAGCCTCTACACTTGGGACCCTGCCATAGCATCTCCCGCTCCGCGTGACCAGCCTCAGCACTTCTACATTGGAGATCTTGCTTCAGTGCTTTCATTCTTCAAGACCTGGGTCAGCGCTGCGACATTACTGGACTGTGTCTCTGTGCCCACACTCCTCGGGGCACCTCTCAGCGCTTCTCCATCACAAGGTCCTGCTATTGCACTGCCATTTCTCAGGTAGTCCCTCTGCGCTACTACTCTACTTGTACCTGCTACAGCGGATTCCCCAGTCTAGCCCTGCTTCAGCATATCACAATTTAAGCCTCTGCACCTCCTCTTCTCAGGGCCATGCCCATGTGGGCCTGCTCTAGTGTCTTTGGAACTGCGGTGGCCTTTCACCCCTCGAGGCTTTCTCTTCCTCTCCCTCCGAGAGTACCTCGGTCTTGGACTATACCTAACCTCACTGACACTCTCTGCTTCCAGCCGCCTACTCTCTCTAGGACCAGCCACACAGAGGTGCGCCTAAGACCAGTTGGCCCCAGCACCCAAGGGCTCAACCTGTGGGGGAACGAGGGCCGGTACTGGCGAAGTTCCTGTTTGCCTCTGTTCCTGGCCAGCCTCACCTCCCGACGGTGGGTACCTGCGGGGCCCAACCCCTCAGGTAGCATTAACCCCACTTCGGCCCAAGGGTCCACAAATCCTAACACCTATCAACTGAAAAGCAAAAAAACACACTTCGAAATGTCTGTATGCCATTGCCAGAAGTCTTAAGAAGTAAGATGGGAGAGTTAGAGTGTATAGCAATGAATGATGAGATAGATCTGGTGGAAGGAGGATAACCAATGTGACACTGCTACACCTGGGTACAAATTATATTGCAATGATAGGGAGGATCAACTTGGTAGGATGGTGGTGCTTCATGTCTGGGAGGGGATAGAGTTCAACAGGATAAAAATCATACAAGAGACTGAATGAACAGTAGAATGTTTATGGGTAGAAATCCAATGTGTGTTGGGTAAGAGTATAGTGATAGGAGTATACTACCTTCCACCTGGCCAAAATGATTAGATGGATGATGAAATGCTAAGAAAAATCAGGAAAGCTAAACAATTTGGCAGTGCAGTAATAAAGGGAGATTTCAATTACCTAGTAATCAAAAAATGGGAACACAATTATCAATGTTACACATAGCCTCCATGAAGGTGTCAGCAAGCCTGTCGCTGTGTTTACAGTCGAAACCAGCCGGTCTTCTCTGTCATCCACCTTCAAACAAATTTATTCAAATTGATTTTTTTGAATTTTTCTATATGTTTTTTTTATAAAATAATCCCAGTCCAGGAATATTCAAGCACCCAACACGGCCATGTTTCACACATGTAGTGCTTCTTCAGGGGCATTTGACCAGAAATTTTATCTTATCTGTAAAAATTATAACAAGAAATCTGAATTCAATATACGTGCATAAATAATCACTGATAAGACAGCAGTACTTAGCTTGTATGAAGGGCTACCATTCTCATCCGGAATGTCGTCTCAACTGTCTTACAGTCAATTACCCCAATATTGACTAGGTAAATGTAACATCAGGACATGCTAGAGAGGTAAAGGTCCTAGGTAGAATAAATGACTGCTTCATAGAGCAATTGGTTCAGGAACTGATGAGAGAGGGAACTATTTTAGATCTAATTCTTAGTGGGATGCAGGATTTAGTGAGAGAGGTAATGGTGGTGGGGCCACTTGGCAATAATGATCTTAATATGATCAAATTTAAACTAATGGCTGGAAGAGGGACAATATGTAAATATACAGTGCTAGCCCTACACTTTCAAAAGGGAAACTGAACAATGAGGAAAATAGAAAAAAAACTGAAAAGTGCAGCTGCAGTAATTTAGAGTGTACAAGAGGTGTGGACATTGTTTAAAAATACCATCGTAGAAGTTGTTATAAATCTGCTGCTCGGAGTTAGCAATCTGTTATCGAGTTCCTCCTGTAGAGGGAGGAGTTAGCAATCTGTTATGGATCTCCTCCTGGAGAGGGAGGAGTTAACAGTCTGTTATCAATCCCTGCTGCTAGGAATAGCAATCTGTAGAAACTGCTCCCCAGGGGCGGAGTTAGAATCTGTAATAAATCACCCCGCCACGGGGAGGCATTGGCAATCTGTTATAAGTCCGCCAGGGAGTTAGCAATCTGTTATGGATCACCCTGCCAAGGGGAAGAGCTAACAATTGTAATAGTCCGTAGGCGGAGTTAATGATCTATGGTGGGTTGGCCTCCCACAGAGTGGCAGTCGTGTAATACCACTCTAGTAGTGTAAGGGATGAACACAAGGTAAATTGGTGAATCCCTGGGCCGATGGCAGATGACAGCGCCCCCAAGAGGATATCCTGAGAGGGACTACCGCCTAGGCTGGAGTATGAAGACAAACACAGATAGTTCTTTATTAGACAGGAAGTAGAACCACCAGAGGTGGCAGTAGTGAGCTGATGTGCCCAGCAGGGCTGAAGTCCCTCAGATACTGGAATTGCGGTCTCTGAGTTGCTGAGCTGTAGCGAGAGACTATAGGTAGTGAGTAGACAGGGTATGCTGGATACATAACCAGCATGTAGATGATACACTCACAATTGTAGATATCTGTAATGGCTTCTATGCAACAGAGAGTCTTCAGTATATTCAGAAACAGGAGCCATAGGCAAGTGCTGGTTCCTATATGCAGTCTGGAATGAGAACTCACAATATCTATGTATGAAATGGCTTATGGAATAGAAGAGAGTCTTTGGAGGGTTCCTATCTGCAATCTATAATAGTAATTCACAAGATATAGGTATATGATAGCTTCTGATATAGAAGAGAGTTGAGAAGGGATTTAGGAAGATGGGCCCTCGTGGAGCGAGTACCGGTTCCTATCTGCAATCTACAATAATGACTCACGATCTCCGTACCTGTGATAACATCTTAGACAGAAGGGAGTCTTCGGAGATTAGGAACATAGGCCCTCGTAGAGCGAGTACCGATTCCTATCTGTAATAGAACTCACAGTATTTATTTATTTATTTTGAATTTTTATATACTGACATTCTTGTATCAGATACAAATCATACCGGTTTACATTAAAAACAGAGTATGCAGGAAAATAGGTTTCCTAAGTCAAATACATTGAACATATTTAATAAACAAAGGATTAATAAACACTATGAAAAAGGTTAATTAACAAAGGAATCGGTGCCCAGTACTGGTGGGCTGCCCCTCTGCACCACTGCCTGGTGGAATGTGGCCGTTTACCGTGATGTCAGGGGGGGCGGGTCTCTTCATCTGCGATCACTTCCAGGTAGTAAGGAATCTTCTGAGCATTCAGGGATGTAGGAGTGAGAACCGGATCCCGTCTTAGCAATCTGAAATCAAGAAGAGAGAGTCCTCTTTCCAGCCCAGTTCGGTGGCTAATGTCCTGAGTTCTACTGTGAATTCGGTGAGCGAATGCGAGCCTTGATGGAGGTGAAAAAGATGGTGACCCGCAATCGCCTATCGGCTGGGGTCCTCGAAGGTCCGCTTGAAAATGGAAATGAAGTGGGAGAGATGATTGAGGATGCCATCAGAATTCTCCCAGAGTGGTGAAGCCCATGCCAGAGCTTTCTCTTCAAGGCGTGAGAGGATGAAGGTAATCTTGGTGGTCTCATTTGGAAACAATGCAGGCTGCAGTGCGAATTGCATAAAGCACTGATTGAGGAAGCCTCAGCAGAGGAGCGGATCCCCATTGAAACGGGGTGGAGCTGGAAGAGCCAATGATGCCCGCGGGGGCAGGGTTTGAGCCAAATCCCCTGAATTGGCCATAGTAAGATACTGTAGTTGAGACCGTAGTCTTTCCACAGATGAAGCCAAAGCTTCTAGGGTTCGCTGTTGTTCTCAGACATGAGCAGCTATGCCAGGAATGGCCTGCACGGCAGGAGACTCCACCGAGTCCATGGCCTTGGCAACCTGTTGTGCTGGAGGTGGACCCTTGGCCTGGTGCAGGATTGGTATGTCCCTCCGGTCGGACCCGGAGAGCACCTGCCACCAGGAGGTGGAGCACAGGAGGAGGTAGAGGCTAGCTGGAGCTTTGCCAATAGCAACCCGGGGTTCCCTCAGGTTGAGCTCTTGATTACCCGGGCCACCTGGTCTTAGGTGGGCCTCGCAGGGTCTCCTTGAGAGGAAGCACAGGGGCGTGCCCACCACGAACAAGGGTGCATGGTCGATGTTCAGGCTAGGAAGTCCAGAGGTCGCAGGAGGTCAGAAAAGAGTGTCCAAGTGGATAGCGAGGATCAAAGCCAGAGTATCAGTCCAGAATGGTCATCCAAAGCAGGGGTCAATATCTTTTTAGTCAATCCAGGAGCAGTCAGGTCAGGCAGAGGTCAAGTTCCAGGCAGCGGTCAGACGAAGTCAGTGTACAGGTAGAGGTCAGGTTCCAAGCAGCAATCAGACGTGGTCAGTGAACATGCAGAGGTCAAGATCCGAAACTAGTTGTGAACTGCTATAATATGATGTATAGTTCTACATCATATCTTTGAAGCTGATGTAATATTAATATTAATATTTAATGCTCATTTGTTAAGAAAACCTCATAATATATGATATTAACTCACTTTAAACCAGCCGTGAACACCACTTTTTTTTAGCGGTACTTTTTCACGCTTATTTTTTTCTTTTTGTGTGTATGTTTCTGGCTTGGTTTTTAAGCGTTAACTTGCAGCCTGATTGTTGGTCACAGGTTGTCAAATTTTAATCATTGGTTTCCAAGTTAGAATGATATATTCTTGAGCATTAATTTAACTTTTATGTATTTTAAACTTTTAAAGACACTGGCACTTATCCGTAAAAGAAGAGAGCAGCACTTCTGAATCGCCCAACCCGACACAGCTCGTGTTTCGTACACTTCCTCAGGGGTGGCTTTTGAATTGTGCTCTGCGAAACAAAAGAACTTGGAAAACAATGATTAAAATTTGACAACCTGCGACCAACAATCAGGCTGCAAGTTAATGCTTAAAAACCAAGCCAGAAACATACACACAAAAAGAAACAAATAAGTGTGAAAAAGTACCGCTAAAAAAAAGTGTTCACGGCTGGTTTAAAGTGAGTTAGTCATATATTATGAGGTTTTCTTAACAAATGAGCATTAAATAATATTAATATCGAGGTCAAGATCTGGGCAGCAGTCAGACGAGGTCAGGAGCAAGCAAAGGTCAGTACTGTGAGATCAGTCTGAAGGGTACTACCAGGAATGGAGAGACGAAGGAACAGGAGACGCTGGAACAGAAGATACAGGAGACACTGGAACAAGAGACACTGGAACAGGAGATTCTGGAACAGGCAAACTAGACAATACCAGAGTGTACGACCCGATTTCCAAGGCAGGGATCATGGGTCTGAGCCCTGCCTTATATATGGTGTTTCTGTGATGTCATCAGCGTGTGCTTCCCGGGGTTTTCCCACACTTGGCCCTTTAAAGGGCTGCAGGTTGGTCGCGTGCGCTGCTAGGGGTGGGGCCGAGGACGCGGAGCCCCAACGGGAGCTCCACTGAGAGGCCTGCATCGGAGACGGATAGTGGGGGAGCCGGGGACACCGTGAACTGGCTGCAGAAGAGGAGAGCCCGGAGCTCATGGATGAGAGAGCAAGTTGAGCAGAGCCGGCCGCGGAGTGGACGCGGCCAGGATATGCAACAGCCAGCGATGATGACATAAGGAAAAAAAAGATGTGTCCTCTTTCTGTAGCATCTGTGGAATGGGAAATCCCACTGGTAAAGACTGGTCTAGCAGGATTCAAGGAAAGGAAATTAACAGGTAAGATTACATTTCTCATTAAAAACTAATAATGATCAACCTTTTAATAAATACATTACTACAGTCAAATGACAAGCATATAGACTAGTCCATTATATATCATACCTACACAACAGCATATTATTACCCATGAAATACTTGTACAATGTTGTACTAATTCCCCCACTCCCTCCCTTTTTCCATAACAAGCATTCCTAGTAATTTCTCGTGTCTCCATCTTCTTACAAATTTTGCTGTTGTTTGAACTCTTTCAATCTCACCTAGGGCATCATAAGGCCCTGGTTATGGTGCCATGTACTACCAGAAAGTGCCCCAGTTCTCGGATTGTCCCCAGAGTAGGATGAATTGGAGCAATTGCCCTGCTCTCCACACTTTGGGAAATCCCACACTTCGATATCAGCAAGTACTCTCAACCTCCCTCCAACACTATTCTCCCCCAACTCCTCCACCCAGTACCATCCTATGCCTCTCCAACAGGAGGAAAGCAGCACTTCTTAATTGTATCTGCCGCCTTCTCTGCCATCTTCAACCTGAAGTCTGAACCATATACAGTCTTGTACTCTAATGGGACCTGCCAGCGCCACAAACTCATGGTTCAGATTGATGTCAGCAGAGGACGGTGCAGATAAGAATCACTCTTCTTCTCCTGTTAGTGGAAGGGAGGAAAGGAGGAGAGGATTGCACTAAAAAGTAGTGGGGAGGTTGTCAGGGCAGGAATAAGCATGAGGGAGGGCAAGGGTAGAAGATCATTCTGAGGTGGGATTGAGGGTGAAGGGGCCAGATCAGAGTCCTATCTTATAAGTACTTTGTAACATCTCTCGTTTTATTCCTATCCTTTTGGTACAGAGGTAAGCAAAACTGTACTTCCAAATGAGGCTTTACCAAAGCGTTATATAGCAGTAATTCTACCTCCTTTTCACTACTATTGCTTGCCCGTTTTATGGAAAGAGAATATCATGCATCTAATATTTTCCTTTCCTGCTGCAGTACCACAGAGCCCACCCAACATCTGGCTTTCAGGCACACAAGAGCCATTGATGCATTGCCAATCCCAGCTTACACAGCACAATATGCTATTGAAGACAAGTACTGTAAGGCTGACTTTTCTGAAACAAAATATATATGAATATGTTTTTGTTATCCGTATGTAAGTTGTATTCAACTCTGATCTGTAGGTGGCAGCAGTACAACTGGAAACCAAAGTGTAAAGAATTTTGTGATGGGAAACTGAAATAAGCATACCCAGTATGCACCCAATTATACTGCAGTGAAAAGAGGAAAATATTCACTAATTGTTGATCAAGGAAAAATAACCAAAATACTATCACAATCAGCTAATAGGGCCAGATGTACTAAAGATTGTTTTCCATTTTGTGTCTATGGGAAAAGTGTTGTGTACATCTCACCCACAAAGTGATAGAAAATGGTCAGGCAATTAGCAATTTCCTTGTCTTCAAATTTCATTCTGGTCTTTTGCTGGAAAAATAAGTTTATGCAATTAAAGACATTTTTATACTAAACACACAGAATACGCACAGTAATGGTTTAGAAAGATTCTACTTTTGTCAAGAGAGAAATTAAAAATGAAAGAACTTTTTTTGTATTTTATTGACTGTGGCTATTTGAATTTGTATTTATTTATAAGTTTCAGTTACCTAATATTACTGGGGCCTATATTCAGCCAGCAGATAGCCAGATATGTCCTACTTATCTGGCAATCTTTCAGCCAGTCAATTTGTGGGTGAGCAATGGGTAGATCAGGGTGGCGCTTCTTAGCTAGATAAGTTATCTGGCTAAGTAGCGATCTTTAGCCTTAGACAGATAACTTACCTTTCTAAGTTAGACCTGCTGAATATCCCATCTAAGGGGGTCATTTATCAAAGTGCTATATCGTTTTTTCACATGCGAAAAGCACCTTTAACACATGCGAAAACACCATAATGCATGGTGCGATGCAAATTAGGAAAAGGGGAGGAGTTTGGGATTTCTGGCCAAGCTTCACAATTTGCAAAGTTTTAACTACACCTTTTTCATTTGCATTAAGCTGTGCAATAATAGTGTTTTCTGTATTTAAAGCTGGAGGGGGAGAGGGAGGGAGAGAGGGAGAGAGAGAGAGAGAGAGAGAGAGAGAACACTAGCTATAAGGCCCTCATACTAGGTAGGTATTTATACATCTATAGGAGGCCCACCTAGCTACTCGAGGTGAGGTTTAGGTATTAGTGTAGGGGTTAGGGGCCACTTTGACATGCAGAGTGCGACGTACGAACAGAACAGTGCACTCTTTTGAAGATTTGATGAACTTCGGAGTGAGGAAACTCACCCAACGATGAGATTTGTGCAATGTTCTCTCAACCTAGCCTGATGGACTCTCTACCTGGGTAACATCAAGCTAGGTTGAGAGAACATTGCACAAATCTCATCGTTGGGTGAGTTTCCTCACTCCGAAGTTCATCAAATCTTCACAAGAGTGCACTGTTCTGTTCGTACGTCGCACTCTGCATGTCAATGTGGCCCCTAACCCCTACACTAATACATAAACCTCACCTCGAGTAGCTAGATGGGCCTCCTATAGTGGTATATATACCTACCTAGTATGAGGGTCTTATAGCTAGTGTTCTCTCTCTCTCTCCAGTGGTTGTAGGTAGGATTTGCAACAATTGTGGTAATTACCGCAAAATGCAAAAAAGTTATCGCAGTTTGTGGTAATACCTAAAAAACTAAGATAGTGCACTTTGTGATAAACAGCCTATTTCCATAAAACATGCCCCTTTTCCTATCACATGTGATATTTAGTGCATTTTGATAAATCCAGGCCTAAGTTAGCCAAATATGTCTATCCGGCTAAGTTAGATAAACATACATTTTGAATATTGACCCCACATTTTTTAAATGCAAATGTCAATAGGAGGCATCACATTTTGTCCAAGTGATGCTTCTCAATGATCTGGAAACAAGGAATGCTCAACTTTATTTCATGTCCCAAATATTAGGAGATATTATTGAGGCAGTGTTTTGACAAGAGAGATGTTATCTACTGACCATATACGGTATATTAGATAGCACCTGTGTAAGATGTAGACAAGAATAGGAGCCCCAGCCGACCCAGGAAGCAGAACACCCAACTTGGGGATCAAGTCAGGAACCTTCCACACGGTAGTACACAGCATGTCTGCTAAATCACTGGGCATTCTGTATTTTAAATGCTTTCTCCAACTTTTCCTTTTTCCACCTCATCCCATTTCTCTCCCTCCTCTATAGTCCTGAAAATATGTTTCTATTATTTATAATTGTTTATTTTTCAACTTCTTCAATGCATCTAGAGAAATACAATAATAGTAAGAAAATTCCAAATGGTTTAGTAGGACAATCCTGCTTTGTCTGTCTTCCCACAGTAGTAACACCACAAAAAGAATAGCACTAGACTGCCCAAATAAAATCTAAAGTATTTTTTTTGTTCTTTCGCCTTCTAATGAACATTTTTTTAAAAAGTAATTCCTGTTCAAATTGAGTCAATTAAATACTTTGATGTTACAGTGATACCATAATATTTGGTCACAATGATTAGTTATTCATGTTTTATGCTAGGGATAGCCAACATTTCAAAAGTGAAGTGAAAACTCTTCATTTATTAAATCTTATTTAAATTTTTGCATGCCAGTAATATATTTTAACGTTGAAGTGTCTCAGACTGCTCTAATTAAACTACTGTTAAAATAAATAAGAAATTTTAAAATCTTATAAAGTTTCAATTTAAATTAAAATACAAATTTTACCAAGAGTGTGAACTGTAATGCCCCTTACCTTCAAGAGCTCTAGCACAGTGCCCCACCCTGTGCAGCTCTCAGGATTGAAGTTATTGTCACTAGGACATTCTTTATACGTCCTGATACCGGGACATCCTTGGGGTTCAGGCTGATAATATCATATCCTGTGCTAGTATATAAGGACATCATCTGTTCCACCCAGTGTCTCAGCAGCAGATCTCCTGCTGTGCTCTTGCCTTGCCTCCTGTTCTAGTCCATATCTTCAGTTCCTGCCTTGCCTCCAGTTCCATTCCTTGTCTCCAGCTTTTGCCTTAGCCTCCAATTCCTGCCTCACCTCTGTCTTGCCTTCCTACCCTGCCTATTCCTGCTTCCCGCAGCCTCTTTGGACTGTCTTCTCAGTGCTGACTAGGAATGGACTTTGACCTCGCCAGATTGCTGCCCTAAGCTTCAGATTCTGTTTGGACGCCGCCTGCCTCAACCTTGGACTGGATCTCTGCCTGCCACCTGACCCAAGCTCGGACTGATACTGGACTTTTCCCTGCCCTGTCTCAGCTACCACTTGCTGTGACCTGGGCTGTGCTTACACAACCCAGGTAGCATCAACCTAGCAGAGGCCCAAGGGCTCGCCCACCAAGTTTGTGACAGTGAACCTTGCCCTTGCTTTTTATTATTGAGTTTTTCCACTGATAAGCAGGGCTGAATTAGTCATGACATGTGGGTGATATCATTTGGCAGCATCAAACATATCACTCTCTCAGCTTGTAGAGCTTTTGTTCTACTGAGCATATGTAGGAATTCCCACATGGGCATTGCCTTGTGAACCCCATCAGTCTTTTTCATCTGAGCACCAGCATGGACATGTAACTATTTCTCTCTGTTTTTGTTGTGATTGGCAGTCCATGGACTGTCCCACGGACCGCCGTTCTTATCTCCAGCCTGACCCTGCACATTTGACAGGATTCCAACGCCGATTTCTCCCAAGCCAGCCACCCTTTTCCGTCTCAGTGAAATGCCACTGATGCCTCTTGCGTGGCACATCCTCCCTAGGTGTGCACAGCTTTCAGTGCCACAGGTGGGAAAAGCCCTGTGGACCCTGAAGATGACATATGATGCTAAGGCCTATAAAGGCCTTGGCAATAAGTCCACTACCATTGGTAGAGCAAGTTGCCTCAGCGTTCCTAGTCCTCATCTCTTCAGTTCCAGGTCCTCGTCTCTTCAGTTCCAGATCTTCATCCCTTCTGTTCCTGGTCTCCTGAGTTCCTTGTTCCAGTACTCCTTGTCAGTCTTCAGTTCTTCAGGGTCTCCTGTGTCTTCACCTGTCCACCTGTGCTGTTCCTCACCTCCCTCCCTGCCTGCTTGTCTGTCCTGCCTTTAAAAAGTCCCTGGTTCTGTCTTCAGCTCGCCCTTGAACTCTGATTGCACTCTGCCTGTCACTGACCATTGCTTGACTCTGACCTCAGTTGAACTCAGCCTGCCCCGGACCATGACCTGTGACCTCACTACCTCTATGGATTTCCAGCTCATCAGCAGAGGCCCCCACCTAAAACCTGCTGGCCCCAGCACACAAGGGCTCAACCTAAGGGGAACAAGGGCTGGTGTAGGTGAAGCTCCAGTTGGGCCTCTGCCTTATCCAGATCCACCAGCCAATGGTGAGGACCTGCAGGGCTCCACCTTGCAGGTTACGCCAGTTCTACCTTGGTCCAAGGGTCTATGCCTGCAACAGTTTTTTCTGTAAAAACATAATACTTTTGTCTTTAAAAGTTGCCTCACTGCCTCAGCAGCCCCCATACAGCACAATTAAAAAAATTTTTCCTCACAATATCCAGAAAAAAGAAATTCACAGTCAGTGGATTCAAGGACTGTGTATGTAGCAGAATATCCATTACTGATGGGTATGAAATCTGGATCAAACCATGACTAGGCCAAATGTTTCAAATGTAGACAGATGTCTCCATGTACTCAGAAAACAAGGACCTGGAAAATGGAGGAACTGTGTAAGTCTCCTACAAGCTGTAGTCGGGTCTCCTTCCAAATTCACAGCCTCATCTGCCTCTTTGGGAATAGAGTTGAGCAGCGCTCCTCAAAAGTATCTCCCCCATTAGTAGGACAGACTGAATCCTCAGAGTCCAGTAAGTGTCATGTGTCAAAAAAAGAAGCAGCACCAATCTACAGAGCTGCCGGCACACAAAAGGCACAGAGTCTTGAGTGCATGGACACTGGTGTCATTGAAGCAAAAGTCCATGGCACCGTCAAAATACATATCTATGGCACCGATGTAATTTATGCCATTTTGGCACAAAAATCTTCGACATACTCGATGCTTCAAGCCCCAGATCATGACTAACATTGATCCTCAATACCTATACCATCAGTGCAGATTATTCCACTACCAAGTCATACGTCAATGCTTCCAATGCAGCTGTATGCCAGTTTACACAAGATTTTATTGGGAGCAGAGGGAGGATATGATATCTCTACTTCCACCAACTACTACAGCCCTTACACCAACAAAATTATTGGATCAAGGGCTATGCTTGGAGAATCCAGATCCGATTTGCTCTATGGTAACTGTCACACCTAATTGGCCTCCAATTCAAATTTTGCAAAGCTCAGAAGATGAGCAGGACTGCATACTAGCATTGGAAGAGAATGTTCCACCACCTATGCCAGGACTAAGAGCATATTAGCCCTTCAACCAAATAGCACAGGGGTGACCAACTCCAGTCTCTGACACCACAAACAAGCCTGGTTTTCAGGATATCCACAATGAATATGCATGAGATAGGTTTACATTCAATGGATGCAGTGTATGCAAATTTATCTAAGGAACCGGAGATGGCCAAGCCTGAACTAGCACAATTGGTGGATTTCTTTACATCTATGGCCAAAGAAACGGCAAGTACTTTCCATCTGCTCCTTTCCAGGATATTGGATCTATTGCCACAAGTTCCAATATCTAATATGGCATCCAAGTGTCCAATGTTTTCTTCCCAATCATTAATTCCAAGTTCAAGAGATGATGAACAGCGTTTCTCCAGAACATAAAAGGTAGATCTACCTCCTGTCTCCAATGATGAAGAATAGTAGTTTTGGCGATTATGAAAACCTTTGAAACCCTCAAGTTCTGTAGCGCTAAACAGCGTTCTTCAGAGGTCATAGACCGAAAAATTGCTACTTGAACAGAGAAAGGCAATTTTACAGAAAAACATTTTCAACATACTGATATATTTGTTTTCAAAAGGATTGAATATTAACACAAAACTACAAAGAGTGCCCAAATGTACCAGGTACCACTTTACATTTGATACATAAATCAGAATCTGCTAAGCTCACCAGGTACTCCTGCCTCTATGATATATAGGCCCTAGATAAAAGTTTATATTGTGTTTCATGTATCTGCATGCTTTGTGTGATCTTTTTAATGTACCCAGAACAAGCAATAACAGATGGAAAAGAAAACGGAATGTGTAGTTCGTGAATCCATTTAGTCCATAGGTCTTCTAAAGAGAATGTGCAAGTAGCAACTTCTAAAGACATATGAAAAGATAATAGTGCATGCTTGCCTGGGTCTTCTAAGTGAAACCTGAAATACCTCTCAACTTTTAGCCAAAATGTCCTCTTGTTTCAATGAGTTAACATAGTGTTGGAAAATACAAATAATTAAACAGGTTTACCTCTTGCTCTCCCATTTTTTGTTGTAAAGATTCTGTAGATAATATCTTCCCCTTATCATCTAAAATATGGGCAAAGACAGATTCCATTGTTAGACTAATCAGCAGAGGCTTTCCGTTCAGTACCTGGTTGAAAAGCAATGTTACCAGTGATAGGTAGAAAGTGAGGTATCCTGTAGTTCAATTTAAATCTGGAAATAATCCAGCGCCAAGTTTTCCTAGCAGGGAAAGCCTGGACACTGCTCTTCAAAAAAGTAGGCAATTGAGAGGTAGTGTCATGTATGTATTAGGGGATAAACGATAAGTTGATTCAAATCACCAGTCACAATAGACTCTTAGGTAGAAAGCTTAAATCCAGAGCCTCCAGGGTAGCATTCTCTGAAATGCTCCCTGTTCCACGCGCAGATCACCAGAGGCAGGCAGAGCTCCGGAGTCTCAATGCCTGGATAAGACGATGGTGCAAAGAAGAGGGATTCAGTTTTGTTAGGAACTGCGGAACCTCTTGGGGAGGGGCAGTCTCTTCTGAAGGGATGAGCTCCACCTTAATCAGGGTGGAACCAGACTGCTGGTGCTAACTTTTAAAAAGGAGATAGAACAGCTTTTAAACTAGAACAAAGGGGAAAGCAGACAGTCGCTCAGCAGCGCATGGTTCGGAGAGAGGTATCTTCAAAGGATACTAATGATGCATTAGAATTAGGGCATCCCAACAGTGAGGTTCCAATTATAAGAAAAGTAGTCCAAGTGCCTGTAACTAAAAACTCAACTGAGCTAAAAAATTCTAACTTATCCCTATCTATTAAAAAGCAGAATGAAAATACAAACAAAAAACAAACTTTGAAATGTTTGTATGCTAATGCCAGAAGTCTAAGAAGTAAGATGGGAGAATTAGAATGTATAGCAGTGAATGATGACATAGACTTAATTGGCATCTCAGAGACATGGTGGAAGGAGGACAACCAATGGGACAGTGCTGTACCGGGGTACAAATTATATCGCAATGACAGAGAGGAGCACCTGGGAGGCGGTGTGGCACTTTATGTCCGGGATGGCATAGAGTCCAACAGGATAAATATCCTGCATGAGACTAAATGCACAATTGAATCTTTATGGGTAGAAATCCCTTGTGTGTCGGGGAAGACTATAGTGATAGGAGTATACTACCATCCACCTGGTCAAGATGGTGAGACTGATAGTGAAATGCTAAGAGAAATTAGGGAAGTGTTGCGTCTGTTGCTGCTCGACGCCCTCACTCTGCCCTCTTTACCTCTGTGGCAACTCCCTCCGGGTCTGATGGATGGTTAGCTGCCGCGGCGTCTTCTTGCCATCTCCCTCCGGCGTCCCCGGACCGGCTCGACGCTGCGGATCCGCCATGTTGCCTGATGACGTAGGGCATGTGCGCTCCGATTGATGTACCAGCAAGGGCGCGAACCTGGGGGGCATCTCCTGAGATGACGTCATCCGCTTCCAATATAAAAGGTCTCAGTATTCGCTAATGAATCAAGTTAGCAAGGATTGATAACGGGGATTAATTAGTAGGGATGTGCAGACAAAAAGTTTATGTTCATAAGTCCATAAGTCGAAAGGGGGGGTCAATTTCGGTCAATATGGACATATGTAGAATTCCATAAGTTGAGTCTATGTCCATACGTGCACCGATTCCCTAAATAAAAATTTAAACCCCTCACCCTCCTTAATCCCCCCCCCCCAAAGACTTACCAAAACTCCCGGGGAGTCAGGACGCCATTCCTGTATTCCTTTACGAGGAGCACGTGATGTCGGCATCACGTGATTCACCGCGCGTCCGCTCCGGGACCCTCGTTGGACCCAAACGGAACTTTTGGCCAGCTTGGGGGGCCTCCTGACACCCCCAAGCTGGCCAAAAGTTCCCTTTGGGTCAGGAGGCCCCCCCAAGCTGGCCAAAAGTTCCGTATGGGTCCGAGGGTCCCGGAGCGGACGCGCGGTGAATCACGTGACGTCGGCGTCACGTGCTCCTTGCAAAGGAATACAGGAATGGCGTCCTGACTCCCCAGGAGTTTTGGTAAGTCTTGGGGGGGGGATTAAGGAGGGTGAGGGGTTTAAATTTTTATTTAGGATCAACGATCGCGATTTCCAACTTATTCAACATAGCTATGTTAAATGAATAAGTTGGAAATCGCGATCGTTTTCGCCTCATCACTTTTTTAAGTTAAAAAAAAAAAAGTTGCGTTTTACATATGCGGTGAAAACGAATGCACACCCCTATTAGACAGACTCGCTTGTCTCTCTACGCTACTCTGCCTCCTCGGACTTACCAGGGGTACCTGCTCCTCGGGGACCTCGTTGTCTTTTCTTTATTTCAGATTGCAGATAGGAACCGGTACTCGCTCCTCGAGGGCCCATGTTCCTGGACACTCTGAAGATTTTCTATGCCTGGAAGCTAACGCAGATACAGACATTTGTGAGTTACCATCGCTCTCTCAGAGCTTTCCCTGGAACCAGGTACTCGCTCCTTGAGGGCCTAACCCTTTCCAGCTACTGAGCTTCCTTAAGACCTTATGTGAGTTTTGTCATCTAGTTCTGGCTATGAACACAGCATTCCCTGTCTACTCACTATCTATAGTTTCTCTACAGCTCAGCAACCCTGGGATCGCTGTTCCAGTACCTGAGGGACTTAGCCCTGCCAGTCATATCAGCTCATTACTGCCACCTCTGGTGGTTCTACTAACTTGTCTAATAAAATAATTATCTGTGTCTGTCTCCATACCCAAGCCTAGCCGGTGGTCCCTCTCAGGATATCCTCCTGGGGGCGCAGTCATCTGCCATCGGCCCAAGGATCCACCTATCTACATTCCTCTACAGCTGAGTGCCCTCTCCAAGCACTCCGCTGGTAACAGATTGCTATTCCTTCCCCATCAGGAGTCTTCAGCAACAGATTCATAACAGATTGCTAACTCTGCAGTCTAACCTCTAACAGATTGTTAACTACTATCTCTACAGGAGCTGGTCATATCAGATTGGTCACGCCTCCCTCCACAGGAGCAGTTCATAACAGATTGCTAATTCCTCCTTTCACAGGAGCAAATCCATAACAGGAAGCTAACCAAATTGGTAGTGCGGAAATAATGGGAGACTTCAATTACCCCAATATTGACTGGCTAAATGTATCATTGGTACATGCTAGAGATATAAAGTTCCTGGATGGAATAAATGACATTTTTATGGAGCAATTGATCCAGGAACTGACAAGAGAGGGAGCAATTTTAGATCTAATTCTCAGTGGAGGACAGGATTTGGTGAGAGAGGTAACAGTGGTGGGGCCGCTTGGCAATAGTGATGATATTATGACCAAATTTGAATTAATGACTGGAAGGGGGACAGTAAGAAAATCCATGGCTCTCGTGTTAAACTTTCAAAAGGGAAACTTTGATAAAATGAGAAAAATTGTAAGAAAAAAACTGAAAGGACCAGCTACAAAGGTAAAAAGTGTGCAAGAGGCATGCTCATTGGTAAAAAAAAAAAAATACCATCCTAGAAGCACAGTCCAGATGTATTCCACACATTAAAAAAGGTGGAAAGAAGGCAAAACGATTACTGGCATGGTTAAAAGGGGAGGTGAAAGAAGCTATTTTAGCCAAAAGATCTTCATTCAAAAATTGGAAGAAGGATCCAACAGAAGAAAATATGATAATGCATAAACATTGGCAAGTTAAATGTAAGACATTGATAAGACAGGCTAAGAGAGAATTTGAAAAGAAGTTGGCCGTAGAGGCAAAAACTCACAGTAAAAACTTTTTAAAATCTATCCGAAGCAGAAAGCCTGTGAGGGAGTCAGTTGGACCGTTAGATGATCGAGGTGTTAAAGGGGCACTTAGAGAAGAAAAGGCCATTGTGGAAAGATTAAATGATTTCTTTGCTTTGGTGTTTACTAAAGAGTATGTTCGGGAGATACCCGTTCCGGAGAAGGTTTTCATGGGTAATGATTCAGATGGTCTGAACCAAATCACAGTGACCCTATTATCTACTTTGGAGAATTTTCCAGCTTCCAGATGAGCTTCAAACATTCTCCCCAGTGGGAGATAAGTTTGGTCAATTAAAATCTTATAAAATTCCTCTAATAGACCGTCCGGACCCAGAGCCTTATGCAATAGAGAATATTTTTTTTATAAGATAGTACACCTCCAAAAGTGATAAAGGAGCATTAAGAATTTGTAAGTCTTTCTTTGTCAATTTAGGAAAGCGAATTGAGTGTAAATAGTTCTCTACTTCTGCAGGAACCTTACGTTCCAGAGTATATAAGTGTTTGTAGAAGGTAGCAAAGAGTTCCCCAATTTTTTTAGAATTTTCAATTAGATTAGGGGGTGGGCAAACTTTTTTGTGCAGAGGCCACATTATAAGTTATCAAGCACAACGAGGGCTAGGGGGTGTCCCTCTTGAAAGTCCTCAACACAACAATCAAATCCCCAGCACTTGCTGCAGACCTTTTAGCATCCAGGCTTAAGCACCATCATTTTTAGCACCCGAAGAGCCCCTGCAATCATGGATCCCAGCCTCTACCAAAATCAGCAAAACCTATAACCCTAGAGATACAAGGCATTATCCCGGCTAACAGGCTAGAAATGGAGAACACAGACAGACAGACCCTCACCAAATCAGAATAAAAAGGCCATGAAGTATACATGGAAAGGTGCAGAAAAAAACTAAACTGGAAAACACTAAAAGCCAGTCTCATATGCAGTGCAATAATGCAAAAACAGAAATATCACATTCCTTATAAACAAAATGAAGTAGTATAAAATCAATCATTAATAAACCATGCTAATAAAAATACATCAAAACAGATTATGAAAGGTCATATAAAAATTAAAAATAAAGATTAAAAAAAAGTTACAGATTTCCCAAAAATCTATTAAATATTTCAAAACAGCAGACATATCAAACACTAATTAAAACTAATAAGAATAACAATATCCCCCTCTCCATACCTATGAATATTTTATTTCCAGTCACCTTGAGATGGCAGTGGATTATTGGTAGAGGGGAGGTGGGGGGAACACACAAACTATCTCCTCTCTCATATATATATATATATATATATATATATATATATATATATATATATACATATATACATACACTCACAAATCCTATCTTCTCACTCTCCTCTTTCACTTGCACCCTCCCCTCTCATTCACCTTTCAGTCATTCACCCCCATCCCTTCCCTTAGTCACTCACCCTCCCATTCAATCCCCTTTCCTTCCCTCTGTCACTCACCACTCACCCTCTTCCCTCGGTCATCCACCCCCTCTCTTCCCTCTGTGTCACTCATCCCTCCTTCTTATTCTTATCCCTTCCCGCTCCTCATTCTTACCCCATTCCCTTTCAGTCACTCTGTCTTCTTCCCCCTCACTCCCTTCCCTCTCAGTCACTCTGTCTCCTTCCCCAGCCCTGGATTTGTCAATAGGTACCCATTATATTTATTCCTAGGTTGGCAAACAATACATTTAGGGATAGCAGGCTGGCTAAGATTTGTTGCCTTCCAGCTCTGCTGAATCTCATTCAGCAGAGAACAATCCTCTGCTACACTGTAACAGCCCTTTACAGAAGGTGGAGTTGTGAAACAACCAAAAATGCCTAGGGACAGCAAAATCCTAAATCTGCCTGTGTCCTTCCCCCTCATCGTCTTTGCACTCCCTCTCTCCCCTTTCAGTAACTCACTCTCCCCTCTCAGTCACACTCCCTCTCTCTCCTCTCAGTGACTCACCAACCTCAGCCCCCTTCCCAACCCTACATTTGACTCACCTTTCATTTTCCTGCTGGCTGGGTGCTTGAAGCCTGCCTGCAGGTCAACCTCAGGCCCACCGTCGTGCAGGCCCTCTTCCTGCTGGCGGGGGGTGCATCACAAACTGTGCCATGTACTGCCTTCTTGCTGGCAGAGGGGTGGGAACCCCACCAACACGTCACAAACTGCACCATGTGCTGCTTTCTTCATGCTGGAGGAGGGGGGGGGGGATGGGAACCCTGCCAGCAGGTCACAAACCGCCTCGTGCTGCCTCCTTCTTGCTAACAGGGGTGGAAACCTCGCCAGTGTGTCACAAATTGCACCATGGTGGTGCCTTCATCTTGCTAGCAGGGGATGGGAATTCTGCCAGCGCATCACAAGCTGCATCATGTGCTGCCTTCTTCTTGCTGGTTGGGAACCCTGCCAGCATGTCATTCAGTGGTCTGCCACAGACTGACCTTCCTGCCTACACTCCTGAGTTTAGTCAGGGCCCAACATCGGCCAGACCGCATATAATATAAATTGTAGAGAGCTAGGCAGGCCAGATTTGGCCCATGGGTCGTAGTTTGTCCACCACTGAACTAGATGACCTTTCTGTGTTTTCATAGAAACTATGTAAGATTTTCCATGCCAAGCATGCACTGCCTTGGCTAGCATATGCCCTGCCTTATTTCCATGTAGAAAGAATTTATATTTATAGTATAGTAAGCCTATTTTTGTTGATGTATCAATGTGTTCAAAGCAGCTTGTGTAGCCAAAAACTGCAATTTATTCCCAGGTGAGAGATTAGCAGTACATTATTTTTTGTCTGATGGTAATTGTTTTTCTAAAGTGATTATCTCTTTGGCTCTCATTTTCTTTTTCCTAGTCACATATGCTATTATGTCTCCCCGCAGTATGGCTTTTGCTGTTTCCCAAACAAACAGAGGATTATCTTTATGTGCTTCATTATATTCCCCAAAATCCTTCCATTTTTGAATCAAGTAAGAATGAAAAGCTTGATCTTGTTACAAATAAATTGGAATTTTTCCATTGCCCTCTATCAGGAGACTTTGTAAAGCCCTCCAAGGGGACCCACACAGGAGCATGATCAGAAATTTCTGTAGGTCCTATCTCAGCACTCAGTACCTGCTTGAAAAGAGGCCTCAGAAAACAACAAATAATCCAACCTTGACTTAGGCCTGGATTCTCTAAGGTCGCAGACGTTAGAGAATTCGGCGGTAATGGGGGGGGCAGGGGGGTGAAGCGGGAGGCGGTCCTGCAATAGCCGGCAGCGATCACCTGGCAGAGGGGTGGGAACCCCACCGGCGCGAAACTGGCGGCAATAAGGAATCTTACCTTTCACCAGCAGCGATGTGTCCGCAGTGTCGGCCCTGGTGCCGCTCCGACCCCTCCTCTTCTGGGGCCGACTCCACCCCGACTCCGCCCCGAGCTAGCTATCACACGCGAAAAGGGACTTTTTGCATGTGATAGCGTTAGAGAATGACCCCCTCAGTGTCATGGGCCCTAGAGTAATAGGTAAAATCAATCTCTAGGGCAGGGGTGGGCAAGTCCGGTCCTCGAGGGCTGCAAATCAGTCGGGTTTTCAGGATACCCCTAATGAATATGCATGAAATAGATTTGCATACAACTGAGGCAGTGTGTATGCAGGTCTCTCTCATGCATATTCATTAGGGGAATCCTGAAAACCCGACTGGTTTGCAGCCCTCGAGGACCGGAATTGCCCACCCCTGCTCTAGGGGATGAAGATACCGCCATACATCCAACAACTGAAGATGCTCACACAAATATGGGATATCCCGTCATTGATCCTGTGCTGTGAGAGGTTTAATGGGACCCAATCAAGTGTTGGATTGGTCACTACATTAAAATCTCTCCTTAAAAGAATGCACCAATGATATTGAAAAGGGATCAGTTGATCAAAGGAGCACATATTGCACCAATGATACTGGAAATGCACCAATTTACCAAAGAACTGCACACTGTACGCATAAATTGCTGATTTCACACTTGAGTTGTATACTTAATTGCATGTTTAATTTTATTTCCATTGCTATTAAGTGTATGGGAAAGTGAGGGAGGGAGCAGACACTGAAGAGGAACAAACCCTAGCTTTTGTTTAAAAAAAAAAAAAAAAAAACAGCTGCTAACAGGAAGCCAAGCATTTCTAGGATTCAAAGCCGGACACATGGTTTTATTCTGCTGCCATTCACAGTCTTAGCAGATTGCAAGAACATGTTGGCAGGGCCCACACTTTTCCAACAGAAGCAATGATTGTTTAGCAAGATTTTTGATATCTAACAGGAGGTTGCTCCAGCATTCTTCTCCACAGCTGGGGAAATGTTTTGCACTCTTTAGAAGCCAAATTTAAATAAATGTAAAAAAAATAAGAAGGGTATCTGCAGCTGCTCCCCTTTCTGTAGGGTGAATGCTGCTGTCTTCGCTATTTGTTCCAAACTCTAAGCTTTTCCCAGTCTGCTGGAGCCAAACACTGAGGCATGGCATATTACTGCATGAAGTAATTCCTTCTGTAACATAGGAGTCATTGTCAGGTCTCAGCTGGTCATGTTTTATCGCATTACAGGGAAAAGGACAAAGCATTCAGTGAGAAGGCAAACAGGATCCTCTCTGCAGAGAAGCACATGTTGGTATTCCTCTGCCGAACATGTTTCTATTGCATACATTTCTGCTTGGAAAACTGAATAGTGTGCAAAGGAAAAGAAGTCAACTTATTTCATGCCTGTCTTCCCCTTTGATGTTTCTCAATTTGCTCTATACTATCTGCCTGTCATCAGGAAATCATTGTACATAGCATCTCTCCTTACTCCTTTTCATCGTGCTTAATATATAGTCACCCTGCCAATTTTTTCCATGTAGTGCAGCCTACTGCTATCTAGCAGGCACCTGAAGGCATTCATGAGATTTATAGCACTGCCCTGCCTGATGCCCATTTAATGCAGGTCTTGAATGCTCAGGGTGGTAAAGCTTGAAATTGCTGCAAGAGACTGTGCTGATAAGAGTAATGCAGCTGTATAACTTTTTATTTAAAATGATTAATTGCCATTCCATAAAGTGTAGGACAATGTACAGTAAAAAATTCAAAGAATACAAAAATCAATGTAAAAAAAATGGCATGTCAATAAAAACCACAATTCACAAAAGCATAGAAACCTAAAAGACAAAGACTAGAACAAAATATACATAGAAACAAACCAATAAGATATAGTGTAGAAGATATGCTGACAAAATAGTATATAAATATACGCAATCATTAGATAAAAAAGTAACATATTCCTATATCTTTCTAGTTTAACTTTATCTAAAAATTAAACTTTATCTAAAAATTAAACTGAAACAGAGACAAATCTAATAACTAGAAGAATGAAATTACTGAGAAACATTTATTACAAATTTTTGTATGTATCTCTTAAATACCAAATAACCCCTCTCTGATCACACTTCCTTAAAAAGTAAATTTCAAAGTTTAAGAACAAATCAAGAGAATGCACAGGTAAGATACCTTGATAATCTTCATTCTTACTAGGGATGTTCAGAGGAAAAAGTTTGTTTCAGTTTGTTAATTCATTTCATTAGCACCTCAATTTTTTTCTTTAGTTTCAACCCTCCCAAAACATTATTTGCTTGTTTGGCATTAAAGTCAATGGGGGAAGCACTGCAGCCTATTTTGGGCTCCAGAATTGGGGCTTTCTAATCAATTGTCATGACATTTGTGGGGAAACATCAGACAGGAGAAAGTACTCCAAGTTACCTAGACTATGGTGAAGAGGCGCCAAAAGTGGCATGAATAGCCTAAGGCACCATAATGGGGCAAAGGGATACCAGTAGTGGAAGGAATTCTCCAAGGTACTGTCAGAGGAGCAAACAGGAAGCAAGAGTGGCCAGATCACCCCAAGGTTTCAAAAGAAGGCACCAACAGTGGCATGAATGAGAGACAAAATGGTACAAAAATAGCATCATAACACGATAGGTACAGAAGATTCACATTGTCCAATTTCTAATATTTTATGGATAAATTTATTATCATTCACAAATGGCAACTCCACTGTTTATCATGCATAAATTTCACATGATGGGTGGAGTTGCCATTTGTGAATGATAAATTTATCCATAAAATATTGGAAATTGGACTATGTGAATCCTCTGTACATATCGTGTTATAATACTGTTTTTGGCTGCAGTTCTTGCTATTTGATTTGCTGGACAAAAATAGCATCAACATCCTAAGTCACCATGAAGGGGGAACAAAGCAGAAAAAGTGTCAGGAACAACTTAAAGGCACTGATAAAGGGACAAAGCAGCACAGAGTGGCATCAACAAACCGAAGCACCATGAGAGTAGCAAAGCACCCCCTAAAAGTGGCAAGAACACTCCATGGTGTAGAGTCTGGGGTATAGTACTTCACTTTCAATGCATATCCAGTATAAATCTCTGCTTCAGCGTTATCTCTGCTTCAATGGCAGGGGGGAATGAGATAAGATGATTTACATTCAAACAACAACCAACAAGGACTGAATTGCACAGTCTGAGTAAACAAATAAGCGTGGGAGTAGATTGCTTGTTGTGGCGGTTACTACCCCGAACCAATTTAAGCCTGTTACTTCTCTTGGAAAACATATCCAGAACAGCTCACTGCTTCAACGGCAGGGGAATGAAGAAAAGAGGATTTATATTCAGACAACAACAAAGGACTGAATTGCACAGTCTGGGTAAACAAAT
Source organism: Rhinatrema bivittatum (assembly GCF_901001135.1). Taxonomy (NCBI): domain Eukaryota; kingdom Metazoa; phylum Chordata; class Amphibia; order Gymnophiona; family Rhinatrematidae; genus Rhinatrema; species Rhinatrema bivittatum. Next base: position 215,012,200 of record NC_042618.1, on the reverse strand, counting down.
AAGCGTGGGAGTAGCTTGCTTATTGCGACAGTTACTACCCCTAATAAATTAAGCCTGACACTTCACTTTGAATGCATATCCAGCGCAGCTCACTGTTTCAATGGCAGGGGGAATGAAGTAATAGGAGTTACATCCAGCCAACATCTAACAAGGCATTGATCTGAGCAGTATGAGTACACATACATCAGGGTAATTTGCTCAATACGTCGGTTACCACCCTCAAACATTAAGCCTTATGCTTCACTTTGATACAGCTCCAACACTGCTCTCTGCATCAATGGCGGGGGTGGAAGGAAATTAGAATCAAAAAGCCAATAAGGGCCCTGAACTCAGCAGTCGGAGCAACAGATAAGTATGAGAAAATAAGTGTGAAAGCTTGCTGGGCAGACTGGATGGGCCTATTGGTCGTCTTCTGCTGTCATTTCTATGTTTCTAAGTAACAAGGCAGAGTTGCAGAAAGTATCCCAAGGTGTAAAATCTGGGTATGACAGCAAGTCTGAGTGTAAGAAAGAAAGACCCGCAAAATTTAGCATGAGGGGTATAACAGCAAGGCAAAGTGGTATGGGAAATTTATTTATTTATTTATAGATTTTTATATACCGCGGCACGTAATGCACATCACCTCGGTTTACAGCAAACAGTAATTCAGCCATAGGCTTTACAATGAACATGTGGAAAAGGCAGGATGCTTATTTAACAGAAAAACTAGAAGTATACATATCACATACATATATGTAACAATGTTAACTAAAGTCTGTCTTGAAGGGAGATATTTCTAGTGAATAAAGCAGGTATGGAAAGGGGGAATCATAGGGGTGAGAAGGGAGCAAGACCCACCCCGCTGGTCTGAATCCCTTCCCCCCCAATGTCAGAGGGGGAAGAGAGAGTTCGGGGGGGAAGGGAAAGGCAAGGTAGAGTGGAGGAATCAGGAGTAGGTTGAGCAGCGAAGTATGTAATTTGCATGAGTCCCATCCTTCAATGGAAATATGTGTCTTCCTGTGGAAGTACGTACCACTTGTCAGATTTAGTACAAGAGAATAATCTGTCCCCAATGTAATTTTTGTAAGATCAGCTTTTATTCAAACTTATCCCATCATTCATCAAAAAAAGTTAATAACCGCACCATATGGTAACTTACTGCTTCGCATAATGCAGTAAACTTACGGCCGGATTTTAAAACCCCGGCGCTTGTAAATCCTGGGATTTATGCACGAGGCCGGGCCTTACGTGCGCTGGGCCAATTTTCAAACGAGCCTGGCCATGCATGTAAACCTTGGGACGCGAATAAATGCCGGGGCCTCAAAAGGGGGCGGGTCGGGGGCAGAGCGGGGCAGCCCAGGACAGCGCCATTCCGCGCCAGCCGGCTGCTGGCACGTGCAATTTACTTCAGGTCGGGCCTTGAAGAAATGTGCGAAACAATAGGTAAAAAAATTAAAAAATGAATTTTAGAGGGTGGGGAAGAGAGGTTAGGGTGGGGGGTAGGAAAGTTCCCTCCCAGTCTGCTCCTAAATAGGAGCAGACTGGGGAAGGCCCCAATGCATCGCCGTGCAAAAGTGGCCAAACATGACTCTATAACAGGGTACTATCAAGCTAGGGTGAGAGAACATGGTACAAATTTCATCTTTGTGAGACTTTCCTCACTCCAAATTATGTCAAATCTTCACCAAGGTGTACTGTGCTGTTTGTACATCTCACTCTACATGCGAAACTGGCCCCTAAACCCTAAACTATCACTAACACCTCACCTCGACCTATCAAGCAGCCCTCCTATAGAGATATAAATAGGTGCACACAGTGAGGCCCTCCCCAGAGGCTCTCTCTCGCTCTCTCTCCCTCCCTCCAGAAATGACCAAAATACAATTTAAAAAATTTATCACAAATTGTGTTATGGACATATCGCACAACTTAACACCAGGGTAAAAGCTGTAATTATTTCCGGCATTAAAACCATGCAATAGCATGCATTATGTTATCATATGGTGTGATATGGCTCCTAATTTAACTAAAACCCACCCAAAACCCTCCCCCGAACCCGCCCACCTCAAAAATTTGCATTCTTGCCATGCGCTACTATACTTTTCACGTGCGATAACGCATTAACGCCATAAAACATTTTGATAAATGATCCTATTAGATTGTAAGCCCTCTGGGGAGAGGGAAATACCTACAGTTCCTGAATGTAATCTGCTCTGAAATGCTGAAAAAAAGCAAGACAAGTGGAATATAAAAATCTAAAAATAAATAAAATAAAATACTTAATCCTTGATAGTGGATGTAATTATGGGTTTCTTGTGAAATTTGCTTTCCAAATAAAACTTTGGTCATAATCAGAACATGTAAATCATTTCTCATCAGTGTGGTCTCCCTGGTAGGTTGTAAGGTTTGCTTTAAGAAAAACGGTTTTATCATATTCTATAGTTCAACACTGTCTCTTACCTTTGTTGATTTTCAGGTGTTGCTTTAGTTCCCTCTTATTTCTGATACTTTTACTATATTCAGAACATAGAAATGGTTTCTCCTGGGATAGTGCTATACCAGGGTACAAATTATATTGCAATGACAGAGAGGAGCATCTTGGTGGCAGGGCGGTGCTTTATGTCTGGGATGGCATAGAGTCCAACAGGATAAAGATCCTGCATGAGACTAAATGCACAATCAAATCTTTATGGGTAGAAATCCCTTGCATGTTGAGGAAGAGTATAGTGGTAGAAATATATTATCATCCATCTGGCCAAGATGGTGAGATTGACAGTAAAATGCTAAGAGAAATTAAGGAAGCTAACCATATTGGTAGTGCAGTAATAATGGGAGATTTCAATTACCCCAATATTGACTGGGTAAGTGAAACATCAGGACATGCTAGAGAGATAAAGTTCCTGGATGGAATAAATGACAGCTTTATGGAGCAATTGGTTCAGGAACTGACGAGAGAGGGAGCAATTCTAGATCTAATTCTTGGTGGAGCACAGGATTTGGTGAGAGAGGTAAGAGTGGAGGGGCCACTTGGCAATAGTGATCATAATATGATCAAATTTGAATTAATGACTGGAAGGGGCATAGTAAGTAAATCCACAGCTGTAGCACTAAACTTTCAAATGGGAAACTTTGATAAAATGAGAAAAATAGTTAAAAAAAATTGAAAGGTGCAGCTACAAAGATAAAAAGTGTTCAACATGTGTGGACATTGTTAAAAAAAATACCATCCTAGAAGCACAGTCCATATGTGTTCCTCACATTAAGAAAGGTGGAAAGAAGGTTAAAAAGTGAGGTGAAAGAGGCTCTTTTATCCAAAAGATCTTCATTCAAAAATTGGAAGAAGGATCCATCAAAAGAAAATAGGATTAAGCATAAGCATTGGCAAGTTAATTGTAAGACATTGATAAGACAGCCTAAGAGTATTTGATAAGAAATTGGCCATAGAGGCAAAAACTCACAATAAAAATGTTTTTAAATATATCCGAAGCAGAAAGCCTGCAAGGGAGTCGGTTGGACTGTTAGATGATCGAGGGGTTAAAGGGACACTTAGGGAAGATAAGCCATCATGGAAAGATTAAACTAATTTCTTTGTTTTGGTGTTTACTGAACAGGATGTTGGGGAGATACCCGTTTTGAGATGGTTTTCAAGGGTGATGATTCAGATGAACTGAACCAAATCATGATGAACCTGGAAGATGTGGTAGGCCAGATTGACAAACTGAAAAGTAGTCAATCACCTGGACCCGATGGCATACACCCAAGGTTCTGAAAGAACTAAAAAATGAAATTTCAGACCTATTTCAATTAATTTATAGCCTATCATTAAAATCATCCATTGTTCCTGAAGATTGGAAGATGGCCAAGGTAACCTTGATGTTTAAAAAGGGCTCCAGGCGTAATCTGGGAAACTATAGACCAGTAAGCCTGACTTCAATGCTGGGAAAAATCATGGAAACTGTTAGAAAGAATAAAATCACAAAACATTTAGATAGACATGGTTTAATGGGACACAGCCATCATGGATTTACCCAAGGGAAGTCTTGCTTCTCAAATCTCCTACATTTTTTTGAAGGGATAAATAAACATGTGGACAAATGTGAACCAGTAGATGTGGTGTATTTGGATTTTCAGAAGGCATTCAACAAAGTCCTGCATGAGAGGCTTCTAAGAAAACTAAAAAGATATGGGATAGGAGGTGATGTCTTTTTGTGGATTGCAAACTGGTTAAAAGACAGGTAACAGAGAATAGGATTAAATGGCCTGTTTTCACAGTAGAAAAAGGTAAACAGTGGAGTGCCTCAGGGATCGGTGCTTTTTAATATATTTGTAAATGACCTGGAAACAGGTATGACAAGTGAGGTGATCAAATTTGCGGATGACGCAAAATTATGTAGAGTAGTTAAATCTCAAGTCGACTATGATGAATTGCAGGAGGACCTTGCGAGACTGGAAGATTGGGCTTCCAAATGGCAGATAAAATTTAACATGGACAAGTGCAAAGTGATGTATATAGGGAAAAATAACCCTTGCTGTAGTTACACAATGTTAGTTTTTATCTTAGGGGTTACCACCCAGGAAACAGATCTAGGCATCATAATGGATAAGACATTGAAATTGTCGGCTCAGTGTGCTGTGGCGATCAAAAAAGCAAACACAATGTTAGGAATTATTAAGAAGGGAATGGGAAATAAAATGATGGATGTCATAATGCCTCTGTATTGCTCCATGGTGAGACCGCATCTTGAATACTGTGTGCAGTTCTGGTCGCCACATCTCAAAAAAGATATAGTTGCACTGGAGAAAATGAAAAGAAGGGTGTCCAAAATGATAAGTAGCAGGGAACAGCTGCCCTATGAGGTAAGGCTAAGGAAGTTAGACTGTTCAGTTTGGAGAAGAGACGACTGAGGGGGGATATGATAGAGATGTGCAAAATCATGAAAGGACTTGAAAAAGTTAATGCAAATCAGTTATTTAACCTCTCAGATAATAGAGGGATTAGGGGGCACTCCATGAAGTTAGCAAGTAGCTCATTTAAAATGAATCAAAATAAATTCTTTTTCACTCAGCGCATAATGAAGCTCTGGAATTCATTGCCAGAGGATGTGATCACAGCGGTTAGTGTAAATGGGTTTAAAAAAGGTTTGGATAAGTTCCTAGAGGAAAAATCCATATATTGCTATTAATTATTAAGCAATAGTAGTTTGAGATTTATTTAATGTTTGGGTACTTACCAGGTACTTGTGACTTGGATTGGCCAATTTGGAAACAGGAAACTGGGCTTTATGGACCCTTGGTCTGACCCAGTATGGCAATTTTTATGTTCTTATGTGTATGTATTATGTGCTCTCTGTATTTGTTCCTTCTGATGGAAATCTTTTGTGAACAAACAACCCCAGTGTAATTAACAAACAGCAGGGGAGAAAGAAGACTGAGATTTAAACAGGTGGAAGAAAACAAAGAACCATAAAACAGGTGCAGGGAGAGCAAAAACTTGTATTTTTTGTCTTTTTTCACATTTTCGTTCTTGGGACAAAACACTCCAGCAGAATCAATAAAAAAAAAGATTGAGTGGGAAGGACACCCCAAGGATTCTAAAAAGGGCACCAACGACAGTGGCATGAACCCTGCAAGGCTGTTTGAGAGGGGCAAAGTGGCATCAAGTGTGGCATGAATAGCTGATGGCGCCATGAAGCGAGAACAAAGCACCATAAGAGGAGGACCTGTTGTTGAGGCACTGGCTAGGAGTGCAGCTGGGGTTTTAAATCCTCAGCCTGCACTGACGTCATCAGTTGTTGTCACTGCAGTCTTCCCACCACAGGAGCTTTGAGTACCAGCATCATGTGCATGCACGTGCCTAAGGCGGATGGCAGTGTGGGAGGTGAGAGCAATGCCGAATGGAACAGTGGCATTTCTGCATTGTGGCATCTGGGATGCATGCAGGGCAGCTGCAGCATGGAGACCACAATTGGCTTGTTGTTACAGTAACCTCCTATGCCCCCTCCCCAGACACCTTGGTTTGGGTGTATGGGGAAAGAGACTGTGGAACTTCCTGGTTAAGTGAAGTGCATGGATGTTCTTAGCTGGTTACCATATGCTCTTCAGGACCAAGTCCCTTCCATAACATAAGGTAAAATAACTTGCCTCTGATGATCTTGGAGTTCAGGATGTCCTGTATCTCATACTCCATGTCTTCTCCAGTGGCCACACTGGTAGGTTTAGTGATAGATTGTGATGGCCAAGACATGAGCAAATGTTTGAGCAAAGATATATGGAATGTATTGTGGACTTTGAGCATGGGAGGTAGTTTAAGTTGGTTACAGACTGGATTCAGCTTGTGAATAACAAGAAATGGTCTGATAAAATGTGGTGCAAATTTCATGGATGGCATCTTCAAGTGAAGATTTACATGGGTTTAACCATATCATATCACCAGGCTTGAAATGGGGCGCTGGACAATGTCTCTTATCTGCTGGCTTTTGAATTTCTGTAAGGGAAGTGGACCCTTGAGCCGCGACAAGGTTGGTACTTTCGCCAGGAGAGGGCCCCTGGTGGTTCTTGTCAACGGAAGGCGGAACAGGTACAGATGGCCCCACTGGAGCTTCACCTATACCAGCCCTCGCTCCCTGCAGGTTGAGCCCTTGGATAACGGGGCCGGCAGGACTTAGGCGGGGGCCTCTCACGGAGAGAGTCCTGAGGAAGCGGGCAGAGGCGGCGTTGGACTGGCTGGAGTCAAGGCGGATGGCGAACAGGCTGCGTCAGGAACAGGCCAGTGGTCAGGACAGGCAGCAAGCAGGATGAAGACGAAGAAATAGGCTGGAGGTCATTCAGAGTCGGATTACCAGGCGGAGGTCAGGCAGCGGAAGACAGTCCGGAAGGGCAAGGAGCAAGAAGGCAGGCACAGAAGGCAAGGAGCAGGCAGGGACACTGGAACAGGAATCAGGCAAGAATGCTGGAAGAGGAATCACACTGGAATACACTCTCATGGAGCAGGACCCGTTGCTGAGGCGAAGTGGATGAGGCAGGGCCGGGTATAAGTACCCGAGGTGTCTGACGTCATCACCGCATGCCGAGGGGACTTTTCCCACCGCTGGGCCTTTAAATCCGGTTGCATGGCACGCATGCACACCTAGGGAGTCAGGCCAGGAGCATGCATCGGCAGCATGGGATCACCACGAAAGTAGCCCGCAGTCTCAGCCTCTGCTGGGAAAAGGCAGCAGAGATCAGTGCGGGTCTCACGACAGTGAGGGGGCTTGGGGTCCTCTATGGGCGGGAACCCTAACAATATCTCTGTAGCCAGGATAAGAAGCTGGCAAGTCCTCTGCCACAGTTCTCCAAGGCTTTGACCCATAGTATTATCTGTGGGGCATGGCACTTCCAGAGGTATTGGAGAAGGAGTCCTTGGGTTTCTGCCATATTTATTTATTGGTTTTATATACCGAAGATCGTTTGCACATCACATCAGTTTACAAGGAACAGATAGATAAACATTTTGAAGTATTAAGAATAATAAATTACATCTCAACATTATAAGAAATAACCACCGGGGGGGGGGGGGGGTTTGCAGACAGATAGAGGGGGTAAGGGTGCACAATTCAACTGCATTTTTTCATATACATAGTGTCAGAAAAAAATGAGTTGAACCAGGGGAGGAATTTTGTACAGACATTTTATCAAAAGATACTTGGGTTAGATGTCTTGCTAGAAGGTGAGGGGGTGGGGGGAGTTATGGGAAGGCCTGTTTAAATAGCCAGGTTTTTAATTTTTTTTTTTAATTCTGTGTGCTGGGTTCTAGTCTTAATTCGGGGGGCATTGAGTTCCAGATAGAGGGGCTGGCAAGAGATAGTGCTTGTTCTCTGGTGGAGTTGAGGTGGGTAAGTTTAGGTGAGGGTATGTGTATGGTTCCGGTGTTGGCGGATCTGGTGTGTCTTTTGGGGGCTTGGAAATGGAAGGAGTTATTTAGCCAGTGTATGTTTTGGTTGTGTATGGTCTTGTGTATTATTGAGAGACTCTTAAAGAGAATTCTGGAATGGATTGGGAGCCAGTGGAGGTCTTTTAGAATGGGTGTGATGTGATCTTTTCTTCGAGTGTTGGTCAGGACTCTGGCAGTGGCATTTTGTAACATTTGGAGGGGTTTAAGGGTTGATGCGGGGAGACCTAGTAGAATGGTGTTGCAGTAGTCTATTTTGGAGAAGATAATTGCCTGGAGGACGGTTCAGAAGTCATTTAGATGTAGGAGGGGTCTTAGGTTTTTTAGTACATGAAGTTTGTTGTAGCAGTCTTTCATTCTAGTGTTTATGAATTTCTTTAGGTTGAGTTCGCTGTCTAAGATAACGCCTAGATCTCTTACATAATGTGTGATCAAGTGTTTAGAATGGTGGGAGTTAAATTTGGTCAGGGTCTTTTCCTTTGGGTTGTGCGATATTATTAGGAGTTTGGTTTTAAATGTATTAAGGACCAGATTCAATTGGGTCAGTAGATGGTTGATAGCAGAGAGATGAGTTTCCCAGAGTTGGAGAGATTTAGTAATGGAATCAGTGATAGGGATTAGAATTTGGATGTCATCGGCATAGATGAAGTATGTGAGACCTAGGTTGTATAGGAGCTTGCATTTGGGCAGCATGTATATGTTGAAAAGAGTAGTTGATAGTGAGGAACCTTGGGGGATGCCTCGGGTTAGTTTGATAAGTGCAGATTCACTGTTTCCTATTTTGACCTTGTAGTGTCTGTTTGCTAGATAGGATTTGAACCAGAGTAGGGCAGTGCCTGTTATGCCAATTTTGGAGAGTCTGTCTATAAGAACTTTGTGGCTGATGGTGTCAAAGGCTGCTGAGATGTCCAACATTGCTAGAATGTAAGATTGTCCATTGTCTATTCCTTTGAGGAGTGTGTTGGTTAGGGAGATTAGTAGAGTTTCAGTGCTAAAGAATTTGTGAAAACCAAATTGGGATGGGTATAGAATGTTGAGTTTCTCTAAGTGTTCCGTGAGTTGGAGGTTAACTACTTTCTCAAGGAGTTTGACTAAGAAGGGGAGAATGGAGATTGGCCTGAGGTTAGCTGGATCGTCTGGGTTCAGATTGGGTTTTTTAGGATGGGTTTGACTATGGCTTGTTTTATTGTGCCTGGGACATTTCCATGTGTTAGTGATGTGCTAATGATTTGAGATAGGGGTTTGGCTAGTAAGTTAGATATTGTTTTTAGGGATTTTATGGGGATGGCATCGGCTGGGTGAGTTGCAGGGTTTATTTTTTTTATGATTGATTCAATTTTGCGTTTGGGTTTTTTGGGAGAAAGATTTCGTTCATGTTAGATGATGAAAGATTCCCTGTTAGGTTAGTGATTTTGTCATTAAAGAAGCGGGCAAGATCGTTGCATTTGGCTTGGGAGTCTTCATCCGATATAGGGGGGGGAGGGAGATGTTTTAGTAAGGTCGGCTACACAGGAGAAGAGGGCTTTGGCATTGAATCGGAAATCGTGAATTTTCTTAGAGTAGAAGTCGCGTTTCGTTTTAAGAATTGTGATTCTGTAATTGTGAAGGGAGGTTCTGTATGTGGATATTAGGCTGGGAGAGGGGTTGTTTCTCCATTTTTTTTCAATGTTTCTTAGGGCGCGTTTAAGTTTTTTTAATTTGGGAGAGTACCAGGTTTTTTTGTTATTAAGGGATGGGTCTAGTTTTTTTGTTATTAGAGGGCTGTATTTGTTTGCTATGTTGTTTGTGATGTTGTTCCATGTAGAGAGGGGCAATTCGGTGCTTGTAAGGTCTAGTTCATTAAGGGCATCAGGTAGAGATTTGATTAAGTCATCTTTGTTGCATGTTTTTCTGAATTGGATGTGGATTTGTGAGTTGGAGGTGAGTTGACTCTTCTGTTTATGGAGAGATTAGCTTGTATCAAGGAATGTTGGTACAGGAAGGTGTTAGGGAGTTTTGTATGTGTGAGTTTATGAAAATTAAGTCAAGGGAGTGACCTGCTTTGTGAGTGGGGCAGTTAATGATTTGATTAAAACCGATAGCATTAAGGGAGGTCAGGAGGGCTTCACAATTGGGAGTTAAGGGGGACAGAGTCTACATGAAGATTGAAGGTCGCCTAATATAATGGCAGGGATGTCCATATCTATGTTTTCAGTAATGAATTCGATGAGGGGGGAGGCATTGTTTTCAAGGAGGCCTGGGGGGGCGTATACCAGACAGACTTGAAGTTGAGTGGATTTGAAGAAACCTATTTCATAGCTCGGTGCAGTATGACAGTCTGAGGTGTAAGTTTGAGTTCTTTCTTCGCTGCTAGGAAAAGGCCACCTCCTCTTTTGTTGTTCCTCGGAATGGAGAAGATGTCATAGAGGTGAGTTGGTAGTTGGTTTATGAGGACTATGTCAGTTTGTTTGAACCATGTTTCTGTGATGGCGCATATGTCAGGGTTGTGGTCAAGAAGGATGTCATTCAGAATGGGGGATTTTTAAACTAGTGATTGGGCGTTGAATAGAATTAGGAAGAAGGATGAGAGGCAGAGGAACTGTGTCAGAGGGGATATCATGATTGGGATTGATGTTCTAGGGAGAGAGGTGGGATATCTGTTGAAAGTGTTTCTGAGGTTGTGGGTCAGGCTCTTGATAATTTGTATGTGATGTGCTTCCATGTATGTTGGGAGATCACAGTAGTTATACGCGAGGTGTCTGAGGGGGGGGAGGATCATGGGCAAGAGGAGTTGAAGGTGTTGCTTCAAGAATTTAGTCCTGGGGATGCTGGGGGGCGAATCAGGTCAGGAAGAAAGTAGAGTTCAGACTATTGCTAAAGTGGGTGGGTTGGATGAGGTAGGTGAAGCTCAGTAGGGGCAGTTCAAAGGGGGCAGCACAAAGAGGCGCACCAAGGGTGCTTCTTCAGTGCGTGGCACCTGGGGCCTGCGTTGGCTTTTTAGGCTTACTTAGGGCGCCGCTGGTGACGTCGTCGGTGGGCAGGTCTTCGGCTACGTGGGGGCACTGGCAGGAGGAGGCGCTTGATGGTCGATTGCGGGTGGGCTCCCTGACCCTGTTGGGTCAGCGCTGATAGCTCGAGGCCAGCTAGAACGGAGGCGGCATGGAGAGAGGGTAAGCCTGGGGCCTTCATCGGCTTTTAAGACTTACTTAGGGCGCCACTGGTGACGTCGTTGGTGGGCGGGTCTTCGGCCACATTGGGGCACCGGCAGGAGGAGGTGCTGATTGGTCAATCGCGGGCGGGCTCCCTGACCCCGATGGGTCAGCGCCGATAGCGCGGCGCCGGCTGGAATGGAGGCAGCATGGAGAGAGGAACACAACTTTGATGGGTGAAGAGCCTGCAGCAATGATGGATTTAGAATTTTGCTGCCCCTAGGCACTAGGGGCACTATCGCCCTCCCCCCCAAGGCACAGACTTCGTTGCTCTACCTGTTCCATGATCACCTCCTCCCCTCATGCCTCTGATTGACTGAGAAGGGCAGGGGCTGGATTAGAGAACAGCGTGGCCTTTTTAGACTCCCCAGACTGAGGTGGGGGAGGGGGTATGTGGCAGTGGAGACTGGAATAGGGAGTACAGCAGGTTTTCTTTACTCTGTCCCTACAATCTCACCCCTTCCCTTCTATTCTCTGCTGAGTGAGATTTAGCAGAGTTAGGAGGCAGCAAATCTTCAGCTGGCTTGCTGCCCCCTACACAATTTTGCTACTCTAGGTACAGGTCGTGTGTGCCTATTGCAAATCCAAGCCCGGCCTACAGATTCCCCAGTGTGATTGCTGTGGCAGAATTCTGCCCAAGGCAAAAAGGAAGGCCAAACATCCTGCCTGTCGTTAACATAGGCTCTTAAGAAACTTTTAAGAATTTGATGGGTCCGTTCTGTCTGACTGTTATTCTGTGGGTGGTACATTGATAAGAATTCCAAAGAAATCTTAAATTTCTGACAAAGGTTCTTCCAGAATTTGGCAGTGAATTGAACTCTGCAATCAGAGAGAACGTGTTAAGGTAAGCCGTGAAATCGGAAGACATGTTGAAAGAAAAGACAAACTGGATGGCCCACGCCATTTTTAAAGATGGCGCTGGCCATCTAGTGCTCCCTCCATGTGACAGGGGCCGGCCAATGGCACGGATACCATGTCACATGGTAAGGGCAAAGGGCCATCGGCACCATTTTGATTAGTGGCAGCTGACGGCCCAGGAGCGGGAGATCGCTCCCGGGACCCCCACTGCACCACCAGGTACCTGTAAAAGGTTTTGGGGGGGGTCGGGAGGGTGGGGAAAGCTAAGGGATTCATTTTAAAGGGTCGGGGTGGGTTTAGGGGTTATTTTTGGGTGCCGTTTTTACCACCTTCCCCCAAAACGATAAGAGAACCCCCCACGAACAATTTCATAGGGTTTTCCTATCGGTTTCGGGGAGCCCCCAATTTCTGATGATTTTGAAAATATCGTACGATATTTTCAATTGTCAGAAGCCCGATTCACATCCCTAGTGTAAACACTTACGCACACAGACGTATCCCTTGCCACGTAACTTTACATTTGCTATGGAGGACGTGTAAGTAATAAAATAAAGATAAATAGATAGACTGGAAGGGTTTAAGAGTCAGGGCTAACATGGGAAAAGGAAGGCTATTAAACTAGGGGGGTTTGGAAGTCCTATCCCTTACTTGGGTGAACTGGGAACAAACTGGAAAAATTGGTAATGATGTCGGCGTACAGGTCTATTAAAATCCCCCTACTTACATAGTAGAAGCGGCATTTGTGCGCATAAGTGCACATCCATTTAAAATTGTGCACACATGTATGTTTGTTCAAGCTATTTTATAACATACACGCATACATGCATGTTCTAAAATGGTCCAGTCCCTGTGTGCGGGTCAACGATCACACGCACATCTGCACCCACATGGCTAATTAAAAGTTACTGTTTCTAAGTAAAAATCCAAACTTTTTCTCTATTTAAATGAGTTTCACGATCTCCCTGCCCCCCCCCCCCCCAATGTGTACATATGCGGTCAATAACAGTCCATTTCAAATCAGTAGATGAATGTTGAAGAGCAAAGGAATATGCAACAAATTAGTGTGTAAATCTTATTATTGCGCAGACAACTGAGGTGCTCTAACAAACGTGTTTTGACAGAGTGTTTAGTGTGTCCCACATAAATCTTCAAACAATGACATTATATCAGATAAATAACTTGATCCAAGACACAATCTGTATAATGCTGATGAGTTATACAGTAATTCAAACCATGTTGTATCTGTCAAATAAATTGCAAAAATCACATTGAACACAGATAAAGTGTCCATGTTGCTGCTGTACATCATGGGCACTACCCAAATCTGAACACTCCTCCTGTTTTGTCCAATTCCAGGATGGCAACCAAATTGAAGTCCCCTCTGATGACTTTACCTTCTGCAAGAGATAACTGTTAAAAATCTAGAAATGAAACTCAATAGATGTTAGGAGCATTCACTGAAGCTAGTGTAAACATCAGGTTAAGAAATACCCCCCTTTTTAAGAATAAATCATCTTTCCCAATACCTACAGATCTTAGAAATAGAAAGGGGACAGGATCTGACCAGGAGTATACCTTCTTGACACTTTCCTGTCTGTTGCGAGCATGGGGTGCAGTCGCTTGCTCAAGAGAAAGTGAACCCTTGGATCTCGGCACAACCTCAGGGCGAGGCTCCAAGGTAGGCACCATGGGAGGTGAGTGTATCCAGGCATGGGCTGGACTTGAAATGTAGCTTGGACTTGGAATATAGCTTGGACTTGGAACATAGATCCCTCAGACCTCTGCTGAACCTGTACGCACAGAGTGAGTTCCAACAACGCAATGCTGGTCTCAGGAGTAGCCCTCCGGCTACTTGATAGCCCTGTCAGACCTACCACTTAGGAACGGCTTGTGCATCAGGACAGATAAAGGCTGAGGACAGGACATGGCAAGACAAGGAACATGGACGAAGAAACTTTAGGCTTAGAACTTGGAAAAAAACTTTAATCCGAAGAACATGGACAAAGGCTCTGAAGACAAGGAACATGGATGAAGGCTCAGGTTCAGGTTAGAGCTCAGCTTCAATGGATGCTGCACCTCAGCGTGCCCTACAGAGCCCCCCGTGGGCTGGTTGTGGACCACGCTATCCCGATGCGCGCCCTACACAACCTGCCACAGGTTGGTCGTAGACCACGCCAGGAGCAAGACAGGCTCAGGACTGAGACTCGGACAAGGATAGAAGCCAAGACATCCCTTGGAATGAGGAACAAGGCTTGGAATGAGGAACAAGGAGATCCACTGGCTGGACAAGCTTCACGAGCCCTGGAACTAAGAACATGACTAGGAATTCGAAACTTGACTTGGAAGTTGACTTGGAATTTGGAACTCTAAAACAAGGATGGACTCTGAGGACTTGATCCAGCGAAGACGGACTTGGAAATAGGCCTTGTGCCAGGAAGCGCCGTACACAGCCCCCGCCCCCGGGCTGGTTGTGGACTACATCACTGGCACGCCTAGAGAGGGAATGAGAGAGGATCTAGAAGATTAACCTTAGAAGGAAGACAGGAACATCAAGAATTTGATTGAAGATTCAGAAGACTTGGGCAAGGCACAGTTGAGAGACCAGGAACATGGAACAGGCAACACGAAAGAACTCTGATGAGGAATGAGGAAACCAGGAACATCCAATGAAGAACATGAACACCATCACAGCAGAGGCGTGACCACGGAAGACCTTGAAGGATGGAGAGGCATGGACTACCATGAGAGTCCCACGAAGGCCCCGAGTGAAGTTGGCAGAGCCCTTTTATAGGGCTAAAGACATGACTAGGCGATGATATCATAAACAAGGGCCATGGGACTTTTCTCGCCACAGGCCCATTAAATTATGAAGAGAGGCGCATGCGTGCGCCTAGGACTTCGGGCCAGGAGCGGGCATAGTACACCAGCGGCGACAATCCAGGCCACAAAAGGAGTCAGCAACAGCGGCGGTCCTGGAAAGAAGACTTTGTCAGTGATGCTCCCAGCTGTAGCGAGGAGTCAGGGTCAGTGGCATCCTGGCCATGAAGAGGTGCAGGTGGGTGCTCTACCCCCCGCATCTCCATACGTTCAAAACAAAGGGGAAGCCCCCTATGATCCCTGGGAAGGGGATGCATCTTTTTCCTCCAAAGAGGAATCAGAGGATTTGCCCTCAGAGCCCTCTCCACCTGAGGAGAGGTGGAAATCCCCCTGAAGGATCTTTCCTTCTCTGGGTTCGTTAACGCCATGGTGGAGTTGGTGCCTTTCCAGCTATTAACATAACAGGATTCTCGGCACAAGATGTTGGAGATCTTGCAATTTCTGGATGCTCCTAAGGAGGTGGTGGCTGTCCCAGTCCATGAAATGTTTAAGGAGCTGGTAGCCCAACTCTGGGAACGCTCCATCTCCTTTTCTCCTGTGAATCGCAAGAAGGATGCCGTTTATCTGGTTCAGCCTACCACCAGATTCGAACATCGGCAGCTCCCTAACCAATCGGTGGTGGTGAAATCGGCCCTAAAGAAGAAAAAGAGGCTTTGCACTCATGCTTCGGCCCCCTGGATCGCGAACATAGAACTCTGGACATTCTTGGACATTCAAGGCTCTATGTTAGCGGCCAGGATCGCTTGTTATCAACTCTATATGGGTCAGTTCTCCAGGAACCTCTAGAAAAAAGCCCAAGTTGGGAGAATGACTCCCGCAACAATTTCAGGAGGAATTTCAGAAGGTAGAGCAGCAAGGCCTTGAATGTGATAAACACGAGCTCTGTTCTGCATACGACATGCTCGAGACGGCTATGAGAATTGCCGCACCAGGCATTGGGGCTTGCCGTATGGCTTGGCTGTGCGCCTCTGATCTGCGCCCTGAAGTCCAGGACTGTACTGCCTAGTATGGGTGAAAACCTGTTTGCGGACAAGATTAAAGAGGCGGTGGCACAACTGAAGGACTATCATGAAACTGAAGGACTATCATGAAACTGAAGGACTATCATGAAACCCTTCAACAGTTGTCAGCCAATACTTCCGACACCCACCCTCCCAGCAAGAAGCCTCCTAGACATTATCTGAGGCAGTCCTTTTACCGGCCATGCAAGTACTACCCACCGGCCTCTAGATCAAGACCGCAGTGGCCTCCAGCAAGACCAAGGATGTGGTAACCTCGTATGCCCCATCCGACTCAGGCCCCACCACAAAACCCCATCACGGGATTTTGGCTGGTGGCCAGGGAGCATAAGCCAGGCTCCCCTGCCCTGTGGTGTCAATCCCTTAGTGGGGGGGCCGCCTGCAGTTATTTGCAGACCAATGGATTTCAATTACATTGGACCTCTTGGTCCTGTCCATTGTACGACTAGGGTACAGATTGCATTTCGAATAAGTTTCACCCCACTCTCCTCCATGTCCAAGGTGGAAAGAAGTAGGGAACCAATAAATGCTTTGAGTAGAGCTCTCCGCCCTCTTAATGGCTTGAGCAGTCAAACTAGTCCTGCTAAGCCAGCAGGGGGATGGGTTCTACTCCAGGTATTTCCTGATTCCCAAGAAAACTGATGGCCTTTGACCCATTCTGGATCTGAGGGCATTGAACCCGTGTCTGGTCAGAGAGAAGTTCAAAATGGTCTCATTGATTCCCCTTTTCAAGAAGGGAGCTGGCTCTGCTCCCTTGATCCCAAAGACGTATATGCTCATATCCCCATTTCTCCAGCGGATCGGAGGTACCTATAATTCCTGGTAGAGGAGGAACACTACCAGTACCACATATTGCCCTTCAGCGTAGCATCAGCGCCCCATGTTCTCACCAAATGCCTGGTAATAGTCGGGGCCTATTTTTGGAGGTGAGGGATTCATGTCTTCCCTTACCTCGATGACTGGCTTATCAAGAGCGACTCCAGGCAAGGGGCACTACATTCCCTGCAAGACACAATCCACTTCTTGGAAAATCTGGGTTTTCTTATCAACTATCCAAAGTCCCATTTCCAGCCATCGTTACAACTAGACTTCATCGGGGCCAGGTTGGACACCATCCAGAAGGCAGCTTTTCTGCCTCGAGATGGGGCAGAGACTCTTGCTACTCTTGCTCGAGTAGTCTCCAGTTGACCCAGTTCCTACGACTTCTGGTCATATGGTGATGACGATGCACGTTGTGCCGTTTGCTCAGTTTCACATGTGCAGGGCTCATTGGACATTATGTTCCTGGTAGTGTGAAACCACCCAGAATCTTCGAGCTCGTGTCCTGATCAAGACTCCCCTTCAGAAATCCCTCGTGTGGTGGGCAACTGCATCCAATCTGGAAAAGGGGATGCCCTTCTGGAGCCTGCAGCTCCAGATTGTCCTCACCACAGACACGTCTCAAACGGGTTGGGGAGCCCATGTTGCAGACCTCCACACTCAGGGTCTTTGGTCCTTGCAGGAGATGCAGTCCCAGATAAACTTCCTGGAATTATGGGCAATCCAGTACACCCTGAAGGCAATCAAAAAGCACCTGCACAACAAAGTGGCCCTAGTTCAGACCAACAATCAGGTGGCGATGTGGTATCTGAACAAGCAGGGAGGAAAAGGGCCATACACCCTCTGTCAGGAAGCAGTCCAGATCTGATCATGGGCCCTTGAGAACGGCATTCTCCTCCAGGCAGTATATCTCCCTGGGATGGACAACGTCCTAGCGGACTCCTTGAGTCGGGCCTTCCGACCTCATGAGTGGTCCCTCAATCAAGAGGTAGCGAACCACAACTTTTGCTTGTGGGGGACCCCAGACATGGACCTGTTTGCTTCCAAGGAAAACAAGAAAGTGGATCAATTCTGCTCCCTGGGCCTGGCAAGCAGAGGATCGGTGTTGGATGCCATTTCACATCACTGGGGCACCGGTCTACTGTACACTTATCCTCCCCTTCCACTAATCTCAAAAACACTCCAAAAGCTCAAACAGGACCGAGATACCATGATCCTGGTCATATCTTTTTGGCCTTGCCACATCTGGTTCCCACTTCTACGGGAGCTGGCCTCACATCCTTCGATCCGGTTGGGACTGCTCCAGACCTGATCTCTCAGGACCAGTTTAGGCTCCACCACTCCAACCTCTAAGCCCTGTCTCTCATGGCTTGGATGTTGACCGGATGATTGTACAGGCTCTGGGCCTTTTGGAAGGCATATCTTGAGTCCTCTTGGAGTCCAGAAAGCCCTCCACGAGAAAATCCTACAATCTCAAATAGAAGCGGTTTTTGGCATGGTGTGTGGGACGTAGTCTGGATCCTTTCTCTTGTTCCCAACCAGAGCTTTTGGACTACCTATTGTACCTCTCTGAGTCTGGTCTGCAAACCACATCAGTGAGGGTTCACCTTAGTGCCATCGGAGCATACCATCAGGGAAGAGATGGTGCCTCCATTTCCACCCATCCACTTGTGGGGTGGTTCATGAGGGGCATGTTACAATTTAAGCCTCCCACTCAGCATCCAACCATCTCCTGGGACCTCAGCTTAATCCTGTCCCAGCTCATGAAGGCTCCATTTGAGCCCTTGCAATCTTGCAACCTGAAGTACCTGTCCTGGATGATCATCTTCTTGGTTGCAGTTACTTCAGTGCACAGGGTCAGTGAACTGCAAGCTCTGGTGTTGTACCCCCTTTATACCAAAGTTTGTCATGATTGGATTGTAAAAGGGTTCTGGCCTTTTACCTGTTCACTCAACTTTTTGTCGCCTTCGACAAAAACAGGTTGGGGATAGCAGTGTCTAAGCAGACCTTATATCCCATTGGCTAGCAGGCTGTATTTCTTTCTGCTACACTCAAGCGGGCTTACAGCTTGAAGGTCACATCAAGGCTCATTCCATTCGGGCCATGTCAGTTTCAGTGACTCATTTGTGTACTGTCCTCATTCACGAAATTTGCAAGGCGGCAACTTGGAGTTCCCTCCACACATTTGCCTCTCATTATTGCCTGGATAATGATGGCCGATGTGACGGTCGATTTGGACAGTCAGTCCTCTGTAATCTGTTTCAGCTATGAAACCCCAACTCTTCCTACTGTGGGCCCTGCCTTGGGTGCAGGTCTGCTCTCCTAGTTATCACAGCTCTAGTTGTTATACACGTTGGCACTTGTTCTATGCTGAACATGCTGGGAGAAGCCTGGAGCTACTTAATCACCCATGTATGAGGACTACCATCCTGCTTGTCCTTGGAGAAAGCAGAGTTGCTTACCTGTAACAGCAGGATGTTAGTCCTCATGAAACCTGCCTGCCACCCCGTGGAGTTGGGTTTCTTTTGGTTTATTTTATTTTTTGCAAACTCTATGTTATAAGACTGAAGAGGGATCCCATGTGGACGTGTGGTTAGCGGCATGCTAGGCATGCTCAGTATGTCTATCAAAGTTTCTAGAAACTTTAATAAAAGTTTTCCGTGCCGGGCTCCATCTGATGATGTCACCCATGTGTGAGGACTAACATCCTGATGTCCTTGGAGAACTCATGCTACAGGTAAGCAACTCTGCTATCCTCCTCTTTGGGGGTAGCAAAAATGTGTTGCAGAAGTGGACCCTTGGCCCGAGGTGGAGTTGACGTTATCTATGGGGAAGGCCCCCCCCCCCCAGTGCCCCACCGTCGGGAGGCGAGGCCAGATGAGAAGCAGAGGCCAGCAGGAGCTTCACCAATACCAGCCCTCAATCCCTGCAGGTTGAGTCTTGGGTGCCGGGGCCGGCTGGTTTTAGTTGGGCCTCTGCGTGGATGATCCCGTGGGATACGGCCAGGTGAGGAAAGTAGCTGGCAGGAGCTGGAGGTCCAAGACAGGCAGCGAAAGACAGAAATGGGTCCAGTCCGGAGGTCTGAGGCAGGCGGCAGAGCACATAATCAGGTACGGTCCAGGGATCAGAGGCAGGCGGCTGATCTCATAGTCAGGAACAATCCAGATCGAAAGCCAAGGTCAGTCCGAAGGGCAAGAGGCAAGAAGAGGAACTGGAGCTCAGGAGCAGAACAGGAACTCTGGGACAGGATCAGCACACAGGAACACTGCCAGGAATCAGCAAGGAGACCTGGTGTCAAGGCAAGCTCTGACTGCCACAGCTTGCCTTATATACCCTAGAGCGGCTAACATCATCACTAGGGATACAGGACCTTTTCCCTCCACAGCCCCTTTAAGTCTCAGCAGGTGGCACATGCACCTAGGGGCAGACAACCGAGAAGGACAGCGGGGGTGGCGTCTCCCATGTGGCCATAGCAGCAGGGAGAAGAGAAGCAGTGCAGGACAGCAGGGGAAATCCCATGCTGGAAGACTCGGGAGGAGCAGCGGTGGTACGGCCACACAGGCGGCTGCCCACTGCCACCAGAGAGAGAGGGGCCGAGTCCGGGACCCAGCATCAGAGGGGGTGAGTGGTCCCGGCCTGTGGCCTCCGCGGACGGGAGTCGCAAAAAAAATTGGCAGCAATATGAAAATAAATAGGGAGTCTGTCATGCTACAAACAACATTAAAGATTTCCAGCAAATGATGGGGCACATGAAAATGTGAGAGGTATCCTTACTATCCTATGTCTGTTTAGGAGCTGAGTGTCAGCCTTTTGGTAAGGTTCAATGAAGAATAATGGTCAAGCAGATAGTGTAGTGGATCAGGCAAGGGTTTAGTTTAGCCAAGCTTATTTAGTTCACACCACACTTATTTCTCCTCTGGGGCACTCTTTCCCTCTCTTTCACTTTGATACCAGCCCTCTGAACAAATCCCCACCTTAAAATAAAGTAGGTTCTCACACCAGGAGATAAGAGTCAAACATGCAAAACTTATTTCTGGGGTTCCCAGCAATCAGAGTTAACAAAATTGTTAAAAGGCATTGATAGAATTAGGGCTCATAAGCATCCATAGCCAGGCTGCAGCATTTAGCAACACTACTTCACAATTAACAAAGTGGTCGTCTAATAACTATGTACTCCTTCCTCTGTTTTAGAGCAAAATACCCACAAGTTCTCCTCAACACTCTGCTCCAACAGACTATCTCCCATCCTCGTTTATTTAGAAGATTTGTATCCCACACAATCCACATCAACTACAGTTACATCAGTATTCACTCCATGAACTCCAGTGTAATTCTTCTCAACCTCAGTTCACTTTCCAGACCAACTGCAGGATTCTCTTTTAGGCAGGAGCAAGGGATTCCCTGCTTTCCAAGCTCACACCCCTCCAAATCTCTCCAGATTTCCATGTCTTCCATAGCCTGTGGGATCTTAAAGTCACTCTTACATCTTTAGGAACCAGGTTGGGTCCCCTGGTTGTTTCCCCATGGGGAGAAACACCTCTCCAGCCTCAGACCTTTCCTCTTGAGAAGGAAAGCCCTTGCAGAACCCTATACTTTAGAAGAAGCATGCTGGGAAACCCACTCTCCTGGGTTTTCCCTCCAAACTTCTATCAAACTTTGAACAGTCTTATGTACTCTAAAAAGTAATCCCTCTGAAGCATTCCTTTCCCCCAACCTCTTAAAGGTCACACACAGCAAAAGTCAATACACACTGCATCCAGAACCTTCCCATTGATTAACATACACAGTGTTAGTTTACCATACACTCTGCCATCTAGTAATTGTTCAATATAATTGTCTTATCAGTAGTTTATCTCAATCAAAACACTTAAAAAATATTTATCAACCATGTACAGGACCTCAGGAACATGTCAAGAGCCTTCTCCATCCAAAGTTTCTCCCAAGCCATTCTCTAGTGACACAGGGCCCATTTTGGAGGTTCATCACATTAAATTTTGCTGATCAGGGCAGAGAGAGGACTGAGGCCTTTACATCGGCAGCCTTGGAGCTTGGAGGTCCTCACCACAAGTGAGTGATGTCATCTGGTTGACTTGTTACTATAAAAAGACTCTAACCTGGTGGTGCACCACCCCCTGGTGCACTGAAGCCCAAGGGGTACGCCCCTCTGAGAATTTTTGGCCAGTCCTCTGTTGTTTGAAGCAACCAAATGACATGGGCAAGAAGCATAAAGATAATGTTAAGCCTCTCCCATCTGAGCCTTGCACTTACTCCCCTTCTACTTAGATGACTCTGGAAGCTTTTAATGTTATTACACAAAATAAAGCAGGGCATTTTGAACTTGGGGCTTCCAGTCCCATTTGGCAAGAGAGCTTTGTCTCACTGAATCCTGGTGGTTTCACTCCTCTGCAAGTCTTATCTGGATTGGTGAACTGCCCTCAGGGAGAGCCATTTCAGGCTGGAAGTACCACACTAGCTTCTCTACCAGAGAAGCTAGTGTGGTACTTCCACACTAGCTTCTCCAATTTGAATTCTGGAGTGACCCATATGGAGTTACAAGGTCTGCAGAAGTTACACTAGAAATACTCTGGGTAGTGAGTTCTAATTTGGAGAAATCAGTTTCCTCTAGAGTCGACCCTGATTTAAACTCAATGGCTGGTGTCTCCAATCAGGTTCAAGAACATACTGTGATGATTAATCAAAATAAAGAAACTGAGGATCTTAAAAAGAACTATCAATCCATGTATGCAAGCAATCTCTCTCTTATGAAGGGCAATCAGTCAATACATTATAAATTAAGAGAATTTGGGGAAAATCTTAGATTCTTTTAATTTCTCTAAATGTGCTTTATTTTCCCCTCTTGAAATTCTTCAGAATTTTTTCTGGAGCATTTGAAATTATCTAAAGAGGCTATTTCAAAGATCACTAGAGTTTATTATCTACCAGATAGGAGTAGAGTGATTTCATCTAATGTCAAAGGTAAGATTGGAGGTTCAGTGCATGAGACATTTGACTGACTTTTTGGAGCAATCCCAGCTAGAGAGAGTGGAAAGAGCTACTTTATTAGCTTCTTTTCTTTATGAGTCAGATAAGCAGTTGATACTAAGATTATTTTGGGGGATAAAGAGATTTCTTTTATGGGTAATAAAGTGGCTGTGTATCCTGATGTCGTCAGAGAGACACAACACAAGAGAAAATTGTTTCTTGCTAAAAGGCAGAAAGTACTTGATCTTGGAGCCTCATTTCTTTTGAAATTTCCTTGTAAGTGCTTTGTTAATTTAAATGGAACTAGATATTTTTGACCCCGTATAATTAGACAGTTTTTTTCAAAACAGGATTTCTTCTTAGATCTTGCCTACTTAGTAGGATGTGTAAAACAGTTACAGTAATATTGTCTTTTTTCTTTGTCCACTTTTTTGCTATGCTTTTCTGTATATCAAGGTTCTCTTGATTTATCAAGGTTCTCTTGATTTATAATTTGAAATTAATAAAGAGATAATAACATTTAGCTAATTTTCATCAATTTCAAAACCTCATCTATCATAAAAGACTTATTAATGCTTTCCCTAGTAAGATCACCCAATTTAGGTGGCTCCAGACCCCAGAGCCAATCAGAAATTGCTTCTGGAGACATATGCAATTATGAGGTATATAATGACATAAGCCACAAAACATTCTGCAATCTCACTGGATTTATAAGTACTGCTCTCAGAAGCTAGTTTTTATTTTGTTGATCCACCTTTTTAACTTTAATTCTCTTTAATTGCCACAGCAGCAATTTACTCATTTTGCTGGTGTGCTCATAAAAATGTCACCTTGTAAACTGCAAATATGCCATTCTTGATGCTTCCAACAAATTAAGCTCATTTTGCACTTTAAATTATTTCTCTCAAAATAGCATTGTTTCTCTTTGTTTTATGTGGTGCTTCCAAATCTATCAGCTCAGCTTTCAGAATCTCTGATTTAGCTACCATCTGTCTTTCTAAGTGCTGCCAAGGAAAAGATAGTGCCACGCAAAAAGGCTTTGGCTGCATCTCAAACAGTAAATAACACAACTTAATTATTATAGTTAAATTTTGAATATTCTTGCCAATCCAAAACCAGAATATCTGTAAAAGCTAGGTCAGTGAGCAACAGCTTGTTCACTGAATAGTGTGGTTGCTGAGAATCCTCCTGCAGACCCTCCAATGGGATCTTCACAGAAACATGATCTGAAAGTAAAATGGGAGCCGCCACCACAATCTCAATAATGATATCAAGTCATTAGATAAAAACAAAAAAATCAATAAGAAAGTTTTGTGAACCTGTGAAAGTAGGCTTTGTGAAAATAAGTTAAATCCCTTTCACCCTTATGTAATTCAATCCAAACTAAGGGGGTCATTTTCTAAAGGGATCGCATGCGAAAAGTCCCTTTTCGCGTGCGATGGCTAAATCGGGGCAGACTTGGGGCAGAGTCCGCACTGGAAGGGGAGGAGTCAGGGCGGCATCGGGGCAGACTCCGCGACGACTTCGCTGACGGCGAAAAGGTAGAACACCTTATCGCTGCCAGTAGCGTGCCCAATAGCGCCACCTTTCACAGTGGCGCTATTGGGTGCAAAAGCCGGCAGCGATAACACCGTGGTGGTGCGATCGCTGCCGGCTTTCGTAGGCCCACCCCCCCCCACCCCCGTTACCGCGGGATTCACAGATCCCTGCAGTGTTAGAAAATCCAGCCCTAAAAGACCCAATTCTCTGTGCACAATAAGATACCTGCCATTTTTATCCCTCTATAGTTCCTTAACTAGAAAACGGCAATGTTTGCAACCAAAAAGGTTTTGTTAAACTTAGAATCAAAGAATACCTGTTCCACCCATCCTTGTTTAAGTTTTAAATGCTCCGTAGAGTATAAATGTGTTTCTTGTAGAAGGCTAGTGAGGCATCCAATTTCCTTAAGCTCCACAATGAACACACTCGCTTAATAAAATTATTTTTATTGTGTAATTCCAGCCCCCATCAGTCAAAGTTGAATAATGTCAAATATCCTGCAAGAAAATAAAAAACTAGACATAACCCATTACTCTAGCAGTTCTGGGGTATAAATCCAGGACAGATTCATATTACTCAAAAGGTACCTTGATAGTGTCACTTGTATCGCAGCCTTCACCATCCCTATCAACAACCCACTCGAGCCACACCCCTTCTCCCACAAAAAAAGAAAATTGGAAGAAAAAAATGTCAAAAGTGGAATACTCATAAAATGCATCCCAGGAAGTCACTGGTGTCAAGTTTTCTGCCCCCTCCTCCCCGTCTAAATCCCCTATTAAAAGTAAAACTTAAGTTCTTTTAGGCATTTCTTACTAGGGATGTGAATCGTTTTTCAACGATTAAAATTATCGTCCGATTAAAATCGTCTTAAATCGTTAAAGAACACGATACAATAGGATTTCTAATGATTTATCGTTAAAAAATCGTTAATCGGGTTAGTGCGCACTAACGGGAGTTAGTGCGCACTAACCGGAAATGATACAAATTGACACTTTTCAGGTCAGTTAGGAATGAATATGTATTCCTATTGGCTGGCTGCCCTCTTATTTATTGATGTTACCAAGGATCCCACTGAGGTGATGGTTGTGGGGATGGGAAATGGAAACGGTTGGTAGCTTGACAAAAAAAGTAATGTGATCAGTCAATGTGACTAGAACTTGTGCCTATCCCTGATACTGGGAGTGTTGTGATCTTCCTGCACACAGTTCCCTATCCCTGATACTGGGAGTGTTGTGATCTTCCTGCACGCAGTGCCCTAACCCTGATACCAGGGGTGTTGTGATCTTCCTGCACACAGTGCCCTATCCCTGATACTGGGAGTGTTATGATCTTCCTGCACGCAGTGCCCTATCCCTGATACCGGGGGTGTTGTGATCTTCCTGCACTGAGCAGGGATACGGCACTGCATGCAGGAAGATCACAATACTCCCGGTATCAGGGTTAGGGCACTGTGTGCAGGAAGATCACAACACTCCCAGTATCAGGGATATGGCACTGAGTGCAGGAAGATCACAACACCCCCGGTATCAGGGATAGGGCACTGCGTGCAGGAAGATCACAACACTCCCGGTATCAGGGATAGGGCACTGTGTGCAGGAAGATCACAACACTCCCGGTATCAGGGTTAGGGCACTGTGTGCAGGAAGATCACAATACTCCCAGTATCAGGGATATGGCACTGAGTGCAGGAAGATCACAACACCCCTGGTATCAGGGATAGGGCACTGTGTGCAGGAAGATCACAACACCCCTGGTATCAGGGTTAGGGCACTGTGTGCAGGAAGATCACAACACTCCTGGTATTAGGGATAGGGCACTGCATGCAAAAAGATCACAACACCCCTGGTATCAGGGTTAGGGCACTGTGTGCAGGAAGATCACAACACCCCTGGTATCAGGGTTAGGGCACTGTGTGCAGGAAGATCACAACACCCCTGGTATCAGGGTTAGGGCACTGCGTGCAGGAAGATCACAACACTCCCAGTATCAGGGATAGGGCACTGTGTGCAGGAAGATCACAACACTCCCGGTATCAGGGATAGGGCACAAGTTCTAGTCACATTGACTGATCACATTACTTGTTTTGTCAAGCTACCAACTGTTTCCATTTCCCATCCCCCATATATTGTCAGTGGGAACCTTGGTAACATGAATAAATAAGAGGGCAGCCAATAGGAATACATATTCATTCCTAAACTGACCTTAACTGACCTGAAAAGTGTCAAATTGTATCATTTTCTGTTAGTGCGCGCTAACTTCCTGTTAGCGCGCACTAATTGGAAAAAACGATTTTTTAACTAAAAAATCGTGCCAAACACGATTTTCTTCTCCTGCCAGACGATTTCGATCGTTAAGACGATCGGGCACACGATTCACACCTCTGTTTCTTACTATGCCTTACCAGGAAAGAAAGTAAGAAGCACAAGACAGCAAAAAATCAATAGAAACAAGTGAGGAACTAATGTGCATTCCTACCAATGTATTATACCGTATAACTGCAAGCATATTAAGAACATAAGAATTGCCATGCTGGAGAGGAGATCTAAGATGGCCTCCTGAACGGTCGCGCTTTCAGACGCTCCCGGACTTTCCTGATTTAACCTAAATTAAAAGTTCTTTCCTTATCAAGATGCCACATAAGAGGAAAGGTAAAGTGCGGGTTTACCCACCCGAACCCGCACTACCAAGCGGACAGCGTGTCATCTTACAATATGCGACGACCACCCTACCCCAAGTAGGAGCATTGAGCCCCGCTGGTGGGATCGGAGCGGGAGCAACGTCCCCGCCTGGGGATGTATCACTGACTCCGCCGGCGCCACGGGACCAGCCGAGAGCTACCCCTCCAAGCCCCGACGTGCAGTCAGAGTCGCCCGCGGATGACGTCGCTGGAGCGTCTCAGACCGGTGGGAGCATTGCCGAGGTAATGGAGCAGGGACCTCTCTTTCCTCCCCCCGCGACGATAAGGGAGTCGATACAAGCCGGTGGGCTTGTTGAGGATTCCCCTCGAAGTACATCAGGTGAAGAAAGAGAAAGGGGAGCGGTAAGAGGTCAGAGAAGCTCCCTACAGGTAATAAGACCGGCTGTGATCACCATTGAGTCCCTTTGGGATTTAATAGTCGGCATGAACAGAGTGGTAAATGAATTTACTCGTGAAACGGATGAGAACTCACAAAAAATTACCGCTTTGGAAAACCAAGTTAAGATAAAAAGTGAAGAGCAAACTAAAGACATAATACAAGTCCAAAATGATCTAAAACACTTAACAGAATTAAATGTGGTGACAAGGAAAGAACAAGCAGTTTCTATGCGGAGACTAGAGACTATGGAGAACTATTTAAGGCACCTCAATATAAGAGTCTTAAATTTCCCAAAGGTAGTGGGAGAGCTACCATTAATAATATTCAAACGATATTTGAAGGAAATTTTAAAGATTCCGGAAGAACAGATACCATCAGTTAAAAAAATTCTGTTTTTGAAACAAAGACAAAGTCCAATTCAGATATCCCCAATAGGGGATATGGGAAATTTTGAAAATCTGTCTGAGTATTTAGAGAGTACTGGCTTAGAAGTATTAGAAAGAGCGGTCTTGTTTGTTTCATTGTACTCTGAATATGATAAAACCTTAATAATGAAGTATTACTTTAAAGAAATGAATGTTCCCTATATAGGAGCTCTCATCCGTATATTTCCTGACCTATCCAGAGTAACCCAGTTACGCAGGAAAGATTTCCTGAAAATGCGCCCAGAAGTGCGTACTCTGGGGGCAGAATTCCTTTTAAGATATCCCGCAAGATGTGTAATTAAATACTCAGGGAACGTATATGTGTTTTATAATCCTGATCATTTGAGAGAATTTTTAGTTGCCAAAAGGGTCGTGCTGTAAGTTACCCGTGCATTTAAAGATAGGTAGGAGCAGGAGTGCTTTACTTGTTAATATTGCTTCCTAAATTTTCTCCCGTGTGAGTTTCTATCTCCTCCTCAAATATTTCTTTGGAATAGCGGAAAGAAAATATATATATATATATTTCTTGTTTGATGATGTAAGGAGAAAATATATTGCTTATATGTAATCTTATGCAGAATTTCCATGCAAAGTTTATTTGTTTATAAATATTGTTAAAATTTAATAAACATATAATAAAAAAAAAAAAAAGAATTGCCATGCTGGGTCAGACCAAGGTCCAGCGAGCCAAACATCCTCTCTCTGCAATAGCCAATCCAGGCTGTGAGTACTCGTCAGGTCCCATAAAAGAGATCTAATTCCTGTTACTCACTTTAGGGATATCAATAGCTTTCTTTAGTCTACCATGCTAATAAAGTTATATGGACTTGTCCTCCATGAACTTGTCCAAACCTCTTAAATCCTTCTATGCTAGTCGCCTTGATGACATCCTCTGGTAACAGATCTCACAGCTTGATAGTAGGCCAAGTGAAAAAATAATTTATATGATTTGTTTTGAATCTGCTGGTTGTTAGTTCCATGAAATATCTCCTTCTTTTGGTATTATTTAAAAGGATAAATAATGGTCCTTTACTTACCCATTCCACCCCACTCATGATTTTATGAACTTTTATTATGTCCCCTCTCAGCCATCTCTTTTCCGAGCTGAAGAGCCCCAGCCTGAGTAGCCTCTCGTCATAGGAGAGATATTCCATACTCTATCATTTTCTCACCCTCCTCTGCACCTTTTGACTTTTTTGACTGCTGCTGCACACTGAACCGAGGATTTCAATGTATTGTCGGCATGGACTTTGAGATCCTTTTCCAGGGAAGCAACTTTCAATATAGAATCTAGGATTATTTTTCCATTTATGCATCACTTTGCACTTTTCCACATTAAACTTCATCTGCCTTTCAGTTGCCTAGGCTCCTAGTCTCAAAGGTCCTTCTGCAGTTCCTCACCATCCACTGCCATTTTAACACATTTGAATAATTTTGTATTATCTGCAAATTTGATCACTTCATTCATCTTTCCCTTTTCCAGATCATTTATGAATATGTCAAACAGCACAGGTCCCAGTACTGAACCCTCTGGTACTACTCTAATGATCTATCTCCCTTTGGAAACCTGACCATTTAGTCCAAACCTTTGTTTCCAGCCTTTTAACCAGTGACCAGTTCACAATAGAACACTGCCTCCTCTCCCATGACTTTGTAATTTCCTGAGGTGTTTCTCATAGGGGACTGTCAAATGCCTTCTGAAAATCCAAATAAACTATATTAACTATATCACCTTGATGAGGGCCTTCCATTTTTTTGTACCGAGTGCTACATGTATGATTATCTGCTAGTCAATGAGAGGTTGTATGTGAGTGCTCAAGGCAAAGAGCTCCTGGTTGTTAGAGAAAACATCTAATCTCTGGAGGCTGGAGCAGCAGACCTGGAAGAGCTACAGCAACCAGAAGTATATAGAATAGACCTTCAGGGACATAGTAGCCAAGTCCCAACTCCTGTCTGGCAGCCCCTATGCTGCTTGGAGGAGCAAGGTCGCCTTGGTGTAGCAGGAAGTGATCCTATAGCTAGGACTTGCTCTCCAGGTGATGCTGTATCCTCTTGCACAAAGAACAGGTTTCCAAGGGCTCATGCGTAGGAGGGAAGGGTTAAGATGGCCATCATAGTTGGGGTTTCAATCATTAAGAACATAGATAGTTAAGTGGCTAGTTGACATAAGGATCGCTTGTTGCCTGATACGGAGGTGGAGGGCCTCATACATCACCTAGATAGGATCTTAGACAGTCCTGAGGAGGAGCCGGCTATTGCGGTACATGTGGATATCAACAACATAGGAAGGTATGGGAGGGAGGTTCTGAAAGCCAAATTTAGGCTTTGAGGTAGAAAGTTGAATCCAGAACCTTCAGAGTAGTGTTCTCTGAAATGCTCCCCGTTCCACATGCAGGACCCCAGAGGTACGCAGATGTAGATGAGACAATGATAGAGGGAAGAAAGCTTTAGTTTTGTTAGGAACTGGGCAATATTTTGGGGACGTGGGAACCTATTCGAAAATAATGGGCTCAACCTTATCCAGGCGGGAATCAGACTGCTAGCACCAATCTTTACAAAGGATTTGGTGTGAGAGGTAACAGTGATGGGGTTGCTTGGCAACAGGAATTATAACGCAATCAAATTTAACTTAACAACTAGAGGTAGGACATTAAGGAAAACTATTGCTCTAGCATTTAATTTTCTAAAGGGAAATTGATAAAACGAAGGAAATAGTTAAAAAAACAAACTGTAAAAGGTGCAACTGTAAAGGTTAAGAGTTTATATCAAGCATGGACATTGTTTAAAAATATAAAACAGAAAAGGCAAAATGAAGTAAAAAAACAAAACTGAGAAACACTCCACTAAAAAATATAAAATGCAGCCATATCATGGAGCAAAGCGCTCCATAAGGAATAAGAAATATCATTTCTGAAAAACCTCCTTCCTCCAACATCATATATATGTTGTGAGTGAACTGTTTAGTGGACCCTTGCGACGACCTGTGAGAGACTGGGGAGAGGTGTACTATAATCTCAGGTGAGTGACAGGTCGGGAGGCGGATACCAGGCAGGAGCTGGACGTGAGCTTCACCCAGGAAGCCGGTACTCCCCCGGGAGGAGCCCATAGGAGCCCAGTCGCTGGGACTTAGGTGATTCACCCTGGAAGCCGGTACTCCCCCGGGAGGAGCCCGTAGGAGCCCGGCCACTGGGACTTAGGAGATCATGGAAGCTGGAGCTGGAGCAGGCAGGCAGGGATCAGGAGACAGGCAGGAACTGAAGTCGGCTAGGACTGAAGCAAGCAGTAACTGAAGCAGGACTGGCTACTGGAACCAGCCAGGAGCTGAAGCAGGACTGGCTACTGGAACCAGACAGGAGCTGAAGCAGGACTGGTTACTGGAACCATGCTGGAACTGAAGCAGAACAGAATACTGCAAGCAAGCCAGATAGAAGCAAGACTTGGGCACGGATTGAAACAAGTCTCAGCCAGGAACGGAGTCGCTAACGCAATAGCACACTCCAGGGCACGGAGCAACAGAGAACCGCAAGGAACTCCGTTGCAAGGCAAAGTCCTGGGCTCCGCGGTGGCCTTACATAGGCCACGGCGTCTGACATCATGGATAGGGCGGAGCTTCCAGTGGCAGGAAATGGCCTTCATAAGTGTGGATTGCATGCGCGCGCCTATGGAGAAGGCATCCAGGCAGGGCTTCTCGGTGGCACCCCTCCTCCCCGCGGGGATGCCGCGAAACAGGCCGCAGACCCTCGGAGACAGGTCGGGACCAAGGAGGTAAGGGCCTTGTCGTGGCTGCCGCGACTGGGACCGCAACTATATATATATATATATATATATATATATATATATATATATATATATATACACACACACACACACACAAAGTGTGTGTGTGTGTGTTATACCGAGCCTCCTCTGTCGGGGCTCGGTAGGCTCAATCGGGGCCAGAGCTCGCTCGCTACACCGCGAGCCGCACAGAAGGAGCGAAACGGAAAAAAAACAAAATAAACTCGAAAAAAGAAAAAAAAGAGGACAACGCTTTTAAAAATTAGCCGGAAACAGCTCAAAAATATTTAGTGACCGCGAGGGGAAACTGCAGACGGCAGAACGCACTAGGACCCCAGCACCGGCCCCCACACGGTGAGTCAGCCGCGCCCACTGCAAGGCACTAGGCCAATCAGAGGGCGGCAACCGGGTCTTTAAATTGCGGCGACTCCCATCGACGGCCCTCTTACCTCCGGACCTCAGCACCGGCTCACCTCGTCCTCCCTCTCCTCTGTCGGGGCTCGGTAGGCCCAATCGGGGCCAGAGCTCGCTCGCTACACCGCGAGCCGCACAGAAGGAGCGAACGGAAAAAAACAAAATAAACTCGAAAAAAGAAAAAAAGAGGACAACGCTTTTAAAAATTAGCCGGAAACAGCTTCAAAAATATTTAGTGACCGCGAGGGGAAACTGCAGACGGCAGAACGCACTAGGACCCCAGCACCGGCCCCCACACGGTGAGTCAGCCGCGCCCACTGCAAGGCACTAGGCCAATCAGAGGGCGGCAACCGGGTCTTTAAATTGCGGCGACTCCCATCGACGGCCCTCTTACCTCCGGACCTCAGCACCGGCTCACCTCGTCCTCCCCCTCCTCTGTCGGGGCTCGGTAGGCCCAATCGGGGCCAGAGCTCGCTCGCTACACCGCGAGCCGCACAGAAGGAGCGAAACGGAAAAAAACAAAATAAACTCGAAAAAAGAAAAAAAGAGGACAACGCTTTTAAAAATTAGCCGGAAACAGCTCAAAAATATTTAGTGACCGCGAGGGGAAACTGCAGACGGCAGAACGTACTAGGACCCCAGCACCGGCCCCCAAACGGTGAGTCAGCCGCGCCCACTGCAAGGCACTAGGCCAATCAGAGGGCGGCAACCGGGTCTTTAAATTGCAGCGACCACACCCGGCGTCGCGCGCCCGAAGGAGCGCGACCTAAGGGGCTTGCCCCTTAGCGCGCCCCTTGGAGCGTCCCAGTGCCAGGGCCGCTATCCCCTGCCGACCGGCACCGGAAAAATTCTCATCAGCTCCACAAGCTTCCATTTTAAACCCACTAGATCAGGCTGAATCTTTCAGAGGTAAAGTTTGTAAGCTTGCATCTGTATACAAACTTACAAGCCACATCGCCGACATCAGCAACCACTCATCCAGCCTCATCCAGCCTCATCCAGCAACCACTCTTCCAGCCTCATCCAGCAACCACTCATCCAGCAACCACTCTTCCAACCTCATCCAGCAACCACTCTTCCAGCCTCATCCAGCAACCACTCTTCCAGCCTCATCCAGCAACCACTCTTCCATCCTTCACCCAGCAACCACTCATCCAGCCTCATCCAGCAACCACTCTTCCAGCCTCATCCAGCAACCACTCTTCCAACCTCATCCAGCAACCACTCTTCCAGCCTCATCCAGCAACCACTCTTCCATCCTTCACCCAGCAACCACTCATCCAGCCTCATCCAGCAACCACTCATCCAGCCTCATCCAGCAACCACTCTTCCATCCTTCACCCAGCAACCACTCATCCAACCTCATCCAGCAACCACTCTTCCAGCCTCATCCAGCAACCACTCTTCCAGCCTCATCCAGCAACCACTCTTCCATCCTTCACCCAGCAACCACTCATCCAGCCTCATCCAGCAACCACTCTTCCATCCTTATCCAGCAACCACTCTTCCATCCTTCACCCAGAAACCACTCTTCCATCCTTATCCAGCAACCACTCTTCCATCGTTCTAGGACAACTAATCCTTATATCACCTCCCACATAAGGACTCAATTCCACTCTCCAGCACCTCATCATGCACCCTATCCCTATACCTACAATCCCCTACAAGCCTAAACTCTCAACCAACAAACCCAGGATTCTAGGCATCCGACAACAGAGACTGATTCCAATCATGATTTCTCCCATCTCTCAAACACTAGGACTAACCCTATTTACGCTCACATTGTTCAACGCACAATCGATTACTAAAAAACTCCACCTCCTCAATGATCACCTGACTGATAACAACCCCGACATTTGCGCCATTACTGAAACATGGCTGAAACCCACTGACACAGTTCTATTGAACCAGCTCCCCACACACCTCTATGACGTACACTCAATCCCCAGAACCAAAAAAAAAGGTGGAGGGATCCTGCTAGCTTCCAAAAAAGCCTAGGGCTCGCACCACAACTATCCACTACAATAAACAACACTGAAATTACCTTTTTCAACTCAGACCATCTACAAATAGCCCTAGTCTACTCACCACCTGGTACGCTAGATACTGACCCTTCACCATTAATTGAACTCACAACCAAACACTTCAGACAGGACAAACCAGCTATACTGATGGGAGACTTTAACCTACATGTAAACAGCGCCCGCCCTACCCAAAACTGTGACATCCTTCTCACAGCACTAAACTACCTTGGCTTCAATCAGATTGTCAAAGATCCCACGCACAAAGCGGGGCACACCCTAGACCTGATCTTTCTTCAATAATGGCATAACTTCAAATCACCAAGCCTTCATGTGACCCGGTCCCATGGTCAGACCACCACCTTATCACTGCGGAACTTGAAATCAAAGACCAGCCTCGTCTCACCCACACAGCTACCACCATTCACTACAGGAAACCCTGCTCCATTGACAGTCTTAGTAAAATGCTCAACAAAGAACTCGACAGACTGGACCTCACAGATGCTTCAACAGCCATCAACTCCTGGATTATGATAACAAATGAGGTCGCAGATATATCCTGCCCCTCCATCACCAAATCTCTGAAACCACCACAAGCCAATAGACATCCGTGGTACACTCCAACATTAAAATCTCTTAAACAAGAACTTAGGAAAAAGAAAACAA
The DNA here is from genome assembly GCF_901001135.1 of Rhinatrema bivittatum. Taxonomy (NCBI): domain Eukaryota; kingdom Metazoa; phylum Chordata; class Amphibia; order Gymnophiona; family Rhinatrematidae; genus Rhinatrema; species Rhinatrema bivittatum. The sequence continues at coordinate 214,977,635 of NC_042618.1, read as the reverse complement.
CTGGCGCAATCTCCATCCACCACCTCAACTCTAAACTACAAATCCCACCTTAACACTTACAGACTAGCTATCCTCAAAGCCAAAAAAGATTTTTTTGCAAAAAAAATCCACAACTTCGCTTTCGACTCCAAAGCCCTATTCTCATTTGTATCATCCCTAACTAAACCCTCTCCACCTATCATCCCAGAAGAACAAGCAGCAGACAAAGCATTGGAACTAGCGATCTTTTTCGATAACAAGATCACCAACCTCCTCAAGCCTATCTCCACCCAACATCTGACAGCAACACCCCCTAGCACCTCAATCACAATCCCCACCCAACATATGACTTCAACACCACCGAACACCTCAACTCACAACAAAAAATACAGCCTATCATCATTCGAGACCCCATCATCCTTGGAAATTGAAATCATCCTCAATAAACTTAAACCATCCTCTCACCCATTGGACTCCATTCCCTCCAATCTCTTATTATCTACTCCCAACACCATTTCCAAAGCATTAGCAAACATCATACACTGCTCCTTAACTCAAGGAAAGGTCCCAGAACAACTCAAAATAGCCATTCTGAAACCTTTACTAAAAAAACCTAATTTGTCAACAACAGACCCTGCGAATTTCCGCCCCATCGCTAACCTACCACTAATCTCAAGAGTGATGGAAAGATTCGTCAATAAGCAACTGTCAGATTACCTGGAGGAGAACATACTCTCCCCCTTTCAGTTCGGTTTCAGGAAATCACAAAACACAGAAGCCTTACTAACATCACTATCTGACACCATCCTCTACAACCTTGAAAGAAAACAATCATACCTCCTCGCTCTGCTCGACCTATCCGTCGCATTCGACACAGTTAACCATACCATCCTCCTCGAGCGGCTATCAGAGATAGGAATCCAAGGGGAAGCTCACAGTTGGTTTCAATCATTCCTGGAAAATAGATTCTACAAAGTCAAAATCAACAATGCAGAATCACCCCTCCTATCAAATCAACCAGAGGAGTACCTCAAGGTTCATCGCTCTCCCCTACCCTTTTTAACATTTACTTGCTTCCACTCTGCCACCTACTTTCCAGCCTCAAGCTAAAGCACTATATTTTCGCTGATGACATTCAGATACTTCTTCCCATTACAGAATCACTGCAAAAAACTTGGGCTCATTGGAACAACTGCTTACTATCCATCAATTCCCTGTTATCCAGCCTGAACCTTATACTCAACTCAAATAAAACAGAAATCCTCATCATCTCGCCTGACGAAAACCACACTCTCTTCAAGGCCCAAAGCACAACACCATCCACAATTCCACCCATCAACCACTCACCTTCCGTCAGGGACTTAGGGGTGCGCCTCGACAATCAATTCAACTTTAAATCTTTCATTCACAATACAACAAAAGAATGTTACTTCAAACTTCAAGTGCTCAAAAATCTGAAACCACTTCTCCACTTCAGCGACTTCCGTTTAGTAGTTCAGTCCATAATTCTGTCCAAGTTAGACTACTGTAATTCTCTTCTGCTAGGTCTGCCAATCTCATCCATAAAACCCTTACAAATGGTTCAAAAACACGGCGGCAAGGTTACTCACCAACACAAACAAAAGAGCACACATCACACCTATTCTGATCTACCTCCACTGGCTGCCTATAAAAGCTAGAATCACCTTCAAGACTTTATCAATGATCCACAAGGATATCATGGGCAACGCACACCTAAATCTTATCTCACAACTCCGCCTTCACACATCAAATAGACCAATTAGATATAATTACAAAGGTTCTTTACATGCTCCCCCGATTAAGACTTCACTAGCTAAACGAGCACTCTCCACAGCCGGGCCCACCCTTTGGAACTCTTTACCGCCTGATCTTCGACTAGAAACCTGCCATTTAACTTTCAAGAAAAACCTAAAAACGTGGCTCTTCCGGCAAGCCTTTCCGGAATCACAGGAACACTTTGACACCGGTCAAAGAACAAAATAGTTCAACATAAAGTCCATGACCATCCATACACCCTCAGGACCAAAACACGCACTACCTGGACAGTTCTCTTATTATGAAAGACCCTTTCTTGTTGCTTCAGCTTCAGCTCGTGCTCGTCTCATAGTTATGCCATTTTAAATGCCCACTGTCACCTGTTTACCTTTACCAGCTCATTTCATCCACCAATAATTTGCAGTTAATACCTCTTACTCATGATTTGACAAATGTATAAGCATTTTTATTTTATATTTTATATATTTATTTATATATATATATTTATGTATATATATCTATATATAAGATTTATATTTATTGATTTACGTTTTATTGTTCTATTCACAGTTTATTGTTTATGTTATGCTGTACGCCTTAGTTCAATACTCTGTTTTATTGTTTAATGTAACGCCTTACTTGCGAAAGTTTTGTTTTATGGAAACCGACCTGATTCGATTATGTATATCGAGAAGGTCGGTATATAAAAACTCTAAATAAATAAATAAATAAATAAATAAATATATCTTTTTCAAAAAAATACACTCAATCCTCTGAACAAAAAAAATTAAAAAATGCAATTGTCAATGAACATTAGTAGAGTAGTAAAGTTGATCCAAAAACAGCAGTGAACAATGGAGATGAAATTTTCCATAGACTAGCAAGTCTGCTCTTTAGAAGAAAACATAAATCTCCTTAACGTCCCATAAAGCTCCAAAGGCAATACAAAAAGAATCATAATTGTCCAACAACCCTGATGAATATTTTTATGAGACAAAACAAAATTGTACTTAGTATGAAATCATTCATGAATTGCCGTCTGCTCTTTAAAGTCACAGAGATATGCTTAAAGTCCCATACATATCTGACTTTGAGAACTTTTTGCCAAGATACAGCTGCATCAGGAATAAAGGAAAAATTTCAAGTTGATGCTTCCATGTTCATAGCTGAGAAAACATAATGATCATTTAGAAATCAAAATGAAAAATCTAAAATAATTTGTTTAAAAAAATATATACTCATAAAGAGGCTGTTTCTGTTCTACCTAAACCACCTTTGATTGTGGCAGCCCACCTACATCTTCTTCAATGGGAGCCACAAAATGGTGGCATTTTCATTTTGAGTTTTGAATGATCATTATGACTTTTTGTGTGTGATAGGATGCAAATAAGATGGAGGGGAGGAGTCAGGGAGGGGAGGAGTCAGGGGAGGAGTCAGGGCAGGGAGGGGGAGGAGTCTGCCACGGCGCCGGCCATCCATTGCTCCTACCATGTGACAGGGGCTGACCAATGGCACCGGTAGCCCCTGTGACATAGTAGGTCAAAGGCTATCGGCGCCATTTTGAAATCGGCAGCCGAGGGTGTGAGTGCAGGAGATCGCTCCAGGACCCCCGCTGGACCACCAAGGACTTTTGGCAAGTCTTGGGGGGTCAGGAGGGAGGGTTGTAGTTATTTAATTTTAGCTGGGACGAATAAGAATTAACATATAAACGTATCGGGGGCCCCCTTGCCGAATGCAACATATCTGCCCCCCCGACGAATACGAATCCCGAATGCAACATATGGCATCCCTCTGCACATCCCTACTCATTTACCGAGCCCACATATGTTGTCAGTTCGTGGATTTCTCTGTAAGCTGTGTACAGTGAGATATACAGGAATAGGCAGAAGAGCACCAGCACGCAGCACTATTCTCAAAATGTGCATTATAATATTTTAACAAGTTTTATTACACAACCAACATAATAGTAAAACACAGAGAATGTGATTTTTACCTGTGAATAGTACCTTACAGATACACTTGGTCAGGACCTACATCACTAAACAATTGAGAGTCTTTTTATGATTTAATGTAACTGAACCTTTTGGCACCCGTTAGAATATACTATAGTACGCTTTCTCCTACCTTATTTATGTGCCTATGTGTAAAACCGTTGCGATGGTATATAACTTAGCGACGGTATAGAAAAGCCTTAAATAAATAAATAAATACTCGTCTCCAGGGGAGGAAAAAAAAAGAAAGTAGAGAAAAGAAAATTTGTTGTGTATGGCCTTCAAGAGGTTTGGAGGCAAAGCAATGCTCTTAGAAGTGTGCACAAGAGCACGGAAGAGTTCAGAAGGGTGTGCTTCAGGGAGCACACAGAAGTAAAATAGCTGCCAAAATGTTTTCTGTTTGAACACCAAGTTGAGAAGAGGGTATGTGGCTCTAAACATTCCAAAACCTCCCTTCACATAACTCTCAGAGACAGGGCATTCTCCACAGCAGGACCTCCTCTTTGGAACTCCATCCCAACGGAGCTAAGGCAGGAACCCTGCCTCCCAACATTCAGGAAAAGACTCAAAACGTGGCTATTCAAAAAAGCCTTCCCAGACTCGGATTAAACTCATAACTCACCTATAACCAACTTCCAAGCACTACCCGTATGCAAAAAACCACTACTTCTGATCTCTACCTGTATGCAGAAAACCACTACATCCAAGCACTACCCGTATGCAAAAAACCACTACTTCTGATCTCTACCTGTATGCAGAAAACCACTACATCCAAGCACTACCCGTATGCAAAAAACCACTACTTCTGATCACTACTCTTATGTAAAAAACTGCAATTAGTTCAAATGAACAAGTCATTGTAAACCACATAATTCTTTGTAATATACCCCGTCATACTTCGGTTAATATACTATGTTAAGTTCCTATCATTTTTTCTTCTTGCCCTTAGTTGTACTTATCCCTGTTTATTGTAACTGTAACTATTTCTTTGTTTAGCACCTGTTATTTATTTCATTCACTGTACCTTTTATCACTCCACTGTTTATTGTAAACCGGCATGATGTGATACTCTCACGAATGCCGGTATAGAAAAACCTTAAATAAATAAATAAATAAATAAATAAATAAAATAAATAAATAAATAAATAAATAAATAAATAAAATAAACTGGGTAGAAAACACAGAAGTGCATAGAGCGCTGAGACTGTGGCTCAGTGAGGACCACAAAACCAAACAGTTTAAAAGCTTTTTTCAGTACAGAGAGAAAATGGTTAATGGGCCTGGCTGTAGGGACAGTGTCAGGAAACTAAACAGGCTAGACTTGCTTCATCTGCGAGAGGAGAGAGAAAAAGTGAGTAAGTTCAAGATCTAAAGTGGGATTTTTTTTCCTTTTTTTTACCTTTGCCCAGAAAAAAAAAAAAAAGAGAAACTGTACAGAGAGACTGGGCTTGAACAAAGTCTGGACCTGCAGAAGTGAAGCTGCCAGAGTTGACTGTATGTGTATGTAGGAGCAGGGAATGGTCCTCCAGCAGCTAGCGAGAAGATCTATAGGCTCAAGGAGTGTAGCTGCCAGAGAGAGCCTGGAGTAGCGCTATATAAAACCTGGAATGGAGCCAATGGGTACACTGCAGTACAGGTGAAGGAGAAAAGCCAGAGTGCTTGGGAAGACGTGAGCAGCCATGTACGTTTGTGTGGTAGGAGTTCCCCACTCTCAAGAGCTGAATGAGAGGGAGAACCTGAGGCTGGAGGTAGCTAGAGAAGCAAGTTAAGGTAGTGGAGCCACAGAACCCACTCCCAGATGTCCCGGCTTACAGAGAAGTGAATGGCTAAAGATGGTAGCCAAAATATGTGCAATTGCAGCAGAGATGGACTGAGTGCTGAGCGAGCTGTGGCAATGCGCTCTTGGGGAACTGGTGGGTAGTGTTACAGAGGAACTTGGTTGGGAGCCAGTGAACACACTGCTAAAACAAGTGGCAGAAGAGAGAGAGAGAGCCCGAGAGGCAAGAGCAGGCTCAGTGTAGTGCAAGAAAAGTGAAATGAAAGTCAGGTGACTGAAACTGTAGTGACAGAGTCTGATATACAGATAGCTCATGGGGGAGCTTTACAGACTGCCCAGAAGGAGGCATTACAGAGTGGCCTATGGAAGGTAGCATAGCAGAGAGGCCAATGAGAGGCCACTACAAAGGAGCCAGCAGAAGGAACTTCAGAGAACCCAGAGGGGAGTACTGGTAGGGATGCCCAAACACAACCACTACGGAGTGGCTAGAGGGAGGCACTGCAGATGGAGATGGCACAGAGTAAAAGCCATCTTCCCTGGATGGGATCCAGGGTGAGTGAAGATGCTTGCCCACAACGGGTTCAAGCTGTCGGGGGGGGGGGGGGGGGGGGGGGAGGTTGTGAGGAGTAGCCCTTACTACCCCCGCCTTAAATATGTGCGGGGCCAGGCTAGATGTCCTGGTCCATCTTAAATCCCCACAGAGGGAGAGAGTCCTGTGGGCAGGTCTCAGCTGGGGAGGTTAAGGCAGAGTCCAGCTGAAATCAGAAAACCAGCCCAGGTCTCCAGGAGAAGTTAACTCCTGCCACATTGCTGTCCTAAAGGTGAACCTTGTATGTAAATGGTAACTGTTACTGTGATTACTGCTGAAGATAAGCAGATATGCTGTGATTTCATGTGGCACTGTAAATAAAAGTACTCAAAGAAGCCTTGACTGCTCATTGAGAGGTAGATCTTCAAAAAATACTCGTGCACGAACAAAAGTACACCAGATTTTATAAGATACGCACGTAGCTGCGCGTATCTTATATTTTGCATAGGCGCGCCAGCGGCCTATGCAAATAGGCGCACCGGCGCGCGAGTGCCCTGCGCGCGTAAATCCAGGAGGATTTACGCGTGCAGGGGTTTTAAAATCTACCCCTGACTGTGCCACATCCTGATGTAGCCATATCTCGGCGAAATGTCAAGGTCTGAACTGATTGGGACTTTAAAGAGCATACTTGGCAGTTCATGAAGGACTTCACACTGATAAATACAATTTTGTTTTGTCTTGTAAAAGATATTCATAAGGACTTTGGACATTTCTTATTTTTGTATTGCCTTTGGAACTTCATGGAACTTTAAGGAGATCTACGGCTTTTTCTAAAGAGCAGAGTTGATAATTCAATGGACAATCTCATCTCCGTTGATCATTGTCATTTTTTGATCAACTATATATTACTCTTCTAATGTTCATTTTTTAAATATTTTTTTTTCACAGGATGTGTGTATTTTTTTTGAAAAAGTTATAGCCTGGATTTTAAAAGGGCCACGCATGCAAATACCAGCAGTTACGCGTGTGGTCGGGCCCTGCTTGCGCCGTGTGAATTTTCAAAAGGGCCTGGCCACATGCATAACTGCCGAAACACGCACAAGTGCCAGGCCCTGAAAAAGGGCAGGTTGAGGGGGTTAGGACGGAGGTGAGCCTGGACAGTAGCCATTAGCCCGCTGTTCCGGGGAAGTGCGCGCCGGCAGCCGGCCAGCACATGCAAGCTGTTTCTACTTCGATGGAGCTGTAAGTAAAAAAGTTTAAAAAAATTATTTTAGTTAGGTAGGGGATAGGGGTGGGGTGGAGAGGGGAAAGGGAAGGAAGGTTAGGCAGGGGGGGTAGTAAAGTTCCCTCCCAGTCCGCTTCTTAATTGGAGCGGACTGGGAGGGAACAGGGGGAGGCACAATTTGTGTCGCCATGTGTAATTTGTTAAAATTCAACCCTCTGCATGCGCCGCCAGCACATGCGGGCATGGATTATAAAATCCGGCGCACATGTTCGCACAGCCCACGGATTTATAACATGCACACACACGTTATAAATACGCATGTCCATGTGCTCACGCCGGGAACTGGCGCGCCATGGATGCGTACGCA